>NC_141593.1:19525300-21925300 GCF_036417535.1 Chlamydotis macqueenii | reverse complement strand
CTTGTTTTTCAATGTCTTTTTGGCTTTTTCATGAGGGCAGTGTAACTTCTGCACAATGTTTATTGGTTTAGTTCCTGAAAATTGTACACCTGTTTTTAAATGCAATAATGCTATTATAGTTTTCAGTTTATGCTATTAATAATAATGTATTTCTTTAAATTCATTAAATGATAATTTGTCTTATTATTGCTTAGTATTCACTGATTGTTTAGATACAGTTCATCTTCTAAGAAGGTTTTTTTTTTACTGCTTTAATGTAATTTCAATACCACCTATCCTTTGAAAGGAATTAAATTTATTGGAGTTTGATAGTGGTGATACTTTTCATGTAGGAGAGTAATTAAGTTTGAAACTCTAAAGAACAAGAAGTACTTTAATTTATGAGTTTTGGGTTATGAATTGGTGAAAGAGGAGTAGATTCCATTGTTGCTGAGATGAAGCTGAGGATTTAACTGTTGTGGGAGCTTTTACTATAAGGAAATGGGTGCTTCCACAGGGATTCTGTGCCAGTCCTTGTTGATGCCAGAAATTCAATTTCTTCCAAATAATTTCTTTTGTAACTTCATTCTGTTTAAATTTCCATTTAATAACTACTTGGTCAGATCAATAAATACAACTTTTTCACCTCTGCCTCTCCCTTCCCTATTTAGCAGATACTAGAGTTAGTAGGGTCAGGGAGACCCCTTCTGCAAACGCCCATTGTTCCATGGATGAAGCGGCATTCCCATTTCACAGATGATTAATTGCATTCTTTGTATTCAGAGTTGGCTGCTGCTGTCATCTCACAGGGCTGAGTCAAAGAGGCATTTTGAATGTCTGTTTTGCCTTTAGGAGCTGTTAATCTGACTCAGAAAATTTTGATTGCAAATTTCTGAGCATTTTGAAAGAGAATGGTTGCAGCCAGCTAAGGTGTTATAGGAGATCTGAAATAGGCCTTGGATTAGGGGACTCAGAAGTTTTCCAGTGTCTCTCTGCACCTCAGCTTTCTTTAGAAAGAATTAGGGCTTATATTGTTTTTTTTTCTCATGTGACTAATTGATATTTTAATGAAGCTTAGATTCTGAATTTCAAAGGTGCCAAAGTAAATGTAATTTTTCATGAAAACAGCATCAGCCATGAAAAAGTAAGGTGCAAAGAATGACTTCAGTCTCTCACTTGTGTTTCCTGACTTCTGACAAAATTTAAAGCTCTCTTTTGACACTTCTTTTAGAATACTGATGTGCTGATGGCCACTGTTTTGACTTGTTGTGAGGCTTATTGTACCTGAAAGCTCTCTGTCTGGCAACAGATTTCAGATAGAAATAAAATCTTCAGATCAAAAAATGTAAACTGTTGTTAATCACTGAAAAAGTCTTTCTCAGGAACTCTCATGTGCTGAAGGCTACGTCCATTATAAAATTAAAAAAAAAACATTTCAAACTGTACCAGAGCAGAGGAACATTCCATATCCAGTGAAGGTTGTGGACTTAGAGATTTAAGGAGGGTAAGAAGTCCTTTTCAGTATTCAAAGGGAGTAGGGTTTTCTTAACATTTTTTGTTTCACTGATGACATGAAAAATATGGATGCTCTTGTTTCCTTCTCCTAAATATTAAAGGGAAATGCCACATATAAAGCTCTGAAGGGAGCATTTTGAGAATTCCAGGACAAGGTGCTAAAAGTCTTTCAAGGAATATGTTAGTATATGTATTTTTTTTTCCCAAAATGTTGTTAATGCATTGTTTCCGATGGATCCTTCTTTACCTATGTATCTATGAGGACTTTAACCAAGACTTAGCTTGCTGGTAAGGAAATGGCTCCCCATCCAGGAGCGTGATCCTTGTTTGAAGAGGGAGATTGCTGTTTTGTCCTGGTCAAAAGAGAGCAGTGGCTGTGGAGTGTGTATACAGGAATAGTAATAACCAACTGAGTTCTCTGGTCGGAGAATTCTAACTAATTGCTATGAACAACTCCTCGTGCAGTTTAAGTCAAGAATGATGAAACAAATTGAAATTTTATCAAGTCCAGATGTACTAGCATGAGATTGTCTGTCTTTCTAAAAGGCATGTGATAACTCAGGCAGAAGTTACAGGTTCACTACAGAGATTATTGGATATTTTGGTTTATATTATTGGTAATTGTGCCTTGTATTTTTGGAGCCCATCCATTTAATCACTTTACAAATAATGACAAGATAAGTACCTTAAACGTAACAGTTTTCTAATTTGAATTTTCTAAACTTGCTTTTGTTTTGTGTATGCTGTTTCTTCCAGGACAACAGGGTACATATTGGACCAAAAATGGAAATTCGTGTTGTCACTCTAGGACTAGATGGAGCTGGCAAAACAACTATTTTGTTTAAGTTAAAGCAAGATGAATTCATGCAGCCAATTCCAACAATCGGTTAGTAGGAACAATTTAAATGTGATGATTTTTCTGAATGTTTGCTTTATCTGTAGAATTTGATTATCGTATATTCATACAGAAAAAAAACTATAAAACTTTAATATTTTTATTCTAGGTTTTAATGTTGAAACAGTAGAATACAAGAATTTGAAGTTTACTATTTGGGATGTGGGAGGGAAGCACAAATTGAGACCGTTGTGGAAGCATTATTATCTCAACACACAAGGTGAGACTAATACAACTTTCAAACTCTATTTCGTCCTCTAGCTTGGATTTCAGAGCCAAAAAGTTTTTTAATAGAAATAATTTGTAACTGTAGAAAACTTTTCATCTAATGCGAAGTACAGCTGCTAGGTTCATGAGCTAATAAATTTTAGTCCAGTTGGTCATAGTGTCTGCTCCATGACAAAGGTGCATTCTCCATAAATCCGTCAGACAGTTCATGGAGCCAAACAAAATTACTATGTCTCTTACACTGGTTCTAGCTGACAGCTGACAAGGTGCAACGTTCCAAAGTTTGCATAGCAAGAAGTAGTACTTGCCAGGTATGAAATTTAAAGGCACTTGAAATGAAATTACTCAGCCTGTAGGAGCCTTTAGTTGGCAACTTAAACAATTCTACAAAGTTCTATAATTTCTGACTTAGTATTGCAGTGGAATATCTGTACTGATTTTGAAAACATTGACCTAAATGGTGCCAACTTAGAAATTCATGCTGTCCTCCTGTGAATCTTCCATAGTTGTTTTCCAATTTAGAAAGGAGTTGATCTTCAATAATTCATTCAGAATTATGTGAAATACTTTGGAATTACAAACATCAGTTTATGTGCTCCACTTTCTGTGTTGTTTCAGCCTTCGTTGCAAACTTTAACATTTTAAATTGTTCATCTTTTCAAACTTTTAAAAATTGTTTTTCGAGATTTATGTTTTCCTCTTAAAACTGACCATGTAAACACCAGTAGCATGGAATCACGTCTGCCTTGAAGAATTATATGTTCCAGAGAAAGTCTAAGCAGTTAGCCTAGTGCATACCTATGATTTTGTTTAGTTGTGGTGTTGGGGGTTTTTTCATTGCAAAAATTTGAGTTTAAATTCTGTCCTTTAGCTCTGCCTCTCTGACTTTCCAGTCTTTCAGGTATCTTGGTTACTCTTAGTATTGGACAGTAAAATCTGCTGCTGTGTTGGGTCCATGGCAATCTTCTCTGGATTGTGCAGTCTGTAGCTGAAGGAAGCTGTGCGTTTTGGCTGAACTTGTAAATTTTACAGCCAGTTAAGGGAAACTGGAACAGTTCTGTGGGAGTTGATTAAGTATAAATGGATCAGGAAATGGTTTAAACTGAGATATTCAATCCACACATA
Source organism: Chlamydotis macqueenii (assembly GCF_036417535.1). Taxonomy (NCBI): domain Eukaryota; kingdom Metazoa; phylum Chordata; class Aves; order Otidiformes; family Otididae; genus Chlamydotis; species Chlamydotis macqueenii. Next base: position 21,921,558 of record NC_141593.1, on the reverse strand, counting down.
GTAAATCTGGTTTTAGACCTAAGTAGTTAAAGTATCACAGCCGTTATGTTACACTAGGCAAAAAACTTCAGACTTTTTTCCCCTGTTTTAGGATGAATCCTAGACTTTTGTCGAAAGTATAGAGGTGTGTAAGGCATTTCTCAGTTCTCCTGGATTTAAATGGAAGTTGCATGCTGCTGAGAAACTTCAGCTCGAAGAGTGCTAGAAAAAAAAAATTGTGCAAGTTAAAAGCTAATTTAACAGCATTTATATTTGAATGTGCGTAAAACATTTCTCTCTTTCTTTCATAGCGGTGGTGTTTGTTGTTGATAGCAGTTACAGAGACAGGGTCAGTGAAGCACACAGTGAACTAGCAAAACTATTAACAGAGAAGGAATTGCGGGATGCCTTGCTCCTGATCTTTGCTAATAAACAGGTATTTGTGATTTTTTCACGCTGTTACTCTTTTTCTCAGTTTGTGTATCTAATTCCAACTTCTGGAACTCTCTGCTACAGAAGAATAATTGAGTCTTTGTATCTGATTCTGTTGCAGGATGTTGCGGGTGCTCTTTCCGTGGAAGAAATCACGGAACTGCTGAGTCTCCACAAACTCTGCTGTGGCCGTAGCTGGTATATTCAGGGTTGTGATGCCCGAAGTGGTACAGGACTTTATGAAGGATTGGACTGGCTTTCGAGGCAGTTAGTGGCTGCTGGTGTCCTGGATGTGGCTTAAATTTACAGCAGCTGCAACTTAAGGTTGTAGTTTACTGTTTTGTTTTGTTTGCCTGATTTAGGATGTTGTAGTGATGTCTGCTGTCTGAAGAGGTGACTTTATTTAACTTGGTGGTTACAGAAAAATATACGCCTTTATCCTAGATTGGATAATTGGTTCAGTAAACTTGTGCAGTTTACAGTGTTATTGAAATTTGATACATTTACAAGTAAAGGAATGGCCTAGTTACAGGGGTGCCTTGAAATTCTTTTTGCTGAAATTGTTACAATTTAAAATTACTCCCTGATAAAATATGCATTTGAGTTAATCTGATAATTATATAACAGGTTACAGTAGTTAATCGGTGTCAGAAAAATTTTGAGTGGTTTAGAAATACTTTCCCAGGAAACTATTCCAACATCAGAATAGCCAGCTCTGTCCTGTGAGTCAGAAATAAATGGTGCTACTCTTCAGTATCTAAAGAATGCATTCATTTAAAGGGGGAACTGAAACTTACATGCAGATACACCACAAAAAGAAAATGTTTCCCCCATTATTTATTAGCTTCCCTGTTTGTTCCCAGAAGGCAGCATAACTAGGTGAAGAAAACTGAGAATGGAGAAGTGTTGCAGAGCTACAGAGCTGTGGCATTGTTCAGCTAGTTGTTTTCTAGTTGGGGGGGAGGGGTTAGTTGGGGATTTTGTTCATTGTACACATTGTAAATTATTTATGGACAAACTATGGTGATACTGAGGTGAAAGTGTTTTGTACGTGCATGAGGACATAATCTGCCTTTAGAAATTAATACTCTTCAAGAAGTCAAGTTAAGACAACAAACTTCTTAAAGAAGTAGTGTGGTGGAATGTCAATCCAGCTATGTACGTAGAAGTCATGCTTCCAGATCAAAGTAGGAGCCTTAATTTATTAAATAACACAATGTAAAAGCAGTGCACACTAATTATAACTCTACTTAGGAAAGCAGATGGTGAAATGTGATATAAACCTTCCATAATTAGATTTTCAATTCTAGCTGTATTTTCTACATGGAACTGTCACCAGTGCCTGTTTTGGAAGATTACTCATTCGCAAACCTATGAAACATGGGTGTAGTGCTGTTTAAATTTAGAGAAGGTTGCAGCTACTTAGTGGTCTCTCTTTTTCTGCTACACGTGTAACTCTGATAACATTTTTTTCTGTCTGGTATGTCCACTAGAATTTTTTGGCCTCCTCTTTAAGAGCACAGCCGTTGGCAACTGAAGACGCTATGCCATGGACCTCTTCTTGTCAGTACAGGAGCTGTGAAGAGCATGGCTAATAGATAAAAACTGTATATTATCACTTTTCTTACTGGAGTAGAGGTGAATTGGAGAACCAGACAGCAGAAGTGAGCAGTGTTGTTTCACAGATGGATAGATATTTTTGCCGCACTGAGAAGTGTGTTTACCTGTGAGAGCTCTGAACCTCACCAGGCAAAGAAAATATATCCTATTCTCTGTGTCTATGTGGATTGTATTGTAACATTATCAATTTTATTATGTTTTCCCACTACATACCTTAGGTAAAGCCAAGAATGTACAAACACATAATTTAATATCTTTGCACTTTTCTTCCTCATAACGACACTTATTTGTAGTTTTCTCTTGTTACTTAAATTTCATGTAAATGGTGTTAAGTGCAGCTTCAGTTTCAGCAAGTCCAATCGAGTTGAATAGTAGCTGAAAAAACACTAAGCTTAAGTGGTTAAATGTTTATGAAATGGGCTTCAATGCCTACATAGGTAGTACATAGGTACTGAGAAAGGGCATTTACTCTTTCTTCAGACAACTTGATAAATTTGGAAATAGTTTACAACAGTGTTTTCTTGCATCTACCAAACTAGAACTTTTTCATCCTTCTCAGCCTGTAACTTCTTGCACAATAGACAGTTGGCTGCTCTGACCTGAGCATCTGCTTATCCTGTATTGCAGAGCAGTCCCAGACCTAGCTAGGGCTGACTGTCTTTTCATACCTCTTCTTAAAATATGAACAAGTTCTGTGAAGCATAGCAGATAGATACCTTTTCCTGGAGTATTTTTAACAGAGAAGACATGCATTCTATAGAAAAATTGTGATTCTGTACTTTCATTATAGCTGCTTTATGCTTCAGTTATATATGCCTCTCAGTATAGTTCTACTTTAAAATACTCAAAGTGACCAGTTTAGATTTTTTGTAACATTACATTTGAGGGCAGAGGAAAAATCCTCACTCATGCATATTTTTGAGTACGAAGGATTGCTTGTGACACATGGAATGCTACCATAAAGTGTTTTAAATTAGAATTTATTTAAAATAACTTGAAATAACTGTGAAAGTGTTGCATTAGTCTGTGAACTCTTTAGTGCCAACAGGTACACTAAGAGGTTTGTTTGTATTAGAAATTAATACTACATATAAACTGCTTCGGTTATAAATTTAAGCTTGTTTCACCAGTTTTACTGAACTTTAGTTTTTACTGTACTGACTTACGCAATATGGAATTGGAATATTTCCTCAACTAGAACTCACTCAAGCATTACTAACTATGAGGATTATTTGAAAAGACTGAGTAATTTTTCCTAGGATTTTTACTTAAGTGTGAAATTGAGTAAATACAACATCCAGTGACTGTGTTGTGGCTTTCTTTAAAGAATCTCGGTTCAAAAGTAGTATGTGTAGGCTAACTGAAAAATAATGTTTTGTCACTTGATACGGTTCTACTGTATGCTATCTTCACATCTATTGTGGATTCTGTGGTAATGAGGGGTTTATTCTGAGAGAGTTCTTACTCTGAACTGCTGGGGCAAGTGTGGATGTTTTGTGGATTTCTTGAAAGAAGGGGCTCTTTTAATGGAAAATCCATTAGCTGTTGCAATTTGAGTTGCCCAGAAAATGAATTTTTTTTCAATAAAAGTATCTAAAACTTTGAGAATAATTTTTAATAAACTTGCTGGTTTGTTTTTGGTTTTTTTTTTTAAATTAAGGTAATCTTAGAATAGAGGTGTACTACATTTAAATTACTGCAGATTTTTTCTTATTGATCTCTGAAGATATCCCTTTATCTCACTGAAGATAAGCTTCCCAGTGGTAGCAGCTTTTGAGGGACTGAATTTGGTTAGCATGTATCAAATCTCATTTCATGAATGAAGCTACCAGAACTGTAGAAGAGATGCAAGAAAAACAGTAGACTTCATAAGAAACATACAGATGTTTTTAATTTAAAATACAGAGTTACCAGAAATACAGACTTGGGGCACTGCAGGTACATGAAAAATAGTAGAACTGGTGATTGCTCTGTCCTGGCTCTTCTTTTGTCTAGGAATTAGATAAAAATGTTTCAGTTCTTTCTCAGTCTCTTTTTTTGGGTCCCACTATGCAGAGTTTTTTCTGCTTCAGCTGGAACCTTCAACTCCTGGCTTACTTCACTGTGATATTAATGATGCTGATATCCTCATAGGGCTTGTCAGTTTTGGGATTGACTTTTACATTAGAAATTCTTTGAACAACTTCCATTCCTTTAGTCACCCGTCCAAATACGCTGTGCTTGTTGTCGAGCCATGGCTGTTTGAGAGCACAGGAGGAGAGAAAAAAAGCATATTAAAATAGGGAGTAGCATGTAGGTCAAGTACCAAACCAGAAACAGAATGACCTAAAATAAGTGAAAATGGATACATCTTATATGTTCAGTTTATGAAACGTAACATCATGTAAATATTAGCATGAAAGCTTAGAGTGTGCCTAATACATATTCATATGCATTTAAAAAACTCACCTTTTCCATTGTTTTCTTAAAGTACTACAGAGGTCAAGTTTTAGCAATGCATTTCATATTTTATCTTCAGGTGTATTCTCAGTTCACAGAAATGCCACTTCAGTCTATTTCATTGTATTTTCACAGCTGAATTTTAGGTGCCAGTCCAGAATACTACTTAATGCAAAGTCATTTTCATACAGTATACCCAATTAGCAATCTGAAAATAGGCACTGATGTAACTTAATAAGCTTCAAAATTATGGTAGATAGGTGCTTTTTTAAAAAAAAAAATACATCATTTTGAAATAAGTGCTATATGAATGCAGTTTCTTAAACGTTACCTTTAAGGATTTGTTTTGTATCTGTTAGATTCACATACCAAAATGTATTTATTTGGCTCCAAAATTGTACACAGATCAAAGGAAGTCTCCAAACCTAAATACTGCCTTCCTTGATAGTGCCTAATTATAGCTACACAAGGAGTCATCCTGGCAGCATATCCAAAAACATCAAACAATCTAAGCTATAGCTAGATTTCCATCAAGTTTAAACCAGTATATTAATACAAAATATATAAAACTCCAGTTTTATATCACCCTTATTCCCATTAAAGGCGAAAGGGCTCTTAATCACAACTGACAAAAATAATTTTCTATTTCTTAAAGGACTGTTTCAGTGAAACCTACACAGTATACGTCATTGCATGCAGCATTTATTTGCAAAATTACAAGAAAAGATGATTTAGATAGAACTGTGTTCCTTTTTCCATCAGAAAAAAAAATAAATTTTTACTATCTCTTAGCATCTCAGGCCGTAAATTGAGCTTTTAATATTACTTACAGTTGGCACTACTGTTATAAAAAACTGGGATCCATTGGTATTTGGTCCTGCATTAGCCATGCTGAGTGTGTATGGTCTATCATGTCGTAAAGTTGAATGAAACTCATCTTCAAATTCTCCTCCCCAAATACTTTCACCTCCCATGCCTGTACCAGTTGGGTCACCAGTCTGAATCATGAAACCCTGCATAAAAATTAAATGTTATTACATCCTCACATAGATGAGCAAAAATGTTTTATGCCAAGTGACATTTTTTTCAAACTTACTTTAAACCTTTCAACAAAATGTAAGTGGATAGGGGACAAAGCATTCAAGGCTTCTTTAGGTGATGATTACTTGTGAAAAAAACAAGCTTACTCACTGTTCTTGCTAGTGAAGGACAGAAACCTAACTACCTGTACCTTCTGCAAACACTTAGGCTATATCAGCTTGATTCTGGTGCAACAGAAATAAGAAGCCTTTTACAAGAAATGCCTTCTGACATGAAACAAAGTCTTAATTAAAGCCGGATTGCTGAACAGATCTTTCTTTCAATTTTCAGATTTCTTCCACTTTGTCAGTTGCCAAACAGCTATTAAACAATTTCAGTAAGTGATAAAGCTGTTTAGAACCTCAGAGTTGTTCAGATTTTACAGGAACTCTGAAGCCATTACAGAAATCCTTTGTGCAAAAGGGAAATGAAAGGGTTAACAGAGAGGACTGACCACAAAGGTATATTCTCTAAACCAACCAAAAAAATAACTTTTTACAAGTTACCTTGATGATACGGTGAAATATGTGTCCATTATAATAACCATTTCTGCTGTGCACACAGAAGTTTTCCACTGTTTTAGGGCACCTAAAATCATGTAACAGAAAATACAGGCTACAATAAATATTTAATTGTATGGAGGCAATGCCATAAAGATTTCAGCTGAGACTAAGATCCTATTGTACTGAGCAGTGTTTCAGCACGCTGTAGAAACAGCTTTCATCAAATAAGGTAAAAAACAAATCCCCACCTCCTCAAACCCAGAGGTGGAAGCAAAAACATTTCAGAAGAGTACAAAGTTGCACGATTACACAGGAAGGCAGCAGCAGTGTTGATAACACAGAAGTCCTTACACAGAGACAAGGACTCTTCTGCCCCTCACACCACCCCACCAGCGAGTGTGGTGGGGGTGCAAAAGACGCTGGGAGGGGACACAGCCAGGATAGCTGACCCCAACTGACCGAAGGGATATCCCACACCATATGATGTCATACTCAGCAACATAAAGCTGGAGGAAGAAGGAAGGGGAGATGTTTGGATTTATGGTGTTTGCCCTTTCAAGTAACCATTACGTTACATGTGATGCACCCCTGCTTTCCTGGAGATGGCTGAACACCTGCCTGCCGATGGGAAGCAGTGAATGCATTCCTTATTTTGCTTTGCTTGCATAGGTGACTTTCACTTTACTTATTAAACTGTCTTTATCTCAATCTATGAGTTTTCTCACTTTTACCCTTCCTAGCCTCGCTCCCATCCCACCAAGCAAGTGGCTATGTGGGACTTGCTTAGTTGCCAGCCTGGGTTAAACTGTGACAGGAAAATCTATTTCCTCAAAGCCTAGATCAAGGCATCACTGATTAGATGTTCCTTCCCCAGATTTCTACTTACATGCTGTTTATTTACAAAATAATTATGGAGTATTATTTACAAAATAATTATGGAGTATATGCTCCATCAGCAGAAAGCTGTTCACTCCTTCACTTCTATAATTCTATTAAGCTATATACGTAAGGTGTCCAGTTTTTCATATAAGAAGTAAAATCTAAAAATACGATGTTTTAATATTATAGAACTTGCAGTCAGCAGAGTCAGTATCCTGTGAAACTACTCATACACACTGTTTGGAAGCAGGGTGAAGAGGTGGAATATTACCATTGATGGAATAAGAAATGGAAAAACCAAAGAACTGACCCCTTCACATTTGTGACTTGTTTTTTTACTTCTGAGAGATTTGCTACCAGAGTGAAAATTCCTTGTGATAGCTCTTCCAGTAGTTTTATAAAATGGATTAGTAGCCAGAGGAGATTTACACTGACAGGTTTATGCAGTCACATGCATTTTCACAGCCAATAACAAAAAAGCCATTTTGAGTTACTTCAGTTATGACAAGGAACATTAGCTTGGGCTTAGTATTGTTGCAAACTGTCTCATGAAACAGAGTGTCAACGGCATAACTAACAGAACAGACAAGATTATAGTCCCAGTTCCTGCTGTGCAGTACAAAGTCATTCACAACTTTATTCCATGAGCATATGGCCAAAGATTTAAAGGACAGACAAAGCCACATCCTAGATAGCTGTCTTTAATTTTTTAATGACATTCATCTAAAGAGATTTTTAATTCAAAGCTCAGCTAGGAGGAAATACTAGAATAAGAAAGAACAGATCTAACATAATAACCAAGCTTGGTAATACTATATTTAATTTAAAATTACATACAAAACATTGCAGTGAAGCACCTAGCAATACTATGCATGTAAATATAGTGTCACACTGGCACAAAAATAAAAAAAAAAAAAACAAACCAAAAAACTCAAATAATGTAGCTTGGCATGTGACTCACTGCTAAGTGCTCCACCATTACTGCAACCTATATGCTACAATTAAGAATTCCAGAAACTAGGGCCTGATGCAAGGAGACACTGGCAAAGAGAGCAATAAAAGGCTAGCAACTCTACAGGGTAGAACTGAGGTTGTGTTGCCTTACCTGTGTTTATGACAAAACATGAACTTGTTTTTGGAGAAGCATGGACTATACTTAAATAGTTTTATTTTCCATGTATAGCAATATATTATATATATTTACTGTTGCATAAGAAAATCTTTGCATATATTAGCATCACAAAGGAGAGAAGCTGACACAGTAACTTTAGCAATTGTCATACAAAAAACTCTTTTTCAATTATATGCCTGATTTTGGATATACACAGCACTAACATTACATGCTGGTATAAATTCTATGTTGCTCTTGAAGGAGCTGTAATAATACAAAATGTAGTCCAATGGCCACATTTGGAAGTTGCAAACTGTACTATTCTTCTGGCTTACAGAGACCTACTGCCAAATCTACTGCTGCTGCCAACATCATCATTCTTTTTAAAGATAGAATCAAAACAGCACTGCCTTAGAATAATATGTAGCTTACACAGAAGAGCATCATGACCTATCTACATCTGCACTTTAGAGAAAGAACAAAAGTTAAGAAAGAACTAAACCTCCTGAACCAATAATTAAATAAAAGCAAAAAACCATTTTAAAAAACCCCAGCTGTGCCCTCAACTGTTATTTAGACCTGTTTTTACCCTGCTTTATTTGTGTTTGTCAAGAATCGCGTTCCTAGCTTAATGTATTAAGAAACTGTCAGGAAACAAGGACAGTAGAAAAAGGTGAAGAAAATAATTAATTCTAGCTTGAAATGTAAGTTTTGGATACTGTCACCACAAAGCACAGAAGGACAGAGAAACAACAGAAAAACTACGAAATACATACTCGACAGGAAAAAGCTTGATATGAATATCTCCCATGCTTGTGTGGATGATGGCACTGTCTGAAACTCTTTTAGGGCCTTCTGCCTGAGTGGCTGCCATGACCTCTTCTTTAGAAGGTTTCTCATTAAATACATCTCTGTCAGAATCTGCACTCTTCGTATCTTCTGGTTCACGTTTAGTAAACTGAAGAACAAAAGAACAGAAGATTAACTCTTTGGTTTTCTGTGTTTTTCCCTTGTCTTACACACTGCTCTGCACCCAAGACATCAACGTGATTATTCAACCTGCTAAACACCCAGCTAGATTTTAAATGTAGGCAAAGAATTCATAGACAGTGTATCCTTGCATTTCAGTGTTGTGTGTTACCAGCATTTCCACAGTCACACAACCCAGTATAACTACATACAAATCTAGGTAACCTTTTCTAATCTGTAATCTTGAAACTTAAACTTCTTGTTTTCATACAAACAAAATCCTCTTTTTCCAATACCACATTAATACAAAACTATAGAAAAACAGTACATTTCACGCAAAACAGGAGAAGGATCAGAAATGTAATTTTAATAGTACTTATAGGAAAACATAGAATAAATATGAGTACACAAGCTTCTGCTTAAGTAAGCAGTAAAATTACATATAAAATGACAATCACTAATCTTTCTGCATGCCTACAGTCATGTTTTCTCTGTGAGTAATGTTTCCAGATTTTGTCTACCGTTCCTCCTCACTTGTCAAATTGTTCAGAGTAGTATATCCTATTATATACTACACATTAACCACACAAAGCTTATAGAAAGTGTACTGCCTTGCTCCAACAGAAAACGTGATCAAATTCAAGCACAGGTAACAAAAACCCGAGGGATCTCTAACCTCTATGGTGATCACATCATAGACCAACTACTAAATACTCTGGAATCACTTGTCTGTTTGGCTTATTCATTGCATCTCATCTAAAATCTAAATTGTAAACAGCAAGATGACTCCTGTCTTAAGTTAGCTGCCTGTAATGTACTTGGTGTTACTGAGTACTGATGCTACTCTGAATGTAATTATTTTTTATTACATATTTTATACAGACAGTTAATTATTGTTTCTTTACCAGTATAAGATCTGGTTAGGTTTTTTAAAGGTTCTTACTTAATTTTTTTTTTTTTTTCAACTAGAACAAAAGCATATAACCTTCTTGGAGAACTGTAACTTAGACAGCCAAAACCATCCAAGTTTATTTAACTGCTTGAGCAATAATGAAAAAATTAAAGCTGTTTCTAATCAATTTACAGCTAGTTCAAGCTAAAAATTCTACAGTATACTTGCAATATAAAGGACTCCTCTGAAAAGGTTGTGTTTGCAAATACTCAAAGACAAAAAGGTCTGGAAAGATGGAAGGAGAAAAAGAAAAAATAATGCACAGAAAACATCAATATAAGAATGAAGTTATTTAAACAGAAACCACACATACCATGTAAAACCTATTTTTTTTAAAAGCCGTGCAGATTACTGTTGGATCTGCCTGGATATTTTGGAGAACGGGATTTTCAGACGCCTTCATCTCTATTGTGATTGCAGCACGATGTTTCTTTGCTACTCCTTGGAACAAAGCTAGCTGCATCACTCTGATGTTTTCTTGTTTTCCCAAGATACGAATACACCTGAAGTACAAGATGTAAAAGGGTGTAACCGCTGTTAGCTGCTCACAGTCAGAGAATGTCTCCTTTCTGACAACAAGACTCAAAGCAAAATTCAAAAACTCTCTCATAATATTTTTTCACTAATTTTTTTATGTTGCTTCTGTATTCAAACTTGATAGTTTATTTACTAGTGAGCCTCCTTACATGATAAAATCCTGAATGCATGATCCGCATTTATTTAGGTAATCACATCCAGTTAGCCAGAGACTAATTGATTACACATCTTTAATACAAATATGCTTGTCATATTTTCTCCTCATTTGACTAAGCTTTAAACTGCAACGACCCATTACTAAGCATGGGAGTATCTAATGTAATGCTTGCAAAGAACAAAAAAAAAAAAATTAGACACCGCCCTCCACCACAGTCATATAAAGTTTTAAATATACCATAAATTTGACTGAGTATAGACTTTGAAACAAACATATTTATCTCAGTGTGTGTTACTGGAACTTACCTGTTAGTCTCTACATTTATGACCTTAATGCCTAACATTGTTCCATAGAGAACGAAGTGTCCAGTTTCATCAAAGACTATATTAATTAATCTTACTGCATCCACTTTCTCCAGCTCACGCTCAACTGCCATACGTCGGCCAAACTCCATGTCTGGTAGTTGCTGTCTCATCTGCTGAAGTTCAGTAAACATCTACAACCCCCCCAAAAAAAATCACTATTATATGAACATATTTCAAACTTTCAATCTAGCAAAACACTGATCCACATGCTTAGAAAATACAGAATTCAAGTGAGACTACTCCACTCAAACTTAACGCAAGAATTTAAAGAAATACAAGTAATAGTCTCTTTATTTTAATGACCCAATAGACATGTTGTAGTACTAGGCTTATGCAAAGAAAGGGAAGTGTGTAGCTCTCTAATGAAGTTCTTAGAATTTAATAAATTAATTCATTATTTGAAATGGGCACTTTCCATAATTGCTTTCTAGTAAAAAGAAATCTAGCAGATGAAAATCAACAACTCAGTTTCACTGCATAACTAATGTAAACCAGTAATAATTAGTTTTGGGGCAAAGCGATAGAAAAGGCAAGGAAGAGAACACAGAAAACCTTTTCTGCAAGAAAAATAATAGCAGTGAAGCTCAGCTGTAGAAACAGATGATAACTTAGGTGTATGTGCTGTTAAATAAATTCCAGTAAGCAGAGAAAAAGCCTCAAAATACCAGAAGCAGGACCAAACTTACACTCAGGGATTCATCAAAGACTCTCATGAGCTTCCCCGTCAGAAAACGGAAAATTCGAACTTTTCTGTCAGACCCAAGAGTGGCCATTTTCTTGCCATCAGGTGAAAAACTTATACTGGATGGGTAAGCTTTGCATTTAGCAAATTCATATAGATCAGTATCTGTTTTATACTGCCAGTTCACATTCTTGGGAAATTTATACTCGTGAGGAGTACCAGTCCAATACTCAATCATTCCAGATTTGTCAGAAGACACTACTACTTTGTAGACAGGGTTCAATCGTATCTGAGTAAGAGAGGATGTATGGAGTTTATCAAAAACATGAAGTGGTTGGTTATTTCCTCGTCCATCATAAATGAATATTTTTCCTGTGCTCTTCTCAGATGTTGCAACAGAAGATATGGCATCTCCAGGACAATATACCCATTCACACTGGCCAGGGTAGTAGCTGCAACAAAGAATGGAAGGAGAAAAAAAAACAAACAACAGGTGTTACTTAGGTAAGAATTGAGGTATGCTATAAACTTGCAATCAAGTATCAGAAGCAAATTTTGAACTTTATTTACTAGTCTTGCTAAAATTCAACAGTCTTATAACCAAGTTTTTCCAAGTAACACAACTCAGTGGATGGCTTGGCCAATTTCTGTTGCTCTCATATTGTTTTATAAAGAGGCTATGACAGAAAGCAAAGGTAGAAGGTAGTGTAAAAGAAGAATAAGGATGGAAATCCAGCTAGCTAGCACCAATGGCATTAATGATTACTACTCAACTTCTATGACTTGATAGCATTTCTCTCCCATCTGTTATGTGATTAATGCTTCAGTGGAAATGAAGACAACTGCACCTTTGCCATACACTTACAAAAAAGTTCAACTAAGTCTTGCCAAAAAAACCAACCAACCCACTCCAAAAAGCAATGTAAGTAAAATTAAGACAATGACCCTATATTCAATAAGCATTCTGAATGCATTTAAAAAGGAACTTGCTACTACCAAAACCATAGTTTACAAATAAAACAAGCGAGAGATATTGTGAATAATTTGTGACGCCTGTGTTTAAAAAAATAAGCAAGGATTTTGAGAACCAGAACTCAGAAACTAAACAATAGACCACAAAGAAATTATACAGTCTCCATCAGAAACTCATATTTAGTATCCTTTCACAAATCAAACCAACAGATACTGAAGGACTGACAAATGACAGACACTAATAATTCGGATTTTCAATGCCTGTCTGGTAAAGATTCTCATAAAGAGAAACCAGGAATTTGTCTCAGGCTCATTAGAAAGAAAAGGATCAAATAAATACACAAATAACTAAGTATGATGTCCCACTGATCTATGCATCATTAGCAAAGTTTCTGCAGAAACAGGCGCCCTTCTCCAGGTCACTGATGGAAGTATAAAGCACGGGGATTTGCAGATAGCCACACTGTATAGATTAGTTAGAACTGAAGGACCTGAAGAATTTGAGACAAAGCTAATCAACCCTGCAATATACCAGCATATACCTATCAAAGCAGGCAACGCAAGATAATGTGAGCTGAAAAGACCACACAGAACTTATGATTCTACATTAACCACTGCAAGCCAGAGCAAACAGCCAAGAAAAAACTCTCAAGCACATCAACAGAAACTATCAGCTCCACAAACAGTAATATAGAAGACAAAACAACAAACATTAAGTTTTAAAAGGCTATTCACAACAATGCTTATATTACATCTGTATACTGTTCTCTTTTTCATTAAAGAATTTACTTCAAGTAAAACCCAATTATCTCTGAAAAAAATACATGGAGAGAGGTTGATTACTGAGGTTGAAAAAAAAAATCTATTTTAAGATAAATCAGGGAACATGCTACAAGAAAATGTTATAGGTAGCATTCTCAAGATATTCCTGAAGCAAAATGATTTAAATTGTACGTCACTTTTCCTTGAATTCTCAAACAGGAAAAAGCACCTTCTATTGTAACATAAAACTAAGTTTTTCTTAATATTAAATTCATCTTTTTCATCTTATAATTTTACCAATTTTGTAGTGACAATACAGGGCTGCTCAGTAGAAAAGACCTGCAAAAACTGAAGACTAAGGCTAACTGGAATTTTTCCACAGCAGACAGCCAAGAGGGAACACATTTCTACAGGTTAAGTACATTATCTGGAGGATGATACTAGAACAATAATCAGCAAAGCAGGTAACGTAAGGTTTTAGATAGGCATTCTGAAAAACTTTTTTTTTCCTAGCTTATACTTCTATTCAGTTGCACAACTAATCAACAAAGAGTAGACTACAAGAAGTAAGTTTTCCAACTTATGGAAGCATCAGTATTTCTACCTTCTTGGTACAGCATTCAGTGATCCTCCAACCCTCCAAAGCCACCCTTGTAACAGTACGGGGCTTGTTTTCCTCTGGTATTGTTATAAGTCAAATAACATCCATTCCTACGTCTCCCAGATTCTTTAGCTACATACTGTGTAACTACAGAAGTCCTGCAAGAACAAGACTAAGGAAAAACAACAACATCCTTTCTAACAGAAGGAGATTTCTGCCCCTGTGACAACAAATAAGACAACAGATCCAGGCCAAATTCCTTCCCTACTGGAACTATTAGTTGGCTATAATTTTTAAATTCAGTGCCAAACAAGAGAAAAAATATATGCCTAGCTAAGTATTTTGAGAAGTATCAAATATTTCTGCATACTATTTGACACTGAGGAAAGGCACAGAGCTACTCAGATCATGTATTGTGCATACAGAGTCATGCACAGACCTACTCAGATCATGTATTGTGCCTTAAGTCATACATTTTTCTATTCATTCAGGGAGTCTCCAGCCACCAGATGCATTCTGAATAATGAAAGTTACTCAATTTCATCTGACTGCGGGGAAAAAAAACCCTCAAAACCCCCAAATTATTGACTTACCTCTTAGCAAAATTACCCCCATTTATAATCCCAAACAAATGTTTTCAAGAACTAAGTAACTTACCCAAGTTTCAGCATGTTGATCATATCAAAGTTGACTACATCAAACACCTTCATTGCTTTGTCATCTCCAACTGAACAGAACAATGCCCCCTCCGAACTCACAGCAATACTCTCAATAACACCTATTTAAAAAGTTAACATACTGTCAAGACAAGGAAAGGGACATCTTTCATTTCAATATTCCACAGGAAAAAACCTACAGAGGTTTAAACCTGTTTCTTAGGTGTTTCTCCCCCTTTTTGACTTAAACTAACTGACTTTAATAACAAACAAACAAAGCCAACCAAACAGAAAACCACAAAACAGTACTTCGTATCCTATCACTGGTTAGAATCAGGTATGTGATAACGAACTATTTACCATATACATACATGAAATATTATAATTGCAACTATTTTCCTTTAAAATATTCATTTAAGAAATTGAGAACATTAAGATATGGTAAAAAATTAGAGGCTCTTCCGTTTCCATCTCTCAAAAGAGAATAAGCAGCAGAACTCTATAGACTATTACAGTCCTGCTATTAATAAATGTAATACGCAAAATTACTCTGGAATGAAGCCTGCTCTAAGTTTTTCACAACACTTATTTTTGCTTGGTAGGCTTTGTTCTCACATTGTTTCTGTCTATGAGAAGCTGATACCTGAGATAAAGAACACACAACAACATTTTTTTTTTTTTACGTGAAAAAGAAACAGTACTTTTACTAGCAATTATCACATATTTTTCTCATTTTAACAGTCTGCATATCAAACTGTTTTTTTCCACCAGGCATATCATGATTTCTAATAGCAATGAGAACATTGTTTTCTGTGCAGCCTATTTAATGTTTAGCATAGTGTAGAAGACATATGTGTACTAACTCTGGAAATTGGGTTAAAATTATTAATTCTTAATTGCAGTTCAGATGATAATCATGACAATGATGCAGAATTTACTCTACAAATGCAATAATTCAAGATGAATTTGGGATGGAAGGGACCTTTAAAGGTCATCTAGTCCAACCCCCCTGCAAGGAACAAGGACATCTCCAACCAGATCAGATTGCTCAGAGCCCTGTCCAACCTGGCCCTAACACAGCAGTCCCTGCTGAGGAGTTTCTCCCAGTCTTTCCTGTAGGCCCCCTTTAGGCACTGGAAGGCCGTTATAAGGTGTCCCTGGAGCCTCCTCTTCTCCAGGCTGAACAGCCCCAACTCTCTCAGCCTGTCCTCACAGGAGAGGTGCTCCAGCCCTCTTATCTTCATGGCCCTGCTCTGGACTCACTCCAAGTCTACATCCTTCTTACGTTGGGGGCTGCAGAGCTGGACAAAAGTGAGACTCTTTAGAGGAAAAAAAAGCAACTTCTCACCTAGGTGACTCCGGAAGTGTTTAACAAACTCAATCCCTTCTTCTATTTTTTTCCAGAATTTTACATGTCCATCATGACTGGCTGTTATGATAAAATCTGTCCTACAATTTCAAAACAAAATTAACAACAACAACAAAACAGAAAGATACACACATTATGCACTTTCATGCTGGGCAGTAATCTGCACTATAATTAATACCACGTAGAGAATGCACTTTAAACAAATTGCTGTAAAAATCTTCCTGAATGGGCACTATCACTTCCAGAAAGGTGAACAAGTATTTTAATGCACTCTGGATTAATCTATGAAAAGTCAACAGCCTGAACTGAAGAAATATATAATACTATTCCTTTTTACTACGTAAATTTTATTTCTGTTTCAGGTCTGGGTTCACAGTAGTTACTATTTACTAACGTAAGGGTGCACATATATATATGTTTTTAAAGGTGAATAAAGCTATCTCCTCAATCTGTGCAGTTCTATTCAATCATATTTGGTTCAGATTCAATCAGTTGCTCTTATTCCTGTACATACTGCACATTGCAATACATATTTCAAGATCCTTTTTTAGTCTAGTTCAACAATTTTAATCTTGCTTCTCAGTAAGTCTTTCCCTTGCGCTTAGTTTTCAAAAAACCTCTGGACACCATAACTTTCCACTATTAGACTTCTGCAATTAGAATTTCCTAGTATATACAAAAATACATCTCTGACAATGACATACAGTAGTAAAAAAAAAAAAGACACTTACTTAGTACATGCTACATGTGTAATAACATCTCTGTGCATGTAACTGCGTTCATACATCGAAGCACATGGTAGATTTTCCAGATAAACGTGTTCAAATTCAAGAACTAAATGGAATAAAAAGAGAACTCATTAATTTTTTTTTTCATAAAGGTACATCTAGCTTCTGTTCTCCCTCACTTGCGCTTGAACAGCTTGCTCCCATTTTAGTCAGGACTGTGCTAGGATTTTGTGCAAACATAATAAAAGGTTTCCACTGTGGCTTTGTACTCAGACTTACAGATTCTTGGTAGACTAAAGGCACTCAAACTCTGCTCTAACCCATACAGACGCCTCCTTTAAAGGACCCTTGGCTGTCTGAACGCATGAAACAAAATTCAATACAACAATTTTTAAGTTCCCACCAGAAAACAGAACATCATCCACACCTCACTGTCTTCCAAAACCAAATATATCCCACTTGTTGTTAAGGGATTCACTGTCCTACACAGGTATCGTAGCTTAAATTCAAAGTACCAGCACCCATCTATTCCACGGTTTAACTGGCCCTCCTAAAATAACCTGATTGCCTGCTTTTCTTTCCGATGTTTACTCCCTCACTGTTAATATCTGCACAACGGCATTCGCTCCCGAGCCAGCCGGTTTTTGTAACCCCCGGCACCCAAGGGGTCCCTCCACAGCCCGGCCATTTTAGGTACAGGCACGGGGAAAGCCCGCGGGCGGCCCAGCTGCCGGGCGCCCCGGCTCCGGACCCGGCCCGGGGCAGCGCCGCGGACGCCTGCCCAGAAAAGGAACAGGCGGGCGAAGGCTCCGCTCCTCCCGTTACCTCTCCGCTTTTTCGCCTGCGCAGCCTCCGCCGGCAGCGGCCCGACCCAGCGCTCCTCCTCATCCTCCTCATCTGCTGCTGCCGCGGCTGCCGCCACCATCTCCTCCTTGTCCTCGCTACCAGCCGCCGCCTCGGACTGCTTTCGCTTGCGCTCCAACCCGGACGCCGCCATGCTGCTCCTCCAAGACCTCCGCGACACTTCCGGCCCTCACCGCACCTCCCCTGCTGGGCGCCTCGAAAGTGACGTCACGGGGCGCAGCCAGTGAGCGCCGAGCGCGCGCAGAGCCGGGCGTGGCCGAGGCAGAGCCGAGGGGAAAGGAGCGCGGAGCCGCCATGGTAACGGGCGGGAACGGCGGGTGGCCCCGGCCCCGGCCCCGGCCCCGGCCCCGGCCCCGGGGGCTTCCTGGCCACCCTGAGCGCCGCCGGCCCTAGTCGGGCTCTCGGGTTTCGGCGCCCGGGCCGGAGCAGCCCCTCGGCCGTGGGGGCGGGGGGCTTGGGGCTCACGGCCGTTAGGGTTCGCGGGGCAGCTGGGAAGGAAGGGAGCGGCCGGACGCGCGGGGGAGAAGGCGGCGCTCGGCCCTGCCCTCGAGGGTCGACCCGCTGTGCCCCGGGGTGGCGGGGTGGATCCCGCCTTTCTGTCCTTCCCCCCCCCCCCCCCCCCCCATCGATTTTGCCAGGGCCGCTGTTACTTTTCGTTCTCGTCTCTGAATTTCTAACTGTGGTTGGTCGTTTTGTATGTGTTGACATGAAACGTTTCCCAAAAAGCTTGCCTATTGGCTTGCCTGGCAGAGAGCTTACAATGCCCGCTTGTCCCTGCGTGTATTTTTTACCTAATTACTTAGCTCTAAAATGAGGTCAGAAGGAATAACACATGTTGGAACTCGACTGTATTAATATCGATAACATGTTAAAAAAAAAAAAAAGTCTTCAGTTCTCAGGTATGCTGTACAAGTAGAAGCCCAGTTTTACCATACAGAAATAGGCAAAACTGCGAGCTGTGAGGAAAAGCGCCTGAACGTGACACTCTGGTTTATATACTTCAGCGGCACAGTATTAGGCACCACAAGTCAGTTTGGCTTGGGCTACAGAGACCTGTAGTAATTTGTACGTTTTGAAACCTTGTGTGAAATCAATCATGGAAATTTTGAAGGTCAACAATAGTAAAATCATTATAATAGTTGAAATATTTTGGGGTGGATTTTTTGCTATATATTCTGAGATTTATTTCATATATTGTTTTAATGTTGATGGATTGTATTACTGTAGGCAGGGACACAGGTGGATAGGACTATTTATTCCACCGCATGACTCCTTTTGAATTTCCAAAGGATATATCTTTTGCGGTTTTTTTTCTCCTACTCCTTTTCTATATATTTTTTTTTCTAGTTCAGATTCTTTTAGCTCTGCTGCTGAGCCTTTTTAACATGATTAAAACTTTCTGTTCAGGCTTGTTTGTTTGTTTGTCTCCTTGACAGTTTTTGGTCTGAAAAAAAAATACATTGTGTGTCAAGACTGCTTAGTTTCTTTACTAGCCTTCTGTGGGGAACTTTGCTGGAGGGATGTCAGAATTCTTAATAATTTATGTGAACTAGTTCTTTTATGTTATGGAGACATTCCAAGACTCTTAAGAAGATAATGATTTTCCTTTGCAAAAACTGTGCTTGTTAGACTTTATCAGATTATGGCAATCCAGATTTTCTAGTGTTCTGTTTTTAATTATTGATGCAACAGATTTGCCAAGAAGGCTTTAGTAGAAGTATTGCTACCTTTCCGTTATCTAGAATACTTACAGTGTTCCATGAAACATTCTGATTTTTTTTTTTCTCTTAGCCACTCTGCTGTGGCATACTTGAACTTTGGAGGTACTAGTTGAATATTTAACTTCTTTTAAATTATTCAGGTTTTCAACGTAATTTTCTCTGATGCTGCGTTTTCTGCAAATGAACAAAAGGTTGAGTTAGGAATTTGCGCATCATTAAGGCGGAGATGTTTATTTCTTCTTTAGATCTTTATCTCTTTCAATGTCTCTTTTAAATCTCTAAGTATTTAGTGGGCGCGGTGATCAATTTAAGTGTTTTTAAAGGCTTCTTGCATCTTGTATTTCTGAGAAATTCCTGTCCGTTGTTTTCCTTAAAAAAAAAAAATTCCCTTGGAGTGTCATTTTGGCCCTTCTTGTTTCTCTCATAATTACTGTTGTCATTCATGCATCTCTTTATAGAGTTAACTAGGATTCTGAACTTGGATGTGTTTCTATCTAACCAATAGTTTCTCAAACTTTAATTTGGGTTGATTTTTCTCTTGGATGTCCTGGTGGCCTCTTTCCTTGGTTGCCTGCATATCTTTCGGGTTCTTTTCTTTGTTTTTCTAGTAGCTTCCAGGACACTTTAATTCATTAATAAAAAAGATTTTGAATTCAAGTTGTCATAAGGAGAAATAGATTAGGGTATTTATTGGCAGACAGAGAAGAAGTAACTACACTTAAGGAGTTTGCAGATACATGGAAGAAAAGCAGGGCTTTGTAAATGTGAGATTCTCCTTTCGTTTCTTTATTAAAGTTGTCAGAAAATAAAAAATACCATTGCAGATAATCAAAGCAGTTTTGAAAATTTAGGACTTTGTGATTAAATTCTAAAAATCGTTATTGCTGTCTTGAAATTTTACTATCATAATATAGTTAGCTGATTTTACTGAGTTATCTAGAAATATAGAGGAGTTAATTGAAAACTTTGGGTTCAGAGGGATTGCTCTGTCACATATTTGACCTAAAGTAGCGGATATGATTCAGTAACATGTTAATAATTATTGTAGGTCTGCATGGTAACTTTTCTGTTTGCTTGTTAATAGGCTGAAGGTTTGTCAGAAGTCACCAATGACTCAGTTTGTCGTGTAGATGCCAAGGAAGAACTCTTTGAAGAGTGTGAGAGTATTTGGAAGCAGCTGGAAGAGGTATGCAAATCACAAGTGATAAACTAGATTTGTTGTAAACTTCCCTCAGCATTTTTTGTTCGTTTCCCCATCCTTCACTGCATGCTTACCCCCTCCAAAGAAACCATCACAACAAAACAAATTAAGAAAAAAAAAAAAAGAGGTGAAGAAAAAGTCTTCAGAAAGGCCAAAGGCAGAAGTGCTGCCAGGGGTGAAGAATGCCTTGCAGTGCCAAACTTTGTTGACAGTGTGCTAATGTTATGATTTAGTTAAATAGAAAGGGAGTATATGTTAAAACTAGGGAAAATGAAACAATTTACTTGTGTTCTGGTAGTACCAGCACACTGAGACTTGAGATCCTTCTGTCTTTAGCCTCATGCAAGATGGGATTCAACTGCTGTTCGCAACTACTTTGGATATTAAAAGAGGGAGAAAATGGGAGGAGAAGGAGGCTTAGAAGGACAACAGTGTTATCATGTGCTCATGCGAACTGACAGTTACATCCTCAAGAATAAAATTTATCTCTTATTATATATGGTCCAGTATGCTAATAATAACATTTTACAGTGAGTTATTTTTATCTACAGGAATCCCAGAAAAGATAAACTTTTAACACTTTTGAGGCAATGCTGTGCATCCTGTAAGCTTCTGCTGAGTCTGATGAAAACTTATGTTCTGAATTATATTTTCAGAGTCTTAATTGCTTCACTCAATTTTATGTGGTATTTATATGCTATTTTCTCAAGAGAAAATAGCATCTCTGTAGATTCAGAGCACTAAAAGTATCAGAAACTGAAGTAAAAATACTTCCAAACTTACAGTAGGGCGAAGTATAGGCAACCTACAGTGCAATAATTTTACAGAATTAGATTTAAATTACTAATGTGATTTTATTTGTTGTTAGATGTAAACTTGCCTTAATATTATACAAGTGGCAGGGAATCCTGTCTCTAGGTTTCTGAAGTTCTGTAATAAGTTATCAACAGAAGTTTTATTTGACACCACATGAGAGGATGTGAACTTTCTTTGAAATTTTCAGATTAGAAGGGATGTTAGAATGTTTATTATTTTGAATTTAATTGAAAAGCTTTGATAACTTGTAACTTAAATTGCTGACAGTTACAAAACAAGAAAGAGTTTAGCAGGTGTCTCCTGCTGAAGCCTTGGATATCTGTGATGGCCTGAATTTCAGACTCCCATTGCAGTCATGGGAGCAAATGTAGTACACTTCTAAAAATTAGACCATTTCTAAAGTGTAAAGTATATTGCCCTAAATGAGTTAAAACTAAACACTTGTATTATAATGAGATTTCTCTGTTTGGAGAGACAGAATAGTAGCAGCAAATGTGTTAACTTCTCATCAGCTTCCCTATTCAGCCTCGTCCCTGACTCTGACTTCCCAGTTTCTCATGTTCTTCGTCTGTTCAGTGTTTTTGCCCATATCAACTTTTTCCTCACAACTTGCTTTTCTCCTGAAATCATCTTTTTTGAGGTGCTACTTTTCAGTTAATTCAAGTTCCATTTTTTTTACTGTGACATGATTTAAAAATATTTCTTCATTTTCTGTTCTGGGTCAGGCTCTGAGGGATGTGGTAGGAGCCAAGTCAAAACTCTTTTATTCCTGTATTAAATGACTTCTATTGGAATTTTTAAGCATTGTGTTGCTTTCTTACAAAAGGGAAGAGTAAGTAAACATTGTGTTTTGTTTGTTTTCTATCAAGTGTCAGAGCAAGGTAATGCTTCTGGGAACAGAAACAGTGCTAAATTCAGATGCCAAGGTAAGATAGTATTTTGTTGTTGTTCTCCACAAAATATTTAGTTTTCTGTAAAGATATGGTGTGTTTCCAAAAGAAGGAAACTAAATTATCTTCACTTACTCTCTAAAGCTGACAGCTTTACTGTTACTAACTTTGAAGCTGTATTCTGAAGTATGTGTGTAGCAAATACTGAAAAGTTGCATTTATGTTTAGCAAAAAGGTTACATACAGTCCTGCCATTCACCTGATAAATAATTACTATATGCAGCAAAGTGGAGGAGGTCTGTAACTTCAATATCCAGTTGGACTGTTTCCTAAGGAGTGTATATATAATTTGTCAAACTACATGGATCCCTTTAGTGCTACTCTGGAACTTTGTATTTGCAAATAACGGTTGTTTGCCACTTGTGCATATCATTAGGAGACTGATGTGCTTGAATTAGAAATTAACTGATGCTGTACTCTGGATAAAATCCTATAAAGTAGAAATCAATTTTGTATAATTTTAATTTGGTATAGACTGAGGTTTTTATGTTTCTTTGTGGCATTACTGAAGCAAATCATACCCGTGTAATTAATACTTAAACATCCAAGAAATGCTTTTCTTGAAAGCTGTCAAAGCAAGGCAATGATTAAATGGAGTTGCAAAAATGGATATTAAATGAAGATTGCACTTAATGACAGAAAATAGGGAGGAGAGGAGAAGGTGATGTTATATCCTCTGTCAGCAATTTTCATGGGACTTTATTGCAGCTCTAACATAGGCACTTCCTGAACCAGGAAACTGCAGACCTGTTAGGCTAACCTCAGTACCTGGAAAAGTTATGGAGAAAATCATACTGGGCATTACTGAAAGACATTTAAAGAACAGTGCAATCATGTGCCACAGTCAACACAGGTTCACAAAGGGAAAGTCCTCTTTAAGTAATTTGATATGCTTTTATAACAAGATCACCTGCCTGTTGGGTGAAGGGAAGGCGGTGGATGTAGTTTTTCTGGATTATTGTAAGGCTTTTCACACTGTCCCTCACAGCATCCTTCTTGACAAGTTGTCAGGCTGTGAGATGAGCAAGGCAAATAACTGACTGAAGGGGAGAGCTCAAAGAGCTACATCTGGCTGGTGACCAGTCACCAGCTGTGTTCTGAAGGTCTCCTAAGGGGACAGTCCCTGCCTGCAGACCTGGTGCTGTGAGGAGAACTGGCTCAAGCTCACCTTCCAGTGGGCTCCATTTATACCCCAGTTGCATTTTATCTGTGGGTATGTATGGTTATGTCAGTTCTCACTGGCTGAAGACTCCTCTTTACATGTGATTCTAGATGCGTCCTAGCGTAGGGCGAATGAACCTGCCACACATGCTGAGCAGCATATTTTGCTAGGAATTTAATAGGACATGAGAGACAGTCATCTGATGTACATATTTGCTGTATGTATTTGTTGAAAAGACGGTCCTTGATTTAAGGTTGCTGAATGGTAGTGTTAATTTACTTGAGAAGCTTTTTTGTCCGGTTACTGGAATATCCAGAATGTTTCATACATGCTTTTTATCAAGTTTAAAGGAACAAAGAATGAGCTGATGCTATGGTCAAGAGTAGTGCTCCGTTGTGAAAGAGATTACACTGACTGATCTAGAAAATAAGAAGTGTTTGTATGATGATTATTTCTTTTGTTTTCAGTTTGGTTTGGTTTATTTTAAAAGGTCGTCTTTTGAAGATGCACTTTACAAAGTCATTTTGAGTAGTGAAAAGCTAAGCTTAAGTTGTCAATTATTGATATTCATATTATAAGAACTTGGCTGGTTTCTCCAGAACATAGTATGGTATTAAAATAAGTACATTTTTCAAGATCTATGGTTGTTTAGTTTGGAATTTATTAAAAAACTTCTCTGAACTGATCTTTTTTCTTATTGCTCCTATATTTTCAGTCATTACAGTAAGCTAGAGCACTAGTTCTGAAACACTTTTTGTTGAGTCCGCAGATGTGGTTTTAGCAGAAGATTGATTTGACTACTGGGGTTTTTTTTGGAAGCCAACTTTTTGTTTAGTCATCACACTTATCAAGCACAGTCCATTTAACATTAATCAACTGTGCATCTGAGGAGGAGTGGGGATGTGAAGTGTTGTCATTGCTTCTAGTTGCTCATCTTCAGTTGTGGTCATTGCCTGATATTACAGAGGAAATTAGGGGAAAAATGCCAATTCAGACTACTTCTGATTTCCCCTTTTTGAAAAAAGAATAAAATTATTTCTTGATCACTGCAAGTGGCTTTTTAAATCTTCGAAGGAATAAGTGGTCTATTTTAATAGATGCTGTCTTGTTTTCTGCTGTATAAACTTAATAATTTAATTTCTGTCTCATTCTATTCATTTTATGCTAATGCAACTCAAGACACTTCAATAAATGTTTCTTTCCTTGTCATACAGCTGTCCTTGTTAGTGATGCAAATGAAAGCATTAACAGCGGAATGTAATCAATGGCAAAAAAGAAGTCTTGAAAGTAAGTGACTGCTTCCATGTAAATTATACTTAAATAAACTTCTGCAAAGTCTCTTTTATCAAAGTATATAGCAAATGTCTGTTGATTGTATTTTCATACTATAACTATTTAAAAATTTAATATTTCCTGTAGGAGCATGTATGTTTCATTTCTATATTCTTTTTGCACTTCAGTTTGAAGTGAACTTAGAATTAAAAGTGAATTCTACTATAACTTAATATTACAATTCTGGTCAAATAAATGTGTGATTTATATCACCATCAGTCATTTAAATGGTAATTTGTCATTTAAATGATAATAGTTAGCTGATCTTCTAACAAAATAACAGAAGTTCATTATGCTGTTACCCTCCTTCAGGTTTCTCCTTACTGTGGTTGTTTCTTCTCCATCTTTCATTTGTATTTCCTTTTTAGGACAGAACTACTTTGGTAAATAATTTTGTCTTAATTTTGTCTTTTAAGAAGATGATTTTTTTAAATCTTTGCAAGTATTGCTAATAAACTAACAATAATTTACTCAGACATATTTTTAATCATGCGTCCTTTGATTTTTTTGTTTGTTTGTTTATACCTCACAAAAGTGTGTTGTATTGTGATGTACTAGCTGAAACTTTGAGGTAAACCTTTAGTGGTAGGCCCATTACACCATAATAAAATATCTAGCTTGGATGTAATGAGGGTCAGAGATTTCAGTTCAAGAGAAGGTGGTAAAAGACAATTAAGTTTATTTTAACAACACAGGAATCCAGATCATTTATTGATCCTGAGAAGCACAAACCAGTGAGACAAGTGATAGCTCTTATATTTGTTAGGTATTATCAGTCATAAGGTATAAATTCCTCAGTTCTTAAATCAGTCAGCACTGATGCTTACGTACAAAAAAAAAATTTTAACTCTTTTCCAAGGCTGATGTGGCCAGACACTGAAAAAAAAAACCCCAAAACGTGCAGAATCTAAGAATGAGTAAAGTAATATGGTTTTTCAGGTGTCCCATTTGGAGAGTCCTAAAACAGTTCACACTACACTATCATTAGTATTCAGGTAGTACTCATTGTTATATCTCCTGTCAAGGACCAACTGGCATCTCTTAACCCAGTAAAACTGATTAGTTAATCATTTGAATACTTTTGTACCAGAAGAGGCTTGATTTTTTAGCATTTGTAAAATGATAGGAATGTGTTTTAGAGAGCAAATGGTGATTTCCAATGTTTTGTCATTTGGCCAAATTGGAATGCATTTTCAGATGAACGTTGAAGTCACTTCTCCAGCTTCTTTCAAAGTTCATACTTGCTAGATATTGTGATCAAATAATAGGAGCTGGGAAAAAAAAAATATTATTTCCTATAAATAGATATTATTGCTCTACTAGAATAAATTTATAGTTCATGTGCTTTGTAAGCTTTTCTCTAAGAGTGGTCAGCCTCAAATACTTGCTAGAGGTATGTAGACCAAAAGTATGACATTAAATGAATTTGGGAAGTACTAGGTTTTGGCTGCTGCTCGTGACTAAGCTGCTGGCTTAAAGCAAATGAATTGAAAGAACTTAGAGTGTTTATGTGGGTAAAATACCTGGAGATGTTAGGTTTCCTTACTAAAATATGTAATTATTTTAAACTTTAAGCTATTTGATTAAAAATATTCTTGAGGCTTGACCTATTTTTATTGGCTTGCTGACTTGCTTTGCTCAACCATTCTTACTTGTTTCCAGGTGATAAGATTTATTATTAGAAATCTTAGTTTTGTACTAGATAAATGATCTATGCATATTATAATGCAAATAATATTTTGCAGCCCAAGCTTTGCCTTCTTGGCTACCTTTCTGAGGGAAGAAAAATAAGTTGCTGCTAAGAATTTGAATAGAGTTATAGTGCTTATATGAAAATGAGAAGTCTATCATGCTTACATCTTCTCTGTCCATCTTGGCTCCTTTCTAGCTACTGTTTCTTTTGAAGAAGGAATTACTTCTGAAAAATTGAATTTATGTAAATAGGAATAGCAAAAATACTGATTTAATACAATTTACTAATAGAGCATGAATGTCAGGCTGTCTGGTTACTTTAATTTCTGCTTTCAGTATTGGCCAGTTTGTTTCTTGTAAGTGACAGCATGTCAGCATTTCAATTTTAAACCTTATTTTCAGAGGTTATAACTTGGCAGTTCTACATTTCTTTGGGCACAATACTGGTAAACAGACTAATCCACAATGCAAATTTTATTTTTCAAAGCTTTTGCTTTAGTCTCTTGTTCTTTCTTAATTTCTAGTACTATTTCTGTAGCTGCTAAATCAGCTTATTAAAACTTTTTAACAAGAATTTGGCTCATAAAAATAGAATTTAACTTTTAGCTTTGCAAAATAAGGAAACAACCATATTTTAAACAATATAAAACACTTATGCTCTCTGCATAATGTTTTGCATTTTGTTTTGTTTTGTTTTCAAGTTCCTCTTTATTTTAGCAGGAGTTTCTGTATGAATACGTGCATAGTAGTTAACTTTTACATTCCTAGCATCTGGTAGTATTGTGCTTAGTAGTTGTGCTGTGTTATCACTGGGCACTTCTATTTGACATTTTATTTTTGCATGTGTAGTGATTCATAAGTGAAAAAGCTTTAAGTGATAGTGGATAGAGCAAGTCGTGTTCTTTACAGTAGCAGCTGCCAGAAGTATGTTGTCCTAGTGTCTTTGACCTGTACTGTTACCTCACTAAATTAGGAGTAGTGATCTCTTTCCTAGGAAGATGTGGCCTTCTGTTCTTATACTAACACAATATGCATATTGAATGGGAAGCACATACTCAGGATTAGGTATCTAAAAATGAAGAGGTGTTAGAAACCAATAGCAGAAAGTGATAATTCCAGGTAGTGAGGGCTCATGATAATCATGGTCGGGGAGTGGCAGGGGGGAGGAGTTGTATGGATTTCTTCAGATAAACCAGTGAATGTGAATAAAGCCATGCCAATTAATTTTATCATGAGTATGTAGGAGATTCATGTCTGTAAATAATGTTGCTCTAATAATAGCATAGACCACTACCTCTGACAGCTCTTAAACATAAGCTTAATTTGGGAGTGCTCTACTCAAATCTTGTGTCAAGATTTAGAGACAGTAGTTCTCTAAGTAAAAAGGGATTTTAATGTGACATGTAGTTTAATGCATTTTGAACTCGGTAGTTTTGCTGGTTTTCATCTCAGAACATACATTGCTTTTAAAACTACTAATCTGGGTGTTCTCAAAATTTGTAGAAATAAAAACTATAAAATTACTTTACTGAAAAAAGTACTTTTTATGAAATCAACTGTGTTGTGTTTAAGAGCTACTTAATGCTTTTATGAGAGGGTTACGGGTTTTCCTTTTTGTTAAAGGAAAAGCTTTTATTGAAGTTATTATTTTTAAGATTAGAGATTTGGAGCCCAGCTTGGACAAAAAAAATATCGCCATCATACTGAGATTTAAATCTGTTAGAGTAGCTTTAATTTCTCCTGTTAATAGATTAAAATGCTTCACTTTTGAAGAAGTCATATGTTTATGCAGATGCCGCAAGTTGACATTGAACTGAGAATTGACTGAAGTTCATTGAGAGCTATCAAATACAACAATTTACTTTTTATTCAGAAAAATCCGTGAGCCATAAATCACTATGTTTGGCTGAGGCATTCTTGGGAAACATTACCACATCCTTGAATAGTGCCATACTTTACCTTAAGTACTGCTGTTGCTCAGAGTTGGAGTTAAGGTATTGGCCTTCCTGGCCCTTTCATCTCCCTACATGTTCTTGTGAACAGTAAGGATAGCGACATGATTGAGTTCTTTAAATGCTCGTCAACCATTTGGGAGGCTGTTTAACAAGGAATTGGAAGACTGTAAGAATTTGCCCACATTGGTAATGTTGATGGAATCCCTTGCACTGAAAAAAATCAGGCGTGCTTATGTTGAAGTATGACTGTACTTCACATTTCAATATTATGTACCTGAGCTAGTGCGGGTAAAAAAATAATGCAGAAGTGTTAACACCACACTTTCAATCTGATTTAACTTGCTGAAAAGTGACAGTAGGTTAGCCCAGCAGGATACCACAAAATGTGGTTAAACTGCTGCTGACAGCCAAGCTAGCTTTTTAGAGGCTACACAAGTTTCTCTAGCCACGCTGCTTTTCAGTATAAATAAATCTGTATCATCCAATGCAAAAAAAAACCCAATTAATTTTATTTTTCAGTAATTTCTACAAATCCAGATGTACTGTTAGCATTAGGAAAAGAAGAGGTAAGTCTTTTTGTTTGTTAAAAGATAGTAAAATTTTATTGAAAAAAAGAAAAAAGCATATACAGTTGCTGCATTTTCCTATGATTACTCCTGTGGTGGGCTACTGCTAAGAGACTGTGTCTGTTTCTTCAGGCACTGTTGTTCTAAATTTTTTCTTGCCTATATTCTTAACTACTAAAATTTCCTAGTTGTAATAAGTAATTTTTTAAATGAAAAGTTTTTGAATATTGCATTTCATACTTGATATTAAATAGTGTAACATTATGTGTTACACAGAAGAGTCAGTGTTCTTGGATCTAGAGTTCTGTGGCGATTAACTTGCAAATAATTTGTTGAGTTCTCCCAGCCTTGGAAAAAAAAGAGCAAATCAAAAATGTCTTAGGGGTAGCATTACACTACATTGATTGGACATTGGTATGCAACATGATCTGAGAATATTTCTGTGGCTATGACTAAAAAAAAAATAAATTTTTGTTTTTGTCTTCCTAGCAGCTTTCCTCCGTCTAGTATGACAACAAGGAACCCAACTGCTGTAAAAAGCCATTATTAACAAATTGTTTGGTTACACAATTTCATTTGACTGTTTTGCTATGGCAAGTTTGACGTTCCATTTCGTGGCCTATTTTGATGAGAATTCAAATTTTTTTTCAGATGCTGCATATTTAGAGCATATTTGCTTCTATAGAATGTTTTCACAAATTTTATTTCTTTGAGCTAAGTAGAAAAGTTCTCATAGTTTTTATGGAAGGAGACAAAGTACATCCAAATCATAGGTTTATATTAAAAAAACATAATAGAAATAACTACTTTGTCGAACGTAATGCGCTAATGAAAGACCCAGTCCACTGAGAGTCCGCTGTTCCCTATCTTCAGCAGCACATATAGCTTCTGGATGCAGTAGTTTTATTTCTCCCTATTTCCTCTCCCAAATATGTCCGTATCACTGAGAACCATTTAATTCAGGGATGCAGTTAGTCTTTCTTTGCTGCATCTTTGTTTTCTGAGTTCTCTACATTTTATATTGATATAATTAGTATGGATTAATTCTTGCAAGCAGCTGCAAGAATTTAGATGACATAGCCCTGGTGGTGTAGGTATTTTCTCCTCAGTCATTCATCAGATGAGCAGTTCATGTGTATGTTCCATAATCTGTTTCAGGTAAAATAAACTATGTTGTTTTACAAAGCTTCAACAAGACATTAATGAGCAACTGGTGACAGTAGCATTTTAAATAGCTCCAACTGGATTTAAAAATAGTGTGTCACTCTATAGCCATATTTCTTAACAAATTATGGATAATTTTGGCCCTGTTTACAGATTTACACATGTACCCTTACACAGAACAAATACTGCAGACTGGGCTATCTGCAAAAACTGTAGGTTTGTTTTTACTTTTTATAGTTGGCGAAAGTAAAGAGTGATCTTGAAATGGTGCTCTCAACAGTTAAGTCAAAGAATAAACAACTGGAAGATGATCTGAAAAGGTAATAGAATAATTTGCATTTATGAATGCTGTAAGCTTTTTTTAGCACAAATTGTTTTTTTGACTGTCCAGGAAAACTATTTATCTGTTGTGCCATTTCTTGCTTTTCATGTTTCAAAGAGAACGGCAGTGGCATGAGGAACAGGAGCAGGTACTAGATGCTCTTAATAGAATTGAAGAAGAGACAAAGACCAAAGTTGAACCACTTTCCACTAAAAGGTATTTCTACAGTGTTGAGTTTTGATATTGAAGAATTTAAATGTCAACAAGAGCAAAGGAGCAAACAAACTCTTAAACATACTTCTTATTTTGTTAAATAGATCAAACAGTAACAGTAATCCATATTTGAAACATGGAAAATATTGCTACTATCTGCTTATATCCTGTGATTCAAGATGTTGAACTTATAACAATAGAAAACAGGAATTCA
Source organism: Chlamydotis macqueenii (assembly GCF_036417535.1). Taxonomy (NCBI): domain Eukaryota; kingdom Metazoa; phylum Chordata; class Aves; order Otidiformes; family Otididae; genus Chlamydotis; species Chlamydotis macqueenii. The sequence goes on along the minus strand of NC_141593.1, from coordinate 21,890,593 downwards.
TTTACTTAAGAAGACTTTTTAAGTTATTTTATTGAATTTCTTGTTCTATTGCTCTGCTTTTACTATTAGTTTGACTACTAGAACCTTTCGTACACTGCAAAATCAAGCGTTGAAACTAAAGATATATAAGGAAGAAATCTTAAGTGCTCTGGGTGAATTCCTAGAAGACCATTTTCCCCTTCCAGAGGAAGGTGGAAGAACTAAAAAGAAGAAGGTAAGATTTTCTTAACTATTAAATTTGTAATGTTCAACTTCTATTTAATTAGATGCAATATCTTTTTAAAGTCACTAGCATAGAATCTGCAGTTATACTTTGAAATAAGTATAGTTCTTACAGCTGGTCCTTTAGGTTTCATTTATATTTTTCACGTTGGTTTATATTATTAAAGGCTGTTCCCAGCTGGATATTTTCTTGTTTAATGCATATATCCTTTACCCAATGAGATGCATAGCAATGTATTGTATTTCTCACTGAACGGCAAGCTGTGCCAAGTTTGGAAATGGTGAGGGGTTCACTCCAAATTGTTTCATTTTATTTTTTTACTGAACTAGGCAAGTGGATTCGTATTTTACTTGGCAAAGCAAATTTTAATTGTCTAACAATGTTTTTGGAACAATAATAAGGACAAGTGTTTATAATTACAGTGTAGTCTGGAATGTTAACCATCAGTTTCTGTTCAGGCAAACTGGGCCAAAAATTATCTTAAAACTTTATGGAAAATAGGCAGTCAGGGAGTATTTTGCATAATAAATTCAAAGTCTGCAGTAAAAATAAACCTTTTACCATAACTATTTGAAAGAATAGTTACCAAAAAGCTACAAAAAAGGCAGGAGTTGATTTTTATTTCAGACATACTTAAGAATACAGAAATAGAAAGGATTTCTTTAATCCAATTCCCTGTTATTTCAAATGACCACGTAATATAATTTCTTCAATATTGTCATTGAGCTCTATTTTAAAACTAATTATTTTTGTTACTACTGTTTCTATTGGGTTTTGTTCTAGTACCTCAGCACTCTGGTTAGAAACTGTCTCCTAACTTCCAGTCTAAATATATTAATGTCCAACATGGGTCTGTGTATTCTTACACCAGTATTGTCCTTAGAATAGCTCTTTTTCTTGTATTTATTCCTCCTGATGTATTTTTAGACAGCAATCTTATACCCTCTTTTTCTTTGTTTTGCTGAATGAGCTAGCAAAACTCTGTTGTTCTTTTCCTGTAAGACAATTTTTTTCAATTCCCTGGCTTATCCTATTAATACACACTTTCTGTGTCTGCTTCCGCTTGGGTTCATCTTTTTTGGAGCCTGGTAAAAACTATATTACAAACAAAACTACTAGCTCACAGTTACCACAAAAGTAACTGATTGCAACTTTGTCTTTTTCTTGCTGTTACTTCCAACTGATGAACCCTGAGCTTTTAATTTAAAAAGTCTTGCTTTTGCACAGAAGCACATAAAAATATGAAATGGAGCATTCAAGGTATGATGTCCATTTTCAAAGTTTCATTCAACCATCTTCAAACATCTTATTCTATTCTGTCTTAGTTCTTCAGTATATCAATGCCTTCCAGTTTCCTACTGCTGCTAAATGAAATACAGCTCCGACGTTAAGAAATTAAAGCTTCAGGGATTTAATGAACAGTTATCTTTCGATCATATATTTCCTAATTTCAGCCTGATTACGTCATCTCACTATTTTCTGGTTCTTATTCATCTTACAGTTGTTCTAGGACATGCCTCTTCAATCAGTAATTACTTCCCCAAATGCATTTTAAACGATTGTCCATTTTTTCATATATATATGTATATATATATATATATAAATTACTATTTGCTATAATGAGATACACAAATTTATTCGCTCCCATTTATGTGATGTCATAGGAAAATTCAGGCTGGAAGTGACCTCTGGAGATCTTCCATTCGAACACCATCATCAGGGTAGTGCCAATGTCAAAGCTAGATCGAGTTGGTCATGGTCATTAGCTACTCTGCCTTCATCTCTCTTCCGTACTATTTTCCTTACTAAAATTTAAAGTACACATAATCATCCAAGGTATTTAGGATTAACCAACCCTTCCTCTGCTCACAGAAGCTCACTTTCTACCTTTTTAAAATTCTACTTAAATGTAAAATTTATTTTGATAAATTTCCAGACAAGGTTTTGTCTTATCTTAGTTTAAATTTTATTTATGCAGTTTGTTTTCTGACAAGTCTTTTTCTTTCCTTTTACTCATGAATTCATAGCTGCTTCTATATATTTTGACTCAGTTGGATCTCAGTGGCTCAACTGCAGGTCCTTTGCATCTAAGTGATTAACTGTGAAGGCAGGAGAGACAGTAATTTTCACCTATATTTTCTTTGCATCAGAAGTACTAACTGTCAGCACTAGCAATTAAACTTGCTGCTACATTGATTCAGGGAAACACCTTATTCACATCTATTTTCAGCTTGGTTCAACACTCTGGAAGCAGTGAACTCTTAACTCTGTACATCAGTAATCTGGCTTCCCCTTCGGAAGCTTCTTGTGATCTCAGTAGTTTTGTGTGAGGGCTAATGTGCGGGGCTGACATTTGTAGGGCGTGGCTCCAGAGTAGTGTGGACTGCTCCAAGCCTTGCTGTTCTGGTTCCACCCTCCTTTCACTAGGCACTTGCATCCGAGATTGGGAGTGGGAGAGAAAACTGAATCACAACAGCCCAGGTTAGCTTCTGTGGCCATGGTCCACCATCTTTAGTGTAGGTAGTGACTGAGGTAAGAATTATCTTGCATTTGAAATTTCAGATTAAAAGAAAACACATTTTTTTTCAAGATATTCAAGTCGTCTATTGATGAACATTCTTTACATCACTCTGTCTCATGGAAGGGAAAAGAAGGTGCCTTTCAGGTTAAATAAATAAATGCTGAGCATCCTGCTTAACAGTGACTTTATAAGCATCAGTTAATTGGAGGTACTTACTGTACTGGTGACACTTAAAATATGTAATTCTATAAAACAATATATGCAATGTATATCATAAACCTAGCCAAATAAGTTTGCTGATTCTGTGAGAATGCAAACCTCTTTACACTAATATAATATCCTTAGGATTTTACTCTTTGTATAATGGTTTTAGTAATTACTGAAGTTACAACCTAGTTTCAACTTTGAAACATGAATATTGAACCCACTACCTAAGTTATTAAGTAATATTCTTCACCAGGAAAATAAAACTGCCAAGGCTACGAAGTATCTTAACCTTTTGCAGCTTCTTAGCGTAGGTTCTATTTCCTCAGCCTAGTATCAAGATAAAGGCACAAAGATAGGCATTATAGAATGCTAGCTCCATGGTTTGCAAGGTTTCCATGAAGCAGGCAGGATATCTTCCTTGTAACTTTCTGAAGGTGACAATATGAGAACTGTGACTGGAAAAAAAGAGCCAATACTTGTGTTTCACAAATTCTTCTATATTGCTTGTATTCTTCTTCTGTTCTAAAAGTGGAGTTTGTATAAGGTGCTGCACAGCTGTTAATATCTTAGGACTTAGATTGACGTATTCAACAGCAGTGCTGAGTAAGCAGCCCCTAGTGCTGTATTATTTCCTTTATTTTGTTGAATGTGAAGTGGATGGAGGAAAAAGGATATAACTGAAAAATAAAAGGATCGGGTTCACCATGTAACAACAGAAGCAGTTTTTTTGGTGTTGTTGTCTAAGGAATCCATATCAGTTTATAGGCAAATGGCTTGATTTGCTTGCTACAAATGAAAATAATTTTCTGATGATATTTTATTAAGGACTTTTTTTCAAATTATTAATGATGCTGTTTCTTAAGCTTGGAAAGTTTTTTAATTGAAGTCAGAGTAAAAGTTAAACAAATATTCATCAGTAGATTTTGAAAAAATATTAAGGCACTATGAACTGAAATCTTGAACTGTGTCAAATTTGCATTGTAAACATTTTTCTAAAGTTCATGAAAAACATTATTTTTTCCTAATAGATCATATTCACAGAATGTTTTGCACTGTACTACATAATAAATAGAACGTACTTGGTTTTATTTAAATGTAAACCCAGGTAGATATTCTATGATCACTTAAGAATAATATTTTTAAATAATTAATTTAAAATGTTACATTTAAAGTGTATGATTGAACTGGTAGATTTAAATATTACCTTGTATTTCTGTCATGTCTAAATCTATATCTTCATCTGTTGTGTACTATGCAATCAAATAATTGTGTGATTATTTTTCTTTGTCAATTAACATTTTTCCTGACTATTTAATTTTGATTTTTGTTAATTTGGCTGGTGCGGTTGTTATCTTTGCAGGATTCTTCTAAAGAGCCAGCTGTAGAACTGATAACACTGCATGAAATTTTAGAGGTAAGATGATTTTGTTGTATAGAAATTTGGGGGATTTTCCAGTAGATCTAATAATGATATATTAATAAGATAAATAATAGTAGATGTCATACAGTCAAGATAGTTAATTAAAAAGTAGAATGTTTAAGAGTGTTATGTCAGATTTCTGTTTTAATTTCTATCAGATTAAAACCCCAATTTTTTATAAGAGATGTGGCAATAATTTACATAAACTGAAGATTTAGTTAAGCTGGAGAATAATTATTCTTTATTTCTTAATTTTATAATGATTATTTTAGAGCAGCTTTATGACCCCTAGTGGCTCATATTAGAGGAGACAAATGTTATGCTTAACAAAAAAATTTCCATGTTCCATTTCATGCTGTATTTTGTACTGTTTCAATAAAAGCATTTCTGAAATACAATACAATAATAATTAGAGAATGAGCAACTAATGTGTAGTCTCATGTATTAACTGGATTATCATCTCATATGAGGAAATCAGTGGATCTGATTTATGCATTTCTAATCAATGTAAAATATGCCAGCACTGCTTAGTGTGTATTTTTAATCACAGTCCAATTTATGAATTTTAATTGCAAGGCATTATTTGGAAGGAGCATTGAAAGTCTTTTCATTAGTATTGTTCCTTCTTGTCTTAAATGTGGCATTTGAACTGAAATGTCCTATTCTTCCTCCATCATCATTCTTCAGATAATTGTAAGCATCTATGTGTAAGACCTCCCTGGGGTAAAAGGTTTTTTCCTGAGGGAAAACTTGATGAATAACAACTTTCTGGTATTAAGATGCTATGATCTGGTCACTATGACATTGTTGTACTTTAGTTTAAAGCCCAGGCTCTGGGCTTACATCATCAAAATAGTTTTATATGCTTCAAGTATCTCAGCATGCCTAATAATGCCAAATTAGGCAGAACTTGCAAACAGATTAGAATTTAAAATAACCACATTCCTGTGAAATTAAAATTTTAAAGCTCTTCTAATGCTGTAAAATTGCCTTTCATATTTGCCTGATATTGTTAATCTCAAAATATGATCACATCCAAGTAATGTCTAATTTCCTTTTGGAAGAACATACTACTTCCAAAAATCAGACTTATTTTTAATTTTAACTGTCTTGGCGTAAGCTGTTAATCTCCCTTATCTTTGTTTTATGGGAGTGTTTTTGGTTGAGCAACTTGGTTCTAGTTTCAAGTGCCTGTTAAATTTCAAAAGTATTTTCTTAGATACAGATAACAGTTTCTTAAAGAGACAAATGCAAAGCTGTCTTTGTATTATAATTACAGATTTAGGATTTGCTGTTTTACGAATGTAATTCATTAACAGAATTATAATCAGTGCAAGTGTTCCATAACCATGTCTCCTCAATCTCCATGTGTTTGTTAAATTATGACAGTGTACATTTTTAAATAAATCCACTTTGAAAAGCTAGGTGTGTACATTTATATTATTTAGATATGTTAGTACCTACTTCATTAAATTAGTGTGAGTAGTAAGGAAGTAGTAAACTCTTTTGTCATGCAAATCTCAGAATTTTTATTATACTACTTTTTATTCCAGTAATAAAACTGTAATTTTTTTTTTACAAATGTAGTAATTATTTTCCTTTTAAACAGTTTGAAGATTATTCCTTTCTGATTGAGAATTTAGTGAACTAGTTTAAGATTTGAAAGACTGTTTACAATACAAATGTATCTAAAGTTACAGCATGAAGGCTATTTTGGAATATCAGATGTCAGAAAAAACTAAGTAACAGTTCATCTGAAATAATGCATTTGGAGCAAATACTCAGAATTACGGCAGATAAGTAAAAAAGACGTAAACTGGAACAATTCTGTGGAATTTTCTGAAAAAGAAGAGCAGTATTTTTTAATTATTTTTTAAATAGCAATGAGTGGGAAAAAAAGAGTAAAGTCTGGCAATGAGGATTTTGAGTTTTTCGTCAGCAACAAAGGGACAGAATATTTTCTACCTGCTGAAACTGGGAAAGCTATAACATTTAGAAGCTCTGAATAGAAAGATGAAATATTTGTGATTAACAGAGAGAGCACGGGATAGTTAAAGTTACTTAATCTGTAATATATGCAATATTGCCCGTGAGCAATGCTGTGAAGGCATAAACAGGGTCTCCAAGAACAGAGTGTCAAAACTGATCTGTGTTTTTAATGTTATTAAGTAATTTTGTGTTTAGAAAAGGAACAAAGGAGAAGTAAGGAGGTATCAAGAGGAGGTGAATTGTAAGGTGCTTTTCATGCCCAAACAAGAAGTGATATTCAGAGTTTGGTTAATCCATTTTTGAGATAAGCAAAAAGAGTTGATATGCAAATGTAGTGAAGTTAAAGTAGGACTATGATGTTTAACTTTCACAGGTGCAAACTTATTTATTTCTAACACTACAGAAGGATACAAAATACAGGAAAAACAATTCCTCATGATCTAAGAAGATGGGTTTTTGTTTGTTTTTTAGCTTATTAGTGAAATGACATTTGGAAAAACTGTAAGATGTATGTTCTTCTCTGCTAAAATCTGAAAGAGTGAGGCAGAAATACTGTTTGTTGACAGTAAGTCATTATGGTTTTGGTGCAGGTGATTTTCCAAAATCTAACTGTCCCTCTTATTTAATGATTTTAATCTTTTATAACTATTCTTTAAATCGGTATCTGTTAATTTAAGGATTTACCACCTTTATGTTCAGATATTTTAGGCACTTACAGTTACACTATCTAAAATCCACTAAGAATTTTTAACAGACAGTGAAAAACTTTAGTCTTGATAAAAGGAGAATTATGTTTCTGTTTTCTGTGTCAAAAAAAAGATGTAATTAAGTTCATTGGAAGTTCTTCATTTTACTTCTACATTGAGCAAGTCTTGTATTTCTCCTATAGTCTTGTTTCTTAGATTGCCTACATAAGTGTCTCATTACAATAATTTTTATAAATCTAGATGTTTTATTCATTTCCTAAATCTTATCCTTTTGGTTTTCCAGATTCTTATAAACAAATTAATAAGCACACCACATGAACCCTATGTAACAATCAATGACTCATTTTGGCCACCTTATATTGAGCTGCTGCTGCGATATGGAATTGCCCTGAGACATCCAGAAGATCCAAGCAGGATACGCCTAGAAGCCTTTCACATGTAGTGTGACCTGCACGTTACAAGAAAACAAAGCACCAGTGCTTTTACCTGGGGGCTAATACTTATGTTTTTTATATCAGCAATCTCTTGTTGGATCATTTTACTTTTTAATTTCTTTTTAAATAAAATATTAATTTGGTCAGAGTGTAAAATAAGAAAGAAGCCAAAAATTTCTACTTTAACTCCTTACAGTTTGTCTTGGTTTTGGCAGGGATGGAGCTAATGTTCCTCTCAGTAGCTGATGTGTTTTGGATATTGGATGTGAAGAATGTTGATTAAAAACTCTGATGATATGAGTTGTTGCTAATAAGACCAAGGACACTGTCCGGCTTTCCAAGTCTTGCTAATGTGCAGATGCAGAAAGGTGGGAGAAAGAAAAAAATAATTGACCCAAACTGGCCAAAGAGAGTATTCCATGCTGTAAACGTCATGCTTGGTATATAAGTGGGGAATGCCCATGAGAGGGGCATCCGTTTTTCTATCTCATCTCTTTCTCTTGCTTGCTGGCATCCTTCCCTCTACCTTGCTGGCTCCCTTTCACTCCTTTGCTTGCTGCTTGGTTTCATTTCTGTGACCGCTGCTCAGGATGGGCTGTATCGGCCACTGGGACATCAGGTGGTGAGAAATCGGGCATTGTTCATTTTGTATATATTAATATTCTGTAGTTATTGTAGTTTTCTTTTGCTATTTTAGTAAACTGTCTTCATCTCAACCCATGAGTTTTCCTTTCTTCCCGTTTCTCTCCCCTGTCCCGCTGAGTAGGGGGAGGCTGAGCGAGAAACTGTGGTTATTCAGGCTAAACCACCCTACAGTTACAGCTGGCTTTCAGTTTTATGGCAAGTGATTCCAAGATTTGCATTGTGGAGAGTGTTTTTTCAGCTGCTTTAAGATGGAAATGCAAGTAATAGACAAAGTAAAGATGTTTTATAAGTCCTTTTCACTTCAAAAAATCATACTTTATACATTACTTCTCTTATGTGTTCATTTCTTAGATTGCTTTAACTCTTCTCAGTTTCCTTTAGTATTTTGTTTTACACTGTGGAGGCAAAATTTGAAGTAACTCAGCTCCTCCTGGACGTTGCCTTACAGACATTTGGAACTATCAGTGAAGTATCATCTCAAGAATGTGTTAGGGTTTTTTTTTTCCAGACCCTTTGCAAACAAATTTATTGGCTTTAAGATAAACACTTAGGAAAGCTGACACATCTTTCTCTATAAAGGGCTGCAGATGTTGAGTGTGCAACTCTACAACCGCATTCTTCCTCAACAGCCCATATTGTGTTATGCTATATTGGCTAACAGTATCTGTCTTCACTTTTTCAGATCTAGTTTATCAGACCTTGTAACAGATCTCTATTCTGTTGATTTCTACATTTTCTAATATGAATTATTATAGTTATATGAATTGACAGTTACTTTCTGGATAAATGCTGGTGTTCTGTATCATCCTAATCTGCTTTTCTGTAGCCCTTGTTACTGTAGTCAGTTGGTGCATGAAATTCCACTCTTCCATATCTATAGTGACTATAACTTTGAGAAATAAAATATGCCTTCTATTAACAAGATTTCAGTTTATTGAGGTAGGAACTTCAAGGATTTTTCCATTCATAGAAAAATAGAGTTGTACAGAATCATAGAATGGTTTGAGTTGGAAGGCACCGTATCATCTCTTTCCAGCCCTAGGTACCTCCACTAGAGCCTCATCTAACCTGGCCTTGAATGCTTCCAGGGAGGGCGCATCCACAGCTTCTCTGGGCAACATGTTCCAATATCTCAGCACCCTCCCAGTAAATTGCTTCCTAATATCTAATCTAAATCTACCTTCTTTCTGTTTAAAACTGTTACCCCTTGTCCTACCACTAAACTCCCTGTTAAAAAGTTCACTCCATCTCTTTCCTTTAGGTACTGGAAGGCCACAGTAAGGTCTCAGGAGAGCCTCCTCTTCTCCAGGCTGAACAGCCCCAACTCTCTCAGCCTGTCCTCATAGGAGAGGCGTTCAAGCCCTCTGATCATCTTTGTCACTCTCCTCTGGACCCACTCCAACAGGTCCATGTCTTTCTCATGCTGAGGGTATCCAGGTGGAGTCTCACCAGGGCACAGTAGAGGGGCAGAATCGTCTCCCTTGACCTGCTGGCCACGCTTCTTTTGATGCAGCCCAGGATGTCGTTGGCTTTCTGGGCTGTGAGTGCACATTGCTGGCTCATACTCTGTTTTTTTATGCAATATGCCCAAGTCCTTCTCTGCAGGACTGCTCTCAATCCAGTCATCGCCCAGCCTGTATCTGGGATTGCCTTGACCCTAGTGCAGGACCTTGTTGGCCTTGAATTTCATGAGGTTTGCATGGGTCGACCCCTCCAGCCTGTCGAGGTGCCTCTGGATGGCATCTTTTCCCTCTAGAGTATCAACTACACCACTCAGCTCGGTGTCATCTGCAAACTTGCTGAGTGTGCACTGAATCCCAGTGTTCATGTTGCTGACAAATATGTTAAATAACAGTGGTCCCAGTATGAACCCCTGGGGGACAGCATTCGTCACTGATCTGCACCTGCACATTGGGCTGTTGACCGCAACTCTTTGAGTACTCAGCACACCCATGTGTGGTCCACCCATCAAATCCTTGTGTTACCCACCAACTCTGTGACCCCATTGTAGAAGGCCACCAAATCTGCCAGGCATGATTTGCTCTTAGTGAAGCCATGTTTGCTGTCACCAGTCATCTCCTTTTTTTCCATGTGTCTTAGCATATGTTCCAGGAGGATCTGCTCCATGATGTTGCTGGCACAGAGGTGAGACTGACCACCCTGTAGTTCCTCAGGTCTTCCTTGTTTCCCTTCCCTAGCTGGAAGCTGTAGCTCCTAGAAAAATCCTGGCAAGTAAATGGACGAAGTTCAAGGCAGTAAGGAAGAATAGATCTTCCTTATGAAAAAAGCTTGGAATAGTATCATCCATCAGTAGTATCAATAATCAGGAAGGTTGAGGAGCAATCTAAAGACAGAGTAGGGTAACTTTCCATTTTTTGCCTCTGTGCATGTCTAAGTGACAGTTGTTTAATTGAAATTATCACTTCCATAAATGCTGTTATTGGAACTTCACCTACATCCATGCTATGAAATAAGAATTTGTGTAACTTAATGTCAATTTTGAACTCTACAAAGCTAACATTAAAAAAGCTGGGAAGTTCAATGAACATTCAGAGCTACCCGTCTGAGTAAGATGAAAATTTGATCTAACCCACAGTCATCCATTCTTTGATTGTGACCTTTTAGTGGACAGTGTGAACATGGATAGTTACAAATTTTCTTAGAGGAGAGATAGTGACAGATTCAATTAGCTGGACCCTTCTTTCACTTCACAATAATCATTATGTGCCTGGCCCCAGTCAAGGGCCAACAATGAGCAACCTGCACTTATTTTCTCAAGTGTATCAAGTACATTTGCTACGATACAGATTAATACACAGTTATGAAACACTTCTTTGTGAAAAAGGAACAAAGGATCAGAGGGAGGAGGTGAGCTTTCCACCCATGGTAAGCCTATGGCACTGGAACAGCTTAACAGGTGATTAGCATCCAGTGTGTGGCTGAGTTTTCAAGATGAGCCCATGTGAACCATTTCAGCTGCATGGGCCAGGAGGAGAGCCAAGTCTTTTCGTAATCGCCAATGTCAAGTCCTTAACTAAGATTCCTATACATTTTTGTAATCACTTTTTGAATCCACATACCTTTTTTAATATTCAGGATGTCCTGTGAAAAATAGTTTCACAATTTAACTACCTGTGATGTGAAGTAGAATATCCAACTGTTTACCAGACCTGATTCTGACCTGTCCTGGATAATACCAATAGACATTTTCTGTTAGGACACATTTTTGCATAGGTGAATTAACTGAGCGACTCACAGTATGGAGGTCTACCAGTAGATCTGCTTTAGGGTGCATTTTGATACCCCTTTGTTCCTGCCTTAGACTGTTGGTAACGAAGGCTGTGTATCCTATTCCTCTCTACTCAGTGTTCCCCAGGCTTCTTTTCTCATTTCCTGCCACTTCAGATAAATTTTCCAGGTGATGAGAAACACCAGTAGGAAGGGGCAGACGTGTACAGTGGGTTTAAATCTAACACTGAGTATTAAATCTGTCACTAGAGTATGCTATCCCACCTCATGGAAAAAAAAAATATTTTGTATGTGGTTTAGAGTAGATTCCATTGTACATATCTTTGTACCTTAAGTATGCAAGTTCATAAACTCCTGAATAGCTTCTTCTTAGAGCTATATATACATGCCTCATATATTAGTACACGCGAGAGGTTAGGATGGCACTGAAACTTTCCCCTCTTATTGCTCATGGCAAGAAGTTGCAGTCTGGATCAGTGTAAGTTCAAATCCTGTCTTTGAAGGAAAAAAAAAAAAAAAAAAACAACCTGTTTCTTTCATAAACATTTTTTTCTGGGTATGTTAGACCCTTGCTCCCCCAAATTAGTTAGAGACCACTCAAGCATAGACAAAGATATCCCCCCACACCCCCTGCCTTTGGGTATTGTTAATGACTGAAATTAGTCCATCATAATTGTTTCACATGATTAATCAACAAATAGAGCAGGTAAATCTTCTGCCCCCGAAAATACACATCCCTGACAAATGCTACAGTCATTTCTCTGGCTCTCTTTCACCCCATACCTGAATACTCAGATACAGCACTTGAGCCAAAATTTAAGAAGCTTTAACTTCAAAAAAAGATATCTGTAACATCAAGGGGAAAAAATATAAGCAGCATTGTGACCATTTCTACCAGCATGCTTATAATTGGCTGCACCTTGGAGTCTACAATTTGTCATTAATTTCATCACACTTTCTGGTACCAAAATATGCCTTTGAAAACACTGTCTATCTTGACATACTAGATATGGCAGTAGTAATCACAAAACTGAAATCCAGAAAGCATCTTACAGTGAGATCCAACGCATAAGCGGTGGCAAACAGACCGCCTGTGGATTGCTGTAACTGTTGACATCCTTGAGATCATAGAATCATAGAATGGTTAGGGTTGGAAGGGACCTTCAAAGGTCATCTAGTCCAACCCCCCTGCAAGAAGCAAGGAGATCCCCCACTAGATCAGGTTGCTCAGAGCCTCATCCAATCCAGCCTTGAACGTTTCCAGGGATGGGGCGTCCACCACCGCTCTGGGCAACCTGTTCCAGTGCTCTACAACCCTCAGTGTAAAAAAATTTTTCCTAATATCTAATCTAAATCTACCTCCCTCTATTTTAAAACCATTACTCCTCGTCCTATCGCAACAGGCCCTACTAAACAGCCTCTCCACATCTTTCTTTTTCTCTCAAAGAGTGGTAAGGCACTGGAACGGCCTGCCCAGGGAGGTGGTGGAGTCTCCGTCCCTGGCAGTGTTCAAGAGGCGGCTTGATGAGAAGCTACAGGATATGGTTTAGTAGCTGTGGCAGCAATGGTAGTGGGAAGACGGTTGGACTAGATGATCTTATAGGTCCCATCCAACCATGTGATTCTATGATTCTATGATTCTATGATTCTTGTAGGCCCCCTTGAGGTACTGGAAGATCGCTATCAGGTCTCCCTGGAGCCTCCTCTTCTCCAGGCTGAACAGCCCCAACTCTCTCAGCCTGTCCTCAATAAGAGAGGTGCTCCAGCCCTTTTATCATCTTTGTGGCCCTCTCCTGGACCTTCTTCAACTGGTCCATGTCCTTCTTATGTTGGGGGCTCCAGAACTGGACACAGTACTCCAGGTGGGATCTCACCAGGGCAGAGTAGAGGGGGACGATCACCTCCCTCGACCTGCTGGCCACGCTCCTCTTGATGCAGCCCAGGATGCGGTTGGCCTTCTGGGCTGCAAGGGCGCATTGCCTGCTCATGTTGAGCTTCTCGTCCACCGTCACTCCCAAGTCCCTCTCCTCAGGGCTGGTCTTGATCCGTTCCCCGCCCAGCCTGTATTTGTGCCTGGGATTGCCACGACCCATGTGCAGGACCTGGCACTTGCACTTGAACTTGAACTTCATGAGGCTGGCATGGGCCCACCTCTCCAGCCTGTCAAGGTCCCTCTGGCTGGCATCCCTCCCCTCCAGCGTGTCGACTGCACCACACAGCTTGGTGTTGTCAGTGAACCTGCTGAGGGTGCACTCTATCCCACTGTCCATGTCGCCGACAAAGATGTTGAACAGGGCCGGGCCCAGCACGGACCCCTGAGGAACACCACTCGTGACCGGTCTCCACTTGGACATTGAGCTGTTGACCTCCACTCTCTGAGTGCGGCCATCCAGCCAATTCCTTATCCACCGAGTGGTCCGTCCATCAAACCCATGTCTCTCTGGTTTAGAGAGAGGATGTTGTGCAGGACAGTGTCAAAAGCTTTGCACAAGTCCAGGTAGGTGATATCTGTTGCTCATCCCTTGTCCACCGATGCTGTCGCCCCATCATAGAAGGCCACCAAATTGGTCCAGCACGATCTGCCCTTCATGAAGTCATGTTGGCTGTCACCAACCACCTCCTTGCTCCCCAAAGATCTTGCTTTTTTGAAGTCCTGAACTGAAGCTCTGATACATATCTTGGAAAAACCAACACGTTTCCCACCACCTACAGGTGATGTGTATTCAGGTATTTTTTATGGTATTTAGAGGAATCTGGAGCAAAGTGTAGCCCAGGAGAAAATTCATGCCTTCCCATCTTCTTAGGAAATTTAGTCTGTCAGCCTGCTGATAACCTACAGATCTTTTAAAAGCAGCTCTTGAAAATAATTTAGGACTTAAAATTAATGCAACAGTGATCTAAGAGAATGCACCCAGGTTATTCATATCTTCATGGTCACCTCTTTAGTGTTCATATAGATTGTCTGTGTAATGAAAGAGTTTTTAGCATGCCTGATCCATGGCCACAGGAGTCATAATTCAGACACTTATTTAAAGGTGTCTGGGATTCCAGCTGACGACAGTATCTTATCTGTCTGTTCTTAAAAGAATTGATTGCCTAGTCTGCAGTTTCATGACATAAGCATGAATCATATTAAAACCAGAAGCTGTTTCCATCATACTGTTATCCATCTGAGCTATGAGAAGTGTACCGGAGATTCACAGCTGAGCCAATCTTACTAACACAGAGAATTGCCCTGGGACACTGAGGTCTTAATTAAAACCTTGTCTGTCAATTCATGTATAGAAAATTGGCTGATCATACCAAGGATAATCTTGAGAAGTGTCAATCAGACTTCTTGGTAAACATCAATTAATCTTTGTGTTCTCTATAATAACCAGTGGTGATCAAGATAGAGGCCACAACAGCAACAAGCAGTAAGGACAGATTTCTTTGACTTTGATCATTACTGAGTAAGGTAGTATTGTACTTGGCTGGGCTTATTTGATTAGGCCCATATCTCTGCAGTATTGATGCTGCTTAAATACCCTCACAGCTCTGTCTCTGCTAAGCATCAGATAAGCAGGAGGCTTCTCCATCTAACCCGTATCATAGTCTCCCAATATTCAGCTGGTGGCTTTAATATGGTGAAGAAAAAGATGCCAGTCACAGCCCTGTGACCATCCAGAGCATAATTCATGGATAAACAATCACCTGCTGCATCAGAGGCCGCATCTGGGAGAATGGTGCTTTCAGTTGTGACAGATTCAGTAGAAAGTCTCAACCTGAGGGAGCACTACTTGCCATTCAGATTTGATGGGATCCAAACTGGCACATACATGAAGAGGAGGAAACTACTCATTCTACAGTAGTGATTCTTCTGGACTGTGCATACAGTGTAGAGCTCCTGACTCTTCTCACTTTTCAGAATACATAGGTACAGCAAACTTCATATTGCGAGGAAATTTATCTAGCTACAAGAACACCTTCTCACAGGTAGTATTACATGGTCACAAGGAAAAGCAGACCACGTCTGCCCTCATAAACTCAACTCGGCAAAAGATTGTGATGGGTACAAACTTACTGACATAATTTCCTAGTGAATTAACTAAATTGTTCTGCAAACAGTTTTTCAGCTTTTGATGGCAGCATTAAAATAACTGTTGTATTGGTCTGGATTTTGCTGCAGATAAAAGAATTGTGATTTTGAAAGATTAACATAAAAGTTGCTAGATATAGAGTTTTGGCAGAAATACATGTGAGCTTTTTGTTTGTGTTTTTGAGAGAGAACAGGTGATGCTAATGAAGAGTGCTATGAGCTACAGGCATATTAACCTCGGAAAAATAAATCTATCTTGAAACCTTGAATATTCTTTAGTACTTTGGTACAATGAAACTACATTTTCTGTATCTTATATTGTACTTGAAGCTTTAAAAACAACAAAAAAGGAAAAGCCCAACAAACAGCATATAAAACAGTCTGGGAAGGTATTGCCACCTGGTGCCTGCTTAAGTCTGCAGTTTGTGAGTTATTTATTCAGAAAAAATAATCCATATACTTTCTGAGAGAAAGTTTTTTGGTTTTTGGGTTTTGGTTTTTTTTTTTTCTTCCCCCCAGTGGTTTGGTTTGGTTTATTGGATTTGATCTACTGGGCTTTTTTTTTTGTTGTTGGATTTTAATTTTATTTGCTTATTTATTTATTTTGCTTCAAACTGGTTTAGTATAACAACTTTTTCATCACAATACTTTTACTTATTCCCAAAGGTGAAATTGTAGTGATTAAGCCAGTAAGACTCAATTTTCTATATATTCTCAGGCAATACTAACATTATGTTTCAGTTCACATTGTTTCCAGGTTAAACAATGAGTATTCCAAGGTACCTCAGCAGTGCTGAACTACTCTTAATTATAATCAGCCATGGTTACAAGAAGTTCTTTGTTCTGCAAACATTTTAAATTCTGTACTTTAGAAAATTTACTGTGTCAAATGAAACATGATCTTGCCTTCTCTATTTGGCAACAAACGGTGCTTGCAGGTGCTTCCAAATGAGCTTTTGAATTATAGTTAGCCAAGACAAATGTAATTTTGGTGGTATTCCTATTGTAATTGTAATTTAGGTTACATTTAAATGAATTGCTGGAGGCCGTTTCAGGAAGAAAGATTTAAAATACAAATTAAACTAGATTAATGTTGCAGTTTACTTGATAAATAACTATAAATAGTCCTTTACTATTTATAATAAATCATTACCCTGACAATTGGTTGCTCAAATTTCCTTAAGACTATAAAGTGCTTTTATTACGTTTAATAGAACACTAGGGAATTTTGCTTGGTGACAGGGCAAGCTATTATTCCTGGTGTCATGATCTAGAGACATCTTTACCAGAACACTAAATTATCAGCAGAAAAAAGTGACAGTGCTTAAAATCGTTATCTCCTGTAATTGTTCATCTTTGTTATTTATTTTGCTTTTATTTAAGAGAATTGTTTAATTTTATGTCTGTTTACACTGACTGTAGTGCTTTTATGGTTAGATTATTATTTTATATTAATAAATGTTGCCGAAGAGCAAGTGTCAGCTTACAAAGCTACTGTGTATGCATAACCTGATACAGTAGCATCTAGGTTTTTATTTGAATGAGCAGCTTTTATTTCAGTATAATTCCTTTTTGGACTTGTGTCTTTTTCACTATTAGAGGGTTTTGGTTTCTGAAATTCATTGCATTGAAAGTTCTGTTTTGATTAGATCCAGGAATATGTTGGTTATATTTCTGTAATGCTGAACTGCAACACGAAAACTAGGTAATTAATTTGTTGTGTTTAAGAGAAGAATCCAAAGGCTGAGGTCAATGTGAGTGAAGTTGCTTAATAGAAAGAGAGCAGATCTGTGTTTCATCACGGAAAGGTGAAACTGTCCAACTGAGCTGAATTTAAATTTAGTCAGGCTGTTCAGAAGAGTCCTCCTACCTGTTTTGCAAATTAAAAATTCAGCTAGACTTTATCAAGTATTTCCCAGATGGCTCTAACTTTGCACGGCAACTCCAGACTGCAAACAGGAGCTTAGTTTTGATGCTTTTTGCATGTGAAGGCTAAGGCTGTGCAGTCAATACATTCTTTGACTGACTGTGCGCAAGCTTGACAAAAATAGTGTAACCTGATCAAAGTCCTTTGTATATGACAGGATTCTGGCAACATTGGACACAGGCTATTATTTGGGAAGATGAAATATTGAAGAACTGGCAAAGGTATAAAAATAATACCATAACTGCATACGTGACAGTCTCAGCAGAATTCTGCTGAGAACAACACACAAATTCAAATGCAACTTTCCTCCTACAGCTAGGACTTACGTGGGCAGTAGCAACAAACCTGAATTTAAAAAACATTTGCAAGTCTCTGGACTGCTAACTTTGAGATTATTAACTCAGAAAGCAAGTTCTCACATATGGGTTACAGTTCAGGAGCACCGAAGCTGACAATAACAACTGTGCCTTGACAGAGTTAGTCAAACAGTGACTGTTCTACGTCAAGAAAAGTGTAGCTGCAGCAGTGTTCTAATTTTATAATGTAGTACAAATACTAATTTTATGAACTATTACATCTCTACATCAACTGCGAATTACTGCAAGAAAAGCAGCACTTTTTAGAGAGCCAAGAGTCATGTAAACCAAATGAAATTGTGAGAGGACAGATGGAGCCCCAGTAAGATGTATGACAAGAATAGTACTTACAATGTGAAGTCTCCTATACCATGCCAGAAACATCCTAAAACAAATCAGCTAACTCCTTATAGAACTATCAGGAGTTAGATGTAAACCTTCACCTTAAATCAAGAGTTATCTTACTCAGCCAAATTAATTCCTGCTGCAGTTCTTTTCCACTAGAGATAAGACTGTCTCTGGAGCTACAGTAGGGATGAAACTGTCCCATTGGATTACCGCAGCATCAATGTTCACAAAGAAGTAATGTCAGGATTGTTGAACAAAGTTATCTTTGCAATATTTTAGCAAGGTTGTTTTCAAGCTGCTACTATTAAAAAATGCAGTCTGGAAGGTACTCAACATGCACGTAATTCTGTGAAGGAACACAACCTCAGTGCCAATTTAAAAAGCAGGAGTACCTAGAAAAAATTAGAGATGGAAATATTAAAACTGAAGTTGATGTGTTCCACTTTCAAATATCTAACTTGTGGTAGCAGCTCAGGATGCAATTTAAGAAGTAAATAATATTGAAGTAATACTAGTATGTGGTTTTCAAATAAACACATGTAAGCATATGTATGGCAACTCCAGCTTATTGAAAAAACATCATCAGATATGAGTGTTTATCAAATTATTAGCAAACTATATAATTGTCCATAAGCAACAAGTCATTTTGAATCAGACCAAATGGAATATTTTTCATATATTAATTAGTTATATTTTCCCACGAAAAAGTTTCATTTCAAAGATTTATGCCTGCTTTTTGCATGGTTAAAGAAGTATTTTGCATAAATTTATTGACATTAGCAATAGTGTCAAAAATGTCATTGTTCATTAACAGCATGTTTCAATTAAACTTAAGCAGTAAGTAATCATCACAATGCTTTATTAATACTCTATATTGCAGCTACATATTAAAATATTTTTTGTTGTTTATAATGACTATTCCTTTCAAAACATTTGATAATTAAAGGATAAGACAAGATGTGATCAGTTTTAGAAAGTCGTTTTCCCATTTTAGCATAGTGATACATAATAAAGAACAAATAGCGTGCTACTGTTTTTATATACTACTCAATATGTAAAGCACTTACGTATCCTTTGGTAACATAAAAAAAGAAATACTTGTTATAATACATGCTATGATGTTAAAATCTCAGTCCATACATTACCCATAGAGTGATTCTAGAGTAAGAGTTACCATTTTATTTTGGAAAAAAAATAACATTCTTTTTTTGTTTCTATCATGTTCACACCATTACTTCATGCCATTAGAAAACATCATACCATAGATTTTACTGAGAGATTTTCTGTCTATTTCTTTTTCCATCCTCCTCCATATATGTTTTAAGTTTTCTTTCTTCATATTTTGTTCTTGCCTTTCTCTTTCATGTTTTCTATTTCCCTTTTTCTGTTTCTCCTTCCAAAATCACTACCTTCTACATTAGGCAGTATTCACAATGGGGTGTTCCCTAACCCTATTGTAACTCAAAACAGACCTGTCTTTGGCTCTGAGCCTCTATCCAGTCGCTTTCTTTGTGGCACAGCTTTCTCTGAAGATTTTATCTTCAAAGCCAATACATTCAAAAAATATTTTCATTTGGTTTCTGAGGCAATTCTGAGGCAACTCTTTTTTTTTTTCTTACGGAAATGTCCAGAGGAAGCTAAGGGGCAAAAAAATGGTCCCTTACCCATCAAGAAAGCTACCAGATGCAGAGTTTTAGCTACTTTGTGAGCAAGGCACTGCCTGCAGTTATTCTTCAATCAAATTAATGAAAAATTCTCAGTTCAGGATATGTTTTTCTTTTTTTAGACTTTTCCAGAAACTTCTGTATAAACACGGGATTATTAGTACATATGTTATTTCTCAGTAATAAAAGTGTAAGTAGTATATCAAGTTGTAAACTGTGAAAGAAAATTTGCAGAATCACAGTGAATCATGTTAGAAGGAAAAGCTCTGGTACGAAAAATAGAAACAAAAAAGTCTAGATGCTCCTAAACACATTAGAAGGTATGTGGGAAGAGCATCCTCCTCCAGCAGCTCATTATGTCATGTCTTAATCAGTGGAAAAAGTGTCAGCCTTGTAACAGACCATCAGCTACTGGGAATCACCTTGGGTCTTCAGGTGCCTTCTCGTTCTGGGCAGCCAGCCTTCATCTCATGCTGCTGCTGCAAAAACCAGGGAGATAAATACTTTCAGAGAAGGGTAGATGCATCCCCATTCCATTTCCAGCTTCCAAGAAACTCAGAGGACCCGATAAATCTGTTATGGAGGAAAAAACTGTTGCAACTACAAAGTCTGTATAATTTTCGATCCAGACACCGTACCAATATCTCCTGGGGAGGTAATTCTTAAGACTATTCATCTGCCATTTGGTGCTGACTCCAGAGGAGAAAGTCATCAGCCAAATACCAAACTCTCTGTGAGGTGTTTGGTCTGTCTCTGAGAGCTCTCTCTCAGCTCACACCTGAGATGTTAAAGTGACAAGGAAGAGTTGTGGATGGAGATGAGATGCAGATAGTTCTGTGAATCATTCACTTGTCCCTCTTCCATCTTCAGTGGAACAGTTGTCAGAAGATTAGCATATGAAACTGGTAGACCAGGAGATATTTAGTATCCGCCTTGAGTTCCTGTATCAACACAGAAAAAAAAGATGAGACACAACTGACCCTGGTAATCATGTACCTGCACAGGGATGGGAACCTGGACTGTATGGGGGAAGTCTGAAAGTGTTGTGAGTGAACCGGCATGCCAGGTCCAGCTGGAAAATGCTAAAATACTACAAGAATTATTCCCACAGAAGAAAGCTGTAGACTTCTTTTCTAGGTGACCTCAGATTCTGTTATGCCTTCATTCTTACTCACCTACTGCTTGATGCCACTGATCAGGAAAATATTAAAAAAAAAAACATAGTGCAAACAGGCCATATGGATCCAGGTCATAGCTTTTATTGGGCCTTCCAGTCTTTTGTTCCCAGAACATAATAATTTATTTCTGTCAGAAAATGACATAATTTTCTGAAAAACAGATTTTGGTATGAGGCAAATTCTGCCAGACACAAAACTGGGAAAGTGGAAAAAGGAACTGTAATCACAAAACAAAATAACATTTTGTTGGAAGAGGTTGACAAACAGCATTTATAAATTGGTGCAATGCACTTAGCTCCGCATTTAGTCTCTAGCCTAAGTGACCAGATTTTTAAGCATGTTGAATGTCTAGAGGAACAGGATATACCAGGAAAACTGTGGATCAAAGATCTAGCACATGCTAGGTACTACATTGCTATTTGCTGTTACGAATTAAGAGTCTGAAAGGGGGCACCTTTTCTTTGCAAAGGTTTTGTACGTTGCTTGCCGATTGCTGATATTCGTCAGTCCTGGCAGATCCATTTATAGGAACAGAGTCCAAATTGTACTCCCTCTCTTAAGCTTTATGAAAAGTAAGAAAACTGTGGAAAAGAACAATTTTTCAAAAAGTTGAATTAAGAACAAGTTTTTTTAAAATGCACTGATGGAATAGTTGGAAATCTTTCTAAGGTGTGCCATTTCATCAACTTTTTTTTTTCTCTCCTTACATTCCATTGTAAGTGGAACCAATAAGGACCTTTTTTTTTCCCCTCCAGTTTTATGGAAGTTAAAATCCATGCCATAGACTATAGCTTGTTGTATTCACTTTATGGAAAGGTTTTCCAGCTCTACAAAGGCAAAAAAAAAAAAAAAAAGAAAAAAGAAAAAAGAAAAAAAACCCCCCACCTCCTAATATATTAGTAAGGGCTCCTGGATAGGATATGTAAAACCATAGGGCAAAGGAAAGGTGAGAACCTTGATTTGTGTTGTTGAATGCCAGGACAACAAACCAATTTACCGGTCAAGTATAGATGTTTCCTCAGTTTTATGTTAAGTAAGTTCTGGTTACCCTAAATAATAATGACTTATTTGAAGCAGACTAATGAAATTGGTTCTCTTACATGTCTGCTAAGTGCTCTGGATGTACAATTTAACAGAAGATTGTATTTTTTCTCATTGTTAAATGGGAAGATGCATTAGGAATATTTTTTAATTGGATAAGCCACTCCTTCTAAATCCTACTCCTTCCTTCTCCATCACTGTTCCTAAACTCTGAACCCAAAGAAAGGAGATGAAAACTGCAACCATTTTAAGAGACTACTCACAGGTGGATATAAGCCCAAAGATTTGATCACAGGTGGATAAGCCCAAATTTGAGGAGTCTTTATGGCCCCAAACACAAATGGTGTATTGGAGAGAAATGAAACAGCAGTCAAGGCAGTGCAACCTGAAAAGCATTTGGCTTGGATAAAGACTCTCTTCTGCTAAACTGTTATTTTATTCAAGAAAAATGGAGAGTAATACTGACTCTGTCTTATTACGGGGTAAACATCAGAATATGAATGTCACACAGAATAAAAAAAAATCCTAATGTTTTCAATCAAAAAACACAATGGAAAATTCTCTCTTTATTTTTCATTTAATTTCAAGGATATGCATAAGAATTCTGAACACCTGACAATAATTTTCTTTTTTTTTGTCAAGTTAGTATATATTCATCTCAATGTTAGTATACATACTAAGATTGCCTATAAGATATTTTAATGGTTCATTCCATCTTACTTTGACTTAAAAGGGAATAATGGAAACTGGAGATAGTTACAGAGTCCTATGTGTCAAAATTAGATTAGTAAAAATAAAGAAGCCAATCCTATTTCCATTGAAACCAAACAAAATTACCTTGAGTTCATTGTTTCCAACACCAAATAATCATGTTTCTGCTTCTGTAATAGTTGCATTTTGGCATTGACCTCTTAAGCCAAAGTTGTTGGTATTGTACATCTCCTACCCAGTATCCATCAGGCTTAAAACACACATGGCTAGTTTACAACATACTCTAATTTGAGATAAAGATACCAATTCTGCAATTAAGTTTTCTCTAGAATAAATGAACATCAGAGAACTCATAAGCACGTGGGTTAAATAAACATCTGTCGAGTCACACAACCAAAGTTTATCCACTTTAGGGGCATTTATTTTAAACAATCACAAGAGAGGAATACAATGATTCCTCCATACGATGTTGGATAACTCTTATGTAGGAACAGCCGAGAACCCCAAATAAAATTTGTTTTCATTAAGGGTAAGTGACTATTCAGACTATTTTTCTCTTCCATTCCCTTTTAGAAAATTTCCATTTAATTCAGATTTGCTAGTTAAACATGCACATTGCTACAGATGACAGTAATTCATGAGAGAAATTAAGCGGTGCAATCGGATGTAGACTGGCGCAGGTTATAGAGCCAAAGTGATTGTTGATGGCACGTTAGGTTGGCTGGATCTGCCACTTTTTCCATCTCACTGGAACTTCTTTTTAGTACTATGAAGGAAATGAAAGCAAAGCATCATTTTCAGTAAATTTATTGATGGCTAAGATCCCTTTCTGAATCCAAGCTGGCCAAATCACAGGAGTTCAGTGTTCAACCAGATAGAAAGCTTAGTATATAGAGGCGGGAGGAATTTAAATTTAGTAGCTGCTGTGTGCCAAGAATATAGTCATTTTTCTTCAGGGAATTGGTTGAGTCCAGCACATTGGCAATGGGTAAGGGGAAACCTATTTTCCTTCCAGCTGGCCGGTCTACGACTCTATAGCTCAGGAGTTTAAAGTATTATGCTGCCTGATGTGGGATGATTGCCTGATGACCAAGTGTGAAGCTGGGAAATACAAATTACGTACTCTGACAGAGCTGTAATATTTGTAGGGAGATTCTGATCTTGTTACCAGTATTATGAAAAAAACAGTAAGTATGTTTATTTTAGTAAAATAACAGGAAGAAAGATGGATAAGAAGTATATCTAAAATCAACTGTATTTTAGAAGGGGAATTCCTTTTAATTACTTTTATTTTTTCCCTAAGGGTAAAAAGCAGTGTTACTTATTCATGCAAATTGCCTTCTAACTACACAGTTAATTCATCCAACTTAAATTTAACTATGTTTTAAAAAAAAATCTTTTGGGTAATCTTTTATTCAGCCTCAAAAGTGGAACTGCTTGCTGCGAGATCCTGTACACCTGTCTGAAAACCTGAATCTAAATCAGATAATCAGCAACAGGAGAGCCCTTTCCCCATTCTTAGCTATAAGAACTTCTCAATTTTAAATCTACAGTGCTTATAAGTTCACTACTATCAAACCATCTGAATGTTTCAGAAAATACTTATTCAAAAACAAAGATGAGAAAAGCTAGGAATCTGAGTTTAAACACAGTATTCTAACCATAAAACAGGATCAGTTTGTTTTTTTTTTAATAGTAAAGCATTATTTTAAGGAAATTATAAAGAGTTAATTTAAATAGTAGCCCTGCTCACTCTCCAAATACCAGCACATACATAGTTTACATCTATACATACATATTGTTTTATGAAACAAATCTATATTTAAACTTACATAAAGAGACTTGAATAAAATAGTTTAATTTTTTTCATATGCATTGAAGTCAGTAAGCCCACGTGACCTGGCTGACTAGTATACAGTAAACTGTCATTTGTGAAAAGTTGTTTAATAAGTTAAGAGGTAATGACCACTGGATTACACACTTACAATTAATATTGCACATATTTAACATTAATATTCCTAATGCATCTCAGATGTCAGGGGGAGAATTAACTTTCTCCCTGAACAGGATCAGAGAAGAAGACAGAATTAGGATCACTCTGATGTATTGTTGATCCCACTGCTGATGGTAGTTTGCTGTTGACAGAC
The DNA here is from genome assembly GCF_036417535.1 of Chlamydotis macqueenii. NCBI lineage: Eukaryota > Metazoa > Chordata > Aves > Otidiformes > Otididae > Chlamydotis > Chlamydotis macqueenii. The sequence goes on along the minus strand of NC_141593.1, from coordinate 21,865,748 downwards.
AAAGCAGAGCATTCTTTATTGTTGATTACAGTGCCATTGTCCCACCCAAAAACGTTGTAGGATTCAAGAAGTGTATATTACATACTTCAGTGCTTCACAACTGAGAAAACAGAAAAAGCAGCAATGGTCATGTTTTTCTACAGGTTTTTCATATGGAGTCATACAAGATTCATTGCTGCATAAAATACATACATGAAACAACTGGAAGAACTTCTGAGATGCATAAAGGCCTAAATGTTAGCAAGGAGCAGAAGACACTTTGGTAGCAGTGTGTCCACCCAGGCACATTTACTAGAACATATGTGTAACAGCACAAGCACAATGAGGTTGTTTTTTTTTTTTCTGAGAAAAACAGTTGTAGTATCTAATCATACTTTATAGAGAGTGTAAGCATTTGTCACCCAGAGTTCTGTTCTCAGGATGAAAAAATCCTTTTCTGTGCATCATATTTCATCAAATTCTCCAAACTTTTGAACTAAAAACAAAAATAAAAGCACCTTGTCTCTGTCCTTCTTAGTTAGAGAGCAGCAATTAAACAAACAAGTACAAAACTTTTTATCTTCAAAACTAAGCAGGACTTCAGAATAATTATAGTAATGCATTTTACTCTCCATCTTTGGTAAGAAACCATGTAACTCCTAAGAGATTTGTGTGTAGTTTCACTGTAAATCACTGCACGAGGAATGCTTGGCTGCCCTGCCCATTCTGAAAGCTTTGCACCAGGCATTTCAAGCTTCTGATTTTCTTTTTTCTATGGAGTCTCAGAAAAAAACTTTGCAGAGATAGTGCACAAAGTGAATTCCCTGGTATTCTTTTGCAGTTAATTTGGTTTATCCCCCAAAAGAAAGACCCCAATAGAAGAGTATCCATTCATGTGCAAAGCCGAGAATCTGGGGCCGAACAAGAGCAAAGATTACCCCTGCAGCCTCTCCCAAGCCTATTCAGAGAGAATCCCAATTCTGTTCCTCACCTCTGAAAGTCAGATGTTGTATCTAGGAACAGAGAAAGAAAGAGAATGGCCCAGGGTCAGCTATTTGAAAATGGGACATAAAAATACTCTGTGTCTAGACTTTAAATAGAAATTATGGGCTATACCCACAGGTGATGCATAAAATTAATGATACTTTAGAAGAGGTATGAGCCTAGGCTAGGGAAACGTGCAGTCTTGCAGTGGTGGAAGTGGCTGTAAAATATCTCATTTTCATAATTACTAAAAGGTATTTTGGCCTGATTTAAAATTTTTACCAGCTGAACTGAAGCTGCGATGTTGCACAAATTTAAACTATTTGAGTTATGCAGATTCTTGAATTATGAAGTAATTACTGCTTAATTGCACTTAGGTCCCTTATGGTCCCCTTTGATCTCTTAGCAAACACCAACCACACCTGGCAAAACGCAGAACTAAAACTTCCAGCTTCTGCCCTACTCAGGTTCAGCATTAACTGGCTTAAGAAACAGGCAAACCTTTTAAGTCCTTGTTTTAAAGACAGCAGCAGAAAAATCACCATAGAGACACACTTGCAGGTGGGATATCTTTATCTGTGTTTGTACTCCTTACGTCTGCAACTGATTGCCCTTGTAAATACACTGTTAAATTAAGATGATTTTAGGTACTCAATGTTACATAAACTTTATACAGACTGGCAGTACTGGAAGAGTTGTGTCATGTTTATAATCAAATCTATGCAGAAAACTGTTTATGCAATAATCTAAATAGGAACTTACTCTATTTATTGCCAGATAACCTAATCTGTGGATTAAATTGTGTAGATTTATAGATGGCTGCAATTGTGGATGGAATGAGATAAAAATAAATGTCCAGCCTTTTCTGTAAGCCTGTAGATTTCTTTAGCTATTACTCCGTTTGCTTTGAGTACTTTTCTTTTGGCTGACAAATCTGTTGATACATTATTAATTACAAAGTTTAAAAAAAAATACACAGAAGGTACTACAGGGAGTGTGTTTGTTTTTTAAAAACAAAAACAAAACAAAAGAAAAAAATCAAAAATAAAACAAAAAACTGAGGTTAGGAGAAGTTAGTCTTTCAGGAGCTCAGAAGGTTGCTGTGAGAATCAGCTTGAACTGGTATCAGATTCCAGCGATGACCACATGGAAGAGGAAGCCTCTTTTCATCTTGGCTCATCATGTAAGTACAAACACAGGAACAAATTGCTTTCCCCTTCTCCTTTGCACTCAAACATCTGTGAACAGCCACACATCATCATCTTCATATCCTTGAATGCTTTTATGGTTATTTCATGTTAGGATGCAAAACTGATAGCACATGCTGTACAAGTCTGTTGAACCACAATATTAGGCATCTTGAAAGTTTTTGAGAAAAATTGAATCTTATCCTTTTCCAGTATAACTTGCATATTGATGCAAATAATCAATTAATGTCTATAACAGGAACAGAAGTATGCTAAACCCAGTTCATATTTCAATCCACAGATTGTGCCCAGGCTATAGGCCTGTAACTAAGAAATTTAATCTTTTGACTCCTTAGAAACAAGAAGTTGTTTGTGATTTTAATGCACAGCAGTGTTTTCAGCAAAATGTGAAAAAGACATTTTTGATGCTAGAAAACTTACACGGTGACCTTTGATCTTTTATTGAAATACCTTTATTTTAGTTTTATCTTTAGACTATAGCAGTACCCTTGTAACAAATAAGAAACAAAAACGTATTTCAAGGATATTTATTGGAGTAAGAGAAGATTCATGGGACTAAGCCCTATGGAAGGGTTATGTAAATTTCAGCCATCATGGCATTTGCTCTTGCTCTCAGGCTTTGTACAAGTGGCAGAGGGCTCTGAGAGGTTCATTTGACGAATAGCTGTGGTCATTACTGGGGAACAGTAACTGTTATTTTTTAGGACTTCTTTTTATCACTGTTCTTTCATGGGACATCACTGATCTCACAGCAGTGCAGCTAAATGCCATATACGGATGCTCCCGAGCTGCCTCAGTGTGAAACGCAACAGCGTAGTACACTCTCACGGATGCCTGTGAATGCCAGTGGACTACAGTGGAAATTGGGAAGTGGGAAGTACTTTTAAGTTAAGCCACTCACAATTTGTACCGAAAAAGCTGAAGACTGCTCTTAAAATAAAAACAGCTGATGAGTCATACCAAAAGATTTATCTGGCCCTGGATTTTGTCTCTGAGAGTGGCAGCAAGGGGATAACCAGGGTTAACTTGGCAAAGTACAAGGCAAGCATGTATGGCAGTTTCCCTCTCTACTCTTCTGTCTCCAGTGTCTAACCCGTTCCAGGTTAGGGACATATATAAGGGTCAGAGCCCTTACTGCTGCACAAACTATCTTAACACAAAAACAGCCAATCCTAAGTAAGTTGGAAAAGGGAAATGCTGGACTTTTTAAATGGGCCTTAATGAATGCCAGAAACCCATCTAAATTAGACAAAGTTGTAATCTGTGTCCAAAGCAGTATGCACCATATGCTCTAAAGTCTTTAATAAATCTTTTCCAGCTATACAGTCCAGGAATATGGAAAGAAAAGTCCAATTCTTTCCATTCAAAATAAATTTGTGCTCATTTCATGATCCAATTTTACAATCTCTGACATTAGTGTATGTGTTCATGCTTTTATACAAAGCATACCAAGAAAAGGGGAATCACCACACGATTCAGCAGATGCTAAATGAGCAGTCTGTGATGCTCATCTGCGTGACTACTGTCATTCTCTTTCAGTTCAGAAACTAAACAAGTCAGGCAGGCACCTGAGACTGAGGTGCCTAATTCTGCACCGGGAGCGTTATTCCTAGAGCTGAGTGCCAGACTACAAAACGCTGCAGTGCTCTGTGTGGTAATAGCCAAGTCTACTTTTGAGTTATTTCCATATTTTTCATTCTAAAATCAAAATAACTGAATTCTTACGTACTTGCTAAGATTTTCTGCACAGCTTTTGTATGTTTCTGTGTACACTAGTCTTTGAGGAACACCATTTGCCAATTTTTTTTTCTGTAGAGATTTTCCATACACATTTTCCACATACTGTACAATTTGTCTCAGCTTTGTTCTCCTAACTCTTACAGATTGTTCAGATCTTATGAACAACTTTCTCTGGAAATCAGAAAATAACAAAACAAGAATACAAAAAAAACCCCAAAACCCTATAATACATATATCTGGGAAATACTCCCTTTGAACAAACTGTTATGCCTATTGACCTAATCTTCTTTCTGGTATCTCTTGACTTGGAACGCTAGAAACAGACAAAGCAGGAAAAAATACTCTGTCTTTGAAATAAAACAACTTCCTCATCTAAGTTACATCTTCATTTCTGCTTACTACTACTCCTGTTCTTGTGTGGAACTGTAATGTTTTTTCTGTACTTTCTGCTTACTTTAATGAGGATAGGATCAGTTCCATCTTATTCACCTGCAAAATTTCAGGCCAACATCTATTCTGCTGTAAGAATTCCCTAACTAGCCTGAGTAGTCTAAGATTCCTCATTTCAGATTTAGAGAGAGATCTAATCTTGCTCCTCCCACTGCCCACGCCTCCCACGTTTTGAGCAAGCTCTGAGCGTTACTCTCACCACTTTCATATTCTTTGATCTCTCTGCCCTGCCTCATCTGTGTTCCACTAGCAAGGAGGAAACTGGCCAGGACATGCTGGAGGATGCCAAGTTTACATTAAATTTTCCAGATTCATTTCCAAATCTTATACTGAAATAACCAGGTTGGCCAGGTTCACAGGGTCTTGGAGAAACAAGGAGGCTTGGGTGACGATAAGCCCTGCATCAGCATAACACGTACAGCTGCTTGCAAGGAGCATCTTCGAAAAGGATGGTCCACCATCCTGCGTTTGGTAAGGCTCTTTGTATTTAGATGAAGACACTCTCAACAACATCTGCATTGCTGGGCAGAAGTAGCCTCAAAGCCATTCTTGAAGCCAAACGGATTGCTGTGAATTTTGTTTTAGAGGGCCATCAAGGACAGCTCAACTCAAAAGCGGTGCATTTTCCAGTTGAAAGTACACTTTGATACGCATTCTCTCTCTGAAATACGATGTGCCTAGTTTCCACTTCTGCCAGCAAGTGGTTGATATTAGGCTAAACATAGGGGCCAGGGTCATTTCCAGAGACGTTTTTAGATCTCTTCCTGCAAGGTGAGATGAGATTTGTAAGCAATCTGAATTCAGGCTATGTACAAGGAAACATCAGTGAAAGGTACTGGATCTCAGTAGCAGCATTACCTTCAAGCATCCCTATAATCTTTTAGTTCAGGGGATAAAAAATTAAGCCCTTATGCACATCAAGAGTTTTTCTCTCTTTTCTCTCTACAAGCACAGATAAAGCAAGGAAAGTGGAGCAAGGTTGTCATGGGTTTGGTTGGTTTTTTTTGGTTTGTTTTTTTTTAAACTATATAATCAACCAAAATGTTTTAGCAAGTGTATTTATGTAATTTAGAACACCATTTAATATATAATTTTAAAAACTAATTATTCTTTCCCCAAACACTGCTAGGATATTTCTAAATATGATAGGTTATTATCCTCAGGTCTTCGCCAACCAGGTAAAAATATATCCTGGAAAAAAGTCCCATGCTCTCAAACATGCCTACCCAGATATACAGGTAATAAGATTCTCATCTTACAGAAATGCACTGCTCACCAAAGACTTGTAGATTTCTCTTCTATACTTATTTCAGTTAAAAGTATGATTCCTGAAATCAATCCCAAATACCTCCAAATACATCTAGCAATGGTAAATTGAAGTTTAATATAAATATTTATTTAAACAAAAAAGTGTGCTTGCCAATCTTGTCAGTTGTTGACTGACTTACTAAAGGATTCAAAGGCCTGAAGTAAAGTCAAGAGTGCTTTAGCTAACTGCTTCCATGGTCAACAAAGACTAGCAAACTGGTTAAGATATGGACTAATATGCTCTCTGCTCGATAGACGTGTAATCCTGCCCTCAGCTTCTGAGACACAGTTGCCCAAATGGTTTATACATATCAGAATTCACAGCAGAATTCCTATCCCTGCTACAAAGACTTCTACTCGCAGCAAAGAAAAATTTATGCTAAGGATCTGCATAGTGCTTTCCATGCAAGTTTCTTTACTAAAAAGTTGCAGATCATAAAAAATGCATATAGGTATTATTTGGGCTGATGAAACAAAAACAAAAGTCATCAAATAAGCTGACTATTTTTATCTGAACGAGGTTCACTCTGAAAAATTATTTTACACAATAAAGTAAAACAGGTTAAGTCAAACTGTATCGGGAATTCTGTCAGAAATTCTAATCACAGATGGTCAGAAATTTTTTATCTGGAGCCAAAGCTTTTCCTGGTAATTTACCAGTTTTGACAAAAGTGCTATTGGAAACATTGTCTCAGCTCCAGCAGTGGGTGTAGGCAAGAAAATGTAGGTGTCTGGGACTGGGAATAAATAACTTGTTGGTCTAAGCAAGCAGCTGGGTTTTCCAGAGCCCGTAAATCTTTGTTTTGCTTTGCTTTGCTTGATTTAGAGCAGGGAGTAAAACTCATGTGAGGGCCCTAACCAGATAGTGATAAGCTGTCTTTCTTTTTAGCTTGATGAGTACTTCATCAGTTATACACAGCGGAACAGCTCCAGCCACGGAGTGGCCAGTCTTCCACACCAGAATAGTCCCCAGCCTAGCCGTCAGACAGCAGCGTGAGCATTCCTGAGTCTGATTCAAGCAGGGTCTGATTTGAAGGCAGGTCTCCCAAATCCCATGAGGATACCATAAGCATGAGGCAACTGGCTGTGATACGTGCCTGTCTGTTCAAAAGGTTATTTTTGGTCCTGATGTAGAACGGGGGGAAAAAACCTCACTCTTCCCTATCTGTTCTTTCAAAAGGATAAACTGTCTCAGTTATCTGTGTACTCCACTGAGTTTGCAGAAAAGGTCGAGCAGAACCTGCCACAACGCCTGTCCACAGAGACAGGTGATGCGGCTGATGTAAACCCAGCTGCGTCTGCTGCAGAGCTTGCTGGGCGAGCATGGTTTAACCATGCAATCATCTCACACATTAATTTGCCGCAGAAGCAGCAAATTGGCCTATTAACAAGAAATACTCAGGCTGTTCAGCCTGGAGAAGAGAAGGCTTGGGGAAGACCTCATAGCGGCCTTCCAGTACCTAAAGGGGGCCTACAGGGAAGATGGGGAGAAACTCTTTAGCAGGGCCTGTTGTGGTAGGACAAAGGGTAACGGTTTTAAACTAAAAGGGGTAGATTTAGACTAGATATAAGGAAGAATTTTTTTTACAAGGAGGGTGGTGGAACAGTGGCACAGGTTGCCCAGAGAGGTGGTGGATGCCCCATCCCTGGAAACATTCAAGGCCAGGCTGGACGGGGCTCAGAGCAACCTGATCTGGTTGGAGATGTCCCTGCTCCTTGCATGGGGTTGGAATGGATGACCTTTAAAGGTCCCTTCCAACGCTAACAATGCTGTGACTCTATGGGTCTAACATTAGAAGTACCTGTTTTAACCACGCAGCCAGACCCAGGCAGGTACCCCGCCCCCGCCGCCCCCGCACGAGCCGCCCCGAGCCCGCCGCAGGATGGCGCCCTCAGCTCGGGCCGGCCGCGCGCCGGGGGCGGGTGGAGAGGGGGCTGCCGGGAGCGGCACGGCCTGGGACGGGGGCGACAGCGGCAGGCGGGCACGGTCGGGGGCGCGCACCGCCGCTCTGCGGGCGGCACTGGCTGCAGGGCTGGCATCGTGTGTGAGCTCTGCCGCTGCCCCGCTGTAACGCTCAGTCGCCCAACGACCGTGAAAGGATCTCAGCAATAAGCGTTTGTTGTATTTAGGGACAAGTTTTGGTGTGGATGATGACAAAGGTGACCGCCCTTTTAGGGGGCTGTGCTCTTTTTGCTAGGGCTGCTGTTAGAAGGGTCCCGTTCTACACGTCTGTGTGGAATACCATTGCTCTGCAGCAGCGCTGCACACTCGAAGAGGAGCACGCAGCGTTTGTTCGACACGGCGAATGCCAGCCACTGATCCGGCTTCTCTGTCCCAGGGGGCGGGCAGCCGACCCTCGCCGACGGCGGGGGTTACCGTGCGGTGTGCCGGCTGGGCTTGCAGGCGGGGCCGCTTCTTCCCGTCCGGGAGAAGTGCCCGTGCAGCTGCGCGCACGGACCTTTCCCTGCGCATCCCTTCCCAGGCCGGCCCACGGCTGTAGGTTCACTAGAAGAATTACACCCACTGCCTCCGGCTCGGGGGGGAAACACCGTTAGCAGAAGCTCGAAACTTTAGAACTTAGATTCAGCAAGGAATTTTATTTTTTTTAATTTCCCCCCCCCCTTTTTTTTTTTTGGCTATCGGAAATTAACTTGGCGGTGAGGAGTGCGAGTCTCGGATTCCGAGTCTCGGATTCCAGCCCGCGCCTCTCCGCCAGCCGCCGGTTTCAGGAACACGAGCGATCCCGCCGGCCGCCCGCATCCCCCTGCTTCCCGCTGGGGCTGTGGCCACGCCGCCACCGGCGGCCCCGCTCCCCCCCGGTCCCCGCCCGACGGCTCCCGGTTCCCCGCCGCAAATGAAAGCGAACGCGAGGCGCGGGCTTCAGACACGGCCTCCCCTCCGTTGGGAACGGTGTCAGTTTTTATTTTTTTCCTTGTATTAAGGCCCGTTATGGGGCGCGAGCCGGGCCCCGCCGGCGGGGAGGGGCAGGGATACGGGAGGACGGGGCCGCCCCGGCCCGGCCTGCGGCACCGGGCGGGGGTCGCGCCGAGGACGTTACTCGCATCTCTTCCCGCCCCCCCCCCCCCCGCCGTTTTTCCGTTACCCCGACTGTACCCCTGCCTCACCACCCCCCGCGCCCCCCCCGTTCGCCGCCGCTGTCGCCGCCACGTGACGCGGCGCGCATGCGCGGCGGCGGCTCCGTCGCGGGGCACATCTGCAGGCTGACGTCAGCGTGCTCCGCGCCGTCCCCCGGGCGAGGCTGCCAAGGCCGCCTGCTGCCGCCGCGCTCGGCTTGGCCGGGGGCCGGCAGCCAGAGGAGGTCTGGGGCTACTTCAACCAAACTTTCCGGAGTCCTTCCTGCTCTGCCTGCCTTCCCTCTCCCCTCCCTCTCTCTCTCCCCCCCTGCTCTGCCTCTCGCTCCCCCCTCACCCCGCCCCCCCGCCGATGATACTCACATGGTATTTTGCACAGAGGAGGCTGCTCGAGAGGAGGGCACCCACCCCCACCCCAATATAAGCCTGTTTTTCCTTCCTTCCTCCCCACCCCCCCTCTTTTTTGTTGGAAAGACAAAATGTGCGGGGTGATAGGTTGGGTGAATTGATGGCATCCTTCCTCCTGCCAAGCCAGCCCGTTTTCTGAAAAAAACCCTTTTAGGCAGACTAGAGAGTTTCATTCTGTCGGAGAACATAACCCTGATGGTTGCTTGCACAGAGGGGAAAAGCAGAGAGGAATACGGGGATCGTCCAGTGCAATCTCTATTGTTTGAAACGTACTTTTATGTCAGAAATTGAAGATGAGAACGGTAAGGAAGATTTCACGCTCTTGGGTGGAACTTTTTGCTTTTCTTGTCTCCCGCATAGCGGTGCGTGCAGGGCTCCGGGGAGCGGGGGAGGTTTATACTGCGTTAGGCGAGGTGGATGCGGAGTCATTTCAGAGAGAAGCCTTTGAGGATGGGGGAAGGGGGTGCGAGGATTTTCAACCGAAAAGTGTACTGATTTACGAAGTACAGTCTCGACTAACGCTTTAAAAAAAAAAAAAAAAAAGATTTTTTCATACTTTTGATACTAAACCCTTGGCAGAGGGAGGGGGAAGGAGAAAAAAAAAGAGAAATAATCTAGCATTAGATGAAAAGCAAAGCAGCCCTCAAGCCCCGCCGGCAGCCGCCCGCTCTGCCGGGCTGCCCGAGGCGCGCGGGGGACACCCGCCGGTGCCGGTGGTCAGACAAGTGCAGGCGCTGTGCCGGGATTTTGGGGGGGGGGGGGGGACGGACACGGGACACGAGGACTGGGTACCCAGTCTGGCGCTGGCGGGGCCGTCGGGCTCTCGCCGGGCTGATGGGGAAGTTGGAAGTGTGTGGGTTTGGTTTGCTTGGAGCCGCTTGGGATTTGCCAGGCTGGTAACCCGCCCCCCCCCCCCCCCCCCGCCTCGGTGTGCGGCTGTCTCGGCAGCGGCCCGGGGCTCGACGGGGGGAACACTTTTTGTTCGGTGGAAGGAGGCGGTGAGCGGGCTCTCGGTTCCGGGCGATGTTTGTGCGGGTTTTGTCTTCGCTATTTTCTTTCATTGTTGTACGAGAGAGAAGAGAGGAGGGGGGGAAAGAGAGAGAGGGAGAGTCAGACTCTTGTTTTTATTTGGGCTGCCGGTGCAACGCGTTTGGGCCAAACGCCAAGTGTCTGGGTCACACGCGTTTTATCCAAATAGATTCAGCGCTGCTGTCTGGAAATGGGCTGCTGAAAGTTAACTTTAGGATCAGCTCCACCACAGCAACCAGACTCTTCCCTTCAGCCTCTCAAGGGAGGAGGGCGGTTGTGTGGGTTTTTTTTTTTTCCTTCCCTTTTTCCTTCTGAATTTTCTTTGAGGGATGTGCGTCTGGTGACCTCCAGCTTGCTCCAATACTAGTTTTGTTTAACTCTTTGTGCGTGCAGACGTGTGTATATAAAATGCATGTGTGTACGTATGTGTATAGCCGTGTATTTTCTTGGTCTGTTGACTTTTTTTTTTTAGGGGGGAGGTTTGCTTTTTTTTGCATTCGCACCCCCCTCTCCCCCCGAAATGCAGTGACAGCTGCCCCCTCGGGGAGCGGTGGGGCAAGGGGGTATTGGGGGGGGGGGCGGGGGGTGCTGTTCCCCGCCGGCCATCGGGGCAGGCAGAGCAGCAATTCCTTTCCTCAGCGCCTCGATTTCTGGTTAATTCCCGGGGAGGAAGGACCCCTCCTTTCCCTTTGTGCGTGCCCCCCTCCCCGCCACCCCCCCTGCCTTTTGGCCGAGCCCTTCCCCTCCCTGTCCCCTGGGGAGCTCCCTGGGGCACGGATAATCCCCGGCTTTTGAAGCCCTGCGTCGCTTTTCGCGGCCGGCTCCGATACCTGTAATTGAATTTGTGTGATTGATGTCCGCCCCCCCCCTACCCCCCGCCAATGCCCGATTTCCTTAGCAACCACTCGTACTGCCGCCGCGGACGGCCGCCCCCCCCCCACCGCGCCTCACCGCCGCCCCGGCCCGGGGAGGGCGGGAAGGCGGCGGGCACTTCGCGGGGCGGCGGGGGGAGACCGTGCCCCCTCCCCCCACCCCAAGCCACCGAGGTGGAGGGGGGGCGTGGTGACCCCCCCCCCGCCCCCGCCCCGCGCCTTACCGCCCGCCAGGATCGGCGGGGCCGTTTCCCGCTCGCTCGCCGCGTTTGTTGCTCCCCTCTGCCCGTCTGTTCCGGCCCCAGACGTACCCCCGCCCCCCACACCCCGCGCTAGTGTGCGTGATCCGGTCCTGCGGTGTCGCGGCACCTCGCCTGACGGCTCTGTGGTGAAGACCCCGGCGCGGCGGGGGACGTGGCAGTCCCGGGGGGAGGCGGCCCCTCTGGTGATGCTCTTGGGATAGCGGTCTGTCGGCGGCTCGCAGATCCTAAAAGTTCAGCTCCCCTTGGTTTCAGGGACGCTTAGGTTGCCCCAGGCGCCATTGCTTAGGTGGAGGCTCCCGAGGTGACCGGTCCGAGCGGTTTGGCTAGTCACCTCCCCATGGTCCGCTTTCTACCCCAAAGTCTTCCCATATAGGTTTACGGCCTTTCTTCTCCCCGTTGAGTGTCGGTGGGTAGGGAGCTCATGCTGCTCATGCCATCGGTGCTTCTGCAGAAACGCCAGTGTCGTGCACCTGCTTTGTCATCAGCATTCCAGATTTTGAAAAATGTCTTGTCCTTTGCTGCTTGGCAGAGCTTTTGTAATTAGGCAGGAGCTGTGGTTTTAGGTAGTTGTTCAGGACGTGGAGCCACACCTGCCCTTAACAGTGGGTGAACACGTAGTTCAGCCATGAGACAGAGGAAACGCTTTTTAATGCAAGAACAGTGTTGACCAAATGTGTCATCTTGACATCAGTCAAAAGTGGAATGCTGAATACAGGCTACTAAGGAAGACGTCAAGAAAAAAACATACAGACAGTGCATGCTTTGAGGTTCCTACCAAACTTAATGGAAGTGCTGTATCTAGAGTTACCCGAGTGCTTTATCCTTCACGTCTGTTACTACTCCGTCATTCAGAGCATTTATATAGCTGCATGTGGTCTGTTTGTGTCAGTGCTCAAGCTGGCTATAATACTTTTTGGAAAGGTTAAAAACTCTGCTGAAACTTCCCGCAAGCTTAGTGTGAAAGAAGATTGTTCTTGCATGAAGCTTGGAATGAGGGAGACTGTTTTACGCAGACCCCTGCAAAGACACTAGATGTGGGTGACTGTTGGACACTCTTTTCCAACACCTACCCTGTGGGCTGTTGGTATCTAAATAATAGGCACTGTAGTTGCGTCCAGTATTCTGAGCTACCCTAGCTCCTTAGGTACTACGGTTTCGGGAGATCTTAATGTTAGGATAACTTATTGTCAGCCTAACAGGCTGAGCATGAGCACCCCGTTATGATTTTCTGGCTAAGAAAAAGCTGTGAGGCAATGTTACCTCTATATATGGCAGTAACGAGCCATTGCTGGGCTACAGTGTCCAGTTCTGGTGCCTGTGCATGAAAAGGGTTGCTGACTAATTGGAAAGGGTTCAGAAAAAAACTGCAGAAGTATGTAGACATCTGGAAACTGGGTTGTGCAGAGTGATGTAAACCAAGGAGATTGAGCTGCTTATCGGGAAGCATCAAGAGGTGCTTGTATCAGACTACAGCTATCCATGTGAGGAGAAGAAAGCAGCTCGTTAGCAGGCAGGGGTGAAACAAGATTCAGTGATGGGAATTCGAAACTGGACATTCTCAGATTAGAAATAAGGCACATTATTTAGTGTTCTAATGTAGCTGGAGAGTATGGGATTGATGATGTCCCTTCAAAAGTTGTAAAAGTCTAAAAGCTGTAATTAAATATTAGCTAGGAAATAAAAGTTTTACATGAAAGGCTAGGTCACAGATTTTGTTAACATGCTTTAAGGCCTTGCCACATATGAATGGCATCACTAAATCCTTATGCTCCCAAGGAAAAAATACAACTAAAGTCAAGCTATGCTTGCCAGGTATCTTTCATTCCCTCTACAAAGCTGTTTAAATCCTGTGTGCTGTCTTGAAAGATAATTAAAAAGTAGGTATTGGAATGATCAAATTAAACTCATTGACACTGTAATAATTAGATATGTTTCAAATTGTCAAAGAAGTTTCCTAATATTTGCTGTGATGTTAGCAAACAGGATTTGCGCGATGTTTGATTTTTCTTGAGATGATATGCTACAGCTCTTTAAACTTTGCAAATAATCCACTGGTTGCAGGGGTGTCATCTGTCTGAATGAATGTTGGAAATCATTCCCAGGATTTTGGAAAGGCAAATGTATCTGGTGCATGTGTAAGTGACTCTGTGTACTTTTGGAAATTGGTTTTTAAACAGCCTTCCCTTCTTATGTAGTCTATTTCTCCATTGTCTGCCTCAGCGGAGTTTGCTCTGAGCGCAGGTGTGCTGTGAGTGCTTAAGAGGACTGATTAGTACCAGCTGACACAACACATGGTGTGGTATCCCATGATACTGGGCTGTTGGTTGACTGCATAGATCTTCCATTTAATCCGTGGTTGAAGCTAGAGATGCTTTTTAGTATTACTGCCATAGTGTTTTAAATGAAAAGAGGGGGAAAAAAAAGGCAAGTAATGTGTTATTTGCTCAATCCCATGATCTGCAAAATGAAAAAAAATTTTTCTACTACATCAAGTTGTAGTTGATACATACAGCACATTTTTCACAACAAATATTTGCAAAATTATAATGTATATGATGAATAGCTTCAGATACTGAAATTTGGTTCTAGAATGTGCAGCATTCCCATTTAAGTGAATGAGAATTCTGCCTGCATACGCAGAACCCAGACCCAAGTAATAACAAAATACATGCTGTGGAAAGATCAGATAACTGTACTCTGGATTCTTTCCCAGGTTCTTCCTTTGTCTACCAGTGCATTAGGTCTAGTTATTCACTGCTGAAATCAATGAGTGCATAGCGTTGATTATAGCTGGAACAAGTCTGAACACAGTATTTGAGCAATAAGAAACCTTAATTTTATGAATCCTTACGCCTATTTAACATAAAGTAAATATATGCATCTTAAGCTGTATGGATCTGCTGTTCAAGGTTATTGGTAATTCCTGTTTTGCATAAGATTGTGGCCTTGGACCATAAAAGTAATAATAGTTTAATACTATTTCAAAATGTTACATTGTGATGGCTTAGTGTTTTGCAGTATAGATCTGTTTTAGTAGAAAGAATTTGCCTTGACTAATTTTCTTTTGTTTTTCAGGAAAAGAAATGGAGCAAGTTCAGTAACTATCCAGTCTAACGTCTTACTGATATCTTAAGGAATCTTACAAATACTTACTTTGAATTGAGAAAATGACTGCAGATATAGAAGAAAGTACAGGTTGTTGGAAAAGAATACCTGTCAAAAAGTGGAATGTCCAATAGTGAATTTGGAAGTAGTATAAAATAAATACACCTGTTATGGTGCAATTCTGGAGTGGAATTAACTCTATAGCACACAGGTAGCTGTCCAAGAAGGAAAAAAAAAAAGAGCTTTTTGTTTTTCTAAATTATGGAAATTTTTTGGAAGACGTGGACATGGATTTTGAGCCTACTCGTAGTTTCATCGGAATTTCACAGTGACAACAGGCTTTCGTATAGTTCTCAAGGTAGGGGTCTGACCTCTGTAGCCAACAAGAAGCATCTATTTTTGCTTTACATTTGGGTAATATTTTCTAAACCACTTTTGTGTAATTAATGAGATTATATGGGCTCTGCTCTTAGTTTTATCATGACTCATTGTCATGGAAGTTTAAATACATCAAGTATGATTAAATTTCTTCTTTTAATTTATTTCTGTCTACTTTTAAATGTAGAAAATCATTGCAAATTAAATCTAGTAAAATGTTGTACTTGGTAATAGTTTAGAGGCTTACCATGACAACATTAACATGTTTTTTATATTAGGAAGTAAGGATCTAATCTTATTTTGATCCTTTAACATTTGTAGGTTTTTAATGAAATTAAGAACTGTTTACATGTTTTTACTGTGTAATACTTTTCATTACTACTGTTTTTATTCTTGCAGGTGGATCTAATTGCTTTTGTCTTTGAATGGTATCACTGGGCAGAATGTGTCCTTCTTGGGTTACAGTTTAGCCCCAAATATTTACATATTTTTTTGTGAATAGGAAAAGATATGTAGTTAAAAACTTTTGTATTTCCAATCACATTAAATTAATAGGAAACTGAACACATTTTCTTGACTTAAAGAGAAAGAAAAGAATGTTTTGTTTTATTTAGTAAAATGCTACATCTTGCATTTACTTGAAAATTACTTTTACTCATAAGGGTGATGAGATTTAGCCAAGTATGGTTTATGTTTATACTACTACTTGTTGTTTCCTGTTATATTTTCTTCTTTTCTATGCCCACTCCCTGGATTGTCTTACCTTGTGATTACAAAGAGGAATTCCTGTCTTACCTTGAACACTACCAACTAACAATCCCAATAAGGGTTGATCAAAATGGAGCCTTCCTCAGCTTTACTGTGAAAAATGCTAAACCCTCAAGAAGGAGGAGGAGCACAGACCCTTATGACCAAGAACTGGCAGCATCTAAATTATTTTTTAAACTTTCTGCCTATGGCAAGCACTTTCATTTAAACCTGACTCTCAACACAGATTTGGTGTCCAGACATTTTACAGTAGAATACTGGGGGAAAGATGGACCACAATGGAAGCACGATTTTTTAGACCACTGTCATTACACAGGATATTTGCAAGACCAACACAGTACAACTAAAGTGGCCTTAAGCAACTGCAATGGTCTGGTAAGTGCACGTTACGTGTTTTAGTATAATAGTGTGCTTGTCCCTTTTAAATTACAGAAGGACAACTTAATTGGCGTATCTTTCAGTTTTTTGAGTCCCTGTGGGAAGCAAGCAGACAGGAAGGTGCAGAAAACCCCTCAAACCTGATGTGTGGGTTCTGGGGAAAAGTAGTCATCAGTTTTTCAAGCTTAATTGTAAGTACTGAGACCCAATTCTGTGGTCCTTTAGCAGGCAGCATTTTCAGTCCTTACAGTGTCTGCACTAAGGCTGCCAGATTAGATCTGTGCTGAGATCCTTACAGATTACAAAAATGTTGCAAGCTCAAGGGATGAGGAGGAGGAAACAGTGGATCCTTTAAGGTGCTGAATCTCTCCAGAGAGACGCTGATTGAACTGAACACTGTCTTGTCTTTGAGAATTTGGGTTTAGAAACCCTGAGTAAATAACAGAGAAGAAGAATTACTTGGTGTAGACTTCATCAATGCTTTAAGTTCAAAGAGCAAAGAGGAAAGTTGTAGATCCTTTGCATGTACCAGTATCAGAAAGTAATTATTTACCTTTTTTTAGAAATACTTTGTTTACAAATTGTAAACAGTTGCATCTAAAAGTAGGATTAGAAATTCTCATCTTTTTTATTCTCATCTCTTCTTTTACTGTTGGTCCCTTGATCTCACGATAGTACTGCTTCCATGGGGGAAAAAACTTCTTTTATTCCCAACAGAAACCAGAAGATGGAAACAAACAAACAAACAAAAATTAAAAACCAGCCTATTGAGAAAGAAAATACTGCGTCACTAGGAAATACTAAATCAAAAGCCAGTAATTTATCTGGGAAAAATATATGTATATATTACGGTTATTAATTCTTTTTTTAATTCTAGTAGAACAATGTTCAATCTTCCTGTAAGGAATAGACAGCTCTAACTAAATTGCTAAGGGAGGAAAAAAAAAACCCCACCACATTTGTTAGACTAATTCCTATTTATCCTTGGAAGTGCTATTGTATAACGCATTTTTGGGATGTTATTTATGAACAAAAGCTAGCTGCTTCGGACTTAGATAGGTTGCATTACACCCAGGTGCTTCTGATATCCCTGATACAGTCTAGGTTAACATTTTGGAGTACTCCTGAGGAAAAATAGTTTAACGGGGATTTCCAGGGCTAGGTGAACAGTTTCAAAGAAATGCTGGTAAAATGGTGTTGCATTGGGTGTGGTATCACGGTTTGGTTAATGTAGACTTGTAGTGAATAGATCTGAATTTAGTACAATTTTCACTTTGGTTTTGCAGTTCCTGTGTAATAACTTTTTTTTTTGTCATGGTTATTTAAACTCTTAAACTAATATACTCAATCATTTTGCTTTTGAGTTTTCAGCTAAAAATACTATGGAGACGAAATCCTCGCTTTCAGGACTCCCGTCTTTGAAAGAGGTTGTGTGCCTCTGTATCTCCAGAGTTTCTGCCAGCTGAGGCAGCCTGGCTGGCCCCCTTGGAGCCTGCAGTCAGTGCCATGGTGCTCCCATTTCAGTTCCTCTCTGACCTTGGCCACCTAGTGAGCTGAGAGTGCCTCCTCTTGCTTTAGCTGACTCTTTGTTTCCTTCCATGTTAGGAAAACAAGAGTGGGATCAAGCCAGAGAAGGTCCGTGTTTCCCTTTCACCTTTGCCCATCTCTTGCTCCTCATGACACTTCTTTTCTTCAAAGAATTTAACATTATGGATGGTGATCCTCTCAGTATCATTCTTTACCATTTGGAAACTCCTCTTGTCATCCAGTGTTTGCAGGGCCTTCCAGAGCACTGAGTATAGGAGTTACCACTCCGTTCAGATACATCCATCACAGAGTTATTTTTAAGTGATGATGATTCCTACTGATGAATATTTTTTTTTATACAGCTACTGGTTAGAACATGTTTAATAAAGCAATTGGCAGTGAATATTGAAGACAATATAACTTGTTTTAGAACTAGTGATAGTTCAGAGTATGTTGTGCTTAAAGGCATTTGTTGTATTTTCCAGTCTGACTGTTGGTTTGTAAGAGGCTGCTAGTCACTTTCTTCAGAGTCCTTGATTAATGTCTGTCTTGAAGTCTGCCATTTTAGGTTTAACTCTAAAACAAGTAGTAATCTTTTAGCAATGAGTGTTGCTCACAAGCAAAATATAAGCACTTCATTTATTCCAGTTGTCCTGTTAGGCTTCAGGAGCCAAATGCTTCTGACAAATGAGTCAAATTTCTTCCTCTTAGTGAATGTTTTGAGTTATTCTGTTTAGTTACTCAGAGTGGTCAGGTGAGACTATGATCTAATTAACTTAAGTTGTATGACTTTGAAGAACACGTGTAGTATCTGAGTGCTGGTGCAAGGAAGGCTTCCTCTCAGTTTCGTTATAATAAAAGTGAAGAGCAGTCAGTTCATTTCCCTGTCACTGTTTCCTGTTTCAGCCTCTCCCTCTGTATTGCTCATTACCAAGTGCCCCAGAATTAGAGGCTGCTACTTACTGAAGTTTCATTCTGGTAGTTTTCATCTGCTGGGCCTTGATTATGCTATAAATTGTCTGAAGTTATGAGGAAAGCTCTGTAATCCAGTGGGCAGTCATGTGAGGAAATTGAAGGTCTTGTCCGGCAGACTTGCTGGCTTCCAAACTCATATTTACTTTAGTGGATATTACATTTGTGGATGGATTGCAGGTTTGGCCTTCTTGTGAATGAGTGGCATTTTGGGCCTTTTCGATGTTGGGTGCAAGGCAACAAGGCTGAGGCATTGCATAAGCTGAATGTCGTACTGAAGGTAAAAAGAGAAGAAATGGTGGTAGACTGGCTGAATAGAGAAGAACTTCACCTCAAGGGAGAGAAGTTTGTCTAATTATGAAGCGAGCATATCTTAAAGAAGAAAAGTGTTGGAGCTTGTAGTAGTGGAATTGAGCAGAAACCAAATTTTTCGTATTCTGACCCACCTCTGTCTTCTGCCGGGTGTCAAAGCTCTCAACCGAGTTCTCAAGCAAGTTATCTACAGTAGCAGATTTCCTCGTTTTAAGCTGAAAATCCCAGTAGTGGGAAGTACTTCAAAATATGTAGAAAGTGATTATTATTAGGAAAGTGAATGAGAGGTTAAACCCCATTTTGTGGCTACTGTGCTTCCAAGGAGATGTTTAATGTGAAACTTCAAGTATTTTCATGACATACAAAGTTCCGTGCTCTGAGTAATGTTTGTGCTGGGTAGCACAGATGTCTCCATCCAAACAGAAGTGATAAAGAAAGCACAAGATGTAGGCTGTGGCTAAAACCATGACCTTGCTTGGTTAAGGAAGGAATTATTTTGCTGGAAGACTTCATGTTTATTTCATGTATTCCTAAATTCATATATGCATAAATGATTCATATTCTTCTTAAATTATCTCATTTGAAAGCTGATTCCAGCATAAAGAATGTGTCTACTCTTACAGAGTATAAATTGCATATAGTATGGTATTTTTGAATTGTGTGTAAAAGAATGTCTGCTTTGTAAAATAATTTGTAAAGATCAGAAATCATATTGAAAAGGATTTAGTGTTCTAGATCAGTGTCTTTGGAGTTGTCTTTGGTACTGCTATGTATTTGCAGTATGGACTTAATATTCAGAAAATTACATATAAACTGCTCCTGTCCTAGTTTTAAGATGTCTTGTTAGATTCTATGATGTACTGTCTTAGGCCAGACAACTATTTTTTTTCATCTTTAAGAACACTGTAAGCTAATGCAATCTTTTTCCTCAGTTATAAAACCACAGTGTAGTGTATAGCCATCTGTAGACATACTAAACAACACTGACACTTTTTCAGAAGTTTTCATTACTACTGCTTTATATTAAAAATAGGTAAAGCATAAAGTCTAGAAACGTTCAAGGCAGGGAGAAATTGTAAAACAGTAGTACTGCGTGGAAAAGGTGTACACTTACTTGTCCTCCATAATTCAGTTTGCTTCTGCCATTGATGGCCATCTCCCATCTGAAGGAGGTTAAGGCCCCAGCTGGACAGCCTGACAGAAAAAGATTCCTTTTCACAAATTCAGGGGAACTCCATGTGGATTCACAGATTTGTCTGAGCATGACAGACTGCTGGATCCAGACTTTATGTATGTTAGCAGGAGTTGGCAGTCTGTAGTGGGATTGGATAACACAGGATGTCTAACAATCTGTTTTAGATAATAATCTTGGGAATGTTGTAGTAACCTACTTGGGGCATTCTGCTTGTTTGTTAAATTCATGGTATTTTGTCTAAACCTTTTGCTGGTCATTCTTATGTCTTAGTGATATTTCTTATGCTTGGGAGCAGAAGTTTAATTTACAAACTATTCAAATACAATAGCAAACAAAAAAAAATTAAAATTTGTTCTTTTTAATACTTTACAAGGACATTATGTCAGTCTATTTTTTGAACTGTTTTGCTCTAGTAGTAGATTATAAGCTGAAAAAGGAGTTTAGAATGTTGGTTTGGATAGAATAGCATACTTCCCACTATTTATTAATCAGACATTGCTGAATGCATATGCAATGGAAATATCTCTAGCCACATGAATTTTCTAAACTCATAATTAGAATAAGTGCTGGTTGTCACTGGTATGGGTGCTTTTTATGTACAGAATTCAGAGTGCTTCTTAAAAATCAGTCACTGCCGTTCAACAAGACCACTTGCATCAGTTTAATATTGGAAGAACAATTATGTTTGCAAGCAAAATCAATGTTAGGGTTAAAATGTATGTATGCTGAGATTAGTGAAGGGCATATGCAGGGGAAGTGCATTTCCAGTGTTTGCGAAATCATTTGGCTCGCTGCAGCAACTGACATCATACATGTTCTTACTACCTGGTAGTAGGTGTAAGTTAAAACTTATTTGCAGTTCCTTAACAAAATGTTATTAAAATCTGTCTTTTCTTAAACCACCGTAGTGTTCGGGCAGATGAGGTCAGGTGTCAACTAGAGATAGGAAAAACTAGTGATATTGTCCTAGCCTTTTTCAGTGTTGGTATTTGAAGGAAATGTGTTTGTAGTTTGCAGACATTCATAATAGTTTTTAGTGTATTTGCTCCTGCAAATAACGCAATTTGTATAGATAATTAATGCTGTGATCAAGTGTTGTTTATGGCATCTGAATTGACTCACTACCACTGAGGTCATCTCCCTGCTTAAAACTATCAGATTCAGTATCTGATATAAATGTCTTTTTCATGCTTAGACTTGTTAACCTGGCTGGACTTGAGTACAGATGGGAAGGATGTATGCTCTGGAGTAATCAGATTTAGGTTAGCACCTGCTCTGTTGCAAAGACAGAGCCACGGGTTGAATGGTACCTCTCTCTCCTCAGGCTTGGCATGAAGCAGACAGCCTGATGCTATGTGCCATCAGGATGTCAGAGAACCACTCTGCAGGGCAATTCTCCTGTGACAACGTAATGTCAGGCCGGATAATGGCTTAGGGTTCACTTGAACCCGGATGTCTGACATCCAGACTGGATGCAGTCCAGGCTGTCAAGGTTCTTTCTGGCACTTCTGGCAAAGCCAGTTACAATTAGGTTTGTATTTTCAATGCTTTTTAAGCGGCAGTGTACCAGTAGATGATTTATTTTTTAGTAGAATCTTAGACGCATTGTGAGAGGAATTTGATACTGGTATCTTCCAGGTGAACATAGATCCTGATGTTACCTTCTTGAGTAAATAATTGAGTTCATAATGAAAAATAGCACTGAAGAGGAATGCTTACTGTTACAGTCAATGTATAAGGAATGCATAATTGAAAGCTGCATTGTGTTCATACATATATTTTTAAAATGTGTAATAGGATTATGTTTAGAAAACACAGTTCTTTCTGATGTACTATACAGGATTTTTTTATTTTGTAAGTTTTATGTTGTTACTGAAATGCCATTATTCTAGGAGTGAAGAACAGCAGACGTTTGATGTGCAAAACAGCAGCAGGACGAGAGCTTTGACCAAGACTACAATGGCAAGCCCTGGTCTTAGAAACAGCTTTAGGATATTTAGACCAGATATGGAACAAGTGGTCTTGGGGCTGATCATAGAGGTGTCATCAGAGGAAAAAAATGACCCCTTTAAAAAAAGGCTCATGCATAGTATTTGCTTTACAGATCAAAGATGTGTTAGGAATTTGTCATTATCAAATCGGGATAAGAATGCAAAAGTTCCTGCTTCCAGTCCTCTGCCTGATGAGTAGTTCTTTTCCTGGTGTAGGAAGTTTGTACGTTCAGAATTTTCTAGATATGGATACCAGAATTTTTTATTTAGCAAATACAGGTGTAGGAGTCTGTCAGGGCATGCTCCCCAATATTTCTGTATCTGAAAGGATCCCAAAACTGGATTTTCTGCTAAAGTTCAGTTTCAGTTGCTGAAAGTTCAGGAAATTGCATAGTTGGCCTGAAATCTCCCCTTTCTTCCATAAACCACTTCCTGTTTGGAAGAAGCTGAGTTCACAAATGTGAACATTACGAGTAGAATATCTACTATTCTGCTCTGGAGCATGAGGGAAAAAAAAGTTCATTTGTGTTGTGGTTTTGTTTAGTGAGGGGAGCCTAAGGTGGTAGCTTCTGTAGGAAACGGCTAGAAGTTGCTTCCCTTTGTTCAGTGGGCTCAGCCGGGCCTAGGGCAGAGCTGCTGCTGGCCAAGGCCAAGCCAATTGGTAGCAGAATGTTCTGTGATAATGCCTCTGCGAGAACATATTTAAGAAGGGGAAAACAGGAAAAAAAAAAAAAAAAAAAGAGAAGAGAAGATGTGAGGAAGCTGAGCAGGGTCAGAGGCGGCAGAGGGAGAGGCACAGGCCTCATGGGCCTTGCAGGCCTCACCCGCTGGCCTCTCACCTGGCAGCTGACTGGGCCCAGCCCGGCTGCAAGAAGTGGAGAGGAGATGAGATGTGAATGAGATGTGAAAAGATCCTGAGAGGTGTCTGCCTGCCTGTTGTGAAGAAGTTTTCTTGTGAGAGGAACAGCTGCAGACGCCAAGGTCAGTGAAGATGGAGGGGGAGGAGTAATGTGGCTCCTGGCCAAGATTCCCCTGCAGCCTGCACAGTGATGACTGTGGTGGAGCAGGTTGTCCCCCTGCAGCCCATGGAGGTCCATGGAGGAGCAGAGATACACCTGCAGCCTGTGGAGGACCCCATGCAGAGGCAGGTGGATGCCTGAAGGAGGCTGTGGTCCGTGGAGGGCCCACTGGGGCCGCTGTTCCTGAGGGACTGTACCCTGTGGAAGAGATGACCCACGCCAGAGCAGTTTCATGAAGGACTGTGGCCCGTGGGAGGAAACCCACAATGGAGCAGGGGAGGAATGTGAGGAGTTCTTCCCCTGAGGATGAAGCAGTGGCCTAAAGCTACATGTGATGAACTGACTGTAACCCTCATTCCCTCTTCCCCCCTGTGCTGCTCGGGGTGGAAGGTGGCAGAGATAATGTTAAGCCTGGGAAGAGGGAGGGTTGGGGGGAGGTTATCTTGTTCTCTGTCTCATTATCCTGCTGTTTGTAGTAATACATGAATAGTCTTCCCCAAGTTGAGTCTGTTTTGCCCGTAACGGTAACTTTAAGGATTTCTCCCTGTTCTTATCTCAGACCTTGAGGTGTTTTTCTTATATTGTCTCTCCCTATTCTGTTGGAGGGTGGGGGGCGTGAAAGAGAGACTGCGTAGTCTGCTCCCAATTGGGGCTGAACTACAACAGTTTGTTATGGAGAAAGAGGTCTAGTGCACAGTCTGCAGCATCTTGAATTTGCCAGATTTGTGGCCAGACCTTTTAAGGTATAAATGCTTTGTAAATAGTGTATCCGAAGTTAATATTAGTAATTTGGTTTTAATAACTATCTCAGTTTTGGAGTTAAGCATCTGGATGTAAAATGCTGAATGGTTTCCTTGAATATACATTCTAAAGTTAATCCGTCATGCTAATTTTCTTTGATGCAACATGTGGCTTTAAGCATTTACTGGTATGGCATCATAGAGGGATATTGGCCTCACCACTTGAGCAGGGCCATTTTGGCTTAACATCACTTTTAATGGATATGAATCATGTAGTTTTGGAACATCTCTGTGAAGAGATTATTTTTCATATAAAGCAAGAGATATTCTCAGTATTAGCACATCTACCAAAAATGATGGAAAAGAACTCCAGAAATACGTAAATGATCTTTTTATTCTTTTCTCATTGTGTTGCTTAAAGTCACTTGCTCCTGCTAAAATCAGTGGAGGAGAGCTGGCTCATGCATTATTTTCTGTGTTGGCTTATAGTTGTGGATTTCTTCAAAGGTGGATGATATGCAAATGTTTTTTCAAGTTAAGCTTTTTATAGGAGTTTTGTATTGTCTTTTGCAAGTTTTTATTTTTTTTAATTTTCTTCCTTAAGCATGGAGTCATTGCTACAGAAGATGAAGAGTATTTTATTGAGCCTTTAAGGAATGTAACAGAAGATTCTAGTAACTTTAATTATGAGAACGGTCATCCTCATGTTATATACAAAAAGTCTGCCATGCACCAGCAGCATCTCTATGATCACAGTCACTGTGGAGTCTCAGGTAAGTGAATATGAGTGTCATTCCTTTTAAAAAATTATAACTCAAGGTGTATTTAAAAATCTTGCTTGGTTTGCATGTAAGAGACAGTGGAGAATGTAGCAATGGGAATCCTTTTGGGTGATGCGATGTGCCCTGTTGAAAAGTAGTTTTGCTTTTTTTTTCGGATTCAGATGGAGGGTATCGTGTCTTGAAAGAAACTAAGACATTGGGAGTAAGTCTTGTTTTATGCTTGTGTTGTATACAATGGTAGTAATGAGCATAGGCTTCCTCAAAATGTGCTATAAATGTGCTTCGTCCTCCAACTGGAAGGCGTCATTGAGTGACTAAGTGTTACAGCTCAATGTTTAGCAAGTGTTCTGTCTCATTTGAGGAAACTTGACATGCAATAAATATGTTAATACTATGATTAGTAATACATTTGGAACCGGAATCCACATCTTTCTCGTTTATGGTGTTTTGATACTGGCTTTTGGTTCAGTGGGTTAAAATTATTCCATAGTAGTCAACTATGTGATTTACATGTGCCTTATGGGAAGGATTGATTTAAAGGTATCTTCTTTGTAAAACAGTTTTAAATTCCATAGATAGACATTTCAGGCACTTTTTGACATGATTTTCAGTTGCTTAAATTGAAGCTGAAAACTAACTTCTTGAGGACAGCATGGAGTAAATCTGACAAGTTATTTTAGAGCACTAAAATAATGGGGTTTTTTACTTAATAGAAAAAAATGACAAGGTTAGAACATTTTTCTATCTCAGAAGTAGCTTGTTCTTAAAAGTTTAGTCCTGGACAGATGTATTCCATGAGATTCAGTGCACAGGGCAGGCAGACAAATACTGATCTTAAACTAAAATAATGTCACTGTTTGTTGATGTAACTCATCTCAGCTTCTTTTGGAACATGTAACTTTTACTGGCACCAGCTGACTAAACTTACAGTACAGATTGCCTACAAAGGCCCAGGCTTGGGAGACAGTTTTTCCTGAGTGTTTCAGTTAACTGTGTTTAGGGGATGTCAGAGTTAGAATGTATGTAATTTCTGTTTTAGTTTGGAAGCATTATTCCATCTATGTGCTTCTAATTGTGCAAAACAAGTGTCCTAACTATTACTGCCTGCTAACTGTAAAATAAGAGTACTAATATATGTTCATTTTGTAGGGAAAACTGTCACTTAAGCTTCTTGAAATAAGTGGAATGATTATGAAATGTAGCATGATGTGATTTTTGCCATTATTATATCCCTAGAAAAAGAAAGGATATTGACCTATGTCAGATGTTATCTTCTAGATTAATGCTTCCACTCCAAGTGAGATTGAAGCGGTGGCAGCTGGTTTGGTGAGGTTGCATTCAGTTGTTCTGGTGGTATCTGTCGTATGGATCATAGGTGGATCAGAGCTATGCATCTTGCATGCATTTTTTGTTAAACATGCAGTAATCTTTAGTATTTATTCCTTTGCATATTTGATGCTGCTTTTGTTCTTGGAAACTCCTGTGTGTTTCCTGAACTTTCATATCTGTCACATCCTGAAGTCCTTAATTACTAAAATATTAAAGCACTGCGTTTTACAAACCTGTGGCTACTATCATTCATCTCAGTTTCTCCTTTTCCTGTTGCTCCATATACTACTTTCACTCCATGAAAAATTTCTGAGAAGACTTGCCCTCCCCTAAAACTGCTAGGTTTTACTTTTCCAGATGATGTGCTATTTTAATATTTTCCTCATGGGTACCAAAGCCTTTTAAACTCGTTTTCTGAGCACTATTGCAGCTTTGTCCCAAAGTAACATGGCATCCAAAGCATCTGCAGAATATAAAAGAAGTGAAATCAAATATTAGTTTTCAGTTTCACGGCTTTGAGACCCTAGGACTAAAGCCAGGTTTAGTAATCTTTGGGGCATTTGGCTGGTTTTGGAAGTTTTGAGCAGTCCAATTTTGTGTTCTAAAATGCAATCGTAACAAACCTGTAGCTGCCTTTTGGCAGTATATAATTTATTTTGTCTGGAGACTGATTTTAGCTTTACCTTCAGAGCAGTTTTGCCAGTATAAAATGCTGGGAGTAATCTCCTTCTGTAGCTATGCTGCTATTCATGGTCTGAAGTAAGTTTCCCTTACAGTAAGGGAAGTTTCCCTTACTGTAATCTAGACCTAAATTTATTGTGTACCTGTTCTGTATTAGGGAAGTGGTCGGGTTTTTGAACTGTTAATAGAGACAAGGAGAGTGTTATTTCTGAACTTTCTGATGAAAATGGCAATAATTGATGGAAAGTCGGGTGGGGAATTTGGTGAAAGGATGATCAGAATTGATTGGAATGAGCAAGTGATGGACTGCTTCATAGCAGATAGAATTACGGTGGCTAATAAAAGAGAAGAATTGGAGAGGTGGGGAGTTTGAGATAAGAAAATGGAATAAATTTTCATAACTAAATTAGATTTTAAGCAGTTAGACATAAGAATGTTTAAAAAAATAGAAATTGTTAAATTGCTGTTTCATTTATGGATCATCATAGTTAACTGTTTTATTAAATATAGCTGAAATCATTAAGGCCTTGGTAAGAAGTTGACCACCATCAAGTTCCAGTTGCTTTAATGAAATTTGAGGCCACTGGGTTATCTTCTAAAATGCTGTGTTTGGATAGGATTGAGAAACAACAGAAGTTGACATATGAAAGCTACAGAGTGGCAGATTATTTAGGGATGGCTCTACTATATGCTGCCTTATGCAGTGGTTTTACTTGTCCGAGACTTTACAGTCGGTGTATTCTAAAATGGGAAAGTGCTTGTGTATACATGAAATGATGATGTTAAAAAAGCAACACATAATGCTTCACTTCAAAATATTCTCGTGATTGCATCTAACACAAGTTGCTTTCTATTGCGTTGTGAGATCTTTTTCTGTTTGTGTTTGTGTCCTCTCCTCTCTTTCCACATTTACACCCACCTAACATCTTCAGAGGACTGACTTGGGAAAACTTGGGTACTATCGTTGTGAACTCCATGTCTACACGTTTGGATTTATTTTCAGTTGCAATTTAAAACCTAACTGCCTACTTTTATAATAATTATATTGGGGCTGATTACAGTGGGTTTTTTTTTTCTTCCTTTTCCATTTTTACTTTTTTTTTTTACTTCCGATATCTATGTTCAATGTTGATGAAGTTTAATTTTTTCTTTTTTAATCTAGGAATATGGTGGAAAAATGACATAACTTGCCACAGAACTATTTTTGTTAAATATATTGCAAACTTTTATTGACATGTTTTAGCTTTTTAAAGAAAATGCAGTCAACATTATTCAGTGGTTTTAAAGTAAAACAGCATAAGCATTGATAGGTCCTGGAGTGTGAGCTTAAGTACTCAGGATTGTTTCCAGCTTTCCCATTACTTTGAGACCAGCTGAAGTCTAAGCTTCTCATCTGATAAGAAAAGGAGAAATGTTTGTTTTTGTGAAGTCTTCTGAGACCTTTGTTTGAAAGACACTATCAAGATGAGTCTAAAATAATATTTTTTTTTCTCTGAAAGTTTTCTGCATGAGCTCATCAGTTTTCAAATGTTTAGAAAAGATTTTCGTCTTTAAAAATTACAAATGAATGTGGAAGCAGTATTGCATTTCTAAAGTACTTCTCACCTTCTAAACATCAGAAACCCTCAAATATCACCATTTATTATTTGAAAATGAAGAGTGCAGTTTAACAAATTTTAGTACAGAAGCCTTCAGAGAAAATTCCAGACATTCCAAATCACTGCTTAAGTGACATGAAAATCTTTGAACAGTTAAAGCAACTTTGAATTTCCTACAACAGAGATGAAAAACAGGAAAAAGCTTAGTATTAATTTTGGAGCCCTCAACTCTTTAGTACTTGATACAGTTTTTTAGAATGGGTTGTACCCATTGCGGAATTGTTACCGGCATTTTTTCAGCTGTCAGTTTTATTTTCTTTTTATGATTTTCTAAAATATGCACCTTTTAAAGCCAACCCTGTGGCCTCAAAAATTGTGAAACGCTGCAACAGTGGGAATGCTGAAGCTTTGTATTCCTGGTTTTGACCTGAATGTACATTCTTTGTGGTGTAGTTATTGCTCTTTGAAAATAGCATACTTAGATGAATTGCAAAAAGCATTACTTTTTCATGGAAGGTCCTGGTCCTGTCTCAACTCATCCTTAGCTGAACTTGTTTCAGTAGAGGTAAGGATCGATCTCAGAAATTGCTCGTTTGAGCGGTCCTATTCAGACAGTTATAAATGCATCTAACTGTTAACTTTCTTATGTTCATTCATAACTAGCAAGAATACCTTAATCCTACTTATGTAAAACCAGACTAATAGTATACTTTGATAAACTTAAGATTGAGATCTTGTGGGCCTTTCTGGAAAAGGGATATTTAATACATACAAAATGCCAGTTTTGCAGGGAAGGGCAAGTTTGATTTTTGTCCTTAGGACAGGAATTCAAATTCAAAGTAAGTTTGTAGTGTTTATTTTGCTGATAATTACAGTTTGAATTTTTAATAATATTTTGCATGGAAGAAATATTTTTTCTATGGATTTACCTGAAACAAGTACAAGAATCAACATATTTGAACTCAAATTAGTGTTAAAAATAACTATAGCAATAATCCTATGCCAGGCCATTTTAAACTTCCCATTATAGTTAATTCATAGGGTAGATAAAACATAACCTGATAGCTTTTGGAAGAGAAAGTTAATTTATTTGGCCCCAAAACAATTAGGCATGTAAGCATAATTGCTTAATAATTACAGAGTTTTGCAGGAGGGAAAAAGTGGTTTTGGTGCCTTATCAGCATGTTTAATTTCTTAATAAATTTTGATACCATTTACCTTAATTTTGAAATTTTTAGTTTCCGGTATGTTTTTTTCTAAATGTTATAGCTGTCTTGTTCTTTTCCTTAAAATTCTGAAGTATGCTTGTGGTTAATTATGACTAATCTTTAGTATTACCATA
The DNA here is from genome assembly GCF_036417535.1 of Chlamydotis macqueenii. Taxonomy (NCBI): domain Eukaryota; kingdom Metazoa; phylum Chordata; class Aves; order Otidiformes; family Otididae; genus Chlamydotis; species Chlamydotis macqueenii. The sequence continues at coordinate 21,836,297 of NC_141593.1, read as the reverse complement.
GATGTGCAAAATCAAATCTGTTAGAAGACTGACTATTAATTATCCGAAGCCAAGTTAAGGAGAGTTGAGAATATTAGAACTCAAAGTTGATTTTCCATTATTTAAGGTATTTTTTTTAAAAATAACTTTTCTTTGCCTCAAGAAAAACTTATTTTTAGAAGCTTAAAGATGGTAATCTCAACATAAAACAACTACATTTGAATGGGTTTTACTAGTGACCCCTCTAAAGTGTTTAATTATTTTGATTCCTAGAAGACCTCACAAGAAGCGGTAAACGTTGGTGGATGAGTGATGCAGCTGCTTTTTCAACTTCACTTCCAGTCAATGATACATTAAGTAGTCATAGTCGACAGAAGAGATCAGTAAGCCTTGAACGGTTTGTGGAAACACTGGTAGTAGCAGACAAAATGATGGTGGGATACCATGGTCGCAAAGACATTGAACACTACATTTTGAGTGTAATGAATATTGTAAGTTTTATCCCTCTCTGTGTTCATATCAATATGCATGTACTGAAATGATAAACATCTGTAAAGTATTATTATAGTATATTAATTGGCATGAGTAATTCTGTAAAATGTCTATCAGCTTGCAGGAATTAATAGTTGAAGTATGGCAAATTTTAGCATTCTGGGAAGAATGCAGTACTATTTCTGTCGAGAAGTACACTGCAATCCTTTTACGTTGTCTTTAATTTTAAATTAATAGGATTAAATTTAGATGATACAGTTCTGTTTAAGTCAGTGGTCTAAATGCTCCTTGTGCTGGATGGATTATGAAACAAGGTATAAACAATTTTGCTTGAAAATTGTGACCCAAGACGTTTTGGTACTGAATGGTCATTTTTTGGTCCAAAAATAACTTTTATTCAGGTGACAAGGATAATTAACATTATGAAATTACATTGAGTGAGAAAATTGGTTAATTTTTAACCATTTAGGAAACAAGTAGTGTTTCTTGTCTGACTTTGTGCCTTTTCTTATTTTCTGGAGGTCAGGTTGCCAAACTTTATCGTGACTCCAGTCTAGGAAACGTTGTGAATATTATTGTGACACGTTTAATTGTCCTCACTGAAGATCAGGTAAGAGCTGTTGCACTAAGCTTTATATCCCTGAAATACAAGTGATGTTATTGTGTAATACGAATTCCATTTAATTGTCGCTTGAAATGGCTGCATCTGAGTACAAAACCTATCTTGTAATCTTCTACTGTTTTAATCTCGATGAAACAGTTCAAAGGAATATTCCTCATGTATAATCTCAAAGATATCTGTTCTTACTTCAGGTGAATATTGATACACCTTCTGGGGTGTCAGCTTTATTTTTGGATCTATATTTTGATATTCTGATTTTTTTATATTGACATAATTGTTATTAAAGTTGGTGCAGAAAGAATGCTGGTTCAGTAATACACAGCTGAACTTGGGGGCAGATTTTACAGAGATAAAATTTGGCAAGAAGAGTTTATTCCTAGAAACCACTGCTTCTAATTATAGTCCCATTTTAGTTTTCAAAAGGCTTAACAACTGACCTTAGTAATTTGTTTGGAACATTTCTGGTATGCATGTTGTATTGCAGCCAAACTTGGAGATAAACCACCATGCAGACAAGTCCCTCGATAGCTTCTGTAAGTGGCAGAAATCCATTCTCTCCCACCAAAGTGATGGAAACACCATTCCAGAAAATGGGATTGCCCACCATGATAATGCGGTTCTTATTACTAGGTATGGTCATTATAAGTATTGTGTTTATTTTATTTTATTGCTGTAGCTTTCTTGCTCTTATTTATAGAGAGAGGCTAGTCATAAAGCAATATAACTGGTAGGTAATCTTAAAGGAGGAAAATTAATAGATGTCTTAAATATATCAGACTATTAAACTATAGATTAAGAATTTGGAAAAGTAAGATCTCCAAATTACTTGCTTCTGCTGTTATTTTCACTTCGTTATTGCCAGTATAAAGTATTCCAGTAGAATAGATGGATCCTATTTAACATTTTATACTTTTATAATTGAAAAGAATTTGTAAGATTATGGAGAACAAAACAGTATGGTAAATGTTTTTTTTTAACCATATATGATATTTTTAATAAGAATTTCAAGCCAGAACCTCAACTACTGTAATAGTATTTCTGCTGATAAACAGATTCTTGCAGATTCAGGCAGTATGAGAATCTGCTTTGTAGCTGGTTTGATTTGTTATGCTTAGAGAAGATGAGAACTGACAGTTTTAATAGGTAGTTTCAAAGCCTACATATATGCCCATTTGTGTACTTCTATTCCACTGTTGCTATGGTAAATTCAGCAAAGCTTGCACTGTAATCTTGCAATCCTGATAAACGCATTCTTATTTGTCCTTTGCAGTTACGAGTAGGTAACTGTAATTTATAAGGCGATCAGTTTCCCTATTGTTGAAGGACAATGTTTATTCTTTTCTATTTTGTTTAAATAGTAGCAGGTGCAGCAGGACTAATTTAGATTAGGATCTTTTTGTTATAGTTTGTGATTTCCAGGACAAATTCTGTACTGCTTTCTAAGCGAACTATTGGTGAAATCATTGTGTTCATTGCAGCAAATTTTTAAATAGTGATTAAAGTAATGGTTCCTTCCTGAACTTCTGCATAAAAGGTGTAAAAGTGACTGGTTTTTTTTTTTTTTTTTTTTTTTGATGGGTAGTTTTTGTTGATTTTGTTTTGTACAAGGATCAATTTTTTGAGAGGAAAGAATAGCTAATAAGTCACTTCCATGTATTTTTTGCATTCATGTTTCAAATATTGTTACATGTGGTCATTAATGCTACATAGTACCATTAAAATGATTAAATGCCAGAGTGGTTTAAAGAGCTGGGTAGTCCAGGAAGTTTAAAAAAATAATATTAGGGTCTCCAATAAAAATAAATAGAATGAAATTGCAAATAAAATACAGGTACATTCTAAGATCTTGATATTTGACATTTGTTTATGCTCAATTTTTTGCATACAAGTAATTCCTCCCCTAGAGTTGCTCATACGTGAAACTAAATAAATCTGTACAACTGTGCTACATATCAAGCTTTTACTTAGGCAGTGGGTGAGAAAGTGTAGTTACAGGTGGTGTGGTTGTGTCAGCCGATGCCCCCCAATATGCATGTATAAGCAGCACTAGCAACACAGTATTTTTACTGTTACAGATGAATAACTTGACATTTTGTTAGTGTTATTCTGGCCCTGCAAAGCACATTTGTTTATTTTTTTTCACTGTTGTGCTTTAGTATGTTTCGTTACTGTATATCCTGTACTGACTGCCCGGTTCTGGTAGTATGTTCCCAGCATAGTTACGAACAGTTCTGTGTTCCAGATGAAGGCTTAAGTCAGTGCGGACTTGCAGACCTTTGACTGAAAAAGGAGCAAGTTTTCAGAGAACATGAATAATAACCTATTGAATTTTTTTTTTTTTTTGGCGAGTAGCAATAAATATTAAGGACTTCTTTTGTTCTTGATTGTAAAGGCTTAGTAATTATGTAACTATACTGCAGAGTTTCTTTAGGACTTGTGTATGCTGTCTTTTAAAAAGGACATAAGGGTTAGAAAAATGACTTCTGAGTTTACTTCGAAGAAGTTTACACTTCTAAGTATATACCTATATTTTAAATTGACAGAATGCCTCAGTGTAGTCTGTGCAGGCTAGTAGTACCTACCTTTATAAAGCATCGCAGAACTTTTAAATTCAGTTATACTTTCACAATAGAATGCTTGTATTCACTTATTTACTGTAATAACTGTAATTTCATCCCAAAGGCTACACTAATCAATTTGAATGGGTCAATCAGACTTTTACTGAAACTGCTAGCTCTTACTAATAAAATGCATCAGCTAATGTGAAGCATGAATTTTTCTTTTTTTAGATTGGAATGAGTAAAGATAAATTAATATAAACATGTAAGTCCATGAACTTTAAGTAGTTCTGCTTGAATTCTTTAAATAATTACTGAAATGGTAATATTCTTGTTTTCATTCTATTTTGGATCTCTCACCTGATGAACCAGAGTTAATGTATTATGTATGAAAGAGAAGAGGATAGCTACAGTGCTTTAAACTCCTAACGTGTTGGAGTCATTTTTAATAACCTCTTCCACCTAAAGGAATTTGAACCTATGCTACCAAATATTAAATTATTTTTTAGCCCCTGTAATAGTGTTTTGAAAGCAGTTTCCTAAATCTGTCCCACTGATGCTGCTCTGCTTGGTATGGGGTAATTACGTTTTCATTGAATTGGACACTGGAACGATTTTTGGTCATTTTGTGTGTTACTGTTTTATGGAAAGTAGGAAAGTTTCAGTTCAACATCATGAATAGTTTTGTGTTGATCAAAACCAGATTTTTCAGTAAGTAATTGATGTATGTGAAAATATTACTGAGTCCTAGCTGAGTATTTAAGTTTGGAACTACAACAACCTTTATCTGAAAAGTGGGACAATGTTGTTAAGAAAAAAAATGCATTATCTTCATCCGTGCAAATGAAGACAGCACCTCAGCTTTTCTTAGCAACAGACAGCTTTTCTCCATGATACTTTCAAAGATGACATGCTTTGTTCTGGGGAAAAAAAAGCTGTATTAAGGGTTCTGATTCCCTAGGGGAGTCTGCTTGACCAACGTAGACAGATTTTTCTACCCTAAAATAGCTGTGTGCTAAAACCACGTAGCCTCACGGGCATGGAGGTGTGCCAAGCTAATCTGTTAAGTCCCATGGAGACCTTACTATGTATGCTAAGCCACTGCTCTTTGGAGTAGAGCCTACACCAGAGCCTACACCATTGTGCCTGGTGTATGGGCTTCTCTGTCATGGTCCTGCAGGCACCTGCAGAGCACTTATTTTACTAAGTGGGTAGGGGACTGCAGAAAAATTCTTAGCTGATAATAAAAAATGAGGTAGCTAAGAGACTGGTCCAAGTAAGAGCCTGATTTCTAATCAGAAGAGCAAAGTCATGGTGATGGAAATATGGTATTACTTGCACAAATAAGGTAACATAAATAATTCTCAGTGCACTATGGCGAGTATTTGGACTGGTTTAGCTGCTTTAATGCTGCCAGAATTTGTGCTGTAGACATAAAAATGATAACGAGCAGGAACATTTCCTGATGTTGTTGTTGGGAGAAGCGTTTCCTTCCAGTTTCACTGGGGAGATTCAGAGCATCCCTGAAATCATTAAGAAATAATAATACCTTCTTATAACGGAAACCCAAGGGTCAGTAATAGACCTTATACAAAGGGCTTATTACAGAGTCTAGGGATGCTGGGTGATTTTGTTTAAGAAGAGCAGCAGTTACCCAGAACACTGGTAACACTTCTGTGTGTGTTAGTGTGCTTTTCCCTTCTTTTATTAATTTACAGAATTCTTGTTTGTATTTTCTGAGTCTTAAGTTAAGTGCTTAATGTTATTTCAAGATAAGACTGACTGAATTGATGTTCTGTAACAATGAGACCTGTTTTTTTTTTAATATAGTGCTCACTCTTTGAAATTTCACCGTTGTTTTTTTTTCTGATGGAGACTGTATTTAAGATTTTAATATTGTATCCTGTAATTGTCCAAATTGGGTTCTTAGGGGCAGGTGAAAGTAAAATAAGTAAACAGACAGGTTTTAATTATGAAGTTGATTAATAATGTAATGTAATAAGGCAATGTCTTCTTTTTTTTTTCCATTAAGTGACTTTGAATTTAGATAAAGCTAACAAATCCTTAAAATTCTTTCACATTGCAAATTAATAGAAGTAGAGAAAAAACTTGTATGATTCTCTTATCTCAAGTCTTTTGGTAGATAAAAAGTAGTCTTTCTGTTTAATTCCTGTACTCCTGTGTCACGGATATGATAATCGCACTTTTTAGCACAATGTCAGGTTCTCAGATTTGTCATTTTAAGACTCAGTGTAAGTTTTGAGAGTCTCTATATTCTCACTTGTGTGTCCTACCTCCAGTGTGGAAGTATGTATTTGCCTTTTTGAAGTTAGTTCTTATTTATTTGCTGATAGGATTTTTTTTTACCTTCATTGGTAGCCTTCTTCCTCTTTTTGTTTCTTCAGAAACTCCCTAAGAAATAGGGTCTCCATAGTTGACCTTAAAACCATGAAACTTCAGAATTCAGAATGTACACTATGGTAGTGGTACCTACTTTTAAGAACACTTAACCCCCAGCTTCCCTTCCATTCCAGTCAGTTGCTTCCTTCTGTTGATCTTATAAATCATGAAGTAGGAATTACGGAATTCCTCAGCAATGCCTTGGTTAACTCGCAAGCATATACATTGTAAACAAAACTGTTCCTTGTCCTGTGCACCTGCACAGAACGGTAAGGGCTAAACGGTTGTGTCCTAGGTTACCCTTTGTAGCAGGAGTGGAGAAGATGGCAGAATTTTAAAAATGCCTTTTTTTTTTTCTTCTTCTTTTACACTCTGAGTTCTCTACTGCTTTTCTATATAGCTTAAGATGATTAGTTTGATTTGTGCAGGTACTAAATAGTTATTTTTTCAAATTACATGTGTGACTGACTTTATAAACTTTGCAGCAACAGTGTCTTTCTGCTGGGAGGGAAGATCCAGACCTGTTAATTTGCCTCTTGATATGTCAGTAGGTCAAGGAAAAGGCATACCAAACAGCCTGTAGAGAGGAAGGTTTGAGGGGAAGATGAGGTGCTTGCATGTGTGTATGTATCTCTAAAGGGGCAGAACTGGGTCTTGAGATACAAATGTTTGAGACATTTGAAACCTTACTCCCTTAAAGAGAGAGTACTTCTCAAAAGTTGTTGCTTGAAATGTTGTCTCCTGCTGGTAGCATCCCATGCCAAGAGTTTGTCTTGTCTTTTAAAAAGGAAACCAGATCCACTATGCTTGACAAAAGCATTAAGTTATCTTTGGTTCAGCTACAGTGTTTTTATAGGAACACAAGTGATTCCATGTAAAAGACTTATAAAGTTTTAGTTTTGAGACTGTAAATCCATATCTGCACACCCCCAACCCCATACACTGTTAGAGATGCAGTTATGTAGATAGAGCTTCTGAAATTAATGACTTACAGTATCATGAAATATAAAAATCTTTTACTTGGGTTACAGTCCACTCGAGATAGTTTTCAGAGTGGTTGACTGCTTTAGTGACAATTTATTCTGCAGCCCCACTGAACTGCTTAACTAAAGAATCAAGATCATAACATGTTTTTATTGATTAAGCCAAATACACTTTGATTTGTAGGTTGTACTAGTGTCAGCAAAAAAATTTCAATACCACATATGGTACAATTTTTCTGTTTCTCTGGGTTTTCAATGAGCTTGTACTTGTTAATTTTTGTGAGATGGTGAATGAGCTCTCTCTTAACACAGACTTGCATTTTTGCCAGGTACCACTGTACTTGTAATTCAGTAAGTGTATTGCTAAGCAGTGTGGTATGACTGCTGTTAGCATTAACCCCAGTATTAGTTTGCAACATGTCTCTAGCAACACTGCTGAAGCCCATATGGGAAGCATTAGCATTACTACGCAATTGGTGGATTTTAAAAATCTTTCTTGGGGAGATATTTTACATAACTGGTTTATGTTTATTGTATATGTGTGAGATTAACTTCACGATGCTTCAGTTAGTCATTCCTTCATTCACAGCCTGCCCTCACGCGCAGGATGCCCTCTCTTTCATTTGTCTGTGAGATACGCGTCGCCTCTGCAGGCCAGTGCTGCCAGTTTTTTTGAAGGGGGCAGAAGGTGTATGTATATGGCAGCAATCCTAAACTCCTGTAAATCTTGTGGTTCGTGATCTAAAGAACTGCAGTGTTTCTGGCATTGCTGTAGATACTCGAGAGGGGAAAAAAGTTTCTTGTTTCATTTTGCATACCTGGGTACAGCTGACCACAATCATGCCTTTCATTTTTTTTATAATATTAAGGAGTTATAGACAGCCAAGGATGATTTGGTAGTTACATTGTTCCAATAGCAGTCCTAAAAGGAAATTTACTTTATGGACACAGTTGCCCTTTTGGAGGTCCATTGTTTATAGGCTAGTAATACACTATTATTCTGTAATAAGAAGTCACCCTTACCCATCAGGTTCTGTACTAGCTTAGGCATTTGGTAGTGAGGTAGGGCCAGCCAGGGCTCTGCACATTCCTTTTCTGCTGCACTTCCAAGATTATTCTGCTTCTTTTCTGAGGCACTTTTCCCCTTTTTTTTTTTTTTTTCTGGGTTTCTTAACTTGTTACAAAGATTTCTATACAAGGCACTCTCATGTTGCTCTGTCAGGATAATTTCCTAGCCTTGTCCAATAGAATCATAGAATCATAGAATAGTTAGAGTTGGAAAGGACCTTCAACGGTCATCTAGTCCAACCCCCCTGCAAGGAGCAGGGACATCTTCAACCGGATCAGGTTGCTCAGAGCCTCATCCAGCCTGGCCTTGAACGATTCCAGGGATGGGGCGTCCACCACCTCTCTGGGCAACCTGTTCCAGTGCTCTACAACTCTCATTGTAAAAAATTTTTTTCTAATATCTAATCTAAACCTACCTCCTTCTAATTTAAACCCATTACCCCTTGTTCTATCACAACAGGCCCTACTGAACAGCTTCTCCCCATCTTTCCTGTAGGCCCCCTTGAGGTACTGGAAGATCGCTATCAGGTCTCCCCGGAGCCTCCTCTTCTCCAGGCTGAACAGCCACAACTCTCTCAGCCTGTCCTCATAAGAGAGGTGCTCCAGCCCTCTGATCATCTTTGTGGCCCTCCTCTGGACCTTCTCCAGCTGGTCCATGTCCTTCTTATGTTGGGGACTCCAGAACTGGACACAGTACTCCAGGTGGGGTCTCACCAGGGCAGAGTAGAGGGGCAGAATCACCTCCCTCGACCTGCTGGCCACGCTCCTCTTGATGTAGCCCAGGATGCGGTTGGCCTTCTGGGCCGCAGGGGCGCATTGCCCACTCATGTTGAACCTCTCGTCTACCAACACTCCCAGGTCTTTCTCCTCAGGGCTGCTCTCGATCCATTCTCCGCCCAGCCTGTATTTGTGCTTGGGATTGCCACGACCCAGGTGCAGGACCTTGCACTTGGCCTGGTTGAACTTCATGAGGTTGGCACGGGCCCACCTCTCCAGCCTGTCAAGGTCCCTCTGGATGGCATCCCTCCCTTCCAGCGAGTCGACGGCACCACACAGCTTGGTGTCATCGGTGAACTTGCTGAGGGTGCGCTCTATCCCACTGTCCATGTCGCCGTCAAAGATGTTGAACAATAGATCTGACATCCAAAGCATTTCGGTTCCCATGAAGCCCTATCTCTGATCCTCATCCTGCAGTTTCTTCCCCCATTGATGAGAGGGGCTCTGATTTCAATAAGTAATTCTCATGTCAGTTGTATCTGTTAACTTCGTATTTCCTTGACTCTTAGTGCATTATGCAGTTTTCACCTTTGTTTTTTATGCAGGCTTTTAACTTGTTCTACTGGAGTTTCTTGCAGTGAATGTAAAGCCCTGATGGGAGGCTGTTTTTCCTTAGTTGATTTTTGTGCAAAAATTGTAAGATTGTCCATTGTCCTAGTGCCCTGGAGATCATGTGTATAAGATTACTTCCCTGAAAGGGTTGAAAAGCTGAGATGTATATGCTGCCCTTCGTGGCTGTCTCTGCAGATATTTGAAATGCAAGGAGCCTACTTTCCAAATTATATCACTAGGTTACCCATGCCTATGTGTTTTCAGGGAATTAAAGAAGTGTAAGTGAAAAACCTACCTGCATATTCAACATTATGTATTTGGTAAAAATCCCAAACAAACTTGAAGTGTACTAGGACTCTGCTACAGCAGATAGAGGAAAGTAAGGTATTTGTTGTTTGCATAATGGGAGTGTTTTTACCAGGGTTTCTATACATCACGTGTTCCTTGCACTCGTTTTTAGAGACCTGTTACAGACTACTGACAGAATCAGTATATTGCTAGATATGGTTCTGGTATCAGAGTTCTTGTGTTCTTACTCTTGTGTCAAAAGTATTTTGTGGGTCTTCACTGTCCTAAGGCATATTATTTGGAATGGCTACCCTAAAAGAGAAGTTGTGGCTGAGAGATGCCGTGTAGCAACTATGAGCTGTTACAGCACTACAGTCTCTATGTGTAGATGATCTGCTTTAGATATACATGGGTCTAGAGCTGTGTTCCGAGATTGTGCAAGCATGTTCAATGGAGGGGGAGACATATACAAACAAAGATTTCAGTGGAGTATCTCCCTCATCAATTTTCTGTATGCCTGTTTGTGAGCTGAGAGGCTGTAGGCTGTGAAATGATGGTATAGAAAATCAAATTAGGTAACACAAGCAATAGAGAAAAATACGTAATAGTTGGGAATTAATAACATAAATTGGCATAATATGTAATTCCTCTTTATGTGACAGTTGTACACTTGTTGGGTGGGGTGTTTTTGTGTGTGTGTGTGTCCCGTTAACAGAATAAGATCTGAAATGCTGTTCAGCTTTCCATTCTTGACTGTGATTTTTTTTTTTTTTTTTTTTTTTGAGTTTTAGGGGGGAGCAGGTTAGTGTAAATAGTATATTTCATATTTATTCCTAGATTTTATAGCTGAAAGGAATCAAATAGACTCTGGGGGATTTGAGGGAAGTCACATGGAAGAATAAAGTAGGTAGAATGTGAATCTGAAAAACTGCTTATTGCATGGCAAATGTCAACCAGCAGGTGATTTGCAGTTAATTAACAAGCACCTTGTGTGAGTGGAATGTTTTCTAATCAATAAAAGGGCTGTTATTTTTAATATCTGGTGCCATTAGTTGACTCTTAGTTTACAGTTGGTTAGTTAGAAGATACATATTCTGATGCAGTTTATAAAATTAGAGTCTGTGAGGGTGGAAGAGGTATAAGGTATACTCAGAGTTTGCCTAATCCATTCCAGATGGACAAAATGTGTTCAAAATGTGATTTATTTAATATCAAATCCAGAAGAGTGACCAGTGTCATGGAGTAAAGCTCAGACTTTCATACTCTAACTGGAGACTTCAAGTCTGAAAGCTGTTTTCTTTTAAGCTGTTTTCTTTTTTTATTTTATTTTTTTTTTTTGGTAGATTGATTGAAATACTTGATACTGTGTAAAAAACCAAAACATTCTCGTATCTCAGTTGAAGACAGAAATTTTGAGTATATTTCCACAAACATCTCTTAAGATGGGCTCACTAAGTGGAACTGGTAACATACCTAATGATTTCTTGAACTGGAAAACTTGAGAATATCTACCAGTACACAGTGTGGGCAGTGCAACTCCTTAGTGCCCCCAGTTAAAGTCTTTCTCTAAATGAGGCAATTAAACCTTCAGTAATTAAAAATGCATCAGGATAAATCCGTAAAATATCAAACTACAGTTGCTGTTGATAGTAATGGTATATTAATACCTACTGTAGTTGGCAAATTAAACTTTTCCTTTTACACATTAGACTTACTACAGATGAAAAAAAATCGATGAAAAATACTTTCGTATGCTCTATTTTTCCCATTTTTTTTTTTTCTCCAGGCATTTACCTTCTGAGTTGCATAAAGGGTCATAAAACTATTCAAATGATAGTTTTTCCAGGAAATGTTTGCTGGGAATAGTTGGGGATATCTGTTAGAACACTCAGTTACTGCTTGGCCAGATATCTGAGGAAGGGCTTTCTAGCAGTTGGAAATGTCATATTTTGCCTTTCTTTTTTGTAAAGAACATAGACTTGTTTAAAAATCTCTCATTTCTATTTTTTCTTAGTAGTCTAAGGAGAATCCTAGCATTCTTCTTTTTTTCTTTTTTTTTTTTTTTTTTTTTCTTTTTTCTTTATCTTTTTGCCCCCTTCTCTTGTTTAAGTACAACATCAGGGCTGTTATTATTTTCACAACTTACAATGACTGGCAGAATAATACGTACGTAAGTGAGTAGCTGTGCTCCTCATTCTTAACAATCCAGAAAAACATACTGGGCCAATTTCTACACCGAATTTTCAGGAATTTTGGATTTTGTGTGTGATCTCTTGCATGAATTCTGTCTCTCACCACACATGGATATATAATACATTTTCATATTTTCTTCACATTTTAAACATCACTCTGGACTATTTAGCTCAACTTCATAACTACATTTTATTAGATTGCTTATGTATAAGAATACATTAAAAATGTGCTTTAAATTAGGACACAGGTTGTGAATGAATTATTTTACTGGCAACATCATATCCATTTAAATTTAGTATTCAGTATTCTTCAGTTTCTGCTAGTTTACACCAATCTGTCCTAATGAAGGGCATCATTATTTATGCTTTGAGGTTGATGGCAGCATGCCAATTTTTTTTCAGTAAGATCTGGATAAGATTTCAATTTGAGTTTATAACTTGTTCATTTTAATTATGCAAATAATCATGTAAAACCTGAAGTGGGAACTGTTTGTTCCATGGTACTTAATACCTTTTTAAAATATTTTGTACTAATATAAAATGTGGATTAGTGAAGTTAGGTGCCTAGGTGTCTTAACCTTTTTTAAATTAGGGATGGTATTTTTTCTGAAGTTCTACCCATTTCTGTATCACTTCCTAACTAATTTTTTTAAGTGTATGCAGTGTGTTAAAAGTACTTTCCAAAGAGATTAGCACTACTTACAGGTTAATTTTCTTTTTTTTTTTCTGCTTATTTGCTTTATTAGTGAATTTGCAGCAAAGAAAAGACACTTGAAAGAAAATGTCTGGAAATTTTCCAGTCAAAGAGGAAGTACGAATAGGCAGAAGCAGAGAATATCAGAGAGTTGTCCCAAGTGAAGTATGTTGTAGTTCATGTCTGCAGTTGTAGCTGTTCAGTTTCCCTTTCGTAATGTGTGATGAAATGTAGCTTAAAAGGCTGTTAAAATTCTGACAGAACCAAATGGTAGAATCCAAAGTTAAAATTCCATACTTGAAGATGTTGTAATTGCCATGCTGGCCTGATGGCGTGTGCTCAGTTAATTGGTACTGAAGTTGATCCTGAAATCAAATCTGCTAAACAACAGATAAAATTTTGCTTTAAGCTCAAATGAAATCAAACTCTTGCTTCAAACTCAAATCAAAACATTTTAATGACTAAGAAATTTGATGAAGAAAATAAGAAATCACATTTTTTACATGTTGTGTATTCAGAATTAAATTACCCCCTGTGTTGTATTCTCATTTATTTTCTTAACTGACACTTCTACTTTTCTAAAGATTCTGTAAAGACAATAAAATATGGTTGCTGAAATACAAACACTGAGATAACACTAAGAACTTACTGAAATTCTGGTCAAAACATTTATTTTGTAAGTGCATGTTAATGAATGGTGGTTCTACCAACTGTAAAGAATTAAATATGAAATTGTAGACACGTATAATGACTAGGAGGTATTGTGTAGAATTGCTCTTTCATATGTTATATTCCAGTTCTTGCTACCATTGTTTGTTTTCTGTTCCCTTCTGTTGCTGCCACGTTGACCTGTTATCAGCAGGTGAAAGTGTAGCACATGTGAATACTCCAAATGGGAATATACTCAGCAAATGTAACAAATTCTGCTTTTTTTAATGCTTTGTCTTTTACTAATTTCTAGACTTGAAACTCTTTGTGCTTCTAATTATTTGGCCTTTGCTAGCTATATTTCTACTGGCTAAGCTAATACGGGACAGCAATTACAACATTATCAACAGTGTGAATGAATAAAACCCTCTTTTTTTTTTAATGCTGCGTAATCAAATAGCCTTCTTAAATCACCAGTTGTTAGTCATCCATGCATGTATTTAGGCAAAATTCTAGACCTCCTAGTTTAAACTCCTAATGTACATACTATATTGAAATAGTCTACGAATACTGTGGAGGTAGCCAAAAGCTGTTTTGTGTGAACAGCTTACTGCTGTGAATACGTGTGGTAGTGGTATCTCAAGCTAATACATTTGATCAAGAATTTTTTTTTTTTTTTCCAAATTATGTGCAGTTGTAGTGACTGATCACTTCTTTGACAGGCAATACTCCTACTCAAACAATTTTGTATGGTTTAGTGAAACAAAAATCTGAGTTTGTCAATAGTGATAGGTGTTCCAATATTTGGTGCTTTGGCACAGTATTATCTGTAGATCCTTGGTACTGAATATTTAATGTACTTTTCCTCTCTTGCTTTTTGTAACTATTACATAGCAAGAGAGAAGTGGCTTTCAGCTACAAGTGCTGTTGGACTAGACTTGAACAATGCTCAAGAGCAGTTTCAGCTGTTTATCATGAATAGGAAAATACTGGTTTATATTAAAAATACTTTTATGTTAAAGAAGCTTTTTTGTATTTAGGTTTTGCATATCATGTGTAAACATTAAGTTTTATCTAAGTGCAACAAATTGTAAAATGAGTAGGGATATGCATCTTTTATTTTAACATCATTTTACCATCTATAGTTAGGATGGTAAATTCCAGTAATGTACTAATTAAAAACAGAAAAGACCCAGTGAGGGGAGCCCTTGGGTGATGTCAGCTCAGACTGTCATGTATGGTGTTGCTGATAATTTGACTTGCAAAATTGTACCAGCTCAGTATCAGAGTTCTGAGCACACATTACAGTAGTGAATTTTCTTAATATCATTTTATGTCAGAAGTGTTTCTGTTTTTCTCTGACTAGTGGAAGCAAGCTGAAAACCATGATTAAAAATTATTTTGAGTGGGTTTTAAGTACTTGTTTTTACCTTCAGAATAACTGCTTCAGTACACTGTACTTACTTTTGTATGCAAACCAAGTAATCTCCGGCAAAGACTAGTCTTAACGAGCTGAAAAATACGGGACTTTTTTTTTTTGGGTCACCTTTGCATCTGTCACTTCTCATCATGCGTGGTAAAAGCATTCTTTAGTTTGGACCAGAAATCCTTCTGTACTGGCTTCTCCGTTTTGGGTTAAATGATCATTATAGGTCCCTTCCAACTGAAATATTCTATTCTTGATGGTTTATAGAAGCTTTCAGTTGAAACAATTTATTCAGGCAAGCATTGAATATACCATGTGTTTTCAGGTGAAAGTATGTAGTGGTGAACTTGCATTCTTTCAGAGAGAAGGGAGGTGTTTCTTTTCAGTATGTATTTACCTGCTTGCAGATTAAGATTTCCTTTAATATTATTTATATACTTTAATAATATTTATATTATAGTATAAATAATACTATTTTTATATATTGCATTCTAATTGCAGCCATGTCACTATTTGTTACATGTGTGGTTTTATTTCAATATATCAGATATGTTTCTTTGAGTGTGATGGAGAAATTACAATTGTTCTGACCATTATAAAATTCCAAAATGTAATATAAATACAAATAGCTGTTAGATATCAGACACATTATACAGTGGAGTTTCTTTGGCTGTAAAAGCCTCATCCAAAAGACCTCTCTGGCATCAGAAAGACTATAATTTTATCTTCCTTCGCCTGTGACCTCTATACATTTAACTTCTCTTTAAGTGGTTCTGTTTAGTGAGTTATCAGGAAGAGTATTTGCTATGGCTGCAGCCCTGCATTTTGTTCTGTAAGTCAAACTCTCGTGCTTATACCAAGTGCCTTAAATACTAACTTTGCTCTGCACAAAGCAGAGCAAAAATAAAAACCCCGACCTTGTGTGAGTATGTCATATTGAAAGATATAGGCCATATAGAGGGCAAAATACTTTCTTATTTTCGCTTATACATCGTAACAACTAGATTTAGGGTAGAGGAGGGAGGGGAAGGAATATGAGACATTGTGTGTGCATGCATGCATGGGGAACAACACCCCAAACCTCTTTTTCTTTCCACACTTTAAAGCAAGCAAACAAGCAAACAAAACCCTGTGGATTGCTCAGTCTGAAACACCAGTCTTTAAAACTGTGGTACTTAGGACTTATTTTACAGTGTCATGGTGTTATTTTTGAGACGCATGTCTTCCAACTTTGCTTGCTTTTGTTCCTGCCATGCTGATGTTGTGACTTTGGTTCAAGTAGTATGACTTTTGTAGAACTAGAAAGGAAAATAAGAGTGTTAACAGTATCTTTTTTAAGCCTGCAAAATTATTTTTACTATCTTAGTGATCTAACATAGAACTATGCCTTCTGGTAAAGGTCACTGTTACTGATCTACTTATATGTTGCAAATTATATGTGCGGTAAACTTTTCTCTTATCCTTGAGGTGCAGGTGCATCCTCTGCTCCCCTGATGCACGTTAGAGGGATTCTTCTTCCACACAGATCTTGAATCACTTGTTCTTCACGTGTCTAGTGCAGCTGTATGGAAGCATTTCTGTGAGGTGGTCTGGAGCAATGTTTGGTGTGACTGGTGATACAGAGGTGTTTTAGTGTCCTATTTCTAAAATGACCTCATCTATAGAAATAGAATGCTCTACTGTTAAACAGGTATTTGGAATCACAGACTAACATCATTGTAAAAGAAATGTCTACTTTAGAAATATTTTTATTTTTTAAGTTCTAAGAAAATAGGTATATTATAAGTAGTAATTGAATTAATTCCAAAGATATCTCTCACTTCACAAATATATTAAGCTAGTCAGGATGAAGGGTTCATCAAGTCCCTTTGGCTGAGAGTTTAGTTCCTGTGCCACTCTGTAGTCTTGTGGAAGATTTGCTCCACTGTTAAGGAATTTTGTCATTCAGAATTCTTTCCATCCCCATAGGGTATTTCATTAAGGAATTTCAACCTTTCTGTTGGTGACCGTTGTCTTCACCCTTGGAAATGCTACTGTCCCTTGATTGGATGTAGTTTAAAAAGTGTGCGCTCTGTGAAGTCTGTCCAGAGGCTTAGAGGGAAAACATTTTCGTATTTAGTAAGACAATGTACGGTTCTCATTGTGTGAGCCTTCTTCATGTAAGTACCTGAATTTTGTATTTTGTACGGAGTTGTAAATTTATTTGATGCTTGTAAACAGCAAGCATATGATGGAATTTATCAGTGTGAGTTTTCAGAGACGAGACACTTTGATAATAAGTTTGAGCTATTTCCTCAAGTTATGTTTTAGCATTACTCTGTCAGGGTGTAGTTTCTTCTAGCTCACAACAAAATACTTGATTTCTAGAATTAGAGTTTCCATTGTATCAAATATTGTGATTTTTGTAGATAAAGCACTTCATAAGATGCTAGGTTAAAAACTTGTATAATGAAAAAAAAATTGTGTCTGATATCACAATATCAAAGATACTTGCATATGTGAAGTGGCAGTTCAGTGTAATTTTTGGAGGGAAAAGGATTAGAAAGACATAACAGAGAAAGGCCATGACTATCCATACGTTGAAGGGTGGTGCAACTCTGCAAAATCAGGAGGAAAATGGGATTGAAACCTTGGCTTTAGTAGAAATACTTACGTAAATTATGATTTACAGGATCAGATGCTGTACTTGTGGATGTTTGTTTCTCAGCTGTTAAGCATGTAAGCTTGAACTGTATGGAGAAGAAAATGCTTCTTCCTAAATCATTCATCTGGAATACATTCACTTCAGCTTTTATGTTGATTATTATACTATTACAGTATTTAAAAATACTTAACGTTTCTTGCAGTTCTCTTTCTTTGGCCCAGAGCTGTTCCAGTTTTGTACTGATTTTTATGCCATGAACATAAAAGCTCCAAGTCATATTGATCCAAGTCTTTTTTTCAATCCGAAGGAAAAGGATTTTAGATTAGAAGGTGGAGAATTTTTTTTTAGCTTGTGTTTTTCTACGCAGAGAACAGGATTGTTTGGAGTTGCATTGTATGCTTTTAAGCAGCTTAAGGAGCTGTGTGTAGCATAAAAAATTGCAATGCATCTGTGAAACTTTCAAACATAATCTGCCTTTTTCTAATTTAAAATCATAGAACGGTTTGGGTTGGAAGGGACCTTTAAAGATCCTCTAGTCCAACTCCCCTGCAAGGAGCAGGGACATCTCCAACCAGATCAGGTTGCTCAGAGCCCTGTCCAACCTGGCCTTGAATGTTTCCAGGGATGGGGCATTTGCCACCTCTCTGGGCAACCTGTTCCTGTGTTCCACCACCTCATTGTAAAAATCTTCTTCCTTATGCCCAGTCTAAATCTACCTTCCTCTAGTTTAAAACTGTTACCTCTTGTCCTATTGCTATGGGCCCTGCTAAAGAGTTTCTCTTATAAGCCCCCTTGAGGTACTGGAAGGCTGCTATAAAGTCTCCCTGGAGCCTTCCCTTCTGCAAGCTGAACAGCCCCAACTCTCTCAGCCTTTCTTCATAGGAGAGGTGCTCCAGCCCTCTGGTCATCTTTGTGGCCCTCCTCTGGACTCGTTCTAACAGGTCCACATCATCCTTATGTTGGGGGCTCCAGAGCTGGATGCAGTACTCCAAGTGTTGTCTCACAAGAGAGGAGAAGAGTATGAGAATCTCAGCCTGCTGGCCACGCTTCTTTGGATGCAGCCCAGGATGCAGTTGGCTTTCTGGGCTGCAAGCACGCATTGCTGACTCATGTTGAGCTTCTCATCAGCCAACATCCCCAAGGCCTTCTCCTCAGGGCTGATCACAACCTGTTCTCTTCCCAGCCTGTATTTGTGCTTGGGATTGCCCCGACCCATGTGCAGGACCTTGCACTTGGCCTGGTTGAACATCATGTGGTTCTCATGAGCCCACCTCTCCAGCCTGTCAAAATCTCTCTGGATACCATCGCTTCCCTTCACCTTGTCAACTGCATCACAGAGCTCGGTATGATGGTGAACTTGTTGAGGATGCAATAATTTAATTATCAAATAGAAGTGCTTGATCTATTGTGATCAACTCAGAGTAATATAATTTGAAAGTAACAGCTAATTATTCTTGCCTGTGTATGTTTACCTAACATGTGGATACCTCAAGCACTGCAGTTCCAGATGTTTTGCCTTCGGTATGTCTGTATTCTATGTCTAAGACCTCCCCATTGATAAACAACAGGTTGTCTCCTTTCTTCTCATTTGCCGTAGGCTGAGATAGACTGTTCTCTTCTTGCAGTAGGCCAAACCTCCCTTCTAGCCTGCTAGCTATTTTTTAATAACTTGTTTCACTTAATTGGTGTAAAGAGTTTCACTTGCATATAACTAAAATTATTAAAAACAAACAAACTTCTTAATTGCTGCTTGCCTTTATAGCTGAAAGACCTAAAGTAGCAGCACTTTAGTAAAAATAACCAAATGGATAATGGCCTGCTAAGGAAGGCTTTGCCTTAATCTTCAGAGCCTGTTCTTGCTGTGGTAGCTTTGTTGAAAAGTATTTCCATGCCTGACATCTTTGAGATAGACATCATTGTTCACTGCAAGCTTGGGATTGATTGGGATGGATCCAGCCCTCTGTAGATATACACAGTCACTATTGCCCTGGATTCTAGAAGCAGTCTCCAGCAACTTAGTGCTGCACTGAAGTCCTCTGTAACAAAGATGGTGTGTTTTGACAGCACTATGACAAAGAGGCAAAATTACTACTGATATCTACTGTGCATCAGAACTTGACTTGATGCACCATGCTTTCCAGTCCTTGGTTTTGCTTCCTCTGTCTGTGCATAACTTCAGTTTTGAAGACAAGAGAAAATGGAGTGGGTGAGTGTGAGTGTGTGTGTGGAGGAGGGAAAATCATATGTTGGTTGTCAATACTATGGCAAAAACATCCATAATCGTATTGGTTGTATGATTATTATGAAAACATGCATTTGGACACTGTCTTGAGGAACTTAATGTGTTTTTAAGTAACTTTGTTTATGCAATCCACCAAAATCTTACTTTTTTCTGACTGTCATTATGCCCTTGAGGCATGTATTGTTCTTAGCAAT
The DNA here is from genome assembly GCF_036417535.1 of Chlamydotis macqueenii. Lineage (NCBI taxonomy): Eukaryota > Metazoa > Chordata > Aves > Otidiformes > Otididae > Chlamydotis > Chlamydotis macqueenii. The sequence continues at coordinate 21,816,538 of NC_141593.1, read as the reverse complement.
TGTCTCAGTTTTATATGCTGAAACTAAGCTTGAGAAACTCTTGTTTTTCAATACTATAGACTCCCTGAACACTATATGAGACATAATTTTATAGTTGCTCTCAAAACAAAATCTTGATGGTCTCCTACTCCACACGTCTATTTTTCCCAAATAGTTACCAAGTAATTTCCTGTTACATGTGGTGAGGTCAAATTCAAGACTGCCAGCTCACGATTGCTTCATATTTTCAAATACAGCTTTCTGGAGGAAACTTTAGAAAGAAGGTCAGATGTTTCTGAAGTTTTGCTTTCCGCAGATGAAATCTTTGGAAACAAAGTTGACATTTTTTACCTTTTTTTTTTTTTTTTTTTTTTTTTTTAAATTAAATAGCTATCATAAAACTGCCGTTGATTATACTTGAGTAAACTGTCATCTGTATGTATTTGAATGTTTTTTTCCCAGTAAGATAGTAAAACAGAAGTGAAGCTGAGTTATTTGCTTGAAAGATGTAGTTAGAGAACTGAAGGACTGGAAAGGGAATGCTATACAAGCACTGTAGTAGTCTTCGCATAGCTTTTAAGTTCTGCAAGGATTTCGAAAAGGCATTTCCTAATGTTTTACTATGCTATATTTGTAGTAAATATGTGAAAACTTCCTAGCGAGGCTTTTAAAAATCAAGGATCTCTATACGATGCTGGTTTGTAAAATTTTTTTACCACCTCCATTGAACTTGATGAAAACTGCTTAGGGTAAAGTACTTTTGAAGCATATTTCTTCTTTTTAAATTGATAGTGTGGAAAGTTTTTTGTTTTAAGAGTGCCTTGTTTTCAGAAACACTGTTGATAAATAAGAAAGTAAGATTATGATTCTGTCAAATATGCAGTACTTAAAATTGTCAAATCTGACAGAACATTTTTGGTAGGCAATTAGGGCATATCAGAGATAGTAGTATCTAAGCTCCATATCCAGCTGATTGCTCAGATCCTACAATTACTTATTCTCTGTGGAAGGTAAACTGTCTACAAGAAAGGACTATCTATATGAAAGAGCTGTTTTTTTAATGTATAGAAGCTTGCAGAATCTAAATTATGACTGAGTTTCTATCCCATTGCGTATATTTTTCCCCCTTGTGTTGCTTTTTCACTGCTGAGTATTGTGTGGAGATAAAAATTTTATTTTTATGTGATACAGCAGCTTCGGACACTAAGTGGCAAAATCACATTTCCTGTATATACTTGTAAATATTTCAGAATATGAGCCATAGTATCAGTTCACTCCTTGTAAATATTGTCTTTACAAAAATCACAGAGCAAGAGATACTGGTTTTTTTTGTAGAGCTTGCTTGGTAGGATGATTTTCTATTTTAATAGTCTCTCTACTGGATTAGCTTTTGTGTATTAACGAGTATTTTTTTTTTTTAAATAAGGTAATTTCTGACTGTAAATTTAAAACAAAATTTAAGATATGCCTTTCAAAGAGACATTGGCAATGCAGGTTATGCTCTGTTTCTGAGAATTTGCACTGAGTAGATTTCAGCTGTGTATTTTACATGGTACGAATATTTAAAGCACAGAGCAGGAATTGGTTCACAAACATCCAGAACCAATCACTTACGTTCTACAATTTAAGTTAAAGAATTTGGAATCTATAGATAAATAATATTATTCTATATTTGGCAAAGAGTGAGACATAGAACACACTTAAGGGTTACCTACTTTTCTTTGACCACTGTACGTATTTCTAGAAGTAGTTCGTTTTTCTGCAAATATATGCTTTCATATGTTGCAGTTGATTATCAACAAATTTGTTAACCCAAAAGTTAAATTAAGGATGTCTTCTGTCATTGGTTCTTCATGGTTTTATTTTTTTAATATTTTGTCCTTCAACATATTTAAACCCATATTCCAGAATCTTTTAAAAAGAAAAAGAAAAAAAAAGAATAAAGGCCTACTTTCTCAGATGTAATTTAGTTTGTAATTTTGAGCATCTTCATGTTTCTGTGTCCAACGATGAGGGATTTTCAAGAGGCAGAATATTCAGAAAGTGATCTCTTCCCTTTGGAAACTAAAGCTCTTAAATTACTTAGAAATAGAAGCATCAGAAGCCTTTCAGAAATATTTTAGGCATAAGTATTAATTTGGCTAAAACACTATCTCACTTGTATAGAGACACAGAATCACTGTCATATAAATTGTAGTAACATTTCAAAATAAAAAAGCTTTAGATTTTCAATAGCAGGTAGAAAACTCTTTAAGTATCACTTAAAACTTCCTTTTCTGTTTCATGACAAATTCATGATGTGTTGGTTTTATTAGAATTAATTTACTGACTCAGTAGATGGCACTCTTCCCTCTGAGTCACCAAGGTGCCTAGGTCATCTGTATTTGATTCTCTTTTTAAAATACATTATGGAATTGATCCTGACTGCCTCTGCTTGTTAGAACAAGAATATCAGTTATATTCTGACAAAATTTCTCTTTAATTATTGAATTCTTGCTTGTCTCAATCTTGATTATTACTACAGCTGGATATTTTTTTTTCTCTGAGCTGTTTCATGTGTTAGTGTTAAAAATAATTGTAAGACTTCCCCATGCAAACATTCTTCCACCCTCCACTCCCCGTCTTGCACCTAATAGGTCTTACGACTTCAGTAGAGTTTTCTTCTTTTGTGTAGCCTGGTTATTGAAAAAAAAAAATCCACACCATCTTCATAGATTTTTTTTTTTTTCTAGTTTCCACCATGAAGAGAATTTAGCTAGTTGCAGATGTAAATAAGAACTGGGTTTTGAGATCTGCCCTTCTAATGTTCATTTCATTTTATGGTAAGGATATGAAGTGGCATTATTGGACACATCCGAAGTCTTATTTTCTTTTTTTCAAGAAGACAGGAAAAAAAAAGGGAAGTCCATCTTAATTTTTTTGTAGTACTCAGTGAGAGCTTCCTCAGAGCAGAAAAGAATGCTAGCTTATGCTGAACAGGCCTCTTCTGCTATTCCTCCTGCATTTTGTTTTACTCTTTTAAGAGTGAAAGTGAGTTTTTCCTTTTCCTTGGGATCAGGTAAAAAGAAAAGATAAACCCTCGTCAGCCTCCCAAACAGAATGCAATTGACAACTGAAATGTGTTCCTTTGATGTTGTGTGGCAATTTGGTCCTGATGCCTATGATACATTCTCAACCAGCAATCCATAACTGGTTTAGCGAAAACCATCACGTATCAGTGCCCTGAGGGTTGGTGATCCGTGATCTGTGATATCCTGATGAGCACTGATGAACAGATCCTCCCAGAATCAAATTTGTTTCTGTGGTGACTTTGAAAGCTGAATCAGTATTAAGTGTCCTTTGATGTTTTTGTGCCCTTTTATTGAGCACCAACTTATGTTGTTCTCCAGATTAGATAGTAGAAGGCCTATTTTTCTCTGTATTTTTAGATGTCTTTTTTTTTTTCTAAAAAAAAATTGCGTTTTTTTTCTTCCTGTCTCCTAAAAAACTTAAAGAATCTTCATGTGACTTGAAATAAAAAATAAATACTTGCACTTTTACCCAAGCTTTACTAGTCCAACAGATTATCCTGAAAATGCTCCCCCACATTAAGCCCATAATAATTTGGAATGGATACCTGTGATTATCAGTGTATTTTTCAGTTAATGAGCAATCATTGTGACTTTTTTTCCATAATTTGGAATTGAAAGCTTTTCTATTATGTCTCAGATTGTCCATTCAGGACAATTCTCTGTGGGTAACTTAATTTTGTCATTAGTGTTTCTCCAGGTAGAAGATGATGCATGTCTATATTACGAAAGTTGTTAGAGTCTCTGGCGTTATTTTTGGCAATCAGACTGCACAAGCGTGTTAATCTTTGGTATCTGAGTGTCTGTCATAGTTTAGCCCTGCTCTGGACCAAGCTATGGCATCTGTCGCTCACTCCCTCTACCTTCTGAGGGAATAGGGAGAGACAATATAAGAAAAGGGCTTGAGGTTTGAAATAAAAACAGGGAGAGATCCTTAAAGTTATCATTATGGGCAAAATAGACTCCACTTGGGGAAAACTATTTGTTTATTATTAAAACCAAAGCAGGATAATAAGAAAGAGAACAAGATAACTTCCCCCCACCCCTCCCTCTTCCCAGGCTTAACATTATCTCTACCGCCTTCCCCCTGGAGCGGCACAGGGGGAATAGGGAATGGGGGTTACAGTCAGTTCATCACATGTCGCTTTACACCGCTCATTCTTCTGCTCCTTCCTGCTTGGGGAAGAACTCCTCACATTCCTCCCCAGCTGCATTGTGGGGTCCCTCCCACGGGCTACAGTCCTTCGTGAACTGCTCCGATGTGGGTCATTTTTTCCATGGGGTGCAATCCCTCCAGAACGGCTGCCCCATCGTGGGCTCTCCATGAGCCACAGCCCCCTTCAGGCATCCGCCTGCCCCAGCGTGGGGTCCTCCCTGGGCTGCAGGTGGATCTCTGCTCCTCCGTGGGCCTCCATGGGCTGCAGGGGCACAGCCGGCCTCACCATGGGCTGCACCACGGGCTGCAGGGGAATCTCTGCTGGGAGCAGCATTACTCCTCCCCCTCCTTCACTGACCTTGGCGTCTGCAGCCATTCCTCTCACAAGAAATTCTTCACAATCAGCTCAGGCAGACGCCTCTCAGGTTCTCTTCACATCTCATCTCCTCTCCACTTCTTGTGGCCGGGCTGAGTCGGGCCCAGTCGGCCACCCAGCGGGAGGCCAGAGGGTGAGGCCTGCTAGGCCCACAAGGCTCGTGCCTCCCCCTCTCTGACACTGCTTCAGCTTCTTCACATCTTCTATTCTTTTTTTTTTTTTCCTCCTGTTTTTCCCTTCTTATCACAGAGGCGTTATCAGGGAACATTCTGCTGCCAATTGGCTCAGCCCTGGCCAGCAGTGGGTCCTCCCTAGGCCTGGCCAAGTCCACTGAACAAAGGGGAAACTTATAGCAGCTTCTTGTAGAAGCTGCCACTGTAGCCCCTCTCACTAAATAAAACCAGAACAGTCTCGTATCAGTTTTGAAGGGGTTCTGTGAAGCCACTTGCCCTGGCATTACAGACACTGAACCTGGTCTGTGGATAAATGAGGGGACTTTTTTTCACCTGTAAAACTAGATTATGATTAGTTCTTATGAATAACAGATTCAATTAAGAAGACTTAAAAATGTAGAAGTTAAAAAACCTGGTACACTGCATTGTTTCAAATCAAGTACTACTTTGATTTTTTTTCTCCTGTTTTTAATACTACCAAAAAAATCAAAAGATCGAGAAGTGATTTGCAAAAAAAATTGAGAGAACTTCTAATCTGTTGTCATTTTTAAAAGTTCCAAAACATTGGCAGTAAGATTTTTCTGTTTTGCAGTGAAATGCAATTTTAGTAGTCTGGAATTCATGTAACCTTGCTAGTTACTCACTTAAGAACAATGAAACTTCAGAGCTCTTTTGGTAATGGCTTTGGATGCTATGTAAGACTAACTGGAGTGTCAAATCATAGCTTTAGACTGTGGAGAAGGAAGAGTACTCAGATCATGTAACTAAAGTATTTTTTTCATGTGTTTTATTGTTTAGATTCTTTCCAAAGTTGAGATGGAGTTCTTAAATGACTTAAAGTTGACATGTTTTGATGTTTTAAGAGCATGTTGACCTACATGATTTTTGTGGAAGACTCCTAGACCTACATAAAGTAACACTGATGCCAGGGAAATGTAAAAATCTGTAATAGTTTAGACATCTGAGCAACTTACTACAGAGTACCAGCTGGATACTACAAGTTAGGTTAGTCCTTTTTTGTCACACACTAAGCTGACTAGCTAATACTTCATTGTCAGTAAGCTCAGAGTTGCGCATATAGGGTCCTGAAGGAAAAGATGCTTGAATGTCAGAACTAGAAGAACAGAAACTGCCAAAATTCAGTCTTTATTTCCCATGTGGCCACTTACAAATCTTTGTTTTAAAATTATACTGAGTTGCTGAAGGGGATGATACTTCATGACTATCCAAGTGCTACTATTTGAATCAAATCTCTGTAGTTATTTGTAATATTGTGTTAGGGCATCAGGTGTTCATTATTTAATATAATATTATAATTATTTTAGTTATTTCTGAACATTTTGTTCAGGTTGTGTTGTGAAAACTATGAAACTTGTTATTTTATAGAGCTGATCACATTCAGCTTCCAGATGAGCATGATTTTTTTCCAGACCTTTTAAGATGACTCTTTGGATAGCGCTGAGGTTGCACTTGGATGGCCTTCACACCGCTTCAGCCAGCCCCATGGCAAATCTCTCATTTATTACTCTCGGCAGCTTGAAAGAGGGAGTGCTAAGAGATTGGATAAATAAGGAGGAAGAGGTACAGACAGTTCCTTAGCTTGCACATTAATTTAGCTGTACTGAAAGGTATTTGATTGTATTGTAGTTTTAGGACAGTTAGTCTTGCTTAAAAATTGCAAGGTCATAAGTAATGCTGACAAATATTCACTGTCCAGATTGTTTTAGAAGAAATGTCTACCCTATGAGCTCTTTCAACCACCTGCCAAAGTGAGTGAAATACATTATGCAATTCTGAACAATACATTTGGAAATACTGAAAAACAAGAAAATGTACTCCAAGCACTAGCAAAACTAAGAAAATTTTCAGATGTGTGAAATGAGATCTGTTAGGCCATGAAAGGGTTTATGGGTCTTTGACCAAGATTGGTTTTGAAGCTATTCCATTTTAGTTATATTTTGGCTAAAATTGTTAATTGTTTGGTGGTTAAAAAAATTAGCAGCAAACAATAGCAATAGTAAGAGATGGAATTGTTGGTCAGAAGAATTGTGATGTTTTCCAGTTCTATTTTTGGTTATGTCTTGAGTCAATTAAACAAATTGTTTGGCAGTCCAGAAAATTTTATTCATGTATGTGACCCTTTTCAAAAAAAGGATTCTAAAATAGTGTGGTGCTATGCTAGGGGTAGTAACTTCACTGAAATGTGTCACTCTTTGTAATCTTCACACTGCTGAATTTGCTTTTTCTCCTGGCATTACTGGAGAAAATACTTCTGTGCGTTCTTTTAAGTAGCTCTAGAACTTAAATATGTTTATTCACCTTAATATTTTTACATTTTTAACTAATAATAATTTTTTTTTTACTTCAGATTTTTTTGCTTTAGGCTTTTGCAAGTTCTTCCAAGCAGAAGTAGGAATTTGATTGGAGTATTTACATTTGTAAATAACTTGTATTTATTTTACGTAACATTAATAGAAATGCTAAAGTAACTAAAACTGAACAAAGTAAGAACCAGACTATTTTGCACAACAGAAATTATAGCGAATATGTTGAGAAAAAAATCACATATTGATATTTTTTGCATGTTATCCAACCTTTTTCCAAGCATCCTTACTTTATTAAACTTCTATATTGATCCTTATTCTTGTATAATTTGTGTGGAAGTTCAGTATCTTGATTCACTAACTTTACATAGATCAATGTAATAAGATAATTTTGTGTTTTTAAAACAATGAAATTCTTACTATTTTTCAGCCTCAATGAAGAGAAATTTTTATTGGATCTTAACTTTTCTTGTTTGCAGATCTTATGGTGCTTAGTTGCATTTATTTATAATGGTTTAACTACAATAATTGCCAAAACTTACTGAGCTGGAAAAAATAAGGCATACTTTTTTTTTTTTTCAGCTTGAACTTCTTCTTTTTTAGGCAGTTGTGTAGGCATTGCAGAAGAGAACATGTTTTACAGGACAATGTCAGGTGCTTAAAACTTAACAGTCAAATAATCGGGGAATATAATTTAAGAGATTTCCTGTGTAGCTGTTAGTGAGATGTAGGACTATTCCAACTCAGAGTGGAATGGGGAGGGAGACTTTTTTCCCCTTGTTTTCTGTATTGATAAAATATTTAGACTACAATAACTATGGCTGTAATGAATCTTCCATTTTGAGTATATAATTTACTTTTCAATGAATATTCTAAAGAGTTATATTAAAATGTCATTTTTATTATTCCATGATTATTAAATAAACATTGTGAAGATTCTCGGAGAACACCTACTTAAATTCTATGTGATTCAGATTGGAAGAAACGTCTGGAGGTCTTTGGTCCAATGTCCTCCTTTAAGCAGGGTGAGGTATGAGATTGATCCAGGTTGCACAAGGCTTTATCCAATCAAGTCTTGCAAAATCTGTTTGGGCAACCCACTTCACTGCTTGACTGCCCTCATGGGGAAAAAGGTTCTCCTTATAGCCAGTCAGAATTTCTGCTCCACATTTAAAATTTTATAAGACTTAGGGGAATAATTATTTTAATAGTCTCATGCTAATATTCAGTATATAGTAAAAATAAAAACCGTAAGTTTGAGTCACTTGTAACACAAAGGAGTAGTCTGATTCAGAAAATAATAGAATTATTCTTTCATAACATTTTTAGAGGAAGCCAAACTAGTTTCGGAAATACAACTGCAAGTGTGTTTTTGTTTGGTTTTGTTTTTTAAGAAAGGGGGTAAATGCTTAATAAAAGTACTGCAGAGGAATTTATTTTTCCGCTTGACGACAGGTTAGCTTTGAAAGACTAGTTTACAAAACTAAGACTTGAATACTGTGTGGAAGGTTAAAACTAAGGACTTAGTGAGGAATTCCTTTTGACAAACAGGTAGTTTTAATATGGAATTAATAGCTTAGTTTGAGGAACTCCTGCACAGGAAAAGGAATCTGCCAGGTGCATCCCTTTGCAAGATGGATGGCTGTTACTGCAGTCCACTTTCTTTCCCAGCTAGTACTGAGTCTTCTGATTCTTTATTGGCAGAAGTACTAAAATAAATTGCTCTCACTCCACTCTTACTTGCCCATACCTTAAAGAATGTAAGTATATATGCATGCAGATGGTCTGGATAGACACTGTTGACTAATATCAGTTTGTATACAATAAGAGTAATTTGGTCTTTGAAGAGTCACTATTGTAGAGTAAGTTACTGTTCTTGTGGTATTCAGCCATTTATTCACAATAGTTAGTTGTTCTTGTCATTAAAATGGTTTGTAAAAAATAAGCTAGACAGAAAATGATAATGTATGCCACACAGACTTTTTTTTTTGTCTTGAATAGAGGACTATTTTTTTCCTGCGATGTATTGTGTGGAGAAGAAGGTGAAACTAAGATTTATGTGCAATTCTGGATTGGATGCATGGGTTCCACTTTTTGATACAGCCAGACTTCAGAGATCAACCTGAGGTGCAGGAATTCCGTTTGCAGCACATTTAAAAAAAAACAAAACAAAACCAAATTAAGTTCCTTTTGGTCTTAACGTTACAAGACCTTTGAGTAGATGCGCTCTCACAAACTTAGACAAGATCTCAGTCATATTATTCTTCTTGTAGACTTAATCTCTGTTCACTTCTTTTAAACTTATGTTTGTTACAACAAGTCATTGCTTCTCCTGCCATTTCATGCTGTTACTCTGTGCATTTCTCTTCCTCTGAGTTCACAGGCGGTCTACAAAATTCATTAGCTTCAAAATTTCTTAGCGGTAGAACACAGCAGCAGCCTGTTTGATGGAATTTATGTATGCCATCTGGCATACATACATAAGGATGTCCAGCACTTGATTTGCTTTGTATTGTTCATGAAGCACTAACAATCAAGTTGGTTGCTGTCATTTCTTGAAGAGGAGAGATCCTTTATTGTAATTTATTGTAACACATGCTTATAGAAATAAATACTGAACTTGTAAAATAGATTGTTTTGAGTTTGCTGTTAAAACAGAAATTCCTTGTGATACAAGACAAGATTAAAAATTATTTGAATGGAGTGATTGTCTTTTTGACCTTAAAAGAAGTCAGCAAATAAATTTTATTCCATTGACCGAAGAAGCTTCTAATTACCGGATAAAGCTACTGAAATTTAGTGCTGTTTGTAAGTACAACTCTGTGATTACCCAAATACTTTGTGATTGTTTAATTGATCCCAAGCACAGGGCATATTATTCTCATGATGTTCAGGAAAAATAAGTTGTAACAATACATGCTTAAGGGTTTCAATCTTTCTCTCAGAAATTCTGTAAAAATTATCAACCAGAAGTAACAGAAAAAAATCACTACTACTCTTTCCTCTTTTGATTCTATTATTTGATAATATGATTTTACTGAAAAGATTTGAGCTATGTGCAAAATATATGTTATTAATTCAGCAGATTAAGTATTAACAATTATTGGGACAAGAATAAAGAACCTTAATAAGCCATTGAGTAAACTGGGCGTGATATGCCTACATCTTGAATAGTTTGTGTCATTCTGGCTTTCTTATCTCAAAATGTTTTAGGAGAATTGGAAAAGAGAAGCAAGGATGATCAAAAAAATACAAGACTTGCTTTACAAGGTGGGACCATGTTGAGGGCTTTCTTACTTGGAGAAGCCTGATTTTGGAAAAGTCAAATTTGGGAGAATATTACAGTGATCTACAAAGTTACAGATTGTATGGAGGGCATAAATGAGGAACAATCATTCATTGCATCTTTCAGTACAAGAACTAGAGGTTGCACAGTAAACATGCTGGAAGAAATACTCAGAACAAGGAGAAGAGAGGCAGCCCTGTATGCAGGAGTTAGGTGATGTTGAAACTCCTTGGCAAGTCACTTTATAGAAGCTGGACGCATGCACAGCTTGAAAGGTTGGCTAGGTTAAGTTCACAGAAGAAAAATCCATTGAGAGTTACTAAATACTTAGAAGCACATCTGTTTCAAAAAATCTGAGCTGAAAATAGTTGAAGTTGGGAGAGTATTGAGATAATTTGCCATTTGGTGCTTGCACTGGTGATATTCTTTCTTGAGCATTGTCTTAGATAATTTTGAAGGCGGAGTACTGGGATAGTGAAATCTTTGATCTGGCTGTTGCTGCAATTCTTATGTTCTTATTTTTTTACTAGGTGTGGTCTGTCATCCAAATAAGCTGCTACTCTTTGCAACCTACCTCAAATTCCAGCCTTTTATCCCATATACAGTGTGACTAAGGGCAAATAAAGTGGACTTTTTGTGTATAAAGATGTGTGAGTTCATCTTAAAGACTTCTTAACTAATCCTTACAATATCTGAAAAGTTAGAAAAGAAAGAAAGGCCATATCAAAGCAAAAACTTAAAAATATGTTTGAAATATGTTATTTCTTTAATTTATCTCATTTATTTCTGTGCAACAGAACTAAAACTTGGTTAGTAATCATAGCTGCTAGCTGTGTTTCCCTCCTGCCAAAGGTCTAGACTAGTGGCTTCCTATATGGTTTAGGATAATATTTTCTGCTGTGTGGCAGGATGCTCCCAACCATGCCTGTGTAATTAGTTTTGCTAGTCTTCCTTTTTCGCAGACTTCGTTGCATTAGCACACTCTAAAAAGTGTTGTCCTACAAGCTGCTTGAGCTGCTCTGAGAGAATGTCCTTTGAACGAAGGCCTTATGTGTTAGTTGCCAAGCTTTTTCCAAATGCACTGATAGAAAAATTATTAGCAGTATACTTGGAGTAGATATGCAGAAATTTCTGTTCTGTTGTCTAGGCCAGATTTAGCTAATCACATCCATGTAACTCCACCTAAGTTTTGGCTCAGTACTGAGACTGCAATGAAACTATGGAATCACTTTTGAGGAACACAGTGCAGCAAATTAAGTATTATCCGTGTCCTGATGACAGTGCAAATGCTGAATCTCTCAATTATCTCTGAGCAGTCATGAAGTCATGATTGTCACTCAGGTAGGTAGCTGCACATTTCTCATGCACTAGCACAAAAATCTTTACTGTGGATCAGGAGCTATCCCATGGAAAGAAAGAAAGAAAGATATGCCACAGAAAAGTTTTTAAACACTAGTTCAGCTAGATTTAAACTCTCTGATTATTTTTGAGTTCACAGTCTTGAGCTTGCAAGCTTTCTGCCTTAGTCTCATAATTCATTTTCAGATTTCTGCGATTTTGAAATCTGCATATCGTTTATCCAGATAAAGGAGTCTTTGATTCTGTTGGAAAATGCCTGTTTGAGAAGTCTCAGTGTTGAAGGGGACCTGAAGCCTAGCTTGACATAGATTTAACATGTTCTGAAGAAGAAGGACAGATTCATCTAAGATTGGGCTACAAGTGTTAGAAGACCTGGAGCTGCTTCTGTATGATGAATGTCCATACTGCTATCAGTAAAGGGATTCCAATATACTGAATATTTAGTCAAACCGCTTTAGTTAGCTTGGGTGCTGATGTTAAATGCAGAAGCATGGAACTTTGTATAGGGTGTAAAAATGGAAAGAAGCAAGATGTATCTTTGGGTAGCTGCTCTAGGCTAGAGCCTGTTGCTGCTACTATGGCTTCTGTGTGGATATTCCTCAAAATTATGTTTATAGTAGGATAGGCATATTTCTGTAAGCTAGTTGACGATAGCTTGGCCCATAAATCTGTTTCTTTTAAGCTGAAGGCTGTGGAGAGAGAACTCTGCTGGAACTTGGGAAGGTCACGAAAGAAAATACATGGAGGAGGGAGGAATGAGTTAGACCAGCAAGCCCCTGCATGTTGGATATATAATAGAAAAAAGGAAGAGGTAACTTCTAATGCTGGAGAAATCAAGGCAGAGCAGAAGGTGAAGTGACATTGCTGGTCCAACGCCTGCAAGGGACAGGCTTTGGAAACACAAGTGCCTTACTGTTTCTTCAGTGCCAGAGTTTGCTTATAAAGCTGTCTGTAGAGCAATTCTAGAGTCTACATTGTCAGCTAAAATATAATGTATATAATATGTATATAATGTAATGTAATGTAGCGTGTTCATTTGCCTTCGTGATATTGTTGTTGAACTGATACTTTCTTATTCTGTAGTCATGTATGGTCTACAGAAAGGTTCTGCTTAGAAGGAGAATGCAAGAAAGGGAAGTATTCTGTCTTTTCCAGAGTTTCAAATGATGTTAACAATACGTCAGCAGGCAGCAAGGAAATTACCTGTATTTTTATGCTACCTAATTTTAATCCATTTAATAGTACTTCTGTAGAAGCAAAGATTCCTCTGTGATAAGTGTCATATCTGAGCCAGTCAGCAGTATTTGTGCTATTTGAGTCGTGTTTTTTTTATGCTAGCAGAATACTGACATTGTTTTTTAAGTTTCTGTAGGTGTCTGTCTTGGATACTTAACTAGATCATGATCTAACAGTTTGTAGCACTTGCTATTCTGTACTTTCCATTATTTTATTAGCTTCTCATTGCTGTAGCTGGTAAGGACGTGTTTCTATGAGGATCATGGCTTACATTGGAAAAGGAAGATTTTATTCTAAATTACTATAAAATAAAGCCTGAAAAGTGCCAAAAATATACATAAATACAGGTAGTCTTAGAATGCAGACGATGACTAAAAAGCCTGAATGTATTATTTCCTCAAAATAAGATGATTTTAAAGCTAGTCCTCTGATTTTTTCATATGATAACTTTTTATGAGTGATTTTAAATGGTGTATCATGACCTAGGCTACGTCCCAAGCTGAGAACCATCTCTGGGTCTTCATTTTATCTTTAGAACTATTTCTGTTTACAAACTAACCTATATAGTCCTCTATTTTTAGGTAATTTGTATCTTTTGCAATAGCTCTGCTATAGGCTTGTGTGACATATCAACATAGTGTTGAAGAAAAACCTCCCTGATGTGTTTTTCATGAACTTAGCTGAAAGGTTTTTTTACACACTCTAGGGGTGGAATTTGCATTGAGAGAATCTTTTGTTAAATCATAATCTCAAGATCAACTTTGTACATCTGTCGTAAGTATGCTGATACTACTATTCTAATGTTACATTGCCAAAATTGATGAAGATAAATGGCAGCATTAAAAAAATTGTTTCAGAATGGAGTTTATTTTACTGTTCTGACTGCGTTTGCAGTTTAGGAAAAAGTAGTATGAAACTGTTTCATCTACAGTGCAATTATTTAAAGTATTTATTTTCATATAAATCAGGAGAATTAGAACTTACAGGAGTAATAGTTTTTCTAGCTGTAACTCAGAATTTCATTTATCCACCCCAGCTAAGTGTTGGAAGAAAGTCCAATACAGCCAGACTTTGGTTGTCTATGGCAGTTTTAAAGACACGGAAAACTAATAATAGAAAAAGCTATTTCTGTTGAGTGATGTGTAACATATATATTATGCTTTTCCTTCCTTGGTTTAAATAGCTCTTTTTGGTTTGAGGTTTTTGAGGAAGAAACCAAATAAGACGTGTACTTTATTTTAAGGCAAAATGCTGTTGCGGTGTACCACTTTCTGTAAGGCTAAGGATATGCTGTATTAAAGCTTTTAGAAAGATGTCAAAAAATATTGTGTTATAAAGACTATTGCTGTTTGTAACCTATGCAAATCTAATGAATGACCAAATTATCTTGAGTGATGAACTGTTGAAGAACTATGACAGAAAGCTTTCTATAAAAAATGACCAAAAGTATTTGTTTTATAAGTATTTTTCCACACAGTTCTCTAGCATTAGTGACGTTGTCTACACTTGCAAAATAACCGCTTTTTAATAATAGTTAAGTATATGTATGCAAAAGAATGTGGTGAAACTACAAGCTACTTGCTGTTTTCTTTCATTTTTATTTTCCATAATTTAGAAATAGGAGTTGGAATTGTCAGATAACTTCAAGTTTTTGTTCCCTTAAAGGGAAGTCTAAGATTTCAGTGTTAGTCAGCAGTAGTTCAGTTTATAGTTTTAGGGGTTGGAACTAGGTTAAATTAATTTTTGAAAAATGGTTGTGTTTTTGTCTGGCCTTTTAACACTTACTCAAATATGAGACATATATGACTGGGTGCATAGATAAATCATTTTGCATAGCATGAAGAATAAGTAGTAAAAAAGATCAAATTCTAATGAACCAGTTAAATTTAACATTTGAGCAAGGATATATGAAAAGGACAGTCCTTATTTGAATAGCTTATTGTCAGAACTTACAATAATAAAAAGCAAGTGTCAGAAAGTATAATTTGGTTTAAAACAAGTGAAAAATAAAACCTTCCTTTCAGAGATAACGTATTTGAAAATGTTCCCTTAAAGTGAACTCTTAGTATTTTGTAGTAGATAGCTCTGTTTCCTCAGAAGCCGTTCTTAGGCGTAACCTTTTCAAGCAGGTTAATTGGCAAATACTGTAGTATTATGTATATGAAGCATACAGTCAGCTGTCTCAAAGTTATGAAGACCTTTATGTCCAGTCATGCCTATTTGTTGGTTTTGTCTAGCCTGAATTTTCTTACACTCATGTGCTTTTTACATTTGTGTTCCAGCCATCTTGGTAGGTTTTTACTCAGCAAGTTACTGTAGTTATAGTTTTTGTTTACTAAACTCATTTTCAGTAAGAAATATTCCTTGAGCTCAGTTATTTCTGACAACATTTGTCTCATATATTACTCGGGCATATTGGTAGCTTTCAGGTAATTTTACAGTAGGTTTATGTGCTTGTAAGTCATAGTGGTTTTGAACAGTTTGCATTTCCATAAGAGTTATAATGCTTTATTCGTTTATCATACTTAAAGAAAATATGTGCTGTGGGTTACTCTTATTGATTGGTCTTCTGGTTTTGTTTAGTGAGGGGAGGCTACAGTGGCAGCTTCTGAAAGAAGCTGCTATAAGTTTCCCCTTTGTTCAGTGGACTTGGCCAGGCCTAGGGAGGACCCACTGCTGGCCAGAGCTGAGCCAATTGGCAGCAGAATGTTCCCTGATAACGCCTCTGTGATAAGAAGGGAAAAACAGGAGGAAAAAAAAAAAAAGAATAGAAGATGTGAAGAAGCTGAAGCAGTGTCAGAGAAGGGGAGGCACGAGCCTTGTGGGCCTAGCAGGCCTCACCCTCTGGCCTCCCGCTGGGTGGCCGACTGGGCCCGACTCGGCCCGGCCACAAGAAGTGGAGAGGAGATGAGATGTGAAGAGAACCTGAGAGGCGTCTGCCTGAGCTGATTGTGAAGAATTTCTGGTGAGAGGAATGGCTGCAGACGCCAAGGTCAGTGAAGGAGGGGGAGGAGTAATGCTGCTCCCAGCAGAGATTCCCCTGCAGCCCGTGGTGCAGCCCATGGTGAGGCCGGCTGTGCCCCTGCAGCCCATGGAGGCCCACGGAGGAGCAGAGATCCACCTGCAGCCCGGGGAGGACCCCACGCTGGGGCAGGTGGATGCCCAAAGGAGGCTGAGGCCTGTGGAGGGCCTCCTTGGGCAATCATTCCGGAAAGACTGCACCCCATGGAAAAGTGACCCGCTCTGGAGCAGTTTCACGAAGGACTGTGGCCTGTGGGAGGGACCCCACACTGGAGCAGGGGAGGAATGTGAGGAGTTCTTCCCCCAAGGAGGAAGGAATAGCGTGAAGTGACACGCAATTAACTGACTGTAACCCCCATTCCCTCTTCCCCCTGTGCTGCTTGGAGGAGGAAGGAGGTAGAGATGATGTTAAGCCTGGGAAGAGGGAGGGGTGGGGGGAAGTTATCTTGTTCTCTTTCTCATTATGCTGCTTTGGTTTTATTAATAATAAATTAGAAATAGTTTTCCCCAAGTCTAGTCTCTTTTGCCCGTAATTGTATCTTGAATAATCTCTCCCTGTTCTTATTTGAAACCTCAAGACTTTTATTATGTTCTCTCTCCCTATTCCCTCAGAAGGTAGAAGGAGTGAGTGGTAAACTGTGTAGTCTGGTCCCAAGTGGGGCCTAAACTATGATGCTTAGTTAAATCCTTTAAAGTGTTTCCAATGCTAGTACTCCTCTGTATTTCCAATCCTGTTACAGCCATATTTCTATCTCAGTGTCAATTTGATGCAGATAGTCTTATCTTTCTGTCACACCGGACATTGTCAATAATATACAGCTAATAATAACAGTGCTTTATAGAGACTCTTCTTTAGTGGGCCATTTCCCATAATCAGACTGGTGAAAAGGACAATGTTATCCTTGAATGTATAAATACACATTAACATTTAAGAAGTAGTAATTATTTTTGCCTTTTTATCTACTGCTCTTAATGTCACTATATGAATTGCAATACACAGGCTTGAGAAAGTTGAAAAGCCCTAGAACTCAAAAGAAGGTGGCAGAAAGGCCACAGTGTAGTAGTGTGGTGCTGATGGAATTCCCTTTATCTCATTTAGAAGAAAATTTTAGAAGACATTTCAGTATGAAAGAGATCTCTACTGAGACAGAGGAGTCAACTTTGCTGATAAAAGCATAACAGCATCCCCTGGATGGACATTGAAATAAAGGTTGGTTTTTTTAAGATTGAAGAGGAATTAAGTAAGGGCTAAAGACATTAGAAGGAAAATCAATTAAATACTAAGATGCAAACTTTGCCTTTGAAGTTCCATAAGCCACAGAGCTGAGGGCTTCTATCAGGGAAGGTATCAGTCTGTGCTGTCCTATTATCCCTGCAAGCACAAATGACTGCTGTGGAAGGAAAGGCAGATGAACTGGATAACCTGGTACAGATGCTCTCAAATGTGAGATAGAACAGCTTTTAAGGAACAGCTTTTTATCCTATGTAGCTTCTGGAATAGATGATGTACTTGTTTATGCTAGAGGTGGATGAAAGTACAATTGAATCATCGTGGTGCTTTCCAGCCTTCAAACATGTGAATTTGTGTGTCTTTGGTTTTTTTTGTTGTTGTTGTTGTTTGGTGGTTTTTTGTTTGTTCGGTTTTGTTTTTTTTTTTTTTTTAAGGGAATGTGCTTGCTTACATAAATAAAACTCTGTGAACTTCATAGCTGCACAATTACATGCATTAGGCTTGCAAGCTGACAGGTTGCAGGGATCATAAAGAACCCTGTCTCCTTTCCCTGTGGTGTACAGCTAGATGGGATAGAAATGTCTGTCGTTCCCTGAGGTGTCTGGTATTGACTGTAGCTGCAAATAACTTATCTGACAAGATTGAGCAGTGCTTACAGTATTTACGGAGAACTCATCTTTCTTATATATTTGACTTAAGTGTCCTACTCAAATGATCAGGGTTATACCATTCATTAGATTTGCAAAGGAAAGGGTTTTTTTTATGCAAATCAGAGTTGCAGATAACTGAGGCTTCATCAAGAGGTAGTCTGTAGCTTATATCTACACTAATAAATTAGAAAAATGTGTTACTGACTTTTTTCTTGCACTCAGGACCAGTAGCACAGGACTTCTTGTGTCCACACTAATAACTGTCTTCTCCAGAACAGAGTAACTTAATATGTTTTACCTATTCATAATTGTGTGTGGCCACCTTCTGAACTTTTTGTGGCTATTCTTGGAGATTAGTTGTTGTCGTGGGCCAAATCTGTGCAAGGAACTTTTGTTAACAATTTGATGGACTTTTAAAACTGTTTGATAATACAGATAATAGAGTTGTCTAGGATTGTGATCCCATTCACTTTTAAGTTCAGTAGTATAGATACATATTTTAGCATGGGACACTAACACTTCCTGCTCAAATCGTGGCATGACAGGAGGCTGTTGCTAGTCCAATTCTCTACAATTCTTGACCATCTTGTTCAGGTGATAATAGTCTATCTCTGCAGTTTTGTTCTGGCTAGTATGTCAGTCAGCATTGTCAGTGACAGCTGTACATCCATCTTGCATTTCCCATCTGTCTGATGCAGCTCTTCAGCAGCCCTGGAGATGTGTCCAGAAGTCCCAGACCTCTTCCCTGTCTGCCTCACTGAATGACTTCTGATCCGTTCTGAGTGGGACTGGACACATAATAAACAATCTTACCTTATACCTCTTTCCACATTCCACTTCCCCAGCCTGGTCATATTTCAGGGATATATGCACTCACTTTATTAGGAGGTATACGCTCTTCTCTCCCAGCTTGAACAAAGGATTTCCTTGACTGTCTCAAAATTTCCTTGGCTGCCATCTCATTCTGAGGTTTTTTGCAACCTGCATATCTGTATTCTTACATTCAAATTTTGTGTAGTGGCACTCTTACATATTCTGTCAGTGAATCAAAAAGAAAATTTATTCATATCTGGTAAACTACGTTTTTGCATAACTCCTGTGACTGTTGTTATCATTCTTAATGGTTGATTGCGATGATTGTTGGCTTGAGAATTTACTTTTTGGTTGTCTTTGACTCCTAAAGTAGTTCCTAAGGTCCTGGTGACAACTATGACCCGTCCTCACCTTTGTAGTGGTGTTTGTTCTTTTTTTTTTTCTTTTTTTTTCATTTGTTTGGGTTTTTAAACTAAGAATTAGCACTGTCTAATCTCACGGGTAATCTGGATCATTTGTCATTGCAGGGGTTTCTTGGCTTGAAGCTACTATTGGGCAAGTATTGACTGTGTAGTTTTCTGCATTTTGAAACCCCGTATCTGTGGTTTAAATAGATTTCTTGGAAATTCAAAAACAATGTTAGAGGAAGTAATGTCAAAACTAGAAAAGACAAGTTAGACCGATTTAGTTAAATTGTATAGAGAAGCAAATGATGGAATTGAGCAGTTTGGTACATAAAAATTATAAGAGCTTTCAAACAAATCAGGTACAGAAACTATCCCTATGAAAGGAAGAAAATGGAGCTTGAGGTAAAAAAAAATATGCAGGTGAAGTCGAGTCATTGGACATGGAAAACGTAGAGTTTTTTTTATGTTATACTAAGGCATAAGAGAGTGTATGAATGCTCCTTACTGGAAAATAATTATTGCCTCTTAGATATGAATATTTAATGAAGCCATAATTAGGATACATTAGTACCTGGGTACGTTATTGCAAAAATAATTAGTGTATTGGAAAATAAAACAATATTTTCCTTAGTTTTATTATCTAATTTAAGTTTCACTATCATCGTATTTCCTCACAAATGGTAAACTATACATAATGAAGAATACTCACTACCCAGGATAAATAGAAGGATACCGTGGTCTTTATTTTTCAAAAATATAATAGAATCATAGAATGGTTAGAGTTGGAAGGGACCTTTAAAGGTCATCTAGTTCAACCCTCTCACAAGGAGCAGGGACATCTCCAACCAGATCAGGTTGCTTAGAGCCCCGTCCAACCTGGCCTTGAATGTTTCCAGGGGTGGGGCATCCACCACCGCTCTGGACAACCTGTGCCAGTGTTTCACCACCCTCAATCTAAAAAATGTCTTCCTTATATCCACTCTAAATCTCCCTCTATTTTGAAACCATTACCCCTTGTCCTGTCACAACAGGCCCTGCTAAAAAGTTTCTCCCCATCTTTCCTCTAGGCCCCCTTTAGGTACTGGAAGGCCACTGTAAGGTCTCCACATAGCCTTCTCTTCTCCAGGCTAAACAGACCCAACGCTCTCAGCCTGTCCTCACAGGAGAGGTGCTCCAACAAAGAATTTAATTAATGTCATTCTCTCTTATCACAGTTCCTTGTGAAATTGAACTAAAGGTGGGGAGTAACTTCAGATTCATACCTGTATGAGAGTGAGAAGATTCAGGCCGTAAGGGCAAATGTTCAACTCTGCTGAAATCAGTGACAACATTTTACTCCAGTTTAGTGGAACTGACTTTCTTCTTAAACTTCCACTTCATTATTTATTTATTTATTATTTATTTATTTATTTATTTATTTAATCTTTAATTGTTTTTTTTTTCCAGTTAGCATTGGATATTAAAAAAGATTAGGAGACAGGTACTTCCTTTCTATTGCACGGGCTTCATTGTATTCAGTTCTAAAATGGATTTTAAAGAATTTCAGCAACTTCAGGTTTTCTTGCTAAATAAGCCTAAGCCCTCTCTGCTTTCTTTGAGGAATAATTTTGCGTGAACTTCAGCAGTATTAGGTTCAGGCTCTGTCCTAAATACAGAAATAAGAAGTTTGCTTCCTTAAATAAATAAAAGGCAGGAAGTAGTCAGTAAAAATCTTTCTCTATATCTGTGTCATCTTAAAGGTTTGTGACATACAAAACCTGATTATATTCCAACACGTTTTACATAAGAATCCTGATATGGGTACCTTCCCCTCTCCAAACAGTAAACAGGAAACCAACGAGAGCTTTATGTGCATATAGGGTAGCAGAGGTTGAACCAGCTTGATAGTGTCAGTGTATATGAACGTGTGAGCTCAAAATTAGAGCTTAATCCCACAAACCGCTCCACACTCAGTACCTTTAAAAATCACAGGAATTCCATGTGGTCACAGTGGTTTACATATATAGAGAGTTTACTGGATTTGTCCAAATTTTAAGCTTTGTTGTTTTGTTCATGGATTTGGCTTACAGACAGACCTTAACTTTTTTAGCAATGAAAGGTGTATATCTCATTTTCAGACTCCTACGTGATAGCAGTCCTTAGGTTATTTTTAACAGAAATGTCTGGTGGCCTGAAATTAGTAACTATTTGGGTTAAAAATTGAAGCATAAAGATGTTATCTTTTAATCTTTGTTTTCACTTACCATTCGAAAGAATAGAAACTATTCTGGAACATACTGCAAGGAAATCAGTATAAATCCTTGAAAATCAAAGACAACGTCAGAATGTTCACATATCACTAGCCACATAATACTATTACATATTCAAAATATGAAGGTGTGATTAATGAATTGACTACTGGATGACCACTGCTGCTGTTATTAAGCTATGCCGCAGAAAACGTGTTAATTCCATTTTCAGCTCCAGATACTTGCATGTTAATTACACAAAAAATCATTGAGGTTCTGTATTTGAAGGATTGTGTCTAAAATAATGAAAATTCTCCTTTAAAGACATTATTTACCTTCCACGTTTTTTGTTTGTTACAGTATACTCTTAAGACACATAGAATCATTGGAAGATAATGAGAAGGGAACTATAATGGCAGTTTGTAAGATTTTTTTTTTTTTAATGTAGTCGTTAGTGTAATAATTGAGAGTTATCACATTTAATTAGAATAAAAGTTTAAATAGTAGTGGTTACAATTACTATTGTGTAGTTGATGAGTGTGGGACTGTAAGAGGATTCCAAATATGTTCAAAAACTAAAAGTTAAGTGTTTTGAATCAGTAGCTGTCTACAGATATGCTGCTGTAACTTTGTAAGAGCATGGTAGACTGCTTTATGGAGCCGGTGATTACAAAGATACACTTTAACCATTTTTTTCTTACTGGCAGGTGTCCCACTGGCCTGAGGCCAGCGGCTGTGAATGTACTGCAGCTTGTGGTTTACACCAGAGTGTAGAAAATGCCGACACCAGCTGGCTGCACATAATTAAGCTGATTGTGGTCTGACAACTTGAACTATGATACAGATATGTGATAAATATACAAAATATCATACAAGTTTGATTCTCTGACTTATTTTATCTACTTTTTTCTTCTCCTTAACAGATACGATATCTGCACTTATAAAAACAAGCCTTGTGGAACGCTGGGTAAGATTATAAAGAGAAATTTCATCTTGTATTTGCTGTTTCCTTGCTCTATACTCAGCTATTGATTTATTTACTGCTTAGATCTTTATAAGTTTATGCTTTAAAAATTGTGCAGTTTTATAAACATGAACACTGAGAGGTAACCTGGCTGGGTTTCAGCTTTGATACATTGCTGTAAGTTTAAATTAAGTGAGCTGCTACTGTGTATTTCTTCTCTATCAGCTGTAGTTCTAATAAAACCTAGAAGATGACTCCAGCTTACTTCTTACAGAAGAGAACTTGCTGTTTATTTCCATTTAACCTGTCTCTATAATCTAGTTTAAAAAAAAATACAAGTAAAAGATCTCGGGAAAGTTGAAAGCCAAACCCCCCAAAAAAACCCAAACCTTACAAAAGAAGCAGACTGAAGTTTATGTGGTTGCTGTGTTGTACATAGTGAGTACAGCTTCAGACTGTTCCTTTCACAGACTTAAAGAAACATTGAAATTCCTTAAAACAATGCTTTGACAATGGAGAAGCACACATAGCAACCTTAGGTGCAGAATGGAGAACTGTTGTTCTCTCCATACCTAAATTTATCACCAGAAGTTATTTACTATAGTGTAGTTATTACCTTTAATAGTGCTTTAATGTATGAAAGAAACTTTATTTGAAGACTAATGTAACATTTTTTTATAATTTTTTTTTCAATTTATGTCCTTTTATAAGCCTCTGTCTCAGAAGTAATTAAAGACACAATTCTAGTGTCTTTAATTCTAGTTCTAGTTTAGACTCTTTTCTCAGTGAGAGCTCATAATTGTATTTGTTTTGTCTTTCCCTGTGTTACTGTATGCTTTGATAGCCTTGTTAATATTTCTACATATCATGTTAATATTTCTACAAGTCACACTCAAGTCAGCACAACGCTTCTGGCACAGGGATATAGTTAAACAGGAAAGGTACCAGAATTCTACCCTCTGCAAATATAAACAATATCTGCAGCATGTTTTAGTAAAAGGCAAATGATGCTGATTAATTCCTAAATCTAACTGATTTTCTTTTGACATCTGTGTGGAGGAGACAAAACTGAAAAGACTGTCTATATTGATGTCATAGAATTGTCTTTGCAAGTGTTAAGAGAAGAATTTGATATTTTTACGTGATATTTTTAACACAGATCATTAGTGTACTAGTTCTTAGTGTATCAGGCTTTGGCATAAAGGCAAATTCTGCTTCACTTAAATCCAACATAACAGAGGATAGACTTTGGCAAATGTTTTATTAAACAAAAGACTTGATTTTTTTTACAAAATAAAAATTACATATGGTATCAGTTCAAGCACACTGTTATAGGACCCTTGGCAACACAACCATGGCAATTTATTTGCATTAGAGACATTAAACTGGAGAAGAGACAAGGCCCCGTGGCCCTCTTTTGCAAGGTATTTAATGTGCTTAAGTCCCACTGACCTCCAGTAACTAAAGTTAAGCATGTATTTAAAGAGTTTGTGAACACAACTTTCAGACATCTCAAAAAGTCCAAAGAAACCTGAATCATTACTATTCTGGGAAGAAACAGAACTAAAGGATTTTGTGTAACAGACAGCTCTCTACTGTTCCAGTTTCCTAAAACAGAGCTATCTTTCATGAAACCTCTTAGAAAAGATAGCCCTCAGATGTCTTTGCAGCATGTTTCTGGCTCCAGTGAAGGACAATCCTTTTTTAAGTATAGCCATAGACTGAGTTCTTGACTTGATCTCTGTGACTTTCTGCAAGCATGGTATGAAATTATGTCAATCTGGTACTGTAAATCACTGAAGCAAGTGCTCAGTTACGAGATCTGAAGATAGAGATTACTTTATTGAACAAATGTAGTGGACTTCGCAGGGGAATGTGACAGTTGGTGTATAGGTATTCCCATGTTGTCTTCCAAATGTCCTACTGAATTAGAATAGTGTAGGTAAACTGTAACTATTATCTTTTCTACAGGTTGCACACTGTAAAAAATGTACAGATTTTTCTCCATGGATAGTCTTTTTTCTTCTGGTGTTTCATCCTCTCCTCAGTGGGTGTGTCTACACTGATGATTTGTTTATAGCGGTAGTACTATTTTCAGGCAGATTCTGCAGACACATATTGTCACCCTTTGCCCATGTAACTTTGGTTATCAGAGTAGCCTTGGTCTGTGCAAACTAGATTTGTTTTGGAGAAGACTTTAGTCAGAACACATACTGCCCAAATGCTCCATATATGCCTGTGGGATGCATTGGGGCCTAAATCACTACATGGACTGTATCATCATGACATCTTGTAATATTTTTTTTCTCTTTAGAGAGCTTTGAACCACATGTGTAGTAAATATATTCAGCCTATAGGATTAAAGTAGTCCAAAGTAGAGTGTCCAACCCACATACAAAGGTATGTGAGGAGCCTTAATATCAGTGCTTCACAGTGCTGACCCAGTCCTATGGCTCCGAGTTACTTGCTAATGTGGACACAGCCAGGAAGTACTTGTCATCTTACTACTTGTTTACTGTTAGTCTGAACAAAATAATTTGAAGTGCCTGCTCATAAAAAGAGTATGATGCCTCTCTTCCCCCATCTTGGCGTCATTCTCCCTGTCCCCCAACGAAAGTTATGCTTTTTCCAGGCATTTTTTTTGTTATAGTGTAGTTAACTGAGTAGGTAATTTCCTTAAAGAAAGGATTACTGCTTCTTTCAGATAAGAAACTCTAGGGAGGAATATATTAAATAAATCAGAAGTTTAGAGCTTTCTCTAGTGGCACTAAACTATGACTGCAGGACGTTGTGTGATAATCTGTTGCTGAGGAATGTGTAAGATACGGAAGAGCCATATTCTGTAAATGCCAGTGGCTTTCTCTCACTAAAGAAAGTTTTTACAAGTGCTTGTAATACAATAAGGCTTTAATTCCAGAAGATGATGGGTGATAAATGGAAAAGACTTCCATGGTTAAATGAACACTTGTTATTAACATGTCTCCTCTCTCTTCATTGATGCATTCAGTGTTGTTTTTTTAATTTTTCAACATACCATGTGGGGCTTTTCATAGCTAAGAAAGTTGCTTGTATGTTTTTATGAACCCACTAAACTTAAACAGATTTCTTTAGAAAAATAATGTGGATACATTTTGCTTTCTTCAGGCTCAAGAATGTTAAAATAGAAATGCTTTCTTGAATTCCCTCTCCTGGCTCAAGTTACTAGGTGGTCCCAAGTTACCAGAAGTAAAATTTATAAATCTAACCCCTAGTCTAGACATTTTCCAGCACTGACTGCAGTTCAAAAAATATTAATGTCTAGCCGGCAAGGTGAAATTCCCCCCAGTGATTTTGCAAATGACTAGAAAGTTAACCTTTTGCCAACTGCTCCTTCTGTGCATAGAGGTTATTAAAAAGAATCCAGGCATTTATAACTAGGGCTTTTAAGACTGAAACACCTTGGCATGACCCTTTGTGTCTCCTTCTGTTTATTCAGGCTTGGCCTCTGTGGCTGGAATGTGTGAGCCTGAAAGGAGCTGCAGCATTAATGAAGACATTGGCCTAGGTTCAGCTTTTACCATTGCACATGAGATTGGTCACAAGTGAGTGAGTTTAAAAAAAGAATATGTTTTAATGTATCACCTTTTTAATATTAGTTTAATAATAGATTTTTTTTTTTCTCCCCCTACATGGCTGTACCATCTCTAATGTGGTGCTCCATGTTTCTGTGTATGGTATTCATGAGCGGCAGTACATTTTATTTAGTATATCTTAACAAGGGTTTTAAATTTAGGCTGAAGACTCATTGGTTACCCTTTGATTTCAGACTCCAGTTAAATCTGTGCTTTTGAGATCTGGTTCACAATCTTCCTACTCTGTTTCATATTTTCAAATATTTGGCTTTGAAAATGTTCTTTCCACCCGCTCTTACTTTCTCTGCCTTTCCTTATGAAGCAAAAGCAGTTAAAAGGTAATTTTTTTGGCTTTTTTTTTTTGAAATTTTGTCTTAGATATAATTCAAACTACTTTCATTAAAACATTGATCCTCTTGTCAGCATTCATATACTTTTAGTCTTCTTTAACTCAGGCATGAAGTATATAAATCCATTGCAGGCAGTCATAGCATCACTTGTTACGTTTTAAGCATCAGCATTTCATTTTAAAGAGCATGATATTACAAGACTGATAAAATCTGAGTAGAGTTTGATCTGGAAATATTTCAGACCTTCCTTCAAAAGACAGCATTGTTAGTACATTGTGATGACTTTGAAAAGGCTAGGCACCTTCTGTTATCAAGAGGTTTCTTTCTTTGTTTACATGGGTTCACCAACACTAAGTTGTGGATGACATGTTTTTCCAATCATTAGCCTGATGCAACTGCATCCAATGCAAGTTCCAATGCAGACTAAAATAGAAGCTATCGATCTGCTGATCCAAAAGCTGGAAGTGTAAACAGTATTTCCAGCCCACTTATTATGTGAGATAATTACTGGGCAAGTTTGATCTTATTTATTTTATGTGCCAAAAAAACACTGCAGTCACACTGAAATAGATGAATTTTACAATCCGAAAGTAATTGTATAAGATCTAAAAAAAAATCAGTTTAAAACACATGTAATTCTCCTCACCATCATTTCTTTCTTTCTTTCTTTATTTTCCTTCACTTGCATGGATTGAAAAATATAGGGTAAAAGAAGGTATGTTTCCACTCTTGAAGGAAGAGTTCCTCTCAGTCACTCAGTTCTGAAGTTCTTATAACATCTGTTATAGTAAATAGGTGGCTTTGCTGTGAATTTGTCACATTTAACAAGAAAAAAGATGTCCCAACACCACATCTTCATTCTAATTCGTATGTCATGCAACTACATATTTTATGCAGGTTGTTCCACAGATACATGAAAGAAATTGACATATATGCAGCTGTGTTACCATGCAAAGTTGGCACAATGACAGGAATTTTTTTAATAGCTTATTAGAATCAGGGAAAAACAATATAGTGATAGCATATATCCTGTGATCACTGAATTTTTTTAAACTGTTTGTGTTTTCTACATTCAATATCTTTTGGCTTCTTATATGTAAGGTCTTGTAAAATTCTGAAATCTCAGCTCTTTGAGGCTTTCACCTCATCCTGTAGCTGGGATGATACGTCAAATGCTGGTTTGAAAAGAAATTAGAAATCATATTCCTTTAGCTTTTATCCAGTGCACAGTGATTAAAGAATGTTGCACTGCAAGCTTAGGGTTAAAACATGCCATGTAGATACCTTCAGTAAAAGCTCAGAAGAACACATGGGCAAAATATCTTCAAGATTTATGTTTTGTACTATCCGTGCGTCACCTCCCATTTACCGACACTGTGACTGAATGCCTCTGCGACTAAGTCAAAGAAGTTATTTCCTCTCGACTTCCTGCTTCCTAATACCTACTAGAAGATACTTCAATATGTAGATTAATTGTTATGGGAAGCCTTGTAAACATTTTTCTTTGGCTGTATCATGATGATTGCTTTTCTCTTCAGACATACATGCAAAATGGGAAATTTGCTTCATTGTCAAATGAAAAATAGAAGCATTTAAGGGATATGTCTACACTGAATGTTTAACATAAAACAAAAAAGCACTCAGTTAAATTACAATGGGAGGATTGCATTTTGCAAGATCATGTCTTTATTAATTATATAGTTGCCATGGAATACTGAGGTTTTTTAAAAAGTGCTAAACTGAGGATTAAAATTTTTTTGTGACTAAAACAGAACAGTAGTGATAATACATGTATTTTGATAGATTATTCACAGTTTTTGCAAAATTTTATTTGTAGGATTCCCCGATAGAAGTATGGTTCAAGTTGTTGCTAGTTTTTAGTAGTTTATGAAATTACAGAGTGATGAGAAGTCATGAGATCATTCAGTTTGACTTTCTGTATATCGTAGTGTATTATATTTAATTCATTTAACCTTGTATTGATACAAGTACTTTCCATTTGGTTGAAAAATATTATCCAGAAAACCACTCTTGAAGACTTAGAGACTGAGAGTGTGAATGTGATTATCATGGTGAGGCATACTTTCTGTTAAATATTTATAAGTATTTTTTAAAATATTTTTTTTGGCTTCTGTTCCTTAGCACTTGTAGTTTTTATATGTGTATAACCCAGTTTTGGTGCAGATAAGCTGTGTGCAGTTGAGACCCATAAGCAGGTGTTTTTACCCAAGATGACTGTACACTGTGATTAACTCTGTGCTTCCTTCCTGAGGGCATAAAGAATGGTGTTAGACTAATGATTTTATGGTTGTTTCTCCCTGTGCATGGTTCTGAGGACAGCCTTGTATTACTTTTGATATTGCCATGAATTAGATAAAATTCAAGGCCCTTTAACCTTCAGAATAGTGTCTCTAGAGATTTGATTTATGATGCTTGACTTACTTTTCTACCTTTATATATTTCACACTGAAGAAATGCTTAAGATTTCAGGTAAGCAGAAATCAGAACCAGTGATTTCTCATGGCAAGAGTGAGAATTGAAAGTGTACCACTTGCATTAGATATTAGTAACAAATCTTTTACAATAAGGGTGGTAGGACACTGGAACAGGTTGCCTGGAGAGGTGGTGGATGCCCCATACCTGGAAACGTTCAAGGCTAGATTGGATGAGACTCTGAGCAACCCGATCTAATCAAAGATGTCCCTGCTTCTTGCCGGGGGGTTGGACTAGATGGTCTTTGACAGTCTCTTCCAATCTAAACCATTCTATGATTCTATGATTGTCAAGCAAAGTTTGACTTTTTTTTCTCAGTGAAGAAAGGAACTATTTGCAGGCTTGAATATGCTCTTATCTCAGATAACTTGTAAGATTTAAATCCAGTCCCATTTTCTGCTTCTCTACCAGCTGAGTTAGGTGGCTTTCTATTCTATGCTTTTTAATTAGGATACTTTCTAAAATGCCTAGCTTGCCCCATGCATGCTGTACAGGATGCTTAGTTGAACTGATAAGGAATTCCAGGTTCCACTGAAAGGGGTGTATCTCTAAAAGAAAGATAGAAGAAATGTAAGAAATAATAATAAGATTATTGTCTAATGGAGTAAATTGGCTTCAAGATGAAGAACGACAGTATTTTCAAGCATGTATTTAGTTCTGAATTAGTTCATACAGCTAAAATGTGTCTGCAATTTTAGCACTTTTTTTAAAGCCTTTTTTTCAGTCTGCAAAGCAGAAAAATAGCGTAAATACCCTCCTCCCCTATAAGAAAGTTGGTCTTCAGTGCTAGAGTAGAAATTTTTAATCTAGGATGTCCTAGAGATACTTTCAGAAGCTGGTTGTCTTTTCCTCTTTCTTCAACAATCGATGAGCTTCATGTTTGATCAGTCAAACTTGAGCTGCATTGTAAGACCCGAGTTTGAGTGAGGTGTTTTCTAGAAGACATGCATGTCAATGAAGGAACCAGAAGGAAAATACTCCAGTCTTGGGTAACAGAGACACGTATATCAAACTTCAGAACACCTGTCAAAAATAGTTGGAACACAACTAGGATGGGTTGTACTAACCCCACCTCCTGTCAGCTTTCCCATGAACAGATCTCCAGTTGATGTTGTCATCATTGTTTTATCTATGATGATGACGTCTTCCATCTTCAACTATACCAGGGCTGACAGACCGTCTCTAATCTACAGTGTATGAACACGTCAGCACCAGCCAGAACAAGCTAAAAGTTGTTGCTGCTAGATGCCTAGGGTTCTGCTGGATTACTAGGATTGACTGAGAACAATGCCTTAAATTCTTAGAAACAGTTTAAGTAACTTTTTTTAGTTAAAAAAACCAAAACAAAGTATGTCCAGTTCTTGGCTGGACAAGCCACATAAGACCTTAAATAATGGTGTTATTGCCTCTCGCCCCCCAGCCGCTCACCCTCACCCATGTTCTGGTCTTTTTTGTTAAAGGAACATTGGTTTGTATCTGTCTTTGTAATTAAAAAAAAAAAAAAAAAGGAAAAAAAAAAGCCTACAACTTCTATTAAAAAGTCTTAATTGAGACTTCAATTTTAATGGTGTTTTCTGTATTTAAAATGAAATGTCATAAATTTAAGACTAGAAAAACAATTCTGGTTTTGTGACATGTTTATATTTACAATACAAAGAAGACTTGTGTCTAAGTATCTGTGACATATTATTTGGAGTTTAGAATATACCATACTAAAATAATTTGTCTAACATTAAACCATTTTAATAAAGCAAAAGGAATTGTTGTAACACTTCACAGATCTTAACAGAAGTGTAAGAAGAATAAATGGAAGTGGAGAGGAAGGTTATCATAACCTTCAGGGCATCATCAAGTTTCAAAGAAAATCTGAGCTCAGAAGTTTGCTTCCTGATTAGAGCCAATACTTTCCACATTGGCTTACAGTGTTGAGACCTGATGCATTCATACTCTGGCTCTGTGTAGTACACAAGCCTTACTTGATGTCACCCTTGTGGCATGAAAGCTGGAAGCTGTGGCAATGTAAACCAAGAGCAGAAGTTTGTGCTCTACTTTTTCTAATATTCCCATAGAGGTCTGTTATTTCCCCGTATGAAAATTCAGATTTCTGAGTAGGCTGCGTTTTTTTTAGTAAATGAGAATTTGCTGTGCTTTTAAGAGCTTCGCATGTTATTTAATACTAAATTATGTTAATATATAGAAGTTGTATTTGATGAGGTGTTTGATCATGAGCCTTGACTCAGAAGAATGATGCTTAGGAAGTAAATGGGAAAAATGTTATCCTAAAACTATGGTAAAATTATGTTTAATTTCATGGCAGGTATGCTTGTTATAAAGCATTATTCAATTAGTTTCTTTCCCAGGTTTTCATGGAAGTAATATGTTTCACCAAAGTCAAAGTTTTGAATTCTGCATTACTTCAGAATAAAGGATTAGGGATGCTTAAAACTCTATAATGCTCTCCAAATGCAGGAAATCGGCAGTTAAGGTTAAAATCCGCATTAAGATAAGGAAATAGGAAGTGAAGTAACTAATTAACCTTGATTGCTCCCTTGAGGGGAACAATGAATATCAGATAGTTTCAGTAAATTCTATCGGTGTTTGTGATCATAAATGAAAAGAATCTGATTTTTCAATTAAAATAAACCGATTTTTCAAGATTATACTTTTGAATTCGTTTTTCTTTTATCTGTAATGTAATTTAAGAGTAAGTTGCAATTCGCGTGCTGTTATGAAGCTATAACCAGTACTTCAATAGCATTGGCTAGAAATATATGAAGAGCTACATAGAAAGAGGAGAACCCTCTCTTATGATATGGTATGATTGTTAGTACTACAGTGGGAAAGCAGAGATAATTTATTGTTGATGAGAAAAAGCAGTTCACTTGAGTAGCATATTTGACATAAGTTCAGTGCTATAAAAGTATATGGTATACAAAATAAACCCCAGTGAACAGTACTGAGGAAGATTCAGATTGGTTTGGATCTGTTTTCTCTGAATCCTAAGTATTTGAATAATAAATCAGGACAGAAGCATCCTGGCTGTCTCGCAAAAACAACTGCTAACATTTCAGATACATCAGCAATAACTGTTTTGGCAACCATAACCATCATAGTTTAGAACCACCCAACAAATCAGTAACTTCACCTTAAATACAAATGAAATTGTAGGGACCTGCAGTATTGTTCCTTTGCAAGAAAAAGGAACGGTGGACGAGAAGTTTACATTCTCATCCTTCCCTCTGCTTGTACTCCAGGGTCTCTAGTTATCTATTGCTGTTTTATTTAGTGCAGTTGAGATTGGTTATCACCCCTGTGATTTATGAGGTCAGATCTTAAGTTGGATGTGTATTATAAATAATCCCTCAGATAATTTTTTCAGATATAAGGAAAAATGGATTGCCAAGCATAAAAGAATCTGTTCCATTACAGATGTTAGTAAATGGAACATGCATAGAGCACTAGTCACATGTGCTGCCTTCTTAGTATTTTTTAAGAAGTCTACAAACTATGGAGAAATTGCAGGAGAGTTTAAATTACGATTTTAAAGTTCTTAGTATTAGTACTTCACACAGTTCTTAAATGAAATGTGGGTGCTCTCTTGGAAAAAGAGAGCCATAATATATGGAAAAAAAAAAAAGCTGCTGTGTTAAACATCTGTCCTTGAGATGGTAGGTAGAAAGGTAACTTCATAGAAAAACTCTTGTGTCGCCTGACAAGACTTCTCACTTTCTTCTCGCTTATGTAACTGGTCTTTTAGAGACAAGTTATACTGGTTGTTTTAGACAGGCTCTTTAAGCCAGTGAAAGAAATACAGTCTGTTGGAAATAAAACTGGTACTTTGGACAGAAATGTATTTTCATCTGCAGTCCTTGCCGTAGGAGCAAATTACTGGGCTGTAATGGCAGGCTGCCACTACTATCTTTAGAAATAGATGACAGTAATTGCAAGACCCCTTTCCAAGCATCAGAAAGAATTACCTGCACCTAATGATCACTTTCCTCCTACATTCAGAGGCAGGAGTGTGTAGAAGAGCTTTCTTGGAAGGGAATACATAATTTAGGGTAATTAATATTTGTAAAAAATGAGGATACCATCAGCTCATGAAAAGGCATTGAGTTCTTGTGTGCATCAGAAACTGCACTTCGTGTTTATAGACATGTTCTTTATCAGGCATACCACTGCCACCATCAGCTACATAATCTTTTTCACAAGGAAAGCTGGTAGAAGACAGACAGCTATTAAACTACTACTAAAGTTTGTTGTTTTTTTGTAGGTCCAAAAGACATTTCATTTCCCAAACAACTGAAGTTTGTCATTTATTTGACAAACAATACACTAATTAGAGATAATCTGAATATCCGATATAGTCAGTATGATCCAATTCAGCTCTTTCCCACATACTGAAATACCCATTTCTGTAAAGGAGTCACTCATAGAGATTAATAAAATTTGAGGTTTTCTGTTTTAAGGAATTTTACAGAGGCAATTCAAAAGGAAATGTTTCTATTTGAAGTACCTCTAATTCTAGGAAGTCATGGCAGTTGAGAACTAGGTCACTGAAGTACATTTTTCATTGTAAAATTCTGGTCCAGTTTGTTGCATTGAACACCTAAGTTCTTCCTTCCCAAAATCCATATTGATATTAAAGACTGATCATAATAATTAACACTGGTCTGAAGGTTTCATTATAATACATACATTGCTTAAATGAGTTATTTTTAAAACTGTATTTTTTTATATGAAGAAGTATTCGTCATTTGATGACGAATCTAAGGTGTCAGACCTCTTGCCTGTATAATATAGCATACACCTTTCTGCATTTATGAGATATCATACACTGAACTAGATACATGCTGGCATTGCTACAGACTAGGTATTCCATAGGGAGACATACTGTAGGCAAGAAAGTTGATGTTCTTTGGATGATGAAGTCCTTCCCTTGCCTGTAGGAAACATCCATCATTCACAGATGTTCCTTTTCTTATATCCATGCAATTAATGGGATTTGGGAAGAATGGTTAGCTATACCTTGTGCTTGTAGGCTGTTATGATCAGCTGAAGAGGTGAAACAGTACCCAGTGTATTGAAGCTCAGAGTAACATGCAGGTCTTGTATTTTTATACTATATTCTGGAGCAATACATTGGGATTAATGCAACATCACTATCACTGTTTTCAGTAAATAAAGTGGCATGAACTGATATGAAGTGGTGTTGTCAGTAGATAAATGACTAGCCTCTAACCTACTACTGTTTGTATCTTCTGGCAGTCAGTCCTAAAAGTTTCTAGAAAATCAAAATGGAAAGCCTCAATACATTTGTTTTCTTTAATGATGAGTAAGAAATCAAGGAACCAGTCTTTTTAACATTTGTAATATAGAAGGCTCACAAGACTGACCTCTTTGTATGATACACCATGAAGTGACAGTTTTGCTGTTCTGGGTGCGCAGGAACTCAATTTTCGCATTTCCTTTAACTACATCTCTGTCTCATGGTCAAGGAGGCTCCTATATGTCTCACTACCTGTCCCTCTGATTTCATAAGCCTTGTGCTATGTTTCGGAAGAAGGAACAGATCTGACCAAAGGTTAATATTTAAAGAAATAAGTTTTTCCCCCCAAGTGATTGAATGGAAATTAATCAAAGGCAGACTAAGAAAAAGGAATTTGAGAAAAGCATATATACTATTAAGAAATATTCTGTTCAGGTGCTTCATTTATGTCAGGCCAGCCAGGTATACGTTGTTGATTGTTTAGGAATAACAGTAATAATTTAACTAAAGGTAGTCTGTAATGAAAGCCTTTTCAAGTAGAGACTCTGTGAGGTTTACTTCCAGTTTTAATTTCATAGTTATGTTGATGATCTGTAGGTCCAAGGGTATGTTTCAAGTAGCACAGGATTTTTAAGACACAAGACTTCCTTTGCTGTGTTTCTTTTTCCAGAATCATATCATTTTTTGTTGAAAGTTAGTGAATTTGTTGCCTGGAAATCTCTGTTGGCCAAGTGCCACCCAGAGGTTTCTTACTGTATTTTCTGCTGATTTTTAGTCTTCATTCCAATGTTCCATGACAAAGCAGAGCTGTAATAGAAGGGCTCCAAGTCACTCTGTGAGTGGATACAGAGGGGGAGTGTGCATACAGCATGGCCCTGGGAATTGCAAAACCTGGGTTCTGTTTGAATTATCATTGGCTGCTTTGTGCCTGTACTGTACTGTTACAGCAATGTCATCTGTTTGTCCTTATTTACTAATCCAAGTGTCAGTGCCACAATGTATATTCCTTATCAAGGTACAATACCAAATAAGGACTGAGTATTCTGTATTTATTTTGCAAGAATATTGTTAAATTTTCTTTCAAAACTTCAGAAAATAAGTAAAATGCTTTCAAAAGTCTGTGGGAGAAAAGAACATTATGAAATTGTGCAGTACTTTGAGATCTGAATAAACTAAGCACAACTTATCTGATACTTGATTCTCCATTTAGAGTTCTCCTGTACTAAGTTTTTTTACATCCAACATGATTTCGGTAAAGATGACATGAAGTTTTAAGAGATGTCTGATGCTGTAGAAGAGTAATGGGCTGTTTCTCTCCTTCTCTTTTGGGCAGTTTTGGTATGAATCATGACGGAATTGGAAATTCCTGTGGGACCAAAGGTCACGAAGCAGCAAAGCTAATGGCAGCTCATATTACAGCCAATACCAACCCTTTCTCTTGGTCAGCCTGCAGTCGGGATTACATCACCAGTTTTTTAGAGTAAGTAATCTCTCAAGAAAAATAATGAGTTTTCAAAAAATTAACAGCTTTCAGGGTAAATAGTAGAGATACAGTGACATGTTCTGATTATTTACATTTCTAGAATAAACAGACAGAAGTAGAGTAACTCACTTAAATTTCTTATTTTGTAGAGCACTTTGTCTATGTAATTGCAAAAGCTTCTGCTCCATTCCACACCTTACAGTTCTCCTTTTTAATCTATTCAAAACATTTTGAAGTGCTCATCATATCTCATTACTTCATTAATTTGAGGGTGAGAAACAGAGAATGTCAGAATTTGTGTATGCATGATGGGAAGTATTTTTTAAATAATATGTGCATAATGTGAGGGAATCTAAGGAAGGGAATGAGGTTGAAGTCCTGTTCCTTGTACATTTCATTCCCCAGATTTTCTTCATGCAGTCTTGTGGGTTTTTATCTATCAATGTTCTTTGGTACCATTGGTGAGAATATAAATATAGGACAGGATGGCATAGATCTTTGTATTAATACTTTAAAATTCTGCTAACCTATACTTCTGTGGTGATTTTTATCCAGAAGTAGATTGCTGCCTGAAATTCTACTTCTGTATGAAAAAAATTAAAGAGTCAAAATGTCTTAGTCTCAAAAACGTGCTCATATCAATGCACATCAATCATTGATATATATGATGCATAGCAAAGCCTCTGTATGTGTTTTAAATTGTGGAAGACAAACACAGAACTGTGAATTCACTGAGAATAGATTAATAACAAGACAAGCTTTATTGGAGCAAGTGACAGTTGGTCTGTACGTTCAGCACCATCAGTGCAATCATTCCTTTAAGAAATAAAGGTTGTTCAATATCAGAGACTTCCTGTATTTTAGGAGATGGACTTAAACCAGGCAAGTGGTCTAACCATGAGACTACAAAGAATAAAATGAGCTTCTCTTCCTCTTTCAAGGATCTAACCTCAGAATAAGGTGCTATATTTTGAATCTTACCTGAAGGGACCCATCCAGACTGATACATTTTCTTTAGATTGAATCACTGAATTGGTCTGAAGAGGTGTTTGAGATCCCTTTAGAGTCAGTGGGCAGAGCGAGATGTTTAGCATTGGTGCTATTCAGAAGAAAAAAAGTTCAGTTAGTATCAGGTTAAGGCATTTTATATCACCCTACCTAACTGTGCACCCCCTCCAATTCTATGTACTGGAGCATTTAAGATGAACATATAAAGTAAGGCACACTGAATAAGTCATCCTTACATATATATGTGATACAAGTTTATCACAATATAAATTGGTTTTCTCAAGAGAGGTATGTATGTAGTCATTTAACACTACCATTATTAAAACAATATATACAGAGTAGTTTTGTGTTATCATTGCCAATCATTTCTGTTAGTTCAACGCTGTTTCCTTTTGTAGTCTTTCTAGGAT
Source organism: Chlamydotis macqueenii (assembly GCF_036417535.1). Taxonomy (NCBI): domain Eukaryota; kingdom Metazoa; phylum Chordata; class Aves; order Otidiformes; family Otididae; genus Chlamydotis; species Chlamydotis macqueenii. The sequence goes on along the minus strand of NC_141593.1, from coordinate 21,779,643 downwards.
GTCATACAGCCTAGTTTTAACTATGATAAAGGATACGGTTTTCATATCTCTTCTGAGAGATTATTTCACAGCTTAGTGTTTCTGACTATAAGCTTACAGTTCAGGTATTTTCTTGTAGCATGTGGAGGATTGTTTCTTACCGTTACAGTTCTGCTGTTCTCTGTCTTATTTGCTTCTATTTGTTACTCTCTGAACTCCAGTTTGATTGTCTTGACAACATGTTGTCTATTGATGAAGACATAATTCAACAGATAGTTAGGAAGTAATTTTTTATTTATTGGTTTAGAGAAAGAAACATAGTAAAATTCTGTGGGTTGTGTTATGCTGCAGATGTCATAGAGCTGAACATTGGTTCATAATGTCCCTGCACCATTTTAAATTTCATCCTGAATAAACTTCCTTGTTTCTTTACTTGATATGTATGCAGTGATCTTTCAAATTTCTACTGCCAGTTAAAAAATGTTTAGCTTGTGCCTCCTCTACTTCATGTTTATTTTAAAAATTTATTTTATTATTTACTGTTACCATCTGCATCATTCTTTTTCATTCCCTAGGCTTGATTCACTGTTAAGTTTCATTTTTAAGTCTGTGTGATGCCGGTGAAACTGTAGTTAGATTAGCATAAAGCCAGAATAGTACTCTGGTGAATCTGTTCCCATGGTTCTAATCTCTTCAGGTTTTTTGAGATACTTCTCTATTGTTGCCAGTGTTTGCAACTCTGCTCGAGTTTCTACCATCTGTGAATTTCATCAGAAAATCGTTCCTGAAGATACTAAGTGATATTTGAGCTAGAGTAAAAAAAAAAAAAATTACACACATCAGCATCAATAATAACTTATATTTTATAATATTTTAGCTGTATTTTTGTAACCTGGAATGTAGATGTTATTTTTTTCAAAGCCACCTTGGATAAACATTGTTTTACGCATTGCAATTCTGAATAGATTTTCCAATTGTATAGGATACTGTGTTAAATATGTTTAAGTACTAAGAGCCAAAAGTAACTTCTCCTTCATCTACTGATTTTGCAATCTATTTAAAAAAATGTTAGATTTCTCAAACATGATCTGTTCATTGTAGATCTGTGCTTCTTATTGTTTATAGTACTAATATCCTATAAATGAATTTATTTTTTTCTTATAATAGTTATTTTATTATTTCATAAAATAGCATAGTCTGTAAAAACTCTATATTTTTTCTCCAGTATCTCGTTTTCTCCTCATCTTTTCATGTCATCTCTTTAATGACAGCAGACAGCTGTTGAGATAGTTACATGGGTACCTGCAGGACAGCTCTCAGAAGCCTAGATGACTTTTTTTCCCATTTACACCTTTCTTTAAGGCAGAACAGCTTAAGAGCAGATGCTTTTCTCTTGCAGGTAATGATCAGTGAGCAAGAAGCAGAGAAAAATAGTGAGTTTCATGTGATAGCACTTCCCTGATTGCTCCTATAAGAGCAGAACAGCCTGTATCCAGACAGGAAAAATTATTCTGTTTCTTTCTAATACTTCTTCATAACCTAGCAACAGAAAAGGAAAATACTGATTTAAAGCGTTAAGAGGCGAAGTCTCAAGATGTTGTCATCTATGTCTCCAGATGTTTATTCCAAATAAATTAGACTCTATCCTCTGTCTTTCACTTTTTTCCTCAGGAATGGGAAAACAACTGGGACAGGACCCAGTAGAATACAAAGAAGGAAGACAATTTGAGGGGTTTTTTCTGTGCTGTGAATGAGTATGGCTAGTTGAGGATTCATTTAGCTATGTCTAACAAGAAAGATAGAAGACAATAGGGTGAAATGCAGATATTTAAGCAGAAACTTGAGGCTGTGAGGCTGTATGACATACTGCAACACCTTTTAGATTTATTGGATTGGATTTGGATACAAGTTTCGGCAGGGCTGTCATGACACTAGGATAATGCATCTGGAATTAATTTTGCTAGAAGCTCATTATGTGTTCACAGTATTATATGGTAAGGTAGACAAATGTGGATTTACTAGTTTAACAGCTTGGGTCATAACTTACTGCATCAGTTTTGCACTGTGTGCCATTTTGTAATGTAGATACCGCACTGTCATCAGGCAGAAGCAATTTGAAACAGAAGTCATCCTGGTGACACTTAAAGTAGAGCCTCACCTTCTTTCTTCTCCTCACAGCTTTCTTAAAACTACACCCAGAAACAAATTTTACAGATTGAGGCTTCTGAGGAATAGCCACTAAGTATCACTTAGAAGGTATCAATTCAGTCGGGCAGTAGTTGGGAAAGCAATTTATTTTGCAGGATGGCCGGATAGAGGATTAGTATGGCTCAGAGAATGGCAGTAAGGCAAAGCAAAGCTGTATATTGCTAATAGATCTTTCAAAACTCTCAATAAGGGTGGCCAGCCAGCACAGACTCTGAAATGGCCAAATAAAATATTTTTTTTTTTTCTGGGGAAAACATTCCTTCTAGCACATAATAGCTGTTGTCTGTCAAGCTTTAAGTTAGAGTGAAAGATTGACTGAATCCAGTTTATCAACTAAATTGTTCGTAAGTGCTTTACAGTGGCTTTAAATTTCACTAACCTTTTATGGAATTAAATGCAGAAATACTCACTGAGAATTGAAGGGTTGGAGAGCAGTGTCGGAGAACAGAGATTCCTGTGAGAGGAGTAGAAACCCTTAATATCTGTTTATAGGAGAAATGAACCAAGCCTAAAAATACTGTTTGTGACAGAAATCCAATTAGCGTAAACTTGATTCTATACAGTGTGTGTGTGTGTGTGTATATAGAAAAGTGTTATTTATATATAACATACAAGTTTCATTATATGCAGTATATATTTATATGGGGTATCTATAGAGCCATGGAGATACCTAGACGTAAAGAGGAGAACTTTCTGCTTAGAATTCTTTATTCAGTTACTTTCATGTTTTGTAATTCATGATTTCTGGAATCATAGTTATCTTGTCAGTATCACCTAGGAGAAGGTGCTAGAAGAAGCCAGATGGCCAACTCTGTCTTTCAAAGGCAGAATTATCTTTTGAAGATCAATGGAGAAGAACCAAGAGTCTTTAAACTATTTGAAGAGGTAAGATCTATCACTGGAAATTCTTGGAGACTCTCTAGGATTGCCATACAGCAGGATTTAGATCTGAGACTACACCTTTCTGACTTCAGGAAGGAGCCAAACTGCCTTGGCCCAAGCAAGCCCATGTAGACAATATAAAAAATGGTCCAATGTTTCGGCCCAGACATAATCTGGGGGAGGGGAGCACAGTTCAGCCCACTGCTGTCAGCATCGTGCCAGTGCCAGCACCGAGGGTCCAGAAGCTGAGGAAGGATCACAGATAAGAGCAAATGAACCTAAACTGCGATCCAATAGCACCCCTGTCGCTCCAGCCAGCAAGTCGGCTTTGTCAGGGGCCCAGCTGAAGTGTCTCTATACCAATGCACGCAGCATGGGGAATAAACAGGAAGAGCTGGAGATGCTTGCACACGAGCAGGGCTACGACCTCGTTGGCATCATGGAGACGTGGTGGGATGACACCTACGACTGGAGTGTCAACATGGAGGGGTATAGGCTTTTTAGAAAGGACAGGAAGGGGAGACGAGGAGGGGATGTCACTCTCTATGTCAGCAACCGGCTGGAGTGTGTGGAGCTCTGCCTGGGGATGGAGGAGGAGCTGACAGAGAGCTTATGGGTCAAGATTAGAGGATGGGGAGGGACAGGGGACGTTATGGTGGGGGTCTGTTACAGGCCGCCTGGCCAGGAAGACAGAGCAGACGAAGCGCTCTATAGGCAGATAGGAGCAGCCTCACAGTCACAGGCCCTGGTCCTCATGGGGGACTTCAACCACCCTGACATCTGTTGGAGAGACAACACGGCAGGGCACAGGCAGTCCAGGAGGTTCCTGGAATGCGTGGATGACAACTTCCTCCTGCAGGCGATAGAGGAGCCGACAAGGAGGGGTGCCATGCTCGACCTTGTGCTCACCAACAGGGAGGGGCTGGTGGAGGATGTGAAACTGAAGGACAGCCTTGGCTGCAGCGACCATGACATGGTGGAGTTCAAGATCCACGGGGCAGCAAGGAAAATACATGGCAAGCTCTCTGCCCTAGACTTCAGGAAGGCAGACTTCAGCCTCTTCAGGGACCTGATGGGCAAAGTGCCATGGGAGGCGGCCCTGGAGGGAAGAGGGGCCCAGGAAAGTTGGTCTGTATTCAAGGAGCACCTCCTCCAAGCTCAGCAGAGGTGCATCAAGATGAAGAACAAGTCGGGCAAAAAGGCCAGGAGGCCGGCGTGGATGAGCAAGGAGCTCCTGGACCAACTGAAAGTTAAAAAGGAAGCCTATAGAGGGTGGAAACGGAGACAGGTAGCCTGGGAGGTCTAAAAAGAGGCTGCGCGAGTGGCCAGGGATCGGGTGAGGAAGGCCAAAGCCCTGGCAGAACTGAATCTGGCCAGGGATATAAAATGCAACAAGAAGAGCTTTTATAGGTACGTAGGGGACAAAAGAAAGTCCAGGGTAAATGTAGGCCCCCTCTGGAAGGGAACTGGTGTCCTGGTTACCCAGGACATGGAGAAGGCTGAGGTACTCAATGACTTTTTTGCCTCAGTCTTCACTGACAAGAGTTCTTGTCCCACCACCCAAGCTGTAGAAGGTGGAAGCAGGGACTGTGAGGATGAAGAACCGCTCACTGTACTTGAAGAGCAGATTTAGGATCATCTGAGGAACCTAAAGGTGCACAAGTCCATGGGACCTGATGAGATCCATCCGCGGGTCCTGAGGGAACTGGCGGATGAAGTTGCCAAGCCACTGGCTATCGTATTTGAGAAGTTGTGGCGGTCTGGTGAGGTCTCCGATGACTGGAAGAGAGGGAACATAACCGCAATTTTTAAAAAGGGGACCAAGGAAGACCCAGGTAACTACAGGCCGGTCAGCCTCACCTCTGTGCCTGGCAAGGTCATGGAGCAGATTCTCCTGGAAACCATGCTAAGGCACATGGAGAGCAAGGAGGTGGTTGGTGACAGCCAACATGGCTTCACCAAGGGCAGATCGTGCCTGACCAATTTGGTGGCCTTCTATGACAGGGTGACGGCATTGGTGGACAAGGGACGAGCAACTGACATCATCTACCTGGACTTGTGCAAAGCTTTTGACACTGTCCCGCACGACATCCTTCTCTCTAGAGAGACATGGATTTGATGGACGGACCACTCGGTGGATAAGGAGTTGGCTGGATGGCTGCACTCAGAGAGTGGTAGTCAACGGCTTGATGTCCATGTGGAGACCGGTCATGAGTGGCGTCCCTCAGGGGTCCGTGCTGGGCGGCCCTGTTCAACATCTTTGTCGGCGACATGGACAGTGGGATAGAGCGCACCCTCAGCAAGTTTGCCGATGACACCAAGCTGTGTGGTGCCGTCGACATGCTGGAATGAAGGGATGCCATCCAGAGGGACCTTGACAGGCTGGAGAGGTGGGCCTGTGCCAGCCTCATGAAGTTCAACCAGGCCAAGTGCAAGGTCCTGCACCTGGGTCATGGCAATCCCAGGCACAAATACAGGCTGGGCGGGGAATGGATCGAGAGCAGCCCTGAGGAGAAGGACTTGGGAGTGCTGGTGGAGGGTAATGCGCCCTTGTGGCCCAGAAGGCCAACCGCATCCTGGGCTGCATCAAGAGGAGCGTGGCCAGCAGGTCAAGGGAGGTGATTCTGCCCCTCTACTCTGCCCTGGTGAGACTCCACCTGGAGTACTGTGTCCAGTTCTGGAGCCCCCAACACAAGAAGGACATGGACCAGTTGGAGAAGGTCCAGAGGAGGGCCACGAAGATGATAAAAGGGCTGGAGCACCTCTCTTATGAGGACAGGCTGAGAGAGTTGGGGCTGTTCAGCCTGGAGAAGAGGAGGCTCTGGGGAGACCTGATGGTGGTCTTCCAGTACCTCAAGGGGGCTACAAGAAAGATGAGGAGAGGCTGTTCAGTAGGGCCTGTTGCGATAGGACGAGGAATAATGGTTTTAAAATAGAGGGGGGTAGATTTAGATTAGAAATTAGGAAAAAAATTTTTACGATGCGAGTTATAGAACACTGGAACAGGTTGCCCAAAGAGGTGGTGGAAGTCCCATCCCTGGAAACGTTCAAGGCCAGGCTGGATGAGGCTCTGAGCAACCTGATCTAGTTGGGGATGTCCCTGCTCCTTGCAGGGGGGTTGGACTAAATGACCTTTGAAGGTCGCTTCCAACCCTAACCGTTCTATGATTCTATGATTGTATAATCTACCCGAGAATCTTGGACATAACAATTGGATATGCAAGATAAATACAGGATATGTCTACCTATGCCTTGTATGCTGTCTGGTACTCCAGCAATCAAAATTAACTTTCAAAAAAGTATAAGCCACGACCAGTTTTTGAAGGTAAAATCACTTCAGTTGTATCAAAATTTCGTATCTCTCTCTACAAATCAATGGAGAAAATTTACATTTGATATTATTTGTTGACCTAGACCTTGGATTATCTTTTTTTTTTCTTTGCAGTTTACTAGGATTTTTTTTTTTTTGTAGCTAACAGATAATTGAATAAAAATTGTATGTCCCCAATTACTGTAGATTTCTGAAGCTTTGCAAGTCTTATATTTTGCTGAAAAGGCTACTCAGTTAAAAAGAAAAACAAACAGTTTCTGTAATCATGGACTGGCAATATATTTTTGTGCATTGAGTTTGCAAGAATCCCTCTTTGTCTGCCTCTTTGGTTATCTAAATATACGTGTGTTGCTGAGATATTTGGGAATAGATACTGTAAGAGGAGCATAAAGCTTGGAAATTCTACATCATGTTTTTTACTTTTTCTCTTGGCTACAAAGCAATGTCCATACAGAGGTGGTGATCCTCAGTTTTGCATTGTTCAGTCTGTAAAGATTCTAACATTGAATCCGTTATTACTGTTATTTTGATCAAGCAGTTAGCAGTGATAGCATGTGTGAGACCTTAAGCTTTTAGAGAATGCTCTAGTATCCTTGATATCCTTCAAAACAGAAGATTACTTTGCTATCCTGTGAAATTAAAATACAAAGAAATTATATTGTAGAGTGTTTTACAAAGATGTCTTAAGATACTACACTGAGATACTGGGATGAAATTGCATCAAGCCTAGCTATTTCATAATTGAAACCAGTCCCACTATGTCACATAAAATCTCATTATATTAGCCTAAGATTAGGAAAATTAAAGTCTTTGAGTACTAGTAGTATCTTCTGGAGTAAATAAGAATGTAAGGATGAGTTTGAGATCATCTTATTTCTGTTGCAGGCACTAAAAATTTATTCACTCGCAGTTCAAAAATGTGAATGGTCTGCAAGAATATTCTGTAGGTTTTTTTTTTTACTTTTATATGCTTCCTATATAAGATAAAATCTCAAAGGACAAAAATGAATGTGAGTAGAAATATTCTCGCATTTCAGACGTGAGGATACTTGGGCATTCTTTTCCTTCCTGTTATCTTTTTTACATCTACACAAAGGGCTTTTTTCACTTTTGTAGGCCTGAAAAATGGTATCTATTAGATCACTCTTTCTAAAGTGCTCTGATACCATTTTTCTTCTTGCACCCTTTTGGTTAATTCCCTTAGATTTAGGAGGTCAGTGTTGGTTTGGTTTTTTTTGTTTTTTTTTTTTTTAAGAGTCTGGGTTTTGCTTTGGTGAAGCAAAGAGAAAGGAAGAAGAGCAAGGACATAGACTCGAGTATTACACAATTCCTGAGTCTTATCTGGAAAGGTTATATGGTCCTCAGCCTGTATTCATGCTTTGCACAGTTTTGGTGAGACCTTTCATTACTATTGGAAAGTGTCTGGTTTTATTAATGTGTTTTATAACATGCGCTATTTCTTTCACAAAATACTTTGACACAATACAGTGTCAGGTTTTCACACTAAGTTTGTGAAATGTGTCAGTTTTGTTCAACTACTTGAGAGAATTAATAGAACTGAAGCAGAAGGAAAGAGAAGCAAATTTTCAGTATGAGAGGTGGTGATGTAATGTAGCTTTTTAGTACTGTAACAATATTTCACTATGGTGAAAATCCTATCCTTAGAGCAGAAAAGGCACGTTTTTATATTTACTACAAGGATTTTCACTTACATTTCTGGAATTATGTGTCTTATAGAGTAGATACAGACTTGTAAATTAAAGTTCAATGACTTAAAAGATTTAGATCTGATTCTGTAATCTAGTCCATGCAAGGGTACATATGCCTATGGGTAGAGTCACTTAAGGTAATGAGGGCTTTTTAATGCTATGCCTTTGACTGACTGTTCACAGGATCACAATTTACAAACCAAACTTTGCACTATTGGAATCTATGGAGAAGTTGCAGTACCAGCACAAGCTGATGTCAAACGCTAAAGTTCCCACTGCTTGTTTAAGTCAAGTTCCTGTCTGCCGTTTGGTCCAGATAATGCAGAACAATCAGATTGTATTTGAGTTATTTTCATATTGGAGTTATTAACATGTACTCCTCATACCCGCAAAATACGACACTGAAATATTTCAAAAGAATGTAGGATAGTTTCCCAACTTCTGCTATTAGAAAATACACGTCCTTGCAATAATTCAAACCGTAATAAAGGGGCAAGTACATTACTTTTTATGCCAGAAGCACACAATTGATATTTTAAAGGTAGATTTCAGCTGAAGGGGCGGAGGGACGTGATGTGTGTGCCAGTGAATCACACAAAATTTATTGGAATTAGTAACCAAATATTGTATTTTTTTTTCTGTATTTACCTGGTTATTGCCTTAGTTGCTATTTACCACCTTCTGAAATGATCAGCAGTTGTTTGTTTCTTTGCTTTTCCACAGGGTTTATTGTAGTATTTCAAATAATTTAATAAAATGGGGTTAAAATGAGAACATAAAATGTGTCACTAAAGGAGACCTTTTGCTCAGTTTTTTATTTGCAGATGAAAAGTATAGAAAATTGGAGATCTCCAAAAAATAGTGTAGAACATTCACTTTTGAAATTATGTTCCTTTGGCAAGATGCATGGAAAAGATTTGGAAAAAAAATACAAGTGCTGGCAAAATTTGTAGGAATGTAGGAAAAAAATTTAAAGTGTTGGCATAAGAATTCCTTAAAAATCCTCACTTATTCACATGTGAAATTAAAGTAAAAAAGCATCTGTCCTCTTTTATGCACACTGACTAAATAAAACTGAATAATTATATTTAGCAAAGTCCAAAGTTTCCTAAACAGATTTTACTTCCTTTGTTATCCATTCCACTACACTAAAATATTGTGGTTGGATATGGGCATATTTTAGAAAAAAAACCACTAACCATCAAACAAAACAGTGAATAAACAGTGAAGAAAATATTAAAGTTTTCGAAAATGATGATCTTAGTTCTAACATGAAATTTTAAAGACTAATATTAGTAATACAGTAGGAAAGATCTTGGATCTATAGAAAAGTTTTTACTTGCCCTAGTGTAGGTAAATTGAAGATCTTGCAGAATTTCTACCACTATAACTATTTTTTTTTTCACTGAAATGGAAGAAAAGCATGTATGTTATCCTAATCCTATAAATATTTAGTCATATTGATATTTAAATGTGTTTCACTTTTATATAAACCAGTTGAGCTGCTCATATCTATAAGATTGTACTTAGATGTTTGAAGGTTCAGAAGGGTCATTAAAAATTGTAAGCAGAATTTATTTGCTTAATTTGTTTATTTTTCATGCTGTGACCAAATGTAGATGTTCTTCAGTGAAAACAAATAGAAATCTTAGGAAAAAAAATGAAAATCAGTCTTGTGTGGCTCAAAAATTATCACACTTTAAAAAAGGATAATATGAAATCTATTTCACAATTGAAAATAAGCATTTTTGTTAATAATAATAATGATGAAAAATTACTTTAATCGCTTAATTCCCTCTAATTATTTTTTCTTTTTACTATGGGTGTACCATCTTACTGTTTGTTTATTGCAGTCATACTTGTTTCACACCCAGTGCTGATAAAAGTAAGAACTAGATACATTTTATCATTACTGTGCTTTACAGTCAGTAGAATTCCTAATTGATTTGGTCCTTTATGTTGAACAGTTCGGGCCGTGGTACTTGCCTTGATAATGAGCCTCCCAAGCGTGACTTTCTTTATCCAGCTGTGGCCCCAGGTCAGGTGTATGATGCTGATGAACAATGTCGCTTCCAGTATGGAGCAACATCCCGCCAATGTAAATATGGGGTAAGAAGTCTTAATCCTTATGCTGAGTGTTCTGCTTAGTCATTTGTATATATTCCTTCATAAGATAAATCTTTAGTTAGATGCAATAGTGGGTTACAGATTTCTGATAGTGTGTCTGGTGCCATTATATACGAAAGCAAAGGGTACATTTTAATCCTTATGCTGCATCTTTTGCTTGAGTCATTTGTGTCTACTGTACACTAAAATGTGTGGGTAACAATGAGCTAGGGAAAGCATTCTTTAATTTTAGGGGAAAAAGGAGCCCAGAACACTTGATCTTACTCCTTGTAAAGTGTACTACAGAATTTTCCCTGATTTCAGTTAAATGAGATCAGATTCATGTTGTATTAATCTTGAAACATGAGATCTGTTGTGTTGGCTTTAACATTTAAATTTTAACCTACATTTTGAAGTTACTTTTGTACTTGTATTGATTTATCAGGTCTGGGTTGGTGTTGTTTTTTTTTTTTGTTTGTTTGGGGTTTTTTTCTGACATTGCATATATTGTTTTCATATTGTTCGGATCTCTTTGGAAATATGAATTATTGTTATGGGAACAGAGAAACTTGAAGCTAGATAGCTGAATAGAATACTGAAGTGTTAAATACTAGCAAAACTTTGGCTACAAGTACCGGTGTGCAATAATTAAGGTAAATAATTTAACAGTAGAAACAAAAACCTGCACACTTAGGCCATTATGCAATAAATTTATAAATACTTAGAATCTTGCAGCCCAGACTAGGTAGTAAAAGGTTGCCTTCTGCTGTGCTTATCATCAAATAATCAGCTGAAACTAAATTGAATAAACCTTGAAAACTTATCTAGTGGTTTAAAAGTAAATCGTTTTAATAATATTTTAATTTATACATTATTCAAGTAAAACAATGTAATCATTGAATTTATACTCTATTTACTTCTCTAAAGGCTAGCTACAAAGAAAGTCCATTTTTAGTATCCCTGGGATGATAAATTCAATATTATTCTTGGTATGCCTCTTTGGCAGATGTCATTGTGCAAAGGATTTGAAAGCTGTGTGGCTGGCTGACTAGATCACTGGGTCTTCTACTCCTGGTCCCTCATCAAACATCTTTTGGCCTTTATTGTTCCTCTTTAAGTTCTCACTTCCTACAGCTGTTCTTTCAGGGCCCTATTTTCTGTCACTACATCTAAGTCATACCTTTTATTTTTCCTTTTTTTTTTCTTACAAATTCTTGCCACATACACTCTTTTATTTTCAGACTAAGGAAATCTGCAGGTATTTAATCCATGATTTATAGCACAACCTTTGGAGATATACTGCATTTTAAATTAAACTGGAAAGTTAATAATGTGCAAAACCTGGCTTTTCCACATGTATATTATTTTTTCAAACATTGTTACACTATGTAAACATTGCTGTGATGATCATGCTGCACAGTACACTTCTTTTCTTTCCTGAGGTTTCTAGTGCAGAAACAATTGGAGGTAATTCAGACATGTAGGTAATCTTGACTTTCTGCCTTCTGCTTTCTTTTTTTTTTTTTTAGAAGTTTTTGTTGGGATTCCCTTATAGTTACAAAAAAAGAGGTTGACACCTAGTTGAGGCATTAGTTAAAAGAAATTATGTCTTCATGTGTCCTCTGGTAATTGATGTAGTGTATTGTGTTCCATCAGTGCGCCTTCAATGTCAGCGTAACTTGTAAGTGTCTCAGAAAAAAGACCCCTCTTTTTAAATAGTAGGATTTAGACTGCATATATATTAATATAACAAGTTATAGTAGAAGTCTGGTAATACACACACTAAGAAATGATATCCATTTAAAATGGTGTCTACATTTTAAAATATTGCCTACCATGGCCACAATGCTCTGAAAACGTGGTCATGATGATTACAAATGTACAAATTTCAAGTGATAATTTTGAAGGGAAAAAAAAAAAGTCTTTGGGAGCTGGTAGAGCAGGTGGGAAATACCCACACAAGAAAGACCTATTCATATATGAAAGGGTTTTTACAACTGATTAGTGGAACTCGGTCTAAATACCAGAAAAAGCTAAGTTAAATACTCTGCTCAGCTCTTTCATTATCAAAAGTAAACAGCCAGTGCTCTGGATATTCCTGTTTGGTGCTTTGGGTATTCCTGTTTGATGTACTATTCACATCAAGATGCCATTAATAGTTAATTAATCTTATTCTAACAAACACATGTGCGACTATGGATGAGAAGACACAGTAAAAATCTGTGATTAACAGTGGACCTAGTTTGTATACAGTTTTCTTTCTAGCACTTCTTTTAGCCTTTTTTATTTGAGGTGCCTGGTAAAAAAAGGGGTAGAACAGCTTTTCCAACGTGAGATTTAGTGACAAAGAAGGAAATAAATTCTAAACCAAAGGGAAATCTTGGAGAAAATTGCTTGTCTTTTTCTGTTGCTCATATTCTGCACTGATTTGTGATGGCAACACATGACAAGACAAACAATCAAACTCTCAAATCAAATGCCAAAAAAATTACAAGTCTCTTTTGGGCTCTGATGTAGCTGTCGAGATAGCTAGTGTTTTTAATGTAGCTTGGAAAATCTTCATGTTCCTTCTGCTTTGGAATTCTGTTGTAATGTCTTATTAACCTTTAGAAAAATTACTTTTCAGCCATCTAGCTTTAATGTTAATCTGTGTTCATTGCCTTTTCTCCCATATTTCCTCATCCATTCCCTCTGTCTGTTTATTCTAAACTGTTCCTTGTTTTTGATCGTAGATCATGTTCTAATCCTGTAAAAAATTTTGCACATTTAAGTACCTGAAGCCTTTCTCACTTAACTTTAACTTGAGGTTAAATACATGGAGAAGTGTTTGAACAGTTAAGGCATCAGAACGAAAGTAGAATCATAGAATGGTTTGGGTTGGAAGGGACCTTCAAAGGTCATTTAGTCCAACCCCCCTGCAAGGAGCAGGGACATCCCTGACTAGATCAGGTTGCTCAGAGCCTCATCCAGCCTGGCCTTGAACGTTTCCAGGGATGGGGCATCCACCACCTTTCTGGGCAACCTGTGCCAGTGTTCTACCACCCTCATCATAAAATTTTTTTTCCTAATATCTAATCTAAATCTACCCCTTTCTATTTTGAACCCATTACCCCTTGTCCTGTCACAACAGGCCCTACTGAAGAGTTTTTCCCCGTCTTTCCTGTAGGCCCCCTTGAGGTACTGGAAGGCTGCTATAAGGTCTCCCCAGAGCCTCCTCTTCTCCAGGCTGAACAGCCCCAGCTCTCTTAGCCTGTCAAATACTAAAGGGCTTTCGAGTTTCTTTCTTTCAATGTGTGTGTTTACTGATAAGAAGCCAATTTGATCTTAAAAGGAGCTGTTTGGTAGGTGTTTTGATACTATTGTAAGAACTCGACCTAATTAAACTGTTTAGTCATTTATGGGCAGAGCTGTTCCAGCAAAAGCCTTGTGGTCATTGGTCAGATTTCCCTGTATTGTTTAGCACATTAAGTCAGACTAGAATTCAAAGGGATGCTTTAGCTCTTTGAGCTGAAAAAATGAACCTAGATGTTAGCAAGTAGAAAGTAATCCTTCTCATGTTACACGGTGCATTGTTCTTTATACTATACTTTCCACCATTTCTGATACAGGGGCAATTTGAATAAAGAATTGAGGGGCAGTGTCTCAAGCTACTTAAAATATTTTGGTTTTAGGGTATACTTTCAGATTCAGGAGACCATTAAATTTATGACTTACAGTGACCCGAATTGTACTGGTGGAAATTTCACCATATATAATGACGCATTGCTTTTACCTAAAGGCAGTATATGCTTTCAAGTATCTTACTGGATTCACTGCAGTGGGAGATTTTGAGGTTATTAAGAACAGTGCTAGTTCCTGTTCATTTATGTAGCTACTGGATATGCTACGTCTTCTAGTGTGATGCAGTGTGAATTCTCTTCTGCTGATTGTCAGGTGTGTCTCAGTTCTTTGCTCTGTTTGTGTGCCAGTTCCCCTGGTAGTTCAGTACTTTTTTCAATCCTTTTGTTTAGGTGAGTGTAAGAACTTTATATTCATTGACTCCTTACCTCCTTAACCTTTAAGCATCTGCCTAGTAACAGTTGGCTGTCTCTGGTTTAACTCAGGAAAGAATTCCAATCTTGACTTTGAATTTCTCTGTTTTATGAGTTTAAGTAATACCTGGAATATGCCTGACTGTAACTTACGGATTTTGTGGTTCAAAATAATGCTTTATTTTAGAGCTGGTCCCCACATTTTTAGGATAGAGGCTAAAACCTCAAACATTTTAATAGCAGTTAATACTTTATGCATATGGTTGATATTGCTGTGGTGCATTTTATGATCTGTGAAGCTGTTGGCTGCTAGCTTGGGTTTCAGAGATAGTGCCTTTCCACCATCATTTATTTCAGTAAATACTTTGAGTAAAGGGGAAAGGGGGCAAACTCTCCTTTCCTTTGCGTACATGGCTTCACTAAAATCAGCAAGACCACTCTTCGTATTTCACATTAGAGTTTAACACATCAGGTAATGTATTTTAGCTGATGACAGGTAGCTCTCTTCTTTGTTATGGTCTTATGTTTGCAATTAAGTTCTCCAGTTAGTTTGCCAATGAAAATAGCGTTGAACTCAAATACCAGTTTTTATTCACATTTTGTGAGTACATTTTTGAGGGTGGGTAGAGTTGAAGCTGTGAACTTAGTGCTTGTAACCAGGCAGAATGAAGATACGCTCTCAGAATAAGGAGTCTTTATTCTGCTGCCTTCAGTAGCTTCTTTGCGTTAGTTGTCTCTAGGAAGTTTTTAATGAGCTATGGAGAGTGGCCGAAAAGTTCATTACTGTTAATGGAAAGATGCTGGGGAAGTGTTGACTACAGAAATACAGGATATGCAGTTGTCACACCTTCAGTGCTTCCTGGTTCCCCACATGCCAGTTCAGAGACAGAATAGTTTAGCTGAATTAGTAATGACCAAATAAAAAAGCATTGGTCAGCTAACATTCAAATCCAGGAGAGTTAACAAATTGCTATACACAGTGTCTCTACAGTATTCCTTCTACGGCAAAATAGCTTGAATTACAATTGATCCTTGTAGTCAGGTGATACAGACTTTGATATTAGTGGATTAAACTATCACTTTTTTTTTTTTCACGAAACACTGATCTGATTTATTCCAGTTAAATAGAGAGGTATTACGCTTGAGGTAGGGTTTTTATAGGAAGGTGGAAGCAGATGCTGGAAGCTGTTTTTTCAGAAGGAAAGGCAGAGAAGCCACTGGTGTATCTTTGCACCAGAACTTCCAGTTCCCTTCAGTTCCCTTACCCATTGATACTACAACTAGGATTGTGCATTCAGTTGAATCTGTACATAGTACTTAGTAACTCACTGAAAAGTGACTTTTTTTTCCTCCAGCTTCATATGTTGTACTGTGGCTAAGTTACTTTATACTTACTGTTTGTTGGAGCGTGAGTAGTTTGGTCAGATGGGTTTATATTACGTTGCTCACAAGCTGGTGTTAACTGTATGTGTAGACAAAGAGAGGAATTGAAGTTCCTGGTATTATATTCTGTCATTTTAATAAATCTTTCCATTATTTTTTATTTCATAAGGTCTTGCTGGTGAAGTGTAAAATGTCTCATCACTGTTGGGTAGGCCTTTTCTGTTTAGAGTGATTTAAGTTTCAAGCTTTTCTTGTGTAAGGACTTACAGGATCATGCTATAATTAAGAACATTTGGAGTGCTTTCAGCTTTGTTCTTAAAGTTAATTTAATTACTTTTTTTTTTTTTTTTTAAGATTAGGAAGTGTATACCCAAGAGACATTCCCTCCTCTCCCCCTGCGTCTCCCCCCACCTTCTCCCTCCTCTATCCTCTTTCTCCCCCTTCTCTCTTCTCCATCTCCCCCCCTTCTCTTTCTCCTCCCACTTATCTTTCTCAGCCCCCTCTTTCCCCCCTCCTCTCCTCTCTCTGTCTCTTCCCTCGTTTTTCTCTCATTTTCTCTCTCCCTCTCTCTTTCCCGTCCCCCGCCCCCAACTGACATTTCATCAATGTGCCTGGACCTTATGAAAGTTGTTTTAAAAGTGCAAAGGGAAGTGAGTCATCAGAGCAGGAGTGCATTAGATGATAGCAGAAGCAATAATGACATTCCAGATACTAGGATGTAGTTTGAGTAAAGATGAGATAGATTGCATGGATTTGAAAGGGAAGATGTTACTTGGAAGTGACTGACCTTGTGGGGCTTCTGTAGTTTCCATAAGGTTCACATAAGCACCCAATATTTAGGAAAGAATGCTGGTAACATAATACAATGTACAACCTAAGCTTCGGATTCTATTTTACATTATTTCAGCATGTTGTGATTCATAACATGCTGCACCACTTAATGAGCATTTAGTAGTAGAATACTAAAATGGTAACTTTTGGGTGCTTATCTGAACTAAACTTTGAACCTTCTGAAGTTCACCCATAACTGTAGTCTTCTGGTTCTAATCACGTTGCCAGCAATATTTCAGCAGTGAGGCTGAAAATACTCTAGGTTAATGTTTTTCAGATACGAATTGTAAGTTGCAATTCAAGCTAATTATTTTTATGTTTTATTTTAGCAAATGCTCATCAAGAGGTGCAGCATATTATAGATTAAACATGCTGAAGTAACATAAAATCCTAACTAACATTTTAAAATTTTATTTTAAAAAAAGAAACACCCAAATTATCATACTTTAATATGCATTGTGAATGTATTTCCCATCTTTTTTTTTTTTTTAATGTTATGGACCAATCTGCTAACTTTTGTTGGAGGCTTTCATTAGTGTTAAAAACATTAAGAACAGCACAGGAAATTGATCTTTGCTCATATTACTGAGTTTTCATTGTGCTGTATTGTAACCATTTATGATTATTATGATATAGGATGCTTAGATGTTACCTAATTTGAAATGCCTGTATGTACCTCTGCATGACACAACAGAAAGAGGCTCCATCATTGATAACACTTAGGCAAAAGGAAGATAATTTGATTTGCTGTTTTTTTTCTCTAGATGGGTTCAGCTTTGTTTAATTTACTGCAAATACAAGCATCCGAATTCCAAACTGAAGTCATGGAGCCCTAAGATACACCGTTACAGGTTGTCATCTATCTTGTCTTGATCTTGTGAAAGGCCTCAGCTTCAGTTTATGTTTCCTGGATTTTTAAAACACTTTCCATTGTTTACTTTACAAATTAATAGTTATTAAATCCACGTATTTGGAAACTGACTTTGAGGTCATTGATTAATTTTCAGATTATGCTTCTTTCTCTTAGTTTCAGTAAATTATTCACACAAATTTAATATTGGCAAAAGATATGTTAGCTTCATCCTGTGTCCACCAATTAAGAAAAGGCTACCCTAAAGGGTCATCTTATGTTGGTGGGTGGGTGTGGGTGGGTTTGTGTGTGTGTGTGCATGTGTGTGTGCGTGTTAGTGTGTGGGAAAAAAAGCAGTATGCTTTCTACTAGTGATTCTGTCTCTACTAGTGATTTTGGTCCTGACCTTTCCAGAGCAGTTCTTCATATATTTTTAAGGCTATCTTATTAAAAACAGTTGCATGGAGATGTTGCAGATGTGGATGGCAGTAGTAAGGGAATTGCTTAAATCAATGTCTGTGAAACTAAGGTAGTACCAGGTATACAGTTGAGCTGGAGAGCAGAAAGCTTTATGCACCTTAGTCAGAATTTTTCTGTTAACTTTCCAAAGTCAGATGAAAATAAAGAAGATATAGGCATAGTAGTACCTGGTATAATTCCGTTTCCACCTAATGAAATAACAGCACAGATGGATTTTCCACTTCTTTTTAGATACGTTATTTGTTTTCAAATGACTGTTAATGTTATTTTTCATTTCATGTACAGGGTGATGGAGAATGTGCTTCAGATTCTACTCTTTCTTTTAAATGGAAGACAGCAGGGGAAAATAAACAACTTCTTAAATAAGTTTGGCCATATTTAAAAAAAATTACAAAAATACTTGAATTTCTTGTTTTTGATATAAATTGCTTCCACAAATTGATACATTGTGTTATTTTAGTTAATAAATGCTCTGTGTTTCGTGTAGTTTTCCATAAGGAAATATTCTGTTGATTTTGGGATGTTGAATGTCTGTCTCAAACATAACTCCTTTTGATTTAAGGAGAGGTTTTTGCTTAATAGTGTGAGAGAGCCCATAGTAATTTCACATTACTTTCATTTTGCCTTTAGGGATTTACTGAAACAAACTCCTGCTGAAATTAAAGTCTGACTAAGGACAATCAGACTATATCAGTAATATCTATTTTTTATATAGTGCTTTTCATTCCATCTACCAAAGTAGTTTAGGAAGAAGGAAAATATTTTTCTCGTTTTGTGGAGCAGGGAGGTGAGCTGACACACTTAAAATTGTCCTGCAAACAGATGAATGACTAAAATACTTTTGGAGTGCTGTATTCAGTCTAGTGTCACAAAGAAGCCTGAGTACAGAGAAAGAATTCTATCAGAAGGAAATTGTTAAATACTCGCATTTATGCCTGGCAATTAAATACGTGTTTTAATTACTACTTACACTTACATGTTACTATATAGATGGCGTACTTGTGTGCACGTATCAAAAGTGAAATTCTGTGCATAAGCTCTGGAGCACAAACCAGAATTCTGAATTCAAATCACCTTGAAATACAGATGTGTTCAATTCCAGACTGTTATCCAGATCTGATTTTTTGCAATGGTTGAAGTTGTTATTTCTTAATGCAATTGAATTCTTGACTTTTCAGAACATTGAACCAAACTTCACAAAGTCAGCACAGCATTAATTTAAATGTTTGAACTTGATCAGATGAAAAATAAACAAAAGGTCACAAGTAGAATCGACACAGTCTGACACTTTTAATTATGATTTGACAATGTAAACCACACATGAAGTATAAGCAAGTAAATTACACTAATCTTACTCACACAAGGAGCAAGTAAATGAAATGTAAAAGTAAATAAGGCAAGATTATGACAGGAGCACCTCATACTGTATCTGAAAGGAACCAATTTTAGGTTTTCACTTTGAAATCCCAACTGTATTGAAGTTTGGATTAATGGTTGATTTAGATGTGAATTTGGTTTAGTGTTGAATTTTAGCACCTAATGGCTGTGAAATTTTTAATCTAGCTAGATTTTTTCAAGAATCTTTGTGATGTATCTTCTGCTCTTTTCCTGTTCTATTTGCTATTCTAAAGCATATATTTATTTGTGTGTATCTCAATCTGAAAATTTTATCAACTGAGTGGCAAAAGCAAGTGTTTTATTCAGAGATTTAAGTAAATATTTATACTACTTGCATTTAAATGAAAAATTCTTATCTAAAAAGTAGGATAGTCCTACATTGGCTGCAGGTATGCTTTTACAAGTGGCAATATTTCTCTTGAAAAGAGGCTCGACTATTCACTTAAGTTTTGCTAGGGCCACCCACCAAATAGGACGAAACCCACCAAGTAGGCCTAATTGTAAAAAATAGGATGGAAACTCTAGAAATCATGATTACTTGTTCCTTATCATTTCAGACCATTCTAATATGGTATGTTTTTAGTAGATTTTTAAAAAGATGCCTTGCTTCTACCAATTGTGAAACTGAATACACTGTGTGTTATAACAATCCTGTAAGAATGGCACCAGCTGATTTTAAACTTGGAAAATAATTTTGCATTATTCAAAAAGAGCTTGTACTGTTGGACTGTTACTGCAGCTGCTAGCGAATAATGTATAAATAAATCAATTTGTTTATGCAGTATAATGCAAGGAGCATGAATCTTAGGGTAAACTTAACAATTTTAGTGTTAAGTCCTGTTAACGTGTATAGAAAAGATAACCTAGGTGCAAAATACTAATTAATTTCCTCAATGAAACAATGAACTTTGGGAGTGGGGTGGGGGACGCCTAACAATTTTAGTTTGCTCACACTGTCGTTTCCTTTTTGCTCTTTGTACCGAAGTTCAGCTATAGAATCTCTACAAGGATTATTTGTAGGATATGATTTCAAGCAGCAGTTATGTAAAATGAAATAGTAATGACTATCTTAAGATCATTTTAAAGATCTGAGTATCTTTCAGATTTTAAAAAATACTTAAAACCAGAAAATATCTATAATCAAGTTGTGAATTCTTGCACAGATCTCAAAGTAATAGAACAAAAGTTATCATGTAAGTCATTTACTGTGAAAGTAAAACATTTCTGATTTCATTCTGCATACTTAGCCAAACCCAGGGGTAACTGAAGCAACTATGAAGACTTACCATGTTCAGCCAGCTTTGGATCATGCCCACATTATGAATTTCAGCCCTTAGATAGTGTTAACAATGAATCTTCAATGTCAATAGAACTGGCTTAATTTAAATGAGTAAATGTGCAAAACCAAATGAGAAAATGTGATAGGAAAAAAGATTGTTTGAAAACCTGTGTTTGTTTAACACAGATAAGATCGGGAAATAGGATAGGTTAAATAATTTATGAAATACCAGCCACAAATCTAAAAAGCCTAAAGGCAGTATTCTATTAGAGTAGCTCTATTAGTAGTAAGTAACAAGTGCTACAGAGGAGGAGTGCAAGTAGTCTGAGCTCAGAAACTTTGATTTTAACTAAAAAAAACCAAAAATAATTGTTGCTGATTCATATTTCAGAATTAAGTGTCCTTTTACCATGTACTTTTGAGGCAGATAATGACAGTAGTGTAGATACTATAGTGCATCTGAAGACTGCTCTTAGAGCAGCACTAAAATATACTAGGCTCAGTATTAGCACTAATAGAGAAAAAAACAACTTGTAGTCTACAATCTGATGGTTCCAGAATTTTTTTGACAGAATATTCTTATGTAAAATATAGCGTCTTTGAAATTGGTCCAGAATATTTTACAACCATCTATATATTTATCTCTCTAGACTAGTTCTTAATAGTCTCTATTCAAAACAAGTTTTTGTATATGTGTGTGTATGAGGACTGAAAGCAATTTTAGGCTTTTATTCTGATCAACTTGCTTCTGCCTTCTTTCCTAGGAAGTGTGTAGAGAGCTCTGGTGCCTCAGCAAAAGTAACCGCTGTGTTACCAACAGCATTCCAGCAGCTGAAGGTACTCTTTGCCAAACAGGGAGCATTGAAAAGGGGGTGAGTACAAATAATTTATTGTTTGAAGGTACAATGCATTGTTTAGAGACTACAGGAAGAAAGAACTAGGAAATTTAACTTATTTATATATAATTATATATTTATATAGTTAATTATGAGTAACTATAAAAGTTAAAAAAAAAAACCTTGTTATTTTAGAATATGTTTGCATCCACTGGTGGTGTCCTACAGAATTATTTTACGATTATTTTTATATATGAAATTTAATAAAGTGTTTATTCTTGTCATAAAATTCTATAGCCTAGATATAAAAAAAAAACCCCTAACCTAAACTGTGCTACTTACTCTTTGTATATTTTTGAGTAGTTTTTGTGAAAACTCCTTTGTTAATCTTTATTGAACTTTATAGCACTCTTCCATAAAGGACTGTTACAAGTCTAGATCTGGCATGGACTTTCAAAATGTAAAACAGATCTAGAGCCTGAACTCTGTTATTTTGTTAGAAAATAAAAAAATCTTTATTCCTTCAGATATAAGCTGAATCATACAAGCATATAGAAAAAATACTGTCTTAATGAAAGGGTTTTCTAAAAGTCTACACTTCCCAGTGACATTTCTGGTTTGAGTTTGAATATTCTTTTAGTGTTATTACACTTGGATAACTGTTTAGCTTTAAATGATTTTACTGTGCGGTCTGATAAACTCTTCTACCTCACAGAAAACTGCAGAAAGTCAGTGTTGCAATAGATAGGTCTAGTGCTGTTGTATCTCTCTGAACATGTGAATTTGATTTTAAAATGATGTCTGTATGTCCATAGTTCCAGAAAAAGCTCTGAAACTTAGTTTTAGATTAAGAATGGTTAAAGAGTGTTTCTCAATTGCAAGGCAAAGTCTATACAGATCTTAAAGAGGAGAGAAGATATTTTAGTTACTGATTTACAGGACATGTACTGGGAAAAAAAGTGAATTCTGTATAATATAGGGATAATATATTTTATGCAGATTTGTACAAAGTGAAGAGAGCTTATTATATTAAACAGTTTTCAGTATCTGTCTGAGAGTTGCTGCGTCTGTCCATAAGATTTACTGCTCCAGATTGGATTTTTTCCTAAGAACTACTGATGTCTGTTCACATTCTGACTTTTGCCATGCTAGCTGGGCTAGTTTCAAGAAAGATTACGCTGCATTTTAACTTACAATCTGATGCTTAAACAAAAAGAATGAAAGCTTTTAGGCAGCTGTCACAGTTTATTAATGCTTGTTGATGGCTTCATTCAGGGCTCATGACTAGCATCATTCTGATGGCTTTTCCATGCTGAGTTTTGAAATGCTGCTGGACCATGTTAAATAAATTCAATGAAGGGGTTGTTTAAAAAAAAATAGAGTGCTTAGAGTTAGCCAATTAAAATAGAGACCTTTGCATTCTACCAAAAATGTTACCTTTTATTAGAGTAATAGAAAAATGTTAGAAGCCCTACTCTTAAATCAACAGTCTAGGTTTACTTTGGAACCACCACTGCTTGTCAATGACAAGGAGCAATTTACCTCAATTTATTTTATTTTAAACCATGAGACTACAATGACCAAGTTGAGATGCTTTGAAACACTGTTGCTGTGTCCACCTGCCAGAGGCTTTAGTCAGTTTGCTCTCTACAAAACATCTTTTTCCAGTATCTTGTTCCATCATTAGATATTAGAGGGAAATGAAAGAATCTGTACTCTTTTACAAAGGTAGATTGTTCATGCCAGTTAACAGCAGAGAATTGTATCTGTAAAATTCCTGTAAATTAATAGTTCCTGACAGCAAAAAACCAGAAAATACGAGCTCTTTCCAAATATGTAATTTTCTTTACCACATACAAAGAAGGAAATAATAGGTTACATTATTATTATTATTATTATTATTATTATTATTATTATTATTATTATTATTATTATTATTATTATTATTATTACTATTGTCACACCTAAAGGCCACAACCAAATTAGGCCCTGTTTTGCTGGGCTGTGTCCAAATCTATGATAAATTATGTTCCCTGCTGTAAAGACCTAGCAAGATCTCACAGTACTTAATCATATTTGGAGGGTCAATTTCTGCTTGTAGTTACACTAATGTAAATTTGGTGTAACT
The DNA here is from genome assembly GCF_036417535.1 of Chlamydotis macqueenii. Taxonomy (NCBI): domain Eukaryota; kingdom Metazoa; phylum Chordata; class Aves; order Otidiformes; family Otididae; genus Chlamydotis; species Chlamydotis macqueenii. The sequence goes on along the minus strand of NC_141593.1, from coordinate 21,756,212 downwards.
ATTAACTCAAAGCAAAATTTGATGCAATGTGCATTAATATCTTATTGGCAGAGTTGGAAGGAATGTCTACAATTAAAATGGCCTAACACTCTATTATAAAACCTTCTTTCAGTTGCTTATGTAAAGTTGCCGAACTTTTAACTCTTCGGGTTGAAATTTTCCACAGTAGATGTCTGCCTGTGCCTGAAGGTTTTTAGAGTGTTTTCCATAAATTTACTCAGCTGTTTTCTGCATACAGGGAAAGAGAATAGAGTGGTTTCTTGCTGCTGATGGAACTTGTACATCTGTTCTATTTTGAAGCTTTAATATGTTCATGCTTTGGTGAAGGGTTTTACGTATCGGCTGGGTTCAAAAAGGTACACCTTTTCCTAATTTGTAATGATAATTTTAAATATACATGAAGTTTCTCTCTGGTATATGGAGAGATGCATTTGTGAAGGTAAACTCACCGACAGATTTTTTTTAAGTGGATATGGTGCATATAAAACAGTAAGACAAAACTGATAGGAATGTTTATTTTGTCTTTGAATTTAAAGTAGTAAAAAAGTAACCTTTTCTAACATCATTGTTTAGATCCATGCTAGTAATATAAAGGAGAGGCAAATGTGCAAAAAGTGAAGATGCAGTATGCTGAAAGGACAGTTTAAATAGCTAGATTGTATGATGATTTGAGTTCTTACTGGACATTAAGATAAGGTAAATTTAAGTTATTATTGAACATTAAGTTTTCTTGCAGAATAATTGTAGAAGCAATGATTGAAAACACATTATTAAAATTGAGGTAGCAAATTGAAATTGCATTAATCTTTTTTTTTCCCCTACAAAAGATGAAATCAGTTTTCCTCAATATTAGAGTACTTGCTGTGTGAGTTTTCTAAAAGCATACTATTATAAATCTTAGTTCTGTTAAACAGCTAATAATCGTATAAGTGACCTCAAATGTCCCACAATATAATTTTTTTTTTATTTTATTATCAGTCATCTCTGCAAATAATGTAAGCAGTCTGAAATTTTTATTACAGAATTTTTTGCACATTTTACGTATACTGAAGTGCATCACCACTGTCTTTCTAGTTGAACTAATTGAAAGTTATTTATTCAACGTTAGAGAAGAATTGACATTTCAGTTCTAAACCTTTCATGAAAGAGTGTTCTTTTAAAAGTTTTCACCTGCTCATATTTCTTCATTTACTCATTACTCAATAGTTCTTGCCTCATTATAGCAGATGAGGTTGCTGTAATTTGTGAAGTGTATTTCTGTAGTCTCATTAGAAATAATGAAGATTTTGGTAGTTTTTAATTACACTGATAGAAATTTTATGCATCAGTGGGTTCTGGTGAAAGATAAATTTCCACTAGAAAGTCAAGAAGAGGCACCAAAGTGAGTAGTAAGTCCTCAGATTTAATTTCATTAGAGGAGAAAAAACAGCATCTAAGGAGTTTTTACAGGGTAATATGGGAATGTGGAAGACAATGTTTGCATGACAGAGGAAATTACAGAGTTCAGGGATTTCACACAGCTTTGGAAAAATAAAACAGGTAAAATGTAGCTGTCTATTGTATACAGTCATTGTAGTATGGAATTAGGATGCTTTGCGTGTTCTGTTCTACATATTTTATGTTCTTGTGGATTTAACTTCGAGTGTCTTTCATTTCTTAACTTTGATTTTGATATGTCTGTAATATATGTAAAATATTCTTAATTAAGTTATTACCATACATTTTTATTTTTAGAAGCATTTTAATTTTTAGCTTTTTACTTCAGCATTAGATAACTGTTCATGTACTTTTGTGTCATCTTTAACAGAATGCTGCAAGGAGATTTTATCTTTAGTTAATAAAATCAATATCACTTAATGTATCACTATAATGAGAAGAAAACCAGAAGATTTTACTCCTTCAAGTGTAATTCACATAAATACTTCATTCTCCAACATAATTGCACTGTTAGAGGTGTTGCAAAACACTGTGCCATATGGCTCTATCTGTACTAGCTAAAAATGTGAGTTCATTATATGGGCTGCATTATATATTATGTAGACGTTCACTGGTAGCTTGGATTTAAGAGAAGCTCCATATAGAATCGTAGCATCATAGAATCATAGAATAGCTTGGGCTAGGAGGGACCTTCAAAGGCCATCTAGTCCAACCCCCCTGCAAGGAGCAAGGACATCTTCAACCAGATCAAGTTGCTCAGACCCCCGTCCAACCTGGCCTTGAATGTTTCCACAGATGGGGCATCCACCACCTCTCTAGGCAACCTGTTTCAGTGTTTCATCACCCTCATTGTAAAAAATTTTTCCTTTTGTCTAATCTAAATCTACGCTCTTTTAGTTTAAAACTCCATGTCCTGTCACATCCGGCCCTACTAAAAAGTTTCTCCCCATCTTTCTTATAGGCCTCCTTTAGGTACTGGAAGACCACTGAAGGCTCCTTAGAGCTTTCTGTTCTGCAGACTTAACAACCCCAACTGTCTCAGCCTGTCCTCATAGGAGAGGTGCTCCAGCCCTCTGATTGTTTTTGTGGCCCTTCTCTGGACCCTCTCCAACAGGTCCATGTCCTTATGCTGGAGGCTCCAGAGCTGGACACAGTATTCCAGGCAAGGTCTCAAGAGAGCAGAATAGAGGGAGAGAATCACCTATCATGGAACCTGTTTACTGGCTTAAACCTAGGGTTTGTAAATTTAGAACTCCAAGAAGGATAAACCCTCTTTTCCTCAGTAAAACTCCAGGAAAACTTGTGTCCTTGGATTTTTTTTTTTTTCCTTTTCCTTCTGAAGACAGGTGTGGTAGGTTGACCCTATCTAGCAGCTAGGTCCCCACCCAATCTCTTGCTACCTCCCCCAACCCCTCCAGGAACAGAGAAGAGAATCAGAAATGCAAAGGTGAGAGAAACTCATGGTCTGAGATCAACAATTTAGTAAGTGAAAGGAAAAGAAAGAAAAAGCAAACAAGAGATCAAAGGCTCACTGCTTCTCACCAGCAGACTGTTGCCCAGACAGTCTCTGACCTGTGGCTACTTTTGAAAAACCCACATCCCCAGTTTTACTGCTGAGTATGATGTCATAGAGTAGAAGATATCCCTTTGGTCAATTTAAGTGAGCTGTCCCCTGCTCACAAACCTAAAACACAGCACCATACAGGCTGCTATGAGCAAAACTCTGACCTGGCCAGACCTAGTTAGAAAAGGCAATACATTTTGAACGTCAGATTTTAAATAGACTACTTTATCTTTTCTGTAGACACATTAATACTTCTTTTTTGTTTCTGTAACTGGTAGAGGATAAGACTTATAAACAGAAATGTAGTGGATTGTAACAGCTGTATTTTAAAACAGATACAGCACATACAGTGAAAAAAGAGGTCATGGAGGATAAAAATATTGTGAGAGAAGAAACAACAGTGAATGTGACTAGAAAAATAATGTTACAGGTCACACTAATGTCAAAATAACAAGAAAATAATATAATAAGGAAATATATTAAATGGTAGCATGTGTTGGTATGCAAAACTATGTTGTATCTAGGTGCATTTGCTGATGAGAAGCTACATATTTTAATGTTAATATATCATTTTAATGTACATTCTTGAGAGGTAGACACTCGAACACATTTGACAGTCTAGAATTCCGTTTTATTCAGAATGAAATTTCTAATTAAAAATAAGGATTTTTATTCATTTTCTTTAACATACTATACAATCCCTCTTCATATCAAACTCCTATTAATTCCTTTTTTTTTTTCCCTGAGTAATGACTGAAGGTTAAATTGTCTTTTTCAGTTGCTTTCAGAAAAATCCAGATAATTCAGATCCTTCTGAATGACTGTATTTACTTGTTTATGTATGTCCCACATTGCTGGCACTGAGGCTTTAGTGATCCTTAGGACTCAGAAGAAGAGAAAACTTGGTTTTGCTGTACCTATGAGTATAAAGTCAACATTGAGTCTTCCAGTAGTGCATGTGAATGGACAGAGATAGGTCTATCTGTCCATGTCTTCTGTGCATGTCTTGGTGCTTTTTGTCAAATTCATATGGCTGATTCTGGACACAGCAGTTGTCCGGGTTTTTTTTTGTAAAGGGTCAAGGGTCTGTTATGGGAGTTCAAGGGACTTAAACAGCAGATGCCCACCTTTTGGAAGTGAAATGTGCAGATTCAGGTCACAGTAGACCTGAGGCCGTGCTCCTCTCTGTCACCTAAGCCTATAATGATAGGAAAGGGTTATCTAACCAAGCTACTCCAGAATCTCAATGATGCAGTAGACACCAGAATGTGAGTCAAGCTATGGGCTTCAGGATTATTTCTAAATGGTTTAAAAAAGGTTTCTGACTAAAGGAAATTATAAACTTATTTTAACAATTAGCCATTTTTGCGAATTTTTTTGTCATTTTTTATGTCCCAACATAAGTAACAATATTGCGAAGTTTAAGTGTCTGCGTGAGTGAAGTACGTGTGTTCATTCTGTCCCTGAACAAGTGGCTAGTCACTATTATACAATGATTTTCTGTGCCATGTCTAATGCTTTGGCACTACTTTTATTATGTCTGTAGTGTTAGTATAAATGAAGTACTGCAAGAAATTCTTCTTCCATTGTAACCTGATCCAGATTTAATTTTTTTAAAATGTAGGGGAATACTTCTTAAAAAATCCTATCCGGGGAATTTTTCATTTTGGGTAATGAATCCCCTACATGAATCCTAAGTGGAGGGTGTTTTACTAAGCTGATCTTAGAAATGAATCTTGGTGTTTAAAAGAATGTAAGCAACTTGCAGTTCCTTTCATGTGAAACATTAAGGAGGATGTATGAGGGGAAAAAAAAAATAATCTTTATTTTAAGCTTGCCTTAACTTCTGGTGTGTGTTAGGGGCCTATAATTCAGGACTTAGTGAAGACAATTAACAAATCACACACACCCTCACCAATGTCTAAACATGGCTAGAAGAAGTAAAATATTAGTCTTGTTATCTATACAGAGGATGCTAATGCCTATAATTGGTCATTGTCTGACCCTTGTATTTTTCTGTCCTGATAACTCTGTCAGCCTGGAAGCTAATTTTGTGGTTTTTTTTGTGAAATCTTTCAGTGGTGTTACCAGGGAGAGTGCGTACCTTTTGGCACTTGGCCTCAGAGCATAGATGGGGATTGGGGTCCATGGTCAATATGGGGAGAGTGCAGCAGGACCTGCGGGGGAGGAGTCTCCTCATCTATAAGACACTGTGACAGTCCAGCGTAAGTAGCTAAAGTAAGCTGGAGCCAACAAAAAGACACATTTGGAAATTATTCAAAACTGTGGTTTCACATGTTATCTGTAAAAATGTTTTGCTAGTTTGCCAACATTTGTCTTCCAAATAGCAGACAGAAATACTTAAACAGGAGAAGTTCACTAGACATACTTTTAACATTTTTCATGTATCTTATGTACTGTAAAGATAGCTGGATTTATATTTAGCAGTCACCAGAATGGTTTTCTTTCTGCAACTTGCTGTTGATGCAAAATATATTTAAATTATGCCTTAGATTTCTTTCTTAAGACATATTACTTCTAGTGCTTGTCTGGGATATAAAATACCTATTGCCAGTTACTTATTAAAAAAAAACCAACAACACAACTGCAAGTTGATCTGTTGTGTGTATCAGTACTGGTCCTGTCACCTATCTACTTTACAATGTCCTGAGCACTGTTCCAGAGAAGGTGTTTCAGGTGAGTGCTCCTCTCTGTCACTAGCGCTTCTCAGATGAGGAATGCTTCCTAATTTCTATTGCTGTTCTTCGCTAAATGAATTGCGGCTTTTTTTAATCTTGCTCCTTTCCCTGTTCCGGTTACCTCATCACAGCTATAGGTGTTTGGAGAAGGATAGTTTTGTTACTCTATATTTTGTTCTTGTCATGTCCCATAATCACTATTTCTATCACCATTATTAGTTTTTAAGACCACTTTTTCTTGAAAATATGAAGCTTTTGTGTTTTTTTTTCATTAAAATCTGTCCTTTGGCTTTTGTCAATCTTTTCTTCTCCTCTCTGTGCACCTAAGTTCTTTCAGCTTCCCATTGCACTCTGCGAGACAGACACCATAATGTCACGCTACTGCTACTTGAGGTGGTCTATTCACCTCCTGTCATTAGCTATCAAATCTGGCAAATAGCACTACTTACTAAATAGATTCAAAAGCAAAAATTATCCATATGCATTGATAACATGTCAGACTATGTTACTGAGAGAATAATAAATTAAATTCATTATTTTTTTCACAGTAGTATGTAAAAATGCTAGTGAAGTGCTTGTTTGGAGCATGAGTAATTTTCTAAGAGTTTTTTAACTACTGTCCCCCTGTATGTGGGCTGGTGTACTGAAAGGTGATTAAATTTTAAATATTTAGCAATACAGCAAGCAAATGCATTTGGAGGGGTCAGTATGACTACATTGGGAAAAAGTTCCTTTTGATTCAAGAGTAGTGTTGCCTGGTTAAATATCTGTAATGTGAAAAACAGTATTGATTTTCTTTTTAGTTAATTGTAAATTCTTTTATTTCTTTGTTATAAACCAAACACTTAAGTTTTTTTTCCTTTCTGCTTTATGAGCCAAAGAGATGATATCTGATTAGTCTTCCATTTAAGTCAATGTTAATACATTATTTGACCTCTGTGGAAGATAGATAAAGTTCTTGAACAGTTTGGGGATTTAAGAGCCAATGTCTTATTCACACTAATGGAAACCTGCTTACTCTGGAGTTTCCTTAGATTTAATACTGCCTAATTCATATCAGATTCAGATTCTTGAAACTGAAAATACAGTCTTTGGCTCCAGTATTTAACAGGCAGTGTTTCTTAATTTTGTTCTATTTTCAAGTGTAGTATGAGAAGATTAAAAAAAGAAGTATCACATAGGTCGATTCCACATTTCTCATTCTAGTTTTACAAAGAGAGCAAATGATTAAAACCAATGCCTTTTTAGTACGTGCAAAATACAGTTAAACTGTATTGCTTGGGATCTGTGCATACTAGATTAATGCTGTGTGAGTGATGATTTTCAGGTACCCCGTATTGTTTTGTATCTGTTCTGATTCAAGTCAATGCTACAATTCTTACTAAAGAAAATATTTTAAAATCTCACCTTAAAACTTCTGTGTACTTTTATTTTTATTTGTATAATATATATCTCTTGGACTTGTATTTATACTAATAATCCATTAGTATATCTCAGGAACTTTTGTTGGTACTAATACATATACTAACACATAAAACATGTTTTTCCAGGCCTTCAGGTGGAGGCAAATATTGTCTTGGAGAAAGGAAGCGGTATCGCTCCTGTAACACAGATGTAAGTAAATTTTATTCCACTATGAAAATACATCAACTTGTCTGTTTTACATTTTAGCAGCAATGGATGCATTTTTTTTTCCCAGTTCAGAAAAGCTATGAATTCTGCATTTTATTGGTCAACAGTCCTGTAGGGCACTTCGGTATTGCAGCTCTGAGTGTGTTCTGCTAAATGTTAGGATCCCTGTCTCAATGTGATGCCCAGCTGGTGCCTTAAGACCTGGAGTGAGTTCCACTTCAGCATCCATATTAAAGGTGAACAAGGAGCATTCCATCTCAGAGCAAATGTCTGTCCAGCCCATTATCTTGTATTCCAGCAGTGGCCAATAACAGGTATTTAAGGAAAAATTATAAACTTTTAACAGCCACGGAATGACTTTTGTATGGATATGCCATCTGAGTTTTCAGAAGCTCAGTGAGTGTCTAAAGCTCCACATTGTATCTGTACCACATTAACTGCCACGAATGCAAGTATGCTCTATGAATTCACCTTTAAACCCTTTTACCCTTTTTATACCTTTATAACTTCTAGTCCTAATGTGTTGTTACACAATCCTCTTATATGTTTCTGTAAAAATGTATCTTTTTTGATGTGTTTTAAACTTCCTGTTTTGCTATCAGGTATCAACTGGTTCTTGTATTACTGGAATGATCATGCAGTTTTATTTTAGAGCTGTACCCATCCAATAGAAAGCTACTGCCAAGGAGTTGGGGCACAGTATAGATATATAAAATCAAATTATGAACCTAAGTTAGAGATTCAAGTAAGTTAAAAATGGAACCAGAAAAAAGTACACACCAATAAAGAATTTTACTAGTAAGTTTTCAAGTCAGTAGTACTACAAACATAAACAGGCTTTCATATTATTTTACCTTTGAATTAGTCTTAATTTTCTTCTTAAATCAAGAAAGTTTATAACAATGAGCGAGTCTGGACCTAAAGATGTTGTTTCATCTGTTTATCTTTTGATATATTTCAGGAAAAAAATAAAATAGTTAAAATGCTAATTCCTTGGAAAACTTTATTTTTATAATCATTACTAATTAGCATAGGTATTAGTTCTGCAGACTTCTCTGTGGAGGTTATTCTCGTTATTAGGTAGCGTTACAAATATCCAAATTAAAAATTACTTTTCTACTGCTAAGCACAGCTGCTCTGTTCACACAGCCAATAAGTGTATTAGGCCTTTTGACTGCAGTGTTGTAAGAGAAACTGAAGCTGAGCTGCTTGTCTGGTGGGAGCTGTAAAACTCTTCCAGTCATACAGTCTTCCAAATTACAGTGCCCCATACAGTGCACCATTCTGAAACTTTGACCCTCTGATTTTTTTTTCTGTAGATGTGTATCTTCACGTTTGGCTACTTTGTGCGATTTTTATTCAATGGATCCAACTTATTTTCACACAGATAGTCTTTTTGTATTTGGAAGACTTCACAAGAAATTCTAGTTCACAAATTGAAGTCTTGAGTAACACTGAGTGTATTTCTTATTCTTAAAGTTGATAAGAAATTCACCTACAAATTCACCAACTAAGTGGTGAATCTGTCTGTTGAAGTCTGTCAATATTTAATAAATTTAATCTGTGCTTTACTGAACTAGTACAGGCTTCTTTCTGTTTTTTTTTTCAGTCAGGATGTTGTGTACTACTAAGTGCCTTATCAAACTCTAAGCATATTCTGTTATCCTTTTAATTTAACCACTAATTGTAAAAAGTTTTAGTTGATAAAACCTATTCTTATACAAAATGCTGACTTTTATTGTTACTTACCTTTCTTTTAAACCTGTATCAGTCAAGTCTCTGCCAGCTTCTCTGTTTATTTGGGATTGATATTAGGCAAACTATCACCTAGAATATTCTATTTGTCCTTTTCAAATAATGACCTTTTACATTAGCACTATTTCAGTTTGTCCACACAGTCTAAGATTTGTTAAAAAATTCACATTGGCACACTGGAGCCCTCATCCCTTAGCTCATTGAGGACTTTTGTGAGGTAATTGTCCAGACATTCTTATTTAAAATGTTTATGTCCAATAGATACTATTTAGCATCTGCCACAGTAAGTAGTTTACATAATGTGTAATCCTACTCCATCACAAATATACAACAATTTAAAAATGCTTTTTTAGTGTTAACAATTGTACCATAGCTACCTAGTGATACCACTGAAATGTTGCTAGGATTTGGTTTATTCTTATCATATGTTATTTCTTATTGTCAGACACTTTTCAGACAGTTTTATTCTTACTTTGTTTTGCTTCCCTTAATCTCTCTTTATTACTGACAGGGAGCATGTAGGGTCAAATAAGGAAGTTCTAGAAGGTATCTGATGCCATTCAGGCTATTCCCTAGTTCAAAGGCAAAATCAAATGTCGTTAAACTATTCCTAACTGATAGTTAGGCAACTGACCTGTTTTGAAATACCTGCAGTCTGGGAGATACTAGGATTCTTCAATATCCTTCCAATCAGAACAGTTTTCATAAAATATAGTGTATGTTTTCCTTAAAGACTGCTACTTACTCTTTCTCCACTAAGAAGAAAGCTGATAGTGTTCCCATCATGTTGAACCTTTCCTGTGTTTGCCGATTGCTATCATGTCTCTTAGTCTTCTTTACACTAGACAGTCTCTGTGTTAATAGCTTTTCGGATCCCAGTAGCACATATCCTCTTGGAGTGTGGTGCTCAGACCTCTGTATGGGATTCTAGCTGAGTCCTGTCTGAGATAAGTATAACTTTGAACATAGTCTGTCATTTGGTGATGAGATTCTGTTTATTCATTTCAGTGTTGTGTTCATTTTTCTTACAGGAGTGACAATGTTTATTTAGTCTGTGTTGATCCGTAATGCCCAAATCCCTTTCTTAAGAGCTGCTGTTTAAGAAGTCATACCTCAGCTTGTGCTTGCACAGTTGATTGTTCCTACTGAAGTGTAGTAATTGGCATTTATTGCTTTATTTCAAACCACTGCTCCAGTTTAGGAAAATCTTTTTAAATTATAGTCCTTTTAAAAAAAAATGTTGTCAATAGTTGAAGCAAGATATTGGAAATGAAACTTTACATTTCATTGTCTAGGTCTCAAAAACGAATTTGGAACAACAGCAGACTTGGGCCAGGCAATATGGAAATGACAGTTTGACTGTGAATCAGAATTTAGGGTGTGGTTTTCCAGTGCATAAACATATTGGTACTTACAGAAGTTTGAATTTACTGCCTTAATGGTTTTGATGATTGTATTCTATTTCTTTTATAGTAGTATTTAGGATTCTACGTAACTAGGAATTGCTGAGACTGGTAGATTTCAAGATTTATGATAGTCCTTAGTGCTTGACATGTTTAATGGAATGGTATGTTTGATTAATGTAAGCGTTAAGAGCATGCGAATCTGTCATTTTTATGAAAAATGTGTTTGTACATCTTTTCTGTTGAAGTTTATTTTGCAGTGTGAACATTCATTGCCCATCTGTAATTTTCAATGTAGCACTCCCTAAAGCTCCTTATATTCATAAACAAAAAAAACCCTTGTTTTGACCTCATTTTTCTTTCAGTGATGAGTTAGTTCTGTTGCCCTTTCTTTTGGCCATTTTAATTATTTGGAAAGAGCACACACACTCCTACTAGGCTTATTTATCATCAAACACTTCCAAAGCCATATATTACTTCTTAATTCAAAAGGCATCTGCTAATGGAAACATTGAGATCAACAGAAAAGAACATTAGCTAATAAGTTCTGGAAACAAAAGGGTGGTGACAAGAACACACTCATTAGAAGCTTTTTTCCTACCTTCAACCACACTATCTCTAACAAAAAAAAAAGAGAGGTATTTCACTAATCAAAGCATTTTTAATTTTTTAAAAGTACAAAACACTAATAGAATTGCAAGGCACTTAACTACTCAGTTAAAGTAAACTTTACTGGAAGGTTTTTTTTTAATTTCAGTTTACACCTTAAAGCTGGATTCAAAGTAATGATTTGGACAAAGAGCAAGATCATTATTTTATTGCAGAGATCACCGAATCTGCCTATGGATTGATAGATTTGTATTTTTAGAGCCAAAGGCACCAAGTTATGTAAGAGCTTTGATATCGTTGGTATATTATTTCGTGAAATTAGTTTAACAGTATTTGCAGTATAGGAAACCAGGATTTAGTCTGCAGGCTATCAAAACCAGATAAAATATCAAGAAAGCAGGAACATTTGTGTGAGGGGTTTTCTCCCACAATTCCTTTAGCTGCTCCTAGGTATTCCCAGCCTCATCTGCAGTTCTTGTCCGCAGTGAGATTGCAGGCTATGCATATTTGTGTGTAGCAGGTTTTCTGTCAAACTGCCAGAGTTGTGTTCAAGAGGAGAAGAGGATACAAACAGTGATTTTAGCAGTTCAAATTGTGGTAAACATTGAAATGATATTTAATCACAGAAAAGAAAGACTTTGCTTACAGGAGGATCTGTGGATGTCATCTTGTACAGCCTCTCTTGCTCATACTTCAAACAGGTCACCCAGGACCATGTACAGACGGCTTTTTAATATCTCTGAGGCGGCAGATTTCCACACGTCTTTGGGCAGCCTATAGAAGTGCTCAGTCACCCTCACAGTAAAAAAATGTTTTATGATGTTCAGGAGGAACCTGTGTTTACATTTGTGCCCATTGCCTCTAGTCCCATCAGTGGGCACCACTGGGAAGAGCCTAGCTCCATCCTCTTTACACTCTCCTTTCAAATATTTGTACATATTGATGAGATCCCCCCATGAGCCTTCTCTTCTGCAGGCTGAACAGTCCCAGCTCTCTCAGTCTTTTTTAATGAGAAGCCCTCCAGACTCTTCATGGCCCTTTGTTGGACTCGCTTCAGTATGATCATGTCTCCTTTGTACCAAGGAGCCCAGAGCTCAATGCAGTACTGTAGATGTGACCTCAGCAGTGCTGAGTAAAGGGGAAGGATCACCTCCCTGGGCTTGCTCTTGACACTTCTGTTACAGCCCAGGATACCAGTAGCGTTCTTTGCCACAAGAGCACATTGCTGGCAGATGTTGAACTTCCTGTCCACCAGGGCCACCAGGACCTTTTCTGCAAAGATCCTTTCCTGGCAATTGGCCCGCAGCATATACTGGGGCATGGGGGTTGTTCCTTCCCAGGTCCAGGACTTTGCCCTTCTACTTGTTGAACTTCATGAGGTTCCTGTGGGCCCATTTTTCCAGCCTGTCAAGGTCCCTCTGGACAGCAGCCCAGCTCTCTGGTGTGTCAGCCGTTCCTACCTGGTTTGTGTTACCAGCAAACTTCTTGAGTATGTACTCTTCCTCATTATCCAAATCATTTATGAAGTTATATTGTTGTGTCAAAATACATCTAAGATCACCATCAAACGAGAAGTAAGACTACATCTCAAAGATCAGACTGCGAGTATTTTTTTAAGACTATAAATACAGAAGTCTTGATCCTTCTTTAGTGATCTCCAGATTTTATTGTTTTGTCCTAGTCTATCTATTTAGAAAAAGGATTTCACTGGGGAGGTGAGTTAATTAACTTGTAAGGGGAGCTCAGTTGCATTTGAAATATCAGATGTGTAAGTTAGTATCTGAGCAAATGGGACTGAAGAATAGGGTGTAGTGACCAGTATCAGAGAGATTTGGACCCAAGCCTGATTCTTATACTGCTTGGAGAATATGAATCAAAGAGGCAAATTTAATTTGTGTTGTTATTAAAAAAAAATTCTGAAAATTCTTATTGTTTAATTTACATAGTTATTTTTTATTCTCACTGTTATCTGAAGGATTATTGCATTAAAGTAGTTAACACTCCTTTTTTTTTTTCCACTAGTAAAAGTATCATATTTTAAAATGTATTTTTAATTAGAAGGAGATAATGGAGTGACTTATAGAGAAAACTTAAAATTTAAGTACTATGTAATATCCACTATTTTAATTTATATCGCAACAATTTCAAAATTGGACAAAAAATTTCTAGTTTCTAAATCATATTGCCATGGGCTGGATGTTACAAGATATTGATTAATTTATACTGAGAATCATAATTATTATGTTAATATTTTCATTGTGCAGTAAATTTTTGTCATCCGTGTTTATTGAGACCGTTTCACTTGAATACATTTCAGATTCCTGAACAGTGTTAAATGACTTAAATACATAGGAAGACAAGTAAAACTGCCATAAAATTGACTCTTCTCTTCCTTATAAAATAGTATATTAACACCTCTGATTTCTGTCAAACAGACTATTTTCTCTTTCAGCCTAAAAATTATTTTAATCTGTATTTCAAATTCTTTGATGAAGTTTGCAATTCAGCAGGTACTTAAACATTCATTACAATGTTTAATGTGCTATCTGAATTATTTCTGTGTGTATATGTGTTCAAGATTAGTTGTCTTTACTATTTTGAACCTGCTGATGAAAAATGTGAGAAATAGCAGAGGATTCTGTTACTCCTATAATTCTTTCCAAGATTAATTTCACTTGCATCTACCCATATTCCAAGTAAAAAGGATACTTTACAGTTTGGTAACTGATAATGCAAGTAATGAAAATTTAAAAGAAAGCAGTTTTTTATTTCTTCACACTTGGAGACTGGTCAAAATCAGAGCCAAACATGGTATCTATTCTCATTCTCGGCTTAGCACAATGTTACAAGTAAGCAGAGGTGATACAATACTCTAGAAAGCATTTTAATTTTTTTCTGGATATCGTAATAACATGTCTCAATACAGCTGCTTAATACAGTATAACTGAGCCTACAGTCTTACCAAAGTGATTTCATTTTAATTTTTTCAGCTGTTTTTAATGTGTGTTTATTAGGAGGTAGCTGATGGATTGATTATGAAACATAGTCTGATGTGATTCTGATTGTTCAGTTTTATGGAAACTGTTATGTAACACTTACCTTTGTTTAAATTAATTCAGTTACTTCATGCCAGCCTAAGATTGCAAAATAGACACTTCAACTGTAAAGCAGTAAAGCAAGTTTCAGAATCACAGCCACAAGATAAACTGGGGAACAACCTCTTGCATGATTATGTTTGCAGTGTAAGTGTTTCCTTTTATGTTGATATTTGGAAGAAATTAACCTTCTTTGTCTTTATTATTTCAGCCGTGTCCTTCAGGGGCCCGTGATTTTCGAGAAAAGCAATGTGCAGATTTTGACAATATGCCTTTCCGGGGAAAGTATTATAACTGGAAACCCTACACTGGAGGTGATGGTTAGCTTTGCAAAAATATTATCGTATGTGAAGTCTTCAAAATTTTATAAATGTTGTGTTGAGAGTAATGTTTGTAAATAAAATATTTTTATTAAAATATAATTAGCTAAGTTTACTAAGCTTGTGCTTTTGTCAATTGCTGAAAATGTTGCAGAATTGCTACCTCTGTTCTGGTAGAGTTTTGTTTTACTGTGAAGGAGAGTTAGCACAGTTGTAGGGACTCCACTTGAAAAATATACAGCCCTTCTCCACCTGTAGTTCCCATACAATTAGGAGATTCTGTACGTGATCTGTGCGTGCCTTTCATGCTACAGTGGTGAGTTCAGTATTAAAAAAATCTCAGAATAAGTTTTCCTTTCTTAAGGTCAGAATATTAGGAAAAAGAGAAAGAAGTGAAAGCATTTATAAGAGTCTCTAAAGACTACTTCACTAATTTCATTATAAATTATTGAACTGTGCAATAGAAGGGTGTTTTGCAGCAGGGAAGAGGGCTGTAATTTCTTTTTGAGACCGTTTAATCAAGTTTGTTTATGTTTCTGTCATCATTCAGTGTTCATAGGTTGCCCTTTTATTATTTGGGTTTTTCCTGTTCTAAAACCTGGGTTAGTAAGTTCATATTCCCCCTTATGTTTTTGTATTTTATTGAATTGAATAGTTTTATTCTTGGTTTTTTTTAGATTAAAAGCCTAAAAAGGATCATTGTGATCATGTGCTCTCAGCTGTAGTGTGATTCGATAGGACTAAATTCCTAAATGAAGTACTCTAATCTTGGTTTTGAAATTTACCCTGGTGCACTTCTAGCACTACATTCTTTTATTATCCTTATTCTTCTGGTATCCTTATTGTTTTAAACTGTTCAGTGATCATTAGGGTTGTATTAACATAATGGAATCGCTATGGAGCCAGCCAACCTTGCCATATCTTACTATGTGAAATAATCTTTTTTGCAAGAAAGAAGAGCCAAGTAGAGAAATCAATAAAGGGAAGTTAAATAAAGTGTATACATTATATGTGTCAGATATGAGACAAGATTATAAATTTCCGATCTCTTTGTGCATATGTGGTTTTTAACAAATTGTTAATCAAGATTTCTGTTGTGGGTTTTTTTTCATTCGTTTTTGTCTAGGTGGGGTTAAACCATGTGCGTTAAACTGCTTGGCTGAAGGTTATAATTTTTACACTGAACGTGCTCCTGCAGTAATAGATGGGACTCAGTGCAATGCTGATTCACTGGATATCTGTATCAATGGAGAATGCAAGGTTACAAATGTTTTATAAAGTCCTTATGGATTGCTTAGTTGTGTCTGCTATCTCCTACATTTAATTACGGTACTTGTTTGTTACTTATATGAAATGGAAGGGTTGACAGGTCAAGTTTGTTACTGAAGGAGTAAGATTGAGACAAAAAGATAAAAAAGATATTGCATAAATTCAAGAAATAATTTGAATTTCAGTATCTTCTCACAGACATTAATAGAATCCTTCATTTTGTCTTCCTTTTTCTTGCTTTATCATTTTTGTTGAAGAATCTATTGTAAAGGCAACAGGAGATTAATAGATTCCTTGCGCTATTCCATCACTCCAATTAGAACACCGCTCTGAAAAACAGTAGATGTGAACCTCTTAATCTGTTCCTTTCTAACTACTTCATCTTGTTGCAAACAATTCTGCTGTTAATATAGTTGAAACAGAAAGTTGTCACTGTTGCTCTGTAGTTCTAGGAAACAGTGTATAATGATGCAAGTATTTGCCATTCACTAAAAATCTGAATATTTGTATGATTGCTATAGAACTGCCTTATATCAATTTGAATAGAATTGGAGATATGTACCATATTTTTGGTTGTATGTACCCCACTGCTTCTTCACTTTAGCAAGGTGTTTAATTACATACTTAAGTCTAGACATCTGAACAATGCTGGTGGTTCTAAAATTATTTCATTTCAATGAAACAACTAACATAACTAAAGCTTAAGTGGATGCTTAAGTTCTTTGCTAAATAGAGAGCTGAAGATTATTTATTGAATAACATGATGAGATCAAAAGCATTTACTATGTATTAGTAAACTAACCACAAAAAAAACCCACAAGAAATAACCTATGGAATTCTGATGTACTTTATACATAAGAGGATTTTAGTCGTTTTGAGAAATCTTTAAAAACTGATAATCAGATTGATTATGTAATAAAGTTGGGCTTCTGTCTTTTTGGTAAATCAGAAAGTCTAAACATAAATGATTATAATAATACTATTTGGTCAATTATTTAAAGTCTTTTAACTTCTCTTATGACCTGTGTATTGCCTGTTTACAAGATCATAGATAATATTGCTAGATAGTAAACAAAGTTATGTAGCTGCCTCTTTTTTTTTATAAATCCTGGAAAAAATTGGCAAGCTGCAATGTTCATTCTGTTTACATCCTACTTGTTCATTTTCTCTCTCTCTATTTTTTTTTCTAATCCAGCTGTCTCTATTTTTGTTAGCTTTGTAATAGTGTTGAATAAATAAGTTATGGAGAGTTAATAATTGTTTAGTATACATAGATTTCGCAAGTAGATAATCAGAAATGTGATTTAGTTTTTGTGTTATAGACACCTCTTTTTTTTTTTCCAAAGGCTTTTGAATCCTGTTGAATACAGCATGTAATTCAGCCTTTCACTAAGTTTCATTCTGCATTCATTCTTACAGTGAAGTCATTTTCACTTTACTTAAGAAAACAGTTGGTAGTTTTGCCTGGAGGATGTGAAAATATGGTCTATGTAGCTGTAAATGCCTTTTGGAACAATAATACTATTTGTGCTGACTAAGTCTTTAAGGAACACATAGCAAATGTTTACCTTAACAAAGCAATATAGATGGAACAGAGTTAGCTTTTGTAATATTAAATGAAAACATTACTAATAATTTCTTGATAACTGTAACGATTACATTGTTTGTAAAACACTGTGAGATCCCTTCCTGAAAGGCACAGTAGAAATACAACGTACTTATTAATCAAGATCTGATAACAACCCAAAGTGTGGATTGTTCTCCTTTTTTATTTTCTTTCTCTGGTTAGTGAAAACCCAGTTACAGTAACAGATATGAAAACCAGTGTAGCTAAACAGAAGAACTGAATATCTCAAACTTGAGAGAAATAAAAAAAAAAATAGGAGGGTAGTGGTGCAAGACCATGATCCTGCTGAAACATTTGTTCTTACCTGTTCTCAGCATGTAGGTTGTGATAATATTTTGGGGTCTGATGCTAAGGAAGATAGATGCCGTGTTTGTGGAGGAGATGGGAGTACATGTGAAGCCATTGAAGGTTTCTTCAATGATTCATTGCCCAGAGGAGGTATGCACATACAAGTCTGTTCTACTGCACAGTGCATTTAGGTGCTGTTTTAGCAAATAACTGCTGCATTGATTTCCAGCATGGCATTGCGGCTCATCGTTCACTTTCACTCCTTTTGCATCATTGTTTCTGTTTTCTGTATTAGTTTGGGTTTGTATAAAATACAACAATATGTTTCATTACTATATACTTAGTTCTCGTGGTCTTTAATACACTTAAAAAGAAGTGGGTGAGTGGTTTTTTATTGTTATTTAGTTCTGGTGTTATAGTAAGGGTAATGTTATGTATGATTTTCCTGTGTATGGTGGAACTTGATAATTAGTCATACATGAAATTTTACAATAGAAGGAATCCAGAAATGTCTCTTAAGTTCATCTTATTAAGAACACAGGAAATGTATATGGACAATTAGTTTAAAGCTTAGCTCAAAAAAGACAATATTAGTGTTGCAATCTTACTGTTAGCAGTTTTGGGCTCCTGAATACAGGAAGAGGGAATGATGCACTGAAGTGAGTTCATTTCAGGGAGGGATCACTAAGATTATTGGGCTCTGGAGTGCTTGCCCCTCTCCCTGTCAGGAGAGACTTAGAGAACTGGGCATATGTAGCCTGGAGAAGAGGAGGTTTGTGAGGACCTCGTATCAGCATTCCAATACCTGTGTGGAGGTTATGGAGAAGACAGACCCAGGCTCTTTACAGTGGTTGGCACATGGTGGGAGAAGAGACAATGGCTATAAATTGAAACACGACAGATGCTGACAGAATGGAAGGAAAAACTTTTTCCCCAGGAGCGAATCATGTTGCCCAGAAAGGTTGTACAGTTTTCATCTTTGGAGTTTTTCAAGTGCTAGCAGGATAAAGCACTGAGTAACTTGGCTGATCTCCTAGCTGACCCTGCTTGTAGCAGGAAGTCGGACTAAATAATTGTCTGAGGTCCACTCTAACCTGAATTATCCCAAGATCCTAAGGTCATTTTATACATTAATTACTTGGGGTACACTGTTGAAAAGAATTTATTAGCAGTTAAAAAAAGGAATTCCTGACTACATAGTAACTTCTAGCTCTCACTTTCAAATTTTTTGGATGAAATTTAAAGAGTTTTTCTTTATAGCACATGAAGTAAAATGTTCAAGTGTATTTGAATCCCATATCTCATATTTAGTAGTAAATAATTTATCTTTGTCTTACAGGCTATATGGAAGTGATTC
The DNA here is from genome assembly GCF_036417535.1 of Chlamydotis macqueenii. NCBI lineage: Eukaryota > Metazoa > Chordata > Aves > Otidiformes > Otididae > Chlamydotis > Chlamydotis macqueenii. Next base: position 21,737,157 of record NC_141593.1, on the reverse strand, counting down.
AAATTCCAAGAGGTTCTGTGCACATTGAAATAAGAGAAGTGGCAATGTCAAAGAACTACATTGGTAAGAGCATGGTTAAATAGCAGGCTGTTATTAAAATCAGAGTTTATGTTGTGATTTGATGGTACGTTTTCTGATTTGGCCAGACTGTACACATAGTAGAAGCAGCAGAGGGAATTGTTAGCTGTTAATCCTAGGTCTTGACCAGACAGTTGCAGCAGTTGGTTAGAATGTATTTTCTTGAATGGAGCTACTGAAATACATCATGTGATTTCTCCTTGTCCACTCACTGCAAAATCAGGTCAACTTCTCAGTGGTTACAGTGTCAGACTTGAGCTGAAGTGGATGAGGAACACTTAAATAAGCTACAGTCTCACTCTGAGGTAGCATCTTCCATCTAGGAAATCTCTGATCTTGAGGGATTATACTGTTTTAAAACATGATTTTATTTTTGGAATGATTATTCATCAAGTGCCATAATTACTTAAATCCTAACAATACTGTCTCCTTATCTTAACACAATTTAATGTATTAGATTCCACAGTGTTTCTGTGTTGCTGTCTTTATGAACCCATAGAACAGTTTGAGTTGGAAGGGGCTTTTAAAGGTCATCTAGTCCAAACCCCCTGGAAGGAGCAGGGACATCTTCGACTAGCTCAGGTTGCGCGGAGCCCCATCCAACCTGACCTTGAATGTTTCCAGGGATGGGGCATCTACCACCTCTCTGGGCAACCTGCTCCAGTGTTTTACCATCCTCACTGTAAAATTTCTTCCTTGTATCTACTGTGAATCTACCCTCTTTTAGTTTAGACTGTTAACCTTTGTCCTGTTGCTACAGGCCCTACTGAAAAGTCTATCCCCATCATTCTTATAGGCCCCCTATAAGTACTGAAAGGCCACAATAACATCTCCCTGGAGCCTTCTCTTCTCCAGGCTGAATAACTCCAACTCTCTCAGCCTGTCCTCACAGGAGAGGTGCTGCAACCCTCTGATCATTTTTGTGGCCTTCCTCTGGACTGGCTCCAGCTAGTCCATGTCCTTCTTCGTGTTGAGGGGTCCAGAGCTGGATGCAGTACTCCCGGTGGGGTCTCACGTGAGTGGAGTAGAGGGGTAGAATCACCTCCCTCAGCCTGCTGGCCACACTTCTTTTGATGCAGCCCAGGATGTGGTTGGCTTTCTGGGCTGTGAGTGCACAATGTTGGCACATTTTTCATCCACCGTTATCCCCAAGTCCTTCTTGGCAGGGCTGCTCTCAATCCCTTAATCTCCCAGTCTGTATTGTTACTGGGTGTTCCCCTGACCCATGTGGAGGACCTTGCAATTTGCCTTGTGAAGCTCCTGAAGTTCATGTGGGGCCACTTCTCAAGCTTGTCCAGGTCCCTCTGGATGGCAGCCTTTCCCTCAGGCGTGTAAACCACACCACTCAGCTTGGTGTTGTCTGCAGATTTGCTGAGGGTGCACTCAATCTCACTATCTATATCACTGATTAAGGTACTAAACAATACTGGTCCCAATGCAGACCACTGAGGGACACCACTCATAACTCGTCTCCATTGAGACATTGAGCCATTTACCACTACTCTCTGGATGCCACCATCCAGCCAATTCCATATCCATCGAACAATCCACTCCTCAAATCCACATCTGTGCAATTTAGAGAGAAGGATGTTGTGGGATACCATGTCAAAAGCCTTAGAGAAGTCCAGGTAGACAATATCTGTAGCTCTTCCCTTGTCTACTGATGTAGTCACTCCATCAAAAGAGGACACTTGGTTGGTCAAGCAAGACTTGCCCTTGGTGAAGCCATGCTGGCTGTCTCAAATTACCTCTCTGTCCTCCATGTGCCTTAGCATGGCTTCTAGGAGGATCTGTACTGTGATCTTCCCAGGCACAGAGGTGAGGCCGACAGGTTGGTAGTCCCCAGGGTCCTCCTTTCTACCCTTTTTAAAAATGGGTGCAGTGTTTCCCTTTTTCCAGTCACCAGGGACTTCACCTGACTGCCATGACTTTTCAGATTTCATGGAGAGTGGCTTGGCAACTACATGAGCCCACTCCCTCAGGACTCTGGGATGCATCTCATCAGGTCCAATAGACTTATGTATGTTCAGGTTCCTTAAGTGGTCATGAGCCTGATCCTTACATAGTCATGAACCTGAACCATACAGTGGGAGGCACTTTGCTCCTCCAGTCTCTGTCTTGCGATCTGTCCACTCACGAGGTGTTGGAAGAGGGGTTGCCAATGAAGAGTTAGGCAAAAAAGCTGTTGAGTGCCTCAGCCTTCCCCTCATCCGTTGTTACCAGTTTGCCAGTCTTGTTCATCAGAGGCAGTATGCTTTTATTGACCTTTCTTTTCTGGGTGATGTACCTGTAGAAGCCCTTTTTATTTTTTTCCTCTCATTCCTTGTCAAGTTCAGCTCCAGCTGCACCTTGGCCTTCCTACACACTTCCATCACTACACAGCCAGGCAGCATCACTATACCCTTCCCAGGACAGAATCATAGAATGGTTAGAGTTGGAAGGGACCTTCAAAGGTCATCTAGTCCAACCCTCCTGCAAGGAGCAGGGACATCCCCAACTAGATCAGGTTGCTCAGAGCCTCATCCAGCCTGGCCTTGAACGTTTCCAGGGATGGGACTTCCACCACCTCTCTGGGCAACCTGTTCCAGTGTTCTACAACTCACATTGTAAAAATTTTTTTCCTAATATCCAATCTAAATCTGCCCCCCTCTATTTTAAAACCATTACCCCTTGTCCTGTCACAACAGGCCCTACTGAACAGCCTCTCCACATCTTTCTTGTAGGCCCCCTTGAGGTACTGGAAGATCGCTATCAGGTCTCCCTGGAGCCTCCTCTTCTCCAGGCTGAACAGCCCCAACTCTCTCAGCCTGTCCTCATAGGAAAGGTGCTCCAGCCCTCTTATCATCCTCGTGGCCCTCCTCTGGACCTTCTCCAACTGGTCCATGTCCTTCCTATGTTGGGGGCTCCAGAACTGGGTGCAGTACTCCAGGTGGGGTCTCAGCAGGGCAGAGTAGAGGGGGAGAATCACCTCCCTCGACCTGCTGGCCACGCTTCTCTTGATGCAGCCCAGGATGCGGTTGGCCTTCTGGGCCGCAAAAGCACATTGCCTGCTCATGTTGAGCTTCTCATCCACCAGCACTCCCAAGTCCTTCTCCTCAGGGCTGCTCTCGATCCATTCTGCACCCAGCCTGTATTTGTGCCTGGCATTGCCCCAACCCATGTGCAGGAACTTGCGCTTGGCCTGGTTGAACTTCATGAGGTTGGCACAGGCCCACCTCTCCAGCCTGTCAAGGTCCCTCTGGATGGCATCCCTCCCTTCCAGCATGTCGACAGCACCACACAGCTTGGTGTCGTTGGAGAATTTGCTGAGGGTGCACTCTATCCCACTGTCCATGTCGCCGACAAAGATGTTGAACAGGGCCGGGCCCAACACGGACCCCTGAGGGACGCCACTCATGACCGGTCTCCACTTTGACATTGAGCCGTTGACAACCACTTTCTGAGTGCTGCCATCCAGCCAAGTCCTTATCCACCGAGTGGTCCATCCATCGAACCCATGCCTCTCTAGTTTAGAGAGAAGGATGTCGTGCGGGACCGTGTCAAAAGCTTTGCACAAGTCCAGGTAGGTGATATCTGTTGCTCATCCCTTGTCCACCGATGCCGTCACCCCGTCATAGAAGGCCACCAAGTTGGTCAGGCACGATCTGCCCTTGGTGAAGCCATGCTGGCTGTCTCCAACCACCTCCTTGCTCTCCATGTGCCTTAGCATGGTTTCCAGGAGAATCTGCTCCATGACCTTGCCAGGCACAGAGGTGAGGCTGACCGGCCTGTAGTTGCCCGGGTCCTCCTTGTTCCCCTTTTTAAAAGCAGGGGTTGTGTTCCCTCACTTCCAGTCATCGGGGACCTCACCAGATATGATGGCCAGTGGACAGGATACCTGTCCTTGCTTCCACTGCCTGTGCATTTCCTTCTTGCTCCTCAATTTGATCAGCAGGTCTTGACTCAGCCATGCCAGTTTCTTGCCTTCCTTTCCTGATTTCTTACACCTGGGGATCAAGAGCTCTTGCGCTGTCTGGGAAGCATTCTTAAAGATCTGCAAGCTCTGTTCTGCTGCCTTGTTCCTGAGGGCAGTTTCCCACGGGATCCTATTGACTAACTCCTTGAAGATCTGGAGTTTTGCTTTCCTAAAAGTCAGGGTCCTTACTTTACTCTTCACCTGACCCTTTTCTCTCAGGACTGCGAATTCCACCAGTGCATGATCACTGCAGCTCAGGCTGTCTCCAGTCTTGATGGCACCAATTAGCTCACCTCCGTTGCTGACCATCAGGTCCAGTATCGCATCCCCTCTGGTAGGGCTGTTTGTCACCTAGCTTAAGAAGTTATCCTCAGTGCTCTCCAGGAGTCTCCTAGACTGCCTACAGGTCAACGCGTCACTTTTCCAGCAGATATCAAGGTGGTTGGAGTCCCTCAGCAAGACATGTGAGCGCAGTGCCTTCTGTAGCTGGAGCGAGGAGGTTTTGTCAATAGGGTCGCCTTGATCAGGCAGCCTGTACTAAACACCGGCCACAGGGTTCCCTTTGTTGCCTCAGTCTCTACTACTTACCACAAGCTTTCAACTTGCTTGTGGCTGTTCTTCAGAGACAACTCTTCACACTCTATCCATTTCTTGATGTAGAAAGCAGTGCCTTTGCCCCTTCTTCCTCGCCTGTCCCTTCTCAACAGCTTCTAGCCATCGATAGATGCACTCAGGTAATGGGATTTGTCCCACCAGGTTTCAGTAATGGCAACTAGGTTGTAGCTTTCTGTCAGCATGGTGGCTTCCAACTTCTCCTGTTTGTGGCCTGTGCTGCATGTGTTGGTATAGAGGCACTTCAGCTGGGCTGTCAGCTGTGTCACCTTCTCAGAGGAATGCTCCTTAATTCCTTTGAGGTATTTCACAGGTGTTTCCCCATTGGCTCCTATAATCTCAAGAACCCCTGGCTCATCTCCATAAGAGTTTGTGTGCTGCGGTTTACCCTGGACATCTCAGAGCAACAGGCAGAAGGGCCTCACTTGCACCCTGTGCCTCTAACATTGACATGTCATCCCACAGCTTGTCACAGGCAAGCCTGATATTATCCCTCTCTGCCATCAAGTCTAGTTTAAAGCTCTTGCAGTGAGCCTCGCTAGCTCATGAGCCAAGACCCTCTTCCTTCTTTGAGAAAAGTGAATCTCATGTGCCATGTAGGCCATCTCGTTATCAAAGCCCCCCAATTTGTGGCAGTGACTCCAGCCCGGAGGTGTGTATTAATAGACTGGGTCTGAATGTTTTTTCAAGTGTCACTGCCCGCAAATGGAAGGGGAGAGGTAAAAATAAGCTGTGCTCCAGATTCCCTTACCAACTGTCCCAAGGCTCTGAAATCTCTTTTGATCACCCTTGGACTACGTGTTGCCGCTTCATTGCCACCAACATGGAAGAGCAGTAATGGGTAGTAGTCCAAGGGCTGTACCAGGCTAGGAAGTTTCCTAGTGCCATCCTTAACCCAGACCCCAGGGAGGCTGCAGGCTTCCCTAAGAGCAGTGTTGTAGGGACTAGATGCCTGCTCCTTTGTAGATAAGGAAAATAAGGTGCAGGAAAGATAGGTGCTTAATTGAAATTATTTGGGATGCTTGTTATAAAGCACAGAATTAAATTCAAATTCCCAGATTATTATTCCTTTCTTTAAAGATTGTGTTAAATTTACTTTCTGGTTTTTTAGTACTGATATATACAAATCTGTCTTTGTTGAACTCAAGACAACATGCATTTCTGAAAGTCTCTGTACACGGGTTTGCACAGCAGTCTACAGTAGTGCAGGAACACCCATTTCTTAGTCAAAACAGATTAGAGAGCTGATTAGTTGTACAGCAAACTAACAGATTAACACAACAAAAAGCTATTACTTGTTTAGGCTGAACAGCACCCGACAAGGCTACTTCTGTCAGTCTGTATTTCATGTAGTTAATACATGTAACACTAACATGTTGGAAAGGATTATGATGCCTTTAAGTGTGAGTTAGAAGGGCAATTATCCTTGTAGATGCATTAATTCCTAAACTGATTGTATTGATCATAATGGTACCTTCTCCTGTTAGATGCCTACTTTTCTTTCTGCCTGCCCTCACCCTTCTGTAATTCAGCAGATAATCAGCCTCCGTCCATTTTGCAGGAATAATAACACTCCAGCAGTAGAGCAGTTATTCTTTCGGCATCACACTCCCCGTGGCCCCTCCCCCATGTCAAAATATAGTGCGGGTAAGGTTGCTCATATATTCTATCCTGACGTTTCAAACAGATGGTGGGAGAGAGGCATGCAGTGCATCCTATCATGGTTGTTTTCTGCTAAGAAGTATTCCATGGGCAGCTGAAAACCAGAACAAAGAAGATAACTCTTAGCTACTACAATTGAGCTAGTTGTCTATTTTATAAGTGGAGGAAAGTGATTTGGAATAGACATGTCTGTATAAAATGAATGAAAAATGTAAATTTTTTTGCTTAAATAAAAAATACAGACGGCTTCGTTAGTATTTAATCTGGCTACAGATCTGAAAATGTAAAGTGGTACAGAAACACTTTTTAATGTACTTGTCACAATTTCAAGGAGTTTCCTGAGTTTCAGGCTCTCTCCTCACTTCCTTGCTTCATGCAACAGAAGCTTTGACTACACAAATGGAGGATTCCTCTCCTTCACTAGTTTCTTAGATTTCCAACTTTCACAGAGGCCATTATATCCTAATGAAAGATAATCTTTCTTACTAAGTCGCAGAGGCTGTTTCCTTTTGTGGTGTGATATTTTGTTCTGTGAGTGTGAACCAGATCACTATTTTAGGATGACTAATTTCTGGCGAAAACAAGGCTTCTAATTTGTCTGCTTCCTTAAAAAAAAACTATACAAGCACAATGGTAGTTAAAAATTAATTTATTATGTTAACATAATACATACCTCAAGGGTATTGTTTTATGGATGTTTCTTCAGTAGCAGTGTCAACTTCACAGCTCCTTCCCTCTCTTTATGGAGTTCCTTCTGTTGTTCCAGGACAGTTGTTTGTGTGGCTACACCATGAACCAGATTAGAGAACTAATACAGCTGAAAATAATTGTTTACACATTTTGTTGTATTTTGTTTTATGTGCACTACTGTCAAATATGTGGCCACAGTCTAACAAATCAGTTTCTCCATTTGGAAGTATAGAAAAAAAAAAAGGAAAAATTAAACCCCTCTTCTTCTGTAGTTGTCACACTGGCTTCAAAGTTTCTTCTGTGTTCATTTCAGTTAGCATGCTTTCAGACTAACTTGCAGCAAACATCCCACGGTTCCTTAAACTAAGATCTTTTCTTTTTTTTTCTTTGCAAGCCATGGCCTCAAGTTTAGGCTGCAGTTGGACATTTTGCAATTCAGTTAGCTCAGTCAGCACCTATCCTGCCTCCCCCTCTCTCTGGCTGATCATTTCTGCACCAGTACTGCTCCTAGTATTGTCACAGCAAAAGTACATTTCTGCAGCTGCATAAATAATTCAGTACTTTAAACTGATCTGTCCAACAATAACCCAACAACAACAAAGTTGCCTGTTTTCAGAATGGCTGAAAAAAATGTGTGTTTAGTAATGCTGTTATCTTCCCTTAAATGGCTTGTTCCAGGGTGACATCTTCCCTTATATTCTCCTTATGCAACAGGATGTTGTGTGGGCTAATTTTCTGTGGGCTTCCTGTGTTCTCAAGTTCTCATAAATTATTTGATTAGGACATTAACTTGTTCCTTCTGTCCGAAATTCTAATAACATTATGCCTCTGTGTCATCATTACAATATAAATATATTATTGGAATGCTATTCATAACTGTGTGGCCTTCACCTATGCTTAACAACTAACATTGGGTAAATCTACAGAATGCAAACGCATTTTTCTTTGGCAGTCAGACAAAAAATGAATTGCTTTGCTTCTGGATATACGTTAGTTTAAGTGTATATAGCATACATACAATTGATAATTTCAGAATTAGTAATTATGTAAACTCATATGAGAACTTTTGTTCTCTTGTGCTCATTTATGTGTCTTATTTGTTGTTGTCTCTATGTCTCAAATAATATAAATAAAGAATTCACATGATTATTTGCTCTTAGTGGATACGAGATATACTGACAAAAAAATGTTCGGGATTGGGTGGCACAGTAAGAGAGACTTCAGTATGTCTCTGTAGCATTGGGAAGCCCCACGACCTTCTTTTAATTAAGCTAGATTTTATAAAAGCAGGATGGATAGAAATTTTGGCCGTGTGGAAATACTGATAATACAGTTTCGGCCACTGATAAAATACTGGTGTTCAGCTATAGTGTAGTTATTTCATATAACCACATAAAATAGATAGTATTCCTTTATTTTAGTACAGTACTACTTGCAATTTGTCTTGTTCTCCTGTACTCACTTTTTTTACCATCTCCTTCTTGTACCGTAAAACCTATATAGACAGTAAGGAATGTAAATTACTTTGAGAATTCCAGATAAGTGAATGTCTCAGAGCTAGTTTTTTCACTCAAAGTGCATGAATGTTGTAAATGCAGGGAAGTCAGTGGAATAAGATTTATGCTATGAAAAGACATTCCTTTTCAAACCTTATGGTGCTGATGGAAATGGTTACTAATCCCTGCTGAATATGGCTGTCACCAACAGAACATTACTGCCTTTCCAACCATCTCCTGCTCATATGAATGGTCTCTGATCTGTTTTAGAAAATTTGAGTGTCATTGAGACATTTTCACTAACTGTTTAAGGTAAACTATCTGTCCACACAGATGTAGTTGAGAATAAAGATTGTTTATAAGTTGTCTTATTCCTTATGGTTATGACATGAGTTTTTTCCCTATCTAATAAAGTCAGTTATTTGTCTCAACAAGAAATGACATGACTGTTTGATCATGTGTTTCCAACCATCGTTTTGCCTTTTACAACTTGTTTTATTTAAAGTAAATATGGATACTGAATAACTTGGTAATCTTCACCTTAAGTCAAGAAGTCAGTATCCAATTAACAGAATATTCACCTTATAAATCAGTAAGTCAATATCTAATTACAGAATATTCACCTTAAGATACAAAGTCAGTTTTGTATTTAGAAACTTAACCTAATATTATAAGTCCCTGAATAATATGTAGCTTGTCCAGCCTAATTGGTTGGTTAGGAATTTATGTTTTATCTACAGTACTTTTATGGTTTAAGACTGTAAATTAGTAGCTACTAAGTAGCTACTATTTGGGTTTGTACTAGAAATATCTTGGAATTATGCTTTAAGAAGGAAAAAAAAAAAACAGTGGACAAAGGCAACAAAGCGACAGCTGATTGGCACTGTACGTCAGACTCTATGTTCCTTCTCTTTTTTCCCTCTGCACATTGTCTGAGATACCTATTGCGTGCTCCAACTTCTTAATCTAAAGATTTGGATTGATAATTTATTATACAGTTGAGACCTACACAACGTATATTGCGCATGAGCTCAATTTTAAAATTAAAGATCAATTGCAGGTTGCATGAGGCACTCTGTTTTGTTCCATATAGCAGCTGCATGTTGAATTCTGTGAAGTATTACCTGCACATTGAAGATTATTGTGAAAGCAATATTGTCGAACTGCATGAGGGCTATTTTCACCAGGACTAAAGAAAAGGATTTATATTGCTTGAAAAAATAGTGTTATTTAGCTGAAGCTCACATACTTCTAACGGATTAGTAGATTAATTTGCAATGGCTTCTCCATTATAAATGCTACTTCCAATTTTTAGGTGGCTTGTATTTTTTTTTAAGCTTTAAAATCTGAAGCGGATGACTACTATATTAATGGTGCCTGGACTATTGACTGGCCAAGAAAGTTTGATGTTGCTGGAACAGCTTTCCATTACAAGAGGCCAACAGATGAACCAGAGTCTTTGGAAGCACTAGGCCCTACTTCAGAAAATCTCATAGTCATGGTAAAGTTACAATTAATATATTTCTGAAATTTGAAGTATGTATTTGTGTAATAAGAAAAGACAAGGCCATTAATGAAGTAAAAATAGGTTATGTTTTCAAAGAGTATACAGCTTGCCTAGCTAGGACTTTGCATTTGTGTTTTAACACAGCTTTCATACCTTTCAAACCTGACTGACAAACATTGTGATGAAACAGGGATGAAGTCAGAAGAGCCCCCAGAAGTCTCACAGAAAATGCACCGTATCTGTTAAATGTGGTTCAGAATAATGATAGCTGAAATTATAAATGGGACATATATTGTACCTCTGCATTCTACTGATAACATGGAAGTGTTGGGATATAGCATGACAGTTCCTGCCAGTTCTCTGGATGACAGTGGTTTTAAGCCTGGCCTGAGTATGAAGTATACTCTTAGCACAGCAAGAGTATTGTGATTTGAGTTGTGTTGAAATATGTTGCCATTACATACATTGCTCTGAACAGATTGTTCAAAATACAAGAGTGTAACAGCAGATGTGACTAGCATCCTGATAGCCTGTGTCTGACAGCAGGCAGCAGTGAGCCTACTGTTCTGCTACTGTGCTGAGGAAGAGTATAAGAACAAGGTGATATGTTGATTTTGTTCAAGGTCAGGCTGCACGAGGCTCTGAGCAACCTGATCTGGTTGAAGGTGTCCCAGCTCACTGCAGGAGGGTTGGACTAGATGATGTTTAAAGGCCCCTTCCAACCCAAATCATTCTATGTTACTTGCCCAGTATATTCTGTCAGCTGTCAGGTTTGCAGTTCAGGGATTGCTTGAGCCAGATGGGATATTTTTGTGTATAGAATGGTTATTGCCTGGATATTCACATTTTTGGGCAGCATTTTCGAACACTTGAATCCTGTTCTCTGCTGTAGGTGTGGATAAGGTAGAGAGTCTGTATAGAATGAGTTACACAATGATTATAGTGCCTTTTTTCATTCAGTAAGTGGCACTGACTTTCTTACTGAAAGTTCTCTGTTGTTTTGTCCAATTGAGATAAGCAGGTATGCCTCTGCAAAATATCACAGAAGGTAGAAGGAGATGAGAAATAGCTCCAAGATATGTCAGACTGCTACTTCTAACATGATGCATATTATTAGCAACAGAAAGAAAAAGTTTAAGAGAGTCAAAGGCTAGTCTTGGACAGGTGGTATGTGAAAGTGGAGTTCAGCGGTGAGGGTAGACAAAAGCTCATGGTGATTGTTGCATTTCCATCTCTATCACCTGCAGTGGTACAGCTGCAGAGTGGATTTTAATATTCCTTTAAAGGAATCACAGGTGTGTTTCCACCAAACTAATGCAGTTGGCTGTTGCATTAGGGGAAAACAATGACCTCAGCAACAGTTTGTTACTGTAACTGTTATTACAGTCACTAGAAGTGCAAACAAGAGCAGAGTTAGGTTCGTAACTGCCATGTGGGTAGCTCCTCACAAGATTTCAGTGAGGACTGCTGCATGCTTGCATAGTAATGTTGTTAACCAACTTTGACGTCACATAATTATTCAACTGTCAAGTTAATTTCCATTAAGATATTAATTGTATGAAAACTGTCTTTTTAGAACAAAGATGTCAAGAATAAAGAACTGACAGAAGTTATAAAGTTGTGTTAAGTGGGGAAAAAAAGACAAAGCTTGCCTTAGACAGTAATACTTTTCTTTTTTATATGTTTTAAAAGTTAGTACAGATTATTTTCAGAGTACCTAAAAGAACTACTGTGGCTTCCTTTATTACTTCTTCACCTTCCACAGGACATAACGTACCTAGATTAAATATCACTGTAGTTGCCCTCTGCTTGCCTGTTTTAATGGTATAACCAGTTGTTTTCAACTACAGATTCTGCTACAGGAACAAAATTTGGGTATAAGATATAAATTCAATGTTCCCATCTCTCGCACTGGCAGTGGAGATAATGAAGTTGGCTTTGCATGGAATCATCTGCCTTGGTCAGAATGTTCTGCCACTTGTGCTGGAGGTAAGACACCAGGCAGTCAAGCTACAGGGTAAATTGAATTGCAAGATGTGCTTTACTACATAATTATCTAGGTAACTAATTGAAAACATTTCTTTCAGACATGCCTCAAACCTTAATTTAGTGAAAGAACATTATTTTATCACAACAGATTTTGTTGTTGTCAAGTTCATTTAATATGTTCAGATGTTTTTGCTAAATACAGTGTATCTTGGCACAGTATGTTTCTCTCTGCTGATGCTTCTTCTGAGATCCTCTTGATGCTGGTATGTTTGCTTTTCACAGGAGCTTTCTTGATAAAGGACATCAGAAGTTTTAAGTAAGGAGATTAAAAACCAGAAGGCAAATAAGGCAACTGTAAATAAAGGGATGTGTCTTTGTGTATTTGTATGTGTGCTTCACATGATCCTAGTCAGCCTTCCTATCCTCCAGCCACCGAAGTTTAGGGTGCATACTGGCACCTCCTCTGTAGCAGATTATAACAACTGGATTATACTTCCCAGCCCATAGCAGTATCTGAGAATTATTGCCCTTTGGCAGCAGTGGGGGACTTGTAGGTTGTCCCATGTGATTCATCATGGGTGCCTTTTGCCTACAATTTACTATATTCCTAATCCTCCCTCTAGTGGTCACCAGTGCAATTCTTTACCTCTGGCTGAGAGAGCAGGACAGTTGGCTTCCTTCAAAGCCAACACCATTGCTGCTGCAAGGACTGGTGAGTAGAAGTGCTGCGTGAACAGTATCATTCTTCTCTCTGGAGAAGATGAATGCACCATCTCCCCAACATACCTTGGTTTCAGAAGATATGGGAGAGTGCTTTATATCCACCCCAGAATTCCAATTCACTGTGCACTGTGAATAGCAAGAGGACGACACCATATTTATTTTTTTTTAACTAACCCTTAGACCAAGTATTTGTCCTTTCCTTTTTTTTTTTTTTTCTTGCTACTGGACTACTGGAGGTTACTCATATTTAGAATCATCTTGACTCATCTTTCTGCTGGAACGTGCTATGGTTGTTTCTAGTTGTAAGCTGTTTGCTTAGCCATATGTAATACACAAAGGATAGCACAAATTCTCTTCTGTGCTGCTAAATAGAGAAAGTCTTGAAACAAAATAGAGGAAGGTGCCAACTTTCTCCAGTATTTTTATTGTTCATTTGTTGGATTCCTGGGTGATAGAGGGCTTTTTAAACTACTATTTTAGTAATGGTGAGTCTGATATGAAAAGGAATATTTTAAAGAAGAAATTTAAAGTGAGGAAGTGCCTAGCTCATAGCAAAAGACAGTTGCAAGTATCAGAACCTTGCAAATACTATCAGATCCTGTTTTTATGATGGCAGTGAGGTAGTGATCTCTTTGAAGTCGTGGGAAGACTCCAGTTGATTTACATAGAGAAAATATTTTAGCCATGGATCTTGTGTCATTCAGGTCATTGTCATTTCACAGATTTGCCAGTATACAATGGAAAAAAATCTTGGCTCTGAAGGAGTAGGCCCTTGTCTAGATTAAAACATTTTGAATTAATTAATTAACTTCTAAGGGAAGATTGTGAATTTCTGAAAACTGCATACATTTATTAATTAGAAACCTTTTTGGAGGCAGAAAGATTTTCTTTGGTAGCTTATGGTGGCTAAACCAGGCACTTTTCTCTCCTTTCTTTCAACTTGGTGCAAGGATATACTATAGTCAATTTTTTTTCCACTGATCTCTGCACTCATAGAATAAATATTTCATTGTAGCTGTAATTCATGTTAAAACTTTGTCTGCTTTCCCTGTACGAGTACTATCTATTCCCCTCAGTTTATGAAACACCTTTTGCCATATGCCAAAAGAAGACACAATTCTAAAAAGGAGTTGAGTCAGGGAAAAGAAAGGGAGGACAAAGGTTGTAGAAACAGAGACCATAATTGAAAAATTGACTAGTATAAATATGAGATGTCGAGAAACCTTAGAAATGAAACCACTGCTTGGCTTTCTTTGTTTCTATATGGTTCATTATGAAGTCCGTTATTGATATTCTATGTACTTGAACTCTGTCTTTAGAAGAGACATTTTGCTCTGCATAAGTATTAAACAGTTAAAGAATTTCTCACCGAAAGTGGAAAAAGGTCAATAAGCATGTGTGGGGAATTAATTTTTAATTATGAGGTTAAAAAAATTACATAGTGACTTTTGGACAGACTGTAGACAAGTTAAAGGCATCAACATTTTCTTGCCTCTTATTGTAGTTGGTGCAGCTCACCTGTAGTGCATGAACTGATCAGGGTTTGATCATATGATATTCCATCTTGATCCAGGAAAGCTCTAGATGATGTAGAGCCAGATATGCTTTTATATCAAAGCTGTAGGCAAATCTAAATTCTAGTCAACACCTAAAAAGCTATCTTAAAAGAACATCAAATTTGCAAGTTAGAAGCCAGGAAATGGCAGAATTAAGGATGACTACGAAATCTTAAATTGTTTTGTGTCATTGTGACTGTTCTGTGGAACAGGGACAATTTGAGCAGGGGCCGTTCTCTGAGGCTCTGTCGCAGGCTAGCTCATGTCCACTCTACTACTTAAGTCTAGTTCTCTCTAAATCAGACTGACTCTATCTGGATTACATATCATTTGACCAAGTCTGTGACTCTTAAAGCATAGTTACTACTTGATGTATGTTTTTTAATTCAAAGAATCTGAAAAATAAAAAGTGAGAGCTGCATTGCAGTCCACCACAGTGATGTTTCTGTATTGTGGATTTGAGGATATGTGTTGAATGTCATAAAGTAGAGCACAAAGGCTGGAGCAGCATTTCGACAGTGCGAGGTTGAAATAATTTTGAAGTATTGTATATTGCACAAGTGTCTGATTTTTGTGCAGTCTCTTCATATTATTTTGGGATCAATCCACTACATTTAGGTGTTCCTAGAGCTGCTTCTAGGCCTTGTCTTGGAGAAGGATAACTAGAGCAGTCAGGAGCCATGGAGCAAGCTAGAAGCAACTTACAATCTTTAATAGATGGTAATGTGCTGTCTTTTTCACTGAGCTTCTACGTTATATTCACCTTTGCTGTGCTGATGAGTCACATCTGAATAGTAAAAGCACTTTAACTTCTCGAACTGGACCTCTGTTCTAGGTCCTATCTCAGTTTAGCAGAATAGGAAGAGCATGGTAAATGGAATGGTAGGAAGGAGGAGGAGGATTTCCTGCTTGTAACAATTCAGTGCAGTGCCAGAGCCCTGGATTTCATTCCTAACTGCCTTGTGTGGTTCTCATGTGATACTGAGCAACTGAAAGCCTACATTACAGTCTTGCTTGCTAATTATCACTTCTTCAGTATATGGGTACCTCTCTGGAATGTCTGACCTCTGAAGCGTGCAATGAAGTTCAGTATTGCATTAAGTCTATGTAAAGCAAAATATTCTGAAAACTCTGCCTGGCATCTGAAATCAATGGACTCTTTTCACAGTAAACATTATACCACCTCTCCCCCTGTATTCTTCATAGAGTGGTCTAGGAGATGAATTAAACTTTGTGAAACAAACAGTTACATGTTTAAATTGCCTCTAAAAAGCAGAAGGAAGTTAGTCCTTCGTTCATGAGAGATTGTAAACTGTGTATTTAGTAGTGTCATTCATGTTAAAGGAGAAAAGAACAAAGTATTCCATAGTCTCTCTGCCAGTAAGCATCAAATTCTGTAGTGAACCAAGCAAAAATCAAGTCTCCAAAGCCTGAGGTTTATTTTGGTATTTTCTTAAGTTTTTCTAAAAATAGGTTCTTCAGATTTGTCAGGTAGTTAAAAAGGCTTGCCTCATAACAGGCAACTCTTTTATTTTCTAGAATTGCAACTTTTCTTTTTGTACACTAGAACTAGTATTTTCTATATTGAAAATCATTTCTTAAAATACAAATTTATAGTATCTTGAGCTAGTTGTTCTTCTCTGGGAACATTGTCTGAAACTGAACTATATATAGTCTCCATATTATTTCCCTTTTTTCCTGAAACTTCACTGATAACTGTTCTACTCTGAGTCAAGAGTTTTCAGAAGGAGAGTTTGTTACTGTCTCAGAGGTCTTTATAGCTGGTGGAAGACTTGGACAAGATTACAGCAAAACAATGCCAGAGAATACCAGAATGTACAGTGCAAGTTTATTTATACAGAGAAGAGTGGGAGAGGAGAAAACACAGGAAATTCAGGAGGGATGGATGGATGAATAGTTCCCTGGAATTCAGAAAAAAATGATGACAGGAAAGGATAGGAAAGAGTGATACATATCACAGATCATAGAATTGTTCTTTATTTACTCTTGTATGTGTCTTTCCTTATTTGTTATCTTGTAGCTTTCCAAGGGCAAGTGTATTACTTTGTCCAGATCCATAAGTATTCTTAATAACAAAGTGAACTGCTGGTGCTATTACTTACAAAAAATCCAAGAAAGGGAAAAAAAAAATCATTCTTTGTGGTTTTTACTTTTGTATACATTTAAAAATAAACTCCAATAAGTGCATACCCCCTTTTAAAAAAATTTCTTCCGTGCTTAATAAATTCTAACAGTAAACACCACAAGTGACCGCATTTATTATCTGGAATTTACCAGGTATACTAAGGATTGTTTTTTATTTAACTCACTTTATTAGAGTTCATCTCCAGATGAGTTAAATGTCTTAGCTATTAATAGTTTTTTATGAAATAGTCAGTCAGTATACTATTTTAAGTAAATTGATTGCCATCCAGTTTTCCTTGTTGCTCTTCACTCTTGTGTGATGGTCTACTATTGGGCCAAATATATTTTTCTTTCATACCCTCAGATGAATTATGGAACTGTCTTTAGACAAATAAAACATACTTGTCCTCATTAAGGAAAATGTAAGTTTGGCTCTATGATGAACATCTTGTGATCTGATGAGTGAGCTCAGAAAGTATGTCTGGGTTAACCAGCATGCACTAGTTTTAGTGATGCAAGATTCGCTATGTATTGGTACTGGCATCTTTATAATTAACTGTTGCAATCACAAACCACATTTTTTGGGATTGCTTTTAAAAATAGATATGGCAGTTACATGCCTGCAATTTTAATTTAAGAATAAAATGAGCTCCATGTAATTTAAAATTTGACTGCTGAAAGTCATGCAGACTATTTGTGAATTGAAATCTGCAAAACATCTCAGTTCTGGGGAGATTATGATCACTAAACCACTAGAGTTTTGTTTGCTATTAGAATTGTGTTGACCAGTCATGAGGACATTTAATGTCTTTTATTATAAACTATAAATCTGCAGATTTGAAACCAGAGCGTTTCTGTCTAACTGCTTGTAATTATTCCCCCAAGAGTTTAAATGAATTTGTTTAGTTGTGCTTTTCAGATTATTTTTAGAGAGACCATATACTCAGGGAAAAGTTGATAATTTAGAAGGATTTTTTCAAGGCCCACAGGGATTAACCAAGTTATAGCTGCTGTCTGGGTAAAAACTGCACTTCTAGTTTTTCCATTTCTTTTTCTTGTCTTAAAGTTAAAACTTGAATTTTGTTTCTGAGATTTAATTTTAAATAATACTGTAATTAGACAGCAACGATTTAAAGTTTACATACTCTGTGGCAAGATGCTACAGAACATTTTAAAACTGGATTAATATATCTCCTGGCATGGATTAAAGATTCTTCACTGTGTGAGTGAATAGTGGTGAATACTGTCTTATGGGTGATATGCTACGTGACCAGTGTTCAATAAATAACATGTCTGACTTAAATATTTTTGAAAACCGAGCACAATAATACTTTGTGTTCATAGTAGTTGAGAATACTTTCTTATTACATAGCTCCCCAGAAATGAAATTACTGGGGCTGCCAACTTTTAGCCAAAGCCTAGAAGGAAATGTGTCTGATGCCAGTAGGAAACTCAGTGAAAACATAACGTTAATATCTACGCTATCCCATAAATACTTTTGGGAGAACGGTATGCATCATTAAAATGCGCAGTTCTAAAGTGTGTATAAATTACTATTTTTACACAATTATATTGCTTAAGTAGGGAAATATCATTATGAAGGCAACATTCAGCCTATTTTATCAGCCACCAAGAGAATTAAGGCAGCTTGTGATGGAAAGGATAAATGATTATTCATCAGTTGGACCTGAACATAAGTTCTGTGTCAACTAGGAGCTCCATGTTACTAGCATTGCTGTTTGGCTAGACGTTTTAAATACTGTTTCTCATCATGGTGAAGTTTGAGTAGAAAATTGCAAAAGAAGTATTCCTACTCAGGTTGTCAGATCTGATTTTAATTATTGTCCTCTGTTGACAGTGTTTGCGTAGAGTATAGAATTTAAAGTGAATCATCTTGTTACAGTTTCTCAAATGTTTAGATCTTCCACTTATTTGTCAAGAACCAAAAGAAGGTATTCTAAAGGAGAGCCTACTATGGTAAACATTTTTCTCTCTCTTTCATGCTGCAATTGATACATCTTTGCTCTACTAAAATAGTTCTAAAGGAGTAGAGAACTGAAGAAAATAATATCTCACTCTGTCTATATATGTGTGTGTGTGTGTGTATAAAAATAACATAACAACATTGAACTACTAACTGATTTGAAATTTTGAATAGTATAAAGATATAGAACTAAGTGACAAATGGAGTAAAGTGTAACATGATAGGTCATGCTTGACTAGCCAGATATATTTAAATGTATAACTGATTTTCTGGACTGAAGAAATGTAGTAGATTCATTGATCTAGACTTTCTGAAGGCTTTTGTTGTCACCTACACCTAAAAAAGAATTAGAAAAGATTAGTAGACAAGAGACATATTTAAAATAAAAATTACTGGGCCAAAGGGCAGTGAGCCTACTGGGCTTCTTAAAGACCTTTCAGAAGACTCATGAGACTTCATGAGTTTTTCTTGTTCTGATGGCAGCATAAAAAGTAGAAAGCTCTGATGAAATTTGCTGATAGTGCAGCACTAGGAGATGTGTGGGGAAGACTGGGATATGTTGTAGTCATGATAAAGGCAGATTTTATTTTAGAATGTATTTATTTAAAAGTATTAATGACAGTAGATGAGGCACTAGTAAAAGCCCTATGGAGTACTGACTGTAATAAACTCAGATGTGAGCAGATGCACAGAAGGGTTATGAGGTTGACCAAAGGAATGGTGTATCTAACAACAGAGAGGCTGCAAGAGTTTACTTGGTTAACACAATAAAGTTACTTAAGCTGAAAGATTGTTTTGATTTTTAAAAATCGAATTGGCAATTAATGCATCTGGAATGGAAATTGGAAAGCTTATAGTAGTCACAGGTGTGAAGTTCAGAGAAGAAAAATGTACCTGGGCTTAAGGTGGACCTTGTTCAGTTTATGAAAGGAGTTACATAGAGGGGTTCCCAGCAATAGAAGGATGCTGCTTCCAGTTGTATGTTCCAAGTTCCTGTGTTCCAAGGGTATTTAATTGTCCTTATAGTACAAGATTTCGTTGAACTTCAGCTTTATATAATTTCATGTAATTGAAACATCAGGTGCTGAGAATGCTATAAATGGAACATCTTCTTATGAAGCTCTAAAATCTTTGACACTTGATGGATGAGTATCTGCAAGAGAATATCTGTATGTTAACACAATCAACCAACAGCTGTGGAGGCATGTACTTCAGGCCCTTGAGGATCCCCCATGCTAATGATTTGGTTGTTTCTCGATTCCAGATGGACCTAACTATCTAGCAAAATTATTTTTTTCTAACATGTAAAGCACATAAATTGAAAGTCAGCACCAAAAAGGAGGTTGAATACTGTTAAAAAATGTATTTTCTTTTTAGCTTGTTAATGTAGATTTGTGTGTATAGGATACACTTGAAAAACAGTCTGACAGCCTTCTGTGCTGTTCAGTGGTATTTACTGTTGTCTAATGTGACATTCAGATACACATAGAAAGAAGAGCAAATGGAAGATGCTGATTGGTTAGCCTGATTCACTTGTAAGACTTATGTTTCGTATTAGTCAGTATCTTTTTCATAAATGAAGCTTACTTTAAAATGATTGTGATGCTTGTGGATAACCTGAGATGTCAGACGTGTGAAATTATTTACAACCTCATTTAAAGTGCCTGCTTTGTGAAAGTTTATGTGTAGCTGTAATCAAAAAGGAGATATCCCAGCAGCAAAACTCTAGACTCTGGATTTATGTGCTGCAGTAGAGTGAAGACTCCATCATTAGGCATCTTTTGTCTCAACATGGTTAATGATTTTGAGGTGAAGAGGCAGGTGATTTTGAGTGTTGATACAAAGTTCTCACCTGCTAAACAGACATCCTGTAAGAAATGGTTTGTTGAGTGATGAATCTGACTTTTCTGCTTCTCAGTAACATGAACATTACAGTTGAGAACACATTTTTATGTGTTTAGGATCCAGTCTGCTGGGGTTTCCTGAGAGTATTTCAATTAACAAGGCTCTGTTTTTACATGAGGGGTAATACTTAGTTTTCCAGGATGCCAAGACGGTTATCTATTAAACAGCAATTCCCTATTGCAGAGTGAATAGATTTCAGCTGGGAGTATGTCTACAGAAGAGTACTCTTAACTGTGTGACATAGGTTGTTGAGTAGTCTAAGAGAGTAGGGAAAGGGAAGCATTCTGGGCCACAGTGCAGCCACGGATGCAAGATTCATACAGCCCATGGTAGGAAGTCAAGAAAGAGATTTAGTCTGTTAACTGGAAAATAAGAGATTAGGCTAGCACACGCAGGTATGGATTTTCATCCTTGCTGTCAGGGTGGTTTAAACAGGTTACATCAGTTGAATAAAAGCTAAATGGAATCTACAGACTAGACACCCCAATCTTGCCACCTTAGCTAAATTAACCACTATGTCACAAAAGTTATGGTGTGCTCATGGGAATTAGGAATCCCCTCAGGGGGAGAAGGCATTATACTTGCTTCTGCATCTGCAACATCATGAGGGGAGTGCATGCCATCCTCAAGACTCATGGAAAAGAAGGTTACTATTTTCCCCATGTCCTTTGCACATAATGTCATGAAGACATTTCATATGCCTCTGTGTGTAGGCTGGAAGACTTCTGTTCATAGCCAAGAAGGATGTTTTGTGGGCTAAACTTGAAGCATCTCAAGGCTAGGCTTTACTCACTGTTGGAATTAAATACCTGAATTCTGTATAGGTCACATTTTAGGAACCAAAGTAGGAGATTATCAAAATGACTAACAAAAGAAGCAATTGCAAGGTAAGTTGGTGAAAGAAATCCCATATTTTTAGTGGGATGTTTAGTGTGTGAAAAACATGTTTATAAAATTAATTTTATTACTGCACATCTATCTCCTATAAAAAGCATGTCTTAAAATGAAGAGAGGACCATAAAGTAAAGTTGGCAGATATTTGAAGCCGGGATGTTTTAATCCCTGTTTAATTGTACACATTTAACATTTTTTTTAAAGTGAAGTAATTGCTTCTATTTTTAATAAAGTCTCAGGGCTTTTTGCAACTTTTATCATGCAAATAATTATATTATTTCTGTGTTTATACTGCTTCTGCTCAATAAGAACTGCATATAAATTGCAGATCCACACTTTTTATGCTGGCAGACATCATACAGCTTGTTCTAAAAAGAGAGAAGGAGGTTGTGTGTACTGCTCTTGACAACACTACTCTGACTTGCACTGTTTTTGTATAAATGGTTCTTTAATGCAATTCTTAGATCTTGTTTTTTAAAAATCAGAAAATCTGCTTAGTGTGCGACCTTATAATGTCTTAAATTTTGGGAATAGTAATTCTAAACTGCCCTGTTGATGGTTAACAGTGAAAGAGGAGTTGGGAGTGCCAGATAAAATAAGCATTCGCAGAGACGAACTGCATCTTTCAGAATGAATAATGCTTCTATTATCTTAATGAAGAAAACATTTATAGGATGACATGTATAAAAATGCAACAGTTTCCCAGTATTGCTGGTTTATTTTAGACCAGAGCACATAAACAATAATTCTGCATTGAAGTGTGACGATGTTCTATTTGATTATGTTTTCTTTGGAAATTTAAGTGTCTTCTACTAAGAGAGGAGAGTACACAAAAAAAAAATGTATTTTGTGCAATATACAAATAAAACCAATCTGTTAGTAAATCTATAAATATAGTCCCTTTGTTTTAGAAAACAACTGCAATTTAAAATCCTCTCTCAATGGAGTGGCCTAAAATTTAAAGGAAAATGAAAGATTTATTGTGCTTGGGAAGCATTCAGTCAATTGGAATTCACTCCTGCTGCATTCAGCCAATTAAAGTGGGATGGTAGGATTAATAATCAATAGGTGAAATACACTTTTACTCAACAAGTAGAAGAGCAAGAATGATGAATTAGTTGTCTTTCATTTCATTCCAAGGTGTGCAGAAACAAGAGGTGGTGTGTAAAAGGCTGGATGACAACTCCATTGTACAAAACAATTACTGTGACCCTGACAGTAAGCCTCCAGAAAACCAAAGAGCCTGCAACACTGAGCCTTGCCCACCTGAGTAAGTCATTGATCACTAAGATGAATATGTTTTGTGTAGATAGAGAAGTCTTTCTAGTCTATAATAAATCTTGTTGACCAAATGTGTATAAAATTCTGATCTAGTATTAGGGTTCTGTCTTACCAGCCAGGATGTTTGGTTTTGGTTTTGGGCTGTGGTTTCTTGTTCCTCCAAAATCAGTTGTGGAAAATTCATACTTTGTCTTAGAGGAGGCCTGATTTGACTGAGGAACAGTGGTGATTAAATGGCACAAAGCAGCTCAGATGTTGTAAGTAAAAACAAATTAGCAAAGCAGTTTCTTAGAGTGTAAGCGTCAGATGTGGTGAATAGTGCTCAGAGTAGAACTGCAGACCATTCTTAAGAATGGGGACCATGACAGAAGACTCTTGAGGTGAGACTAATTTTGCCATAGATATTTATTTTACATAATAAATGTTTGCCATATTTTAAAGTATATTATATTAAAATCTAGGTTGAAGTGTTCACATGAGAAATTGCAAACATAAAAACTTCTTAGTAGACCAAACTGTTTGCTATAATAATTTTGTCAAAGAACTTTCTGGGTTGTACAGTAATGCTGTGTGCCTTTAGGATTAGGTGCCTGCTTGGTTACCTCTGTTTAGTTACGTTTTCTAAGATAGCTGTGTGGTATATATTGAAAAAATGATTAAAAACACAGCAGCTCATTTCTTCAAACATGAAACATGAAATCTGGCAAGGACCTATAGCATAGCTTAATGTTACTACAGAAGCTGTTTAGAAACAGTTGTGATATTTTGTATCAGAAAAAAAAAATTTCAGCATATGCACAACAAATCCTTCTTATGTTTTGAGACAAATAAAACTTGTGGAAAAAAATGGAAGAGATACAACAGTTTATTGATTCACAAGCTCTGGTTAGTTTAAGTTTGGTGATAATCTGTAGTTATATTCTAATTTGGCATGAAAATCATTAATGGTGATTTAATGTAGATATTGCACAATAAAGAAATACTGCAGTCTTTTTAAAATGTGTCTTAGAAACTGTAAGATTGTACCATGAAGGACACAGGGAGGAATGAGACAAGATTATCATGCATTAAAATCCCAACAGGTCTTCAAGAAGCCAGTTTCTTCCTAGAGTATCAGCTGCTTCCCTGTTTTGGTGTCTGGTTGCAGGATGGCAGAGCAGTGTCTTCTACACTTACTTCCCCTGTGTTATGTGCCATATTCATTTGACATAAACAGAAATGAAGCCATTACACTGCTCTCACCTTGAGTATGTTTGAATGTGAATGTGCTGTCTCACAAACAGGTCTAAAGTAGGTCTAAATCATTGTCCCCACATTCTGTGTCTAAATACATTTTTACCTTACAAGGATAGGCACTCAGGTTGTGTTTGGATAACACTGCCTAGTGTGGCTGTGAGTACACTGACTAAACTCTCACACCATGTATCTGAGAGCAGAGCTTGGGAAGTGGTCATGTTTGGTCAGTTCCCTTTTACCAAACACATCCATGTCCCTTCCTTTGCATGGCTTAACTATTAACAAATTAGCACTTGAAAAAGTAATGGTAACATAGTTATTCCAAACTAGTTTGTTTTTGTTTTTGTTTTTGTTTTTTTCACTGACGTTCTTTAAAAAACAAAAATAAGATAAAAAAACCCACCACACAGAGTGGAACACTTCTGGATTCTCCATTCAGTACAGCAAGGACATTGATGAACGTGGTGAAACTCAAGCCATCAAGATTCAGAAAGTGTTTATTAATCGGCATCTGCTTTAATATGTCAGAGCCGTTCAGCCCACATCTGCTTCCATTCTAATGTTCCCCACAGGGTGACACAAAGTGCCAGACTCCTAAGGAAGGGTTCTTTATTCCTGATCCTGTAAGTAGTGTAGAAGGCGGCTGTTCAAATAACAGTTACCCAAAGAAGTTTGACCCTTTTGACTAGAAGATTTAGCACAAGGAAGACTTACTCTTTACATAGAGTTGCCAAATATTTCCTTTTTTAATTAACACAATTCCACTTCCCTCTTCGTATATACCAAAAGTTATGAAAATGTTACTTTTTGTAACTAAATGCCGTTTACATTATGCTTGATGTCCCTGAGCAGCAGCAAAGACTACGTTCACAATATTTTGTTTGTCGTTACAATAAGTAGCTCTTAATGTTCCAGACTTCAATAAACCGTATAGGTAACTGTCATAGTTCTATGAATTATGAATAGTGCTGTCTTGTCATACAGTATAAACATTAAAGGTGCGTGAGAATGCGCTTGAACAAATCATAGTACCAACTAAAAATTAACACTTCAGTCTCTCCAAAGCTCTGGAGAACTTCTAATTCTCCCTACAGTGGTAAAAGCATAAATTTGGTGGTGAAGAATCACAAATTAATTCTCTTTTGCTGGGAAGTTAATGACAGAATATGACATATTTGTTTGCATCTCTGTATCGACCTAGGTTCATATTAGAATATATTACACATTCTGTAACACAAGACAGAATAGCAGCATGGTTTTTTTTGGCAGAGACTTCATAAAATGACAAACCTTATGAGGAAGCTCCAAGTATACCTCTAGGAACATGCACAGTGACTGACATGCCTGCATTTTTGGCATGTTAGCAACATGTGATAACGTACTAGACTTCACCTTCATCCTTTGCAAGGATGATTCAGGCAAGTGTATCTAATCAACATATGAAATATTGAAGATGAAATGTGCTCAACAAAATGAAGACACATTTCCAGTGAATAGAGCTACATTAACCATTCATCAGTAGAAAAAAAAATATTTGTTGAGGTCATTTTTTATGTGATTAAATGATGTTTTGCTAATGTTAACTTTACTTACTCTAATAAATAAGAATATTTTGCCACTATCTTGGCTTTTATCTTCTACTGTAAGCTACAGCAGTGGGTCCCGAACACTTGCAGTTGCAAGCCATTTTCAGATAAATAATTTCAGGCAAGTTCAGTACAAGTTTAAGTTACTACTTAAATAGCTGTAATTTTGTGAGACTCAACACTCCTTTCTAACTGCTGTAGCCTAGGCTGGAAATTGCTGCTCTAGAAAAACACAAAGTAGTATTATTGGAAGATATTATGGTAGTGAAGCATGAATTAAAATGTTCAGTAAAAAGACCAATAAGTTTCTACTTTTATTTCACTGTAAATACATGTATTATTCACAATGATTTAGGTTCAGTAATTTAAAGTATTTGATTTCTGGGCTTGTGCCGTGATCTGTTTCTGAAATGCATTAAGTGAGTCTCCTAACTTTTTCTATCCAGGTGGTTTATAGGAGATTGGTCAGAATGCAGTAAGACCTGTGATGGAGGAATGCGTTCACGAACAGTTCTCTGTATCAGAAAGATTGGACCTTCTGAGGAGGAGACTCTGGACAATACCAACTGTTTAACACACCGTCCTATTGAAAAGGAGCCCTGTAACAATCAGTCTTGTCCCCCACAGTGGGTTGCTTTGGACTGGTCAGAAGTAAGGAAATTTTTCTGTTAGCTCATTGGTAATAGTGGAGGGAAGAGCTCTGAATATTGGTATATTTTCTATCGCTGCTTGCTAAGCAGAGGATTAATAAGAAATTCAAAACCTCATAGATTTATTATTGAAGTGTTTTTTTCTTTTTTCTTTCCCTCTGTGTTGTCAGTTCTGTTGTTTTTTCATATGTTTATGACCTTTTTTTATTAATCATAGTAGAAGAATAGTAAAATAAAAACCAGAATAGTAAAGTAGTAAAAAACCCTCAGTGAAACAAAAAAAAACCTGCTAGAATATCTATTTGGTATGAGATAATTGTCTCAAAGAAAAAAAGCAATTTCCATTGTTTTTTGAACAGGCAAACAGCTGGATAGTAGATATAATGGGTTTACAATGTCAGAAGCTAGAATAAACTTTTTTTTTTTCCTGAAGTAACTGATGTAAAGCATAACCTTTCTTAGTAACATGCTTCAAGAGGCAGACCTGAAAGTTGGTATTCTCTTTGTTAAGGAATAAGTATGGTGATAAGTATTAAGCATTAAGTATGGTGATATATGTTACAGTATAAGCCAAGTTTATACTGTAGCTTATACTGATTCAAGTATTAAATTTGAAGAATGTGAACCAGTGCAGCTGAAAGGAAAAGCAGATACATTTGAATGGGACTGCATCATCTCCAAATTGGAGTGCAAAAATGTCTGTATACTTTTCAGATCCTTGCTATCCTGGACTCCCATCTCATCCCACTTTTTGTCTCAAAGTACCCTTTGGAGTACTTACAAGTTAGGATTTCCTGAGTTCCCATGTCTGTGTTTTTGGTGTGAAGTGCAGCCATATCATATAATTGCTTTCAGAAGTTGATTAAACTGTGTATTAAAATTAATTAATTTGGAAGTTTGTCTCACTGCTTCTAGGAAAACTATTCCTTAACTTCAATCTTTGAATTGCAAGAAGTGCTCTAATATTCTAGTTCCATGCCAGTTTATACCTGTTTGCTTTTTTTTTTCATCTGAAAATGCCCTTTTTCCTTTCCAGCTATTATTCATCAGAAGTTAATTCATCTTGATCACATTCTGCTTTCGTGTTTCAGTTTGAAGTCAACTTTTTGGGAGTGGATGACTGGAGTTAAATGTATATATTATCCCAGAGGAGGTTTCACATTGGCCTCATTCTTTTGCTTCCTGCCACTACTGAAAATACACATAATGTACAGTGTATCAATATACCCACAGCTATCACATATTTATCACATAAAGTCATCTTACACTCTGTTAATATATCCAAATCTTTATCCTCCTTTTTTCTTTTTCTTTTTTTTCTTTTTTTCTTTTACTTTTTTTTCCGAATTGCATGCTTTTGCATGTCATACTGCCAAAATTCACTTCATTTCAATTATTAATGTCTTCATGGTTGTCCAGTTCTTTCTGTATAGCATACCTCTGTAGCATCAACGTCAGTTAGTTACCTGTGCTATCTGCTAGTTTCAGTAATTTCAGAAGCAGTGAATAACTGAAACTGCTTTTGTATGAACATCATTAATTAGACTGGAATGAAATGTGAATCAGATCAGTTATATGACTGATCCTACAAGGTCTTTGCAAGTAGCATCTCTTGATTCCTAAACTTCACCCAGTTGTCATCCCTCTTTCAAGTACTTTACTGGATCCCAGGTAGGTTAGAACTGTTCCACTTCCTTTATCTAAAAAAATGAATGGAGACTATTAAAATAAACTGGAATTATCTGCTAGTGATATACCCATGATTCACTGTATCCCAATTTCTGTGTACTTGCCTAGGTTTAAACAGCCTTTCATTCAAAGTAAAAGATAAATCACTGGATACTATAAAGAAGGTTGATGTACCTGTAGTTGCACACAGCTATTCTATCCACAGATACTTTTAGCTCCAAAAGTTGTTACAGTCTCTAGAAATTCAAAATGTAAAGAAGGAAGCCTTCTAGCATCACTGTGAGCACCCATAGAAGTCGTACAGAACAGCTCTTACCATAATTTGTTACTACAGGTAATACAGTTCTCTAAATCACAGAAGGGTTGAGGTTGGAAGGGACCTCTGAAGGTCATCTTGTTCAATACCTCCCTGCTCAAAGCAAGGCCACCTAAAGCCAGTTACCCAGGACCGTATCCAGACAGCTTTTTTGTATCTCCAAAAAATGGTGGGGACTCCATCAGCTATTAGATAATTGTAGTCTAAGTATTATGACAGTACTTAAAAGTAGTAATATCTGCATGTTAAAATACAGTGCTGTAAGCTGCCATGGAAGCTGTTGTTGTTCACATTACTGTCTGAATTTCACACTTGTATAATCTCCATCTATTCTTAGCTGAAGAAACTACTTCTGTAGACAATTTTTTAATTATTATATACATTATTTTACTTTGAACAAACAAAAATGTGACAATTTGCTGTAGTGTTCAACTGGTTTTATTCTGTAAGGAATTATGAATGACATGCCTTTTTAGTGAGCTTTTGTATCAAAGAAGAATATTCTACAATATCATGTGAACTTCTGAAATTTTTTCTGTTTTCATTAATTTATCAGATACTTTTGCTTATATTATGAATCTTCTGTTATTTGTACCAGCTTTTAAAAATAATCTACTATCATAAAACAGAAAAGTAATTTCCAGACTATACTTCAATCTTTCTCTAGCTTTATTCAGTTTAAGATAACAGATTTTTTTAATCAGTTCTAAAAAAAATTGTCAGCTTCATATCCTGAAAACTGTAGAAAAGCAGTTTCTTTCAGCAGCTTTTCTCAGTGTTGATCAAGACCTCAAGAAATGTAGAAATGCCACTGTTAATCTTAAAGTGTGTGTTGTTCTACATGCAGAACAATATTTTATGTTAACTCACTGATAGCCAGCATTTCACAGAAGAAGCAGGGCACCAAAATCAAGGCAGAAAAGGTATTAAATGGTCCTTGTCCCTACTTGAAAAGGTGCAGTATATTCCAGCCTTTTGAAAATGAATCTTACTTAGAGCAGAAAGGAGAGGATTGGGAAGGAAAGAATGGATGAGTGGGAGGGGATGTTCAGTTGAAGACTCTTACCATACCACATCTGTGACATTGATAGTTTGTAAGCTCTTTGCATCCACTATCACAGCACTTTTCTTCTGATTGGAATATCTAGGCATCATCTCAGTACTAAGAAATAATAGTATCTGTATGACGAGTTACAGAGCCGTATGACAAGTTACAGAGCCATAGATATATGTTGTCTATATGCTATTGCCCTTTAGTTACTTCCTTGAGACATTGCTCAGTAATATATCCTTAGCACTGTCAACATTGCCACCCTCATGAGAAGCTTGAACAACTTTTTAAGGCCTTCATATCCAGGCTTTTATCCAGCAGGAGCATGTTATAACTTTGAACAAAAATCATTCTAGTCTAAAGATTAAAACTCTGCTAAGCTTCTGATTGTGATGGTATTTAATCAGGATCGTGAAAAAGTGCTATCTTCTTCCT
Organism: Chlamydotis macqueenii; assembly: GCF_036417535.1. Taxonomy (NCBI): domain Eukaryota; kingdom Metazoa; phylum Chordata; class Aves; order Otidiformes; family Otididae; genus Chlamydotis; species Chlamydotis macqueenii. Next base: position 21,707,717 of record NC_141593.1, on the reverse strand, counting down.
AATATGAATTTTGCCTGGTGTAGGTTGGCAAACTGTCTTGACTGATGATACTCTTTTAATATAATGAGAAAAATAACTTTTTTTTTTCTCTCTGTTCAGGCTTCCCAAAAATATAATGTATTAAAATCCTTGTACTAATATACATATAAACATTTAGATATGTGTATTCATATGATTTCCTGGTAGAAGTATGAAAATGAAAACAGGGGTGTACTCAAACAGTGTGAAAACAGAATTAAAATTTAAATAGGAGAGAAAAGCAAGCATTAGGACAGAGTCCGATATTTCTATCTGAATACTCTGTTTTCGATGGAATCCAGTAAAGCATTTATCTTCCCATATTTTTATTGAGAAAAAATGTGTTTGTTTTAGCTCAGTAGTCTGTAAGTGAGGTGGAGAAAGACTATACTAAGGTCATACTAATAACACAGGTCTACTTTTATTTCTGAAATGCGCACTCAGGTTTGTTTTATAATAATGTCACATGTGACGGATCTTTCTACTTTGCAGCAAAGTGCTTTTCTTAAACCTAACCTAAAGGCTCTTATACATAAAAATAAATAGTAACACCATAGCCTAGATATAAATAGCAAAGGAAATACCTTTTTATGAAATTAAAACTTATGAAAACTTGAACTTAATAAAGCAAACATCAGTCAGCTTGTTTGTATTTCTAAACATTTAAAAATTATCATTATCATCTTGGGAAAATTGTGATTTATAATTTATTTATATAAAGACCATATATATATATTCTCCTGTTTCCAATAGTAACATTTCTGATACTTTTATTGACTTTTTAATTATATATTCACTATTTATTTATATCGATATTTTTTTCAGTGCACACCAAAGTGTGGCCCAGGATTCAAACACCGAATTGTTCTGTGCAAAAGCAGCGATCTTTTAAAAACGTTTCCAGCTGCTCAATGCCAAGAGGAAAACAAGCCGCCAGTCCGCATCCGCTGTAGTTTAGGCCGATGTCCTCCTCCTCGCTGGGTTACTGGAGACTGGGGACAGGTAAGATAGTTCATACAAGTTATTGCTGTTAGTCTCCTACACATTAACACCTTCTAAGGATAAGATGTTGCTGGAAGTGGAACCATCAGAGATGGTTACCTTGACTGAAAGAAAAGCTTCTCCACTGTTTATCTCAGATTGAAATGTGATTTTGAATGACAGCTGTCTGCTGAACTATAGAGGATTTGCTGACAGCTATGTAGTTTCTACTGGATAAGTTTCTGTATGCATTTAAAAAAAACTTAATAGCCCTTATTACAGGTTTTTTGGAAGGGGATTTTGGCATACAACAATGATGCAAGGTTTAGTATTTTAAAACACATTTAACTTCCTTGAGAAACATGATGGTAATACAAAGCAAATTCCTATTTTAGTAAGATCTATATATATAGGTGCCAAAAAACCTTTGAAATCTATATATTATTTTATATAAAATATACTGAATTACCAGACAGGGAGCTAAATTGTTACAGGACAGGCTATTATTCGATGTTTCTAAACATAATATACTGAGTTTCTTTCCTTTTTTTAAAGTTTTGCATCTCAGTTATGATGGCCTGTTTTTAAAATAATAAATTGACATTTCAGTTTCTAAGGTTGTTAAGTAATTTCCCACTAATGAAAATATAACACTTTAGCTTAACTAACCAAGGGACAATAATTTGTGGTATTACAGTCTAATCAACTTTTATTTTATGGTAGTTATCCAGATGTGCATGTATCTTAAGTTAATATTGTACTAAAACCACTGCTTAATTATAGAAATTAAAAAATATTTTGGAACAGCAAAGTATTTTTATTTGAAATATGGTTTCTTTTTCCTTAAACAAGTCCACTAGCAGATTTGAATTCTTGTTCTCCTTAGCTTTTCTTCTTTATTCTGAAGTTACTATTCCTCTTTTGAAAACATGCACTTAAACTGAGATGTGATATATGAACTAGTGTAAATTATGTTCTTATACCTCAAATCTGAACTGTTCAGGGACCCAACATTGCATTGTGTTTTATTTACTTTGAAAGACAAGTGCTTGCATATACTGTCAAAAAGAAAAATTCTGAACTATTTTATGAAAATTATTTTCTCTGTTAATCAAATCTCTTCAGATGCCTGTCTTGTTTAGAATTTGTGCATGTATACTGTTCCTGATTGCTTTCCTGTTATCTTGTTTTATATTTAAAAATTCAGTCCAAGTTATTTTACTTTTTTATTTTTCTTATTTTTAGTGTTCTGCACAGTGTGGTCTTGGGCAACAGATGAGAACAGTACAGTGCCTTTCATACACCGGACAAGCATCCAGCGAGTGTTCAGAAACACTTAGACCTCCATCAATGCAGCAGTGTGAAAGTAAATGTGACAGTACTCCCATTTCCAACACAGAAGGTAAGTTTGCCATCTTAATATAATTTATTGTGGAAAGAGTAAAGTGGCATGGTCGGTATTACTGCATTAATTTATTAGTAAAAGTCTACATGACATCATCTCTCAGACTGTGAATGAATTTTTTACAGTTATTTTCTAATTAGTGTTTGTAGTCGAAAGGTGAAGTCAATAAAAACCTACACACAGGTTCTTTGTTAAAAAAAAAAACTTAAAATTATATAGCTGAAGTCATGGACAAAATACTATTGTTTTGTGTCATTAATTTTCCGGTCTCTTTATTGGATCAGTGAAAATGTCCATAATAGCAGAGGAAGCATGATATCCTGCTAATCCACTGAGCTTCTACATGCTCCATCAGTGGTTAACATAGGAATGTAGTGGCAAAAATAGTTAATTACATGTTCATTGAAAGACTGGGGCCACAGATATAATGCTACATGCTACTACAAGCCTGTTCATGTACTTTGACTTACTTGTCAGCTTCTTCTAATTAACTTTTCATTTCTTGGTCTTATAATGCCTGTTTGAAATAATTGCAGTATTTTTTTATATGATACAGTCTAATCAGATTATTAAGTAGCTTCATCACAACATATTTTTGCTAAAGGATATGTTAGATAATGATGTCAAAATAGCCATACTAATGTTTATGAAAGGCTCCAGATCTGAACTCATAAATTGTCCAAGCCAACCTATTAGGAAATGCTATCTTTGAAGTAGAATTTAAGTCCTAGACAATAAAAAAAAAGTTTCCCCATTGATTGTAAAAAATTTAGAATAGTTGCTCCCCAGATGAGTACATTTCATTTTATGTGAAAGCAGAAAAGGAAGTAAAAAAAATACCAAAACACACATGTCCAAAAATAAAGAAAAATTGCACAGCAATAATGGTTCTTTTAAAACAGTTATTCCCTAAATTTTCATATTCCCTAAATTTTTACTACTTCACTGCAATGTCACTAACACTGCTCCTTTTAACATAACTAATCTCTGTGCAGTATATAATGGAATGTCTTTTACACAGGTTCTCCAGCTACATTGGAGTTTAATATCCTGTTTATATGGAAAAAATACTCTCATTCTAGATTTAAAAAATGCAAATTTATGCTACAGTCTACCCTGATTTGGTATTCATTCAGTACTTACTGTACTTATTCAGGTTCACCCCATAGATTCAAAGTTATCATAAAAGTCTGTAAAGTGGAGCTGTCTGTGATGAACTGAGAGCATACTAAAGTCTTCCCAGAAATACACTGATGATTCAATGCATGAGCACTGTAACTTACTGCTTGAAAGTTTTAATTTTAAGTAGAGGCTTATTATCCCATGTTATCATTTTAAAAACATCTTCATAATAGAATTTTCTTTGGTTGCATTAATTCCTATTTTTACATTAGTGCTCTCAAGTAATCTTTACATGATGATTGTCAATCTAGGAAACTTTGTGCCCTTTAAAGCTCAAAGACTAAATGATATTTTATTTCCAAACGCAGATGTTGACTTTTTCCAAGGTAAGGAAGGTAATGAAGTACTTGTAAGCGGGCATGATTTAGTCCCAGTGTCCTCTTAATTTGAAGATGACAAGATAATGTTGTTGTTTATAGTCATTGCATTAGTAATTCTTCAGTATTCTCATCTCCTATAGATGAATACAATCAAGGGTTCTCTGTGTGTGATCTGTGTACACTGGGTGGCTGTGGACCCCATTACAGTGGAACCGTGCAGGATAACTATGAAAAGTAAACCTGTTGGTAATAATGTTTTTCAGGGACCTACACCTTCACTGGAAAATTTCTGGGATCCACAAATAGAAAATGTTGGAAATCACTTACATAGTATTCCAGATGGACTTCAGCTTTTTGGCCTGCACTCTGAGTGGGCCAGATGTGAGCCAACTCCTTACTGATAGCCAAGCAGCCTCGTTAGTGCAGTTAGGAAAAGTCAAGGGGTAAAATATATAGCACAGTCTCTTCCAATAGATACAGTTCCCAACACATTGCCACTTAGCATCCTGGTTTTGCTTATGTCCCACGTTGAAGGTATTTACTGGAAACCACTTATTATTTGTAAGTGATTAAGTGGCTCAAATGCTCAAAAGTAAATGTAATCTCAGAGTTTGTTTAACAATTTAAAATACCAACATCCTTTCAGGAGAACCTTGCTGCAATCCATGAAATACTATGGGTGCCCTATCCAAAAATTAGACAAAAATGTTGTCTTCATGGTATTTTTTATACTTTTGTAAGAATTTCTTAAATCTGTATTCTAATTTATACACATTTCAGAGCTACTATTAAATACTGAAGATAAGAAGCACAAACTGAGGATTTGCAGAATAATGTGCATGTTTTGCACATTTTCTTCCTTAAGAAGATCCTCTTAGACACAAGAGGAACTGACATCTCTGGTATTAGTAAAGTGTTAGCCTTTAAACAGAGAGACATATCTTTTCAGCATACTAGAGATGATGGAAAACTTGTATGATTTCAAGAAATACTTAATCCTAAAGAGCACAACTATTTTTGGAAAGAATACTTTCTAAGAAAGAAATATTTGAGTTCTGATATTTCCTTGTGAATGTATTTGTGGGAGGGACATATTGTGCTTGCTTCTCTCTCCAGGTGCAGTGGGATGTGAACTGTGTATCAATATTTGGGTTTCAGGGAAGGAGTCAGGTCTCTCAGAGGGAGGGTTATGCCCCTTGAGAGTGCATGTGTATAGCAGAGCATACCTGCTTGCACGCGGAGACTTTGTCCACATACCACTTAGTAGCACTGCCTTGTGCTTTGGGCCCCACTGTGTGGCAAAAGCAACGTCAGCAGCAGGTCACTGGTTTGCAGCAGAGTCAGACTACCTGAGGGGATTCCCTTCCTATTTCAAACCCCGGCAAACCTCCTGATTCCCTTTGCTTGTCAAACTCTGGTGCTCGCAGCCTATGGAACCCATTCAGCAGTTTCTGGCAATTTAATTTTGCTAACCCAAGATAAGAACATACATGTTTTTGTGGAAGCTTGAGCCATTCTGCAGGATAATGATTATGTTGATGAAGTTTGGAAGCACTTTCTTGCAGAAAGAGTGGGTTGTTTAATAAAATAAGAGTCAAAATTTTGGGGATACAGAAATAGTAAAAAAAAATTTAAAATATATCATGTCATGTTTTACATCTGCTTTATCTCTGTTTTCTTTAAGCTCTTCAGTGGTGATTTAGAATACTGTATATAAGATTTTGAAGAGTTGTAACTGAGTAGGGTAACACTGCATTTGCTGCTGGAAGTGAACTACAAGCACCATGTACCACACTATCTGAAATATATTCAGAATTATTTTATTCTCTTAAGTAAACATGTTTGCTAAATCCAGACTGCTAAATGCCATCTGAAACTTTATCTGAAAAATTATTTTACCTATTTTTGTGTTGTTTCAGCTTTCCTTGTATTTTATGTGATAAGACTTTGCAGTCTCTTTAGCTGAAGGCACAGTGATTTTTTTGTGATTTTACTACTGTAACATGATAATAGCATAATATTGTCTGATCTAGCCACAAAGTTCAGGAAGGGAGAGTTTAATACATGTAGTTTACTGAAACTTACTAACAGTAGTTCCTAGGAACAAAAAGGGCTCAGCTAAACCTCCTCCATTCAGCTACAGTCCTGTGAAGTATAGGCTACTTCATCAGCCACTATATCTATTTCAAAACTGATTTTTAAAACAGAAGTTGTGGGCAACTTCACGAATATTGTCTCACTGCTGTCCAAATGGCATTGGATGAACAGGGTCCAGTTTTAGTCAAGAGGAAGAATAACTTAAAAAAACATGAAATAGGATAATTTCAAATCCTACTTTTAGCAAAAATGCAGTCATTTGCTTCACCGTTATTAACTAAATACAGTGTGTATGAGGGCTATTTTTGGGATTGAGTGGACTTTTTACATCTTATCATGATTCCTTACTTCATTTATAATTCACAATCTGTCTGTCCTGTATTCCCAGTCTTCACAAACACAAGGACCTAAAATATGTCTGGAAGGTATTTGACCTATTTTGGGAAGAGTTTTTGAAACTCGGTGAAACACAGTGAACATGTGTGGTTACTAATAGAGAAATACATCTGTTTCGACCAGCTACCCGCAATGTTTTTTCTCTTCACATCCAATTCTGTTTCCAAACTGAGAATTAAAAAAATAGAAAAGTAGCATGTAAAACATTGGGTTGGTGGAGTAAAAAAATTACAATGTAAGCACTGTATTTGTGTTAATGAAAGTTTAAATCATTTAATGACCTCTACTATCTATCTAAAAGCATTAATATTGTCATTATTGAAGTACTGTTCAGTACAGACCCTGAAGTTCAGCCTCAGTAATGCTTTTCTAGGTTCAAATACCAAAAATTCTCATTGCTCTTAACTTGCTACTACAGCACACTTGGAGCATGAATGCACTGTCCATAATTACCTGAATCAGAGCAAAAATAACATACTAGGAGATCGCATGTATAAGGAATACAAATGGGAGTAGCTGAATGATTGTACATGCTGACTGTTGCACTATTACTGAATTATTTTTTATATATTAATATATTGATATATAATATTCACTATTATTGAATTATTTAACTATTACTTTTTTCTATTCTTACCTTTTTGCTGTGTCTGTTGTCTCTTTCATATTTGGCTTACAGACATCTCGGAGTCAAGGACTGTTGTTCTGTCAGGCCTTAGAGCATCCTGCCCTCCAGTCTTCACTTCTAGCTATCACATCAGTACAAAATACGATAATGGTCAAAGTACTGCTAGTTTGTTCTCCTTTTTATTTGCATTTTCTTTATAGCTATTGTAATTTGAGAACCATTATAGGAGCAAGCCAGTATCAAATGCAACCTTAAAAGAGTAAATACAACTTTCTTTTGAGATAAACTATTTTCTGACAAATTAATCTAATATCATTCTTCCTATTGCATAATTTTTGTAATTCAAACTTGTGGGATTTACTTTTTCTCTGTATACATCTCTTCCTACCTATGAAGCAAAGCTCTTTGCCAAAGTCCTATTTTAATATCAGTCTGGAAAGAACTGGGCAAATACTTTTGACTAAAACCGCCTATCAGGTGTCTATCACCGCATTGACTTCAGTGCAAAAGAGGTCAGCAGTGACATCTGAGCTGTAGAACCTGATTGTACTCCTGAGCTCTCAGATACAGCTGTATCTCCACCTGTAAGAACTGGGCATGGACCAAAGTATTCCATTCCCTATTCCTACCTTCTTTCTACAGAAAGAAAACTGAGCTAGAGATAACCACAGCACAGTCCAGCAGTGCTCCTGTAATGTACCTCCACAAGTCACTTCAGATACAACCTGTATGGGTTGGAAGAGAAGGAGTCCTTCCTCCACATGGTTAAGCTCTTGTTCTCCCTTCCTGGGAGTGTTACCTGCCGGTGTGACAAGGGCTGCTGAGGCAGTAAGCCCAGCATATAAGGAAAACGCAAGTGTGAAAAAAAAGCTTTTACGTGTCTATTACAGGCATAAAAAGTGGCTTTTCTTCCTGCATAAAAAAAATTGTGGATGTGTGGAACCAAGTTCAAAGTATAATCCACCGTTCAGTCCAGTCACTGAACTCAGCCTGTTGGTGCCTTTATTCATAACACTCGTCGTTTTCTCCGTCTCTGTTAGCTGCAATGCACATTCCCTTTCAAGGATTGTTACAAATGCAGAGGCATGGTACCAAATAGTGCAAGTCGTATTAGATTTTGGATAACCTCTCATGGATGGATAAAATAATTCCTGAGAAAGAGGCTATAAAAGTATTGTAAGAAAAATGAATCACATTTCCTAGCTGTCTGAAGTAATCATTTATCACAATAAATGATAGTTCTTCCAAAACAAAGTGGGCACCCTTCTAAATGTCTAGGAGAGAAGCCCTGCAAACATTTTTATGGCTTCTAAAAATATATTGTGTGCTCTAGGCTGAACTAGAAAAAATAGTTACAAAGAGGGCAAGGTGGACGGATAGAGGAGGAGGATGTTAAATGTCACATTTTCTTTCTACTTTAATTTTTATTTCTGACATTTTCTTTTTATCACTCTTAATTATTAGAGTGCAAAGATGTGAACAAAGTGGCATATTGCCCACTGGTGCTGAAGTTCAAGTTCTGCAGTCGAGCATACTTCAGACAAATGTGCTGCAAGACCTGCCAAGGACACTGACCCCACAGAAAGCACAGGAACGTGCCTTGATATCATCACTGTGGAAGAGTGTCCATCAAAGAGAGCCACACAGCGGAATAAGATTGACGTCCTTGCAAATGCATTACCCTGTGGAAAACGTAACCACTGGTCAGCCCCAGCTGACAGGATTTCAATATTATTTTAACTTCTGTGAAGTGGGATTTATTAATCCAAAGTGCTGGACACAATATAAGGAGGGGATGCCAAATTGGAAAGATACACACACACATATAGAATAGCTTACTGTGGAACATTTATGTTCTTTTGACTAAATCCAATAGTCTGTTTACCTCCTTGGACCATTAAAATAATTTTTATTATGGACTTAGCAATGACACTGAATCCATTTGTATTTAAAACTGTTTAAAATGTAGCTGTTATGACTTAGCCTACTATGGAAGTAAAGAAGAATCAAAAAAATGTTATAAGTCATAGCTTAAAAATGTTAACTATTTTATCTCACAACACAGCACCACAATTTAAATTATAAAATGAGCTTGGAAATGTTATTTAAGGAGCAGAAATCTTAAAAAAATTTATTTTTCCTTCATTCCACCTAATTCCCTTTGGAGTAATCCATATTTCCTGAACACTGCTGTGAGCCATATATAAAGCTATACTAAATATAACAACCATGAGGGACTTAGTTTTAAGAGGTGCAACGGTTATTGCAGTGGTGCATGAAATACAAGTGTGCTATGAAACAAAATTAAATCTGTGTTGCATGTTTATAGCCATCTTACCATAGTACAAGTGAAGCTGAGATTTTTGCTGAAAGGGAACATTTTTCAATATCATGGAGGAGGCAGACTCCAACAGTGGTGAAGACCATATTGCCAGCTCCTTCACTCCTACCATACAGGTTGCTTAGAACTTACACTTGGACTCCAGCTCACTTTTGTTTACAACAGTAGCCACAAAGAAACAATTTAGTGGGCATCTAGATCTAGTTTGTATGTTACTTTTGATTCTCCAAAACTAAGGAATTCCGGTGCAAAAGATAAACCTACTGTGTAATAGCAACAGTCCTTTGAAAGTTAAAATGGATTCCAGATGTTCTCTTCTTTGATACCATAGCAGAAGGGCATTTGTTTATGAGAAAGAATATGTGAATATGCAGTTTGGGGGAAGGATTACAACCAAAGAATAAGCGACTCGTGGAGGTAGCTAGATTCTGTTCAAACGAGAAGTCAAAAGCGTGCTTGAGCCAAGAGGCCTGTTGGACTGTTAGGAGTAAGGCACACTGGAAAAGGGATGGCTAGAATGAAATCTGACCACCTTCACCTAAATGGCCAGGTACATATTTAAAGCTGGACCATATTTAAAGCTAGGGGCAGCTTTCAGCATGAGAATGGATCAGACTCATGCCTCTGGATTAGTAGCTTAGATGCCTTAACTATTCTGCTGCCATACTCCACTTATTTCATATTACCCTATTTTTAGTATTCACCAAATACTTTGCATTTTAAATGTGAAACCAAACTACTTAAGCAAGTCACATTCAAGAATCTACCATTTAAAAGTTACTTGATGTGCTCCTCTTCCCCTTCACTTTTCAGTAACAGACTCAACAAGGAGATAAGGAAAGTAGGTACTTGTTCATATTAGTATATTGTACTTGAAGACTTGCATTTTGCAGCAGGTACTTGATGAATGTGCTTTTGTGTCCAACTATGCCTCCTTTGTTGAAGTGCAATTAAAATTATGTGAACAATAACATGTAACAAATTCTAACTCAAATAGCACTTTTTAAAAAAAGTACTCTCTTCAGTGAAAACTAATTTCCGAATATCATGAGATTCAAGTGTATAGTGTATTTTACCAATAACAGGCCAAATCTGTTGCACACTATTTACTATGGTGAATTAACATGGAATAATAGATATTGTTAACAGGACTCATGCTATGAAATCCCCCCAACATATTGACAATCTGTGGGGTTCTGTGTAGCCCGCATATTCATGACCATCAGATTCCTGTCATCTGCTACCTCTTGCCAGTATTTCCACTTCCATACGCCTGTGACCAGTGGAATTCATTTTCAGTTGGCTTGCGTGTATTCACATATGCTTGTCTGCTGCTCTCATCACCATGTGAACAACTCCTGTTAAAACTGACACCAGTAGATTAAAAAACTCCAATTTTAGGGAGTTGCACATAGGGATTAAGGGCAGTATGTAATCCTTCTCTGTTAAGTGAATTGACTTTCTATATCCTTTTGACAAACACCTTGGTGCTAGCATGCCCTGGCTAGGTCAAAAATACGATAAAAGGGAAAAGGGTTGCTACAGCAATCCCTAAGCAAGAGACCTGTTTGTATCAGGGTCTGGTTTTCTCCAGGGCATGATTTTGTTTATCAGCTAATGTGTCTTTTCAGCTACCAAGAAAAGGGTTTTGGATGTATTCAAAAGAAACCTTTTTTTTTACCTCACTTAGGACAGTAAAATTGTAAGGAGTGTTTTGCAAAGACACATTTTGCTCTCTTACTGGTGCTAGAACACTAGGGAGTCCGATGTTTACTCTGCAACATAACAGCACTGAGGTTGGAATTTAAAAAACTCCCTGGAGCAATGTCAAACTGTATTGTTAAAGGGAACAAAACACAGAATGTATGTGGATTTACAAACTAAGCAACGCTTCAGACTAAGACCGAAAAATGAAACCTAATTCAAAGAAAAATCATTGGTTTCCACAGCACAGATCATTGCTGCTGCTACACTGTAGCCATCTATATAATCTAAGCTAAATAGTGTTGTATTTCTAAATAGTGACAATAGGACTATTTGTATAGGCTATAATATGACATGCCTAGAATCAAATAGTAGAATACGAAATGTAAAAATCAGTCTGGTGCCAGTACATCCACTGAGCAATACTATCAGCTGAAGAAGATCAAAACAGAATGAAAAATCTAGAGATTAACCCCTCAAGGTGTATACACCCCAAAATAGTCCATTTCATTAGGAACTTTGTAATGGAGTGAATGTCACATAGATATCCTTAATAATACAAACTGAAATTATCTTTGTATTATTGTGATTAGTTGCTTATTATTTTATACTCAGTATTAATGTGGTACACTGTTACTTTATTATTATTTTTGCTTTTGTAAATTATATTCTAATTTATTGTCATGTTTCTTAACACTTGTTCTACATGCATTCTCCTGCTTGTAATGAAAAAAAAAAAAAATATTGTAACACTTGATGCAGTGAAATTCCACACCAGGCACAGATATGTTTTTAACATAGATAATTTAGTAAAATAAAACCACAGCTTTTAAGAATTATACCCATAGTACAGTTGTCTGTTCCCTGACTTAGAGTTACTAGAATTCTGTATGCTTAACATTTGCTTCGTCAGATGCATCAAAATATATATAAGATATTTTCTTTCAAGTAACATCTGTATGTTATGCCAGAATCTTGTCCTTGGCAGCAGCAATGTTTGTCATATATGAGCAAAACAATAAGGAAAAGGAAAAGTGGAGAACATGATCATGTGCATTATTAGATAATATTTTAGCCTAAGCAATAATGTAGATCAAGAATGAAATTAATGGCAGCAAAATATCTTGTACTTCTTGGAATTATTTCATTACCAGCCAATCAATAATAACGATAAAAATAAAGTGTCCTTCTTGCATTGAGCATTTAAGGTTCTATCTGAAGTTTATCTGAAGCCATTTTTTTAAATATAAAGAAGAAAGTCATTTTGGAAGACTTAGTGATTAGGTCACTGTTGCTGAGAGATGCTTCTTTTCTTACCTGGTACAGTAAAAATAACCTGTACTGAAATCTGTGATCAAGTCCTGTGAAATATTTCTTGTTTCTCTAGAATAACAGTTAAAATCTAGTTTCTGGTTTAATTAAAATAAATGCTCCATTATTATGAGTAAGATGTTAAAGAAAGTTCAGAGAACCTAAAATATTTTGATAAGGTGTTTACTAATTTTAGTTATTCTTTTTTATTCTATTTACAAGTGAGGATTCAAAAAACAATTACCTGTTTTAAAGGTACAGGTTATTCCACCTATGCTGTATTGCAGTGTTTGTTGCCCTACAGATCGGAAGTTAAAGATGGAGTAGTCTTAGTAAATATTATTCTTCCCCCCTGTGGCATTTATGTTTTGGATTATAACAGCAAACTATACAGTGAAACGGATGCTGTTGTGTTTTACTTTCTTTTCCTCCTCCTGCTACCTTAAACCTGACATCACCCTTACTGACTATAGAATTCCTGGCACACAAAATTCCCTTCAGTCTTCTTAAAATGAAGTCTTCCTGTGCCTGAATTTTCTTCTGAAACCAACCCTGTTTTTATAATTATCTGTTAAACTTTTTTCAGTTTATTTCTTGAGGAAATGGATACCATCTTTACCTGAAATACTTGCTTTTCCTTTGTCTGAATTCTCGTGCTGTACTCCACAACTGTTTCTTCACCAGTAAGCTCCCTATTCTCCCTGAAGCTATCTGATCTACAAGAAGGACTTTTAAATGTCCTCTTTAGAATGCTGAACAGGCCTTGCGTATTTTGCTGACTTTTTAATTATTATTCATTTTTATTACTAGGAACTAAGATCCAGGACTCTTCTGTAGACGTTTACTGCAGCAGACTTTGGATGAGTCCTGTGAGCCTCATCTGGAGTCAGTCAGTCATCAATCTAAGGGTCTTAAGACAAGGCCATTACTAAGCTGAGGCTGTCATTCTGCAAGAAGTGACACCCTGTCTGGCCGTCTTCCCTTCACCACAAACAACAATTAGGTGGAAGGGTGGATCATTACTTCTGTGTGGTCCCTCCAGTCTTTGTCCTAGACAAAGTGGTGTAAGAGCATTTGCATGCAGTAACCAGGATGGAATCCCAAGCAGATTTATAAGGGCTCAGTCAGCCACAGAACAAGGTTCACGACAGCACTAGCGACTTAGTAGTTTCCCAAGTATATTTGGCCCAGCTAAAGGGGAAGCACATGTCCAGTTTAAGAAACTGAGCCACTCAGAATGTGGTATGGTGTGCATTTAAGGATATTGTGTCCCGTAAACTGGCATGTCACCTGAGCACTATACTTCTTTTATTTTTTTCTATTCCTGCACAGGACTGATATTTTTATTGAGCTGGACAGGCTGCAGGACGCATAGTTTGTGCTCAGAGGTCATATAGCTGCTAGTCAGAAAAGTACTGAAATCTGACCTGGAAAAGACAGAAGTATGTATTTCTGCAGGAAGAGTGGGAAGATGCCTTTTCAGAGAAGGTCTAGGAAGATCACTAGATAAATAATCTCACTTCTTTAGTAATCCTGTGTGGGAGAAATTAATCGGATCACAACTTGAGATAGAAAAGGAAGTGTTTTGGAAGCTAGAAGTGAAGGCTTAGCCAGGGAGTGCTCCAGGCTTCAGTTGCTATGACCACCCAGAGGGATCAGATTTGGCCTGGCTGATAAGGGATAAGCCACAGCTTTTGGAATCTCTGTTTCTTCAATGCTAAGCACATCAAAATCAGTGTATTTGTTTACTCTTTCCCCAACTCCCTCTTGACATCAACATCTTTATACAACTGTACATACACACTCTTGCATTGTTTATAACGTAACAAAATTATGTTCGTATTGTTAAAAACCCATCTTGCGATACGATTTATCTTTTGCAATGAAGATCAGTCTTCTGTATAGGACTGAAGATCTCCCTCCACTTTGAAGGAGATTGGTGCTGAGTAACACTTGATCTGCAAGTAAGCCGAGGCAACAGTTCTGCATGTGTGGGAATGTCTTCCAGTTAGATCTTTGTGGAAAGACACGGACCCGTGAGTTAACTGAAATTTCAGGAGACAAACTTAAGTTGAGACTGCTTTTTAAGTTGTTATGACCGCATTTGTTCTGAAGTCAGCTACGGTTTATAAAACAAATAATTTTACAGCAGTGCAGTGCACTTAATAGGGTCACTGCCTTCTAACATTTTTGAATACTGATCAGAGACAGGGTCAGGGCCTTGTGCACACACAACAATGCCTTTTTGAAAAGGCAGTCTATTTGCAGTCTATTTCCAGGACACATTTTCATTCCTTAGAATCCACATACTGCGACAGGATTTCTCTTCCTTCCATCATGTTCTCCCAGCCTTGCTGACTGCTTCTCCTCTTTCTCACTGCTTTCACACATCTGTGGAACCTCATATTTGATGTACAGTGCTGCTGTCTTTGAGCTGATATTTTAATGTGAATGTTATTAAGAGTTTTCACATCTGTAACTTAACACTGTTGTATGCAAAAAATGCTAATTTGGGGATGGTTTTGTAAATTGTTTACTGAAGTGTAAAGCAAATATAAAATCTAAATAAGAAGAGATGCATTTGTTTTCTTTTTTTCAAATAAGATACCAGATAAAGATAATTTTTCACATTTTTTCTCTATTGCAATAATTAAAGGGCCCCTCCGGATGGTTTTTCCTGTTACAAAAAACACCGAGTTAGGAGCAAATATAAACAGAGGGAACTGAGCCTCTCTTTTGGTCTCTCAGATTTATTCTTTGCTATCAAAACAAGACCTTCTGCAGCAAAAAAGGAATCTCAAACATCTCATTTGGCGTTTTTAGCTCAAAGTTTTCTTAGAAGTTTATTTACCTAAGATAAGGTTACATTGTTGAAACCGTCCTGTCAATTAGCAGATAACATTTGACTTCAGATGTATTATTCTTCACAAGCACTTTGTTAAGGATAGGGCTGGTAACTGAGTTTCTAGGGAGGAGGGGAGGTTTGATGGCTCTAATTACACATATCAATTAACTGTAGCTTGTTCAGGGTCCTTGTGAAGTAGAGTGCAGAACAGCCTATTTTATTTAAAATTAAAAGAACTTAAGTTGCATTTTACACCAACTGCAAAGGGAAAATAGAAGGTTCCACCTCTGGATTCTCAGTGAGATTTAGGAAGAACAAAGGCTCAGCTTTGGTTGCTCACTGCAATTCTTGGTAAATGTTTGTAAACTTGAAGAAGAATGGCTTGGATTCTGTTAACATGGATTTTTTTTTTTAACTTTCTTATCCTAATCAGCCTAAGAAAGGTCTCAAGTGTTAGACAAACATCCTTCTATAAAGTATCCCGCCCCCGATCTGTGAAGTTGCTATGCTATTTTTGGCACTTCTTGCAGTCATGATGATCACAAATTTTAATGAAAGAAAAGCTACTGAGAACTATGGGTTTGGGGCCTCAGTTCTGTGGCTGTGGATGTGTCCCCTCACTTTCTTTCTCCCTTTAGATGGAGAACTCTGCCCCATGGCCCTTTTTCCCCCAGTATGAGCAAAACACATTTCCTGCACCGCAGGCTCGCTGGCTGCTCCTCAGCCCTCGCAGGCTGTGGGCAGACACTCAGTAAAATGGGTGGATGTGGCTTCAGGCATTGCTGGGTCCCCTGCCTGTGGCACCTGGGAAAGCTCTGCATCAAATTGGTTTCTGTGGGACATGGCCTTCCCGTCACCTGACATGCGTGGCAGGGACAGGCTGCACTCAAGAAACACACTCCTTCCAGGGCATCTTTCAAATTTGGCCAGCAGCCTTCTCAGCCTTCCTGCCTACAGCACTGGGTGTCCCTCAGCCCTTTTTGGGAGCCCAGCTGTGGTCTGTGGCATCTCAGAGCTGCAGCCAGGACAGGGTTCTGGTGTGGGTGAGCCTGTCATGGGGCCTGGCTGGCACTGGTCTCCTTCACTGGCAGCTGGCACCCAAGGGGAGGCCAAGAGCTGGGTGTGGGTCAGCTTCACACCGGGAAGCCCTGGGTCTGGGGCGCACCCTAGGTAAGGAGAGCCCATGGCCCTTGTAGGCTGCCTAGCAGCAACTGCTGCCCAGCCTCTGGCTCATGGCAGCTGCCTCCTCGCCTGGAGAAGTGAAGGGGAAGCTGCAGTGAGCAGCCACACAGCTCCAAAGAGAGAAGTCCCCACGTGAGCAGGAGGGCTTAAGCTGAGGTGAAAGGCTGACGGTGGGGCTTGGGGAAGCCATGTTAGGGCCTTGGCGCTGGAGCACCCATGCTGGTGTGCCGCTCAGTGAGGGAGGGGCTGGGAGAGCTGCAGAGGGGCCAGGGCATGGGGAGGGAGAGCGGGGCCATGAGATGGAGTAAAGGAACTGGGAGGGTGTGAGGGGCTGAGGAAACCTCAGGCAGCAAGGGGATCCCGGAGCAAGAGTTGGTGGAGATCACAGGTCCTGGCCAGAGGTGCCCCCACAGCAGAGAGGAGATAGCTCCTGTGGGTAGTCGAAGTGTGTGAGAAACTTCCAGTAAAGCCTTGAGCTCAGATAGGCCAAAGGGACTTCCGTTGCAGAAGCTCAGTCCTCAGGATGGAGAGTGGAGGGCCCATGCAGAGACCTTTGGTCAGTTTAATCCCTTCGGTGAACTCCTGAAATGCAATATATACTATGAAAAGAAAGAAGCCATGACTCTCTTGGTTACTTGCAGCGGTAAGCTGAACTCTACACTACTTTGGATAGCCTGTTTTAATTGGCTGTGCTGTATTCAGCAGATGAGTGACCTGCAAATGATCATGAAAAGTAGCAGTTGCAAAAATTATGTCCATAAATCTGCCTGCTGCAAAGGCAGCAGCGTTCTCGGATGCCAGATGCTTGCTGAGTCCTGTGTAATTCTGCTGAGCTGATGAACAAACGCTTACAGTGTGTGTTGACTCTCAGCTGGTGACCAGGATAGCGAAGAGCTGCCAAGAAGTATGTTGCTTGTTAACAGTCTGAGACTTAAAGCCTTCAAAACAATAAACCTTGAATCTCCTTTAAAAATAAAAGGATAAGAGAGTGGTAACATGTTTTGGTAAACTTTGGACTGAAATTGCGATCATTCCTCTGTGACTTGAGCAACTTGATTACAAAAGCAGCCACCTTGCATAGGGTGTCCAGAGTGTTGCAATGGAGTGCTGTGGTTACGTGTAAAATGTCAGCTTGGTTTTGCTCGTGTTTTCCTTATTATACCATGTGTGTCTACAGTATATGTTTATCTTTATTTTGATCAATTTTGTGCTATTCTTGGAGGTTGCTTTTAATGGCCCTTACTTACCTGGCCTTACTCTATGGAAAAGGATGCACATATGAACAGTCAGCCCTATTGCTGAAAAATCTTGAGCCAGAATTTGAAAAAAAATAATGCAACTATCTTTGGGGAAGAAAACCCCACCAAACCAAAACCAAACTTCTGAGTTACTGTTCTCTTACTAGCCTTTTTTTAAAAAACGTTCACTTGTTTCACATTTCCCCCACCCTCTGTATACTGAGGAAGGCTAGAAAATTACTTTTTTAAGGGTGAGAGGAAAGATGGGAAACTCAACAACTGGATTCATATCATTGCAGCATTCTTTCAGTAGAAAATGCAAATACTTTCAGACATTATAAAATTACAGGGACTGGCAGGATAAATATCCTATTCTGATTGAGAATGGAATGCTCACTACACTTTTTAGGAAGTGTCAGTTAGACTTGTCTTTCTTAGTGAAGGCAACTGTTTTATAAAATTTTAAGCTTTGATCCCCATTTTATAAAAATAATGACCTGACTTAGTGAAATGTTGCTTCCCTCTGAGTCATTTCAAAGAATTGTCTTTCAGCTGGAAAGTGCCAGAGCCTAGGAATATTCTGCCCACATTCTCTTTGTCTCTAACATCTGTGATCTGCTAGGAAACAGAAGGATGCAATGCCAGCTCTATACTAATTAGTAAACCCTCAACAACAATCTAGCAGTGTCCTATCTTACATTACTTCTTTCATGAAGGTGCCCAGTGAACCTGAATTTGTGGCCTGCTGAAGGACTCCTCAAAGAGTATGAAGGTAATCTTGTTTTCACCCTACAACAATGGCTCTGCTGGAGAATGTGAATCTGGCACAAAGTCAGAAACCTGAAAATTCATAACTAGCTTTGAATGCACATACATAAAACCAGTGCCTTTGGCTTCCTGATGCCTCTCTATTGATCTCAGCCAAAACTGCTTGAACTGTCAATTGTATGAATTCCCTTTTGGGCTACCTTTTTTTCTTGTCCAGATATTTACTTTCTGAAATGAAGGATGCAAAAGGTGGCTGCCTTTCTCTTGGTACCACAGTATCAGAATATAGTACATCACATATAATAATCCTCCTCACAGACTTATTCTTAGCCAAAGGCTCAGTTAATCACATCACAGAAATTTGCCCAGTTGAGACTGTAGATACATCTGCTATAAATACTTGCAAAGCAGCATGAAACCAACATAGCATTCTGTCCAATGAATTTTTAATCTGAAAAATGTACTTTTTATTAAAAGATTGAGAAACAGTGAATTCTTGAACATCAGTAAATGTAATGAGTAAAGTATGTGTAACTAATTATAGTAGAGTATTTATTACAATGCAACTGCTAAAAATCTTGAGAAAAATTAAAAAAAAAAATCACAAAGACACAATCTAAAATCATTTCTAGTAAACAAGCACAGAAAAAAAAAACCCTCAAACTAAAACATCTTTTGCTGTTTAGAGGCAGATAATCCATTCTTAGTCCAGTGCACAAATTTGATTTACAGTGCATTTCAAAATATTTATCTTCTTTTTAGGGTTTCCATCATTGCCTAAGCCAATAACCTGCTGTGTTTGAAAATGTCTGGGCAGTAATTGTCATTGTTTGCAAAGCTATTTTGGAAAATAGTGAGCTTCATGGCATTTTGTAGGTTTAAGGAATGCAATTACCAACATTGTATACATAATCCATGTGACCTTCTGGCTTCAGAAGCTCAAACCCACAGAAAAAAAAAATTAACAACAGCAAAATGTTTGTTTAATTTTTCTTCTGTAGTTGGTCAGTCGTAGGTGGATTATGTTATAGCCAGTTTGGCAAAAATATGGTTAGTTTAACAATTCCATATAAGTACATAACAATATTGAAGTAAACATAGAAGGAAGAGCATGATTCTTCTGAGTAGATAGTCTGACCTAGTTTTAGATGTAAATATTTGATGAAGGACTATGCTGATATGATGGTATCTGGGCACTCCTGTGATTCATCCAAAATGATTAACAAATAGTTGGAAGGCTTATTTATTTTCATACTTTTCCAAAAACTTAACAAAAAGGAATATATAGGACTCTTTATCTTATATGTGAATGTATTGGATAAAGGACCAAGTTTCCTTCAGTGTTGTTAGTTACAAACTGACAGAGATCTTTCCCAAATTAAGTGTTTTGTCTCCTTTTTCTTAAGATTATTTTGCAATCTACCCTGTGGTTACAGAGTGAATGTACTTTTCTGGTAGGTTAGCTGTTGAAGAAGTGATGGAGATAAGGAGATTTGAAGAATGACTTGGACTTTCAGTTCAAATTTTTTAAAGAAAGAGCAGAAACAGCATTTCTAACTCAGAACTAAAATGACAAGTAAGTCTTGAAAATCTCCTTTAAAAATATGTACATACACTAGGAAAAATACTCACAAAACATTCTGTGGATAAACAATTTTGAAATGAAAAGTTTTTCACCATGGCCCATATATTGCATAACTAACATGCAACTGCAGTTTATTGACAGCAGAAAAATGTGAAACCCAGTTCGGATTTCCCTTCAGTGCCCGCTTCTTTCCTCCTTGACTGATTTTACTCTTAGGTCACTCTGTTCTTTAGTGGAACTTGATACATTTTACAGAAATCAGTTAATGCTTCAGAAAGTTCACCAGTGTTCTCAAGATCATGTGTGAATGACCATACCCAGGCACCAAGGTATTTATTCACTGATGATCACATAAGCATTGCATCCATGTTATACACAACCTTTGGGAATTTCCAGCTGTATCTTATGCTACCTTGTCACAGGTGTATTTTTCTGTTAAAGAGGATTTTTTTTGAAAAGCAGCTTGGGAATGATTTTGTGCCCGAAGTTACCTGTCCCTCCCTTTTTGAAAACTAGCTACTAGCATTACATTTAAACCTTAAATGTTATAAACATTTTATTCCATTGGTGCCAAATTATATCAGTTCCATGTTATGACACTTACTTTACCACTCTCCTCTCTTCAGACTATTTACAATTTCCCTAGTGATTAGCAAGAACCAATACAGTGTCATAGGTGTGCTTACACTGCTTTCTGATCAATGCAAAATATATTTTTTTAAAAAATATTTTTTTAACAGGCTACTTTGTCACAGAATGAGTTCATTTTAAAACAGTCCTTTACCTCTTCTGGGCTTTGTGCCACATGATGTATCTCAAGGTACGCAAATCAGAGTTCAGACTGGGCGACACACTTCTTGACTCCCTATTCCTATGTCTAGACAGTTCTTCTCTGTACTGTCAAGCTCAACTCTGGATCGTCCCTTCTCCCTAAAAAGAAACAAATCTCACTCCTCATGCAGCTTTAAAAGGTCTATATCAATACTGAGCTCACCTTGCTGTTCTGTGTAATCCACAGCAACTCCTCTGTTCCCTTTATGAAGAACCTGTTCTGGGCAAAGCATAAGTCTTACATTTGTGCCATGTTCCTTATCTATAGAAGTTGGCAGAGGCAGACACAGAGGCAGTGATTTCACAGACAGGAGCAAATGCACTCATTGAATTGGCTTGCAGTGGAGGAGTTTCAGCACAAAACTACTTTTCCTGTTCCGTGAAGCTCTGAGACAGTAATTCTGTATGTCTAACTCAAAAGGCATATGGGAAATGAATTAATAATATATGTGAGATGCAGTACAGGTTTTGCTTAATTTACAAACAGTTAAGATGTTGCACTGAAATAGTCTCTCTGATGTATTACTCTGCCTGGTTTGGTGCTGTCATCACAGCTGTGAGAAATGCCAGATACAGATAGATTTTTGACTGTATACAAACAAAGTCAAGTACTTGTACATTTGGAAATGAGAGACTCCAAAATGCTTGTGCAGCAGAAGTAGAGTTAGAATTTCTTCCTCTTGAGGTCCTGTAGGTGCTTCCTCTGCTACTTTGGGTGTATTAGGGAACTGACTTCTTCATTGTCACTCATCCTCCAGCTAGGCACTGGAAACACAGAAAGGTTTGAAGAGTTTGGAAATTGTGAACACTTTGCTAAGAGTTTTGAGAGAAACTGTTAGTCTTAGGTAAGCCCAGACACTTTTTAGGACTAACAGAAGTAGCTGTCAGGCTGTGAAGTGAGTTCATGGCTCTCAGAGTTCCTCTCAAAACTGCCTTTAGGTGGCTGTCCTTGTTGGGAGGCTTCTGAAGAGGTTAAGGAGGGTTGTTGATAGACTTGTTGATGCTTCCCCGTGGTTTGGAAGGGTGCTTCTGGAACTGCTGCTGGATCAATTCTGTCTAAAGGAAAGCTGAACCTCTTGATGGTGTTCCTGTGACTTGAAGCTGGAGCATACAATCCTAGTGCATAGGAAGTTGCTCCCAAATCTCTTTCAAGAAGTCTTTGTGATGCTCTCATGAGTTGAATTTCTTGAAGTCATAAAGCAATCCATAGGGATGCTTTCCCAAGGGATGCCTCATATCTGGAGCTGTGAAAAGCAGCAAATCCATGGAACTCATGGAGATCTGCGTGGAGCAGGTGACCACATTTAGTTGATTCTAGACATTCCATATTATTCAATGAAGTTGCATGAAGGCAAATAGGAAGGCACATGGGCAGATCCCAAACTGGCCATGGTATCACTGAGCCTTATAACCTATGAGATAGATAGATAGATAGACAGACAGACAGACAATTTTATATATATATATATGTAAAATTTTAATAATTAATCTCTTACCCTTTGGGAGATTCAATAAAGGCTTCAGATATAGATGATGGTTGCTGTTTGTACTCTCTTTCAAAGGTTATAAGAAAAAGTTCTTTATCACTGATGAGAGTAAGGCTTTTTCCTTAGCAAGCTGATTGTTTCTTAAATCTCTGCTTAGAACAAAGAGGTTGTAAACAGGCCTGGTCTGATAATCCCCTAGTACTAGGAACTCATTACTAAGCCTGCCAGCAGTCAGAAGACCCTCAGTGCTGATGGTGCCAAAGCAAGAGGAGCCAACAACTCCTTTGGCACTATAGTGATTAAAGCTGAGATACTCTTGGCTTTCAGGTGGCTGGTGCAGTTTTACTGATGTTGCTTTGCAGGGTGGCAAGGAAGGTCACTGCACTGCTGTGAGAGGCAACAAGTATTTGGTATCTGGTAATTTGCTGAAAATGTACCTTTCAGAGGTTGTAGCTCATGCAGACACTAGCAGGGTAAGAATAAGTAGAAATGTGGTTTCTTGACGAGACTAACTGAAAGCATGCCTGCTTTCAGAAAATACAGTGTCAATCTGACTGAGTCTTTGCTTTGAAATGGAGCAGTGCTCTGGCGCGTGTGCACATCAAGAGGCAATTCAAATGGTCATCACTGAGCTTTGTTACAGTCTAGGAGAGTTAGATCCTGCATTCATGCGATTAGCTATTTCGAGCCCTGCTAGCAGAGGTAGAGAGACAGAAACTCTATTAATACTCTGCTTTCATATAGATATTAAATTACTTTTTAAAAATAGCCCATAGTTGAAACAGCAGCAGCTTGAATGTCGCTAGGTTTAACTTCACTTGTTGGATTCTTGGTGGTCAAAGAATTACAGATGCTGCAAGTACAGGTGGTAAAAAGAAACTGAGAGTATTTAAAGCTACTGTCTTGCTGAGTAGCTAATCACCTGAGGAGTAGGATGTTATAAAAGAGAAAATCTAGTCATCTTAGTAACAAGCATTGATAATTAGAAAAAAGCAATTATGGTTTCTCTTTTCCATATCTCAGGGAATCTTAGGCCAAAGTCCATAAAGTGAGATTCCCCTCCTTGCCTGTTTATAATCTGTTCATTGGCCTCCCTGTTAATATGAAGCCAAAAATGCTTTGGTATTATATTTACTGAATTTATACTGTGGTACTGAACTTTGTCGTCTTCTAAAAGCAGTAGAAGAAGTTGAGGTGCATACTGTTTGTGCCAGAACTTGTGAGCTCTAGAAAAAAAATTAAACACTTGGCTCTAATCAGACTCTCCAAGTGTGGTTTCACAACGGCAGTATTTGAAACCCACAGTCAGAATGTGTATTTATCCCATCTAATGCTAGTACTTATCACAATGTATCTGTCACTTGCTATGTGGTGTTGAAACAGGCAGAAGTTTTCTGAAAGCATGAAACTAAGCATAACGTAAGCTCAGAAGAAATACAGCTCAGAGCGTGTCCAAAATATGTCTTCTAAAATCAGCTGAGCAAGCAATAACTATGATGAGCCAAAACAAAAAAGAAAGGTGCAAAACCAGATGCAACTTTCATTTTTAAGTACTACTTTATCTCCACTTTACTTCCTTTGGTTCCCACCAGTGATTTTGAAACTGTCAGTCATTACCTCTTGAGACTGTAAAGACAAATGTAAAGCTTAAATTATAAATAGCCATTGTCCAGATGTTTTACCACTCTGAACAACATCCTTAAAAATAAATTTTTTTTCAAGATTATTTGCCTATTTCTTTATTTTTAAAGCTAAGTGGTCGGTTATGTGATAAAACAACCACAAAGGAGCTCAGAGAGACAACAACAGGAGAGTGAGGCCAAATAATATCCTGCCAAGCCCATCACAGGAGCCAGCAGCTCACTAAAGGCCCATCTGCACAAGCTCAGAGGAGCTTAGGAACACACAATGGCAGGCAGGAACCCAAATCAAGGACTCCTGAGGAATGACCACCTTGTCCGGTCCCCTCCCAAAAAAATGGAAAAAATGAAGTGGAAGGGGAGGACCAGAACAACGTAAGAAGTAGTCTCACAGTGTGGTTTGGCTTGATAAAACTTTCTATGCTCAGACACGGCAGACAGAAAAACGGGACTTTTTTATTCCTGATGAAGTGGAAATCTGTACTCTTAATAAGCTTCTGCTAAACTGAAATTTTCTGGTATGAGTTTAAACTGGAGGGGGGAAGCTTTTTTATTCCAGAGCTGTGCAAATTAGACAAGAGTGTGCTTTCAGCAGTTGTCTCATTAAAAAGTGCCTCCCATGCAAGATGAGATCTGTTTGAATATGATTTTTTGATGCAGATTCGTCTGGTCTCTACCTAAAAGCCTACCCAGTGTTCTGCCTAAGCTTTCCACCTAGATGCCTGTAGTTGGTGCTTGTACAGCATTTGATCGACTGCTATGGCCTTGGTAGTCACCTACCCAGTAAGAAATATGTCACAAAAATATAGATGGGAATTAATCTCTGTAAATCTGAGTCTAGCATTGTCTCTGGATCTTTAGCTTCCAGTTTAGGGAGAAACAAGCTGTGCAGATATGCCCAGGATATGGACAATGAAGCAGCAATATTATTACTTCATTCGTAAATGAGAGACCAAAACTTGATCAAAATAAATTTTACTTTATTTCTCTTTACTTTGTGATGCAGATGCTCTTAATTAGTGACAAATATTGCACCTATTTTATACTTCTTGTTTACCTTGAACCAAGATGAGTACTTCTATAACACTACCTTGTCTTATAAATCAAGACATGTTTTGGGACTGAACATCTGTAAATGATCTGCCTACCAGACTTTTTAGAACTCTTCTCCATAAGTTAAAGCAGTAGTGTTGCTGATGTTGCCAACATGGAGAAACCTTCTATCTAAGAAGCCTTTATCGAAACATAACTTTCTACATTCAGAACTAGCCAATGGGATTTTTATGTATTTGTTTACCATGTTTCCTTCCTGTGCCTTGAGGAAGAAAGGCAGCCTGCTGTCAGACATAGATATGTAGATTGTGAGGAACGGGAGGGAAGAAAAACAAGTCTGATACAACCCTGTTAAAGAGATGTTTACTTCCATGCTATGAAATGACATCTACAGATAAAACAAAGTCCTGTGATTAAAACCAACTACCAGAGCACGAAAAATTGAGAGATGAAGAGTCATATCTTAATCAGACATGCTTTGTACAACCTTCTTATACCACCAAAATTGAAGAACTAACCTGTACTTCAACCCACAGGCTTAAAGCACTCAAGTAAAACATCCCAGTTTTTATATCTGTAAAAGTGAAGTTTAAAATATACCAATAAATGACTTTTAAGCTCTGTGCAGAACAGAAAGCAATCTGATGGCTCTTAGTTTTTGAGGTGTAATCAATGTGCGTTACATTTATCTAGCTCTTTACTGAAACTATTTAGGACTCCAGCTAACCAACCTTGGAAATGTTTAAGTAGGAACAAAATAACCATTACAAAGGCCAGGTATCCTTGGAGATGGAGATGAAAACTCCTCCTACTAACCAGGATATGCATCCTGGTCAAGGACAATAGTATATTCATAGACCTGTCAAGCGTATATTGTGTTTAGTGATCTATGTTTTGTTATATAAGCCTACACTAGACTCTAACCAAAATTCGTGTTCTAAACTACCCTTAGGCGATTTTAATGCTAACAATTATACCCCCTTATGAATAATGAGTATGCTAATGAAGAGGTCCTCCCTAAATGTTTAAAACAGCAACATATGTAATTATGGGCAGCAGAAAAAATATGGGTAACCAATTAGTTATTTTTATTGTGATTTCTTCCTTGTTATTATTTTGTATAAAAGACCCCTAGTATTTCTAAGAGGTGTGCTGGCTGTGTTAGATGCCTAATACCTGCTTCTGTAAAATTAAATAAATACAAATATCTTGACTCAGTGTGTTGATTGGCTTTTGCAGATCGGGTAAAGAACCCCTGTTTTGAGACAACAGAAGAAAAATGCAGCACCTAAAATGGCCAAGAACACTCCTTCTCCAAACGACATTAGAGTTCTCCTATGTATCCCACCTGATCTGAGCAAACAACACTGTAGAGATTTCTCTGTTCCTCTTTGAACCGTTTTGACCCATCTGTTATGTTTCTTTGCTCTGGCTGCAGTATCCCTAAGTAAGCTAATGGATAGACAATTACTAGTTCAATTAAGTTCTATTGCTATTCAAAATAAGATCTTTATAACAGAGAGTCCTCTTCTCAGTATCTCACTAAAGTCTAGACTGCAAGGTGTGTTTTATCCTCCATGCTAGCCTGGCACAAGTGAAATGTGTTCTTTGACTATATTGATACATTTTGATGATATATAAATATTCTAGCAATTTAAGGCTTTGATTAATAGAGAAAATAATGCTCTGTAACTGCCAATGAGCTTACAATGAGTTAGGAACAGTCTTTGTGATTAAACAGCTTATGAAGTTCCATAAAGTGCAGTTACATAAAAATACTATTTTTCGAAGTATGTGTATTAAGCATGCATCAGGTTCCACAAGCTCTTTCAATGGTTATAAGAAATTTGAACTGTAAAGAGACTAAGGAAGGATGAACTTATCACTTCATTTAACATTTTTGTTCAAAGTCTGGATCCAGATCATATTCTATGCTTTAAAACTTGGTAATCTTCGCTTTTTTAATAGAACTGCCCTCCTGTTTAGCACAGGATGTTGTAGTTGTGTGGCCAAACTTTCAAAGAAATTATTTAATTTACTGGAACTTTTGTTTAAAGAAAATCTGACTTTCAGATCTAATTTAGATAGTTAATGACTTTGCTGTTTTTAAAAAGGAGAAAAAAATCCTGTATCTAGATTTTTTAATTAATATTATATAAGCTTATATTAATAAGCTTGACTCTTACTGTCATTTCTGAGATGATTGGATAGTCATGTTTCTTTAGTAAAAGGATTTAGGTAATACTTAAGCTAAAATGGAAGAAATTTTTATTTATTACCTTCAGAGTGCTTCAGGGTACAAACAAAAATGTTTAACTGTTCATTTGCTAGATGCTGTCCTGTGTAAGACACTGGAGATAACTGTATGTCAAACTTTTTCTATTCTACTTTTATAAATCAAGAAAGTAAAGTAGGATAGGAAGGGAAGGAGGTGTGGGAGATGAAATAGTTGTACAACAGTAACAAGTGATCGCCTGCACTTCCTCCTCCATTTGGCGGACCTGTTTGTTCTGCTTAATTGCATCTTTTGGTCTGTATCTAATCTTTGATAAGCAGAGTCTTGGGGGCAGGAAGTTAGAAAAACATTCACTCTTGCTGTGGGATATTTTGAAATCTCACTACATTCCATCATGTGGAAAAGCTTCCTAAGATACCTTGAAGACCTAGAAGATCTTGGTTACAACTGATCCTTAACAAGACTCTCCCCCCATTTTGGCTGGAGAGACGAAACATCTCAAAGATTGTAAAGAAATATCTTTAAGAAGGACCTTCCAGCTCCTCAAGCAACATGACCAACCTTTATGTTTGGTTACTCCTACAAGACTGGGATTTTGCTGGGACAAAAGCTATTTACATTATCCAAGCTGTGGGGCTAGACCAATACGGATACTTAACAAACGGCTAGGACCCACATTGGATAAATAGTTATGTGCAAACTTCTGAAGAAAAGGATGTGAAAGAAGGAGAAAGCAAGAATATGAATGCTCATGGTCCAGCCTGAGTGAATGAATATAATTTTGCATCACAAATTATTACCAAGTATTTACAGACTTTCTTTCCTTTGTCAGGATTTGAGTCTGCTACTTGAGACATAAAATCATGGAACCATAGAAGAGTTCAGGTTGCAAGGGACCATTTAAGGCCATTGAGTCCAATCCCCCTGCAATAAGCAGGGACATCTTCAACTAGATCAGGTTGCTCAGAACACTGTCCAACTGACCTTTAATGTTTCCAAGGATGGGTAATCTACCATGTCTCTGGACAACCTGTTCCAGTGTTTCACCAGACATGAAAAATGTCTTACTTATATCTGCTGTGAATCTACTCTCTTTCAGTTTAAAAGCATTAACGCTGGTCCTATTGCTACAGGCCCTACAGAAAAGTGTGTCCCCATCTTTCTTACAAGCCCACTTTAAGTAATGAAAGACCACAATAAGGTCTTCCCGGAGCCTCCTCTTCTCCAGGCTGAACAACCTCAACTCTCTCACCCTGTTCTCACAGGAGAGGTTCTCCAGCCCTTTGATCATTTTTGTGGCCCTCCTCTGGACCGGCTCCAACAGGTCCATGTCTTTCCTGTGCTGAGGGCTCCAGAGCTGGTTGCAGTACTCCAGGTGGGGTCTCACCAGAGTGGAATGGAGCAGGAGAATCACCTTCCTTGACATTCTGGCCACACTTCTTTTGATGCAGCCCAGGATGCAGTTGGCTTTCTGGACTGTGAGCACACACTGGAGGCTCATTTTCAGCTTTTCACCCAGCAATACACCCAAGTCCTTCTCCACAGGGCTACTCTCCATTGCTTCATCTCCCAGCTTATATTGATACTGGAGATTACCCTAACCCAGGTGCAGGACTTTGCACTTGGTCTTATTGAACCTCATGAGGTTTGCATGGACCCACTTCTTGAGCTTGTCTGGATCCCTCAGGTGTGTAAACCACACTACACAGCTTGGTGTCATCTGCAAACTTGCCTAGGTTGCACTCGATCCCACTGTCTATGTCATTGATGAATATATTAAATAATATTTGACCCAAGACAGGCCAATGTGACAGAATGTTATTTTTCTTAATATTAATTGGTTTGAATTTTTAATGAGAGCTTTCCATTATATTTCATTCTCAGCACTTGCAAAGTATTTCCATGCTATGGTTAAAACATCTCCTTTTGCTGGCATGAAACAGGATTAAAGATCTGTGCATAGTTTATCTGTGCAAACACAATGGATTTGCGTTTTCAAAGCAAATATATATGTAATGTGAAATTTGTAATGGACTTTTCTGGAAATAAAAAAAAAATATATATTGCTTGTCATTTGCCTAAAAGGTCAAATCTAACATATCATCTTCAAAAGAATGTAACAAATAAGATACTTTCAAATATGAAATACAGATACATACCAGTTAAATACTTTCAAGCTAAATGTCATATTCCAGAGTATGCCCAAAGACGTTGGAGCACATGATAATAACATCTGAGCAACGAAGAAAAACCCTAAGTAGTAAATAATCTCATAAACCTTCGAACAAGTTTGCAATCATATGCAGTCTAAAAGATCTTTTTTTTTCTCTCAATCTAAGCATTAACAAGGATATTAACCCAGAAAAAGTAATTTCTGTATCTCATTATATATCAAATTGCTCCTTTTGACCATCGATACTGGGGTTTGGTTTTTCTACTGCCTGATATGATTACAGTAATTAGGATGCACTTCAGTCTAGACTCAGCAAGAAGCTTCTCAGAATCTTAGGCATTACCACTAGCAGGCATAGTAACAAAGCCAAACAAGACACACTTCACTTTCTCTCAATTTTTAGGGAGTGTTTTCAGAATTATGGGCAGCATGGAGTTCAGTGTTAAAGAGGAAACTTTCTTTCTCCCAGATCCGGTCCAAAAAACAAAACAAGGAAGGTATGAAGTGTCAAGAAACCATAACATTGCAGAAGAAGAAACAAATTTATTAATCCATGTAGGAAAACCACAATTTGTCTGTGAAGAGGAGAAAAATCACAAGTTAATTGTTTAGAATTTTGCGATGATTTTGGATTATATGTAGCCTGAAGTTCCGTGGTCAAACTACAGCTGAAGGCAGTTTATAACAAAAGAAAAAAAATCGATGTCAATATTTACTGCTTTTTCTTAAAATTATGCTAAGTGAATAGATTTATTAACTTCCTGATGGTTTCTTTATGTGGCAGTTGCCACAACAGTATCTAAGCATTCTTAAATATTAGTCAGGTATGACTAATATTTTCAGAGCACTTTTAGCAGGTTAAGAGGCCCCATATGTCACAATTTAATTGATTAGAATTAAATCTTGCGATTCAATGCTATAATCCACTCCAAGTGTCCAGCCTCAGAAGCCTTTGAATTTTTCTTTTCTTTCCTCTTCTCCCCACCCCCCTGCCCAACCCCATGTACTTGGTATTGTATAGCACTACCTAAAATTAAAAGAAAAGTGTTAGGCAGGGATGGATCTAGAGAAAAATGCTACAGATTATCACTTATCAGACTTGACTATGAAACCAGACTCTTCTTTCTATAGCTCTGGCTTCATTCAAATTTTTCTTCAGCTTTTTTGGCCAAACTGAGTACTTGCAGAAGACAGCCTTTTGTACTCTATGTGCAGCCTTGGTTCACCTTCCAAGTCTGGAACACACAGAATGGGGTAGAGGTCATTAAAGAAAAATTGTTTTGTGATCATTAAAGTATGCAGCATAACATCATGGACAGACGAGGCAAGTGAGGGAGTGCTGCAGACTCACAGGGAGTGTCCTGAGGTTCAGGCTCTCCCTGCTGAAATGCTGTACTTCCCTCCTTTTTAGGAATTGCCACACTCACAGGAAAGGAATGCAGTGGTGTTTGGTCTTTTACACTGGAATCAATATTTACACAAGAAAAAGTGAGACAAGTAAGTAAATAGCTATTTACCCAACCTCAGTATTAACTCAGCGTGAACTCCATAGTTACAAAGTTAACTTAGATGAACTCCTGAAGTTTTTTTTCCTCTTTCATCTGGTGAGGAATTTCATACTTCACATCAGGACAATCCGCTTGCAAAATCTGTCCTGGATATAAAGTGGTACACGTAATACTGAACTTCTCCTGAGGTTTTGTTCAGATTCAGCCCCCTCTCTTACTGATACAAGCACATTCAGCATTTAACGTTAGGCTTCATACTTCTCCTGGTAGATTGTTCACAACCCGTGCCTGCCTTAAACTAGAAGGACCCTTTAACAAGACTCAGACTGCCAACAGTGAGCAGAAATTTTTGATGACTGTCCTGCTGCTGAAATATGCACAAACTCTTAACTTCTTGTGAGGGGAATGGAGGACTGATGGCTTGGGATTTGGCTCTAAGTGCACCTATAGTAGCTTTACACACTGAAACCTATTTTTCATATAAGCAAACTGAAAATTACAAAAGCATGCACAAACCATTGCTACTTCTTAACTGAAACTAGACAGGATGGTCATAACTTTCTGGATGGTAATAATTTTGCAATTAGTATTACTAGCCCTGGCTTTGAGAAGTGTCTTTGTAAAAGGCTGGTGTCCTTTTAGCTGCTTCCCCTGTTAGATCTAACAGAGCACATGTGAACAGGTAGCTGAATTCATGTTACATAAGCAGGTCTTTGCTTCATTTCTTTGTTACTCTTCAGTGCTTGATTTTAAAAATAATTCCACTTTCTTTAAGGTGCTTTTTTGGTTCTAAATAGACTGAAATCTTTGGTCTCTCATACAGAAGCAAATCCTTTGAAGTAAGCAAGTAATTGGCAGCAATAGTACATTGCTGTCCTGTGTGTGAATCTTGGACATTTTAGCTGTGATTTTCATAGATCTTATTGTCAGCAAGGGAACAGGGAAGTCAAAGATGATAAGTATTTTCATTAAGGTCATTAGTTTTTTTTTAAAACTTTGCATTTTTTCTAACCTTTTACTCAGAGGCAAGCTAGGTCATTTTGACTGACACTAACTATGGCCTGCTTGCCTGCAGAACCGCTCCTCCTTGATCTGAGATTGCACTACTGCCTTGCAAAAAGCTGTAAAACAAATTGACAAGGTATGTGTCCTTTCCCCCTACAGATAGGGCCACAAAATGAAAGCCAGTCTTTTATTACTACCATTAGCTCAAGTCTTAGGGAAGCGCTACAGAGGAAAATTCCTAATCTTACTACTTAATATATTGCAAGCAGACATTTTTGGTTTTAATACAGTCAAACAGTGAAAAGCTAAGAAATGCTAGGATTTAAAGTTGCTTACTGCTAGGCTGCATTTATCATTTGAGTCTCAATGATTTGCTAAATGCAACAGTATGGCTTTTCATTCAGAGCTGGCACATGTCCTGCTGGCTCAGAGTTTGGGTGGAATTTTCATGTGCCTGCCTGCAAAATGCCATGTAAATAAATACTATGGGGGGAATTTCCAAGAGTGTGTGTAATGGCTAGATGCACAAGAGGAGGTTGAGTCAGTGTTATGGGATATCTCCCTTTAGCAGCGTACATCTTCACCACTTGCTTAAGGTATCCCATAGCCTGGTGTTTGAGGGAAAAAAAAGCCCCCAAAACCACCATAAGTGACGTACAGATTCTAACCCCCAACGCAGATAAGGGTACTGCATCCCGGTCTCCCATATCCTGAATGACGGTCTTAATCACAGCGTAGAAGATAATAATGATATTTCCTTTGTGTCTTGTTTGAATATACACGTAGTCTGAGTGTTTTTACCCCCAAGTGAGACAGATTCAACATCTCTACTCTGTGATTAAGGAATAACTTAGCTCCCCTCTGCCTAATGCATCTAAAGTGGTATTTGTGTAGGTACACACCTAAATCTAAGTGTAGTTTCTTAGTAACTTTGCTAACTTGTTCTTCAGAAGCATGGGCTGGGGCGGGGTGGGAGGTGGGGGGTGTGCTCAGGAACTAGGTTTTGATGGGCATCTAAATTGATGTAAGTCTTGAGCTTCCTTATGAGCCTAATATATTGACTTCCCCTGCCATGACAGTAGCCATAAAATACTTCTGTTTGTTTGCCAGAAGGTCAGCCTCATAGCATTTTCCTGTGCTTGTACTAATTAAACGAGACTAGGAATGAGAAAAAAAAAATTCTGTTTTACTGTATTGAAGAGCTGCATGTTCTCTGGAAACTTACGCTGCATTCAAATAATGCCAGCAGCTGTTTTAGCAGAGATAAATCCTGAGGATAAGCATTGTTTTGTATAGTTTTTGACTAGCCAGAATATAGTAGCTGGGTTTTTTTTCCTTTGTTTCTTTTAAAAAAAATTTTGTTATGATCTTCCAAGTCTCTCTCAGCCTCTCTGTCCTCTGGGGTAAGCCATGCACTTCGGAAGCTTGGAAAGGAACAATAAGATTTCATGCATGTTTATGCAAAACAATTAATGTAATAGCTGAAGGGGACAGATCTCTAAAAGTAGCATGATTTATAAAGCACAGGGTCAGCTTTGGACATTTTGGAGCCTTAAGCAATGGATGATTACAGCGCACCAAATGGGATCAGAGATAGCAGAGTTTGCACCTGCAGTTGCTTTTTCAGCTTTTGTACTCTGTGCTATTGATTGCTCGGAGGCCCCTGAGGCTGTCCAAGATGATACGGTCTGACCTGGTAAAATGAAAAGTCAAAATATCAAGTTAAAAACAAAAGAGCAAAGAAAAATTGCCTGTGCTGAGAAGATGTGTCAGAAGTTGAATTAGCAGCTAAATATCCTGTGTTTAGTCAAAAAACATCACAGCTCTGACTTGGTTTTGATCTTGTCGCATATAACCAGCAAGTGTGCTCCTGACTGTCATGTAGCACTTTTAATGCCCACTGCATTAATCTCTTTGTCCAACTGATGCTTTGAAAGGCAATGAGAAAATGGTATGAATAAAGAGTGAGAGCCAGCTTAGATCCTTAGCTTCTAGTAAAATTAACAGTGTAGTTGTGAATACACAAATATAAAATGGCAGATTATTCAGAATAGAGCTACAAGAAGCTGTCCTTATAAAATACTGGAAATATGGCTATTTTTTTTTTTTTTTACTTCTCACAGTCTTTACATTTAACCATAAGTTGTTTTGAACTTCCAGCATTCGTCTTACCCATGTGTCCCAACTTTCTTAATTTGGTGCCCCTAACATTTTTCCAGTGCTGCTTTTGCTATCCTGTATTTCAAGAATTCTTTTTGGTAAATGTAATTCTGACAATTGATGTGTGACCTTATTATGAAATCTCTTGCTGTGATCTTGGTACATGGATTTAGTACACAAATACTTTAGGCACTTTTTAGAAGACATGGTTGAACTTGATGATCATGGAGGTCTTTTCCAACCTTAAAGAGTCTATGATTCTATGAAATAAAACATGATGTCTGACTCCAGTGTGGTACCAGGTTCTAATTCATTGCTGCTTGTATGAGCATTTTGAGCTGCATAATAAATCTTTCTTTGATTTTGGATTTTATTTTCCTCAGTGAATCCAGCCCTTTTTCATCCCTGTTTTCACTCTGGGGATGATTATATGTTGCAAGCTTATTTTAGTTTTCTGATGATCAGAAATGATGGCCATAGGAAGAAGTAAACACGATGATTAGGACAGCTAGAAGTGCCATTTAATGAACTAAACATCTCACTGAAACTAAAAATAGTAGCATTACTTTAAATTGTTTCACACTGATGAAGTGCACCAGTCTTTTAACAGCCCTTCCCTCAGAAACCCTTTCCCCCCTTAGAAAAGATAAATCATGTGACAAACTCTGGACAAAAGTGCACACAGGCTTGCTGATAACAAGGGTGAAGGCCTGTGGAGATTGTACACTTATTTAAGTATAAAGACTGTCTTGTGGCTCTGCCTCTTCCCATAACTGTAGTTATGCTTTTATAAGCTTCATTTTGCTGGAAATGTTAATACTTCTGGTTTTGAAATATATCCTCAGTACTTGAATAGTACTTTGTTCAACTTGTAACGTGAAGTGGTATGTGAGAAGATCTTTAAAGGAGTTAGTGGGCTAATTGACTACCTGACTCTCAGCTCCATGTGCCAAATCACATTACGGCAAGAAAACTAGCGTTTGGAGTATTTTTTAATTTGGCAGCTCTAATTTTGCTCTCAAGAATCTAAGTGCACAAATAGAAAGATCTAAGTAGGTATTTTTTTGATCTTCTGATCCTAGATAATTTGCTTTTTTTGAAGCTAGTAATTCTTTATAAATAGAAAGTACAAATTAAAAGCACAAATTAATATCCAAAGTAAATTAACAGCATAATTCAGAGAGATGAATTTGGGAGCATTTTGGGGGAGAATGGGAAGGGACTGGACAAGCATCCACCTAGTGCTTTTTGTGTTTTGACCTTAAATCAAATTAATGTCTTTAATGTTTTCCCCTTATATCTTGCCTTGACCATGCAAATAATTTCAAATTTTGGTGTCTGCACTTATAAAAGCACTTACTTATTAGGGGCACTTCTGAAAGCAACTCTTCAGTGTTGACTTGTGACTCATATATCTTTCAGTAGTGTTCTGCTGCTGCTCTGTAATCTCTGAAGGATTAATTACATGTCTTCATGCCTTGTGGCACTTCTGGAATTGCTCCTAAGTGGTCAGGTGTGTCTGCCACGTTATTCAATTAACTTCTCCTTCTGTGAGCTTGGAGGCTGTTGCTGGAATGAACACCGTCATGCTCCACTGACTGATGCAGCCACCTGTGCTGGCTCCTTTATCAGGCAGAACGACTCTCTTCAGCTAACAACCATGCGTGCAGATCCGGAAGGAACTGCCTCTGGCTGCACAATATGTTCTTGCCTCAAACACAGTTAAATGGCCATTACCGTATAAGCCCTTTCCTAGTGTTGGGTGATCAGTGTTAAAGGTGAATAGATATCCAAAGAAACAAAAAATAATGAATTTTGCAAGTGTGTGTTCTCTGTCCTCCCTTCCTCCTCATTATTTCCGTATCTCATTTCAACCTCATACAAATTTTTTATCTATCCTGGTGAGTATTTCCTATATCTGTGCCTACAGCTGAACACATTTGTCCTCTGGCTCCTTCTTTCCTCTATTAAATGTTGTAACTGCATCAATTCTTTCTCCAGCCCTTTAGTAATACCTTGTTCTCAGTAAGCGGTCATAAATCTTTTCTATAAGGTTTCCAGTTCCCCTTTCTTCTGCTTTCATAATTTGGGGAGTTAAGTCATCTGGGTCTAGTGTTTTGTTGGCTTTCAGTAGTCCTAATTGCCTTCTTATCTATTTTATGATGACAGTAGTCTTTCAACGATTCACTCTCCCTAGCCTAGGAAAACACATCAGTCCCTACAATGTTATTTTCTTTCCTTTTGTGTGTACTGTTGCAAAAAAAAAAAAAATTTAGACCTGCAGCATATTAATTATCTATTACTGGTTTCTTCTTTGATCCTCTAGTATTTCTCTTGTATCTTTTCTTTCTGTTTTGATTTTTTTGGGGTTGTTCTTTTTTTTTTCCCTCTATCTTTTCTCTGTTGTTTTTCCACTTAGGTTCTGTCTTTATTTACATGTTTCATTGTTTTGGTTTTATCCCCTGTCTTTTTAGAAATACAACTTTTTGACAACCTGCTCCCTGTCTCCCTTGCTTATCCTGAAGATTTTTTTTTCCCAGAATTTTATGTTTCACTGCCATATATTTTTTTTTTTGCAAAATAGCACACATAAATGCAACTTCTCCTCATGAAACTAAATAGGGATCTCCAAAATTGCACCTGTAGCTTTTTCAGTAATTCTAAATATTAATTTCCTCGTCAAGTGAATATTGTTGCTATGTTTTAAAATCTCTGTTTACTAATTGCCTAGAACAATCAGGCTTAGCCAAAAACCCTATTGTTTCTATCACTGCCCAAACAAAAAGACAATCACATTGCTTGCTGTTTTAAAAGCTCTCACTGTATGCTATAAAGTTGGTGTGTTGTGTTTGGTTTTGGTTTTTTGGAGTTGTTTCTTTTTTTAATTTTACAATGGCACTGGTGCTTTTTTTTTTTGTGTGTGCGTGTAGTAGCACATTGCTTGGTCTGGAAGGGGTAATGGAATGAAAACTGTCTGAGTGCAAATGAATCCCATAGGAGACTGGGAAATGCAAAATAAATCTAAATGATCAGATCTGATTTAGCCATACGAAAATGAAGTATAGGTAAAAGCATGAATTGTAAAAGGTTTGGTTATACTTGCCCTTTCCCTCTGAGATCTATCAAATGATGAATAATAAAATGTCACTTTCAGATGAAACAAAATGATTTTATTTCCAGACACTTTCAGTAACATATCCCCTTTCATAATTGCTTAACATCTACATAGATTCTGCACCTTTTCAGAGTTTGTTTTTCCAGTTTTCACTGTGATTTTTTTTGTAATCGTACTCCTCTTTGGACTGACATCCTAAAATCTCTATACTCTTCCTCAAGAGAGACCTAAGCTTAATCTTCCTGTCTGTTTATCCTGTCCCAACCTTAGGACGCTACGAGAGCCCCTGTGCGCTTGGATGGAGCAAGGATGAAGCCTTGGCAAGCAGGCTGTGCTCACCGAGTCTCCACACATGCAGTTTGTGCAGCCTTCACTGGAGAGCTCCCTGTATTCGTGGTCTACAGCACGTGGGGTTGACTGAACAGGTGTCTGCCATGGGGTGTTTGGGGAGTGTCAGTGGGGAATTCAAGGATCTTGTAGCCCAGACAGCAGGATGCTGTTTTGAGGTTAGGCCTGGAATTGAACTTCACAGTGATCTTCACCATCTACTAGGCATTAGAGTAGAAACAAAGTATGGGACAGGGCCACCATCATGGGAGCTGCTAACCATCTATACATTTCAGCAAACTACCTTTCCCAGCAACTGCATGAGTGCACAGGAAGGCACTTTGGTCAGAAGTGCGCAGTGGTAAAATCAGCAAGGCAGACTTCTGGTTTTTCTCCAAAGAGTCCTCTTGCAGATCCCTCCACGCACCTTGTGTTAGCTGAGCTGTGGTTGATGATCTCTCTCTAAGGGACAAAACCTGCACTAAGCATTACATCTAGGAACTCTGCTCTTTCTACAAAGATTGTGAGGAATGCAAGAACTATCCAGAATTAGCAACAGAGGGTCAAATGCAAGCATTCTTCTTTGGGAGAGCTGTCCCACCCTCACATTTTTGGGTTCATGTGCCTGTGAGCAGCTGAAAGGGTGAGTTGTCCTACCAGTGTTGGCACTTGGAAACCCAGTCAGGCTACCTGAGAAGAAGACACCTGCTGCATCCATGATGTCAGTCCAAGAGAGACTGAGTGAAGTCATTGTGCTGGTACCTGCAGATGGTACGAGTAAGTAGCTACTTGTCATAGGAACCTGCAGAAGCACTAAGGGAAAGAAGGTTATGCCTCCTTTTTTTTTGTGGCTTTCTATTGTTCATAAGAAGTTGTCCCCTCCCCTCCTCAAAAGTGGAAGGCCTTGTTTATATCACACTAGAGGCTGTGATAATGAACAGGTTTCACTGAGCTCCTGGGCAGACAGCCCATTATCTCAAAATGAGATACCTACTTAATAAGCAAAAAGAGCTTTTGGCCCTGACTGGTTAATTGTACTTCTGCAGTACGTTTAGTGTTTCTCATAAGCCAGGGTGGTCCTCCTAGGAACAGTGACTAGCTGTGAAGTCTTCCCATTTTAAAATGACTTGACTAGAAGGAAATTGGCCTATCCTTATGCATTTCGGTGCTACTCTGACCAGTTTGAACTAGTCTTTATGAGAAGGTGGGGCTGAAAATAATACAAAATCTCCTGATTTGTCTGTTTTACAAACAAAATTTATAGAATTATATTATATTTGCCTTGAGAGCAGCTCCTGTGTGTGAGGCCTTTGCCATTACCTTCCACTAAACAATACGGAAAATGGTACATACTAAAGTGCAAATGTGTGTCTGATTTCTTGTCTTAATTCTCTTAAAGGAAAGCTGAATATGCTTGTACCCTGACACATGTAATCCAACTAGTTTTGTCCCCAGACTGGCAGCAAGCCTGGAGCTTCCCATATAGAGAAGCCAGCTGAGGCTGTATGCCAAGGAGGCAGGGCAAGAATAAATGTCCAGAGGTCTTTACTTGGACTTTTCAGTATTGTGTGATGTATTGGCTAGCTTGTCCTTAAGAAACAGCCCCTGGCCAGGAGCTACGGCAGTGATATGATTAAGGGAGAAGGTCTGACAGATGGTGAGGTGGAGTATGAGAATGCAGTTATTAGCAAAGGGTCGTTTCTTGCCCCAGCAATGTCCCGGGATTTTTTGCCCTTTTTTTTTCTAAGTTGAGGGTGAAAGAGGTTTCCTAACTTCGTAGCCAGATGTAAAAGAATCTTAGCAAAGAGGCAGAAGGGAAAGTACAGAGGAGTCACAAAAGTCAGGTGGAGTCAGGCTGCTGTATTTAGCTGTGGCAAAAGAAGACAAGTATGTGGCTTTGCAAAGAGAAAAGAGAGAATCATAGAATTGTTTGGTTGGAAAAGACCCTTAAGATCATCAAGTCCAACCATTAACCTGACACTACCAGGTTAATGGTTGGACAGCCTGTTACAATGCTTGACAACCCTTTTGGTGAAGGAATTTTTCCTAATAGTCAATCTAAACTTCCCCTGGCACAACTTGAGGCCACTTCCTCTTGTCCGATCATTTGTTACTTGGGAGAAGAGATGAACATCCAGCTCACTACAACCTCTTTTCAGGTAGCTGTAGAGAGCGATAAGGTCTCCCCTCAGCCTCTTTTTCTCCAGGCTAAACAACAACAATTCCCTCAGCTGCTCCCCATAAGACTTGTTCTCTAGACCCTTCACCAGCTTCGTTGCTCTTCTTTGGAAGTGCTCTAGCACCTCAGTGTCTTTTTCGTAGTAAGGGGCCCAAAACTAAACCCAGTATTTGGAGTGCAGTCTTACCGGTGCCAAGTATAGGGGGATGATCACTTTTCTAGTCCTGCTGTCCACACTATTTCTAATACAAGCCAGGATGCTGTTGGCCTTCTTGGCCACCTGGGCACACTGCTGGCTCATATTCAGCCAGCTGTCAAACAACATCCTCAGGAACTTTTCTGCCAGGTATCTTTCCAGCCACTCTTCCTCAAGCCTGTAGCACTACATGGGGTTGTTGTGACCAAAGTCCAGGACCTGGCACTTAGCTGATCCTCATACAATTGGCCTTGGCCTGTAGATCCAGCCTGTCCAGATCCCTCTGCAGAGCCTTCCTACCCTCAAGCCAACCGCATCCTGGGCTGCATCAAGAGAAGTGTGGCCAGCAGGTCGAGGGAGGTGATTCTCCCCCTCTACTCTGCCCTGCTGAGACCCCACCTGCAGTACTGTGTCCAGTTCTGGAGCCCCCAACACAAGAAGGACATGGACCAGTTGGAGAAGGTCCAGAGGAGGGCCACAAAGATGATAAAAGGGCTGGAGCACCTCTCTTATGAGGACAGGCTGAGAGAGCTGGGGCTGTTCAGCCTGGAGAAGAGGAGGCTCCAGGGAGACCTGATAGCGGTCTTCCAGTACCTCAAGGGGGCCTACAAGAAAGATGGGGAAAGGCTGTTTAGTAGGGCCTGTTGCAATAGGACGAGGGGTAATGGTTTTAAAATAGAGGGAGGTAGATTTAGATTGGAAATTAGGAAAAAAATTTTTTACGATGCAAGTTACAGAACGCTGGAACAGGTTGCCCAGAAAGGTGGTGGAGGCCCCATCCCTGAAAACGTTCAAGGCCAGGCTGGATGAGGCTCTGAGCAACCTGATCTAGTTGGGGATGTCCCTGCTCCTTGCAGGGGGGTTGGACTAGATGACCTTTGAAGGTCCCTTCCAACTCTAACCATAAGAAAAAAAAGAAAAGAAAAAGAGATCAACACTCCCTCCAACTTGCAGTGTCATCTGCAAACTTCCTGAGGGTACACTCAATCTTGTCATCTAAATCAGTGATAAAGGTATTAAACAGAACTGGCCCCACTGAGCCGTGGGGAACGCCACTTGTGACCGGCCACCAACTTCACTTCACTCCATTCACCACAACTTTTTGGGCCCAGCCATCCATACAATATTTTTACTCAGCAAAGAGTACACCCGTTGAAACCATGAGCAGACAGTCTCTCTAGGAGAATGCTGTGGCAGATAGTGTCAAAGGCTTTACTAAAGTCTAGGTAAACAACATCCACAGCCTTTCCTTCATCCACTAAGCAGGTCATCTTGTCATAGAAAGAGATCAGGTTGGTCAAGCAGGACTTGCCCTTCATAAACCCATGCTGACTGGGCCTGATCATCTGGTTGTCCTGTACGTGCCATATGATGGCACTCAAATGATCTGGTCAACAATATTCCCTGGCACTGAGGTCAGACTGAGAGGCCTGTAATTCCCTGGATATTCCTTCCACTCCTTCTTGTAGATGGACATCGCATTTGTTAACCTCTAGTCAACTGAGACCTCTCTGGTTAGCCAGAACTGCTGATAAATGATTGAAAGTGGCTGAAAGAAGAAACAGAAGAAACCTATTTGAAAATAAGAAAGACTGACAGGAAATGGGCTTTAAAAGAAACTCTGGAAAGGCGTAAGGAGAGAGAGAAAATGACGGAGAAACTGAGCTGTGTAACTTATTTGGGATTTTTTCCCTCTCATATTGGTTCCTTTTCTTGCTTCTGAGTGCTATGTATTACTCTAAATAGACCATTTATATTATAAAGAAATCCAGTAATGATGCCAGAATTGACAGTATGATTAAAATTATTTTAAAAGAATGACTAAAACTTATTTCATATGGTAATTTTTTATTTCATGCAGTAATTATGTTTAAAGGCTAGGAATGAAGTTTTTTCCTCGGTGACTCCTTGGAGGGCAGCTGACTTTCCATTCAACAGTTTCTAATAAGATGGAGAGAGAGAATGACTTTTCTACAGAAACCATAGGGTTTTTTTAGCACAAATATAGCTGGAAGGTTGATTTACATGAGGACACATTGTGTGAACCCTTAGAGGGATTTTTCTGTACCATTAGCTTTAAAACATGTTTTTATTTCATTAAACATACTTTTATTTCACTTCTGAGAGAAAATATTCGTATGCCTTGCAGTTCAAAATTAGGTTTTGTGCAATACTGTGTACTAACTCTGTGATCTTGCCGTAATATGTCAGTTAAAGAGAGGAGAAAAAGCTTTCTGTAAATTGCACAGAGACAGTTTCTTCAGCAATCTCCAAGCTTGCCATTTGATTATAATTTTCAGATAGTTCGTGAACAAAGCAAATCCATTCTTATCTATTTTAATAGTATTTGCATTCCATCCATTTTATGTATCAAATGGATTTGCTCCATAAAAATCTTCCCAGAACTCTGTTGAAGGGGAATTAACAACCTCTAAACACCATGATAATGTGTAAGTAAAAATAATATCATATTAGGTAAAAGAGAAGCGACTGTTTTGGTGCAACCAGTGTATAAAGAGGTAGTGCTTTTTATTTCTGACACAGTGTTTTGCTGTAAAAAGAAAACAATTAAAAAAAAATGCACAGCATCAAAGCAGAAATGAGGTGCAAGCAGACAAAGGAGACAAGTTAGCACTGTCTCTGAAGCAGCATGAGAGTGTTTCCAGCTAAGACAGAATGAGCTTCTGTACTTGCTTCTCTGCAGCCCAAACTGCAGTGCTTGGTCATAGCCATGTTTTGCTGGACAGGTTTTAAGTTATGCTTGAGAA
This sequence comes from Chlamydotis macqueenii, assembly GCF_036417535.1. Classification (NCBI taxonomy): domain Eukaryota; kingdom Metazoa; phylum Chordata; class Aves; order Otidiformes; family Otididae; genus Chlamydotis; species Chlamydotis macqueenii. Next base: position 21,665,038 of record NC_141593.1, on the reverse strand, counting down.
AGGAGAGGCTAGTGGTACAGTCTGACTCCAGTTCAACGCTGATGCAAGACTGCTTCCATTCAATTATGAAAAGATGAACATTTAATCTTTCTCTTTAGACTTGAAAAGAGGTGTATCCTACTGTGGAGGCTTTCAGCCTTGTGTGTCATGTTAAAAATCTTCTCATTTCAGAAAAAAATGTCTTGTGTGTGCCTTTTCTAGGGGAGGCATCCCTGGCCATTGTTTGACTGATTGTTTCTTATTGTCTTGGGAACAAAAATTTGGAGACCTAAGGCACAAACTACTCTTATAATAGACATATCTGTTTTCATTAGGTAATTCCCACTGAAAAAGAGGTTCACCCTCAGCCTGACCACTGACAGATTCTGTTTTCATGTGCAAGGCTGGAGTCTTCTTAGAGACCATCCCATTATCTCACCCTAAGTCCAGTTGGCTTTCAGAAATGTGAGATGCTGTTTTACATTCACAGTCACCACTAAGTATTTCACACACTTAGCATCTCCCTTATCTTCCTTCTCTGTAGCATGTGGGCTTCCTCTCAGTGGCAGTACAATTGACTAAAGTGTAAAGAACCATGTGGGAATCAGTCTAAAAAATTGCTGGAGGCATTTCACTTCCTTTGTGCAGACATGGCAGACCAGTTATCAAATGACAGATGCGAACAGCTATTCTGACACTTTAATTTCTTAGCCTTTTCACCTTTTTCCTCAGTAAGAGGAATTATAACCATTCATATGAGGACATCTAGGAAATGAAATTGTTTTAGTTACTGTGTCTAGATGACACAATTTGCCAGGTCAACACAAGGAAGAAGCCGCTACATATTCTCTTTTTTTCAGAAGGACCTCTGTACCCTTGGTGAGATAAAAACACTGAGAAAGCTTACCTCCATCATACCATCTGTTCAGACCCAGATCTGGCTTTTGATTCAGTTTCACAGATTCACTCAGTCAGTTTAAAGGACTTTGAGGCTTAGGGTATGCATATTCTTGCATTTTGCAGCCAGATGTTATATTGCTACTACTCGTGACACACCTGGGGAAAAGAAATGCCTGTGACTGAATGGCTAATCAGGCTTTAAGCCTGAGCTCTTTCTTAACTTGGTTTATGCTGCTGGGCTTGGTGAACTATGAAATGCATTCTTTATCTTACACAAGTTATGTCATATTAAAGATAAAATGCATTTCAGCAAATATTTACCTTCCAAGGAGTAGATTATTTCACTTCATATTATTCTTCAGAACATGATGAAATTGCACTTAGCTTTGTTAGCATCAATTTACTTTGATTACCTCATTTGCTTCTAGTGTATGGTAAGAGTACTTGCAGATAGTAAGTTTAATCATTTGATGGTTTAGTAGGCATAGTGGTATTAGGCTGATGGCGGCTAGACTTGATGATCTTGAAGGTCCCTTCCAACCTTGAGATTCTGTGATTCCATGATAGTTTGACCTGTCTCATGTGGCATTCTGATAAACAATTGCATAGGCAAAACTACAGCTAGACAGGCCTGCAAGTCTGCTGCAGAATAAGACTAGAATTCATGATGATTGCAACTAATTGAAAAAACATCCCCAAAAAAGAGGGTGCAATTCAATATAGATGAATACAGAATACCACTCTTGGAATCAACTGCTAATATAAAAAATAACTTCTAACCAGTAGGTTACTAGGAAAGGATTTGAGAATTATAATGGTTCACAAGCTGAACATCAGTAAAAAAATTATATCCATGGAGAAGGGGGAAGCAAATGTCATGCTTGGATGAATAAATGGGGGTGCTGTAAGTTAAGATTCACTCCTCTCTCCTTAGCACTTGTAAGGCTTTAGCTAGACTGCTGTGTTCAGCCTTCTTTAGGAACCACAGGTAAAGAAGAATGCAGACCAGCTGGGAGAAAAGCCAGAGGTGATCAGTAAGGATGATTTAGAGATATACAAAGCATTACTGGTAAGGAAAGAACTAAAAGTTTGGGGTTGTTTATTCTAGAGAAAAAAAAGTTGAGAGGAGACATGATAAATCTTACAACACATAAAATGTTGCTGCAGAGAGGAAAAGGTTATTCATTCAGAGTGATACAAGAAGTTGTAGGCTTAACAACAGCAAGGGAGATTTAGGTAAGATTTTAGGAAAATATTTCTGAAGACAAGAATGGTCATGCCTTAGAAAAGACCGTCTTGGGGAGGTGTGGAGTACTGATGGAGAGAGGTTAGACAAACCTCTGTCTTAAATTATTTGATTATGTCCTACCTGTTCTGACCTGAAATCATGCTTAGTGGCTATGTAATTGTCATTTGGAAAACTCAATAAAAGGAGTGTGCTCTACGTAAGCACAGAGCCAAGAAAACATGAAATGAGAAGCTTCAGGAATATTTGTGTCATATGAAGCACCACTCATTCTGGTACTAAAGTTTAAGTAATTCACTACTGTTAAATGAGTCTAGACCAGACCTAAACACTAGAATGGCCAGATGTGGGAGAGCAACAGGCCACTGTCTGCTGCCAGTCTTGGTAAAGTAGCTGCTTTGACTAACTGTTTGCAAAAAGCATTCTCAAAAAAAAAAAAAAATTGCTCATCCTTCTGTAGTTTTTCTCATGTGGTAAAAAGCTCCACATTTCTGCATGTTTTGGCTCTGTCAAAAAGCATGAACTTACATGGTAAAGAGGAAGAATGGCAGCTATTCCACAGTTCTGTAGGGTAAATAAACATTAATTTTCTACCTTGAAAGCAGAACTGTCATAGAATATTTTGTAGTGGATATTTATGTATGTTGAAGCCTCTTATGCCATGCACTTTTACTCAAAATGCCTGGCTGGGGTTTCCCATGCCTATGAACCATGGGTGCACAGCTAAGACCCTTACACAGTTGCAGTATTTTTCCAGCTCCTTCCTCAACCTGTGTGGTCTCCTCTTATGCTTCTGTTCCTCTAGATCTCACTTACACTATCCTAATGAGTCTGATGCACTGGGATTGTTTGGATGCCAGTAGATTTTCAAGGGCTGTAATATTCTGGTGCATATGGCAGTGCTTGTCTCGTGTGGATTTCGTAATCTCAGTCACTCACAGCATGAGAATCGAGATCCTTCTTGGCACACTGAAGAGATTCTGACAGCGGCTAAGTGGCTTTCTTTAAGGAATAATGCCAGTATCCTTGATAAGGACGATAGAGTCACAGGAACAAACACCATTTCTAGATTTTAAGTGTTGAGCTTTATGAATAAGTAAGTATTCAATGAAAGCTCCTGTTATTGCAATAAAACACCATACTTCCTGAATAAAGTAGCCTTTTAAACAACACAGGTTACAAGAATCAGTACTAATATCTAGACAGATTTCACACTATTAAAAATATATTTCATTCTCACAATAAATTTAGTCAGTAACAATGATGAATTTGCAATGCAGGTTTCAGCCCCTGAAGAAGTGAAGTTTACTAGAAAAAAAAAACAAACAGAAATAGAGTAGAAATAAAGTCCATTGGTGAAGCTTGTCTTCTACGAACAGAGCTTGAGAAGAAACAAATGTGCTTGTTCTACTTTACCTGGTAATCATCTTCTGAAACACATAGTCTGGTACTAATTACTTCGGTGATGAAGAGTATATTTTCTTCACCTCAGTATTTCTAAAAAGCTTTTTACTGGAGTTCCTGACACTTCTCTCTTGTCCGTTTCTTGTTCTAAGACTGTAGCTGAGAATATGTTGTCCTATCTTCTTGTAAACGTCATAGACCCATGTTAAAAACTCTCTTTTGAAAAATAGCTTTTGCATTTTTAATATCCAGGTAGCTACTGAATTCAGATGTATTTCTCACTTGTACACTCATATTTCTGGTTAAGCACAGGAATTCCAAAAATAATATCAGAGAGGAAAACTCAAAAGCTCATTGCTTTTGTGGCTTTTTTTCGCTGAGGCCAGTTTTAGGCCGTATTGCCAATGACTAGTCTGTACGCTTTAGTTCTATATTATATACATAAGCTGTGTGTGCCACAAATGATGTTTTCTTAGCCTCTCCATATAGCCTGTTAAACAGTAGTTGGAATACTTCCATCCCTAAATGAAACCTTTGGCATAAATAATATTGTTGTTTGGATAGGCTAAACATACTTTTGCAAAGTAACTTTGTAAAAATATTGTCTGAGGTATGACTGAGCCTAAATTATATGACAGTGAAGTAGAATATTCTGATCCCTCCAGTATATGAGGTCTCATCTTGTAGCAGTGAAACCACCTGAAATTAAAAAAAAAAACAAACAGTAGTGTGCATCAGATTTAGAGGTTGAAGTAAGGTGGTTTGGGGTTTCTTTTTTTAGTTGCAGATGTTTATTTAAATTCTTTGTTTGGCAAAGGCAAACATTGCTTACTGTGGTTTTTCTGTCTGATTATTTTTGTCTTCATAAAATAAAACGATATGAAACACTGGAAGGAGACTCTCCTGCCTACATCATAAGTAAGTCTGGAATAGTTGGGTGGAATTATTTCTTCCCCCTTTTTTTACAGCCCTTTCAAATGTTTGTCTGTGTCATTTGGGGATAACTTGGTTGTTTGGGTGCTCTAGGTGACAACATCTTACTCTCTATTAAAACATATTTCTGTTTCCCTCAGGGTCAATCATCTTAAAAACTGTCTTCCTAGTCTGTAGGGCAGAGATAGCTATTATAGTTGACTATCCCATTTACCAGCTCATCCCCCTCAATCATTATTCAAATGTTCATGCTTACTATACCATGTTGCCAAGTCTATTCCAGTTCATAAGAACAAATGACGCCAAGCCATGGTCTATCATTTGAAATAGTTCTTGTGCTGAATGTATAAACATTTTGTTTGTACATTCCATAGCTGTACAAGAGAGAGTTATAGTGTAGCTGTAATAGAAATCTTTTTTAACGTGACCATACATATACTGACTGCTACTCTCTGCTATTCTAGTGAAACAACTTTAGAGACAGAAGGGCACAGGACTTTTTAGTATAGGTCAGATCATACGGACCATTCACACAGTGAAGCTGCAAAAAAGAAGAAATGGGAAAAATACAAGATCCCTTGTGAATCAGTGTCTCTCATTGCTTGCCAAGAATGCAGAAAGGCACTCAGTCCAAGCAGGTGAATGAAGCATCTTCGAGTGCAGTGTTGTATTAAAATCTGTTTAACTCAGGAGTTACTTCTGAAGAAGAGCATACATGATTTTGAGGCCAAGTTTTCAATAACTGCTGCAAACACATGATCTTCCAGACAGTGTTCAGTATAAAGACCTTCAGCTTTGAACGCTTTATTGCTGCCAAAACAAATCTGCCAAAACTAAAGGCTGTCCTAGGGCTATTCTGTAACTATGCCCTTCTGCTACTACAAACAAAGAGTAAAGTAGAGCAAGTGTACAACTTAAATAACCTTATGAGTATTGGACTGGGCTTTCAAGTTTGTGACTCCCATTGACTGAGTAATATGACTGTTGTATCTTGCTTTGTACCATAGCCACTGCAGTGCATTTCATAAATTGAAAATAGGAACTATAGCAGACGCTCTTTGTATCAGGAGCTGTTTCCTCTTCCATGTGGTCTTCTAAGTCAACAGTAGATTTTTGCTCCACCTTCCCCATACTGCAAAATTCCTTCATTTAGATTTGGGGAATTTGTTCTTAAAAATGCAACTTTTTTTCTCATGCACTGAGATTTAAGAATAGATTTTTTTTTTTTTAAGGTGGTGCTTTCTTGTTGGTAGTGTCCTTCAATTTCTGTAAATTTAGAGTTGTTAAGGTGGGGTCCTTGTGCTTTTTTTTTTCAAATGACAGCTTAGGAGTAGAAGGTTAGTATAAAACATTTTATATTTTAAAAAATGGAAAAAGATAGGTTTGATTTTTTTTCCAAAAATTAATCTTCAGGCTTTTGTACTGCTTTGGTATCAGATACCAATTGTAGGTTACAATCAGAAGATCTTCATTCTGTGGTCAGAGTTTTCTCAGTAGCAAACACTTCATACTTAGTCAAGTTTAGTGCAACAGTCTGGCATATTAGGTATTTCTAGCAGCTGCCACCTTTCCAGGTTGAAGAGTGAACAGAGAAAGCACTTTTGGTGCAATGCTATGTGTATGTGTTTCAGGAGTAAAAAAAAGTGGGATATACAGAGAAAGTGTTTTAAAAATAATAAAGTTAAAATATCAATTGTAAGTCTACTCACTGAAGCTTTGACTTCAGATTTTTTGCATCTATAGTATGTACAGAAACTACATGTGTCTGTAATAAAATAAAATGCAGCTTCAGCTTAAGTGTGACTTTTCTAAGGGCGTACAGATTCTCCATCTCAGCACTGGGAAGCCAAGTACACAGAGAGATAAAGACGGTTTGAGGGGAGAGTGGTGCAGAGCCTAGCTGTAAACGTATTAGCTATCCATTTTGAAGAGGGGAGGAGGAGGGTATAAATCCTTCCTCTGACCCTTCAGTAATAGTGGCTGACAGGGAAGGCACGATGACAAGAGTGTTGTGGTGAAGTCTAGAGAAGTAAAAAGCAATTCTTAGACATCTGTGCAAGATGCATAAGAAAGACCTGCACAAGTGCAGTGGCTTTTTAAACATACTTTTCCAATCTGTGTCTTATAAATGAAGCCCGTGCCATGTGAGAAGGTTCTAAAAAAAAAAAAAAAAAAAAGTGTAAAATTGAGTGGAAAACCCCATCTGTGATGAATATTGAAGTGGAAGAGAAATCCTGTCATGAAAAACAAGTTATTTGTTTCATGGTAGTGTGAAAAAGAAAATGAATTCAGAAAGTTACTCTGTTGTGGCAGCAGCTGAGGTGCACAGCGTCTTGGCCACTGATGGGCTGGATGCCACCTGCCTGGGGTGCCTTGCAGATCTTGTGACCAGAGGTTATTGATCAGAGGGCCCCACCGTGGGTATAAGGTTTCCGTCGGCCTGCATGAGGAATTTGTGACTAGCAAACAGTAGCTGGAATGTGGCATGTCTAACCAGGATAACTGAAGGGAAATCACTTTATGGCATTAGACTAGAACAGGGCCCAACATAAATGCCTCTACGCAAACACTTGTAGCATGGAGAATAAACAAGATGTGATGTGTGCATGCCTGCAGGGCTATGACCTTAGGCATCACAGAGATGTGGTGGGATGGCTCCTGTGACAGGGGAGTTGGAATGGAAGGATACAGGCTCTTTAGGAAGGACAGGCAGGGGAGGTATCAGGACGAGGAGGGGGTATCGCCCTCTGTGACAAGCTGGAGTGCAAGGAGCTCTGCCTGGGGATGGATGAGGAGCAGACAGAAAGCTAATGGGTGAGGATTAAAGGGAGGGCCGGGATGGGTGGTATTACCGTGAGGGTCTGCTGCAGGCCATCCAACAAGGAACAGCAAGCAGACGAGGCCCTCTATAGACAGGAACAGCCTCAAGGTCACTTGGCTGGGTGGCCACACTCAAAGAGTTGCAGTCAACAGCTCAATGTCCAAATGGAGATCAGTGACAACTGGCTTTCCTCAGCGGTCAGTATTAGGACCAGTGCTGTTTAACATCTTTGTTGGCAACATGGACAGTGGAATTAAGTGCATGCTCAGGAAGTTCGCTGACAACACCAAGCTGTGTGATGCAGTTGACACGCTGGAGGGAAGGGATGCCATCCAGAGGGACCTTAACAGGCTTGATAACCTCATGAAGTTCAACAAGGCCAAGAGCAAGGTTGGGGCACAAATAGAGGCTGGGCAGAGAACAGCTTGAGAGCAGCCCTGAGGAGAAGAACTTGGGAATGCCGGTGGACGAAAAGCTCGACATGAGCTGGCAATGCATGTTTGCAGTTGAGAAAGCCAACTGCATCCTGGGCTGCATCAAAAGGAGCATAGCCAGCAGGCTGACAGAGGTGATTCTCCCCTTCTACTTTGCTCTAGTAAGACCCCACCTGGAGTACTGTGTCCAGTTCTGGAGCCCCCAACATAAGAAGGACAGGGACCTGTTGGAGCGGGTCCAGTGAAGGGCCACGAAGATGATCAGAGGGCTGGAGCACCTCTCCTGTGAGGGCAGGGTAAGAGAGTTGGGGCTGTTCAGCCTGGAGAACAGAAGGCTCCAGGGAAACCTTATAGCAGCTTTCCAGTACCTAAAGGGGGCCTAGAAGAAGGCCCTGGAGAGGAACTTCAGAGGTCCTCTCCTCCAGAGAGGACAAGGGCATGTAGTGATAGGACAAGGAGTAATGGCTTCAAACTGAAAGAGGGTAGATTTAGATTAGCTGTAAGGAAGAAATTTTACAGTGAGGGTGGTGAGACACTGGAACAAGATGCTCATAGAAGTTGTGGATACCCTACCCCTGGAAGTGTTCAAGGCCAGGCTGGATGGGGCTTTGAGAGACCTGGTCTAGTGGAAGGTGTCCCTGCCTAGGGCAGGGGGTTTGGAACTAGGTGATCTTTAAGATCCCTTCCCATTCAAACCATTCCATGATTCTATGGTGAGCTTATGGTACTGGGAGGACAGGAGTGCATTATCAAAGGATAATCATCTACATTAAAAAATGCAACACAAGTTGATGAACATGAGCATGCATTCACCAGGGGACTTTTTGGTCTGAGGTGCTGCCTGATAAGGAAGGTAAATTAGCTGTTGAGCTGAGCCTGAGTAATGAAGCTGCTAGAAGAGGAGGCCATGGGAGCAGCAGCAGCACTGCAGTAAGGCAGTTCCTCCTACCCAGCCTGAATAACTTCATATGTATGCTGTGTAGCAGGGAGAAGCAGTGAGCCCAGGGGACTGTGTTTCAGGTAGTGATGGATACTTGTGAGGGACTTGTCAGGGACTAGTGCTCTCAGTCGTCCTCAAGGAACTTCAGTGTCACCTCTTGTCCTGGCTATATAACGCGCTCAGCCTCTTGGGGTTAATAGGCAACATTTGGTAGATTCTACTGGTTGGTCTAACACTGTACACCAGGATAAAAAACATCGGGAGACCTGGTCTCACTTTTCAGTTTACATCCTCTGTGTGGTATGTACTTCAGCAGGAACCTTTCAAGTGCATCCACTGTATGAAGAGCCCATGTTTTGTTGCAGTGAAAGATGTAAGCAAATATCTACATCTTTTATTGGGAATACACATGTAGGAGTCCCCTCATCTAACAGCCCAAGTCTGTCATCATTTAAGTAATGACAGATGCACACGTCTCTGCCAGAATGAGGCAGAGTCTGGAGCTATCCATTCTGTCTGAGGCTAGTTTTTATGTTGCCAAAACGTAACTGCAAACTTGAGGTCCTCTAGACGAAAGCAGACAACATTACTGTGCAGTTATTTTAACCATTAGAGTTCAGACACCCTTCTGCTGGCAAAGGGAGACAGCGTGGAAACAACCTCTAACCAAACCTGCTCATGCTGCAAGCCAGCAGTGCAGGGAAAGCTACGTAATGTGGCATTGCAGACTACACCCCCAGCAGCCTAGACAGAGTGGCTATTTGGCAGAAATAAAACAGCTTCAGTTGTACCTCAGGGTTTTTTTCAGCTCCAAGTAGAAAGGGCACATTGTACTAGCTGTTGGCATCACTGACAGTATTTGTGAGGCAAGCTTCTAAGCTGTTCTTGAGGATCTTTCTATTACCAGATAGATGTGGCCTAGAAGGACCTTATCTACTTGAAATCCAGCTGGTCTGGAAACAAAAATGTCAACTTCACCAACAGAATGCTCTGTGCAGAGATGTAAGACTTTCCCCCACCCTTTTCTTTTAGGAAGGTGAAATTCCCTTTAAAATGGCCCACTGTGTTGGCAGCAAAGCTGATATATTGACATTGCAATTTAACTGCCACTAAAAGTAGGTAGCTCTGACCTTTGTGCTCTAACTCAAAATCAAGTCATAGCTTGGACTTACACAGTTTTTACCTTACTGAAATGAGTAATCAAAAACGCAGGTGGTGGTGGTGGGTAAGTGGAGCATATCCTGCAATTTTAAACAGTGACTTTTTAATAGAAATTATTTACATAAAAGCATTGTGCTATGCACCTTCAAGCTGGGTGATCTGAGCACATAGTTGGCACCTTTTAGGAAGGAAAACTTAAGAAGTAAGTGTGAAAACACTGTTTTTATATTAGTAGTGGTCAGACAAATGTTCCTAGCTATATGTTATAGCTATGTAGAAATTATGCCCACATGTTTATATAGATAGGTGAGGTGCTAGCCACCAGGGTGGACAATTGGTACTGCTTAATAAAAAGATTCAAGAAAAAATATTCAGTGAAAAATCTCAGTACCATAGGACAAATTCTTTCTACAGCCACAAAACCTATTGTTCCTTCAGTCACAGCCATTACCCTAGCACAAGACTTCTGCTTCATGGAGAGGGGTACACATGCCCACATTACATTTCCAACTTGCTTTTCTGTATTGACAAACAAAAGGTCTAACTGTGAGCATATGTATTTCATAGTCTATAAAACATTCTGCAGTTCAAAATTTCATGTAACTATAGCAACATCAGATGATGAATGAAATAGGTTTGAGTTAAAATATGCTTCTGCTAGCCTAGTAGTATTGGAAACAAAGTTCTCTGGCAGGATTGTTACTGGCAGTATGGGAGCTGTGACATTGCAAACTAGTTGTTTCCGAGAATTGTCATCTTTTCAACCTCTTTCTTCAAGGTTCTTACTCTTTGGTGTTGGGTTTAAGGACACTCACTTGAGAGTGTGCTTCTGACATCAGCTTTTCGTAACTTTGCTCAAAATATCTTCTAAATGAAATGAGAACTACTTTTGCTTTAGTGAAATGAGTAAAATACAGGTATCATAGCCCATTTCTAAGTGATTGTTGGTTCATCAACTGAGATAATCTCTCTGCTGGTTTCAACACATTTCTAATGTGCTCATAGTGTAGTGTATGTCAGTCCTTAGGACTAGGAGTTTTGTCACTCGGTTGAATGAAGAGAAGATAAGAACAAGGATGCCTATTAAAATTGCCTTCCTTAAACATGGAATGTAACTTTACTGCATAGGTGTGCTTTCTTTCCTATAAGCATAGTTTTATTCTTTCCTTGTGGAAAGAATAAAGGCAGATCCTTTTCTTATCTGGAATAAATATTGATATACATTAATACAGGTGAACTGAGAACTCTGAGAGAAGCTTAATCAATGATGAATACTGTGAAATACTATGCAAGGCTGATTAGCCCCAAAGACGAGTATCACTTCTAACAATCACTTATAATTATTAAAAACTGCTTAAAGGCTTCATGTTTCTGGGAAATAAGTCTTAGAAAATATTTTTCTCACATATAACTTAAAATTAAAACATGCTTGAAATAATTTATTTATAGCATTTCTCATTGATGGTACCTCATGGTGAGTTCTGCCTCCACAAGGTTCTGTGCCAAGCCCCTGTGACACAGGACTGATTTTAGACAGAAGTAGTCCAAGTAATTTAACAAAGCATCCAGGGCATAGCACTTTCAGCTGTCCCCATGAAGGTGAAGCGAATTTTCCATTAATAATCACAACAAAAATGAAGGATCGTAATACAAATATCGTTACCCTTATGTATGGGTTTGGTATAGAGCAAACTGCCAAGGATGTTGGTTCCAGCTCTCCCTGAAACAAAACCCCACTTCCTTTCCAAAAGGCTTTCTTCTTTTGTATCCAGATAGCCAGCCTTAGTGTAAAGCACATGCCAGCTTACTACTGGGATCCTGGGCTTAATGCAGTGAATGTCCATTACGCCTGAAGTGATACTCATTAGACATAGGAAAGACTGCTGCTTGGGGTAAGAATCTTTCCACTGGGGCCAGCCCTTGTGCTCTCCTACACAAAGCATAAGAGTCTAGTACTTAGAATGAGCTTAAACAGGCAACACATTTGGTTTCAACTGTAGCATGAATTACAGAAGCTGTATTATCTCTGGAAAAATGTTTACTGATTTTCAATACACACTTCGCTTACCAAGGAAATGCCAGCACAGAGTTACTCTCTTGCTCTTGTGACTTTATCAGTCCTGTGTACGCAAGATCCAGCCTTTCAGACCTCTTCCTACTGAGCAGAGCCCTAAACCCTGAGTAAAGCTTTTCTCCCTGTGCTTGTCTAGTGCTTAAAAATGGGAACCACCTAATACAGAACACACAGAGCTACTGGAGGTAGTTGGCAAAAAGATTCAGTTAAAAGGAGTGTTAGTCAACTTGCCCATTCATTGACTCATACATCCTACTTTAGCTTACAGGAAAAATATCTAATTGAACATTTTTTTTCTGTTACAGGGGCAGTAGCTGTCTCCTGGAATTGATGCTCAAGTTTCTTTCTAGATCTAGCCCGCACTTTGCCCATGCTGACTTCCTCTGCCAACTCACACACACTCTCTCTTCCTCCCTCCTGCCTCATCATAATAGGGGTTTGATATGCTAATTTTCTGTAATGACTGTTTAAAATTTTCCCCACAAACAAAGCAATGGAGATAACAGCATGTGATATTAAATGTTCTTGATTTTGTGAGTAGCAGTCCAACAGAAAATGACTTAATAATTAAAAAATTTTGACTCACTAGTTTGTGAATGGCCACGTTTAAGAATGTAACCCCTCTTAACTTCTTTACACCGTGGTACAGTATAATTCACTCAGCCTAAGAGGAGATAATGACAGCTTTATAAAGGATTTTACATCACACCTCCAAGTTTTCTTCTTATCTCAAAGGTTGCACCGTGCACTAAAGCAACAGTCTGTATTAATCTAACCTCTGACATTTGGGCCATATTAACCCACCAATGCAGGTTTATGTATCTCACACCTCAGACCCTATCAAGAAATTTGGCAGTGGCAGCTTGATAAGGACACCATACCTTACTGAACTTGTTCTAAAAACAACATCAGCAAAACACTCCTCTGGTCACACTTTTTAATGACCTTGCTCACTTGTGCTCACTCTTCTTTGGCTATTGCCCATAGGGGTAGTCCAAGCTCTGTGGCATCAGAAATACTGTAAAGAAGGAGCACTGAAAATTCCCATTTTTCTGTAAAAATATTAGCACCTGGAGGGGGATAGTGGAAAGCTGGTGGAAAGTCTGTAAACTAGAAACTTGAGAAGTGGTTCATTTTTAGATGGCAAAATAATTGTCAAAAACAAGGTTATTTTTTTAATGAGACTGATGACATTTTTTTTTTCATTTCTGTACTGCACTAATTAGCAAATCAATCTTCATTACCAGCCGCTCTGCAGTGGAAATTCTACTAGAGGGATATTTCTGGTATCGCAACAGTTTAAGCAACCACCACAGTACATTAAAATTCTCTTTCTGTTCATGTAATACAGATAGTGAAATAACACTCTCCAAACTGTGTATCATCCCAGCTTCCCAAGCTGAGATCTGCATTGGAATATGTATTTCAAAAGAAGGAGAAAATAACCAAATTCTCAAACTTGGTTTGTTTCAAGAAAGCTAGGACCATTCTAAGGAGTTCTGCAATTGGGTCATCTTAATTCTATGACAGAGTAGTTCAGGCAGGCAGCATTTACTGCTGTAATGTTCCTATGCCTTGTCAAAAAATAATAAAAATAATTAAAATTATACTTTCAGAAAAAGCCTGCAAATGGGGTTTCTATCTTCTATTTTAACCTTTACTTAGACAAAGTCTCATTAATTATGTTGAAAACTTTTTGATTATCATATGTTAGTTAAACAATGATGGTGACTATAATAATTAAAGTACACACAAAAGTAAAGTCAGGTGTTTTATTAAATACATAATTCTAAAAACCTTTAGAGAGCATGGATAATGAATGGACTGAGGGCACTTGACTGCACAACTTAAGAAACAAATGATAGCTCTGCTTCAAAACTGCACAACAGGTTCTTGGGAGATTCCTTTTCATACTTGTCCAGTGATATTTTTAGGAACTACAGCTTACAAAAGAGCCAACACTTTACTGCAGTCACTTTTCAAGGCAGCTCTGGCTAGCTTTACATTCTTTTAATCTCCTTTCCCTTTTTTTCTCTCAATATCTTCTTGCTTTCTTCTCTTCTCCTCTTAGTTACAGGATTCCGTGGATCATAGATCTCAAAAGTGTCTTCATCCTGCATGCTTGCATCTTTCACCTTTCTGCTTCTGTCTTCAAACTGAAGTACATGTGACATCCTACAAAACAAAACAAAACAAAACAAAACAAAACAAAAAACATAGCTCCAAGTCAGTGGAAGGAGGAAAGTTATGATTTGTAATTATGTTATGCATGGCAAGATTTTAGCACCCTGAGTTATTTTTATGCATAGTAAAAAAGATTCAAGCTTTGCTGGTTTTTTAGTTGCTGTTGGCTTTGTTTGTTTGTTTGTGTCTTTCTTTCTTTCTTAGTAGACCCTGTTATTATAGGGTAGCCACTTTTGTGAAGACTGATTTTGAAAAATACAGCTAGAGTTTGCTTTGCTGAATTTTATTTCAGGTACTGATCTCTCATGTCTTTTTCTATTTAACATATTCCCAAATGTACTGAATAATTTTCCCAGGAATAGGGAGTATTTCTCAAGTTTTCCTATTAGTCACTTTGGACTTCCTTTCACCGTTAGGATTTCGCTAAAGTGGGGGAAAATGCTTGAGGTAGGTACACAGAAGATCAAAACGGGAATGTTTCATGTCCTGCTGCTCCACCTTAAGTGGGTTCAGGTCATGCTTTTGAATTCTTTGAACATCAGATGGAACTAACGCTTTGTTCCAGCCTATGTTTTTTCTACTGCTGATTAGAAGTTCCCCCCCCCCCCCATTAGATATTTCCTCATTTTAGCAAATTCCCAGAAATCTGAAAACATCAGCATAACCTGGAGTCATAACTTGCTTGTTAGCTGCAGTCAGTGGCAGGAATGCCTGGAGTTTATCAACTATGGCCTTATTAGCAGGTGAGAATTAATGCAGAAGTCAGAAAATTATGAGTTTTAGCTTGGACAAACAAAATCTTAAACAAAAGGATAACTTATTTACTATACTTAAAGAAAAAGAGAGGCAGGAGGAAAAGAGAAGAAAATCGAACCAAAGATGCTCACAAATTGACTGATTGTAAACCTATTGATCTTTACTTACAAGTTAGCTACTTTCTGTATCACAGGATACAGTTTTAATTTAAGTATGAAAACCAGGCTATGGGATTAATACTTTTAACCACAGCTGTGATAGTTTAAATGAAAAACCCACTTGATTATTTAACAAGACTTTTGAATATACAGTCATAATCAAGCTGCTACTTATGAACCAGGAGAACAAGTATAAAGTTTGTATGTTCAATTAAAAAAAAAAAAAAGGAATTAAAAGTTTTTTCAGTGCAAACAAACGTGCCTAGGCAAAAACCCACTTATGTTTGGATTCTGTATTAATCAATTGCAAAAACATCTTTGACTTTGATGGGACAACTTAAAATAATAATAACTATACTGAACTGAATCTAAGCATATCAACCTTTACAGCATTAGATATCTTTGCCTACAGTCTTTGTGAGACAGAAAATCAAGGAAAAACAAGTCAGTATCAGAATGAAAGTTTTGTGGTGAATGAAACATTGCTTTGTTAATCTTTTGCAGCATATTAGAGGTCTTGAATTAAATAGGTTTTTTAAGGAGCTCAGTGCAAACTGCCATAGATAAAGAAAGGGAGGGAGGGAGGACAAGCTCTGTTACTGTAGATTACAATACAGTACTATTAAAGAAACTAAACAAAATTCAAAGCTATAGACTATACGAGATCTATTTGAATGCTTTAGAAAAACATTTAAAAACAAAAATTGAGACTTTTCTTCATAATTGATTATTGACATGTAGGTTTCATAAATGTCTTATGGTATAGCATTGACAGCATGCCTGCTTATTACCCTGTCCCATGGAAATGGTTAAGAATTGTTTCCAGTGTATAAAGCTTGAGTAGTTTATAACCCTGTACACACTAGTAACACCAAAAGGTTTTTTTTAGCCATATCTACAATTCAGAATAACATAATGTACCGTCAGAGTGACTCATGATTGCGTATTTGTAGTTTAATTATAAAAACATTGTCTCACAGTGGAGGGATTGAAGTAATTTATTTTAGTTAACATGCTTTCTGCATTTGTCATATTCTTCTCAACTTATTAAAGATGAGCATTTGATTATTTTTTTAAGAACACATACCAAATCATACTATCCTAGTCTGAATTAAAATATAGGCCTAAAGAGATGGAGTCATCCTTGGTGAGTGGATTTAGAGCATGTTTGTTATACGAGTGTATGTAGAACTGTAGTCACACTTAGTCATTTCATCAACTCAGGTTGTAAAAGAATGCCACAGCACATTTGCAGGATACTACTAATAGGAATAAAAAATAAATATATCTCTAATTCTTGGGTCAGTCCATACTGCGTCCCAGGCAGTTTGCAAATTAGATGCAGTAGATTCAGACTAAGCAATGTTTACTTCTCTGCAAGAGCTGAAAGAAGTCACAGTCTCTGACTCCTATTCATAACTTTCCACTGAGGTGTTCCCAGCTGTGATTAAAAATAAGCCAATATTAAGAAACTTTTTGATATTCCCAGAATCACTTTCAGATGCAGCATCTCACAGGTAAAGCAAAATAAACACAGACTGTGGTGGAGATTTTAAAAAATATTTTCCTGCTGTGAACTTAAGCTTATTTTTTGCGAGTTACACATCTTCACAAGTAGACCGGTTTTGCATCCATGGAAATAGTAAATCACACTTAATACTATTTAAAAAAAAAAAAAACAAATTGTTTTGAACAAGGGAAGTATTTAATAATTATTTCTATATGAATCATTTGAATTTATAGTAATCTTATTCAAGCTTCTCCAACAAACGTTTGCACTTGCGTAATTTTCAAAGTGTGAAGTTAGGGCCGTAATTCCACAAATACAGATTGCATAAGACTTTTCCTTGTTTGATGTATAGCTCTTTTCCCCTCCACATGCTCCTGAGTTCAGTGGGGAGCTGGCTGCCCAGTCATGCTTCTGCAGTCACTGTGCTGAAAGCTCTAATTTAATCTCTTCGTCTTCATTGAGAACCTACTAACTTGTGCTTATTACCACTTGTTGACAGTTCATTTTAAACGAGTGAGACATACAACTTCAAAACACACTTTTTCTTCAAAATTTAAAGAATGAAAGGTTGTCAGTTCTCCCATGCAAAACTCAAAAGAAAGAAAAAAAAATTTTTTTTTTGCTTAAAACTAGTTTTAATAAAATACCTTGCCAAAACTCATGTGGGTTTAAAGTATCCAGGTGTGCAAATTGTTGACTTTCTTTAGAAGAAGTAACCACAAAGTTATTTTCTTAACCTCTTCTGTTAAGATAGTGCTGCAAATCAGAACCAGCTATCTTAAAATGGATTTTGTGCTGGAGAGGGTTGATTTTCACCCCAGACATATGACAGCATCCTACAGTTTAACCGTTGTTCTATCCCATGTAATAGCAGAACAGCTGGTTGCTGTACTACACGTCTTCCCTTTAGTGTTACTAAAGGACACTGAGTTCTTTGCTCTCTTCTGTACTGCAAAAATGAAATGTCTTGAAACATTAGACTGAAATACCTGAATTCATTTAAGATGGTTTCAGAGGCAGCACAGGGTTTCACAGGTATATGGATACTCTCCTGGCCTAGTGATATTCTCACATAACGACTTTTCCAACAGTCAGCAAACAAGATTGCTTCTTCACAGTTACTAGCAGAGTAGGTCTAATAGGTTCTTAAGCTGTGCTAACTAATACATTACCGTGGTGATCAGTTTGATTACTTTCTAGGAGGTTACAAGTTGGAGACTGTTGGCTGCAACTGAAGCCAAAAAAAGAAACTTCAGCACACCAGAAAGCATTCAAGAACGATTACAGTATGATTAAGCTCTATGTCCAATAGTTTAGCATAGGCAACAACCTATTTGCCAGCTGCACATCAAAGAATGAACCCCACCTACACAGTGCGCTCCAGGCAGATTCAACCAGTTTTTTTTCAGCAGACAGATCGTGTTCTTTTGAACCACTCAAGTGAAATGGCACTTGTAAGAAAAGATATGATATACAGTACTCCCTCTCATTTTGAGATATGTGAGCCATGCACTGGATCTGAACCATATTCCAGCTGCTGACAGGTGGCAGTCATGTTAAGTGTAGCATAAACAGAAGTCCAGTATCACAACAGCTCTGGTCTTTCCAGGACTGTCCTTAGGGAGAAAGTGAAGTGGCAGTCAGTGAACTGAATAATTCTAAATCTCAGCAAGGGCAAAGAAGCACTACAGTTTTGCACTAGTGATGAAGCTTGGATCTTCTCGTACAAACGCACTGCATGTATCAGCGATTTTTGTATTAACTGAGTGAAACTGAAAAGCTGCATTGCTTAGTTCCACACTGGTTTATCAAACTGACATAGGTGTTCACTGTTACCAGCTCATCTGCTGCCCACTCAACCTTTCTTGCACAAGTGACTCTACACAGCATGCGCTCTTTTGCCTCCGCCACTTCCGTGGACAGCCTAGGACATTATCCTACACGCACCTATGTCAGCATTTTAAACAGCTGACCTTTGCAGTAAATCATCAATAGGTGTGGACAAAAGTTACATTCTGTCAACTCTGTTTGGAGGTAATAGATTTTGGCACAAAGGCAGTAATTTTAAGTGGTTTTAGCCAGGCTTCATTTGGAGGTGCCTGCGTAAGACATGGCAGCTGGTGATAGATCCTTTGCTTCTACAATCAGTAGGCACCAAAAAAAAGTAACACACAGCTTTTCACTTTCCAGATGTAGAACTGTATGTTACTAAAATGCACTGCTTACAGACAGTACATCTAAACTGGTGCTCAGAACGTGGCCAAAATTATGTAATGCTTCTAAATGGAGATTAAATTAATTAATTAATCATACTGCTACAAAATTTTCAGTATCAGGATTTTGCAAATTATTGCTACATTTTATGAAAGTTATTGGCTCTCTCCATCAGGATGTTTAAAATGAACAAAGCAGGAGGAAGTATCTGTGTCAAGAAATTTAGTGCTGCTTATTGCATTGTACAGGCTGTCTAAAAAAGGAAGGAGAGACCAATACTGACCATAACTAGTAGCACTACCATTTGTTTCGGAGTTCAACATCGCTTGCAAGTAACATGCTACCTACTTTTCTCAATTATCACCAATATACCATATATTTAAAAGAAAAATAATGAGAGGTACTCAAGCACTACTCCTTTCCTTGATTTTCATTCTATTTGCCACTAACGTTTTCATTCAAATATTGTAAATGATATTAACACAGGAAACATTGTAAGACTTTCCTCCCATGACCCTCATGACAGAATTGTGGATAGAATTGTAACTCATGAACAGATGAGAAAACAGATGAGTGAATCTACAGATCAAAGCAAATGAGATCTCTCTCCAAGGAAAAAAAGAAAAGCTGTTCTGGAAGAATGAACGAATGAACTCACTGACACTCTTCAGTTCCAGCAGAGTAGCGGGTGGCAAAGGAATAGGAGAGACAGTTGAGAAATACTGAGAGACAGTTGAGAGACCAAAAAGAAAAATAAATTGAGGAAGGTAAAGACTAAAAAAAAGGATAGGAATGAGAAACAAAAACAGAGAAAAAAGAGACTGGCCAAAATGTAAATAAAATGAAGAAAAATTTCAAATGACAATTGAAACCAAGCAAACATTTTGAATCAAGGCAAGAGAACAAGAATACAAACAAGACAAAAAGAATGTCAAAACCATAAAACAATGGGAATTTTGAAGGAGGAAATATGTTAATAACATCTGATTTTGTTTCCATCTTTTTTTCAAAATTGAGATGCTACAATCAAAACAAGCCTCTTGGCTTAGGCTGCTGTCACCATTCCTTGCATAAGAGTGTCTAAGAGCTTTACAAATAATTTTTAAAAACAATGCAGCAGGAGAGAGGAAATACATTTATGTTTCTAATGAAACTTGCAACCATGACTAAGTGCTCTACGCAACACAGAGTTCCCTGGTTTTTGTCTGCCCTGTCTCACCATACAGCTTTGTTTTTCTTTTCATCTAACAGATAACCCATAATCCCGCTTTTCATGCAAGGGAACCCTGTAATCCAAGTTTCTCTCTCTTACAGATCATGAAAAGAAAAATAATTTTTTCCCAAGCACTTGAAGTAGGTTCTGATAGTTACAGCAATAAGAGTTGATAGCATAAATACTGCTAAAGACAGTCTGAAATCTGGATTAATCTCTTTAATTCTCACTGTTTCACAGAGCCACTGCTATCACAAAGAAACAAACTTCCTTGAGTATGTTTTGTCTCATTACCTCATAGTTTTGGAGCTGTGCTAAATTACCTATGAAAGTCCCTACTCTTCTGTAGCAGTTGGTATTTAAACCTTCCACTGCATCACACACTATTCCTGTTTGTGCCTAGTCTGCCAAACCAGGTTTGATTTCACTAATGCCTCCCAGTAATAATCTATGGTCATAGGCTTCTGCCGTGTTTGTTACTGCTAAGAGATTTCACTCTTTCTTGTTTCACTGCTTGTTTCCACCATTCCACAGTCTTTTGTTCCTGTTCTCCTTTCCTAAGGATCAGATCACATGTCCTCTCAATTTTTTGTGCTTTCATAAACATTATTTTTTTCAAATTTATTGACTTGCTATTTAAAAAGAGAAATAAGATTTGCTATTCAGGCCTAGCCAAATTAAAATCATTAGTTATTTCACCGAAGTTTATAATATTAAAAAATGCTTAGAAAAATATTGAGAAAATTGGGATAAGTACAGATATTTGCCATATTGCAGTCAACTTCACAGGTTAAGTATTTAATTCTACATCAAAATAATATAGTTTCAATCCATATTACTGAATATGGTACAGAGCACAGATTTTAGACTGAAATTTAAGATTTCACTATTGCTATAAATATCCCCATCCCCAAGCACTCTCCTGAGGTTAATTTCATTTCTGCATGACCCAAAAGTGGCATTTTCTAGCATTCAGATTAATGCAGTACTATTAGCCTACAGTATTTCAGCATTCAGATATTAACAACGGAGGTAACATATTATCAGGACCAGACTACGCAGTCTCTCTCTCACTCCCCCCACCCTCCAAAAGAATAGAGAGAGATAAAATAAGAAAAACGGTTCGAGGTTTGAGATAAGGACAGGGAGAAAATCCTTAAAGTTACCGTCACGGGCAAAACAGACTCGACTTGGGGAAAACTATTCATTTATTACTAAAAACAGCAGGATAATGAGACAGAGAACAAGATAACCTCTCACCACCCCTCCCTCTTCCCAGGCTTAACATTATCTCTACCACCTTCCCCTCCTGAGTGGCACAGGGGGGAAGAGGGAATGGGGGTTGCGGTCAGTTCATCACGTGATGTTTTACGCTGCTGCTTCATAGCCAGGGGAAGAACTCCACACATTCCTCCCCTGCTCCATTGTGGGGTCCCACCCATATGCCACAGTCCTTCGTGAAACTGCTCCAGCATGAGTCATCTCTTCCATGGGGTGTAGTAGTCTCTCCAGAACGGCTGCCCCAGCGGGCCCTCCATGGGCCACAGCCACCTTTAGGCCTCCACCTCCCCCGGTGTGGGGTCCTTCAAGGGCTCCAAGTGGATCTCTGCTCCTCCGTGGACCTCCATGGGCTGCAGGGGGACAACCTGCTCCACCATGGGCTGCACCACAGGCTGCAGGGGAATCTTGGCCAGGAACAGCATTACTCCTCCCCTCCTTCTCCACTGAACTTGGTGTCTGCAGCTGTTTCTCTCACAAGAAAAATTCTTCACAACAGGCTGGCAGACGCCTCTCAGAATCTCCTCACATCATCCAGCTCATCTCCTCTCCACTTCTTGCAGCCGGGCCGGGCCGACTCGGGCCCAGTTGGCTGCCTGGCGAGAGGCCAGAGGGTGAGGCCTGCAAGGCCCATGAGGCCTGCACCTCTGCCCCGGCTCAGCTTCTTCACATCTTCTCGTCTTCTTTTTTTTTCTGTTTTCCCATTCTTAAATATGTTATCGCAGAGGTGTTATCATGGAACATTCTGCTACCAATCAGCTTGGCCTTGACCAGCAGCAGGTCCGCCCTAGTCCCAGCCGAGTCCACTGAACAAAGGGGAGCAATTTCTAGCAGTTTCCTACAGAAGCTGCCACCTTAGGCCCCCCCTCACTAAACAAAACCACAACAGTTAGCATAGGCCCACAGCATAAAATGATCAGAATAGAACTTCTGCAGATACTTCCAACATCATTCTTTTCTGAGATATTCTATTCAAATGCTATATGCTCAGATTTACCCTAAAATATTCACTGCAAAAGTAATAAGAAACTAATAGTTTCAGCAAGTATGAGATATCCAGGGTAAAAAAAACCCCAAAGATACTTCAGTTTCTGCAAAGCTAATAACAAAGTAAACTATTCGTGGTGAAGACTAAGAGTATCCTTCCGTTGTTCAAGATAGTACTAAGCATTTTCTCCTCTCAAAAGAAGATTTAGTTGTAAGTAATCTTCTAAGAGAAAGGGAAAATCAACTAAACTACAAAAAAGCTCACCCAATGCAAAAAGCACTGGGGGAAAATGTGATTAGCTCTCATAGTATCAGAATTAGAAATCTGTAAAACCATGATGACTTATGTTTTTAAGCAATAAATATTTTTCTATAAAAAAAATCAGTTACCCTATTTTTATATTGCATATTTGGTAATAATTAATATATACTATATTTACACTATATCCTTATCCCCTTCACAAAAATGTTAAGTAGTCTGATGAAAGAAGCTGGGTACTTCAAATAGACAACTGCTGCTGGTAGAGTAGCTTGGTATGGAAGACTGTAATGCAAATTCCAGATGTTGTTCCAGACAGTGTACCAATGTAGAAAAGCCTTACAGAGTATTTACTATAAGGACATGGGAAGTGCCATACCGGAACAGACCAATGATCCATCCAGTCTAGCATCCTGTCTCTGGCAACAGCTTGTGTAATATCTGATACTCTAGAATTCAGCAAATCGCCTCCTCAGGTTAACGCAAATGGTCAGGCAGTATTGTATTTCCACAGCACAGAGTTAGAGTGAGGGGAAGGAGAGGAGAGCACTTCTAGCACAAAAATACTCAGTTTTTCATAAGATTCAATGTTCTCTGGACACTCTCCCTTCTCTTTTGTCCCTCTCTCTCCCCATTCTGAATATGTGCAAATCCTTACTGTTTAAACATGTCACTGAATGAGATGAAGTTGAGGTGCTTGAAAAGGTGTGTAAATATGCAGGAAGCTTAAGCTAGGCTATTAAAGACTGAGTAGAATATTTCTTCATTCTTCACTAGGTTTGCTGGCAATAAACAAAATGTAAGATTTCCAGACAGTAGATGTAATACTAGATACCCTTGAGTAAAGCATGGATCATCTCTGAATTTCAGTCAAACAGTAGTTGATTCCAGGCCCAGATGCCTAATCCAAATAAACTTAGACATGGAGGGATTAACAAAAAATAAATAAACAAAAAACCCACCCCAAATACTCCGAGTTTCTCATGCATGACGAACAGCTAAAAGCAATAAA
Source organism: Chlamydotis macqueenii (assembly GCF_036417535.1). Classification (NCBI taxonomy): domain Eukaryota; kingdom Metazoa; phylum Chordata; class Aves; order Otidiformes; family Otididae; genus Chlamydotis; species Chlamydotis macqueenii. The sequence goes on along the minus strand of NC_141593.1, from coordinate 21,641,575 downwards.
TATACAACTTCATCAGAAGAACAATTCATCAATACAAAATTACTGACTGAAGCAGTGAGCTAGCAGCTCTCATTTACATATCAAGGTTTGACCACATTCTAGTAGTGGAAGAGTGAAGGTGGAGAGAAAACTGGAGGGGAAAAAAAAAAAGAAAAAGATTTACAGCAGAAGGGTTTTTTCCCCCCTTTCTTTCTTCCTTTAAATGTTAGAAGCAATAATAAAACCCAAACAAGCACTTACTTTTTTTTTTGCCAAAAAGAAAAGAAACCCCTTTTTCCAATATGCTTCTAACACAGACCTCTGGCATTCATTTATCCTTTGCAATGATCAAGTAAGTATTTTGTCAACTTTTAAAAAATGTAGTTGAGTAAATCAATGGCCTTAGCAGGAGAGATCTAATACAGAGCCAGTTTTTCCAGACTACTGGAGGAACGTTGGCTCAAGTCTGGTTGGGAGGAGGGGAGCAAACATGGCTTTAATCCATCTTTGTGCCTCACTGGCATAAATTACAGCAGCACTTTTTCTTTCGTTCCCCAAGCTAGCATCAGCATGTGAAAAAGACTGCTGCTTAGTTTTCAGGAGCTTACTGCTTTTGTCACAGTTAAGCTTCTGCAACTGAATCTGGAGAGACTGGTGCTAATTGTGAGGAAGCCATATTTCATAATCCTCAGTCTGAGGTATTACAGCAAAGATGGATTTTAGAAAATGTGTATAAAGGTAGGTTTATGAAAGAAATATAACCAATATTTGTAGCTGTTTATCCAGAAGAATTTTACTATGCAAAGTTTAATAGTAGATGCTGTATTAAACAGAAATCCTGGAAATAAAATCCACATTATCAAATTTATGTGGATTAGACACTAACAGTGTGCATTGTGATTTAGTTCTTAATATAAATGAAATCTTGCAATATAAAAATAGTCTGGCTAACTTCAACATTTACCTGACTCTGAAATTGCTTTTTCAATTAAAAAAAACCCAGAATCAAACCAATTCTAGCCTGCTCTCTGCAACACACATTGGGAAGGTGATGCCTTGATACTTTTTTTTTTAGACCCTAATCTCTCTCTCTCACAGCCTTTTACTGGGAGAAAACAAGATAAACTAAATACTGTGTTTCCAGTGCTAACTTCACTAGATTTATCACTTAAAACCAGTGATAAATATTCCAAGAGAAGTTTTCCTTGTGTTATTAACAAAAACTTTTTTAAAAAGAAGATAAAGGACATAACTATTGATGCTTGATAGAAGAACACCTTAACTGAATATATAGATTTTTTTATTTGTTTGTTCTGGAGTAAAATATAACAATGTCTACAGACTGGGTAAAAAAATCATACAGTTAAATTGCAATGAATGTCCTGGTAGAAAGGGCCTAGTATTAGCACCCAATGTTGTAAAAATATTTAACCAGCCTCGGTGGTAGTTTTGCAAAATTCAGAACTGGGAACAGATTACAGAATTTGACATATATAAACCAGGCTGCAATTTAAATGGTTAGCATTGAATTTTAGTGAGGTTTTTTTCCAAAGAAGCAATAAATTATTAAAAACAGACCCATTCCCTTTATTTTTTACTATTTTAGTGAACAGTACCATTAAATTCCCATGTGAATTCTTTTTCATTCTCGCTATCCTAAAGGAGGTTTGTGACAAAAAACTAAGTCAACAGTCAAACCAACATTAGTAACTATACAACATGCATGTGAAACAATCTATTAAGCAAGATCTGAAATGCCTTTTTATTTGAGGTGGAAGACCTTTATTCTCATATAATTTTTACAATAACCTCTTGACTGTAAATTGAAAGGTATTTTCAGGGATTGACTTTTTCACTGTCATTTTAAAAAATGCCTGTTTTTCTTACCCCTCAAATTAGCCAACATTTAGAATAGCTCAGACTCAACAAAAGTAGCTAACTAGAAGAATTTTAAACTGAAAAAATAACGTGAAAAACCATCTCCTTAATCCAAATTCCCATTTGACTCATTCTTTCTTGTACCACAGTATATCTGAAAGCTAAACAGATTTATGTTATTTCATATCAAAAGAAAGAGTAAGTTTCAGAGTCTAGACATCCTCCCCAAAATACTTAAGTGACTGTGTCACTTACATTTGTCACTTAGTTACAGCCATGACAGCATTCCATGGGGAAGGAAAAAGTTGGTATCTTTTAAAGGTTAAGAATCTTTGTAGTTCACGTCCAACATCTTACATTTCACCCAGGAAACAGTGCAGTGGTTAAGTTATGAAGCACTGGCATCACATGCTATTAATGAAATGAACTATGCAGCATGCTGGCAGTCATAGTCAAATTCTAAATGACTATGGGTATATTACTGAGAACAGATAGAGGTCAGGAATAAGATCTGAATCCAGAAGAAGAAATCCAAAACTTCTAGCCACGTGCAAAATGAAGGAAAAATTACTGGGCTCCACTGTAACACAAACTCTAAAATCAACTGGAGGTCTACTTGCAGCCCTGATTTCTGAACTGATGTGACTAATAATAGACTAAACCCCTCTACTGAGGATGATACAAACTTTGGCTGCTTCCTTAGTGGCAACAATAGTTTAAATGTACTTCACATAATCATGTTCATCTGGTAAAGAACAGCTTTCACATGTTAATGTTCCAGTTTCTACACTGAATATTGAAGGTCCAGCAGGATGAACTGGGCAACTTCCATCAAATCCAAACTGAAGAAGTAACAATAATGTAAAATCATACTTATCAGGACCCAGATTACCACTACAGAAACAGTTTTCAAGCAAGAACAGAATATTGCCTCAATGCAATGTTAATATGCAAATACCTCTGGTGCTCTTCTAGTATTTGCTGCTTATTAGCTATTATGTACTTCAACTAAGAACTTAAGCTTATTTAGAAGTTAATAGATGGGCATATCTTTTCAATCAATCCGTAAAAAAAAATCACCATGATTTGCAGCCTATGTGTCTTCCAGGTTTTAAAGGTACGGTAAACTTAACTGGTTTAGTGTGCAATGTATTTTGTTTTTAGTGGTATGGAGTGCAGCTCCTTTTTAGTTCTGGGTTGCTTATTATGACAATTAAGTTTATAATTCAGGATTGGTACGAGAGTTGGTTTGTAAACCTTCTTGTGCATTTTATCTGTGAGAATGCACTAACAATGGGGAGCCTTCATAGAAATATGGTAAGTTGACTTGGCAAATCAGGTGAGCTTTAAAGAAGGAAATGGTGTGTTCTCTTTGGCGGAAAATTCCATCAGCTGAAAAATTGTCAGGATTGTAAAATTTCTCATAGGAACAGAAATACTTCAGTATGTCAATAAATCTAGTGGTTTCAGGAAGTCTCTGCTTGTTTTCAAAGATCAGAGAGAGAAGACAAAAGATAGTTCAGAATTTTGGTTAAGGATATGACAGGTGGATTTTCATAGCAGAGAATCTGTTCCTTCCACAAAGACCAGTGTTCCATCTGGAAAAGTGTATGTATGTAGTTCTTACATTTCATAAAGAGCTAAGGCTGGTAAAAATTCAGCTGGAGAGCCCTATTTTTAGAAGTAGTGAGCCACAGCTTAATGTCAAAGTGAAAAGATTAATGTGGTAGTGCTGTTTAGTCCGCTTCCACTTATGACTTCACTTGAGAAAAATATAATTACAGAATGTATGTATAATATGAAGTTTTGTGAAGATGTATTTTGAAAGTTTATTGCAGTATTTAGAATTTATGTGATTTTGGCAAACAGGAGCAGTAGTATGAAAAACAGGATACAATTCAGGAAATGCAATGGCTGAATTTCAAGAGGAGCAATCAACAGCATGGGTACAGGACAGAGCTAGGTTAGGCAACCGTTCAGTAGGAAAAGATTTGTGGCTTAAAAGGAATTGGAAACCAGGCATGAAAGAAATAATGACAAATAAAGTAATTTTTCCACTCAACATTGACAAAGACTTAGGCGAGTGTTGTATCTAATCTTGAATTTCATGCTTTGAAAAAGAGATGAACCCTTCAGAACTCTCAGAATTACTTGATAGAAGGGTATTTCAAAGTACTAAGTATCACTTTTAAGAGGAATATTTTGCACAGATTAGCTAAAACAATCAATCTTTGAATACACTTGACTGCATCTGATTTTTTTCCTCCCATAGCTGGATTCTCTCCATATAAAATATTTTATGTCATGTTCACAGGATCTGCATCGTCAATTTCACTATCTGCAGTTGCCATAACACTTTCTGGACTGAAATTTGGGGTTTACTATAGCTGTAACTATTTGATATTATAATCAGAGCCCTGAAGTGGCACTACAACCTGACTGGGCATCATATGCCTGCAACTATATGTATACAGCAGTCCAAGTCCTAAAGGAGATGAGGAGCAGCAGTGTTCTGCATGAAGTGTAGCCTATGCAGTGTTTTCACTTTGAAATTCAGGCCTATCTAGTAATCCAGATGGGAAGTACCAAGTAGATTAATTATTCCAGCCGGGTCTTCTGCTGTGACATATTTGGTTTTCATACTATTTGTCTCTAAGCAGATGACACCTCACTAACACTGTGATAGATGTCATCCACACTTTGGGAAAAAGTCTTGTTGGGTAAGAATTTAAGACCAGAATGAGTGACTGAGTTCTGCCAGATCACCTCTACCTACCTCTGCTGCACTCTGCACAAACTTTGTGAAAAAGAGTGAAGTCATGCATCTGACTCCTTCTTATTTGGATTGTAAGCAAATAAAGAACAACTAATGATCAAATAGTACTGAAGACATCTGACAAATCATTAGAAGAAAAGCACAAGCAATACTTCTCAGTATGGAACCACAGGGATAATAATGCTTGCGCGTGGAAGAAGTAGGATCAAGCATGTCTTCCTAAGGTAACTAGATGCTGTAAAAAAATGTGTCTGTCTACTTGGTTGCACACATTTTTATTGTTATAAGCACCCTTTCTGGCAGTACATACCATGTTTATTCAGATACTTTTGAATTCTGTTGGGGAAATTGGATTTTGATTGGTGCAGACATATATATATAATAGTTCTCACACAGCAGCAGTTTGCAATAGAATGTCTCAGCAAAGACTGGTATTTCGTGTTAAAACTTAGTATTATGCATTTCTCTTCAGCTCTCTTCACAACACTTCCTTAGATGCCGGCTTAGACAGTAAAATCTGGTAATAATTATCAAACACCATACACACTGTTTACAATAGAGTCATATTTCTACCTTTTTTTTGCATAAAAAGTAGAATGCTGCTGAAAAGTGCCCAAACGTCTGCTATGCTCCATGCCAATACAGCAGCTCAGCCAAATATGCAGAGAGAAGTTTGCCAAATAAAAGAAAACATAACAAATTGGTAATGGTTTCTATCTTGACAGAAAATGAAAATTATACCTCAATGTGTGGCCACTCCTGTGGACACATAAAAATGTCTTAGAGGCAATCATTTTACCTCAGATAACACACCCTGACAGTAGAGCAAAGCATACTGGCAGGCTTTCACTTCCCATAAAAACAGCAACCATGACCTACAAAATGACCTGGAGGAATCATGTAATTTGTGCATATCATATATGCATATGCCATACACTAATTATAGTTAATAAAAATAAAATAAAGTAGAATTATTGTCTTTTAAGGAGTACTTTGGAATTAAGAAAGAATTTTAAAATGTAAAGTCAGCATAGTCATCTCAAATATTCCAATAAAACAAAGACGCTGAAATAATGAACTTTTATCCCAAAATATGAAATTTAACTTTCCAAGTGATTCTAGCAATCATTAATAGCTTTTAGAAGACTTCATTGCCTTGTTAATATTGTATGTGTTTATAGTCAATTTGTGTAAATGTTTTACAATTTATTTAGCTTCCAAGTAAATTCTTTGAAAATAGAATGTCTCATCTGTCTGTAAAGTTAACTTGTACATTTACTGTGCTGCAAAATTAATAATATGATGTTAATTATTAGTCTATTATGTAGTTTCACATTATTCTAACTCTTTGTTTTAGTGCAATTCCGAATGCACTATTATTTTCTGAACATACAACTTCATAATCTGAAATGGCAAGACTCTTCATTCAGTATGAATTACTTAAGGAGAAAAGAATTATCGCCAATTAGATGTCAGTAGTTCCTCTGAAAGGAAGAGGAACGATGTGGACTTTATAAAAGTCCTGATTTGGTGAGGCAGTTGGACTAGATGACCCTTGTAGGTCCCTTCCAACTGAAATAGTCTATTCTATAATTCTTGGAGAACTTAGAAGCACATTGGTAGCTCAGAAGGTTCTCAAAATATCAGTGAAATCCAAGGTCCTCAAAATGTATGCTGTATGTTATCCTTCATCCCCAAACAGCCTGAGATAGGAAAAGACAACGAAGGAAGACGATGTGGTTTGAAGAAGCAACCAAATAGATGTTGACAAGAGAAAACTTAAAATAATAGCAAGTCAGCAATAAGAGTTATCCTGAAATGGGCAAGATTTAGGAAATTATTTTCTCTGTAGTTTCAAAAACAATAACCCTAGCCAAGAAATTTGTGTTTTGATTTACCTGTTAAAATGGCCAAAGACTATAAGCAAAGCAAGCAAGGCTGTATTTCCAGATAATGGAATTAATATTAAAAGTAGAAAGAAAACTTACACTTCAGAAACCTAACCTGCATTTATATTTTTAAATACTGTGTTCCATGTTTCCTACGTACAATAAATAAGTAAATAGTGAGTGAGTGAGAGAGAGACAGACAGACAGACAAGAGAGAGACAGAGAGGGCTATGAGAAATGCTCAGTTGTTCCTTGGGAGAAAAAAATAAAATAAAGAATATAATCAATAAAATAAAAAGCAAAATGTTTGAATTACTATTGTTTTGAAAGAACCACCAGATTTTTAATAGCCTACTTAGAAACACTTAAGCACATTTTCAGAGATGAAAATGACAAGATACCTGTTAAGATGAAAGCAGACTCCACTAATGCCCACAAAGAAACACTGAAAAAATAAATGCACTCATCACCCACTACTTATGTAAAAATATTGTTATATAAACTGGAAACATTGTATGCTAAGTGCTAAACTACTCTTGCTAGTCTTTCTGCCAGTACATGTGTCTGAAGTTTTCTGCAAATCCTAGGATTTCCCTTGTGAGGTCTCAGCTTGATTCAGTGAAGAGTAAGAAGCGGTGAAGGTAAAGTTGCAGAATCTGTTTTGCTTTATCTTACTAAATTTATATATATGTAATGATCCATTATGTATATGATACAAACAAGAAACGAAAAGTTATCTAAGAGCAATCTAAAATCTTAGTCTCATCAACAAAACAGGTCTCAGAATTTGCAATTCAGCTTACTGTTCATAACGTATGATCTTTTTTTTAATTATTTTTATAGAATGTATCTTCAAATAGTCTGAAGATATTAGAATTCAAAATATATACAGGAAAATTTTTATAGTATAGCTTTAATGAATTTACTTACATAATGTATTTTCTGTTTAACAAGAGTGTTTAATATACACGGTTGACATTTTAGTTTTTCTTCCTATTGTAATTCCGTTTTTTTTTTTTTGTGGGCCTAGTTACTGGTGCTAGTTTGGAGATTTTGGGGCAGGTAGGTACTATTCTTTTCCCTCTCCCAAGAAGAAAGCATTTAGGAAGAGAATTTTCCATTTTAGTGGTAGTTTTGCTGTAGCTGTGATGGCTTATGCATACAGCTATGGAAAAATTTGTAGGCAGAAACAGTCTATATTATTAACTAGCTATATTGCTTGCCTTTTAAAAAATAGATGTCCTGTCCTTACAAAACATTTCTGCTAAGTTTTTTTTCTAGTAATTTTATGCAGATATTTTTAACAAAATCTAACATCTTGCAGTCTAGGACTTCAGGATGACACTTCAAATCATATTGTTTTTTATCCCCTTTCTTACCTAAGGTGGGGTCTTTGCATGGAAGATGAACATGAGACAATATGCTACAAGTTGCTTCCTTGACTGGGAGGTGTTGAGGTCCTAACTTCTGCAGTGCTTTATCAATTCCAGTGTCACCCTACTTCTCTGGGGTCACTGTACACACTTCAGATGAGTCTATCAGTCTATCTTCATCTCATCCATCAGTCTTTAAAATACTGAACTCCCTCAACACAGAGTTTTAGTAGGACTTAGAACTACACAAAGCAAAGTCACTTCTACTCTCATGTCTCATTTTCCAGAGTGCTAAACCAGTACAATTTAGGTGACTCCTGATGCAGCAGCTGTCTTCACATTTGGTTTTTCTGCTACTCCTTAGATTTCCGTGAGACTATGTTAGTGCAGTAGGATTTCCAGCAGTATACATAGGAAGCCAAATCCAAAAAACTCACCATCCTTCGTCAGTATCTACTTCAGGTTCAGAAACCTCATTTTCAGGAGTTTCTTCAATTGCCTGGGTTAACTTTGATTTAAATTGGTCCAACAGTGCCAGTGTCTGAAATTAAATACATGGTTTTAGAGAAGTTATATATATTTATACACAACAGGTATATACAACATCTTTAAACTATTATTATTTTGAGAAATAGTGCAATGAGATGGAAGAGAGATCTTTCATATGAATTTGAAAGAAACACTGTAGAGAGGCAAGTGGGAGAGTGAGAGGCAGTGGGGAGGGGGGAGGAAGAGAGCTAGAATTTATTGAGAGCCTCCATCCAGAGAGCAAGCAAGCAATGTTGAGGCAGCAAGAACAAGCAGGGAGGGCACTCTGCAGGTGTGACAGAGCACTTGTCTGGCTAAATTAAAATGCGTATTTAAGGAACAAAAGCTTGTGGCTACTTTTAGAATAAAACAACTGATTAAACAACCCTGCAATGAATTTTGCTCTTTGAACCTGCTATTTTCTTCTCATAAAGCAATCTGTTGTATAAATTACAGATAATTCAAGCTTTGAAAACTCAGTTTGGTTGACATTTATATACTTTACACTGATAATCTTTTAAATTATGTACTGACGTTGAAAAAAATGCAAAGCTTTTGACTTAAATACAATGAACCACCTTAACTAATTCTACAGATACAGGTTCTTATGTTGCATACATTAAGCTCATACTGATTTATATTTTATATTTTACTCTCCAGCTGATACTGCCCAGTCTTTCAGCTACAATGAAGTCACCAATTCTCAGATAACACCTGAAGATTGTACTGTAGATCTTGTTTCTGATCACCTGGAATGAGATTTTGATTATACAAGAATTGTATTCATGAGCTGTGTGATGGGAGATGGGGGTCTTCAAAAACAGGGCAGACTGTAAGAATAACTTGCAGAGCCCACAGCTTATTTCTTGCTGATATTTGAGACATTTCTGGAAAGGAAAGCATCAGGGAATAAGCGCTTGACTGAATTTATGTGGCAGGCTACATTTGATCTGTAGGTGATAGGTTGGCCACCTATGTTGTAAAACACCTCTGTATAGCTGTTTAGTTTTGTTTGGTCAAGTTTTTCAAATTTAAAAGAATAAAAACTAAACAAGAATAGAAAACAGAAATAGGAAATACCAGAAGTGTTCACTGGAATCAAATTTCCTTCTGGGAGCAATCTTAACTTTAGGAGTTTCCTGGCTTTTGAATTCTTTCAAAAACATATTTTAGCACTGCCAAAGGCGGGTTTTAGAGGGTTTTTTTTTGCATTTATTTTCTTTATTTTCTGTTTAATCTTCTGTTTCAGATGGGAGAGAGGAAAATTTCGAAGATACTTTGGCCTGCAAATCATTCAAGTTCTATAGCTTTCCATACTGTTGTAAACAAACCCTGTACTTGCAACATTTGAGACCATAAATCTCTTCCTAGGCCATCAGAAGAAAACAAACTAACCAAAGCCACAATTCTTGTATCTTGTCTAATTTTCTCTGGTGTCAGCATTCCTGTGAACAGACCTGGTACCAGAAATAATTTCTAAATACCTTAGTAGGCATGTTTGCAGTGACCGATTAGATGCCATACTGTGGATGAAATAACTTTATAGATTGACTCTTGTAAAATTATAAGGTTAGGACTTCCAATACCTAATATTGCAAGGAGACACATAACTTTCCGCTTCTTCTTCAACTCTTGTACAGAGGGTGGAAAATGGTATTGTGCTGTAATACCAGGTAGGATGGATGCAAGGCTAGAAGAGGCTTTCCACAAGTGAAATGGACTACAAAGAACTTGATTAATTATTGTTGAATAGTTCCCAGCAGGGTTACATAAATAAAAATTAAGATCTACTAAAATATACATCCCTGTCATCTCATCTTGTTCTCCTATGATGTCCAGGACAGGGTTGATATAAACTCATTAGAAGTGATTTTAAGTCCCTTGATCAACATTGCCAACAGAGCTTTAGTACTCTTTGATTCAAAGTTAATGGGCTTTTGAATGTCCAAAGTTTCCATAAACTTCTTAGTTTAGACCTAAATCAGCTTGTTGCATGTATAAAGATTTGCCAACCACTGCTTTGAAGTTACTAAGTGTCAAGTTTCCAGTCTCTTCTAGCTTCAAGAGTTGAATACGAACATCTTCCTAGCTGAATGGACATGCACTCATAAACCAGTGCATTTGATGTACTGCATTCCACTTCACAGACAGTTTCATATATTTAACAGTTTCAAACTTTCCTGTTTTAGAAAAAAATAAATATTTATGTCACACTTTAGTTTGCTCATATTTGAATACTAAATTCTACATAGATCCTAAATAATTTTGAAAAATAATTTTCATTATATTTAAAAAGGGTTTTATTTTTACAGTTCCGTTAAAAACTACTTCTGTTCACTTCACAACACCAAAAGGTATGGATGAATTTAGTATCTTTAAAGCATAATTTAAAATATTAAAAACCCCAGCTTGGATAGATGCCCAGTATGCAAACTTCTCTTCTAATGTTATCTTATGGCAAGCTGCAGAGCCAAGGAAAGCACTGTATAGAAATGGAGGTTCTTGTAAATGTAATCAAGGATATCTCTGCATGGGTAGCATTTCCTGTTGGAAGATTTCAGTGACTAAACTGATAGTACTTTCAAATACACATTGCAACTTTACTTACATGTCTACCTAGGTAATCAGAATAGGGGATCAAAGAGCAAATATTTACTTTTACAAACAGTAAGATTATTTTAATGAAAATGAAACATAACATTTTAAAACTTCATTTTTTACACAAATTAAGAGAGAAACATTTTCAGAATTTTTTCTGGAATTTTTTTCTTCATGTTGTCAAACTGTTACCTGATCTTCACGAGAAACCCCTTTCTTTGGCTGCTGCTTCCGCTTGTCTTCATATTTTCTCTTCTCCTGAAGGTATTCTTCAACAACACTGTTGGGAGCAGGTTCCTCCCCTGGAGAAGGAAACATACTGGGTTAAACAAATTAAATTTGGGTTTATGATTTAGTATCATTTTTGAGATAATTTGTGACTTCTGAAATACCAAGGAGAACACTTCCATAAAATGTTTCAGTGGTATTGCTTTCTCAGCAAGCAGAATGATTTGCTACTTGCTGAAATGAAAAACACAATACTGTACTGGGCAGACAAGGAGTCCAAAAATTTTTGTTTCAATTTTATTTTACTATGGAGCCAGGAAAAGCAGAGTAACAGAAATAAAAACTCTGATATTAATATGAGAAATGAAAACTATTGAAATTACTTTAACAAGTTTACCTTCATTTCTAAAGATCTTTCTTGGAGCAGCTGAACTATTGTGTGTATTAATATTCTGTGACTATTTGTTACAGAGTTCATAAATATAGACAAATATTGCCTATAGAAAAATTCACAGTTTTAGAATCATAGAATCATAGAATGGTTAGGGTTGGAAGGGACCTTCAAAGGTCATCTAGTCCAACCCCCCTGCAAGAAGCAGGGACATCCCCCACTAGATCAGGTTGCTCAGAGCCTCATTTCCTGTTCTGTAGGCTGAAGTAGCCACAAATCAAATCCTTGACCTTGCATTAGGGAAATAACCCATAACATTTTAAAACAGAGTTCATTTTGTCACTCAGGAAAAAAAACCCCTGTAGTAATAAAGTAATATCTCGACTAGTCAACAGCTACTCTGCTTTATTTAATGGTTTCTTCTTTGCAAAATATCCACTGCCATGAAAAATTAGTAATTTAACGGGACAAAAACTCAATTTGAAAATTGATCAACACAAACCTTTCACATTTTCTTCCTCTAGAATAGCATTAAGACATTTCACATTTTGCTTGAAATTTCTTTACACATATTTACAGGATTGATATCCTGATAAGGAACAGAAGAATAAAACCCCCAGATGTCCATTGCAAGTGATGAATAGAAAATATTTATGGAGGAAATTGCTTCAGCAAATTTCAGGATATATAGCCTGATGAACTGTAAATCTAAAACAAACTCTATATTAGGTTTTTTTTTTAAGATGACTGCTGACAGCTGTAACAAGAAAATTTCTGATTCCAAACTAAAATTCTCTCTCACTTGAAATTTTCTATAAAGTCTACAAAAGTATAATCTCATAATAAGAGGAAATAAATTTGTGATAGTATACCTACATATAAAATATTTGTTTATATATTTCTACAAATAAGATATTTTATTTCCTTTTTATTATCATTTATAGGTTGCATTTATGTATTTAAAGAATATCAGGGAAAACAATCAAACATACACACTACCAGTCAAAGCTGTTTTTTTCCTGTTTTTCAGTTGACGTTGGATATAAAGAACAGAGGATTACATATATCAACAAGATAAAGAAAGAAAAAGCCATCTTCTAGAACGACCAAAAAAGATAAATGTGTATACAGAGATATTTAGGGATGATTAAACAGCTGAATGAATGGAATCAAATCTACCATAAAATCTCATGCAGTGTAATATCAGATGATGTGAAGAGAATAACAAAGTACAGTGAAAACTACAAATCGTAATGGTTCAGCTCCATCCTTCCCTGTATTACTTCTTCTACTAATAAAAATCCCATTCTTAATTCAAAACCAATCACTTGTGAAGACAAAACACTAATTTTTGCATAAATGCACATATCCAATCAAACTTGTTGATAGTGTGGAAACAACATGCTGCCTTGTTTTACTAACAGTTAGTCTCTAGATAAATAACTTGAACTACAAAACCACCTGCTTTTTTATATAAAAAAACCTTTCAGGTGACATTTAACTAAAGAGACGCTTTGAAACGAATACCATTTACCTGATGATAACTGCCCATCTATGACAAGCACAAGACCTGAGAAGAGTGTTCTTGAATCTTTATGAAAAGGCCACTCTCAATCTGGCCATAAACATTTAAATCTGTGATCTGAACTTCAATATACATATGCTGAATTTAAAGAAGATGTGATCCTTAGTCATATATGTCTTTTGACTAAGATTTTAGTTTAATCTAGTGCAGCTCAAATAATAATTCTCATACAAATAAGTTAAAGTCCCCTGCAGTTTTGCTTTTGTGCATTTTTATCACACTCATGGTTGTCACTTACTGTTAATACAAATAATTTAAATTTCAGTTTAAGCCTTCTCTTGAGATTATTGTTTTCTTAGGTCTTTGCCTGTCAAGAGTTTTTCTAATCCTCAACTTCATTCTCTGTGCTTCCTAGGAAAGCCTTTTCATAAGTCAGACAAAAGATAATCAGATCCACCTGAACTAACTTCAGTGTGAGTCAACCAAAACAGTTATGCACTTCTATGCATCATATTTCTGTACCTTTCATTAAAATGACTTTAAGACATGCTTACAACCTATTACTCCACATTAAAATCAAGTAATACAACCGGAAAGATTTTCAAGAGGCTTTAAGTCAATGAGTTTCTAACACATTTTAAAACTTTTGAAAACTCTGAAAAATAATTTCAAAACCACAAACAGTGTCTATTTTTTAATGAAATAAAATATTCAGTTTTGAAAAGTAACATTTCTTTGATAAGGTTATTTTGTGTCTGCATGAATAAACTCAGGTAATTAGCAAGCAGAAGAAAATGAGTGGCATTCCTCAGAGGTCAGTATTGGGACCGGCCCTGTTCAACATCTCTGTCGGCGGCATGGGCAGTAGGATAGAGTGCACCCTCAGCAAGTTTGCTGATGACACCAAGCTTTGTGGTGCAGTCAACACACTGAAGGGAGGGGTGCCATCCAGAGGGACTTTGACAAGCTGGAGAGGTGGGCCCATGCAAACCTCACAAAGTTCAACAGAGCCAAGTGCAAGGTCCTGCACATGGGTTGGGGCAATACCAAGCACAAATACAGGCTCTGGTTGAAAGTATCTCTCCTCCTTGAAGGGGGTTAGGACTAGATGACTTTTAAAGGTCCCCTCCACCCCTAACTTTTCTATGATTCTATGATCTGGAAGAGAGATTTGTTGGTCAGAACCCTATTAAATGTAAAAATATATTGCTGGCTACTACTTCATATCTCCCAGTTAGCATCCCAGAGTCCCTCCAAGTCTTTTGCAACAGAGTTGGAACAAAAGAGGGACCACAGCGATGTCTGCTGGACCGGACCTTCACATCAAGCTTGACAAACTTAGATCCAGCTTGCTGATCCAGCAAAAGTATAAGGATCATTACATTGGTATTAAAATATTTAAGCTCCAAACTCCTTAATCTAAGAAGATTCATTCAGGCAAAAATGAATGAAACATAACATGGATGCACAGCAGTGAAACAACAATTAAATGCCTTATTTAAGTATTGCAGGATGCAGAAGATGCTAGTTTAAGTTACAGGGATCTTGCACACTTGTGCTCTAGAGACATTCCATCACAAAGTATAAATAGCATCAGGCAAAGAAAGATTTTATTCCCTCTAGTTTGAACAAGCTGCTGTGTACATTCTGTCAGTAAGAGAGGTGAGGAAAAAAAAAAGAAAAAGACAACCTTCTTATTGAAAATACACTTCATCCTACTTTTAATAGAATTTGTAAGTACACCGCTACTTACCTATCTTGAGTTGCTGCCAAGATACCCTTCATCTTCCTGTGACAAAAACTCTAGCATTTAAGCAATTTCTTTCAGATAGATTCTTCTATACTGAAATACTCCTTTCAAGGAGTAACAGATGCTAACCTGATGGTGTAATCTAACCTAAAACTTTGGGTTTGCGACATGGTTTCCAATGATAGCCTGAAACTAAGAGGAGATTCAGAAGTCTTTAAACCAGAAAGGAAAAGATTGACTTAAAAAAAGACAAAAGGGTTTATCTTGCTTACACTTAAATTAGGAACAGTTCAAATGATGTCACTTTCTAATTACAAAATTACAGAAGTATAACAAAGACATGAGAACTTGATCCAAGGGTGTTGAAGTGAACTGAATGGCAGTCTAGATGGTTTTGGATCAATCTCTAAATAGGAAGTGGAGTAGAAGATTGATAAAGTAGTTTTAAGATTATTTCCTAAAGCGTTTGGTAAATTTAATAGCATAATAAATACTCAACAAAAATTGCATGCTCTATTTTGGAAATTGCAACTTAATTTTATCTGCCACTTTATTAAAACCAAGAAGTATGAGTGCTAGGCCTGCTGACTCCTAGATTAGAAAAGTATGACGACTGTTTATGCTGACATTCATATTGGCCTTAATGACAGGGCTTTACTTCTAGCATTGCAGGTGGTGTACCTTTGGCTTAGCATGTACACCAATTGTGGTACAGATAAGGTACAATTTGAGACAAAAGTATTTCTGATAGTATGCATACGATTTTCCACAGTACAAACTTCGTTATTTTATGATTTCATTAGTTGTACCAGTCTTGACAAATCCGGTAATAATGACCATCCTTGTAATAAAGGAAGTGGACTCTATATAAAATTGAGAGATTTGCTTCTTTTTTAAGAAAGAAATAATGAAGCTGTGCATAAAACATTCATTGGAAAAAGAAGCAGTTTGGTTTGCTGAAAGTATTACCAGAAATTAACAATCTTCAGAAGGGTAGGAACAATATATATTGTTATAGAGAAAAATACATGCTGTTTCTGAAGGTTTAATGTCACCATAAAAAAACAAGAGCATACAGTGCTGATAAGGATCAAGGAAAGAATTGTGGTTTATATTTTTTCTTTGATGAGATACAGTTAGCATGAACATTTTTACAAAAATAGACTTAAGCATCGTACATTACAAAACATTCCTGATATGCTGAACTTCACAAAAGTAATCCCATTAACTCTTGTAATGCACTTTGCCTATATAATCATGAGTTCATGCAGAATCGAGGTAAGATAACAAAGAGAGTGTACAGAGAAATCTATTAAAAGGCACCCCAGTTTATTTAGCAGGGTTTGTATGTGTTTTAAATGTCCTAGATCCATTAACTTTCGTCAGTATTTCAAATGCATTCTTTAGCAACATATATGACACATTTCATATGATAAAAGACCTACTGGGCAGAAATTTCAAGAAATGTGTGGTATAGCTAGACTAAATAACAAAGGGGAAAACAAAAAAAAAAAAACCCTGAACAACTTATTGTTTGAAATGAAGTAAGTTATGACTGAATGTTTTGGTGCACTAAAATAAGAGGTCTAAAACATATTCCTGTATTTGTCCAGTACATTCCACTTTCAGCTATTCATCAATATTCAGTTTATATTGTGTTCTTCTGGAATTATAGGCACACACAGTACAGATTTTAAAAAATCGTAATGAGATTCAGATCTCAAAAACTATTTTTGTTCCAAAACAAACAAAACCCTTATGAATTACAAAAGAAATTCTGATATGCCGTAATATTTCATGAATTAAAATGGAATTCTTATCAGAAGCAACAGATGGAGCACATAAAACCACTTTCTATAATTAAGATCTAAGACAGATAACATACTTCTTCCAGAATCCAGGAAAAAATTTGCTTCCAGCATTAAATACTATGTCTATGAAAATAAAAACATTAATTTACTGTAAAGTAGTATAAAAAGGAATATACCAGAAAATACAATATAAAATAATGTTACATTTGAAAGAATTTATAAAATACTCTCCAGTTTATATTTGTTTAGGACTAATTCTACTTGTGGTTTTCTTTTCACCTTTAACTACTATTCAGTTACTGTTACTATAGACCTGGCCTGCTTAACTTCCTGAAGAGCCAGTGTTTACGTACAAGTTAGGGAAGAGTCAGGAAATACTTACTAACCGTGAATAACTAAACAGATTTTCTTACAGAATGAGCTTTCAGGGTTAGACTGATTACTGGACTTTCAGTTTGCAACAGTGAAAAAAGTAACAGTTCTAGAACAAACTTACTACTTCTTTTGGCCAACTCAAATAATAAAATCTTAGAAGTAACTCCTAGAGCTTCAAAACATTTATTTGAAAGAGCAGATCCCACTGATTTGTAAAACAGTGTAAACTTTAATATGCAACAGTGGAACTTTCTAGTGAATCTTTTCTGACCTTTGGTAGCTTTTAGGCACACAGTCCCAGTCTAAAACATGGTTGATTTTCTAATGTCAGACAATTTTGAGCACATGCTTAAGATTACAACTAAAATCAAAGCTGGCTAACAGTGAAGTTTTGGTCCTCTTTTATTTTGCAGAGACAAAAGGAAAAAGCATTAACTTCAGCAGGGAGAAGACTGAATAGGGACGCTAGGTATCATTTTATGAGATTAAATGAGAAAAAAAATACAAATAGTGGAAGAAAACATAAAGGCTTGCGAAAGTGACACATTCAATGTGCATACTTTGATATAATGCAGCTATACTGTACATACTGCAAAATCTTCGTACTTAATGTTTTTATGCTGCTTAATTCCCAGACCACCAAAATTTGGATTTCATTGTTTTCATTATGTTCTCAAGGATGCACAATTCTGTTAAAGTCTCAGACGTCAATGAAATATATTTTTTGTAAGACAGGACTTAAATCTTTAAGTGTCACTGACATTACCCAAACTTAATAATAAAACAGAAATAAAACATAATCTTAAATTGGCATCCTTGCTAGATTTGGAGTTTTCTAAAAACTTCAATAATTTTATTTCCATACCAAGATTAAAATCAAAGCAGAAAATACTTCATGCCTCAGTAGAGTTCTAACACTTGAATGTTGTTTTTTACATTAGTTATTAGGTTTCTCTGCTCATATGATATTTTGTAGCTTTTCTGTTTTCTCATCTGTGACAAATTTTGTCATCCACAGATTATCAAACACTTCACAAAAATGTTCTAACAAGAAAAACTGAAATACTACTTCTTAAATACTACTACTATTTCAAACCAACATATAGTTAAGAAATGGGCAGATTGTACTTGCCTAAAGCAAATGTCATTTAAGTATATTTACAGGTTTACACTACAGAATTTTGAAAAATGTATCTTTTTCAAATATTTGATTAAGTACTTCAAAATGCTGAAGTAATTCAGCACTCAAATTATAATGTTTGATGTAATTTCTGGCATCACTACAGCAAATGTCACATAAAAGAAAAACATCTTATTTGAAGCAAGGTCTTGACAGCAGTCTGGCATAGTCAACGATCTTATTCATATATTGGAAGGCTGGTTATAATCAAACTTGTACAGAGGGAATTAGTTTTTTTCTCTGTCCTCTTGAAATAATGTAAACACTTAAATTTTCACCCCCCACCTTAATTACCCTGATCTCTAAATACAGAAAAAAAATAGGTTGGCATATGTAACATGAACTATTTGAGGTAGTGATACTAAATGTGATACCAGTACTAATACAGATCTGCCAGTGGATGTAAAATAGATGTGTCGTGCTGCCACTTATTCATTATTATCCTCTCAGAATTAGCCCTGATCCTACAAAAAGTCCAGTATGACCTAAGCCTTATTCTCACAGTTCTTTGGTCTTCACTGAATTTCTCCCACTACAGTTGCAAGTTTTGGCTTAGATACAGTGTTTATTAGTCAAGTACAGAATCATATTAATGCAGTTACATAGCCTCTGAACTAGCATTTTTTCCCAATTCAGCCAGCTCAGAGCATAGGCAGACACTGTGCAAGTGTCTGCACCATCAGCATAGACATACCTGATACAGCACGACACAACTCACTCTCCATCCCACATTCCCCAAGAGGATAGGCTGAGAACAATGGAAAAATCTCCTGCTACATACATATTCGTGTCCTGATAGTAGTCTGTTTTAAATATATGCAATTTGTTATATGTAAAATAATGTGGAATAGGTGAAGTGTTACACATTTAGCGGATCATCTTGCATGTTGACAGCTCTATTGCATTTGATGAAAGTCCAGGCCAATAAACAAAAAATGACTAAGTGAACTAAGTGAGATATAATAAATGCTTTTAACTTCAGGGCAAAATTACTTGCTCAGGTACAACACTGTTTTACTGCTATTAGATTTCATTATATTCAAACTAAGGTGTTTCTAAAGACTCTTCTGGTATTCTTCAGTTGCGAAAGGCTGTTTCATAGTAAAGGTATTCTTCCTTCCTATCACTTAGCCTCTTTAAATACTTTAGATTCCACCCTTTCATCCCACTCCCTACTTAAATTAGACATATCTTCAAGTATCTCCTAATAAATCAGTTCACCTAAGTCTTCTGCTAGTTTAGGGGATTTTTAGTCCATTTGTATCCAATTGTTCAATATCTTTTTTGGTGGTAGAACACTTTGAACCGAGTGCAACAATACAACTGTGCTTTTACACAGTTGTATTGCTTTTACAACTGTGCAACAATACAACTGTGCTTTTACACAGTTAATGCCTTCATAGTGACAACCACACAATCACAGCCACATCACAATGTAAATTCATGTTCAGCTTGTATTCTACTACAAACATGAAATATCTTTTACTATTGTGGCTTTCCCATTTTCTTTATTTAAGAGTTCTGCGTGAAATTATTTTGCCTTAATACTAAGGAAAAAAACTTCTAACATCCCAACAATACTTTCAATTTCTTTTCAATCACATTTTCCACGCCTTTTCTTCCCTCCTTCAATCTAGTACTTCCTGTACTAGACTCTAGTAATTAGTGACATTTTTTGTTTCTTTATGATTAATATATTCATAATTTTCTAATAATGCTTTTCCAATACTCATATGATTCAGTGTAAATACTCAGTCCTGTTTCAATTTTTGGTAACACAGAAACCATAAAGTACAACATAGTAAGGTGATGTTACATAGATCAAAGTGAAGTTTAAGATACAATACCATGCTAATTTTAAAAAAAACTTACGAAATTTACAACTCTAAGTGTTTTCACAATTATTATTATTAAGAAAGTTAATCTCAATGAGATTATGCTTCTTAAATTACTATTCCAACATTACAAGATAGCAGTATTATTAGGTTAACAATAGCAAGCTGCTACTTAAACTTTCAAATATATATTCTAAATTTTAATCTGTATCTTCTTCAAAGCTGATACTTCAGAACAGAAATGTTCCAAAACATTTCAGAGAAAAATTAGGAATATCTGGCTAGAATGAAAAAGGGAAACTTCAGAAAACTACTTTTAGCTCCATATGAACCATTATGAAATTAGAAGCTTTGCCATAGTGCAAACAGACTCAAATATTTAGGCAGTTAGCTCTGGATCACTTTTGTGTCCTTGGTCATCTCTAGTTATAAGGCCAAAATTCACAAAAGACAGGAAAACTTTAACTGCTTCAACATTACCCAAGAATACTACAAAAAAGGAGCAAAATTGTTATGCTGAGGCCCTTACACACTATATATTTTGAGGGCTGTTCTATTCTAGACTACTGGTTGGAGCTTATCAGGTGTGCTCCCAGAATGCATCTTCCAGCATGGCTAAATCAAAAAGTGCATATCTGGTCCACGGTAAAACTCTAATGTAGATGTAACATTTTACTTAAAATTCCTATTAAAATGTCAATTTTCCCCAAGTATTTCTGAAGGCTGCAAGTTCTTTCATCCTTTATCAGAGACAGACCTATCATGCAACGGTACTTGTTCTTGCCATAGAGTTGAAAAATTTTGTACAATTCAAATGACAACAAATTGATAGGCTTGTAAAGGACATCTTGAGAATTATTTCTAAAATGCAGTGGGTAGAATCCAGAAGTGAAAACTGACCATTTTAAACTTCATACTAACAAACTTTATATAAAACATAGTAACTAATCAGAAAGACAGCTTTATAGGAAAAGATATTAAGCAAGTTCCAGTTGATGCTGCCAGCATTTTGATACTTTTTTATATCAGCTGAAGTCCAGACAAAGGCAGCCAGCAGTAAAATTTTAGATAGTTTCATCACCTAATTATTTTTGTATTTAAAATAATTTAGGCATATTTTTTAATCATCACGTGTTAATGTTTGAGAACATTAGATGGATTCTGGTGTAGCTGATACTTTGATACATTTTATTTACTTATTTCTTCTTATTTGTAAATAAGAAAACCAAATCATTTTCCTTTTCTCTGAAAAACTGAAAATGTATTTCTAGAATCTTAGTTTTTCCTGTATGTCACAAATGTGGACCCAGCATCCGAAGGCATAGCATATACTATTGTTATTCTTGATTCTGTAAAGACAGAAAGCTTCCTTACTAAAGAAATTTAGACAGTAAGTTTATTTAGTAAATAAATCTACTTAATAGATTTCTGACTAAATAATCTACTTACTAAAGACAGTGAATGAAACTTCAAATGACATACACAACATGTCCTGTAAAATGCTGCAAAAGACATCCTACATTTTAAAATGTCTCCTTTATTTAAAAGCTCACTTCCTCCCTCTTAGTCTGAATTTTGACAATAGTGACAAATGAGCTGTGGTCCTGATAAATCAGCAAAGACAATCTGACTCTTGAACTTCTAAGGACAGATTAAAAGAATTTACTTAAGCTTGAATCTCTATCTTGTTCTGTTCTGATTGCTGCTGGCTCTGAAAAAATATCCAAACTAAGAGCTGGAAAAGGATGAAGAGGTAGAAAAAAATATTAAAGTGTGGATGAAGAAAACAAAAAAAGTAAGTTTTTATTATCTATCAATATATGGATTTTATTAGACACCACAGAAATCCCTTAGAAGCGGGAATGGGAGATTACATGTTTTTTTTTATTTATAAACAAAACCTTTTTCCAAAGACTATTTGTAGTTATTCTATGGGGTCATCCCTTTCAGCAGAACTAGCTACTCATGGAAGAGAATATGATCATAACTACGTATTTTTTTTACATGCTTTTCCTCAATGGTTAACACTTTAAAATTTGTTATATTGGTTTCACTAAATTCTGGAGTTAAAATACAGTATTTACGGTAACTTCATGGCTACTTGTCCTGGTTCTGGCCAGGATAGAGTTAATGTTTACCTGAGCTGGGTGGAGAACTGAAGCTGGTAGCCCCTATGGCTGGGATAGTTAACTAATTAGCTAACAGCTGGGGTTAATTTACCCAAATTAGCCAAAGGGCTATTCCATCCATCTGACATCATGCTCAGTATATAAGTGAGGAGGGTGCTGAAGGGAGGCCCCTTGCTACTTGGAAGAGACTGGATGTGGAGATCTGTTGTGAGCTATTGTACTGTATTTGTGTTCCATCACTGTCTTGTTTTCTTCTGTCATTACTGTTAAATTTACTTTTTGTTCAATCTCAACCCGTGTGTTTGGTTTTTTTCCTGGTTTTCTTTTGTTTGTCAAATCTCCTCCCGTTCTCTCGGAGAGTGGGGGGAGTGAGAGAGAGACTGCGTAGTCTGGTCCCTGTTGGGGCTGAACTACGACACTACTTTATTTTAGCAGTTTCAATACACATTCACAGGTAAACAGAGGACTATTCATGTATTTTTCAATTAAATTTCTAACAAAAAGACCATGTGGTAATGCTCAGTAAATTCTGATATATCACAATGGTGTTTTGCTCACTTTTACATGTCTGGTGTCATAAACTCATCTCTTAAAGCTGTTCTTATAGTTAATCTAGAATCCCTTATAATCCAAACTATATGCCAGTTATACAGTAAATCTCCCATCTGCCTTTCAGTCATCACCTTTAAGCACTATGTGTTCATTGCAGCTAAATGTAGGAACAGTTTCCTCTCCTTCATGACCATCAATTATATTTAATGAGTTATTTACATTTATTCTTTGGGTGCAGATTTTGTAATGGTAGATTCTCTACCACCAGAAAATGTTCTACTTCCTTTTATCATACAATGAATTACATTTCTTTGTGCAAGACTTCCTGAAAAAGGGAAACATCATTAGGATATTGACTTTCTCTTTTCAGAGTATAGTCAAAATAACTCACTAGATAACTAGAATAAGTTATTTCAAGGGAAAGCAAAATGTAAAGAGACTACTGCCTTACTGAATTATTTTGGACCTACAATCAAGCCTTTATTTTAACTGCTTGATTTAAAGATCCACAGTGGTAGTAAACACAATGTGTTTGGTAATGCTTCCACGTTAAGCACTATTAAAGTTAACAAGACGCTTAGTTTCTCTTACCCATCAAAACCTTCTTCCAGGTCACATCTTACCTCTTTTTTGATTAAGTTCTGCTTCACAGAATCTTGAAAACCAGAACATCTAAGGCCCTCCCTCAGAAAAGGCAGGATCAATCTTTTCTACATCAGTCCTAAGAAGTATTTCCCTAATCTGCTATTGAAAAGTTCTACTTTATAGGTCATCTATTCCAATATTTAACTTCAGGAAGTTTTCCCTAACATTCAATGTAAATGTCTTCAGCTGCAATTGAAGCAAATTATCTCCTGTCCTCTCCACGGGGATTACATAGTATAATTTCCTCTCCATGGTAGCTTTTAACATTCTCGATTATCATTAATATGTCTCTTTTTACAAAGTCATCTTTTCTCTAAACTAAACTAGAGCCCTAATTCCTACAATTTACAAATATTATGCTTCTTAGATCATCAATCACCTTTGTTGGTCTCCTTTATGCTCCCTTAAGATGACTTGTATCTTTTTTTCAAGTGCAATCACCAAAACTGGGCAAATGTTTCAAGCTGAAGACCAGCTCAGGCTGAACAGAAAATTGGCCCGTCTTGCACACAACAGTTAATTTTATAAATTTCAGAGTACGGTTCAGTCTTTTTCAATAGCATGGCACTATCAACTTGCTCTCAGCTTTCTAATTATTATGTTTCCTGGATTTTAAGCTGCTTAAGTGCTTCCTAACATCTTGTGTTTGTACAACTCATAATTTGTGAGAGAGACACAAACCACTGATTGTAATAATCTTTTCCCCTCTAGATTTCCCAAGCTAAACATATTTTGTTTACCTTGTCCTGGCTTTTAACTTCTATGAACTGACTCAATCTCCCAATCCAGCACAAAACTATCCTATAAAAGAAAGAAAGGCATACTTTTCTTCCAATTTAAAATGAGTCACATCAGTAAAAGCTCCAACACGGACTAGTGGAAGGGAAGAGAGTGAGCCACTCAGCTCTTCACTTTAACAACAGCATGTGAAAATGTAACCTTAAGACATGAGTTTGCGTGTTTTTTTTTTTTTCTTCTCTCCCATCGTCACCTTCCCTTTCCCATGTATTTTTTAGCCTGCAAATTTAGTAATTTGTTGTTTTCTGCAGATTACTAATGAACAGATTCCCAAGAATCCTGCTTTACAGTTTGATTACAAACAATTATCTTAAAGCATATTGTTAATGTTTTATTACCCATCTCCCTAACATGCTTCAGTGAATGGCATAAAGTTCAAATTATTTTAATGACCAAATTTACCTAAGTAGTCTCTAGTTTGCTTGTTCTGTACCTGAATGCTTCTATGTCACTGATCATATGTAACCATATGATCAAAATTGACTGCTATGCTAAAGACTGAGTGAAAACAAGCATTCAAGCTTATTTCCTCTTTGTTTAGCCAAAGACAACCAACTCTCTTCTTGCTCATTTGTCTCCTATTACTGTATTTTCATTAATCATTTTGCCCTTCACCATTAGCATCTCATTTAATGTTTTTTAAAATTTTGTCTTACATTTTAGAACATGTTTATTTTTAGTTAGGTACTCCAAGAACGTGTTGAATAGGTTATTTCCTGCCATGTATCTTTCTCAACAGGTACTGGAATAGACCCTTTCCTGTGCTCTGATGGTAATCACAAAAAGGAAACCCAAGATTATTCAAGATTATTTTCACCATTACCTATTACCTACAGATTTTCAACAAGTTTATCTCCTACCTGCTATTTATTTCAAAGAAAGTAAAAACAACAACCTTTGTATATAAGCTCCCTTTCCTTCTTTTTCCCCTTGAAGAGAAGATAGTCCTCAAAACTATACCATAGTAGTAACTATGTTTTTACATTTTTTAGCATTCATTATCTTGACAATGAGACTTTATATTCATCCAGTGACTGAGCATGATTTCTAAAGCTTTTTCAGAGCCACTACATTGTAAAATTTGGTGCCAGATTTCACATACAAGTTCAAGATATTGTATTTTTTTATTTTGTCAAACTAGTTGCTGATCAAATTAATCTGTTACTTAAAAGAGTCCCTGAGTTTTTCTAAAAATGATGTTATACTTTCTACCACTCTTCTAAATTATGTGTTATCTAATTCAAATTTTTCTGAATAAATTTGTATTTTCTTCCAGATTTCTTATGGTACTGAGATCTGGAACAAGAATACACTACAGAAATGTGTCTAGGAGTCCTTAAAAAACAGTTCTTTTTTTTTTTTTTTCTGTTCAGCTAATCAAGGGTGTTACATCCACCTGCACTGAAACATGCACCTCATACATTATTATAAACTTAGCAATTTATGCACACTTGGAAAGAAATAGAATATAAAATTTGCCTGACAAAGAAGTGGGCATCTGAAGATCCCATTCTGCTAAGGTTTATGGAAAATAAACTGGGAAGTGAATTTGAGTTCCACTGATGCCATAACATGCATAAAAGTTTGAAGTCAGTAGCTTTGAGTTCAAAGTTAACTATCTGCATTTAAGAACCTTTCCAAGTTGGAATGTCAAGAAGACTTTCCAAGTCAGATGTCAGAACACGTATGTCCCCATCAAAGAATATATAATGATATTTCAAGTCCAGAAGCTTGCCCAACTAGACAGATGTAAGTAAAGAATGTCTGGAAGGACAAATGCTACCTCATTTGAAAGAACCAATGCTACCTGTACACAATGTATTTTTATAATGGCATCCTCACATTACTACCATTCTTAAGGAAAACTAATTTTCTTGGGAAAAAAACCCTACACATTTCAACAATATAGTGTCCACATTTATCCATATCGAACACAAAACTACTGAAAAACTTGAAAACTGGAATGTTAACTGGAAATCTACACAACACCTGCTGCAATATACTCTCACCTTCCTTTTCTTTGGGTTTTAAAGCTCTTTCTTCTTTTTTCTGCTTTGCTTCTAGCAGTTCACGTTTCAGCTGTCTCACTTCTTTC
Organism: Chlamydotis macqueenii; assembly: GCF_036417535.1. Classification (NCBI taxonomy): domain Eukaryota; kingdom Metazoa; phylum Chordata; class Aves; order Otidiformes; family Otididae; genus Chlamydotis; species Chlamydotis macqueenii. The sequence goes on along the minus strand of NC_141593.1, from coordinate 21,615,240 downwards.
CGTAGTTCCTCACTGCAAAGATAAAAATATTTACAAGAATTTAATCTTCTAGGAATGTAAAGCCACTCAGGAGAAACAGAATCAAAGTTAATGGGCACTAGATCTCTGATATAAACGAAAGGAATATACTGACTCACTGATGCTAGGACCATGGCTTAAAAATCAATTAGAACGTAAGAAAGTTCATATTTTCATTAGCAGAGACAACAAAAGATCATAACAGATGACTTTTTTAAGACCCCATTAGAAATATGTTAAGGACTTGAATAATAAACAAAGAACCTTTATTTGTATTTTTAATTTAACATTGTAATATTTAACCATGAGAACCATACAAAGAGAATTTGAAACAGAGGCACTGCCAAATAAATACTACCCATATTATAAAATTCTGCTTACTGAAGTAATAAATCTTAGCCTCCTAGATTTCTTTGATGGACAAGCAATGTAGTTGTTAAGTGACAAAGACATGATATGTATGCAAGCATAAATTATTACATATGAAAATTAATTTAATTTTCCAAATTAAAAAAAATAATCAGGTGATAACACTATAAAGAAGAAAGCAAAATTTGCAAGTCATTGTGCCAATGTTAAATGAAATATCTGTCTTCATAGAATCACGGGTTGGAAGGGACCTCTGAAGATCAGCCAGTCCAGCTCCCTTGCTCAGAGCAGGGCCAAACAGCATACATTGCCGAGGGCACTGCCCAGTCAGGTTTTGAAAGTCCAAAGATGGAGGCTCCACAACCTCTCTAGGCAGCCACTCCTTGACCTCCCTCAATGGAAGAAAACACTTTTGTATGTTTAAATGTGATTTCTTGAATTTCATCTCGTGCCTATTTGTGCCAGTCTAATGGCTAGCAGTTGAAAAGAACTGATAACTGCCTCAAGATTTCTTGAACTCCACCATGTCGTGGTCGCTGCAGCCAAGGCTGTCCTTTAGTTTCACATTCCCCACCAGTCCCTCCCTGCTGGTGAGCACAAGGTCGAGCATCGCACCCCTCCTTGTCAGCTCCTCTATCACCTGCAGGAGGAAGTTGTCCACACATTCCAGGAACCTCCTGGACTGCCTGTGCCCTGCCGTGTTACCTCTCCAACAGATGTCAGGGTGGCTGAAGTCTTTGTCGGTGACATGGACAGTGAGATAGAGTGCACCCTCAGCAAGTTCGCCGATGACACCAAGTTGTGTGGTGCCGTCAACACACTGGAAGGGAGGGAGGCCATCCAGAGGGACCTTGACAGGCTGGAGAGATGGGCCCGTGCCAACCTCATGAAGTTCAACCAGGCAAAGTGCAAGGTCCTGCACCTGGGTCATGGCAATCCCAGGCACAAATACAGGCTGGGCGGAGAATGGATTGAGAGCAGCCCTGAGGAGAAGCACTTGGGAGTGCTGGTGGATGAGAAGCTCAACATGAGCCGGCAATGCGCCCTTGCGGCCCAGAAGGCCAATTGCATCCTGGGTTGCATCAAGAGAAGCGTGGCCAGCAGGTCGAGGGAGCTGATTCTCCCCCTCTACTCTGCCCTAGTGAGACCCCACCTGGAGTACTGTGTCCAGTTCTGGAGCCCCCAACACAAGAAGGACATGGACCAGTTGGAGAAGGTCCAGAGGAGGGCCACGAGGATGATAAGAGGGCTGGAGCACCTTTCCTATGAGGACAGGCTGAGAGAGCTGTGGCTGTTGAGCCTGGAGAAGAGGAGGCTCCAGGGAGACCTGATAGCGATCTTCCAGTACCTCAAGGGGGCCTACAAGAAAGATGTGGAGAGGCTGTTCAGTAGGGCCTGTTGCGATAAGACAAGGAGTAATGGTTTTAAAATAGACGGGGGTAGATTTAGATTGGATATTAGGAAAAAATTTTTACAATGAGGGTTATAGAACCCTGGAACAGGTTGCCCAGAAAGGTGGTGGAAGTCCCATCCCTGGAAACGTTCAAGGCCAGGCTGGATGAGGCTCTGAGCAACCTGATCTAGTTGGGGATGTCCCTGCTCCTTGCAGGGGGGTTGGACTAGATGACCTTTGAAGGTCCCTTCCAACCCTAACCATTCTATGATTCTATGACTTTCTGGTGTTAGAATCTGTATTTGCCTTTAAAAAAAAAACCAAACAAACCAGTTCTGATTAAAATATTTAGAGTGCCAGAATGTAGTGACAGCAACATAGCAAGCGCGGGTTACAAATAGCACTTATGAGTAACAGAGCCTAGCATATCAGAAGTTCTCCAGTAAGACTGACACTTTTTCTCTCTGTTATTTTAAGCTATTGTAGAATGAAGAATGAGCTAGCTAGTGACAACTATTCAGGCCCCAGAAGAAAGAAGGTCCTAATTCCTAGAAAGCCCAATTCTAAAATGTTTTTTCAAGCTCTCTCTGTGATCAGTACAAGGTCAATAAAGGCCCTTTGACACTCGGCTCCTTATAGACTCCACACTTCCTATGTCTTTTATTCCTAGGCTCACTTTACCAAGTTAGGTTGATGAGTAAAGTAATCCAAAAAGCCTACATGCTAAAGAAGAAGCTACAAGAACTGACTGACAGGGAAGCCAGGCTATACTCACAAGTCAGACTTACTGGAATAGAACTAGAAATCACTAACTTTTTTAAACAGGAAAATATCAAACTGATGAGGTAGGGTAGAATGAAAATAAAGGACTACAAATCAATCTGTACCTGCCCCCTACATCTTTGAAGCATAGCTCTTTGCATGCGGTATATTTGCACTCAGGTTTCATATAACTCAGCTGTTGGTTTGTAGCCAATTACGCAGTTGCCTCCTGTCCCTGGAAGGTTTCTGTCACTACAGAGGTACAGCTCTGCATGCTCCATGCTTGTCTCACTGCTGTATTACTGAAAACCTGAAATAAGAACTACCCCAATAAATTTGACTCAAAACAATAGCTTCAACATAATTTATGTTCTCCTTTAACCAACTTCTCACCTATTTTTACAGTTCTTGTTCTAAATTTCCCTCTCCTTCATTTTAACCATTTCCTCCAGATTAATCCACAGTAAGTTTTATCATCTATATTTAGCCAAGAGAAAAGATTACTTTTGCTTAGAAAAGATCTAAGGACAGATTAGCTTAGTAGATTCTCCTTTATTAAACCAATTCAACATATTTTTCTACGAGCCACTAATCATTGTCTTTAATTATTCTTACTTTCAAATCTAGACCACTGTCTTCTATTGTTCTACCATCTTACAGGAAGGTGAAAACAGCCAATAATTTGAACTGTATATAGTCATGTCTGTAGTTCTTTTATGTTCTATCAGAGGTATTGCAGCAAGAATCACCCTCATCAGTGAAGAACAAGCTTCGATGAAACCGAGCTACGTGCAGCAGTGATGGAACCAGAACTGGCGACCAACAACTTCCTTGAGATCAACATCTTCAGCTCACAGACCATGGGCGTGATACACCAGCCATGCCAGAGGTACCAGCTACGAGTTCCAGATGCAGTATGTAACAACTTCACACTACATACCATCTCTCCTGCCCTGAGAGACTGCTATCACAGATGGGGCCCAAATCAACTCAACAGACTTCGGAGGAATAGCTTATAGATTGAGATAGTGATATCTGTGTGTATATCTATAAGCATGACGTAAATGGTATGGAATAAGGGGTGGATACTGTCCTGGTTTCAGCAGGGATGGAGTTAATTTTCTTCTCAGTAGCTGGTGTGTTTTGGATTTTGTGTGTGAAGAATGTTGATAAAAACATTCTGATGATACCAGTTGTTGTTAATGAGACCAAGGACACTGTCTGGCTTTCCAAGTCTCGTTAAAGTCTCGTTAACATGCAGATGCGGGAAGCTGGGCAAAAGACAGACAGAATAATTGATCCAAACTGGCCAAAGAGAGTATTCCATGCCATAAACGTCATGCTCAGTATATAAGTGGGGGTTGCCCATGGGAGGGGGCATCCTTTTTGGCATTCTTGTCGGGTATCCGTTCAGGCACCCTTGGCATCCTTTTCTTCTCTCTTGCTTGCTGGCATCGTTCCCTCTACCTTGCTAGCTTGCACCCCCCCTTTTTGCTTGCTGCTCGGTGTCGTTCCTGTGATCGCTACTCAGGACGGGCTGCGTCGGTCATTCGGACATCGGGTGGTGAGAAATTGTACATTGTTCATTTTGTATATTTTGTAGATATTAATGTCCTTATATCCTGTTAGCTTTGTAGTTTTTAGTATTTTTAGTAAACTGTTTTTATTTCAACCCACGAGTTTTCCTTTCTTCCCAATTTCTCTCCCCCATCCCACTGGGTAGGGGGAGGGTGAGTAAGAAACTGTGTGGTGATCCGGGCTAAACCACCACACAAACCAAATCCATAAGTCATTCTGAACATTAGAAGGGTGTTTTCACCAGGTAAGTCAGACAAGTTCTAACATGTTAGATAAAAGTACTAAATGCTTTTGAAGTAACATGGATGCTTCTTGTAACACCATAAAAGTATTAGATCCAATGCAAAGCTCACAAAAAAATGACAGAAAGGAATTAAACAGTGTGACTAAACAACAAGGTTTAAGAGGTTATTCAAACGAAATGATTTTGTATTTGTAAACCTAAAGTTAGAGCTGTCAGAATAGACTGTAGAAGGTCATATGCTAGAAGATGTATAAAAGGGGCTACAATGAGTTTCAAAGAGCAAAGAGTTGAAGTCATTAATGCTGAAATGATTGAATTAACTAAAACAAGAAAACATAAAAGAAGGAAGAGGTCACAAGGTCACATGGCATTAAAGGAAATTATACAGTAAAACAAAACCACTGCTGATAAGATAAATCATTGATTTGTGTCAGCTTTCTCAAAAGAAGATGCTAGGGCGATAACTCTCCAAGAACCTGATCTGATTTGGACATAAAGATGAGCCAAGACCAGAGACAGAGGTGTCAAAAGAAAAGATATTAACCAATTGGAATGTGATAAAGCTCCAGAGTACATCCCCTGGAAGGAATTCGGGAATGGCTGTTCCACTAAGTCACCTTAAAAACAATGTTGTATCAGATAACCAAATAGTAACAAACACCGTATCTTTAGAACAAAAGGGATGACCAAGGAAAGCTGCTCATAGCAGTTTCTGGTGAGTAGTTTTACATAACTATATAAAATAAACACCACCTTGAAAAGTAAGTCTCTATGTTGTCTCACTAATCTACTAGTTTCATTACAATGTGTTGGTGAAGATGTGGATGAAGCAGAGTAATGGACAACAAGGTGAACAGCTTTATGTTCCAGAAGACTTTACAATGAGCCTTTTAAAAATGAGAATAGCATGGTAAAAAAAAAAAGAGACAAGAATAAACAATTACCTTTCAATGTGTCAAAGTTAAATGATCTGAAAAAACTGAGTGAGGTACATCATGGTAACATTTCTGGAAGGTTCAGAATCAGGAGCTCAGTCAAGCCCAACCAAATATGGTGACTTCTCAAGGTTTTAATTCAGGAATGGAGAATGGAACAGATTACCACAGTCAGGTTCTCAGAAATTCTGACTAAATTATCTTACAAAATTGAAGGAGACTCTGCAGAGGTAAGTCCTTGTATGCCTTACACAGCTCTAAAGCAACGGACTGAGTTCATGAAAAGCCTCTGAACTCTACTAATGACAGCCCAACGAAGCCCCCACTAATACGGGGGCTATAAATTGTAGAAAACAATAACATAAAATGTGCACTTATGAAGGAGAATAATACAAAAAGTATTAGAGTGGCACTAGAAGAGACAGCCAATATTGCTCACTTTAGAATACTATAAATGAAATTGTATATCTCGTGTCAAAATGGCCAACCAGAAAGGATGACAAAGATTATTCCCACCATGAAAAATAGCCCCTGACATGAAGATGGAGAAAAATTGAATTATTCATTTCAGAAAGAAAATAAGACAGAGGAAACATGAAAAAGGCTAGGGAAAACACAAATACTGCAGACTTCTAATATCTGAGTCAAGGAGATATTCAGTAAAATCTCAGTAATTCAGAAAAAAAAAGATGACATATTTTTTTACTCTTCAGACAATACAAGACCATACAACTCTTTTGTGGACAATTTCTTTGTCATAAAAACCTTCACGTTACTAAAAGTATCTCTGACATTTACATAAAAATCAGGAACATCTATTTAGAACAATTAACACTAACAATGAATTTCAGAAGAAATACAAGATTTCACTCCTTGGGATCACCTAATTATAAATCAGCTTATGTGTATTGCGGATGGATTCCTCTCCCACTTCTCTAAGGCAAATTCCATTTGCAGATTCCCACATCACCAACGGAGGCAAAGACACTTAGCATATGCCTAATGGAGATTTTCCTCTCCAATTCTCACTTTAACTCTCTGTTCTATGAAAAGCACCATCAGTGCTCACAATTACTAAGCACCAAAACATTTATATCAGCATCAGAGCCTTAAAAAAAAAATAAACACAAGGAATTATGGAAATAGCTTTTGATATATTCTATTAATGCCAGTATACCTTAGGACATTTAAAATATCTAAATGGACAAATTAAACTAAGAGCACAATATATGCCAATTACATATCACTGTTTCTTGGAAATTGGATAAAACACTTGCTCTGAGTTTTGCCTGCTGTTTCCCAACATCTGATAAAAATTTGTAACAGATGGAAATGATTGCAAAGTGAACAGCACTCCCTTCATGTTCTCCATTCTGCTGATATAATCACAAACACACTGAATCTGATAGTAATGAAACAATAGACTTGTTGTTGATGAGATCACCAAATGGCTTCCATAAAAACCTATCAGACACTGTAAAATATAGTCACCACAGACATACAGAATCCTTTTCTGACATGCCATATCACCTATCTATACAAAATAGTAAATTCTGTCATAGGAGCAGCCTTAAATAAAGCAAATAGTCAACTTTACTTGATTTGTAATTATATTGAAAACCCATATTCAAAGAAGAAAATCTTGCCAAAAATGTTTCATAGAGTTAGCTGGCCTAGACATTTCTAGATTTTAGCATCCTTTTCTATTAAGAAATGGCAACATTATTCCCAAGTGAGTCTGCTCTGCCATCTCTATATAATGCCTATTTTAAACAAACAAATCATATTCAAATGCTCTGCTACTGCAAACCACAACTGAGAAGTCTGTTGGAGTACACAGTAGTTAGTAGTTCCAGCAATGTAAAAGAAGGCTCAAAGTTAAGCTTGTGCAGAGGTGCTCGCAGGATCAATGCCAAATTGTCTGAAAGATCAGCTAAACATTCTACTCAGCCTACCTATTGTATTCCTCCACAAGCAAGTATAGATTCTCTTTTTCACTAAGACTCAAAATGAGCAGATCTCTGAAGAGAAACAAAATAACCTAATTCTTCTAAAACCTCAACATTACATAAAATTGCTTTTCTAGACATAAAAATGTCATCAACGTAATGTCAGTTTAAAGATTGATTTGCAGAATGTTTCAAGTCTAGAAGCAATCACCGAGCCTACTCAAAGCTAACAAAAACCTCCTCTTTCCAATAGCATGATTTGAGCCTCAAAGGATCCAACAGGGTGACTCATCCAGCCTGAGGATCCTGCCTGGCTGCCCCCTCTTCTAGGGGCTCCTCTGATTCCGGCAAGAGAGAGCAGACTGGAAAAAAATTTTCTGACTGCAAGAAAAAAACCTAGCTGGAGCACTGCCTTTCCCAGGTCCTCTTTTGTCACATGAATGGGCTACATATACATGATGTGAAGGGGGAGGGATGCAGAGCTCTCTAGGAAAGTCAAAAGCCAGGAGTTCACTGTCAGAACAATTTCTCTTCTTGTCCAGTTATGAGGGGCTCCTGAAGTCAGAGTGTGCTAGGTAGGGGCTGGATAAGACGCTCTGCTAGCAGCATCTTGCTCCTTGTTTCCCTTTTCCTGTTTAAGGCAGAAAAACACAGTGAACTTATCTTCAGAGATGCACTGTACAATGCACTCAAAACAAGTCAAGTAATATTTCAGGAATTTGCTATCTCTGGAAAACTATGTAGCTCAGTCAGCAGCCAAGCACCATAGCTCAGTCTACAACTGCTTCTGTAGCAGAACACAAGCACAGTTAAGAGTACCTTATAAGAACCCCTTGTCTTAATTGTACGATCGTGTCTATGTAAATATGCTGACAGAAGGAGCAGACCACTTTCAGTTGGGATTTCAGTAAGAATGGGCCATCAGGTACCTCTGGCTGTCCAGGGAAAGAAGAGATTCTTCATGTGTCACCACTTCCAAAGTTTGTTTACAATTCAGAATCCAGATATTAGAGATAGGATGCAATTAGAGATGCTGGATATGGGCATTGTGTATGGAAGGCAAAACAGAATGTAAACAGAGATTTGAATGAGCCTGAAAATGATACCCAGACAAATATGGAACAGAAATGTTGTGAACAGAATGTAAGGTACAGGTATTATTCACTGTTTTTCAGGTGACAAGGACTTATGGGTATGAAATAAAATTATAAGACAGCAGATTTAAAACAAACAAAAGGAAATATTGTCCACACTGTTTACAATTTCATAGAGGAACTTATTGCCACAAGACTTCATACAAACCAAAAGCACAAACAGGTTCAAAGCAGCTAGATCTATTCACATAAGAAAAATACACGAAAGAACATTAAACACAACAGGCCAAATGAACTTTCTGACTAAATAAGACTTAAGCTTGAGATTGTTGGAAACAGGAAGAGTTCCCTACTAGTATCTTAGAACTACTCTGCTTCTGGCCACTGTCAGAGACAGGATATTTGGCTAAATGCAACTTTGATCTAATCCAGCACAGTTTATTCTTAAATCAATTATGACTTCTAAAAAAATGACATTTATTACTTTAACTTAGCAGCACATAAGCGTGGAGTGATATTTTCCATACTGGAAAAGTCCATTTCTAAAGGTGCACAAATAAATTTGGTTTTTTCCTTGATTTTTGGATGAAACCCTTCTTACAATAAAAATATTCCTCAGAGAAAGCGACCTGTCATTTTCTGGTTTTGAATGGAGGGAAAGGAAGCTCTTTCACAGCTCTAAGAAAGATTATCCTCTTTTTTAATGTAACTAGTAAAGCTTGATATAGCTTTGAAAGCAACAACTGTGAGATACATAGAGGTAAAACAAAAAGAAAAAAGAGGTTCTAATTTTTATGCAATGCGTGAAAGGTTAAATAATGAAGGAGTTTAACAATTGCTAGACAGATTCTGAAATAGAATCAATCCCAACTCAGTATTTAAGACCTGTGTGAACTTCTTCCATACCGAACAGTTAATGCATGACTGTTATTCCACAGCTGAGGCAGAGTTATACAGTAAATCCCTGAAGACTACATAATTAATTACATTGATGTATACACAAAAAAAAAAGGGCCTCTCCCAGCTTCCCACAGTATGATCAAGCATGTCTTTCAGTGTGTTCAGGATATTCTGTGCATCTCATTTTTTATTTCAGCTACAAAATTGTCATAAAAATCGCCAAGATATAGCTTCACAGTAAGACTACTAAAAAAGAATTCAGCAAATTATAGTTCCTATAGCAACTATGTGTGAAGTTTGTGAAGAACAAAAAGTAAGGTCCATTAACTCACAGTTATAAATTAATTTAAAAAATATTTTACAGGAAAAAAAAGTATTTAACTAGTAAGAAACAAAATCTGAGCTGTAGGTTATTTTACAGCAGAATATTTGAAGTGATCTGCTCCTTACCACAGACGGATTTCACGTTCTTATGAAGTACCTCCACCTCTTATCTCCTTCCTGTACCCATCCTCTTCTCATGTGAAAAAAGAATGGCACCAAAATGGCTCTTATATTATTGCACTACATCTGTACATTAATTAAGCATGGACTGTACATGTGGCAGAAAAAACATTTTGAGACCTCTTTAGATGGAATAAAAAGTATTTTTAAATTGAGCTACAGACAGTTCCTTGAAAATTCAAATCAAATAGAAAAGATGTTTTACTTTTGCAGTAGATCTCAAATAGAACTTGAACCATATGATGTAATAAAAGTTCACTTCAGGTTATCATCTCACGCCCAGATGTAATTGAAAATATTTATTCTAATTTAAAAAGTAAAGCAGGTAATTGACTAATAATATATATTTTCATATAAAATCTATTTTATGATGCCGAACATTATTTTTTATTCTAGTAATCATAATACACAGATAACAGATTGCCATAATCTAGTCTAATTTATTATAAAACAGTTGCCTAAATGTTATATTTATGCTGAAATAGAGAATATTTTTACATTTAGTATCACAAGAACAGTTCTTGTAACAATGCCACAATGGACATTAACTCGATCACTGCACTCGATAGGAGGGCACTTATTTGTCAAATATAAACATTTTATTATGTAAGTAAAGTAATATTTTTATAATGTGTAAATACACTACGTGACCCAAAAAAAAAAAAAATCTTCTGAATAATGCAACTGCTTTACTATTGATTAAATAATATACTACATACCTTATATATGATCAACATCTTACATAGTACTCCTCATACACTATCAACATTTTAACACATTTTACAGTCTATAAAATAACACAAATTATTCTTAGTGCAAACGAGTTCCATTAAAGAGACAAGAAAACCAGTTTGGCTATATCACTAATGAAATATTTCCATGACCTGCTGAAAATAATGATCATTTGGGTTAAGAAAGAATAGTTACTAACTTAACTTTTGCATTTCTGCCCGTGGAACACGTAAGTTTGTAGTATCATAAACAATGCTTTCAACAGTGTTTTTAATTCAACACGTAATGTTAAGGGCGAACTTTGTTTTGTGATAAATTCTCATAATTGATAGGAGTCTATTTGTCCAAAAATCTCTCAGCATCAAATTATACATTATCTCTAAGATGCGTTGAATTTACAACTATTTAATCAGCTAAAAATAGTAAAATCTACGAGTAAACTAATAAAGCTCAGTGCTTAAGAAGTCAGAGAGAGAGCTGATATAATGACAAGATCTGCACTTAGAAATCAAAGGGTGCCCTTTCCTTTTTAAAAGTTCTCACTTTTTTACTAAAATTACTAGCAAATAATATTTATCGCCAGTCAAGATCAATGAAGAAAAAGAATATTATGAAGAAAAAGATAAGAGATCACGGCAAGAAGTAATCTTACTGGAACAATATAAAATTAATTTTTTGCCACCCATCTTTTTACTAGGGTGCATCTTCTATTTTAGTTTTTACATTGCAGCTGTTATTCACTGCTACAATAACAAAGGTCACTGTAACACAGAGAATGGGTCCCATATTCTTCAACACTACTTCTCCCTTGTATTTAAAAAAAAAAAAAAAGCATTTGTAATAAGATTTCTATTATAAAGTGCATGCATAATAAAAGAAAAAATAAAACATGTACAGTAATTTAGGGTTTTTTACTTAAAAATTCATAGCTACTAATAGGAGTATGAGTTACTTCTTTGATCACTATCAGCATTTTGGGATCTGGTTTTCATTCGCTGATTAGTCAGTAAAATCCCATTCCTGTCACTGAACTACTACTGATTATCACTAAATATTCTCTAATATGGAATGCCAGTTGAAAAGTTTTATATAAAACTCTTTCATGGATCTTAAGTTACCACAAATTAAATTCTCACAACAGTTGTGAAAGTTCACTTGATTTTTATATGTTAAAACTAAAAATACTTTGACGGTGTAAACTAAAATCAATAGTCACTCCTCATCCAAGCTATCAGTACCAAAAATTTTATCCTAGATGTATTTTATATCTGTAATATCCTTTATATCCTTGCATTTTCCCAAAAACATTTAATCTCATTCTTCTTAAAAAAAAGATGTCAAATATAAATAGAAGGAGACAGCTTATACTGAAGAGTTCATATTCTAAATAGTTAAATACAGACAAAGAAACTGGATAAGACTAAGTTGAGGGATCACAGTCATTTGATTTGAAGAAAACAGATTCAGAGATTTAAGAAATACTTTAGAGTTGATAGACTATGGAGAAGAACAGAAGTTTATTCTTGAAGTTAACAAGTAAGTCTTAGACAATATTCAAATAGAGAGTTGTTGTTGCTTTTTTTTTAAAAAAAAGAAAAAGTTGAAACATATGTGGCAGACAGCCCCTGTTAGGAGGCTGCAAAAGGAGAGTGGGGGATTCAGCACATATTTTATTAACTCAATTTTATTTTCAGCTTTGCAGTTCACCTTTAAAATAAAAGCTTAAATTCTGCTGAAAACAGCAAAATTTGTGGAAAATCCGTAGGGAGGCTCCAAATCCTTGGGATTTGTGGATTTTCTCTTTGAACAGATTTTTATTGTTCCTGTTGATTGCCCTAACACTCACTTTCAGGCACAAGGCAGCTTGAGTTATGTTATCTGTGGCATTTAAACAGTACCAGCAGGTAGCTTAACTTTCCAAACTCATTTTTGCCAGAAGGTAGAATGCCAAATAACTGTTTGGAGAGACAGGAAAATGCAAAAAGAATGATCTTATCAGTTTTGTTAATTTAACTTGGTTTAATCATTGCCACTGACTTGTTAGATATATTAAGTTATAAAAATATTTTTATACGGACTGACACCTCTATGTTCATTCTTTTTATTATTGCCTGGTCACATACTATAGGAAAAATGGCTCTGTCTGGGCTAAATGCCCAGAACATTTGAAGCATCTCACACTAAAACAATAGTGGTCTTTGTTGGACACCATCTGCTAGCAGAATTTCTTTCTTTCTTTTTTTTTTTTTTAAAATCATTCTGTGTCTGTTAATACAGATGCATTGCAGTTCCACAAACTGAATTACATTTATGCTCAGACTAAATACTATTTATGTAAAAAGTGTTTCATTTCACATTATGACGGAGCTGTGATGCAACTCACATGAGATAGGCTTGTTCTATGTGGCCAGATTACGTCAGAAATATTTGATTTTGCTCTTTTGGTTTTTACCAAATCTTACCTTTCAGTGATTATCCGTGTTCTGAATTTGTTAGTATTGCTCATCACTCCGTGTTTCTTCACTAGCTATTAGAGATGGGTGAACTGACTTGGCTAAATTACGAATCAGACAGTAAATAGCACTTTAATAAAATCTGCAGGCACTACATAATTGTTATCTCCAGTAAGAAAACAGAAATGTATTAACAGGCTTATAAAAATTTAAATATGGGCAGAAATGAACTCTGTCTTGAAAAGTGCAAGAAAAAATATCTGGGAAAAATAGTTAGAAGTACAGATAGTCAATGAGAAGAACTAAGTAGTAACATGAAATCCGCAGACAATGCAAGCAAACCTAATTAAAGCTTACGTTGTGGCTATATTCACAGTTCCCTTTAAAAATTTTTGTGGAATTAATATTCTGGTCATAAAAGTCCTAGCTGAAATTTCACTGTGAAGAATGACATGACAAACATTAAATTGATTTTTGGAATAGCTAAAAAGGGATACTTCAAAATTTGTAGCAAGTAATTTTCAGAACTGGAGGAAGAAAATGCAAAAAATCTACTAGATTACTTAGTTTATCTGCTTCCTCATTTCTACAAGACATATACTACTTTATGGTATCCTTAGTTTAAATATCTGAAACAATCATTTCCTTATGTTTCATAATTTGGAAAACATTTCCGATATTCAGTTCAAATATTCTGATTTGCCCCTCGAGCATCCTGAATCTCTTCTGTTCTTGTTCTTTTAAAACTCCCATATGTAAAATGCTATTTTCCACCCTCAGACATGAGTAGATACTAAAGCCTTAGAAGTGACCTTGTGTCCACTGACCAGTTCTAACTGTGTACACACTCAGGCAATCAGAAATACAAAATAAAGTGTATTACCTTCAAGTTAAATTCAAATGTCAATTACAGCCACTCAAAGTAATTAATCTTGCAGTTGCACCATATCAATTAAATTCTTAACATTTTTGGCAAGGCAAGCCATACAGAATGTGCTTGGTTAAGACTATATTCTATTATATTTGTAAACTCAGATACCAACAGATGCACAAGTACTTTCCAAACACATTTTTAGACAGCTTAGTACTCAAAATGCATTAAAAAATTCAAATGGATAACTGCCTCCTTTTGAGGTTTCCTTAGCCCTTAGTAGATACTGTACTCTTCAAAGAAAAAAAAATGCAGATTGTAAAGAAAATATAGCTATTTTTATGAGGTCATAAAGCTATTAATATTTCTAATGAATAAAAAGAGAAGTTTCATTATCTACAGTTTTGGTGGTTATGGCCATTTTAAGAAAAACTAGTAACATATTACATATCTATAAGGCTAGTACTCTGCAAGTAGATGATTAACATTCTATATAAATGCCTTCCAAAACATACTCCTAAATGAGTTTACTATTTATACTGTCACATACTTAAAATTCTGACTTCTAAGACAAGGCTGGTGTTCATATTTCACATAATTTAGGTGAGGAAAACAGTTAAGTGTTCACAGTATTCTGAAGTAATGTGTTAATAAACAGACCTATAATTGTTTCACCCATAAAATAGTATACATATTTTCCAAGTGCTCTGTATAATAGAATAATCTCACTTGCATATCTTTTCTCAGAAATGACCAAACAGTCATGAACCATAGCACATTTTGTTTAAACTAAGTCTTACAAAAACAAAACATAGAAAGGAAAGATAAATAATGATTTAAATTACTGACATTTATATAGCAGGAAATTTCACAATTAGTAAAACCAATGACAAAGTAAGCAATACATACAGAAACTTTCTGGTAACTCATGACTTTCCAAAGAATTTCCCTACTTCAGAATCTTGCTCAACAAGTGATTTGCGTAACAGCCAATACCGTTTTAAACTGACACAGTAAAATGATCACTGTAATAGAAACCACTTAAAATAGGAAGTCTCAAAGTTAAAACCTGGCAAGTATTGTTTTTAAACTGTGTATAATACAAGCCCTTAAAAAACCAATAGTTTATTGGATTTTGGTATGCATAACACGATCAAATATTCCCAAAACCATAAAAACATGGAACTATTTAATTGCATGTTCAGAGCATTTTTCAAGTATGTTCCATGTAAAAAATATAAATAGAAAGTAAAGAAAAACTGAACTACACTCTTACATGTAAGCCACTGTGCTGACGTCTTTATGTCCCACAGCTGCACAAATCCATCTTTTATGTAGGTTACCTCCATCTGCTCTCATTTTGGGGCTATTTTGCTTTGTTTTGTTTTGTTTTTAAAGTTTGTTTAGAAGTTATTTTGCAGGCTTTCTTTCCTCAAAAATGTATTTTTTTTCCTGATAATGTTACTTTCATGCACTCTTCCTGTAGGTATATAATGTCAGCTCTGTGTAGCTCAGATGCAGAAAAAGAACTATCCTGTTTTCCTCACATGGGTAACATTGATTGTCTTGTCTTCAGCAGTCTATCTTCTATGTCAGTGCAACTGCAAGAATCTGCCCAACTCTTCTGTCTCACTGCATTACTAGATAAGGAAAACATCAACCAGGCCATTTTTGACATAAATATTTAAGGGCCTAAAATAAAAAGAAAAAAAAAATAAATGTTGAGTCAATCTAGATCTAGCATTTATTTTAGGTACAAAAGTGCTTGACAGTTACTCGGTTAAGTTTCCCAGTAGTTACTTTTGCAACAGTTTTTTCTGCCTTTCTATCAGTTATTTTTCTTTTCAGACTGTCATACTATCTACATTTTCCTTTTAACCATTCACCCTTACATAAACTGTTGCCAAATACTGTCTTTTGTATATTTGCCTTATCTTTCTTGCAAGAAGATTAAGCACTTATTACAAAGAATGGTGTAATCTTAAATTTACAAATTATTGCCTAATTTGTGGTGTGGTATAAAATATAAGGAAAAAAAAAGAGAATGCATTCATTTAACATTTATGATTGGTATATGAGATACTGAAGAGCCATATTGTTTATGCTTTTATCAATGCCTTTACTAAAACTATTTTAAAAGTCAAAAAGAAGGGTTAATTCATTAAGAACATTTTTTTCCACAACTAATTTAAGGTATGCAGAAGAGTGAAAAGAGCAGGATCAGTAATGAGTGCTACTGAAGTATAGCCATGCCTTTCTCTTACCAGGCTTCATATCTGCCCTTCCCACCCACCCCTGACACTAAGCAGATATGCCAGAACCCTACCACAAATGAAAGCAATTTCTTTAACATTCTGGAGAAAGCAGTAAAACTGCTTAAGAAGCTAAGGGAAAATTAATAAGTACTTTTTACAGAGGGATATTTAAATTTAATTTCTTAGCTACATTTTACAAAGTCTAGAAGCAGTCTTCTGATTACTTTTGCATTTTCCTGCAGTTTATGATACTCAGCCTTTCTACATGAAGGAGTCAATACTAACTGAGAACACTGCCTTAAAATTTTAGGTGGTAAGCTTCTCTAGCAAGCAAAGAAAGGTAGTGAGGGCTAAACCAGGAACAGATGTCATATAAATCCCATTAAAATAAAGTATCAGATCTATCAAAAACTCAAACAAACTAGAGAATGAATGCATTTGGAAAGAAGCATAAGTATTAACTGCATCGCACACCTCTGATAGTATATGGTAAGGTGCTACCTTCAGGTTCAGTAGACTATTTACTTATAATCTGCTACAGAAATAGGGCCTAGGTTCATAGCTCTCCAGAAACACATTCTAGAGCATTTAGGAAAGCAGAAATGAGTGGGTATATTAGAATCTGAACATGTTTTTAAAAATCTAAGTTTCAGAGATGCCTCCTTAAAACAGAAAATTGATTACAATTGTATTTTTAAAGTACTGGAATTTACTGCTTCTGGAGAGAACTGATGACTCGAAGTTACAGAGATAGACAGAGACATTATATCAGATTTGAGAGAAGTAAAAGAATTGCAAAATGAAGTTTAAGTGATCATGAAAATCTTGTCTTCCTTTGCATTGAAAAGGACTACATATAAATGAGAAAACAATATCAGTTCTTATGAGTTTTCTTCCCAAGTATGTGCTAACTGCTATTACAGAAACAGGCTGCTTTGGGTATAGGTAATACAAACCACTACCTCAAAATACTGCCCTGGCACTTCTTCAGTACTTCTAAATCGAATATGGCAACAGCACATGTTCACTGTTGATTACACTTGTACAACAGGAGATCAATCCTACACAACTGTTCTGCTTTGATTACAATTAGACTACATGAGCAGTAGGAATATGAAAATTCTAGTTTACTGCAGACAAGTAAAAAAACTTCAGGCAACAGCCTTTCATGTGTCTCCTATGGTGTAAAATGAGACAGTTAACCCCTTTCTCACAGAGTTCCCCTAATAGCTGTATCTAGCTCTGTACATAAATACTTGTCAGCTCCTCCCCTAAATATAATTTTGCTTTCTCTTTTAGTGCCTCTTTTGTCTAGGTTGAAATTCCCTGATAAAATACAAAGACTAACAGCTCCTCCTCAAAAGCCCACTGTGTTACTCATCCTCTGCCAAAATATTCACCAAACCCCGACCGATACCACAGATGTCAGTCTACAACTACCTTTTGTCCTCTTTATTTTTCCCCATTGTCTCTTCCTACTCCCACCTATCAAAAGAGTAAACAAGAAAAGAGGAAGTACATTACTTTCAAAAGACAATCTTACAATTTCGTGCTCAGTATTTGTATCTACACCCCCTTAATCCCCATTTTTCTGCCTGCCCATAGCTTGGAAGTACACTATCGAAGATTGTATCCTTTCCATGCTAACACAGAATCCAGTCTGAAATGACCTAAATCCAGTTACATATGGTGGCACCAATACCCTCACTGTCAATGATCATCAAGACTATCAAAAGTAATGGAGAATAGATTACTTTCTTTTTTTTTAAAATAGCAACTTTGCTGAGCACTTCAAGATCAGCAGAAATACTTAAACATTATTTTGAAAATCATTATAATGAAAACATCTTCCAAATAGGCAACACCATCAAGTGTCAACAGAGAATAGCAATTTACAGCTTTTTTTTTTGTTAAAAATAAGCATGATCTACCAGATCGTATTTTTATCTGTAAATATACACATACAAAAAGTAACTTTTTCCCCTCTCTATTATTTTATTGCCAAATGCCTTCACATAGGAATACAAACAAAAAGATTTATTTCTACAGAGTTGACCACGTAAATGGAAAAACACTCTGTATTTCAAATACGCATCACAAAAGTAAGAATATTACAGAGACCAAATTCAGTGCAGTGACAAGCTCATACTTAACAAACCTTTATGGTAGAACATTAACTGAATACAGCTCATTGTGTTAGTCTGCATGAAACTACTTTTGGGGTAACAGGCAATCTTGCTTTCTATGCCAGTGCAAACCAAACTGGTTTATGCAGGCAAGGAATGGTTTTAGGAGTTCTATAAAATTATTCTAGCTGAGGAAAAAAAAAAAAAAGAAATTTTGAAAAAACCTGCAGAGCAGATTATTATACTGATTATTTTTTTAAAATGACCTGGTAAATACATACAGAATATCTAAGCTGCAGTACTCAGAGCCTCTTGAGTCCTTGAACCTTCTTCACTTGAACCTCAAGAACTAGGTTTCAGACATGGCAATTTTGGCATGCAACCACAACCAGTAATTAAATAGCAAAACCTGCAAACACTGATTATTGGTTTGATACTGTGAATGCTATCATGTATATAATCTCCTGTCCTATGTTTCCTCTCCCTCTCTACTCTTCTGACACTTTTTCCAGCCTTGGCGAGCTACTTCACTTACCCATACAACCCATGTGCATCCTGCTTTGCCTAAACCCCAGTCAAACCAAACTGATGGTATCTTTCTTTAGTTATTCTCTCCTATTCTGCTGTATACATCCTCAGCTGATGAGATCTGTGACACTGCTAGAGATCTGGAGGAGGGGAAATATCTTCCAAGTGCAGTTACGGGTGGAGAAAGTGCACAGCTACAGCACCCTCACTAAAGATACACTCCCTTTAACCTCAAAATACTTAGTGATTTCCTTCAGAATATTTTTCTGAGCCCCTAGGAGAGTTAGGGGTGGAGACACACTTGCTATGTTGAGAAATTCAGTAATCATTTTGTTTGTGAAACTATCAGTTGCAAGGGTGGTTAGTTAACAGCTTCACAT
This sequence comes from Chlamydotis macqueenii, assembly GCF_036417535.1. Lineage (NCBI taxonomy): Eukaryota > Metazoa > Chordata > Aves > Otidiformes > Otididae > Chlamydotis > Chlamydotis macqueenii. The sequence goes on along the minus strand of NC_141593.1, from coordinate 21,596,149 downwards.
CCAATCAGATAGGCTAGTAGCCAGAAGAAGAGATGGTATATGCACTCTCTCATATATACATGTATATATATGTATATACATATATACTCTCATATACACTTGTAAGTGTTTACATATTAAGCGATAGACAGAGGGAAATTAAGGGAAAAAGGCAGTAATTCATTAAACAGTACATCCTAACTGTCTGAGTTTTTAATAGGCATGGAGAACAGAGTCCATAAAATATTTTGAGAATATTGCTACACATGCATTTGACTCATGTTTCAGGGCTTTGGGTGGGTAGGTTTTGGTTTGGTTTGGTTTGGTTTGGTTTGGGGCGGGGTGGTTTTTTTACATTTTACATACTTGTTCATGAATAATTCCTGATCTATGATACCACTTGCAGGTAATTTTTACTGCTTGGTTTCTTCTCTGTTCCTGAACTCAGAAACTAAAAACTTAAACTGAATTAAACTGCTATTACATATTTAATTATTATTAAGTAAAAAAACAACAAACCAAAACATTTGCTGTTCTGTTGTTCACTGTATTTTGAATTCCAAAAAGACAGATTGGGAACATATAAAAGTTACCAGTTGTTAGCTGTGAAGCTGCACCACTACTATATTAGTAGCATATAAAGTGCTAGGACCAAAGAATAGTCATCTGCTGGATGTAAAGGTGATTCTTTTCATCTGCACTCAAAAAAAAAAAAAAATCAACTCTCAAAAATCTCTAATTCAGAAGTACCTTTGGTATCACACTGAAATGGAAATTTGTGCTGCCCTGACATCTTTAACATTGCATAAATGGGCTAGGGATGTTAAATCATTTAGAACTGAACAGTCTGATTTTAAGGCCTGAGAAACAATGACATAACTTAGAAGCATTTTGACATGAAAATAAAATTCCATGCTGTTCTGTGTCAGGAATATACTCTCAATGGAACTTCTAAGTTTTGCTCTTAGGATAGGAAGTTTTGCGGGAAGTTTGGGGTTTTTGTACTTTTATCTGCTTCATGTATGAATTAATAAAATTTTTAAGTATCTGAAAGAAAAATCAGAAGAAAAGAACTTGTTAAAAGGGTATGTCTATCTCCTGCTCTGTACCCCAAAAATACATAACTCCCTGACAGCTACCATTTTTCTTAAGAAGGATAAGAAGGAAGAAGGATAAATAAAAGGCTGATCTCTCTGACATTTTAATGTACTATTTGACAATTCTTTTATTCTCTCACAGAAAACAATCTTCTTGTACAGTTGAAATAGTTTGATCTAAAGACAAAAAAAGTTTATTATATTTGTACCTCTGTATATTTTGTGCATTTTTTTTTCTTCCAATAACATTAATAGGCTTATGAGAACATTGCAATCTAGCCAACTAAACTCAATGCACATACTTTTATGACTCGTTATACTGAAGACATAGAATCATAGAACAGTTTGGGTTGGAATGGACCTTCAAAGGTCATCTAGTCCAACCTCCCTGCAAGGAGCAGGGACCTGATCTCCAACCAGATCAGGTTGCTCAGAGCCCCATCCAACCTGGCCTTGAATGTTTCCAGGGATGGGGCATCTACCACCTCTCTGGGCAATCTGCCCCAGTGTTCCACCACCCTCATTGTGAAATTTTTTTTCCTTATGTCTAATCTGAATCTACTATCTCCTTCTATTTTAAAACCATTACCCCATGTCCTTTCACAACAGGCCCTGCTAAAAAGTTTCTCCCTGTCTTTCCATTAGGCTGCCTTTAGGTAGTGGAAGACCACTATAAGGTTTCCCTGCAGCCTTCCCTTCTCCAGATCAAACAGCTCCAACTCTCTCAGCCCGCCTCACAGGAGAGGTGCTCCGGCCCTCTGATCTTCATGGCCCTCCTCTGGACCCGCTCCAACAGGTCCCTGTCTTTCCTGTACTGGATGCAGTACTCCAGGTGGGGTCTCACCAGAGCAGAGTGGAGTTGCAGAATCACCTCCCTTGACCTGCTGGCCGTGCTTCTTTTGATGTAGCCCAGGATGTGGTTGGCTTTCTGGGCAGCCAGAGCACATTGCCGGTTCATGTTAAGCTTCTTATCCACCAGCACGCCCAAGTCCTTCTCCTCAGGGCTACTCTGAATCCATTCTCCACCCAGCCTGTATTTGTGCTTGGGATTGCCCTGACCCATGTGCAGGACCTTGCACTTGGCCTTGTTGAACTTCATGAGGTTTGCATAGGCCCACCTCTCCAGCCTGCCAAGGTGCCTGTCCTTGTATTTAATACAAAAGTAGCTTACTCTTTGCATGTTAAATATTTATGCTAATTTAAAAACATAGGTAATATATACTGTATCACCACAGAATCAAAGGTATAACATTCAACTGTCATTATACTGTCCCACAGAAGAAAATATGTAAAACACTATTACATTAGAGATGTATATGTCACTGTGCTCAACCACCCATCTGCAATTCTGAAATACTTACTTGGTCATAGAGTAAATATGTCTTTGCCTCTCTTAGTGATCAAACTACTTGTAACAGGTAACTTCTGTGTTCTCCATGTTCCTTTGCATGCCAGTGTTAGATTAACTCAGTATCATATACTTTTTTTCACACTATCTTTCAATACTGATAGGCAACAATTATATAGAAAGAACTTCAAGTCGATAACCTAAAACATAACAAACCTAAAAATCTGACTAATTTCATTTTTCTTTCTTTTTTTTTTTAAATAAAGAGGGAAAATACAAAAAAAAAAAAACCCATTATGTTCACTGTATAAGTAAGTGTTATAAAGAATGGTCTGGAAATGTGTGCAACAACTTGTTACAGAACTATGAATGTTAACCGTCTCAAAGCATTGCTCACTCAGACTCCCTCCTTTCAGACGGCGTTAGCAGTCTTTTTCAGACCACACCTGTCCCATAGGAGTCTCCAGCGGAGCAGTGATGTTATGTTTTGGTCTCAATTCATGAAAAGAAAAAAGCACTCTTTCATCTGCTTGGGGGGCATATAAAAAGACATTTCTAGCACACAAAGTGAGTTTTCATTAAAATGCATCCTTTCCCTATAACTTCATTTCCTTGAGACACCTCCAAACTCCTTCTCCCACTTTCATTCTGTGCTACATGTTTATGTATTTCGTAAGAAGTTCTAAGACTTGGACACTGTTTTGTCTGTCTCCTGTTTCACAGTCTTAACAAGCCTCTCCTCTTACCCCGTAAGCCAGAGCCTAGCCTCTTGAATTCAATGAGTCAGCAGCTTTCACCTTCCCACAAAACGTTTGTAGAGCATTCTAGGTCTCCACCAAAAGGCAAACTGTATACACTACATGTAGAAAGAACTATTATAAAATAAAAGCAAATAGAGTCATTATCTTCTTCCATTTAAGCTCATTGAACCTTTAAAACAATTTTGTAAACTTCCTCATTTTTACAACTCAAATTACTACTGCTGAACTGTTGCTATTTTTTACCTGCTTCCAGTGTATAAGCTAGTGAAAAGACACGCACAGAAACCACAAACTTTAAGCAAACTGGATGCCTAGCACCAAAGGAGAGAACCAGATAATGACCAGCTATGTAATGTCTCATTACAAGATATCAAGGATCTGCACTGAACCATTTATGATTAATCCATAATAATGTTTAAGAATAAAAACTGTAATTGTTTAGGTATTTTAAATACATAAAATCAATTTGCATCAACAACTAACTAAAAAAATTATGATTTGGCTGCAGGGAAAAGGGAGAGAAAAAAAACACTCCAATGATGGTACAAGAAACAACTTTTATCCACATCCATGTAGGGAGTAAAAAACCCCACAACCTCAAAAAATCCACACCACATTAAAATCTCAACTTTTTAATGAAATGGTATATCTGATAGGTACATGACCCTCTTCTTCCTCTCCAGGAGTATGATTACATATTGATATAAAGTCAGTACACTACGAATAATCAAGTATCAACAGTGAGAGACACAATGAAAGTAGTGCAGTTTGACATTCTAGTGGAAAATCTAGTGGCTAAGACACATGAACTCACTTATGGATGCACTGTTCATAAAACTAAAAAAAGCTATCACAACTGCACAAAAGATTCCTGTTTAGAAGAATCCATATAAGCTGGATTTTAGGAAAGGGCACACCAATCTAAAAGCATTTATACAATTTAAATTTGTTATTTATACAAATAACAAATATGCTACTATACTGCTGAAACAGTTCTGCTTACCCAAGACACTTGATAGTACCTTAAAGTTCAGTTACTTAATAATCTAGTAGGAAACACAAAAAAGGAATGAATTTTGCTGCAGGAGAACATATTTGCCTGTGGAGGAATTAAGAGAAGTGATGGAAGTACTATTACTCTGAACATTTTGTCCTCAGTGCAATTTTAGAAAAGTACAAAAGAGTATAATCCCCCACTGAGGAGACGACAGACTACATGACCTAATATATCCTTTCTGCCTTTAGATTACATGAACTTAATATAATGCCCTTATTTCTAGTAGGAATGATCCCACATTCCAAGTACTTAGTGAGATGACACTAATTGGTATAATTGGCTAACTGACATAATTGATATTACTGAAACGTACTGGGCCAATATGCACGGTTGGAGTGTTGAAAACTCTGTGTAGAAATTAGTGACTATAATTCTAGTTAAGAAAGATAGTGCAGATTAAAAGAAGCTTAGGAGGGTGAAATTAGTTTAAAAAACTTTTGGAGCTGAATAAATCTTCAGGCCTGCAGACCAGTCTGACAGCTAATAAAAAATGAACATCCTGAAAAAATATTTATAGACATTGTCTACAAAATAAAACAAAAAACCAAACAAAAATCCAGACAAAAAAAAAAGTGTAATACTTTAACATTATCTGTTAATAAGACACAGAGAAAAAACAGAAATTGTATTGAGAGTTTCAATGCAAGTAAAGTTTAATGGGTATCAGATGACCTTTGACATCACTGATATTCCATCCAACAGAAAGTAAGTATTCTGGACTTCACTATGAGAAGTGAAGGTTAGCTGGTTATTGAATTGTGAGTGATTGCTTAGACACCACTGATTACAAACCAAAATATATGAGAAAATAAGAGCAAACTGGCTTACAACCATATGAAAACAGTGTGACATTTGAGGTAGTTTTCCAGTACTGATAAAATTGATAAAAGGATTGTAGAATTATTACAAAACTGAGAAGAACAAAATGCAAACAAATTGTGATTGCAATTGAAAGTCCTTATACCAGAACAACACTGGTATAAAACCCAGTTAGGTTCACTGTCAAAGAAAAGGCAGCAACTAGACCTGAAAGGGAAATGAACACATAAATAAGTATTTCTCTCTGCTTGGCAAAACCCCAAACCACCTACCACCTTATCATACCACATAAAAATGCTGCAGTATAGTTCAGGCCGCCGATTGTAAAGGAAGTTGTTAGAACTCATCTAATGGAATAATAAATACATTTTAAACTGTCAACTTCTATTGAAATTTCTACAAGACTTCTTAGTTGAGAGAGCCTCTGTCTCTTCATCTTTCAATTTATCACATGAATATTAGAAGACTGCGAATATCATGCCAATCTTTGCCAAGTGAATTTAGCATTATCCAGGGTTTTTTTTTTTGGCCTACTAACTTGGTATCAACAAACTACTAAATGCAAGAAAAAATGAGAGGAAAAAAAGGTATACAGTAAATAGTAACTAGTAAAGTTTCAATTATTAAAGAAGTTTATGGAAAATAGGTCTTATCTAACAAGTGCAATTTCATTTGTAGCACAGAAGTGCGCCAAAAAACTGCTCAGCTACTGGAGAAAATACCTTGTATAAAGAATGCAAGACTACCTATTCCATCTTTCTTAGGAAAAAAAAAAAGATAAGATAGACAGTATAAGTCTACAAATTAAATTGAGGAAATAATAGTAAGAATCAAGAGGGACCTAACCTTAGCAGAGAAAAGCAAAAAGACACATTTGCTGGTACTGAGTTGGGCACAAATGTTTCACAGGAGCTATACCCCATGACTAGAAGAAACTACCAAAAGAAGCAGTACATTCTCGACAATTTTTGTCTTCACATCAAGATAGCCACTTCTCCAAAATAAATTCTGCAAGTGAACAGAAATTCTGCGCTCAAAAACCCACAGATTAGTGGGCATATAATAAGGGTAAGTGGGACAAACCATTCCATACAGAAGGTCAGACTAGATGATCTAATAGCTCTAAATATCCATGCTACTTTTTTTTCTATTTCTAGTTTACATGATGGGAAAAAGGAAAGTTTCACATGTTTCCACACTCTTAGCCAAAATAAACATATTTCCTAGCCAAGCATTCAAAAATCTATAGTGCCCAAAGTTAACGAAGATTTATAGACCAGAACACAGACCTTTGTAAAAATTGAAATGCACAAATCGACCAAAGTCTCCATCACATACTATTCTCTTTCAACAATCATTAGTATCCAGGTGACAGAATCAGGCATCATTTACTCCCTTAAACACAGAGACAGCATTGTCTACTCTAACATGGTAATTTTGGATAGTTACCTACAAAGAACTGGAAAGAAAATATGGTGAAAATCCTTTGGATCTGCTGTACGTTCTGAAGCTGTTTTAGAATATTTGAGCTGAAGTATTTGGGTAAATTTAATAAATCCCCTGGCTAATTGAGTTAACGCCAGAATCATACACCAACAGGAAATACTCTCTTCCCAGTCTCTTCCAGGCTCCTTGTAATCTACAAAGGCTATGTGAAAAATATTTGGCTTTATAAAGATGACTGGAAGCAGATTTCATTTTCTTAAAGTAAATTGTTAGATCTTACTCCTGATCAACATATTTTATGAATGCTGGTAGACTTTTAAGAACATTGATACAATCTTTTTAGTAAACAGATAAAACTTCTGTCCTATTCTGCAGAAATCTGATGTATTTGATAGCAGAAATATTCCTGTGTCTAATCATAACTCTGAGTCAAAGAGGACTGCTGGACTTTATGAAAACAAAACAGTCATTGTACTCGTGAAACAAAAGAATTAAGATAATCTTCAACACGTAAGTAGCAAACTAAGAAGAAAATATGCCTGGTTTTACTTTTCTTCTTTTTGTTCTTATGATAGTCCATGGATATCACCCATATAAATGAAGGATATTATGACAAGGATGGAATAATACCTTAGTCTATTTTTTCAGATATGCTGAAGAAAACTGTAGACTTCTGGGCAGCATAGCAGTAAAGAATGTATTTAGAAAAGCATGGATAGTAAAGAAATGAAGAGAGAAGCAGCAGAATGACAGCTTTGTAAGCACATTAGGGAAACGGAACGTAGCCAGCTGTCATGTTTCTAGATGAAAAACTCTGAAAAACCCTAATTACATAAAAATAACTAGGTTCTGAGAGCAGTTTAACATTTTTTTCCATAAAACCAGGTCCAGGTAAAACTCTGACATGACAAAAAGAAAAATACCAAATATAACAGGGAAAATGTATGTGGTAATACCTATTTAAATTAAGGAAAAAAACCAGCACGCTCTTTCTTAAAATAAATCTTGATAAATTTATGAAAGAGATTGTGTAATTTGGTACCTGCAATAGCAGGGGCCTGTTTTGAGTGCCTTCGAAGGTCTTTTTTTCTACCTCCCTTCCTAAATTCCTAAATGCTCCTCTCCAAGCAGAACAGAATAGGCCTTTGTTTACCCAAGAATCTCCTGGCAGTAAGCATGTATTTAATAAAATCACAACCCACGTGACAAAAGAATAAGCACAAACTTCACTATCTTAAGATCATAACATTTGTCTCTGATCTATTTTTATTACTCATTAACAAAAAAAAGACCTCGCCTTCCCTGTACATACTTTACAGTCTATTGTGAAAAGCATAAGGTTTGCAATTCTTCTAACATTGTCATGACATTAGCAATTCTGATTTAAGACTGTGATGATAATCATATATGATACTACACAAATAAGGACAAGAAAGACTTTTATCTGCCTTTTATATAATTTGTTGGAGTTGTTTTCTTGGCTTTACAGAATCAGTGATTGAAAAAGAATGGGCATGAAGTATGAGAGGGGCCACATAATTCTTCTCAGGTCATTTTTTAAAAATTCTGTAAAATCTTGAGATAAAGATTCAACATGTCAGAAGGAACTTTCTCCTTTCACCTGTCTCAGATGACATGAAATTTTGGGAGTTCACCTTCTTTCTATGGATTGCTCACTAATATAAGCAAGTCTTAATATGTTCTCTAGTATACTATGTGTTTGAGTACTGGTGATATGTCTTTCACTAGAACCTTCCAGCTATGGCATGTAACAATTTAGGGATATACCAATTTACTAGCAATAACTGCTTAATGAATAAAACATGAAATAATTAGTTTCAGTATTAGGTAACTGTGAAAGCAAATGAGAGGATGAAAGACATCAAGATTACGTAATCTAATAATGCTTTCTGGCCTCAAAAACTAACAAAAAATTAATTAATGTCCCTTTATAATAAGTCAGTAGTATCTGAAGATCCCACATTTTTCTGACACTAGCGCAATACAGCCCCATATATTATATATATATGCTGTACTGACAGAAAATTGAAAAAAAAATCCCATTAATATAATACATTGAACAGAAAAAAGATGGACTTCCAAAATTAAAATTTGAAAACAGCAGTCTTCTTTGAATGGCCATGCTGCCTCAATGACATTGGGTTTATTCATCAAGTAGAAGCTTGCCTGGCCTAAGCTCTGTGTACTCTGCTGTGAAACACAGTTGCAAAACTCAGTTTACCTAGACAGACAAACAAAAAACCAAAACCATTAAGAGAAAGTATACATGGGTTAAAATACTTCCTGATTAAGCATAACTAGTTTTGCACCTCTTTTCATTCATAAGGTTAGATAATTTCAGACAAAGTACATTATCAAGACCAAATAGCATATAACATAGGAATTTCATACATGAATATATATATATTTCTTCAAGACCAATCTGTAATACAAAGTTTGGCTGCATATTATTTCTGTGTGCTTTTGAAAGTCAATCTGTCATCCAAAAATCTGTTAGGTATCAAATTATGAGGCACTGGCAGACAAGTGGGAAAGATGGAGGCATTTAAGGTAAAACAGATTAAATTTCTAAACCATTATTTAATTCAATGCAATTTTAATTTACATCCCTGAAGTTATTTGCAAACCTTTGTCCCAGCCAAATTCAGGAACCACAAAACCCACAAACTGAGCATTTTTGCTATTTTAATTTATCATATTTTCAAAGCAAGACAGAAAACAGCATTTACTAAAATTGATTCAAGTGTTTACAATCAACAACCATGTGTAAGAGCTCTTTTTAAGATATTTTTAAAAGTAAAGGGTGTGAGCTGAAGTGAAAGGGTAAAGATTATAGAAATGCAGTGCTAAGTATGATAAGCCATGGTTTCTTATACAAAGAAGTTCAGGTACTCAACTCCACCAAAAAGGGCAAAAACCCCTCAAAAACCAGAGTGGAGTTTGCTCTGAGAACCACAGCATGATCTGAAACAGGAATCGCTATGCAGTTATTGACTTTTCCTAAGTAACAGTATAAAAAAAACCAAAACCACACCCTCCTGAGGAAGTGGAAGCATAACTACCTCTGGAAGAATCAGAAGTTCTCACTGAGAGCTTGCATGCCTGATCCTGTGTGTCACTGCAGAACTGCTGCTGAGCTCCTATTCTCCACTTGCCTCCCATGGAGCTCAAAGCTTAAGTTGGCAGCTCTGAAAGTTCTCACTGAAAATGGTTCAAACTGTTTACCATCACATCCTTCCACACATGCAAAAAACCACAATGTCAAAAGTCACAGACACTTTTTCAAAAACATGAAAATCATGGAATTCATAACTCTTATGACAGCCATGACAAAAATGCAGGTTTATTGATGGGTCTGCAGAAAGTTCATGTAACCTTAGACTCTTCTGTGGAGGGTGAGTTGGAGGGCATAATATGGTTCATTTTGCATTATGGAAATTTTTTCCTATTTTCTTAGAACAATTTAAAGCCTGAAAAGAGCATTGGATGCACATGAATTTCATTTTCGCGTATTTTTCAATAAATCAACATGAAAAAAAAAATCTAATTTGTGACAGCGCTCAATACGAGTAAATCAAGACAGAAAAATTAAATAGAAAAAAAGAAAAAACTAGCAGAGAGAAATGAACTATACAGATACGAAAAATGGGATAACAAGATCTCGCAGTGCCAGATTGCTACTGCAGTAGGTATGCCACAGAAAAGAAGATCTAACTTTAATCAGTAATTTCTCTAGCTTTCTGTTCAAAAACTTAGAGGGAGAGAGGGAAATTCTTTGAGTCCACCTGAATCCAACAAAGTGAGCAGATACCAATGCATGCAGCATGGGAAATAAACAGGAAGAGCTGGAGATGTGTGCACACGAGCAGGGCTACAACCTCATTGGCATCACGGAGATGTGGTGGGACGACTCGTACAACTGGAGTGTCAACATGGAGGGGTATAGGCTTTTTAGAAAGGACAGGAAGGGGAGACGATGAGGGGGTATCGCTCTCTACATCCACAACTGGCTGGAGTGCGTGGAGCTCCACCTGGGGGTGGAGGAGGAGCTGACAGAGAGCTTATGGGTCAAGATTAGAGGCCGGGGACGGACAGGGGACGTTACGGTGGGGGTCTGTTACAGGCCGCCTGGCCAGGACAGAGCAGACGAAGCGCTCTATAGCCAGACAGGAGCAGCCTCACGGTCACAGGCCCTGGTCCTCATGGGGGACTTCAACCACCCTGACATCTGTTGGAGAGACAACACGGCAGGGCACAGGCAGTCCAGGAGGTTCCTGGAATGCGTGGACGACAACTTCCTCCTGCAGGCGATAGAGGAGCTGACAAGGAGGGGTGCCATGCTCGACCTTGTGCTCACCAACAGGGAGGGGCTGGTGGAGGATGTGAAACTGAAGGACAGCCTTGGCTGCAGCGACCACGACATGGTGGAGTTCAAGATCCACGGGGCAGTGAGGAAACTACACGGCAAGCTCTCAGCCCTAGACTTCAAGAAGGCAGACTTCAGCCTCTTCAGGGACCTGATGGGCCAAGTGCCATGGGAGGCGGTCCTGGAGGGAAGAGGGGCCCAGGAAAGTTGGTCCACATTCAAGGAGCACCTCCTCCAAGCTCAGCAGAGGTGCATCCCAATGAAGAACAAGTCGGGCAAAAAGGCCAGGAGGCCTGCATGGATCAGCAAGGAGCTCCTGCACGAACTGAAAGTGAAGACGAAAGCCTATACAGGGTGGAAGCGGAGTCAGGTAGCCTGGGAGGTCTACAAAGAGGCTGTGCGAGTGGCCAGGGATCGGGTGAGGAATGCTAAAGCCCTGGTGGAATTGAATCTGGCCAGGGATATAAAAAGCAAGAAAAGCTTCTATAGGTATGTAGGGGACAAAGTAAAGTCCAAGGAGAATGTAGGCCCCCTCCAGAAGGAAACTGGTGTCCTGGTTACCTGGGACACAGAGAAGGCTGAGGTGCTCAATGACTTTTTTGCCTCTGTCTTCACTGATAAGGGCTCTTGTCTCGCCACCCAAGCTGTGGAAGGCACAAGCAGGGACTGTAAGGATGAAGAACTGCCCATTGTACTCGAAGAGCAGGTTCGGGAACATCTGAGGAACTTAGAGGTGCACAAGTCCATGGGACCTGATGAGATCCATCCGCGGGTCCTGAGGGAACTGGCGGATGAAGTTGCCAAGCCACTGGCCATCATATTTGAGAAATTGTGGCGGTCTGGTGAGGTCCCCGATGACTGGAAGAGAGGGAACATAACCCAAATTTTTAAAAAGGGGAACAAGGAGGACCCAGGCAACTACAGTCCAGTCAGCCTCACCTCTGTGCCTGGCAAGGTCATGGAGCAGATTCTCCTGGCAAGGCACATGGTGAGCAAGGAGGTGGTTGGTGACAGCCAACATGGCTTCACCAAGGGCAGATCGTGCCTGACCAACTTGGTGGCCTTCTATGACGGGGTGACAGCATCGGTGGACAAGGGACGAGCAACGGATATCATCTACCTGGACTTGTGCAAAGCTTTTGACAGTGTCCCGCACGACATCCTCTCTCTAAACTAGAGAGACATGGGTTTGATGGACGGACCACTCGGTGGATAAGGAGTTGGCTGGATGGCCACACTCGGAGAGTGGTAGTCAACGGCTCGACGTCCAAGTGGAGACCGGTCACGAGTGGCGTCCCTCAGGGGTCCGTGCTGGGCCTGGCCCTGTTCAACATCTTTGTTGGCGACATGGACAGTGGGATAGAGTGCACCCTCAGCAAGTTCTCCAACGACACCAAGCTGTGTGGTGCTGTCAACACGCTGGAAGGGAGGGAGGCCATCCAGAGGGACCTTGACAGGCTGGAGAGGTGGGCCTGTGCCAACCTCATGAAGTTCAACCAAGCAAAGTGCAAGGTCCTGCACCTGGGTCATGGCAATCCCAGGCACAAATACAGGCTGAGCAGAGAATGGATCGAGAGCAGCCCTGAGGAGAAGGACTTGGGAGTGCTGGTGGATGAGAAGCTTAACATGAGCAGAGAATGTGCCCTTGTGGCCCAGAAGGCCAACCGCATCCTGGGTTGCATCAAGAGGAGCGTGGCCAGCAGGTCAAGGGAAGTGATTTTCCCCCTCTACTCTGCCCTGGTGAGACCCCAGTACTGTGTCCAGTTCTGGAGCCCCCAACACAAGAAGGACATATACCAGTTGGAGCAGGTCCAGAGGAGGGCCACGAAGATGATAAGAGGGCTGGAGCACCTTTCCTATGAGGACAGGCTGAGAGAGCTGGGGCTGTTCAGCCTGGAGAAGAGGAGGCTCCAGGGAGACCTGATAGCCGTCTTCCAGTACCTCAAGGGGGCCTACAAGAAAGATGGGGAAAGGCTGTTCAGTAGGGCCTGTTGTGACAGGACAAGGGGTAATGGTTTTAAAATAGACGGGGGTAGATTTAGATTGGATATTAGGAAAAAATTTTTTACAATGCGGGTTATAGAACCCTGGAACAGGTTGCCCAGAGAGGTGGTGGAAGCCCCAGCCCTGGAAACGTTCAAGGCCAGGCTGGATGAGGCTCTGAGCAACCTGATCTAGTCGGGGATGTCCCTGCTCCTTGCAGGGGGGTTGGACTAGATGACCTTTGAAGGTCCCTTCCAACTCTAACCATTCTATGATTCTATGATTCTATCAAATAGTACCATGTAAGTCCTAGAAAACATATTTGAAGGTGAGAAAGCATCTGATTATGTATTTGAATTCAGTGTGTTGGATTCATCAAGTAAAAGTAAGTTCCCAAAGAAACAGTGCTCTTCTGCATCAGGCCACCCTCCTCGCTATTTGAAGAATAATACTCATGGAAGAATTGGCAAAGCATTGGTGATACAAGCTTCACTGATAAACTCTTTCATTCATATTGAAGCAGAAACTTTGTTATCAGCAACATGCTGCAAGAGAATATAAGGCCTCTCAGGTTCTTACAAGTACATCCCTTAATTTCTAATGGCAATAAGGAAATAATTTTTAAAAGAATTGAAAGATATTATTCTCACACACACTTTTTTTTCTATTGAGAAACTAAGGTCTCTTGTCTTTCCCAAGACATAGTATTACATCCTACTACTGCAAGCCTAAAGGCACAGTAGGGAGAGAAAACTATACCTCTGATGTTAAATTAGAGCTTTCCATACCAAAATAAGTTGCCTGGTATTCCTCTTCTTTTCCAGGGTGAGTGCTCCAATAGTTTCAATTCTACATAAATCATACTGTTTCGTATTTTTTAAAAAATATTTTCCACCGTAACATCACAACAGTCCATATTTCTCATTCACAGTTAAGTAACAACTCTACCTGTAACTATAAAAAAGATTTAATGGAAAGGTGACATTCAGAAAATAGGAAAATACTGTATATGCTTTAATACAATTTGACAGCTGGAAACTAACATCATTAAATACTACAGAAACTGTTTGAGATATACCAGCATGCATAGATGAAGGTCTTATGAACAGATCAGCTGATTTAGCAGTCTGCTGACACTAAAAACAAGGTGTTGCACGACTGTTCCCTCCTAACCTTCTTCTCCCTCCTCCACCATTACATCTAATTTAGGCAGTCTTACTCCCTTTCTAAAAGCATACTTTTTATGGCTTTTGCTCAGTTAATTTTTTAACAGGAGAGTGAAGTAAGGCAGTGGGATTCTGCTGAGGGCTGTAACAGGTCTGCACAGTAAATGGTAAAAACATGCAAGCAGGAACTGGGGACTTAGGGAAAAGAGAGTCATTAAAAAGAGACAGGTAAATTAATCCCATCTACAAAACTGCAGATCTGCTCATTCTTATTTGTAATTGCCAAATAAATTTTCATTTTCACAAAGTAATCTGCTCATCTCTCTGTCATTTAGGTTTTTAGGTCATTCTTCAAATACTCACCATGAGTAAGACAGTTTATGGCATTTGCCAGATTTGTTATCTGTTCTGCTTCTGTGTACCTACATTGAGGGAACATAACCTTTAGCATACAACCACAAGATAAAAAAATACATGTGATTAATACTTAATATAATGAATTAATGGTGGTAGAGATAATGTTAAGCCCAGGAAGAGGGAGGGGTGGGGGGAGGTTATCTTGTTCTCTGTCTCTTTATCCTGCTGTTTTTAGTAATACATGAATAATTTTCCTCAAGTTGAGTCTGTTTTCCCTGTAACGGTAACTTTAAGCATCTCTCCCTGCCCTTACTTCAAACCTTGAGCCTTTTTTTTCCTTATATTATCTCTCCCTATTCTCTCAGAGGGTGGGGGTATGAGAGAGAGACTGCGTAGTCTGGCCCCGACTGAGGCTAAACTACACTACGACAGGGTGTTGATCAACAACCAATTGAATATGAGCCAGCAGTATGTCCAGGTGGCCAGGAAATCAATAGCATCCTGGTTTGTATCAGGAAGTGTGGCCAGCAGGACTAGGGAAGTGATAATCCCCCTGTACTTAGCACTAGTGAGGTTGCACCTCGAATACTGCATTTCATTTTGGGCCGTGGAACCGACCTCCTCCACTCTTTCGGCAAACAAGGAATGGGTGATGTCATTTTGGTCACATAAATGAGAGAACAGCATTAAGTATTTTATTCAGTACTGCATACAGATTTGTCTTAAAAGTGAAAGAAAGACTGCATTAGAGCTTCTTTCTGCATGGCCTGGAAAAGGGAATTAAAAGACTATGCACACAACAAGGGTTTTTCTGCAATTGACCGCTACTATTACAACAACGTGTATTTCCCATATGGATGCACTCATTTTTCAGAAAATGAAAAAAGTATTTGTCATGGCAAGCCTCAAATAAGTTTCAATGAACTTAAGACAGAAAAAAACAGTTTTACTAGAGTGCGAGTAACCACATAGGGATTATAAATTCCTTTACATTTGTCCTCTCTTTTACACTTACCTGTTTAGCCAGATTCTCAAGCAGAAGACTGAAGAATTACTTTAACCTTCAGATATGTCTTAACAATTTTTAGTATTTAATAAAATAAAGGTGTGCAAGCCACACACTTTAAGATTGGTTCCGGTAAGACTGTAAGCATATTTGCAACAACGGAAGTTCTAAAACACATGCACCTGCAAGTACTCTAAAAAGGTTATTTTCATTCCACTTATTTAGATTACAACACACATTATTTGGATCTCAAAGTAAGGGATGGCCTCACAAACTTGATGGAGTTACACAAATGTAACCAAATACATGGCTATGAAACTCACTGTACAACCACAGTAAGAGCTTAAAATGCAAGAGGTAAATTCTGTTATTCATTCCATGTGACAAAAATTTCACCCCTAAAAAACTCTGCAGCCACAAAGGGAACATCTATACTTCACCAATTGCCGTACAATATACACTCAAGATAGCCTTTTGGCATACAAGTTTGAGTAAGACTACTGAAAATATACTTATTTAATACCCATTACATAATTTCTTGCCCTGTAAGGATTAGTTGATGTCTTCAATGTTCTGGTATCAAAAAATAACATGAAAGCAGAGAGACAGAAATAGAACCTCATGATTTGTAACTGTTTCAAGAATTATTTTATAAACCGTAACACTACAATTAAGTAAAGTTTATTGTGCAAGATGCACTTAGAATTCACGCTTCCTAGTAGGTACTAATGGATGAATTAGCTTGTAACTAAGAATTCTGCTGAGCAATGAAGTTTAATACAGCTTTTATCACCCTCAACCCTTCAGGCTTTTTGTACTGTCATAGTTTATCAGCAAGTTATTCCCATGAACAGGAGACAACATTGTCACTTTATCTTAGCAGGCATTCTTGCTGATCCTCTAGCCAGAGGGCTCTAACGTTAATAGAACAATAGCCACTATTCAAAACTGTCCTTTTCTGCCAATAGGCTGCACCTACCATTTCAGTAGTCAATGAAAAAAAACAACAGTGAGCCTAAAGGTTACTGGGGACTGAATTTGTGGAGGAAGTGCTTGAATGAAAACACAGACACTCATGAACGCATTTTTCCGTCACCTGCAATGGACAGACCGCAGATACAATTTTGCACATGCAAAAGAGAACTATTTTCTACGCCTTTGAATAAGTTAAACTATTTGTGTAAGTCAGTTACAGTTCTTCTTTCACCTGGCCACTGGAAATTTTGCAGGAGAAACTTCTAATCATACAAATTATAGACAGGATTTGAGAGACTGCCCACAAAACCAACCTGTAGAGCAAAATATGTTACGTGACTGAAAAAAAAATCTCCAATTAAGGATGATCATATTATTTTGATCAACTTTTTTGAAGACATGCCAAATAAAAAATAAGAATATTGTAACAGTTTCAATAGTTATAATCCTTTAAAAATATCATTGGATTTTGATTAATACATAAAGTAGTATAAACACTGTTTTCTTGATGAGTCTTTTTCTGAAAGACTTTTAAATTCAGTTATACAGAAAGGGTATAAGGTGGTGTCTCAATGTTGCTTTAAAATTCCAACAATTATAACTCTTTTTTTTTTCTGGGCAGAGGTGGTATTAAAAAACCCAACAGCTTCAATTAAAAATATTCTTTTCACTGGATCATACATTTGTTTTTAAAAATAATAATTTGCTTTTAATTCCATTTCTGCACTTCAATAGCAATTGAAGATTATTGCCACATGTAATTCAATGACATTTTCCATTTAAAATGCTTAGCATAAAGATATTATTCTCAGCATGAATACAACAAAGGCTGTGACACAAAACATCAGTAATTTCAAGTAGCCAAATATTTCTTCTTCATTTAAGCAGTTACTTTTCCAAATGAGAAAAACATACTTTGTTGATGAAAGGTTATTTTAACTTCAAACATATTATATCTCCAATATACAAATTCACATTTTAGACTGCTAAAGTGTTTTGTTTGTTTGTTTTAAATCTTACAATCTGTTTTTCTTTGGGCAATTTAACAAAATGGATAGTTTCAGATACCATAACTTGCAACCAAAACAGCTAGCAACCTGAACATACCTAAGAAACAGCTTAATAACTATTTGTTTTAGGCTACTGTGAATGAACAGTAAATTGATCAATGTTGAATTACAAGGAAAAAAAAATGAGTACATAAAGCATCTATGAAATATATGTTTACATAAAAAGAACGAGTACCTAAAGCAATCTATTAAACCATCTGAAACCTGGATCACATCTTCCTTATAAAATACATCACTAGAATACTCCAAAGTAGATTGTACTTAATATCCCTACCTAAGTCTTGAAGAAGCTGCCAGTTTGAGTGTTTCACAGATAAAATGCATTCAAAGTAATAATAATTAAAAAATTGCAGTCCAGAGCAAGCTGAACATACTAAATCCATCCTCTTTTCCTGGAGGTGATTATACAACTGCTGACCTCAATTCACAATAAAAGTATGTTTTTCCATTTTGTGTTCTAGTCACTGAAACAGCCACACAACTTACTTGTTTGAGAAAGCTATCTTAAAGAGGGCAAATATATCCATAAAAATTAGCATGGACCCTATCTTCTACCACAATAGAAGGAGTAATAAATGATTGATTCACTATCATCTATTCCATGTACAGTGAATTTCAGCATGCATGCACTTTTAAAGACAATACGACGCTAACGAATCACAAACACTGGTACTAGGACAGTAGTTAATGTACCCACACTCAGAAATATTCGCCATTCCATACACAACCTATCACTTCCAGATTAGATGTTATGATCTCACAATTACATTCAGACATTAATCCCATCATGAAAGCCCTACCAACTTACATCCTTTTCTGAAGAAACATGATTCCTATGTCTCATGAAGCCATGAGACTCATCTCAGAACTGCACACGTGAGAATGAGAATAAACTAATCCTGCCTTCAGTCAGATTCTCTATCATCTATCCATTCTCACTCTGTCCTGCCACTCACTTTAATTTCCTTTCTCATAGTCTCACAAGCCTCTACCTCCCACAATCTAACCCTGCCACTCTCATGTGCTCCTCACTGACCTGGTCCCCATATTCTTCTCACTTCTTAAAACTTCCTGGTTTTGTCTACTATATTCTTCTGACCCTTTCCTTTCTTGCCTATTTCTACCGATATCTCTTATCCCTTGTCTTTTCCACCCATCCTCCTCTCCTGTTTTCTGAGAAGACAAAATCATTTCAACCTCATAGGGAAGACAGAGAGGTGACATTTTTGCCTGAAGCACCTTCATTTGGACCATCTATATATATTAAAGCAAAATGGGGATCATTTTGGTCAGATGAGGCTATAGTTTTAGTATTATTTACAGTGACAGAATGTGGAAGCTAATCTTGTTTCATAAAGCTTCACAAATTTGAACAAAACTCACTTAAATTCCTACTGAAAAGTGTAAGGAAAAATTTCAGATTCTGCAATCTGTCCTATAGACAGGACAAATCATGTCCTATCCGCTAAAAAGAAATTACAGATTCACCTGTTCATCCAGGCAGGACTATTCATCCACTTTCATTAGTGGCCTAACAGCAGTGCATTAAATTTTTAAGGGAGGTGAATAACGTATTTGAAGACCACTCTGATTCAACTTACAGACATTACTTAAATACAATAATAATGATTGGCCATCTATATTAAAGTATAAGTGTTGTCACATATTGTAGTTTCAAAAATGTCTCTGAATTCTGAACCACATTAACTGACACTATTAAAGCAATATATTCAAAAACAGAAGGAAAAATGGAATGAGAATCTAAATAGGAGTCACCAGACTTAGTGTCTGGAGTGAGCTAGACATAACATCCCATACCTATTAATATATATTACAGTATTATGCTGTAGGCAGTCCAGGAGACTCCTGGAGTGTATCAATAACTTCTTAAGCCAAGTCATAGACAGCCCTATCAGAGGGGATGCGATACTGGACCTGATGGTCAGCAATACAAGTGAGCTAATCAGTGACACCCAGACTGGAGGACGCCCAGGCTGCAGTGATTATGCACTGGCGGAGTTTGCAGTCCTGAGCAAAATGGGTCAGGTGAAAAGTCAGGAGCCTGAATTTCAGGAAAGCAACCTTCCAGCTGCTCAAGGAGTTAGTCAATAGGACCCCCGGGGAAACTGCCCTCAGGAACAAGGCAGCAGAACAAACTGGCAGACATTTTCCATAGAGTGCAAGGGCTCTTGATCTCCATGTGTAAAAAATCAGGAAAGGAAGGCAAGAGACAAGCATGGATGAGTCAAGACCTGCTGGTCAAACTAAACAGCAAGAAATAAATGCATAGGCAGTTGAAGCAGGGTAGGTGTTCTGGTATAAGGATACTGCCTGATTGTGTAGGGATAGGGTCAGGAAGGCCAAAGCACAGCTGGACATTAATTTGTCAAGGGATGACATCCAGAGGGACCTGGACAAGCTTGAGAAGTGAGCCCATGTGTATCTCATGAAGTTCAACAAGGCCAAGTGCAAGGTCCTGTATATGGCCCGGGTAACCCCTGGTATCAATACAGACTGGAGGATGAAGGGATTGAGAGCAGCCCTGCTGAGAAGGACTTGGGGATAGAGGTGGATGAAAAGCTGGACATGAGCTGGCAATGAGTGCTCCCAGCCCAGAAAGCCAACCGTATCATGGGCTGTGTAAAAAGAAGCATGGCCAGCAGGTCAAGGGTGGTGCTTTTGCCTCTCTACTCCGCTCTTGTGAGACCTCACCCGGAGTACTGCATCCAGCTCTGGATTCTTCAGAACAAGACAGACATGGACCTGTTGGAACAAGTCTAGTTCAGGGCCACAAAAATGATCTGAAGGGCTGGAGCACCTCTCCTATGAAGAAAGGCTGAGAGAGTTCGGGTTGTTCAGCCTGGAGAAAAGAAGGCTCCAGGGAGACCTTATTGTGGCCTTTCAGTGTGTAAAAGGGGCTTTTAAGAAAGAGGGGGACAACTTTTTAGTAGGGCCTGTAGCGATATGACAGAGGGATAATGATTTTAAACAAAGAGGGTAGATTTAGAGTACATATAAGGAAGAAATTTCTTATGGTGAGGGTGGTGAAACACTGGAACATGTTGCCCAAAGAGGTGGTGGATGCTCCTCCATCCCTGGAAGCATTCAAGGTCGTGATGGTCAGGGCTCTGAGCAACCTGATCTAGTTGAAGATGTCCCTGGTCATTGTAGGAAGCTGGACTAGATGACCTTTAAAGGTCCCTTCCAACTCAAACCATTCTATGATTCTACGATATCATAATTTTTAGCAAAAACACTCCTATTTCATTGTTACATGAACGTTACAAAAGAATCAGTCAAGTAATGCAAAATACCACTTCTTAAACTTGCTTTATTTCTTGGCAACAACTATCAATACCAAAATCTTGTTTTATCACATCTTCTGTATACTTGTAGTCTTCTGACATTTACAACAGAACAAACAGCAAAAATTCTAAACTTAGAACATTTCTAAATTTTTAAGTTCCACATAAAGGTCTGAGAATTGCTCCTCTGAAGCAAAGGATGATAATGCACCAGTATTCTGCACTTATGTGCAGAATAAGCTATTAGCTCACTCAAATTGTCTAGACAAGTTTAGCAACTTGCTTATTATAAAATATACAAAAATTGCAAAGCAATTCTAGTGCCCAAGATACTCAGACGTGCTTTCAAAATTTATACACAAGATGAACACGTAGAAAGCAAGTATTTTCAAGATATATTGAAGAACTCAAACTATTTAACTTCCTGAAAAGCACACTAGAACTGAAAGATAGTTTAAGTAAATAAATACGATGCTAAGGAAACATCAACATAATTACTCATATACAATAACTATACTGAAAATTCAATCCCTCAAAGAGGATTACATGATGAAAGGCAGCACAATGACAAGCACCTGAGATAGCTGAGGACTCAAACACTATGACATGGAATGGACATCTACATACTAACAAATACAAATGCATATGTGTGCATATATATAGATATCTAGATATATTTCCCCTGGCTTCAAATGAATTTTATATTCATATTTTCTAATTACTGTCTGACTTCAAGGAGAATAAAGTTGTAAAGAATTTTTCATCTCAAAAGACAAAGCCACAAATTAATAGATTCTGTAAAAAGATTTGTGTTCTTAATTAAGCATTGCCTTGAAGGAAGAGAACCACATACTTTACTTGCAAGTTATCTGAAACACTGTCATTCTGAGAAGCTCATGTCATGAGCAGAAAAGTGACAATTTGAATTTAACAAGCACAACAGGTTGCCAAACTAAGATTACATCTAACAATGTTTCCCAGTGCATCAGGCTCTTTCCTGCTCCTGCTGACCTTTCAACACGTGGTTCAGAGACTACTGGATTAGAGCTGTTAACAAGTGACAGGTGCAGCCAATTAAACAAGCAATGACGTAACCGTGACTTCCAGTCTTAAGCATGAGGCTTGTTCAGCAAATAATGCTTTTCCATCAATGAGCTCAGTATGGCTGCTTATCAGCCAAACTTAAGAAGAACTTCAAAAGCCTGGTACCGCTGACATACTTCTCATTAAAAAGTGATTTTGCCGTGAAGTTATCCAACTGTGACTATGGTATGCTTTGCTGTTCTTCAACTTGGGAAGTTGTCAAACAATGTGCTTTTACCCTTTTACTACGAGGATCACAAATTTTCAAGTACACAATGAGTCAAAATGAGACGAAAATAGTGGTAAGAATTGTATATCAGTTTAAATCTCTCAAAAAAGAAACAAGAAACCAAGTAGTTGCAATATAGCCCAGCAATAAGTATGAAAAAAAAGATTTTGATATTACAACTTGGAATATAGTGTTTGCTCAACTTTAGGTTTTCCTGATGGTCCAAAACATTTTTAGAAACAGTTCAAAACTAAATCAATCTACAATCCTATCAATAGTCCTTTCCTAATGTTAGTTACCACATAATCTATAGTGATCAAAATTTTTCTGAGTTTGTCTTTTCTGTTACAATTTGAGGCATAATGTGCGGGAAAGCATTAAAGTTTTGCTTACCTGAGGATGTATTCCACTATCAAACTGGCCCATCCAGATCATTAACGTTTCATGTTTTAACCTTTGTCTTATGTCTTTTTAATGAATGAGTATGTATTAAACTGTAAGTTCTTTGAGACTGATACTTATTTTATTTATCCATTATTTCCAGGAAAAAAGAATATTGTCATATAAAACACCTAGGTAGCAGTTACCAGATTTTCTGGACCATAAACGACTTCTCAGGTTAACTGTAGACTACAAATACATCATCATCACCCATCTAACTGAATATACTAAAAAACGTATGTAGTACCATTAAATACTGTCCTGGTTCTGGCTAGGATAGAATTAATATTCACCTGAGCTGGGTGGAGAACTGAAGCTCGTAGCCCCTATGGCTGGGATAATTAGCTAATTAGCTAACAGCTGGGGTTAATTTACCCAAATTAGCCAAAGGGCTATTCCATCCATCTGACATCATGCTCAGTATATAAGTGAGGAGGATGCTGAAGGGAGCCTCCTGCTACTTGGAAGAAACTAGGTGTGGAGATTTGTTGTAAGGCATTATACTGTATTTGTATTCCACCACTGTTTTGTTTTCTTCTGTCATTACTGTTAAATTTACTTTTTGTTCAATCTCAACCCACGTGGTTTTTTCCTGGTTGTCTTTTGTTTACCAATTCTCCCCCTATTCTCTCGGAAGGTGGGGGGAGCGAGAGAGAGACTGCATAGTCTGGTCCTGATCGCGGCTGAACTACGACAAATACTTATAATAAGACCTCATAGCAGTCAATGGATGCCAACTTGGAACAACTCAGTTATAACACAGAGTGGTACAATCAGTTCAGTATAGGGAGAGATGGTGTTCTGGGATCTCCCCCAAAGTCACAACAGCAGCAAGCTGCAGATAGTCTTTGTGTCTAGGCTTAGGAAGAGATATGTCATAAAATCGACCTCTACCTAGCACACAGATGCAACAGAAGACCATACAGAAACTAAACACTGGGTGAGCTGGGGACATAGTGTGATTTACTAGCCCAACACAGCACCAGCCACTGTTGGCCTGAAGAACCATATGAATTTAGCAGCAGATCACAAAGCATCTAGCCAGACACACGTGTGAAGACAGCAGGCTGACAAGCCTCACCTGTAACAGCCATCTCCAGAGACAGATGAAGTCTGAAAAGGGCAAAGATTGTTTAAATGAGACATAAAACCAACTGGTTCTTTCCCACGCCAGGTCTGTCGTTCCTCCCTTGTGTTCCAAGCACACAAACTTAGTGCAAAGACAGCTAACTTCATGGTTATCAAGTAAGGTCCAACGGAATCTACCAGTCTAACTTAGCATCAGATATATTGGACCAAGTATGGCTCCCAATGAGACACCTGCATACCTTGGTATTATATTCCCCAGTATTTTGAGAGGGCTTCTCATGGTGCTTGGTTTGTTTTTTCTTCCCCCCATCCCCCGCCCTGGTAAATACATAAATCCCACTTTGGCTCAGTATGTTCCAATAAAGCCTCCACATTCTGGAGGTTACAAGCACTATGCAGAAACAGCCAGTAATTTTCTAGAAGTTGGATTAGGTGCAGCCTAGGTGTTGCAGAAACAGGCTCAATAAGCCACGCTGACTCCACACATCACCATATGGTCCAAAATGGTCAACTCCATCGTTGTAAGAACATGTGCTAGTATAGAGATGCTGGGTCACTCGATAGGCTGGGTATGACTTACTAACTTTGATTCCACATTGCCGTAACATGGTTAATTCAGCCTTCAAAATTACGTTCTCTTTGCAGACAGTTAAGCCACATTTCCGTAGCACTGCACAAAATCCACTAAAACTCAGAATGCCTTCTCACCTTCTTTTGAAGCAATACTTCTTCCTTCTGTAACATTGCTTAGCTAGACATGGGCAGATAACACAGCACGCTACATTATTCTCTTCTGCCCACTTTTATGACCCTTAATCTCTCTGATGCCTCAAAGCAATTCCCCTAATTTACTGGGAAGGGAAGAGGCAGTACCACTAATTGTCTGAGCTCTGGGACCCGAAAACATGCCATAGGAAAAGAAGTTAATTGCAGGAGACAAATGAAAACTCACAGGCAAGAGCCTGTGAAACTGCGTATTTTGTACCACTACATTTTGCACTGCTGTTCCCACTACAATTAGGACTATCGGTTTCACAAGAGCTCTTCCCTCATGTGAGATGCTCTAATATCCCTGAGAGTAACAAGCTGACTGAATAGCTATCCTGTAGCATTAGTCCAGCCCTTTAACACCTTCTTGGTAATAAAAGCAAGTCTATACAAAATGCCATGCTTTGTAGAAGACGGCGGTGCTTGGTCTAGTTATTAGTAAAAGCAGCTTGGGACAAAGACCATTTTATCAGTGTATGCTCCAGTAAAACAAGAAGAAACTACATGAATGAGTTTTCTGTCATAGAGACACCTATTTTTGACATATTACAATACAAAAGAAACATTATATTCTAGTTAAACATATGATATTTGGCCTTGATACATTGATTCTACCAGCATCTTTAATTTTATATTAAAGATCCAGGCAAATTCAAAGAATAAGCAGCTGCACAGAGAAAAGGGTGAAGCTGGTTATTGGTAATTTGCTGCCAAATGCTTGAATAAAAAATGATACCAAATGGGATTTTTTTTTCCTTAACTTGGCCTCAGATGTTATTTTAACAAGGTAAAAATACTTTTAAATAGAAAAGAGATCATTAACTAATCACTGTCCTTTTATTTATGACAACAGATACAGCTAAAGTTACATAGACCTACATTTTAGAGCCCATTTAGAAAAACCCCATATTTCTAAATTTTCATTTTATGTTAGGGATTAAAGCCTAAAGAATGGAAAAGGACTAACAACGGAGGAAAAAAAAAAAAAGAATTCAACAGCTCTTTCTGTTATCTGAAAAAAAACAGATATGACATCTGAAGTTGACATATTTTTCTGTCATCTTCAGGCACCCCAAAACAGAAAGAACAGTTACGATAAATTAAGCAGTACCAAAAAAAAAAGAGCAACAGGGCCATGCAATTTGCGTCCAACTAGAAGGAGAAAGAAGCAGAAGAAACCATAAGGTTATATTGCTATTTATGAAGAGAAAATTTAACTCAGATTATTATAAGCCTGTCAGTGATAAACTGTTCTTGATGAAAAATAACAGAACCATTAACTTAGAACCATTAAAAAATTACTTTATTTCCACTCTATGTAGACAAAAAGAAAAGAGACTGCCAAACTACGTTGTGTGACGGAAGAAAACATAGTATAATTTTTGACCAAGTTTACACATGACAAAGACAGGGGAAATGCCTGTAAAATGCCACAACAGGAAGGTTAATGCTCAATCTACTTAATTTATTGAAGTTCAAGGGTGATGTCTCCACAATTTGCAGATGAAGATGAATGTGCATGAGTGAGAGGAGTGAAAAAGGGTCTAATGGCTCTAAGTTGAGCCAAAAGGCAGACTCAAAAGAACTGGCATTTTTATTTCTTAAAGAAGTAAGGCACTTACCAAAGAAAATTTTAGTGGGGTATCTTTCAACATAAATCTCTACATTAAAATGAGATTTTTTTTTTTCCCACTGGAAGATAAGAGTGAGATAAAAAAAAAATTTAAGAGAGTCTTGTATGCTCTATTAGGTAAAACACTGGATTAAATGATCATAGCAGTCTTTTTTGCCTTATCCTCTCAAAGGCCAGGCGTTTTGGACGTTTTCCACTTTCATTAGATAAACAGCTTCTTCTCATTAGAAGTAGATATACCCTTATAAAGACTCAAGTTGGGTTTTCTTTATTCCTGCTGACACAAATTCTATTCAGAACCTTGAATAATACATATTAGATCTTTTTGCAGAAATGATCAATGCAAGTGCTTGTCATGACAATTTACATGAAACACATTTCTGATAAAACATTTAAAATAATTATAAGCATAAGGAACTATTAGGAAACTATTATGTTCTCCATGTTTAACTTACTTTAAAGTCAAGAGATCATACGAAACAGAAATCGGTTTCTATACACTTTTTATAGAATACAGGGACTGAAATTCATTAAAGTTACAGTTGCTGAATAAAACACCACAATTGTTTTTTTTCAGAATCAACTCATCTTATTTACAAGGCTTTGCTTTAATTATGTGCAAGGCATTCTGATCAAAAAGGGAATATTTCACTCTATATACTCTTGACCAAAAGTCTGCCCAGTAATGAACCTCAAAACTTTGTTCTTCAAAACATAATTCCTAAAATTTATTGTAAAACTTTTTACCATGTTTAGTCAGTTTTACTGAAATCAGAGACTCAGTGAACTAGTAAGGCTTGTAAATGCCATGTTTTACTTCCTTGTTCTCAAATAAACTCCCATATCCTCAAAGAGACAAAAATTTGAGCTGCAAGAAGTTATCCAATTTACCATTAATTTCAAGCAAGTAATCTCACATAAAGAAAGTGGAGGTGAAAAGAAAAAAAACCTCCAAATTCCATACTAAAATGCAGCAGTAAAGATACATTCACACACACATACAAATCTTAAAATTGTTGATCTTTCACTATAAAATTTTTTTGCATAAATATCTATGACAAATACAGATTACACTCACAAGCACAAAGGGCACTGAAGTGTGTTTTTGAGCACGTAATTCATAAATGTAAAAATAACACTTTAAAAGGCTAGGGCAGAATATTACTTATACTTACCGTTCTATCAACATACTCAAGTCGGCTGCCTTTAAGTAGAATACAGGCACGTTTTCAAAAGGATGTAATAATTTTTGTTGTCTCTGTAACCATAAGCTCCATGAACAGTGCCGTACATTGAGGTATAATACTATTTATACTAGTGCTATTCAATATAAAATTCAAGAGATCAGCACAAAGAGGCAGAAATCAATACATAAAATCAGTGGCTGCATGTCTAAATTAAAAACAGAGCTCATCAACTAATAGAAAGTTACACATGCTTTGCAAGTAAAATCCTTCACTGCTTAAGTGGTACAGTCTATTAACTGGGATAGTAAGCAGAGTTATCATTTATACCCAAATAAATTTGAAACTGTGAAGTTTAACAAATAACGGTAAAACGACTGAATCTGAAGGATATTATTATTAGTAGTACTATTTTTTAGGTACCTATATAAAGCTTTAAATTGTTAATGTGGAAAAAGAAACACCATATCATATAATCACATTCACTTTTTACAAAAAAAATCCAATGCAAAAAAAAAGCTTCAAACAAACTAAATTGAATAATTTGAATTTGTGAGAGATTTTGCAGAAGCAGCACTTAAATATTTAACAATATGTTTGTGAAAATCCATCAATGAGTAATAAAATAGCAACAAAATACAGACTGAAATTACAACTACTAACATTTACAACAAAAATTAGGCTGTTTACAGGAGAAACAGAACACATACACATATTGCTTTAACTTCCATAGAATCTGCTACATAATTTCAATTCAAAATACAATTATAGTCTTCTCATTCTAGGAGTTCAAAAATGGGATGAAAAAGTACTATTATCATGCAAGAAATCAGAAAGAACAACTGAAAGACTTTCACAAGACTGGATTTGTAAAGTTCACTGCAGAATTTAGTCCAGGAAGGCTAACCTACAAATACAGTCCACAATGATGAGTTCAGGAATACTTGACAGCATTAAAGATTAAGACCAAAAAACCATGGTAAAGTTCAGGGTTTGTTTTGTTCCTTTCCCCTCCGTCCCCCTGAAATATTAATCATAGAGAATCAATTTCTAAAATGAAAAATGCATATTTCATAAAGCATCTGCTCAGAAAAGCGATGGTCAATGTAGTATATTCTGGTCTTCAATTCTAGAAAATACCACTGCTTTTTTGCTTTTAAATATAGAGTTGTCTATTAAGCTAGAAGAATAAATGCCTTCAATGAAATTCTGAATTTGATTGCTAGAAACACTGAAGAAGGATTTATGAAGAATCATTTAATCTTAAATAGCATTCCTGAAATCACATCTCTAAGATTCAATAAAGATATCCACCAGAAATCTGCAGGCAGCAACACAGCTAACAATATATAATTAATATATAAAACCTTGTGAAAAACCTTGAAAACACCTCTTTCAAATAAAAGAAGCAGACTAAATATAACCACCATAATTAGCTATTGAAGCTCCTCTTAAATTATTTCCTATATCGTTTTCAAAGAAAACAGATTTAAAGATGAGCATACTGGCAAGAAAATTCTTCAAATTTCTTCACATTCTATGCCCACATTCAGAAGAAATACGAGTAAATACAAAACTAAGAAGGCAAATTATCTAGATACAAATGGATTCACAAAAATTAAGCATATTTTTACAAAGAGGATCAAATTATTATTGTACAGACATCATTTAAAGTTTTCAAAGTTATTTTTAAAAGTTGATGTATTACAAATTAAATAACCACCATTTTACCATGCAAAAATCTTTAATCAGATTGAATATTCCACAGTGGAATAAAACTCTTCAATCACCCCCCAATCATGGCAATCACCCCCCCAAATAATGTAAACTGCTGTGAGGAAAAGCTAGCATGAAAACAAAAAATTTACAAAGGAAATGGGAATGTAAATGATCTTCAATAGGCTCAACTGTTAAAGCAAAGTGACAGTGGAATGAAAACAGAGTAGAAGCCTAACAACTGTAGAGAAAGGACTGAAAACTTGTTTGATTAAAATTCAGCTAGTGGCAAAGAATCAGAAAATGATATTGCTGTAAATATACAGCAGTAAAGCAAATGTCCTCCTGGAAAAAGTCCTGTACAGTGGCTTGCTTCGGAAAGGTTGCTTATATATCCGTGGAAGAAGAACACAAGAAAAGGGAGGATTGCACAAAAGACCCAAAATAACAATGATAAAAGATGCAAAAAATTACCCTACATTGCATAGCTGTCAAAGTAATCTGAGCTTCTTTGAACAACGTGGAAGAAAAAAAGAATCTTGAATATCACTGTTCATTTATACAGGAATTTACATCAAGCTCACCACTAAGATAGCACTGTAATGCTGATGATGTTTTGATTAGAAATGGAATATTTCAGTCTGAAGAGAAAAAGGACTCTGAAAGGCAACAATTTGCTAAGATTCTTCCCAAAACATGACAGAAAATCTATTATCCTACTTAACAGCAAAGACGATAGGTGGACTTGCAGACAACTCAGTGAAGATCTGTACTCAAAAAATTACCATCATGTTAAGCGTTATAAAACAGGATGGAGAAGAATATGAAATATGGCTTTTTAAGACAGTGTAGTAGCTACAATCTTGGAGGTAAAATAATGTAGTAATCAATTTAGTAGCAGTTATGTTTACCATCTGAAAGATTTCTCAAATCTGCTCAGCTCACAAAGTTTGTAATTTATTGTTTTGTTATTACCAAACTACCTACTATTATCTACTATTAAAAACTTAACACAACTTTTTAGTCAAGAACTAAATTTAATTTTTTATTCACAAAACATTATTAATTATAAAAATTCCACAACCAGAATCTAATAACCAACATGACTGGTTCTACACTACATTAAAAATACCTATTATTTATTTGTCTGTAGTAAGGCATGTAAAATAATAAAAATATTGAATTATATCACAAATTTACTGTCTAGAGACAAAAAACAGATGTGATGAATAAAGAAAATGCTTGAACATGCTGTAGTCATCCTTCCTTGCAGTATCACTTTAAGAGGTACTGCTCATATTTACAAAAAATGTATTCTATAATAGAAACAAAAACCTCAAAATGTCTCTTCCCATGCTACTCAACTCTGCTGAAACAAAGAAAGGAAATGGAGCATGAACATTTAGCAATTAAAAAGTACATGGCTATACCACTGTTAAATCCGTCTTGTTATGTTACAAAAAAAAAAAAAAAAAAAAAAAAAAAAAAAATCCCATGTGCAGCTAAACAACTGAGAACACTCCAGCCCTTTGAAATGATATCTTACCCACATTATAGTGCTAACAATTCACTGTATAATAAGGATTACACATTCTCACCTTCCATCATGCTAACTGCATTTTCACGGGTCATCTACGCATCCTTTTTTCCAGGTGACTAGACAAATGCACACACAAACTTCACCTAAAAATACACTGACTCTTGCCAAGTAGCAGCAGGATGAAATATACCACAGTAACAATCCCGTCTTTGTCCCTGGCTAACACTATACCTATTAACACGCTTTGATGCTTAGCCAAGAGAAATCTCAGTGCTGGGATTCTGGGTTTTGTGCCCAAACAATCTGGGTTTGTGTTTAATATAGTATAGTCTGCTTTTAAGTCACTGCCAATCATTAACTCTACAAAGAGTATGTCTGGGATTATTTTTTCTTTACAACGAATGTTATTAAGGTAAAGAATAAAAAAAAAAAATCTATATTATTTTAAAAAGAATAAATGAATCATACAATCCTTAGCACTAAGTAAATGGTTTTATTCAGAAAAATAAAGTATTTCTAAAATAAATTCTGAAGTAATCTTCCTTTCCTGTATGTCAGTTATACATCTCTAAAATATTGAATTTCTTGAACAAAATATAAAAATGCAAATAGAAAGGAACACACTACCTTCTTAAACTTAAGGATAACTTAAGGATTCATTTTTACCAAAGGCAAAAAAGGTAATTATTTTTATTTTCTGGGATAATTAAAAAGAGAACCTCACGAGTTAGGAAGTAACTGATCAATGGTTTTAAAAAAGAATGGATAAAATTTTAAACATTACACTTAGCTAAATCAAATATTATTACTTTCTTTAAAGAAAATTAGACAGACTGAAGTGAGTGATTCCTCATGCATTAAGGAAAAGAAATATGTAAAGCAAAAGAAAATATCAATTAGGTGTACTTTAAAAGCATTATACTATGATATTACTTGAGAAGATGAGAAAAATCCTAATAAACAAATTACTTCATAAAACATATAGGGATTAAAACAAAAGTAGCATTCAAGACTCTAGCAAAATGCAGCAAGATGCCATCCCATTTCTCTCTAAGATGGATGTATGTATATCTTTTATACAGGGTGCTGTACAGCACTAAAACTTGCTTATAAGTTTCTTTGACAGCTTACTCTGGTGCTGGCTTTGTAGCCGACTTTTTAAAATTTTATTTACTGGGACTGTTTAACAGATCTATTTTACAAGGAACTTGATAAGCAACTGTAATACTGTAATTGTGAAAAAAAAATGGCAAGAAAAAGTGGCCAAGGGGATAGGAAATGAAGGTGATAATCTCTTGAGATAGTCTTACAGGGGAAAAAAAAAAAAAGTTACTCAATCCTGAGAGTAAGGACTTTTTCTGTCATTTTAGCCAAAATATTCCCTCCTTCCTGTCCTTTATCCTTCATGCCATACAATGATTGTCAAATTCCTGTCCAAAGGAATTTCAATGATTCTCAGGCTTATTTCTATGAACTTTTACTTAGAGTAATAGCTTGACTGGAATAATTCAGTCATGCAAACATCTGCAGAACTGAGCAACTTCCATATGACTGTGGATAACCAATAATTTATAATTTAGCACTTCAGTTTCAAATCCGTATTGAATTTATATGCCCTCATAGCATACAAAACACACACAAATTGATGTGGAAGTTTATCGAAAAAATATCTGACATGTAGTTAGGTATGACTGTAAGACATGATAGGGCCTCTGGGTTAGTCTGTGTACAGTATTATTACAAAGTCAGAATATCAATACCAAAACAAAAGATTCAGAATCCATTTCCCTTATTTCAGACTCTTTTGAAACATAGAATCATAGAACGGTTTGGGTTGGAAGGGACCTTTAAAGGTCATCTAGTCCAACCCCCTCTACAGTGAGCAGAGACATCTCCAACTAGATCAGGTTCCTCAGAGCCCATCCAACCTGACCTTGAACATCTCCAGGGATAGGACATTCATCACATCTCTGGATAACCTGTTCCACTGCTCCACCACCCTCACCATAAAAAACTTCTTCCTTATATCCAGTCTAAATCTACCCTCTTTTAGTTTAAAACAATTATTCCTTATTCTATTGCTACAAGCCTTGCTAAAAAGCCTGTCCTCGTCTTTCATATAGGCCCCCTTTACGTACTGAAAGGCGACAATAATATCTCCTTGAGCCTCCGCTTCTCCAGGCTGAACAATCCCAACTCTCTCAGCCTGTCCTCATAGGAGAGGTGCTCCAGCCTTCTGACCATTTTTGTGGCCCTCCTCTGGACTCGCTCCAACAGACCCATGTCCTTCTTATGTTGGGAGCTCCAGAGCTGGATGCAGTACTCCAGGTGGGGTCTCATGAGAGCTGAATAGAGGGGCAGAATCACCTCCCTTGACCTGCTGGCCATGCTTCCACATATAGGACTAAATATCTTTCTTTCTTTTTCCTCTTACAGCTAACGTGAATTATTGCATGTGTGCTTTTCTAGTTTAATATTAGCCATAGCCAAGATCAAGCAAGGCACCATAAAAATAGCTAACATTCTTTTTCTGGGGATCTAATATATAAAGACACTTCCACAAACAGACATAAAGAAAAAGAAGTTTGGTTTGTAAATTTAAAGATGTGGAAGTCTATATGTTTATACTTTGCAAAAGCCAGATGCTTAAAACAGCTACTACATTAATCCCATACACACTAATCAAACTGTAATTTGGAATAATTAATTCTTTTAAGCAGTAATTTAAAAGAACATATCAAAATAAGTTACTATTTCAGATTTCTTCATGGAGTCACATTGACTTAGATTACATCGGTTTTTGATACCGAGACAATGAATTCCCAGAAATTTGTACCTGTCCTTTTTCTTAATACCATAAGTAAAAAAAGAAAAAAAAAAAAAGTTTTCCCTTTTCTATCAGGTAGCTCCAGCTCACACACACCTGCTCACACACACCTGCTTACCAAAGCTGTTGCAATAACACATTATAGACACGTTTTTTCAAGTAACACATACTTAAAAGTATTCAGGACTCAAGAGAGTTCCACCTGCAAACTACAGGTGGCATGTGTAAATCAGAATCAGTACAATGCACTTTCAGTGTCAACTAGATATTAAGCGGTATAATAATATTTCATAGGCCATTACTTTGTTCCCTTAATTTCTGACAAGCTCTAAATTCTTCAAAGGTAGTGCACCAGTCAAAGCATGTCACAGTTTGAGCAGAGTATGGTGCATTTGTGCCAAGGACTGTATGTACAAAGACTTACACTTATGGAGTAAAACCAGGAAAATGTGTTGATCTTGACATGTGGCAGCAGCTTTCTGTATTCTTATGCTGTAAAGTCAGTTCATAGTTAATGGAACAACTTAATCACTCCCTCACAGCTAATACTCCAAACTTTTTACCTCTTTATTTGGGCTGAGTCTTGTCCAGATACCTGCAAAGTGCTTCTTTAGGGAAAGAACACTGTCTTCTTGTATATTGAAAATATTTAGGTAGGTAGTACCTGCATAATATAGAAATTATATCTCCTACGTCCTTGACAGGTCTTCACAGCCAAGTTCACATGCTTGAATTAATACCTTCTCAATAATTCGTATAATGAACAAACAAAATAATCTAATTCAGCTAGCACTGAAAATGTTCTGTCTCTAAGGCAAATGACTAATATAATGAAATTCTGCTTGGACACAGGTTGATCCAGATACAGAAAAACAGGAAGACTGAAATACTGCCATGCTGCTTTGCATGTATATCAGCATATTTCATACGCCTAGTACTTTCCATCAGAACAGTACTGCCTCTCCAAAGAGCTTTTCAAATGATATTTCAATCCAAGAGCGAAAGAGCAGAAATAGAAATCCAAATCTGTTAACTACTGAAGAACAACTAGTAGAACACTTAGAACAGTCCTAAGTATGTTTAGTGTAATAAAAGTCACTAAAGGTTTGGATTTAAGAGAAACATTTTGATACTCTGCATTGAAACAGGACTTATAAGCAACGTTTGCTGCTTACATGCTCCCTTGAAATTCAGCATTATATGAGCTTTTGCACTTTTCCAGAAATATTGGTTACAATTCTATGGATTATGAAATAGGTGCTGCATCCTACCTGAGAAAAGCTGCAGGGCAGTTCTGCAGAGCAAAATAACTTCCTTGGGAAGTTCATAGGCTCTGTTTTCCAGACAATAACTTCAGATCTTTCTGTTAGCATATTATGGGACAAAACTGCATAAAAGGAAGTGCAATTACACAAGACAACATATAACTTCTTTGACATCAAATTGGAAAAATTTCAGTATATATGATCCTCCCATAACACTTTTCAGTCTCTTGCATGTCACAAGAGCTATAAGGTCAAGAAAGCATAGGTGGCCTCTCAGTATCTAGTTTTCACTCTAATATTACACATTAAAATATATATTAGACTGTATTTTAATATACAACACATAATAGTCTAACAGATGGAGCTCTGGGGATGCCAATGGTAAACTCTAGCTAAGTACTCAGCAAAATTTCTAAAATGTTATGCTGATTACACTATACCTAAAAATCAGAGCTCAGAGGGCAAGGTGAGGAATGCTAAAGACTACCTAGTGGAAGTTTTATGTTCAATGTAGTTTTGTAAAGCACAGGACATGTGTTATGTAATCATCATCACGCACTCTGTTTTCAAATCAAGACAATGTACTTAAAATACACTAGCAAAGCAGAGACAGAAGTAAGTCTAATTTCATGTCATCATTCAGTAATTGTTTTATTTCAGTAGGTGAGTAAATAGCTGCTTTTACATAAAATTTGAATTTATCAGTTTAATCTATTAATTGTTTAAAAGACCTTCGGACACTAATTTTAGGGTGGAGCACAAAATGTCCCACTTCAAGTAAGTTAAAATGAAACAACATAAGCTAGTTTGCTGGCTTATAACTATCGATGGTTCCTAGTTTTAAAAGAATACCCATACACATGGAGCATGATAATCACACAGTGAACAAGTCCTTTTTGAAGTATGGAATGAATGAATTTGAATAAAATGCAAATATTTGCAATTAAGCTACCAGTGTTGGATGAAACACAAGCCCACTTATAAATATGTAAAAATTCAAAAGTTCTAATAAAATTAAATTCAAAATGTAGGGAGCATAGTAATGAAGATTTGAAGGCACTGTAATATGAAAAAATACAAGAGCAGGAAAGACTGCAAATGTCAAGGCAATAATATTTTGTAGTAGTACAGTCTATCTAGTGGAAGATATTAATCTCTGTTTGGCTCCACTTGACACTTGTTTTTTTTTTTTATTCTTTTAACACCTAACAGATGTTTTCCATTATTCTAAAACCTGGAACTTTATGGACTTCACAAAGACTTTTGGATCCAAACTTAAGAGGTCATGATAAAAGGGCAAGAGGTTTGTCTGTATTATAATAAGTTACAGCTAAAGCTATTAGTTTCATCACATATCCAAAAATGAAAACTAAGCAGTTTACATGCGCTCATATCAACAGTGAAATAAATTTTACATCAATTTTATTGGCAATGTCTCTTTTTTTTTAAAAAAAATCCATTACTGGATTACATACACACACAAAAAAGTACTTCTTGAATCAAGCTAGAATACAATAACACAATAAAACTTTCCCACAGAGAAAGCATACTAGTCAACCCCCAGAAGGTTTCAGAGTACCACACAGATTCTGACATAATGCTATTAGAGAGTTTATTATTAATAGTCAACAAGAGTTCCTGATTGGTTGCTAACTTGGCTAATTTTAGAGTCAATCCAAATACACCCTCTTATTATATGAAATCAGGAAAACTTTCTTCCCAGTACTTTGAAGTAAGGAAGTCCTTAAAAAAAATCAGCACCACAAAATAGGCTGAAATAACATCTTCATTAAGTAAGAAATAGATTACAATGCTTAAATGCTTAAAATAGTTGCCAATGAGACATTAAACACTGTCTGGAAATACATCTATTAACTCCAGGGAACTCCACTACTAGTGAATCACACAAACTGTCACAGTAGCAAATACTTCTATGGAGACTGCTGGGCAACCTGGCCCTGCTAAATAAAACAAAAGCTGAAAACATATGATTGCCAAAATCTGGGAATTAAAAAACAGAATAACTGTTTGGGAAACTAGTTCTTGGAGAGTGACAACTAAAAATAATCTGGAAAGCTCTAGCAACACAAACAGTCTCAGTGGAATATGGGTAAGAAGAGCTGATGTGGGCACCATATGAATAAACAGGGAGGTGAAAGTAAGAAAAAAAGTTTTTGCTCTCTGTATACAGCACTAGTAAGGCTAATAAGAGATTACTGATCAAAGCTCTTTACAGAATGTTGAAAAATCGGAGAAGGAATTAAAAAAAAAAAGCTATAAAGTGATTTGAGGACTGGAAAAAATGTCTTACTGTGAAAGACTGAAAGAACTCAATTGGTACAGCTTATCAAAATGACAGAAAGGACTCAATTAAAATTCAAGTAGTTGAAGTAAGAGAAAATACAGCATACTGTAGTGAACTTCAGAAAAGTGCACAGTAAAAAAATTCATTGTCTACAAGTTGAACCCAGACTAATTAAAATGTAAAACTGGGTTACTGTTAGGGGTAAGTTATCTAACTACTGGAATAGATTACACTCAATTACTAAATACGGGCCAAACTACACTCTCTTGATATTTACAAATTAAGTCTGAATGCCTTTCCTGTTCAGCTGTAGCCAAACAGTGAGCTCAATAAAGAGGTAACTGGCAGTAAATTATGGTATGAGATACCAGTTTATCTAATGGTCTCCTTTGGCTTAAAACACTATTAACAGAATACCAGAATTTGCTATATGAAAACAGCAGCAGTTCTTTAGGTATAGCATCACAGAATGGTTTGGGTTGGAAGGGACCTTCAAAGGTCATCTAGTCCAACCCTCCTGCAAGGAGCAGGGACATCTTTGACTAGATCAGGTTGCTCAGAGCCTCATCCAACCCGGCCTTGAACAC
This sequence comes from Chlamydotis macqueenii, assembly GCF_036417535.1. Classification (NCBI taxonomy): domain Eukaryota; kingdom Metazoa; phylum Chordata; class Aves; order Otidiformes; family Otididae; genus Chlamydotis; species Chlamydotis macqueenii. The sequence goes on along the minus strand of NC_141593.1, from coordinate 21,558,726 downwards.
TTCCAGGGATAGGGCAATTACTTGTTTCAACTGCAATTCATAGGATTATTAGGAGAAAAATATACAAAAGGAAATACGAACAGAGAGTTAAATTCAAGTGATGGTAACTACTCAAAAAGAAAAGTCAGCTTTTCTTCATCACTAGTTTAGCTAGACATTATTTCACATTACTATTTAATAGTACATCCATTATAAGGATGCAACGAAATTCTTGACTGTACAGTGCAAAAATGTACAGTCTACTGTACTGTACTTGCACACTGCATTTCTTGCAAACAAGAAGCAGTGCAAAATTTTAAAAGCTGGTACCCAGAAATGTGTAGCACCTGAGCTCCACCTACAGGTTGAAAACAAGTGTAAACCTGATACTTTTAATTGCCAAACTAGAAGAATGTTTACTCTGAAGCCTTCAGATGATCATGTCAAGCCACTGCCATTTTACAAGCTCTATATAATGCTGATAAATTTGATCACTGTTGCAATGATGGCAAACGCTTCCTCTATCTGTATACATTCTCCCATGTAAACAGCTGTTATATACTTCTAAGTTTAGGTTTACACTTTCTAATAAAAAACAACAGACCTGTGGAATTTCTCTAACAACTTGCCAGGACGAGTGTAAAACTCTTTTTCCTGAGGCTTCCTATCTAATCCAAAATTGGAAAGTGTCTCAAATTATTTTTTAAAACATACACAAAAGGTTAAATGCATACTGAAATTACTAAAATGTATTTCACCATTTGAGCACTCCAGATAGGATTGCATTTAGAAGTGGTATTGGACCTCAGAACCACGAATTTGAGATAATGTCCATTGTCTCCATACTGTTTCTCCAAAACAGATGTGCAAACTTCTAACTTCACAAATTGATTTGTATTAGAAGAAACAGGACTGATACAAATTAATACATATTTGTAGAAAAAACTCACACATGTTAAAACACAGTACTCTGAAAATATATTTTTAGAAGTTCAATTATTCTATTAGCACATTTAAATATCTGATGAGATGAACAATTCTGATAGATATAGATGTTTCTTGGCCCTCTCATACGTTAATAGACATTACCCTTCAAGCTGTGTATAGTGTATCCAGATTTCTGTTTGATATTTACACCTCCCACATCTTGGTCTGCTCTGATCAACACACACTTGGACTACAGTGGGTGATGAAGTCCTACGAGAATATTATCAATCCTCTGCAGTACACTTACAAAAGTCACTATTCCAGACAATGAAACTTGATAATGTTTCTCTTATCTTGTCTCAGCAGACCTCAAAGCTAATAACACCTTATTTATAACAAACAATACCATGCGTTTGATTTCCATGCCAGAGGATGACAGACAATTATTTGAAAAACAGTAGTCTAGAAACTGATGTTCCTTGTGGTACTAAGCAGTGTGTCCCAAGGCTATGGCTCCCAACTGTTAAAAGTGCATCCAGAAACCCTGTTCTGAGTTAAGATAACCCATTTGGCTATAATACTACTGCTACTGCCCTAAAAGAACAGAATAACCACAAACACAGCACATTGACAGTCCACATGCAGAGCTAGCAGCTTATGGAATGCCTAAACACATCTCTGAAAACGTGGTAAGACATCATGCAAGCTTGGGCATAGAGTACCTCATCCTAAAGGTATGCTCTAGGTTTGTGTTCCCTTCATGCTACTTGCTATCACACCTTAGACAAATTTGTTTCTAGCAACCACCCCTGTAAAACCCAACAGACAGTTAAATAGACTGGTGGACAGGTTTTTGGACAGATAGGTAGGTAGTAAGTACATACAGAGTCCAATGTCATTTGCTGTTCTAAAGATGTTATATGGATGCCATGTACTTGAAGGTACTTCTTCAGAAAAAGCTTTTCTTGGAGAACTTTTAAATCTCTGAATCCTTGCCTTTGCTATCCAATATGGCTATCTAACACTAATCTGTACTTGTCCATCTCCATGATCAAGAACATTTCACTGACTCCAAGAAGCTTATACTAACTCTATATTGGGGAATATTATGGCTAATATCACAAATATTATTAGGGTTCAGGATTAATCAACCTCTGAAGGCAGAGTACTGAAAACCAGGAATTACTTCTTTCTGCAGTAAGGAAACTGCTTCACAATGTTTCTGCAAGACTTGGGACAGAAAATGACTTCATGTACTCCAGTCCAACATACTGACATATAACCATTTTAATTGACACAATATAAATATTCATGTAATTTACCACTGGGATTATGCATCGATCTCAACTGCAGGACTAGTAACCAGATTTTGGGATCCAAGTTAACACCCTTTACTTCTCAGTTATTAATAAGGATAGTAATTGCTATGCAACTTGTGAAGCATTTATACTGACTATCAGGTATTCTTTAATCACAGACTGTCCTAGATTCCTCCTAGTTCTCAGTTTGCCTTGGCTGCTACACACAAAACCGTATCTGCACTGGGGGTAAATGGAAAAAAAAAAAGAAAAAAAAAGGAAAGGAAATAAAAGAAAAGAGGAGGAATGGTTCAGTTCAAAGGAAACTGTTTTGGGGACAATTTAAGAAAGTTACTACGTAGGCAGAATTTAGTATAGGCAAGCCTGAATAATTTCATCAGGTAGTTATTCATGAGAACTTTGCAGAGTTAGAGTACAAAATGTATATAACTTTTTTGATGCTTCCTCTCCGTATCCCCTAGTTAATCTTCACTGAACAAGTAAATTTACACATTTAACTTTATAACTGCAAATACTTTACTGTTCAGTAACTTCTGGAGTCCACATTTCTTGAAATCTTGGACAATAATTCCTAGTAAGTTTGACATCAGGTCCAGTACACATTCCTTGCATACATTACAACTGTTTTTATGCAATATAAATATTATCAGGCAGAAATTCCCAAACCAGCTTTGGAAGAAAGACTGCCAAGACACAAGGTTCCAAGAAAACAAAATATTTCACTGAAAATTGAGTGCTAATTGGTACAGATGTTCACGAAGCCTGTGCAGCTGTGTGATTGTAACCCACATTTGTGCATCTGTAAAGAGCTGAATACTGCTACAGAATAATTTGTCTAGAGCTACTTTAATAATTTGAATACAGTGTTACACTACTAAACACAGACATATTCCAACTCTCTAAGACCAGCCCGAGATGGTATTTAAAAACTGATGTAGCAATTGCAGTGTTGAAAAACTGGTACACTGCTAAGAATGACTACTGTGTTAAACCGGACTTATATGGATGACTAGGAAGCCCTTACTTTCTGCAAATCTCAGTCGTGGATGACCACCAGCTGTTGTCACAGATAAAGAAGCTACAAAACTCAATCTTACAACTGAGCAGAAAGACAAAGTAATAAGTACTCTTCATCTCCCATACAAGGTACCAGTAAGTGCTCAGTGTAACAAAATGTAACTTAGCTGTTTGGATCAAACTGACAAAGGAAACTAAGAAATGAGAAAGTAATTGGTAATTCATCTTCTACAGTCAGAGGTGGGCAGAGAGGAATAATTTTAATGCAATACTAACCTATCAATGTAGTAGCTGCAAAACCGTAATTGAGCATAAAATCTAGCTGTAAACAAGCTGAAGGAAAAAAAAAAGTCACAATACTTACCTGCGACTAGTTGTTTTCTTTTCAGTCTTAGTTTCTTCCTCTTGAAGTTGCTGTTTAGCATTTTCATTTGTATCAATTTTCAACTTCTTGGCAATGCGTTCTTTTATTTGAAATCTCTCATTGCTAGCAGCCTCACCTTCTACACTATCAGCATCTTCATCATGTTGCTCTTCCTCCTTTATTGATTTAAAATGATAAAACTTCTCCTTTAGCTTTTTTTTTCACTACAGAACGTTCAATACAGAAAGCTTTTCTTACAAATATAGTCCCTTACAAAAAAAACAGAACAAAATCAAAACCACACAACAAAAAAAAACCCAGCTTCATTTCAAAGCAAACTTTTCAAATAACTATCTCCTTATTTGGTTCAGAGGGGAAAAAAAAATAGGAAGAAGATAATTAAATGTTTTTTCATACACAAATTATATCTCTTTTGTGTGGCTTAAAAAACTAAAGTAGTCTATTCTAGACTGTAAACCCTCACAGGTCTGCAGAAAACCTCATAACAATGTTGTACTAGTCCAGTCATGAACCTAAAATTTGATCAAGGCAATACATTAAACATGTCCTTCATTTTCCACTACAAAGGAAAACAAAGCTTGTTAAGAACTTCCTGTCTTAGGGCTACACTACCGTCACGACAGGACAGAAAAAGTTTGCCTATCACTCTCTGTAAATGAATTTACAAATACCACATTGATTAAAGGAGTCTGTGAAAATCTGTGGAATCAATCATCCTGACTCACTACAGAGGTATTATGCTTCCAGCATAGTACCAGCAGAGTAAGGCAAAAGGGAATAAACCACCTTGGTCCAAAGACCTTTGGAAGGAGAAATAAGTCATTCCTCTCAGTAACGAAGAAGCAACCTGACCAAGGCAATCTAAGTTTGACTACTTCCTTCCTTGAAGAAGGAAGCCTGCATGACTCTTAATGGAAGGATGCCAGCTCAAAGACTAGAAGCACATCTTTTTATATTGACTTTGGAGTGATGATAATTAGCTAAAGAAAAAGTGTAAGATGCTTTTTAACCACATAGAAAGAAAAGAGACTTAGAAATGGTATAACAGAGGACTGTACTGTATCCAGGAGACTCCCAGGATGTCAGCACAATGCACATGCCCTTAGTGTGACAGAGGTAGGAGGAAGAGTAGTCTGAAGACCACAGTCATAAACATGGAGGGGCAGAGGGGGGAAAAATGAAAGTAGAAAGAAGTACAATTTTGAGAATAAAAGAGGAAAATCAAGAGCTGGATTTCAGATGTTGTATTTGAGTCACTGTTTAGGAATCTTCAGACTACCATGCTTAGATTTTAGACTTGGACAAGAGAAGACCAGGAATAAAAATTGAAATCTATGAATATTCAGCACACTAAAATAGATGAATATTTTGTCACTGAAATAACTGCAAGGTTGTTGTGGGGGTTTTGTCTGTTCTTTTTAAATAGTAGGAAGAGAAAAGTAGAACACAATCAGCATTTCACTTAATTTCCCAGACAAAGGAGATAATGAAACTTTCCAAAGGATTTGCTTACTGATCAATTATCAGGAAGATGGGATGACAACAGGCCTCAATGGCAGGGGACAGAATCCAGAAAAGGATCCTGACAGCACTGTGTTCAAGGTGTTGAAGTGTCAAGACACAGCCCTGGTAGAGATCTGGTTAGGGCTCAGGTAAGAGCGTTTCACTGAAACACAAAGAGTTGGACAGAATTTCTAGAAAAAAAAAAAGGACAACACTAAAGAAACTGCAATTTTTAAGTAGTAAGCTAATGAAAAATTACAGAAATCTGGGTAACAGGAGGTGGGATCCATGGATAGTATTTTAAAATGGAAGAGACAAAATGGTTCAACTTATCCAACTCAGCTGAATCCCCTACTTTCCGAGCCTTCCATTCCCCTCACTCTGAATAGGATTTCACCAGTTTTCTTCTAGAAAAACTCTGACAAAATAGGGTATAACCTTCCTCCTCAAGCCCTTCCCTCCTGCAACTCTAGTCTTTTCTCCTGCTCAGTCTCCTCCTTCAGACAGACTTCTTCTGTCTCACCAATTCCATCTGATCTTGTATCTTTTAGACTCTCATTTTTTTTAAGTCTCATTACCAACTAACACATATAACATATTTCCACTAAGAGTGTGCTACATGACAACTCAGGAGAGAAGTGGCTGTTCAGTTGGATGATGGTGTCCCCTAGTGACACAGAAATGCAAAACAGCCTGCCTGGAAGCTGTACTAGTTCTTGGTACTGTTGTTAGGTGGGTGGAGTTGCCCTATTCTTCTCTTTGCTCTGGAAATAAAAATGCAATGAAAGAGTTTGTGTCAGAATGACTAATGGCTACTGTATGTAATACGATTTAGCCATTTGAGAAGACTATTGACTCAGAGGGCAGATATCAAGCTTTACCTATCCATAGCACTACATGAAACTTACTTTTCAGTGACTAACTGACAAATATGGAGAGCAAAACAAGTTATTCGGAAAGGAGAAATGGAGGATTGTCACTGGTGGGGAAAAAAAATTGAGTCTTGTGAATACACTTCGTATAATGTTTTAATTAATGACTTAGGCATAAAAGAGGTTTAAGAAATAGCGATGAGGTACTGTTAATACAAAGGATGAAATGTATGACCTTGAGGACTGCAGTAAGACAAACAAGAAGATATTTAATAGTACAGTAGGGAATAATAACAGGAGTTTCTCTTATATGCTAGGGACTTATTTTCTGAAGGAGGTAGGGAGATCTGAAATAATTATTTGCTCATAGGATGGCTATAAAACCGACAACATATTGCAGCCATGTAAATGCAAAAGTGATCCTGTGATGAAATATATCCAAGAGATTATGAAATACTAGCACCACTTTACAAGGCTTAAGTAACTGCCTGAAATTCTACATTCTAGCTAAGATCTTTTAGTGAAGTGAAGTCTAAGAAAAGCCTTTGCAGGAAAAACAAAAAAAAAAAAAGCCTTCCTATTTCCTACTTCATTACATTATTGTAACAGCATTCAGATTAATTAGGCTGGGAAAAAAAAAAAAAAATATATATATATACCTAACATGTCCCTGTTCTATATTCCCTGAATCCAGTTCACTTAATAAAAGGGATATTTGAATATCTGAAGAATTATTAATTAAATGCCAATCACAGAACCTTACACTTTAATGCCCCTGCACAGCAGGAATTACAAAGGAGAAGAGTCCAAGAACCTGAACTCATACTATGCTTTGTGGAAAAAACAACATGAAAGAGACTGTTTTCTTTTTTTTAGGCAGAAGAATGGGATAGATTGTGTCTTCCCTTCACTTCCACAGTGCATCAACTAACAGTGCAGTACCTGTGCATGGTGGTTAGACATGGAAAACAGTACTTTTCAGGATTCACTTTGGGGAATGGGAGATTACATTCTAAGCCAAATATTACATCCTTGTCCCAATAGCAACTCAAAGCAGTACCCCCATGACCTATGGCAGGAGGCAAAGACATACTTCAGCTAGCAACCTTACTCTGCACCACATATGAAAATCTCCTTGTAATTAAAATAGCCTCCATGTTTGGTTGAATGTTACTGCTGGTTATTCAGATTTCTTGTCTTTCAGAGGTGATAGTTTTCATCAACACAATTTAAGTGACAAATATTCACTTAAATTTTGTTTCCTTGAACAAATCTTTCCAACAGGACTCTCACTCATATACAGATTTCCTCTCAGACATTGGAGTTATATCATTATTTATGATGAACTTAATTTTAGCTTTTTTTTTTAAGAAGCAAATTCAAGAAGCAATTTCAAGCAATTTTTATTAGTAGTTTGTCACTCTGTAGTATGTAACCTATATGGTCCATATATCTAATCTACTGACCAAAATACCCGGTAAGCAGTTTTTATAAAATGCAGTAGGTAGCATGAGGTAGTAATTCTACCCTGCTGCGAATGTTCACTATGGTCAAACCTTAGAATTCTGAAAGGGCCTCCAGCCTTTTGCTGGAAAACTGACTTGAGATAGTTTTCAAAAACCTCTCAAGTAGCATTTGTTCCTCTAATCTAATTCACATATAGTTGAAAACAAAGACTTATTTGTAAAAAAATGTTACTTACCTCACTCCAATCCCTTTCTTCACTTGCTGCTTCACTGAAAGAAGAAAAATAACCATGACTACTTTGAAGTACCAGAGGGGACTTAAAATACTGGTTAAAAAACCCAGTTTTTAAATTTAAAAAAAAAAAGTTTGCCTAGCTGCTTGAAATTTTAGTCAACCTAGTCATTTATATCATCCTCACATTAACCTTAAAAGTACCAATTATTAGTATTTTCTATCATTTGACTGTCATATCCCTTCTAATAAGAAATGTTTAAAAGCACAGGATAAAACCACAGACTTTCATACAACGGATAAATTCCAACCATAAGTAAGTTCTGTGGCTGAGCCACAGATTGAGGTGTACATGGGGATTCCCAGAGCCAAGGAAATGTAAGGAAGAGCAGAGAATGCTGCCAGAAGCCAGCAGCTTGAGACAGAGAGGCTGACGTGGCTTAGGCACTGCCAGGAGCAACTGTAGGAGATTTAAATGGCCCTGGGGAGCACTGGCAGGGTGTGCAAACAGGGATCAAGAAGGCACAGCAGTTCACGCAGCAGTTTGTGTAGAAGTGTGCATGAGAGGGGCTGTGTCCCCTGCTTGTAGGCCCGCAGCCCAGGGAAGTGCTCTAAGTCTCTTCCATAATGGTGGGCACTCGCCTCAGAGTTAAAACCAGTATTTCTACAGAGAAAGCCCCTGAGATATCTGATACTTCCACCCAGATGAAAGTGGTAAGGAAGGAGACTTCAGTACAGATGGTAGGCTGAACGAGTGCCCAGATTCTTCGCCTGGAGAAAAGGAGAGTATCTGCAAAAGATGTGAACAGCTTGATCATCTATTGCCTCAGAGTTACATGGAACAGTTAAGTTTGTGCAGTATTGGAGGGGCTGAGATGGAGACAGATCAGTGATTTCAGAACTGTGCTCCAATGTACACAGCCTGGGAAACAAACAAACTGGAGCTCTGTGCCCAGTGAGAAAGTTATGGTATCACAGGAATAATTGAAACATGGTGGGACAACTCACATGACTGGAAGACTGCAATGGATGCCTATAGGCTGCTTCATAAAGACAGGTAGGGAAGAAGAGCAGGAAGAGTTGTGCTCTGTGTTAAGGAGAACCTTGAATGTATAGAAGTCAACTACAGCACTTGTGGAAGCCCTATCAAATGCCTCTGGGTCAAGAACAGAGGAGTCATCTCCAAGGGGGATCTACTACCAACCTCCAAACCAAGACAGTGAGGCCAATGAAGCAATATTTAGGCCACTTAAGCAAGCTTCAAGTCAACAGAACCTGGTTCTTACGGGTGACTTCAACTACACAAATATCTGTTGGAAGAACAATACAGCAGATCACATGTCATCCACCAAAAGTTCCTGGAATGTGTAGAGGACATTTCCTCATGCAAATGTTAGAGATGCCAACCAGGAAGGAGACACTGCTGGACTTGCTGCTCACAAACCAAGAAAACTTTCTTTGTAATACCTGCTAGTTATAGCCTTGGCTGCAGTGATCACAATATTGTGGAGTTTGGGATCCTGCTGAGCATGCTGAAGGTTAGTACTAAGACAAAGGCTTTAGATTTCCAAAGACCAAACTTTAGCTCACTCAGAGCTCAGTTGGGAAGGATTCTATGGGAAGCTTTTCTGGACAAAAAAAAGGAGCTAATGAGTGCTGCAAGTTTTTCAAGAACACTTTCCTGGAAGGACAAAAACAGTTCATCCCATTTAAAGGGAAGTACGTGGAGCAAGACTCCCTTGGCTTAACTGCAAGCTTCTGAGTCTGCTCAAAACAAAAAAAAAAAGCCTACCAGAGATGGAAAAAGCACACAAACACCTGTTGAGAACTACAAGGACATTGCCAGGGTGTGCAGAGATGCAGTTAGAAAAGCAAAAGCTCAGCTCAAACCAAAATTGGCCAGAGCTGTCAAAAAATACAAGAACGGTACGTAAATAAGCAGAAACAGAAGGAAAATCAGGGCATGTCATCCATATCTACAAGAACGGCTTAAAGACGGATCCATCAGTCTTACTTTAGTCCCTAGGAGAGTTATGGAACGAATCCTCCTGGGGGCTATCACAAGTCAAATGAAGCACATGACTGGGAAAAGCCAGCGCAGATTCACCAAGGGCAAATTGTGCTTGACAACGTGATCACCCTCTACAAAAAAGTAGTCTGCTAGGTTGATGTCCAGCAGTGGACACTGTCTACCTGGATTCCTCCAAGCCTTTCAATACAGTTTCTCACAGCCTCCTCCTAGAGGAACCGATGCATTACAGTCTAGACAAGTGGTCTGTGAGGTGGGTAGGGGACTGGCTGACAGGCTGCACTCAGAGGGTGGTGGTAAACAGCTCCTTTTTAAACTGGCAACCTGTCACAAGTGGGGTCCCCCAAGGATCAATACTGCGCCCAATGCTGTTTATTATCCTTGTAAGTAATGTAGATGATGGGATTAAGTGCATCCAGATGAAGTTTGCTGATGATACCAAACTGAGTGGGGAAGTGGACATTTGGGAAGGGAGAGGCAGCCCGCAGAAAGACCTGGATAGACTGGAAGAGTGGGCTGATAAGAACCTTACGAAGTTCAATAAGGACAAGCATACGGTCTTGCACCTGGGCAAACACAATTCAGGAGCGCAGCACAGGCTGGGATCTACCTGTCTGGGGAGCAGCTCTGTGGAAAGGGACCTGGGGGTCCTGGTGGACAACAAGCTCAATGTCAGTGAACAGTGGGCTGCTGTGGCAAAGGAAGCCAACAGGATGCTTGCTGGGTTGCATCAACAAGGGCATCAGCAGCAGAGATACAGACGTTATTAACCCACTCCAGTCAGCGCTTATCAGGCCACACTTGAAATACTGTGTTCAGTTTTGGTCCCCACTATGCAAAAAAGATGTGGACAGGATGGAAAGGGTCCAGAGAAGGGCCACAAAGCTGATCAAAGGACGGGAAGCCTGCCATATGAGGCAAGGCTGAGAGAACTGGGGTTGTTCAGCCTCGAGAAAAGAAGGCTTAGGGGTGACCTTATCACCATGCTCTGGTAGTTAAAAGGTGGCTACAAAGAAGATGGAGACTCCCGATTTACAAAGAGTGACATGGAAAAGATGAGAGGTAATGCGTACAAGTTTCTCTTGGGTAGATTCCGATTGGACAGAAGAGGAGAAAGAGAACAATCAGTCACTGGAATAATCTCCACAAGGAAGTGGTGGATTCACCAATACTGGACTCAAGATTCAGCTGGACAGGGTGCAGGGCTATCTTGTGCAGACTGTGCTTTTGCCAAGAAAGGTTGGACCAGATGATCCTTGAGGTTCTTTCCAATCTGGTATTTCTATGATCTTGAGCTATCCAGACAGAACACTAATGTATACAGTTAAAATTAAAAACCAAACAAATAAACAACAAAACCCAAGACGGATGGTTTTTATCTCATATATCAACCAATTTCTAGCATTTAATTGCAAATAGACTTCTTTATATAGGCATGTTCCACACGCACTATACTGCTAATCAAGCTTAACATCAAAATTTTCATTTGTTATACAGTTACAGTTTAGTTTATTGAAAAAGGAATCTACTTGAATACACCATGGTTAACATATCCACTGTTAATTGTCACAAACTAATAGTGAAGATCCTTGAAAATTTTTCCATACCACAATTTAAAAAAGAAGTTATGTTACAGAAACAAAGTAAGGAATAAAGGAGTCCAAAAAGTCAAGGCTTTGTGATGTGCTGTAAGCAACCAATAAGTAATCAAAGTCACCAAAGAAATTGTAAATTTCTTGGAATCAATAACATTAATTTTATTTTAAAAATTAATGCAGAAAATTATCTGTGGAAGTATTTCTTATTAGAAGATTATACTTTTAAAAAACTCCAAAAACAAATTTGTAAGTATTAAAGGAAATATTTAGAATGCATCCAGGTCTATAATTCTGATGTGAGTCCTACCAAGTAGAAGTCCCAGTAAGAGGTAAAATGACCTACTTTGTATTTGTGACATGGCTATAAAGGGAACTGCCTTACCAAACTCTGGGAGTGTTCTGAAGGGGCTACACACGGTTGTGGATGATCTCTCTGACACATTCATAGACAAAATTCAAAGTAAATAAAAGTAAAGGTAGGCACATGAGGAAAAAGAGTCCCACATACAGAACAAGAAGCTCTCAGCTGACCTTCACTGACCACAATGTGTTCCTCAAGGGTCCATACTGGGACCAGTATTGTTTAGTATCTTCATCGATGACAGAGACAGTGGGATCGAGTGCACCCTCAGCAAGTTCACAGATGACACCAAGCTGAGTGGTGTGGTTGACATGTCTGAGGGATGGGATGACATCCAGAGGGGCCTGGACGAGATCAAGAAGTGGGCCCAAGTGAACCTCATGAGGCTCAACAAGGCCATATGCAAGGTTGTGCACATGGGTCAGAGCAACCCCTGGTATTGATACAGACTGGGGTATGAAGGGATTGAGAGCAGTCCTGCAGAGAAGGACTTGGGGATAGTGGTGTATGAAAAGCTGGACATGAGCTGGCTATGTATGCTTGGAGCCCAGAAACCCAACCCAATCTAGCTGACAGAATCATAGAATGGTTAGGGTGGGAAGGGACCTTCAAGGGTCATCTAGTTCAATCCCCCCTGCAAGAAGCAGGGACATCTTTAACTAGATCAGGTTGCTCAGAGCCTCATCCAACCTGGCCTTGAAAGGCCTGATGCGTCTACTCATTGCACGGAGGTTAGACTAGATGACCTTTAAATGTCCCTTCCAACCCAAACTATTCTATGATTCTGTGAAAAACAAACTCTCGGAGTTGATATATTTTCATGGAATTGTCTCAGCTCAACACTCAACAGTGCTTAAAAGAAAATAAATCAGAAGTTAAGAAGTATTTAAAAGAAACAGAGAAGAAAACAGAGACCACCTTTACGCAAGCATATAGATTTATGATTCAGCTCATTTCTAATATGTTGTTTAGATTTGGAAAACAAAAGATATTTTAGAACCAAACCAAGGCTGAGAAGAGCAATGAGAATAACCACTGGTACAGAACAACTTTTGTGTGAAAAGAAGTTGAGTAGGCTTTAAAAGTTTAGGCTAGAAAAGAGATGGCCTAAGAAGGGACTGCAGTAAAAAGAGGTATAAAGGGACTGACTGCTCACTGTCTCTTCCAGCATAAGAGGTAGAATTTATAAAATTATCCCAGTAGCAGCCAGGTTCAGAACAAAAAGGGGAGGTACTTCCTCCTGCAGCACACATGAGGGTGTGAATATAACAATATTACACGAAATTAAGTACTTTGATGAGAGCTCTATTAAAGACTACTAAATAGATGAACCACATCAACTCTGACAGTCCCCTGAGCTGAAAGTAGAGGGAGGCTGGGAGACTACTTAGGTAAATGTGCTTGCCCTGCTCATATTCTTTCTTGGGCATCCACTAATGGCCAATGTTGGTGACAGGATAGTGGGTTGGAGGAACATTTGGCCCGATCCAGCACTGCCACTCTTAAAGAGTAGCAGACAAACAATGAGTACACATGACACTAATCAGGTGTAACATCCTGAAAGTAAATCTGTTCTGGAAATCGGAAATCACATATTAACCTTTTGACAGCAGGAACTGAGCTTAGATGTGGATCATCCTTCAGTAGATCATGACTACTTTTACTTTTTCCCTTCATGCTCTGTTAAAAAAAGAAAAAAAAGAAAAAAGAAAAAAGATATTACAAATCTCAGTGTTTAAGAGAATAGATGGTGAAAAACTATAATAGTAAGAAAAAGATAATTCGTTTCTTGTTAGCTTTAGCCTAACCAGTAAGCATAAACACTTAACAGTAGAAGAACAAAGGCTCCAGAAAGAGCACCAAAGTGACCCCATGGATTTAAAAAGTACTTTTTGCAAATAGCAACACACTTAATTTTAAAGGAAAGATTAAAAAAAAAAAAAAAAGAAAAAATATTATTTAATGATTACAATAATTACACATCAAAGATACATGGTCTAACACATATATACTTGAATGAATGAAGACGTAAGAACTTGACTTTCCAATAACGGCATATGACAACTCAAAGAACTACCATATACAAAGCGGTACTTATCAATTGGTAGAACACTATTTAGACACCTAGGGGAAAAAAAAAGAAATGAACAACCTGCGATACAGCAACCTGCCACACATCACGCAGGAATCGTCTACCAAAGCAAGCAGTTAAATAAATCTAACAGCACACAAGACCTTCAGGCAGAGAGACTGCAGTAAGAAAGCATTAAAGTATTTCCCATGCTAATCCAAAAAGTACACTTAAATTTCAGACTGAAATCAGACTGAAAAATCTCTGTTAAAGAAACAATCTGTATTGTGACCTGAATATCTCCATTTCAGCTGCATTTTATAATTCTTTCAGGAAGACAGTAGTTGGGTAGATAACAAAATCTTACCCAGTTATGTGTTCACGAGCTAGATGAAACATAAGACAAGCATTTATCACCTTTGTAAACTGCTCCAAACAAGTTTAATGTTTAATCATTTTTTGAAAGTATTTATCATAGAATTATATCATAGAACAGTTTAGGTTGGAAGGGACCTTCAAGATCATCTAGTTCCAACCCCTGCTGCCCTGGGCAGGGACACTTTCCAGTAGACCAGGTTGCTCAAAGCCCCATACAACCTGGCCTTGAACATTTCCAGGGGTGCAGCACCCACAACTTCTCTGAGCAACCTGTTCCAGTGCCTCACCACCTTCACAGTGAAGAATTTCTTCCCTATGTCTAATCTAAACCTTCTCTCTTCCAGTTTAAAGCCATTAACCCTCATCCTATCACTATGTGCCCTTGTCAAAAGTCCCTCCCCAGTTTTTTGTAGGCCTCTTTTAGGTACTGGAAGGCTGCTATAAGGTCTCCCCAGAGCCTTCTCTTCTCCAGGCTGAACTTCTCACTTTAATCATGTTCTGCTGCATGAAAGTTCACAACTTAAATTCCAAGAGGGAAAAATATTTTTTTATTTGTATATTTATTTGCTCATTTATCTTTCTGTCTCACCTTTCATACTCTAAGAAACAGGAGATAGTCATTCTCACATTTCCCTCCTTCTCTCCATTTTGTAGAAAAAGTTGTCATGAGCTATATCCCCAGGATCGAGCATCACATAGTCTGATTACTAACTGAAGCAAGTAGGTACCCGAAATGTACAAATAAGCAAGAAAGCCTAGGGCTTTAGAGAAATAATTTGGTCAGCAGTAGAAATGAGGATGACAACTTGTTAAAGAAATTTTTAAACCAACCTTAATTTAAGTGGCAAAGTGAGGCAAGCAAATGTTAGATCAAAGACTACCTGTCAACTCTACTTCTGTGAATGTGGATACTTCATGATAGCGCAATATTTAATTATGATAATGCACTATTTTCCCCAAATAAGCATACTTAATTTTGGACATGGAATGGTTACACATAAGAAAATGGAACTAGGAATGAGCTGGCATTGAACAAGTTGATCTATTCCAAACATCAAGTGTTTTCCTATCAAATCACACTCTTATAATTAAGGAAGTGAAGAAGAATAAAGCATCTATCATGTCCACGAATTTTAAACAGCAGACATAGACCTACACTATGAAGTATGAAACTTTATGTTTACAGAAATGTAAAAATATCACTCAGTGACAGAAGGCACTTTCAAAGCTAGAGAAGTTGAAATCCTCTGTTTTTTTCAATGTGTTAAAATAGTAGAATCATATAAACTGAAATAATTTCTAGTATTATGGTGCAAAACTGAAGCATAAGAAGAAGATTAATAAATTCAAGCTTTTCACAAACATGCAAAAAAGCTAATTTTAAGCTGAAAAGAAAAACAGGCATTATTTAGTACAGTACCTGACTAACTCTATTGACTTCTTCCTCTTCTTCTTCAGCTTCTTCCCCAAAGGAAAGCAGGTTAAAATTTCTTTAAGAGAGAAAACACATTTTCTAGTAAAACTTTAAATCCTATCTTATTAACATTCCATAAACTTTAAACATATTAATTTCATATTGTTATGAGATTTAAAAAAAATAAACAACAACTTTGTCCTCCTAAAAATACCAATTTCAAACAACTACAACATTTGCTTTGAAATAAACTGCAAATATTTAGAGAAGCACATTCTATTCTATTCCCAAGACAAAACAATCTGGGCAGCTAAGCATCACTTAGAAAATGGTAAGACAGAATTTAAGAAATACTGTCTTGACTAACTTTCACAGACTCTCAAATGCTGACAGCTCTGAAAACAGAGCAGTTGCATTTTAAAAATTTTTTTAAAAATTTTTTTACTCAACACAGCAACATTCAAGTGCTAAACACAAAATTTCAAAATATGATGCCTCAGAAAGGCATCAAATGCACACACACTCACTGAATATAACTAGAAGAAATAAATATCCTGAACTTTTTCTTTTTTTTTTTTTTAAGTTAATTGTTTACACCATGTTGGAACCAGTCGATCACAGCATGTTGTATTTCTGTCCAACAGAACCGACTGCACACACAAACTTTATATTTCCTATTCATTTTCATTGCGTGTTTATGACTACCAAATTTCATTCACAGAAATTGAAATTTCCAGTGTCAAAATGGGAAATTCAAAAACCTCAAACGACTGAGCTATGTACCTATTACAGTCATCTCAATCACAAAATAATGATTGCACACTTGTGCACAGGAAAGGCTTAAGCTACCTTTCACCTCTCTTCTGCAACAAACTATCAGCAGGCATGAAACAGTTACAGCTCAGCTGATGCACAGTAACCACTTCAGTCAGAGCAACTACATTTGTACAACCTCTTCAGAAACAGGGAAATCGGTTTTGCTAAGATGAGAGAACATTCTGCTGTGCATTTTGGTAAAGTCTTGTGTTTCAAAAGCAGAAATAGAAAACTACCAAGCTGCAAATTATAAGTGAAAGACCATAAACCACTACTTATGTTGCATATGTTTACTTTGTGCCTTTCACTTTGGACTTTTTAGTTTCTTCTTCTGGTTTGTCCTTCTTCAGCTTTCTATTCGGTCTTGGCACAATGTCATCAAAAGGATTAAACAAAACCTGTTTAAAAAAGTAGTATTTTAGACACATCTTTAATAAGTATTTTGTTATAATTAAATTATTCAATATTTTAAAACAATAAAAAGGCATGCCAAGTTTTTATACTAGAATAGTTTTCTGAACACAATCAAGAGAATTTTAAAATTTTAAATTTCAAACCAGAACATACTCACCTCACTACTTCTTATTTTGTGTGGACTAAGAGGTCTCTCTTCCTTATCAACTTCTACTTCAGCCAGGCGCAACATGTTATATAGTGTATCCCCTGTAACCTGTCAAATACATAAAAAAGGTTTGAAAGCCCTTGCCTATAATTTTTGCTAATTATTCTGCAAAATGTAAGGCAACTATAATGTAAAGAATTTTGAAAATACATGCTTACAGTATTTCCAATATAAATTGTAAGACTTCTAAAAGACAGCAAGTACAAAGTACAAATATTTGGAGTTTTTTAAATTTAAAGGCAAAAGCTGAAGGAACACAAGTAGCTTAATTTGCATTTTTGAGAGCGTGTGCAAGAGAAGATGTCAAATTCTTACTGTGAGCTGTGAAACAGGAAAATAAAAGACAGTGTGAAATAAAAAATAGTTGGTTTTTTGAGAGTGGTAAATTCACCTTATGTTTTTTATTTTCCTGATTCTTCCTGGGTAATTAGAACTTACAGCTTTCTAAAATGTCACTAGTATTAGATGAACTGATTAATAAGACAGAGTCACAGTAATACTAGTAAGATGATTCAAAGGGAAGACAACACAAAAACATAATTTAGTAGTACAACAGCTAAGCAGATTAACTATCAGAACAACCGATAGAAAAATTTCTACCAAACATGGAAACAAAGAGACCAGCTTAGAAAGCAGTGATTCAAATTTCAAATGAGCCTTGCAGCAAACAACACTAAATACATAGTCTTTGAATACAGCGAAACTCATAGTAGCTTTGTCAAACTCAAACTGGGACTCTAGTCTGTGTGGCAAACCTTTCCAAAGATTGTATGCTTGTTATTGAGTTCATCTGCACGTCCCAACGTAAAGAAAAATTGACTCCCGTTATCATGGGGCCCAGCATTTGCCATAGCAACAAGTCCTCTTCGATTAAATCGCAGTCGTGAGTGGAACTCATCCTGACAAAGACAGATAAAAATACGATTTAAGTATGTAACTATTTTTTAGCTATAGTTTATTTACATCAATATGTATACATAGAAAACAGGCCACCAATTTTCTTTTAAACTTTGGTAATAAAACCAAAGTCTTTTAAAACATAATGATTAATGCCACGATTTTATTTAAAAGCTTCTCTTTTCAGCAGAATAGATTCTTTTTAGCCAGTGTTTTTTCTTCTTAGTACCTATAATAATGCAAACAAGCAAACATTCTTATTTCAAAAGGAACCAAAATCAACAAACACTGAAAGAAAAAAAATTAGAAACTAGTATATCAGTAACAGAAAGACATAAGATTTCATAAAAACTCTAAGTGCTGTCCTGTTAACTTTCCTTTTTTCCAATCGTTGCTTAGTAATCAATTGTTATTCATCATTTTTGTCGGAATATTTATCCCCTAATATTAAAAAAATCCAAAGCATTTCTAAAAGTAACTGCATTTTATAGATTCCTTGTAAAATTATCATTCTTGTTAATCATTGTATTTACAGGAAAAATTCTAATTAATGTAAAATAACTGGAAGCTTACTAACAGATTGTAATAACACAGTACTGCAAAAATCCATAGGAAGAACATTTTCTGGACCGTAAGAAGACAGAATAGGACTACTATCAAAGCAAGGTGAAAGTCATGAGTAGTATCTTAATACTATGGTAGTATCACAATTCTAAACACCGCAATATTGAGATACTACTAATTTTAAGCAGTGACGCTACTACACTATTGGTAATACTTGTTTTGTTCTCTGCTCTGGTACCATCCCTTCCAAAAACCTCACATTCGTGTTACATGTATGAGTCTACTCTAGCAGCAGAAATGAGCCAGAGGTGGGCTGTGAAGCTTCAGTCACAACTTAAAGATGCCTGTCTCATCTGAAATAAAACAATCAGGCAAAACAGAACACAGCTGCTGTGCGTGCGCAGCTTCACTCAGGATCTGAGCCTCCTGGTTAAGAAATGAACCATGCTGGCATCAATAATACCAATGAATACATATATAACATTCAGACCTTTGCTAAATGAGATACAATGCGCATAAACAATGTACATTTCTGCATCTGAGTTTGCCACATATTAACATCTACTCTTCACTCCTCCTTCCCGGTATTTTCCCTTGTGAAATTCATGCTAGTAAGGTAATACATTTACCATAATATCAGAACAGCAAGATTTAAGAACTCTCAATTCAAAAAGACATATTCAAAAATATTGAAGCAACATGTGAAAGCAATTACTGCGCATTATAATGCTGCATTTCTAATACAAGGTTTATCTTCTCACAACCTAAGACAGCAGGAAGAACAACTGATAGAAAACAACCAAAAATTAATGCATAAGACGTACAGATACGTACCTTGAAGGGAGCTCCGTAGATTGAATCTCCACCTGATCCAGTGCCAGTGGGATCACCTCCCTGCACTATAAAGCCAGGCACTACTCTGTGAAATATTGTGTTATTGTAATACTCTAAATAAAAATTAAAAAGAAAAAAAAAGAAAAAAAAAGAAAAAAAGAGGATATTTAATACATCTAAGTGGTCTACTGGTCTGAAAATAATATTTTCATATAGATTATGCAGAGACATCCAGAGACTGAAGTTCCAGAAAGCAAGTACTTTAACTGTATTCTGCTATTTACACTGAGTTCCCTTCCCTTCCACTGTCTTCTAAAGTATTGCTGATGACATTTATGAAAAAAAAAACATAGTATCATATATTTCTGTTGCAAAAGACACTACACATCACCAACAAGATATTGATGCTTTTTTTTTTTTTCCCAGCTTAAGTTTTAGCGCTGGAATCATACTATCAACGTACCCCCATTTCAAAGGGGAGCTAAAACTACTATGCTTGGCCCCAGCCAACATCTCACATATATCATTAACCATATCCATACACCAAATGATTAGCATTTCCACTTACCAGCATGGAACACAAGTGTCACTCCTTTCACCACCTACACTGTACCCAAACTGATCATTTTCAGAGAATGAAATATGTGGTACATTTTGCTCCCTAAGTTATTTTCTTTCATCAATCTGTCAAATAAGGCTTATGAGATCATAAGAAAACAAAAGGAATGAAAATTTAGCTTTACTTGACATATACTTCAGGTTGATTTTTTTATTTTTCAATAAATAAAAATAAATCTGCAGTGTGCTGCAAGGCAAAACAGGATCTGCAAATGTTGCAGCATAGCTAGATATATTAATGGATGGTCATGTATCAGGATTATCACAAGACAAATACTCAAGATTAGTATACAAAGTATAGGATCCTACATAGCAGTCAGACAAATTCAGAAAGGAAATAAAGCCCAGTTCTTCAACACTGAGAATAACTGAACTCTTAGGACTTACCAAGAGTTAAGAAACTAATTCATCATCGCAAAAAATCTCTACATCTCTATACTAGGTGTAAGAACACAGAACAGGCTGGATCTGTGCTGGAGGCAGAAATCCTAGGCTGCCATTTTTCCTCAACAGAGAGGGGCTAAAAGAGCTCTTAACAACTCTATAATAGCATATATGGGATAATAGCAGCAACCAGAAAACAAATAAAGGCACTAGGTCCTCCACAAATTCTTGTTACAGTTTTCCCAACAGGGGGTTTCTCGTTCTTGTACCCACCTGTTCTGGTTTTGTTAGGGAGGGGGGCCTAAGGTGATAGCTTCTGTAGGAAACTGCTAGAAGTTGCTCCCCTTTGTTTAGTGGACTCGGCCAGGCCTAGGGCAGACCCGCTGCTGGCCAAGGCCAAGCCAATTGGTAGCAGAATGTCCCATGATAACACCTCTGTGATAACGTATTTAAGTAGGGGAAAACAGAAAAAAAAAGGAGAGAGAGAGATGTGAAGTAGGTGAGCCGGGGGCAGAGAGGGGGAGGCGCGAGCCTCGTGGGCCTTGCAGGCCTCACCCTCTGGCCTCCCGCTGGGCAGCCGACTGGGCCCAACTCGGCCCGGCCTGGCTGCAAGAAGTGGAGAGGAGATGAGAAGTGAACAAGATGTAAAAAAGATCCTGAGAGGCGTCTGCCAGCCTGTTGTAAGGAATGGCTGCAGACGCCAAGGTCAGTGAAGAAGGAGGGGGAGGAGTAATGCGGCTCCTGGCCAAGATTCCTCTGCAACTCGTGATGAAGACCATGGTGGAGCGGGTTGTCCCCCTGCAGCCCATGGAGGTCCACGAAGGGGCAGAGATCCACCTGCAGCCCGTGGAGGACCCCACGCCGGAGCAGGTGGAGGCCTGAAGGAGGCTGTGGCCTGTGGAGGGCCCGCTGGGACAGCTGTTCTAGAGGGACTGCACCCGTGGAAGAGATGACCCACGCCGGAGCAGTTTCACGAAGGACTGTGGCCCGTGGGAGGGACCCCACGCTGGAGCAGAGGAGGAATGCGAGGAGTTCTTCCCCCAACGATGACACAGCGGTGTAAAACAACACGTGATGAACTGACCGTGACCCCCCATTCCCTTCCCCCCGCCGTGCCGCTCGGGAGGGGAGGTAGTATAGATAATGTTAAGCCCGGGAAGAGGGAGGGGTGGGGGGAGGTTATCTTGTTCCCTGTCTCATTCTCCTGCTAATTTTAGAAATAAATGAATAGTTTTCCCCAAGTCGAGTCTGTTTTGCCCGTAACGGTAACTTTAAGGATTTCTCCCCGTCCTTATCTCAAACCTCGAGCCGTTTTCCTTATATCATCTCCTATTCTCTCACAGGGTGGGGGGAGCGAGAGAGAGACTGCGTAGTCTGGTCCCGATCGGGGCTGAACTACGACACCACCACTTCAGTAAAGAGCACTACAGAGCTTCTATCAACAAAAAACTACAGCAAATGAAACATCAGAAGCACTCATTAAAAAAATGAAAAGGTAGTAAAGATGGTGACACACAAATGAGAATTCTGGAGGATGCCCATCATTGCCATTTTGTACATTGAAGAAGTACCTATACTTTGTAGAGACTTGCCAGAAAAGTAGTTATACTTTGTCAGCCTTCCCAAGCCTGACATACAACTTTTCAGTAATACTATGTCATCTGCTGCACTTGAGAAAACAATCTAATTTTTTTTTTCCACACTAGGTTCCTTAATATTCTTGAAAAACATTGTCTGAGTGTTATTTAATATTTTCTAAAACCACATGAATTCATTACATATTAAAGTTAAAACATATTAAATACAAAACACAGTTATGACCTCTATTTTACAAAAAGGCACAAAAATTACATGTGAAATAATTTCAACAACTCCTACCCCATTCAGTCATTACCTTCCATACAAAGCTGGACAAAATTCCGACATGCTTTTGGTGCTTCTTTTGACCATAATTCTATATCTATATCACCTGCCGTTGTTCTCAGCAAAACCTATAAAGACATAAATACACCATTAGTTTTACTGTAACTTAATCCCTGATCAAAGAATATCAATGCCAAGTTAAAAAAAACAACTTCTGAATTCATTATATTAGTAACAGTAGTAGACAGGCAGCTCATGTTAGTCCTAGACAGCACTGCCAAGATACAGTTCTGAAACAATAAGTATAATGAGTCTTCAAGGCAAATTACCTGATACCTGACAAATGGCAGAAACTGAGACACCTTTTATCACCTCCATAATGAAAAAAATATGGAAAAAAATATAATTATGCCATAAATCTCCAAAGGCAAATACCTCTCTTACAAGTAATATCATTAAATTCAGTGAGAGATCCTAATAAAATTAAGAACTTAAGTCATGGCAGTCACGGGAGGTCCCTGGTGAGTAGAAAAAGCAAAAAATTACATCCATTTTTAAAAAGGGTAAAAAGAAGGAACCTGGGAACTACCAACCTGTCTGCCTCACTTCTGTGCCTGGGAAGATGATGGAACAGATCCTCCTAGAAGCTATGCTGAGATACATAGAAGACAGGGAAGTGGTTCGAGACATTCAGCATGGCTTCAACCAAGGGCAACTTCTGTCTGACAAACCTAGTGGCCTTCTATGATGGAGTGACTACATCAGTGGGCAAGAGAAGACTTACAGATGTAGGCCTTTGACATGGTCCCCCACAACATCCTTCTCTCTAAATTGGAGAAATATGGATTCAATGGTGGACTGTTTGATGGATGAAGAACTGGTTGGATGGTGGCATCTGGAGAGTAATGGTCAACAGCTCAATGCCCAGATGGAGTTTGGTGGCAAATGGTGTCCCTCAAGGGTCCGTACTGGAACCAGTACAGCTTAATAGCTTCATCAATAACACGGACAGTGGGATGGAGTGCACCCTCAGCAAGTTTGCAGATAACACCAAGCCTGAGGGGTGGGATGACATCCAGAAGGACCTGGACAAGCTTGAGAAGTGGGTCCATGCGAACCTCATGAGGTTCAGTAAGACCTGCACCTGGGTCGGGGCAACCTCTGGTATCAATACAGACTGAGGGATGAGGGGATTGAGAGCAGCCCTGCAGAGAAAGACTTGGGGGTACTGGTGGATGAAAAGCTTGACATGAGCTGACAATGCAAGCTCACAGCCCAGAAGGCCAATCGTATCCTGGGCTGCATGAAAAGAAGCATGGCCCACAGATCGAGGGAGGTGATTCTTTGCCTCTACTCCACTCTCGTGAGACCCCTGGAGAACTGCATCCAGCTCTGGAGCTCTTAGCACAGGAAAGACATGGACCTGTTGGAGCAGGTCCAGAGGAGGGCTGAAGCATCTTTACTATGAAGAAAGGGTGAAAGAGTTTGGGTTATTCAGCCTGGAGAAGAGGAGGCTCTGAGGAGACCTTATAGTGGCCTTCCAGTACCTAAAAGGGGCCTACAAGAAAGATGAGAACAAACTTTTTAGCAGGGCCTGTAGTGACAGGATAAGGGTCAACGGTTTTAAACTAAAAGAGGGAAGATTTAGAGTAGGCTAAAGAAAGAAATTTTTTATGATGAGGGTAGTGGAACACTGGAACGCGTTGCCCAGAGAGGTGGTGGAAGCCCCATCCCTGGAAACATTCAAGGCCAGGCTGTATGAGGCTCTGAGCAACCTGATCTGGTTGGAGGTGTCTCTGCTCACTGTAGAAGGAGTTGGACTAGACGACCTTTAAAGGTTCCTTCCAACCCTAACCATTCTATGATTCTACGATACAGTCAAGAATAAGGAAAACCGAATGAAACGCTTCAAGGACTGCGCTGTGTCACGTGACCACACAGCACACGTCGGGCTTTGGCTCGGGTAACGTCTTTAAGGGCTGTATCACCTCAAACCAACACCACAACACAAAACCACCATCACACACGTACAGCACGTCTCCTCCTCACCCGTCCCACCCCCTGCAACATACAATTTCTTTACATTCCCACATTCAGAAGCCACCGCAGGGCACACGCACCACCCTCCCCCGCCACCCCCGCAGCGCGCGCACCCCTCTCACCCGAATGCCCCTGCACCCACGCAGTGCAGGCTTCTCAGGCACAGTCCGCAACCCTCCTCGCCTGCAAAGCCCGCACGGAGCACAGCGTTCCCTCGCCCCCCGAGGGGCGCGCACCCACCTCAGCACGGCGGCGGCAGCAGCTCCCTGCTTGCGCACCGCAACTCCCCCACCTACGCTGCAGCTCTGGCCTGGCCCTCGCCCACCGCAGCCCCTGCCCCCGGCGAGCCTCACCTTGCCATTGGTGGGGGGCTCCTGGATGTAGATGTTGCTCATGGTCGGGAAAGGAGCGTCCCGGCAAGCAAACAACCACCCGCGCTGGACACTCAGCTACACTTCGCCTCCAACGCTTCCTACTGCCCCGAACCTCCCGCCATCTTGGGCGCCTCTATACAGCCCAGGGAGGTGGGGAGGAGATTGCCCAAGCCAGGAGGAAGGGTAAAGGGACGAGTATCCAGTCGACGTCTCTACGGAAGTTACTGAGGAAGAAAATGCGTTCAGAAAAACCTGGAGGCTTCTCCAGACACCTGCAGTCCCTCCCCGTGGCTCCCTCCCAGTGCTGAGATTCCCCGTCCTCCCTGTGAGTGGCACGGCCCGAGAGTGCGCGGGGCAAAGACTTCCGGCGAAGAGAGGCGCCGCTGCAGGCCCAGGCCGGGGAGGACGCGGGCGGGAGGCGCCATGGCTCTGCCGGGTAAGGGGCTCCCAGCCGGCTCTGCCGGGAGAGAAGGGGCCGTAGTCGGCTGGTTCTCTCGGGCCGCAGGGGCTCCCGATGGAGAAGCGTCGCTCTGGTCTGTACGGCCGGTTTTTTAAATCAGCCGGCATTGGGGCAGCCGGAGGGAGCGCTGGAGGCGGATGGCTGGGCTGGGCTGGGCGCGGGGAGGGGGCTGTCAGGGCATCCTTCTAGGCCTGTAGGGCCTCTCCGCAGATTTTGGGGTGAGTGATGACCAAGTACTGCGTTTCTGTCGTCTGTTAGTATAAGCCACCTTCTTTAAAGTTAGATCCAAAGAATGGGTATTGTCAGACTTGGTTTCCCTCCTCACCTTTTGTTCTGGATTGAGGTTTGTGTCCCACTAGGTTATTACTTAAATAATGATGGTGGGACAGGAGAGGCAGAAACGCTTGTGCTGTTTGCAAGGTATTTAAAGCCATGTTAGTCAAACATACAGCTGTGTCTTTATAATTTTTTCTTGATCCTGAGACCTGAGGAGTGTTTGTTTGGAGAACTGCTGAACAAGCCTGAGCCTTGGTAAGGTTCTTCTCTTAGGAAAAGGGAAGACCTTAATAAGCTTGCTTCTGCTCTAGAAGAGGTTCTTGAAGAAGACATTGCCTGTTTGTGTTCAGAGGTTTCCAAAGCCTTTTTTGCAACCTTGTGCTCCACTGAATGAATGAGGTCCTTATTGATGGTTGCTGCTGTGTCTATTGTTAATTTTCTTGAGGATTAATAGCTAGGAAGAAGGGAATGAGAAAAGGAAGCTTTTAGTAATTTGTTTGCGTTTAATAATCTAAAACTTCATCTAATCTAAACCCCTGTTTCTAACATTATTATTTAAAGGCAAAAATAATAATAAAATTTCAGTCTCGGGAATTTGATGGGAATATTTGGTGACAATATTCTTGTTGTCTGCTGCATGTTCCTATTGGAAATCCTGACAAATGACACCTTGCTTGAATTATGGGAGATTTTGTAGCATGTGTACAACTGTACTGAACTACCTTGCATGGAATACCAAGTCTTTCTTTATCTATAGGTCAGTTATGCCATAGGGCTGAACTTTACTGAGTATTTCAGAAAGCTGAGACAAAGCTTGGATGATCTTGCTTTCTAGTCCCAAGGTGTGGTGAACAAGTAGATGCAGTTTTGAGTATTTCTTTGACACGACATTGCAAGATACAGGTATACTTTTGTTCCTTGCTTCTTGACCCTCTCTTCCATGTTCCTACCTCCTTACCTCTTGTGGGTTTTGTTTCCGTCAAAAGACAGTCATAAAACAGGCACCTAAGCACTGCTAGGTTTATAGACCTCGAAGGGGATACGTACTACTAAGAGTCTGGGATTCACAGAAAACTCTGTGTCATAATGGAATATATGTATCTGTTGATTAGCTTTCCAGTACTTTTCAGGGCATAGACCAGTGAGATGTCCAAGTGTCCAAGTTAGTTTTTCAACCTGGAGTTGGAAGGTTTCTCTGTAATTTTGAGTAGAATTTTCTAAAGACAGTGCTTGCTTCAGTAAATCAAAGTTTAAATTCATGGAACCCATGTATCCTCTTTCTGGTTCTCTAATTTCTGTCACAGATTTCTTGTTATATTTGCTTAATTATTTATTTAAGTAACTGCCCAGTTATTCAGAAAACTGTATAACTATTTAAGTAATTGTTTTCTTCATACTCTACTCAGTTGGAACATAGAAGGGCACCTTTTGATTTTGGAAATTCGGTTGTGGCTTTCATTGTGATTAGGCTTAGATGATTAAAAATAAGACTAATCTATTTTGAGGGATCAAGTCTCTGGTGTTTCTCTTCTTCTGAGTCATGTCCTCATATGTCTATTTAACTGTGGGCTCAGATGGGAAAATCACACACTTTCTATACCTAAAATTTGCACTGTTCTGGTCCTTCTTCCTGCTTAGCATCTATGGAATTTTCTGTTGCTCTCTTAACTTTATTCTATGTTTGCTTTCTTGCATCCGTTAATTCTTTTGTATTCGGTCCCATGTTGCTTGAATTCAGCAGATTCAGAATCATTTAACAATTTGTTTCATAGAATCATAGAATGGTTAGGGTTGGAAGGGACCTTCAAAGGGACATCCCCAACTAGATCAGGTTGCTCAGAGCCTCATCCAGCCTGGCCTTGAACGCTTCCAGAGATGGGGCTTCCACCACCTTTCTGGGCAACCTGTTCCAGTGTTCTACAACGCGCATCGTAAAAAATTTTTTCCTAATTTCTAATCTAAATCTACCCCCCTCTATTTTAAAACCATTACCTCTCGTCCTATCGCAACAGGCCCTACTAAACAGCCTCTCCACATCTTTCTTGTAGGCCCCCTTGAGGTACTGGAAGACCGCTATCAGGTCTCCCTGGAGCCTTCTTTTCTCCAGGCGGAATAGCCCCAACTCTCTCAGCCTGTCCTCATAAGAGAGGTGCTCCAGCCCTTTTATCATCTTTGTGGCCCTCCTCTGGACCTTCTCCAACTGGTCCATGTCCTTCTTGTGTTGGGGGCTCCAGAACTGGACACAGTACTCCAGGTGGGGTCTCAGCAGGGCAGAGTAGAGGGGGAGAATCACCTCCCTCGACCTGCTGGCCACGCTCCTCTTGATGCAACCCAGGATGCGGTTGGCCTTCTGAGCCGCAAGGGCGCATTGCCTGCTCATGTTAAGCTTCTCATCCACCAGCACTCCCAAGTCCCTCTCCTCAGGGCTGGTCTTGATCCATTCTCCGCCCAGCCCGTATTTGTGCCTGGGATTGCCATGACCCAGGTGCAGGACCTTGCACTTGGCCTGGTTGAACTTCATGAGGTTGGCACGGGCCCACCTCTCCAGCCTGTCAAGGTCCCTCTGGATGGCATCCCTCCCTTCCAGCGTGTCGACGGCACCACACAACTTGGTGTCGCCGGCGAACTTGCTGAGGGTGCGCTCTATCCCACTGTCCATGTCGCCGACAAAGATGTTGAACAGGGCCGGGCCCAGCACGGACCCCTGAGGGACGTCACTCGTGACCTGTCTCCACTTGGACATCGAGCCGTTGACCACCACTCTCTGAGTGCGGCCATCCAGCCAACTCCTTATCCACCGAGTGGTCCGTTTAGCTTTGTCAGTTTTTTTTTAGTTGCTTCTATCTGTCTTTTTTCACTTTTCAGGAGCAATTTTTTTTTTTTGTTAATTGCCTTTTAAAGACAGTAATAAATTACTTCAGAGTTTTCCTGTGAGTCTCTGTCAACATTCATGCACTGCTAGAATTTGTAACCACACTTGTTGTATGCAGTTATGGACCACTGGAGTGTCAGATAGCTATTACGGTGTTCATCTGTAACTAAACAAATGTGTAAGCTTTCAGAGAAGTAGAATAATTATTAAAATTATGATGGAAAGGTCATAATAAATCAAATGAAGATTTGACAGTAAGTTATGTGAAACTAAGTTATGTGTAGTAGTTTATACTAGCCAAGTTTGTTCTGATAGATCACTGCACAGAAAAGTTACCTTAGAAACCACTGTTTTGCTTTTCTTTAAGTTTTTTAAAGAGATCTTAGTGTACTTAATACTCTGAGGAGTGATCACTCCTTTCTGCTTATTGACATTATCATGGAGTAGTTTGGGTTGCAAGAGACCTTTAAAGATCATCTTGTCCAACCTCTCTGCAAGGAGCCACATTTAAAAGAGCTTGAGAGTTCTCCTTAGCAACATTTAATTGATGAAATTTTCTCTTTCAGGTGGAAATAAGGATAACATCAGAGCAGGATGCAAGAAGTGTGGCTATCGTAAGTAATTTGAAGTTAACAGTGTTTTCGACAATATATGATGTTGAACTGCCTTTTGAGGAGGGGGGAAAAATAAAAAAGTGTTCCCCCTTGTTACTCAGACATTTGTCAGTTTGACTTACCATAATCTGTTTTATTTGTTTATTTCCTATTCGTTCTCTGGCTCTTCATGTCTGTTGCTGCCCTTGAAACCCTTGAGTTTCTCATGGGAAGAAAAGAAAAAGAATGCTGTTGCATTCATATATACTACATTTGCATTTCAGTTACTTGAGCAACTTTGAATTAAAAGCATGGTCTTTGTGCTTCTTCTGAGTGCCACTGCAAACATAGGCAGGCATTTGAGCTCACGTTCAGTCCAATCTGTTTTAAAAGAAAAAAAACCTTAATATTTGTGTGATCTTCTATGCCAAGGTAACATACTTCTTTGTGCATTCTATATTTCAAGAAACAGTTAATTTTGTTACTTAGAAGTTTTATAGTTCTATTTTCGTTTAGCTCATGCTTTGCATTGTGCTCTGATCATATAAGCATGTCTGTGGCTACTCTCCTGATGAATGGAGACAGGTCTTGGTGAAGACTTTAGTTGGTTAATCACTAATTTCTTTTTAGAATAATGGAGGAGTGGACACTTTTTTGCAGTGAGTTGTGTTGAACTTTTGTATGGGGTGAAGGGGGAAAAAGCTTGCTTCGTTCTTTTACTGTAGACTTTGTCTCCAACAAATTTTGTCAATGCATTGCTTTGTGTATCTGTTCTTCCAAAGGAAAATGTATATCAATATAGATTTAGTGCTTGGTTTTTATGTGCAGTAAGTATCAGAAACTTTCTGGAAGAGAAGAAAACTTGTAGTCAATTCTCACAACCTGTATTTGTGTTCCTAAGACCTCTGTCTTCAAGATGTAGATATTTTGATATGAAGATTAGTTTATTTCAATTGCTACTTGAATTCCTGTGTCTTTAGCTTATTTTCTCCCAAACTATCTCTTCAATTTGTTTTATTTCTTTTTATTATTCCAATAGGTTTATTCAGCACAAGGTTTCTAACTCTGGTCAGGATTATTGAGATGTAACTTAGAAAACTAAAAATACTAGCCAAATAGTAGCTTAGTATTATTTACTGGTTGTTAAAGATTCTCAGAAGCAAATAGGATGCTTCTCTTTCACTACAGGGAGAAAAAAAAAAGAGCAATATAATACCCTTGCTGTAGTTTTTAAAATATTTCTCCTCATACTTTTAGGTAATTTCTTCAGGAAGGATCTGAGACTATTTAACAAAATAGAAAGTAAAAGTTGGACAAAATCTTTAAATAACAGAAAGATCATAAGGCACTATTAAATGGAATAACATTGCACAACCTGTCAAAATTCTTTGAGGCTTTTTCAGAGTAAGCCTTTTCATTCACAGGTTGCAGCATAGCCTTTTTTCACTTCTCAAAAGTGAATAATACTAAAATAGATGTTCTTTCATTTCTGGTATTTTTTGGTAAATTGTAATTTTTCTTTCTGGATATTTGTTTTGTTCAGCTGGTCATCTGACATTTGAATGTCGAAACTTCCTCCGAGTAGATCCTCAAAGAGATATTGTTTTAGACGTTAGCAGCACTAGCAGTGAAGACAGTGAGGAAGAAGAGCTACAGAGATTGCAAGCCATGCGTGAAAAAAAGAGTAAGGTGTTTTTTTTCTTAAAGAGTATGGGTAATGGCCTTCTGAAGTACTGGAACTCTCATTGTATCCTTCTTGGTAACTACTATTAGTTCTTTTAGCCTGTGCTTTAAAAGTAGGTCTTCATGTGTTCAGACTTCAGGGATTTGATACACCCACATCTTTTTTAATTATTATTAATTACTGTCATAGGAAATTAATAATTTACCTATTTGTAACATCCCAAAAAGGGTTCCTAAATACAAAAGATTATAAGACTTACTAAGAAGTTGCGTAGGAGAAACTGACATGGATGTTCTGAGTTAATCTTTTGATTATGACATGTAGTTCAAACATCTTAAAGTTTATAGTAACTCTTAAGACTAATGACAAATATGACAGGTGAATTTCTCTGCAGTTTCTAAGTAGCGTTTTGACTGAAATGGCTAGTGAATTGAATTTAAACATTAGTATTTGGAGAAGTACTGTTCTCTGTGTGGAATATCTGAGCATCAACTGTTTGTCAGAGAGAGAACAGATGGGTTATTTAGCAGATACTTAAGTTCATTTGAATTTGAACTCCTAAGAGGCTGTTCCCCTAAGTAAGAAGGGGAGGTTGTTCCACTACAGCATCTTTTAAATGAATTTATGTTCTTCCTATCTGCCCCTTGAAACGCAATGTTTTGTTCTGTTGCTCTCACATTCCAGATTTAGCATCTTTAGTACAAACTGAATGTTATTTAGGAAGGAGAAGGGATAGGTAGAACCCTGTAATGTGCTGATCCACTTCAAAAGAAATGGATAGTCTGCTTGTCAGGAGTGCTGAATTGATACTGCAACAGTCCTTTCTTTGAACAGGTTTCTCTGGAAAAGCTTGTTCCCACTTACTATGTACTTTTGAATGCAGGGGTTTTTTTGGCCCTGAACTGATTGCAGATGGATATCTCCAGGGAAACCAGCTGTTTACTTAGTCTTGTAATATCTCTGTTTATTGTATGTTCTTCCTCAAACTTGGCTGCTATGTGTACTATAAGGAAATATGTACCTTTAACTGTCAATATTCTGTGCAGGATTTTGCCTTTTTCAAGTGGCTTCATCTTCTCAAGTTTTTTGCACTGTGTCCACTTAGTATTTTTTTTTAAGAAGACAGTGCAAAAGTCTAAGTAGTTGTTCACACATTCTTGTTTGTGCTTTTTATTTTTTTTAATTCTTCCAAAAGTAATTTGCTTTTTGTAACTTGTATTGAATTCTTTCAAATTTCACTCCAGAACATACAGACCAGTAATTTCTTTTTGTGGTAGCAAATGAATTACTGCACTAGCATACAGATTCTAAGGACAGAAATAAGATTAAATGCTCAAAATTAGGTTATCTATTTGAAGGCTAAAATAAAAAGCCTGAATTTTCCTGTTAGCTGACACTGTAATGTACGTTAAGGTAATGAATTTGCATTTCACAGAATTCTAAAATACTTTTTGAACTAGTATAGGAAAGTCTAAGGTCAAAAAATTCATCCAGTGTGATAAAAATCCTGCTTGTAAGTGAAATGTGAAGACACTGTACGATACTATACAGTGTTAGAGCAGGAAACAGAGAGGTGATTCTTCTGCCAATTTTTGTAGACAGTATATTGACAGTTTAACTCAGATTTATCTTAGTTATGGCCTAGCTATTTGTAAAGTGTGAAATAAGGATGTGTGAAAGTAATTCAGGTAAGCCTGAGGGAATTTTTTTTTTTTTAATGTTTTAGTTAAATGAGCTGTTTTCAGACTTGGGCAAGTCTTTTAAAATGTGGAAGAACAGATATGAAATCCTAAAGCTGATGTAAACATATAGAAAAAGTAACAATTTTTTTGCTACATCTTACAGGCCTTCCTTCATTCATAGTGCTTAGATCAAAGTCATTAGAGTGCAAGTTGTATAAGAATTTCTGCTACTTTGCAAAATATTTCTAGAATTACTATACTACACCAGAATTTGGAGGAAGGAATAGAAAAACTTTTAACAAGAATTTTGTAGTAACTACGTTGCTGTTGAAGCCGCTCTTTTACTGCCGATCTTAATTCACACAAATCTTTTGTAAACTGTAACTTCTTATCCATAGGTTTAAATGAGGAGGAAGAAAAAAAGAAACAAAAAAGAAAAAGCAAAGACAAAACAAAATTAAAGAGACCAAGGAAGAGGTAACTTTGTCACACACCTATTTAGAAATATTTCTGATGTTTTGGTTGTTTCTCAGAAAGTGTTGCTTCTTTTGATGCAACTTTATTTGCAAGTACATTTTTTATTTGAAAAGGTTCCCATTTTCCAGTGAGAACCTGTTTGTTCTTTGAGTAATAGTAATGCTACAGGCTTTCTGATGTGGACTTAGGACCATGGAAGTCTAGAAAGCTCTACCAAGCTGGAGGTCTGCAGATCTGAGAAAGCAATGCTCCCTCTGACTATCTAACACTAGGCAAGATGTGGTGGGAAAAGAAGGACTCAGTAGGTTTACAGAGTTAGTGCCCAGCTGAGCTAGCATGGAAGCCTTCTTGCAGTTCAGATACCCTAAGATTCCCTGCATGCACACGGGCATGTGTAGGTGCACACACACATGCACTCTGACTAACGTGTAACTAACAGAAGGAAAACTTCTGTAGTTTTACTTAGCATATGTGAGTTTTAATGATCCTGTTATTGTAGAAGCCTAAAAAAATCCTTCCCTAGTTTCAAAGGAAATTTTCATAATACTCAAATTGATTGTGAATCTGAGTTTTGGCCTGCTGACTTTATTTTTTTTTTTTTTTTTTTTTTTACATGAGACTATCGACTGGTTAGTCATTAGGACTGTTGATAAGACAATATCCCAGGAACTGCACTGATAGCTGGAAATTTATAATGTATTTGGAGGCCACAATAAGATGTTTTTCAGAAATAAAGAAACAGGATTTAACACTGGTTGTACTGGTATTTGTCCCCATCCTTATTTATATAGTGTAGCTCTAACTGATACTTATGAAGACAGTAGAAAAGAGTCGATCTGCTGGCTGTAGTCTTTACATGCAAGTAATTAATAGTCATGTAAACAATAGCACAAAACTGCCCTCTTGAGTATAATAATAGTGACTTTTCTTTTATTGCCATCTTAATACTTGTATGTATGTAGTCACTTATCACTGCTGCTTAGAGACCAGTATTACCCACTGCAAGAGCATCCAAATTTGTTATACCCATTTCTCTTAGATTTTTGCATGAGAGAAACACATTTTGTCTGAAGGCATTACTGTAGCATTGCTATTGATCATGTGATATTTTAAAAGCTGGAAGCTCTGCCTTACTGTCATACTTTCAGTTTTCTGTCAGTCTGTACTCTTAGTCTGTTTCTGTTTGAAGGCTGAAAAACACACAACTTGCCTATTTCATTGTTAATTAGTCTGTGTTATAAGCATACTGCTTTTCTGGCACAACAGTCTAATTAGAAAATTCATCATTCGGTTGAACGTGCAGACTGACATATCATAAGCTTTCCAATGGATGCTACTGTATGGATTCCACACCAAATTTTATTTGTGAAATTATATAAACACTGAAATTTAAAAACAGTATTACTCTTGTTGCGTTTTCCTTCTTTAATTATATATCAATCTGTATATATACTTTTTTTTTTTACTAGATCTTCCTCATCAAGTGCAGCTGAAGAGGACCCGCCAAAGTCAAAAAAACAAAAATCGCACAAAAAAGAAAGGGAAAAGGAAAAAAAGAATAAATCTAAGAAGGGAAAACATCATAAAAAGGAGAAAAAGAAGAGACGAAAGGAAAAAAGTTCATCTTCTGATAGTTCAGACAGTTCTAGTAGTGACTGAGGTGCTACCCTATTTTTGCATTCACTTCTACAGAGAAGATTATTTTCCTTTCAAATCAAATTTATTTATGCTTTGCAATGTTGTTGTTTTAAAATGAGATCTGTATATATTTTTAACAAATCTATTTGCAAATATCAGTGCTTCAAATCATTAAATGGACCATTTGAGGAAAAATTCTGCTCTTCTATTTCAAGTTTATTCATACTAAACCATGCAAATTTAAGTAGTTCTTCACTCGTATTCTTAGTTCAGTTGTCGTTAGTTGTGTTTGGAATCCTTTACACTAGGATATGGTAAACTTCAGTTTGCAAGTCTTTGTGTAGGGTTTAAATACGTATGTATTTTGTATGGACTTAAATACGCTTAGTGTCAGAGTGGTTAAATCAAATTTGGAACTTGAAGTGAGATTTTCTATTATATTATCCTTTAAATAAATGTATGTTTTGCATAACGCTTTGTACTTACATACATTAATCAGTAAGGGCAAATATGAAATAGTGTTTGGGTGCGAAGAAGGGAAAGAAAGGGCCATGAGAAGCTGAGAGATTGCTCCTTCAAAATTATCTTCTAAAATTGATCTAGTCATAGACTGTGAAACACAATTACACATTCTTTTGGCAGAATCACTGTGAGCAAGCTGAAAACAATCAAAAGCAAACAAAAGATTAATTATTCAAAGTCCTTTTTTTTTCTGCTTAGGTTTTATTCTTTTACAACCTCAACGATTTCATCTTTGACGTAGATACAAGTTTTCACTTTCTAACACTAGATGGCTGTCCAGCAAGATTGTTTACAAAGTTCTAAGAACCATGTTAATGCAGTATGTGGTGATTAATGCCTACATGAACTGAAAGAGGAAATTC
The DNA here is from genome assembly GCF_036417535.1 of Chlamydotis macqueenii. Taxonomy (NCBI): domain Eukaryota; kingdom Metazoa; phylum Chordata; class Aves; order Otidiformes; family Otididae; genus Chlamydotis; species Chlamydotis macqueenii. The sequence continues at coordinate 21,523,597 of NC_141593.1, read as the reverse complement.
AGACTGACAATTGACAAGAATTGTGAGGCTGCCATTCATTCTAATAAAACTCTCATTGAAAAGTTAAAAACCAACCAACCAAATCTCTTGTGGAGTGCAAGCAATCTATCATGTTGAAGTTGGTAGCAAAATTTACCATTTGTTATCAGGAGCAATGTTAAGCATGTCAAAATTTTATGACTGGATTCTGGGGTATCCAATTCATGTATTTTACCATGGTAGGGTACAAATTCAAGACCAGCTAATACTTTTGAGTCAAGCAGATTTTAGGTGTATAATCTTACGCCAGAAATGTGTAAACTTCAAAGTGAGCAGCTTGGCATACAGCTGCAGTGCGAGTCTCATGTGAGTCAAAATGTGAGGTAGAGCAACACCTAAGCTTTCTTAACAGTAATATCCATTGTGTGTGTTTTCTACAGCAGATTAGAGCATTAAATCAGTACAAAATGTTTTATAGTATTTTCATGGTTACTGCATTTGGCCTGAAAGTGAAATACCTACATCTAACTGTCTTTCAAACTTTTATGTCTCAGGCCAGTATGCTTGTTATTGGGCCACTCATGCTGTGCTAGGAAACATTAAAGATCAAAATACTCATGGAAGCCACAGAGCAGAGAGAAATAATCTGTAGCCTTCCATGTACGTCTCTCAGTAGAGGATGGCAAGAGTCCTTGCATCTGCACTTTTTCTTACTGGCTTTGGTCCAATCTAATTTTTCATGTCATATACCATGATTTCTGGGATGAGCTTGGATAGTATAACTTAAGAGAGACTGGGCTCCTTAGTTAGCTGAGCTGTGCATAGTATAGGGAACATTTATTTCATAAATACTAATTTAACAGATTAGGTTACCCTGTTTACTCTAGTCTCCTTAGTCTTGCTGTGGCTGTTAGAGCTTATTTTTTACTGGATTAATTCTCTAAGCCAGTCATTCTGTAGAGAGCAAAGGGGAATTGTGGGCTACTTAAGCCAGTACTGTTGCCAAAGGCAATATTTAATCAAACCATAGCTTAAGACACAACTCGTTGCCATTTTGTTCCCCTAAAATGTTCCTTACCTAAGGAGATTGGAAGGGTTATTGGAGTTAGGGGAATTCAAAACTCGTAATTCTCCCATGATCTTCCTATGATCTCCTGATGATCCCATGATGCCAGCTCTGGGGAATGGGAGTTTGTACCTTATTTGTTTCTTGATTTTTGAAAACTTTGTCTGAAGACAAGGAACTGAAGGGAAGTTTTACTGAGCTTTCTATACCAGAATGACTGAACAGTTTATTCAACAACCCTTATTAGAGTTAGTGTTTCTCTATGCATAAGTATAATTTATCCATCAAACTGTATTTAATGACAAAATAGATAATGGATAGAGGTTTAAAGTTTAGAAAAGCAACTAGCATGTATTTTAGAAGTGTTCCTTATGCTTTTGTGTAGTTTCAAGTAGCTGGCTTAGATTCTAGTTCTAATTGGTGAAATCAAAAGATTCCTGATCTAAATGATAGTGCAATTATCTTCAGTGTAACATTACAGCAGCCATTTATGGTAGCTACAATGATATTTTGTACAAGAGCATAAGGCATGAATTTCAGTGTTCATGTTTTGACACTTGGTACTAGCATACATAGATTTTCATATTGGAAAAAGTCTTCTGATTTGAACAATTTAAATATCACTATTCTCTCAATTCATGCATTTATGTAACAGAATATTATGTGTCAGCTTATTTTTCAGGCCATATTTCCATTTTGTTTACAAACATGTACATTAAAGTAAATAGATTCTGCCACAGAAGTGCTCAAGATTTCAGGTATATTAACTGATACATCAAAGAGATGCTACAGTAAACAGTTCTCTGCCAAGTTAATATTTGCTGACCTTTAAAAGCTATATGAAAATAAATATTACTGTTTTTCTTATTTTTTAGCCATAATTTTAGTGAGTCTGATGTGTTGTAACAAATGTTATTGTTTCACTTGAGTCTCAGCTTGAACCAAAACACCTACTCTTATTCCAGAGAAGTGATATTCAGCAGATTTGGGTATCAAAACAAGACTTCTAATATTAAAATTCCGCTATTTTTTCACTCCTATCAATTGTTATTAGCTTCAGTTTTCATGAATCGCACTTTCAAGGACAGTGCCTGACGTAACTGCTGCAGTTGTACAGGCTCAAGATACTCATTGTAGGCCTGCTACTCAACAAGCACCAGAAGTCTTGTAATACAAAGATGCCTATCTCAGTTATACCATGAAATAAATGTCTGTTTTCAGAAAGAAAGGCAAAAGTAGTGCATGTGAGTAGTATATGGAGTAGGATGAAGAAAAGAAATGATGATGAAGGCAAGGGGATGCCAAATGGATAGAACAATTAAGAGTCACCAACCTCCATATGCCTTACAATACCCTCTGAAGTGCAAATCGAGGTCTATCAATAGGCACCAGGAAACAAAGTAGATACCTGGTGTTTCCTTCATTCTTCCTTCCGACATACCAGAAGAAAAACGTGCACATCTGCCATCCACCTACAAGCTGGGGATCCAACTGTGCTATGAAATGCACCAAAGGCTGGAGTCACTGAAAAGCTGAATTAAGCTATTGTTTTACAGATGGCTAAAGCAAATACACATTCACAGCTTCATTCTCTGCAGCATGTGAGACATGATGGAAAATGCTCTAGTCTCTGTCATGATGTAGAGTATATATACTTTCTATGTACCTAGAGTAATGGAAAATAATTTCGAATTTGTATAACATGTTTTAGCTTAACTTGAATACATATCAGATTGGTGAGGGGGGTTGAACAACAATGCAATAATCTTTTTAGATTTTGCTAAAATTACGTTTTCATGGTATTTAGAGGCATTTTATCAACATGAACATACTTGCTATCTTCATGATCTCTTAAACTTCTGAAGTACTTTAGTTGCTACTAGCATCAATTTGCAGTGTGAGAGAAGTGATGTGTATATCTCTGATCATTTGATAATTTAATATTCGTTTTCTCTTTTACCATTACATGCTCCTTTAACTTAGTATAATAGTTTATGAAGTATCCTGGCCAAATTTTGACCATCAGAGAATTTCAACAACGAATTAAGTTGAACTGTAAGAAACACTATATGATAAGGATATATGAGTATTGCCTTAGTATCTTTTTGTCCCAGTGCACTGTGTAGCGTAGTAATTACAAGCCACTTTTATCAATCCTGTATTCCAAACTGCCATGACAACAGTATGCAATGATATTCTGAAAATATAGTTTGCAAATTACGATGTTTATCTATATAGAAATCCCACACTTCATTTTAAAACCGAAAACTATAGCTTATTTTGAGGGCAACTCTACTACAGTAATTTAAAAGTGAAGAAAGATGGTGCTAAGACAATGCAAACCACAACAGCTGATCAACTTAAGCAACTGATTTTTATATATGCATCTATTTCAACATATTTGATCATAGATTATTTGGTATCCAGCCTAGATCTGAGGAGAAGGGAGTTTCAAGACTTTTTTAAATATGACAAGAAACACTAGTTTAAGCTATGCTCCATTCCTACCGATTACTCATTTTACTCTGTTTTAAGTTATTTGTCCTCTTACAGAAAGTTAGCAAAGTCTGTAAAAACCAGCTGTTTCTTCAGCCAAACCAAATGTGAGCAACTTCTCAGACTTACGAGCCTAATGGAAATTATTTTGGTGGTAGAAGCAACTAGTGCTTTAAATGAACGAAATTTTGGTCCTCTACTTTGCAGGAAAAATTAGAGTCAGTGCACAAAGAGATAGTTATGCCTTAACTGATCCTGAGCTGTATGCATTCCAAAGGACAATACCAAGGAATACTTTACAGCTGTTACATCCCTCCTGTTTCTCCTTGCTTTACCACTCTTTTCACTCTTATCTCTCTTTTCTTCCATTTGCAGGGAAAGCATCTACTCCAAAATTGTTGACATGTATTAGTCTGAAATGTATGAGTTTTCTGTGATTTGGGGGTTAATTTTACTTGTTAAGAAAGAAGATTGACCTCAAAATTAAATATTTGATCAAAATAAATTAATTTTTAAATTTTACATTAATAAACATTAATTTAATTCTGAAATACTGCAGGAAAAAAAGGGGGGAGTCAGCAATACAATAACAAAATGCCTAAACTTGTAAAAAATAGTGCAGTAAAGCAAAGTTTTCCTTTTCTGTATCTGTAAAAAATGTGGGTATATGGGACTCCATTGTATACGAAATTCACTGTGCAGGCTTCAGTTTTCCACTTTATGTTAAGAAAGGAATGGGTTAAACTCTGGACTTGGGTTTATGCAAGGAGTCTGGGGATATTTATGCTTGTAAATGCGTGTTTTTTACAAACTTTCAAGAATTTAATGAGGTAACCATTACAGGGAAAATAATCTATTTTTAAAGACAACAGGAAGCCTCCAATACTGGATGCTGATAAAATACTGTCTCAAATAGGCTTCAGATAATATGTAATGGAAACCTTTTAAAACAAAATATAAGAAACTCAAATGCTGGTAGGCATTTCACAGACCTCAGAAGTATCTGGACATTTATTTTAAAAGCTGGTAGGCATTTCACAGACCTCAGAAGTATCTGGACATTTATTTTAAAAGCTTTCTTGATACAAAATTTGAATCAAGAGTTTTCTATAGTTAGGCAACCGGTACATGAAGGTTTGCTATAGAAAGGCAAACTTGCCAAACAGTTGATACAGGATACTTAAGTTTCCCTTTGAGGTTCTTCCTCAGTTCAGATCTGCTCCCTAGTCCGGTACTGAAATTAAATAAGTTCCTGTGGTATTAAGTAAGTCCAACTTCAGAATAAAAGAAGTAGGGAAGATGAGGAGAATTAAGTTTTCTTTCTAAGAAACTACGTTGCTTGTGCCAGGGACTAGGAATGCAAGGTACTGGAAGAAGGATGAAAGGATTTGTACCCATGAGAACTTGAAGAGTGCTTTTGAAGGAGAAAAAGCAGACTCTTAATCCTTTGAAAGGTGTAATTTTTTTTAGATATATAACCTTGACTTCCTTAAAGATATCTCTTCTGTTACATTTAAATTCTACAAATTAGCTTTGCCAAACCTTTCCAAATCTCTGAAGTGTTCTGAATCTTAAATTGTTCTCTTTCTAGAACATCTGCCAGATCTGTTCAACGTGCAATTGCTGTTTCTGCTGTTACTATATCTTCTCCTGACTGAAAGACATTAACGGTCTGAATCTGGAAAAAGGTGGCTAAATTAGTGTTGCTCTTGGGATGGGCAACTTTCTGTCCCTCCCTGCCCCCTCACCTCAGCTTCAGAAGCTTTTTTACTCTCCTAAGTTACAGCACAGAGAATATTAAAAAGCCTCTTTTCAGTGCTGACCATACAAATTATTTCTTTAAGTTTTCCTAGATGTCTAAAAAATAATTTTTCCAAGTTAACGTAGAGAATACAGGAGCTCAGTAAATTAAAGGAAGAAAAAGCAGAAAGGAATAAATGTTTATCTTCCATTGTGAAATGAGTGAATGTGTAGATTACTTTTCACTTAATAGCTAAAAATGAGTAAGTTATTCCTAATAGCAGTGAAAAAAAATCACCCTTCATATTTTTAAATTAAAGCAGATTTTAAACAGACACTTTAAACAGATCTTTTGTCTTCCTAAGCAAAGCCTTCATTTTCCAAGTTTTTCCCTCTTAAATATGATGTGTGTTGTATGAAGTCTTATTTCAGTAAACTCTTACTGAGGGAACTCCAAACCAGAAGAAAATTGGTATTTACTCAGTCTTTGAGGAGAAAGGCATTTTCATTCTAAATATATTGCTAGAGGAATGTTTACAGGAAAGCAGAAAAACTTGACTTTTCACTTAGCAAAATGCAAGTTGATACAGCCTCTTCGACGCTGTGATGGCTACTCACACCAAATGTGGGGAGGGAAAAGCAGCAGGCAGGGGCAGGCACCGACAGTTGTTAATCCTGAGGGGGTTTATTCCTGGGGAAGCTGTAACTGGGGAAAGCTTGTTTTGTATTGAGCCCCTGAGCATTTTGCTTACTTCTATCACAGGGTGCAATCATAAGTTACTTATATTACTATCATTGTTGATTAGAGGATGCTGCTCCACTTTATAAAGAAGCTGGTGGAGCAGCTGGTTGCTGTTCTGGTGCCAAACCACCTCTCATCTGTGCCTGAGCAATGTGACGGTTCTTAGTGCAATGAATGTCCCTCAGGTATTAAAAGACAGGTTCAGATCCCGACAATATACAAGATTTTGCCCATTGGCTTGCTTTATAGGACTCTTGAGTTAGTTGGACTTCTACAATGTGATTGCTGAAACACAGTATTTCACCAGTCGCTTTTACTACTCTCTCTTCCTCATAATGTGTGCTACTTTCCTTATTATTTGGCGATTTCTCTTCCACAAAAATGCATTTGTAATAGTTTTTATTTTATAACTTTTTCAAACTCATGCAAAACAGTGTAATCCATATCAGTCTAAAAGGATATATCATAGAATCATAGAATCATAGAATGGTTAGGGTTGGAAGGGACCTTCAAAGGTCATCTAGTCCAACCCCCCTGCAAGGAGCAGGGACATCCCTGGCTAGGTCAGGTTGCTCAGAGCCTCATTCAGCCTGGCCTTGAACGTTTCCAGAGATGGGGCCTCCACCACCTCTCTGGGCAACCTGTTCCAGGGTTCTGTAACTCGCATCGTAAAAAATTTTTTCCTAATTTCTAATCTAAATCTACCCCCCTCTATTTTAAAACCATTACCTCTCGTCCTATCGCAACAGGCCCTACTAAACAGCCTCTCCACATCTTTCTTGTAGGCCCCCTTGAGGTACTGGAAGACCGCTATCAGGTCTCCCCGGAGCCTCCTCTTCTCCAGGCTGAACGGGCCCAACTCTCTCAGCCTGTCCTCATAAGAGAGGCGCTCCAGCCCTCTGATCATCTTTGTGGCCCTCCTCTGGACCTTCTCCAACTGGTCCATGTCCTTCTTGTGTTGGGGGCTCCAGAACTGGACACAGTACTCCAGGTGGGGTCTCAGCAGGGCAGAGTAGAGGGGGACAATCACCTCCCTAGACCTGCTGGCTACGCTTCTCTTGATGCAGCCCAGGATGTGGTTGGCCCTCTGAGCCGCAAGGGCGCATTGCCTGCTCATGTTAAGCTTCTCATCCACCAGCACTCCCAAGTCCTTCTCCTCAGGGCTGCTCTCAATCCATTCTCCGCCCAGCCTGTATTTGTGCCTGGGATTGCCATGATCCAGGTGCAGGACCTTGCACTTGGCCTGGTTGAACTTCATGAGGTTAGCACAGGCCCACCTCTCCAGCCTGTCAAGGTCCCTCTGGATGGCATCCCTCCCTTCCAGCGTGTCGACGGCACCACACAACTTGGTGTCGTTGGCGAACTTGCTGAGGGTGCACTCTATCCCACTGTCCATGTTGCCGACAAAGATGTTGAACAGGGCCAGGCCCAGCACGGACCCCTGAGGGACACCACTCGTGACCGGTCTCCACTTGGACATTGAGCCGTTGACCACCACTCTCTGAGTGCGGCCATCCAGCCAACTCCTTATCCACCGAGTGGTCCGTCCATCAAACCCATGTCTCTCTAGTTTAGAGAGAAGGATGTCGTGCGGGACAGTGTCAAAAGCTTTGCACAAGTCCAGGTAGATTATGTCAGTTGCTCGTCCCTTGTCCACCGATGCCGTCACCCCGTCATAGAAGGCCACCAAATTGGTTAGGCACGATCTGCCCTTGGTGAAGCCATGTTGGCTGTCTCCAACCACCTCCTTGCTCACCATGTGCCTTAGCATGGTTTCCAGGAGAATCTGCTCCATGACCTTGCCAGGCACAGAGATGAGGCTGACCGGCCTGTAGTTACCTGGGTCTTCCTTATTGCCCTTTTTAAAAATGGGGGTTATGTTCCCTCTCTTCCAGTCATCGGGGACTTCACCAGACCGCCACGACTTCTCAAATACGATAGCCAGTGGCTTGGCAACTTCATCCGCCAGTTCCCTCAGGACCAGCGGATGGATCTCATCAGGACCCACGGACTTGTGCACCTTCAGGTTCCTCAGATGATCCCGAACCTGCTCTTCGAGTACAATGGGCAGTTCTTCATTCTCGCAGTCCCTGCTTGCACCTTTTACAGCTTGGAGGTGACAGTGAGGTTGGTTTGTAGTATGTTTGCTCTCATTCATTCTGTAATCCAAGGAAAATGTAAACATGGTGGAACAGTGATGTGATCTCGACTGGATGAAATAAGATATGACACCTGAATATTTTTTCTGTTCTGTGCAAGAAAAGATTTGATCCCAGATATCAAAGATAATACATTACATTACGTGTGTTTGTTTTTTTTTTTTTTAAAACTGAAATAGATAGTCAAATTCTGTATCCAGCTGGTTGTCTTGATTAGAATAACAGAATGCTAGAACAGAAAATCTTTACAGAGAATGCATTAAAATCTTGGTGTTTTGCAACACAGAAATGCTGAAATGCCAGAAGACTGTTCTTTGCCACACCAATCAACATCTACATCAAATGTTACGTTTCCTCTTCCACCACGAACAGAAGTTTTGAACGAGTCATGAGTAGACATGATTTCTGTAGTTTTTTTAAACAGAAGATGTTTAAATGTTTCATCTATAGGGAATTAGATGGTAGCTTTCCTTAGAAGTTACCAAAAAACATGAGTTGGTGCTGTGGTTTTGCCCAAGTCACACAGTTTCTCACCCACCTTCCCCCTCTCCAGTGGGATGGGGGAGAGAATTGGGAAGAAAGGAAAACTCATGGGTTGAGGTGAAGAGAGTTTACTAAAATAGCAAAGGAAAACTACAATAATAACAGAATATAAGGATATTAAAATATACAAAATGAGCAATGTACTTTTTCTCACCACCTGATGTCCCAGTGACCAAAACAGCCTGTCCCAAGCAAGGATCACGGAAAGGCAGATACCCCGCCCCAGCCAACATCCACTTACATACTGAGCATGACGTTTATGGCATGGAATCCTCTCTTTGGCCAGTTTGGGTCAATTATTCTGTCTGTCTTTCTCCCAGCTTCCTGCATCTGTACATTAGTGAGACTTGGAAAGCCAGACAGTGTCCTTGGTCTCGTTACCAAAAACGCATATCATCAGTGTGTTTATCAACGTTCTTCACATCCAAAATCCAAAACACACTGGCTACTGAGAGGAAAATTAACTCCATCCCTGCAGAAACCAGGACAGTTAGTAGGAACTTTATTCAGAAATAACTCTCAATTATTCAATACCCTGTTGTCTTCTTTCGGAAGTTGTATGAAAGTCAAGTGGAAAGACCTTCCTTCAATCACAGAAATGCTTAAATTGTAATACAGATATGAAACATGGGAAACCAGCAATAAGGAATATAGTATCACTTACTAACAACTATGGGGGTCTTTTTGTGTTGTGGCTACCTATTACCATCCACTTGCACTGAATAAAGATAATTCATCTGGGGTTTTTTTTTGCACAAAAACTGGTGAGGAGGTTAAAAGTTTTGAGAAATAGTATAGTAGACTTAAAATTAGATTTTGCTTTTGAGAGATGACGCAACATTAGAAATCCATTATGTTTGATAGTTCCTCACCGGGGAACAGCACTTGGGCAGGTTGTCCAGGGAAGCTGTGGAATTTCCATCTTTGAAGGTTTTCAGGACCCAGCTAGAAAAAGCCACTTGGAATAGGAGGACAGATTAGGTGATAAGGCTCTACAAATACGTGGTTGCAACCTTTAGCTAATCCCTCTTTCCATCTCAGAAAGGCAACAATGTTTGTGTTTCACAGCAGCACTGAAAAGTCGTTGAGTGATGCCAGTTTGAATACTTCTCAGACCTGAAGATTTAGGACTAAGAGAGAGGGAAAAATTATTATTTGTTTTTTTTTTTTTAAATTCAGGTAAACTGAGCTGTTACATTTGGGTAGTATTCTCTTTGTAATGAATTCATGCATAAACAATAGATTCCAACTTTCAATAATTAGGATCCCTGCAACATTAATAAAGGGTTAAGCTGTCTCTCTTGTTCAGAGTCAAATACTTCAGTAAAATTAGATGTGCTGCTGCTCTGTCTGTCATGAGCAGGAAAGACTAATACCATACTCTTGCTTGGGACTTGCTGAAGATCTACAATCTGTTGCAGTTCTATTTCCCCATTCTTAAGCCCAATGCAGGTTAAGAGGCCACTTTCTGGAGGTTTTGTTTTTTTGTAATACTTTGATTGACGTCGACTGGGATATGGATAATCAGGTGATTATGGCTGAGCTGAGCACTGCTTACAGAAGAATTTGTACTCTGGCGGTTGCTTTGCAAATTATACCTAGTTTAGAATTTACCCCATTCTCTCATGTCTAAAACAGATCTGAAATAAAACTTAGTGGGTCTTAAGCAAATTTAGGTGCTACAGACTGAAACTTTAGATCTGAAAATGATCACTTATCAGGCAACTGAGTCTGCATTCTTAAAGTACTTCCCATGTGTCTTACGTTCAGCTTTATCCATGCCTGTGACAGGAATAAGCAACTCAGCCCCTGTTTCATGCTGCCTTCAGGCTCTGAAGCTCAGAATATTTTATAGGGCACCTAAGTACTTATTTCTAGGATTCCAGATTGTACTTTGGGAGCCAAAGGTCTTAAGTTGGGCATTGCAACACTCAGTGCTGTGAGAAGCCCATCTCTTTTTGTCCCTACTGTCATGGAAGAAAATCAGGCTAACTGCCTTTGAAAAGTGAGCAAATGAGGGTTTCACTGAGTCCTTTTGAAAACCCTACCACTTGTTCGTAGCTTTCTTAAAGGCCCCAGCTCATCTTCCACTGAGCTCAATGTTTTCTTTCCATTTACTGTGATTGGAGTTTGAGTAGACACACACAGAACTATCAGTGGTTCCCCATCAGCTGCTCTTGCTCTATCAGCAGTAGTAAATCTGTTTAAATCAGCTTGGTGATAAAATTGTTTTGTCATTAAGCATTGAAGAATGCCACTGTTCTCTCAGCCATCTCAGAGAGTAACCCCAGGCTGTAAAGCATCTGGCCAACATTCCCCAACTGCCTCTTCTCCTCTTCACCACTCTCCAGTCTGTAGCCGGGATTCCACCACTCTTCATATTCCAAAAGCTCATGTATAGGCACTTCTGTATTAGCATGTTTTTTGATGAATTAGTAATACCAATAAATGCTGGCACATTTAGCTGATTATGGTTCTTAGTTATAAGGTAAAACATATCAATACTTTAAAATTTATTTAAGACTTTATTAAGCAAATACACATTTGTCACAGACTTTCTCTACTGTTTTAAAAGCATCTATACATTTTATACTTTCAATCATGAGTAATTCTGCAGAGTGTTTCTGGAATATATGTCCCCCTCATAAATGATATGTAAAGACTCAATTGCACCTGCATTTATAGAATACTGATATAAAAGATAGTAGTTCTGCTTATAGTGATACTTACCAGGTGGCATGAAAAATACGTTGTACTTAGAATTTCCTTGCCAAAATTTGCAGAATATCCCTAGGCACTTCTAAATCATTTAAGTATTTATCTCTTGCTGACTACTGTTTTTTTCTGGCACAGTGGGAAAGTAAAAGCATTATTTCCTTAAAATACTGTTAAAATTATTTGGATCTCATCAAAGCCTCACTTTTTCTCTTCTTTTCCTGCTGTTGCCCACTTTTCTACTATATTCCCACTACATTCAAAGCCTTGACCTGTTTATTTTTGTAATACTTGTTCATAGGAGGAGGAGAGAAATTGGGACTGGAGTTGAGCCTGGGAAGAATGGAGGGGTAAGGGGAAGGTGCTTTTAGATTTGTTCTTTGCTGACGCGGAAGTCACGGACACTGCTGACGACCAATATGATCAAGCAAATGCCAATTTATTGTTGATACATCCCCGTTAATATAGCCCTTCTAATTCCGTATCATGCGCAAGCTCTCTACTAATTGGTTAACTATATCATGCACGCGCTCCTAGCTAAAATATGATTTGTTAAGTCTCTATGTTCACGTGCATGGCTCTCTCCACCTGCACCCTGCTTCATGTTCAGCCCCCAGTCACGTATACCAGCTGTTTTCCTTCTTCTCAAGGTTGCTTCGCTTACTTTCTCACAGGAAGCTTCATTACTTTCTCACAGGTGGCCTCATTATTTTCTCACACGTGTCTTCAGTATTTTCTTACAGGCAGCTTCAGTACTTTCTCACAAGCGGCTTCAGTGATGTCCTTGAGGCCTGCTGCTCACAAACATAACAATTCCATTCGGTCTGGATTGTTCACTAAGTGCCCCTGGTACTCCAGGTATCCAACAGTTCTTATTTCTCATTATTCTATGCCATTTTTGACTGGCAATAAATTAAACTAATTTCCCCGAGTCAGGTCTATTTCTCCTGTGATGGCAATTGAATTGTTGAGTGATCTCCCTGTCCATGTCTCAACGCAGGAGCCTTTTGTCATATTTTTCTCCCTATATCCAGCTGAGGAAGGGGAGTGATAGAGCAGCTTGGTGGTCACCTGGCAGCCAGCAAGGTCAACCTCAACAAAAAAGTTCCATTAATGTTGTTGTTGTGTTCTCTAATGTTTTTCTCATATCTTCAGTTTCACTTCGTTTACTGTATTCCCACTGATTTTCTGTCTTCACATCTGTAGAGTCTCTGTGTCTACTTCAAAGAAAATAACTTTGGGGGTATGTAATAAATGTCTGTTATAGTAGTCCTAGCACTGACCTGATACAGCAATTTCTGTGTGTGTACTAATATACTGCTTTTTGGCATCAGTGTCTACGAGATTAATAAAATCATATCAGTCTATCTTTTTAACTTATGCTGAATCAAAATTAATTGGTTAATTGAAATTACTGATCATCTCCCCAGAAAATATTTTTTATAGACATTAGACATCAGGAGTTGTTTTTCCAAAGTTCTAACAGTTGCAAAACCCGTTCTGTTTCTGGGGGTGGAGTGACAGAGCAAGCCTATTGGTTTGTAGATTTCTAATGAAAACATGTCATTGCTGCCATCTTTTGGACATTCTTTAACTACTTATTTCAGAAAACCAGGCTCTGATTAATGAGGACATTGTTCATGAGAGATGTGGGGAAAACGTCAAAGAATTAACTTTAAAAAAACTCATACTGCTGTGGACTTTGATTCCATTCTTCTTAAAAGCACATTTGTGCTCACAAGCATGCAGTTTTGTGAGCATGTAGGGATCACCCCACATCAGATGGTGTGTATGCTGAAGAATACTATGTGACCTGAAACCTTAAAACATATTGCAGTTACCTTTTTCTGTGCTATTTAAAGAATTTAAATTCCTCATATTCCTTTTGCTGATGGAAACACACACTTTCCAGGAGGACATTTTAGATTTATTTGTCCTCATTGTATTTAAAATAATTGAGGGCCTGATTATTTAAAAAAACCCCACATTTTCTGTCTGGGAGATTGAAAGGTGAAAAGTGAACAGATCAGTTGTTCTGGTTTTGTTAGGGAGGGGGGGCCTAAGGTGGTAGCTTCTGTAGGAAACTGCTAGAAGTTACTCCCCTTTGTTTAGTGGACTCGGCCAGGCCTAGGGCAGACCCGCTGCTGGCCAAGGCCGAGCCAATTGGTAGCAGAATGTCCCGTGATAACGCCTCTGCGATAACGTATTTAAGAAGGGGAAAACAGAAAAAAAACAGAGAAGATGTGAAACAGCTGAGTGGGGGGCAGAGAGGGGGAGGCGCGAGCCTCGTGGGCCTTGCAGGCCTCACCCTCTGGCCTCCCGCCGGGCAGCCAACTGGGCCCAACTAGGCCCAGCCTGGCTGCAAGAAGTGGAGAGGAGATGAGAAGTGAAGTGAACAAGATGTAAAAAAGATCCTGAGAGGCGTCTGCCAGCCTGTTGTAAGGAACGGCTGCAGATGCCAAGGTCAGTGAAGAAGGAGGGGGAGGAGTAATGCGGCTCCTGGCCAAGATTCCTCTGCAACTCGTGATGAAGACCATGGTGGAGCGGGTTGTCCCCCTGCAGCCCATGGAGGTCCATGGAGGAGCAGAGATCCACCCGGAGCCTGTGGAGGACCCCACGCCGGAGCAGGTGGAGGCCTGAAGGAGGCTGTGGCCCATGGAGGGCCCGCTGGGGCAGCTGTTCTAGAGGGACTGCACCCCGTGGAAGAGATGACCCACGCCGGAGCAGTTTCACAAAGGACTGTGGCCCGTGGGAGGGACCCCACGCTGGAGCAGAGGAGGAATGCGAGGAGTTCTTCCCCCAACGATGACACAGCGGCATAAAACAACGTGTGATGAACTGACTGCGACCCCCATTCCCTTTCCCCTCCCCGTGCCGCTCGGGAGGGGAGGTAGTATAGATAATGTTAAGCCCGGGAAGAGGGAGGGGTGGGGGGAGGTTATCTTGTTCTTTGTCTCATTCTCCTGCTAATTTTAGAAATAAATGAATAGTTTTCCCCAAGTCGAGTCCGTTTTGCCCGTAACGGTAACTTTAAGGATTTCTCCCCGTCCTTATCTCAAACCTCGAGCCGTTTTTCCTATATCATCTCCTCCTATTCTCTCAGAGGGTGGCGGGAGTGAGAGAGAGACTGCGTAGTCTGGTCCCGATCGCGGCTGAACTACGACATCAGTCCAACATGGAAAAAAGTCAGAACACTCTGCTTTGTCCGAGTAAAAAGAAAAATATCTTTCCAGAGAAATGCTGCAAGCTCAGTTACATGAATGGCTAAAACAGGAGTGGTGTGGCTCTTCAAAAAGAAAAACTTCTGCCTTCCTTTCTTGGGAATTAGATGTGAATTTTTGGTCCTTGCCATAGACAGTACACTAGTATTTCTGACAATGTGGGTGTTTCCTTCCTTTTTCAGCAAACAGCATTCCAGGAGAAAAACTTGGTAGAAAAATCAGTCAGCTCAAACTTTGTAGTGTCAGTTAATGAGTAGCTACTCCTACCTAACAAACTACTTTGAGGAGTGTACTAATATCCTACCAAAAACCATTAAGAATTTAGCTGTATGGATGCTCCCTGTGACAAGGAAACAATACCTCCTTACCCACCACTGAACTCTTAGTCAGTAAGAAGGAAGTTGGTTCCTGTTGGCATGCTCGGTCTTGGTGGAACAGCAGGAGGGCTCACAGTCACCTTCCTCATGTATTACTGATTACAAGGGTATGGTGACCTGCTCTGAACAGTTGTTATGGGTTTCATAGCGTTGCAGTCTAGCATAAGTTTAGTTCTGGAGTCTTGCCTACTATCCTGAAATACCAGTACAATGAGTCTAACCTATCCATATATATTGCTGCTACTAGCTGTCACTTTAGCATCTGTATATTCATCATCATTTTTTGTCTGTCTTTGTAAGCATACTTCTTGAAATGGAAAAATCATCAAAACTTTGTGTAGTACTCTTAGAAATAAAATACATATTCCAGCAATATAACTAGAAACAAGACAACATTTAATCTAAATAAAAAACTTTATTAACAATGTAAAACGTTTAATATCTTACAGTCTGAGATAATTCTGGCATGCCCTAGAAGAGTTAATACTTAGTGATATGCAGACACCATGCTTTGAATTCTATTGGAAACAAAATGGGTTGGTGTTGTGTTTTACATTGTTTATTTTAATACTCCTTCTTTTAATAAATTATTTTTTTTTCCAAAAGCTTGTAGAGATACTATCAGCTTAAAAGAAAATCTGTTGCTTCTATGCATTGTACAGTATGTAGATATTATGATTTATCTGTATTTACAAGTTCTAAGTATTTTCATATATGCTTTGTGTATCATAAATTAACATACTTTTCTGTGAAGCTTTTAAATTGAGATAGATGGAAGACTAAATATGAATGAGACCACAAAAAGCAACTGAAGATTTTGTGTGAATTCTGTTACAATATTGTTTAAATGTTTTAGAGCTTTAATACTTTTGCTCTTAAATAGTTTTCTATGCTTAAAGACTGTTAGAATATGATCCAGTATTTCAATGATACTAGTAAGAGTACTGTACTATGCACAAATTTTAGCTGCAGTTCAAACAATAAAAAAAACCTTTAAAATAATCTATTAACCATAATTCATGTGTCTTTTCTCTGAGTGGTTGAAAGTAAGCATGCACAACATACTTTAAAAAGTTTTAAAAACATTCTAGTTATGCTAGATCTATTTCACAGCTGTTTTTTGACCATCATAACTTTAAACTATTAAAACTGTTACTTTGAAAAGGGAGATGGAGCAGAAGAGAAAAAGGAATAGGCTAGTGTAGAAAATGTACTTTATAATCAAGAGTAGCAATGCTCATCTTTTCATTGGACAAATCATAGTGGTTTCATCAAACTTATGATTTTCTTGGTGCTTCTGTACTTAATCTTCTAACTTGAAACAAGACAACACAGTCCAAAGAATCTTCGCTTCCGTCTTCTTACCAATGGATATGGAGTCAAGTTTAGAAGGCTGCTATCATCTACGACGAAAAAACCCACAATTTAAGAAACCATGTACACATTTATATCATTTATGTGTCCTAACAGCACCTACACGATCAAGTAACAGATCCCACTGTTCTAAGCATAGAGCAGATAATAACCTGAATTTTGTATATGAGTCTTACAATGCTAATTATCAGGATGTCCATGACAACACAACAAAAATTTTGCCAAGAAGAATACCAGTTCAAGGATGAAACCTAAAGGAAATTACACCTCCAGTACTGGGAGATCTAAGCCACAATATTCCTGTATGGATTAATAACGTTGGGATTCTAAATAAAACCTAAAGATAAGTAGCTTGAGATCTTGCAGACAGGCAAGTTTGGAAATGCCAGTCCTAAGGTTAAATTCTGACTTCACTTAAACATTAAAAAAAATGTATTGGGTGGCCATTTGTGCACATCAGGAAGAGTTTCCATTTAAAACTGCAACACTGGAACATCTTGGCACATCAAGAGAAAAAACACTTGTCTGGAAAAGTTAGCACAATATCCTCACCCTGTTTCTGGTTAGCTTTCTACCTTTATATTAACTTGTTTTAAATTCATACAAAATGTACATATTAGTGCCTATACTTAGCTTAACTCATGCACTGTCAGTGAACTATCTCACAAAATCATTAGAATTGACTTTGAATTTGAGCTATCTTCAGGCACGGTTTCATGCTAAGAGCTATGTCTCATTATGCTCCTGTTCTGGTTACACCTGGGACCTAGTTTTGATTGTAGGCTCTAGACACTACTTAACTATAAAAACATAGTTAAGAGATAATTTAATATTGTGACCCAAGCTTATGAACCACATCAACTGAATTTCTTGGCATAGTAACTTCCTTGCTGTCACTTAAGAGAATTCCATACAAAAAACCTAGTTTTGTGAACAGTCAGTAATATTACGTAAAGCTTTTGTAGGCTTGCCTCCATTCTGGCTGTCACTGAAATAAACAACAAAACACTCACTGATTTACTGAAAGCAGGACTGGGTTTTGTAAAGATCAGCTCATTCAATGGCATTCATTCACCTCATAATCATTCTTTTAAAATAGTGCTTGGTAATTCATATACATGTCAAAATTATTGTCCAGACCACATTCATAATCTGTCATGTTGTTTGTTTCTTCTATTTACTTATATTGTTATCTAGCTTTTATTAATGAAAGGTCTTGGAATATTTAGAAAATTTTAAGGACTGTATGCATAGTGAGTATCACTGTCCATTCATAAGGCATCCATTCTCAGAGGTCATCTGTAAACTATGATCACAGCTGGAGTCTGTGGGAGCTGCAAAACCACAATTTATGATTAACTGATCCTGGAGCATGTCTCAGAGCTTTTAAACTCTAGCTGACAAGTTTCCCATCCTGCTGCAGAGGTGATCAGTGATTTTCGGGAAGGTGCTGAAGGGCAGTGTAGACATCAGACAGCAGAGAAAAATTCTGTATGCCTTTATCTCTGTTCTGAATTCAAGTTTCTATATGCTTTATAATCCCCAAATTTGTCTTTTTCTTCCTTATTTCCACCACACTACTTTCTTCTACGCTGGGCATTTTTCCAGTCTATACAATGGCATATCTGTATCATAAGCAATTCCCTTTCTCCTTTCACACAGTTTTCTATCAAGCCATCCTGCCATAAACTCTTACTTGTATAATGAATTCATCTGTTCTATATTAATCTCTTACCATATTATGATGAATGCTAGACTGCTTAGCCACTTGAGACAAGGTCTAGGACACATTAGGCATACTTCATCAGCCGCCACTATGCACACACTGCACATCATTTAAGAAATACACATTATCAGGAGGAAATCAGAAAGGAAAATTATGATCTTTTTAATATTGTTCACACGAAGAAAGAGAGTCCCTGTAGATGTGGAATATTGAACTCTGCTGGGCCCCAAAATGAAGGCCCATTGCTAAACACATGCGTAGGATGGAGATTCTGCCCCCATGTGCACTTGTGTAGGGTGCCTTATAGCTGGCTCCTGGGAAAAGCAGGCTGTTAGCAGACTCAAAGCAAGTATCTTTCCTGCATAGGGTCAGTATTATGTCACAGAAGCTACAAGTCTTGTAGGGGTAAAGCAAACCCCACCACTCAGTAGGATCCCGATCATGGTCTGTGCACTTTACATCGTCACTACTTTTGAAAAAGAAAGCTTCCTGACACAGATAATTAGTTGTGCTGCTGCCTTCACGTCACCAGGAGAAGTCTATTATTTTATGTATAGATTTGATATCTATAAAATTCCAGAATACCTCATATGAAACTCAAGAGGCTAAAGTTCACTTACTAAATTCTGGCTCCACTGAATCAGTAGGGAAGAGACTTCACCTAGATTTTTCTTTTCGTAACTTCTGTAAAAACCTCTAGATTTTTTTTTGATCTAAAGGAAGGCAAACGCTTTAATTATCTTAATTTTCCTTACATGAAGAAAATACAAAACCTACCTTGATTTTTCAGTGGTAAAGGCATAGTCTCCCTGAGTTTACTTAAAAGGTTTTTCATTTCTCTCATATCTCTGTGGAAACAAAAGTTGAAAGAGATTCAGCAGAACGGCAGTTGAAGCCTGAATGGGGAATGGCTCACAGTATAGCTTTATATGCTGAAATAATGGAACAATAAATTTAAAAAATCTATTGGGCAAGCATTTGGTTCACATACAGATATCAGAAGCTGCATACCAAAATAAAGGGCAGTAGATTTAATAAGGGAACACTTTTCAGCCAGTGTGATATTAACTAGTCACATCTGGTCCGAATTTATGATCTATTCTGGCCCTTGACTGCTCCATATTAAATGAGCTGGTGAGCACAATGTGATCCTAGTGGCAAAATACACAGTATGCCAGAAAATTAGCACAAGCTAGTGCTAATGTTAACTTATGCTTATCAGCATTTTGTAGCTTGTTCCATGAATGTGTGTCATTGTGCAGAAGGAAATTATAATACATTTAGGTGATCTATGACACTTAAGATCCCTGCACATTAAGAGAAAATTTTAGAATCAGGGCTGTCACTCTCGCCCCTCTTGGGATGATTCTGGCATGAAATTTTCTAAATGGCAGAAGATAGAAAATACAGTAACAAAGTATCTTCTCACAAAGCAAGTTACCATTTGGATGCATTTTGAGAGAGGCCAGAAGCTGCAAAAAGGTTCCTATTTTACAGATAGATGGCAGACCAGCAATTTTGTGTGCAGGCTTGCAACGTCTTAAGGCTTTCAGGATTGAAGAAACAATGTGGTCTTGTCTCAGTCATCTACATATAAAATAGTTCTTAGAAATGAAGCATCATGACTAATAAGAAACCTCACAGTTTTATTCTCCAAGTTACTCTCTCCGTAGAACAGAACTTCATTTTATATAAATAAATAAGGTAAATCTCAGCAGCAACTTAATATACAAAGCCACCAAAACATATATTTTTGGCAAAGAATTGTTGGCCATAAGGATTACTCCTTAAAGGGTCTCATTTTTGTCTTTCAACTACATAGTTAACGAGGTAAGAGAAGTCCACTTTGACACACCTGTGGGTGATGTTCCCCCCTCCTCCTAAGGCTGCCACATTTACAGCTACGGGCGGAAACAACTTGCATGAACTCGATTCTGTGCTTTCAATTTACAAATGCAGAACCGCAGGCCAGCAGATTTCAGGCACAAAATCAGAAAGCACTTAAGATGAGACAGGTGCTGCCTCTTTCAGAGAACCTGACACACCAGCAACATCATTTCCCGCTCTCTGTTTTTGACAATTACTCTCTGGTAACTGGACTTACTAAGGATGTCACTTCTCTCTGCCCTTCTTTTATGAGTTACTCTCAGATATGTTAAATGCAACAGAAATGTTAACAGGTTATTTAATTTGCTAATACCTTTAGAAGTACCAACACTGGCTATCTAATCGGAAAAGACTAAATAAACCCCAGACAGAAATTTGTTTTGTATAGGAATGACATGCTACACATACCTTTCAGTGTTTTCAATATCTGTGGAAACCTGCCATAAATGCTGTTGAATATCTGTTGGTGATGATGACGTGTCTTCTAAAATAGGTACTTCAGAACTCTCCTCTACTTTAGTATCTAGGATTTTGGTTGGGCCACCAGGTTCTTTTCCTTTAAAATATTTAAACAAAACATACATTCCCATTATTAATTAATTAAAAAGCGTTCTCAGATTGTATCATTGATTTTTGACCTTGATCTTGGACAGTATAAATTAAGAGAGTGGTGAATGCAAACTCCAAGTTAAGAACTGTTCAGAAAGAGAGCAGACCACACTAATCTGCTGATCAGAGTGCTGCTATACGTTACTCCTGCAAAAAAAAATTAAAAGAAGTCCCATGCAGGCCTATGTAGAGCTTACAATTTTACATAGTGAGTACTATGAAGGGTTTCAGTTAAACTCTAGTGGCTCACATGTAACACAAAAAAAAAGCCAGAGGACAAAACAGAACAAAATAAGTAAGGAAACTACAGCATAGATTCTGGAAGCAACTTCAAAAATTTTAACAGTAAAGAACATTGCAATCCATGTCTCCTAGTATTATAGCAATACTAAAGGAAAATAAAAGACAAAAAAATGCAGTTTTGTACTTGGTGATTTTAAAAGCAATACATAGCTGCCACCACTCACAGCCCAATACGCATTATATTCTGAATTTCCATGCTTACGCTTGCCTAATTCATGCTCACTATATGAAAATGTAATGCAGTGTTGGAATTTACTGGGAGCTTCAAGACAGATCTGCCAGTGCTTTTGTCAGAGAGAGAATGGGGTAAAGGACAGGGCCATGACAGTGGAGCCTGCAAGAGAGTGAAGTACTGGTGGGATGTTTTGGTATCCTTGCAAACCTCCTGCGGACCGTCTGATGATATTCTTTCTCTGTAGTGGCAAGCACAGTCCTGGCATCAAGTACACTGAAATGAGAAAATTCAAATTGGAGTGCATCCCAGACACGTTATTGAGAAGTTGAAGTTTTTTTCCCTTTGTGTTCTCTCATTAAATGGAGTAAACAATCTCAGAAAGAAACAAAGAAAACTTTCTAAAAATAGAGAAAAAAAAAGTCAATGTTTAAACCAGTGGTATGAGGAGTTGAGTAGGAAATGCTTTTCCATCTCACAGTTTTTGCAATTAGAAAAACTTTCACATCAGGACAAACCTGAGTAGTTCCTGTAAGATTTAATAAAAAATAGGAAGAACAAGAACAGCTAACAGAGTAGTGGCTTGATACAGGAAAGGAGATAGAGACGAAGGGATCAAGATCTTTCTGGTGGTAACAAGCTATTAAGATGACTCAGTTGTTTATGGAACAGCAGCCTAAGCCTACTTCCTGGATTACATGTTTTACTCTGTATGATGCTGTAGATATAACTTTCAATTTCTTCTAGCTCTTAGCTGCAGCTTATGCTGTTATTTTAAGATAGTTCATATTGTACAATTTTAATTGTTCATTTGTGTAAGCTTCATTGTTCATTATTTTTTCCATTACAAGAAGCTCATAACACAAAATACTGTTGCCAATATCTCACTTACTACTTCTTTGTAAAAGAGGGTTGCTCCAGGGAAACCATCTCACTTGTCACTGATGCTACAAGGTGTTACTGCTGGAACTGGGTATCAGTTAATTTTCTCCTTATTTTGAAGTGTTATGTTGGAGCTTTGACCTGACCTTTGGTGACATGCTGTCAAGAACAACCCTGTCTATAGGTGCATCCTTCAGGGATGTGAAAAGTGTTTCAATGGAAAAAATAAAAAACTAGATGAAATAACAAAAAAGTTTCTTTTTTGCAACTTGAGAACAGAAGCACTGAGACTGTAACATTCTTTTTGTAAGCACAAGGCAAGCTCTTGCAGATTTAGCAGAATGAACGGCACAGATTCTTTTCAACTGAAAAAAAAAGCTCTTTATATGTAATTCTGTTGTATTGTGGACAATTCATGAAGGCTTTCTCAAATTTTAGAGCATCTGCTCAATCACTTGAAAACAGTTAAAGAGTCAGCTAATAATAAAGGCTTTGCCTGAATAATGTATATGACTCAGGCTGAACATTTCTACTACATGGCATAGCCTGTAGAGAAATAGAAGCTCTTTAATCTTCTCATCCTACTACTGGTGGTAAGGATATCTTTTGTATTATGCATTCTTAAAATAGGGATATGAACGCTAAATTTTACTTTTAATTTAGTTAATGGAAAGACTTTCATTAATTTCACTTGGAGTTTGATCATGCACACAGTGCTTTCAGAAGTCTTCACATCCACTTGCTGTTCTTGCCAGCTGACTAGACAAAGGCTCTTTTACTGCGAAATTTCAATACAAAGCATGATGTATTCTTTGTCTTCCAGCCTCTATTTCAGCATGGTTTTTTTTCTTCCTTTAAGAAGCAGAAAATGCCTTTGGCATTAAATGAAATTAATTGAATTAAATAATGCTGAAGATCAAACTTGAGTGAGGATAAATAAGAGGGTATAAAACGATCAGGTCAGTAAGGCTGCATACAACATCTGTGATCACTGTGCTCTATGTGTCTCACCTGTTGTGCTCCTTACTGCTTCTGTGGTGACCTCTCTCTTTGCTTCTGTCATGCCACCCTATGCACCTACTCTTAGTCATCACCTACTTCCCAGAGAAACTTAAATAATGAAAAAACATCCATTGTACATCCCTCAGAGCTAGTTAGATTTCACTGCAGATGAACTGAAAAGATCTTTGACGGGAATAACAGAATTTAACACAGCTGACAGAACCCCCGTCTCAAAAAGAAGGCAGCATTTGCACCAGACTTCTAATCTGGCAATAAAGGGTAAATGCACAAGCTATAGACAACAGCTAAAGTAAATGGAAAGGAGAACATAAAAAGGGAAATAGGAAAGAATTGTGTAGGAAGTAAAAAAGAAATATGGCAAATATGGCTAACAGCCTGATGCACTTCATTCCTGACTTACAATTGGGACTGCAGAACTCATGAGATTGTCTCACTGGAAAAATTATTATTAAGAAAAATGCAATAGGAACTACAAGTCTGTGGTAGAATAGTAATATTTTACAGTTCCTTACAGTGAAAAGAATATATTACTTTTTTGGATATATGAATCAGCAAAGCTCTTCTGTTATGTTTACACATTAAAAATGCAATGAAGTTCATTATAAGGCATCAGTGACAACCTTTGACCCCGAAAAATTTGTGGCTGAATACAGCAATGTGTATGCTGAAGTGTACTTAAGAACTCTGAGGTAGTTCTAAGTTTTCTCAATGTGGGACCTTGATAAGCTCAATATTAATTTGGAAAAAGGGTCATCACATCTAGCAACTTCCATGGACAGAAATTATGTCAACTACTTTTCCAAAGACCTTGCTAGCTAAGCCAGCATTTTTTTATTTAATCAAAAGAATAGTCATTATTGGGAACATGCAATATCAATAAAGTAGGCATATAATATTTAAAGGAATTAGAGCTGAATTTTGTAAACACTTCAGACAGGTGCCTAACCTCATTCAGAATATCTTACTTTCCCTGTAACTGTAATTCATATTTTAAAAAATATTACTAGGTTTATTACACTAGCAGTGTATTTGACACTGCTCCCAAGATGCAAAGCTATACAATTAAAATGATGGAGGGAAAGAAATAAAGCAAAACCAAGATGAGGAGAAGCTGCAGGTTCTAGGTAAGTGAACTCATCTGTTGCTCGACAAAGTTCAAAACAGACGAATCTACCCAGTGAAGTCTTGCCCGAGTATGATAATGATGCAGAAGAAAACTAGGTGACCAAATACAGTGAGAAGTTCCAGAAGATTTCCTGGAAGAGCTGGAACATGAGCTGCCATCTGCCCTATCTGCCCCAGCAGGTATTTTCTGACAAAAAGATTCTTCAAGCCATCATACTAAGGACTGCAGGAAGTCACAGCAGTCTCTCACAGTGCTCCCCTGAAAACGGGGCTCTGTATCTACCCAAAGTTTTAATGTGATCCTAAACAAGATGCTTAAACCCAACTTCTCAAAATAGTTCATGACAAAGGATTTCTAACTGTCTGGTTGCTCAACCCAGAGACTGCACTCAACTGCAAATGAAGCTGCTGAAAAATTACTCTGCAAACACAAACAGCAATGCACAAAGTACACTGCAGTCTCAGATTCTAAATTAGCAATCTTTAGCTTAATCTCTCTTTGTTCCTTTTTTAAAATGGGAAAAATGAGTGCTACCTCCCTGCTCAAGACAGTTCTGAAGACACTCCCATTAGTGTATGAGTTACTGAGAGAAGGCTGAGGAACAGAAGGATTCTGACTTTTGAAGAGAATTGTGTGCAATAAATACAATGTATGACACTTAAAAATTAACAAAGATGCATGCTCAAGTAAATATTTACAGGTGTATTAGGTAGCCAAGTCACCTGGGACTGTGGAAAGGAGAAGTAATAAAATATACGCTCAGGTAACCAAAGACTTAGTAACGACAAAAAACTTGAATAAAGGCTACTTGGGCACATTCCACTGTGTCCTTTGCAAACTTTCTGAATTTTGAACTTTGCAAGTGTAATGTATTTTCAACACTGGTTTTTACACTGGTGTATGTCTCTTAGAAAAAAAATTATTAGAGATCACTTACCTCAGTTTACTTACTGCATAACTCGGCTGGAAATATTTATGGCTTTTGGCCCCACTGGGAACATTACATTTCAAAGAAAAAACAGACTATCTGACTTTTCTAGCAGAGGTTGTAGGACAATAGTAAGTTACTCTAAAGCACTGTAAGTATGCCTGAAATTTCTGTACAGGGAGCTTGATATATACTATACAGTATATACAGAAATGTTTGTTCAATAGAACGAAAAGATAAGGAGAGCCAGAAGATCAGTGCTGCAAAAGACAGTGAAAATACCCAGAGCTCAGCCCATCAAATTGTAGTGTGGTGTTTCATTAAAGAGCATCTGTTTCCCAGTAGGGTGCATTGGCTGAGTTTCTCTTGGGAGAAGAGCATCAGCACTGCCTTAATGTTATCAGTTTTTTGTTTGATAATGTCCAGTCAAGATACCAGTACCTACATTATTATTTACTAGCTGCAGGTTTCCGAGAACAGCCTGCATGTCATTCTGCTTGAGTCTCTGCTGGCTTCCAAATAAGAACATGGTGAAATCTCATGGGAGATTTAAAAACCTAACAAACTACTTATCCTGTAGGTAAGAGGACTAGAACATGGAAAATATTACATCCGAATGGAAAACACTACCTTCAAAAATGAGCTTCAAGCCACAGCAAGAACATCAGACATGCACATTTATGAATTAAGCAAAGTTTCTAAGGGTAGTACTCTTCATGCACAAGGAAAACATTTTATTTTTTTTTTTCAGCATGGTCACTCAGATGGTGAAAAACTAAACAGGAAAAAAAGTAAAAAAGCTAATGCTAGCAACAGCACATCATATCTTATAATGGTAAAATTACCAGCTCTTTGATTCCTAGAGATAAATTTATGCACTTTGTCTACACTGCAGTACCATTCTTCACAAGCAAAAAATTAAAGAAAAGTATGGGTTCATTCTACCCCTTGGAAAAGAGTATGTTTTGGCAGAACATGGAATAAATAGATTGCAAGGTCATCTAGTCTAACACCGTACTGAAAGCAGGGCCAACTTGCATGAGATTGCTCAGGGCTATTGTAGTTATCAACATCTCCAAGGATGGAGATTTCATAGCCTCTTTGGGTGCCTGTTCTAGTATACAACTGTCTTCGCTGTGAAAAAAATACTTAATGTGTAACTGGAATTTGCCTTGTTGCATGATGCCTTTACAACACTTCTAGGTGTTGTAAATACCAAGTATTTAATACATAAGAGCAATGCTTTATTGGATAAGTTCCAAAATTCAAATTATTTGAATCCCTGCAATTATGTAACTTTTGCCTATTCCGAATTTTTCTCAAAGGATGTTACAGAAACTTCGAGACAAGTTACTGTGGTTATCTCTATACGGATACAGGACAAGCAATGTCCTGTATTTAGCAATGGCAGAACAGCTACCATGACTTTCTCTATGGTGAGATGAGAAACCAATGCAATTCAAAAGTACTGCCAGATAGGAACTAAACTGGCCCATATGTAATGCTGTAATTTATCTTATCCAACTTCAGACATCTAACATTTTGATGTTTAGTTTAAGGTATTAATGTAGACTTCATCTAGAGGCAAAAGGGAGAGACAGACATATTGGGGTTACTCAGGCCACCTCAAGCAACTTTCTTTCTGCAATTACAGAAGGTAGTTTGACAACTGTAGCCGATGCTAGAAAATGTAGTACAATCTGTCTTAAAAAATGATCATTCATTTTAGCAGCTACTGGCATCTTGTTATACAATGGCTCTGTTAATTCTGTCTCTTCCTATTTTACAGATTTCTTTTTGACTTGACAAAAATCACTGAGAAGCTCAACTGAGCAGTTATAAACCTCTAAATCTTATTTTCATAACAAAAATACCACTAGTTTTAGCTGTATCCTGCAGCTAGATGTGAAAAATACATTATGGGCTCTTTCAGCATGACAGGAAATATGTAAGGTTTGTTAGAAGACTTTCATTACAGTTCACTACAAAACTTTGTCTTGTCTTTACCTAGTATATTCTGCTGAGGTATTATCTGGGGAGAGAGTAGTTACAATTAGCACAGGTACAGTCCCAATCAGTGTGTGCCATCACTGAGTAATGAGGTTACTAAGTAACCTATTCAGTTAATTACCTGCATTTCTTCATTGTCGTTTTAGTAGCTGGCTAACCAAATATGAAATCATTAGAGATGCATTTTCATTGAAGTAAGGACATATCCTTTGTGTGTAAAAATATGAGGTAGATTTCAGTTCTGAATCTAGTATCTAGTTTTATAAAGGTGGGAAGCTTTTTCATCGTATTTATCTGTCTTTTGCTATAAGCTGGCATTACTGGATAAATAACAACAGGGATATTAAGGGATCAGTTTAGTACTAAATCCATGCCATATTGCTCCACCAAACACTTGCCATCAAATATCACACCCAAAAAATACCTCTCATAAAATGACTATGATAGAATGCTCACTGATCTGACTAATGACAGCTATACCTTTTGGGACCACTCTTAAAAAAAATCAGACTTCTAAACTACAAGGACACTAGTCACACATGCCTGATGTGACACACTTCTGTAGAATGATGATAACAAAATAGAAGTACAGCTTTTTTTCTTCCACAGCTGAAAAGTTTCAATGATATAGTTCATTTCACAGTTTGGTGCTTTGTTTTTCACGAATACTTATGCATGCTCCAAAAGACTGCTCTTATTTTCAAATCAGCATCTGTATATTTGTGCCATTCAATACCTTTCCGATGAAACTGCAGTGATCCTAGCAGACAGATGGACTTAAGCATTTCTGTTGTGTACATTTCTAAGCAACACTGCAACTGGATGTATAGTCTACAGATTTCAGGATGAATCTCACCATCTTCTGGGCTGCAGTAAAAGAGAAAAATTTTAGTTAGGAATGGGACTGGAAGGACAGAAGGGTCATCAAATCCACTTCCCTACTGCTGAAAGCAACCACATCATAATCTGCTTCATAAACTATTAAGTTATGTGTATATGATAAAAAACTTGACAGTTTCTAACAAACTCTTATTTACAATTATTTAGCTCTACAAAGCTCTAGCCTTAAAACAGCTAAACTTGGGTTGTCTTTGGTAAGATTGCATGTCCTTATTTTTTTCTCTGCGTATTTTTGGAAAAGGAGTAAATATGCGACTGAGATATTTTCTCCTCTTTAAAAGCTTTGGATAAGTATTTTCTGGTATATTGAAGGGTTCTTTTGCCATCCAGTTTCAGTGACTCTTGGTCCTGGTGGCAGATGATTGCAGGGCCGCTTTCACAGTCACTGTTCAGGTTACAAATCCTGGATTGGGCATAATAAACCCTACTTCGAAGAGACTCTCATCAGAAACAACTCAGTTGTCATCTTTTGGTTCTATAGTTTCCGCCTGAAAGTCTTTCTTCTCCCTGTGTTTAAATTAGTAGTCATGTAATACTGCACTGTGAGAATGGGATGTTCAATAATTTTTTCAGATAAGCAGTAACAATCTTGAAAACAAAAACTGAAATAAAGAGTAATCCTACACCTCCAATTAATTGCTTAGGACAATAAGAAAATAATTTACCCAGATCCAGGAACCAATTCTGATGTCTGGCTATAAAATCAGACATGAAACCTCATGTTAGCAGGCTAAGATTGCTGTGCAGGTATAAACATACTTTTTAATATACTTAACTGTTTCAGCAAGTGCTAACAAAGTTACTTATCCAGTCATAGCTGAGAATTAGGTTTTCAACGCTCCTTCCAAAGGTACTTTCAATAGGGCAGTAAGTGGTAAGATTGAAGAGACAGGATTTCAGCTATTTCATGCTCAGACATTCTTGCTATTGGTTTGCTACATAGTGATGTTAATTGGTAAAATAACCCCCCAAACTAGATTTTATAACAACTAGAGGAACCCGCTTTTCTAAATAACCAGAATATAATGGCATTTCTGAATACTACTGCTAAGAAATAAAAAAAAATAAAATTTCAGCATGCTTTCAGATTTCTAGCCTATGAATAATATGAACAAAGCTTTCACAATAAAAAAGACTGCTAGCATTCTTTACAGGGATTGAATTTCCGGAGGTTAAACTGATGCTTCAGAAGACCCTCCTGCATACAAAATAAAGTTAGACTTGCAGATTTCCTCATGGGAACCAAAGCAACTTACCTGATAAATTATTTGCAGCAATATTAGATTGGGCTGCTATGGTTAAATGATTTCTTAATAATAATGTAGGTCAAAGGCTTTGAGATGTACAGCAGACAATGTCTACATAAACTAGTAAAACAGGTTCTTTCTGACCTAAGGTAAGAGGTCATTATTTACACCTAGATCCTGGGTCCAGTCAGAAAGTCCAGCTCTTTTGCAAGAACAAGCTTAATAACTCTATTTTAAGGAAAATCCTATCAGTTTGTGCCAATACAATCTTACTGAACTTCAGTTCTAATGAATGCTGCATACTAAAACCTGTTAATTCTTGTATTTGAGATTCACCATTATTTCTAAGAGAGGAGACCATACATGGCCTAGAAAGCATGCACCTTCTGCCCCTGATTTCAGTGACACCAAGGAATAATATCCTTAGTCATATACTGGGGTAATAAAACAGGGTCAGTATAAGGTAGACCCTGATTTATGTGGCTGAGTAGGCAGAAGAAAGGAGCAATCTCAAAAGAATCCTTGATGCAAGGACTTGCCATAAGTCCTCTATGAGGAAGAAATTGTGCAGTTTTCCAAGGTCCTCAAAGGCTCTTATACTTCCAAGTGACATCAGAAACCAAATGGGACCATGACAGTTTCACAGAATTGGTAAGAACCTTCCTAAAAGGAAAGAGCAACCTTAGCATTTCCACAGCATATGAAGGAAGACTACTGGTGTTTGTACACGCCAATGTACATGGTAAGAATCACAGTAGTGGCTAGCTGTACAATCAAGAATGCTTAAAAAGCCAAAAAATGCAGCCAAAAAAAAAGAAAAAAAGACAAGGTTGGAAAAGACGGAAGATCGATGAGAAATTATGCTGGACTTAGTCAGAAGGGACAAAGGAAGATCCTGCCAGTCCATTACAAAGTAGATCTCATCAAAAAGGCAGGAAATTACTGGACTAGAAATTAGAATTGCTGTTGTTTGTGCTACTTCAGGAGCAATACCATACATGTGATAATAAACCTACCCATCCTAGGAGCTTTATTTCTTTTGGCTAGTCTATTATATATGCATTTCTCCTAGGTCACACCTACTTTTCTACTTTTAAAGTGCAGACTTTCTTGAAAAATTGTATCATCCACTAGAGGGCCACGAAGATGATCAGAGGGCTGGAGCACCTCTCCTACGAGGACAGGCTGAGAGAGTTGGAGTTTTTCCATCTGGAGAAGAGAAGGCTCCAGGGAGACCTTATACCAGCCTTCCAATACCTAAAGCGGGCTTGTAAGAAAGATGGGGAGAAACATTTTAGCAGGCTCAGTTGTGAAAGGATGAGGAGTAATGGTTTTAAAAAAGAAGGAGGTAGATTTAGACTAGAAATTTTTTACAATGAACGTGGTGAAACATTGGAATAGGTTGCCCAGAGAGGTGGTGGATGCCCCATCCCTAGAAACATTCAAGGGCAGGTTGGACGGGGCTCTGAGCAACCTGATCTGGTTGGAGATGCCCCTGCTTCTTGCAGGGGGGTTGGACTAGATGACCTTTAAAGGTCCCTTCCAACCCAAACCATTCTGTGATTCTATGATTTCCTGCATCTTACAAAAAGTACAGAATAAAACTACGGTGGCAGAACAAAAAGGGTTCACCTCCAATACTCTGAATATGTCATTTCAGATGCTTCCTATAATATTTCTTCCTATTCTCCATGATTCTAATTCAGAAAACATTTGTTAGCCTTAACACCCTGAATAATTTTCCTGAAAAATTAGTTACCTGATAGAATTTTTTTGAGGCAAGTCCTTAACTGCATAAGAAAACATGTATTTCCTAGAAATGGATCCATGTTGAAATCTCACATTCTTTTCAAAGGACAGAAGCACAAATATCTTTAGGTACTGCATAAGCAGTAGTATAACAAAATAAATAATGCTAATTCTGAAATGCTGAAAAATACGCTTAGAAGAGACACAGCATTACATGCACACAAAATTATTTTGGGATAAACTAAATTTGTTTTTTTTTTAAGAACCGTGCTTAAGTGCAGAGTCCTCAGACACTCAGAAGTCCTACTTTGTACATCACATTTTATACTTTTTGACCTTGCGATAAGTATCTAGTAGTTTTTATCTTGCATTAATCCATAGTATCTAGTCCTGGTTTAACAAGAGTTAAATCTTAACATTCTCTGCAGTTGTGTTTGTGGTTTCTTTCATTTTTAAACAATCTATTTGTTATATGAATTGCAGCTGTTAGATCTGCGATCACTTAGTTGATTAGAAATGGACTGTTCTCTTTGCATAAACAATACTCATAAATTTAACATCATTTAATTTCAAATTGGCAGATGGCAAGAAGGGTTTTTAATGTAATCACATGGGTATTAACCAGAGAAGATAAAACACATATAGCCCAGATAGAAATTTAATTTGGCTTAGTATAAATCAGGAGCAGTTCTTCAGAAGTAGACTGTTACGTCTAAATCATACCAACATTATCAAAATGAGCATCTAGTCCTTCATTTTGCATGTACTACTCCTAATGATTTCAACATTTTCTGTAAAAGAGTTACTACAAAATTGGATGAATCTTAGAGCAGAATAGGATTCTGATGTTCAATGTAAGAGGCAGTCTCAGGAGTGAATATAACCTTACAGAATCCAGCTAACCAAATACAGCACAAACAAGCCACTAGCCAACTACAGTAAAAGTACAGCACACTACATTTTCTTCCTCTGGAATAGTATTTTAACTTTCTGAATTTCGAACCTTATATACTTGTTTTTATTTCTCTTATAGCTAAATTTAAGAACGATGTGATACATATTTAGATAACACATGGCCTCTTGGAGGCTTTTACTATCCTGATTTCTCCTGCCTTTCAGCTTACAGATGAGTTTTTTATACCCCTTAGTGTCACATATTCTTTCATGTGCATTGAACACTATTCCAAAGTTCAGCATCAAGGAATTACAGTGGTAGACAGAGATACAGCTTTTTTTTTTGCCTGACCGTCTTTATCACTTACTGTTGCAGCTCATTCCCTGTAAGAACAGATACAGTACTTTCCTTTGAGCTATCCTTACCAATAGAGGGATTACAAAAAGATTTAGGAGTGTAGAATTCCCTTTACTTTCCATATTTAGCACCCAGATCCAAAATTTTGTGCTTCAAAATTATTGCCTATTACATGTAATATCTAAGTCCTGGAGCCCCACCAATATACACACAAGTACATTCAGTTTTTGTTTGACTTCCCTAGATGCCTAAACTTTTCTTTCTGAGCAGAGGTTCCTCAGTTCTGAAGATGAACAGCTACACAACTAGCAATGGATAAATGAGTAACCGATTTGCCTATTCCACCTGCAGGGCACTGCTCCATAAACGTTCCCATGCAAAGTGGAACCTGCAAAAAACAAAGCCAACACAGACAGTAATGATGACCTTTTTCTGCTCAGGGATGAGAGCTCTTTCTGATAGGGAGATACAAATCTACTCCGCTCTTATGCAAGTAAAGCTGAATCTGCCTAGCTCTTCTGAAAGTGAGGATTACTTAACCAGAAGTCTATCACTAAAAGGAGTATGGAAACTTACATCATGAGAAGGTAACTTCCTTGTAACAATTTTGATAAAAGCAGATCATGGTTGTCCTATTTTTCTCTGCATTGTTTCAAATGTTAGAAATCCTTAGATTTTTTTAGATGTGACGGCCATTTCAGGAACTTTGCTTACAATGTTGAATGTACTTCCTACTTTCTAGCTGTCACTGGCAAAAAAGATTGAGGGTCTGCACACGCATGCAAGAAAACAGTATTTTCCTCATACAGCTATTTAATTTCTAAGAAGAAAAAATGGTGAAAACCTTTCTTTAAAACTTTTTTTGGGCTTACTAACAGAATTTTTAGTTGTGCAGGCTAAGAAAGCAGCAATTATATAGAAAACGATTGGCTCATAAACCACTTTGAATTTATCAGTGGCTTCCAATTCACAAATGAGCTGGAAAGTAATTGCAAAGCACATTAACATGTATTCTAATTGACTTTTTTTTTTGCTGTTTAAATCTAGTATATTTTTCTTGTAAACTACACTTACAAACAGCATGAGAATAAGAACTAGAAACATCTATGATATATATATATGTTCCGGCCCATTCTTGTTTTTTTCAAGAATATGGAGCATCTGTAATTGGACTGTAGGCAAAATTCTTCTCTCCTTTGCAAATCCAAAGTAACAGCAGTGACATCCAAGAAAAATATTTTTAATTATCCAAAGTTTATATAATGGGAATTATTTCCAGACCACTACCCTCACTGTTTGTCTCAAAGTGTTTAATTAGTGTTTAATTGCAATAATGACCACAAGAATTCCATTAGCTTGCAACCAAATTATTTTCTCCTATGCATGTATATAGGCCTCATTTTCATCTCTGAAAGACACATGCTCTGATGCCAGTGCACATAAAGATTTCTTTTATAATCCATTAAGTATATTTTGGATAGTGGGCTTAAAATTTCCCTTTAAAGTGTCATCAATTTAACTTCTTTCAATAATTTTCTGTATGCTCAGTGTTGAGAAATGTTGAGCAGAGAACTAGTACAAACATTACTTTCAGAATCCTGATTATCACATGTTCATTATTAAATAGCTATATACCAAATTTGTTATTTCTTTACAAAGAAAAGTTCATGCAAACTTGTATTATTACTCCCCAAACTCAGGTATCTTTGCTTGAGTTAGTCCAGCTGATTTCTTTACGAGGATCAGTTAGATAAAGAGAAATCTCACATAACACAGTCTCATACAACTACCATAGTAGATTGCATTTTCAGTGTTGTTAATAGCTTTTGTACAGCTGGACATATGAGAGCTACCACAACACTAAGCACCTGCCCACAAGCCAAAGACCAGTTCCTTATCGCTGGCTTCTGAGCCCAGCTGCCACAAGGCTGTGAGTAGGCATTGTGCTCACTTACCACATCTACTGTGGAGCAGAAATCTTCTTGCTTCTCCCTTTCCACTTAGGTAAAATAAACAGGTACTGATAACCTTTATAGGATGTGGATACAGAGGTGGCTTCTTGGGGATACTTCACCTGACAGGGGAGCACTGCTGCCTTTCACAAGATGAAGGCAATTCATGGCCCATATAGGAAGGGATCAAAGATAGAACTAACAGAATTCTACTGCTCTGGCAGAGCCTCTTGACTTGCCAGTGAAGCAGCAAGACACACATGTTCCCATACATGAGGAAGGGGAAACAGTGAGATCGGTGTACATGTGCTGATGCAAATATTTTGCATGTAGGGTAAAGTTCATAGGTCCATACAAGCTGGCATATTGCTTAATAACTGTCAGGCTTCACTCCTGCCTGATCTTCACCAGGGAACAGTAGGATTTCACTTTCAAATGGAATGAAGAGAATGGGTTCCTTCATAAAGAGATTTTTTGGATTTGTTTTTAATAATAAAGTCTGTATGAAAGAAAGCCAGATGGTTAGCTTATTACTACCAACAACCACATCTCCCGTTGTGAGGTCTGTAGGATTACTTATTTGACCTAAAAACACTTGCTAATGTCTAGGGCAACATGACAGATTGCTTGGCACCGATTTTCCTTTTTTCTCCCTCTGTTAAATTATGCTGATAGCTGTAAATTAAACACTTTCAAACAACCTGCCCCTCCCTTACCAGGAATTTCTGTAGTTACCACATGAATACTATCCCACCAGGGTGCCATAAAGGGTACAAGTCCTTATTCAAAGACGTGAATACTCCTCAGCTGATGAGAAACTTGTACTATTGTGTAAGCCATACTTCTGCAGTTTGAGAGCTCTGATATCTACCTGTATTGAAAGTAGTTACAAAAGATAAAATGCTGGTTTATTCCTTTATGTAACAGTAGCTTAAGTTATGCAGCTTATCAGGCTGCTACTAAAAGTACAAATTATTGTAAATACAAGTTAAATAAATCAGTTAACGCTACATCTTCATACTTTAACCACTGGTAAAATCGATGGTTTTCTTCCCATAAAATCTTGCTTGTTAAAAATCAGGTCATGTTGTTCAACTGAATATGTTTATGAAGCACTGACAAGAGGTGCAGTTTACTTCCTTTGTGTTTTCCTAAGCTGGTATATAAAGTAACACCTATAGAGGGAGCTCTTATACCAACCATATAGTATCCGGTATATTTAAGAACGGTGAATGCAGCATTTTGGATAATCACTTTAAAATACAAGAATAAATATTATTAAAATGCCCCTCCTTAACATGAAAAGATAGAGTGTGAAAATACTATTAATTTTTTTTTCAAAATAATTGACAGATTACTTTATTGTACCACAAAAACGTTCATTACAACTGAAAAACACCTTCAGGTTTTCCTCAGTTCCCACAGGTACCCAGCATTCATAGCTCCCTTGAAATTAGTGAAAGTTAAGACTACTAAAACTGAACAAAGATTGTGGTTTAATTTTGAATTTAACTTAAAAATTTTATTCACACATTTAAAACAGAGCAGCATTTTACTGTTACTCTCAACACATTCAAAATGCATACTGATGTATTATCTTGGGTTAAAACAGCAGCTAAGTTATATGAAGGCTTCGATACAGCGTTTTGTAAAAGTGTGGTTTTGACAAATTCTATGCTTAACTCTATGGAAAAGTATCATTTGTACAAACAGTATCAATAGTTCTAAAATATTATGAGCTGAAAAAACTTGTCTTCAAAAGCTGAAGGAAAATAAACTTCTGGCAAATCAACAGTGAAAATTAATTCATCAAAATCTGCCTTATGCCCCGTACACGTACCTCCCATGGAAATGAATGTAAATTGGCCTGATGAGCTGTGGAAAATTACTGTCCACAAATACCACCCTTGTAGACTGTCTTTTAATTTAGTATTAGAAACACTGCAGTTTAGAAATATAGAGCAGCTACAAAGGTGATATGGGAACAAGACCTACTTCAGACACTATGGTTCTTCTGCTAGAATGAAAAATGTGACAAACACCGCAGAGAAGATACACTTAATCCCCTGAGATACTGAGGGCAGGAGGCCCCTCTGATTACGGCTCAGGTGCAACAGCCTACTAAACCTGCCTCTGCTTTGGTACCTTAAACACATCGTTAATTTATTACTTAACCATTCATCTTTAAAGGTAACAAAAGACTTGCTGATTCATTTTGAATACAAGCAGAAAAGTCATCCAATGGCAATGTTTTCTTCTAGACAGATCTTGAGAAAACATTATTATTTTTGTTCCTTCTGTCTGCTGGGCTTATTTTTTTTAATGTATGCATTTCACACAAACTGCTGCCAGTTTCAGTATCATGTGTTGTTTTTTTGTTCTCTACTAATGCGCTGTAATACTGTGATACAACTGCTACACAACATTCCTGTCCAGCCAGAGGAAAAGCAGGGCTAGTTCTTTCTAGCAGACCCATAAATGGTTTCAATGTTGTTTTTATCAAATCAGATTGTTGTTTTGAAGCAGTTACAAGAGGGCTCTCAATAACAGAAGACACGTGATCAGATTTTGTTTCGTTAGACCAGTGTAAATCTCCAATTACTCTCATAAGGCTGATGGAATAAGTCTGGGTATGATAATACAAGTAGAATAAAAACACAATGTAGTGACTCATACTGTAGAGGCATTTTTTGACTCCCAAGTTGATGGCAGTTTAGATATTCCCATGCTAGAACAATTCAGCTACAACTGTAACAGTAGAAAATACACTTTTCTTACCCATTCAAGAAAATCTCACTGGCTTCCATGGAAGTTATCTGATAAACTAATGGTTGTGTACGGTCTGCAAACCATAGTCATTTTGAATATGCTGTTGTTTCATTCTTCTGGTGGGATCCCCTCTTTCAGAAATACCCCCAAATGAAAAAATATAGCATCACGTATATTACTGAAGTTGTCTTCTTTTTTTTTTATATATTGAAGTTCTAAAATTATTTCGGAGACTCACTATATGAAATAATTAGTACAGATGCAGCAACTTTGCCTTTAAAATGTATTGATTAATTACTAATAAATTCTGTGATTCTTCCACACCCCTGACTTTATGCTACCAGGACAAGAAGTATCACACACTGCTTTTAAGAGCTGTGCACGTACTTAGCAGCATACCCAGTACTTGCAGGTGCTAGTCCAAAACCAATTTTTTTTAAACAATCAGAAGCACAGATGAGAATTTTCTAGCTTTGTTCCCTCAGAAGTGAATTATACTGGCTGAATTAAACTACCAGCAAGAAGTAAATTACCAGACGACTATCTTTAATGGGCAAGAAGTAAATTACCAGAGGACTATCCAAACTATTTGGCTAGAGGACAAAACCCATTACAATCACTTGGTAAAACTTCTTGGACTTCAGTAAAAAAGCACTAAAGTAAGAAATTTTACTGAAACTTGCTCCACTTAAGGTAAGATGAGGTGTAGGTAGCAAGGTTTTCGAAGCACTGGCGGCCACAGCCTGGTCCTCTGTGGGAGGAGAAGACGGGCTGCCCTGTGCCAGACAAAGCCAGTTCCTGCACACTCTGGAAGGGACCCATGGCAGGACACAGCTGAGCCCATCAGCCAAGTGTGTTTCACTTCTGTGAAAATTAATTTTAAAAAAAGGGCAGAAAAGACCACAAGGAGACAGGAGGAGGGAACAAAAAGATTGAGAAACAAGAGAGGGAACATAAAGGTCAGAGAAAGGAGGAGGAGGTTCTCCATGGCAGAGCAGATCTTCCCTGCAGCCTGCAGAGAGGAACGCAGCAGAGCAGATGGATATTCCTGAAGGAATGGCCACCTGTGGAGAGCCTATACTGGAGCAGATTTTCCTGACAGGACTGCAGCCCATGGAGGAGCCCACGCTAGAGCACAGGGGAAGTGCGAGGAGGAAGGAGAGCCAGAGCAGAACCACTGTGGACTGACTGTAACCCCCCTTTCCCCATCCTTCCTGCGCTGGTTGGGGCAGGCAGGTACATAGGCAGAGGAGTTTGGAGCAAAGCTGAGCATGGGAAAGGGAGGAGGAAATGTGTTGGTTTAATGTTTGTCTTTTTGCTTCCCATTATCTGAATTAGTAATTATTTTTATTTTAGTTGGCAATAAATTAGCTTAATCTTCCCCAAGTCAAGCCTGCTTTGCCTGTAACAGTCCTCCGTAAGCAATGTCCCCGTCTTTATTCCCACTCGAGCTTTCTCATTCCTGTTCATCCTGTTTTTTCCCTGTGTCCTCCTGAGGAGTGAGTGAGCAAGCAGTTGGGTGGGAGTCTGGCTGTTGGCCAAGGCTAAAACACCCTACCAGCTAAGCTGAAAATCCCCAACCGGATACTTCTAAGCACTCAGAATTCCAAGTGAAATTGCATGTGTCTTTAATTATGCTTTTGAGTTACTGTAAGATTTGAAAAAAGTAAATGCAGGGCTTGACCACCAAACCTTTGCAGAAACTAACTCTAAGCCCCCTTTCTATTATGCTTTCCTTCAGCTGGCTGTCCCTTGCCTTTACGTTAGGGAAAATCCATAAGATCTCTGCCCTAGCCAAAGATGAGCTGAACAGGGCCTTTCTCTCTGCACATGATCAGTCTCCCTGCTGAGAAGACGTGGTGTCCAGTTAGATGAAAGACATCTTTGGGTGAGCTCTTGAGTCAGCCTTGCTTAGCTCTAGCCTCAGCTGGACAAAAAATCTTATGGCCTCACTGCTTCAAACTGTATGACAGACCCTACTAAATAATAGATAAACCCAAACCACAACACAGACCTTCCAGAAAAGATCTGTGCTAACCAAGGAGGCAGTCAGGTTAGTTGCATATGCAACAATTTTTAAGTTTCCCAAAGAAATGCCTATTCAGCACCCTGCCTTGTCAGCATCAGCAAATTGCTCTCAAATGAATTTATTTGATAAATCTGTAGTGAGAGCAGAGACAGGTCTGTGCCAGCCAACAGACTCAAGCCCAGTACACCTCCATATTGCCCATTACAACTTGACTGCAGACAGCCGAAACTCGTGCTGCCTATGGATTTCCCCTTTGATTTTAGTTAAGCTTCTGGCTTCTGCAGAATGCCTCTTAATCACTTACTACATGTTAATAAATAATTTCTAAACTCTATCTTCCAAAAGTCCATAGAATTTAAATGATAAGAATTCATAGCTACATCCCCATGTAATTCCTTTGGTTAAGAGTTGGAAAGAGAATGTTTGAAAACTATCAAAACAAGTGTCTTATGTGGAATGATCTATGAAATTTGTTCTGATATGTGTGGACAAATAGGATCAGACTTCCCAGAAAGGCTTGAAATAAGTGAAATGCTTCAGGTATTTGATGCGGTAGGATCTAGGTCATAACTAGCTACTAACATATGGGTTTTAGAAGGAACTCTGCTGCAGGCAAGTGATGCCATCTGCTGTTGACCATCCACAGGACACTAAACCAGATGACTGCTTTGATTTATGACACTTCTCTTTTCAATTTTTTTTCTGTCTTTTGTACATATATATATATTTTTTTTTTTTTTCCCAGAAGGCATTTCAGAAAGCACTTGTATGATCTGGATACCTGTCATGTGTTTGTAACTTAGATTTCTGGTTTTCCGTATTTCAAAATGAGAAAAACAGAGCAGATGTGAAGGGATGGTAAAACCAGAAGGGGTAAGGAATAACACATTTTTATTTCCTAAAAAATATGGCAAAATACTTTTGTCTAAAGACTATTGAAACTAAAGGGAAAATGTTCTGTAAGCTTCATTGGGATTTGGGTAAGACCTATCTTGCATTAGCAATTACTGAAAAGATCCATACATTTTCATAATCCTTTTTTCTTTTAGTCAAACAATCTGACTGCTACAATTCTAAACTGGAAGGAAAACAGTCCACAAAACAGATCATTACTAGGTTGCTCAAAATCAGGTATTACTTGGGATTCTGACGTATCAAATACTTCTAGGAATGCTTTGAATATGTCATTCTGATGCCCTGGAGTATTTCTTTTTAAAAACAAATATCCAAGTATCTCTATGTAAGAGTCTTCCCAGTGAAAAAGAAATTGTGGTAGTGTCAGTAGAAGTATCTTGCACAGCCTCATCAAATACGTCACAGATCAAAACTGTATGAGTAGTTAAGTTAAAAATCACAGCTGAGAGACTGTGAGAAAACTTGAATGTGTCAAAAAAAAAAAAAGAGGGAAAAAAAAACAGATTAGCTTCCTGTTTAAATTCATATATAGAGAAAGAAATTTTTAAAACCATCTGTTGATAAAATGTGTTCAGGAAGCAGTTTTTTAGCATAAAGAACTTTGCATTTTTTCACTTTGGATTTTTGAATCCTGCTGTAGTCTCCACTTGTCTTTGTGAACTGGTGTAACTTTTTTTTCCTCTTTGAAATGCCTTTTTCTGCTCGGGAACCAAGGATGCCTCTACAAAGGATGCCTTGGGCATCCAGTATCCTGTATTAGCAGCTGCACAGACATTTTCACATCCTGAATGATGTGAAATGAATAGCAAGACTGCACACACACTACTTTGGGTAGGTCTGCAGCTAAATTAAATCTCTAGACTTTGGAATGTCCACGACTTCGGGGTGCTGATGTTCTTCAGCCTGCATGAAGGGACTTGCTTCCTCAGCACACAGCCTCACATTGCTCAGCCTATGTACAGGCTTATTGTTGCAGCTGTCACACTATCCCAAAGTCCCAATCTCTGTTTTTAGGTTTTTTTTTTTTTTACTGTTAGGTTTTTTGGAAGGGGGTGTAAATGCCTCTGAATGGGAAACTCTGCTTCACCACAGAAACAGCTCCAGAACTTATGCAAATAATTGGAGGCTGCTGTATAAACAAGGCACTTACAAATATTTTGCCACTTAACTATTTGCCATGCTGATGAGGTTAACAACAGCACATTTACAATGATCTGTCTTGCCATGATAGACAGAGATATGAACTGTCAGCTTTTCTTTGCTCACTCAGTAAATGCAAACCTGTTTTCTTCTGCAACGGGAAAGCAGTTTCTTCAACAACTTCGTGCACATAATTTAATATAATATGACAGTATTAGAATTCTCATGCCAAACCTGTTGGCAGGAAATGTTCATGCAGAATGTATTCATACGAAAGACAAGAATAGCAAGGTAAAACATGGAATGTAAAAGAGAAAAGGAAGAACTACAGTGAATAATTGTTCCTATACAAATAACAATGTATTATTTCTCTTATAGTTGAAAAATTATATAGAAAATCTAAATGTAAATCTGCAAATGTATCCAGCAAAGAGGAAATAGTATTCAATAATAATAATAGTATAATAGTATATGTATATTATTCAATAATAATTCAATAGTATATGTTTAATTTTAAAACATTAACTTAATCGTCATTTAATTGATGGTACTGGAAGGATTCCTCATTAACAAATGCTTAATTTAATGTTTTGTTCAGCTGAGACCTTAATGCCCAGATAATGGTTTCAAATATTTGTTATGAAACAGAACTATAAAGCAATTAGAAAAATTAGAACAGATGTCATGCACCTTATAATAAATTTGCCTTTGGTTGGAATGTTCCATGTGCAAGCCTGACAAATCTGAGATCTCCCTTGGTTAGAGACTTATCTTGCAAGTTACTGATGATGCTGTGGAGAGCAGCTGTCCTTTATCATTTGGTACTTGATGTCTTACTAGAGCAAACCTCCAGGCACCAAAGTTCATGATAAATATGAAGTCTTTTCTTAGATGACTCTGCAGGAAGTCTAGCACTTGAAGGGGCATGACAGACTATGGGTCCTGAGAAGGACATGCACTTAATTGCATGGTCCTGCACAATTAACCCAGCAACTGCACTGACACAGAATCAAAATTGTTTTTTCTAATTAGAGAAAAGTGTTTCAGAATGTTGAGAACTACAGAGAATTCCATTAACAGGAAAATTTTAGTCCAAAACTTAAAAAAATAGTTAAGAAATCAGACGCAAACCCCCAGTGTAGGTGGAGCACTAACAGCCCATGTTTAAATCTTTTTCTAATGCGGTTTCATTATCTCATGTTCTCACTTCTCCTATAGATATATAAACATATTGCTAAAATAGTTTGGATTTATAACCTTCAGTGTGAGTTAGAAGTAATTTTCTGAAAACAATATAAACAAAGCTATACAGAATCAAGGTAAGCAGAGTGTCTCATACTAAAAATTGCAGCCATGTGGGATTTCTTAATCAAACAGCATTTAAGAAAATGATCAGGAAAGAAACACTTAAAACTTATGACTACATTCTCAGCTTTGGCTTCAGCTGTGTTTCAGTAGAACTCTAGAGAAGAAAATGACTTAAATATGCTGATGAGACAGATCTCAAAGTGGGCCTGAACAGGACATAAAGGCACTCTTCTTGACTGTCTTGGTTACAGATCAGCACAACTGCAACTTTTAATCACATCTCTGAAGACAGGCATGAAGCTTCTGTACACTTTTTTTTTCCCAACAAATGTGGGATTTTTTTTTGCAAAATTTTGCCAAGAAACAAATTTACTCTCAGAAATACTGAAATTTAAAAAATATTTTGGATTGTTCTAACCTTGATTTTGAACCCATACAGGTTTCTACGGTACCGCTAATTTTTGTGAGCATAGGATCATTAGCATGACATGAAAGACTCAAAACTAGCTGTGTTTCTAACTCTTTAAATACCTTTTAGAATTTAGTTCTAAATCCCTTTTAAAGCACTATTCACAGATCTAAGTTAGTATCACTTAGGTATTTGCTCAGGAAGAGTTTACTGACTGATTCCACCTGTGATGTGCCAAGATATATACAGGAGTTACGTATTAGGGCCTAAAATTCCAGAAAATTTACATTTTAAATGAATTTTTAAAGAAAGAACTTAGGAAACCAGTATGATAAAAATGTAATCTTCACAGGCTTTATTTAGGAAACACTACAGGAATAATAAGATAGAATATTTTAGTATTATGCCTTTCCTTGAAAGACTGAACTATGATGTAAAAGCATTAAATAATATACCCAGTCTTTTTCAGACATAATAAATACTAGTACACCTGTTTAATAAGTGATTCACCTAAAATATCAAAGATTGAATGAAGAATATTCAAGACTTTTGCAAAAATATTTTTTAAAAAATCAAAACATTTATTATTCTTGCTCATCATGTTTATTACTGTATGTATTACTGCCACAGATATAAAGGTAAATGAATTACTGCTGGCTTGTTATAAGGTCTCGGCCCTTAATATGACAGCAGCAAATTTGATTTGAATTTGTTACTGTTTAGAGATGGATTATGAGGAAAAAAAAGGTAAGAAACAAAAACACTGAAGAAAATGGATGACAAGAGAGAAGGAGGAATGAGAAAATTTAGAGTGGAGCAACGGTAACAACAATTGTGAAAAAAGAGCCAACACTTAAGTTCTGCAGGCTTTTCAAAATCCCCACAGTTCCTGCTTCTACAGCTAGATCCTCTGGTTGATTGCTCCCTAAGGAAATTGCTTTCATAGAAGTCTGAAAAGCTTTTAATGTCCAACAGTGATAGCAGGTATCCTGGAAGAAGGACAACAGAGGGCAAGAGAAGGCTATGAAGTTGGAGAATGCTTACAGAAACACTGGATTTTCTGAACAAGGTCAGCTCCAATGCCGCAGCATTTCTACAGTGACACTGCCAATGTAATTCAGTCCCCAAATCTCTATGGCTACCCATATTGTTTTCCTTCACTTCAGTTTCTGATGTAAAAGGTTTGTATAGCTCAAAACAGGACCATAAACCAGAGCGGTTATTCCAACCATTGCTACAGATAAATAGGCTTACCTATGGCTGGAATACTCCACTGTTCTCGAGTTAGATTTAGAGAAACAAACTCCCTGGAATCTAATCAGAGCAGAATGCCATTCATGCATAGCAGAGAGGAGCATTCCAGTGAAGGACTTAAAATACAGCAACACCTTACTTTTTGGTATCCTCTTCTAGGCTGGAGTTTGAGACCCAGAGCGGAGTGCCGAATGCAGAAGGTGTCAAAAGAGAAGCCAAACCACCCCAAACCTACAGCCTACTCCAACCCTACACCAAGGTACTGTGTAGATGAATTTACAGTTCACCAGGCTTAAGATGCAGAATGCTGAAGAGTACTCAGCATTTATCTGAGTTCTGAATCTCAGCTCCCCTGCATCTTTATGTAGTTTATCTACTTAAAACACAGAAAAAATCGTGGCAGCAAAAACTAGAATACAAGTTCTCCTTACCACCAAGGAAGTTCCTTAACAGTCTTCAGCGTTTACCTGCATGGGCACTGGTTGAAACCCAAGTACAGTGCAGACGTCTACCCCATTTTGCTCCCTTGCGCACAATACTGAGTCAGATGATGGCCCACTGAGTCAGATGATGGCAATGCACTCGCTCCTTCCCCACAGTTACCTCACAGCTTCAGGTCACATCACAGAGGAAAAGCTACGTTGCTCTGTGCCTGTCAGGGAGAATATGGCTGTCTGTAGCGATCCTTGAGCGTGGGGCAGAGTCCCTGGCTGCCAGGCTGGGACACAGCTTCTCTTCTGTTAGAGGACCCTTCACGTAAGAGGTAGGCTTACCTGTCTGGCTTACCCAGCATCTGCACTCCTCAAGTG
Source organism: Chlamydotis macqueenii (assembly GCF_036417535.1). Taxonomy (NCBI): domain Eukaryota; kingdom Metazoa; phylum Chordata; class Aves; order Otidiformes; family Otididae; genus Chlamydotis; species Chlamydotis macqueenii. The sequence continues at coordinate 21,478,786 of NC_141593.1, read as the reverse complement.
TCTTGTCAGTAGCAGTGCTGCACTGGGAAGTGCTGTGAATGTGCCAGTTGAGGGTGAGGTGGAAGAAAGGGACAAGTAAGTGACTGACAAAGATGATGTCCATCCTACTTTTAACTCCCACTTTCCCCTGACTAAATTAAGGGCATTTTTCTGGGAGGTAGGTGCAAGTGGTTTAGAAATTAAGTTGACTCATCTTCAGCTTTGGTTTAAAAAAAAAAAATGGTAGGTGCTACTGTGTTTCCTGAGAAGTCCAAAACAGTCAGTGTAAGTCAGCACCTGACAGCACCTATGGGATCAAGCTCGTCAGAGCTGGGACAAGCAAGAACGCCTCCCTTCTGCCTGCTGATTGGGTTTACTGTTAAGAAAGGCGCTAAGGTCTTCTGCTTTGTCAACACTAAGTTGCACTGTGTCACTGCAGATGTAGAATGTTAAGGCTTTTCAGAATTGCTGGTCTGGACACAGAGAAGTAAATGCTAAATTCAATTTCAGGTATGTTTGCCCTTTTCTAAATCTAGCCTCTAGTTATGAAAGACAGATCTATGAGGGGAGATATTAATACCTTGTCTCTTCAAGTCCCAACTGCCTATTAGAGCACAGTTCCAAAGACAAAGGTACAAAGGAAAAGTGAGTCTGTAGAGCCTAGCTATTTTGAGAACTCCAGCTTTAGTAAGTAACCCTGTTTTCTCCTCCATTATTGGCTTTCTGAATTCGCCTATTAGAACCTGAGGTATCTGAATTAAATGATTTATTTTTCAACTTGCAACTTAAATTGAGTAAACAGATTTTATTCTCAACAGCAGAATTCACCTTAACCCAGTTCCACAGAAAATGGTCTTAGCTTTTCAATGTCCCTTTCACTCATTTGAGATGCACATAGCTTACATAATTAGAGAAATTTTTGCAAAGGAATCTAGTGAGACAACATATGTGCATCTTATCGTCTTGAGAAAGGAGTAGGTTATGGCATACTTACTGCACTATTGTGCACTGGTTTGTCCATAAAGAGTATGCACACAAAACATTCACATCTGAGCTTACTTCCCAAAACATTCCCACGTAGACCAACTCCCATTAGCCAGAAAAGGGATCTGAGTCACCGGAACAGGTGCAGTATCTGATACACAGTAGTAAGTCTGGAGTCACTTCATGACTGAGAAACCAGTAAAGATATTCCAAATTAAGTGGAACAAAGAGTCAGAATTTGCCCCTATAATTTGACTTGCTCAAAGTCACAAGAAAAACATAAGCACTTAAGAAAGTTACAGTAAATGTTTACAGAAGCTGAAAGTAAATGTTGAGGGAAAACGAGACTGTATGTGATAAGAATGCTCAGTAATGAACTTGTTCCAGATCCTGAAAGCACTTCTTTGGAAGGAGACAAAGATCTCCCTGACTTTTCTCATTTTGGAGAGTCCCCATTAAGTCATCAGGACAACTTGCTGAGTAAGGTACTATTCAATGACCGTAAGAATTGTGGGATCTGGCCTGCCAGATTGGAACAACTTACTGGGGTGATTTTAGTATCTGCAAATGGGAAGTTTTATATTTCCAACAGTTTTCAGAAGCAGAGAATCTCAAAACTTTGTACTTACTTAACAGGATTTTTAAGGTCAGATTTTTAAGGTCTTAAAGGTTTTAAATATTTGCAATATTTTCGCAAAAAAAAAACCTGAATGAATTAGGGGGCATTATGCCATTGGTATTATCACATATAACAGTATTGATTCTTGCAGGGACTATTAACTGCTTTGTTTTCTGACATGTCATCACATTATTTTTAGTTTTTAATTATATTCTCATCAGGCCATGTTCTAGTTATCACAGTGCAACCTTTGTGAAGCACTTACCTTATTCTTAACTTCCATCTGGCTGTTGAAACAACGCTAACTGTAACGGAGGTGCCAATAATTCAGAACTCCAGGGATTAACATTAATATCACCCTCCCCGCCTCTGACACATAGGTTAGAGGAGGACAATGGCAGTGACTGTAACAACATCCAGGGAGGGCAGAGATGTCCATATGTGCCGCTTGACTGGTATCTAGCCTGGGCAGAGCACTAGTTTGTTACTGTATCTGCTGGCACTACCTTAGTTTTGATTCATGACTATAGAAGTTCTTCCCTGTTGAGCTAAGTGTTGCTACCTTTTGTCTCTGCTCAGCTATACTGCCTGCCAGCAGTGCTTTATATAACACCTTAACTTAAAGAGTTAACAGTCAACAGTTTCTACTACATCTGTCTTAATGCAGCTTTCATTAAGTTATAAGCCTGAAGTCTCCTTTTCTCTTAATTTGTAAAATGTTTTGGAGCAGGCTTTTTTTGTTTGCTTGTGTGCTTTAGAAAGCAAGTAATAGCTTTGAAGTGTCATAATTTAGGGAAAACTCAGACATTTTAATAAAAATTTGGCCATAATTAGGTGTAAATAGAATGTTTTAACACAACCTTAGGAACTGATCTAATATTAATTTTGTCTGAGAAATTACCCTCTATTGCTTATTGAAAACATCAGAAATCTACTATAGATTACAAGGAAAACAAAGTAGAAATTACCTAAAGCTACATACTTAAAGCAACACTATGTTAACATTTTTGTGCACTGCAATAAAGACAGGATGCAATCAGGATGTGATTTTTAGGTCCGCTTCCTTAACTTTTCTTGAACTCAGGGTAAGTTACATTAACAACTGTTTTATAAAAGTAACAGATACACCTCAGTGGCAAATAAGGAAACTATCTTGGAATTTTCCTAGTGAGAAGATTTAAAGTGACTTTGTCACAGGTAGGAAGGGACACCTAGAAAGAATGTAGTCCAACCATCCTGCTCAAAGCAGTGTCAGCTAGAGCACGTTCCTAAGGACCATCTCCAGTTTAGTTCTAAGTATCTCCAAGGATGGAGACTCCATAACCTCTTGGGGCACCTGTTCCGATATTCTACCAACCTAGCAGTAAAAAATGGTTTTTAAAAATGTTTAAATCAAATTTTCTGTATTACAGTTTGTGCCTGCTGTCCTATCACTGGATGCCACTAAGAAGAGTCTAGCTGTGTCTTCTTTACACTATCCCATCAGGTGTTTTTTATATACATTGATAAGACCCCCTTTCAAGTCTTCTCTTCTCTAAGCTAAACAATCCCAGGTCTGTCCTTTTACATCAGATGTTGCATGCTTTTCATCCTTTTCATGGCCATTGACTAGATCCGCTCTGGTATGTTTCCTTCTCTTTTCTACTACGGAGCCCAGAACTGGACATAGTACTCCAGAGATGGTCCCAACAGTTCTGAGTAGAAGGCAAGGATCAGCTCCCCCAACTTGCTGCCAACTCTTCCCAATGCAGCATAGGAGGCTGTGGGCCCTCTTTTCCACAAGGGCACAGTGCTGGCTCATGTTTGACTTGGTGTTCACCAGAACCCCCCAGTCCTTTTCTCCACAGCTGCTTTCCAGGTGGTTGGCCCCTAGCCTGTACTGGTGTATGGGTTTATTCCTCCTTAGATTCACGACTTTCCAACACCAGTCTGAACAACAGAGGACAACCACTTTCAAAGCGATGTTCAAACAGATGTATATTGCCACGCACCCCTGAGTTCTTCACACAGTTTCATTTCATGCAAAAAAAACCCAAAACACTGTCAACATATATATCAGACTGTCACAGAGACACTGCCAGTTCTGGTTTCAGTGCGCCAAGTGCACACAGAAGTACCTCTGTTATGGAAGCATATCAAGTGCTTGAGAACAGGAAAGGGACATTTACAAAAGTGTGTACACAGTTGTGCAGACCCGTATCTTAAAATACTGAGTTCTCTCTCCATTTACATCCCAGACTTAGTGTCCTCCACCTATAAAGCTGTCTCTCTATTTGATGACTTCTAAAATATCACCTGTCTTTATCATTCCATAAAGCAGACCCCCTTCCAAAACAGAGATTTACCCTTTTTTTTCCCCATCTTCCTGTTGTTACAGGATTTTTCCTTTCTTTTCCTTTGGAAAAAAAAAACATGCTGACCCATTTTCTTGATGCTTTACTTTCTCCAGTTTTGACCATGACATCTGATACTGTGAGGGTGTACAATGTAATTAATTTGAGATATTTAATTTCTGATAAGTTAATACAGCAGAAAATGTAATGAAAGGACCAAACCTTACTCACTTTCTTCAGAAGACAGTTCACTAAAAATCCATAAGAATTTTTAGTATGAGTGAGGTGAGCAGGAATTGACCTGAAGTCTTGGGAAAACGAACACTGAACAAAGAGTTTACTTTAACTTGCATTCCTGAAAGATCACAAACTAGAACTAGGATATTTCAATTTAAGTTCTTTTTATTGCTAATCTTTATCCCCTGAAAGGCATGACAGTGTTGGTAAACTCAGACATGCATCTGCTCTTTGGTAAAATTTCACCTGTTTCTACAAGAAAAATACAAATGAGAGCAAATGAAGATGCGGATGTAATAGCAATGAGGCCCTATTTAGCTGGGGATTGAATCTGAAGTTTGCTTTCTCAATAATATCTTTTCTTCTTACAATTTATTTGTAACATTTTTAAATACACCAGTGTAAAAATGTCATTATCCATTCTCACCAGCTTCTGCGTAAAAGACGTTCATATTTAGATAAACCCTGAAATCTTCACTGAGAACTTGTATTTGTCAGATACAAATTGTTCAGATGCAGGCTTTAGCTCAGAAACCCCCTGAACTACCGATTGCTGGGTAGTGGCAAGTATACTAGGGGAGGCATCACTCTACGCACAGCCTGTTTTTGACATGCACTTTCACAAAATCTCTGCTGCCAGCAGCTGCCAGATTTCAGCTAGACGAAGTGATATGGTCTAATCTAGTGCAGACTTCATAAGGTTTTATGCTTCCTTTCTACTTCCTTATCTTTTTCATCATCTCCTTTGTTTTTCTCTCAGTTTTTAAAATGTAAGTGTGGTTTCCACTTCCTCAATTTCCCTGGCTGAATCTCCTTTTCATGGCATATCAGTACATACCTTTTCTACAGCTACAATTGCAGTCTTCTCTTCTTGTTTGTATTACAACACTGTCCTACTCTGATGTCTATCTAATATTCCAGAACTGATACGCCCGTGATCAAAGTTTTCTCTGCCTCATGACTTCTATTCTGTTCAATTCCTGATGCATTATCTCCACCTTAGCATTTCTGTCCCCTCCCACAATTCACATATTTTCTTCCAGAACTGTCTGTCTTAGCACTAGTGGATCCGTTCCTGATTCTTTCCTTCCAAGTCTTTGCACCTTTCGTCCTCGTTACCTTCCCTAGTCTTGCAGAACAGGTGAGTTAAGACGGGAAACAGGTGCCTCTTCCAGCTGCCTGAACCAAGAGTGTGTTTAAGAGTCTCAAATCCTGATGTATTCAGGAAGCATAAAATGAAGCTGTCTGCTAATTTTCCAAGGAAGACATCAGCACAAGCAAGATTAATGAACTTAATACTGTCCTAGACAGTGATGCCACCTTCTTGAAAGAAACTTGAGAGTGCCCTGCAACAGCTCAGGTCTCTTAGAGACTAACTGATCATTACTTATGAACCTAACTAACAGAATGCTGATATGTAATGTAATTTTATAGTCTAGTAACATAATTAGCTTATCGCTATTATTCTCTCTGGGTGGGAAAGCAATAGGCTTTATTTAACAAGCTTTGGAAGACAGAATTGGTTGTGTTACTCAGAAGTCCACCCAGTGCAGTGCTGTGCATTCTGGACCAAAGCAGTGAACTAAATGAGCCTTTGTCCCATCTGATGACTACCAGTGACTTCTGAGCAATACACTACCATCCTGACTATTTAATACTGAGGATGATTTAATACATTCCTGCTGTCACCAACTGGTTTTTTTCCTGATAGTCTTTCCTCCTACCAAATTAGCTTCCCGTTCCAGACCCTATGCCATATGCACTACATCACCTTTCCTGATGAATTAAGGACTGAACCTCTCAGACTTTTTATTACTCCTCTTCTTCTCTCCCTTTTCTACACTGAATCCTTGCTGCACCTTCATCTCCCATCTTTCCTCACAGATACACCAAACAAGTTAAGCTGGCTCATATGGCTTTTCCTCAGCTGTAAGAGAGTGGAGATGGAAGTACATCTTGTAAAATGTCCGTCAAACCAAACAAGTAATTTTCAGAGGGTTTCTAACACCTATCAGTTGTTATGGATATCACATTATTATCACAGTTATTTAAAACAGTTTTAGATTAGCTAAATGTCAATCTCGCAGCAACTGCACAACCTTCAGGACATCTTTGTGTATATGACAGACTCCCAGCTGTGAAATGATTACTTAAAAAAAATCCATACTTCTAAAATGAGCATGTATCAATGGTTTTCTTTATGGGAAAAAAAAAACATTTAAAAAATCCAAGTTATGTTCCACTATTCTGTATTATTTCAGTTTGTATTAATCTCTCTTTTGAGTCTGAAAGTGCACAAGATCAATTTCACTACTGTTTGCTTCCACATTTTCAGTGCTACTGTGTCGAGGTAGTGTACACCCATTAAAAAGAACTGTATTTCTTGGCTGGTTGGTTGTTTTGTTTAAAATTCTCACAGACTTCAGTAACTTAAAGGCACGTATTTTCTATGAGGAACAATCAGAGGTTACAATATCAAGTTAAGAGTCTTCCCACAAAATCACATCTGAAAATACTGACAGTTCTACTAAAATGATCAACCAGTGTTTTCTTCTGTTTAGTGTGTCAGTGTGGTCTTCTCTTGTATACGAAACCTAAGATAGAGTTCTCATATATATTGAAGTGATTAAAGAAACTTCAGTAGGGAAAAGGCAGAGCTGCAAAAAAAAAAGGTTTTTTCCAGTGGTACACAACGGTTCATGCTGGACAAGGCAGGTGCAGAAAGTTCTGACAAAGTGTAGTCAGAGAGACACGACTCAGGAGGTACACAGATCACAGAATGGTTTGGATTGGAAGCGACCTTTAAAGGTCATCTAGTCCAAGCCCCAACATGGTTAATACAAACACCCCGGTCACCCTATTGAGAAGAACCCACAAATAATTAGACTTTGTGCAAGCAGCATGAATTCCCATTTTATAAGAGACAGGTATTTATCCTGGTTTATCTTGTACTGAGGCACAGTCTCAAGTATAGGGTGATACATTCTGTCACCATGGAAAGGAATGTACATATCTTAGTATCAAAGAATAAAATAAAACATGTGCTGGCAAAACTTCAATCCTCATTTCAGCACAAATAAGGATTTAAAAACATGCAGAATGTAAATGAAAGTTTACACAACAGTATTTATATTGCCCCCCCAACAAAATTTTAATCTAATTATTTTTTCATCTGATTTTGTTATGTCTTTCAGCTGAGCTGAGCTAGCTGTCTCTAACTGCTGAAGCAGGTATACCGAATGAAGGTCTTAGGCAGAAAGCTATGGCTATTTCATTCTTGAAAGGCAAGGCTTCTCCCTTGATCTTTTCACGTTGTCTAGTGATATGGAGTAAAATCCTGTTCATCTTACATAAAAGCATCCAACAAAATCAGTAGGATATTATCGTACTAAGGGGACTGGGATTTGACCCAAAATTGCACTATCATAAGGATATGAGCATTCTGTACAATTTGTGGTCATACATCTCTATCCCTAAAGCAGAAACACAAGTTAATGCTTGTGCTGAAAGTTTCAGTAATGTAGTATTTAGCAAAGATGTGCACATCAGTACAGCTTTAATTAAACATAAGTAGACTCCTACCCAGAAATTGCTGCTAGTTTTTGATGAGCCTGATAGGCCATCTCACATCCTCGGGTTCGAGTTTTGTGCATTTCCGCATGCAGAGATGGACAGGTGACTGAGACATCCCCAATGGAAATTACCAGCTCCCGATACAGAGCCACCTGGGTATTGAAATCCTGGACAAGCTGAAAAACAAAGAGGATTTACTTACATGAGACGTTTAACTACAGTGATAAAAACAATCAAATTTTTAAAAAATGTGCCAAATCGAGGGCTTGTTCCTGTTGCTCCCAATTTCATGGCATACAGGATCAAGTGCCCAAGCAAATGACTAGGACCACCATGGCAGCTGCCTCTTCTGTGAACCGTAAATGTTCATTTGCAGGAAAGTAGTGTTTCTGCTTTTAATCTCTGAAAGTGTTTGAATTATTAGTCTTAAATATTAAGCAGACAAAAACCCAGCTGTTTTACTAGTAGCATGAGGTTATTTTTTGCTATCATAAAAGACAAAAATATCTCCAGAAATGATTGCCTTTGCTCCTCCTGCTTCCTGCTTAACAGCACATTTGGGGACTGGAATGTAGCATTTGCTTTTACACTGGTGACTTTGATAATTTATTTTGTAATGACTTCTGTTCTGTCACCAGATTTCAGACTTAAAATTGATCTGAAGTTATTGGCTGAGAAGATGTACCAGATAGGGCACTTCCCAGTTAGGATTCTAGAAAGCACTTTTTCCAATGTGTGGTGGGGAAAAACAGACACAGTAATAAACACTTCAACCTTCACCGAAATCTAATATCCACATGCTATTGGATAAATGGATAACTTTTACAGTGATGGAAAGATCATTATTGTTTAGCTCCACTGATCACATACGTGGGATTATATTTTAAGGAAACGGAACATTTGCTGTCTCCTGAAAGAAAGCACATCAGATCATTTGCTCCATATGGTGGCGGGGGTGGAAGGCAGGGAGCAATAGAACAGAATATTTATTTATGTATGTTTTGCTAATTTGACCTCAATTTCCAAACTACATAAAAACAGACACGAGTAACTGCTCATAATTCTGCAGCCATCATTACCACCAGAAGTTGAACTCATCCCTTCATACAAAATATCAGATCTACCAAATTTTGGAGTCAAGCCCTCAAATCCTCACAATCAGAAAAGAAATGAGTCACTTCTCCTGCAGTATTACATTCTGACTCTTCATGCATCCCACTGTAATTACTCCGTATAACTGAGAACTAGCATCAGGACTCGGTTTTTGGCCATACTTTCTTAAATTTCATTGTCAGAGTAGCAAATATGTTTCTTTCCTTCTGGAGCAGCAAAACAAACCCAGTGCGTCTCAGTACATCTGCACTCTCCCACCCCCAAACCCCAGACAAAACGAAAACCAAACACCAAACAAAGCCCCAGGCACAATACTTGCTAAACCCAGCCTCAGCCCTCTCATTCTGTAGCTTAAGACAATGCATGAAAGCAATGGAGAGAAAAAAATTTCTACTATGTTGTGTCATAGCGTAATTATTCTGCATTAAGAAAATAAGCATCTCATCCTGCAACTGGTAACTGGTTGCGCCAGACACATCTTGCCAGCTCTCACCTGACGTCCCCTGTCTAAACAGAGGACACATTCAGCCACCTCAGCATTGCCAAGGAAAACAAAACCACACTGACCTCGCAGCACGGAGACAGAGAACAAGAAAAAAAAAAAAACCACTGGGTTTATCTCCTGAATCTTACTGCATCTTGACAACCCATCTGTAAATCATATTTTATTTCTAATCAGTGAATTCCACAAAGCCAGCACTTCTGTTTAACTAACAACACTGTGCTGTCGGGAGTGAGAAAAAAGGCAGGATTCAGTAGGATCCACTTGTTGGATATATTTATAGAGCCACTGTGGCAGCTTTTTTTCCCTCAGTGCACTGGGAGTTGCTCCCGCTTTTGAAGTATCAGAGTGGATATCTGCCAGCACAATTTGCAGTATTAGAGGAAAAAAACCTGCCAGAATCCAGCAGAGCAGAAGTAGCAGGTACATTTTGAATGCTACCAGACAGAGCTTTAGCGAGATCCAGATTTTTCAAGTAGAGTACCAGCAACTTCATTTGTTTTCTATTTCTGTCTTTGGTTAGAGGAGCAGTTTTGGGGCCCAATGTCCAGCTGACTGTAGCTCCAGGAGCCAGACGAGGGGAGTGGGGGTGTATGGCACTGGTTTGGAGGGAAGTGCCAGGATCCAAGCATTTTGAACATGAATGGAGAAAAATGTCAGATCATAACGTGACAGTCCAAAAATAAACACGGGTGCAGGTGCCTGATGTGAGGTTTTACAATCGCAACTAGCCGCTCTGGGGAGACTGGAAACAGGCAGCACATATGTCAGCGACAGGATTTCAGGGCCTCAAATTCAGAAGGGTTTTGGAGCAAGAGCGTGGTTGCCGCACAAGGCAGCAAGCAGAGAGCGCAGCGATGCAGCGGAGACAACTATTTACCTCTGTCGGCCCCAGCGAGCGCAAGTCTGGGGACAGATGTGGCCGGATCTAGCAAAAAAGCAACTCGGGCTCCTCGGCGGTGGCGTGTGCCGGGGCAAGAGCTCCGCTCCCCGCGGGACGCCCCGACCGTCCCGCAGCACCCCGCCGGCTCCCCGCACCTCTCCTTTTCCCTCCCCTCTCCCGCCTTTTGGACCGCCGCGAGTTAGGCTGCGGGGCAGCACCCCCGGCGGGGGCCGCAGTTTTAAAAATAGTGCAACCGCACGTGATGGGAATCGGCAAGCCGGCGGCAGGAGCGGCGCTGCCGCCAGCGAGGAGACCACTCGGTCAAAAAGACAAAAGAAAAAAAAAAAAGGCAGGGAAGCCCACTCGTGGTACCCACCATCTTGCAGTCATCCAGGGCTCTCTGGGTCTGCTGGGCGCTCTCCGAGCCGCTGCCCCGGCGTTCACTGTCGCGGCCGTGCGGCGAGGTCTTGCTGCCCTGGAAGATGGAGGCGGCGGAGCGGGGGCGCTTCCTGCGCCCGCTCGGTGCAGAGCTCATGCACACGCATCCGCCGCGCGGAGCCGCCCGCCGCGCGGGGCCCCGCCGGCGCGGGCAGCGCCTTCCCCTCGCCGCCCCCGCCGCCGCCCCGAGGAGGGGTGCGGGCCCCGCGTCGCTGGTCGCCTCGGCCCGGACGGGACCGCGCCGCTCAGGGCAGCGAGGGCGGCTGCTGCGGGCGAGAGCCTGGCGCCGGCGGGAGAGCCCGAGGTGTGCCCTGCAGCATCGCCTCCGCTACCGCGAGGAGAGGCGGAGGGGCTGGCGCCTGCCCTCCTTCAGCAGCAAGTCAGTCCCTGCGGAACCGCCCCGCCGGCGGCATGCTCTGCCGGCCTCCTCCCCGCAGCCGGCGTGGGGGTGCGAACGCGGCCGTGCCCGCCGGAGAAGCGCTCCCATCCACCGGCCGCCAACACCTGCCCGCCGCTCCCTCCGCGCTTCTACTCCCTGCCCCGCCGGCAGCCACTCGGAGGGACCAGTGGGGCCGCGGGGCGCCGCGGGATAACGCCGACAGCAGCGCACCGCCCCCACAGGGCGGGAGCGCCAGCGGCAGCCGCCCCCCGGGGCCTCACCGCCCCCCTCCAAGGGCCTCACCCCCCTCCCCCTCTCCCCGGACTCGACAGCGGCGGTGCGTCGCTCGCCCGGGCGCTCGCTGCGGGGGGGGGGGTGCTCAGCGCCGGGGCTCGGGACCCTCCCGGTGCGCGCCCCCGGGGGTGGCCGGGCAGCGCTCCTAGGGGCCTGGCGCATGGCCCGCCCGGCTTTCGCCGAAGTTGGTACTCATCTTTCAGAAGCTTACTTAGAAAATATTTTTGTGTTTAACAAAAACCTGGTTCTCTCTCAAATCTGTTTTCTTTCCCTAAAAAACCATCGTTGGGGGCGGAGGGGGGCTCTAAGAAAAACATTTGGCGAGTGTGATGGAACCGCACTGTATGTTGTATTTGTTCGTTGTAGAAAAGATTAAACAATAACCAAACAGAGAAACTGTTCCCTCTGTGCTCCACCACGACAGTGCGGTCGCAGGTCAGCAGGCTGATGCCCAGCGTACCCCCGGGCCTTGGGCACCATCCCCTCCAGTGCAGATGGCTGCGGGCTGGCCTGCGCTGTGGTGTCTGCAGCCACTGTCCCCGGGGCCCCTTGGGGACTGCACCGCCCTGGGGCGAGCTGCGGCCTGGGCCAGCCTCAGCTCCAGGGCTCGTCCTGTCCCTCTCTGTAGCCAGGTAGCTGTGGCTGTTTAGCTCACTTCTCATCTCATTTTCTTTCTTCTGGACATGAAATAAAAGGTTTTTATGTTTGAGTAATGTTCTTGATACCAAGGGAACGCCGAATGTACCACATGCAGAAACCCAGTGTTGCCAAGGGGCTTGAGTATGCCAGCGACGGCATGCTGGCAGGTTGAGGGCCTGTTGTCAGGCTGTGCTGAGCATCGCTGTAACACAGACACCCTGGTATCTACCTGAGTCTGGACATTGCCTATCAGTCTGCTTCAAAAATCTTCTTAGATGTTTCCTGCTGTTTTCTTGGAAATTGAAGCTACTGGATGTGTGTTAGTGTTGATGGGTTTGCAGCTCTTCCAAACAGTCACACTTTAGGTAAAACTAAAATGACCCTGTAATGATAATGTTACTGTTGTAAACATACTGCTAGATCTTTATAATCCAAAGCAGCAAGGACTTGCAGTTTGCAAGTGCTGTTTTAAGGACACATTTTTTTTTTTTCCATAGTAAACTTAATTCTATTACTCATAGGAAATAAATGCTTGAATTTGAGGCTGCATGAACACAAGCTTTGAGCCAGGACATCATATTTCTTCCATATACAGACAAACCATTACCTAATGACAAGGAAAATGCTTTAATACTGGCAAAAAGCAAAATGGACATATCTTCTCCTCACATCTTTACAGAACAAAACATATATATTTGTAAAGGGAAATTAAAACATAGTACTATGCCACATTAATGTTAGTGTTTTAATGGTTGCTCATGCATCATTTTAGTCGTATGTTCTAGTCTTATTCTAGTCTGTTTCTAGTCTTATTAGGAGCTACTGTAATAGCAATAATGAAATAGTACTAATACTAATACTAAAACCAACAGCAATAAATCTACCAAAGAGTGCAGCACATTTGCCTGTACATCAGCTATCTTGGCTGAAGTTCTGGTCCCTTGAAGTCAATGCCAGAAGCACCACTGACTTTTTTAAAAAGTTAGAATTTAGTTCCTGGTGATATATCTGTCCTGTATAAAGCTGAGTCACAGCTGAGTTTTGCCCTCCAGCCAACATCCGGAATGGTTTTGAGTCCCAGTGACCTACGGCGTGTTCACTCCTGATTGTAGCTTCAGTATGTCCACATTTGGAAGTGGATCTGGTGATTCTTTCTGTAATTTCTAAGACCACATGTTTTCATAATTCTTCCAGCTGACCTCTAAAATCACCATGGAACATGATGAATTTGATGGGACTCCAAGGTTATGCGGGAGAAGCAGGAGTGACGGGGAAAAGGTCAGTCAGGGATGCATAAGAAAAATGATTTTTGTAGGCATCCCAGTTCTCAGGCTGGAGGGAAGAGCCCCAGGCTAAGCCACCAAATGCTGTTAGCAGGGCAGGCAACGGGAGCAGTAAGACTCAGTTTGAAAATACATACAACCAGGAAACAAAATGTTCTCTTGAGAAAACACAGCTATATATGCTGCAATGCTTTCCTGAAAAGAGAGAGACAAGATTCTTTCCTCTTGTCTGAACTAGAGCTCCTGTCACAAATGGCCTTATTCCAGCTGTGTCTCCTGATGTTTAATGGATTGAAACAACCAGGGTCTTGCTGCTCCCTCCCGCAGCATCCTCTCAAGACCATGAGTAGGTGACCTTGAAATAAGTTCAGAGAGTACTTGGCCTGTTACATAGTCAAATTCTTTATCAGCGCCACAGCTCATAATAAAATAAAAATGTAGGCTTTGCTATACCTAGCCTATATTGTAATTCTGAAAAAGAAAAAGAGATAACTTTTTACTTGGGAGTCTCTCTTGTTCCATTTTGTTGTAATCTTTGTCTAATCCATTTTTTCCTCTGGTTGTTGGCTTCTGGTAATATTTCCCAAGGGTGACTAGAATGTAATGGACTAGATAAGTTATGAAAGAGACGCTGATTAGCTGAGAGATGTGAGGAGATGTCTTTGGAGGAAAAAAAAAAAAAAAAGTGAAAAAGATGTAAAGGAATAGAGAAGGCAAAAAAGGCCATTTCTGCAGAAAGAGATACAGAGAGAGAAGAGGAACCAAGAAACAGATATGAAAGAAAATAAAGGAAAGTAATTCTGCTTGATCTCATAAGGACAGAAAAATGAAATATAAATTTTAAAGTTAGATTGAAAACTAAAACTTACGAGTAACTTTTCACATTTCTTTAAAATATTTTTTTTTAAAGAAAGTGAACTGACTGTCCTTCTAAGTAAATATGGTACCTTTTAAACAGAGCACAAATTTATTCCCTGGAAATGCAGGGTCAGATCAGTGCCTGGAGGTAAAGTACTCGATTTTTGTTATCAGGCTTCCGATGGAGTAAAACTGTTTAACCCTTATAAATAACAATGTAATAACGCATTTGAGAATCACAGCTTCAATGGACATTTCTTTTTTATTAATAATTTCCTACAGGCTGGGAAGTTAGGGAAAGGAGTGCCAAAGGAAGCACTATTCTGACCTGATTCCATAAATAAGTCTGTTATGTATCGAAGGTATTAGCCTTCCTGAGCTCAGAGATCCTCCAGCGGTGGCAGCTGCCTGCACCCCTTCTCCTCAGCCACAAGTCAAACCATTTTGCTGCAAAGATTGCACGCTAGTGTATTTTTAGGGCCTATTACTCTAAAACCAAGATATAGAATAATATTATACTTAGTCTCTTTAGAAGTCAATACAGCATTTTTGACCCCAAATACAGTAATTGAGTCTTTTTTTAGATGTCTAAAAATAATTTATGTAGATACCCCTCAAAGCAGAGACATCCCTGTCCCGTGAAATGTATAGCAACAGTTCCACAAAGACTAGAAATACATTAGATGAGCTTGTAAAGAAAATAGGAACATTTTTCTTAGTTCTGTTGTGTTAGTCTCAACAATTTCCAGGTTTACTTAGGAAACTGATGTCCATGCAGTGTATTAGCAGTGGACATGCTGAGGAAGAGGCTTATTTTGCTGGCAGTCACTGGAAATTAAAAAAAAAAAAAAAAAAAAAGCAGTCATTAGTGAGTCTGTCTGTAGCTGTCAGTCCAGTGTAGGCATGTTGCTCCTGGTTATGAATGCATGAAACAACATGCTTAAGTTAGCAAAAATGTCAAAGCGGCTTAGTCTGCTTTACTCGCCTTCTCTGAAGGCGTTGCAAAAGACTGTTTGTGACACTTAAGTCATGCCTGAGGATGCTAGAGATGACAGCAGTGAAATTTTTGGCACTTAAGAACTATTGTATTCCTTAAAACAGAGAATGAAAGAAATTCTAAATTAGGTAATCCAGGATATGTTCCCACCCTCTCTACTTCTTTGACAACATGCATTTACATATGTAACTCCAACATTAGTTTATATGGAAATACCTATGGGAGTACTCAGGTAGCTAGACAACTAACTGTTTCAAATTTAGCCGGATTTACCCAACACAATATAGGCTTTAATGATGAGGAAATCTATTAAAATGGCCCATACAACCAGATATTTTTTGCTTTCACCTCTATGAGTATGATTTTCTAAAACATAATATCATTACTGAAATAATGCTGATGCCATCAGCAGCTCTGTTATTATAAGAAAAAAAATGCCTACTCTAAAAAAATAAATGTTAGCGTAACGCAGCTTCAAACTGCAAAAATTAAGAATTGTTTCTGAAAAGAACAAGGCTAACATCAGTTTCTCATTATGAAAGTATTACTGGAATAATTTACCTTTAGCTGTAATGTAATCCATAGAATGCAGAATGATTGCAATAAACAAATACAAATTTGCCTTAATATTATCTTTTTTTTATGGTAGAAAATCTGGCCTAAAAACAAAGCCACACAGTGAATGGAAGATTAAAAAAAAAAAAACACTGATAAATCTTCCTGTAAATGTTTTTTTAAAAAACCAAGAAAAATTATCTTTAAGTTCATAAAGCACAGAATTTGAAATAATTAAAAAATATGTATGAGAACTAACAATAATGGTTTATGATGTTATTTAAATTCCTTAGGAATAACAAGTCCCATGACAAATTTAATAAAAGACCGGGTAGTGAAATATGAGAAGAAAGTCTTACACACAATAAATCTGTACATTATTTATGGAATGGTGAAGATTAAACCCTTAAAGTAAAACATTGGTATTATTAAAAGTAGAATAGGAACAGCTGCGGAAAAGAAAACACCGTGGATCTGTGAGGAGCTGTAAGACAGAAGATTGAGAGAATACAGCTGTAGCCTAATGAATATTTATAAAATTAATGTCTATATATGTATCAGTCCTTTGCTACGTAGAAAATGCAATGTTTGGCATTTAGTGGTCTGGAGACTGCTTGATGGATGCATAGGAGAAATATGTGGGGTTTGTGTTTTTATATTAAATGTATAAATTGTAGTCCTCTGTCTATTCAGGGAACATGTACTTAATTCAAAAAACCAGATATGATCTTTAGAGAATCTCAGAATAACACAGAAATACTGAAACCAGATAATATTCATCCCCCCTTACTCCTACAGGGAAAATGCCTGGACCAATACAGAGTCTCTCCAATACATCTTCAGGAATGTTTTAAAAAGTCATAGGCTTTATAGAAGGGGAATGGGTGGCAAAATTCGTAGTCGTTATCATCTCCATGATTGTTCTGTAGACTTGTGTGGTTAGTAGGAATAAAAGTCCTATACAACATTTCTGGTTTAGTCAGTATGAGAAATGGTTTGCCACTGTGTCTATACTGTCTCCTAGTCACATGGTTTAGGTGCTCAGAAATGGAATAGCAACCAGCATAAACTACACCAATGAGAGGAATCTTGCTAGTAGGCTACATGTACACATTTTATCCAAAATATTATTTTTATATTTCAGACGTTCTCTTTCAGGATTTTAAAAAGCAATAGTCTGGTAACATTTAAAGGACAAATATTTTCAAATTTCAAAAGCAAGTCAAGGATCATAAAACTTTGCTACTGTGTCTGGTTTGAATATAGCACAAGAATTATGCTGTTACAAGGAATAATCCACATATAACTCTCAGAGCTAGTGACCTAATGAAAATCTGGAAAATAAATCAGGCTGGACACTCAGGCTTAGTCAGTCAGACAAAACTCTTTTTGTCTTATAAGAAGATGAGAATACAACTCAAAATTAGTAAACTCATTGGAGGCAGTAGTACCCGGAAATCTCTTCTGTTTCCCATCTGAATTGGCCTTTGTGAAACAGCCTTTACTGGCTACTTTATATCTCCAGTCTTCTGCTTGTCCTGATTACTGCTCAGAAGTTACATGTTTGAAAGAGTTATTGTAGCCCTACAAACCAAACTTTGACTTCAATTTCAGTGATTCTGTTGTTTCACATTGCTGTTAAATGGTCAAAAGAAATACCACATTGATTTTTAGAATTATCATTACTTCACTTTGGAATCAATGTTTTATTGAAATGAACAGAAATGGATCACATCCTCTTAAGATCTATCATCTGGACTGTATACCCTGCAGGTTCAATATATTTTCACATTTGAGGGATTATTATAATAACCACATTTTCATATTTTTTTTAAAAAATGAAGGCTTAAATAACATGGAAAATGCTGTGGTTTCCATGTAAGTGTTGTTACCGCACACCGCAGACAATGACTTAATCTGCTTTCGGTACATGGCAAGTGCAGCACAGTTCATTTGTACATGAAAATGCAGTGTGGGTTGAATCAAATGATTAGTGATTTCAGCAGGGAAACCTGAGCTCTTATTCTGCCTTACAAGGTTTTTAGCCTTCCTACTCTGAGTAATGGCACTGAAATCAAGCCATTCTTAACAGAAACATGTACTGCCAAGCGCCTTTGTTGTAGATGTCCTAAATCAGTTATTAACCTGCTTTCACCAAGCTCATCAACATACTAAATTCACACTTATAAAAATTACATGGGTATAATTTTCAACTCAAAACAAAGCAAAAAAACCCTGTAATTGAATGCTGTGCACTTCTGAGAATCTGGCCGTGCATGTGTAGCAAAAAAGGATGGTAATGAGGGTCTTCCTTTTTTGCTTTCCTGACCTTTAAATATTATGTTGTTTTTTTTTTTTAAAATCTAGAATAGGATTAAGAATGATGGTGCTGCCTGCTGTTATTTCAAGGACATTCACTGAAAGCAGGTTTTAAGGAAAACTAGAACTGAATAAACTAGGGAATTTAAGAATATGAAAAACAGAGTAGTAAAATAAAGAAAAAAGGTGCATACAATTGTCCATATTAAAGCAAATGAAAGGGTCTTTTTTTCCCCGTTGTATTTTAGAGTGGTAGAACAGTGACTTCTCAGTAGGTACTGTCCAGGATTTCCGCTTCTGTCGTTTTATTATATGCATGGTACTGCAAAATATAGTGAGTTGAAGATTGCTTTAATTTTCTCTCTGTACTTGTGCAGAAAGTTTGGTAATCCTTATTGTGCTGTGGTTGTGCTGTTTTGCTGCTATAGGCTTTCAATTTTACCTTGTTGGTTGGTTGCTGAGGCGATGGAGAGATTCATAAATAAGGGAAGAGGCCTTCTGCTTGTGGTGGCAGCTGCATTGTGTGGAACGTGAGACACCTCAGGATGAATGCTCTGACTGTAAAATTCCAGCTCCTCTAATTCTTCCTTCTTCTTTCTGCTTTTCAGATGACAGAAAGAAGAAGAACCTTTTCTGTTAATTCTTACTTGGGCTTTGCATGATAGTGAAATAAACAGCATTTCAAGAGTCAAAAAATGTGGAAACACAATAATGAATTCTGACAACGGAGGGCTTAGGGAGACATATTCACCAAGACGAACGTTTCTGACCATGTATTTCAAAGGCAAAAAAAAGGCAAAGCAGCTTAAGTTTTAATGAATCTTACTTAGATTGAGAAAAGGACACAGCATGTGGGAGGACCTGCAGAGATTTGGAAAATATAGCACGTCCTTGTCTTGAAATATGTTTTTAAAATCCCGCATGAAGCTGTTGTGCTGCCAGTAAAGAGATAAGATTTGAGAATGTATGACTACTCTCCTAAAAATATAGGACTGAATTATTGTTTAAAGGCAAAGAAATAAGTGCTTGGTTTCAGCGTTGTTTCATTGATGTGCATTTTTGTTCTTGTTATTTTCTTTCTTCTGTTCTTTTCGACTCTGTCCTATTGCTTCTTTGCTTTAACTTCTTCACAATTTATGCCATATGGTGCTTTAATTGGCCTGTTTTCATCTTCTAGTTTATTCTTCTAGTCTTCTATTATCCTTCTACTCTATATTTTGTATTTATTTTTCCCATCTCGTTTCTCTGCTGTCCACATACCCATCTGTTCTCTGTGATTGGTTGTGTGTTCTGTTCTTCTAAATGACAAGTGGAACTATAGGTCAAGTTAACGTGTCATATCTCCAAATATGAGAAAAATTCAAAACTTACCCTGCATAGGCTAAAACTCGTGATGAGAAAGGAAGATTTATTGTACAAATGAGCTTTCAAAACGACATAAACATTCATATATAGACACAGACTACACTACATGGTGGAGTTACAGGGCCAGATCTCTAGTCCTGCATTTGCTTACCGCGAGTAACCACAGGTGACTGGAGAAATCCTATGGAATATATGCTACATATAATAGAATATAAATATACTATGGATTAATATCTGCTTATATACTATTTCTTCCCCTTCTCCCTGGGGAAAGCCAAAGCTAAAGGAGGACAAAAGAGTTTGAACAACATCTCAGGGTGTATCCGTGGGTTACTGGTAATACAGGTTTAACATGAACAGGGCTTAGCAGATGCCTGCTGAGAGTCCAGCTCTGTTCTATGTTTCCCTTATCCCTCAGATGACAGTACTGAGAATGGTTGTTAAATTAGATGACAGGAATGTGAAAGGGATAGCTGCTGGAACTCAGATGAGAATTCATTGTGATCCTGACAAATCAAAGATATCTTTAAAAATGTTGTGGAATCGTGTAAGGGAATGTGTAAGGTACTGTATTTTGGTAGAAGTTATCCACCATAAGCAAGATACATTAAATAATAATTCCACTTGGTTTTTACTCAGTCTTGACTTTACTGGCTGGAGTGCCCTAACCACTCTGGTGCCTTGCACTTCAAGCAAGATATGGGCCACTTGAAGAGAAGGATGAGGGAGAAAATGAACACATGAACTCTCTAGAGATTGAAAGTACTGAATGTAGATGACTGAGGGAAAACAGCAGTTCTCAAGCACACAAACTGATACAGCATAAGGAAAGGAATAATCTTTTTTTTTTTTTTTCCCCTGGAATTATAGAAATATACAATAAATTTCAGCAAGAGTGTTCAGGTTAGATTGAAAATTCTTTTTAATGTCAAGGATAGTGAAGGCTTGGATTAGTTTTCCACAGGACATGTTAATTGAGGTTTTTTAAGAAAAGTGTAGATGATCTTCTGCCAGAAATTACGTACCTGTTGTTAATCACCCCTTGGGAGGGAAATCAGATTATACACTCCTCAGGGTCCTTTTCAACTCTATTCTTTTGTGACTTTTTGGAATTACAAAAATCTGAAGTCAGATTCATAGGAAATACTAACTTATAAATAATTCCCATAGGAGGTAAAAACTTCTGCTTTGGCAATTAGACTCATGAAAAGTTTTGTCATTTCATGGAATTTTATTTGTCAATTCATGAGACAGATACTTTTTTTCCACTGTATTCACTACTTTTTCAGCATATTTTCCACTTTTCAAATTCAGTACTGCTGGAAGCAACATTTCTTAACATTCAGTTACTGGAAATGCTCTTCCCACTAGAGCACTAGGGAGATGATTTAATGACAGTGGTATCAGTGCTATTAAATATTCCAGCAATTTATACAGCTTGTAAAGATAAGGGTAATGAGGAAGTAGGGAAGAGACAAAGGACGAGAAAAGAAGAAACATATACTAACATGAATAAACAGGGTGGAACAAGCTGAACAGCAACAGAGGGTGCTTATGAATGATGAAATAAAGTGAAATGGAAAGTGGTTATTTCGTAGTGAAGGTCAGAATGAGAATATGCAAGTCAGTGGGACATGGAAAAATAGCAAGTCCAGATTTTTTCTTTAATCTTGTTCTATTTTGCTTCCCTTTCTATTCAGAGAACACCTGCTATTGACATTTGAAAAAGAATGGAGTGTAAGCATTGTTTTATTTGTTTTATTTGTAAATATTTGCAGTTGTTTTGAGGAAATGCTAAATGAAAGCTTTACTAATTCAGCAATGAAAAGGGAGCTACAAGTATGGATGAACAGCAACAAGAGTATGTCAACTGGGCCTGTTTTGGCTTGGTTTGTTTTTTTTTTCTCTTGTAGACTTGCAACACATATAAAATGTTTGATTCTATGAATCTAATGTTTAGTGGAGACTGCTTAAATCCATCACCTTTATGTGCAGCAAAAAAAAGGAAAACACGATTCCTACTTTAAATGTGCTGCCCATTTTTAGTCTTTAGTAAATAAATCTAAAGTAAGTTGAATTTCATAATCCCCATCGTTTGTTGGTTTCTTCCTAGTTGTGGGTGGTCATCTGCAGGTTTTTGATTGTGAGTTGTCCCAGGCAGGACCTTGTGTTTTTATCTTTAATGCAGGCTGTGGTCTTTGCATTGTCAACACAGCCTAAATTCTTGATATGATGGGTAGAAAGACATTGTTTTGATCCAGTGGCTGAAGTACTGCTCTACGAGCCTCAGCATAGCCCTTGTCACAGCAGGACAAGCACCCAGTTTTGATAGGGACAGCATCTTTGTGGCTCTTCCAGCTCTGTTAGAGCTGGACCACAGTATGTCTGTGCTCTGCAGAGCCCAGCTTCATAGGACACATGGGGTGTAGGGCGTGCACTTTTGCAGGCTCTTCCCCAGAACTCCTCTGTACAAGTGGAATATCCTCTTCAGGAATGAATGAAGAGTCAAAGTATGTCTCTAAGACTGCAGAAATAAAAGAAAAATCTAATCCCAGAAGTATGAGGCTGTAATATAAAATCACCACTGAACAGTAACTTCTTTAAAAAAGAAAATGGCTTATCGTTGGTCTAGGTGGTACTTGTAGCAACTGTGGGAACATTACTTCAGGGGAGAAGTAAATTCAAGACCATTTAATTCTATGGAAGATTTTTGGTTTGGCCTACAATCTGCTTCAAATTTAACAGGCAAACCATATAAAGTGTGCTTTTGTAAAGAAATATTGTTTAATAAACAGAGAAATTGACTCTTAGTTGAAACAGACTTTGCTTTTGATGTGGGCTGAAAGTGTTCAGACTCCTAAATGAGACTGTGACAAACAGTTTCAGAACTAGCAGACAACAAAACAGGCTACTGAAAACAGCAGTGTGGTACCCAGGAAATTGTGAAGCACAAGCTAGCTTGTTTAGCAACTACCCAAGGCTTCTTAGGAGCCAGAAAGGGAAAGCAAAAATATGTCAAATAGATGATGCTTTCTCTTTATGGATTTTTTTGTTTGTTTGTTTCACTTTGTGTTTCCAAACATCTGTCCTTTCAGCCATGGATTTAGTAGGGGAGAAGGATAAGGCTAGCTAGTCTTTTCTGTGTCCTTACTATTTTTGGTTACTCTTCTGCAAACCAAAAAGGCTAGTTAATTTTTTGGAAGTAAATTTAATTCCTTATAGTCAAGTTTGATTTTCTACTCTTGCTTTACATATATTCCAAAACAATAATGTATACAGCATGAAATATGAAAAGATCATATTTTTTTCAAAGAAACGTACTGTAAGTGGTTGTATCCATAAGAATCTGCTTGTGTACACACTAATAGTCACTTTCATATTAAATAGTCCTTCTGCTCATGCTAGTATTATTTCAAGTTTAATAAGCATATGGGATTTTGCCCTTAAAATCCTCTGCAGAAGCACCTTCGCTTCCAAAATCCTCTAGAATAATTCATCAAAGAGGGACTTTTCAGGGACTATACGAGTGGTGTGTCCAGGATTTAAACTGAAAGCCCACTTAGTGCTGCCTTTACGTGGGATTCTGTAACATAAACAGATTTGAGAATACTGTGGCCAGTATTTCTTATGCCTACTGTTGTACTATTTAATGTTTTTTGTAGGCTACTGAGAATGATTTTTTTCTTTCCTCCGTATTATTTCATGTTCAGTATAGAAAATAATATCGTACTAAACTGAGAGAGATTATTTTTTATCTCAACGTTCTGACTGGGCATTAAATGTAAACTTTTTTTCTTGAGCCTTCAATAAAAAATGCTCCCATAAGGATGACTTATGATTGTTTTAACTTAGATAACCTATGAATTGAAATAGATGCACAAAAGTGTACTTTACAATTGTGTCTATCTACAACAGCTGTAAAAATAAATTAAATTGATACAGCTTTTTCTGCTATAAAGGATGGACGGGGTAAGTCCCCCTGTTGAGTTTACTTTAAGGACAAGGTGATGTGTGTCTCCTCAATCTCAAGCTCACAGTAAATGATACATAAAAGTGTCACTTGGCTAAAATTTACAGTTACTTATATTAACTGAAAAAAATTATTTTCAGAACTTCCATTTAGGAAATGATGAATTTGATTTTGGTGTTGGATATTCTGGAAGAATATGTACAACAAATGCAGTTTTCCAGGTTTCCTCTGCAATATATATGACACGTTTACTTTGGAATCATTAGGCCACAGCACAGCCCCCTTCCAGTATCTAAAGGGGGCCTACAGGAAAGACGGGGAGGAGCTCTTCAGCAGGGCCTGTAGCGATAGAATGAAGGGTAATGGTTTTAAAATATAAGGAGGTAGATTCAGATTAGACATTAGGAAAAAAAATTTGACAATGACAGTGGTGGAACACTGGAACAGGTTGCCCAGAGAGGTGGTAGATGCCCCATCCCTGAAAACATTATTTTTTTAACAGGAATTTGTGAATTCCTTCTGTCTTGAAATGAGATACGTATTTCTTCCTGATACAACTCCACTGACTTCAGTAAACTTAGATCACACAGGACTGTGCCTATTATTTTTTTTTAATTGTTTAAGTTTAATTTTTAATTGAAGGTTACTCTAGAGCATCCATGAGTGGTTTACTATTAAAAGACATCACCTTACCAAACTTAGTTTTAAGCTCACCTAAAAAAATGGCATTTAGAAATCTTGTAATTTATCCAGTTCAATCCTAAAATATTACTGTCTCTGCAGAATATAGTAAAAACCAGTACCCTTGACATGTGTTACTTCCTGAATTCTTGAAAGAATTTGTTGGCAATAGTATATGAATTATGTGCCAGATGAATTATATGAATTATATTGATTAATATGAATTAATTTATCCTTGAGATCTCATTCAACAGTTAGAAGCACTGGAAGAGTGAAATAACTTAGCATCCGATAACATTCTATTTTATGGATACTGAGACTTTCTAATTGAAAGATCACCATCCATAATTAAGAATTTCCTTTATTATATATTTCTTAGTAATACTACTGTAATATTCCAATCCCTAGAGCTTTATACTTAAATCCCTTATGTGATGTTGTGGTTGAGTTGCAAAGTGCATTCCTACTGTGAAGAAGAGATTTCTGACAAAATATTAAATTTAAATAAGCTATTTTCTCTGATATTTTACAATGGGGATGGTGAAGCACCAGCACAGGTTACCCAGAGAGGTAGGAGATGCCCCATCTCCTTGGAAATGTTCAAGGCCAGAATTGGACGGGGCTCTGAGCAACCTGATCTGGTTGGAGATGTCCCTGCTCCTTGCAGGGGGGTTGGACTAGGTGACCTTTAAAAGTCCCTTCCACCCCAAGCCATTCTATGATTCTAAGTGCAGCACTAAAACCATTTACAGTCAACCACAGGTAGACTCCCATAAAGCAATTTTTGCCATGCTGTAGTAGCACATCAGCTGTATTCTCTGTCCTGAGGAGACTCTGGACATCATGAGACAATTTTAATTAGATCGTTGGTATTCACAAGAGAAACTAAAAACTAGCACACATTACAGTAGAACTTTGAGACTGTTAAAGTTAGGTTGACTGTGAAGTTGATTGCAATCTCTGATCTTAACTGTCTTTAAACTGCAGAAATGTTTCCGTTGCTGACCACAGGTGAATTTGCTTTGAACATTTCACTGGGAGAATAGTTAAGAAAATTGCTCAATTGCTCAGGAAATGCACATGGATGATGATGGTTCTAAGAAAGGAGTTAAGCAACAAGCTACAACCTGTTAATTTGATGTACATGGTTATGAGCTGTTATAATGTATTCTTAAGTTCTGGCTAAATTCTTTTCAGTCTTCTTACAGGACTTAGTATAATCATTTGAATCCTTTTACCTTCCCCTTTGCAAAGACAATATGAAACAGAAAAAAAAAGATAATTTTGACTTTTCAAAGCTTACAAGTAAAATCTCAGATATCCTTTGCATTTGAGAACTGATTCCCTGCATAAGAACAAATCCCCGTAATTCAGTCACTTGCAGAGTCATCTCTAGAAGTCCAGCCAAGCTTTCTTCCTAGGGCACAATGATAGTAGAATTGTATTTATTACTCTTGCAGGAATGTCTTGGGTTTATAATCTTACAGCAGGTCTTGATCACTTCTGCAGTCCACTGTCATTATCTGCAAATCATTTATATTGTATGTAGTAAGAAATGTTAGATTGGAATTCCCCCTGCTTAGATAAACTCCAGAGATGTATTTTGTACCTTTGTTGGTATTGTTAAACTTCTTGTAAGCATGGACGTAGCATGGGAGCTAGGTAGCTTTAGAAGTATTGGTATTAATTAACGCCAAAACAAATGATGTTTTATGTGTCCATTAAGACTTATGGGACTGAAGGGATAATACACCTTTTTCATGTCTTCCTTTTTCTATTGAAAACTATAAAACAAATCTGTTTTTTGAAACAGATTTCTAGAACTAAGGAATGTTTCTTGTAAATAAGTATATTGGGAATCTTATTACTCAGTATCTTTTAGAACCAGTTCTTTGTCCAGCTGATACAGAACTAAATGGTTGTATAAATACTGCGGGAGGAGCAGAAAGCAGTCTAGGAAATCCTATAGCCAAATCCTATAGCAGCCAACTCGAAGCTGCTCATGCTTATGCAGCACTAGCTACTTCAGGTCATCATTTAAAACATTTTTGGTAACCCAAAATGTTTTGAATATTTAACCTTGGAAATGTGTCTTAATTATTTAGTTTGTAGTAGCCCTTCCACAATATCTGAGTAAGAACAAATCCAGAAATCAGGGATTTGTAACACAAAAGAAAGCATTCAAGGATAGTTATATTAGAGAAAAAGAAACCTCCAAGAAATTAGGAACTTAAAATTAGCAAAAAAAAAATTGTAAAAATTAAATCTTAATGCTTCATATATCAATATATATCAGCATGTTAACTTGTGAACCCGTCACATAAGCTAACGGCTTCAGGTTGTGATTGAAGTACAATAACGTACGTACCAGTGCATATATGAACACATAATTTTACGAGAAATAATTTTAAATTTGGTATATATAGGTTTGATTGTATTCGTGATTCTCATTACATAAAAGATCTACTTTTCTGTACACTCTCTGTCTCTGTGTTTTAGGGATTTTTTTTTGTCTTTTAAAGTATATGGTATCCAAGGCAAGAATCAAGCATATTGTTTGTAGAGCAAATATGGTTGAGTGAAGCATGGTGCTTAGTTAAAGTACAGCAGTACTGTAATGAGACAAAATAACTTGGGTAGAATCCTGGTTGTGGTCTTGGAATTAACATATTTTTGCAATTATTTCCACTCCCCAATCAAATAAGAAGCAATTTGAGAACACATTTCTCTTCCCACATATAAACCTTGATCTTACTAAATCTGCAGAGCAATTTGTTTTGCCAAATATGCTTTAAATCAAAATGCTACCAAACTTTTCATAGACAATCAATTTTGGTGGTGTTGGTAACTCCATTTTCCTTTTCTTCCTAAATAATAATTACGCTCTTTATATTGTTTTTTTTTTTGTTTAGTTGTTGGGTTTTTTTTTTTTTTAACTCACTATTTTACCAGATGGCTTTGGTTTTAAGTTGGCTTTATCATTATTTTATGATGAAAGGCATTACAATTGAGATTTGGCTTCTCCATCTACCCATGCATCCAATATTTAAAAAATCAAAAAACACACCTCTAACTATAGAAGTCACTACATCATCATGTTTGCTTAATTTTCTAAGACTGTTTACTGCACATAAAGTTAAGTACATGTATATATCTTTGCAGAATTGACTCCTTCATCACTGTTACTTGAACAACTTTTAAACACACATTCCTTCTTATTGAGCGTAACTGCAAACCACAGCTAACCTCAAGTCTTTCAACATGAAAATGTGTTACTTAGCCAAATGTATATGGAAGACAAATCCTACAAGAAATGTCATTATTTTCTGTTATGTTTTTGTATATACCCTTTGTTTAAACAGCGTATACTCAGCAGAGGATTTTACTACAGAGGATCTTTTTGCTGTGCTCCCTGTTGTAGATCCACTGCTAGTAGTCAGAATTCCAGGGAGACAACTGTTGGAAGCTTTTTAAAAGGAATTTTACAGATACCCAGCTCTTGATGGAAAGTCTGTACAGCGATCATCCAGTCTTTTCTAGCTGTGTATGAAAATATTAGTTTTCTTAGACACGTAAAATGTTTCACAGTTTTACTTAATGATGATAATGGTATCACAAACCTTATGTCATACTATTCTATGGTTCTATGATTCTATACTTGTACAAAGTATGATGATTACTTCTCTACATGAAACATTTCTAATATTATTACTGTATTATGCAAATATGAAAACTGGGATAAAAACTTAGATACCTTTCATTTGGTAGTGTCTTAACGTAGATGATCAGTTCTAGCCTGTTGGCAAGAAAAGTAACAGCTGCTGCCTTAAATACCTTTATAATTGTAGGTTATTTGGTGCAAGTACAATCTTATTAATCTTGTTATTTTAAGAGCGATGTCTCTTTTGCTCTGAGCCTGCCTCTTACTGCATTGTTCTGAATGGTTCATTAATTTGATTTATTCATTTTTCGTATCAAGTATTTGCCTTCTTAACATCCACATTTCCTCAGGTAGCAGGAATAGAATTTGGACTTGATCCAGACACAGAACTGTGGAAGACTCGGTAAAAAATCAAGGACTGTATCTGAAGGAAAGCAAGGTCTACCAACTTGCCATTAAGAAAAACTTGGCTAATACAAGTTGTTATATGTTTACTGTTTCTTAGAATTATTCATGCTTGTGAAGTGTTATTTCCAGAAAGTGCAATCTGACTGATTGCTGAATTATGAGATTATACACTGGATTATAATTTGATTATTTTCCTTTTTTTCCTCCATCAAATTTCAGATTTGTTCATTTCCTGATATTCCTATGTGTCTTTAGTTTGAGAAATATTCTTGCCATCTTGAAGATTAGAAAACACAGATATCAAGCCTGTTTTTTAATCTCTCTTACTCGTTTTCTAGTAAAGTTCAGACACGCAAATACTATTTTTGCATATTCAAATTAAATATAGCTATTTGTAGCCACAATCTCTCAGTCTTATTTGCATGCAAAATGTACACGTTCAATCTGGAAGTTATTTAAGAATGTAGCTCCAAGCAATTTCAACTCACTTTTCCAATGAATAAAAAATTCATACTAAACCAAAAATTGAATAGTTTTATTACTAATGCTTTTGCAGCCTCACAATTCAAAGCAATTTTGAAATAGACATTTAAATGTATATATTTACAGAACTGTCATATATGAGACTGACTAGTTGTTTCTCTCAGAGGGCTGGTTTTTTTTATGGTCATGTTTTAATCATCCAGTTTACTGAGAATTTGAATTGATGCAAATAAAGTGATATAAAACACAAAACAGAAAACATTAAGACATTAGTCTATGGGAATTTTAACAGAGTGCAGCTGAGAACAGACAGCTTCAGAGTACCCAACCCTGCAAGTCCACAGAGCTGCTACTTTGTGAATATGGTAATAATTTCTCAGACACAACCTGCTTCACAGATTATTCACAGCTGATTGTTTTGGGGGGATAACTCTTGCAGGCATGTAGAGATGGGTTTCTGAAGGAAGATAAAAATGGAGAAGGCAGAAAAGACTCTCAAGGAGGTCAAATCCTGTTTTGAAATTCTAGTCCCCTTGTGGGAAAGTGGCTTTGGATTCAGCATATAAGGCTTTCAAGGGACAAAAGACTTTCTCATAAAGTCCTCTCTTTACCCTCACAAAGAGTCTGTCACAAAATTATTTTTGCAGGATGTAGGTCTACTGATACATCCTGGCGCTGTCATCATCTATCTCCTGTTTTTTCTTAGCCTCTCATAAACATCCATAAACATCTGGAGAGAGTGCAGTTTGTATCGCTCTGTCTCCACCAGGCATCAGTGGCAGAAGTATTGTTGTACTGGTTACAGTGGTTACAAAAGTGGAAATTAATTTAAAATAACTTCAATACCAGAAAGAAGGCTTTAAAGGCAGTTAAGATCATATTTTTACTGGAAGACCCCCTTCAGCTTTGATATACCTGAGATTAAAGTGGGATATGTGGATTTTAAGTCCTGATTTACTTGGGCAAGTCTGAAAAATCCCATCTAAGATTTATTCTTTACAGCCATGAATATGGCCCTTCAGGTTTTTTTTTTTAGGTTCTTCTCAGGGATGCTCAGATAAAGCTGTTTCTTTCAGAACAATATTTACTTACGAGAAGGGATGGATGCTGATCTAAGGAATTCTTTAGATGACTTGAATACTAACTGTCATGGTTTTGTTAGTGAGGGGGGGCCTAAGGTGGTAGCTTCTGTAGGAAACTGCTAGAAGTCGCTCCCCTTTGTTCAGTGGACTCGGCCGGGCCTAGGGCGGACCCGCTGCTGGCCAAGGCCAAGCCAATTGGTAGCAGAATGTTCCATGATAACGCCTCTGTATTTAAGAAGGGGAAAACAGAAAAAAAGAGAAGAGAAGATGTGAAGAAGCTGAGCGGGGGCAGAGATGCAGAGGGGGAGGCGCAGACGTCATGGGCCTTGCAGGCCTCACCCTCTGGCCTCTCGCCAGGCAGCCGACTGGGCCTGACTCTGTCCAGCCTGGCTGCAAGAAGTGGAGAGGAGATGAGAAGTGAATAAGATGTAAAAAAAGATCCTGAGAGACATCTACCAGCCTGTTGTGAGGAACGGCTGCAGATGCCAAGGTCAGTTCAGAAGGAGGGGGAGGAGTAATGTGGCTCCTGGCCAAGATTCCCCTGCAGCCTGTGGTGACAACCATGGTGGAGCAGGTTGTCCCCCTGCAGCCCATGGAGGTCCACGGAGGAGCAGAGATCCACCTGCAGCCTGTGAAGGACCCCATACTGGGGGAGGTGGATGCCTGAAGGAGGCTGTGGCCCGTGGAGGGCCCGCTGGGACAGCTGTTCTAGAGGGACTGCACCCGTGGAAGAGATGACCCACGCCGGAGCAGTTCCACGAAGGACTGTGGCCCGTGGGAGGGACCCCACGCTGGAGCAGAGGAGGAATGTGAGGAGTTCTTCCCCCGACCATGAAGCAGCGGCGTGAAACAACGTATGATGAACTGACTGCAACCCCCATTCCCTCTTCCCCCCTGTGCCGCTCGGGGGGGGAAGGTAGTAGAGATAATGTTAAGCTTGGGAAGAGGGAGGGGTGGATGGAGGTTATCTTGTTCTCTGTCTCATTACCCTGCTGTTTGTAATAATAAATGAATAGTTTTCCCCAAGTCGAGTCTGTTTTGCCCGTGACGGTAACTTTAAGGATTTCTCCCTGTCCTTATCTCAAACCTCAAGCCGTTTTTCCTTATATTTTCTCTCCCTGTTCTCTCGGAGGGTGGGGGGAGTGAGAGAGAGACTGCGTAGTCTGGTCCTGATCGGGCCTGAACTACGACACTAACTTACAGGTCTTCTCTGCAAGAGACTTTTGCCATCTTTTTGTGAACCTTACAGGGTGAAATATATTATTCTTATTTTCATACCAATAAACTCTGCCCCTGTCCCAAGTTTGAAATTCAGACAAAAAAGCTAAAAAATGGAATTCACTTACAGGCAGTTTAAGACAGTGAGTAAAATCCTTTTAATCGTTGAGAAAGCAGATCTCCTTTAATCAAACATAGAAAATGCTCAAGAAGTGAGGCATTATTCTTTGTCATCTACATTTTTGCACTGAACAGTTTATGGCATGTTCTAATACTAGCTGTCTTGCATCTTGTTCAAATTTTCCTACATCCAAAAGATGGTGAATAAAATGCTGTATTTTATTTGTATCATATGTCTCACCTTGCAAAACTGCAATGATGACTCTTATTAAGAATATTTATTTCTTCATGTACAGGCAATGCAGAATATGGTGTATGGTTTTAAAACCAACTGTATAGAGGGACAGAGAAGTCACTTAGTAGTAGATGCAATACCAAATATATTTTAATCTCTTGCAGAATAGGATAGGGAAGTCTACTTGACATTCTGGGATAAGCAGCTGTTGCATACCTACTTTAGATCCTAAGAATGGTGTGAAAAGTGAAAAGAGCTGAAATCATTTTCATATATCTAAATTACAAAAGCCAGGCAAAGGGTCATGTGCTCCTGTGAAAGGTGCTGAAAACCACCAAAAAATCTGTCTTAAAGCATTCACATTAGCTAAAACCTTCTATTTGTAATTTTACCAAAGTAATTTATAACCCCATATCTCTAAAGGTTTAAAAAATTCTGTTGGGAGTAGATGGCTTTGTTTTGAGAAAGTATGAAGGAAATCAGG
Organism: Chlamydotis macqueenii; assembly: GCF_036417535.1. NCBI lineage: Eukaryota > Metazoa > Chordata > Aves > Otidiformes > Otididae > Chlamydotis > Chlamydotis macqueenii. The sequence continues at coordinate 21,447,094 of NC_141593.1, read as the reverse complement.
TGAAATCCACAGAATAGAACCTAGAAAGACTATTAGCATTTAAAAATGGAAAGCTTAAGATAATGCAATCATAATCTAATTTCTGAAGAAAGGTGAAGTCTCAAAGTTTACCAAGAAACAGAAGTTCCTCATTCTCCTTTTAAATCTTCTTTCACTATCCTAGGAAAAAAATTTTTACAATGAGGGTTGCAGAACACTGGAACAGGTTGCCTAAAGAGGTGGTGGAAAACCCATCCCTGGAAACATTCAGGCCAGGTTGGATGGGGCTCTGAGCAACCTGATCTAGTCGGTGATGTCCCTGCTCCTTGCAAGAGGGTTGGACTAGATGACCTTTGAAGGTCCCTTCCAACTCTAACCATTCTATGATTCTATGATTCTATGAGCCTCCCTTATTTAGGTCCACTGGCTATGCCTCTTTATCTCCATACAGCTGTGTGAATTGCTTTATTCTCATTGTTTCTTTCTTTGAAAATCCAATGAAAAATTTTAACCTTTTTTTTTTTTTTGTTGGACATACTCCTAGCACAAGTATCTTTTGATGGATAATAAAAGTGGTCTAATTAATGTAATCTTTACCTTTCCTTATTGATCCTGCTGCAGGCATGTTGGGTGCAGGAAAGAGTCATGCTATTCACAGCCTGTCCAAAGCTAATACAGCCCCCCCTCCAGTTTAAATGGCTTATGAGGACAGTGGGCTGGGGCTCTCTAATGGGCTCCCAGATACATGCAAGCAGGTCAAGCAAGGTTATTCTCCCTCTTTGAACCCCATACTGGCTCCATCATTATCACCACATCATATTTAAATTATTCTTCCTCACACAGAAAATTAAGAATAAATCACTCTTTTTCGTTATTGTCCCTTTCTTTCTCATTGTCACACTATTCAGACTCGTGTACTATTCTTAGTCTTTGGAATAGCAGGAGTTTTTAATTTTTGAAAAGCTCCTGGGCACTACATTTTCGCTTGTACCCTATGTGTTAGACGTGGCACCTATGTAGAGCTCTAGCGCACTCACTGCACCATGTGTTTATGGTATTTCTAAAGGAACAGTAGGAGATGTAGAACTACTGTTAAGATCTTCTTTCTAGCTGTGGATTTGAGGGCCAAAGTCTTAAAACAGCACTGTGTGTAACTGGCAGGTAAGAAATCTCTAGCAAAAAGGAGTAACAGTTAAGTGGAAGCTTAGTGAAGTTTTAGCTTCAACTCATCTGCATAAGACTGGAAGTAGAGATCTGGTAATAAACAGGTCATCCTACAAAAACTTGAACAAACAGCAATTTCACAGTTATGGTCTTTGTTATCCGTGAAGCTTGGATTATTTATCAAAATTATAGGTTATTTTAAAAAACTGGAGTTTAAAGTGTTTATTAAATATATCAGATTTACCATATGATCAGATTAACATTTAAGTTGTTTAAATGATCAGCAATTAATATAATTATTTTTATTCCATTTAAAATAATATATTTGATAATATAATATATTTAATTTTCCACAAGTCTGAAGAAAGAACAGTTAGAAAAACATCAGTAAATGCAGTGCCTGCTACAGAAGGAAGGATTTGTCACATTTCCCAGAAAATGAACACTCATGACAACTCAGAATGGCAAGAAAGGAGGTTTTGCACATGTTCCCCATGGCTCTCAGCAAGGACTGCAGCAACTCAAACTCTGACTGAATGTGATAAACAGCATAAAAACTAATACAGTACCTAAAAAATGCATCTCCTATAAACTGATAATGTCAAACACAAATTTCTTAATGAATGTTCAGCATAATAATGTTGTGTTATTTAGCTTTTTCTTTCCATTAAATTTGAAGTTTAATTGTTATAAACATTTACTTGAAATAAGTACTGAACATTTTTTGCATTCATCCATTATTTGACAAGACAAACGCGTTTTCTTGGTTTTAAAAAAGATTTTTAAAAACTTTAGAAACAAATGTTCAGATATTTAGTAATTGACTTCTGCTGGTGGCTTTATTAAACCATTTTTTCCTATTTTTGCTTAAATATTATTGAAGAAAATTTCAATTAATTTAAAGTCCATTATTTGAAAGTGGCAGCATGTATAAATTTTTTTAATAATAAAATAGAAATTTATTTACCAATACAAAAATAAAAGAGAAATCTGCTGGTTTTCAATATAAAAATAACTAGTACAATAATTCAAAAGAAGTGTGGCCAGCAGGTCAAGGGAGGTAATTCTCCCCCTCTATTCCATGCTTGTGAGACCCCACCTGGAGAGCTGTGTCCAGTTCTGGAGCCCCCAACATAAGAAGGATGTGGACCTGCTGGAGTAAGTCCAGAGGAGGGCCACAAAGATGATCAGGGGCTGGAGCACCTTTCCTATGAGGACAGGCTGAGAGAGTTGGGGCTGTTCAGCTTGGAGAAGAGGAGCTTCTGAGAGACCTTACTGCCAATTTTTACTAATTAAAGGGGCTTAAAAGAAAGACAGGGACAAACTTTTTACCAAGACCTGTTACAGTAGGTCAAAGGGTAATGGTTTTAAAGTAAAAGAGGGTAGATTTCAATTAGACATAAGAAAGAAATTTTTTACAATGAGGGTGGTGAAGTACTGGAGCAGGTTGCCCAGAGAGGTGGTAGATGCCCCATCTCTGGAAACATTCAAAGCCAGGTTGGATGAGCAACCTGACTCAGTTGGAGATGTCCCTCTCCTTGCACAGGGGTCAGACTAGATGACCTTTAAATGTCCCTTCCAACCCAAACTGTTTTATGATTGTATTATTCTGATGATAATAATGCTTATTTAGGTTACAGTGATGATTGCATGAGGTTGCTCAGACAAGTGGTACAAATTGACATAGAAAGGGAAAACATTTATTCCAATAGATCATAGAATCACAGGATCATTTGGGTTGAAAGGGACCTTGTGTTGGTTTTGTGTAGTGGCGGGGTTACAGTGGCAGCTTCTGTGAGAAGCTGCTAGAAGTTTCCCCTTTGTCCGATGGACCTGGCCAGGTCTAGGGCAGACCCACTGCTGGCCAGGGTCAAGCTCACTGGTGACAGTGATAATGCCTCTGTGATAACTTAATTAAGAAGGGAAAAATAATTAAAAAAAAAAAAAAAGAGTGAAGAAGCAGAAGCTGTGGCAGAGAGGGGGAGGTGTGAGCCTTGTGGGCCTTGCGGCCCTCACCCTCTGGCCTCCCAATTCGGCCTGGATGGTCCAGCTGAGAGAAGCAAACAGAGGAGATGTGAAGAGAACCTGAGAGGCGCCTGCCTGAGCTGGTTGTGAAGAATTTCTTGTGAGAGGAATGGCTGCAGACGCCGAGGTCAGTGAAGAAGAAGGGGCAGGAGTAATGTTGCTCCTGGCAGATATTTCCCTGCAGCCCGTGGTGCAGCCCACGGTGAGGCCGGCTGTGCCCCTGCAGCCCATGGAGGCCCACGGAGGAGCAGAGATCCCCCTGCAGCCCGGGGAGGACCCCACGCTGGGGCAGGTGGATGCCTGAAGGAGGCTTTGGCCCGTGGAGGGCCCATGCTGGGGCAGCTGTTCCTGGGGGACTGCACCCCATGGAAGAAACGACCCACGCTGGAGCAGTTCCCCAAGGACTGTAGCCCGTGGGAGGGACCCCGCACTGGAGCAGGGGAGGAATGTGAGGAGTTCTTCCCTCAAGGAGGAAGGAGCAGCATAAAGTGACATGTGATGAATTGACCATAACCCCCATTCCCTCTTCCCCCCTGTGCCGCTTGGCGGGAGGGAAGGTGGTAGAGATAATTTGAAATGAAGTTAAGCCTGGGAAGAGGGAGGGGTGAGGGGAAGTTGTTTTTTGTTCTCTTTCTCATTATCCTGCTTTGGTTTTGTTAATTATAATAAATACATGGATTTCATGAGTTGAGTCTGTTTTGCCTGTAACAGTAACATCAATGATCTCTCCTTGTCCTTACCTCAACCTCAGACTTTTTTGTTATATTATCTCTCCTCCATTCTCTCAGAGGATGGGAGGAGTGAGTGAAAAACTGCATATCTTGATCCTGAGTGGGGCTAAACTATGACAGACCTTAAAGTTCATCTAGTTCCAACCCCTGGACATAGGCACATCTTTAAATTAGGCATTCATCAAGGGAACTGAAATTCAAAATAGGACTTCGATAGAATCCTCTGTATCTAGAAGAGAGAAGATTAGATGCAGGAGAATGGGATTCACAAGAGTCATATGGTGACTGGGGGAAACAGGCTCTAAAATGTGAAAGGTATATCCAAGACTGGCATTGGTGTCTTTTCCCCTTCACCCATATACCCCAGACTAAAGCATGTAACTTAAATTACTCTGAAACAGGAACTTACAAACTCCATCTTCTGCACTTAATAAAGTATTTAAATTCAGATAGAATCATAGAATCATCGAGGTTGGAAAAGACCTGTAAGATCATCGAGTCCAACCGTAATACAGTGTCTTTCTTTCACTTGATGGTGAAGTCTTGCTCCCCTCACATGCCTACATAACCATCTAGTGCTTAGGGCACATGATGTGGACAAGGAAAGTTTTGATTCTAGGAGGATATGCTTAAATTGTTTTCCCAAACTGCTCTAGCCACTAAACTGTAGAAAAAGATTACCATGACAGGTACACATATCATTTTACATAACAGATACTGCTATTCTAAGGGGAGTTAGGTGTCCAGGATCTTTGGAGAGTATAGGCCTAATTCATTCTATGTTACAGTTCCTTCCTGGGAATAAAGAAGTATTTGGAGAGCTGCAGCCACTGAATTTCCACTTTTCTCACAGTCACCTAGAGCCTGTTCTGGCAGTGCATGGGCAGTTTGCAACATCATCTGACCATGCTCCCTGCCATCTGTATGATTTCCCAGTGCCAAGTGGTACTACATACAGCCAGCTCTGCTGGCTCTAGTCCCTGTGAGGATTCCTGCACTAAAAGGGGAGTAGAGGACAGCAATTTCAGGTGCAGTATGACTGCTGCAGTGGTACAGAAAAAGGACTAGTGAGACACTGGATTTGTCCGTAACAGTAGGTTGAAAAAAAGGGGCAGGTGGACAACCTTCATTGCTGAATTAGGACTTCATCCTTACCTGTTTGGAAGACTCTATTTTCTATGATTTGACATTTTCTCCTTCAAGTCCTTGATTTTAGGTGCACTGTGATTCAGTTACTGTGCAATGGTTGGACTCACTACTTTATCTTTCAGTAAGAAACATAAACGAATCACAGTTGTTCTTGCATTTGAAAATTTAAAAAAAATATAATACCATTCATTTTGTTTGAAATAATTTGTTACCCTGCTTTTGAAATCTACCCATTATTCATGTCTAAAAACTGAGTCATTTCAATACATTTAAAAAGATTTTATCTCATATTCACCATATATCACAATTGCATGGTTTTTCTAATATAATGCTGAATTATGCTTATAGTGTTTTTCAAAGAGACAGCTCAACAGTCTTTCCAAGCATCTCTTGTACAAAAAAAAATCAGATGACTGCTGGAATCACATTGCTGGTCACTGATGATGCTGAAGATGGAAAGGTTTCTTGACTCTTAGGTCTGTGCAATAACTAATGGATTGCTTTACTTGTATTTGTCTAAAAGCTTAGACATGAAATAAACTCATATTTCTTAGAGTAAAAAACCAGAAAAATACTCAATAAATCACATTATTATTTATATTTTGTTGCCGGAAGCACCTTGCTATCTGCACTATTTAAAGGTTTAGACATTTTCTCCTTTTTCTGCTGAGAGTACTTAGCTAAGCAGTGTGTGGACGCTAGTGGGAATCTCAGAAATCTTCTTACCAGTGGGTCACAAATCCTGAATAATGTTAAACTTCCTGTAAAGAACTACATGATAAACCAGCTTTTTTTTTTTTTAAAGTCAGTAAAGAATTTAGTCAGTATCTATACAAGCCATACATGTATAATTTGGCTGTCCTTTGATTTAAATTATTATAATTTAGTTACTGCTGCCAAAATATGTGTTAACCTCTTGGATTAACACTGCAATACTTGCATTTAGATACCATCTTGCGCTTGTAAAAGTGCCTTTCACATGAGAAGCTCTTAAATGCTTTGCACATTGAGCATTGTTGCTACTAGACTCTGAATAGAAAATGGAAGTTCTGAAGAACTTATTTTTAGGAATAATGAGGATTTAACCTGTAAATCACTATGTAAATAAGGTGCTTTAGGGATAACAGATAAGGAAACAGAAAGGTATCTCAATTTATGCTGTTGTTACTATTACACTATATCCCTGTCTTAAGGAGGATTGCTGAAAAATAACAGTACAGCTTGGTAATTATGTAATTTTTGGTAGTTTAGAATTTAAGTCACAGTCTATATGAGAAATAAAAATGAGTTTGGGAGCCTTAACTCCTAGGTGAGTATAATACAAAACTATCAGACAAATTTGTAGGTCATGCAATTGCTGTTCATGTGAAATTGCACTATATGCATTGGAAAAATCTGTGACCATACAGATTAACTTCTATGTTCATTTAATTCATAAAACTTTAAAAAGATTAAAAATGGGGTCCAGTTCTTTAAGATGGAACCAGATACAGCTATAAATTGCCTGTAACATTAATTTCTTGCAAACATTCCCTGTTTGATAAGATATAAAAGAAAATTAGCATATTCTTCCTCCCCTGAAGTCTAATTCAAATTACTTTAGAACAAGTTTAACTTCTGACAGCTGAAATGCATACATTAGCTAGCTAGAGCCATCTGCAAGGCAAACGCATTCTTACCTCATATGTTTCTAATTGGAACCTGTTGTCTTTCAGGCACCATCAGATGCCATGCTATGACTGGTAATGAATTCTGGAATCACGTACATCTCCAAAGATTTATAATCTGCATGGATTAAAGACAGGCTTTTGTGAATTTCAGTTATTTTTGTACTTTCTTTGTAACTCGAAACAGTGTTTCTTGGGTAGCATAATAGTTATATGAAGAATTCACAGCTCCAAACTGGGGATTATTTTAGGGAGACTGGGATTACATAGGATTCTTTACAGTATTATTTTTCACTTTTCATTGAACAGGATAGTCATCTAGATTTCCATGTCAATATCTAATATGCTTTATTTTAACAAGTAATGCAGTAAGGCTACATGAGATTTCCCTTCTGCTCAGTCTGAATTTCATTCTCCAGCTCAGAAACAGTGGAGTACACTACATGATTAGCATTTTAATACTCATTTTTAAAATGACAGAGTAAAAAGGATTTTGAATAATTAAATTTTAATGGTTGTATCAATATCAAATCACTTACCATGATCTTTTTATTGGTGGCATTTACTTTTTCTGCTTCATCGTCTTGTTTGAGGATAAAAGATTACATGTGGAGTACATTTTAAGCGATTGCCTGATTACATTTTAATGCCTTACTGGAAATGTAGAAATATTTCAACTGAATGTTGAAAATCTTTGATGGAAAATGAAATAGATTATGATAAAGTTAAAATGGCGTCTAGTGAAAAGTCAGAATATAATTACTGCAGTTTTCTCATCCTAAAACCAAACTGCGAATTTAAATAAGCCATTACTGATACAGTATCATAGTGATATATATCACTTGTATAACATCCAACTAGAAATCATGGGAACAATTTTATTTCACTTGTAAGTTAGTATTGAGATATCGAGGGCATGAAACTGAAGGAGTCTTTCAAGATTTTAGAAAGTAGAACAGACATTAAAAAATGTGGCTGAGGGAAGGCAGCATTGCTGATGGGTGCCAGAGGAGTATCCGGTTAAAATATGCTGTAGTGCTGAGGTCTAGAGTATTTTTCAAACTCAAAAACTACTTAGTTAAGTCCACACAGGATACTGACTGCTGCTACAATATTAAAGGAAGTGCTAACATATGTATGTGGAATTTCAAAGAATTCTGTGTGGCTTTTTTCAGTAGTAATATTTTTCATGTATCACAAGAAATCCTGAATGAAGGAGCATGCTTTCCTGCCCAAGGATTAATGTGTAAAGGCCTTATGCCTCTGAGAGCCCCTGGGAAACCAGGTCCAGGCAGGCTGAGCCAGGACCTCGAGGGCTTTCATAGACTCATAGAATCATAGAATGGTTAGAGTTGGAAGGGACCTTCAAAGGTCATCTAGTCCAACCCCCCTGCAAGGAGCAGGGACATCCCCAACTAGTTGCTCAGAGCCTCATCCAACCTGGCCTTGAATGTTTCCAGGGATGGGACATCCACCACCTCTCTGGGCAACCTGTTCCAGTGTTGTAACACCCTCATTATAAAAATTCTTTTCCTAATATCCAATCTAAATCTACCTCCCTCTATTTTAAAACCATTACCCCTTGTCCAGTCGCAACAGGCCCTACGGAACAGCCTCTCTCCATCTTTCTTGTAGGCCCCCTTGAGGTACTGGAAGACCGCTATCAGGTCTCTCCGGAGCCTCCTCTTCTCCAGGCTGAACAGCCCCAGCTCTCTCAGCCTGTCCTCATAGCCCTTTTATCATCTTTGTGGCCCTCCTCTGGACCTTCTCCAACTGGTCCATGTCCTTCTTATGCTGGGGGCTCCAGAACTGGACACAGTACTCCAGGTGGGGTCTCAGCAGGGCAGAGTAGAGGGGGACAATCACCTCCCTCGACCTGCTGGCCACGCTCCTCTTGATGCAACCCAGGATGCGGTTGGCCTTCTGGGTTGCCAGGGCACATTGGTGGTTCATGCTAAGCTTCTCGTCCACCAGCACTCCCAAGTCCTTCTCCTCAGGGCTGCTCTCAATCCATTCCCCGCCCAGCCTGTATTTGTGCCTGGGATTGCCATGACCCAGGTGCAGGACCTTGCACTTGGCCTGGTTGAACTTCATGAGGTTGGCACGGGCCCACCTCTCCAGCCTGTCAAGGTCCCTCTGGATGGCATCCCTCCCTTCCAGCGTGTCGACGGCACCACACACCTTGGTGTTGTTGGAGAACTTGCTGAGGGTGCACTCTATCCCACTGTCCATGTTGCCGACAAAGATGTTGAACAGGGCCAGGCCCAACACGGACCCCTGAGGGACACCACTCGTGACCGGTCTCCACATGGACATTGAGCCGTTAACCACCACTCTCTGAGTGCGGCCATTCAGCCAACTCCTTATCCACCGAGTGGTCCATCCATCAAACCCATGTCTCTCTAGTTTAGAGAGAAGGATGTCATTCAGGACAGTGTCAAATGCCTTGCACAAGTCCAGGTAGATGATATCCGTTGCTCATCCCTTGTCCACCGATGCTGTCACCCTGTCATAGAAGGCCACCAAGTTGGTCAGGCACAATCTGCCCTTGGTGAAGCCATGTTGGCTGTCACCAACCACCTCCTTGCTCACCATGTGCCTTAGCATGGTTTCCAGGAGAATCTGCTCCATGACCTTGCCAGGCACAGAGGTGAGGCTGACTGGACTGTAGTTGCCTGGGTCCTCCTTGTTCCCCTTTTTAAAAATTTGGGTTATGTTCCCTCTCTTCCAGTCATCGGGGACCTCACCAGACCGCCACGATAGTATCTTCACAGATATGATGACCAAATAGTTTCATAAGCCACTCTTCTGTTCCTGTTCACATTGCCTACCAGCCTTGAACAAAGCTGAGGGAACAGTCTGCTGTTTTCTAGGCAGTGGTTAGTAAAATAGCTTTGTGCTGTTAACAGTGACCTTCCTCTTTCTAGGCCAGGCTGACGGGTATCCAGTACTTGTCACTGCTACCCAGTACTGCTATCCAGTACCTCCCTGGCAGTGGCTGCATTGCTATCCTGTGCTACTTTACACCTTCATGGTTGGTTTCTTGCAAGAACCAACCATGCTCTGGCTGCTGGAATCCTTTATAGAGAACTTCTATATAGGGACCCACAAGTCACTTTGAAAAGATCTTGGAGCTTCGATAATATCTAGTGCTACAAAGTGTGTTGTGCACTTCTTTGTCAGGGTATCTATTTTCATTCTGTTTACATTTGCCATAAATTTAATTAAAGGCCATAAAATAAATTAGGTCACAGATTAGGTTAAGAGTTTCAGGGGAGTATGTAGTGCCTGAACATAGCAAGGGATTGAAATGGAAAAACAGTCCCAAAGGGCAAAAAGTAATGAAAAATAATGCCACAAGAAATTCTGAAAACTCATTTCAGAAATACCATCAGAATAGTATTGGAAAAAGTTTGTAAGACTGTCCTGGTTTCAGCCGGGATGGAGTTAATTTTCCTCTCAGTAGCCGGTGTGTTTTGGATTTTGTGTGTGAAGAATGTTGATAAAAACATTCTGATGATAAGAGTTGTTGTTAATGAGACCAAGGACACTGTCTGGCTTTCCAAGTCTCGTAAAGGTCTCGTTAACGTGCAGATGCGGGAAGCTGGGCGAAAGACAGACAGAATAATTGATCCAAACTGGCCAAAGAGAGTATTCCATGCCATAAACGTCATGCTCAGTATATAAGTGGGGGTTGCCCATGGGAGGGGGCATCATTTTCTGGTATTCCTTTTCTTTTTGGACATTCTTGTCGGGTATCCGTTCAGGCACCCTTGGCATCCTTTTCTTCTCTCTTGCTTGCTGGCATCGTTCCCTCTACCTTGCTAGCTTGCTCTCCCCCTTTGCTTGCTGCTCGGTGTTGTTCCTGTGATCGCTGCTCAGGACGGGCTGTGTCGGTCATTCGGACATCGGGTGGTGAGAAATTGTACATTGTTCATTTTGTATATTTTGTAGATATTAATATCCTTATATCCTGTTAGCTTTGTAGTTTTTAGTATTTTTAGTAAACTGTTTTTATCTCAACCCATGAGTTTTCCTTTCTTCCCAATTTCTCTCCCCTGTCCCACTGGGTAGGGGGAGGGTGAATAAGAAACTGCATGGTGATCTGGGCTAAACCACCACAAAGACAAAAATCCAGTTGCAGATATATATGAGAAACTAGATTTTTATAATGATGGCTCCCATTGATTCTGCTGGGATCTGGATCACTGCCAAAGTCCATCATAAATCTATTTAAGTCCATCATAGATCTATTTAAGGTTTATCAGGCTTTGGCTCCCAACATAAGAAATCCTAAAGAACCTCTTTTGGAGAAAGCTGATCTTGGGTTCTGCATCAGGTCCCTTCAGAAAGAAGGTCTCATGCTGGGAAGCCAAACAGAGGCCCTAAAAATTAAGGGGTACTTTTGGAAATTTAAATTCAAACTTATACCTGTAAAAAAATCAGATTTTAGACTTTAAAATTTAAATAATAAGTTTAAATAATAAATTAGAAATATAAATTTCTGACAGTTAGATGACTCATATTGGAATAATACAACTAGATTTCTTGTGATTCTTTCCTTGGTACTCTTCTAAACTTTACCATTAGAGGTCTGCAAAAAGCACAGATATCAGTAAGTAGAAGGAAAGATAACCCCTTAAAGTTTGAACTGGTACCCAAAGAGAGATTGGTTGTATTTACTCAAGATACCAGTGAGAGAAAAAAAAAATACAATGAATTGTTCCAGACAGAGAATTACAGGTATGTAAAGGAAAGAACAGAAACGGACATAAATGTGGGCCAAGTTCTTCCAGCACTGTACTATCTTGTGTTATTAAGGGAAACTTAATTCTCAGAACTCTACTCAGAATTCTGCTCAGAATCCTACTCAGAACTTTCTGGTTTATTTGCCCATTACTGAAGGATCCACTTTTTCTAGTCCTCAATCTGTTAAGTCTTGTTAGATGATTTCACAGAATCACTCATATGAGAGATGCTCCAGTGCCTTAATCATCTTAGTCCTTTTCTGGACTCTCTCTGGTAGCTCTGTATCTCTGCTGTACAGGAGAGTCCAGAACTGGACATAGCACTCCAGCTGTGGTCTCACCAGTGTGAGTAGATCACAGAATCATAGAATGGTTCCCATAGATGGGAAGGATCACCTCCCTTCACCTGCTGGCCATACTCCACCTAATGCAGCACAGGCTACCATTAACCTTCATGACACAAGAGTGCATTGCTGACTCATACTCAACTTGGTGTCCACTACAAGCCCCAGTTTCTTTTCTGCAGAGCTGCTTTCCAGCTGGGTGACCCTCAGCATGCACTGGTGCCTGGGGCTGTTCTCAGGTGCAAGACTTTACACTTCTCCATGTTGAACTGCGTAAGGTTCCTTTTGGTCCATTTCTCCAGCCTGTCAGGGTCCCACTGGACAGCAGCACAACCACTCTCAGTTTTATCCTTTGCAACTTGCTGAGGGTATGCTCTGTCCCGTCATCCACGTCATTCATGAAGATGTTGACCCAGTTTTGACCCCTGGGGTACATCACTAGTTACTTGCCTCCACGTAGACTTTATGCCACTGATCAAAACCCTCTGAGCTTGGCTGTTCAGCCAGTTTAAAATCCACTTCACTGTTTATTAACATCTGTTGTAGCACTTTCTGATAAACAAATGGTATCTCTAAAGAGAACTTGCAGCACATCCAGCCCAGAGCAATCCACAGCATATCTTGCCTCCTTTCTCTCAGCATCTGCCTGCTGAGAGAAAGGAGGTGCTCTCTTTTCCATCTGCCTGCGAAACCCCTTACACAGATCTGGAATTCCCCAGAGGGACTGTGCATCCCACAGTTCTGAAGTGGTCAGGATTGACAAGGACAAAAGATACTGAAAACACATCCACAACACTACACATGAAGACAGTTACTTGTCACATGATAGCTATGACAGCTACTCTTCTCCCAGAGGTTCATTTTATCAGCACTACTTTTCTCTAAAACTGACAAAACAAACCTAAATCTTGCTTCTTTATCATCCCTTTCCATCTCAATATTAGTAACTGTGGTAATGCTGTTGTTGACATATGTTAAGTATTTCCAGTGTGTATATACTGTATTGGAAAAGGCTTAGCTTAGATCTCAGCGTCTGTGGGCAGGTACACAGCTGCGAAAGAATCCATCATGCTTCACAGCAGCTACTCCCTGTGCAGCTATTGCTTGGGAACTTTTTTTTAAATTGTGTGATGGAAGCAAGATGACTTGGCAGGTAGGAGAGCCACAAACAGACCCACTGCTAGACAAGAAACTCAGACACTTCTCAATGTGCACAAAGTGCCTTTGCCTGTCAAAGCCAAACTTAGTCTTGTCCTGGATTTCTGCTGCCTTCAACAGTTAGTTGGTCTGGACTAACAGCACTAGTACTGAGTATTACTCATTATCAGAATGTGTTAAGATCCACGCCTTTGCCCAAAGATGATTTCTGACAAAAGCTGATTGTTTCCTGGAAAGTACTGAAACAAATAAAAGGCTGCTAGTATGAAAAGAGTTAATCACAGTGAAAAAATTCAACAAACTCCAACTGCACCCCAAGCAGAAACAAAACAGACAAAATAACAAACAAGATATTAATTGGAAAAAAATATTAAAATTTAATTTCACCAAACAAAACCTAGTGAAATTATTGTAAAATATTACAAACAACTCAAATTTTATTGCAAACATTTTAATACTATTATAGGTAAGAAATACAAGCTTGCAGAGAAGGATCAATTTAACCAGAAAATTGCTTACAAAGGACTTGCTCTTGCTTCCACAGATATCAACAGCATTTTACAGGCAGACTTCAAGGAAAACCAAATCTGAGCCTTCCAACTGTTACTGTATTTTTACAAAAGTATGTATCTCAAAAAAGCAATAGAGGACAAAAGAAAGTACCTCCAAAAGAAAGTACTCTATGCCTTTCCTATGGAGGAAGTCTCTTCAGAGTTGCAATAGTCTTCATTATGTACATTCATAATCTTTTAAAACTAATTATCCCCTGGAATTAATAACAACCAATATAAAGTAGAACAATATAGTCTGAAAACAGTTTATTGCTCAGGCCTTGAAGAAAGGCAGAGCTACACAGTTAGAAATGCCATACAAAATTCTCACTCCTGCTAAATTTAGGAAAACGCAGCTACATCAGTCATCAATTCTTGCTGTAAATATACAAAAGGGGCCAGTATTACATTGGCTTTTTTACTCTCCTTTGTTGCCTTTTTAAAAATAAAACCATAGTAACATGCTATTAAAAATGATGTAAGTAACTCTTTCTTATATAATTAGTTAGTACTTATATTATGTTTCTTATGTCTCAAAATATACTTAAGGATATTGTTTTATTAGATACTCAGGTTAAATAATTTTAAATAATATTATTACTGGAATTTCAGACTATGTCAGCTAAGTTAAAGTAATTTTTCATGACCTCTTTTTATTTTAGTATTTTCTGAGATCAAAAGGTAGAAGCAATTTTGGCTTAACAGGTGATTCAGTCCCTCTCTTTGCTGAGATAGGAGCAGTAAATTCATAAGACAAACAAAAATTGCAGTTAGAATTCCAGTCCTGGCATTGGTGAGAAAAATTATTAAAATTATTGATAATATTTGAGCATACAGATCTACACATCTGCCTGTGGCAAAAAATGAGCCTATGACCTAAAATGCTGAGGTTTTAAAAGACTTGTTTACATCAATATAAAAAGGGAAATTCACCTAATTTACTACAAATTAAAGCTTTTAAAATGTTATGCCTAATGCCACTAGTAATAGAGCCAATTACCTTTAGGTAGAGACGAAGTAAGTAGATATACTATAATTACAGAAAATGCATTTCTGACACAACTACAAGTATGCAGTGATGGTGAATTTCAATTATTATATTTCCTTAAATTTGCATATATTAAATAAGATGGCAAAAGTTATTTAGTCCAATTAGTGTAGCTAGACTTATAGTTTTTAATTCTACACATATATTCTCAAAGAGAAACTAAATATTAGCAGCTGATGTACTTCTGTTTTTCAGATTAAGTGAAAGCTTCTGGTCCTGATCACTTTATAGCCTATAAGAGACTGACCATGCTGGCTCTGCTCCAGCAAAGAAGCACATGCTTATAAAACCCCTGCAATTCATTTCATTCCATCACATTTGGCAGATGGCACCTTCCACAACACATTTCTCCTTGTTCTCTGCTAGAACAGGGGAGTACACCACCTACTGAAAAACCACAGGTCTCCCACACAAATCCTCATACCAGAGGGACTACATGCATACATTCACATGCTTTTCTAGATTAAACCACAGTGTACTTTGCAGGGTCATGCCCTTAGAAATAAAAACTTCCTTGCACCTTCCTGAAAAGTAAGCTTTCCTGAACTACCTTGTACCATTCTTCAGCACCTGACTCCTGCAATAGTTTCTAATATCCTTTTTATAATTTAAAAGATGCTCTTTCACTTCATTTGAAAATACTGTATAAAGCAGCAAGCATGGAATGATTGCTGAACTGGCTGCAGTTTGGTACTGTAACTCAGCAGTCTATATAGAGGATAACTATAAAGTGCTTTAGAATTATTTCACATGAAAGGTGCAAATAAATACTCTGTTCTCTTACATGATCTCCCTGGAGACACACTGTCCTGGTGAGCCCACACTTTAGAGTATCCTCAAACTGTTACAGCAGTATAATAACCAAATTGATTTATTACTCAAGAGAATGCTTCTTTCTCCAATATTTACTGGGGTTAGTGTCTCATGGCATCATAGCCAGCAGGCCTGCTGCTTGCCCTCCATTAGCTGTCTTCCTGGATCCAAACACACTTATCTGGATGGGTAAAAAAAGGTACAGTGCTACTCTGGGAATCTGCACAAAAATGGTCCCTTTAATGTGCAGAACTTAAGAGTTGCTAGTTGATTCCTTCTGATTGTCATTTGCTGAAAAGATGAACGGTCAGCACACTGTGCAGCATAACTCCTCTTTTCGGTTAACAGGCTCAACATTTCAGGCACTGAGTACAGCGCATCTCCACAGCAGAATGCTGACAGGTCTATAAATTCTCAAAATTTTCCATGATTTGGATTATACCATTGAAATAGCTCTGATGAATGTCTATATAATGCACGGTTACAATCTCCTGTTCCCAAAAGATCTGACTGTAAATGATAAGCATCTTTATTGCTTTTATGTATGAGGAACGGAAGCACCAATGAGTGACCAAAGTGTGTCAATGTAAGAGTCGAACCCCAAAATGACTCTATGGATCATATTCTGTTGTAGTACACAGAATTCCCCTAAGAACAAGGAGTACCGTGTATTTCCAGAGAGTAATTATTTTAGACATTAGGGGTAAATCCTGTTCCTACCAAAATCATGGCAAAACTCCCACTGAAGGAAATATCATCTGGATTTCACATTATATTTGGAACCAAGCTCAAGTACTTTGTCACACATAGCAGAAGTATCAAATAGCCTCATGGCATGCTTGATGCAGTCTATTACAATTCTGAATTATAAAAATGCAGTATCAAACAAACATTTTATTTTCATGTTTTTTCTATACACGATTGTGGTTCACATGACTGCTGTTTTCCTCATTAATACAGACTAAAAAGGAAAAAAGAAATAACAAAGAAAACAGAACACAATAAATCCTATTACCCAGTTGACTGAATAAATGTAGATGATCACCATGTCCATATCAAACCGCCATCCACGGCTATCATCCTCAAAGTCCATGTAGTCCATCCTGTGAGCAGCATGTGGGAAATGCCTCCTTGTTACAGTATCTGAACGTCTTTGAAAACCTGTTGAAAAACAGACTAGGAGATAAAAATCTTTATAAAAGCAACCAGGTTGAGCAAAAAAAAAAAAAGTTAACTCTCCTTTACCCAGTTATTTTACTGGACAAATGGAAGCAGGAAATCTCACACCTCACTGCTAGGCTTCCTTGCTTTGTTGGACAAGAAGCTCTCTGTGGACGTGATTTTGAAAGATTTAAGAAGTAACGGTCTTCCATGTCTGGAAAATAATATGTTTGTTTGTTTGGATTTGGCACGCTCTACTATAGTAATGTAATGCTATCTGCTTATGTTATCCAGACCTATGAACACCTCTCTTTTGGTGCCTGCTTCCACTGAATTTGATTCAGTGATCTAGAAGTGAAAGATCCATATCCTCTTGACTAATCCATAATCTCTTGACTAATTAATCCCTGGATTCCCTAAGTCTACTCATGTGAGTTCTTCAGTAATTGAGACACATCTATACGTGTACACACATAGTTCAACAGTGCAAATACAGCTAAATTGCTATTTCTAGTATTTAAGGTTGTTTTTTTTTAGAACACTCTTCTAAATAGATTCTGCTTGCTTTAATATTATGTCTCAATATTATACATACCAGGTTAAAATTCCTTTTTTTTTAAATTATTGTTTATATGCTGATAATATCTTTAAAACATATAGGCAGATGCAAACACAGCCATTCAAGTGGAAGTAAAAGTCCTCTGACTCCAAGAATGGCCTGAGGGTGGGGTTCTGCTAAAAGGTCCTCACTCTTCATTCCTCCCCTGAAGTATTAGAGAAGCAAAATTCTTACTGATTTTGGAAAACAAATCTCTGCTGAGCTGCCCAGGCTCTTCTCTGCACTGACATCATGGCTTTTGGAGGTGTTCCCTTCAGTGTGCGCCACTGCACACCAGTGTGCCTCAGCATGCATGCCTCAGTTTTAATCTACTACCATGCTGCCTTCTAGTCCAGCTTAACTAAGCCAACTTCAAGTTCCCCAGTCTTGTTTTTGACTAGTGTAAGTAATTGTGTATAACTGGTGTTCACATACCAGTAATTTTAACAACCTCAGACTTTAATCAAGATAACTGAGAACTATATTTTTAGAAAAGGTCCTAATATAGGACTTTGCTGGAATTTCAATATTTTTCATTTTCAGTGGTGAATATTGACTGTTTCTTTATATTTTTTTTTCTGAATTAATATTTTGCCCAGAACTTTTACAGCCCAATTGTTTCTATGCCTTCCAAAGAGAAGTATTTTCTCTCTTCAGTTCCCTTTTTAAGATAGTTCATCAGAGACCTTATGACTCCGAAATACATAGGTAGACTGGTCCTCCTGTATTTGTTTAATGACTGCTTTATTTAGAAACTGACTAGACTACAAAGACACAGAAATTCCTCCTTTGGAGAATTGCTCATGGCTAGACATCATGATATCATTGCATTTCTTTTTATTTTTATACAATTTGGATTAGTTTGTCATGTGCAGATACTAAGTTTCTAGATCCGTACACATCAGAATCTCTCTAACATTATTTATCTTATTTTGGATACTATATATGAAGTCTTCATGTTAGTTAAGATGGTGATGATGTTTTATGATGTGCTTCAGTGACTCCAAGTGGGCGAAGATTTGCCCCACAGCTAAATATGCTATACTGGCTCTAGAAAAAAAAAAAAAGTAAAAAATTCCAGGTATTAAATTTTAAAGAGTTTTAAATTATAATACAACAAATTTTATACAACTGCATGAGCTAAACCTCTGCTTAAAGATGCTGAAGATCTGTTTAAAGTATGATATAGACCTCCTTGTTCTTTATGTTATGCTTTAATTATGCTAATTTAAACCAGTATCTTTGATTACTGAAAAATAACATCAGTAATTCAGTAACAAAATTTTGAAAAATGTTAGTCTTCTTTAAATATCCTTCTGCCAAGACATAATTTACTTGAAAAATGCTCATTTAAAAACTTACCTCAATTTTAAACATGTATTTTTCTGAATTTATTTTCTATCACTTTTAAAAAAGATTGTCTAATAGAGACTTAGATTTATGTTGTTATATTCTACTTTTAAAATGTAATTTGTAAATGGCATTAAATTTTATCATTAATGCTATATCATTCACCTTGCCTTTTACAGATGCATTTTAGTGTATTGATCCACTCTGGAGGGTGTTAGTCAAGACTGCTAGCTGTGCTTGTTTTTTATTTATTTCTGTATTTAAAATAAATATAACACAAAATGCTAGAGGCTGGGTTTGGATTAACAGGGATAATCAAGTAATTATGCAAACATGTAGCTACATTCATTTTGACTTGGTAGGCCTTACCTTCTAGAGGATTTGGACAAACATTATTCTTTATTTGTATGTCTGTGCAACTCACCTAAGGAAACCTGCACTGGATTGGGCTTTGTAATGTAATCATTCTACATTCAGGAACCGTAGTTTCAGTATAGGAAACTGGCTATTTATTCTCTAATTGCTCTTGCTATAGAAAGACACAGAAAAATTGCTGGTGCTGTACTAAAGGTATGTATACAATCAGGAACTGCCTACTACACAACAAGTGTAATCCGAGTGGGTTTCCTGAGTGTGAATAAAGCTATTGAAAGTTGATAGCCAATTATTATGTGAAACAGATTTCTATTCTGTTGCTGAAATAGTCTATTTTTTAGCATCTGGAAATTGATTAAGCTTCAGCTGAAAACATCAACAGTACAACAATTCCATAAATGGAATTCTAGCACTAACAACGCATGAGAACTATTTCTTTTCCCTGAAGCATATTACCAAAATAAACTTGCATACAGTAGTGAAACCAAGGATGAGATTTAGAAATCCTTTATGATCATGCACAAAGGTTACTGCAGATTCTATGATCCATACTGTGACTATTGTCTCTAATGAATTCTGACATGAAAATACCATCAGATGTCTGTCTCTCCAGCTAGACTGGAAATAAGCAATGTCTCTACACCTGATTCTAGCCACCTGCAGATAAAAATTGAGAGCCGTAGAGAAACTGTACAGCAACATGGAGTAGGGATTTCAATTCTGTTTCAAGGGAAACAGAAGAGCTGAGGGAGCTCCAAATAATCTCTCATATTTTTGCTCCTTTTAAAAAAAGGAATTCTAACTTACTTGATGAATACAGTCCAAATAATTTCTAATTGTTAAAATATAAATTTTACTTAACGTTTTTTTTTTTGTGCACGCCTGTGTTGCTATACTCTGAACAAGAACTTCCACTCAAATCACATGAATATGCATGCACAGTGCCAGTGGAGTCTGGCAGACTGTTAGTGGAAACCTGTTACTAGATAAGAAAACCAATATTGTGTGCCCACCAAAGTGAGCAAATCAAAAAGGATTTTCACCAGAGCAACAACAGACAAAGTTTTTGCAACCTCCTTTTGAGGTACTGGCAATACTCAAAATAAGACTACATACAATTTTAAATATTCTCCCAATTTTACAAATTGATTGATCTCATTTTGCTATAAATAAAGAATACAAGATGGAGAATTTTACTCTAAAAATGTGCCCAAACAAATAATGTGCAAGCTATAGTAAACATTTACATTGTCAAGTGCTCATGTAAATTCAAATTACCTAAGAACAAATGTTCTTACATAATGAGAGGTACCAAGGTCATTCTGACAGTCTCTTCTTCTGATTACGAGCTGCAGCAGACAGATAGAGCTACTGAAAGATTGTAAGAAAAAAGGCAAGTACAGACTGACACCTTCCCATATGTGCCCTTGTAGCAACCAGCAGCTTAGGACGCCAGTGCTTTGGAAGTTGTGCACAGAACCATGTGCTAAAACGGCACTGATAGACCTTTCTTTCTTTATATGTGACTGTGCATACTTTTGAACCAGATTTCACATTGCCTTCACCTACAGCGCTTTGTGTCCCTCGGTGAAGTAGTCTTAGAGCAAATAAATTTATTTCCTTTCAGGTGAAACTAAACCAGACGATGAGCTCTTAGAGCGCTGATGTGTTCCAGTAATATGCTCCAACCACTAATGGGCATTCAGCCCTTGGGACTGGAAGTAAGTTGACCCTGTTCTCTAAAATGCAAATGTGGACATTTGGCCCTCAGCACCAATTGTTTTGCCCGGCCTATTATGGCTGATATAACTGCTAATGTAAGAATCCTTCCGAGAGACAGTGAAAAATCTTCCCTAAAACACCTTTATGCCATTCATAATTTTACAGACCTTCTGTATCTGTTTTCCGTAATATCCTTTACAAACAAAAAAGTTGTAAATTTCCTTTGTACGGAAAAGCTTCATACTTCAGATCGTCCTTTCCACACAATGCTTCACCCTGCTTTATCCTTCTTTGAGATGATGTAATTGAAAATTATACGCAAAATTGGAGATGTGGGATCAACACAAATCTAGACAATGACATAATGTTTTCCATTTTGTTATGATCCTAATAATGCCTGCTTACCTTTTGACTACGGCTGTGCATTGAATGTTTTCAGAAAGCTAATCACACTATTATCCAGATCTCTTAAGTGGCAATAGCTAATTTACAGCTCATCATAGTGAATATTATGTATTATGGAGATTGCATAACCTCTGTGGGCAGCTGCTCCACCACTTGACTGCCTTCACAGTGAAAGTGTTTTTCTTATTTGCAATCTGAACCTCTTACACCCATTATTGCTCATCCACCTGCCATGCACCACTATGAACAGCTAGTCTGTCCTCTTGGTGGTCTCCTTATAAGGGTGGTAAGGCTGCCTGGAGATCCTCCCCAAAACCTACCCTTCTCCAGAATGAAAAAGCCCTTTCCCTCAGCCCCTCCTCCCAGGTCAGGTGCTCCAGGCCCCCGAGCATCCTGATGTCCCTCTGCTAAACCTGCTCCAATTTACTGCCGTCGTTCCTGTATTACGGGGCTCAACATTGCAGTATTTTAGACATGGTCTACCGAGTAGCAGGGGATAAAAACTTCCCTCATCTACTGCTGTTCATATATCACTCTCCTGTTCATACAGCCCAGGATTCTGTTGGCCTTCTTTCCTGACAGGGCACACTGCCAGCTCAGGCGCAGGTTGCTCTCCATCAGCATGCTCAGGTCCTTTCCAGAGAGCTGCTCCCCAGGCTGTCAGTGCTCAACCTGTCTCTTTGCCAGGGGCTCTTCCTTCCCAGGTCCAGGACTCAGCATTTGTCCTTGTTGAATTTCACAAGGTTCCTTTCAGCACATTTCTCCTGTCTAGCTCTCTCTGAATGGCAGCCCTGCTACTGAGTCTATCAACCTGTCCTCCAATTTGTTGTCCTCTGAAGACATGATGAGACTGCATTCTGCTGCCTCCTTGAGGTCGCTGATCCAGAGAACTTTAGCAGTCAAGTTCCTATTTACTATCATTAGTGAACTGAATAATTTACTATCACTAATAAACTTAATCAGCTGTATATGTATCACTTTTCCAAATCACATATGAGAGTTTTGAACTACACAGACTGCTGCAGGATTCCAACAACAATCCAATGTAGTTTGCTAGATGCTCTTTACATCATATTTTCTATCTTCTACCTTGGTCTGGTTTTCTTTTTATGTGCCCTGCTGAAAGGGACTTTATCTGCTGAGGCACCTCCCTTAATGTTTCTGCCCATTTCTCCAGCCTATCTTGGTCTCTGAAGAGCAGCCCTACCAATGAGTCTACCAACTGGTCTTCCAATTTGTTGTCATCTGCAGACTTGATGACAGCATGGAGAAATGGGCCAAAATTTCCCAGCATTTTTGATTTTTTTTTCAAAAAAACTGTTTTTACACTGCTTTCACAAACAAGGTATCATCCCAAACTTCTTGCATAAACATCAGTCTTTCCCTGCACTTCATGTAGCATCATATTCTTGTTATGCTGATGTAATAGCTAAATTGCAGGATTTGCTAGTTAAAATGAGCTATGAGATCTATATTTCCAACAAAGGGAAAATGCATAAATTGCTAGAGAGGTTTATGAGAGGGTGGCACTTATCCTGTGCAAATGCCTGCAAGCATATCCCATTGACTCCCGATCTCATGTCCCAAGCTCTAACTCAGTCTCACGCCCTCCACCAAATTCAAGTTCTCAAAGCCTTCAGTTCCTTCCCCAAACTGAGGCCACTCAACCCAGTCACCACCCTTCTTAGATACAGCATTTTCACTTTTCTCTTTGTCCTGCATTAAAAGCTTGAACCTCCCTACCTTCCTGCCTCAGATATTTCAGCTCCACACACCTATTGTCTTAAGAGTCAAAATCTTGGTTTTTTCCTATAGAGAGCCCTCAAATTCCAAACCCCTCTTGCCCCACCCTTTCTCACTGCAAAGTCCAATCATCTTCCCAAACCTCTCTTGCTAACCTACTCCTATCTTCCTCTCACTCTTGCCCTTCTGATTTCACCCATAGGCTCTCACAGCCTGCTAGCCCCTTATAACCATGTGTGACTAAACTTACATGATGGCCTAAACATCTCTCCATTCCTTCTCCATCCCCAAAATCCAAGTCCTACTTTCTGCTAGCAGTTGAACTTTAGAAAACCTGGATGTAAAATGTACTCAATGTACTGGATATAATCCTTATCTGAAACAATTTTTATATTCACTATGATGTCTGTCTGACTAGCTACATTATTTTTGTGGGGCTTTTGGTTTAAATGTCAAAATCTGCAACAGTCCCAGAGAGGTAAACTGTGTGTAAGCAGTTATTTGCACAGGCATAAAATGTGATGTATCGAACTCACTGCACATACAATACAGAGTCCTTCTGTACATGAACAAATCACCAGCATCCAGGCAATTTAGTGGGCAATACACAGTAACTGCTATTCAAGATGTTAATGAACATTGTCTGCAAACGGTCTACAAAAGCAACTGATTACTGTGAAAATCTGAAAAAGCAGTGTCCTGAAGCCTTTCATACAGGACACAAGATTCGATTGCATAAGGGGCACTCCTTTTTGTAAGGCAGAGTGGTTAGGAAGCTGTTCTTCACTGTTCCCACTAGCTTTTTGTTTTGTGACTTCCATAAGGCATTTCACATATGTAAAAGAACATCACACTACAGACAAAACTATGCAGAAATCCCCAAATGTGGTAATGTCACTAGCTGACATACACTTCATCTGTCAAAGCAAAAAGCTTATAAAACTTGCAGTCCTAGAGAATCAACCACCAGGCAAATAATGGTTCATGCTGATCAGTATCAGCATCATTATTGGCAGTCATATCTAGGAATCATCTCTGCTCTCTTAAAACTTTAGATGTCCTACATGAATCTGGGAAGAGAATATACACAAATGAAGCAGAACTCACTCAGTAACTAAAAGAAGGAAAAAAAACCAAAATAGTTCATAGAAGTTCTTATAGCAGTTACAGTTCTTAGAAATATTTATTTCATACTGCTTTAACTTTCCATATTATTTTCAAGATTACAAATATGATCACCTATTTTTTTTTTTTCGGTAGCTATTATCTGACTTCTTCTACAGAGACATGTAACCAAAATAAGCTCAGGGTAAAAGGTTATGTACTACTCATCAATACCTAAAAGCCGTACTTGAATTCAGCATTTCTTTGGACCGTTTATTGTCAACCACTGCAATTAACATCTCTCAGGACTTCAGAACAGAGAGGAGAAAACTTCTCATTTGAAGTTTTTTCCTCTGTGAAATACTTTAAATTTAACTCCATCAAAATTACAAATATTTACACTTGACAAAGAGATCTGACAGTTTTACTCCTGATAGGAAATGAAGATGAGATTTTTTTTTCCATTCAAATACAGCTTATTGGATTTCAGTGAGGATTATTTATAATTGAGGTCTTTTGCATGTTCCTCCTATTGGTTTGAATTCTAAGGCATAAATATAGCACCTCTGCCATAAATTAACAATTACATTCTGAATATTAAGTAAATAACCAAATAAAAATGCACAAAATTGCTATTTGCTATTTTATAGACTAATAATTCAGCTTTTACTGATTGAAACACAAATCATAAAACTAGCTAGTATTTCTTATCAGATAATCAGGTTATTGGAAAACAAAACAAGAGAAAGCTTTAGAAATGAATGACAAAATCCATAAAGCCACATTAAATGCATCCATACACATTTTACATTCAGTATATTGTATAACTAACATTTGGACAAATTTATTAAATATGAAATCCATTTACCAATTTTATGAGAAATATTAAACGACTACTGTGCTCAGTCCCTCTCATAAATTCAAAGCAACACTAGAACAACTCGTGTTTTCTATCTTAGGCTGTTTATTTCCCTGGTAGTAAATGAATCAAGAAGTAAAAGGACTGTGTGAGGCAACAATAAGATTAATAAACATACTCTGTCCAAACATCTGTAATTATTCTATAATTATCAATACTCACAAATACAAGCTAATTGGCTAGTTTGAATGCTGGGATGCATACTAAAACAGGAGTAATTAATCTCACATTTTACAGTGTAAAAGTCATTTGACTGTGGAAGCCATGAAGGAATTTTGATAGCTAGTTTGCAAGCAGTTTTTTTTTAAGTAACCAAGTGAGTTATTTGTTTGCTTTTTCTTTCTTTCCCTAAATCATAACACACAAAGTACCAAACAGACAGGACAAAAAATTAAATTAATTTAAAATTATTTACAGCAAAACCTACTCTTCTACTTTAAAATCAATTTATTTCAAAATTCATTTAAGAGTGATGAAATAAAAAGAGCATACAGATGAAATAAAAATAATATACAGTAATTGAAATGTATGTCCCTGTTTTTCAGGGTGCAAGCTAGCTCTAAGAATAAATGATACACTGACTTCCTTAACTGCCCTTCCCTTCCTGTTCTGACTGCAAGCCATATAGTCTTGATGACTGATACCAAGAAATGATGCTGCATGGTCTCCCTGTGAGATCATGTCATAGATCTAAACTCACAGTTTGTACAAATTCTAGACCATAAAATGCTGTTATTTAATTTTAAAGGTTAGTTTTCTACATGAATATTGATTATATACATATTATAGTTATGGTAATTTTCATACATTTGCCTTTAAGATGGGGATTGATATTCAATTTTGTCCACATTAGCATGTAGATAAACTGTATCTTAACAGTGAATTTAACTTGTGGACAACTTCTCTCCTGGCCATGACAATGCAGACAACGAAACCCAGGGAATCTCAAACAGCAACCTGAAGTATTCAACTTTTCATGGTATGTGGACCAATAATGTGTATGAAAAGTTAATTTTAAAAAGTATTCAGAATATTCTGATTCTATGAATTTTAAAATTTATTTTTAATCTATTTTCCATTTCTCTTCCACTGCCTCTTCACTAAATTTCTTACTCATCATGGTCTCAAACTCTATTAATCATCAACACTGTCTTCTGTTGTTCCCACTTTTTTATCACTGAACATTTCTAAAAATCCTGTTTCAAGTTCATGTTTTCTTAAAATATGTCATCTCACCACCTGATCAAATACTTTATTTCATCTGTCAGCAACTCTTGCTAAATTATCGTCGTAAGTCTGCACTGTTTTGTAACATACTGCTGTAATGGCATGGCCTCTCTCTAGTTTCATTTTTCCCTACAACTCCTTCCTAACTACTTGCATCCCTCCAGGCTCCATTGGTTTGGACTGCTACTGTACAAAATATGTAGAGGCAAAAGCTATTGATATTTATTGGCAAGCTTAACATTATAGCTCAAGATGACTGAATAAGTATAAAATAACATTAAAAAGGATCTCATACCGATGCTTGTTTCTAATGTGAACGCTACTTGGCATACTGCTCAATTCTCTTTCAATGCTTATTTCTTGACTTGCATGATTGCTGAATTTTGTTAATAATACTAATTTAATACGAAAGATCATTTAGCAAAAACTTTGCAGAGTTTTGTTATACATTGCTGCCCACAAACCTTTCAGTGCTTAAGGCTTTAAAGTTTTAAGCCAATTTTAGTGGAACACCATAAGATAACAGTAATGTAAATACTTTATTAAAAATACATTTGTGAATTTGCTCTACTTGTGTTAAGATGGTCAGTCTGACAGGAAAGGTCAGAGGGAATACACGTGATAGGTATACATGAGGGGAATACATGTGACAGTGGCCTCATCACACCCTTCTGTAAGACAAGGCTGTGTATAGCTAACAAAGCATTTAGTTTTACTTGCAAATCTAGCTGTCTGGCAACATGCCTCCCGTAATTCCTCCAGAAATTGGTGAATGACCTATCTTGGAACCACACCATTGTCTTCGAACAAATGAATATTCAGCTTTAGCTAATGTCAACTCCAAAAATTCCTATTCCCATGTGAGCAAACAAAATAAATACTAATTCCTCCAGAGAATGAAAACCACAAAACACAACACTGTATCTTGAGAAAGCTGGCATAGTTTTTCTGAACTGAAAGCTTTCTGATGCTGACAGTACTTAATCAGTTTTTAGGAAGCTGACCAAGGCTTTATGGAAAGAGTTGTCTGAAAAGCCTTCATACATGTTCACAAGAAAAGTTACTTAAAAGATTATTAAAAAGAAGCTATTTAAATTTTTTTTTTAAAAAAAACATGTATACAAACTGTTAAAAATCCTTCCTTTAATCCTTCATTAAATGTGTAATGGTGGTTATCTCCAACTTTTCCTGGCGCCATTTCAAATATCCATATTCATCTACTCAGCTAAGATATTTACAAAAGTCTCCTGACTTTGCTGTTTGCTCATCTCTTGCTTCTTCAAGAAGGTAGGCTTAATCTGGCTCTGATCTAATAAAAATACAATCACCTTTTCTTGCTTATTCTTCTCACACATCACCTTGAGTGCTTTCATGCTTCCTCTTTTGTCCTGCATCAAATTCAATTTTCAGCTTTTGTTTTCACTTTTAGGAGTCTTCAAAGCTCTGCCTTGCCCAAAAAATGTTGCCTTACTTTTTATAAGTATGCTATGCAAGTACCATATTCCTCCAGGAATCTTAGCTGTTTTCTACCCAATAAGTGCTCTAGGATCAAACTGAACTTGTGTTCATGTCCAAATTTTGGAATGGCGTGGATCTATCAGTGTCACTGGTACAGATGTACAAAACAGAAATCACAGGCATGTTAGGTAGCAGAAACGATGTATGTGTTCGTCCTACTTTCTTCTCGATTAAGTTATTGATAGCGATGCAGACAACAGATATCTCTACAATTTATTCTCAGCCAAAAGTTCTTTGTTGTTCTCATAGTAAATGGGATTTATATGAGGCACCCAATCAAAGGACTGAACACCAGGCAAACTTAACTTTCAAGATAAAATGTGTTTACACCAGCAAAGCTGAGACTCTTTAGGGACTACTTCAGTACTAACTGCTCTCCTACACAGTGCATTTCAGTGCTAAGTGGATTGGGGGAGTGTGTTCGGGAATCACATCTGACTTAACTTTTACTAAAAAAAATTAGTTCACAGCTAATTGGGAATATAACCCATTTTACTGGTAATTTCTCAGTGGCCACGATCTATCTTTTTGCCATTCTATTTGGCAAGGATCATTCCCTACTTCCACTAAAATCCATAGAAAGATACTTGCTAATTCCTGCCAGTGATGAAGACAGAAGGCATCTTTGCTTCC
Source organism: Chlamydotis macqueenii (assembly GCF_036417535.1). Taxonomy (NCBI): domain Eukaryota; kingdom Metazoa; phylum Chordata; class Aves; order Otidiformes; family Otididae; genus Chlamydotis; species Chlamydotis macqueenii. Next base: position 21,418,962 of record NC_141593.1, on the reverse strand, counting down.
ACTATGCTTCCATCATAAGCTGAACTAGTCTCAGCAGAATCTTACAGAAAACATAAAATGTTAAGACCAAGAGGTATCTTATCCTCTAAACAGATTCTATGATGAAAGACTACCACCTCAAAAAGCTAGTAACCTAGGGTGGTTCAACTAGGATTATGTATTGTTCTCAATCGTCTTTGGAAGGCAAAAAATAAATATTGATGTAACCTTATTTGACAAATACATAAAATCCTTTTACGATGCCTAAATTAAAATTGTAATAGAAGACACCACTGTCATCAAACTGTAGGATATCTCATAATAACAGGCATACTAGGAGCAGACTAAAGATCTTCCTATCCTATCATTCTTTCTCTGACAAGGTCAAACAATGAGGAATTGGTGAACGGCAAGGAAAGAACTTAAGAACAGGGCCAGCATATTGCAATACTTTCCTAGTATTCTCTCTCAGCTCCCAGGGACTTGCAGTTCAAGGATCTCTGCAGGTAAATGTGTTATCTTTGAGTTTAATACACTTAATTTCTTTTCCAAGAATCTCTGGGGTAATGATAATTTTATTTAATGTCCTCCAGTTCTTTTATTATGAGACAGTGAATGATAGCAGCCCATTCACTTCTGTCATGCTTCTCACAACTATAATTACCTATATCGTCCTCCCTCTTTAGCCATCTTGTTTTGGCTGAAGCATTCTAGTCTATTTTCATATTCCTTTTATGATATATTCATATTCATGAATATTTTCATTATGAATATTCATATTACTTTAAAAAGTAATTTTAAACTGACATTCTTATTTATCTTCTATGTATCCTGCCAGTTTACTACTTCCTTTTGCAGTGAAAGGAAAATAATGTAAATGTTGCCGAAGATCACTCAGTATCATTACAGTCTTCTGCCACTACTTGCGCTTGGCTTTCATTTTTATTACTCTGAATATTTCAGTACTGTAAGCAAACGCTATCACCTAAATTTCTAGTAATAAATATGCTGGGTAGTACAAACTGGACCATATACCCATCTAGGATCAGACAGTTAATGTCCTTCCAGTGAGAAAAATGAATCATTTATTTCCATCCTTTGCCTATTATGTTTCAACCAACTATTCATGGATGAGAGAACTTTCCTTCTTATCCTGAACACAGCTATGCTTTTTTAAACATTCTCAGAAAAGAATTTTCTTAAAAGACTTTTGGAATTTGTGAAGCTCAAATTTTTAAAGCTCCCCTACAAGCTCATCTGAGTCCCTCCGGTACAACTGTGGGACCACGGCTGCGTAAGATGTCTAAAATGTTCTTGGTTTGTCTTACCAGCCAGTACAAACACTTGGTCCCCTAACCAGAATTAAAGATGTCACTCTAACATCCATTCAGGGACATGTCAAGAAATGAATGAGGAAAAGTGTAAACAGTACGCTTTTTTTTTTTGCGATGGTCATTCTATCGCAATCCTTGGTGTTGCACAATTATAGCTATCAATATTCCTGGTATAGCAATCTTATAATATTACAGTTAAATGGAAACAAGCAATCATGATGATACATACAGATCAGCTAGAATGTGATTCCCTTTAATGCACTGATGAACCAATACAGACAACTGAGCCTTTCTGACAGGTGTATCACTCTCCTACACAGGCTAGCTTTGGATGCAGTCCTCAGGACTGGAAAAGGCTACAAAATATCTTTTCCAATGGGACTGCGGCTCTGAAGAAATCTCTGAAGAACAGCCTCTGCAAAACAGCCTGAAAGACAGACATGGCTATTGATACTTACAGAATGCTTTGTGCTGACAATGCTGGCAAAACAGCAAGGACAAAACGTCCCAGTGCTAACATGGCTGAAGCTTAAGACATCTCTGTGGCATTCACCTTTGTACCTTAAAGTTCCCTTTCAATTTTATTTTGTTTTTCTTTCATATTGCCTTCTGCTTGGTGAGGTGCAGAAGTGAAGGCTTGAAGGCTAGTGAGAGCACAGCTGCTCCATGGGACCCAAGCGGGACCCTGGAATCGAGAAATCAGTCTTGTGTTTCTTACCAGTGACCTGTTGGTGCTGGAAGGACTTGTGGGCAAGGAAAATGGGTGCAAATGTTAGGGTCCAAGTGCTGACAAATTAGCAAAATGACAAAGTCGTCATCAGTGCAGCTCAACTAAGACACAGTCAACCAGCAGTGCTTGGATTCTATGTCTTCTGCCTTGGTGTACTATAAGCACGACAGATGCTCAAAGACAACACTTCCCGGTAATGTATGTCTCCTTGAGACAGAAAATTCACTCACTGTGAAGACTGCAGAGTGTGAATGCATCTTGCGAGAAATGCATGTGTGCAAATTAACTTTCTGTGATTCCAAAAGCTATACTGAAGAATCTGATGGATCCTAGCTGAAAAAGGAAAGCCTTCTGGTGAAGAAGCACTGAATGGTGCTACGACTGCAGTCTTGAGTAGTATGACAAAGGAACAAGCAACTTAAAACAAAAAAATGAGGAAGTAAGGAAATTAACTGAAAGAAAAAAGTGCAGTAAGGAAGGACAGAATAGTAGCACCTGGCAAAAACAGCTCAATATAAGGATTGCTCTCAGAGACTTCTTACACTCCAGCATTACTTTCTATAGCTAAAACCAATGCTGCACCTTCTATTTTCAGTAACACTGATCTTGTTAATCTTCTCAGTAGATCACAGCATCAGAAAATTGACAACCAGTATCACTTTTTTTCTTATTTTTAAACAGACAAGTATGACCTTAAAACTTAGTTGAGGTAATTTTACAGCTGTAAATTTTGACAGCTGTTAACATCCTTTATTGCCTATAATAAGAATCCTGAATTAAGAGAGTAGGTTTTAAAGCGCTGTACTCCAATTTTAAAGACAGAGATATTAAAAATATCAACAGGTATTATTAAAAGCTTTCACAACATTTCTTTTTAAAAAAAAATATGTAGGAAATTGTGCCCCCTTTTCTCTAGATCATGCTTACGCAGAAGGACATAGCAGATGTGACTTACTGAGGCAGTGGGAATTTCCACTGGTATTAGCAAGCACTGAAAACACTGTATCTTGCAGTCCCTGAATGATACAGAAGTCAATAGTTTTTTATTAAGTCACTAAACAGATGGCATCAATAAAGACCTAGCATGAATGTCATTGTATGCAACATCGGGAGAATGTTTTCCAGCATTTAAAAAAAATAGATAAAAATAATTACTCTATTTCTAAATAGGCTTTCCCACTTCCAATTTAATAATTATATTTTAAATAAAAATGTTAGCATAAAAGCAGTTGTGAGGGAATTTCCTGTCAGCCTAGGAATAATTATATCTTGAAATAGTCACCAAGGGCTGTAACTCGGAGTTTTCATAATCCCCCTCCCCCATTCTGAAAACCCAGCTCTGTACTCACCTTCAGGTGCATCTACAATCTTTCTCTGTAAGCAGACAGCCAGCACCCTTTTACACCAGTACCATCACTGTCTTGACTACTCTGTCCTGTATCTCTGGTCTCAACGTATTTCTATCTCAGATTTATGCAAAAGCTTTTGAAATAACCCTTTTAGGCCCAGTGCACTAACTAGCTCAGTCTGATTTTTTTTTTTAATTCCTGCACTTTACTACACCGAAGTCACTGTCAGATTAATATTGTATTTTCAATTTAAATTATCATTTCTTTTAGCTCACATTTCTGGTATCAAATTACTTTTGCAGACTTACCCTTAGTTTGTGAACTTTCTGTGACTGTACAGTGTTTACAGAATGCAACTCCAATTCAATGGCATGCAAAGGTTACACTTAGGATATTATTAAACTATAAATATATAATAACAGGATCCAATTGAGCATATTTGCTATTTAACTATCCTATCCAAACAACACTATTTATTTATTTTTACATCTATTTAAGGAAACCATTATTTGAGATATCATTTCTATTGTGCAATTACATTTTTTAAAAGTTACTAATACTCAAAAGAGTAACTAATGTAATATCTTTGTTTATATCACATAAAACAGAAGACATTTTAGACGAATATTTTAAATATTTGTTAACTTTCACATATATTAAAAATCTGAATGGTAAAAGAAGATTGGCTTTTATTCTTGAATAGCATTTCCATTTTATCGTTAACCTATGCTTGACCACATAGAACATGCCATATACAGAGCAATGCTACGTGTAATGTTTATGAAAAAAAGGGGAATTCTCTTAATTATTTTAATTGGAAAAAATACAGTGCAGTATAAGGACAAACTACTCTGGAGCAATTTTGATCAGCTTGAAAGTACGGAAGTGCTACAGTGCGGAGGTTTGTTACTTTTTGTACAAAAACTCAAAAGCTACAGATGTTTGAGGTTTTTTTTTTAGTTAGAAGATAACTTTACATTCCTTGTGGAAATTCTCGTATGAAAGAAGATTCACATATTTATTACAAAATCTGTTTGCTCAGTGAATCAGTTCAGGAAAAAAAAAGCAAGGAAAAAGAAAATACACTTCATTTTATCTGGCAGTCCTGCAATGTTCAGAAAGTCTAAATTAGTTCAAACTGATAAATCTTCTACATATATAATCTAGGCTTCTCAACAGCCATATTTCTCTCTTTGCATCTCAATCTAATTCTGAGGTCTGATTTTATCAGGTCTAGCATCTCTAACCAGTAGTTCAACATTTACCATTTACATGTCTGGAGTACTAAAATAATATTGTGGAAGAGGTTTTATCATACGGAAAACTGGAACAGTACAAAGTTTGAAAAGAGCTGCTACATTATCAGTGACTACTGAACCTGCTGGTATTAACGCGACAGAAGAGCATATGCATTTCTAACAGGGCCACAGAATTTCTTCTTTGACAACGCAGTATTGTCCTATAAAAAGGCAGTTATTCTCACATTCAAAACTGCATGTTTTCATTGCTTTCTAAGCACTGTATTCATATTCCTTCTCACTCCAGTCACTCTACTCATGTACCCACTCTGTTCTTCTTCCCATTCTTACATTTTGCCTTCTGAAACTCCAACATCTTATTAGGCTGCTACCTTCCTAATTAAACAAAAATTAACTTAAGTAGCCTCTTTTCCGTTACTGCTGTTAGTGCTATTAGAGTTTCCATTTCCGTGGGTATCTATTACAGTGTCAGAAGTCTTTTGCTGCCAGTTTGCTCAGTATTCTATACCTGTAAAGTCCCTGGGAGCCTCTTGAGTCAGGGAACACAATCAAAGTGAAGAAAACCAAATATGGAACTTCAGATGCTGCCAAGCACAATTTTGATGTAAGTTCAAAAAAACAGTCCAGGAAGAAGATACTATAAACTTGCATTTCAAACTGACAAAAACTCTGCAGTAGCTTTTGCTCAAATAAAAAGTCAGAAGAGAGATGTGGCAGTGACACTTGTACTTAGAAGGCAAAGACAAAGTTTCAGACAGCTATGTGGTTCAAGTTTCCTATTAAATAAATCTAATGACGTACCCATTCAGTGTGGGACTTTCAGGCTATCCTTTGGAAACACGTAAATCCAGCATTCTGAATTACCTTTGTGGAACAACATGCCCAGTCTTCAGGTAGCACAGTACTGAAGCTGATCCTTCCAGATCCTCATCAACGACAGACACTGGGATTGAGTGCACCCTCAGCAAGTTTGCAGATGACACCAAGCTGAGTGGTGCAGCTGACACGCTTGAGGGATGGAATGCCATCCAGATGGACCTGGACAAGATCAAGAAGTGGGCCCATTCCAACCTCATGAGGTTCACTAAGACCAAGTGCAAGGTCCTGCACCTGGGTTGAGGCAACCTCTGGTATCAATACAGGCTGGGGAATGAAGGGATTGAGAGCAGCCCTGCAGAGAAGGACTTGGGGGTACTGGTGGATGAAAAGCTCAGCATGAGCTGGAAATGTGCATAACCCAGAAGGCCAATTGTATCCTGGGCTGCATCAAAAGAAGCGCGGTCAGCAGGTCAAGGGAGGTGATTCTGCCCCTCTTCTCTGCTCTGCTGAGACCCCATCTGGAGTACTGTCTCCAGCTCTGGAGCCCCCAACCTAAGAAGGACGTGGACATGTTGGAGCGAGGGCCACGAAGGTGATCAGAAGGCTGGAGCACCTCTCGTATGAGAACAGGCTGGGAGAACTGGGGCTGTTCAGCCTAGAGAAGAGAAGGCTCCAGGGAAACCTTATTGTGGCCTTTCAGTACTTAAAGGGAGCCTATAAGAAAGAGGGGGACAGACTTTTTAGCAGGGCTTTTTGCAACAGGACAAGGGCTAATGGTCTTAAAGTAAAAGACGGTAGATTCAGACTCGACATGAGGAAGAAATTTTTTAGGATGAGGGTGGTAAAGCACTGGAACAGGTTGCCAGAGAGGTGGGAGATGTTCCATCCCTGGTAACATTCAAGGCCAGGTTGGACCGGAGTCTGAGCAACCTGATCTGGTTGGAGATGTCCCTGCTCCTTGTAGGGGCATTGGACTAGATGACCTTTAAAGGTCCCTTTCAACCCAAACCATTCTATGATTCCTTTTATTTTTAATTATTTATGTCTTGTACAATGCTCAGTATGGTAGCTTTTCACATTTATGAAAGACATAACTCATGTGACACTATGGAACATATATGAACTGTGTCACATACATAAAGTAATGTATTACAATAAAGTAGTAAGCTCAGCATCAACATCCACAATATATTAACTGCTGTTAGAGAAAGGAAATATTCATCTTTGTTTTTTCCTGCCAACAGCTTCCCCTCTGAGTCATACCAAGGATGATCTACCAGTCCTTAGGCTTCTCAAGTCTGCTCATTTTTGATAGCTAGGATCATTTCTTGTTATTTTCAGTATCAAATCATGACCTTGTGTGACACAGTTCTGTAAGTGGAGGGCCATAATTTATCAAATTTGACCTGTAGGAAGGCCTGGGTAGACTCACAAAATAAATGTAAAAACGATGTCTTGATTTATTTGTTTACATACTTTTAGAAGCAATCTCTGTTGTTCTTACAAACAGGAAAAATGTATCTGCTAGCGAGACTCAGGACTACAGAAACTAACTATATAAGTAAATGAAGATGAGGCCTGTTGAAGAAAGGCCATTAGACTGAAAACAGGGAAACATGGGTAAACAGTGACTCTCACATTTTAGTGGTCTAACTTAAATGTTCTTCAGTTAACAACCAGTTAATAACGATGAAAATGTTTAAGTGCTCAAGTAGCAACCAGAGGACTAAGCTTCCTTCACATAATAAGCAGAAAACAAAGGTAAAACACCCACATCCTTTACTCCATTACAGATGTCTAAAACAAGCAATGCAGAATTAAAATATATTATATTATTAACAATTTTTTATATTACTTTTTCCATAAAAGACTGATTCTGATTTTTGTTTTGGTTTTTTTTGGAGAGGTCTTTATTTACCACACTCAGAACTAGTAACTTTTTTTCCCAGAGTAATTTTCTTTAATGACTATGCAGACACAAATTTTTCCAAACAGGAAACTCCATACGATTATCCTAAGAATGTGCAAAGCAGTAAAGATTTAAGAGAAAATAAAAAGGTACACACATAAATTGCCTTCTTACAATTTACAGTTTACCTTTAGATTCAGAGCTGTGTATGAGTCACTCAGGAGAATTTAACTCAGCTGTACTTTAATAATCATCCATCTCTGATTTCCTATGGCATGTATTAGCTAGAGCCTTATTTTCAAATATTATACTCAAGACTGAGTGAAGTTTAGGGAAAAATTAAAAAACTTACCTTCAAAAACTCTGAAAGCTTTCTTGCAGCTTGGTAGAGGCCACTTTGCAGAATTTGATTTTTGAAAATTTTCTTTTAACTTCAAATATTCCGCAGGGAAAAAAGATTTTGTAGAGTTGTTCAGTTCTACAATAATTAATGGGAAAGAATCTATACATCAAAGCTGTAAATATAGCAATAATTTGCATACACTTATACTATAAAATAAAAATGCCTTATCTATTGCATAATCCTTTTTCTGACTATAACATCTGTTAAATTGTTTTAAAATCATATAAACCCAAGGATTTCTAGATGTAGCAAGAAGAAATCTTAAATATGCTGTTTTGATTCTGTTCCTCTGAAAAAAAAGCATTTAGGAAAGATTATGTCAAATTCTAGCAAAATGAAGTGCATAATAAATCAGGCTACTTAACTTACAAAATTCAATGACCTCTATGAATGAAAATGACATCTATCAAACTGGTTGTGGTATTAATTCCCAGTTCAGATTTTTTTTTTTGTCTAACACCATCACCCAGTAACAGTCAGTAATACAAGGAGAGCAGAAGAGTCTGAAAATTTTTTTTGAGATTTTTTAAAATGTTGATTAACAGGAATTAAGAACACATTTGTTGAATGATTAATGATACATTGCAAGAGTTAACATAACTTATTAATATCAAGAAATCATCAGCTTCTCGAGACATCATTCGGGGAAATAGCTACATAGACTGCAACTCAAAACTGTCAAAATTAACCTATCCATAGCAATACAATAATGGAAAACAGCTCAAAAATAGCCATATTTTCCTACCACAGAAAAGAAGCAATCTGCTGATAACAGACAGAGTTGCCAAGCTAGCAGCTAACAGGGAAAAATTAAAATGTCCCCATTTTGGCCCTCCAAACCACCATGGCTCCAGATAAATACTAATAATAGCAGCCACTACCACAATTTCTTCTGTACCTTAAAAGAAAGAAAAGGCCCTTCACAGATCTTTGAAATGGCTTATGTGTGATTACTCTACCTGGTTTATTGCAATTCTACACACTTTTTCAACAATCAGTATTTTATGAAAGGATAAAATATTTTTTCTCTGGCAAATTTGAGAAAGCTGAGGGTTTTGTGAGCAGGCTCCTGAAAGAAGAAAAAAAAATCCAAATGTTCTCTGGTTGCAGCAGCTTTTTCTGTATAAAAGGAATGTGTTAGCAGATTTGAAGCAAAAAAAAATTGCTAGTCTTATTCTAAAAATTATCCTATACTTCACCATGTCAGAATGCAGGTAGAAAGAGGCTACACAACACATGCAGAGTACAGAAATCTTCAGATCCTTCTATCTCATTCTGCAAGAACAGTGCTACTGTACCCATAAACCTCTGGCAGTGAAAGAGGCCATTTTCTCTCCTGTAAAAGGAACAAGCTGTGTATTTTTCACTAGCCATTTTTAATATTTATATAAGAGCTTTATATGCTACTGAACACATTTGGATTAAGCACTATTCAGATTCAGGGAAATAGCCTCTGATGAGACTCTCCTTGCCCCTCAGCATCAACATAGAATATTTCAGTTTCCTTCTACAGGCCATAAAAATTGACTCAGTTCTTTCAACTTTATCATCCAAATTTAAACACTGAAACCTCTGGTGAGGCATCTAATTCCTGTTTTTCAGAAAAGACAGCAGTGACAACTCTTACTGGCTTTTAGGAGGTTGTTTGGTTAGCCTTTTAATGAAAGATCCTTTCAGGCTGGCCAGGCCACCTCTCCTTCTGTATGTACGTGATCTTCTCCCTGCGATGTGTCTTGACCTCCCATTCACAACGAGAACACTGAATCTACGTTTCTCCAAACTGGTGGATTTATTGTACGTGAGTGCCAGATATAGCCCTCCTTGGAAACACTTTAATATAAATTAAACTTTATACAAACGGAAGTGTAGAAGCCAATCCCTGGCTCACTCTTTCCCCTGACAGGAGAAGCAGGGTGCTGAGAGGGCTCAGGCTGCAACTTTCCATCCATTTTCTCAGCTGTGGTGCTGACATAGTCAGTCCCTATCCCTGTCCACCAGCAGCTCCTCAGTGAACCATCCTGGGGCAATTAGTTTGCCTCCTTCCCACCCAAATGAGTTCTTATTTAGCCCAGTTTGTTCCTCGAATTGGTCTGCCATCAAATTATACAAAATTGTGCCTGTGCAGAGGAAGAGCTTGTGCACAACATAGACCCCGGGCAGCTCTGCTGATCAATGTGAAATCATACTTTAATCTACATCCCCAGCCTGTCATCATCCCAGCACTCTCCCAGTTTAAAGAGGATTGCTGCAAGATCTCTGCAGCATGCAAAAATAAACACACACTCCTGTATGGCTGAGTCATTTCCATTACTTTGTGACCTGTTGATGCATAGTTTTAAGTGCTGTAAAGGGCCTAGCTCCAGATAACATAGTGCAATTTTATCCATGGTGCTTGAATTTACCTTTTAAAGCTTCAGGCATAAAAGACTGATGTGCTGTTCCAGGTATTCCATGTACAGCACTACTTACCCTCTTCTATTCCTGTACCTGTTCTGACATCAAACACCACTTACTCACCATATTTTTTCCTGTTGCTAAAAGTCAGGAACACTACAGATGAGGGTATAAGAGTCCAGACAGGGAGAATTTAAAAACAAGATTAGTTAGGAGGATTCTATAGTTCTGATAGCCTTTATTTTCACTGGTAGTTAAATTAAAGCCATAAAACCAAGAAAAGAGCATTTTTTTATGTCATTAAGTTAGTAATTTTAAAAATGCTTTTCTGGTAGGATATTTTGACAAAATGTTTGTTATGTTTAGTTTGTGTTTAGCAAGAGGAAACCAAAGAAATGCAAAATACCAGAACCTCACTTCAAAAATCAAAAAGTTTTAAAATATACATCCAGAATAGTTTCTTGCCACTGAAGGAAGCCTGCGTGGAATAGTCCCAGGAAGTTAAATGCAAAGATAACCTCACAGTAGATTAACATCACCAAATCTTGCTCTGCATGCATTTTGAATGTGGCTTATTGCACATTATTCTTTCTTTCTTCTTTTTATGACTATATTTGTTAGCAGGGTTTTACTATACTTTTAACTACATATTCATTCAGGCCAGAAATACGGGAAGGAAAGCTATAATATTTTTCTGTATTGTAGAAACTTTCATTTTTATACCTGTTTGGAAAAAGACTCTGGCAATTGTCCTGCGACACAGTGGACATGGAGTGCTGGCTGGATTATCTTTGGCAAGCATCCTTAAGCAAGGTTCACAAAAGATGTGGTGGCATGGATAGCACATGTAAGGATTGAAATAAACATCCAGGCACACTGCACAGAGATAGCTTTCTTTATCTCCTCTGAGTTCACGCCCATCGTCTGTATGCAGGTTATCATTTGCAGTCTGCAAGAAGAAAAAGAAAACGTCTCTTCACAGCTTAGCTCACAACTACTTTGGATAAAACAATTGGCAGGAAGGTGACTTTAAATAATGCTTAATAAGTTGGTACACACTGGTGATATTGTTCATTTTTAATATAGGTTACTTCTTATGAGATGATGAAACATACTGGTAGGACAGGAATGTCACAATAAGCACTCTGTGGGAAAGGAGAGCAAAAATCATATGAGACAGTAAAATGAGGAAATACCAAAACCAAAAAGGCTGAGTAAAACTGTCCTACCATCAGATTTCTTCTTTCAAGATTAATTTAAACAATTTATTTATAACTTTATTACCAAAATACTCGTTACTTTGCCAAGAAAGGCAAAACAAAACAAATATATCTAAAAATAATCTATGGATTGTTCTGCATTTGTGAAGGGCATGTTTCAGCAAGAATAACAACTCATAGTTTGAAACAACCACAACTTCATTACTACAATGCAGAATCTAAACCTTAGAGTAGAAAGTCTAGGAACCCCTAACATCTTTGGTAACTGCTTGTTTTTGCCAGTGTGTATGCTCCAAATTTCCTTGCATTGATATATTTGCAGGGCAACATAGTCAAACTTCCCAAATGGTGTACGTGCCATACAAGTGTAACAACCTGTGTATATTGCCAGGTTCCTGCTTTGCTCTTGTAAGATAACTAAACTTTTCCATGTAATCTGAAGATCTTATACTAATGGCATCCAGGGTTTATGGCTTAAAGAAAATAACTTTTTTTTCATCTCTATGGGAGCCGCACAAGAGACATTGACTTTGCTCTAGCTTCTCTATCCATCCTCTCTGTTTCACAGCTAAGAGAACACAACATAGCCCAATATGCAAGAGACCCAACTGGAAAGAACCAAGATAGAGGAGGGTGCCAGACACTGTTGAGTCAAAACTCTTCTTGCATGCCCCCTGTTTTAAACTCCCAATCATTGCCTAATGATCTGAGTTTAACTGTCTTAATTCTAAGCTGCCTTGTATCAGTGACTTCTTGCAAGCTCCAGTATCCATACTTAACACCCTAATGCCCCTTGCTCAACCACTGCTCTGCTGTACCTACCTCTTTGCTAGTCCTGCAACACTAGTCCCGCAAGTCCTTCCAGTCACCTATTATGGACATTAAGGACACATGTTGATGCATTTCTACCCAATAAATACTACTCTGTCCTAGAGAAGCCTCTTCATTTGCATCTAATTTGCATACCCACTATCTGTACGTTACACAGGCCACTTTTGACACTCAAAGGCCAGGGCAGACAACCACTGCCTGATGCTGGTATACCAGATATTAACGACAGATGTTATTTTGTACCTGCTGTAGAGATGGGAGTCTCTAGATCTGTTTCAGAGATGATTACATGTATGGCTTACTGCTTTGGATTTCTGTTGTGTCGCATTACAGTTAGCCCTCTTCTACCTGGGATACTGAACACTGCAAATAATGAATAAGCCCTAACAGTAGGGGCACTTTAGAATGCATTTAAAAATACAGAACAGAAGTACTTATCCAGAATTTATCAGTTCTGGATAAGCACTTGTCCTGCCAGTCAGGCTCAGCCTTTGCATCACACTTTCCAGAATACCAGATGCCAAGGCAGCTTATAAATTCTGGCATGCTGTGACACAAACGCATGGAGACAAGTCTGGGTTTAGCACTGTGTCCAAACGCAAGCTCTTGTGCAACCCTGAGCATCAATAACTGTGGCGCTTGTAGCACTTACCTTTGCACCTATTACTTCAGCTTGATTTTCTCCACGTCAGACTTGAGACGGGCGCAGAAAACTTCAGTGCATAACGAAATTCACTGCACAGGCATCTAGGCTGCAGTGACAAGCAGCCAGTGTAGGTCTGGCTGGGACTCTAGCATCTATAGAAGTTAGTCTCAGATAGTAATAGCTGGGACTATTACTTCTAGCTCCATGCTGTAGGAAAGACTGTTAGAGCAGCACTGTATTTAAATGAATCAATAACACTGTTTAACCTAGACCGTCTCTACACTCACAGCACAGACAAGCCACACCAGAACAGAATGGCAAAAGGTAATGGAGTGTTGATTACAGCTAGGTAATTTTAGAATGAAGGAAGCCTCATAATACTGTTTCTTTGACAAAAAAATGGAGAATAATTTGGCACAGAAAGTGAGGAAAGTAGTCTGAGCTTAACGCATGACAGAGATTACTTCAGCAGAACTTAGGAAACACTAATACATTGTGACAACAACAACCTCCTCCAACCCAGCCATGTCAGGACAAAATCATAATTAAAAGCTACCACAAAACCAAAAGATGCAGGGGAGGGGAGGAAGCAAGCTTTTGCTGACTGGTTTTAATGAGCAGTGATCAGAAAGGAAATACATGATGTGTAGAGGAGCTGCCTGTCTCATTGGCTGCAAGTTAAACATCTTGCATGAGCCAATTAAGTAAACGAGGGAGCTAGAGGCAAAATGGCTGAGGTAATGGTTGCTTCTGATGTAGGTTTGTAATGATAGTAAAATGCACAGACAGGAGAATCTCAGAGCCAACTGCAATTAGAACGAAGATCAAAATTATTCTAATGTGCAAACTAGACTCTAGTTAAGAGTAATTTGCTTAGTGGATTAGAGGAAGAGCTGTTGTTTCTACAGCTTTGCACGCCTTCTCAAAAGACCTATCTAGGCACATGGCATCATTTAGTACTGCAAAGCTAAAGCCAGAGCAACTTTGTTATGCAAGAAGTTAATTCACAGTAATTTAAACAGTCATTATTTTTCATTTGCAATTAAGCAAGGCCTATATGTTCTAACTAGAGCCAGGGCTTCGGTGTTTCAGAGCTGTACAAGCATAAAACAGAATGTTGTTCTTGCAGAATTACAGTACAGACAAAATTGAGCAAGGCCATACAGACAGCAAGGACAGTGACTGGAGTAAAAGATTGCCAAATACTAACAGGAAAACCTTGAAAGCAAAACTAATACTTGTAAGAGATGAAAAAAAGGTAAGAGCCTTCAAAAGTTTCCATCTTCCCAAGCTACTCCATACTGACTGTATCACCTGACAGTAATCCCCAATATTTCACTGGTTGGATGGCAGAATGATGTTAACAAAAAAAGAAAAGAGAAAGGAACAGAGAATCAACTTCTGCTTGAAAAACCTATACAGAATGTTAGTAAACAAGAAGTCTAACATAGTTTGGCTGGACTACATGAAAGTATTTGATTCAGTCCTACATTCAGGGAGAACACATGTACCAATGAGTAACATTATAGTTAATGTAAGACTTACTTGTATTCATGTGAAAGATGTAAAACTACTGGACGTAGACACTAACAAGAAAACATTCTACGTGTATGCTACCAGTAAAAGGAGGTTCAGAGTAAAGTCTGGGAGTATAAGAACAGTGATAAAACTAAATAAAGCACATAAAACTTTTGCCCCAAGAGGCCAAACTATGAAAAAAGCCTTACAAAAAACTTTATTTTAAACTAACCAACTTAGAATGCTTTCTAAGCTCAAAAATGTCCACAGTTAAAGGGAATGATGACGAAGAAAAATATCAGTTCTATACTTCACATGATTACCTTGCAATGATAACTGCCTGAAATAAAACTTGGAAAAATCCATAAAATTGTATTTCATGTAAATACATGTAGCCTCATGTTAACAAATCTTTGAGAAATGCTCTGAGCTCACTACACTTCTCAAGAGTTAAAAGACATTGTGTTATGTACTCTGAAATGTAAGTAATTGTTCTCAGATGCTGGCCTGGAAAAGTTAGCTTGAAAATACTGTTGAAACATAAAGAAGGAGATAGGAAAGGAGACATTTTTTTTTAGTCCCAGGCGGAAACACTCAGGATAACTGGGAAGCAGGAGCTGAGCAACTGATATGCACGGACACAGGGCCTTGCTTCAGTGCTTACAAACACTGTCTGGAGCAGCTGTACTGGAAACTATTCCTTATGACTAGCCAGCAAGAAGTCATGTGTCCAGAGCTAAGGAATTATGCATTTCATTTAACCCATGTGCTGTTGGCCCTTTCATGAGGCCATTCACACCAGCAGTAGAGCAGAGGCCTCACCGATGGAAGATTGTCGTAGTTCAGCCCCGATCGGGACCAGACTACGCAGTCTCTCTCTCACTCCCCCCACCCTCCGAGAGAATAGGGGGAGATGATATAAGGAAAACGGCTCAAGGTTTGAGATAAGGACAGGGAGAAATCCTTAAAGTTACCGTCACGGGCAAAACAGACTCGACTTGGGGAAAACTATTCATTTATTTCTAAAATTAGCAGGAGAATGAGACAGGGAACAAGATAACCTCCCCCCACCCCTCCCTCTTCCCGGGCTTAACATTATCTCTACTACCTTCCCCTCCCGAGCGGCATGGGGGGGGGGGGGAAGGGAATGGGGATCGCAGTCAGTTCATCACGCGTTGTTTTACGCCGCTGTATCATCGTCGGGGGAAGAACTCCTCGCATTCCTCCTCTGCTCCAGCGTGGGGTCCCTCCCACGGGCCACAGTCCTTCGTGGAACTGCTCCGGCGTGGGTCATCTCTTCCACGGGGTGCAGTCCCTCTAGAACAGCTGCCCCAGTGGGCCCTCCATGGGCCACAGCCTCCTTCAGGCCTCCACCTGCTCCGGCGTGGGGTCCTCCACGGGCTGCAGGTGGATCTCTGCCCCTCTGTGGACCTCCATGGGCTGCAGGGGGACAACCCGCTCCACCATGGTCTTCACCACGAGTTGCAGAGGAATCTTGGCCAGAAGCCGTATTACTCCTCCCCCTCCTTCTTCACTGACCTTGGCGTCTGCAGCCGTTCCTCACAACAGGCTGGCAGATGCCTCTCAGGATCCTTTTTACATCTTATTCACTTCTCATCTCCTCTCCACTTCTTGCAGCCAGGCTGGGCCGAGTTGGGCCCAGTCGGCTGCCTGGCGGGAGGCCAGAGGGTGAGGCCTGCAAGGCCCATGAGGCTTGCGCCTCCCCCTCTCTGCCCCCCGCTCAGCTGCTTCACATCTTCCTCTCTTTTTTTCTGTTTTCCCCTACTTAAATACGTTATCGCAGAGGCGTTATCATGGGACATTCTGCTACCAATTGGCTTGGCCTTGGCCAGCAGCGGGTCCGCCCTAGGCCCGGCCGAGTCCACTAAACAAAGGCGAGCGACTTCTAGCAGTTTCCTACAGAAGCTACCACCTTAGGCCCCCCCTAACTATCAAAACCAGAACAAAGATGTAGGGAAATGACAAACCTGCCAATTCTGTAGAGCCTCATAAGGCCAAAAAAATTCTTCAAGTATTGAATGTCAAGATGCCTTCATAACCACAGAGTAAATGTGGATATAGAAAACCACTAGAAGAATGCCTGCCAAAAACGAATTTCTTCTCTTGCTGCCTACACAGACTGCTTTTAAGGGCTCTCCTAAAGTTCTGCACAGGTTGTTACTTAGATCTCTTCTAGAATAACATATCCAAGTTTGAGCATCTACAATTTAAAATTGACACTGAAAACCAGAAAGGGCACAACAAAAACATATAAAAGCCTGAAATACATCCTACAACAGAAGGCAAAAGGATTCAATCAACTTGATTTTTTAAAAATCTACCATAAAAAGGAATCATGAAATGCCACATCTTACAGATGCACTTAATACTTCAAACTGAAAATAAGCCACAAGAACAGGAACAACTTAAATGGATTATCAATGTGATAAACTCTTACATGCTACATATACAGATTTTTTTTTCTAAAACAGCTAATCTCATGGTCTGTAAGTTAATGGAGCAGGTATAAGACACTGCGTGCAAAGCCTATGGGAGGCTATTTATCAGTGTATAACTGTTATAGCCCAGCTGCAGATAGAGGTTATCTAACAGATGGTACTAGCACTGAAATGGCTGGGTTAATTCAGCACTCTACAGAACACAAAGCCCATCCTCATACATGGGCACTTCACTGGAGTCCAAGTAGGTTCAGCCTGCATTTTTCTTTGGAGAGGCAATTATATTGAAAAAATGTCAAGGCGATCCTACAATATCTGACTTTCATAGACCTAAAACTATTACAAAGAAGCAATAAAAACCATGACTTGCCCAGAATGAATTTGAAGTTTTATAGGGTATATTTATTTAATCTGATTGTTCAAGGAACTACGTCCTTTCTACACACTTCATTAAGTTTTAGTCTTTCTATCAAATTAATTAATGAACGTTATTTACAGCATTTTAAAAACTTCCAGTTAGAGATTAATTGAGAGTTACAGAACTGTAATATCCTCAGCAGTCTGTTAGTGACAAGTATTATTTAATATTAGTTAAAAGCATTGTAAATATGATTTCTTTTAGCAAAAGAACAATTTGAGAACACGCCTACAGTACATAAAGAAAAATAAATTTATAAAATGCCTTGATACATGTAAAGTTAACCAATTTGTCTCACTGAAATATTTTTTCTTCAGCAGATCTTTACTTTTATTTGTGTTAGGAGATGAAGGCTTATTTTGTGGAAGAAGTGAAAAACAAAACTCAGAAAAATAGATAAAGGAGAAGAAAAAGATCTAATATATTTTCCTTTTATTCCTGTACACACCTCACAGAACTAGAATACTACTTGATTGTGTTACTATTCATACTGTTTTAACCAAGTTAAAACAGGCCATACAGAAACGAATATCCCTTCTGTGCAATCTTGTACATGGGTGTTACGCACATATCCCCTTTCTATCCAAACATCTTATATTTCAGTTTCTTGTTATGATGGATTTGAAATTATTTAAGCTTTTTGTTATGCAGTTTGGTTAATCTCTGCAGTTCCTTCTGTGGAGTAATTGAGCCTTTAAGCTTTTGGAATATACATCTGAACTGGCAGCTCTAGATATTACTATACTCTTGGAAATGTCTCTTAGGAAAATCCTATTTATCGTTTAAGGACTATCTGTAAACATAGCTTTTAAGAAGATCTCTTGAAGATCATGACAACTACTTAATTGAATTATCACAAATTATTATTTCTATTAAAATAATTTAATTATCAAGATGAATTCAGAGACGGGCCACTGGAATAAATATTACTCAATGTACTTGAATCACAGTAATCTTAATGCTTTAATATTTATACCCATTCCTAAAACAGTACACAAGAAGTAAGTGTCATGCTACAAGCCTATCTTCTTTTTTTTTATTTTGATTTTGCATTTAATAAAACACACATATTATTTATTTAGACATTTAAGAAGATGATGTGAGCATTATAGCTAAGCTGGCAAATGAAGCTTCACACCAAAAATAAATATGCAGAGTGGAGCATGCAGGCACAGCTACTAGTGTCACTACACTTAACAATACAGCAAATATTAATAATCATTCATCTTTACTGTAACCGTTATTTCAAACAAAGGGGGCAAATTAATCTGCAGAGGTCTGCAGAAACTTCCGTGAATCTCCAAGAGCCTTGGATGCAATGCCTAAATAACAGATAAAAGGTTGTGTTTGCCGTTCTGGTGTGAATTCCATAAAGAAAAAAAAACATTTTCTTTTTTTTACAACTTTTTTTTTTTTTAAACTAGAAGTTGTAGGGGGAAAAAGGAGCATATTGTTCCCGCTTTTGATATTACAGATCTCCTTCACATTTTGGAAACTGAAATGATGTACAACTGACAGTAATATGTGTGCTATGCATACTGCTGAGGTTTACAGACATATTTGGACTGGAAGGTTAAATAGTCCTGAAGAAATAAACAAGCTGCAAGCACAAAGATTGCCTTCAGTTAGTTAGATCAAAGCAGTTGGCATCTGCATCTGAAGAGTCCTCTTTTCCAGTACAACAAGAGTACAACTGCTCTCTAGTACCACCTAGAAGTTGTTCTGGTACATGGTAAAAAGACAGAGTCCTGTCATTTCACATACACAAAGAGCTAGAGAATCAATAACATATTTCTGTTGAAATATTAATGCTATACCAGGAAAAACAGCGTACCTTTTAATTTTAACACAGAGATTCACAGCACTGAAATAACAGACAATTGCATGCATTTGTTTTTCCATTCTACTTCTAGGCTTTGCATGAATGTATACACTATTACACTGTCAGGGAAAGTACTCATAACAAAATCTCTGTAAAAGAACAGTCTGGAATAGTGCTGCTATATTTTGGCAGCTTTGCATAAATATAGTCATAGTATATCAAACAACGCATCTGAAATTCTTCCTGTGAGTCAACATAAATCTAAAGCAAATTACAGTGATGGTTGACACAATCTGAGTTAATAGATGCATACAAAAGGCCCTTTTGTGCAGAACACCTACTCTGATCATTAAAGTAGGTCTCTTCCCCAGCACTATACAGCAGAAGGGGGAGTAGATAACATGGGAAAAGCGCTGGTCAGAGATGGAGGTCCACTCCTGTTCTGAACAGCATTTACAAACTGTTTATAACTCAATATATCTCCACTTCTGGAACACAGCTTTATAAATAACAACATCAATCCACAGATTTTAAGTTTGCTACCAAAACCTTATTGTTGCTCTGGTCTGGCAGCCCCAACTTACAGTTCTCTCTGCTCCTACAGTCTACAGCAACTGCATAGACTTGTCAGCTGACAGTTATCAAAAGATCAACACAATGAAAGTTACAGAGAGTTTCTGGCTGCTAGATATGGTTATAAAAGACTTATGACTGTTTTGGACTAAAAGATGGGTTTGCTGAACTTAACTCTCATCACAGGCTTTAAAAAAAAAGTCTTTAAATTAATTTTACACAAATTCCTCAGTAGTAGTATGTAAGCATGATCTTCCATTCAGCTGTTAATGTGTGATCATGTGGCTACATGATCACTCAAATTTATTAATACAATAATAACACAGATTTCCAACACAGGCTGGAGCAGAAGTGAGATAGTTCTTGTCTTTTATTAATCAGATAGAAGAGAATTTGGGTGAGAACCATCACAAGTACAACTCAAAAGAGGTTTTTAACCCAGATAAATTAACTGTGCCTCTATCTGCATTCACCTGGATGCACATTATAGTATGCCCAACCCTGACCCTTCAGCTGGGCACCTCTCGAATGGGAAATCCTTCCATTTGGGCTGGGTGCTACAGTGTCCTTTCCATTGGGCTCATGCCTACCTCTCACCTCAAAATCAAGATACAAAGAGGACATCCTAAATTTATATATCTGCAAGTACCTTCCATTTCCACAACTGAGATACATTTTATGACATATTACAGTAAAAGAAGGATTCACCTAGTGAGATTAATTGCTTTAAAATAAGTCACCCTAACATTAGGAATCCCAAACTATACTTAGACAATTAAACAATTGCCCCAGTTTTCACAAGTTTCCTTATCTGCATGGAGCAAGTAAGATATCTTACTCAAAACAATCAGGCCACCTATTTAAAACATCTTGGCTGAGTTTCTTAAATTCATTTTAATTAATAATTACATAAATAGACTCCATCTATAAACAAGTCTTTAAAGTACAACATTCACCTATACTGAAGGAAAATGAAGACAACTGAAGGGTTTCAAAGAAGAATACATCTGAGAAATTTAGGGGAAAGGTAATAAGGTTTCATTACTGTTGCTTCATCTTTTATACCTAGTAAGATCGCTACTGAATAATCCTAACTTTACCAGAATCAAATAATTGAATTCACTTCTTAGGCAGTTCCAGGATGACTTTAAAAAAGATATAGTTTTTCCTTAAACTGTAAACAAGCAAATCACTGAAATACATAAATACATGTTTTTACTTCAAAAAATAATGAAAATAATGGTAGATTTTCTATTACTACCAGTTTTAAAGAAGTCCAAATCTGTTTGATTTCCTACAGAACTTGTATCGTCTTTCTGGAGATTTTCTCTAAGATGTAAATGACACTTGAAAAGAAAAAATTATTTATGGTTAAGACTCTTGGAGTCATCAACAACAACAAGAAATAAGATATTTTTCTCTATTTTGATTACATAGTTACTCTGACTCAGTAAAACTTGCAGTGTTTCAGATGTCTTCATGTAGGTATATTAAAAAAAAAAGTCCCTTTTGTTTCTTCTTTTCATGCAACTGTTGGAGAGTGACATTGAAATTTGGTCCTGATCTGCTTAAAAAAAAATCCAGGTGGATCTGCAGTAACAAAATGCAATCCAACTGTTCCATATATAGCTTTTCTGACAATTAATTTCTAGATGCTAAATTTGATTACCAATCTCTGTTCAGTTCTTATTCCTTATTATATTTTATCAGAAAATTAATCAGAAATTTTATCATACATTATAGTGCTGTGATGGCAGCTGTCAGCAATAAGCTCTATATTCTTTCCCTGGTATTTTATTCAGTCTTATCCAAAGTAATTCAAACTGTGTAAAAGCTTGCTTTCCACAAATTTAACCATTAGATGCCTCAATCTGAAAGGGCTGAACATGTATGGCTTCAAAGGGGTCAGCTGTCAGTATAATGATACCTAAATATATACTCTTTCCGGATACTTGATTTAACCTGCTGTTACCCTACCCGTAGCTTTTCTGTCTGATAAACAGAGCAGAAATTATTGCTTATTTTTTGTTTCTCGGTGTAAGTGAAAAGTCTTGTATGCACACAGGCATGTTTCAGTAATAATTAGTAATTTCACATACACTTCCATAAATATTTCCTTTCACACAGAGTAAACTACATTCCCTGAACAGGTATTAAAACATTCAGAATTTATTTTATGCAAGACATTCTGTGTTATATAAGCAGAGTATTTAATCGTACTTCATTTTCCCCAGAAGTTATTTATGAAGACAGTAAGGCCATTTTAAATTTTAGGGTGGCAACATTTCTTGTAAGCCTTCCTACAAAAGCCTTGAAGGGACTGAATAACAACTTCGAACAATTTCAATCTATTCTCATTGCTATAGTTTAATACTGCAGATTTTCCTTCTAGTGAACTCTCTCACAAAGCTTCTCAGAAACCGAATATGCAAATCCAACCCCTCTCCCCTCCAAAAGAAAAATAAATCAGGGAGTTTAAAGCTTTTCTTTGGAATGATAGGATGCTGAAATAGAAAAACCAAGTGGAACATCTGCTATTTCACATTTCTCTGCCAGGATTAAAAAAGGAGGATGCAAGCATTAATGTTGGTACAACATACTCACCAACAAAAAGATTTAAGAATTACTGTGCTAAAGTCTATAACTGACTACAAATAGGATTAGTACCAAAAAGAAAGTAACCTCAAAGTAACAGCTAACTGTAAGAGAGAGCATACCGATAAAAAAAAAAAATCCCACACCATTTACCCCTGACCATCACTGCTCAAACATAATTTCCTTTGCAATAACTTTTATAAAACCTAAAGCTTAAAAAGGCTCTAGACAGTCCACAAATTGAAGCTTTCTGAATTTTAAGCAGCAGACTGATGACAAGATCTTTTGACAAGCTCTGCCAGCTGTCTCCTTCTCTTGTACAGAATTTCTTCACCCGTTAGCAGTGGGCTAGGCATGACATGTGGCACCTCTAACTGGCAGAAAGCTGTTATACACAATTTTATTTACGATACACATTACTCTGCCAATTATTATGCTGTAAGTTTCTGTTTAAACAACATGTTGTTACAAGACTAGACTTTTGGATTAAAGAAATCAAAATAACAGCGATACCGGAAGATTTTATTTTCTACTTATATTGCTAATGAAATTTTATTAGCAAAGGAAACAAGCACTTGACTACATTTGCACAGGAATTTAATTCAAATTTTTTTCTTGTCTTTGTGTAAAGGGAATACAGCCTTGTAGATGACACAGAAGTGGCAGAAAATGTTTTGGAAATAATGAGCTGGATGAGAAAACAACAAAATCTGTCTTCTGCTTAGCATTTTGGAGTACTCTGACACAGGCAGTATTTAGGAGGTAGAATTAGACTTCTGCTTGCTTAGAACATCTTGGACAACAATCTTCCAGAGGAAGCCTTGCTGCCACTTACTAAGCTGTGATCCATTGCTTGTAATATCACAGTTTCACTCTTGACAAGATACACTGCTACAGGCTGATGTCAACAGAGGGTAACGTATTCTGGGACGCAGGGGTATGGGACAATGGACCTGCCTCCAGACAGGCTCTCTCTTTAGAGTGGATGTGAGACGCAAAGACAAGCCAGGGGACGAGCCACCACGGACACTGCTGTTGCCATGCTAAACAAAAAAAGATTACTTTTTTGATGGGAGGGCGGAGCTGAATTGGTTTTGTTGCTCTAATCAAATTAATCCAGATTCTGATGAGTTATGTAGGACAGTGGAAACAAATGTTTCTTTATTTTTGAGGAAATGTGCCTACCAATAAGCTATGATTCTGCTACCATGGGTGTTCTTTCTTTCAAACGTATTTTGTGTCTTTCTTGTAACATATTCATACCGCACACTAACCTGGAATTTATCTTATCATTATTAGCAAAATATAAAACAGCAATATACTTCATTAATGAAGGGATCTGTACAGAAATGCTCTTTTTGTTCTCATTTTCACCTGCAAATTGTTCTTTTGATAAAATGTCTTTGGAAGAATAAAATGTGCTTCAAATCTTGTGAATTTATTACACTGTAACAGAAACATTATTAGAGTATTTTAATTGCATCACCTCCAGGAACTGAAGCTACTCCAACACATTCTGCTTTAAATGAAGAATTACAATTTCTCGGTAATTTTATGTGGCAAATATATTTAATCATTGTTCATCTCCAAGTAAGAGCTCCAACTAACCTTCTTCCTTCCTATTTTGCTTACGTGCACAAATAATTAAAATTATAAAGCTTCTTTACCAAAAGAATGAAAGTACTTTGGTAAATGACAGAGAGTAGTAAAAAAAAATAACCTAGGAAAACATTAGAAAAACATCAATAGACAAATTCAGTCCTAAAATAGTGACAACCTCTACAGCTAATTAAATTGCCATCTTCATTAGCTTTTGCTGAAGCTATCATTCAGATTGGTTAGGGTAGTCTTCTCACAGGTCCTTCACAAAGGTGTTTAGGGGATCCCATTTCATGTACTGACCTCCCTAAGAGCAACAGAAAATTATGGTCAACTAGAACATACAGGGAACACAATTTTCTAATTAAGAATAAAGAAAGCAACAGATTGTCAAGCACAGCTGTATAGTCTGGATATCTGAAACTGCTAAAAAAAAGAAGAAGGAAATGCTCAAACATAATTTTAGTGCTCCAAGAAAATACAGCTGATAAAAACCAATAAAAAATAGAATTTTAAAACAATGCTCATACTTCTGACTGCAACACTGAGCACATAGAGACAGATAATTAAAGCAAATAATTTTGATATTCAATTAACTGATTAGCCAGTATCTGAAGAATTCACTAGTCAATCAGCACCAGCAGCCAAATAAAGACTAAGTTAAAAAAACAAGGATACTTGGAGTAATGGAATAAGCTCCCGGGGGAAAAAAAAACTAAACCAAAACCCCCCTTTTTACAGCAGTTATTGCTAAATTTAACAGACTCTCCTCCTTCCCTCTCCCTCTCAAAGCCCACAAAAGAAAGAAGACCCAAGTTTCTTTTCAATAGAGTGACCTGATTCGGACTTTCATACAGAAACATTAATTAAGGACAACAAAGGTCCTTACTTTGTTACTTACATGAGCACAAGCTCATAAACTTTTCCTCTCAATGGGGATAATTATTGTGGGCATAAGGCAGCATTATTAGTATGACCAGAAAAATTCCTGTTCCATAGATAACTTGAGTATATCTACACTCCACGTTGCATTGCAGACATAGTCAATGCCATTTGCCTGTAGTAGCTCCATTAGCTTTTTTCAAGAACTGCATAATACAGAAAAATTGGTGCTTAAGTAGACAAACAGGAATCTAGCATAGAAATGTGTATTCAGGCTAAATAAAAAGAGAAATCTAGAGAGAGCTTCCTTCATAGTTTGTAAATTGGAAAGAGGAGGAACACATCAGGCATAATCTTCCTATTATTGCTAACATCAACACAGCTTCAGTAAAGCTAGAAATGTCATGAAAATCAGTGTAATTGGCTGGCTTAAGTCAAGTGTTATTTTTATTAGAACTGCTCTGGTCAAGAGCTATGACATTGATTTAGACATTCATCACTGTCCATTCCTCACGTACCTTGGGTCCTTTGCACGTCAACATCTGTAAAGATACAGGACACACAAAACAACAGGAATTTGCCCAGATTTTCTATAATGCTGAAATGATCATATGAAAATGCTGCAGAGGAGCAACTGTGAAAGTATGGAAGTGTTTGTGCACCAAACAATCAGAGAAAGGCACCATAAGGTGTTAAAAAAAATTAACATTACTCCTGCCTTTCCATGAGAGTTTAACCTGTGTCACAGCACAAAAGAGGCAATGAAGAGACACTGCTCTGGGAAAGGTATATGATTCATTCTGCTGCTCCTCATCTCATTTTATTTGACACTGGCTTTTCTGTTACTGAATTTACTGGGAACACATTGATTTAGTCAAACAGTATTTTTTAGGGCTAATAAAAAAAAAAATCATACTCAGATATTAGGACAACCTCTTATAGGAAGAATCTACTTTAAAGCCATGTTACATATGAACATTTTCATAGTTAAGAAGTAGAGACAAAGTCCATTGGGATTCTTCATGAATTCTGAAAGCTTGCTGGGCCCGATCTTTCAAGACCCAAGAGAACATGAAGGAAATAAGTTAATAGGACAGAATTAATTTCTTTTATTGAAAAACTGAAATACAGCATAGGATGACACTACAGGAAACAAAGTGATTTAACTCCACCAAATAGCATGTATAAATTTATAAAATGCACAAAATTCTCTGTAATTATAATCTTAAAGCCACAGTACTTCTGGCACGAGTAAACAATAGGATGAAACCAATGTCCCATTGAAGTCACCTGGGTAGGTCTAGGATTTTGTTGTGCAGCATCAGATAAGAAGACTCAGCAGGTTAGTAGGAGTTTATTACAGCAGCATAGCATGCATTGATTTAGAACTACTACATTAAAAAATTGTATTTATAAAGGTACAGGTTGCAGCTACTAATTTTATTATATAGACAGAGACGCACAGTTGCTCTAAGTATTTGCAGTTATTAAACAAAAGTAACATTACCATAAAATACAATTTGTGATACTTACATATAGGCAAGATTCTTATTTAAGGGTTAAAATTTTTCAAAAAGCAATCCAGAAAAAAAACCCAAACCTTAAACAAGATCATCTTCTGATATCTAAAATGGATCTCAAGCTTTGGAATTTATCTTAGCGCTGGTGCGTCTTATCTAAAAAGCTTAACTGCTTATGCAACAAAACCATCACATACATTCATTAAAAGTCTCAAAATACCTGGATTTACAGAAGTGAATACACTGCCCTATACTTGATGCATTTGACCCAACTTCAATATATGACAAAATGAATACTCAGATCTGACTACAGTAGCCAACATATAAAACAATTCATCATTAGTAGACAAGGCATCTCAAAAACTTCACTGCTGACATCCTGAAAATCCTTGCAAGACTGACATTAACAAGGTATAAAAGAGTTTGGAAATTTGTAGAAATACAAACAAAACTGGAACACACAACTTAAAATGTTTTCATGTCAATAGTCCAAAATACATGCAAAGAAATAAGGAACATCAAAAAGGGTAATTTCAGACTCATTGCTTTAAATGATGCAAAATGAACTGTAAATTATTTACAGGCAAACACTGTATTCTAGTTTGATATCAGAATACATATCCCTTTTTTAAAAAAATTCAATAGATTTCTAATACTGCCCACTACTATTAACATGTTAGTTGAACTTTGTTCTATTTTTAATCATCTATACTGACAGTAAGAAAGGGCACTACTTCCTACTTTACATCTAGTGAAATATTAGGGGGGAAAAAAAAAAAAAAAGATAAACTATCAAAAGAATCTTACTAGACTTCAGCAGAGGACAGATCTCACACAACAGCATCCTGCAAAATTCTGGACTCTCAAGTGAAGTCTTGGAAACTTTCTGATGTTAGCTACTAATTTTGATTTCCTTAATGTGGGCCGTATCCTATGTCCTAGTTTAGCAGAACACAAAAAGTCTTTTCTGATGAGGAAACATAACAGGCAAAGACAAAAGACCCAATACAGTGAAGCACAAAGTGAACCAATGCCATTTAGTTTGATTGTGCTGGGTTGGTTGCCTCCTTAATGTAAGACTGTAGCTGACAAACTGTAATATTTTTTTAGATGGATTATTTATGTCACTTCTTCAGGCAAAAGCAGGGCATGTTTGGAGCAATAAAGCTCATTTCTATATTGTCCAAAGACCTATCTATCTTAAAAAGAACAGAACTTGTTAGGCTACATGCTTTTAATTTTATGGCTTTCACAGTGCATTCAATGGGAGGCTAGGACTTTATTTGGGTCTTAAAGGATGCAAGCTAAAGCTCTCAAGCAGATCTGACATAAAGCCTTTGTGAAGGGTATGACCAGCACAAATACTTAGAGTGTACATGACAAATTCAAATCTTCTAGCACCCAACATTTTCTTACTGAAAAGAACTTCTTAGCCCTGATTCTGCAGATAAACCGTCAAAAGTAACAAAATTTAACTAGTGGAGACAACCTGAAAGAAAAACTCAGTGATGCGAACTCTGCCCTTCTTAAGCCTGAGTGCAGTCTTAGCTCTGAAGTCCATCACTGTCAGCTTTAGTCACTTACCACGGATCATTTAGTGCATACATGGGGTATGAAATGGCAACAAAACAGACTCAGCTGGGAACTGGAGATGCTGCTGGGAAGAAAATGCAGAGAAAAGCATGAAGGTGTGTCAAAAACCAACTATCAATGAGAGAAACAAGAATATTTCTTGTTTCTGCAACCAGTGTTTTGGCTATTGCTGAACAGAGCTTGCACACTGTTAATGCTTTCTTTCTCACTTCCACTGCAAGTAGGCTTGGAGTGGGCTTGAGGTTGGGAGTAGATACAGCCAAGACAGCTGACTCATACCACAGGATGTCATGCCCTGCAATAAATCCTCAGGGAGACGAGGAGGAAGGAGGGATGTCAGTGGTAACGACATTTTTCTGTGCAAGCAACCATCACATATGCTGAGGCCCTGATTTGCAGGAAGCAGCTGGACATCCGCCTGCCGATCGGAAGGAGTGAATAAATTCTTCTTTTTGCTTTGCTTCCACACACAACTTTTACTTTCCCTATTAAACTGTCACTATGTCAATCCATGAGTCTTCTTATAGAATCATAGAATGGTTGGGTTGGAAGGGACCTTTAAAGGTCATCTAGTCCAAGCCCCTGGAAAGCAGCAGGGACATCTCCTAGGTGAGGCTGCTCAGAGCCCCGTCCAATCTGGCCTTGAATGTTTCCAGGGATGGTAAATTTACCACTTCTCTGGGCAACCTTGCCAGTGTTACACCACCCTCACAGTAAACAATTTCTTCCTAATATCTACTCTGAATCTACTGTCTTTTAGTTTAAAACCATTACCCCTTGTCCTATAACTACAGGCCCTGCTAAAAAGTCTGTCCCAGTCTTTCTTATAGCACCCCTTGAGGTACTGGAAGGCCACTATAAGGTCCTCCTAGACCCTTCTCTTCTCCAGGCTGAACAGCCGCAACTCTCTCAGCCTTTCCTCATAGGAGAGGTGCTCCAGCCCTCTGATCATCTTCCTGGCCCTCCTCTGGACTTCCTCCAACAGGTCCACATCCTTCTTGTGTTGGGGGCTCCAGAGCTGGATGCAGTACTGCACGTGGGGTCTCCCCAGAGTGGAGTAGAGGGGCAGAATCACCTCCCTTGACCTGCTGGCCATGCTTCTTTTGATGCAGCCCAGGATGTCATTGGCCGCCTGAGCTATGAGCACACATTTCCAGCTCATGTTGAGCTTTTAATCCACTAATACCACCAAATCCTTCTCTACAGGGCTGCTCTGAATCCACTCATTGCCCAGTCTGTATTCATGTTTGAGATTGCCAGAGCCTTTCACTTGGCCTTGTTGAACCTTAAGAGGTTTGCATGGGCCCACCTCTCCAGCCTGTCAAGGCCCATCTGAATGGCATCCCTGTCCCCTAGATTATCAACCACACCACACAGCTTGGTGTCGTTGGCAGACTTGCCAACAATGGCCTTCCAGTACCTAAAGGTGTCTTATAAGAAAGATGGAGTGGGACTCTTTATTAGGGAGTGTAGCAATAGGACAAGGAGTAATGGTTTTAAACTGAAAGAGGGTAGATTTGGACTAGATATTAGGAAGAATTTATTTACTAAGAGGGTGGAGAGACACTGGAAGAGGTTTCCCAGAGAAGCTGTGGATGCCCCATCCCTGGAAGTGTTCAAGGCCAGGCTGGATGAGGCTTTGAGCAAGAAGGTTTCCCTGGCCATGGCATGTGGCCTGGAACTGGATGATCTTTAAGGTACCTTCCAATTCAAACCATTCCATGATTCTATGATTCTATGAAATTATATTGTATCTTACACATGTGACAAGTACTTAAAAGCACTGCATTCTGAATATATATATTAATTATGCCAGAACTAGCTTAAAGGTAGGGGAACAGAGAGTGATCAAGAACAGTTAACAAAAAAAAATATTTTTGCAGGAGAAACTGGTATATGGGAAAGGGGAGAATGACACATCTTTCTGTATACAACTTCAGGTTTTGCATCCCAAATATCATCTCATATACTAAGGTCATACTCTTAGACATGGAATACCTACTCACAGTTTCATGCTGTAAAAATCATCATGCTGGTACATTGTAACATATATAGCCACTTTGACCTGACAAATGAGACATCCAAGACCTGATTACATTTTCAGACTGCAGAGCACCATCTGGGGCTCTGACCCAGAGCCAAGTGATTTGCAAGATGGACACAACTAGTATGCTGTGGGGGGAGTGAGCTCTAAGCAGAGTGACAGGACCAGGACCACCAGGCTTCAAGTCACAGAATGAGTCCTTGGCTCTTTTTCAGCAATCACAAACGTACTCAATATGTCGAAGTGCCTGACCTAGATGTATCTGAACTACTGCAGGGTGCAAATATGATCTGCAGTGGCTAAAATGTCTTAGAACTATCCAAAATAGGACCAGAAGACTCTCCAATCACTGAGCCCAGTATTCTACAATTGTGAATAGTGAGATAGGACGTTTACAGACTGCCTCCTCCACAGCCACCGATCCTAAACCCCATTCCAACATCCTGAAACAAGTTTTAGGTTTGTACCAAAAGGCAAAAGCAAAAATGACAACTCAGCAAACTAAGAGGAAGGCAATAAATGATAGATAATATTGGGAAGGAAACTACGAACTCATCCAGAGATCTGTACTATGTACCTGCTTTCACCAGTTCAACTTGTGTGAAAAATTACTTCCTGGCACCAAATCTAGACATGACATTACTCCTGAGAGTGCAAAGATGACCCAGCAACCCAGAATCTGATAAATTAATGCCAAAACATTCTGCCTACTTCATCTTTAGGTATTGCAGATTTCCAATGCTTTGTGACTTCCTAAATGCTGAAGTATGGTACAAGCAAAAACTCTAATCCAATGGTATAAAAAATAAATCTTTCCTACCTCTGCCACGGTACGAATGATACTTTGAAAAGTAAGGACCTCAGACATTACCTGGGACAAGAGTTTTCTTTAGAGTATGACTTTGCTCTTATTTTTCACCAAAAGAACATTTCATTTTCTGTGTTTATAAGAAAAACAAATAATCTGACAGTCTCAATGACAGACTTTGCTAGGTATGTATGTCAAAAGGACAATCTTCCAGAAGTTGAAAAGGCACAAATACTAACTTGAAACAGATGCTGGTGTCACATTTTTCTCCTTACACTCATTTACAGAACAAATACCAGTATTTAGCTCTTCCCTTGTATCAAATGAGATTACAGGCCAAATGAGATTACATTACTTTATAATGGAAAAAAAAAAACCCCTTAACTATTGATTTCACAAAATGTGTAGCCGTACACATTATAACTGCCATGTGACAATGTAATCTAGTTCCTTGAAATAGAGCTGGAATTCTTTCAGAATCCAAAGGCTAACACAATTCTTAAACCATCACAGAATCATCATAGAGTCATAGAATGGTTAGGGTTGGAAGGGACCTTTAAAGGTCATCTAGTCCAATCCCCCTGCAAGGAGCAGGGACATCTTCAACCAGATCAGGTTGCTCAGAGCCTTGTCCAGCCTGACCTTGAATGTTACCAGGGATGGGGCATTTGCCACCTCTCTGGGTAATCTGTTCCAGTGCTTCACCACCAACTATAATGTAACTTACTTCAGTGAAATATTTGAGCAATTTTTACAAGGCATCGAGATACTCTGGTAAAAAATCCAGGAAAAGTCTTCAAAGAATACAATAATTACCTCTGCTCTCCCAGGTTTGAGCCTACATGTTTTAACCTCAGTCTTCAGTACAGCAAGACAAATGTACATCACCAAGAGAAACTGCTTTTCTAGACAGCTACTATAAAGCATGAATCCATTTCACCCACCTTGACAAAGGTTATTTGCCAACTAGTTAAAGCCTCAGATGAAAATATTTACTCCAAAGCAATCTGCAAGTTAGCTCGCAAACAACTGAACCCTTAAAACTTGAAATCTATTACCTGAACTAGAGCCTCTTAAGTACTTCTTATTTTTATAAAAGATTGTTTTCACAGAAATGTCCTTTTGTCAAGAATGTATTTTTAGTTTATTTTTAGCTTTGTTTTTGAGCATACTAATTCATGCATACTCAGTATTGAATATTCATTAATATCTTTAAAATGCAGATAACAGCTCTGTGAAAGCATATATCATCTTTTATAACATAATCAATTAAAAACTATTTTACCTGCCAAATGAAACTAAATAATTCAGACTGCTCCATAATACCACAATCAATGCAGCAGCTTTTAACCTAACTGAGAAAAATACTTCCTAATATTATGATCTTTCAGATCAGAGATGATTTTTGGTTTCAACCAGGCATATACTTATACATACAAACAGATATTTATATATAAAAGAAAACTCTTCCAATTGGGTAAGATGGTCATGTAAGAAAACAAGAATTCTCCAAATGATATGCAAAGCAAGCATACCATTGCTTCTTAAAATTTAACCTTTTTTTAACACTGGAAATATCTAGTGAAAAATCTCTAGCCACTACTCGCTGCCATTCTGACACATTCTTGTGTTCTGCATAGGCAGCTATCTGTTTCTGGGATGCCTGTTCAGGTTGTGATTAACTGTCATCAGCACAAAGATAACTGGCTCTTTGCAAGGTCATTTATATCTAGCAGATCTCACAAGACAGATCCAAGATCACGTGAAAGCTGATCTTGAGCTTCCAGTGCCAGTTAGACAAAGGAGCAGTCCACTGACTTTCATATAGTGTGAAGAAATAAATTTAGCACATTAGAGACACTTCTATGCAACGTTAGCTCAAATACTTCTGCATGATGAATCCAGAAACAGGAATGTATGGTGAAGACACCTGAGTGACCCTGCCTGGGTTCAGGCTGATTCATACAGAAACACTCAGATGGTCCTGCATCATGATTGCCTGACGGTGCAAATCATGGCATTAACTTGTATGTAGCCTACAGTGCACTCACACTAATCGTCCTGTCATGCTGGAGAGGACAGCAAAGGAACTCAGGAACACCTGCAGAATTCAGCTTGCTCCCTGACAGGCTTATCGGACATGAGTTCAGCACTGGTCAGGCCTGATTCAGAATGATTTCCTGTGCAACAATCAAAGTGCATTTTCAGCATGGTTCGAGAATCCATTTTCCTTGGGTTTTTCAGAATTTCAGTCCCTTGAAATATCCCAGGATTCCCAGTGCTCCAGACAAAGTACCTATGCTGTGCCCAGCGTTCTCAAAGAAAAACCTCTGCCTGGAAAATGTGACATACTTAGTTTTGCATCAGATCAAATTTAAATTTGAATTAGCATACCTAATCTGGTTTATCTCACAGCCCCTGGTCTATCAGGGTTTCTACCCTGACCACAGGATGTCTTTTTTTCTCCCACAAGTCTCAAAACCTCCCTGAACTGTATTCATAGGACCTATTTCAACCAAAGCGGGTAAAGAATACGCTATTTATTTCTAATTTTGTTAACTAAATTCAGTTGGTCATGTGTTTCTTTATACATGAGGTGTTGCTGATAATTTAATTTTATTTCTCCAATTTTTATTCATTAGCTGATCTTCACCTGTTTAGTTGGCTGTTCTCTTCCACTCAATCATTACTGAAAGTAAACTGCATGCCCTTGAGGAAGGGATTATTGAGTTTACTTACACCAAAAAACATCTAACACTTCTGAAGTTCTCTGAAACAAAGATGCTAGGATACTCTATCTTCTAAAGCTTTTATTGAAAATGTTGCAAATAAATTCTACAGAAAAGCTACACACTAAACAAAATGTTGCTTGCAAACCAAATGGTTTAGTATGAACTTAGCAGTATTTAAAATAAATGGTATAGTAATCTTTACAGGGAGCTCATATAGCTGTTCTGCTCTTTGCCACCACCACTGTGTATTTAGCGTGACTGCACAATGTACACTGGTACATTTCTACATTTAACTTCATTTCTGTCCTTCCAGAATGCGATATCCTTTCTTCCAATTTGTGATAGCATAAGCAAGCTTATGTACCTCAAGAAGTTAATATAATTTGTGGGCTACAAATCATCTGTGACGATGGCTATTATTTAGATATAGAGTAGTCTTTTCCAAAACAACACTACTGGAAAAAAGAATATGAAATAATTTTTTATAGACTTTAGAAGGAATGTCCAACACAGTATGATGAAACTAAGCTAAGCCAAGTCCTCCTTCTGGAGAGAACGACTCAAGCACACAAATTAGCCTTAATATACTGGCAAATCTTTTACTTTCAATTGTGTAATTGTTGGTAAACACGTTTGGCACCATTATAATTTCACATTATTGCCAGAGCAATATTCTATGGCAACTATGCAGTGTTTAAATAAGTTTGCTGTATATCTTTTGCTAATTTATCAATGCACTTACTGCTGCGGATCATGTTTCAGAAATATTTTATTCCTAACAAAAAAGCCAACAGCAGGAAAACCACTCTCATTGCTTGACAGAATACAAGAGCATAGCACGCTACTATGTAATATAATTGTTATTAGTGAGGCAGTGCAATAGCTAAAGCTATGCTAGTATTCCCAGAACACATTCTCTCTTTCAGAGCTTATTTTTCATTTTTAGAAATTCCTACATGGCATTAAAAATTTCTACAGAGATAAAATTAAAATGCCATTGACTGATGTTCTCTAAAATATGTCTGGACATTTTTTCTGCTATCAAATGATAAAAATAGAATAACTCCTATAATTTCAGATTCATTTAACAAATACTTGTAGAGAGTACTTAATTGTAATGATGATTATGATGTACTGCCATGTCCACTCAGGCTACATTTAGCACAAAAGTAAAGAGCCAAATGCAAGAGTGAAAAATTCGTCTTTCCTAGAATCAACTGAGGACTAAGTTAATCGTCACAGTACATCTTCAGACTTTAGTTATCCAATGTTATCAGCATGCAGGTCATCCAGGCACAATTACGAGTTAGGATGCTCCTATTCGTTGTTCTTGCATTACTGCATGGAAATTAAAATGTACCCCACAGAGTTAGATATGTTAGATTCTTAAGAAACACTTAAGAATCACCAGATATATTTCCCACGACATCCTTCTCTCTAAATTGGAGAGATACAGATTTGATGGGTGGACTGTTCTGTGGATGAGGAATTGGTTGGATGGTCACATCCACAGGGTACTGGTCAACAGCTCAATGTCCAGAGGGAGGTCGGTGACAAGTGGTGTGTCATAGAATCATAGAATCATAGAATGGTTAGGGTTGGAAGGGACCTTCAACGGTCATCTAGTCCAACCCCCCTGCAAGGAGCAGGGACATCCCTGACTAGGTCAGGTTGCTCAGAGCCTCATCCAGCCTGGCCTTGAATGTCTCCAGGGATGGGGCATCTACCACCTCTCTGGGCAACCTGTTCCAGTGTTTCACCACCCTCATAATAAAAAATTTATTGTTATGTCTACTCTAAATCTGCCCTCTTTTAGTTTAAAACCATTACCCCTTGTCTTATCACAACAGGCTCTGCTAGAAAGTCTGTCTCCATCTTTCTTACAGCGCCCCTTTAAGTACAGGAAAGCTGCTATAAGGTCTCCCTGCAGCCTCCTCTTCTCCAGGCTGAACAGCCCCAACTCTCTCAGCCTTTCCTCATAGCAGAGGTGCTCCATCCTTCTGATCGCTTTCATGGCCCTCCTCTGGACTCACTCCAACGAAGGGTCCAGAGCTGGATGCAGTACTGCACGTGGGGTCTCACCAGAGCGGAGTAGAGGGGCAAAATCACCTCCCTTGACCTGGCCACATTTCTTTTGATGCAGCCCAAGATACAATTGGCCTTCTGGGTTGCAAGCTCACATTGTTGTCTCATGTCCAGCTTTTCATCCAGCTCCATCGCCAGGTCCTTCTTGGCAGGGCTGCACTCAATCCCTTCATCCCCCAGCCTGTATCCATACCAGGGGCTGCCCCAACCCAGGTGCAGGACCTTGCATTTGGTCTTAGTGAACCTCATAAGGTTCATGTGGGCCCACTTCTTGAGTCCATTCAGAACTAAACAAATAAATATTTGTATTAGTATCTTTTACAAATTCCCCCACATAAATAGTACTGCACAGTTACAGAAGCTGACTTTAATTGAATAAGAACCAATACACGCTTCTTCCCACAGTACTGGTCCTCCCCATCCCAGCCCCCATAAATATTTTAAGATTTCATATATCACATAGGAGAACATTTACTTTCAGAGTTCTTAATTTTTTGAATAATGTTTCAGATTCTGTTGCTGAAAAAAATAGTCGTTCTCAAAAAAAGCCCAAACCCATTAATTTGTATAGCAGTATAAAAATGTTATAGAGCCAAAATACAAACTCGCTGACTATACTGCAAAGCAATGTATCGGTGGACATGGTAGGTTAGAATAATTCATGATTTAAGTATGGATTACTAAATACATTAAATACTTAAGATTACAAAAGCTTCAAAGCACACACAAAAGTCCATCTTAAAAATTTATGAAGACAAAAGATGGATCAGTTTTTATACTCACATCACGGAGTCAGGGTATCAATACACTGTGATTATGCACTAGCCCTCCAACTTAATTCCATTCACAGCAAATCAGTTCTGGATAATGTCTCAAACATTCCCACTGAGAGTAATTACATTGTTACAGCCATTATAAGAAGCATCCATCAAGTGAAGATGTTTTGCTGATAGGAAACAGCATGACTACAAATGACCAAAACTCGAACACTGGCACATTTTCTAGCAGGACTGTTAGAATATGAAACAAACTAATAGTTATTAAAAACAGTAAGTGTAAAGCCATACTTTCATGTTATAGGTCAGCTGATCTAACATCTAACATTCCTTTACCTCCAATCACATAGTACCACCTATACTCTTATGCTGGCCACAGCACCCTACTGAACCCAGCATGAACTGATTTGGCATAAAAATCAATACAGAACTATTTAGTTTTTGCTTTTTCTTCCTCTGTGAATCAGAGCACTATGGAATCAGATGAGACAAGAGAAGCTTTGGCTAGAATTGTGCAGGGATTTCTTTTACTCACTGTAATATGAAACCACTGCCTATGTTGCCTACTCACACTATCATTTAAACTAAAAAGATAATTAGATACTGGTATATTTTGGCACTGCCATCTGGTTCTGACTATGTATTTTCACAACTGTGCAAATTGTCCAGAAAGTAATTCACAAAACTATGTTGCAATAGCATACACTGACATGGTGATGCATACACCTTCCCTGCTGCTTACACTTGAGAAAAGCAAAACATAATTCTAGAAAAGTTCTGGTTCAGTCACAGATCCACTGTGCTAGTCCACCATTCTGACAGGTCAGCATCCTTCAGACAGCCTAAACAGACTCACTAAAAGGAATCCTGAAGAAGGGCACAAGATTCAGGACAGTACAAGTATCATACCTTTTGCTCTATCTTGTGCAAAAATCTGCCTTGGTAAGCAAGCTTTTCAAAAGGACCATGCTGTAAAGTAACAGGTACCTTGAACTCCCAGTGAGCTTACAGAAGAACATCCCATAGAAGACACATCTTGTACCATCAGGCTCTAAATCAGGAAGGCTGAGCTATTGGCATTGATAAGAAGTTTGCACTTCAGTACAAATTTTTGTTGAAACAAAATTTTGACAAAGCACTGCCTTTTTTTTTTATGAATAAATTTTACATTTAAGACAAAAAACTCATAAACACAAAAAAAGCTCAACACTATTGCTCTACACTAAAGTAGGGGGGTTCCTTAGAGAAATTCCTAAGATCATAAGAAAATACAGAGGATGTTCTTGGATAAACCATGAAAATGGCCACAATTCGCTTTTTACTAATATGTCTTAACTTACCTCTTTCTTAAAAGTAGAAACATAAAGCCAACTTAATAAAAGACACTCTTCATTCTGTGTGTTCTACATCACCCCACAAGTTCCTGGCCTCTTTCTTCAATATCCAAATACAAGTGTGGGTTCGCAGGCACCACCCTGTGTCTCTGTTTTCTACTTCTTAGATTTCAATTGTGTCTGTATATAAAAGTACTTCCCAGAAGATCCACTTCATTCTTTTTCTTCCTCTACTCACATATTTTTATGTAAGAAGTCATAGCCTCCAGACAGCCTGCTCTGCTTCACCTCACTCTCCTTTCTTCTTTATAGTCCAGCTTCAAAATAAACCACAATAGAAGCAGGGAAGGTACATGCGTTGGCACTCCAGCTCCACTATCTTTTGTTTTCTTCTTCCACCTCCACCTGCAGTCCTGTCCAACACAGCAGGAGCACGGCAAGAGACAGACAGAGAAAAAAACCTGTATTTCCTCTACTCTCTTAGGCTAAGTGGACTCACTCTTGGACTCAAGATTCACATTTTGTCAGTGAACTTCAGAAAGGTCTGTCTGTGACAGGCCTCTTCCCTCTCCACACACAAAAGACCCTTACAAAGTAGCATCTCGGGCTCAAAGGAGTGCAGAAGGTGACATGTCAGCTACATTTGGGCTATAGTTTACCAGTTGAGTGGCCTTGCTGCAGAGGTGTAGCCATTTCAGCGCACATTCTGTACATCATCTATACGGCCAGGGATGACAAATGCTTTTTACAGTATCTATTTTGGAGTTTAAGAATTGTTTTCTTCCACTGCGCTCAAAATTCCACTTTCTGCCTGCTTTTCATGAAGAATTACTTGAACGATTAAACTCTACCTGCAATAAATGATGATAAAAAGCATACTGCATGCAAAAATACAGCAAGTCTCTTCCCACAAAACATGCAAACTCCTACTTGAAAAATGACAGAAGACAAGTAGGAAAAAAACCTTGTCTTAAAGAGTAAATAAGAAGATAAAATGATGAGAAAATGCACAAGACTTCAAAAAAGGAACTGCAGCGGTCTAAAGCTTTTTGATGTGTTATCATGTGTTGCACACGGAAGGACAAAAAGAGACAAACTGCTGCCAAGAGCACAGGAAGAAGATTAGGTAGAGAAACTCAGGACAGATAAAGAGATGCTCTGAATCTCATCTAACCAGATCATTGGATTTGCTGAGATAAATGCTGAACAAAATCTGTGTTAGAAGCCAGACAAAAATCTATCTTCATAACTGAAACTCATAAAATAGTGGTACAGATAAAGCGGAACAGAGAATTCATGTAACATGCTGCTAGAGATAACATTCAGTAAGATCTTCCACTACTATTTCCCAGCACAGGTTTTACAGAAGTTCAATCTAGAGAACAGGCAGAGAGCAACTGGGAGCCCATCTCAGCATTCTGGCTGAGCAACCACCTCCTGCTGCGGCTCTCCCTTAAAAAGTGAGATTATTTCTTACTAATAGTGGATCAAGTAAAT
This sequence comes from Chlamydotis macqueenii, assembly GCF_036417535.1. NCBI lineage: Eukaryota > Metazoa > Chordata > Aves > Otidiformes > Otididae > Chlamydotis > Chlamydotis macqueenii. The sequence continues at coordinate 21,379,834 of NC_141593.1, read as the reverse complement.
CCAAGGAGATCCTCATCACATTTTGTCCCCATAGGGGCAGGTCACATATTGTACTTTGCAGCATATGCCTCTAAAATTCAGTACTGCTACATGTTTGTATAAAACTAGTTTCAGTGCACAAGTCAATGCAACATTTATGCTTAAGCTAAAGGGAATTGTGATACATTTAGAACAAAAGAAATCCAAAAGACAGACATCCACATAGTGGTTAATACCACTCTAAATACAGATATATTCCATAGATTAAGATATTTCAATCCAGAAAAATTAATCTAGTAGTAATTCCAATGCATTATTTATATCCTCCTAAACCAGCTTACTTTTAGAAACCAGATTTGTCTGTTGTGCTGTGCTGCAGCAGGGAACAACATATTGCCACAGCAACTACAAAAATGGTGTTCTGCTTTTCAGTTTAGTAGCTCCCTGTAGAAGAGATGTGATCATCCAGAATAAATTTATTTCTGTTCACCTTTTTCTCTAATGTATAAAATGAAAAATTTCTCAGACATTAGGAATTTCTTTTTTTTCCCAGAAAAGAATAATTTTTGAATTTGAAAAACAAAGTCCTGCACTGTTCTTAAAACACCATGCAAGCAGCATTAAATTTGCCTCAATTTATATGTATTCAGAGAGTTTAGTATCATGAAAATCAATTAGAAATATAAAACTCACTCAAATTGTTAGTCTTGGAGTCAGTAACAAGTCATAGAAGTGAAGGACTACAGGCTTGGAGCAAAAATTCTATAAAAGTTATTACAATACACTCTCTTCTTATGCAAAGTCTCATCTTAAACTTCCTCCTTACTGTTTATGGTGTGGTCTATCTCATAATACACACTAAATCTCATAAATATGAAAGCACTGTTGTATTCTTGTTGACATAATTGTTGAACTTCATCTGCATTGTTGAATTTTTATCTGCTACGAGTCATCTTATATAACCGCAATTTAGTCTGCTGTTCACTCCATCTGTATAATAAGAATCCACACTGAAACTGAGATGCTTCTAACTGCACACCACTGCAACCTACCTCCATGAACAGGACATTGTTTTCCTTACCTGAGAGACAGCAAGTCTCACAAATTTTTACAATCTAAGTTGTCTGTGGGCTTTCAGAAAAACTAAAATAATAGTTTCTAATATTTACAGTTTATACAAGAAAAAAAAGCATACAGAATTTCTAAGGTTCTAGGCTGTTTATCAATATTTTCTTGGAATAGCAATCAATACAACCATGGAACAGAAGCAATGATCTCTGCTATTTATTTTAAAAATCCCACTTCTTTGGCAGACAGTCAAAAATAAAATATGTATTTAACTTCATTGGGCTTAGTTTCTATGCTGTGTTGCTTCTGCCCAGCAAGATACGACATCTGCAAGGATGGATAAGGATCTTATCGGTGGCATGGCACATTATCCCAACTGTTGACCCTCAGGGTTGTAGCACTACCAGTACAACAGCACTATTTCAGGTAGAGGTGGCTGCATTTGGAGACTTTGTGTGTGTCTCTTCAGAACAATTATGCATCAGCAAGAATATTGGAAAAGCACAAAATGGTCAGTGAAAACCGTTGCCTCTTCTTAGCATACTAACCATTAAATGTGGCCTGACATAAAGAAGTAGACGATCCCCTCTCTTGTAAGATGAGCACTTAATGTGCAATAGCTCATGGACTTCTGCTATGCTAAGGTTATTCTACAGTATTTGTATATTCTATAGTATTATTTGTATATTTATATATTCTATAGTATTTGTATATTCTGAAAGTATGTTATAGAGAAGTAGCTTATTCATATCTATTTAATTTAAATGAAGGAAGATATTCACAGCACAGCCAGCTATTTTGACCAGCTGTAAAGTTATTATTATGACAGTGCAGCTACACTATATTCTAGTCTATATATTCTAGCTTTGAGATCATAATAAAAACATTTAGAGTATATACAGATACACTGAGACAATCCTAACACATTCATTTATCCAGTAGGTCCCTGAGTAATTTTCCCTCTTTTCCAAGACAGGAGTGAAGTGTTATGTGGTCTACAATACAATCCATGACAGAAGGCAGGCAGAATTTCTTCCTTGCAAATTCCTGGTAAATTTGCAAGGCTGTTTATCCCACTGGTTATTATTAATACCAAATTATGTAAGATACATATCAGGTCAGACACTGTCATCAAAAGCTGTAATAAAAAATAACAGCATGAAAAGACTGCAGCTAAAAGTAATTAAATTTCCAGAGTGCTGGGTTTTAAAGGCTTGCAACAGCAGCTCCAGATGCATCTCAGAAACCAGGAGCTTTCACATGGTATTTCCCTCAGATACAATTTCCACAGAAACCACAACTGCAATTTAACAAAGGTATGTCATGTGTTTGGGCATGAATTCATCATTCTTAATACCTTCTTGTTAATCCAGTTCATTATCAGTAGCAGAATTAATTTCATAATTACAAAAGTCACCATGTAGTAACAATAGTTACAACCGAAGCAAAAGCAAAGATACACAAGCTTTGGCTCAGAAGCTCCTCATGCCTGAAATTTCTCACTTCCTTGTATCGGCTAGTTAAATAAAGATACTGCTCCTTACTTGTAACCACGTAGCCCTGTAATGCAGTATTGCTGCTGCTAGGAACAGCCACAAGCTCCGTACCAAACTTGTGAGGCCTCAGGGCGGAGGCTGGCCATGCTTGCTCTGGCCGAACTTCCCTTGCCCTGCCTGCTGCCTGGTTTTACTTGGTTTACCTGTGGCAGCAATTTCTCTGACTGACCAGATGTCTGTGGCTAATCTGTCTTACTTTTGCTATCTCTGTATGGTACAACCACAGACAGCAGTCATTCCACGTAGAATGAGGTATTTACAACTCTAATATTATGATGCAGTGTAAAGAAATACAGGTCTGTTAAAGATCACAGAGGTCTTGAGAAATGGAGACCCAGGATGCAACGTGGAGTAGTATAGGCATGGGATCACACGAGATGGGGCACTGGAGACCCCAACCACTATGAGCCACTTCCCAAGGGTCTGTTAAAGGAATGCACTTGGGCCTGGACAGAATTAGTTTTAAGAGAATCAAACAGAACAGAGAACTGTGTCTTATATGGATAAAAGGCAGCAGATATGGTAATATGGATGTAGCATGAAGCTGCAGATCAGTGAAGAAAGAGTAAAGGTATAAAAGTGTGTTAACAAACACATAAAAATGACCTCAAGTGGATTTTGAGGTAAAGAAAAAGAAACCATCAACATGAACATCATACTCCTCCCAGTGATGGACTCCAGATGCTGGCAAGCCACAGTCACACTCCCCACCACCACCCCAAGATCTTCTGGCAGCCTGCAGACCCCACGGTGCAGTGCCACAGGCAGAACCCCAGGAACCGGGGAAGAACAACTGAGTGTGTGTAACAGTCTCAATGGCAATATTACTCTTTTTTTTTTGTTTAACAATTACATCTTGACTAAAGATAATCACACTCTTAAGATTTCAGTTATATGAAGAATAAATTACATACACAATGGGTGTTTCTTTTTTCCCCATAAACAAGATGTGAGTGTAGCACCTTGCTGCTCCACGGCCCTTAAACCATTAATACTATAGCACCATCAGTGCAATACTGCTATTTCAGAAAATCACAAATGTATCAGGCCAGGGACTGTGAACTCTGCAACTGCATGCTAACACAGAAGCACTTCAGTCTTCCTTATTTCAAAGTTTATCATGCTTTAAACCAGTTCAACCAGTTAAGTATAGAACTTAAACAGCTATGTTAGTTTGAGAACTTATCCATAGCAGGAATGGCTTTGAACACTGAAATCAGTTTCCATCTTTCCCAAACTGGAAAGGTTTATACTAATATTTGATTTTTACATATCTTACGATCACTCAAGGAAATGAATGAGAAAGGTGGTGTGGCTACAGTGTAAGCTGCACAGACTCAAAATGCTCTCTCACTATTGCACCTCTCAATCTTAATTCTGAGGATTCACATCTAGTCAGTTACTGTAACTTAATATTACTTCACATTAAATCCACTACCTTTTGGTATATATCTCAGGGTACGGGATCAGGACTGTCCCTTTTCCTCTGTGTTTCCTTTACTTTACTTTCCTTTTCCTTACTTTAAGCAACATCTCCAGGGCTTTGTATTTCCCTAACAGATGTCACAATTGAGGCCTTGTAGTTACTGCTTGCCTTCTCCAGCTCTGATTTCATTTCACCTCCTTCTCTTCCTGCTTTACTTTGGTACAAAAAATAAATAATGCTTTTAGCCCTCCAATAGCTAACTGAATCCATACACAGTATGAGGATAATTCTTATTATGAGTACCATCATAGAAAGAATGACTGAAATCCAAGTATATAAATGCATGATGAGACACCTGAAGGATTTACAGTTTAAATATAAATGTGACAGTGCAAGAAAACGAATTATAAGCCAATGTAGACAGGAAAAAGAGATAAGAAGAGATTAAGTGAACTAAGGTCACAAGTCAAAACTTTGAAGCCTAGCCCCTTCAGTACAAGACCATCAGTTGCTAGTGAACATCAGTATGGGCTTGAAAACTCAAGGCTGCAGGGCAAGATAACAATGCAGCGTCTCACCCACCTGTTTCTGAGTTCAGATTAACACCTGGAGCATGAAAGCAAACTCACTTCAGGCAAACTGACCAGTTGCCATCTTTGTAAGACAAAACTTTCATGTTTTAAAAAAGATGAAAAAGAACTGGTGATGTGTCAAGTTATAAAATGAAGCAAAAAAGACAGTATTTTTTTTCCAATGGATCAGGATAATTTCCAACAGGATACTGCAGTTTTGAAGCTGGCTACATAGTCTTCTGTTATGTAAAATGGCTGTGAAGAGAAAGGAAATAAAACTGGACGAGCCACAAATGGTATTTCTGACATATTCCAGAAAATTATTATAAGCTTCAGACATTAGCAAACAATGCAAACATACAACAAGATATATACAAAAGCAAATTTATAACAGAAACACTTCATCTTCTTAGCTATAGCAACAATAACAAGAACCATTAGTAATAATGGCAATTCCTAAATTTAAGTAGTTATTATGATACCCTAACAGTACACTTGAAACCTAAAAATCCCCCAGGAACACAAACGTGCACGCAGGCACACACACTCACACACAGTGGCAGGTGTCCCTCTCACATAGGAGCTCTCTCCCTCGCAGAGCAGAGGAAGGGAGCCTGGGTCCCTCTGCTGTCGGCAGGCTGGCTCAGTTCGCACCCACACCACAGAGCCCACATCAGGGCAGGCCTGCGCAGGCAAGCGCAACTCGGGAGCTCACACAATCGCTCCTATTTGCAATCCAAGGTATGTACTTCAGCTGAATAATAGAGTGCATTCTGCCACAGCACAGCGTTTAGGGGCACATTTTGGCTTACTGCAAGACAGAAAAATCATCTGTCGGATAAAGTTATCGCACTACAAAACAAACTTAGAGAAGCAGCCTAGGCATTTACAAAGAAATTCCGGAGTCTGAAAAGGTCTGTTCTCTCAGACTGCTCTCCAGAAAAGCTTTAATTAAAGACAAAAATGAGATGCGCAGTACCTTTAACGGAGGGTAGCTTAGAAGAGATTCACGTCACATCAGGGTTCTGCTGCATTGGAGTACTTCTTAAAACAGCACTTAAATTAAATACTTCCCATTGTCATTTATCAAAACTCTTTTCACTCCATCCACTCAGAAGTTTATGCCTTTTTCTCTTTGTGAAGTTTTACTATCTGATTGCTTAAGTATGTGTGGTAAGTATGCTAGAAATCACAGTTACCAAGTACCACCAATCAGCTTCCTACTGCAAGTACCACTGTAACAAAATGCACATTTTTACAAGGAGGGGTGTCAGAACGCTGAAGAAAAACAATGGCAAGTGGAACTTGCAAGAAAATGGAGGATACCTAGACTGCCACATGAGAGGGGAGCTGGCACGAAAAGGATTAGCATGGCAGAGAAGCATCCGCTTCTGCGACATATCAGACTGTACTGAGGATGCGATTTTCTAGATCCCCATTGTCCTAGGAACATACCACAGCGATGGGAAACACATGTGCTGCTTGACAGAGTCTGAGAAGCAGGCCTGTTTAACTATTCCACGCCACGATCACAGACTTTAACCAAGGTTAAATAAATCAATGCAAAACCAAAATATCTTCCCCTCAAAACTACTATTCAAAATCAGATTATTTATTTTACATATTTTTTAATTATTTGTACTTTGTAAACTGCATGCTTTCTGATTAGACATAGCAGATTTAGCAGGTGTATTATCACTTGCTATATGAAACTTAAAAATAATGTAGGAATTTTTTAAGCATGGCTTAACAAGAAAAAGATCTGAAAGTACATTTTTCTTTCTTCACTATTATGAACTTGGAAAATATGTACAACATTTTATTCTTGAAAGTAACATGTAACAAAGATTTAAGTGGCTAGAGAGACTGCAGATGATACGACAATGCAAATGCTTATATATACTGTGCTTCTGCATCATCATTTCATTTAACAGAACCAATGAGGCCTGGAATTTTTAAAGCCATTTTAGGGACTTGGACATCTAGGAATCTTTAGACTTACTAGAAAATAAGTATTCAATATTAAGACATCCAGATCTTGGATACACTCAGTTTCAGAGAAGCGTTTTACAAAATATAAACAAGTTTTAAAAATATCACAATGCCAATTTAAATTTTTCTTTAAAAAAAACCAAAACAACCCTTTCCAAAGATGAAAGAATATATGCATGCCATACCAAAACCTCTCATAATATGTCCCAGACCCACCACGTTTTCAAGCTGGTTCTTACATTTAATTGAGAGAAACAGCCTTTCTATATATCTCTCTCTCAATCTTAAATTCATTGCTCTGCTTAGATTCTGTACTATATTCTAAAGGCCCTGTTGACTATGTAGGAAAGAGCTCGAAGTCACTTGGTGCCTCACCAGAGTGCAACCGTCTAAGGACAGCAGAATATTAAGGGTGAAAATCATTTTGGTACCAAGGACTAATGCAAGACCCATACATGAACTATTGGTCCTATTATCTTATTGCATTAAACGCAAGCCAATGAAAACAATATCTAATCCAAGCATAGTCCACTCAGATAAGCCTAGTATCTCTCAGTAAGGCATAAATATTAAATTAGACTTGACTACTGTAAAATGTAAAGCAATCACATTTAAAAAAAATATCTATGAAATAAGGTTAACATGAACTTTATATGTCACTGCACTTCATCTATGGAATATTATCACAAAAACATACCTATCTGACATGGGAATGATTTCTTGAGAAGATACTACTTCCCTGATGGAGTTAGTATGTTTGCTCTTGCTGGTCACACAGTATTTTGTAGCAGGAATTTTATCACGAGCATTTTTCTTTCAAGGCATACATATCATTAGTCTTTCTACTGAGTTTCAGAGCAAACAAAAGCTGTGTTATTAAAGATATATTCCTGGTCTTCCTCCTCTCTCCCCCATCAAAAATTGCATGACCATCGATGGTCTTTAATTTTGTTCTGCTTTAGATGGCTTGAAGAAGGAAATAATGGTTGTATAATTGATACGTATATTTCTGTTACATTTGTGGACAAAATATTTACCTACTAAAGACTAATGTTTTAAATACCAGCAATCAATTCTTTATTCAAAGAAAAGATATCTGTGTTACAATAAATAATAAATGCAAACATATTAAAATATAAATTTTTTTTAACTGTAAAGTCAAAATGCCATTACTTAAAAGCTAGGAAATAGTGAAATGCTGTAGTTTGTCATTTAGGATATTTGACTGTTTAGTTTCCTTTTAATCATACTGATTAAATTTTACTGTATTTTTTCTCACTTCAAATTTATTATTATATACCAAAAAAATAAAAAGGCCAACAGAAACTAATTATATATATCCACCAAGATTTGATTCGACACAGAAAAAAAATTATTGGGTTGAATTAGAAAAACTACATGTAGGAAGAGATCATAGATCCTTGTTTGCAGAATACCTGACTCTAGACAGTACAATGTTAAAACAGTATTAAGAGACAGCACCAACAAAGTCAGAATGATTTATAAAATCAAGCCAAACTTTACAAAAAAGTAACTCTAAAAAAAAAAAAATTTAAACACTTACTTGCTTCTCTAACCACCGTTCTCGCCTTCTTTGTTTTCTTCTCAAGCTTTTCAGCTTGTTTCTTTCTCTCTTATCCAGCTTTTGGTTCAATGAAATACTCGTAGGCTGCACAAGACCAACAGGTGTAGTGTGTTGTTCCTCTTCTACAGCACTTGTAGGTGAAGAAAGGTTCCTCACAAAAGGGGACCCATCAGCAATGACACTCCCAGAAGATTGCCCAGTAGCTTCAAAATCGCACTCGCTTTCTGTTTCTCGATGTAGTAATGTGGTAAAGGAAGTAACTGGAAACCTTTTTTGTAGTTTGTCAGCACTGGAACTGTACAGGTCCTGAACAGAACTATCATCTTTCCTATTGGACTCTAATTGCAAGCCACTTCGTGTGTAAACTAGTGGATCTTCATTTTGGCCATGGTAAATTGCTTCCGTACCACTAGTTTCATATAATGCAGGTGACAAAACAAGTCCCTCTCTGACATTTAAATCCAAACTACGTGATCTTCTGTGAAGAGGTTTTACACTGCATGCATTATTCGTAGAATAGGAAGCAGAAAGTTTTCTTTTCTGATGTAATGTCCTTAAAGGAGGACTTTTACTTTTCATCTCAAATCTAGGAGCTCTTACTTCTAGACAAAGTGCTTCTGTTAATCTTCCAGTACCATTATTCTTTCTGGCCATGTATGAAAGTCCTTGATTTTTTATTTCCAAAGCTGCAGTTACCACTTCATGGCAGGTATCCTTTCCAAAACCAGAATGAATTTTGAAGAGAGGTAAGTGTTTTCCAGATGCTTTTGCCAATTTAACAGAGAAATCTGACTGATAGTCAGTCCTACTTTTGCAGAAATGTATATTTACTAACTGTCCACAGGAACACTTTGTGTTGCAAACAAAGTTAAAGCCCCCTAAGCAGGCCTCACAGAATGGGCAGTGCAGTTTTCCAGTTGTCCACTGTGCCTGTTGAAAAGAAAAAAAAAACAAACACTCAACACATTCATCGCAAATTAATCAAGAAATCATTACTAAAGTTACTCTTCTTTATTAAAAGGGTTTACTTTTTGTTTTTCAAACACAATAAATGAGACTTCATAGGAGAAAGAAAATCCACCATAAATAATGTTCTGTTCAAAACTCTGCTTGCTACAGTGACAACTAATTCTAAGAAATCCAGAACACACATTTCAAAATGTAGGGCCTTTGAAACATGTTTTAAATTTGTCCATAGATAGAATAATACTGCAATACTAATGAAAACATTAGATCCTTTAAAGCAGCGAAATCAATTTACCATGTTAATCTGGAATTGGCAAGCAGAGTTTCTCAGCTGAGTCTTCTGAGTGCTGATAACATTTCTTGCATACTAAGTACAGTGGAAGGAGATTTCACACAAAAAGAATATAGCTTTTTACTTTGCTTACCCCATGAAAGCTTGAAATGGTACTTGTATTTTAGTATTATGTATGTAGTATTATAACATAATCTGTGTGCAGATACCATGACAAACCCTTAATACTTCATCTCTAAAGAGAGAGTTATTTTCATTATTTGTAATTCTATGGATTTCATTTCAATCCTAAACGCACTTTTTCAAAAGAAAGCACGTATTAAACATCTGTAAACTCCTACATACTTGCTCAACTATTAGTATTTTCTGTAAATATATTAATCTGCCAGCAGAAACATTTTAAGGAATAAAGTTATGCAAGTGTTTGTAGGATCAAAGCTCAGATGAGAAATATTATCAATTCCAATCACACATTACTCACTAGTCTGCCTAAAGTGGAGTTGAGCTATGAATACAGAAGCTGCCCAATCTAGTTACAGTTACAGCACTGCTTTTAGTTGCAAACGTCTTTCAAGGTAGTTTGGGAAGATTATTCCATGACTGATGCTTGTCTGATTGAAAGCTTCAGAAAATTTCAGTAAAACCAATTTTGCAGCTTCAGAAAAAAAAAAAAAAAAAAACTTGTGCAGAAAACAGATTATTTTTCACATGCAATGCTAGAAAGAGTTCTAGAAATACTTCTTTGAGAAATTTACTCTTGCCTTGTGCGTTAAAACCTCAAAATTTCACAAATATTAAAGACGTGCATTTCATTGCAACAATGAGAATCTGTTTAAATCTGGATGTGTTTTTGACTGAGAGAAGAAAAAAATTCTCAGTTTATATATGCCCAAATGCTTTCAAATCCCTGAAAAGTCCTTGAACATGTGCGGTCTCTCTCAGTTTAGATAGCTGACCAATTTGTGCATACACCATTCCCAAAGAAGAACTAAGCTGGCTCAGAGATTTACTGTAAGTCTCCCACACTCTATTTCTCAGATGTCATGGGCTAGGCATGAAAATTCAAGGAAAAGTACTTTCTAGTGCCTTTAGTGAGTCTTTCTGGCACTCAGGAACTATGGAATAGTAACCTGGATTTCCAAATGGAGAGGAAGAATGATTCATGAAGGCTATGGAAGAAGGGTAGGAGTCTGGCAAAAATGGGAATGCAAGACACGACAAGGAAGAAAAATGACATCTCTATGTCCTAGGTACAGAGTCTGGGAGATGAGATGCAGCACAAGGGAGTCTGGGACTGATTTAGCATGAATTTGGCAACGTACTGTGGAAGCATTGACTCAGTAAAAGAAGTAACAGCCTACCAGTGGAGGAGGCGGGAGGGAGATAATCAGCAAGATCTGAAAAGGAGCTGAGGGTACACAGATTTAATGATGGACTGCATAAAGAGGAAAAACTGAGAAGGGTTAGCCAAAGAAGCTAAAACAAGTGATGAGTGATGGGGAAAAGAAAATGCAGGTCAATAAAGGTCACTAGCAGCCCTACCTAGATGTGTATAATTATTGAAGATTATCTATACACTAATGTGCGCATGAAACCCAATGAGACTGGCTAAGAACAGGGACAGATGGCAAAAAAGAACTGGCTGGGAAGCAGTGGGTTTTTACAGCCTGCAAATAGAGTTTGTGCTTATGTAAAATGATTTAGCCTTTGATTCAGGAGTCATACAGGAGAAAATGACACATGATCACAAAATTAATCAGAGCCCAGGAGGAGCTGGGGATAAGTCAGAATTGTTTAAAAACCCCACACATTTAGCAATAAATCCACAGGATCTTTCCAGAGAAGTCAGAAGTCAGTAAGGCAAGAGTTCTCGGGATATTAATGGACAAGATGAATACTAAGACACCACAGGTGTTAACAGAGAACTGCATTCTCTGCTCTGCCACCAGAGGAGCACTGCTCCTCTGCAATCTTAAGCAAATACATTAAGCCGTTCCTGAGCAGCCTACGGGTTTTTGTATTTCCCAGTTCTCCAGCCTGACCCCTCTGGCCAGTTACAACTAAAGTTGAAAAGAATAATTATTAGTATTAATATCAAATCCAATTTTACTGAAATAATATAACATGCAAACAAAGTACTCCTAAAAACTGCATCCTTATGATTAGGCATTCAGGATTATGCAATTCTGTAAAGAGGAAAGATACCTCATCACCCCTAATCTTCACACAACTGCCCAGAATTAATGTTTCTGAAACAGATACAGTACTGCGTTTAATTAATATTTAATAAAATAAAACAGAGAGAAAAAAATGAAGGAGGATGAAACAAATTTTCTTAATTTTTGAATGTTTAGTTTTACAGTTACAACAATTTTTTTCTTTGTGTATCATTTTCAGGGTGATCTTGTTTAGATCAGAAATTATCTGTGATATAGTAAAACTTAAGACACTGAAGTCTAAGCAGAAAGGAATGCAGATATCATTTGCCTCTCAAAATCAAAGACTCATCAGAGAAAAACTGTAGGACAAAAGAAAACCACTGTTTCTGCTTCTTACATCTATACAACAACAGTAACTTCTAGACCTAGAATAACTTAAGTAAAATACTCAACTGAAACAATCAGCACAGCAGGAAAGTTATGAGACAGTTTGTAATCTCAAATGGGCACTTGAAACTAAAAAGCAGTGACACTGCGTTGTCATCAGACCTGGAATTTCTAGGAAGATAACTACTTTGTATTCACCTAATAGCACATTAAATAAAAAAGACATCACATCACATTCCAACAACCGATCTCTTAGCAAATCTCCAGTCCAGTTATATGGAGAAACATGCTTCCTATTATCACTGTCAACATATCCATTAGTACTACAGGCCATGATGATCAAAACAAACCAAAACGCAAAGCCTAGACAATTAATATAATTTTAAGCATTGACAAAATATGCAGAGGTGCCTGTGAGTTATTTGGACAAACGTAAGTACCTTCATCTATAAATGAGCACAAACAGAATTTATCACTTGTAGGTTTTGTGCATACATTAAAAAAAAATAAGAGAGAAAACAGCTTCTGTAAATGGTAATGACAGAAGTTACTGGGAAAAAGGTCTCTCTAATATACATGGAATTGCGCAGAAAAGTGCGTTTCAAATTTGTTCCCCTTACTTATTTCACATTTTGAATGACAAAGATGCAAGCAAAAAAGGATCTACCTTCTCAATGACACATTTCACCCACTGTGGCATGGCTTCTAAGTTCACATGCCATACATTGCAAGACTCTTGAACAGCAGCCGAAGGCTGTGATGTCTGTTAAAAAAAAAAAGAATTATTGTATTAACATTCATCATGTATGTAAGCTTTTTTTTTGTTTCAATATAGTCAGAAGTCAGCTTTCCAAATCCAGTAAATATTTTATTAACAAATGATAAAACTCAAAGATATTGCTGCATTCTTTAAGCTAAAATTCAGATAGATACTGTCAATAATTCTCTGTTTCTGAATCTAAGGATATTGGACAGACTCCACTGTGGAGATGGAGCCATTTGCAGGTGGCTGTGTTTTGTTTACAAGAACAGAAGATATGCAATTGCTGATCTTACAAGTATATTTGGAAATTTATTTCAGAAGCACTATTAGCTGGCACAATTTTCCAGTAAAGACAGGAAAATTTAAGTTCTAGTTTATATGAAGACTGTGGTCAGTACTGCACAAATGTGCCACAAATAGTTTTAAATTCATTTTCTAATGCTTGTTAGAATAACTAGCAGAGAAATCAGGCACTCCTGGCAACATCTGAGTTTTTACTGCAATGATGTGACCAACTGAAGAGAAACCAAAATCTAAAAACCTGTAGCATTTCACTAATTGATACTAAAACAAAAACAATTATCTAACTACCTTTCAGCACAGAAGTTATACAAGGGTAATTAAATCTTTTAATATGGTTTACAGTGTCAGTAAAGTTATAAAGATGGCTACAAGTATAAGAAAACTGGTGAGCGTTAAAGTCTTAAAATCAGTTGTTTAAAATTTATGAATATGGAAAATAATTGGCTCCTATGTTATGAAACTCATGGGAGTAAAAGTTTCATTATGCTGAAAACTGGAAGTGAGGCTATACAGAGAAGACAGAAGCTTTTAGAAATTCTCCAAGCAATGATAGCAGACAGACAGATCCATTTGCCAGGTCTACGCTATCGTCTTCCTCCCACCTGTGCAGAGTGCCTGTACTTCAATTGGGAAATTCTGATTTAAAGTGTTTATACTGCATTCATAACTTTAACATTTGGGTTTAAGATTTGTTCTAAGATTTTTCTCTTTCATCCATATTTCAGCTATGTCTTTGAGGTCTAAAATTCATCACGAAAAGTCGACATACTGAAAACATTATTCTTCTCATCACAGTACAATCTTTGCTACTCAGTGTCTTAGGAAGTAGAGTTAAATTACGTGGGTTTTTTTTTATCTGCTATCTACATAATTGGAGAAGAAGCTACTTCAGTTTTGCGCACAATGATGGCGGATTTCCACTGTCAGTTAAAAGCTCCATTACAGGGCATGGACAAAGATATCTCCCTCTTTTCACTACCTTTTTTCCCTGAAAAGCATTGACGTTTCCACACCACCCCCCAAAAAAACCACGTCAAACCATGCACAAAATAAAAACTCAAGTATAAAGCATAAAAAAACATTCTAGAACCCCAAGCTCTGTAAACCAAGTGATTAAAATGCCATTTATTAATAATACTAATTATATCAGGATCTTAAAAAACAGTAACCTGTACTGGTTATACTCTTCTCCAGTGCCAAAAAGAATGTTGTTGCATTTCTAGTGTATTAATTAGAAACATCAATAGTTTCCCCTCTATTTGTTTTTTTTTTTTGCTTTTATTCAAGACCATAGGATGTAAGCACAGTCATCTTGGCATATTTGGAAAGACTCTAACTCTTTTTGATAACTAACTGTCATTAAGAAGCAGCAGGAAATATTCTGTCATTGGTTTATTCTGTATGATTATGTTTCTGTTTATTTTAATAAAGATGATGTAAATTACTAAGTGGTATTTTAGCCTGGCAGAACATCCTCCCACTCAGGGCAGGCTAATTTTCTGAACTATTCTTGTGCACACACTATCCCTCACTTTTTCAAAATGAAGAGGAAAAGTTTCTGATGTAGGAATATTTGACACACAATTAACTACTGCAGTGGAATTTAGCAGCAGTATTTAAAACACACTTTAGAAACAGAGTAAAACCAAAAATGACTGCATTAAAACTGTCAAAAACAGAATGCATTTTTATATGAAAAATGGTAACACTATATACTCTACACAAGCTAGTAGTCAAATGTATCACAAATACCAGCTTTCATATGGCAGAACACAAAGGTGATCACTGGCTCCTTGGCTTCACTAGCATTACTGTTCACATTACTCTCTATGGAATTGGCCGTATTTTAGTACTTATCTCCATGGGAGATGAATTACTAAGTGAGGGCAAGTCTAATACCTCTCCTTTATTTAAAATCAATCACACTGGAAAAAGTTAAAAACTCCCTCCAGATGCTATACTTACTGTGGATGGTTCTTTTCCATGACATTTTGCAAGGCAAACAGAATTTGCTATATATTTTCTACATCTCCAGCAACGTAGAACATCAATCCCCTGGTTACTCATTTCAACTTGTGATTCTTCAGCTCTGTATGTCTATCTGTAAAGACCATAAAACATAAAATTCAGTCACCTGTTGAAACCACACGTTCTCCTCTTGCAAGGAAAGTCCCTCACTAGTCTCTTCTCTGTAGAAGAGACTAATACTTTATTTACAAACATTCTCTAACCTTGTATTGCATGCCACCCAGAGATTTTAAATAGCAAAGCAAACTTTTTTTTTTCACTGCCAGGTGGCCTAGAGAACAAGAAAGCAACAACAAAACAAATTAAAAAAATAAACCAAATTCCTCATGTTTAGGCAAAAGACAAGAGAACTCCAGTCTTCCCAGAACATGTCCATAGAAATAAGTCATTGCTATCCTACACATTAAATACACACACATACATATATGTGATGCCACATAACAAAAACGAATGCTGACATAAAACCACAAAAGACAAAGACTGTTTTCTCAATGAGGCCCTAGAGGCTTGCTCCCTTTAATTATTTTGTGTGGGAGGATTGGTAGTACTGGTGCCTTAGAACTTTTCGCAGACCTGAATCGACCTCCTTGGAAAACAGAGACCTAAACTGAGACAAACAGAGGACAAGACAAGTATTTTCCTCTCTTTGTGCCTTGCTGTGTTCTGATGTCTGTCTGGTCTTCTTTAATTTATTTCCTAAGCCTTTCCTTTTCACTGTGCTTTCTCCAAAGGTCCTCCAGCTCTTCTTTCTATTTGCTTCCGTTCCTACCTTCTTGTGCTAGTTACATGAAAAAAGTAAGATAATCTTTTAAATCTACACACTCAACTCAAGCACTATGCTAGGGGTTATGCCTACTCACAGCGCTAAAGTGACAGTGCTTACTGTCAGGAAACCTTGGGCACAAAACTTAAAACCAGTGTTAAAAGAATCTCTGTTCTTCCACAGTCCAAACATCTGAATTTGCAATTATTTCAACAATTTAATTTTTATTTAGTTTTCAATAACTAAAGAAACTCTGAGGTCCTCAATACAGGCTGTCTGAAGAACAGTTTGGCTTATTGAGCCAATGCAGACTTTCACATTTTCCCCATTTCTGCCTTTCCCTTTCCTGCCTTGTTCTCTGAATTAACCAAAGACTACGAAACAGACACACAGAGGTTATTGATTATTTTTCATTTATATCTGAGGTCTTCTTTCAGCAGATTTCCTGCTTTTTCTAGATATGTAAACAGTCTGAAATACATTTTGACAAGGAAGAACAGAAACAATGTGTGCATACATTAGACTTCTAGCTCAAGTGTACATGCAGCTTTTAATAGCCAGATCCACGGTAAGCTTACAAAGTGAAATTAAGGCAAATATTAAATCTTTTCTTGCAATGTCACAATAAATTAAAATGAATTTTTGTTAAAATTCCATTAATGTATTTTAACATAAGATAGCCAAGGAAGAGATAACGGAAGAGACACTTAGACAAAAGGCAGAATTTGCACTGCAAACTTGTCTTGTTTGTGACAAAAATGTGATGATTCAAATGCCTTGACATAAGCAGAATCTCTCTCAACTTTTTTATTAACCTTGCTATGTCAATGCTGCTCCTTTCTGTACCAGACACGTTTTGAAAGTGGGATGTATAATGATGCTAGACCTTTCTATGAACAACTGTAAAAAAAAAAAAAAAAAAAAAAAAAGGTAAATTCAGGCTGTAAAAGATTTTTACAAGCAGTGTGCATCACTTTGCTGTGATAAATGCAGCATTAGACTTCACAGGGTATTGAAAGAATGATTACCAGTTATGAATTTGTTTGCATCGCACAAACACCTTAAAGCTGTTCTAACTAATTTATTCTTCACAATTTCATAACACACTTCTAGAATGAATTTAATCTTACAACAGCTCAGTGAGAAACCAAATCTACGACCAACCAGGAAGGACCGAAAGACTTTTTGCATAAGGCTAGCTCAGACATGCTTTTCAGGTACAGCCATATCCACACCTACTAAAATACATTCTTGAAACACACTACGGTTAGTGATATACATCTTGCACATCTTATATGCTGTATCTGTGTATTCAAATGGTATACATTTAACCTCTGTATACATTCTGTTCCCCTTATGCTAATTGTTATAGAAAAAGCTGTTTTGCTATCTGTTGAACAGCTGCTTCACTTGAGGCTGATGATCCTTACTGGAGCAGGGTATAAAACAATTGGTGATAAACTTCTGAACCAACAGGTAAAGGACTGATGGATAAATGCACTTGCTATATGTAAAAGACAAAAGTTCAAGTCATGCAAACAAAGGCTGTCTAAGGATCACTGGCATCTGAAGTAATGTAAACATCCCCCTCACCTGAACAATATCTAGCAAGCAGTTTCACTGCAAAATAAAAGCTCTTTTTTTTTTTATTTATACACTTCAAAGGTTTCCTCTTAGTTCTGCATATACCTTTCATTTAAAAATACACTTTCATAAGAGAAGTTAATGTATAATATGTAATACACATAATAACTCGCACAGCACAGTTTGTATTTTGTGTAACCAAGACTGCTGATAGTGAACTACACGGAAAAAAAACACTTCAAAGTGCAAATACTTTTTAAGGCTATATTACAGTAGGTTGAAGTGTTCTTCTGGTCTAGCAGAATTCAAAATTCAATTCTGTTAAAATTCTGCATGTATGTGCCTTTTGTGGTTCTTACAGAGGACAGAAGAAATGCTACAAATGCACACTAACACATTGCAGAGGTTTCTACATCTGTCATGCTAGAAACAGCATATTAGACATTTCTAATTTGTCACATAAGCATTCATTTTTATTTTGATTTGCACATAACTTCAACTGGAACTCAAATAAAAGCATATAAAGACAAGATTTTAAAGTGTTTTTATCATTAAATGCAATTTAACCATAGTGTGCTGGATGTATTTTAGTAAGTTCTTATTTGTCTTATTTTGCATCTAAAACTATTAAAAGACATCTTGTTCCCACCTTGCTTTGTCTTTCAGCAAAAAATGCCAACATAAAGATTCCAGTTTGGCAGTCAGAAACTAGATACTGTGACTCTCAGCGGGCCTTTTTAGCTTGGCACTGGGCCATGTTTGTTATGGCTACACTGCTTTCAGACCAGCTGCTTTGTGTGAGCTCATGTTTCCCTCCAAAATAGCATGTAGACATATCTGAGTGTTAAAAAGCCTATGCTCCTCTGTGGCTCTTGTTTTATGTCCTTCAATGTTCTTCTACGATTCACTCCCAGAAAAGCCAGCAGCAGAGGGTCCTAAGAGTTCCTTCTCAAGTGAAGATTCTCAGTTCCCTTTCTTGAAAACCATTTGTCTAACCTTCTCTTACAGATCTTGACAGAGTCTTGACAGCGATTTCACAGCCTTTCCAAACTTACCTTCTTATCTTCTATTATTTTAACATTTCCTAAACATCCAACCTGAATTTTCTTGCAATTTCCCTTATTTGCTGTGAATACAGAGAACAAAATGGCTCCTTTTCCTCTGTGCAAGAACATTTTACAATTTTAAACACTTATTATATATTAGCTCCCCTTCAAACTTACCTTTGGGCTAAATAAATCCAGTTCTTTCCCTCTTTCCTCACAGATCACGCTTTCTTGATCTCCAACTGTCACTGCTATTTTGTGAACTCTTTCAAATGGGTCAGCTATTCTTGCACAGCAGCGTAGAATAAAAATATTACAAGTAAAGAACTAAACACAAAAACCTACATTTCTGTTGAAAACCTGGTCTAGAACTTCTTTTCAGCTTGCCCCTCACCTCCAAATGCATAAAAACAAGATAATGAGTACAGGAGGACAAGTGCTTCTCAATGCCTTTTTGTTAAAAAGTCACCTATTTATGATCCCTTCAGAACACTGCGGCCATGAAGATTACAATAATAATAAGGTTGCAGCAAGAAATTAGGGCACAGGGACTTCAGCATTAGTTACTGGGAGTCCTGAAAAAATATTAGATGAGTGGTAGCTTTGAAAGAGGATGACAGAAAGAAGCTAGATGAGCTGTCCTAGCCAACAAGTGTCCCTACCAGAAGTTCCTGTTCCCAGAAAGGGATGAACCGAACTGACACTTTGCTGGACAAAGAAACAATAATGGAAGGCATTCAGGTACACATAAAAACTTGCTGCTAGCTTCTCAGTATTTTTCCTTAAAGAGGCACTTTAAAAGGCATACATAACCAGTGTTTCTCAATAAAGTAGCACTTAGATGGGAAGACAGAAAATATAAAGAACTGCCTCCATGCTGCCGGAGAAGCAAAGCAGCAAGATGTGTGAAGAGCTGTGCCGTCTGCTCCTGTGCTAGCTCCTGCTCGATCGCGAACTGCTCTTCCAGTTCAACCGCTGTTGTGAGACCAGCTTCCGTACCACGGACCACGGGCTGATGAGAGAGGGCGGCCGGCGTGCGATACTCTTCCTCTTGTAGCAAGAGTAGCCCATGGAATTAAAAAGCAGCTAACATAAAAACGGGAAAGAATGTTACTTGCAACATGTGAGTTAACTTGCTACAAATCCTACGAGTCAACAGGTTTACCAGATACAGCAAGGGAACGCGGAGTGTTTAAACTGCTTTGACAGGGTTCAGACCTAACAGGTCTACGGAAGAGCGCGGATCGGCGCGTAATCTCCGTCTTACCCCACATCCCGCAAACCCGTACTGCCTGTTTCACGCTCTTGCACGTACGAACACTAGCTGTTGCACAAAATAAAGGACTAAACAAGGGAATAGGAAAACGGTGCCCACGTCCCAGCGTAACACGAGCTCCGGCCCGCAACCCCTTAGGCAGCACGGCCGCAGCAGCCGCCCCCGGCCGCCCCGCCGGTGCCCGGACACCTCCTGCGCCCGCCCGGGCCCAGCCGCCGGGCACCGACGAGCCCGGCGGCCGCCCCCAGAGCACCGCAGGGAGGGCTGGGCTGGAAGCCGGCGGGCTGCCGCGGCGCTTCGGGTGCTGACAGGCGGCAGCGGCGCCGGCACCGCTAAGTTAACTCTGAGAAGTCGGGACGGTCGCCGCCGAGCGCCGCAGGCGCCAGGCTCGCCCCCGCCCCGCCCCGGGTCCAGGCAGGTGTCCGTACCTCGGCGCTCACCCCACGCCCCCAGCGCCCCGCGGGCTCCCAGCCCAGGGCCCGGCCCGGCCGAACGGGCGGCGGCGGTGCCCCCCGGCCCCGCTCAGCTTACCGGGCCGCGCTATGCCAGGCTGAGAGGAGGAGGAGGCGACGCCGCTGGGGCGAGCGGGCGGGCGGGGAAGGGGTTGCGCAGCAGCAGCTGCTGCTGCGGCGAACGGGAAGAGACGGGAGACAAACGGCGACGGAAAGCGCTCCGCTAGCGCGGCGCCGGCCCGGCCCGGCTGTGGAAGTCACACCGGGCCAGGGCAGTCCTCTCGGGCGGCTGCGGGAGGTCGGGCCCGCCGCCGGGTGCGGGGCCAGCCCTGCCGTCGCCGGGGAGAAGGGCAGCGGCCGCGGCAGCCTGCGCCGTGCCCAGGCCTGCGGGTGTCACGTCCTCTCGCCTCCTGACTGGCAGAGAGGGAGGCGGGGTGGGGTCAGCCCCGGCGGCGGCGCGGGTGGGGAGGCGCGGCAGTCAGTTACGGGGAGCCGAATGAAAACTTTTCAGTAAAAATTGGGAGAAAAAAATAAGTTTCCTCCAGGCCCAGAGAGCTTACAGTTAAAGAACGGCGCCAGGGACATCAGAGGGAGCAACAAGTGCGAGCAGGCAACCACGCACTGGGCAGGGTGTCAGCAGCAGCCGCTGACTATTTTGACAGGCAGCACGGGCAAAGAAGAAGTTTTAAATGAAATACGAGGGGAAGAAATGAAGTACACGTTTCAACCTTCCTAGGGAATTGCTTCAAATCATGGAGGGCTGTATGGGAGAAAAAGCAGGCATACCGCTCTGAAGGCTGTGGGCAACGCTGCGCAGCGCGCTGGGCCCCTCGCTGTTATACACGATATATTCCTGGGTAGTGAGTAAAAGCTGGTCAACTAGATGGGCTGTGTTTCCACCTCAGTCCTGTTTTGGCCTGATCAGGAGCTAACACGTGCTGACCATCTGCTCGTAGCTGCTCCGCTTGAAACGCAGGAAGGGACTGGAATTACTAGAGGAGTGTGAATGTAGGAAAGGCTGAAAGGTTGCTGAGGAAAAAAAAATAAAGAGTCTGCCCCCACTTTTTAGCCTGTGGAGGTGGTTTGAAACACTGAAACCTTATTTCACTGCTTCTCCTACATTTATGATATCTAATTTATGTGATTTTTCTTACATTGATTGTGGGTCAAGACAAGGATTTGTTATAAGTTGGGTATTTTAGATATTCTGAGATTCACAGTAAGATTTGGGGTCTCATGGATGCAGAAGTGCACTACCACCATTTATTTCCCAGTGTTCTCATTTACCTGATTTTTCCCTAATTATTGCTCTTTGCTACCCTGTTATTCTAACAGACTGCCTTGTAATGGTAGAATTAGTTAGTCTGTTTTTTCTTGGGAGAGGTCATAAGTTTATTCAGTTCCTGCTGTTTAGAATCCTATTCATCTGAAAAGTTTTCAAACAACAGTGTGATACAAATATTTTAAATAACAATATAACAATATTCATTCAGAAAGCCTTATGTTTTTCAGTAATTACAGCTAACTGAATTGCTTCATACTTAATAAAAATTAAAAATAAAATTTGCTAAGAAGTCTAAAAGTATCTTTTATATCCTTCAGAAGGGACATAAAAGAGTTTGGTTTATTTCAGTGGTGCTGTCATTCAAAGTTTCTGAACAGCTCTGCACAGTAATTTCTGTTTGGTGAAGTTTTAGCTTTTATAAGAGTCCAGCATCATCTTCTGTTTTACTGCTGTCTAAATTGAATAATTGCAAATATTTTTTTTATTCCTCTATTATATAGTTTAAGAAAGCAGTCTGAAATTAACTCCTTTTCTAGAATTATGAATTTAACTTTTTCAGTAGGAATTGGTAGAAAGCAGGGAAAGTGTGTTTCACTCACTAGTGCTGATACCTCCATGTAACAGGCTTGTTCTTAGGCTGAGATACAAATAAATTAGTTATCTTGTTAAACTGAAAATTATTTTTAGTGTATATGATCATTAAAACAGTTTAGCTTTTAAGCAGTGTATAAATGTATATATGCTTGATTTATTTAATCTTATTTCTTACAAATATTAAATAGATAGGAAGTAGGGAGAATAAGCAACTTGTCTGACTCCTGAAGAAAACAGTGTAATCTGTTTTTCTTTTTAGAAGACGCCCTAGGTTAAGGTATCTCATTCTTGAGAACAGATCAAAATATTAATTTTATAAGACTTACTTAAGTGGGCATGTACTGTAACAAGGTATTTTTGCATAAATAGTTATTTACACAGATTTTGCAGTACATTACATTCTTTTTTATTTTCTGTTAATGACATTCTGAACTCTTTTTAGCCCATTAAATTGCTGGAATTTATCAACAAAAAAAACTTGGTGTGGTGAGTTGACTCTGGCTGGACACCAGGTGGCCACCAAGCTGCTATCACTCCCCTCCTCAGCAGGACAGAGCAGAGAGAAAATAAGATGGAAAAACACTTGTGGGTCAAAATAAAGGCAGTTTAATAGAGTGAAAGCAAAGGCTATGTGTGGGAGCAAAGAAAAACAAAAGATCTTTTCTCTACTTCCCATCAGCAGGCGATGTCCAGCCACTTCCCGGGAAGTAGAGCTTCAGTACACATAGCGGTTGCTCTGGAAGACAAACTTAATAACAAATGCCACCCCTCCTCCTTTCTTTTAGCTTTTACTGCTGAGCAGATGTCATATGGTATGGCATATGCCTTTGGTCAGTTTGGGTCAGCTGTGCTTGCTATGTCCCCTCTCAAGATCTTGCCCACCCCCAGCCTGCAGATAAGGGGAGAATGTTGGAGAGACAGCCATGATGCACTGCTCAGCAGTAGCCTAAACACTGGTGTGTTATCAACACCTTTCTAGCTACCAGTACAAAGCACAGCATTATGAGAGTTGCTATGGGGAATATTAACTCCATCTCAGCCAGACCCAATACAATCTCCACCCCATATTCCATACCATTTGTGTCATGCTCAGGTCCCACGTAGTTTAATACATATATATATATATATCCTCTAACCATTCCATTGTATTTAATTCTCATTAGTGAAATCCCTTCTTACCAACACTTACAACTTAAACTACATACTTAAACCATCTTTATGCCCAACTTACAGATTTCTACATTCTCATTAACTACTATCCCCTGTCCTTTAACAGATAGATATTACTCTCCTATTCCATGGACTTCCTCCACTCCTGCACATGTTATAAGAACAGGCTATAACTTGGGCCCCATCTGTCAAGATGAGTGCTCAGGACAGGAGAAGCAGTATGTTTGATTGTTGGGTACCAACTCCAGCTTGATTTGGGTCATAATTGGACTCATCTTGTTCCTTGTGAAACTTGCTCTTCATTGGTTCAGGTAACTCCTGCTACATTGCTTCCTACAACATACAACTCACATCACAGGTTATTTTTCCCATGGGTATTTTTCCCGCAAAATTAAGTTTTGTCAAAGCACACACTGGGTCTCCCCATCCTTCTGCATTACCTACACCAGGTCCTTGAGCGAAGACAGTCCCTCAAATGGGTTTGCCTTTTCCCGTCGGAGGAGCAATCCACACCGCCTTCCCCAGCCACTTCCTTATGTGCACTACAGGGACCTTATATCCTCTTACAGTACGTAGAGGTTTTGTCTGGGTGGGACCAAGATGGTTAGCAAATCTTCTAGTGTTAACCAGCCAAATGGCTTCTGCTAAATTTGTATCCCAGTGCTTCTGTGCCCCATTGCCCAACACTCTTAACATAGTCTTTAGCAGTCCATTGTATCTCTCAGTCTTTCCAGAGGCTTGTGGGTGATAGGGGATGTAATACACCCACTCAATGCCTTGTTTCTTTGCCCAGGAGTTTATGAGGTTATTTTGGAAAAGAGTCCCATTTCCTGATTTGAATCTTTCTGGGGTACCACGTTGCCACAAAATTTGCCTTTCAAGGCCTAAGACGGTGTTTTGGGCAGTGGCATAGCCACTGGGGTATGTTTCTAGCCAGCCAACCACCATGGTGCGTTTTGGAGCTGACTGGCATTGGCTTTAGTGGACATAGGGGAAGCTTCTGGCAACTTCTTGTAGAAGCCACCCCTGTAGCCACTCCTGCTACCAAAACCTTGCCACACAAACCCAATACACCTGGTATATAATAAATCAATGGGCAATAACTTAATCTCTAAATTACTTTGGAGTTAGCTTTTTTATGTACATGTTCCAGTTTAACTTATGTAATTAAAATGTTCCATTATGAAAAACTTACTTGTCTTACACTCAGCGAATGATATCCTCATTCAGATATTGAGGACATAATTAATTTTGAGGTAATTTCTAGCTTTACCTTTTGGAAAATTATGTTATTTATTTATTCTGAGTTGAGAATTGTGGTCTGACAGATGCTATGTTGTGCTTGGTATTTGCAATTTAATGGCATAGCTTGGTATTTGCAATTTAATGGCATAACAAAAGCAAAACAGGGGACTTTGAAGCTTTATTTTTCTAACATGATGCTGTGTTCAAATACTCTTTGTTGTAGTCAAAGGAACCTCCTACACTCATGCCTGATTATGCATAATATTTTTACTATTACTGAAATATAATGCCTATTAACTCTCCTGCCAGATCTCACAGAGATCCAGAATTCCTTTGTAGTTGTATAGTAATCTAAAATATGTAATATAAAAAGATGCTACAGTAAACAATGTTTTAACTTTATTTATTTATCTGTTACCAGATTCTATGTAAGTTGTTACCTCACTACATTTACCTTGGAGCCCCTTTTGTAATCCTTGAACTTAAAATGGGTTACACCTGTTAAAATGACCATTTTAGTTGCTGAAACTAATACTGAACTGGAAACTCCCTCCTTTAGTGAGGTGACTCAGGGCAGCTATGTCCCTCATGGAGTCAGTGAAGAGTGACATTCCTTAAAGGGTGATTGTCTGTACCAGCACTGAGCAGGATCAGGGCAGCTATGTCCCTCATGGAGTCAGTGAAGAGTGACATTCCTTAAAGGGTGATTGTCTGTACCAGCACTGAGCAGGATGCTCAGATGGGGAGATCCTGGCCCCACAGGCAGAGCCTGGTCCTGGCTGGATGGGGAGTGCTTGGGAAGCGTCTGAGCCACGGGGTCCAGGAGGGTGTCCTTCCTGAGACACCTGGGCATTTCATCCTCCCCCACCCGGGATATTGAATGACCATGGCCTTGCTTCATTTTGTGACATGTGACGCCCACTGTGGCGCCAGCGAGGGGGAGCAGCTCCTTGTCCTCAGCTCTCCACAGCCTGCATCAAGCAAACATGGCTGTGAAGACAGAGTGGAGCTGCCCCATCTGCCACAACACTCAAGATGATGTAGCTTATGTGACCTCCTGTCTCCATCAGTTTGGTCTGGGACTCATTGTGCTGTGGGCAAAGGGGAAACCAAAGGGGAGTGCCTGCTTTGCGAGCAGGCTGTCAACACCATCATTTACTGTGATCAGAGGACAATTTTTTGGAGATGTTTGTTCAACACCCTCCATCAGTTGCTGGCCACATGGATGATCAGGGGGCTCTGGGGCCAGTGCTCAGGACTTAGGTGGCTGGCTTCCAGCCCAAGGTCTGGGCGGGCCTTTTCTGGGACTGCTCAGACATCATCAAGCCCCTTCTGCCTGGGCTAAACCAGGTGCTGTACAGGCCCCGCTGGTGCAAGGTGGCTGCGAGGTGGCTGCAGCACTGGCTACCATCATAGTAAATCTGTGGCACTATGGTCTGGAATGTCACTATCTGTGAAACCAGATAGTGACATTTATGTGCCAGCTCATCAATGTCACTG
This sequence comes from Chlamydotis macqueenii, assembly GCF_036417535.1. Classification (NCBI taxonomy): domain Eukaryota; kingdom Metazoa; phylum Chordata; class Aves; order Otidiformes; family Otididae; genus Chlamydotis; species Chlamydotis macqueenii. The sequence goes on along the minus strand of NC_141593.1, from coordinate 21,353,843 downwards.
GAGATGGGTACAGTGAGATCCTCCAGCAGCTGGACCTCCTGGTCTCCTATGCTGCCTAGGAGGAGGAGGACAGCCCCATGGCCACTCCTGGCCCTGCTGCCTCCCAGGGAGCAGGAGGAGCCGGGGCAGGTGGTGGCATATCCCTCTGCTGCTGGCCAGGACAGGGACAGCTCACCTTGGTGGCCCTGGTGTCCCCCGAAGAGGATGGCCAGCAGCTTCCAGACCTGTTCAGCCCAAAAGAGGCCGTGCCTCTGGCAACACTAAAGTGCCCCAGAAACCAGTGAAACCAGTGCTGGGCCAGCAGCTGGGGCATGCACTGGCTCTCGAGGGGACTTGGAGGCACTTGTTAGTTATCTAATTATAAAAGAAGAAAATAAAACTATGAAAACATGGCCAGCAGGTCAAGGGAGGTGATTCTGTCCCTCTACTTCACTCTGGTGAGACTCTACCTGGAGTACTGTGTCCAGCTTTGGAGCACCCTACATAAGAAGGACCTGTTGGAGTGAGTCCAGAAGAGGGCCATAAAGATGATCAGAGGGCTGGAGCACCTCTCCTTTGAGGACAGGCTGAGAGAATTGAGGTTGTTTAGCCTTCTCTGGAGCAGAGAAGGCTCTGGGGAGACCTTATACCGGCCTTCCAATACCTAAAGGGGGCCTACAGGAAAGACAGGGAGAAACTCTTTAGCAGGGCGTGTTCTCATAGGACAAGGGGTAATGGTTTTAAAGTAAGAGTAAATTCAAACTTGATATAAGGAAATTTTTTACGATGAGTCTGGTGAAACGCTGAAACAGGTTGCCCAGAGAAGTGGTAGCTGCCCCATCCCTGGAAACATTCAAGGCCAGGTTGGATGGGGCTCTGAGCAACCTGATCTGATTGAAGATGTCCCTGCCTCTTGCAGGGGGGTTGGGCTGGATGACCTTTAAAGGTCCCTTCCAACTCAAACTATTCTATGATTCTATGAAAAAGTATGACCTGACATGTGAGAGGGAGACAGCTGGGACAGTGTGGAGAAGATGACTGACTTCCATTAAAGAGACGTAAAAAATTGCTTTTGAAGCAGCAGAATAGCAGAATATCATAGAAACATTAAGAAAGGTCACTTAGGCCAGTTGCTACTCAACCATTACCACAAACACTAAATTAGGCCAGTCATTGCTGACTAAGCAAATTCCCTTGCTAAGGGATTTCTGCATTTCTCGAGAAAACAGGAAAACCTTGGCTCTAAGGAAATTAATTCATATTTTTGCCTTTCAAGCATCACTTGTAATAGTGGAATAATTCTTCAGTATCAACGTGCAGCCTGGATGAGAAACAAATTTCCAGCAATTATCTCCCTTTTCCATAGCAGATCACTGTCAGTGTTGTTACTCTGTGGGCACCAGTGTGAGTCTCAGGCTTTTACAGGGTTGAAGACCAGATCTTTGTACATAACTGGCTTGCAATCTATGGCCGAGACACAACCAGGGAACCTAGTCAGAGTGGAGACTTGGGGAACTCCACTCACAAGGGGACAGAGGAAGCCAAGAAACTCTGAGAAGCAGCTGTGTAAACTGGGCAGCCCAGAGCCCTGCTGCACTGAGGTGGAGGCTGCAATGGGCACAGGGGTTACAGACCAAGCGCAAATTGGGGTCTTCTGTGCAGCAAACTATTCTGGCTCAAACCAAAAGTTTCTTAAAGCTGAGCTTTGTTTGAACATTTTGTAACAGAAAGTTGAAACTGTTGTCAGCCCTGAAATTTTCCAGGCTGGAGGCTGACAGAACAAAAAGAAATATGGTTAGAAACAGAATTTTCTGTCACAAAAGCCTATGGACAGAGCAAGTTCCAAACATTCAATGTATTTCTTGAAGGCAATTAATTTGTTCTCAAACCTCCTTCAGTTATTGAAGTACCAAACACTCAAACACTGTCCTATCAGGTTGCCAAGAAAATGCAGGGAATGCCATTCTAGCCTGAAATTAGGTAAAACACTTACAAAGCTAAAGGAAGTTTTATTCCTATAGGCCTTTGTATAATTTCCATCTAGAGCCCTTCCTTGCTCTATTTTGCTTTTCAAAATTTAAAGAGACAATTCCCATGCTGTCTACCACCTGCTGGGGTGCGATCTCTTAATTTGCATGAATAAATCCTGACGCAGTTTGGAGCCCACAACTGTCTAAAGCAGCAGATGAGCTGACTCTGTTTATGAGAAGCTTTTTAGTTCGAATGACTCAGCTGATTGTAATAGTGCCTGCTGATTGCAAACATAGAGTACTGGCATGGGAAAGAGGTAGAGCCTGGGTGCTGTGGGGACTACAGCTAATACAGAGCCTCACAGTGTTCCAAGATAGAAATGACAACAGGATGAAGTGCTGCAAGGAGAAACAAGTCACTGCTGTAAGGAAGTATTCCACTTTCCACGTTCAGCAGAGACAACAGACCGGGATCTGTTGTCCTTCTCTACTATTCAAGTCTCAAGGGCATTGGCAGATCTCCTGCAAACTACTGACTGTTGCATACGATGACTGGTTATTGGCACATTCAAATGGCTGGCTTGTATTTCCAGCTAACTGTTTGAATACCCAAACTAAAGGTCTCTTCCAACCCAAACCACTCTATGATTCAGTGATTTTATGATCTTAGACAGATTAAATGCCTCCAGAAATACTTTATTTCATATGTACCGGGTTGTTGTGGTTTAACCCTGGTAGGCAACTAAGTACCACTAAGTAACTGGATATAGGTAGACATAAAAGCTGGGAAACTGAGTGTTTTCTCATTAAGATTTTGAATTTATTAAAACTATCAAGCTTAAAAGAAGAATTGTTCATTCACACATAAAACATAGCAGGTTAGCTGGTTGGTTAGAAGGGAATTTTCTTCCTTTCAGTTGTTCCCATAGCTTTTCCATCTCAATAAATTTGCTGTTGGGTTGTCTTATTTTAATGAAACAAAAAATGAGAGAATTTCTTTTGGCACTGTAGATGTACAGTCAGTCAAGACATAGCAAACATAATATGAAACAGAGAATCTTCACAACATAATCTTTACAATCAACAAGATCTGTACACTCCTTATAACGTAATAGTACATGCAACTCCTGCTTCCCACATTCACTCAGATGGTCCACTCATATTACCCAAGCTGAAATTCCTCAGGGGAGGTGCAGAGATTATTTTTGGTATATCTTCAGGGATGAGCCTGACAGAGACTGGATCTCTGACTGGAACTCTTAAATGAGTTCCACTCTTAAATATGCCACTATATAACAGCAGCAATGCAATATACAGTTGGCATGTAACAATAATTTTATATTAAATGGCAGTCTTCAGTGCTTTGTCTTTTGATCCATGATACCACTGTTTCAGTATGTGCCAAATACTTGCACCGCTTCTTCTCTGTTGCAGGAATCAGTGATTTTGTATGTTTCAGGTTTTTGTTTTGATGCACTTTTTTTCCCCAATTTGTTTAGATAATTAATGTTAGTGGCATATGAGAAACAATATTTGTTGATTTCTTTATTGAGTGTTGTACTTTACAAGGCAGCCTGCGTTTCCTTATGCTAAGCAGAGCACAGCAAAATAATTGTAAATTAATATGCAATGTAAATAATAAGGATTATAAGAAGCTGCTCTTTAATTTTAATAAGTAGTAAAGTCTTTCTATACTTACACAAAAATATTTAATTCTTACCCATTTTACGATGAGATGAAGTGATAAGAGCTTTAAGTACTTTTCAAGCAAATTTAGTTTGCTACAACAGTCTATCCAGTTAACGGGGCTATAGAAATATGCGTAGTAACATTTTACTGTCCTTTAAAGCTGATGCTTACAAGTGTAGCTCTGCAAAAACATAAAGGAGAAAGAAAATATTTTTGTATTATATTGAAAACAGGAATTAATTTAAAACATCGTGAAAAAGTATGTCTTTAAAGCATGTAAGCAGGTGGCTAAAAGAATCTAAACAATGTCAGAAAGTCCTCTGTGCTCTACCAGGCAGCATGCCGAGAGAAAGCTAAGTGATGGGTCAAAGAATCACATTCCCCACCTGGAGTATTGCCTGTATCAGGTTGGCAGTGAGAGCCTGCTTGGACTAGTGCTTGGAAAGCTCCAGGAGAACAGCTGAAGAGGTTTTTGAACTGGAGTTCTCTCTCCTAGGCACACACTTGCCCTTCAGTTTTCTGTTCCTGATTAGTCACAGTGTGTAGGCAGCACATGTGTCACTGCTCTGCATGCTTGTGAATGGTCCTGGGACACAGGAAATCTACCTGTGATATAGCATTGAAGTGTCACATCGCTGACCAAAACAGCTAAAGATACTTCTTTCTGCCTCTGAGGGAGGGAACAACTAGGTCTTGTTAGCAGACTTGTGCCTGTAATCACACTTGCATGTCTTCTAACCTGAGAAATCACATGTCTGCTTTGACATCTTTTAAACGTACCACTTTTAAAATAAAGTAGAAATGTCAGGAAAATTATGTTTTCAGCTATCCATAATCTTCAAAGAGGTTTGACAGTGATCAGGAGCAGTGCTGCGCTGATCTAAACTGATAGTCCTGCAGTTACGATCCTACGCTACGTAGGATACATACATTTCTCACACTGCCTTATAGAAAGTGCGTGCTTGGGGTAGCCACAGAATCCAACTCTAGGTATCTGCCTTTTTTTTTCATTTTACATATTTCTCTTAAGTGCATTTTTAATGCCCGTTTTGATGCCTGCTTAGCCTGTGTATTTTTTGTGTAGTAATAGTTTTAAAACATTTTCTTTGTCCCCTTTGCAATCTTTTGTATCTCATATCTTGTCAACGTACGAATATTCTTGTGTTCTGGTTTTTATCTACCCTTTTCTTATTTGCATTCAGTTTTTTGGTTTGTTTTTTTTTTTTTTTTTTTTTTTTTTTTTTTTAATCTGGCACTGCTGTGCTGCTTTTATTTGTTTACCAAGTATCTCCTCTTTCCATTAAATAACACTCTCTTAATTTTCTAAGCTCAACAGAAACATGTGGACAATATCTCTCTCTTCCTATAAAACTACATACGAAATTGCTTTATGTAAAGCAGAAGTACTGACTGTGCTTCCAGACAGTGGGCCACCAAACAGACAGGAAAAGATAAAATCGTAGATGAGATACATCTGGTAAATGCTGGGTTGAGATTGTAGACTGCAAAAGCAAAAGGCTCGAATGACCAGCAGAGGGAGAGATTTCCACAGTCAATGCCCTTCTGTTAGGGATGCCCTGACTCCAGCCCCAAAGCTCGAACATCAGGGAGCCAGCAGAGGCACAGGCATAAAGCTCGGGAGGAAATTCGTGACACAAAGAGATGAGTAAAGCAAAACATGTAAACTACCTAAACAGAAAGCACTATCTTGAAACGGTCGCAATTCTTATTTAACTAGTAAAAAGTTTGAGGAGTTTAGGAGCTAAGAATACAGAAATAATTGTTAGGTGACTAGAAGTGTGAGATATTACTTAGGGAATAATTTTAATTAATGGTGGTGGTATTTATCTTCATGATTGCTACAAATCAAGTATTGATGAAGTGAGATTAAGTCTTTGATAGGGAAATTTATTTCATTGCTGGAACATGTAATTTTTTGTATCAGTTCATTAGAGTGTAAATTGAAATAATATATCTTCTTGCTGAAATGCTTATTGGTTAACAAAAATTTCACCAGTAGCTGTGGAAATGGTGTAAACAAATGATAAAAACAAACAACTCATAAAAGCTGACCTATGTAATGAGTAATTAATTTACTGGTAGTGCCTGGAACATTATGAATCTCATTTCGATCAGTATGTTCTGGGCAAGTAGCAAGGTAAAAATCTTTAGATGTTTTTGCAGAATGCTTGTTCTTAATGATTCTAAAGATTTACCTGAAGTATATTCCTGGGAATGATTTAGCATGTTGACTTACCCATGAGCTGTCAGCATTTTGCAAATATTATTTGATCTCTAGGTGTATGAGCTCTAAGAAAGGTGTGGACTGTGCTGAAGTATTTACCTATTGGGTTCTCTCAGTTTTCACTTGAAACAGAGAAGAGTGAGTAGAGATGTGATACAGACAAAGTGGACTGACCTGAATAACAGCCCAGCAATTAAACTGACCCAGAACAGCTTGTGATTATGTTTGGTATCTTCCCTTCTTTCCATAATTTGCTAAAATTAATTTTCAATTATCTTAAAAATAGGGATGCTGGGCAACATCCCTCTTGTGCCTCTAGATTAGAAACAAAATTAATGCGCTTAGTTATTATGAGCTAAAGAATAATTACTCAAACTAATTGTGAGGAGGTAAGTGTCAAGATTCAACAAAAAGTCAATATGAGGAACAATACCATTCAATGTGCCTTGTTAATAATTCAAATAACACTTTAATTTACGGATTGGCAATGTTCTAGGATGCCATTTTAGATCAAAGCATGAGATAAAAGGAAATTATAGAATGGTGTGTAGTTTTCAGAAAGCATACTGTATCAACTGTTTATTAACAGTAGGCAATACTAAATCACAACCTAAAACACATCCAGTGGAGTTCTGGGTGAGTAATCTAATCTGTAATACATACAGATTGGTTTAAACTTGGGTGAAGTAAAGTGGTTTACCATTGTTGATCTTTAGGGGAGGTTACTTTGTTTTGATAGCATTTTCTCAATATATCAACACTGGATTATAGACTGTGCACATAAATTACTTGTTTAATACATGGAAATACTTACAGAATTCAATACAAAGAAGAAGGAATCCCCCAGCAAATCCATGTGAAAATTATCAACGCTGCTTAATTTCCTACTATGTATTTGTTCAGCACCTGCCACAATAGAACTCAGCATGGCTTTGGTGATTAGGAGCTACTTTAAGGATACCTAGTAATAACATTCAAAGGGAGAATACACAAACATATTGCTCACCATAATTAATTGCAAAATAGTATCATAGTTTCACAGTAGCCACAGCTGAGGGAGGAAGGCCTGTTGTGCTTGTACTCTATTGAGATAGAATGCTTTTCCTAAAAATCCCATCTTAAGCTAAGAGCTATCAATGAGCAAAATCCTACAAGTATTGTCATCTGATAAAATAGAAGCATTAAATCAAGTGATAGACACCTGTGACTCTTATTTTAAAAGTCTGTTGCAGCCTGAAAATAAGGCTCAGAATTAGTAGTTTGATAAACTCAGTCAAATTTATATTCTCTTCAGAAAGAGAGGTGATACTAGGTAATGTTTTAATCTTAATTTATTTCCTAGATTACATGTAATTCAGGTCTTAACAGAAAATTAAAATTTCAAAAGAGAAAAGAGTTTGAAGTTTTTAACAGTGAAAAACATTAAAACTGAAGTATTAAGGGATGACAAAGATTGTCTGCACTGGCACTCTCAAAATAACACTGATATAAAGATTTCTACGTTATGTCATTGAGTCTGGTCAACCTCTATGTCCACAAGAGCAAGCTTAAATATTGGCAGGGAGATGATTGGTGGGTGACCCACTAGCTATTTTTAGCTCTAGCTGCTGTGATTAATTTGATACAGAATTAAATAAGACAATTCTTATGAGTTGTTTATATAGACATGGGGTTTGAAAGACATTATACGATATTATATATCTGCAGGAGTATTTCTGACAGACTGAGTGTTCGGAAGTGTTTTACCAGTAAGTGTAATTTTTAGTTTGTGGTTTTTTTTTTTTTATTTGAGACAATTTTTTCTATTTGGGGAGAACAAATTTTTAGGAAGGGTTAATAGCTTATCTTAGACTGACTGATGTGATCAGAAAAAAATCAAGCAATGTCTCAGAAGGCTGACCTTTAAAAAGAGACATTATCCGACTGCAGGCAACATCCCCATGTCATGATATAAATGGCTTAAGTATTTGTGAGAAAAAGACCAAGACAAAGACTTTATTCAGACACGTTGCTATACTTACTTACTTCATCTTCATCCACAGTGGTATCAATAACAGGACTTTTCACTGATTTTTGAGCATCAAAAAGCATCTTCTACATGCACCACTCCAAGGTTAATTTGCTTTTAGATAACTGTCTAACGAAATATCTTTTTTAATGTGAGATATATCAATGACACTATAATCATGTGTATTAACTCCCATCATTGTCTCACCATCAAACTGTCTCCAAAATATACTCCAAAACAGAGCGTTCATCTGGTATTATTTTTATTCTGGAAATATTTTTTTCCAAGCCAGAAAACGTATGGTAGAAGAGACTGCTAATGCAAATTGACTGAAGAGCATATATTAAATTTTTTGTATGTTTTCAAAAAAGCATCAGGTTTGCGATAACAGAACAGTCAAAATGACTGGCACATTGTTTTTCCTCTGATTTTTCTGGGAATTAATAACTTATCATTTGGTAGATGCTTTTGGCAGGCTTCAAAAGAGATTGGTACCTACTGAAAGAAATAGGGAAACATAATATTTATAATTAGGCCTTCTCAAGAGCAACTACTACTAGTAAAAATAGGTATTTTGCTTCAGCAGAGGTGTTATTTCTCAATTACTCCTCCCCAAAGAGCCTTCCTTGCTCTGACATGCGTTGTTCTAGACATTCTCCTAAAGTATCTTCAAAACATTTGTTGTTACTATTTCTGTAGCCACCATTTAATATTTGCTGTAATTAGCTTTTCACTCACTACCAGTAGCATTTACCTTGAAAATAATTTGTAGTAGCTTAAAAAGATTAAAGTGGATGTTTTTCCTTGTTTTTTATGTTGATTTGTACATCAACTTACAGATGTTATTTATCACCCAGGAGGCCACTATTAGTAGGAGTGTCATGTGGTAGCAATTTGTTTGCTGAAGTACAGTAACTGCGTAGTTTCTAAAAGCTCTAAGGGAGCAGTGTTTAAGGAAATGAGATCAAATATTTGAGAGAAATAATGAATGTATGAATATATGCTTAATAAACCTTTGCACACACAGATATCCGTTAAATAAAAATCTTACATTCCAGTGCAAAGATGTGATAAGGATTGGCACTCAGGTTTCTCCTTTTCATAAGTGGTTCAGAAAGTCATTTGTCGCCTCTCCTAGATCAAGCAGGATCTTTCATTCAGTGTACTCTCCAGGTCATGCTGGAGTGCTTTTCTATAGGCTATTAAAGATGATGACGTGCTCTAAACTATAGAGGTATACCAGATCTGGCCTGAGAATCAAGAACTGTCTACTCAGAGCAGCGTTGAGTTAAGAACTGGTATTTACTAGGCTAAATTTAGCTTTTGCTGAGCTGTGTGACTGTGGATAGACTGTCAAAAGTTCCTGAGCTAGCTTCTTTAAAGTTAGTAGGCTGATTGCTAGTACAGGTGCTGAATGGTGCTGAGTAAGAGCAGATATGTACGCTTGAGGGTTTCTCAAGCATCATTGTAATAGGCTTTCACTGATAAATATGGTTTCCATTTCTGTTACTGTAATTTGTTTAAAAGTTACCTTTAATTATAAAGTGCCTTAATAGGAGATAAATGAACTTCAGGTGTTTTTGTGACTGATTTTTTTCAGAATTTACCCTGTGGAATGGCAAGTGCTTTCAGGTGTTATATTTAAAAAATATAAGAAACTTGAAGAATAACCCTTCTTTTGGCACCCCTTGGTATCTATTGTGTCTCTTTATTTTAAATATAAACTGTAACATGTCAGTAATGGATGCTCCAAGTGAGGATTTACTGACTCTTACTGGCTGTGCTAGGTTTCATGTGTAAAGTATATACAGATTTGCGTGGGCTGTGATTGCGCTTTCCAGCATATCTGCCATAACTTTGGTATTCACATGACACTGATCAAACAGAACAAATAAATACTCAACTCCCTGATTATTAGCTGTCCTAGGCTGTCCAGAAGTAACAGATTTTTCACTGAGTAGAAAAAGACCATAATGAGACATCAATAATGTGCGATGAACCTCTTTCATTCCAGAATACTGATGAAAGAAAAAACTCAAAACAGATCCTTGAAAAGGTAGATTCCCCTTTTCCTTAACCAAACAAAACCAAATGAAAACCAGGAAAGATGATGATTTTTATGGATTGGCCTGCGGCACTTCATAGCTTAACATGGGTAGCACCACAACCATAGGTTTTTTTTAAGGGCTAGATGCTGGCCATCCTTTTCCTCATTATAAAGATACGCAGGAGAACACTGAGCCATAGGATGCCAAATAGAGCCTCTTCTCAAACTTCTAGAATTGATAGTGAAATCACAGATCTCTTCTGGACTGCTTTTACTGCAAAAATATTTCTGACTTTTGGTGAGATATACTAATTCTCTTTCTTATTCTGCAACCTAGTGACTGGCACTTCTTCAGAGAAGTAATGGTACCTTTGACATCATCTTTCGCTGGATGTTTTTAGCTTTTCACTGCTTCTCTTCCATCTGTTGAAGTTAACCACCTGAGATGAAGAAAGAGTCAGACAAGAAGGGGTTGAGGGGATGGAGGAAGAATAGGAATGATAGCACTGCAGCTTGGAATGAAGACACAGAGGAGACAGCTGTCTAGCAGTCCATCCAAGAAGGCTTCCAGAAGTTGCCAGCTGCCTTATGGATTTGAGTGTGTAGCTAAATGCTAATACTAATGCTAATTAATGCTAATTTAACATTAATGTTCTTAAAAGCTCATGGTGGCCTTTAACACCTTCTTTGGAGAATTCAAATCCCAGGGTACAGTATATAAAAAACTAGATAACTAAATCAATTTGATAATTTCTTTCATAAAATGTTAACTTTTGATTTGGTACCATCTTTCCATTAAGGATGAGTGTACTGCTTATTGCTCTTTTGGAACCTGACTTGGATTCATTACGTTGAGCCCTAATCCTTCTTGAATTCAAATAGAGTTGTATCAGTAATCAAAACAGAAGGATGGTAAAATAAAAGCAGCACATATGGTAATAAATCCCATGAAAAGAACACAGACTGTAGCATAAATCTACCATCTGCTCTAAGCTTTACAGACTCCCTTTTTGCTTACCAGATGACAAACAGATAGATTACCCACCCTGTTATCCCATGCTGAATGGGATTTTTCCACTGTCTAGTAATAAAATTAACTGGGTTAAATTTGCCTCTTACCTAGGCTTGCCTGTCTGAACCTCCTCAGTGTATGGAAGAAGTGTTAGGTTCTAGAAAACAAACTCCCCTCACACAAACAGAGGTGCTACTCAAGAGTCATTGTAACAGCTAGCAGTTTCTCAGAGCATGGTGAAAGGAAGAGGGAAAAGTTTCTACTAATAAGGCAAATCAGCTGTAAATTTACATTTGCAATTTAGAAAGACAAAGGAGTGAGAGCACAGCACTCTTTCTTTAGCTAATACTTCACCTTGCCATGAGTATTTTTTGCAACTGCCATATCTGCACAGTGGGCCCCTTTTGTTCCAAATGTGACATAGCAGGCTAACTTAGTTGCTTCTATGTGTAAGTAAGATTTACCTCTGTGCAAAAAGAGCTCAGTTCAGTGCTTTGTACCTTCCAAAACTTCAGTTGAAAGTCCTTATTTCTGAGTTGGAGTTTCATGCAGCAGAGCAAAACTGGAAGGAAGCTATTTTCTACCCCTTTAGAAGCCTCAGCGATTTGCTTGCTTTTCACAGAAGCTTGCTCCACACCCATGCGTTTGCTGCCAGGACTACAGGAAACATGTGGAAGAATCTCAGTTTCTGTGGAAGGAATATGAATAAGTATCTCCAAAGCTTAACTCTTCTGTTTGTAGCCAAGGATGTGGTTGCAGCCCAGAAAGCCAACTGCGTTCTGGGCTGCATCAAGAGGAGTGTGGCCAGCAGGTCAAGGGAGGTGATTCTGCCCCTCTACTCTGCCCTGGTGAGACCCCACCTGGAGTACTGCGTCCAGCTCTGGAGCCCCCAACATAAGAAGGACATGGACCTGTTGAAGCGAATCCAGAGGAGGGCCAGGAAGATGATCAGAGGGCTGGAACACCTCTCCTATCAGGACAGGCTGAGAGAGTTGGGGCTGTTCAGTCTTGGGAAGAGAAGGCTCTGGGGAGACCTTATGACGGCCTTCCAGTACCTCAAGGGGGCTTATAGGAAAAACGTGGAGAAACTCTTTAGCAAGGCCTGTTGTGATAGGACAAGGTGTAATGGTTTTAAACTAGGGGGAGGTAGATTCAGACTTCGCATAAGAAAAAAAAAAATTAGAGTTAGTGTGGTGAAACACTGGGATGGGTTGCCCAGAGAGGTGGTAGATGCCCCATCCCTGGAAAAAATTCAAGACCAGGTTGGATGTGGCTCTGAGCAACCTGATCTAGTTGAAGATGTCCCTGCTTCTTGCAGGGGGGTTGGACTGGATGACCTTTAAAGGTCCCTTCCAACCCAAACTATTCTATGATTCTATGTTTCTACCTTGCACTAACTGTCATCAATTAACTGGAGGACAGGAGTCCCCAGTGGTGAGCAAGTACAATGGTATAACATCTAGACTGCCTCAAGTTCCAGAGCTGGCAATTGTGCTCTTAGTGAGGCTTAACACCCTAAGCTGAATGCTTTGTCATCCCCATGGAATGTCCTTTCAGATTAATTTTTCATCTTTGAATGTATCATAATTGGCAGTATTGGTATTTCAAATGTCTACATTTGACTCCAGAGTTAAGACCTCAGATATAAATGAGGCACTTCAACTCTTTTCTCTGAACTCTTGTTCCACACCACTGATCTGCATTCTCATTTGGATCACAAATAGGTTTCAAGCACAGAGCCACAGCTGCAGATAGAGGAATTAGAATCTGAAAGGCCTGTTCTGCAAAACTGCTAAGCACACAAAATTTACCCAAGTCCTAATAGAAATCTTTGAAACTCAAAAAACATAGGGAAATTTGTTCACCTTCAGTAAGAAAAAAAACCAAAGCAAAATGAAAAAGAGAAAGAGGGAAGCTTTATGTACTATGTAAAATTTTAAAAGATACAAAAAATGCACAGATACACCATTTGTTTGTTTTGCTGGACTGGACTTCCATAATATTTTATACTTATCTTTCTTACATTTTTTTTTCTGATTGGTTGAGAAGTCTTGTATGCTTCCAAACTGAAAGCGTCTTAAATAAGACAATATTTTATTTGTTATTTTGCCTCCTTGAAAGTTTATTCTAGAAAGTTAATTTGTTTTACTTTTTCCTTGTTTGAGAATTCTCAAGCTTATATGAAACTAGGAGACGCTCTAGAAGGTGGATGAGAATAAAATCTTTCCATCCTCTTCAGTAGTACATCCTCCTCAGTAGTACATCCTCTTCATCTCTAAGTTACTTTTTTAAAAAAATGTAGCTTTAGCAGTAATGCCGCATGTGCTTTTAACTTTTAGATAAACAGGAAGGGTGTGGATCATAAAGACATACTTCCATCATTAGCCTTCTCTGATATCAGCCATTTGCTTTTTGTCAGAATTTCCTTGAGAATTCAGGATGCTTCAGATTAGGCTTTTTTCCTCTTCTATTTTCTGAAAATTTTGAGGAAACTCTGGAGGACTTTTCTGCACCAGAGACTGTCTGGCTCTCTGGAAGTCTCAACAAGTGTGAATAGGAATGTTTCAAAAAAAAAAAAAAAATTACCATGTAGCTATTATTTTTGTTGCACAAAAATGGTGGGGAATTGCTTATGCAAGGGTTGAAGTCATATAATTTTATTGGAGAGAAAAACAGTGAGCAATTCCATGTTTCTTTCAGTGTGATGACTGCCTAATGCATCCCTTGTCTTAATGATTGTTATTCTGTTACAGGAAGTAGATGTAGCCATTGCACTTCATGCAGTTGCATCACTGTCTAGGTTATACCAATGCTTAACCGAGCAAACTACCTCAAACAGTTCTAAGAGGCAAAAGAACCTCATGTTATTATCAATTGTCTTTTTGAAACCTGCTAATAAATTGAACAGTGCAAGGGAACACTCCTGAGCACTGAAATTAAATCCATGTGCTGTGAAATTTTTGATGTGGTTCCTGGTATATTTTTGGTCTGTGTAAGCTTGCACTGTTCCAAACAATTTCCAAGCCCAGTTTGTGATATACTAATGATCATTCGCACTAGCCAGGGGGTTTTTTTTGTGCCCATGGTGCTTTAGAGGCTAAGATGATTTAGTAGTGTGGAAGTGGGTTGTTTTCTCCTGGTTGGCGTCAGAAACTGGTACACAGGCACACTTAACTAAAATTTTGGTATATCAAGTGACGCAAGAGAGACTATATCATTTTATTCATTGGCATGATGAAGGCCTAGTAACAATCTCACTTTGTAAGATTCACTTCTTCCCCCTTTCAGAGTAGCTGTCCAGAATGACCTTGGCTCCTTGATATCTGGCTGAGCATCCTAAGACCAGCTGATACACGAGTCTGCTTACCTTCTTCCCTCAAATCTCAACCAGAAGTGATGCTCACTGTAACAAAATCTTTGCATACTAATACACAGAAAGTATTGCCAGCTCTCACAGGATTTACTGGTGTGAAAACATTGATCCTGCTTCTTAAAATGCATCTGTGAGTGCATTTTCTCACTCCAACGAGGCAATAAAAACCAAGCTAAAAGTGCAAATGCACACTAAAAATCTGAGACAATACACGTTATTGCAGGAAGCTTTGTTAGGTGTTATGAGATAAGAGAGAAATCCCAAAGACATAAACCAGACAGAGTACAAGCTATGTTTCTGAATAGCAGTCTAAACCAGCTGCCTGCTCTGTGTGTACCCGTCCAGTTTAGGTCAATGTCGTAGTTCAGCCAGTCAACTAGTACAGACGCTAAAAGTGCAGACTGCTCTGACTTGAGGTACTCTGAGAAGATAATTTAGCTTCACTTGAAAACAATTGCTAATACAGTGTTGTAGCTGAATGAAAATAATTAACTTCTATTCTTAAGGGCAGTTTTCTGCTTGTTTAAATATAAAGATATCAAAGGAACTTTTGAACACGTAGAAGGCAAGAGATTTGTTGCCTCAAATCCTAAATGGCACTGAAGCACCTACTGAGGTCTTGAGTTTCGTATCATAACGGCTGATTTTTAAGGCATCCTTTATCCATTTTCCTGATGTCTTCCTACATTCTGGAGCAGTCTCATTCTTTTCCTGGGTAACACAGTGTTCTTTCTGTCACATAGTACATCTGTGGTGCTGCAGATTTCTAGCTAAAAGAATCAAAGAGCGAAATAATGAAAGTACAGAATTAAGAATAGCTGGCAGTTTATTGCCACAAATCTGGGAAGATCTGGAAGTATTTCTGAACAATATTTCTTACTCTTGTCTGGAAAACAATTTTGAAGACTTCAAGTAATTTCAAGGATTATCTGTTTGAATATTTTAGTTTTAAAGTTCTCTTTCCTTCCCTCTAGAGGTCATTAATGTAAGGTATAAATAAATCTGGAATGGAGGTTGCATTTCATTGCAGTCTTTGTCCATTGACAATATCTTTCTTAACTTTTAAGCTGCGTATTATTTTTAAAGCTGCACATACTTTCTTCATGCTCCTTATAACTAAGGTCATGGTAAAATTGCACAGGGATGAGATATTTAAAAAAGCTGTGCAATGCAATTAACTGCTTATCGATTTGATAGAAAAGGAGGCAAAAATGCCATGATTCTTCTGACTGCAAGTTATATGTTCCACAATTTATAATGAACACCTCAGAAAAAGTGTACAGCCACTTTTGTTAAACAAACAGCCTTCGTTTTCACACAGCTGCTCTTGCAATCTTGTCTCAGTTATATCTTTCCATCATTCCCAGGCTGGTGTACCCTGAATAGAAGCTATAAGCAAAAGCAGTTGGAGTTGCAGATAGAAAAGACTTTTGAGATTTGAAGCATAAGGAGGAGCTCCGTTGCTCCTTCTCCTTATGCAAAGTGTGCTGTATAGCTTTGGAGAGATGCACAGGAAGCTGACTCACTACCGCAGGTTCAAAGCATTAATAAGAACTGTGACAATGCCTAGACTAGGAACTTGCAGCCTGAAAATATAGAAAAGATGGTGGATAAGGAAAAGGAGTGCAGTATGTAGCTGCAAATGCTGGTTTCTGTGTATGGCTGCATGAATTATGAATTACAAGAAGGCTATCATGTTTGTCTCTCTGCTGGTTTTCACTGAAGTCTTGACAGCTGAGCTTGGTTATTATGGGTTTTTTATTACTGACATCCATGGGACCAGGCTACATATATGGTCTGTGAAGTCTAGTGGAAACAAAAGCAAACATGCTTCCTTGCTTTTTAATTAAGAAAGCACTTGCTTAGCACAGTCCTAGTAATTGTATACTCTGCTCTCATACAAGAGCAGGCCTTTAACAACAGTAATATTTTGATGACACACTTGGAGTTGAGCTGTGACTTTGTATAGGAATTCTGAAATTTTAAATTTTTTTTGTCTCTGATTTCCAAAGTGGACCTTTCAGGCAGTTAAATCAAGGCACTATATTATAGCCACAAAACAAGCTGAGCAATAAAGAGGCAGGAAAAACATTCTTATGAGGACACTCCTTGACATAACAACAAACCAGATTTTGTCTTATAGCCTTGACTTGGAACTATCTGCCTTATCTAACAACTCCTTTGAAGGTCAGATTTGCTAATGAAGTCACAGGTGAAAAAGAAATCCCTTCTCACCAGCTTGCTTACAGTCCCAGTGTGTTGTCACTGAAGTGCCCTTTTTGTTATTCTGTTTAAGAGATTATCTGTGAGTACCAGAGTTCATATTTTCCAAATATTCCATCAATGTTGTTAATTTCTGACACAGTAACTGTGAAGGACATAGAAAAGTATTGTGAAATGAAACAAGTAATTTGAAGAATAATCTTTAGGTGATGTAACTGGCAAAAATGGCAACCATCCAAAATGAAAAATGATATGAAAAAGAGAAACTTTTCAACAATCTGTTGTTTTACATCAGTTAATTATAAATGCTTCTCTGTATCAATCCCAACTTATTTTTAATATAAAAAGCAAGAGGTAGTTGCTTCATTGTTAAACACGTTCAGATTTCTCTTGTTCATCTTCATCTGATCGAGTTTTGCTCCTTTTTGACATAAAAAAAAAATCAAAAGCTATATTTCTTCACATTTATTTATCTTCACATTATTTTGAAAATAGCATGTAAGAAAACTGTAAGCAAAGTGAAAATCTATTTGGTTTTGGAAAAGTATACTTTCAAATAAAGGCAAATCCTCCTCCACTTGTTCAGGAGAGCAGTTTTCAGTAGAATTCCTTCTGTAAACAAGGCAAGAAGGATTCAATTTTTTTATGTGGTTATATTCTATTATAATGATACTCTGTTGATGTGTTTATGCACGTTGTCTTCTGCAGAACCAATAGGACTTTTTGTATAAGCTATTGTGTCTGACAGGAGATGTAGTAATTACAACCCAGATAGATATATCCAAGCTAGCTTTAAATGGCCTGGCTGGGTAACAATAATAGTGAAGATACATTTCTGTCAGCTGCTAACAGTACAGACGGTCAGCTTGCACTGAAGCCTATAAACTTTCTTCTCTGCAACTGTCACCTAAGCAAGCTACCTTTCTTAATTCAAACTTGACCTGCACTCTACCTTCACTCTATTGAGTGTCCTTTCTATATCTACAGATTTTCTTCATCTGCATGACATATGACCTCCATTTATACAAGCTTAGCCATAAGATATTATCTTTTGTAGATTTCACCTGGTTTTACATTAATGAGCTGTAGGGAATAAAGAAGGCAGCCTTTTTGGACTTTGAACATAATTCATTTCTCCTAGCTGAGCTAAAGACTTTGATTCCACATGTTTTATTCATAGTATTTTAATATCAAGTTTTTATAAGTATAGTAAGTATAGTTGTACAATTAATATTTATGATTCAATGCATGAAAATTCTATTTCAGTAGTGGATTAATTGTCACAGAATCACAGAATTGTAGAATAGCAGAATGGTTGAGGTTGGAAGGGACCTCTGGAAGTCACCCAGAGGTGTCCAATTCCAATGCTCAGGCAGAGTCCCCTACAGCTAATTGCCCTGGACCACACCCAGACAGCTTAGGAACAGAATCATAGAATCACAGAATCATGGAATCATTTAGGTTAGAAAAGACCCTGAAGATCATCAAGTCCAACCCTAGACCTAACACTAGCAAGTCCACCACTAAATCATGTCTGTAATTACCACACCTATAGTCTTGTAAATACCTTCAGGAACAGTCACTCCACCACTTCCCTGGGCAGCCTGTTCCAATGCTTGACAACCCTTTCGCTGAGGAAATTTTTCCTAATATTCAATCTAAACCTCCCCTGGCACAACTTGAGGCCATTTCCTCTTGTCCTATTGCTTCTTACTTGGGAAAGGAGACCAACACCCACCTGATGTGCGGAAAACGGACTCCACAATCTATAAGATTGTAAAGTAGGTATGTTTATTCAGCGCTGGGCAGCACGGGGGTGTAGTCCCACCAAAGCTGTGCGCACCTGACATGGCAACTCACTTTAAATTTATATAACCAAGTGTTACATACATAAAGTTTCACAGTACACCTATACATATGCATGACCTATCCCTGCTTTGTATTAAAATTAGTCCCAAGGGGTCATTTTCATAAACTCCTCCCATCTGCTCTTGCGCAGTTCCTCCTGGTGGTGGTCATTGGGGGTCATGGGGGTGAAGGTAGGTGACTTCTCTTCATCACCTCTACTAACCTTTTGTTCTTGCACAAACTCAGTTATCCCTTGGCTTTTTTTTCAAGCCGCAGGGTTGGTTTTAGCTGGCTCTTGAAGTGACCCCCTAGTCCTTACCAGGAACTGTCTTTCCTGAAGAATTGCAAGACTTTCTGCTTCAGATAGTTTGCACAATGGTTAGCAAATCATTAAGCAAGTGGTTAGCAAAACGTTAAGCACTATTTATCAGCTTGATTTCTTAGGATGCACGGCAATAATTAATCAATGCCATATCTACTAAAATTTCTTTAACTCCTTCTCTCACACCTCCCTACATCCTCCTTTCAGGCAGTTGTAGAGAGCGATAGTGTCTCCCCTCAGCTTCCTTTTCTCCAGGCTAAAAAACCCCAATTCCCTCAGCTGCTCATAACACTTGTGCTCAAGACCCTTCACCAGCTTTGCTGCTCTTCTTTGTAAGTGCTCCAGCACCTCAGTGTCTTTCTTCCATTGAGGGGCCCAAAACTGAACACAGTTTTCAAGGTGCAGTCTCCTTATCTGCAGGGAGGGAGACTCCACAACCTCTCAACTTGTACTAGTGCTCAGTTCCCTTCACAGTAAAAAAGCGTTTCCAAATTTTCAGAGGAAGCCCCCTGTGTTTCTGTTTGTGCCCATTGCCTCTTATTCTGTCACTGGGCACTACTTGAAAGAGCCTGGCTCTGTCCTCTTTGCACCCTCCCTTTGGATATTTATATCTGTTGATAAATTCCCCCCCCCGAGCCTTCTCCTCTCCGGGCTGAATAGTCCCATTGGCATTGTAAGCAATACACACTTAAGATCATGAGGGCATGTCATACAAGTAATGATTTTTTACCTTTGCTGTTTTCTGAAAATTGTTTTCATATGACAGATTTAATTAGAGGAGTGCAAGTTTTTGGAGAAGACATTATGTATTGGATTTTTGACAGTATTGATTGATCTGCTTTCTATTGATTTCAGTGTGAGTTATTACAAGCCTTCTTCCACTTTTCAAAAAATTGCAGAATAAAATTTGCACTTCTCATAATAAAAATAAATAATCTGTTATTATTTTATCTTTCTTTAGAATTTTTTTTGCAACAATGTGAGTGAACTCAGAATAACAAAAATAAACAATAATCTGATTTAAGATGCTCCTGAGTCCTTAAATACATGTTATGAGAGACATGCCCAATACCATGCTTCAACAAAACCTCCACTGGTTGGAGTAATTTTTTAGTTAGACAGCATGTACATACCAGTTCAGTTGCATAGAGAATTGCATGTTTTTTCAGTTTGCTTTGTGTACAAAAATCTGATAGTTGTTGTGAAATATATTATTTTTGTTGGTAGAGTCCACTGTGTTCAATGCACTGTTATTTCAAACATCATAATGAGTTCTTAATCATGGAAATGTCTATAAAAATATCATAGTTATTTCTGTATCAAATCTGTTTATTTTCCTCTCCCCACCCCCAATCTTTGTGTGCAGACACAACTGGGATCAGAAAATCAAAGTGTGTTCTTTTCTTCCAGTGTTCAGTAAAGATGTAGTTCTGCATAGGTCATATTTAACTGACAAGGAGTTAAATCCTTCTTTTTCCCTTCTAGCTGGGCAGTTCTGTTGCACTGATAGACACAGGAGAAATTTACTAGCCTTTTCTTTATATCAGATTTTCTTATACATCAGTGAACACAACACTATAAAATGAGGGCAGAATTTAGAACTCAGACTAATAAAATTAGTGAATTGTACATATCAGAGACTGAAGGAGCTATGTTCTTTTAGCAGGATTAAAACAATACAAAACAGAAAAAATCGCAATCTGTGGTCCATTACAGTAGTTTTCTTCCAGCATCTTTCTGCAAAGCTGCCCTAAAAATAGACTTGGCTTTTGAAGGTTTCAGTTGTGTTGGTACCATGCCCCACCAGGCCCTTCCATGGAGCCTGTTTAATGCATAGAGGATTGATTCTGAATCCAAAAGGAGTGCCAGTGCTGGATAGAGGGTACACTAGGCTGCATAGAGACACTTTCTTTAATCCCCATATTTGTAAAATGAGAAGAAACCTCCTTCATTTGAGGACTAAGAAACAAAAAAGTTTCACAGTGCATATAGGTCACATAAACTAAAGAATATATCTAGTGGGAACAGGAGACGCATTAAAACATAATCATCCTGCTTCTACACAGAACTCAAAATATGTAAAATGTTAATTTGTACTTTTTTCTTTTTTTTTTAGTTTTAAAATGTAGTAGCATGCTTTAAACTCACAGGTTGCTATTTTAACAGTGCTGTCTAAAGTCACACTTCTTTAACAGCCATACAGAAATACATAAATTAAGAGAAGAAAATTTTTCCCAACAGAGATGGGGTCAGCCTACAGTCAGAGTGAGCTATCTGAGTGAAGAAAACTGTTGAAGTGGACTCTTGTAAGGATCCGTACTGAATATTAGAAATGATGATAAATTTTGACATCACTTGTCTCTTTGGAAAGATATATGAGCAAATAAAAATTGCTGGATTTGTCTCTTTCCCTGAAATGACTATGAAATTATATTAGAGGATTGTCATGTAACCTATTCAAGTTTCCACTCTTTTAATTTTTAAATTTTAATTATCATTTAACTGAATTAAGTTGAGTCAGTAAGTTATCTCCAGGTAAAACTGGGATTTTTTTTTAATATACACATTAATATCTTAAAAATAACATTTAAAAAATCTAGCATAGATATATTTTGAATGTATTAGATAGTCAAGATAAACTCTTATCTCAAGATTTTGATCCATCTAGAGTTCCTTTTGACAAAATGGAATATGCTATATTATAATTTGCCTTTAAAAAGTAACAGATTTAAGAATTTTAGAATTGTTACCCTAATAAAGAAGCACAACCCCTGACTGTTGTGCTCTGAGGTGGTTGTTTCATGGTTGCTTTAATCTGACCTAAATGCCCTTTTCTCTACTTGCAGCCACTTATTCCTGGTCCCTTTCTTGTGCAGATCTTGGTGTTGTGGTGAGTGTACTGGGCCTGGGAAATGATCAAACTGGAAAGAGCAAAATAAACAAATAGCTTAAAAGATTAATTTTCAGCTGGATCAGTTTCCTGTTCTGATTCATCAAGTGACCAAACAAATGTTCATGTATCCTGTAAGTGTTCTGATGAAGGTCAAGTGGAAGAAGTAAAGGTCCTTTAGTACCTACCCCCTTCAGTAGCAGCCTGCATTTATGTTGGGATTAAAGTAATAAGAAACCACATTCTAATGTACGCACCAGCAATGTACGTCTTAGCCAGCAATGATGGACATCTGGTTCTACTGACAATTTTTTAGAAGTGATCCATCTTATCTTATAATACTTTCAACATTCTTCAGTAGATCTAAAATGATAATGTCTTAAGCAAATCCATCTGCATTATCTTCAGTCATCAAAGTTTGCACAGAGTGATGACTACTGCATTGCAGTTGCTGAGCTTGAAAGGAAAGAAAGCCAGAGTATGAGAATAAGCAGTGAGAAATACCGAAAATGTTGTACATAATAATGACTTCATTTGTCATAGACAGGGACAAATTTTGAGTGTAGCAGTGCTAAACAATATTTATTCCTCTGGTTTTTGGGTTTTTGTGAACAAATGCTAATAGTCATTTGAAGCATGCCTTCTACCTAGCTTCAGAAAAAAATCTAGCTAGAATTTATACATCATGATATCTGAAAAGTTGTTAAGTTCTGCACAACCTTTAGCACAACAGGCAAAATAAGGAATTCTTTACATTTCATAATGAATTTGAGATCAGATTTTGACAATAATTATTAAAGATTTTTCCACAGCAACATGTATTTTTTTGAAAGCAAAAAAATAAGATCAAAATCTATCAGAGTTAGAAATGTAATCATTCCCAATCATGTCTTCTATAGGCAGGAAAATTTGAAATAAAGAAAATGAAGTTATTCAAACTTACACACTCGTTCAAAGGCTGCTCATGGAACTAGTATTCTACTGAGTATCGGGTACTGCTATTTTATCATGTTAGGCAACTTCAGGTGGTTACCGAAAAAAGAATTCACACCTTTCTTGTCTTCCTAGTAAATCTGTGTTTTGATTGCACAGCTTAACTCACACTTAATTCACTGTAGTGGTTGGAGGCTTGCTCCCCATTACTTAAGTCTAAATGTGGTTTTAGGCAGGTGTAACTTCTGCAATTGCTCTGAGACAGTCACTGGCCATTAGCTACACTGACAAGGTCTGGGCTGGAGGTGAGTTGTTGATTATTAGATTTTATGAGAAAATTTGATTTAAAATTAAACAAGCAACTGCTTTTTTTTTTTTTGATGCTGCATGCAAAAGCTGTCTAGTAAAATCACCAAATGCTATGTTTAGCACTTCAAAATAGTTATATTTGCTGTTTCCTTGATGTTTCAGCCTTTCTTGGCATTTTGGGACCTGCTTAATAAGAAGCAGGACCAGTCCAAATCTTTAGTGTGTGGCACATATGGCATGAGACATGCCACCAGAGTCTGCAAATCATGTGAGCATTATATAATGTGACAAAAGTGGAGTTGTCCATAAAAGGAAGAGATTTCTCTTTGGATATTCCCTCTTCAGCTTCCCCTCCCCATTCTCTGCTTTTCCAGCATAGAGTCTGCGTCGTTTCTATTACTTTTTTTTTACAAAATTATGGAATATGACACAGATGATTCAGCCTTGCCGGATGTGTTTGATCTAGTTGTCCAATGTAAACACCATGAACGGTTCTCAAAGGAATTACTGCCATAGCGAGTACGAAAGCTCCTAGGAAGACTGTGTCTGCTTTTCCTGACCTATTCCCAGCTCGCCTTGGGGGTGAAATTACCAAAAATATCATCCTGTTGCTGCCCTCACTTTACAGTTGTTTTTTACATCATTATATGTGTAACCAGTAGGAAAATCGGTCAGTTAGCAAACAGAGCTTTGGTGCTTCCAGTAAAAGCTAGCATATCTCTGGAGGTTTTCTGTAAAACACTTTTTCCAGATTCATTTTTTTTTGCAAGATAAATTTGCCCTTGGTAGATAGCACTTTCGATGTGTTTTCCTTTAAAACAGTTAAGTATCTTGAGCAAGAGATTGTCAGTGGGACTCTTCTGGATGAAAAAGTAAAAAGGAAATATTTTGATAAAATAGAATAGAAATATAAAAACTCTGAAAGTCTGGCCAAGGAAAATGTGTTATTGCTCTTATCCTCACACTATTATGTGATTTGTTCTCAAGTATGCTTGTCCCCTGAGTTTCAACATCTTCATCTAGCTATTAAGAAAAAGATGTTTTTAGTATCTCTCTGCCTGCAAGCCCCAAACTGTGAATCTGTTTTCTAGTACATGTGAAACCTAAGGTCTAAAAAAAGAATAAAAACTTGCAATAACATGGGTTTTTTTTGTTTTCCTGGTGTTATGGAAGACCTGCTAGCATTTATTATGTATTCAACTGTCCAGGTACATTTAAATTGCTTCTATTTCTTTTTTAAAAAAGTTTATATCAAGTTAATTTATCCTAATGTTGATTCTATTTGGTTTTTCAGAAGTAACATTTGTGGGGAAAATATTAATAGAACTTGATGGAAAAACAATTGTGCCATAGAGGTTTTTAATAATCATCCAAGAGCGTACAATTATTTGAATACAATCTTTTTGGAGGAGTGTCTTTCTTGAGTACAAATGATAGCTTGTTGGACTAATTCCTGATTTTATAATTTCTTCCTTGATTTATTAACTTTTGTTTTCCATGGGACTTTCCCAGGCAGCTTGCTAAGTGACTCCTGGCATCGTGAATCATAACAGGCATCTGAATATCGAAAAACTGGTTTTTATTACAAGATATAAGAATTTGTTGGACCTAGAAGACTGTGCAACTTTAGCCAAGCTTGATTCCAAGGTCAGTTTTTTTTTTTTTTCTTTTCCTTAAGCCAAACCAGAAAATATATAACTTTTTAAAGACAATGTGGACTCTGTGTTTTCTAACTGTCTAGATAGTCAGGTTATAGATACACAGAAAACACTCTTCATACAGAACTGTGCTACAGTATGTTTGCTACAGGGCTTTATGAGCAAGAAAATGGACCAAAACCTTTTGGGCAATAAGTTGATTTAGAATAACCAAATTGTAGTTGTCTAAAGGTGACTGGATTTTGAAGGTAACAAAACTGTGGTAAATGTTTGAAACAGAAACACTGGGGAAAAGTCTCCACAGTTGTAGTAGCAAAGCAGAAGGAAATCCAAAGAAATACCTGTTTTCAAAGGACAACCCAATCCTGCTGTGTAATTTTATTACTCTCTGCCAGTGAACAGCATAAGAGAGACCAGGTTGGATAAAATAGAGGTGAAAAAACATCAATGTATATCAGCCATGAATTTCAATCAAATAAAGGAAGAAATGTGCAGAATCACATTTCTGTTGGTGCATATGAGAATTCTGTAATGATGGGAAAGTTTACTCAGCTACAATCTGAAGAGAATAAAATTCAGTACTATGAATACAGATGAAAGTGTGAAAATACACAGTATTTTCCTTGCTAGGACTATGAGCAAGTCCTACTTTGAGCACAAAGTACTTAATTATTTTCAATGCTGAGAACTGGGTACAGAGAAAATGCAACTGTTCATTTTTAAAATGTCCTTTTTGTATTTTGTTCTCTAATTTTGTCTATGCTTAACTGTCCAAGTTTCAGTGCAGTTTACTGTGTTTTCTGTCTGCTCTTTCAGGCTTTGGGAAAATATTTCCTGTATATATTTCACTGAAATCTCTGTCCTTCTTTGTGCCAGACCCTTGCCCTCTTATGTACTGGTGGAATAAAAATTTACTTGTTAGCATTTGCTGATGTTACAGAATCAGCCTAGTTCAGTGGCAAACATTGAGACGGAGGTTTCCTGACTGAAAGAAAAACAGGCTCTGAAGTTCTCATGGGAAGAGTAGATTAAATGCATTAGCATGCAGGCATTAACATGCTTCTCAAATCACAGATACTGAAAGGTTTTTTCCTACAAGACTATGCCACAAATATGCTTCTGTAGGTCACTGTGAACAATAAAACTGACAAGTATGTTTGGGCTTTCAAAGTAAGTTACGTTTCTTGAGTTATAATTGTATAAAGTTGATCATATGACTGTGGTAAATGTCAAAATCAAGGACATGGAAAGAAGACTGGAAGAACATAGCAGTCCAGAGGTGAAAAGGGGAGAAAGGGCAAGCATCTTCCTACAGATGAAATAATGTAGATTGAACATGGAATTAGCATCTGTGAAGACAGGGCTTTTTTTCTAAAGGGGCGGTGTCACATGTGTCTGCTCCTCAGAAGAGATGCTAAGGAGAAGACATGTAAAAGAGCATCTCCAGGAGTTACTTAACCCACCTAAAATCCTCAGACACACTCTTGGGTACTGGGAGGAAAAAACAGCTGTTCAACAGAAGTGGGTGTGACTAGTATGATTCATACTCAGACTTTCCTAAAGATAAGCTGGAGTTAGCAGATTCCATCTGAATTTATACGTGACAAATGTTAATGACAAGGGAAAGGTTTCCTTTCACAGGCCAAAACTACTGCTAACTCACTGTACCACTGTACTGGGTTATCTAGGGCACATGGGAATAGGCCGTGGGAAAATGCTAATAACACAAATGGAGACATGTGAATGAGTGAGCCCTGACAGACATTTGAGCCCAACAGTCCCAAAGGAACTACAATCCACCTGTGGCATCAGCATGGTCTTTGGGATCCTGCCTACAGGCTTGTTTGAGGGACAACAGAATGTATATGGTACAGGTCTACTGAGAAGGAAAGAGGAGCACTGTGAAGGGTTTCTCCTCCCCTGTTAATAGAATTGACTTCTAACAAGCTTGAGGATCACTAATGGAAAGAGAGGTTTGTTTTTATTTTGTGTCTCTGGCTCTATAAAGACTACTATAATTTTGAGAAGCTGTACCTCCCTTATTCTTTCTGGTACCCTGTTGAGTCAGAAGATTATTGCATCAAGAGAAGCATGGCCAGCAGGTCGAGGGAGGTGATTCTGCCCTTCTACTCTGCCCTGCTGAGACCCCACCTGGAGTACTGTGTCCAGTTCTGGAGCCCCCAACACAAGAAGGACATGGACCAGTTGGAGAAGGTCCAGAGGAGGGCCACAAAGATGATCAGAGGGCTGGAGCACCTCTCTTATGAGGACAGGCTGAGAGAGTTGGGGCTGTTCAGCCTGGAGAAGAGAGGGCTCCGGGGAGACCTTATAGCGGTCTTCCAGTACCTCAAGGGGGCCTACAAGAAAGATGGGGAGAGGCTGTTTAGTAGGGCCTGTTGTTATAGGACAAGGAGTAACGGTTTTAAAATAGAGGGGGGTAGATTTAGATTGGAAATTAGGAAAATTTTTTTTACAATGCGAGTTATAGAACACTGGAACAGGTTGCCCAGAGAGGTGGTGGACGCCCCATCCCTGGAAATGTTCAAGGCCAGGCTGGATGAGGCTCTGAGCAACCTGATCTAGTTGGGGATGTCCCTGCTCCTTGCAGGGGGGTTGGACTAGATGACCTTTGAAGGTCCCTTCCAACCCTAACCATTCTATGATTCTATGATTCTATGATTATGGAGAAACCATGAGACAAAAAAATCTTTGGTATTGCATCTAATAGGTTATTTGCTTAAAGTTTAAATCTTGACTAATTATTTTGTTATTTTTGTGATTTCATGCAGATAGAGATGGTTCCAGTAGAAGGTGATTCATCACTGAACATGACTTCCGTTGCAGAGACTACTGCACAATGGCTGAATAAATCTGTTTTAAAGAATACACACTCCCTCCCATGTGATGCATGGCATGCAGCTATGCATTATTTTTTATAATCAGTAAATACTGCAGGGAGACTTCTGAAAAATTAGACACCTCTAAAAGACATTGCTGACAGCCTTTAAGAGTTCATAGCAGGAGTGATTGACAGCCTTTAGGCAGACAGAATTTGCAAACTCAAAGTGTCATTTTTCTATTCACATTTAAGAAATGCTGAAAGTGAATCTTCTTCTTTAGTGTTATATTTTGTATGAAGATTAGATCTTTTAATTCTCTGTTACCCTGCCTGATGTGGTATGCATCAAAGCGAAAGGAATACCGTCATCTGATCTTGGCAGCATTTTAGCATTTGCTATGCATTATTGTCAAGTAGAGAATTTTGTAGATAATAAAGGAGAAATCATCCAAAGAATAGAAACAGGTTCTGTATAGTACAGACATATGCATATGAGGTGGTTAAGATTATATGTTTACTTTTGTAATATTTGAGCACAAGTCTGTTCGTTCTTCCCTGTTACACTGGGCATATATGATTTACGTAGCATAAAGACAAAACATAAAGGTGTAAAAACTTGTGTTCATCCTTTTGGCATGAGCAGAACCCAGAAGTTCTTAGAGAGAAGTAGTGTTTTAAGCTTACACCAACTGGCCTGTGTTGGAGGTAAGGTAAAACTTCAGTGCTGCTAATGTTCAAACTAGTCTTGCAGAAGACATCCACATATATATATATGGATTTTTCAGCAAATCCACTACTGAAGTCCTAATCTAATGGTTCCATGTAGCTGAAATGTGTAATAGTCCTGAGAAAGTTGCCACAGTGGACTTCCTTTGGGCATTGTGAGATACGTGTTGTCAGAGCAAAAGCAGAATGCTTACTGCCCCAATCTCACTGCCTACCTCCTTGGTAGCACTGCCACCTCTGAAGCAAACCCACTTGATCAGTCACAAATCAGCTCAGTTTTCACCCAGCCTACCAAATTAAGCCTCACTTTCACACAAATGCAAGCAGATGGACATGAGAAATATTGTCTATGTCAGACAGCACACCAGGGCATCTTACCTATCAATCATGTGATTGTTCACCTAATTTCTACCACAATGTGTAAATAACCCACAGACTACAGATCTATTACCTTTCAGCTGGAATTACCTGGGATTGCTTGAGATAGAGGAAAAAATAATTTCTTCTCTTACTTAATTTGTTTTCTTCCAACACATGATCCTGAATGAATGTGGTACTATTCTGAATTGGTAGCTGGAGTCTTATCTAGGAGGAACCAGTAGATAATTAGAAAAAAAGCTAGCAGGAGATGTTTGCTAATATGTTACATCAAAGAACTAATGGGAATAAAAATACTATCGAAGAAAATGAAAATTCCTCCAGCAACAGAAATCACTAAATAGCAAGTAGAAACTGTTTAGCTTTGCATATTTAGTAGTCATAATGATGCATGTGGAAGTAAGAGTACGAAGGCCGGTGTAAAAAAGTCTCTATTACTTTCAAAATTGGGAGTACTTTAACATAGAACAGAATTCAGTTGTCCTTATGTTCCTAAAAGGAGATCTGAATGAATGCAAAGAACTGGTCTTAGAGGTCTTAGAGCAATCATTTCAAAGAATATGTGAGAGAAAGTAATTAGTGAAAGAAACTTCATTTAAATCAGAATGGCAAACTGACCTACTGCGGAGAAAAAATATTGGGTAATGCAAAAGGGACAAACATGGTTGTATTTGCCATTCTTTAATGGACAAGCAAGCACAAGTATTTTAAGGACAAAATTAAAAAGACTAAACTTGAGACTAAATGATACCAAAAAAAAATGAAGACATTTTTCTCTAAAGGAGAGGAACAGATAGGCCTATTTTGTAAAAGGGAGCTGTTTTTAAATAATCATGGGTTGGACTAGATGACTTTTAAAGGTCCCTTCCAACCCAAACTGTTCTATGATTCCGTGGGTGCAGAAACAGATGAAAAGTTCTCTCAAAAAGCCATTTTTTACCACTCAGTTAATGAAATTTACAAGGGTAAACAGACTGTAACACAAAGGGGAAAAACAAAGTTGATGTTTCTGGTGTATGACTACAAGTTGCAAGGGCTGGTGAAACTCAGTTTGGTTTGTTGAAGAAATCCTGAGCAGCTTTGGAATAAGTAGAGATTATCACTTCAAATCTGGAAAAGATAAGGCAAATATGGCACATACCTTCAAAAGGAGCAGGAGAAGACTTGGAGAATTGTAGGTGTGTCAACCTAATGTAAGTATTGGTTAAAATGCTAGAGCAATCAATTTAATGAGTATCTGTGGGATAACAATGCCAATTAAAGTATCCAATGTCAAGATCAAATAGTGGAAGCCAATGTAGTTTCGTCTTGTGGTAGGATAACCAGTCTAGTAAATGAAGGAGAAGCAGTATATCTGATATACTGGCTTCAGTAAGACTATTGTCACTGTCCTGCGTGACATTCTCATTTGCAAACTAAGGAAATACGGTCTAGATGAAATAAAGTAGTCATCCAGTGGGGAAACACAATGCAATTCTCAGCAGTGTGCTTTCAATCTGAGAGGTAATTTCAGGAGTACTGCATAAGTCTGCCTAGGGCATACTTCTGTTCAAGAATTTCATTAATGGCCTGGATGGTGAAATAAAGAACATATTGAGACAGTATATAAACATTGCTGGATTACAGTGGGTTTTAAATACTTTGGAAGAAAGACAGGAAGACTGTAATTCAGAGTGTTCTTATTGTAACAGAGTCCAAACTCAAAAGAGCATTCATTTTGTGAATCACATCCGTAAAAGAAATGCAAATAATAGTATCTTTATTTGTCTATATTCTGTTTTTAAACATTAGCTTTACTTAATTCACAGAAGGAGTTTAAAGACACTAGGGAAAAATATCTTAATTAGCATTCACTGATCTCCAGAGAACTATGTGACCCTGGAATTCACTGCACCAAACCCCACAAAATTACAAGGAAAGTGTACATGTTTTCTGAGGAATACATGAGTAAGATTTCCATAATTAATTGAGAAACCAATGCATTTATAAAGTATTTTTACTTAATACATAGAAATAAACCAGGCCAGATAGATGAAATAAAATGTGGTAAACGTTCAGGAGCAAACTGTCAAGCTTAATCACATATAAGACTCATGGGGAAAATTCACAGATTTGAGTTCTCTGAGGAGAGATACCAGCAAAACATGATGGGAGGTGAACAGAACTGACTGAGTCCATTATTACAGAACAATCTGCTCTGAGCAACCTGATCTAGTAGGAGATGTCCCTGCTCCTTGCAGAAGTTTGGACTAGATGACCTTGAAAGGTCCCTTCCAAGCCTAACTATTCTATGATTCTGTAACTACAGTGAAAAAGCAAATTTAAAAGAACTGTTAATGTCATATGGTACACAACAGGTCATATTGTTAACACTAGGGAGAAGAGCCATAAACATACCTTTAGGCTGTCTAAACTGGGAACACCAGCTTGTACGTATGGGGAGTAATTTCATTGCACCAAACCAAGGTATTACAGATGTCTGTTTTTCCTCTGTGGTTTTTCTCGTTGGAAAAGGTCTCCTGAAATGGACTTTGAACTTCTCCCCAGCTATGCTTCGTATTGCTGGCTGTTGACTCCTTTTGTACTCCTGAGGTGGAGCTGCGTAAGTTTTTTGGAAATTCACCAGTGGAGACTCAAGCACATGTGACCATCTGCTATTTGCTGTGAAATGGAGGAGTACAGTCTGCAGTGGTGTTTCATGAGGTGTGACTCCAGGGCTTTTCATTATAATAAGTGGGGATGGGGGTATCTCGTTAATATTTCTAATTGGTATTTTTTTGTTTTCTGAGCTGAAGGTATCAGATATTGGTGGAACCCTACACAATTTCTGTATTGTAAGTAATGAAATTAGTTGAATCCTTGGTCTGGTCTTCCTGTGAGGGCTGTGAAGAGAGTGATTTGAGATTGGGAAAACTTCCTTCAACCATCATGAGACACTTCTCTTTCACAAATAATGGGAACAACTGTTGTCAGAAAAAGAATACAGAATTCTTTATCACAGGAGACAAAGAATCCGCCATGTATATTAGTGCTTAGAGAGGGTAAAAAGGGTGGAGCAGAACATTGTCTTGCTTACAACAGTCCCTAACTCAGAGAAAGGTTCTGGTTTATTATACCCAACCTGTACTTAATGAGCCAAAGAAGTGGATAATGGAAGTGTATGTATGTGTATATAGGAAAAGAGGTGATATTTGACTTGACTACCACCCTACAGTCCTAAACTCTGTATAATGGGAGCTTTTTCCAACTTTTGCTGGAAATGCACGAGATACCAGGGTTAGCAAAATAATGAGATAATTGTATGACTGACACCTCTTTAATGGCTGTTGTTTTAAACAGTCTGACTCCAGAATGAGGCCATAGTTTCACAGTCATCAATACCAAATTAACACATTACTGAATCACTCAATTGTAAGAAATTTATTCAAATCAAGCATGCAGTTTATGGCTGTGTTTATGTTGCTTTAGCTGGAACACACTGGGAAATTCATGACTGGTTTTATGCCAAAAGCCAGATACGGGAGGTCAGATGATACTTGGCTCATGATACAAAGTCAGCCTGTCAAAAAATGTGTGAAAACATCTCAAGGTGCAATGAATTTGTACTGGATCAGTGCTTTTCTGTCATGTGATGGTAGTGATTTTGATCTGGTACTGGGAGCCCTAAAGCCAGACTCAGTGTGTCATGGAACTATGGACTGAGGGCATTGTTGCTGTTATTTTCCCAAGTATATCCCAGCTAGTATAAAAAATTTTCCTGTGCTTTGCTTGTGGATGCATGTTCTTATTTCTACATTGCAGTTTGTCATCATCTCACTTTCGGCAGTGCCAGAGTGTGTGAGCTCTGCTGTATCCTGGGCCACAGGAAGGATCTTTCCCCAAAAATGTTCTTTATTCTTTTTTAGACTGAGTGATCACAGTGATTCAGTTTCCAGTGGGACTTGACTAAGCTGTGCAAAACCAGCTGAGGAGTGATGCCTTGTGGCATGAGGTAGGAATGAGTAGTCAGAGACAGGAGGTTAGCTTCATCACTTAGGGAAATGTGCATAGAACATCACCCACAATAAAACTAAGAAGGTCTTCTGGACAAAATAAAGAGGTTTCAACTGGGAGGAGAGAGCAAAACCATATATGACAGCTAGAATCACCATGGAAGTAGAAAACAAAGGTGCAGTGTAACATAGCATTGAGTCTGACTGCAGCCAAATCTTTGGCTTTGCTCTGAGCCTACCAGTTCTTGAATTGTCTCAGATGGCCAATACTCTGCATATGACCCAAAACCCACTGCTTTGCAGTGAAATTGGCATAAACAAATTACTGAAAGTTGTAGATTTAAAAAAAAAAATTTGGAGAAGTGCTGCGTATTATATAGGTATTTATCATACTCAGGCAGTGTGAATATAATTTACAAGTTATAATGCATCACAGACTGGGAAAGGCTTTGTTAAGGCTGAAAATATGCAAGGTCTCATTTTTCCTTGAAAAGAAAAAGTCATCTTGTAAGTTTTTATTTTCAAAAGGAGTGAGTACTTTAGTGTTCAAACAACGAGTCAGGGAAAGCAGCTAAGTGCTTATGAACAGATGCTGAAATACCTGCAAAACTTCTGGTGAACATGACTTTTAAAGAGAGAAGTATAGTGAAAAAATGTGCTACACACTTTTAAAGAGTTTTTCCAAATTGGAAGAGATGATTACTTTGAAAGTTACTACAGTCTCTTCATTTTTTTTTTCTTTGAAATACCCTACAGCTAAAAATTCTCTTCTCTGACTGTAAAGAGGAAAAAAAATATTAGGAAATACAATAGCTGAAAATTAGAACTGGAAGCTGGAATGAGACTAATTCAAACTGGATGTTAAGCATGGGCTTTAACGACAAAGGTGTAAAATATTGAAATGAACTATCAAAGTATTTTTTTTTGATGACTGAATTTCTTCCAATCAAAATTGGATAATAAAGTATTTGTGTAAGTATAGGAGTAATTGGTAGAAATAAAATGGCCTGTGCCATGTAGAAGACCAGGCTAAGTGATCAGAAATTCCTTTGGGATTTAATTTTATCAGTCTGTGGAAAAATGCTTTCTTTACTACTGCCAAACCTGCCCTTTCACTAAGTGAGGATCCTGCATAACTAGCTGTTGCATATTTTTTCATTTTATAGATATTGCTAATTTCAGCAGTATCGCCTATCAGCAATCCTATGCCAAAGACTAGTTCAGTGCCAATGTCAAACAAAATGAACAGAAGAAAATCTAGATGTGGAAGTGAAGAAAATTAATAAAATTTAGAATTATCTGAAATTTGTATCTGTTTAGAAAAAGGAGCAGTCCTTCCTCTTCTAGAATCTGGGCAGTTTACCACAGAAGATTCTTGAAGTGTGCAATTGTAAGTGTTCAGATTTGCAGATACGTGTGTGCGCGTGTGCGTGTGTGAGAGATCAGACATCAAATTGTGTGTGGAACAATACACCTGAATTCTGCAGCTACATCTAACACTGCAGTTTACAGCTTCCCAAATTGCTAAGCCGTAGCCCAAACACCAGAATATCTCCCCTTGTACTCCGCAAGCTTTTCCTGGGATACCTTTAGCTGAGGGTATTTACCACTTCCAGTCAATTCCTGTGCCTTCTCTGCAATCATTACTAAAAGACATACTGCATGCAACTATGATCTTCTGGGTGCTAAGAGAGTTTGCTAGCATAGCTGTGGACCTTCTCACACATTTCCCTTCAGTGCCCAGAGCATTCCCATTTAAGCACCTAGAACAGACAGTGTGAGCTGCCTATCTTGGTCTTTACTGTATGTTGTGAAAGAATTGGATGCTGTCAATGGCTGATGCTCCCTAAACTGTTTAAATTGTTAACAGAAAATAATAACTCAAGAAATAATTAAATATATAAAAATGCCTACTTGTTCTGTTACTACTTTCATTCCATTAGGGAAAGATTTTCAAATGTACTCAGTGTTAGCCTAATCTTTTTCCCCTGATGTCCGTGAAATTCCCAGCTCTTAAATGTGCAGCATCTCCAAAAATGTGTTTTTTAATTTATATGTGTGACCCTATATCTCAGAGTGATAAATAGTGAATATGTGCAGCTAAAAATTGATCAGACATATTTCTGTCCAATTTCTGGCCATTTATCAAAACCAGTCTGGCTTACTGAGGGAAGATGATCCTGGAGAGTACACATACATGTGAGCTTGCTGTCCCTTGGTCCCTCCACATAGCCAGGCTCTACAGTGTTTGACCTCTATGCTTGTGGGAATGAGAAATGTGCTAAGTGTGAGCAGAAAGAGTTTCTGGAGGAGAGATTGCTAAATGGCTATAGTTTGTCTGCTTTTTCCTCACAAGCTTCTATACCTCATATATACCAAATGACCGCCATAACCTAGATAGAGTAATTCCATCATTTCCCTTTTAAAGGAAGGTTTGTTCCTTAAACTACCACTCTCTTTGATGGTGGATTATATTCATTCCAGCCAATAATTTTTATTTGACTTCTCTCAAGTCTAGCTATAAAAAGCATATAAAATCTTGACAATATTATTAAAAGTTGAGCTATCAATAGTTTAGTGATTAAGTTCTCCCCAACTTCATTCTGTTGCCCTACAAAGACTTCTTTGCATAAGAGATTCATATTACAATAGCTTATATCTGTTCATTCATTTTTTTTCAGCATTTTCATTTGTGTATGAGCAACATTTGGCAGGTTCACAGCTAAATGATGACTTTTAGCAGCTCAGTCAGCTAGGACACTGACTTGCTTCGTTGAAGTGCTGATGAGTTGTTTCTTCTACAGTGTGAAAGCTGTTCTTGGTCTTTTTATTGTCTTTGCACAATTGACTTCCAAGGTCTGTTATCAGTTGGTTAGGTTCCTTTTTAAATATTTACTAAGCTATATTCCCCTGGTCCCATATGCATTACTTCCAAATATACTTGTATCACCAGAAAAATCCCCCCATAAGCCCCAAACAAGGAAAAGGTTCCTGGAGAATATGATATAAACTGAGCTAATTTGATATTTAGAGTTATTGCAATGTTTTTCCTGAGTACTGTGTTGGGCTCACTTTTGTTAAAACTGAAGCAGTGTGTGAAATTTCACACATCAATTTCAACCCCTTTCAGTGTTTTCAGGTGCACATGAGGGTTTTTGCAGCATTTCTGGCCATTCTTTATACCTCACTGCAGCCCAGGCAGCAGCTGAGATATGGTTTAATCGCAGGATTGCTAACTTGAACTGGAATGATGACTAAAAGCCAGCAAGCTCTATAGGAAGCTTATAAAATGCTATTTGCTGGGCTCAAAACTGAGTGGTTTCATCCTGGAACTGCTGAGGATTATGTATTACGTACTCTACGGCTTCTTGCATTTTACCTGTTAACTGATTCCTAATCACATTGGCTGAAAGAAAAATTTAGGGATAGCTGTCTGGAGTACCATCACACACCGGTTCATTCTTACCATGGCTCGTACACAAACATTTAAAGAGCATTCTCACCTGCCCATGGTTTCAGACTACATGCTCTAGTAATTCCCCCTTGTGTCCACACCACCATTTAATATGTTGATCTGATTTAGAGATTTGACAGATTTATCTCCTTCCCTGAGGCAGAAACACTACTGAAATGGGTAAAGAGTAGTGACCTGTGTCCTAAAGAAAACATGCAGCTATGTGATTTCATTCAGCAGCACTGAAGACTGCAAATGCCTGCAAGTTTCAACATTTTTTCAAGTATTTTACTGAATCAGAGGTTATCTCTAAGCATACAAATAGTCCCACTGAGGTCCCTGGAATCACTAGAAGTTAGAGGATATGCCTTGCTACTGTAATTGTGGGCTTTAAACTCTTCACAAAAAGACTTGCCAAAAGCAGAACATTTACCAGTCCACTTTAATCAGCATGGTGTTGCTTTTGGATGAGACCTGGTATAGCTTTTGCTGCTTCTTCGCTCTTTTTCATAGCTATTAGCTGACTTCTGAATGGAATTCTCAACATTTGGGTTGCCTTCTTGAAGCTGAGTTGCATTTAAAAATGAGTCAGGCTGGCAGTTTCTGATTGCCAGCTAAAATGCATTTAAACATGTTTTCATTTAATTTCAAAAGATGGAGGGTTTTTTTTTCTTCCAGGTGGTTACCTAATGCATTCCACCAGCCCAGTTTCTTTCCAGCAAATGAAATATATTTTATATTTCTAAAGATAAGCATTCATCTAACTTGCAGTGTTATGTTTGAAATCTTGCCTGGCTCTGACTAGGAGAGCTGCTCTCATCTGTATCTTGTGCAGAATTTTCACCTAGTCAATGTGGATGGGAACTTAGAATTTTGGTGGAACCAGAATTTTATTCAGAAGCTTCATATTCCTATCTATGAGAAGACTTTGGTTTTCGTGCTTCTAAGTCCTTTTTTGTTTCCTTTCTGCAACTTTTCCAGATAGTTCATGTCGAGTGTTCAAAGCAGTAACATCTACATTTTCATAGGCAATTATGTGTTGGCAATTATTCAACATATGATGTCTTTGCAGAAAAAAATAGCTCAATGTTGTGATCCTGGGCAACAAATAAGAGATTTGGTCTTAACTATGGAAATTATGATGGCAGAGCCGGAAGGGCTTGCTTACATTATTGTTGTACATTTTAAACTGCTGAATGCTTCCTGCCAGTTAAACCATCAATGCAGAAAACCATTGTCATTGATAGTGTCTTGTAAATTACATGGGGAAAGTCTTCGCTGAGAAAAAGAAAGAGCAGTGACAGAAGTTTAATCTAGGACAGTGGTCTTCAAAGGATGCATGAGACAATCTGTTGGGGTGTGGAAAGAAAAGATTGTTTGTATCATTGATAAATAAAATAAAATAATATTTTAAAATTGTCTTTATTTAATCTTTATCTTATATTTTTTAAATTTCTATTTTTATCTGCATTTTATAATGTGCATAGTATATTAGTACAGTAGTACATGTATATGATTTGTATAATAAGTTAGTTTATATTATATATTTTATGTCATATTATAATAGAGCATATTTTGTTTACATTTTATTTAATTTATAATATATTATATTTAATTTATAATTAGTAAATAAATAGACATATATTGGGCATGCACAATCAAAAATATTTGGAGACAACTGCTCTAAGACAGAATCCTAGCTAGATGGCAGAGTAATGTGCAGGTGATGATATAGCTGATTTTGCTTTTACTTGTTTCAATTTTAAACCACTATGGTTCTAATTGGATTTTTCTGATTTATTCCAGGATGGATCATTGTCCTGCC
Source organism: Chlamydotis macqueenii (assembly GCF_036417535.1). Taxonomy (NCBI): domain Eukaryota; kingdom Metazoa; phylum Chordata; class Aves; order Otidiformes; family Otididae; genus Chlamydotis; species Chlamydotis macqueenii. The sequence goes on along the minus strand of NC_141593.1, from coordinate 21,316,123 downwards.
ATTTGTAATTGGAAAAGTGGGGGCCTAATGTGAATGGAAACACTATCTTAACTGCAGGTTTGCAACTGCAGAATCATGTATAGAAATGTCTTAGATCTTTGCAGCATGCTGTGAGCTTGTTTTTCATAACCTTCTTGTAATCTTGGAGAAAGTACATTGAATTACACTGGAGTAATCTGGTGCATGGGAGAGAAACACAGAATTGTAGAATATTTTGGGTTGGAAGGGACTTTTAAAGGTCATCTAGTCCAACTCCCCTGCAAGGAGCAGGGACATCTCCAACCAGATCAGGTTGCTCAGAGTCCTGTCCGACCTGGCCTTGAATGTTTCCAGAGATGGGGCATTCACCACCTCTCTGGGCAACCCATTCCAGTGTTCTACCACCCTCATCATAAAAAATATATTCCTAATGTCTAATCTGAATCTGCTTCCTTCTATTTTAAAACCATTACCTCTTGTCTTGTCACAACAGGCCCTGCTAAAGAGTTTCTCCCCATCTTTCCTGTAGGCACCCTTTATGTACTGGAAGGCTACTGCAAGGTCTCCCCAGAGCCTCCTCCAGGCTGAACAGTCCCAACTCTCTTAGAAGGAGATGCCTAGTCACTGTTAGGCTATCTATGGATGAAATCCTCTAGAAAATTGAACAGACACCATGCTCCTAGGAAATAATTTTTAGGACTGAGAATTTATAGGACAAGCTATGGGTTTGCAGCCTGATTTTTTTTTTTAAAGATACGTATCCAGGTACAGTTAGTAATAAGTGCACAGATAAAGAGCCATGACCTGCAGGAAGTATTAGCCATTTGGTCCAACTAAGGATCCTGTTGTGAAAGAAGATCCAACTTGCATATATTTAGAGCTTCTAATCTCTCACACAACTCATGGTTTCTCAGTCTGAAATCGTAAATGGTGAAACAAATGCTCATCCTTGTCCTTTTTTCAACCAATCTATCACTGTGGCAAATTCAGAGACAGATGTTGAATTACCAAATATGTAAATAAATCTGAGACTGCTAGGAAGGAAATACCTATCTTGCCTGGACCATTCTAGCTTTTTTTTTGGCAGAACTCTTTCCTAGTGCAAAAGTGCAATTGACTGATTAATCCAGAGTCTGAAAACAGACCTCCAGTCTCCGACAGGTGGATCATTAGGATATATCCCTAAGGTCTTCAATATGTGCACTGGAGTCCTACAAACTCTGATTTATGAGAGACACTTGAACTTAGGTCTTCTCCATGCTCAGAAGGCATCCTGGCTGTAAGGCTATTGGCAATGCTGAAGTAAGGCACTTTACGTCTCATGGTGGAGATACTCAGCAGCTTGTTAGAGCTGTGCCACTGTAGGGATAAGGATCTGAAATAACTTTGTGGCTCTATGCACCAAGCCACTGAATCATTCTCCCTATGGACTGATGGATATTTATTTATTTACAGAAAGTAAAATAGTTTTAATCAAGAGAGAATTGGAGAGAGAGGTACTGTCTCTATGCTTTCCCTTGCTATCCTTCTACCATTCAGGAAATGAAAAATTACCTAGTATCAAGAATACATTAATAGAAGAATCATTTTTTGAATTAGAGTGATTACTGGGTCTCTTCTTCTTTTAGATATAGTCAAAAGTGTTATTTGCTGCTAATATTAGTCATTAATATTAATTTTTATTAAGTATTTTTGAATTTGAGGTTTTGATGTTCTGGGAAAATAAAAGAGAATCTGTTCCAGTAGGTGATAATCATGAAAAGAAAATGTTGAAAGAAAGCCTGTCCTCATTGAAGACAATGGAAAGAACGTCAATGCAAAAAAATCCCTTGCTTTTGACATAGACAGAGCTTCATCTGTTGTTTCCCCCTGAATTCTGAATATTTGTAGGGCAGTTGACTCACCCATATATTTTGGTGGGACATATCTGTGCAAACAGACCTATAAGTTTGCTAAGCATTATGTGTGTGCTTAAAATACTTTGCAAAACTTGCACCCTCAACTCCCTCTGGCTGAAACTAGTTCAAGACATGAACAGAAGAAAATAATTTGTTCTTTGATCAAAGACTCTTATTCCAAGATTCCATTTATGAATGGATTTTTACTTGCCATGATCTTTGTTTTCATGTAGTTCTAAAGAAAAATGGTATTGTGAAGCTGTCCATATATACTCGTTAAATCTGTAGTTTGCTTACGGTTGCTGAACTTCCATTAAAATCAGCGAGGATTTTCCTCAGGCAAGAGCTGCTTTAACTTATAACTAACTGCCTTCATACTGTGTCCATTCTGTGAACCTCATCCTGTGAAGAACTGGAACATCCACCTCAGGCATGAAGAAAACCAGCAGCTTAATATAACCATTGAAGAAAGAAACTGATAAAGATCACCTTCAGTGAACCTCAACAGAAGACAAATCAAAAATGGAAAAAAGGAGTTAGAAAAAGTGTCATGTACATACCAGAACTTCTCTTAAGGTGGTCTTCGTTACAGTGACCCCTAAGACAGCAGGCAAATGGAGTTGCTGTACAGGTAACAACTATTACAGAGAGAGCATTTGTTAAAGGCTGATCAGAATACGTGATAAGCAATACAGAAAACATTGGTAGATACCCAAAGTCAAAAATGTGGTCCTAACAGCGGTGATCCTGTTGATGAAGACTGATGGCTGCAGGGTTACAGCCGTCAAGTAGCAGAGCACAAACTCCAGCATTGTCTCATAGAACAGTTTACAGTTCTTTTAGAGGTCTTGGATGTTTGCATTTCTACACTGCCTGTATTTTAAAGGAATGACACGTTTGCATCCAGTTTCTTGCATCTGATGATATCGTCCTCATTTGCACCTCATTAAGAAAGGTGGGACATGCTTTATCAGGTGAAAAAGATGCAACTATTGTTGTGGTACAGAGTAACCAAGAAACAATTTCCTTTCAACGGCAAATTTTTTAGCCCACCTTCTTTCCCCTATTCAACTACCTTTTTAAAAACATGCAATAATGAAATACTAAAACCTTTACCCTACACCCGGTAACCATACAAACCAGTGTTACATTTTTTTCTGTGCTCAAGTGACAGAGGATATTCTATTTTAACTGTCCCAGACTTCTTTGAATCTTACTATGTTCTCAGTTTTTGTTATAATTTGTGGCCATTGATAATTACATTTTGATTTAACTGTCCTGATGTACAGCAGCTGGGAAACCAGTCCCACATCTCTTAATAATGACATTTATTCTAACCAATTTCCACTGGTATTAATGCAGGAACTTTCTTTAGACTTTTTGATTTAAATACTGCTTATTAATTTCTGTCTGCACTCACTATTAATAATATGGCCAATGCTATTACTTGTTGAAAAGGCTTGAAATCTATTTCCATATCTAACCATCAGAAAGATGGATGCAAGAGGAACCAAACATTACACAGAAGTAGGAGTTTGGTCTACATGATATGTGCATTGAGTAAGACAGTTCAAGGAGAGAGAAGAGCTGTTTATAGAACTAGTTACTGATAATGCTCTTCGGAAAATTGAGACTAGAAGCAATAACTAAATTAGTTTCTCAGGTGAAAATGTCACATTTGCCAAAGTGACTTCTCTCAGGAAAAAGGGCTTTACAGGCTCTCTTCTCCTGGGACGATTCTTCCAAGAGACACAACAGACACTCCACTTTTGAGAAGAGTTTAGAGAGCTAGAAAAGCTTCCCTGTGGTGTGAAGAGACTGCAGTAATTCTGTTTAGAGAGAAAATTATTAGAAAGATATGTAAGAGGCAGATAATACAAGGATATAGAAGGTATTTCAGTATTTCAGGCTTTTCTTAATACACAAATAGAATACTTGCTAATAAAAATGTAAAGACCCATTTATAGGCCTTTACACAACATATAATTAAACTATTCACCTTGTTGCCAAAAGTGAAATAAGGGCCAAGAGCAAAATATGCTTTATTTTTGAACCTGACATTTTTATGGCTTTAATTACATTAGGATAAAAATGTATGTAAATATCTATGCAGAGGTGCTCTCTTGTTTTTGAATATACATTAATCATTAACTATATGAGAATGCAAAATCTTTCAGTAGTTTCTCCAGTAGGTATATTGTGCATAATTGTTCAGTGAGGGTTTATGCTCTCCTCTGAAATTGCAGTTTGTGGCCACTGGTGGATAAAGTTGCATCATTTGTCTCAATGAGTGGAGCTTCTCCCAGCTAGAGGTTGTACTTAACCTACATGGCCTTCGGAATAAAATGGATGAGGCCAAATCTCTCTTTGTTATCCTAACAAAGCCCCTTGGACTTCAGTAATTTCAGCCCAATTGACTTGACTTTTTGTAGATTAATAGAAAAAAAATGCACTTAAGTATTGGGAAGAGCCAGACACAATGTTGTGACCTCGCAAAACTTAAATGGCAGGATTTCTGGTGACAGAAATGAAGGACAGACATTTCTCCCTTTTTGAACCTTATGTACTTATGTATCACTTAGTAAGTAATCAGATAGATGTCCCCACAGAGGAGGATGCAGCCACAGTTTAAAATATGAATCCCTAAATGAACATCAAGGATTTGATCTGTTAAGGAATAGAATGGGTAATTATATTTTTTTCCTGTGATCCTCTGTTGTGTGGTTTGAAGCCAGATGCATTATCAACTTCAATGATATTGCAGACACAAAGAGTCATAAATACCATCTTCCTCAGCTCTAGTCTCTCTTGCTGTCTTGTGATAATCAAATACAAGTAAATTTATCTCCATGATGGCAATGTTCCTCTGACATCAATGTAAACAAAACCAGATATGTGCATTTATGCAGAAAACAATTTACTCCCTTTTCCCTTTGAAAAGCCTTAGCCAGCCTAATTACTTACCAGGGTCCTGCAGAAGCAGAAATGGAGAATATGCAAAATGCAATTGAATTCAAGGGCAATACGATAATATTGATTTCTTACTCAAAATGGGATATGTTGCGGAAGAGGACTGATATAAAGTGAACAGGTACATGTATGGCTGCAGTGTTAATTTTCATGGAAGTGTCTTTAGAAAAATCTAAGCATAACTGGCCTCCTTTAAGAATCATCTGGTGAATGGACTGAAAATGAGGTGAGGGGCAGTGGCCTGCACTACTCATCTATAGCTTGGTCTTTTCCATTCTTCTGTTTTCCACTGGTGACTTCCCTGGTCAACTTAAGAGCACATTGTGGCTGTGATGAAACACATAACTGATTATTTCCTGGCAACATCAAGCTCACATCTAAGCTTTAGCTGGATTCAGAGACTGTGACCTCTGTCCAACAGGTTTGTTTTGAACTGGCCTAATCCCATACAAACATAAACAAGAGGAGGTAGTAGTGGTGCCTCCCATCATCTTATGCCCAAAACATCAGGATTTTTTTTTACACTATTTGAAAATAGATAGAAACTTCCTGAGGTTTCTAGCTCTGCTGATGGACTTAGGTATCTGAACTACTTTGATAAGAACAGGCTAAGTAAAACTCTTCTCCTTGACAGTTGCTATTGGAAGGATGAAGAGGCTGTATGCTTGACGTGCCAACTTTTGCACCTCCTTTTTGGGGGCATGTCTGAAATCCATAGGAATCCTGGTTGATTAACTTAACCTGAACTCTGCTAGTTAGTAGGGTGCTTAAAAGTTTACGAGCAGCAACAATGAGTCAACCCTTATAAACTGATACCAAGTACAGGCTGCTGCTAAAAGGGGCGTTTCTGCCTTACGTTGTATTCTTGGCCATGGACTCCGGCTGCCTCAAGTGCTAGCATTTGCACATGGTAACAGTGATTGTAGGAGGAAAACTCCTAAAGAAACAGAAGGGGGTTGCAGCTGAGTGATTCTTCAAAAGCAGATTTACTTCCAGCAAGAAAACAAGACAACCTTCCTCCATGAACAAGGTCCCAGGTTCTTGGGAAGACACAGTGGTTTAGTACTGTGCCAGCTAAAGCCCTAGGTAAAGGAGATTGATAGATCAGAAAGCGCAATATCCTCATGGCCTTTGTCAAGGTCACTCTAAAAGCAGAGACTGTGTGGACCTCTATGACTAGAGGTGACTCATCTCTATGTAGATAAAATAAATTGTTTTTCATCTAAAAGGATAAAGTTAATCTACAAAGACAAGACCTTTCTAAAATTCAATGTCTACGCATCAGCAGTGTGTTTTCCAAATTGTATTATTTTTTAAATAATAGCATTACATTCATTTTAATGTAAGGAAATTAAAATTAAATAATAATAACATATTTTTTAAAAAATGCACTTGGATTAATATACTATTGAACTACAGTCAATACTGTTGTACTCCAGGCTTGCAGTGTGCATCAAATAGGAGGGTTTATATCCTTTGTAAGTAATGACGTTGGAACTCTAGCTGCTGTCTTTATTGATTAAAGAGACAATTATGCCCCATAATTTACTTTTACTATCTAATGTAGTATTGAAGCTCTGGCATGATAAGAGCAGTGGAAGTCACCTGTTGCTACACCTGCAACTCACCTGTAACATTCAAGTACCTTAACTTTATTTTGGAAAATATTGATAAGCTCATTTACATTGGCCTGATATTTAGAGCTGAGGCCTGTAGAAGTTTAGCTAGAGAAATGAGATTTTTTTTCATAACTTGCTGTTATTTGAGAATAATTTGTCTCTTACATTGCCTCCTCTGAAGTAAAATAACATATGCATATAAAAGCAGCAAAAATGGCCATTGCAATAAAAACTTCAGGAACATAGATCTCCTTAAGCTAAAATTTATTTGAAAGTCTTTTAATACTCATTGCATAAAATCTCTTCTCATCTAGAAGCTAGTGCATATTCTTTTTTTTTTTTTTGAGGGGGAGAGAACAAAATTTTTAAAAAAATTGAATGTATCCACTAAGATGTATCCAGAAATAAAGTAACTAATAAGTGAGAAAATAAAAATGCTTGCAAAGCTTGGAACATATTGGCAGTCCTTGTTTAAGCAATCATGCAAATATTGTTTAATACCTGGAAAAAATTGCTTAAGATCTAGAATACTACTGGAATCTGGTATGTATTGTCAGCAAATGCTTTAAGCCAGATGTATGTTTTTCTATAAGATGAATGTGAATGTTAAGTAAATAAATGGAATAATCTTAATTAGCTACAAGAAAAGCCTGATTTAACCAAGAAGCTACTCAGTGCTAGTCAGCAATTTTTTACTTGAATAGTGGATGTTATTAGAATGATTTATTTTGCAAACTTTGGTTGAGAAAAAAATACTTGTGAGCTACTATTTTGAATTAAGTTACAAATATCGGTTTTGGGGTTCTTGGGACTACATTGCAGGTGATTATTAACCAGCTACAAAATCTTTCTTCACAGAGACCAGCTCCTAATGCACCAGCTCTGTGTATTGCTCTCCCTTGTCTCTGACACAGGAGATGTGCTGATAAAAACCTCAGCATAGCTGGAACATTGCTTTGTTCTCCGCAGCATAATTAGAGTCAACTAAGTAGGTTTTCCCAGAGTTTCTCTGGGATCGAATCTGTGCTTAGCAGCTTAAGTATCAAGAAAAGGCACAAATGGTTAAGAGGCAATCTTCCAAGTCTTTCTTCATCACAGCTGCACTACGTACAGAAGGGGCAACACAGAAAATTTACCCTAAAGTTGAGTTTTGACAGAATGTCAGAATTCTGAGAAGTTTCTGTAAACTTATGTTTAAACACATGTGCTTGAACTATGTCTTGGTCACAGACAATGCAAGATAACATCTTTCAAAATTCATCTTAAACTTGCATAAAAGCCAGCCTGTGATTTTGATAGCAAACATCACTAGTAACAGTTTCACTTCAGTGATACTGCTTGAATATATGTAACATTTATTCCTTTTGGATGAAATGTTTACTCACTCTTCTATTACTTTTAAGACTATGAGGTGGGATGAATTATCCCCTTTTGTGGATTATGCTGAGTTATGCTATAGTTTTAGTTACTATTGCAAGCTCTTGGCAGAGAAAGGCAGAAGTAGCAAATATATACTTGTGTATCTAAATAATTTATTCTTGGCCTTAATAAAAATGATGAACACAAGAGTTGTGGTAAGGCAGTTGAATGGAATGAGGATAGAACAGTGGAACTTGCAGTCAACTCCCCCTTGTCTCGGATGATAGCGGCAACTGTGATATCTCAGGCAATGGAAAACATGGTTAATAACACAGGAAATGTAATAGACAGGCACTCCAGCATGCAGAGATGGTGGTTATTCCTGCATCTTCTAGGTTATTGCTCTGGGTTATTTGGCCCAGATTATTGATCTGCTTCTAACTACGCAATGAAGAGGGAACAGAAATCTGACTGCATTCAGTGCAGAGCCACCAGGAGCTCAATTAGCAGCGTGTGAAGGCAGCTGTACCACTCCCAAGACCTGTTAAAGCCACGAAGCACCACTGCTGCTTTGGCATGACTGGCACCAGAGCTAGCAGATCTTTCTGGGCCTGACCTTGAGTGTCACTGTTCTGTGTTTGCAGAACTGGGAGTGTTAAGGAGCAAATTGAGGGACATCTCAGTATCTTACAGGACCTAACTCAGCTCTGAAGCTGATTGAGTGCTGTGCTGATGCTGTTACCTCTGTTAGTTGATTCTTGCAGAGCTACTGGAATGTCTCAGCACTGCACAGCTCCTCATGGGCCACAGCTAGCCAGCCCTGAGCTGGCTGGACAGGGCTGGATGGAGAACTAGCTAGCTCACCTCCATGTCCCAAAAGGTAAAAAGTAGTGAGATGGCACAAACGAGATCTAGAAGTTGGAAATTTAGGTTTCCTTCTTGTTTTACTGCACTGAAATTATATTGTAGTGATTCTGAGCAGGCTAACTGTAGGATTCAAGAGGGACTTTTTACCCTCTTCTTCATATATATGGATTGGGCGTGCAGGGCTTTACAAACTGGCCATAGCTAGAGACAGGACACACGGAACAGTTCTGCTACTGGTACTGGAAGTCACTGAGATTCCTGGCTGATTCGTCTTGTCCACACAGTCAGGACTAAACAGATTGACAAATTTGGACTCATTTTGACCCAGAGCACTTTGCCTTAGAGCTGTGCAGCTGTGCAGCTACAAGACCAGCCTTAAGCTTTTCTGTCCCCTTCTTACAGCTTTTGGTCTTTTACGGTACAAAGTTTAAATTTGTTAAAGTACTGTGTGAAACAATTTATGTGAGAGGGGGGCGCAGCTATCCTGAAGTGGATTAACAGTGAAGTATGTGATCTTGTGTGAAAGGGATGGGTTTCAATGACACAGTCACTTCAGCCATTAAATTCTTGTTTTCTTTTCCATGTTTTAAGTTTATAGCTGTTTTTCAGAAGGTTTTGAAGAGTATGGAGTAGTGCTCATTCCTGTTGGCTGTATTTCCAAGATGCCTAATGAGAAAATTAAAGAAGGCTGTAGTTGGTAGTTTGTCTCCTGACATATCTTTCCTTCTACCTGTTTGGAACGTCTCTGACAGAAAATTGCACCTACTGGATCAGTTTCAGTGAACTGAAACTGTTAGCTTCCTTATCTCCCTAGGAAAGCCCATTCATTTTTAAACCATTAGTGGAATATAATTTCTTGAATAACAGAAATGCTGTATCTTTTCCTGGTGAATAGTGAAAGAAAACAACCCAAGACCCAAACCCTTTTCAAACCAAAGTGCAACCACATGAACAAATACTGCAATCGTATTGTTGCGTTTCAGTTTTACTTTGGCAAATACATAATACAGTCATAACCTGACAGCATCAAAAATACGTAGCTCTCCCTTTTTTTTTTAAAATATGTAGAATGAAACTGCTCAGGAAAGCGTCTTCTGCCACAGTTGTCAATGCTTTTTCTTTTCGTACTTACTGAGGAACCTGTTGTTTGCTGCAGCTGTGTCATAACTGAATAACATTAATATTTTAATTGGACTTTTTAAGGTTGTGCGGTGTTTAGGTTTCATTTAATCTCAAGTCGGCTTGGATTTTAAGAGGCTATAGTTTTTCTTAAACAATTTCCCTAGGTGTTTCACCTAGGTTATCTAAAGACATTAGCACATCATTTAGTTGCTTTAAAGTTTAACCGGCATTTTGACCGCTGAGTAGGATTAAAGACACTATCACATGAAAAGACTGTCGGCTTTTCCCCACCGGAATTTCTCTCCAGAAAGTGTCTGGCATTTACTTATCTTGACCATGTCAGCGCAGAACACCTCTGCAAACAGTCTCCCCAACAGCTCTTCGTGAACTCCTAAAACCCGCATGCCCCGTGGCTCTGAAACGCTAATTTCAGGCTGATCTAATTAGGCTAATGACTCGCTCAGCACCGTGAGAGAAAGCTGGAACAATCTACTTGAGATTTCCCTGCCTCCCAGACTTGAGCTTTCTTCTTTGCATCAGGCTGGCTCTAAACAGCAAGAAGCACAAACTTTGATTTCACTGGAGGGAAATGGTCTTTAAATAGCTAGCTGCTTAAAAGCCAACCGTGCTGTGCCTTTGAGAAGGCATTAGAAAGAAAATAGGTTTTGGTAGTGAAGGAGCAAAGCATACTTAAACAGTGGTTACTTTTTGTTTTGTCTGTGTCCCAACAGAGTAAGTCTTCATTCAACACGGCACAGAGCATGGAAGTGTTAGCGCGATCGGCTAACAGACCGGGCTCGCAGGATGCTGCTCTGGTCCGTTTATCCAGCACATCTTTGCGCCCTGATCGTTTTATAGTAAAGATCGCAAGGCTAGAGGCGGAAAAATGTAGCCTGATCCTCTCGTAAAGAGGAACTGGCCCAAATATGTCCAAATGTCTTGAAGTTGTGAACTCAGCCTTATTTTTAAGTGCTGACTGAGAGAAGACGAGAAAACCTGAGTGCGTGCAAGCCGGGCTCTGTAAGCCTCGCCTCATGTTTGATTAAGTTCGAATCTGGCAAATCTTTCTGTTAAGCTATTACGTATTTGGCTTTCTGCGTTTTCTGAGCTTGCATGGCACAGTTACAAAGCAGAGTGAAAAATTTCACATCGTTAAAAATACTGAGCCGCAAGATAGTAGAAAGCCCTCCACTGAAGGTACGTCAGAGGACTTTCTTTTATCTTTCACGGACAGCTAGAGTTAAGCCTGTCAATAACAACACTTTTAATGTCAGACGTTTCCCAGGTTTGTGAATGTTTGTTCCTTTTACTGGATATCAACTGACTTGCTTATGATGTGCCAATCTGACACTTTTTTTCATTCAAGATTGTTCCCAGAGATATTTTTCTCTTTTCACTTTCAGACTCAGCCTTTCTCCCTCCTATCCTAAGGAACTGAAACGCATTTTATTTCCTTTTTTTTTTTTTCCCCCTTGTTGCTGTTGTTGCTGTTGTTGTGTTGAGAGGACAGTGATTTCAATAGCGTGTTGCACAGTATTTCCCGTCTTGGGTGGGCTGCCAGGCAATGCCCTCTTTCCGTGGGGAACTGGACGGCGGGATACGCGCACTGGCGCGGCGCTCCCGACGGCAGGACGCTGGGCCGAGGGAGCCCATCATTACGAGTGGGACTTTCATCACTACAGCACTCGTAAGGCGGCTAAGCGGGAGCCCTGCCTGGCCCCGGGCTGTACAGCAGTCCCTCCCGAGACACCGATGAGACCGTGCTGCCCGTGATCCCTCCTTCCCTCCCTCCCCGCACCCGCGGCGGCACGGCTGGTGCCCCTCCCCGGGCGACTCCGCCAGGACCCTGCCCACTGGGGCCAGAGCGGCGGCCGAGCGAGGTTGCAGACCCGCAGAAACTCCCGCCGACCCCGCCGCCGGGGGTGCCCGGCCCAGCCCTCCCGGGACTGCGCGCCCTCGGGCGGCCGCCGCCCGCCTGCAGGTGGCGATAGGCACCCCCGGCGCCCCCGGTCCCCGGGCAGCCCTGGGGTGCGCGGTGCCCCTCGCCCCCGCCCTGGGTATCTGGCCACGGAAAGCCTACCCCCAGGGCTCGCACACCTCGCATAAGCTCCGGCACCGGTGCCTAGGGAAACCCAAAGCCCCCGTTGCCCGGGGCGGAGCTGTGGGGAGGAGATTTGGAGGGGGGCGGGGGTGAGGGTGGGGGGGAGTCGTGGTGGGTTTCTCTGCGATAGTCCCCGCACCGGGGACGGGGAGCGGAGAGTGACAGACACTGGCCCCCGCCCACCCGGTCCACTGGCGGATCCAGGGGACGACGGAGACCCAGCGAGACCCCCCCGCACCCCCCTTCCGCGGAAGGGCGGGATGGAGGGGGGGACGGAAGGGGAGGGGAAGGAGGCAGGGAGAAAGCGAGGGGAGAGCGGCGCGGCAGAGCAGGAAGGAGCGGCGCGGGAGAGCGGCGGAGCGAGGGGCAGCGGCTCGGCGAGCAGCGGCGGCAGGAGAGCCGCCCCCGCCGCCCGGGGCTGCGCGTTGGGCAGGGGCGGCGGGGATGGGCGGGCGCGGGGCGGCTCCGCCAGCCGCCGTCCTCCGAGCCTCGGCCGCCCCCCGCCGCGCTATATAGGGGAGGGAGGGGTGGCGGAGGTGGCGGAGGGGGGTGCCCGGAGTGGCCAAAGCGCACGGGGCGGCATGCCTCCTGCCAGGGGAGCGCACAAGTGACCGGCACCTCTTCCCATGCCCGTCTCCTGAAGCGACCCCCCCCCCCCCCCGCCTGGCATGGATATGGCCAACAACACTACCTCCCCAGAGCGCTCCCCCGAGGGGGCAGGCGGCCCCGGCCTCGCCGAGGTGACCCTGGGCTACCAGCTGCTCACCTCCCTGCTCCTGGGCACGCTCATCCTGTGCGCCGTGAGCGGCAACGCCTGCGTGATCGCGGCCATCGCCCTGGAGCGCTCCCTGCAAACCGTGGCCAACTATCTCATCGGCTCGCTGGCCGTCACCGACCTCATGGTGTCCGTGCTGGTGCTGCCCATGGCGGCCCTCTACCAGGTGCTGAACAAGTGGACGCTGGGGCAGGTCACCTGCGACATCTTCATCTCGCTGGACGTGCTGTGCTGCACCTCTTCCATCCTCCACTTGTGCGCCATCGCCTTGGACAGGTACTGGGCCATCACGGACCCCATCGACTATGTGAACAAGCGGACTCCCCGGAGGGCCGCCGTGCTCATCAGCCTGACCTGGCTCATCGGCTTCTTGATATCCATCCCGCCTATGCTGGGCTGGAGGACCCCCGAGGACCGCTCGGACCCCGACGCCTGCACTATCAGCAAGGACCACGGGTACACCATCTACTCCACTTTCGGCGCCTTCTACATCCCACTCCTCCTCATGCTGGTGCTCTACGGCCGCATCTTCAAGGCGGCCCGCTTCCGGATCCGCAAGACCGTCAAGAAAGCGGAGAAGAAGAAGATCGCCGACACTTGCCTCACCCTCTCCCCGGCCGCCCTGCAGAAGAAAAGCAACGGGGAGCCCGGCAAGGGCTGGCGGCGAACTGTGGAGCTCAAGCCCGGCGCCTGTGTCAACGGCGCGGTGCGGCAGGGCGAGGACGGGGCCGCCCTGGAGATCATCGAGGTCCGGCCCTGCCACAGCTCCTCCAAGACTCACCTGCCGCTGCCCAGCGAGGCGTGCGGCTCCCCGCCGCCCCCCTCCTTCGAGAGGCGCAACGAGAAGAACGCGGAGGCCAAGCGGAGGATGGCTCTGTCCCGGGAGAGGAAGACTGTCAAGACCCTGGGCATCATCATGGGCACCTTCATCCTCTGCTGGCTCCCATTCTTCATCGTGGCGCTGGTCCTGCCCTTTTGTGACAGTAAGTGCTACATGCCCGAGTGGCTGGGGGCAGTCATCAACTGGCTGGGCTACTCCAACTCCCTCCTCAACCCCATCATCTATGCCTATTTCAACAAAGACTTCCAAAGTGCTTTTAAGAAAATTATCAAGTGCAAATTTTGCAGGCAGTGAAGCCTGCCGCTCCAGATCGGAGCATTGGGGATCCTTCCATTCGCTCCATCCGCCTGTCCCCCACCGCCGTGTGTCGTGTCCGTGTGTCCCCGTCCCCCCTTCCCTCCCCCGACCAAGCTCCTCTCCAGCTCCGGCAGGGGGACTCCGGACCCCACTCCTCCCCCCGTCACTCCGCAGCGCGCCCGAGCCCCTCTGTCCTCCGCCCGTCGGACAAACACCGCAGAGTAAGGCAGGGCAGGGTTCCCCGGGGGGTGGCGGGACGACCCCCGGGCCGGGAGGGCTCCGCGACCGCCCCCTCCCCTCGCCTAGCCTCGCCAGGGCTCCGCTGCCGGATCTCCCATCCCCCTTCCTCTCTCCCCTTCATCATTCTGGGTGGACGTAGGGTTTGCAGGTCGTTGCTTGTGGTCGCTGTAAACCACAGTGTCTGCCCGAGTAGCATCGGTAAAAATAAACCACCCTATGCAGAAAACCACCGTGTCGGGGGTTTTTCTTGGATTTACGAGGAGACGGCGGGGGGCTCAGAGTCCGACCTCGGTCTGTCAGTGTGAATACGGAGGCTGAAGGTGACTCCCCGAGCGGAGGAAAGGTCTTCGGGCTCGTCGCTTCCCGGGCTGTGAAAGCACCAAGTGGATTTTCCTGGGGGAAATGTGGCCGTGTTTTGTAACGGTACAAAATACTTCCAGCAACACACCCCCGTCTGCGCTACGTGTGTCCAACAGCTTGCCTGCTACGCTAGGACTTTGCAGTTCTTCGGGCTTCCCTTCGTTCCAGCGCAGGGAGGTGATGGGGCTTGAACCCTAACCGCACGCCTCATTATATGGAGATATATATTTTTTTTTGTAAATGCCTTTGACTGAGGTTTTCCCACCAAGGAAAGGCTTGGCGCTGTGCGACTGTCCCCGAATTAACCGCGCAAGCAATGGCAGTTTGGTTGGTTTTTTTTTTTTTTTTTTTTTTTTTTAAGCCGCTTGAAAGTTTCTCTGGAGACATGACTGTTGCTTCAGAGGCAGCCAGCTGCGGCACATTTTACTTGTAGGGAGAAAAACAAACAAACAACAACAACAACCCCCCAAAAAACCAAACCTCACAAACAACCAACCACAAAACGAACCAAATGGATCAACCAAAACATTGCCATGTGCTTCGCGGCGGCAGGGGAGGGACCGAGAGCAGCCAGGATGGGACGGGGCTTTCTCCTCCCCCGGGCCACCGCGGTGCCAAGGGCAGGGACAGGTCAGCCCGGCCTGGCTGGTCCCCGCAGAGGATCCCCTCCTCTGCCATCAGTCCCAGCTGGTCGGTCCCGGGAAACACGGGGAGCTTCTCCTTATCCGTCCGGGCTGGGCGGGAGATGGCGGGGGGCGGGGGATGGCACCGGGCTGGCTGCCGCCTACTTCTGCGGGGGCTGCCTGCGGTGAATGCTTGACCAAATATATATATAGATATATATATATTTTCTTGTTTATTTTTGTGTAATCTGTGTTACCTCTAGGTAAACGGGAATGTTAAATCTGTGCGTCAAGTAAATGTAAGTGTCCAATCACTTCTGAACTTCAACCGCTGACATTAAATGACAATAGTGCTTTTAACAGACTCAGGCATGCAGCTGATTTTCTGTAAACCTTTTTTGACCTCATTTTCGCAGTTAAAGTGATCTTTGATCGTACCTCCTCTCTGATCACGCCGAACCACGTGTGTCCCAGCTATCCCTCAAGTGCTGGAGTGTCTGAAGAGTCAGCGCTCAGGGAGCCGAAACCGGGATATCCCCGGCTTTGGGAGCCCGACCCTCCGGGGGCGCGGGCTGGGGGGGCAGAGCCACCGGGCCCCCTTCGGGGCAGGGGCGGGAGCCGGGCGGGAGCTGCACAGCGCGAGCAGGGTGTGATCCTCTCCCCCCCCGAGTCCCGCCGGCTCCGGCAAGCGTGACTCCGCACGTTTTCTCCTTTTTACACTTCCCCCCCGCTCTTGTTTCCCTCTGCAAACCTTCCTGCCAACTCCTCGGCAACAATGCCAGCCGGGGAAGCGTGGCCGCCCTCCAGCCCCGCACGCAGATGGTGCAGGGTCCCTCTTTGCCCCTGGAAGTCTGGCTCCTGACCGCCGGACCGGGACCGCCCGACTTCTCCTGGAGCCCCGGGACCCCCAGGCAGGGCCCAGCCGGAGCCGCATCAGGCAGGGGGGCGAGAGCGGTGCAGCTCCTGAGCCCCCTCCACCTGTCTCCCATCCCCGGAGGGGCCCACGCCGGGCAGGCAGCCGCGGTGCTCCGGGTGGCTCTCACCGCATCCCCGCCCCGGGACGCTCCCCAGCCCCGCGATGCTGCGCGACCTGCGGCGGAAATACCGCCTCTGGCCTCAGCGGGGACAGCACCGCTCTGAACAGCTTGGAGTTCCTCACTCCCTCCGTTCTCCCTTTTTTTTCCCCCTCCTTTGCATTACATTCTGTAACGTAGTGGAAACGGCCTGCCTTGAAAGATAGGACTTGCTGTTTCTGCGCTGCAGTTTTCAAATTACTAACTCGATTTCCACTAAGATTAAAAAAAAAAAAAAAAAGAACCAACCCAACCAAACAAAGGCTGTAGTGATTTTTAAGAGAAAAATCAATTCTATATTCAATCAGTATTTGTGGTTGGTTGCAGTATTGCATTTGTTCCACTAACGAGCAACCTTCTCACAGTTTAGAGAGCTTCATTTCAGTTTTGAAGGACCTCAAGTAATGAAGGCTCAAGTAATGAATAAAGACATATCCAAGCAGAAAAAAAAAAAGGTTTTACGTTTTAAACAGAGCCACAGAAAACTGAGTTTTAACAACTGGAGTCGATTGTGTATACCAAGGACAGGCATAGATATAAAGGCTTAAACATTTTCTTCCTTTAAAAATGCTTCTTAAGACTGCTGTAAAACGAGAAGAAAGTCTCAGAACTTTGCATTTTCTCTGCTCAGTGGCTCCAGTCCAGGATGAATTTGGGTATGAATCACACATTTGACAAGAAGTACTGGCACAGCAATTCAAGTGCTCTTACACTGGCCAGCTATACTTACGTGTGGGGATGGGGAGAGGAAGGGTAGGAAAGAGGGAAAGATGTGCTGGCACAATCTATATTGAACCAGACTGCAAAATGTATTTAGTGCCCATGCGATTTCATCTATTAAAGTAGAAATCTTCCCCATATAGTGTTTAAGACTCTCTACTTTTCCCTGACATGTCCATCCTGACAGAAACATGCTGTAGGTCTTGTAGAAACCACAATAAAATACTCCAGATAATTGTCCCCCAGTCTCCTCATAGTTAAAAATCTAGTGTTAAGAATCTGCAGTTTCAAACATTGCTCAGGGGAACATTATGAATGTTACATTAAAACACATAACCAAGAAATTCATGCCTCAGAGAAAAAAAATAGAAAAGGATGCTGGGAGTGAATTCTGTTTCATAGCTGCTCAGAGAAGCAATTTTAACAGTACAAGTGACTATTATCTCTTTGCATATGGCTGGAGAAAATCCAAGATGGCTATTGTGTAGCACACGACCAGTCATAGCAATGCTCTGCAAAATCTAAAAACCAGCACACCTCTTATACTTTCAAAAAAGATTGTATTTTCTGAATTTTTTGATCTCAGCCCCAGTCACCCTGCTTGGGTATAGGTTGCTGTGACCCTCACCTTATCCTGCTGCCTACCACTGAGCTCTTGTTTTCTCTGAGCAGCTAGTGTGGCTTTCAGTCCCAATGAGGGGGAACTCCACAGCACGAAAATCCTTCTGTTGGACTGGAAGCAAAAAAAATTTGGTCCATGATCCTATCCATAGCAAGAATGTAGTCTAAACTATTTGACTTAATGAGATGGCTTCTTGACTTGGACAGTGAGTAACAGAAGATTTGTTGCTGTTTTCACACCTCTTTCAATTAAGAGAGAAGGCAAACGCTCAGGCACACAGAGAACTGGAGACTCAACCCTTACAAACACTTACATGTGGCTACAAATTCCAGTCTTGCAAATATGTGTGCCAAGTTAGTTTGGCAGACTGTCACCATTGACCTGCAGAATGTAGGTGAAAGACGGGAAACAGATGGATTATAAAACATTTTAAAAATTACTAAACCTGAATAAAATTTGATAGGACTACAAAAAAAAAAAAAAAAAAAAAGAAGATAAAAAGGCACATGACCATCCAGATGGTTCCTGCAAGCTTCACAGACCTATTGAAAATAGTGAATGTCTTTAAAAGGAAAAAAAAAAAAATCTTACAAACAAACAAACTGACAGACAAATGAAAAAGGCACAAGAGTCTTGCAATGAAAATGCTGGCCAGCACAAGCAGAGGTCTGTGTCTGTTCCTGCTGTGAAAACATCCTGTTTTATTGTTTGTACTAAACAGCACTTGAAACATCTATTGCTATTAGGCAGAGTCTGTTACACGACATAAACGTTGAAAATTAAATATCAACATGAGGTGATTCTTGCTAACTGTAGAACCGTAGTCACATAGGCTAAATTTTATATGAAATCTATTTGCCCTTAGAGGTAATGGGAATCTTAAAGCTATTACAGCATCTCGTTTGTTAGAAGTCAACCTAGCCTGTTTGGGTAATTAAGAAGAGTGGCAGAACATGGTAGGTCCCAAACAACACCTGTAGAAAACAGGCCCTGAGCCATCACTGAGCCAGAAAAATCAAGAACAATGCAACCTTGTTCTCAAGACCATATATACAGATTTTAAGGAGGGGTTTGACCAGCGAATTCGAGGAGGGGGTGCTCTGATGACCTCCAAGACCACCGGAAGATCCTTGACTCAAAAGACGGAGCATATGCAAGTGGGTGGAGGAATATTATAATGACTTCCAGGAAAGTTAATGTTTATGTATAATATTTCTCAGAAATCTAGTGAATATGTATAACAGGTGTGTATTTAACCTGCGCTGTTGGATCGAACAGGCGCACACACTAGGTGGAGTGATCCCCCGTGCACCCAGCGCTGCAATAAAGGAGTGCCTGCTTTTTAACTTCTCATTGCTGTTAAGGAGTTTTATTCCGGATTTCGGTAACAAGTCAACATAATCCTTTCAAATAGACTTTCACATGCTAGAGCTATGTACACCCACCCTACTGAACCGTAACGTACACACAGAAGTGACGAGGGTGATGTAAGCTAAAGATGTTAACTGTGGCCTATTTTAACTTGCACCTTATTCCTAATTCTTGGTATTCCCACTGTGGTTGGATTGGTGGCCGGGTGTAGGCCTAAGGGATTTTGTACAGAACGGACTTGAGGGAATATCATACAGCATATGCTACGCCATTTCACACATATCCTCACTAGGGAATGTCATGCACAATCCAATCTTTACACTGAAATCTGCTTGTAGGATGGAGTTGGCTTGTACTGTAGTCTTTTCTTCAAATGGCTCAGAAGGAAACTGTCATTTTTCAATTTGATATCTAAATGGCTGGTTAAGATTTTAAACTATCCAGTGACAAAAGAAAATAGATATAATGGTCCTCTGCTTGAACTGCCATAGTCCAAGCATAAGTCTTTGGAATGAAAGTGAGTGGTGAAATATTTGGGAAGCCATTAAATTTGACATGCAAATGTTATGTCTCTGAAGTCAAGATCTCAGTAGAGGTTCATTTCTAGGCAGACTTTGGAAGAATGCTGCCAGGTGAAGTGAAGCTGGATTGGATTTGAAGATAGACACACAAACCATCAGATACAGCACCTGGACCACACTCAGAAGTCTTGTCTGGACTCAGGTTTGTCTGGCTCCCTGTCATCCAAACACTGATCTCAGGCAGAGATTGTGGAAAAGTTATGTGCATGAAATGCCAGGTTGAGTGTTGTCTTCAAATTGATGGCCCTTTGGCTTCCATCATCTTCCAAACTCTTTCTCCAGCTTCCCCTGTGTGGTGAACAACGTGGGCAATTCACGTGGGACTGTGTAGGCAAGGGCCCTGGGGGAGAGCTGCCAGTCATTGTCTTTGGGGTTTGCCGTGGGGGAGTTTTTTGCTACTTGCAGTCTCCTGAAGGCAAGAAAACAGCAGTCAGAAAGTGAGAACATTCAGGACAGAGAATCAGCTCAGCTTGCTTTTGGAGAGGAGGCTTGAAGAGCGGTCTCAGAAATTTCTCCTCGTGAAATGGAGACAACTGCTTTCGTCAGACTGGGCAGGTTACTCAAAACCTCAGGGCAGGCCAGATGGTCTGATCTGGTTGAAATGCCCATTGAAAATTGCCTCCAGCACACTTTATCTTTATTGTACCCAGTCCTAAGAGCTACTGGCAGCTTTGCGCAAGCCAGGCAGGCGGCTTTTCCTCCTGCCTTTGAATGCTCATCCATGGGATACCTCCCAAACTCTGGCTCAAGCCTTGGAACTGATGCTACTGGATTAGTGGTGCACATCTGCGAGGGGTCGGCTTTTTGTCCAAGCCTTGACTGTTAGAGCTCCTTGGAGTGCCTGCAGTTCTGGCCAAGGAGAGCTGAAAACTGCTGGTTGTATCCACCAACATTGTTCATGCCTTCAGGAGAGCTAACGTAGGTGGGACAGTAACACACTTTTGGGTTGGGCCTGGTTCACTGCTTTTGTTGTCTGAGAGTGTACAATGTTTATAGACTCTGGCTGTTTCTTACCCTTTAACAGGGGAAACTATCTGTAACAAATCAGCAAAGCCCATTTAACTACAAAATCGATGTAGAGATTGCCCTTTTTGATAGAAATTGTATTTAGGATACATAGCTATTTTCTTTAATATCACATTTGTCTTTATTCCTGTGACGTGCATGTGTGGTTAGACAGCAGTAGACTTAGAAGTAAAATTGGGAACTCCCAGGTTCAAAGCTCTCCTCACAAAGCCTCATACCCTGTTTTAGCTATCTTATGTTAAAGGAAGAAACAGACAGAGAGAGAAAAAAAAATAGAGCAGGAAAATTATTGGATCAAGTCTGTCCCTTAAAGAATACTGCTGTCTTCAGAAGAATTGCAGAAGGCAAGAATTTAGTTTATTATGGCTTGAGCCAGCTGATATGCCACCTTATTTTGTCACAGTTCAGGGCACACCCATTTAATCAAAACACTGTGCAGGTCAAAGAGGCAATTTTCCCCACTGCACTTCAATTACAGACAATATTGTGAAAATCCTTGGGCTAGTTGCTTGAAAATGCCATTTTCAGTACCCCTCAGAATTTATTTTCCTCTCTTTCCTGTAGGCAAGTCAGCCAATTGCTCAAAATGGCTGGGCAAAAGTTCTCTAGTTTTTCAAAATTACTACAGTGAAATTACTGTGAGACCGCTCTTTGAAGCCTCATTTTCTTCTGCAGTTCTGTAAAACTTAAAAAAAAAGAAAGAAATTTGCACAAATTCTAGTCTGGCTTCAGGAAGAGTAACAGAGGGTAACAAGCACTCTCTGTCTGTCCATCGACCCCCTTACATAGCTGTGGCTTATTTAATAAAGACAGGCAAAAAAATGCTTCCCTGTGGAATTTAAATAAATGCGTGTGGAATGTTTTTGAGTATGTTAGAAGTTTTCATAGCATCGCAACAGAATGTGACGGCATTGCAACAGGCTGAGAGAGCTGGAGCTGTTCAACCTGGAGAAAAGAAGGCTCCGGGGGGACCTTATAGCAGCCTTCCAGTACCTAAAGGAAAGATGGAGAGAAACTCTTCAGCAGGGCTTGTTGTGATCGGATGAGGGGTAATGGTTTTAAAATAGAAGGAAGCAGATTCAGACTGGACACTGGAAAAAAATTTTTTACATTGAGGGTGGAGAAGCACTGGAACAGGTTGCCCAGAGAGGTGGTGGATGCCCCATCCCTGGAAACATTCAAGGCCAGGTTGGACGGGGCTCTGAGCAACCTGATCTTGTTGGAGACGTCCCTGCTTCTTGCAGGGCGGTTGGACTAGACGACCTTTAAAAGTCCCTTCCAACCCTAGCCATTCTATGATTCTGTGATTCTGTGTGATCTGTTGTAAAAGATCAATATAAAAGAACAATATAAAATAATATTTCAGTTATTAAAATGAAAGACCTTTAAATCTTACCTGGATTTAATAATCTTCTTTATGAGCCGCTCAGTGGAGAAAAATGTTTCAAGCAATTCAAAGTAGCAGCTGCGTTAAGTGACTTATGAAACAGACACAGACAGTTTTTGTCCTGTAATACTTTGCTAATATTGACATAATGAAATTATGTGAAAATAGCCATGTAAAAGGCACTATTCACTTTCAGAACTGAAATAATTTACCAATCTTATAGAATTTTACAGTATCTCATTAAAAACTTTATGCATTTTATAAAAAAATGGTGGTTTGGCTAAACTGTTTTCTCCTCATCAAATTACTGCCCAGGCACAAGAGTTTCTGAGGCAGCAGTACCATTTACAGGAGAGACGAGCACTTCTAGACGTGCCTCTCCAACATCCAGCCCCGAAATACACAGGAGCTCAACCTCTGCCTTTGCAAGGATATCGCCTTAGGCATGGGCAGCTGCATACAGGACCTGCTTTGAGACCACCAGTTCTTGCGCAGTTTGCAGCTGCTGGTAGGATACTGAAGTACTTACCCACTGTTAAGCGTTGGTGCTGTGATGCTACCTGTAGAAAACCGCATCACTCCCACCATAAAGTAAGAGATTTACCTATCTGGACATGTAATTGTAATAAGCAACAGTATTTATGAAAAGCACGTGAAGTATAGATATATAAATTACCTTTGGAACTGCAGTCTTTTATAAAATGAGTAGGACTTGTTTTTAAAAGTTTTTTTAATTTATTTGCAATGTCCAAATCAGTCTAGTGCTGCCCTAGGGAACATTACTAGCTTGCTGAAGACAAAGGTGATAACTTGCTGAGAGAGAAAGCTAGCAGTGGATTATGGGGTTACCAGAAATGTACCTGCATGGCAACAAGCAGAGAACTTCAACAGCCTTCTGATATGTCACACAGACGTCTTTTTTTTTCACTCAAATACCTGAAGTCGCAATTGTGACTCACATCTCCAGTTTGGAAATATTTTAATTTTCCGTATCTGTGTTTTTCCAAAAAAGAAAAAGCAAAGGATAGTGACATATTCCTTGGAAGGAGAAACAATTACATTTCATTCTAAGAACCCCCTTCAGATTTTGATAAATAAAGAGAGAAAAAAAGTGCAATGTGATTTAATTCATAATTCAGTCAAATTTTACCACTGTATTTCAAAAAGTAAGAATGGTTATGGTCAGCACTCTCCTTGCACTGAAAGCTTCCTGTTTATTGAGCAATCGAGTTTTTCCTTTCCTTCCCTTGCTGGATTTTAGGATTTATTTTATGCAGAAGATTAGTAGCAGTAATAGTAGTGTGAAATAATGTAATACAGAGTAGATTATGATAGAGAGCAAAATAATTCATATATACAATCTCCGGTAGAAGTCTTTATAGCCAGAATAAATATTTGCTTTTTTTTTTTTTTTTTTTTTTTTTTGCTGTTGTTGAATTTGTAAAACATGCTTGTAGAGTTTTACCATTTTAGTAATGTGTCGTAAAGTAGCCTGGTAAATCTACAGTTCTAAAGCCAGTTATTATGATTATTATTCTGGAAGGCTACTGAATTTTGGCATCACTGCTTATGAATAGAGACAGTAGTTGCTGTAATGAAAATTTGTCAGTAAGATTGTAGACTGGATCCGTAGCATATGCTGCTTATTACAAACTTGACTGGTTATATCTTCTTCTGGATGTCATTCCCCAGGAAGGGAGGAAGGTGTGCACAAACATGCCAGCCTCTCTAAAGGATATTACCTTGTCTTTGTTGTATCAGAGCCCCCCAAAAAGCACTTTAATTTAAAGAGTTAGCATCTGAAACCAGGGACATCGGATTCCTCCCAGAGTGTCACAGAGAGAGTGCAGCTCATGGTTCTATTCATGGTTGCTACATCCTAGGCCACAGTGTCCTGCTCTTGAGACCAAGGCACTGACAGCTGCACAGCTGGCTGCCATTCTCCTGCAAGGTAAATTTTAAATAAAACCAGAACGTAAGAGCTATTCAGGTTAAGACATAGGTATGACAGCTGAAGAACTCCTGGCATTGAAGACTGCAAAGACCAGTATTAAGGTGCCCTTACTATGTGCCTTTAAATGGAAGAGAAAGGGAGAAAACAAAATGTTTCTCCTCCCTTGCAACTTCATCCTTCTTTTCCTGAGCAAGCAGGTAAAAAAACAAAACAAGGATAACGTCAGAGGAAGCCTGAATTAAAAATATGAAAGTAGCTATTTCTGTTGTATATTGAAATTGTAATTTGAAATGTTAAAATATGCATTGAATTCAGTCAATTTTGTTGAAAAAAATTTGCATTACTTAAAAAAATTTCAGCTATTTCTAACTGAGATATGACTTAATCACAAGCATGGTAGCACTTTGGGCCCCGTTGGTGAAGGGTGCTTGACTGGACTGTGGGGCTGGTTAGACACTCATCAAAAGGCAGTCAGAAGGGCGAGAGACATGCAGCAGTTCCAGTAGAAAAAGGGTTTTGTCTTGAACTTACTTGAAGGCCTAAGACACTGATAAAAGAGTGCTGTTTCTGAGTCTTGAAGATATCTTTGTGATCAGAATCACAAGGCACAGCAAGCAAGTCATATTTAATACCATGATACCAGCAAGGGCCAGGACAGTCCATGCAGCCTTCTTCATTTCCTTCTATTTCCCCATCAAAATAGAAAATTGATGTCAATCACAATTCTTCTAGGTTTTGTTTGTTTGTTTCTTTGTTTGTTTTTTTTTTAATTTTTTGTTTGTTTGTTTGGTTGGTTCTTTTTTTTTTAGTGTGTACAAGAGCAGCAGGAAAGAATGCAGGATAATATCAACACTTAATCTCTGTTCCCAACCAGACAAAAGTTTAATTAAAAATGTATTGCAGCAAGATGAAATTCCAATGTTAAACAAGCTTGGGATATAGTCAGTCTGTGGAAGAAGGAAGAATGAGGAGATGTAGGGAACTCCCCTGTTGCACTCAGCACTAGAATTAGATGAGGTAAGCATCAGTTATCAGACACATCATTCATGCTGACATTTTTAAAAATCAGATAGAATTAATATTTCTAAAACATGTTGACAGTGTCCTTCTACTAGTGTTTTTATGTATTAAGGATGTAACTTAATAAAAAATGTTTAACTTGGGAAGGTAAACATAGCATGCATGAAACAGGCCTCGATAGTGATGCCCAAGATAAAATGCCTGTGGCTTAGTCCAGTTGTAGATATACAAATTTGCATACAAGAATTTGTAGTGAGAAGTCATAAGAGGCAAGATGGAGCAGGACATGTTGGAAAAAAAACCTCAAAATCCTTTCCCCAGAGCAAAATCTTTCATCTTAACATTTATCACCATCATGGTGGCAGAAGGTTTAAAATACCAGGAGGAAGGCTTTTCTTATTCTGTTGCTAAATGTTAGGAAAGTAATTATTCCGATGCAGTGCCCAATCTTCAGGCAAGAGCAAGTTGTGTAGTTTATATAAGTGCCAAATAAAGACTGAGAGCTGGGCTATCTGCCTGCACTGGACCATGAGCCTGTATCTC
This sequence comes from Chlamydotis macqueenii, assembly GCF_036417535.1. Lineage (NCBI taxonomy): Eukaryota > Metazoa > Chordata > Aves > Otidiformes > Otididae > Chlamydotis > Chlamydotis macqueenii. The sequence goes on along the minus strand of NC_141593.1, from coordinate 21,290,775 downwards.
TTTAGGTTCCTCTCTTTTCTACTTGTCAGTCGCATCCTGGTAACCTCAGTTTTACAGATCTATTTCTACCAACAGAACTGGACTTCTCTCAATCACTGTGTTGGTGAAGAGGAAGCATTTTAAAATCATATATATATATATATATGTACACACATATATATATACACACACACACACACACATATATATATATATGCATATTGGCTTACTGTGCATGGCCATTGGTAGAGACGCTTATGCTTCAGTCCTCCATAGGTGTGATGTCTTGCAGGTTGGAGTATAACCCTTGGAGACAAATGGTTTATATCTGGAGCTGGATCCTGTTAGTCTTTTCCACTTATCACAGTTTGGATGAAGGCTTATAACGGCAAGACTTGGCAGGCAGGCAGTCAGACCATATTAATTCAAAAGGGTTCAATATAAGGTTGGCTGAACTGCGTGGCTATCTGTATGCCAGCAGACGCAGACTCTGATTAATGTGCTACACTGCCCAGCTTTGGTGTTTTACATTTTCAGTACAAAACTGCTCTAACTGTAAATTGCGCAAGTAAGAAGCTGAATCAAAAGGAGATGTCTTAAAAAGAAACAGCCAAGAGGAATATGTTTCCAGCTAGAATGGCAGCTGAAGCTAGACCTCTGTAGGCTGTATTTTATAATTTGTTTGCCCCGGAAGTCAATGCACCATGTTCAAGTAGCTGCTTCACGTTGTTGTATCCAGATATACTCTAGTGTCCTGCAGCTGCGTAATTTAAAGGTTTAACACTGGTTTAAACCTCCATGTCCCTCAGTTTCAGTCCCTTCTAAGGCTGCTTTACAGTTCAGTGAGGTTCCTCTGCACAGTATTTGCAGTGCCATGTAACCAGGAGTCATTTGCAAACAGTATTCGTTATACAGGAGGATGGTAAATGGCCCAACAGTATTTTATCCAGGAATGCTTCGTCAAATCTGGGCTCTCTGAGGTAGTGGTGTACCCACAGTGCCCTCCTGTAAAAATCTAAGCGAAGTCAGTTAAAGTGGGCTGCTTTAGTGGGAGCTGGTCAGAGCGCAGGTCTCTTAATCTATGTTTTACTGCTTGCAGCTTTGAAGTGGAATGCTAGTTTCCAGAGCAGGATGGAATGGAAGCTAAGCGCTTGTAGTACTTGCTTTCCACATGCACTTTCACACAGTGCTGAAGTGGAGATATGTGTATTACTGGAAGCAAAGTTGAACTGGTTTTTGTGAATGAATTATTGATAATTTTTCAGTTATTTTTTTTCTGCTCGCAAGATATTAATGTTGCTTTGACACTCACGTCTTCCTGGTGCTGTAGCATTGCCACTGGCTTTGGAAAATCACATTGGGCACTTTCTTCTGAGTGTCTGGTGAATGCATTCTGGTTTTGAGTGTTCATGAACACTGGCATTGCCCTTCTCCCTTTCTTCATCTGTGGTTGCAGATGATTGCCCATGTCACTTGGTACAGGCTCTGCTTCAGCATTAGAGGAGACTGTTCAACAGTAGCAGAGGGGTGGCAGTGGCAGACGGGCTGTTGTGGATGAGTATGCTCTTGCCTCAACTGCAGTGCCTACTGTTGTGGGAGGAATCGTCCTTTGCCAAATGGTCACGCTAAAGCTCCACTGATGCAGATGTTACCAAAAGCTAGTTAAGACTGGTGTAAGAGCTGCAGTTCAGACTATTTCTAAAAAATGTTTTTGTAGAATTAACAAATGAGCTCTATGCCTCATGCAACTCCTTATTTATATGTCATCTTTTTGCTATATAAAACATGCTTAAAATGAATGTTACATTTCTGTCTGAGCGAAACAAAAAGAGCAAACAATGGAGTTAGTAATTTTTAATTATTGTTTATAGGTATATTATCTATAAATAGCTGATACCTTAATTCATGTGATGTTGAACAACCTGTTAATGATTTCCCTTAATCAAATGCAGATCTTTGCACATGAATAAACAACTATTTATCTTAATATAGTCTCTTTTCCTGTTCGCAAGGCTTTGTGGGTTGCACTGTAAAAAGTTTAAGAGCTCTCAGAATAGGAGCAAGGACACCTGTTACCATTGGTACAAAATTGTATGAACTTTCTCTGAACATTCTTATTAACAAGATCTTATTAGCAATATACAAAAAAAAGTAAATAAGAAAAGTGAACAAAACCTTCTCTTTACTCTTGATTTTACGAATGTTGGGTTTTTTTTCCCTTAATATATTTCAAGAACACACTATGTTTGCCAAACCACTCCACCCCTTTCTGTGGGTATTGCTGAAGGTTGTTAATGGCTGTTTCAGTCAGCTAAAACAAACTGTGCCATCTTGAGGGCAGACCAGTACAGAGAACAAATATATTGAGCAGCTCTGTCTTTAACAGTCTGTTCTTTAATGCATGCCTCTCACCCCAACATCAAGCCTCTGTGACATGTGCAGCAAGACGTGAATGGGTGACAACCTGAGCATACTTGGTTAGAGTTACGCTTCACCTTTGTGTTTGGGCTGTTCCTGTCAAGGCTGTGAAATCTACTGGTGCTCTTTACAGAACCATTGAATCTTTAAGGTTGGAAAAGACCTCCAAGATCATAAAGTCCAACCATCAAGCTAACACCACCATGTCCACTAAATAATGTCCTGCAGTGCGATATCTACACATTTTTTGCACATAAATCAAAGGATCACCTAAGATTGTTAAAAATTCACCTGAGATGGTCTAATTATTTTTAAAATAATCCACATACCATTTTTCCGATGCTCACACTGCAGTGATCATTTTCAACCACATATAAGCTGGCATGCTTTCAATGTTTATTGCTTTTCATTTTCCCCAATTTTATTCCTTTCCCATTCACAGGGAGGTTTGTGTGTTTTCATAATGTTCTGCAGTTGTAGCATTTCATAATTTATGGCCCACAAGTGATTCACTGCACACAGATTGATAAACTGCTAGACAGGAACAATACAGGGGACATTCAGTCTTGTTTTTTTTTTTGTAGTTTTGCAAATATATTACTTTGGCTTTCAGAAATGTGTGGCCACCAGAATTAATTATTAAAAATGTAAGAGCCTCTACTCTCTCTGTAGATTTCTGAATACAGAATACAAAGGTATTTTGACTTGTTTTTCCTGAATAAATTCAACTGTTTTCTGCCATAAGCACTAACTGAGAAAATGAAGCAATTTCTCTCTATGAAAGAAAGCATGGAACAAACAGGAAAATCAGTGGTGCCTAATATAGCAGGAGAAACTCATCTAGCAGCACAGTTACAGTCCCTGATGTCAGATGAGATCATTGTTGATATGAAGACAATGAGGCTTATTTAATGATGCCAGCCTAGTTTCATTTTTTTTTTCAAGGTTATGTACAGTGTGGAAGCTTGCTTACCTTGCATGATACAAATAGAACAGCCTATCGTCAGGAAAAAATGTGACAAAAATTAACCGGTGCAAAGCATGTAATTCTCACACTGCAGGTATATAATGAATTGAACAAACACATTAGCTTCATACACTGGCTGCTGTTGCTATAAAATTGGTGATCAAGGTGATTCGTGATTGTTAAAAGAACTGCTCAAGAACATGGACCTTTTGCTCCCCATCCTTCTTGCCAATTTGCCTTTTACAAGAGCTTTGTGCAATGACTGCAGTGCATGGGCTGGTGATGTCTGAACCCAGGCACCTACTGCCTGCCCTCCAGCAACCAATGATCCCTTTTGTGGCTGCATGGGTCAGAAGGTGGGCTTTTTTTCTGGGCAAGGCAGACGGCCTGGCAGAGCCAGGGGACTTACCCAGCTCTTGCCAATTGTGTTCATATGCATTGCTGTAACTCAACAAACATGAGGAGACAGCATTAAAGCAGTGTTGCTAATGGCAAAACAGATTCAGAGGTAGATGTTTCTCTTGTCTTGGGTTGGGATGGGTAATTTTTATATTGTTTTGTCTTTTAAATAGAAATAAAAAAGTGAGCAGATGTTGTCCAGATGAGGTTGACTTTCGTATAGCTGGTTAGAAATGGTCAGGTCATTGCTGTGAGCCACATATTAATCTGTGGGGGAATATAAATTGCAATTTGCATCCAGGCCTGTTATTTAGTCCTGCTTGCATTTTTATCTTCAGTTACCTCATAAAGTAAAAAAAATCAGCAAGCCTTGCAGGGATTCAATGGGCAAAGTAAGGACTTTTTTTCCCAGGCTTCGTGACCCAGAGATTGAACACATTTTACACTTGAGTCTTTGTACTGTAATTTCTCTGAGTGTTTACTGAAAACACAGCTTGTAGAAGTAAAGCAGAGAGCTTCAGTCTGCACATCTGATACTTAAAAAAGACAAATGCCTCATTTTAAAATGTCCTTTAAAATGTTTTTACTTACAGCTACTGCTGATTTTCTCCTTCAATACTTTCTATGGAAGAGTTAGCCTCATCCTCCTATCCCTTTTGCTGTTGCCCAAATCCATAACAAGGCTGTTGTTTGGCTGCAGGCAAACAGACCAAGTTAAAGAGAAACTTTGCAAAACATTTAATAGGTATCATCTGATGCACCCCTTGGCGAGAGCAGGCACACGTTTGCTCTGCAACTGAGTATTCTTTGCACAGAAAAAATATTCTGTCAGACTAACAAAAAAGAGCAAAGTGGTCTCATACGCTTGCCTTCTCCCTTTCAGCAGCAGCCTGGTCTTCATCAGTTACAGTTTTTAACAGTTCTGAACAACGCAGTAGACCTGAGCTATTTTTGTGATATTGCTACCTATCAGACTCCTAATTCTTTTTCTTCAAGAAAACGAACGTTAGCTCCCCCACCACTCTAGTGAATCTGCAAAAATAATACATTAATTGAAAAATCTTCCTGGTTAAACACTTACAATATAGCAGCATGTTCTGTGCTCAGTTTTGGCAAGCCAGCTATAAAGTGTCATTGTACCTGCAATGACTAGGGGGACTAGATAGAAGCAAATCTTAATTTAGGCTAGGAACTTTCATTTGTTTATCTAAAAAGGCAGCCATACATATTGTTAAATGACACCTTCAATCACATCTGTCTTAAATACCTATGGATTCTTTAATACCGTTAAAGCCATTTAGAAAAGACCTTAGCAGTAGACAGATGATGAATCAGGTAACAGATGTGACTACTTAGCTGATTTTTATTTTGTTTTGAAAGATCGAATTCAAGAAGGGAGAGATTATGCCAAAAAAAAAAGGGAAGCTATTTATATTTAGTGCAAAGCTTATAAATATAAGGACAATTTATGGTTAACAACCATGCATTCCCAGAGGATTAAGGACATAGTACATTAGCTTTTGAGATAAGACTAAAAAAATGAAGCAGAATGTTGATGCATGACCTCATTTACTGTTTTAAAAATCAGGTTCTTAGCAATCTACTGTACATTACAGATTTAGCATAGCCAAAACCTTTCTCACTGATGAAAATAAAGAACCTCTTAGAAAATTCAGGGCTGAGGTGAAGCTTTGGTGTCTCTTCTCTGAATACTGAGTGGGTTATCCATGAAGTCCTTAATCCAGAGCAAAATTGATGAATTTTAAAACCAGGATTTAGTCCTTAACTTAAAGTTAAATGAAGGGGAAATAATAGCATTTTATTTTTACATGGAAACATGTTCAAAAGGAAAAAAATGTAAACAGATCCACTCACAAAATATTCCACTAAGTGAGACTTTTCTGGAAGAGAAGAGGTTGAAGAAGGGACACTCGGAAAGTTATATCTGTCATAATTCATTTGCTTTAATGTGTGTATATATTTCCTAAGTCTATGCTTAGTTATGAGCTAGTTAAGAGCAAATGGGTGGTGACTCAATTCAATTAAATTGATTTCAAATCACTCACTTAAACTGTGATTGAAAATCAACATGTATAATCCCTAAAACTGGTATAATTTTTCATCTTTCAAGTATGTATTCCAATAATTTATTTATTATTTAATTTATAAATAAACATTTTGTGAAAATAATCCTTTGGAACATGATAATTGCATGCAATTTGTATGCAGCTTGATATTCCTTAAGTAATCAAAATATTTGGTTTTAAAATTAATCAGCTTATTCTACAAGGAATATTACATATGCAAACCAAACAATTCCAGTCATTACATCCTTCAGAATTTTAGACTGGAAAATATACTTCCTTGTCATATCATTCATGCAGCACAGGAGGTAAATGGGCTGTATTGGCTGTATTTTCCTTCCTCAGCTCCTAATAAATTCTCAATTTTAATTAGCTCCTAATAAGTTCTCAATTTTAAATGACCCAGCTGTTGAGATGGACTTCAAAATCAACTGAAATCAAGAAAATACCTTCCTTGAACTTGTAGAACTAGATGTTGGTGCCCCGAAACCCAAAGGATTTAGCACTTTAACAAGCTGTGGCTGTAGGCTGTTGGCAAGAAATTTCCATCAGTCCAATAAGATTGAATTCTTCAAGTCTTCTTTGATAATGTTTTTTAATTAGGTTTAATAAGAAGTAGGTGGTTTAGGTCTCATAGTAGGCGATCAATATTTTTAATTTAAATTATGAATAGAGTGCAGGAAGTGACTTTCTTAAAGCCAGCAATGCAATGTTACTGGAATGTCTTACAGAAGTACTCAATGTTTTGTCTGCAACATGACATTAAAACTCTGTAAAAAAAGAAGTTATTATTTCGATATTCACAGCAAAATGAGGAAATAATGGAAACCCTGCTATTCTAGTTGCAATGTCATATCTATCAGTATGGCTTGTGGGATACCCACACCAAAAGACCTTGAGGCCTTTGGACTCTGTAAATCTGAACAGGGGCATAGAGTAAATAAGGAATCAGAGAGGTCATACAGGCAGCGGGATGAAGCACTGGCTTCATAGGGAACTTCAAGGAAGAAGTGGATATAGACCTAAATGAAGGAAGTGGATATACCCTTCAAGGAACTTCAAGGAAGAAGTGGAAATTAAAGTTATACAAGGTGTTCTCCACATGAGCATGAGGGAAGGGTAAGAAGGCAAAAAGTGGAAGAAGCAGGAGCTCTGTGCACTTGGCTTTCACATCCCAGCAGGCTGAAAGGCGTTCATATTAGGGTGGCCAAACAGCTAAACTTTTGTCCCTCCAAAGACTGTGTATTTCTGCCTGTGCCTTATTACGTCTTGCAGGTGACAATGTCTGACTCTTCTTTACCCACAAGAGGAAGACTTTTTTTTTTTTTTTTTTTAAATATGTGATTTTTGGGCCACACCTCATTGCCCAACTCTGTGCTGACTGTGACTGTCACAGAGTCCTTTACAACCTGCACTGCATCTTCTTCAGCCTTGTGTTAACGCATAGAGCCATCATCTCCTGGAGAAGAGTAAAACACTTACTATACCTGGGGAGATGGTGAAGGGGGAGGGTTTCTGGAACCCCCTGGTCCTGCTGGACATGTCCCCCTGAGCTCACGGGCCCATGGTCAGCTCCATGTGCCTGCCCAGGAGAGACTCCCCTTCTTCTCTGCCAGAGCAATCACCCTAGAGTGCATATCCAAAAGGCAACCTTGCTTTTATAAAGAGCAAGTATCTGCTATTTCTAACACTTCTTCTAATTAACCCAGCAGGAAGAAGTTATGTTTTCAGGTTCCTCAAAAGCAGAACATCCCCAGACCTCAGAGCTACTCTGGGCTTCTTCCATCCCTGGCTGAACCTGCTGAAAAAACATCGCTAACTCTGACTGCGAGGTTCATTTTCTAAATCAACGCTTACCCAGCAGAAGCCGGACTTGCATCCCTGGTTCATCTGTATTTTTTATATTTTAAACCAGTGCCTGCTCATATGGCAGCCCTTCAGCTTGGATAACTAACAGTGATTAGCTACTGCTTTCCAGGCTGGCATTCGTCTGCCTCTTCTCCCCGTCCTCACTTCAGATATCAGTGCTTTTCGGTAGGAGAAGCAATAGGAAGGATTTGCAGGCTGGTAGAGGAGAAATGCGGGGAAGGAAGGGCATAGCCCAGCTGTGCAGCAGGGAGTTGGGGCAGTCGTTGCTGCTGTCGCTGCTCGAGGAGAAAGCAGTTCCTTGCGATGTACCTGGCTCCAGCCTGACACGTTATCCTGCAGCTGGTCCATGACATGAGTGGGCATGTACTGGGACAAATGCATCTGAGCCTGGCCCCATTTGGGATCTCTCCAGAACCTTCTCTAAGTAAAATTGAACTTCTCATGAACTGTGAAGGGTCAGAAAGCACGAATAATGCAATCTGCCCTTCCAGAAGTCAAGATCACGCTTGCTGTGAGGATCCGTGATGCACACGGCTTCCCTGCCCTGTGTAAATATGCCTTGAAACAGGGGACAGACAGATACTGTCACGGAGCTGCTTTTTTTTTTTAACTTGCCATGCAGTAAACAGCACATGTTCCTCCTCAGTGCCATTGCCGAGAAATGTCTTAAAGCCTCTTTTCTATATTTTGGTGGATGCTTTTTCCCCAGTCAGAAGCAACAAGCATCCAGCTCAAAATTAGTCACGCTTTTGTTTTCTTTCTTCTTTGAAAAGTGATCAATGAAGTATTGCTGCTGCATTGTGGGCAGAGGGAGCACATTGTTATGGCAGCTTTCATTTAACTGCAGTTGCAAATATTATGTTAACAAATCAGTTCTCTGCTCTCATTGAATTTGCTCTCTACAGCCCTATAGTTCAGGGAAAGCTGTACTAAAATGCACGAAACACTCAAAAGCAAGAAGCCATTTAGAACAGAAACAGCAATGGAAAATAATTGACAAGAGCCAGCAAAGCCCTGTATTAAATTACCAGTGACAGATCAAAGGACAACTGCACAGCTTTGAATAATGGAGCTTTGCATCTTTCTCTGACATTCAGACGAAGATTTGATTTAAAAACTGAGGTGTCCAATCCCTGCTAATGGCACCTTTGAAAAACTCCAGCTACATTCACTCTATTGTCCAGGACAATAAAAACCTCTTCTTCTTTTTCCTAAAAAACAACTGAGGTCAGCAGTTAGTATGAGCATTTACACAGAAAATTAAAAATACTCGGCCTTAGTATTGCTGAGTATTGCTGGAGGAATGAAACCTCATTTCTTCTTTGCCACAATAATGAAAAATAGGAAAAAAAAAAAAAGAAGGGAGGCAATTACTATAATTTCAGCTATTTCAGCTCTCTACTATCAAGCATGGGGACTAGTGTCCCCTTTCAGATGCAGCAGCACAAAGCGACATGTCAGGCAAAGGAGGCATTGGCAGTGGTTTTATGCTAAGAAAAAAAACCCAGAGCACTGGGTTCCACCTTCCATATCCATCACAGCCCTACGTGGCTGGGAGCTTCAGAGCGCTTCCTTCCCTCCTTTGCGACCAGGAGAAGAGTTAGGAAATCCCTGTGTTGAGGAAAGCGCAACAGTTGTTTCCTTTCTAAGTCTGAGAGATAGCGAGGAAGATACATGGAGGAGGGGAAGCACTGATTAATGATCAGTGAGCATATTCTGCACCCAAAAAAGGGATTAAGTATTACTAGAGGAAAAAAAAAATGTTCATTTCTGCAACTGCACCTACAATTATTTCAGAAAAAGTATACAATACAAACTGACACAGTCCTTTAACAGAGACCTGCTGGTATTTGGCATTTTACGTCCTCACCTTCCCTACACCAAAATCCAAAAGAGATCCTTCGGCTGGTGGAATTTGGCACAGCTCCATTATATGCAGTGGAGTTGTGAGAGTTCAGGCTAGAGGAAGACCTGCCCTCAAGACTAACAAATGCTGCTGTCATTGCTGCAGGATCTGAATGTCAAAACTCCCTCCTGGCCCATCAGGTAGATGCGTACCAGCAGCCTTCCTGAGATGCTGGCTTCTGCTTGAGAGCTGATAGCCCTTGGCACCAAGTACCTTGACTGCTATGCTTGCAAGACTGCCTATCAGCAGAACATTTCAGCTGGGTCTTTTTTATTTGTATTCTAAATGTCCTCTGTTTCTAGAAAAATTGCTGCCATTATGGTCACAGAATCACAGAATGGTCAAGACTGGGAAGGCTAACATTAATAACCATTAGAAGCAGTTTCTCTCTTGCACGCAGAGAAGAACAGATTCTGAAGTAAACCTTTAAAGTCACTGAACTAGTTCCTTTCCTGAAAGCTTGGTTTTTTTTTTAACCTGGAAAGCTTTTTTTTTTCTTGGATACTTGCAAATTGTGCAGAAAGGGAAGCTTAAAATAATACTCTGTTTTAGACCATATAAGTTTACAAAATAATCCAGAGTAAATTATATTCTGCAAGTATACAATTCAATGTATTATAAATGTGTCTATGGGTTAGATTTCTATAAAAAAGAAAGCATTTTCCCCTTTTTGACTAAGGACCACATGCATGTATATACCCATAGGAAGCATGCTTGTAGCATCAGTTAGCTGAGTAAATGCAGTTCTCTTTTTGGACCTCTACTTCATTAATTTTAAGTAGGCAGTCCAGAACTATAGGAAGTACAACAAGAGAAAAAAAACCAACACTTGTTACTGAAGTCTCTAAATCAAGTTCTACAGTCTTTCTTGTACACTTTGTTACTCTTTTTGGTGTGTGTTCCTGATTCCTGAGACTTGTGTGTACCTCTGCATGACCATAAAGCAAAGAGGAAAACATTTGCTAGTGCTAAGCATTTTCCATCAGTAGCTGAAATATGTCTTTTTCTGATTACTGATGGAGGCTTTGGCTGATGTGAAGTTAACAGACAAAATAAAGTTTTTCTGCGTTTGAATAGCAGAGATTTAGCTACTATTTTTTTTTTTTTTAGTTTTATTTCAAAAGAAGTATGGACATAACCTATTCTTACTTTGTAGGCTTGAAAGCTATTTCAGGAAAGGAGAAAGGAGTTTAGGTAATTTACAGCAGCAAAACATTTTTAGACAAATATTCAGCAAAGTAGACAGACAAACCATAATATCAGAGTTCACAGTACATTCAGGAGAAAAGATTTATTGGGTCAAGTTTCATAGATTTGGCTAAATCTGGGTAGGTTTAGCTTTTGAAATGTGATGGATTCATCACAGCCTAAACTGATTTGTCAAGGGAAATAAGCTTTGTACATCCTTGAATAAAGGTAAAAGAATAAAGCTGAATTTTTTTTTTGCTTGAAACTTTAAACAAACAAACAAAAGATTTCTCATTGGCTGGATACTTTGGTATTTTTTCACATTTAAAAAAACCTGTGATCATAAGAAGCAGCAGATAGACCAGATAGATAAACTGTTCCAAGGGAACTAAATACCAAGGGTTATTTATTAGATGTGGAGCACAAAGGCTTATATGGCTATATGCAGAGAGCTTCAATTGAAAAGAAACTAATTTCTGATCTGCTCTCTTGCTGATAAACTGTAATTGGGGGCTGATTGAACATGAGGGGACTTTCATTCTTTTCTACCCAGTCCGATCTGACAGCCCTGGTCATTTCCTGCCAGAGGCTGGAATAGTCTTTCTCAATCACCAGCAAAATGCATTTAGCTTGCTGAGAAAAAGCACTTGAGTAGTATCTTGAAACACTTCTCATTTACTAAGCAAATTGGGACGCAGCACACGAGGGAAGCATTTGAAAGGTGGACTAGCATTTTAAAAAGGGATTCAGCAGCAGATCATCAACTAATCAGTGCTGCTTATTTGATTATTTTTCCAATTTCTTGTGCAAATGCTATCCCAAAGTCCTCTGACACCATCAGTGGCAGGATCCTTCACAACAATGTCTCCCGCTGTCAAGGCATACTAAGCAGCTCTGCACAACCTTTCTTGTATATGCAGGTACTGCTGAAGCAAATAAGGAGTAGAAATGCAAGCTTTGCATTGATTTTGCTCCTACCCTTTGCTTCCATCCCAGTTTAAAGGCTGATGGTGAATTTCAGCTCTCCCCTGTTCCAGGCAGTGCTAGGCTTTGAGCTACGGCCTGAGACCCACTGGGGTTTCAGGAAGGCCTTAGCTGAAGCTTGCAGTGCCTGAGGGCGGCACTGGGCAGGGCTACCAGGCACACCAGTATGGCTTGCTGGCTAGCTGTCAGCAGGTAAGAGGGAGCAATGTGGTGACAGGAGAGGCAGAACCACACAGGCCGTTAAGGATGTCTGCAGTGATGTTGGGCTCCAAACACTGTGGTCCTGCTCTGGTTACACAGCCCGCTCTCTCCAGGCTCTTGATCCCGGGGTATGACTGCAAGTGCTTAGCTTTCCTTTCGTGTTTCATAGCTGTGTCTTCACTCCCATGCTGTAAGACAAGAGTAGTGTTTGTGTCCTTTGGAAGAAAAACATGACTGAACAGATTTTACAATGTCTTAAACCCCACTGGAAGGTACACAGAGTCCTCCTGTGACATCCAGTCCTAGAATTCTGTAAATCCTTTTCAGAGCTAACCAACTCTTCCTTCAACATGAAAAACATGTTGAAGTGAGAGAGACAAGTGGTTTTTGGGTCTTGGGACACACAGCAGTGTGCACTGGCACTACCAAAAGAAGTAACTGTGGGGTCCTTTTTCTACACCTCTGGAGACTGCAGCTGAGCTCTTGCTCTCTTTTGCTACTTTTCAATTCCTAAGGGGTAATACAGCGGTTTAATTTTTCCTGTCCTTTTTTGAACATTGCTTTATTAATATTACTATTCTTGTTGTTCAACCTGATCTGCAGAGGGTCTTGGATAACAGTTTTGTAAAATGACATGGTCTGCAGAGGGTCCAGGCTGAAAGAAAGTTTTGATTGTAACAACTTTGTTGTGTTGTCGTTCCACTGAGGATTGCCAGGTAATCTGTCTCTTTTCATATACATGGTTGGATGGCATTGTGTCTCCTGTTTCCTCTTCACTCTCCTTTACTTGCTCTTCTTGAGACCATTACAATATCTGGTAAACCCACAGCACTATTTCTTTTTACTTCACATAACCTTGCATTAAACCCTTTACGAACTCTTAACTCCTTCACTCATGCCTTTCTCATGTTTGGGACTTCCTGCTATGTAAAATAGCCCACTGTTCCATCAAAAACACTTGCAAAAATCCATCTGTTCCGTAAACACTGTACTTTTGCTCTGCCCTGTTATTAGGGAGACTGCATTAGAAAAGCTTTATCCTTAAATCAAAGGGAGAGGCTTATTATATTTGCCTTCCATTTTCCATGTACAGCAATATATTGTATGTGCTTATATATATACAAATATATAAATATTTGCCCATAAATACCATGTAATGTAGTTTTCTTTAGCAATGCCTTATAGTGACTAATTGGAAAAGTAATTACTCAAACTCAGTGAGAAGAGGTTGAGCTGTGGCAATTTGTTCACATCTTTATACATAGCAGATAATACTTGAGCTTCCATTAGCTGCAGGAGCACAAAGAATTTTAGAAACTTAGTGTTGTGTGTATTGTTCACTTAGACTTGAAGCTGAGTCATAAAACATACATTTTGAAGAGGACATCTCTGATTCGAGTTAGAGGGGTGATCTATATGTTAAATCAGGTTGCTCTGTTCTAATAAGTGCCGTGTTGTAGTGTACAATAAGGTGTATATTTTATTCAAAGATGGAAGCAAGCTGGAAGAGATGGACCTAGATTCCCCTGCTATTGATAGGTGTGGGGTTTAGGATTAAGAATGCATTTAGGTACCTTGAAAGAAAACTGGATAAATATTTATGGACACTGAAGAGCATACTCTCTCTCCAGAGCTTAAGATCACTAATGTGCATGGAGGGAGGGAGTGGAAGAAGGCAGAATGGGCACTGGATGCTTACATCCTCTTTCATGTTTTGGAAACCAGGCAGATCATACTATTCTCTTGAGATATCTATAGTGAGAAAATTTACAGTTCAACAACATTCTCTTGCAATGAAGACTTAATATGAAAATTTTGTTTTCTTAGAATCTGCAAGTTTCTATTGCTATAATTACTAAGATTTGCATGTTAAAATCATACTATAGTTCAAACATGAACAAGAACAGAGAATATACATCTGTAGTTTAAAGTTATTTGTGTGTGTATGACTGGCCCTTCACCTCTGCCTGACTGTTCCTAGGCTGCTCATCCAATAATTAACACCTGATAATGCTGTCTTCTGAGTAGGAATCATTCTGATAGGGATACATGCAGGGGCAGGAATATCAGGAGCAATTAAAATGCTCATTTTTACTATAAGTAACTCCATGGGAGATCAAGCTGCAGGCTTGCCCAGGCTGAACTCATCACATCTGAGGTTTTCACTAAATTCAGTAGAAAACATATACTTGTCCACTTTGAAATATCCTTGTATGAAAACATTTAAGGCTTTACCACACAAAAAAATACAGCCAACAACAAAAAAAACCCACACTCCTTAACAATTTTTTTGTTTGAACAAAATATAGAGCTAAAAAAAGGGATTAAAATGATGTAGCTGCCACATCACTACTCCAGAACATGATGAAAGAAAAATGTGGAAAGATATGTAAAGAGAAAGGCTGAGTGTACTTGCTAAGGGCAGAATTTGGTGGTACTGAGAATTATGTGCATAAAACTAAGACTACCTCCCAAAGCAGCACAGCTATCGAGGAGAAAACACAACACCAATTAAACAAAATTGGTGTACAGGCAACGAAGCAAGATTAAAAGCACAGCTTGTCTCTAGGCAGGAAGGTGAATAAACACATATCTCAGAAGGCCAGGGGTACGGATAAAACCTTGTCTCTCTTCAAGACATGCTTCAGATCCATGCAGCCCAAACCTGCAGCCGCCTTCTGAGCAGCCCGTCCTTTGCCCTGGTGCTCTTTCTTTCCAAAAGAATAATTTAGCCCCACAAATATATGTTCTACTCCAAAAAGCTGATCCTATTTATCATTCTTAAAATGAATTGTGAGCACCGTATTTTCATACAAGGGACGTGAGGAACCTTGTTGTTTAAGATTCTTATCCAGTTTGGCATTAAGGAATTAATTCCCATTCTGATCCAGCTGCTTCTCAGTGGCTGACTGCCCTTTGCTGTGGTGGAACAACAGATCAAAACAGTCACAGATCTACAGTTGAATTTCTTTCAACCAAACAATGTCAGCGTATGACAAAATGATACCACTGTTATGTAATGTCTCATACCCCTTAATTTAAAATGCAGTATGCAACTGGCAAAATTGTGGTTTAAAATATAATTAAAACAGCAAAAAGAATTTTGAGTTCTTCTCACTTTTCTTGTTACAGAAACCAGACTTTGGGGTGGAGATTTTTGGTATATGGACAATGCGAGAAAAACAGGCCATTTTTAATGAGTGATTTTCCATTTGGTAAAACTTGAGAGTATAATTTGCTCTATTATTTAAATAATTTTTTTTTTTTTGTGCTTTTAACTTGTAAATAAATGCGGCTGTTAAGTACATACTACCATAGGGGAAGTCACCATTAAAACTTAAGTCCGCCTGAACGTCAGTTATGTTACTACAGAACTGCTTAGCTGAAAGCAGTATTTGGTCTGTAAGTATTTCCTGCTGTTGAACCTTACTGTCAAAGGAGACTCTGGCCCATCATTCATGGGCCATGCTCACATTTCTGCATAACAGGAATACAGTGCAACAGTCTACAGACAGTTTCTGAGATTCATGTTTGATTTTCCTTGCTATGGCCAGCATAAGCTAGCTTCATGAGCCTGTTAGTCTAACAGATGTGTGATGCTTTCGCAGTCTGGTGGGTGATACTTTTCTATACCACTCACAGTGGGAGCGGAATGACTATTACAGTTGTGGCTCCAAAACGAATATAGAATAGTTTGGGTTGGAAGGGACCTTTAAAAGTCATCTAGCCCAACCCCCCTGCAAGGAGCAGGGACATCCCTAGCTAGATCAGGTTGGTCAGAGCCCCGTCCACCTGGCCTTGAATGTTTCTGGGGATGGGGCATCCACTACCTCTCTGGGCAATCTGTCCCAGTGTTTCAACATCCTCACTGTAAAAATTTTTTTTCTGGTGTCCAGTCTGAATCTGCTTCCTTCTGTTTTAAAACCATGTCTCCTCATCCTATCACAATAGGGCCTACTAAAGAATTTCTTCCCATCTTTCCTGTAGGCCCCCTTGAGGTACTGGAAGACCGCTATAAGGTCTCCCTGGAGCCCTCTCTCCTCCAGGCTGAACAGCCCCAACTCTCTTACCCTGTCCTGATAGGAGAGGTGCTCCAGCCCTCTGATCATCTTCCTGGCCCTCCTCTGGACCTCCTCCAACAAATCCAAGTCCTTCTTATGTTGGGGGCTTCAGAGCTGGACGCAATACTGCAGGTGGGGTCTCCCCAGAGTGGAGTAGAGGGACAGAATCACCTCCTTTGACCTGCTGGCCATGCTTGTTTTGATGCAGCCCAGGATGTGGTTGGCTTTCTGGGTTGCAAGCATGCATTGCTGGCTCATGTTGAGCTTCTTGTCCACCAGCACTCCCAAGTCCTTCTTATGTCTTACGTCCTCCTCAGGGCTGCTCTCGATCCATTCTCTGCCCAGCCTGTATTTTTGCTTGGGATTACCCTGACCCATGTGCCGGACCTTGCACTTTGCCTGCTTGAACTTCATGAGATTCTCAAGGGCCCACCTCTCCAGTCTGTCAAGGTCCTTCTGGATGGCATCCCTTCCGTCTAGCATGTCGATGGCACCACACAACTTTGGTGTCATTGGCGAACTTGTTGAGGGTGCACTCTATCCCACTGTCCATGTCACCGACAAAGATGTTAAACAGGGCCAGTCCCCATACTGACCGCCGAGGAACACCATTTGTCACTGATCTCCATTTGGACATTGAGCTATTGAGCACAACTCTTCGAGTGTGGCCATCCAGCCAATTCCTCATCCGCTAGGTGGTCCATCCATTAAATCCATGTCTCTCCAGTTTAGGGACAAGGATGTAATGCAACACAGTGTCAAATGCTTTGCACAAGTCCTGGTAGAGGACATCAGATGATCATCCCTTGTCCACCGATGCTATAACCACATCATAGAAGGCCACCAAATTGGCCTTTATATAGTATATATGTATAGTACATAACTTTTATATTTATATAAAATATATATTTATTTTATATGTATATAAAATCAAAATTATATATTATAGAATACATAGTAGAGCTGTATGAAATATATGTATTTCTTCATAAACATGTTTCATAATATACTGCTTTTTCTGTAAATATAGCATACTTTTAGTGTACATAAGAAGCTTTTTTGGGTGAGAGAGTATGATGGAAATCTATCTGCACATTAACTGTCATTTCAGAATGACTCTAGAAAACAATCCCTTAAATCTCCAATGAGATTTTTCTGACAGGTTTATAATCTCTGCAAATTGTTCGTAAAAGCAGTGAACAAACCTGTCAGCAATTCTGGCTCTCACTGCTCTAATTTGAAGGAATGTGCAAGGTGCTGGAGGAAACTAGGAAGCTGCAAATAGCTTGTTAAGTGCAACTGATAAAATACAGACTGTGGTGATGCACAAGTGTCTGACAGAGCTTAACGCTGCCTGTGACTGAGACAATTTTGCTGCTAGAAGTGCCTTGGCATCTTACTGAAATTGGAACAGTCACTGCAAAAGGAATGGTGGACCTGTGGAAAAAAAACAGCACTCAGGCCGCAGACCTTTGAGCCCTGACAAATTCCCTTGGTCCTATTATTTGGAGGAGGAGTGACAATGTATAACTGTGGGAGGGGGCTGTATTGCCTATGAGGGCTTCTCTGCACACAAGGCTCTGCTCTGTGCTGTGCTCCTTGCCTCCCCAGGGGAAGAACCACCTGCTAGCCCCCATCCTGCTCTGGCCCCGTGCACTGGGCATAGCCCCAGGTAAGTTGTCAGTGAAGCAGGAGAGCTGGAGATGGTTTGTGAGATCCTAAATGGAGGCTTCTGCACTACACTAAAGGTCTGAGAGATGTAGATGTCCTGGCAGGGGACCAAGTAATCAAGACAAAATCAAATGCAGGAGATCTGGCAGACCTGCAGTAATCTGTATAGATGTCATAAGAAATTTATCCATTTAATACCTCTGGGTAAGTTTCAAAGGTTAGAGAATCCTAGAGTACTATTTTAGCCCAACATCAGTGTTCTCAAGCCATTTGCTTAAAAAAAATCTACAGGACAAAACGTAATGGCCTTTTGAAGATTCATATAGGTAAAAAGATAAGGCAGGCTCCAGTGCCTGGAACCTGAGGGCACCCAATATGCCCTAATGGCCCTGAGGAGCCTCACCTGAGCCGCCAGCTAAGCCCCATGGCCCCGGGTCTGGGAACCCAGTCTCTGCCTGAGCTGCATTAGGGATGTCCCTGTCTCCACCTCTGTCTGCTGCATGGAACTTGGACATACTTGTGGGTAGTGTGTTTTGTGGATGGACCGCAGACATATATTGTAGCTTGTGTCCACTCCTGTGTTTGTGCCTTTTGGCAAGGCAGACTTTGGAGTCATGTTGTAGCCTTGCCTTCAGTCCTATCTGTAGCATCATCTCCTTTAGCTCCTGACTGGGCTCCCTACCATGTCTGGGACTTTTGGTGGACCCTGTCAGTAGCCCCCAGCCCTGCGTGACGTGCACAGCCTTCATGAGTGAAGGTATGCCTGGTGCTGGTGTTGCCTTCGGCTCCTGGCTTGCCTGCACTCAGGGAGCAGCAGCCCTTGCTGCTCCTTGCCATGCAGCTTCCAAGCTTTGTATACATTGTAAATGTTGCACATGTCCTGAGTTTGCATGCACAACTAATCTGATAGTGTGGGCAAATCATGTTTTTGGCTATTCAAATAGCCATTTGAACTTACCAATAACCAGTCATTGTATGCAACATTCAGTAGTTTGCAGGAGATCTGCCAATGTCCCTGAGACTTGAACAGTAGAGATGGCCAGGTCTGTTTTCTCTGCTGAACATGGAAGGTGGAATACTTTCCTGCAGTGGTGACTTGTTTCTCCTTGCAGCACTTCATCCTGTTGTCATTTCTATCTTGGAACACTGTGAGGCTCTGTATTAGCTGTAGTCCCCACAGCACCCAGGCTCTACCTCTTTCCCATGCCAGTACTCTATGTTTGCAATCAGCAGGCACTATTACAATCAGCTGAATCGTTCGAACTAAAAAGCTTCTCATAAACAGAGTCAGCTCATCTGCTGCTTTAGACAGTTGTGGGCTCCAGACTGCGTCAGGATTTATTCATGCAAATTAAGAGATCGCACCCCAGCAGGTGGTAGACAGCATGGGAATTGTCTCTTTAAATTTTGAAAAGCAAAATAGAGCAAGGAAGGGCTCTAGATGGAAATTATACAAAGGCCTATAGGAATAAAACTTCCTTTATCTTTGTAAGTGTTTTACCTAATTTCAGGCTAGAATGGCATTCCCTGCATTTTCTTGGCAACCTGATAGGACAGTGTTTGAGTGTTTGGTACTTCAATAACTGAAGGAGGTTTGAGAACAAATTAATTGCCTTCAAGAAATACATTGAATGTTTGGAACTTGCTCTGTCCATAGGCTTTTGTGACAGAAAATTCTGTTTCTAACCATATTGCTTTTTGTTCTGTCAGCCTCCAGCCTGGAAAATTTCAGGGCTGACAACAGTTTCAACTTTCTGTTACAAAATGTTCAAACAAAGCTCAGCTTTAAGAAACTTTTGGTTTGAGCCAGAATAGTTTGCTGCACAGAAGACCCCAATTTGCGCTTGGTCTGTAACCCCTGTGCCCATTGCAGCCTCCACCTCAGTGCAGCAGGGCTCTGGGCTGCCCAGTTTACACAGCTGCTTCTCAGAGTTTCTTGGCTTCCCCTGTCCCCTTGTGAGTGGAGTTCCCCAAGTCTCCACTCTGACTTGGTTCTCTGCTACAGCCCTGTGGACCATCTCTTGGACTGGCTTTGAAGGGCAACCCCACCTTGGCTGGGTGAAGGCAAAAGTTTGGCTGCAGCCCCCTGCACAGGGATGATCCTCTGTGGGTGCACGGGACCAGCGGCTGATGAGACAAATTTGGGCAACTGCTTCTGAATGTCCTTAAGAATCATTCATCCTGGCAACAAATAATGGATAGAAATGGTAATAACTACATGAAATCCACGTGTTCTGAGTTTGCCTGCAATTCACCAGTCTCCTGAGGCTGAGTCCAGCAAGTCCGGTTGTCTCGGGAAACTAATATACCTAGATGTACCACTGGAGAGCACTTCTGCTTAGGGCTGTAGTGACAGACTGTTATTTTAAGCAGCTAGGTTGGGAGAATTTGCAGGTGAACTGGGAAAATTCAATCTATAAACCCTCAGAGCTTGATTTCAAAGGATTTGTGAAACAAGAACAACCACCACTGATGAAATATGATAGCTTTCACATATTGTCTCATTTTTTGTCACAGCCATTTTTTTTTCACCAGTCAGCCTCCTGTTTGTAAGATAGCTCAGAATGATCGTGAAGCAAGTCAACAGGAAGGGGCAAGTATTCTGCAGTCATCTGGTAACTTTTTCTGTTTCTTTTGTGGGGAGAAAATTCCCTTGCCATAGTACATTATGGGTTTTATCCAAGCAGGTTCCACCCATCCCCGCTCCCACCTCCCTTTTACTTTGGTATTGTCTGAAGGATCTATCAAGCTTCTTTTATAATGCTTCTCTTTTTGGAGGGGGGAACAGGGTGCCAAATTAGAGTAAAGATGATATTAAATTGCATCTCTCAACTCTTAGAAAGGTACTGGCCAGCATGGCCAGCAGGTCGAGGGAGGGGATTCTTCTGCTGTACTCTGCCCTGGTGAGACACCACCTGGGGTACTATGTCCAGCTCTGCAGCCACCAGCATAAGAAGGACATGGATCTGTCGAAGCAAATCCAGAGGAGGGCCAGGAAGTTGATCAGAGGGCTGGAGCACCTCTCCTATGAAGACAGGCTGTTCAGCCTGGAGCTCTCTAGAGAAGGCTCTGGGGAAACTTTACAGTGGCCTTCCAGTACCTAAAGTGGGCCTACAGGAAAGATGGGGAGAAACTCTTTAGCAGGGCCTGTTGTGATAGGATGATGGGTAATGGTTTTAAAATAGAGGGAGGTAGATTCAGATTAGACATTAGAAAAAATTTTTTTACAATGAGGGTGGTGGAACACTGGCACAGGTTGCCCAGAGAGGTGGTGGATGCCCCATCCCTGGAAACATTCAAGGCCAGGGTGGACGGAACTCTGAGCAACCTAGTCTGTTTGGAGATGTCTCTGCTCCTTGCAGGGGGGTCGGACTAGATGATCTTTAAAGGTCCCTTCCAACCCTAACTATTCTAAGATTCTACGATTCTACTGCCTGTGTCTTGGCCATAGATTGAAAGCCAGTTATGTATGAAGATCTGGTCTTCAACCTGTAAAAGCCTGAGACTCACACTGGTGCCCACAGTGTAATAAAGCTGACAAACAGTGACCTGCTATGGAAAAGGGAGATAATCTCTGGAAATTTGTTTCTCATCCAGCTTGCAGTTTGATACTGAAGAATTATTCCACTGTTACAAATGATGCTTTGAGAGGTAAAATTATTAATTAATTTCCTTAGAGCCAAGGTTTTCTTGTTTTCCTGAGAAATGCAGAAATGCCTTAGCAAAGGAATTTGCTTAGTCAGCAATGACTGGCCTGATTTAGTGCTTGTGGTAAAGTTTGAGCAGCAACTCGCCTAGGTGACCTTCAGAGCTCCTTCCTTAATGTTTCTATTATATTCTGCTGTTTTAAAAGCAATTTGCTACATCTTTTTAATTGAAGTCACTCAGTCATCTTCCCTGCACTGTCCCAGCTCTCTCCCTCTCACATCTCATACTTCTTCATAGAATCATAGAATAGTTTGGGTTGGAAGGGGCCTTTAAAGGTCATCTAGTCCACCCCCACCCCTGCAAGGAGCAGGGACATCTCCAAACAGATCAGGTTGCTCAGATCCCTGTCCCGCATGGCCTTGAATGTTTCCAGGGATGGGGCATCCACCACCTCTCTGGGCAATTTGTTTCATTGTTCCACCACCCTAGTTGTAAAAAATTTCTTCCTTATGTATAGTTTGAATCTCACTTCTTTTACTTCAAAATTATTACGCTTTGTCGTATCACTACAAGCCCTGCCAAGGAGTTTCTCCCCATCTTTCTTACAAACCCACTTTAAGTACTTAAAGATTTCAAAAAGGTCTCTGCAGAGCCTTCTCTTCTCCAGGCTAAACAATCCCAACTCTCTCAGCCTTTCCTCATAGCAGAGGTGTTCTCTCTGACAATTATTGTAGTCCTTGTTTAGGTCCACTCCAACAGGTCTATGTCTTTCTTGTGCTGAGGGCTCCAGAGCTGGACACAGTACTCCATGTGGGGTTTCATGAGAGAGTCAGAGTCAACTCCCTTGACCTGCTGGCCATGCTTGTTTTGATGCAGCCCAGGATGTGGTTGGCTTTCTGGGCTCCAATTACACATTTCCAGCTCATGTCCAACTTTTCATCCACTGGTACCCCCAAGTCCTTTTCTGCAGGGCTGGTCTCAACCCTTTCATCCCACAGCCAGTATTCATACTGGGGGTTGCCCCAACCCAAGTGCAGGACGTTGTGCTTGGTCTTGCTGAACCTCATGAGGTTCACATTGGCCCATTTCTCAAGCTTATCCAGGTCCATCTGGATGGCATTGTGTCCCTCAGGTGTGTCAATCATGCCACTCATCTTGGTGTCATCTGCAAATTTGCTGAGGGTGAACTCGTCCCATTGTCATTGATGAATATATTAAAAAGTACTTGTCCCAATACAGACCCTTGAGGGACACCAATTGTCACTCACCTCCATCTGGACATTGAGACATCGACCACTACCCTCTGGATGCCACTATCCAACCCCGTCCTCATTCACTGAACAGTCAACCCCTCAAATCTATACCTTTCCAATTTAGAGAGAAAGATGCTGTGGGGGACTGTGTCAAAGGCCTTACAGAAATCCAGACAGATGACATCTGTAGCTCTTCCTTTGTCCACTGATGTAGTCACTCCATCATAGAAGGCCACTAGATCGGTCAGGCAACACTTGCCCTTGGTGAACCCTTGTCTATCTTGAACCATCTCCCTGTCCTCCATGTGCCTCAGCATAGCTTGTAGGAGAATCTGTTCCATTATCTTCTCAGACATGCAGGTGAGGCTGACAGGTCGGTAGTTCCAAGGATCCTCCTTTCTACCCTTTTTAAAAATGGGTGCAGTGTTTCCCTTTTTCCAGTCAGCAGGGACTTCATCTGCCATGACTTTTCTGCTAGTACCAAGGAGCTTGCTTACACGCAGCACTTGGCACAGTTTTGCAACCTCCATTCTGTGGTGAAATTGCATTTATTGATGGCAATTTTACTTGTTTCTTAATGCCAGCTTCATCTTCCCTGTATAATAGCTCTTCTGTTTCACTTGTGTTTATCCATTGAATGTACTTACAGATATTATTCATGTTTTTTTCTCTTAGCCTTCAGTCTAGCAGATCCAGTGGTCCAGCTTCATTTAGTCCTATCTGCATGCCAGAGGCCTTTCACGGTACCTTTCCTGGTGTCCTGGTTTTGGCAGGGATGGAGTTAATTTTTCCTCTCAGTAGCTGGTATGTTTTGGATTTCGTGTGTGAAGAATGTTGATAAACACCCTGATGATACCAGTTGTTGTGAATGAGACCAAGGACACTGTTCTGCTTTCCAAGTCTCGCTAATTTGCAGATGCAGGAAGCTGGGAGAAAGACAGACAGCATAATTGATCCAAACTGGCCAAAGAGAGTATTCCATGCCATAAACGTCATGCTCAGTATATAAGTGGGAGCAGGCGAGGGTGGGTATCTGCCTTCCTGGCATCCATCTTTCCTGCTCGTTTTGCTGGCATCGTTCCCTCTTCCTTGCTGGTTCCCTTTTGCTCCTTTGCTTGCTGCTCGGTTTTGTTTCCGTGATCGCTGCTCGGGACGGGCTGTATCGGTCATTGGGACATCGGGTGGTGAGAAAACATATATTGTTCACTTTGTACATTTTTAATATCCTTATATTCTGTTATTATTGTAGTTTTCCCTTGTTATTTTAGTAAATTGTCTTCATCTCAACCCACGAGTTCTCCTTCCTTCCCAATTCTCTCCCCCATCCCACTGGGGAGGGGGAGGGTGAGCGAGAAACTGTGTGGTGATTCGGGCTAAACCATCACACCTAGCTTGAGTTAATCTTCACATTCATGACAATACTGTAGACAGAATTCAAGAAGTGCTGCAGCCAATGTCTGCTATAAAGACACTAATTATTCTCTTGGGAAGTATATTTCCTGTTGTATCCCAGGGGAGAATTTGCTTTGTTTTGTGGCTGTGTTACACTGATGGTTTAATAGAGTCTGGCATCCCCTAACATGCCTTTGTAATTCCCAGATGATCTTCTGTGAGCTTATAGTAGAAGTTCTAGGCATTTCTTACATTTACATTGTTTTGCACTTTGTATGAATTCGTGTAATGAGCCTGTATTATGCCAGACCTTGAGGTCATGTAGTAATTTCTACATGATATTTCATCTTCCTGCATTGATAATGGCTCCTAATATTATATAATTTGTATTTTTCATTAGCATATCTACATTCTCAGCTGAGATCTATAATGACTTTGTATTTTCTAGTTGTTCTCACTCATTTCCTACTCAGTATTTCTTGCACACACTTTGCTGGACAGTTCTTTTCACCTCACTTCTAGTATGCATCTTTCTCCCTTCTGTTTGCAAATAATAGATTATTTTTATGTCCCTTTGCTGGTGGGTGCTGGCTGTTCAGATGTGCCCTCCAGGCAATTTCCAGTGAAGGAAACAGTGCTAAAAACAGAGGAGAAAAGTTGAGCAAGCAGCAGCAGCCTTCCCTTCCTCTTCCTCCACTCAAGCAACAGCCAAGCAGGAAGTGCTAAAAAGTCATAGTCAGTTTTGTGGTCACACACTCGTGTATGCGCAGAGGCCTCTTTGGGGACCAAAAAGAAAGAACTGCAGAAGAAAAAGTGATACTGGTGAGCTGCTGTTCTGTTTTCCCTGCTCATCTGCTGTATTTCTTTCCTCCAACACTCAGCCTAAGCTACACAGTTCATAAGCTGCCTGAGATGGGAACATCTTTTGCTGTTAGTGTCTGTGTTTATGTATTTATTTATCATGATCTTGAGAACTCTCTTATGAGGAGACCAGAATGCAAACGAAAAAATGTCTTTCTCCGTTTCCCCACCCCTCACTTTTTTCAAAAAAGGTTGCAGTATATGCAGCAGCCTCAGAGCGCTTGGAGCAGGAAACCTGCTTTGGTTCTGGTACCTAGCCCGAAAGCAGTCCTCCAGAGTCAGCATGTCTGGCATACGGTATCGAGTGGTCCTCTCTTCTCTTAGAGCCTGATTGTGGTGAGGTGATGAAAAGATTCACCTAGTTTAAGCGTGTGGATACTTTAGTGTCCATGTTAATTAAACTATAATAGAGGGTGAATTGTTAATTTTATTTTAGAGCTTCCGTGAGATCAACAAAACAAGTCAAACGATAATTAAAAAGTACACCGTCTGTGCTCTTACCAAATTGCTCTGGATTTTTGCTCAACACAGAAACACTCAGGCTGCAAGGGAAAACCTGAATGCAAATGTTGCACATGACTTGAGAAGTCTTATATGCAACATATAATGTAGCATGCTAGTATCAAAGTGTATGAAACACCTTTTCCAGATGGAACTTAATGGCTTGGCAGAAGCTAGAAACAACAATTTCTTTCTTTTTTTTTCCTATGAGTTTATTGATGGAGGAACTTCTGGCAGCACAGTAGCATTGACAAGCAGTAGCTAAATGAGAATCCTAGGACACGTCCCCTAACTTACACCGTGGATGTTCCCTTGGAGAATGTGTCAATTTTTGTATTTACAGGAAACATTTCACCCTGAAACACTTGTAAAGTTCTTGCTGGGAAAATCCACACAATAAATGTAAAAAGACTCAGTCTGTCTTTCCTAAGGATGAAATATGGCTTCTTCTTTATTAGGATGGGATCTTTTGCTGCAGGGAAACTTGAGAAAATGACGCTAACTTTCATTATTTTGGTTCTACAGAAAGGGAACATCACTGATTTCAGTGGAGCTGTCACTGAGTTACACGAATGCAATGACATGAAAGTCAATTCTTCTACAAATTTCAAACATGGCCAATGAGCTATCATGTTAAATACTTCAGTGAAGGAACATGAGTGCATTAGATTCTACAGCGAATGCTTCTGTGAAGCATGCCTAGTGCTATTTGATATACAGTAAGGGTCACTTCTGCCTGCTGCCCTGGAAGGAAGGGAGAACACTGAGCACAACCCATGTCCAGATAGTCAAGGCTGCCCAGGAGCTTGACAAGGGGCTGAACTTGTAATCAATCCATGTCACGCATGGCTACCATGCAACCATACCAGCAGCTTCTTCTGGAGAAAAGAGGGTGTTTCTTCCCACCATACTGGCCTGCAAAAGAAACACAGCGCTTGCCTCTAATGAAACAGCTGATTTGTCCTTTTTTTTTTTTTTTTTTTTTTTCTTTTTTTCCCCCTAGTTTGTTGTGTAGACTGGAAGCTGCTGTCCTTCACTACGTTGAGCAGTACTTGTTATTCATCAGCAGGACTGAATGGACCTTAAGACCATTCAGACCAGACAGCTTCTTTCAAGTTATGAAAGACTTTGCAGGATTCAGTTCTTAAAATGCTGCGTAATCAGGGATCTGATGTTACAGAGCTGGACCAGCCAGAGGACTTGCAGGGAGATGTGGAGGACTATGGGTAATCATGAAAAGGTGTTACACAGGGTGCAGTTCCCACTGCTTCATCTAGGGAGCCTAACCATAGGTGCTCTCTGTTTTCCAAAAGAGAAGGTCTGAATAGTCCTACCCAGGTACCCACTGAAAAACACTTTGCTGAAGGACTAGGGTGTGATTTTGTGTTGGTAAACATTTAGGAGCCTGAACCCTATGTATATCTAACTAGTGGGCTGCAACTATGCCACAGCCACTATTGCTGGAGGATTATTGACTATATTATTCCATTTCATTAACTCAAGACACGGAAGAGTGATGTAACTGTTGTGATTTGCTTTAAAGGGTAGGATTATTCCAAGATGAGAGTCATTACAAGTTTTCCCTCCAGCTACTCATGTGAAGGCAATTTAGGCAAAGCTTTGAAAAATGAGAAAGAAGTATAACACAGAAGGAACAGAGAGAGGTTATGTACATAAGCACTAAACAGCTCAAATTAAATTTTCGAAGAGGTTAATGCATCTAGCCAAAGTCAATCTTCTGTCCTCCATGTTTTCTTCCCCTGATGATAATTAGAGTATAAACTGAATTCAGAATTTGGGTGAGATGAACCTTATTATATTAACTTTGTAACTAAACATGACTTAATGGATTAAAACTGTTTTGAGGAACCAATGTGTATTTGGATGGATAATTCCTACCGTGTGAAACTATTTGTCTGCCTAACAGAATTTACGATTGATAAGATTCAGTACCTCATTTTACTTGCATTAAATCAATTACAATGCTGTCCTGAACTTCAGTGGGAGCAGAATCAGGGCATAACTCATGAATATTGCAGCCTAAAATGAAAGATTTTTAAAACTAAGGATGAGGCAGCGCAAGGCAAGCCCCTAACAGCTGGCAGCCTGTGGCCTGGCCCATTACGGTGCCTGATCTGCCTTATTCATAGAATCATAGAATCATAGAATGGTTAGGGTTGGAAGGGACCTTCAAAGGTCATCTAGTCCAACCCCCCTGCAAGGAGCAGGAACATCCCCAACTAGATCAGGTTGCTCAGAGCCTCATCCAGCCTGGCCTTGAACGTTTCCAGGGATGGGGCTTCCACCACCTCTCTGGGCAACCTGTTCCAGTGTTCTACAGCTCTCATTGCAAAAAATTTCTTCCTAATATCCAATCTAAATCTACCCCCCTCTATTTTAAAACCATTACCCCTTGTCCAATCGCAACAGGCCCTACTGAACAGCCTCTCTCCATCTTTCTTGTAGGCCCCCTTGAGGTACTGGAAGACTGCTATCAGGTCTCCCCGGAGCCTCCTCTTCTCCAGGCAAAAGTTACACAACTTTTCCAGCTACACTCCCTCAAAAATATTCTGCATAAGCGGGAAAGAAAGGGCAAATAAGCAGTTCTACATTACAAAGCTCAAATTAATATGAAATAAGGTTCTTTTTTTTCTTTTACTGAAAAGAACAAAAACCACTTCTGCACGTGCATTTAATAGGAAGTTTCAAGAGAGAATTGTATATTAAGATGCTACAGAAAGCAACTGTGACCTGCACTGCATCCTCATCAAGAATTTGGTTTCAGAATTTAAGAACGAAATATTGTATTGATAAGTCCCTTAAACTTCAGTGTTATAGCTTTGTGCTGGGAAAAGGTACTTGCACTATGCCCCACAACCAGCCTGTCTGATAGGTGAGCTTTCTTCTCTGAAGTGTTAAAGAAAGTTTGTGGCCTCACTTCTCAGGGGTTGTGCAGCATTTAGAAGAAAGGTGGAACAGGTGAAAAGAGAGTCTTGGTGGCTTTAAATCCAGAAACATATACTTTGCAAAGGGTTTGTTACAAGCAGAAGTCTCAGAGACAATACTACTGTGTCTTCAGGGCTGAAGTTGGTAACCTATAGCCACTTGCGAGAGCTGACAGACACTTGCTGCAGAAATGCTCCAGTACTTCCATCAGGAATGCAAAGATGTGCGCAAGTGGAGCGAGCATTTGCTCGAGATGGGAGCCCTGGCACATAGCCCTGCTGTCTTGCTTCAGGATGCCTGCAGACTTGCCTGTCCGCATGAGAATGAAAAGCAAGCCTGCAAACTGGTTGCTATTTGATTCACTTGTTTTATCTGTGAGCCATCCCTTAGGGAAAAGAGGGAAGAAAAACACTTTTATGAACCTAGAATAAAAACCTCCTCTGTTTCGCAACTCTTTCTCTCAGTTTCTCTAATTGTTTTATTTAAAGCCCTCCCTGGACCAAGAATGTTTTCTAAAAATCTCAAATCCCCTATCAAAGTAAGATTTATCTGTTGTACAGGGCACTATCTGAGGAGGACAATGGAGAAAGTGCCAGCAGAAATAAATGTACAGTCTTGACTTCCAGACAGCTGAAGGCAAAAAACTCCTGAAAGACTTTGTTTAAAAATATTTTCAAAAAATAATGAGAAATAGGAAAAGTACATAGAAAGACACAGTGTGTCAATTAATTCAATAGTTTTTGCAAGCTTAGTTTGCAGTAAACAACACTTGTATGCTAAAAACTGCTCAGAGGGATTGGTTCACTTTAATTTTAGCCTATGGGAGAAAGTAACTCCAAAGCCTTTGTACTCCAAGAATTTACATCTCTCATCATAGTGGACAGAGAAGGAAAAACAACGCAGTTTTGCTTATGAACAATCAGGAACCAGAGGGGCAGTTAAAAGAATAAACAGGAGCACTTGGAAATGTCATCTAAAGATTACATAGCCATACTGTGGGAAGATAAGGATTTAAAAGCACATTTTCATTAAATGAGTGCTAAAGGGAAAAGTCAATTACTGCAACAGTGTAAAAGAGCAGATCGTCAAAGAATAAGTTTCTAGCAAAGAACTGAACAGACTTTGAGCATCTTTCAGGCAGGTCCTGGGGACACATCATGATAGCCTAAAGCAAAGGAATCAGCTCTTAACTGTAGTCTTGGACGATATTTTAAGCCTCTATCTCTGAAATTCATGAGAAAAAAAAAACCATGGTGAAAGAGATGTCCTCAGCACACTTTTTTTTTTTTTCCAGAAAAATCTTTGCAAAATAGAAAAAAAAACAGATAAGCACAGAAGTTCAATGCAATACATTGGGGAAATAAGATTACTTTGTGACCATTTTTTTTTGGAGGATTTTCTGAGAAAAAGAAAAAGCTCTGAGAAAACTCAGTGCCACTACTGTGGGAAAGACCCAGCTTGTTTGTTCTGTGGGAATCTCTGGAGATGGAAACATTTGAGAGCTACACATCTGTCTTCTTTTTCTGGGATAGGGATTCCTTATACCAGCAAGACAGGCTTTGACAGAACAGCTCTGGGCTCAGGTCCTCTCTCCTCCATGGCCTGGGTGTAGGAGAGGTGGCACTGTGGGTCCTGCTCTCTCACATGCAGCTTTTGTCCCTTCTTCAATGCTTTAGTGTATTGTAAATGCAGTAAGATTAGAACAAAATGTAAGCCTAAATTCAGATTAGTAAAAATAAAAATGGGGAAGGCAATAGCAGTCATAGATCTAGATGAATAATATACACATGCATGACTTTGAATTGGTCTCTTCAATTTATTTCATAATTCATCTTAATATCTGACTACCCCACAGTACTACTGTATTAAGTA
Source organism: Chlamydotis macqueenii (assembly GCF_036417535.1). Lineage (NCBI taxonomy): Eukaryota > Metazoa > Chordata > Aves > Otidiformes > Otididae > Chlamydotis > Chlamydotis macqueenii. The sequence continues at coordinate 21,260,575 of NC_141593.1, read as the reverse complement.
GCTATTCAATGTTTTAATCTGAATAAGTCTCTTAAATCTCTCCTGTAAATTATGTATCTTTGTACAGTTGCAGGTCATGAAGAATTAACCTCCTACATGCAGATCAGAGCTCTCAATTCAGCTCTCTATTAGAAATGTTTATAGGTATAAAGTATAGCATGTTTTCCATAGCAGTCAGAGAAATTTAAATCCATATGCTACATGCTTCTACAATGTTTCTCCAATCAGTTTAACCTATTTACTTGGCCAGCCTCCACAATTCTTATCATTTTTCCTGGTAGGATAGCAGATTATTAAAATTTCTTTTTGGTTGTTAACATTTGAAATATTTTCTCTTTTGTTGCAGAAGTAACTTTAACATTTATTATTTCTGTTGGAAGGATCTTAAAAGTCCAGCAGTGATTTTACACGTAACTTCCAAAAACATAAACTGTAGCTATGTTGGCTAGTGTTACAATGCAGCCTTATGTTCATTTTGCCTAATTATATTACCCATTGTAACAGAAAATGATGCTTTTGTCATGTGAATGTAAAATAATCAGCAGAGAGCAACCAAGTAGAACAGAGTGTAAAGGCTCCAATCACACTGCATATTGACCAAGGAAGGAAATTACAAGCTACAAAGAAAACAAATTCTTTATGACAATTGTACTGCACAAAGAGATGGAAAACCTGATTACAGTCTTGCCTGTTCCACTAGAACAGTAATATCCCCGAGTCTGAAAAAGGCATGAGACTGATGTACAACCAAAATCACTTCCAAAGTGGAGTTCAATATGCATCGATAACAGAACCAAAAACAAGTCAGAGGAAGTAATATAAAGTGATTATTGCATCCAGCAGATTATTTCATTTGTGTTCATTATCTATTTTTTTTTCTGTACAAGAAGCATCAAGTCAAACACTTTCATAAAAAAGAATAGAGACACTCTAATTCTACAGAACACTTCCAATGAAGCTACACATTATTTAAAGCCTATGGATACTGAAACTGTTATGTGCCTCAACAAATAAATATTTTACCTCAAGTGAATATTTTATTTTGCGGGCTGTTATCTTGCAGACCAGAAAAAGGAAGCATACACATTTAAAACTATGCGAAAGGGCTAGGAAGCACTACTGTTAAATCCCTTGTAAAGCCTCACCCATTGCCATGTCACATAGTACTCTCCTGTTGAGAAATAAGATGACAGATGAGGGCTTGGAGGTATTTTGCTCAAATTCACATTTGCTGTGTTCCATGCGAATGGCCACTGTGTGCATCTAGTTCCTTCCTCTTGGCTGAACAAATCCACTACAAAATGATACTATAGAGCACCGGATTCTCAAAACTGTGTCCTGTGGGTTCAGGAGAGGGAAAGGCTAAGGAAAACATTTTGGAAGGCAGGGAAAATTGGCCAGGAGGAGGAGGCATGACAAAGCCACATTTTAGTCTCTCCTTGTAAATTAGCTCTTGGTGCTAAAGTTTTCAGGGTATATTTTTCAGGCCTCAAAGGGAATTAAAAAATATTTCTACTTATATTTCCATAGGAAAAGTCATAGTCCTTTATATTCAAACACCCTATTTTTTGTTGGGTTCCTAATTACTGTAATGTTTGGCCAGCATTGATTTTATAAGACCCACATTTGTACTGTCATAATCCTACAGAAAATTTTGAAATTAACCACTTTTCACTTGCTTTCCTTTTTATTCTGGGCTACCAATCTAGGGCTAAGACAGTAAATTTACATATAGAGTATGATGCAAGGAAATCTATTGAAATTTATGCAAGAAGAACGCCAATCAACACTGCAGTCATCAGCTTTCCACCCATCAGTGTGGCTTAAATGTAATAGAGAAGTTACAATGTCCTCTTTTGGAATGAGCAAACCTGATTATGTGTGGAAGGAATAATCAGCATAGCAATACCACCACTTGTATTTTCAGACTTGTGTAATTTGTATAGAAATCCTTGCTCCATGCCTTGCCTTGCTTTCCTTTTAAAATATTGTGTTGCAGCATGTGCTAATTATTTCTGAATCATTAGCTAGTTAAAAGTTAGTTACTGTACTAAAATGGCAAGATCCTATTGAAAATAGCTTCAACAGCTTATGTAGGCCAGGCCAGCAGAGTGCTGCTTTGGGATGCCTGACTCTGCTCTCTAGGTCAATAACCACACAAGTAGTACTTTTTTGGGTTGGTTTTTTTTTTTTCAAATAAGTGAGATAACAAGTTGCACAATACTGCACATACATTCATGAAAGAGTGCGCCTTTAAACATGATTCCTTAAAGGACCAAACAAGCAACTTTTGAACAGCAATTACAAAGTAAAAAATATTTAGGAGAAGAGAGAGCCCTTTCTATCATGGAAAACTTCCATTTGCCTCCTAATAAGAAATGAGGAAATAGTTTTCCAGGAACAATTTGTCTGACAAGAAAGCATCTTTTCCTGGCTGCCAAAAGTTGTGTTACAAGCTCCAATGCCTCTCTCTCTTGTTCATTTATTACATTGTGCATTACTTGGATTTTTGTTTTTAAGTCACTGTGACTCATCTTCTGTGGCAATGGGATGATCAGAGTTATATTGCTAACTGTGAAGCTAATAGGTATTCACTGTGAAATTTGTGAAGTCTTGAAACATGCTCAACATTGGGCATAGGTATGAATGTTGTAGCATAGTATCTGATATTGTATTCCCTTAAAGAGTTCAGTAACGTTTGCGCAATTAAACACTGAGACATAGATTTCTGCAGTTTCATAGCAAACAACCACTATTAAAGTTTTTTTAACTTTCCAGTAAATAGAGGAAAAAATAAAGAAAAAAAATTCCACATTCCAATGCAAAAATTTCAGCAGGCCTTTCTATTTAACAATGCCCTTATTTTCTTTTCCTTTAGCTGTCCACAATTTTTATATGGAAAAACAAACCAGCCATTTGACAGGTTTTTATACGGTGTTAAAATAAAAATAACTAGGCTTTTGGGTAAAAAAAGAAAAAATTGATTGAGGTGAACTGCATCCTTGAAAACAGAACAAGAAAATCAACCACAAAGCAAAGAGAAAAGGTGCTTTTACCAGCAGATTTCTCAGATTAGCTCTACCATTTGCTGTGGCAATCAAAGGTGTTTTCCTCCTTGGTTGTCTCCTGTCTCCTTATCTGAGGCAGAAGGAAATGTGCACTTGTGTCTTACTCCCTCCCCAAATCACAGTTCTGTGTTCCAGCTCTGACCCTCTTATATCATCAGCTTAAGGTAAGAAGGCAGGCTAAGATCTATACATATGTTTCTTCAGCTATCTTCTTCTGTGTGGGAAGTAACCTCTGGTAAAGGCGCAGGATGAGCAGTCGGGGGTGGTAATATCTTAAACCGTGATAGCAAGAATAGCTAAGGCTTGTCTTTGAGTGTCCCACTGGCAGCAACACTGCTGGAGAAAGACTAGCACAACATGCAAACTGAGCTGTTCAAAGAGTTGTCAAACCCTTTTCAATATGAGGCTGCTTAAAGGATTGTTTTGTTTTTTTTCTGGTTAGCAATTCACAGCAGTGCTGTGGAGCATGCAATGCTGCTGAAGCAAGGCTCTTATTAAACAACAGGCGAGAGGCAATAAAGAGTGAGAAAGGAAAAAAGTGAAGAATAAAAGTCTCACATTTGAAATATTATTTATATTGGTTCTAGGGGTGGGAACAGTATTATGTGGAGCCTACTTTCTGGCTTGGTTTGGTCAGTATCATGAGGGTGAAGGCCCTGTGGTGCAGAATGGATTTCAGCATCCTAGAAGATAGTGGGATTAAGAAAGCTTGCTCCGTCCTGCTCTCTCTTCTTCCAGATACTGAAGTTGAGCTCTGGACTACGGTAGCAGTAAGTCATACTCACCCTTTTGTTTGCCACCTGTGCTCATTTCCAGACAAGCTACTGGGGTCTTTTGCTTCACCATCCCACAGTTCTCCTTGCAAAATGAACAGGATGTTATCACCATCCATAGACTATACAAATTCATGTTATTGTTTGGACTAAGTCAGCTTTTCTGCCTAACTTGCTGACCAGCTGTTCCGGTTTTGTTTAGTGGGGGGGGGCCTAGGGTGGTAGCTTCTGTAGAAAACTGCTAGAAGTTGCTCCCCTTTGTTCAGTGGACTTGGCTGGGCCTAGGGTAGACCCGCTGCTGGCCAAGACTGAGCCAATTGGTAGCAGAATGTTCTGTGATAATGCCTCTGCGATAACGTATTTAAGTAGGGGAAAACAGAAAAAAAAAAAAAAAAAAAAAAAAAAAAGAGAGAAGATGTGAAGCAGCTGAGTGGGGGAGGTGTGAGCTTTGTAGGCCTCACCCTCTGGCCTCCTGCTGGGTGGCTGACTGGGCCCAACTTGGCCTGGGCAGGCTGCAAGAAGTGGAGAGGAGATGAGATGTGAATGAGCTGTAAAAGGATCCTGAGAGGCGTCTGCCAGCCTGTTGTGAAGAATTTTTCTTGTGAGAGGAACGCCAAGGTCAGTGAAGAAGGAGGGGGAGGAGTAATATGGTTTCTGGCCAAGGTTCCCCTGCAGCCCATGATGATGACCCTAGTGGAGCAGGTTGTCCCCCTGCAGCCCATGGAGGTCCACGGAGGACCAGAGATCCACCTGCAGCCTGGGGAGGACCCCACGCTGGGGCAGGTGGGTGTCTGAAGGAGGCTGTGGCCCATGGAGGGCCTGCTGGGGCAGCTGTTCTGGAGGGACTGCACCCTGTGGAAGAGATGACCCACGCCAGAGCAGTTTCAGGAAGGACTGTGGCTCGTGGGAGGGACCCCAGGCTGGAGCAGAGGAGGAATGCAAGGAGTTCTTCCCCTGACAATGAAACAGTGGTGTAAACCAAGGCGTGATGAACTGACCACAATCCCCATTCCCTCTTTACTCCTGTGCCGCTCGGGGTGGGGGGAAGGTAGTGGAGATAATCTTAAGCCCAGAAAGAGGGAGGGGTGGGGGGGAGGTTATCTTGTTTTCTGTCTCATTCTCCTGGTAGTTTAGAAATAAATGAATAGTTTTCCCCAAGTCGAGTCTGTTTTGCCCATAATGGTAACTTTAAGGATTTCTCCCTGTCCTTATCTCAGACCTTGAGCTGTTTCTCTTATATCATCTCTCTCTGTTCCCTTGGAGGGTGGGGGGAGAGAGAGAGAGACTGCGTAGTCTGGTCCAGATCGGGGCTGAACTATGACATCAGCCTAAGCCAGTTCATATTTTAGAGTACACTGCATTTTTGCTGTTTGAGCAATTCATATGCCACTGTAAATAAGCCAATGCTGAGCAACTTTGGAAGAAAAAATCTTTATGTATTTGCCTAAATCACACATTTGTGAGGACAGAGAGATAAAAAAAACTACCCAAGGAGCAAAATACAATATTTCTTGTTAGAAATTAGGTCTTAGGGCATTACTAAAAGCTAGGAAGACATCAGGGCACATCAGGACACTGCAGTTTTCAACTGTAAATTAATTTAAAGAATTTTAGCTGTGACCTGCAAATGATAACTTTGTGTAGGAATAACATAATGTATAGCCTCAGGGCATTCAGACCAACTAGTTGGACTGTGCTCTTAATTTTTTTAAGGTAAGGATTTCCCAATGGGAACATGTTGTATTACCAGAAGTATGTAAGATATTCCTAACTGCACAGGAACCAACACAGAGAGGGAAAACAACCATGATAAATAGTGGTAACAATCAACACCTTTTGTGTTGCTGGTAGTGCTGTTGTTACAGTAAAAAGATGGTAAGAAAAAATGTGCATTGTAATTACCACTTGCATAAAGACCATGGTTGTTAGGTACAACAGAAAAATATGCCTCTTCTACCCTGAAAAGGGAATAAACACTGTAAATCAACTGTCCTCTGTCCTCAGTTCATTAAAACTTTCCAAAACTCAGAGGTCAGATATGTCAACAGCTGGTAGCCGATCATTATCTACAGTTACTTTCAAAAGAATCAGGAAGTAAATAACAGTATTAGTACTATCTCCTTCCTTACCATTTGTACTGAAAATAATTAACATCTGTACAGTTCTACTGTTTCTAATGTCTTTGGGACAACTAGGCCCCGTCTTGTTTAACTTACATTTTTGTATGAAAATAAAAATTTTTTTTTAAGTGTTGGTCCAGTAACCAGAGCTGCTTTGGTTCTACTATCCCATAGTACTCAGATTTTTCTCCCACTTTTTAATCAGATGTTTGAAGATATAAAAATAATTCTCTGATCTCTGGATTATAAAATCCAATTTCACTAAATTTGTGCAGTATAATAGGAACGTTGAGGCTCTGAAAGCCCCTGTGTCTGTGTCTAGGTTTTTTCACTCCATTTTGCCTAATCCTAGTTTCAGTTATTGGTCCAGAGCTTTGGCTGGAGAGTTTCCTTCAGTGATTTTCTGTCTTTCCTGTAGCCTTGGCCAGTTCCAGTTCTAAAGTAGCAAAATCTCACTGATTTGAACCCTCTCTCTGCTTCACCTACAAAGAGGACTTAACAGAAGTATAGCTGAGGTAGCATCTAGCTATTTGATAAAAGCACTTCTGTAACACTAGAGAATATTTATTATTCTGTTACAGTTCATTATAACTCAAAGTTAATTGTGCATATCTAATTTACGGACATTGTGCACTATCGCGCAGTATCATTGTCTTTGTACTCTCTTTTAACCACTTGCAGTGAGTTTCCTGGTCAAATTTTGGTCTTTTTCAGAGGTTTTTCAGAGGTTTTTTTTCAGAGTAACTTAAAGACTGCGGCCTTAAAACAATTATTTCCAGTGTGAGGGACTTCATACTATGAGCAGAATGTGACCCCGTGAATGAATAGACACTGACAGTACTACTGGAAGAACCTATAGTGTTTCAGATCGTGAGAGCAAGTACTGAGAGAGTGAGGTCCTCTGCAATTCTAAACTTACGGATTCCTTGAATCACCTTACAAATCAGAGGTCTCCAGTCTTCTTCTGCAAGACAGCAAGTGCTGAGCCACCTCACAGAGATACACTTCATGTTATGCACCAAGGAGAAGAACGGCTCTGGTTGGGGAGCACCAGGCAGATAAAGCAAAAGGCAGAAGTCAACTCCCGCTGAGTGGCCTTCTAAGCAAGGACAGCATAAAGTTGTCCTAGGACTGTTCCTTAGGTACAGTGAGCCTTCTCTGCTGGCTGAGAGCCCTCAAACTCAACTTCTTGACAGAGAACAAGCCAGTCCCCCACTGTGCTCCTGCTCCAACTCATACGAGCAAGGAAGAACACACAGTAGACAACTCTTCCTCAGGGAAGTTGTCAAAGGGTAGGTTCTCCTACTCATTCATGACAGACAGGCACTGTGGTGGAAATCCTCTGTTCTTCTGAAGACCTCCCCCAACCCTTCATTTTCATCAGCTGCTTCTCTACACCACCTGTGAGAAGCTATTTGTATTTATTAGGAGACTCGGGGAAAGAGAGAGTCTCTTCCCCTTACTAGCTTGCCTTTTTGTGATGATGGCCACAGACAGTAAAGCTCCTCCCTGCCAGGGTCCACAGTTCTTTCCAATGTAGGCAGAGTGAGGCTGCTTTCTAGCTTCTTTTTTGAAGGCAAGCTATTAACCCAGAAAGTGTTTTTACTCTTATTAATCTATAGTGTCATAGTGCTGAACAAGATAGTAGGAGCCTTGTTTCTTAATATGTTTTTTTTTCTCCATTGTTAGGTCCTTTTTAGGCAAATGGTGCCAAAAAAACAAAATTTGATCTAAGAGATAAACAAAGAAAAAACTAAAATCTAAGAGAGAAGGGAAGGATCCTCTTAACTAAGTCAATCTTTTAAACCAAGTTTTATACATGTGAACAATAGTAATTCTTTTGTTATAGATGTAGACGTTGTTCTCCCTTGCAGAGAAGAAAAGGGTCACCTATAAGCCAAAGTGTTGAGCCTCTGCTGTACACAGCCTGTAAAATATAGGCTCTCTGGTTTGTGTTTTCTTTTCTTTGTTTGTGAATCAATATACCTTCTTTGGTCAATAATGGTCCTTATACGTCTCAAACAGCACTCTCTAGTAGAGTAGTTCCATTGACTTAGGTCTTAGAGCTCATATTAATTTGCTTACCTCTATTAGTATATTATCTTGTAGTTAGCTCCTTTGTAGATAGTATTACAAATGCTAAATGGAAGACTTCTCAAGTATTTGCTTTCACACTCTCTTTCCCCCTATTACCATGTTCTTATTCACAAAGTCATATAGGTAATTGCATAAATCTTGAGAAATTATTTTTACTGAGGGGTTTTTCTGTTTACTTGGTATTTTTAAATGGCTTGCCCACCTGCCTTCAGTTTATACATAGTCATTTTGGTTGATTATTTCATACACTATATTACATTTAGAAAAACTCCCTTGTAACCATGGTAACTATTTTTGCTTAGGCACAGTTGAGCACGTGAGTTCATTTTAATTTAGCTGAAAAAAATAGAGAAATGCTCTTGAAAGCTCCTGAAATAGTTTAGGTTGTTACTGGCTTTTATTTCAGGTTCAACAGAGACAGAATTGCTCATAGCCTCTCTCTTTCTTGCTTTCAATGTGTTTTTTTTTTTTTTTTTAAACTTAGTAGGCGTGGGCTGTAAAGGATTTACATAAAAGTTTTGGGAGATTTTCCACGGATAGCTTGCCTTCCTGAAGATAAAAATCTATGTATGGTGAGATTTGCTTAACCAGGAGCAATGCTGCAACTGTCTTTTCCATTATACCAGAGAGAATGTGGCCCCCTGTAATCCAATTTCCTTTATACGCTGTGCTGGCTTGACCCAAAATCTTTGCAAGTCAGATGGTATTGGCCTGTAATAACCCGAAGAAGAGCCAAGAGGGCCAGAGGGAGAAGTAGTGACCCCACTTACTTGGCCCTTAAGCTCTATGGAGGCTTTAAAGAATATTTCCTGATGTCCAGTTGTGCAAAATGTTTTCTAGGACGGGGATATCCAGAAAGTAAACCCAAGAGGATTTCCTTGGCAGATAGCTCTATACTGTTGATACTGTGGTAGCTCTGCCATCCTGATGATCAGAGAGGGAATAGAAAATGCTAGTTTCCTTCTGAAACTACTGATTCAGCATGTAGCCAGGTGCTGACATAATCTCATTCTGATCCAAAGTGGAGAAAAACTCTGGAGAAGAGAGAGAAAACAGAACCCTGAAGATCACCTTTGTTGCAGAAGAGCAAGAACCATACCCTGGTGACATTCTTGGGAAACCTGTGTGCACATCCAGCACTCTGGCTCTCATTAAGGACAAAGCTCAGGACTCCAAGGTATAGCTCACATTCATAAATTTTTGTTTTCCTGTGATTCAGAAGTCACAGTGAAAAATAATCCACATCCAGCTGACCACAGCCTGCCAGCTGGGATGGTAACTAAAACAAAGTAATCTGAAATATTCCTGGCTGATAGTGAGCCTAGTGTAAGGGAGCTGATAGACTCCCCCATCAGAGCAATCAGGCTTGAGTTCCCATGGGTTTCTCTTTAGTAATTAAGTGATACAATGTTGGTATCATTACCATAATTAGCTGAATAACATTTGGGAAATCTGACAGTATTTCTTGCTCACCAATTGACAAAGCATGTGTAGAGATTTGACTAGTTGTGCAGATGGTTGTATAGCATGTTTTACAAATGTTCTGAGAATTTTTTGTCTGTCAGAGCATTATTTATTCAGTCAGTCTTTTCAGTGTTCAAATGAATCTAATTATTATTCCAAAAGTTAATAACAATATCTATTCCTTGCTGTCTGTTGCAAAGGACAGTGCTGCATATCAACTTTTGTGATGCCTAATGGTAAGCTTTTTGTATCAATAGGAGTTTTAATGTAGGGAAAAATGCCCTCCCCTGTAGAAAGATGGTGTCTCAAGACAGCCCGAGGCCAGTTTTGCCCCATGCTGTGGCTAGCAGTGACCAGTTGCAGCCTCTAATCAGTAATCCCTAATTTCTGCTTATGTCTAATTTCTGCATGTGGTGCCTGTAAAGCACCAACCGCCTGAGAGAAGACCTTCCCTCTGCCTTCTCACCTTTTTATACTTCAAATAGCTGCTGCTTTGCAACAGGGTGAGGAGAAATCAGCAACTCTTCACTCAGTTGTGACTACTTTGCTTCTGCTAAGTGACAAGTGATTGATTTTCCTCATCTTCCACTCAGAGGCAGCCACAGCTTTTCTATTCAAATTGTACAAAGGGAAGAGTAAAAACTGTTGTATGAGAGGCAAATCTGAGGGCAGAAGTCAATCTGTACAGTTCATCACTCAAATTGGCTGCTGCTTTAATGAGGGTGTCTAAGGAGCTACCAGTGAACGCAACTCATACTGTTAGCTACAGACCTTTGTCACCAGATGTTTATTTTGTCAGTGCTGAAATGTGCATTCATGCTCTTTTCTCAAAGACTATAATTCCATTGAAATGATTCATTGGACATTTTATATTAGTTATTGGATTCCCTCCACTCGTTAGCTCAGAAGGACAATGTGATTGTCAACACACTCAAGACAATGGAACACCTTCCTGAAGGTAGAGAGGCTTTACAACATCTTCTCTTCATTAAAAGGTACAGGTTGAAGCTGAAAACAATATTACCTCTATTGCATGTGCTACTTATTGTGCTTTTTGGAAGATGTGTTTTTCTTAGTTTAATAACATGCTGCATGGGGTTTTTTTTGTGTTATCCTTTAATCAAGCAGTTGAGTAAAGTGTCCCTATTATGAATGTAAAGAAGAACAACTAGGGAGAATTTTTGTCTGGATCTAAAAAGACAGAAAAAATGTCATAACAGATTGGAGTACTGCTTAATAGATTTATTATTGCATTTTATCAGAGACTGATGTTGCCCATAAAACTAACAGCAACTTTTGGTACCTATTTTTAATATTCTAACACTGACTCTATAATAGTGTGTTTTTGAAAAAAGTGGAGGTTAAAGCTAGATATCTAGTAATGGTTTCAGGTGTTAGGACAGAAAATAAACACAAAGATAAAACTTGGTAGTAGAACTAAAGAAAAGTGTATTTTTATATCCTGAAAAAAATCACAAGGGACTGAAAAAAGTCAGATGCAAGTACTGGGAGATTACATTAATTTTCATTAGGATACTGAAGAGTCAATATATAATTTTCTGTCACATGCAACTTTCCAAAACAAAACAGTGTAATTTTGTTAGAGATGATTAGACTATTCATAGTTATGTACAGTGAATAATTTACTGGAATATTTTTGGAGTTATCTTAAATTGTTTGTAAACACAGTGCAACTGGAGAAAGTTTCAAGCATACTACTTGCAGGCTAAGATTTTTCTTGTGTGCTATTCTGATGACTTTCACCCAATTACTCAATACCGTGTTTGTGTGGCTGTAGTGATTGATGGTGCCATTGTTTTAAGCAAGGTGTGCTCATGCTGTAGGACAACAGGCCTTGTGCCACGGAGCTCGTTGCGTAGGCATGTAGTGAGATGAGAGGTGCAAGCTGTTCACCGTTTACGTGATTGTGATGTTTCCCGTCGTTGCTGGTACAGAGAATTAGTCTTTAACACAGATGTGTGCAACAGGGAAAGGTCCTACTGCATATGATAAATAGGGACAATGACGTCCTGGTTCTGCTCCCTGCATGTGCTGCACGGTAAGAGGCTGCTGGAGTCAATGATCCTTGCATCTGCCCAGTTGCTCTGTGGGGCCTTGTATAGTCTTGTGTTGTGCAGAACTTTCTTTAGTTGCTTCAAAAAAGACTGCTTTTGTCTCCTTGCTTTTAATAGCCCAACCTTTTCTGTGGATTGAGCAAAGAAAAGGACATATTAGCAAATAGTTGTCAGTATGCTCCAAAGAAACCCTTCCAGTGACCCTCCAGCAAAGAGCAGCAGTGAGGTGAAAGCATACATTTTATTTGAAGAGCTTAGTGAATAGCTTCTTCCATTATTCAGTCATCTCTGCAGGTTGTAAAATTCAAGCAGTACAGACTCAGGGTAAGAATGATGGGAGTACAAGCCTAGTGCTTGCAAGAGTTTTGTTTCCTTGTTTGGCCATGAGCTTCATCACTCTATCTTCCTACCTTCCGTTTCTCATTGCTTCTGGTCTTTGGAAGGATATTGTGAAGATAAATACTCTGCAATATTTTGAGTGCCTAAACTCAAAAGAAAAATCCACACCGCAAGTGTTAATGCCTGAAGAACATTATTATTTACTTCTGACTATTTGTTTTTTTGATAATCATCATATCAATATGAACAGTGCTGAGATTTCTAAGAGGGTGGAAAAGAATCCTATAGGAATTCAGCAGTAATTTAGCAGTCATTGGGACTGCTTTTCAAATGTTAATGTTCAGATGTTTGGGTAGGTTTTTTAGGATTTGTCTTGCTCAACTGCAATGGAAACCACTCTTTCAAGACCCAACTGAAAAGTTTGTTAATTCAAAAGGACTAATTCCTTTGTTTTCAGCGGTCACTGAAACAGGACTTGGGGAAGAGATGTCAGGTATTAACAAGTGTTAGCACTAAAAAGTTTTGTTTACTAGGCATTAACTTTACAAATGCTTAATGGTAATAAATGACATAAATATGTATAGCTGGTTGTCTCAGTCTGTACTAATAAGTCTTCATGGCCAAAATTTGGCCTCCAACCTCTCCTGCTCAGCTCAGGTGGGTTGACAGAGGATGGTACAGTATGGATAACAAATACCTGCTGGTATTGTTGTGACTCCTGCACCTGCAGGAGCAGGTGTTAAGCCATGGTGAGAACATAAATGAAATAAAACCTGGCTGGAATCAGTTGATAGTGCCTACTGCCTTTGGCTTTTCTCCTGTTTTGAAAATTCGGTGTTTCTTCATCCTGTGGCCCCAGGACCCATCTGAGGAAGCATTCCTGGAGCAGTGCTAATGAGTCAGGGAAAAGCAATTAAGGAAAGAGTCTATTGGCATTGCCTGTGTGAGCTCCTGGCACTTGCTAAGTGGTGGCCTCCAGTTGATGGGAAAACTGTAAGGTGTCCACAAATCAATAGATGTTGGAAATGTTTGTAAATCACTGGTAAAGCTCTCCCAGGTCAGAGCGCGCTGTGTTGGATTCTCTTTCTGATGAACCAGAGCATTGTTTTCTTGTGTTCTACAAAATTGCGTCCACTGTAAGAGAAAGCCCCTGACTGCTTTCAGAGTCACAATGTGAACTCCTCTACCAGCTCGCTGTGTGCTTGTAGAGTGTTCCCAAACTTGGAATTGATTTTGCCCCTTTGACTCTCCTCTGTATGGGCATGTCTTTTTGCTTAAGGTGACACATAAAAAAGCGGTTTATTTAGACATCAGTTTGGCACTAGTGGAGTAGTGGCTGGATCTCATTTAATTCAGTGTGCTAAGATCATGGTCTTTATTCCACTTTATGCTATAACAGCTGGGAACATAAAAGTACTTCTCTGGTGGTGCATATATTTTATAAATATTTAATACTGAAAATAATTCCCTTTTCTCATTAGCAAGAAAAAGGGAAATAGTGTGTGGTTACATCAAATGTGATCGTCTTTTTGAGAAGTAGCTTTTTTTCATGCCAATTTAAATTTTATCTACTTTGTAAAGTATGTATAATGCATATAATAAAGTGGAGAGTATCTTCATATTGGTTTGGGATAGCTGTCCATGTAATAATGATTAAAAAAAATCACTGTTTGATGTGACTACAGACTTGATCAGAAGGCATGTGGATCATTAAGGTCAGATATATATTTTGCTTGGGTCATGAGAGTGCGTATTTGTTTCAGAAGTTTTATGTTTAAAACACAGAGAAGTAATCCCTGGCAGTTCCCATTAGTGTCACGTTTGAGGTTGCCTCTGCAATAAAATTCTGCTGTCTGAAGCTTTGTGTTGGATCTTCCTTCCTGAGTGATGAGCTATGGAATTTCCTCTTAAAAATATCTCTAATTCCTGCAAACATATATCTCCAGAAAGGAACTGGCCAAACTTTAATATTCCAGCATCAGAAAAAATATTACTCTGCTCTGAAATTCCTATGCTGTATTAAATGCTGTAATTTCAGCAGGAACTGACTAGATCAGGGTCTATGAGACAGCAGTGCAGCCGAGCTGGGGCAAAGAAAAATGTTAACGACTGTTTGCAGTTCTTAAACCTTCCTAAAGAAATATGAGAATGTGAAAAGGCTTTTTTTTTTTGTCTCTTGGAATTTTTTTTTTACACTCAAAGTATAGTAAGACACTTCCAGATGAAACAATTTGTCTCCTTTTGAACAATGTCTCATGCTGATATTTCAGGAGGGAAAAAAACCCAAATTTATTATATATTGACAATAATGAGGCTAGGAAAGGGCTATTTTCTTCTAATTGAAGCATGTCCTTTATTGGCATGTACATCATAAGCTGCTATCTCTTATACGTTGCTATTAAGTATACTAAATGACCAGTGATGAACACTTGATTTTAACATAAAAGGCTTTTAGAGAATGACACGAGTTCTAATATGCAGACTTTGTCCAGATACTCCATGTCCTGCTGCAGGTCTAATTTATTATGCTTGACCTTTTAATGGATTATGTCCAGATAAATGAGATATCACAAGTATCTTCATATCTTATTCTTCCTTATAGGAAAACTGAGTCTGATTAGAGCAAAAAAAAAACCTGACAACCAGGTTGATAGAGATGTTCCTAGGGTTTTCACAAACTTGCTTAGGGACTAAACTTCAGAACTGTTCTGTTCCACAATTGTTCTTAAATTTTAGTATTGGGTGCAGGGCCTTATATGAAGGACAGGGTAATTTTTTTTTTTTTTATCTAGTGAAATAGTTTTTAATTAAATCTTGACCTAGGTTTTAGTTAAAATACTACCTTATACTCATACAAAGTTTACTAAGATTGTTGCACAGACAATACTGCAGATAAAGAACATGTTTTTCTTATACTAATCTGCACACACACAAAAGATTATTTATTTCCCTCAGGCTAGCCTCAGCAAAAATAAGTTTTTATAGGAACACTCTCCAAAGCTTTTACTTAACGAAAAATTTGTTGGTAAAAATAAAATAGATTCCAGGGAGTAAGGAAAGATCAGATTTTAAAGGGTAAAAATTTTAGGCATTATGTAAGAATTTCATATTAACAAGGAAGTTAAAACTGTTACAGATTTTTGTCAGGTGCGATCACACAGCCAGTGGCTTGTTCAGCCACATTTTCTCCAGATTAACTATGACATCAGGAATTTGTGGGGGGCTTTTAAACTCTGCCCTGAACTGAACCTGCTAAGCAATGAGGAACGTCTGCTTTCTGCCATTGCACATCTTGAAAAGAGACGATGATGACGAGAGCTGGTGTGTCAATCCATGAATTAACAGGACAAGTTGAGTAATGAAGACAAGTCCTTACCACCAGCTACATGTCTCAGCTTCATCTCAGGCATCCTGGGTCCCTTCAGATGGGATTTCACTTGTACTCGGAGCTGCAAGCAGAACTGTGTTTTAATGTATGTGATGTACTTCTGTACTGGGCCACAGACAACTCCCAGATAGATTCAGATTGCAGCTGAAACGGGTCTGAACCCAAAGGGTCTGGATGCATTTGAAGAGCCAAGACTGCCCTGGATGACTAGGTTTAGACCTTAGTCTGCTGCACACCTTTTCTAACAGCAGCTCTGGCACCTGTGCCACATTTGGAAACAGCGGGGCAACAGCGAGTCTTAAAGCGTCTGCAAATCTTCGCTTTTCTCAGACATCCTGCTTCCAGTCATTTGCGAGAGGTAGGAGGAGAAAGTATTGCTTTTCTGAAATATGTTCCAGTAGATGTATTGGGGAATAATGTTAGTCATACAGCAGGAATTTTGGAACAAAAGGCACAGAAAGCACAGAAGGCCTCTTTGCCTTCCAACCCATCCCTCTAAAAGCACTTTTACTGGATTTTTTCACTCTGGACTTATTGTGTGCATTATGCAGACCTTAGCCTGCATTTGATGCGGTCTGACAGAAGAAAAATGATTGATGCTGAAAATGAACAATGACAACTTCTTCTGTGGAGTTGACTAACAATAGTGCCACACTTCTTTTCTGTGAGCCTAGTCCTTTTGAATACAAATGCTGTATTTTTTTTTTTGTTCGTGTGCATACATATATACATACACATTACAAAGAACGGTTTTACAGTAACCTTCAAATACTAGCAACCGTGTTGTAAATTAGCGCCCATGGAACAAGATGCAGAAGTGGCTGGTGTGCTAAGGCAAGCTGGGAAGGGAATAACATTGTTCCTGCTCTTCTCCAGCCCAGCTTGGGATGTTCCCCTGAAACATTCCCCTCACACAGGTCTGTGTGGTGTTGGACCGAGGAGGGTATTGACTGACTCAACAATGAGCACGTTACACATCTCTCCCCCAGGTGACATTTGGGGCTCTTTTCTTGTGCCTTGGGAGAATGAAAGGCAAGGGACTAAGAGAGAAGCAGCGGCAGCACCCAGCTCAAGTGGGCACATTGCTAAAACTGCATCAGGCTTTGGCCAGATAGTGCTGATAGCAAAGGCATCTGTGCTGAAGAGAAGCAGATGAAAGCACCCAGGAGTGCTGATGTGGAAGGAAGAAAAGAAAAGGGAGTAGAGGGTGGAGAGAGTGTGAGCAACAGGATTCGCATGTCCTGTGGGAGGAGAAGGGAATGGGCAGGCAGAAGTTCGAATGTGTCAGCAGGAGAGGTGGGACCTCTCATCTTGTTCCCATCCTTCTCCATTTTCAGTCACAGATGATTTTCTACACCTAGATGCCAAAAGATGACTATTTAATCATGTTTTTGGTATGATTACCTCTCTTATCTTATTCATGTTTGGAGAGATTAGTTTATATTTACTATAGCATTTTCTGCAGCTTCTATTCCAGAATGTTCACACACAGACAGGCTTTAAATAACTGCTTTAGGTCCTTAGTGAAATGACAGCACAATGCTCTGAGAACTTCACAGTCACAGATGGTGCTGAGGAAATATTTCACAATGACTAATTTATCCAGCAGACAAATGTAATGTTCCCAGCTAGGTCATGAACAGATCATGAAATTATTTGTAATTCAAAATTATTCATGATTTTTTTTTTTCCAGCAAATGGTCCATTACGAGTTTCTTCCAATAATTGTGATATATATTTTTTGCTCCATTGGGAGTTTTATAAAATGTTGACTGCTCTTTCTGTTCTCAGTCAGTTGAGTGGTGTATTTACTGCCTTGAAATATACTGTATTGAGAACCTGTTGACATGATATGGCCAGCTGAGAGGAAGACTAGATGAGTATGGCTAAAAAGAGGAAATGAAAGAAAAATCCACAATACAAATTATGAGATTACATCCTAAAGTGTTAGGTAAGCATGATTTTTAAAACAGATTTTGTTTTCATAACGCACAATGTGATAAAAATATTTTCAAAATGAGGATCATCATTGAACCACAACATTATTTATTAAGACAGATTATCTCAGTTTCCAGAAAATGACTTGATTCTTACAGCTCTTACAAAGCACTGCTATGCATATCTGGCTTTGTAAGGGAAATCTGTTCAGAGTAAAAGACTTATTTCAAAGCAAGGCTCCCAGGAGGACGGTTTGTATTCTAAAAGTAATATTGTATTCCACTGACTATAATAGTTAACCTCTGGGGCAGCACAGCAGCAGGGCCTCATAAATAAAGCTGCAAAAATTGATGAAATCGTATAAAAATAATAAAAGCCTCACAGCCACTGCTGACGAACTTGTTCAGGAAACAGAAAGCTCTTTTCAAGGTATGTGAAGAGCCAGATAATGAAGCTTGTGTTTTTGTATAAATAGAGAATAAAACCATGTATTGAAAAGGAATTGGTGAAAGCTATAAACCAACATACCCTAAATGATATCTGGGACTGTGCTTTAGTAATCCATGGCAGCTTCAGTTTGCCTCAGTCACAGAATCTGTCAGATCCCCCACCAAGACCGAAGTGTATACTTTTGCAGGGGCTTGCTGTCACTGTAAGGTTATCTTACTCTTATTTGGATGGTGTCTTTAATGGACCCTCTGTTCCATCATGCAAATCCATGTGATGCTACTCTACATCTGGTTGAGCTGGTTTGTTTAAGATTTCAATCTTAGCTTCAATTGCTAGCTAGCCCACCTTCTTGCCTAGAGAACCTAGATACTGCCCTTCTGCCATAGCTCCCTTAGTTCCCCTGCGTGCCAAAGGATGGAGATATTCTTGCACCATTTAACCAGGATTGGAGGGGATCTGCTTCACACCGCTGGGGAGGTAGAGCCAAAGAAGTCCTCGTGCCTCATGGGTATAGGAGTCCTCTGGGCACTTCTGCACCCCAATAAGCTGTAGCCTGTTCCTTGAAGTCAGTGTTTCTCACAGAGCATTTGTTCCAGCTATATCTACTCACTGGAATCCAACTGAGCCCTCCTAGTTTATGCCAGAATAAGAGTGAGGTGTTTGGTTGTGGCAGTAAGAATCTCCCAGCTGTTTTCCTCTGCTTCCGCTGCTGTGCCCAGATAGAAACAAGCTCTGTGAGCTGGGGAAAATCCCAGCCAAGTGGTGACAGCATCAACCTATGGATTCATATACAGAATGCAAAGGAAGCTGTTTAAAAGAAGAAGCATGCAAGCCTCCCCATGGATGATGGTTGTATCTGACACATGGAGACCAAATTGTTTTCTCAATTGATTCCTAACAGAGCTTTTAATAAGGTAGAAATAAGAGAGGGCTTTAGCCGATGACTGTCTTTGCTAGCCTCACTACAGGCAAGAAAGGTTATAATTCAAAAGCTCTTCTGCAGAGAATATCTCTAAAGTAAACAAGTCAGTTTTAGTAATGTTTGGACTACATGAATAGAAATTTAATAGGTAAAAGCAACAAAGGTCTCTTAGATATTTTTAAAATGTACCCCATCTCAAAACAGCTGGGTCTGAGGAGAGTGCATCTCTTAGCATGTCTTTTGAAAAAAATATTAATCCCCTCCCCAAATTTTTGGAAGAAAAAACCCCAAACTCTCATGAAAAAGGTCTGGTCTACCTTCTTCTTTAGAACATGGGTCTGTGGGTTAGATTTATTAAAAACAATGCCAGGGCAAGCATGCCTTTGAAAAATGTGAAGAAAAAATATGTAGTAGACTGGGGCAGTAGATAATAGTTCACAGCATCAAAATCTGTAACTATGTCTTATTTTGATCTGAGTGAGAGGGAGGAGACACCCTTAGGGAAAAAAAAATAAAATAAAAGGCAAAGCAATTCCCAGACGGGTTGAAATTGATTTTAAGGCAGAAAACAACAGTGCTGAGTACAAAGCGGTCATAGATGAGGTAGAGCTGAAATGATACAGGACAAAAAAAGAAAACGGCAGTTCTAATTCTGGGGCATGAACACCTGTATTTTCCCTTAGGGAGTTCATTTATAAGTTCTTACAAAACTGCTGAGCTCTGATCTGTTTAGAAGACAGGCATGGAAACAAAAACAGATTAGAAAGAGACTGGCATTTCATCACTGGTATGACACAGGATACAGCTGTAGAGAAAAGGTAATAACACTCTAGACTCCAGCAATTTAAGCTGATCCCACTCTCTCTGGCTGAGGAACATTATGTGTGTACACACCTGGACATCCATCTACACACCAGGATTGCAGCTACCCTGGTTGTAGCCTTGTAGCCTGGTAAACATGGTATTACTATCATTAGTAACGAGGCAGCAGGCTTCAAGCTAACCCTGCAAGGTCACAGAACTTGCCAGGCTTTGTCTGAGTGTGGGCTGCCTGGAACATTGCTTAAGTTTGTTTAGCTGTAGCTGTGACTTTTTTCTTATGGTTGGGTGGCTATTGTCTAATTTTTTACTTTTGCTTATAATCATGGGACACAACCATAATTTTTATATAGCTAATAACAAGTAGTATTCTGTGTAGAATGAAATATTTTTGTCCGTAGCATTATGATAGTATATGGAGGAGTACAGTTATGGTGTGATAGCAAATGCCTTGCAAGCGGGGACACAGTAGAAAGAGCCTGTGTATGCGAGGATGATAGCCAAGGAAGCACAGCAGGGGAGTGGCAAGTCCAGGCTTCCTTTTTCTTTTTCTGTAATAATTAGATCTAGATGAATAATTCTTTGAGTCAGTTATTCAGCTGGTAAGATTTAAATTACATGAACAATAAATTTTTGGCTTGGTGTTTCCTTTTGCCTATGACAATAACTTGAGTGTCATATAACAATATGCTATAGTAGCTATGTCTAAACCTGAGCAGAGTTTAACTGTGCCACTGAATTTAAGCCATTTTTAACGGAGTTCTCCACTTACGCCTGACTTCAGTTATAACCCCACTACCTTCTCAGCAGCGCCGAATCGAGGATCGTTAGCTCTGCTGCATCACTTCACTCCCTCCCTGTCAGAATTTTCAGGCTGCTGTGGCTGGGCCACATTGCAGGGGTGTGGGATAGGAAGTAGGAGACAGGAATGTGCTGGGGTGACATGGTGAGTTGGTGATAGGCATGAGCCTGCCTGGGATCCTTGTAGACATGGCAGTTGAGGTTTTAACCTCTCCCACCCTAAAAATGCAGAGCTTCCTTTTTGGCAAGCATATGGCTCACTCCAAATGTGATTTGGACCTGGGGGGTAGCAGGTGGGGATTGTGTGGGTCACAGGGTCATCTGAGCTTGAACATCCGTCCCTGCATTAGTATGATAGTGAAGATGTAATATATGGGCCCATTCTGCCAACTCTACCCAGAACATGTCACAGACTGAGTTACCAGAAACAACTTTAAGAGATTAAGTTAATTGGCTTTGGATGAGGAGGTAGATGTCTTTATTCTGAGCAGTGGTGGTGAGAACGCATCATAGCAACTGCAAATGTGTAAAAGAGTAACTTGAACCAAGAGACTACTCCCAGAAAAGCTAAGCAGAAATTCCTTCTGTATTCTCTGAGTACATGGTTAAGTTCAATAGCCTAGCAGATACTGATATGCTATTAACTATTTCTAGATAGATGTACACATACTGATTGTATTCCTAACAGGAATTCTTCAGGAACTACTTTACACATGAAAGTAGTTCACTCATTTACTGGGTGTCATGAAACAGCTCAGTGTACTTCGATCACCTAAGCACAAAAACTTCAGCATCATGAGAAAACTGGTTCCCATAAGTGGACAGATGTGAGGAGAAAAGAATGAAATTCTGCAGTTTCCTACTGGTCAACTTACAAATGAGAAGCTTTGGCAAGATTTATCTTTGTTGTACGATGGGGAGAAAAATAGCTTTACAGACCTGTGAAGTGTAATCAGAATATGGTAATAGGAATCGGTCAATGTTGTACATAGAAGCCCCCATATCTACTTGCTATATATAAAACATACAAAATTTGATCTACATTTAGATAATTAGTCCTGGTTTTGTATTATGAAAAGCTTTAGATTTGTGGTCATGAATCTTCCTAGAATTGAGGGGTTTTTTTTTTGTGGAAAGTGCTGGGAATAGAACATGCCTAGGGTAAATGGACTGGTGATTTCCCTATAAAGGAAGTCAATGGATTTGTGACACAAAGTAGTCTTATTCAGTGCTTTTGCAGCAAATCTTCTCAACTAATTTTTCCCCTCTACTACCTTAGTAAAACAAAAATCTGGCCATTGACTATTTTTATTTGCTCTTATTAAAACTTTTAACTTATAATATCATCAATATTTTCATCTTTATCAAGCTGGGATATCAATATTCACAAACTGGGACATCAGTCTTCACAAATTTCAGATCCTTTGCAGCCCATTTGATTTAAATATATTCTTGGGATTTTTTTTCTTTCATTCTGCAGCCACAATTCCAAATGTATGTGCATGTTCTCAGGTAACTTCCCTACTTTATAATTTTTGGAACACATCAGAACTTCAATACCAGCATTATGGTTGGAACAACTGATTCTGGGCAGTCATGTGTTCACTTTTCTGAAGCAAGGGTATCACATGTGCTGTTTCTGAGCAGCCAAGCCCCCTCATCTCATCTCATCTCATTTTGCCTTTCAACAGGCAAAAGACCTTGACTGTTCACCTCTCCTGCAACGTGTAAGAGGCACATGCTTGTCTTAATCTCTGCAAATAACATATTTATGCCTCTGGCTATGAGAACTGATTGTTTTTGTCACTATCTTTGACCATCTTCAGAGTGTTTAGATAGATGGCAGATTTATCTATCACACATAAACACACAAACATCAACAACTAAGCAGGTAAGTGAATAAAACAAAAACTGAGCCTTTGAAATACCTGCACCCCACAGGTGAAAACTTGACTTATTGGAATGAATGAGCTTTGCCATCACTTTTAACACCCGAAAGCTCTCCTTTTGGGAGAATCACTGCCTTTCATTGCCCTCCGGACAGCCATCTGTTCCATGCACACAGCAATATCCTGCTTGGCCTGATCCTCCTCTCTTCTTCTTAGTGTGGCTCTCCACCAAAATGTAGGTCCCAGCCACCCTCTGGCAGATTTGCCTAGTTAGAGCATGTACTGTCTGGGAATCCTGGATATGTGTCTAATTTATCTTTCTTACATGGGACAAAGTCTTTTTCTCTTTGCCTTCACTGCAGGTTTTACCTGCGACAGTAAGATTAAGCTGGCACAGCGAAGTTGTACATGCTGCAATTGCAGCTTAATTTTGCTGGATGCATGCATCTTTGGGCATGAGGCTGTGTAGTGCAGACATTACTGGGCTCTGCATCCTGAGGCCTGATTCCCAGAGGCAGAAGGAGTTTGACAGAAAAGCAAAGTGAGGAATAAGCACATCCTTTATGGTGAGCCAGGATCTTGTCTGATGAAAGGTAAGTCTTTACCAGGGCCAATTTTCAGCAGTAAGTGCTCAGTGCTTCCTGAAGGCAGGTGTTTCTACAGTGCATCAAACTGGTCAAGGCAAAATTAAAAGAAAGACAAGCTGCTTTCATAATTTTACCCTGTTATGGTTCAGCACATCTTCTGATGAGGGTTTAGACCACTTCACAAGCTTCACTGTTATGGTTTCTGAGTCAGCAGTTTCATTTCCATTTGCAGTGTACAATTGCTTGTAAAAGGATGAGAGTAGTGGATTTGATTTTTGGCATCCATGTCTGCAGCTGGACTGTGGACAGACTGACAATGCTATAAAGCCTCAGTGGCTTTACAGCATTTGCATGTGACCACCAAACTGGGTTGTTGAGGTTTGGCCTCATGGACAGCTCTAGTTTCTTCAGAACAAGCATTGCTTCTCACCAAGACCACGCAATCAGCTTTACAGAGTTCGATACGTGCCACTTCTATTTATTGTATTTTGGCAACGGTTTCGAGCAACCATTCTGGTCCAAGAACTTGTTTTGTTGTTATACAAACAAAGAAGGCAATTCAGATTCTGTTGCACCCCGAAAGCTTGCAGTTGAAATAGCAAATGAGGTAACAGATGGAGATCAGATAGTTGTGGATGTACAAGGAAGCAATGAAAAAACGTTAGGCAGCATGATAAATAGCCTAATCATTAAAGGGGTTTTGTGTGGAAATAATGGAAAAGGGGAGGTTCAAGAAGATAAATGAGTTAATTTTAGCATCTATTTATAGAAGCTTCTTATAAGTATGTGCAGCAATATCGGAGAAAGTACAAAGGGCTCCTGAAAACATAACAAGTGGCAGGTAGTGGCTGACATTTTTGACCCTGGAGTAGAAATGAGGAGAGAGCTGGCCTTGTGATATCAAACAGGAGATGGCTAGGGAACTAACTGACCAAAAAGGAACTTGAACACAAAGCAAAAAAAACAGTTTGTGTGACAAAAAGAAGGAATAAAGGAGAGAAGAAAAGGGAGGAAAGGCACAGCCAACACAACTGACCATCCCAACAGCGTTCAGCGTAGACATGAGCAAAGCAAAGGTGCATCTGTCAAGGTCAGAGAAAAGGTTGCTGCAGTACTGGAAAGGCAATAAGTATCAGCCATCTACTTGCACCAGTTATATCTGTATGAGTGGAGAGGAAACGCATATGAAGAAATAAAATGCAAGGCTTATGGAGATCTGGGAAATGAGAGTGACACGGAAGGAGGTCTGAGTCTGAGTCAAGGAAGACACAGGTTATGGACCCGATGACAAGCAGGACTGCAGCTTCAGGGTGGATTGAAAAGATATTGAAGGCTATTCCTTAGCCACATGCAATTCAAACTGGCAGCCAGATATCCATGAAAAGTGTCAGAGATGCAGACCATGATTTCAGTCTGCACTGAAGGGAATGGATGAGGAGCAGAGAGGTAGCTCTGTGAGCTCTCTGTGCTTGAGATGAGAGCATTTTGAGTTGAGCGCAGAGGAGAGAAGGGTGACAGGGACAGAACTCCCACAGAAAGCTGGAAAGAGATGAAGAGCCTCTGAACAACATGTCACAGGGGAGGTGGAAGAAAAACCAGAAGAGGACAGAATATTGGGTGCTAAAGAAAAATAGGATGCCAGAGGAGCTTGGCTACTGCTGTTGCAGGCAGACAACTCAGGGTTAATGAAGACAGTGTACTTGTGCAAAAAGAAGTCATTGGAGGTCTTCTGTTGTTACCCCTTATACCTGAGTACAGAGGAAAAATATTTTCCTTGCAGCAAGCCTGAAGTTATTCTATTGCATTTCTTGATGTGTCTTGATGTGTACTTTAGAAGTAGTAACCTATTATTCTTGAAGTAGAAAGTAACTTACTGACTTCCTTACAAATCTTAATTTCCATTGCTGATTTTGTAGGACACATCCCACACTTCCCAGTTTTATGCAGCATTTTTTGTGTGATTATAATTTTTCTTTCTGAGTCTACAATGATCATATACATTAAATATTCATCACAGAACAGTAATTAAAGTGAATAATCCCCCCAGAAAATGTTTATAACTATTTTAAATACTCAGAACATAATTAAGAAAGTTAGAGGATTAAAGGATTAAAATAAAGTTTTAGGGGGTGGCCAAAGGGTAAAAATGCAAGAATAAAGTCATCTTAAGCTTTTATAGTGTCAAGGCCAGGAGAAAATGGTAAAAATAGAGAAGAAAGGAATGGTAAAAATAGAGAAGAAAGACTAACTGAAAATAAAATATCAGGTTAACATAGAAATTACATCTGTTTGTTTAACTTCTAATTTGTGTTATTTATTGTCAGACTATATCTCCCTACTCAGACATGGCTTGCTTGTGAGAGTGAGCTTCAGTGAGCTACAGTTATGTACCTTCTGCTAGAAATTAGTGAGGTGATGCTGCCTGAATTACCTTAGCACTAAAAAAGTTTATGAAAAACCTTTTGCAGTTAGAAATCGTGGTTATATTTCCATTAAGTAGTGAGGTATGTCTGAAAGGCTATGTAGGAAGAACACCCTAGGAGATACGACTTGTTTAAACATTGTTTGAAATGTTTAACTTCATGCTTATGCCAAATGCTCATAACTGCTTAACATACAGTTTTCTACTGCTGCTTCTAAATAACTAGCATTTAGTCAGCCCCTAAGGTTTAGCTCAGAGTTTGTCATTCTGTAAAGCTTTCTTAAAACTCCTGAAAATATGTGTTACAGAAGTAGGGAGTTCACTGAATAGGTCAGTCAAGGAAGCATATGGAGCAACAGTTTTTCTTATTTACCCTGTTAGACTACCAGAAAGTTTGATTCAAGAAATAGGACTTGTCCAGGAATCCACTGTTGCTACCAATAGAGAGCTCCACTGCTGCTTAGTTGGATTGACCTGCCCAACTCTAGAAACGAAAACCTTTGGTCACCCCAATCTTTCACTTTGAAAACAATCATCCTTCAGTCCCTCAAGAAAGCACCACATCATGTTTTACAATTTAAGGAGCCAGCAGTTGGTTAATTTCTGTGTTATTTTGTTTGCAGCTTTAATAAAAATGAGACTTCCAAGCCTCACTTCCTTGCACTAAAGAAATCTAATATGGTGTATTTTTGTACATAGAAATTTTCTTCAACACCATTTTCCACTGAAATCGGTGCCAAGGATCTTAAGAAAAAACTAAAGCAATGGTTTTGAAGCCATGATGCATGATTTTATGTAATACTGCTCCTTTACATCAATTACATCTCCTACTTTGCCTGAGCTGCCTCTTCCCCCAGTGAAAATCCCACACATCAGGACTTAAGTGATATGATTCAAATTGCTCATACCATTAAATGACAGTGAAGTTTACAGATAAACACTGTACAACTGACAGGAGATTCTAGCCTTTGGTTTTTGCAGCACAGCTCTATTTGAGTCAAAAGGCAATTTTCAGAGCTTAAATCCGTACAGTCAGATAATGGCCAAACGCTTTTCATGTATTCACACTAGTGCTCCCAGAAGGGTTTTGAGATGAAGAACTCATTGTGAACTGCTTTATTGAAAGGTTGTGCAAAAATAACAGCAAACAAAACAACAGCAGGGCTATCTGAGCAAGACGTGTCGCACAGCCCCCTCAGCTGTACAAAAATGGCTGTCTGCTCCTGTTGCAGCTGAACCTGAGAAAAGATTACCAAATAGCTGAGCAGTAATATGTTTTGAATATATAGCATGCTACTTTGGAGAACCCCTTATGAATTCTCTGACATAGCAGATACTCCTTGTGGTAAGTAAATAGTTTCAATTAATGAAGCTTTCAGTGCTTTTGTATATTTACTTTTTCTTTTCTTTTATTTTCTTTTTTTTTTTGTGAGCCCCTATTTGGAATATTGGAATTTGTGTTTGTAATATTCTTCTAGTTTAAAAGATTTCTGTGACTTTGGTTTTAAAAGTTAGATTAAAATTGGTTATTTTTGATTGGAATTACAGTTCTTCATAGTCAAGTGCTTCCTTTAGTTTTTGAAGGAATAAGGACATGTTTTAGCTATGGCATATGGCACTTGAGACAGGAGCTCTATTTATTCTGTCATCATTGCAAGCATGTAATTTCCATTACTTTGAATTAGATTGATGCGTTTCCATCAAAGGAAATTGTTTCTTTATAGTGTTGCTCTAAATAACTTCTAAACTAATACTGGAAGAAATATCTGATGCCTCCTGTCCTTAGAAATTGATGTCAACCCTCAGTAAATGTTTAGAAAAGCTTGCTGAGTGTGATACAGAACATGTCCTGGCTTTGTGACACCTAGGAGAAGCACTGGAACTCTGGAAAGTGACTAATTTTCCAAGTGGGTTGTTCATGTGGGCTGCTGGTTCCTTGAGTCCTGACTCAAATTCTTTTGTCACACAGTTTATATGCTGTCTGGAATCAAAACTGTTTCTCCTTGTTTTCACAAATGACGTAACCTATCTTTATGTGAAGTGAAACAAACCAAATATCATGAAGCATGGGAAAATTTCAGTTAGCTGCTGTGACCAGTCCCCCACACAGTCCAAATGATGAAGGACTTAAATTAAAGACTCATTTCTGCTTCCATTTTCTTCAGTTATTGGATTGAATTGGAAGTAACAGTGATACTTTGCTTATGAATCTGGGAAGTGCATTGACATCTGTAGCTCCTTAACATCTCTCAAGATGAGATCAGAAGGTTTTTTTCTTTCAGAACACATGAAAGCAGAATCTAAACTGTAATGGATTCTTGATCAGACATTCTTCCCCTCTTCTATGTCTAGTGCAAACTCTTGAACTGCTAAGAATTTCTAGGCTAACATCTCTAGCCCTCAGTCAAGAAAACTACAGTTGACTTCCTCAAAAATTGTCTACAAAAAGATTCAGTTGAAGCTGGAGGCACGGGCTGTGCTGTGCTGGAGACACAAGCTTTGGTCGTGAATCTGATTAAAGTGCTGGGTTGCTAAAT
This sequence comes from Chlamydotis macqueenii, assembly GCF_036417535.1. Classification (NCBI taxonomy): domain Eukaryota; kingdom Metazoa; phylum Chordata; class Aves; order Otidiformes; family Otididae; genus Chlamydotis; species Chlamydotis macqueenii. The sequence continues at coordinate 21,232,886 of NC_141593.1, read as the reverse complement.
TCATTGCTCTATAGAAGAAAGTAGTGGTTTTATACTCTATATAATGCATATTTAAAGACTGGTCCCCTGTTACTTTACTTTGGATACAATGATTTCTATGAGTTCAGTTGTATATTGGAGGACTTTCCATCATGGAAAAGTCTGTTCAGATGATAACACAATGCAGAGGGCAAGGGAAAACAGAATCTGAGTGTTTCATAGAACTAACATGCCATACATAGAATGAATAATGTTTTATCAGGACTGTTTATACTTATGAACTCTAGACCTGATCTGGCCTGGAAACAGCATTCTGGGTGAATTTATGCTGATGATGGTATTTTTAAAAATTACAGCTCAGTTTTGACTTGTCAGTTTTTCTCATGGTAGATTAACATTACAGGCTAAAGACTTAAGGGACTAGCTCTTTTATTTGTATGGCTTCAGATCAGGACCAGTTCAATAGAATTAATTGCGTGTATCAGTGGAAAGCTGACACAAGAGTGGGAAGGAAGAGATGTGTTAGTAAATCACAACAGAAAATACATTCTTAGTAGCTCTGGTCTGCATTTGAAACTCAGAAAAGTGTGGATATTTTTGATTAGTACTTCATTATTTCTGTTTTGATGTAGTGGAAGTTACCCTTAAATTTTGGAAAATGTTTAGGATTTTCTTGTAGAACAGCTTTTGTTAACCAAAGCACACTCATCAAAATAACTTTGTGACCATTAACATTGAAAAGACATGAAAGAGAAAGCAGATCAGTGTCAGAGCCTTGAACCTTGATGAGGTTGTGATTTTTCATTAGAAAAATGTTGCCCACACCACCTCTTCTGATTTACATGTAGGTAATAAGACCATCAGTATCTGCCCCAAAGTCTGAAAGTCTTCTGCAGTGGTCGTCAAACAAACAGTCTGATCTGTGGCTTTATACCCATACATTTCCATCAAATCAATGTAGTCAGCCACCCTGCTGCAGAATTGCTATACCACCTGGGAGAAGCTCACCATGTTGCACCAGCTCCAGCCACCACCTCTTGGTAAAAGACCTATTTTTAAACTAAATCAAGGCACAACGAACTTTTTTTTTTTTTCCCCTTAAAACATTTTCTCAGTTCTTCTGTTTGTGCAGAAATGCTGTTTAATTCTATGTTGAAGTTATGCAAACTCTTAAATGGAGGGCTAGAGAACTCAAATTCTAAGCTTCTGTAGATCTGACTGGGATTACCTCATGATATAATAGTCAGAAACCGTAGCAAATTAAAAAAAAATTTGCTTAGCTCAAAGCAAAACTACTCCTGATTGCCATCTAGTGAACCAGACTAGTATACTCCCTACTACGTTATTACCACTCTGATTATTTTCTGTCTATAAAGACCCAAAGAGATTAAATGCTTCTCCCCTCTATACACAGCCAGCAAAATCTAGGCAGAGGAACCTCAGTCTCCCCGTGAGGGGATGAGGAACAAAGGGGAGGAGAATCAGGGCCATGACCCTGCACTACTTGTGAACAAAACCACCGAGAAGGACAAATATTGACAAGTACCTCATTCTGTAGACATACGTGGTGTAGAGCACATTCCCTTTTGTGCCAGAGCTATCTTTAAATAGAATTAGCTGAAACTTTTCCACTGTATGTGAACACTATTGACTTTTAATGGGTAGCTACCTTTTTATTATTGAAAGCACTATGACCCCTAACAATTCCTTCTGCAGACAAATTCTTTAGTTTTCTTTTGCAATATGAGCTTAAAGAAAGCAGATTTTTTTCATAAAAATTTTCAGACCAGTCTTACACCTTAATTGATCTTGCCCACAGTCAACCATTTCCTTTCACTGCTAGCTTAAGACACTGCAAAGTCTAGGAAAGATTATTCCCTCTTACGCATCTATCTCCAGGGTTCCTAATTCATTCGTTGAATCATACTGTGAACCCAGAATAACAAGGATTTAAATGTGTTTTAAAAAATGCGCACTTAAACACACTTAAAAAAAGTGTAACACTGAGACAAACCTGTCATTATTGGATAGATTGGGTCACATTAGTCACCAACAAGAAGTACACATGACTTCTACAAAGTCATTATTCTTATTTTCTAGACCGCTGAAGCCAACCCATGAGCTATAACTTGTGTGCTCTGCTACCAGACTGTCCTGAGGCACTGCACTCCAAGGTAACTCACCAGAAATAATAGATGATGCTTTATATTCTGGATAGTTTTTTAGTGTTGGTTTTGTTGTTGTTGTTGTCGTTTTTTTTTTTAACTCTCAAAAGAGATTAAGAGATTAATATATTATGCAAAACTTTATTATAGCTTTAGGCAAAATAACTTCTCCCTCCCAGAATCTAGGCTGATTTTGAGGCTATTTTCCAGCTTTCATTTGACATTCCACAAGTGTTTTTTTACTCAAAATACTCTCACTTATGCTTGCATTGGCATCTCTGCCCATATTCATTGTTGTCTTGAGACTGAAATAGTCATAGGGCTACTCAGTCTGAAAAAGGGTTGCAAGAGTGGGAAGCTGTGATTCAGCTTGTACAGTCATGATAGTTTAGAAGATAATAGGATTAATTAAGATAGGTAAACTTTATTAATCTATTATTTTAATCTATAAATGATGGAGCAGCAATTAACATTTAGAGAAGCAGAACCTTGGCCTCTTTGGAGAAGGAGGACTACTTTCTGTTTTTCTGCAAATCCACAGTAGCACTGTTGGTTGTGGTAAAGTTACCCTGACTCATAAAAGGTAACAATCTACTCACAATACTGCAGAATTGTTCTCTCAGTAACAGCAATGGAGCTAAAATTCACTCAGCATCAAAACGAAGTCACCTCGATGTCTTGAAAAGAGTGTAAAGGGTGTAAGCAGGCAGAAACTGAACCCCTAACAGTTTGGTTAGGAATAGAACAATAAAAAAGATGTCAAACTTGAAAATATTTAGGCTTGGCTACAAGTAAGCAGTGACAAAACAGGTGGATATCAAACTGCCAAGTGATAATAGCATGGCCTGGGTCCTTGCCAGAGTCCCATATGGATGCTTGCTGCTATTCCTGCCACCAAAGGGAGAGAAATGGAGTGAGGCTCTGTGTATATGTACATTTGAGAAAAACAGCTTTGGCAATACCTCTGAGGAGCTGCAAGATGACTGTGTCCAGCTGTTTCTCTGAAGACAGCTGAATCTGTTGTAGAGCAGGGTCATCACTCGAATGGGTGTGATTTGTCCTGCTTGTGGATGAGCCTGAAACTCTTGGGTAGGTTTCAGGAGGCAAACAGGAAGAAAGAGCAATTTGATGAATCTCTAAAAGTAAATTAAAAATATCTTCTGTTCTGGTTAGAGGTAGGGGTAGAGAGGCCAAGGGGAATTACTTCTAATAGTTAGCTTGTGCTGGAAGCCAGCAAAAAGTGCATATAACTCGCAAATGCCTTTGGGAGGAGGCTGTCACTGAAATTACTCATGAGCTCTCCCAGAAACTCATTTAGTTTAATTTCCGGCCAAAGAGCTCAGACCTGCCAGTGTTACTCAGACTTGTACGGTGTTTCGGCCACACAGCAAATACCTCTGGGCACAAACTACGCGATTTCTGCTCTGTGCTCTGGTTGGAAGGAGAGCTGACCTGGGAAAAGGCACCCTGAGCTGAGGGCAGGACTAATGTACCCCTGCTCAGGCATAGCTAGTTTAAATCTCTTCATGGGGAAGATGAGGATTAAATGGGCAAGGTGAAGCCCACCATAGCCACTTGCAGACCCACAAACACAGCACCTGTTATTTGTGCCACTTGGATTTTCAAGTATTAGCAGCCACTCTATAACATCAATTTACTGTGCTGGGGAAAAAAAAGTTGGTTAGTCAGCTTTTGAGTGCTGCTTCGCAGCCTGAGGACAAGAAAAAAGCCAACTATGCTTTCCAGCAAAACAAGCAGGAGAAAGGGGCTCTCTTTTAAACACACAAACCAGCAGGGAGCCAGGTGCATGAAGGGAAAGCTGAGAGGAAGGACTGTGCTGTCCTTCAGCTTCTCCTTCTGCTTGAAGCCTGGTGATAGAGGCGGTGTAAGCAGCGCTATCCTGTTCCCTTCAGGGCAGGGAGAGCTATTTTTCATAAGCTTAAAGTGAAAATACCTTTTTGCTTTTTCTTCCCGACTGGTGTTTTAATCGCAGGTATGCTAACTTTGATGTAGTTAGGACCCGCTTTTCCCTCATGGTACCAGGAAAAAGCCTGCTGTGGCCTTAATGATTCATTTATGCCCACTGTTGAGAGAAGTCCTGGTTTCTGTTGTAAATTTGTAATGTATATGTGTGAGCATGTCAGATTCCACTGGAGTATAAGATGATCCAATTTTACTCAATAAAATAAGCACAATTTGCAAAGGCTGGGAGTTGATTCATGTCAGAGTGGTTTGGGTAATGATCCTGCTTCGCCACATTATAGTAAGTGCCTTTTGGTTTATAATATAAATAGAAGAAAAAATTTATATTAAAAATTAAAGTGTTTCCTTTGCTGGAGGGAGTATTAGAGCTTACTCAAAGTAAACCTCAATGGTTTCTGCTGTAACTGTGCTTTTGGAAGGTCTTAATGCCATTAAGGTTCTTTCATTCATAGTAATGTAATGGCCTGCAGTTTAAAAGCAGTTGCTTACTCTGAATGCAGTAGAGAATAGCAGAAATCACTCTTGCAAATGAAATAAAGCCAGATTCTATTTCCAAGGTCTACTCAACTGACAGCTGAGGTGCTCAGGACCTTTCAGGATTAAGTGCTGTGTCAGGCTAGGCTGGATAATTTCCCTGTTCTGCCTTCATCTAATTCAGACAGCTGGAACACGAGTCCCAGACATCGAGCTGATATTTTGCTGGACTAAGTAACTGAAGCACATTTTTCTCAGATGTGGTTTTAAATAATTCTTACTGGAACTGAGAGCAGTTCAGACCCCTCTGCTACTGGTGCAACTGGAAGAGAGATTCTTATTTGCACACGTGATGCTGGATCTTCCAAAGATGCCTGGAAAGGCAAAATCTATTCCTTTTTTGTGGCATTTAGGTGCATAATAGCTCAAGGTCCCCTCAAGCTAGACATTAAGGACCTAAGTGTCTCCTTGATACAGGCAGAGTAAGTCTCTTTTCTGAAGAGACAAGCAGCTCACTTCTCTCCTGGATGTGTGCACTGTCTCTCTGTGCTTAGAAGCCATGACTTCAGGCACCCAAGTTTGAAGATCTCAGTGTGGGTCTTTGGGTGACCTCATAAAATTATTAACTGTCCCTCTTTTGTAAGGCATAGGACCGTTTAGAGGGCAGCCCAGTTCCATCAGTCTCACTGACTGGAGAGGTCCTTTCTCTATAACCCGGCTCCTCCTGGTTCCAGCTTACGCTAAGGCTCCAAGGGTCCCCCTGTCCCTCTGGTGCACCAGCCCTTGCCATCATGACTGGGAGGGAAGCTGCTTGCCTTGATGCATATTTTTTTCTTGCAAATAACAGTGGCACCCTTTCTTGCCTTCTTGCCTTCAGGAAATTTCTCTGCTCTTGGGCATTAAATCAAGTCCCATCTCCAGCTTCAGTTTGTTGAAACAAAGTTGTAGGCTACTTTCACAATATGATGAGAGCACAACTAAGTCTTTTGCCTTGTCACATGCAAACTGTTTTTTTTGATGTTGTGCCTTAGCACACATCACTGCAAGGGTAAGATTTTTTTATTTGCACAATTTACTATCGTGTTTATTGGCTTTTGCATAGCATAGTTTCTGAAAGCTGGTAAAATAGAGAAATCATCCAGTAGGTTGTCATGTTCTTCTGCGCTGCTGCACACCTGAATGTGCTATGATAAATCGTTCCCATTGGATCAATAATCTAAAGATTTCTAAGCCACCATGAGTCATCTTCACAGTCTGCCTGTTTTCTTGTCCTGAAGTGTGGTGCTGGTGCTATCCCAGGCATTTCAGTTACAAATGCACTACCAGGAGCAATTACCAGGGCAAAAAAAGCAAATATTTCCAACTATCTTGGTAAAGGAACAAGGGTAAGAAGAAAAGGCTATAAAGATTAGATTAGCAAGACTTTGGCTTTGGTTTCTGGCTTCCATTTCTGGCTTCCATTACTGCCTACCAAAAAAACCAGCAAAACCCCAAACAAACAAAAAACCTCCACCAAACATCAACAAAAAAAGCAACCCACAAAGAGGGAGATGCACCTGAAATATTACAGTGGATTTGCCATGCATATAATTTAAGCTCTTCAGCTTCAGTTTTTCTCCTCAAACTTCTTGGAAGGTAACACTATAAATAATGAATCAACATACTGACTGAGCTGCTAATACATTTTCTGTAGACTTATTGAGTAGATCTGCCAAGTGTCCAAGGCAGCCAGCATTGATAATATAAGAAGTCATTTGCTTCAGGCTTGAGAGCACAAAACATCTACTCTGAGCAGAGCGCTGCCTGAGCTGAAGGCTGCAGCTTTGTTCATTTATCTGTCTGTTGTCTACTGAGAACTCCAAGAAAGCTTGCAACACCACAGGTGGGTTTGGGTGATAGCCACTGCTTCATCTTCAGGGAAGATGTCTATCCTTGAAGCCTTTTGTTCCTCATAGATCTATTTACCTACAAAATAATTATTATGTATTATGTTACAGCAGCATTCTGGCAGAAAACAATGTGAGAAGCTTTGTTTGCTCTTCAGCTTATAGCTTTTCATATTTTCCAGGTTTAAACATTTTTTTTTTGGGTGTGTATCCTTTGATAAGCTCTATGGGCATACACTGCTTCCACCTCATATGACCTCCAAGTTAGTACTCTATGTCATTAGTTGATACATTCACCATTGCTCAGTGCTAAAGCTTCTGCGGAACTATTATTATAAATTTTATTTCTATGATGCTTCTCCTCTGAAAGCAAGATGTAAATACAGAGCTCTCAGATCTGCAACATACAGTGCATCCACATCAGCTTGAAGAATAACTGGCAGATGCTGAGGAAGGCTGTTGAAAGGAGATATGAACATTGCTTTTCCAATCACTTCTTTATGTGGGGAAAGGACTAGGATTCCTGAATGTAGACATAAGAGGGGAATAATTGTTACCAAGTGACAGAACCAGAGCTGATATCACCACTTGTCCACTTGTGAAAAATTAACCTCTATATTTAAATGTATCAGCTAGAACCGAAGACAATAGAATTATTTTAAATGGTGAAATGCAAGATCCCTAAAGATTATTTAGAGACTTCTCTCCTTGTAATATTGTGCTAATATGTAAATGAAATTACTGGAGATCAGAGTTCAGCAATGAAGTTAACTGTCAGTTTTCCCAGATTTTTGCTTTTTGCCACCTGATTTTCCCCTTGAAACAATGGCAATTTTCCCTACATAATCTCCAACTTCTCTGTTGCAGCTCTCTTTTGTTCTCTCTGCATCCCCACCTTCCTTGTTTCTTCAGTACCTCAAAGGGTCCTTTTCCTTCACCCAGATCACCAGTCTTCACAAAACTCCAGTGAACATAATGCCATGGAGACTCTACCTCTCACTGTCAAATTTGAATTAAATTGGTCAACAGATTAAAAAGCTGTCAGGGAAGACTGGCCGACAGATAGAGTGATTGCAATAAGCCTCATTTTCTTGGGACACCAAGCTAGAAGGTAGTAATATATCAAAGACAGATACTTGGTCTCGATGTGAGGACATAATAAATTATTGCGAACATTGCAAATAAAACAGTGGAGATCTGTACTTCTTAAGAACTTGTGCCAGTAGATGGAAGAAAATTTTATATAGCCAAACTATCTTGAAGACAAACTGAGGCAGGATCAGACAGAATGTTGGTTACTGTCAGTGGGAATTCTTCATACAAAAGCCTACAGACTGTAGAAAATAAAATCAGCATATATGAATAAATGTTAAGGGAAGATAGACAAGGATCAAAGTGGCAGAGTTATCAACAATCACTAGCCTTACACAAGCAGGAAAGTAAGCATATATCATTTGACATGAACAAAAATAGACATTTAACACAAATAAACCAAGACAAATTTCTTTGTAAGGTGTATGTATAGCTGAATGTCATCTACAATACTGTAATTAGGGTTTTGCCCTTTCTAAAGGCAGTATACTATTACAGTACTAACAGATTACTATGAAGCTTTAAGCATATCCTTTGTAAAAAAAGGGTGAACACATAAAAGTTGGATGTGTAAACTTTTCAGAATGAAAAGTATGCTCTGAGCAATCTAACTAAGCATAAAAGTGTGACCATAATAACATGTATATAATAATGTAGAAATGGTAGTAACTTTTTTTTTTCAGCAGTTCAGCTCCCTATGGGCCAAATCCTGATCTGACTATATGGTCAGAAAATACAGTCCTAAAATGTAAGTTTTGAAAACACTATGATCAATCTTTTCTGAATGCTTGCATAACGTAAGTCATCAAATTTTACTCAGTAATTCCTGTGGAGAAGGTTATTATTTTCTGTGCTATGTAATTGAAAACTACCAGCTTCAATAATTTGTGGCTGAGTTACAGCATATCTTTCAGAAGGACATCCAATTTAAAGCTGATGACTAATGAATCACTTCCCTTGCGTTCCGATGATTTGTTACAGTCACTGTTAAGGAGTTGGATTATATTTGCAATTTATTTTTATTTCAAACTTCATTTTTAGTCAAGGGTTTTTGAGATATCTTTGTCTGCCAGTTTAGAAAGTAGTCTAAAGTTGGACACCTGTACAGCTATTTGGGAACCACTAATCTTCTTTAGTCACTAGTTTCAGCAAGAAGATGGTTTGGTAGTCCAGGTGCTTTGAGCTGTGCTTAGCTGAAAATAGGCTTGGCTGGCTTGTGCTTAGCTGAAAATAGAAAGGAATAAACCAGTACAGGCACTTCTTTATTTCTCAGAGTTGCACAGAGCCAAATTCTGCTGTTTTCCTGGCAGGTTATGTTGCATGTGAAAAATATGGTCCACCTTAAAATTAAAATTCAGCTCTGACAGTGCTTACAGTTTTCATATGAAGGACTACTTTGATGTAAAAATGCACAAATGTTATGTTCACCGGTAATGTCTTAGAGTATTACTAACAAATGGGAAATTTGCTGGTAGTATTTCACTTAAAGAGTAGAGTTTTAACGCTTAACAGATACTTGGAAGCACTTTCTATGCATATTCAGGATTGCTTTATTTGATTCATCTGAGACTCTGAATCTTCTGTACTCTGCTTCTGAGAATACTGGCATACTTAAGCATTGCTGTGCAAATACTGGGAAAATGTATACTTCCTTTAAGCTGAAATGTGTCAATATTTTCTGAAAGCAAATTTTAACAAGAATATTGCAGTGTGAAGTTCTAGATTCATGTAGTACTCTTTAGTTACAGAATTTGCTTATGCAGAACCAATTGAAAGAAGAGCATATTTCTAAGGCAACAAACACACAGGAGACAGATTGCCTACTGTATTTTCATTTCTTTATACAATGCAGCTAGATGTCTCACCTATAATCAAGTTTAAAATGAAAATTGTGAATCCAAGGATCGAAATTATCAGGGAGCTGTGTTGAAGGCTGTCTGCTTGGGTTTTCTTCTTGTGGAGCTAAGCATAGCATCATCTAGGGCAAAGAAAGAAAAGGTACAATTAAAATAGACTAAGTTAAGATATTTTATCCTACTTGTTTCATGTTCAAATACTGTTTCTCATTCTAGAAGCCAAAAAGTTCACTTCTGTGAGAGGTATGAGGGGCAGTGGTTTTGTATCAGCCAGGCAGTCTTAGGAAATTCAAATGCTCATCTCATTTTTAAAAGCCATGAACAAAAATGTTGCAGATGTTTATACAGAGTTTTATTTTTCCAACACACACGAAGAGAGTTATTAGGTTAAACAAAATACCCTTTTCTGAGATCCAGTATATCCTGACCTAGTTAGACTTTGCACAGTTAATCAAAATACCTCCTTCATGCAGTGAAATAAGTTAAATCGTAAAGAAAAAAACATCCATCTGGGAGAATGAAGCAGCAAATCTGTACAGTTCCTGTTGAAGTGGAAAGCATGATAAGGCCAGTGAGCTTTAGATCTTACAGCTTACAGTATGAAAGTATATCTGCAATATGCATCATAGATGTGGGGTTTTTAGAGCACACATTGTGACATAGGTATTTTAAAATGTGGGGGTATGAAGTCTTTGGCAAAAATACAGTTGTAGGGCAAACAGTGTTCTTTCCATGGAAAACTTATCTTCATCTATGAATTGCCATGCAATCTAGAGAAAAAAGTTAAACATTTGTCACTACAGTAGTAGGCTCCTCCTACTACTAAGATGTTTAATGCAATCCTAAACTTCTTCCTTTGTCCAGAATAGTTCTTTCCTACATTTTACAGCCCAATTAAAACCAAAATAGAACAAACCTGTGAAAATCAAATATATGTGCTAAAACAACAAGAAAACAAGAAATTGGAAGGTTGTACTGTCAATGCTGTTGCATTTTCTGCCATTCTTCCAGGTACACTTGTGTTGCTGGTACTACCTAAAAAGATACTATGAATGCAGCAAAACTATTAATTACTTCCAAGACATTTGTAAAAAAACTTTAATGATAACCTCTGCATCTAAGCAGATGTTGACATTTGATTTGATTGCTATTTAATGCACACTAATATAATTGATATAATCAGACCTTGAACTGTAGACATGCAGAGTTAGAAGTAATACTCTTTTTTGAGACAAAAACTATTCCTTCTCTGTTTTGTATTATCCTAAGACAACACAATAAACTTACAACAATAAGCATTCACTAGCTGTTGTCTGTGATAGAATTTACTGTAAAAATGACCATGTCAATAATTTTATAAGTGAAAAGTTGCTATTTTCCACAATGAAAAAGAAGTTTTGTCTCTGATTTTCTTTTTATAAGGAAAAAAATAAACTAGTCTCTTAAACGTATGCCTGATTTTCCTTGCACTTTCTTTTCCAGTGCCTGGCTCCCATCATAGCTGTGATCTCTTCCCCAGGGAAAGCCAGCGCTTGCTGCAGGCAGTGTGGTCATAGGTGAGGCAGACAACACTTATTATTTGAGTGACCATCAGCTACTGCCAGCTGTGTGCCACTGATTGTTTTTCTCCCTTTTCAACCTTGAAACACAGATTTGGGTTTTCCTTTTCCGTTCAGGTACTGTTTTTCACAGAATTAATGTGAAATCAATGTTTTTGGAAATACCTCTCTCACTCTTTCAAATTAACTTGAAAGTGGTCAATTACTGCAGAAAAGAGCAAAGAGAGGGTCAGCTAAAGTAATGCAGGAGGTATAATTACACAAAATGAATTTATTTAGAAAGCCAGATTGAAAACTGCCAAGCTTTGTGCCATTGATTTTATTATCTTTCTATATATGTTCTTATTTTCTTTTTCTTTTGGCTTTGATAGCATTGTATCTTAGTTGATATACAATGAGGAATTAACTTTTAGAAAATTTTTATCAATTAGCCTTTGTTTTTTGTCCTGTAAACTGCATACATCTGTCTAGACTTTTTAGTGCGTCATCAGTTTTCAGCCTGTAACAACATTTTCCATTGTTGCTCTTAGTAGTTAGTTCCACCTCTCTTTCTCCAGCCTATTTTTTGTGCTGATGCTGAGATTTTTTTCCCATGCTTCTTGTAATAAAGCAAAAGTTTGAGTGGATTCCTTATTACTGTCAACAACCCCCTATATGTTCACTTCTCTGTGTTTTACTCTTTGGCTACCTGGGACAGATGTGAGAGGAGCTGATGTATTTGGGGAAGAGAGTAGCAATTTCTGCAGTGATATGACATGCATCACTCACAGAAGAGGCCATTCTTGAGGTAATCCTTCATAAAAATTGGCAGTATATTGCTGAACACTTTTTCTTTTTTTTTTCTTCCTCAGGATGTGAATATTTTGGGGATAAGCATAGCCATTTTTAAGTCCATAGGAGATCTATGCTTGACTAAACACACTGATATTCTACCCTGCTTAGATGATGGACAAATATTACCCTGATACTCAAGCTGAAAATACTTGTAAAATCTCAGATGTTTCTTGTGTTTCAGTGATAAATGAAAGCAAGGAAAAATGAACAAGTCTGTAGTCCCTCTTGACGTGTTAGAGGGACTTCATGATGTGGGCACTCAACCTCTTGAGCCTTGGAACTGCCTTGGAGCTGCACTTCCTAGCAGTGCATAAGCAGAAGCAACAATAATGTATTTCTCTCTTGTGCTCTATTAACAAAATATGTTGGGTAAAAGTTGCGACATACTCATTGGGAGGCTTGTGGCAGTAACTTGTAAATGCTAGTGGAAGTGTACATCCTATTTCTTAATGCTTGCAGTGTGAACTTAAAGACTTCTTAATCAAAACTAGCTGGCAGTCTTTTACTTCGTATGAAAGAGACTCAGTCAAATTACTTTCCAGGGCATGCCATGGCTTGTGTACTTTACACTGCTGGAAGGTTATGTTAGGACTTCTTTTGGGAATTAACAAGTAGCTATCCCAGCAGGTATGACTTGGCAATGTGAAACTTAGCCCAAACCATTCTTTGTTGAGTTGGAGGCTGGTGGTGTAATGAGCACATCAGCTCCTTCTTCACAAGACCTTGATGGCACAGGAATGCTACCTGATTTTGACTTGAACAGTATTCAGAGTTGGATGCTGGTAGTTAAGATTAAACCACAGGTACAGATGTTTTCTTTTTAATTCCCAGAAAATAATATAACATTTTCAGGACTCAAACTGAGTCTTTCCAGAAACTTATTTTAAAAAGTCATTGTTGAATATATGGTATGTAGAAAGACCAGCTGTGATTCAAACCATATTTTTTTTTTTTAACTCACTTTTAATTTTGGAAGCACCAATTATGCCATTGTACCTGAGAAAACATCAGCAAACCAGAACTGTAAGTACCAGTAAATGAGGCTTTATTGAAAAGGATTGTATTTGAAGTGACTCATCTGACTCATGGCGACTTCCAGCAAGTATATTACTAATTTAGTGCAGTAAAGTGGCATAAAGTTTTGAGACTGCGTTGTCCTGAACTACTACCCTAGTGTAGCTTTAACACAGCAAATGACCCCAAATCACAGCAGTGTTAAAAGCAGATGGCATGAGCTGAAAAGCTTTCCTTTACTGCATTTGGTAATACAGATCTCTTTTGTCTGCGCCACACAGGAACAGAAATCCTGTTGCCACAAGGGAAAGCAAGGAGAGAGTTTCTAAATGAAAGACAATACTTTGGAAGGACTTTCAAGTTAGTAGTGGGTATAGAAAGCTGTTGCGGGTGAGCTTTTCTCATTTTATTCAGGCAAGTTCTCTGTTATTCTGTGCTTCTTTGTAAAATGACTCACTCACTGTTGTTGCACAGAAAGAAACCTTTAAACTTCCTGAAACTGATGGGCTGTGTATCAAGGCTAAGGTGACAGCATAACTGGAGTGACACAGCCACTTGCATGGTGTAGTTCTGCATTGATTTTCTGAATTCTGCGTTCTCCCTCACCACTATCACCTTGTTCCCCTCCTTTGTGCTGTGTTGGCAGCTATATCCTCAGTGAGGATTTGGTTTAGAAGACAAAGGCATTTAATATATTAAACTTAAACACTTGGGATTAATATTTACAAGCATGCTGCTGTGTCTACAGGTGTGTAGATGTGTCTGTAGCGGAGTAGCTATTTCTACAGGCATGCAGGTGCATTGCATGTAGCAGGGAGCAAGGTAAGTTTGGATTCTCTAGATACAGAACAAGGAAATTTAACTGATTGCCTTCCTCTGGAAGCAGTTTATCTGATTAGTTTCTATGAGTAGTTTGCAAGCAAATAGAAGACTTGATAAACCTGAATATGTTTAGACCCTCTTTACTCCTGTATTCTTTTCAAAAGCACAGATTTTTTGTGCCTTTGTACTTTGCCAGCCAGTCTCAGGGAGCAGCTGAGCCCCGGAAGGCTAAAGGCACAGATGAGTGAAGGAGACTGGCTCTCCTAAATTAAGTTTCTTTCTGTAGGGTGGGATTATATGTGGATATGAGGTTTTGCAGCAGAGCTGCCATTTTCGGCAAGGGAGGTTATTAATCAGCTCCCCACCCTGTGTGGCTTTGCCTGAGCATTGCTGCCAAACCAGCCTCGTCCTGAGGGAAGACTTGATACGAGCAAGCCACCACTCTGCCAAGCTGCTGTGACAGATATGCTGAATCTGCCCCACGCAAACACCATATTTTATGATTTCCATCTCACTGAGAATAAATGGGTCATACAAAGGAGTAGTCATTGCTTAAAACATGGTTGCTGATGTTCTGTGTGGCTGGCTGTAATCTTTGAAGCAGGAGCCATTCACACATGGCTGGCTGCTATCTAAAAACTGCAAAATGTCAAAGCTGAAGCTGTGAAGACACTGTATAGGGATCAGGTGCTTGCTGCAGCTTTGATCTTGTATCAGCTGATAAACATTTGGCATGCCCACAGTAGAAATACAGTACAGAGAAATGCTTCATTAAGTTAAAAGCTGTGGCACTTAGCTGCTCATGCGACTTTGTAATTAACTGAAGAATTCTTCAGCTATCACTCTAACAGTCTTTTCTAATGGAGTGTACTTTGCTACCATGCTTTTGCTCTGAAGATCATCTGCATTGAGGTACAGTCTCCAAGCAGGTGTGGCTAGGGCCTCAAGGGACCCAAGTCCCTGCTGCTTGGTCACTTGGGTCACCCAAAGTTGGACCATAAAGGAAAGCTATTATCGCATGTTAAACTGGCAGAAAAGATCCAACATCACCAGTGCTGTCACGCTACGCATCTGGTGACAAAGTGGAGGAATCAATGCTTTCCTTCTCCTTCCTCTTCTGCCTCCTGGTTCCACATTTTAATTGATGTTCCTTTCCTTGCAGCTTCTCTCTCAAACAACCCTGCACTTTCCTCAGCACATCAATCCCTCAGCCACCTGGAAGTGCTGCTGCTTCTGTGAAAGATGCTCTGCCTCTTGGGCACAGTCACCGGTGACACAAACACATCACGCTGGTGGATGCATGACAGGTGCATGGGCTGGAGTGTGGTAACTATGTCAGCTAGGGTTTCCAGTGGAGATTTCAAGATATTGCCTTCTAGTTCCAACAGACGAAAAATGACATTGCAGCAGAAAACTGCTTTAGTCAAAAGCAACTTAATGAAGACTAGCATTCTCAGTTTTCATTAGCAATAGCTGCAAAAATAAAATTCTCTATGAAGATAGGAGAGACCATAAAATGCATGGAAGGAAAAAGCATTCAGCCCAGTCCCTCGGAGATACTGTAGCATGTGTTTACTCAAGTTTGTAAACTACATCATACTTCATTGATACTTCTTCAGTGCACTCATTAAGCTGAAGACAAGCATTACTTTTTCAGTTTACTCAAAAAAAGCTATAGCCTAATTTATTCCTCAATTGAGTATTGACATTGGTGGGAAAAAATAACTTTGATTATCTGTGTGAAAGACTTTCTGTGGTGCGATCAGATTTCTTCTCCTGCCACACTTCCAGTTTTGCACTGAGATTTGCCCTAGAGGCTGCCTGCTCTCCATGCTGGTGTGTGTTACCAGTTACCACTGGTGCAATACATCTCTAGTTTTTTTTTCCTGAATTCTTTGTTCCTGTGTGTTTAGATTATGCTGTTTCAGTACACAACAGAAACATACAAACTTTTAATTACAGTTGTCTGAATCAAAGTACTAATGTTCTAAACCCAGTATAAACTAATCTGCAAGAATATGGTAAACAACTATAAATGACTGTTGAACATAACTTCGAGGCATTAAAAAAGGAGAGTGAGGAGGTGACTGGTTACTAATACTGCCAGGCAATAGCTACAAACCAAATGTTATAGATGGCAGTGAACATAGGAAATATATGTTGCTTCAAGGCCTTTTGCTTTTATTCTGATACTGTCTGGACTGATGTCTGCTACCACGTGTGAACTGATTGAGGTAAAGAAAAATATTTCTAGACTTCAGACTAGTGATGTCTGTTAAAATGCTAGTTTTGGTGATCTTTTTCATCAAGATGCTCTAGCCTGATTCTCACTGTGCAGCTGGATCCCAGGCGTGGAGTGACTCTGCAGTTCTGTAAAAAGAGGCTTTCAATGATCTGGCCCTTCTTGACAAGCTTCTCTGTCACAGGCATCAGCCCATGTAATCGCTTCCAGAAACTTATTCTCTGTTCTTCTGATCTTCCCTTTAGCCTTCCCTCCAAGGCTTTCCACACAAACAGTTTTGAGGGTTTATATAGACGCCTTCCATGAAATTGTGCGTAAGTTTCAACAGTAAAATGCACTTCAACAGAAACAGTATTGCAGCCCTTGTAAGGAAGTAATTTGTGATTCAAATTTTGTAGTTCTACTTGTACTAGGAAATGCTCTGGATCTCCATGTACTGCATCTTTTGAAGAGTCAGCTTCAAAGATATTCTTGAATCAGGGACTTTTTTGTAAGTAAATATCTGGTGGGAGCTAATGATAAGTTAATTTAAAAACATTTTATTTCTGATGCAGTGCTGTGGGAATAGAGTTTCTATGTTCGTATTAATACTCATAATCGGGAAGACTGAAAGAATCTAATCCTTGGCATTTCTTTGGCACATTTGAGTGATCAAAAGGGATTGTAGAGATTAAGGTTTCTTTGTGTCATGCAGATAATGTCAGTTAAATGAATTAGGAATCTGAGCAATTCAAGTAGGGCTAGAAGGAGCCTGTGTGTGTACTTAAGATACGGTTATTTAGAGAGCCATCAGGAGATATGCCTGCAGCAAAACCAGTGCTACTATGAGGAGGAGCAAGTTCCTGATCATTGTTTCAGACAGCTCTGGACCAGACTGTGGTCCCTGTATGCCTATAAGTCGGGACATACTAGCAGTAGTAGGTGTTTGCAGCCAGGGGCTTACTCAGGTGGCACTTGCTTACCAGTGAACTAGGAAGTAGGTACTGACTTCCAGCCAGAGACAAGAAGATTTTCTACCCTGAGGAGAACCAGGGATAATGTTCCTTCTCTGTGAATACCGTGTCCTTTCAAGAGGTTTAATTGCAACCACTGTGGCATGGGACATGAAAATACCGCAGAATAATTTAATTTTGAATGTCTGTAGAGCTGAAAAAACAGTATTCCAAAGGTTTGTGGCCTTTGATTTGCCATATGACTTAATGAGAAGAGCTGAGTCATTAATTCAGTTTTGAATCCAAAAACCTTGGTGAGTTCTGACCTTTTTCCCAATCTTGATCCCATTCTCAGCACCATAGTTTGCAGTGGTCTTGCAATTAATCTATGGCTAATTTGTTTTGCTACATTTATATCTAATCATAGTTTACAAAATAGTCTCTGAATAATCAAATATTAAAGTAATTAACTTTAATTTAAAACTTAATGACCTTGAAAGATAAAAGGCTACAGGCACAGGGCTGTATCACAGCACAGAGCTATTACATGGGTGAGATTTGCTGGACTGTAGATTCCAGCCCTTACTACAACAGACATCACTTTATATGATCCTCTACAAAACTTTTTGTATGCATATCATGAAACCATTCAGGTTTCTCACCTAGAGTATTTCCATTAGAAAGATATTCTTACACCTTATTTCTATGATGATTAGAAGCATTCCTCTAAATTTCAGACTAGATATATTCTTTTACCAACAAATATTCTTTTACCAACTTTCTTTCCTTTACCTCCTTTTGCATTTACCCCAAGGATGCTTTAACAGACAGCAATCACATTTTCTCAGCCTTCACTCTTGCAAGTTACAAAAGCCGGTGCCTCTAAGCACCTGCCGGCAGCAGCATTTATCAGTGTCCTGACCACTATATTGGTACTTCTCTTCCTCTTCTTGATTGACTTATTTTCCCTAAAACAAGGACAGATTAGTCTTTCAGAGTATGCAAACCCACATAAAGCATCTGTCCACTCAGGGTGTGTAATTTAAAGGCACATGTGACTGTGGCAAATTTTATGACCTTCATTATCACTCCAGAGGTACTGTGGTCCCCTCTGATCAATGGCACTGTGCATGCTAGCACCTCTCTTTCCTTAGGACATTAAGAGCACAGTTAATCTGAGCTTATACAATACATATGTCTACACAAACTATTCACCCCATGTAGGAGAAAAATGGATATTTCTGATTATTTATTGCATTTTAAAGTAAGATCTACAGTAAGATAAATTATGTTACTATGCTCTAGACAAGTAGCTCAAATGTAAATATCTACATTTGGCTAGATGAAGTTCATCTAAGGCCTTTGGTTTCATTTGCGCCACAAGTCAAACCCTGGGCTCATACTCTAAAGACAGAAATAATTATTTTAATGAAAATGAAGTTTTTCTTAAATATCACACACTAATTTTCCTTGCCTTAGTGCTATGGCTTGCATTATTTCGATGGAGTTGTATTTGCAACAGCATCTGGAATCTGGGAAACCAACTGTACAATTTTCTTGCAAGCTAGAACAATTATCCCCAAGTTTTGTCAGTATTTGGGAAGCCAAGGGAGGGAACACAATACAGCTAAGCCTTAAGTTACAGCTAAGACAGTGGATTGCATGTAAGGGTGTTCTGAGAAAGGTTAAAAAAGTATTTAAGTTTTGCTATATTGAATAGTCAAAAAAGAAATAGAAAAAAGAGACAGGAAATAGCAAAGGTCAAGAAAGTAAATATGTTAAATGCAGAGTTAAAGTGCACCCATGAGACACCAAAATGGAAATGTGCATTTCAGTTTAGTTGAGTGCCATATAATATGTCAATATAATAGTTATGCAAATTGGTAAGTGAACTTTCTTAGCACAGGAAGTCCTCTGAGAACTGTTGAGACTCCTAACTTTTTTATTTAAGCTGAAAAAGATAATATTAAAAATAAACGTGTAAAAATGTTGCCTCAAAATACAGCATTTTAAATGCATGTCACAAAGCCTTTGAACTAGTGAGAGGTTATGCCTAAATCGCTTCTCAGTAAATTTAGGATATTGGAAAAGCTGAAAAAAAATCAATTTTTAAAAGTTTGTATTTTTTGTCTTTATTCAGGCCTTTTAAAAATCTGTCCTAATCAATGTACCAAGAAGTATCAAATGAAAGCAAAAGAATTTTTGTTATGGTATGAATAGTTATTGAATGAAATCACTTACAACTATGATGCCCATGGGACTTAGGAGACAGCTTTTAAAGACACAGATAATATTTCAGTGAACTTCACTTCCTTTGATGAAAATTTGATTACATTTGTTGCATGGAAATGTTAGATCTACTGGAGACTCTTAAATAAGGACAGATCTGAGAAAGATACTTTTTCCTTCCTGTTTTTTTTTCAGCTGAATTTAGTGTATGTGAAAGGACCACCTTCTGAAGTCAGGTAGCTGAATCGTCTTTAGCAAGGATACTTCATGGGCAAAGTAAATAGATTTTTTCCTACCAAGGTTTCCTAGTTTGTCTTTTGGTGCAGAGATGGAAGTGTGTGTCAGGATCTATAGCCACCTACTTTTTGGTCTTCATATTAATATTAGTACCAAAGGTGCTAATTAGTGTTGACAGTGGGCAGACATCTAGTAATCAGCTAGCCTGAGATTACACACCTGGTATGGATTTAAAAAAAAAAAATCTAGGTATAAAAGGTTTCAGGCCCTATTAGCAATCTTTTGGCAACTTGTCATTCTGATTTGAGATTGGTACAATTCATTACGAGAGATATTGAGAATTGTTAAGCTAGAAATATTGGCACCTGAATCTGCAAACCAGGTAGCCTGTATAATTTAGATCTTGGCTTCTAAGCTAGGCCCTGAAATTTGGAAAGTCTATGACTGGGATCTTTATTTAAAGACAAATAGCTGGTGCAAATCCACAGAGCACATTCTAGGATATAAATAACTCAGCATTGCAGTTGCTGGTACAGAATGAATCTGCTGCTTATCTAAATGGCATCTTAGGAGATAAAAGTATTCAGGAGTATAAAGAGAAACTGAAATCTAGATCAGTCAGCACTTTGCATTTTCCCTTTCTTTTTGATAAACTACATTATTAATCATATTAATTTGCTTTTCTTTCATCCTGTTTCTGCAAGTTTCTCTTTTTCACTCTGTCCCATTTCCTTCCACATGTCATGCAATGTTCTGTGCAGACACTTCACATCTTTTTATATTTACCTGTCTTATGCAGAGGAGTCTGAACGCTGACTTGATGTATCTTCAAGTTTTTATTCTGTCTTTCCAATGGCATTCAGGGGATGTCATTCTTGGCACCTCAGGATTCTTTTGGTCTTTCAAAGGGGCATCCCATTACTGAAAGCATTCTGCTCACAGCCTGCATAGCAGGAAAACAAAGAAGCCTTTTACAATATCCTTTGACAGAAAAAGGTCTGACTGAATTAACAGCTCCAATACACATATGGCAGTTCCTGTGGAATTTCTAGTCCCACAGAACAATGCAGTCCATGTAAAGTTCTATGCGTCTGACTTTCTACTGTCCCTCAGAGATATTCTGGCCAGCAACAATGCTGACACTTTTTTTTCCTGTGCACTATTTGCAAGTGTTGTTAAATTGGATGGTACTTCTAGCTAGTAGGTGAAGCGCTTGCTCTGTAGCGCTGCAGTCAAATGACATGTATAAAGAATAAACAATATGTCTGGGGATAGTAAAGGACTTACTGACCATGTTGTAAAACAAGAACTATTGTAGAAAAAGACAATATGAAAAATCTGCTAAAAATGACTGTGAATGACATAAAGGTATAGGATTTTACAATAGTAACATAAACTATGTTTGCTGTACCCTCAAAGTACTATTGAAGGTTCCTGACATATGAAAGAGACATGATTTTCCTTTTGAGTAGCTGGGACATCCTGTTTCTAAAGATTATTGTATCCTCAAGAGCTGGTACTGGAAAACTACCTTAGACCACCTTGGATTTTTTTCTGCTGAAAGAGTACATAGTGCAGCAGTAGGGTGAGACCTAAGCTCCCTGTGTGTGAGCCACTTCACCTTTGTAAGTACAAGACAATTTGAGCTAGCTTAATTACTGGTGAACTGTGAGTGAGCTACATCATGGTTACTGGGGGTAAGAGCCTGCATGTGAGAGGTCAACACAGGGTAGGTAGTGTGAGATCCCATGGTACTTACGTTGTGTTTTTGTAGCGAGTCTCAAAGGCAACTTGATGGACCTAACAAAATGGCAAGGATGCTTGGCCTCTACCAACTGCCATGAGGATGCCAATGATCAAAAGTACTAATGAAATTGCAGTTAAGAACCAAGACTTTAAACTTGGCTGATAAGAAACTAGGAGACTGGCTGCATCCAAGGATGCCTGGTCACAGCTGTCACAGCCCATTCTTCACAAGCCAAGAAGGGAAGGGCTGAGTGAGCGCCATGCATGGGTCGTGCAGCCAGCTGAGACCAGTAGTCCCAGTGGCTCCTCCTGTGCTTGTAGCTGCCATAGCAAGGGTACAACTTCAGCAGCTGTGACATGTTAATAAGCAACTGCAAGAAGACCCTTGGCAGACCCAAAGTTTTTTGACAAGCCAATGTGTACTCTACTCTCTGCCAACAGCTCTAAGTGCTATGGATAAAATATAACAGTGCCTTAGGTGTGAAATGAGATACAGCCTACAAATTCAACCCTGTAGAGTCTTACACCTGTGAATCATCCAGTGTACATGGATGTATATTTTTAATCAGTTTATTATTTCTGTTGAGAAATAAGAGGTTCATCAATACACCTGTACTGAAAAACATTGTTTAAATGTGTGTGAGGAAACATAGTTACTGACTTCATCTCAAAATCTTTCAAAAATAATGTTTTTTTTTTTTCCAAATGATTTTGTTTGTTTAACATGACAGGGAGACATCCTGTTTCTCTTTTCCATCTGCTTATTTTTTCCTAGTGAAAAACTTTTTTTCTTGAGCATCAAGAACTATAAGATAATTTTTTTTTTTTCAAAATTACAACAGAATTAATTTTATTGGCATGAAAAACAAGTGTGATTCTTAGAAATACTGAAAAAGTGTTTTCTTCAACTTTAAGGATTTATGTAACTTTCTTGGATACAGAATTTTGTTAAATACTGTAACTGAGAAAATGAATTTCAGTTTTGGAAACTTCACTTACTAAACCTTCTTGATCTTGACCCATGAGTTTTGCTCACTTTTGCCCTCCTGATTCTTTCCCCTGTCCCACCTGAGAGTAGTAGAGTGAGTGACTGCTGGATGCAGTTGCTGTTGAGGGTCAACTAACCACAGGAACAAAAATCAATCAACAATATAGTACTCAAATTGCCAAGATGAGGTGATATTAATCCAGTAGTTCTTACTGAATTTGAAATTGCTGATATACTAAATCTTGTGGTAGCCTATCAGTTATTAGCCTCACATTAAAGGAGAGAAGGTTGCTCAATGAGGAACCTGAGAATCACAAGTAACTGGCACTTACTGTGATCCCATATGCAGCAAAATGCAAAACTTACTTATAATAAAACATTCAGAAGTACCCAGACAAATAAGTACACTGCATTGGTTCCATGCAGATTGCAGCACTACAAGATGTGTTTATACTACTACAGGCTTTGGATGAAGGGTAAGATCCCTGGTCTCAAAGAAAGTGATGGTGAGTGCGGCAGGTCTACATTGCTGGAGACTGTTGCGGACGGTGATCCCGCTGTAACCTTTGGGCCAGGAAGTTCCTATGGCTTCTGCTGCAAGGTGTGGCAGGAGAGGATCAGTGTGGGCCCTATTTCTTGAATCAATCTATTAAACATTCACTATAGGGTTGAAAGGATGTATGCACTCACTGGGAATGACTGGTCATTATGTTCTTACACCTATTTCAGTACAGACCTATGTGTCCAAAATGAACCAAATAGAACTTCTGCTAAATAAGAAACACTATAATTACCAGAACACAGTGGCTGAGAGATCTGCAGTGTTCAGGAGAGACAGAAATGAGATAAAGAAGGATAACACTATATATCAATCATCTAATATTTCTAGAAAACAGTGATAACAAGGACAGATTTGAATGCTTTGGGGGCTGATGGATAGCTTGAAGTGCTGGTGCTGTCTCTTTGTATACTTTGAAAGAGCCAACAACTGACAGGGCTTTTTCCATTCTTGCCCTGTGGGACTAGATTTTTGACAGGGATATATTACTTGGAAATATTATTAGAGAGGTAAATGTTATCATGTTTATCCTTCCCAGGTGAAAAAATAAAAATAAAAATAAAACTGCTCTGAACAATGTCAGAGTTTATTTAATCTTAAATTAAATGGAAAGATGGTCACTAAGTAAGTTGTTTTTTTTTTTTTTTAATTTCAAAGGAAAATTGAGAAAGCTTAGAACTTTTAAAGTGAAAAGTGCAAATGTTTTATGGAATTTATATTGAATATATGAAGAAAAGAGCTCCAACTGCACATAAGAGACAACCACAGAAAGAATATTAAGATAAGCAGATTGCCTACAAGGAATGCATTAATAGATTAGTCAGCAAATAAACTCATATCAGAAAGTGTGGCAGTGGGCGGAGAATATCCTAATCCATCTCTGTTTAAATCATGTGCTCTCCTAGGGAACAAAATCTGCCCTAATTTTCTTAAAATATTGGCAAATGATGCAGAGTTTATTTTTATATATGATCATCTACCTTTCAAGACCTTTCATCTTATTTTCACTTTTATTTTATTTTTCTCTTTGTTGGCCTTAAGTTTTTTTCAACATATTATGTCAGATTGATATTTTTGTTGGGCAGACAATTGCTGTTGTATTCCTCCTGGTTTCTCCTATGCGGCATTTGACTAAGGAAAAGTCTCTTTCCAAGGCTTCAGAAATAGGTGTTGCAAAGCCAAGCTATGCAATGTGTCAAGATGTTTTTCCCAGAATAAAGTTGTGTTGGAACGTTTGACCTATTGATATGAAGATAATTTTTATGAAGGCAATAATATGACTGAAACAACAACAAACCCCTCCAGATTGTTTACATGACTTCAGAGAACTAACACATTTTCTAGGGAAACAATAGTTTGCTGTCTAATAATCCCAAACTCAGACCATGATTACTCGCAATTCAAACTTGACATGAAATAGTGCAGAAGATATGGACTAAGATATGCACACTGTTAAACTGCTGATATCACCCCCTTAACCTCAACAAGCAAAGATAAAATTATAGTGATATCTGTCTTGGATGTCATTAACACAGCTTTTATAAAGGTGATGTTCCTCCACAAAGTAACAAATCCCATTAGCAGTAAACTAAAGGAAAAAAATGGACTTTGAACCACCCCAGCTATACTGATGTTTGCAAGAGGTGATACTAGACATACAGGGGAAGTCTGCAGAGCCTATAAACGGTAAGGACCAGTGTTCAAAGCAAAGATATTGTCAGTATCTCTCTGAGATGGACTCAAGGGCAGAGCTGGGACTGTGCTTGATTGGCACTATAAAATGTCCAGCTCAATGATGCAGAAAGCTACAGGCCATTGACGTAGATTGTAATTGATATAGCAGCCCAATACCAGACATCTGATACGAGAGATAACTAAATCAGATAGGTTTCGTTATGCCTCAGATAGTTCCTTCAGCTACTGGCATCATATGCAGTGACTAATCAGAATGACAGAGAAGTAATTAGACATTAACTGATTGTGGCAAATCTTTCTGTAGATGAATAATGTGGGAAAGGTAAAGTAAGCCTTCCCTTACAGGCTTATTTTCATCTTCAAAGGAGCCAATGGAAAAAAACTCCTCAGAATCAGAGTTCCTGTGGGTGTTTTCTGGGGCACAAGGCTCTTCAAAGAGCAGAGGCAGGAGACAGAACAAAGTTGTCTGTCATGATGATGACTGGTGCAAATTCAGGACTGATCCTCAAACTGCTGCAGACCATGCGAAGAGATTGGTGTGGCCTGGAGAGTGTTTGAAGGAGGATAAGACAGACAAGTCCTCTGTGTAGGTTTGGCAGGTTTGAAAGCTTTACCTATACTAGGGATGTTCAGATCCCCAGAAATGCCAACACAAGCTGTAGCCTTTGATTGCTGCCATGATGAAAGGTTGCAGGAACACAGTGGCTGATTTTCAAGTGCTGTTGGAGCTGTAGCAAGTGTACAATGCCACAAACTGTTGCTACATGTAGAAATGAGATTGTTAATCTGGCTGCAGAACAAACCCAGGACAGTGCAATAGGCTCACTGGCTATACTCTGGCGTTCCTGACCCTTGGTCTTAAGTTCAGAACGTTAAACAACAACAGCAGTAATATACAGCTGGAGACCTGCTTGATTTTTTTTTTAATTGAAGAACCACGTTTTCTGTTTTTCTTTGTACATTTGGAACTTTGTTTTGGTTAGGGAAAGCCAGCATCCTCCTGACTCCAGAAATGCTATCAATGCAGTGCCAGAATTATTTTAGCAGCTGGAGTTTCAAAACTCAGTGTGGTTGGCACTATCTGAACCCAAAGCTCCTGCTGTGGTTTGGAGGGCTGCTCATTCTGGGATGAAAACTACAGAGCTGTATCTACTGCAGCAAGCCATATATGAGTTTTCTTTTACAACCTTCAAGTATGCTCTTGCTCAGGTGCTCTGGCAGGCAAGGTTATAGAGATAAATCTCTCCAGTTTCATGGAATGTAGTGGAACTGTTGCAACAGCTCTTTAAGTTTTGTTCTTGCCAGGGTACTTTGAAGCGCCTGGGGCATTTTAGCTAATATTCTGATGGCCAATATGATGATGGCTGTTAGTGCTTCACGGGTGACTGCCAGTGAAAATTAAACATCCCTCAGCACTTCAAGTTGCCTCTTGATGGGTGCTTTTAAGTAGTATTTGAGCTTTATTTTAATGATGGTCCTTTGGCATCTGCTGCCCTCATAAATGCATGCTGCTCTGTCCTGCTGTTTCTATTAAGTGTTCCTTTAGCTTTGTAAAGCTATTAAAACTTGATCATACTGTCTGTGCAGTGCTTACCTAGAAAGTTCATGAACCCATGTTCTGGTTTTACTTAGCGAACAAGGGGCTACAGTGGCAGCTTCCGTAAGAAGCCACTAGAAGTTTCCCCTTTGTTCAGTGGCCTCGGTCGGGCCTAGGGTGGACCCACTGCTGGCCAGGGCCAAGCCAATTGGTAGCAGAATGTTCCCTGATAATGCCTTTGCGATAAGGTATTTAAGAAGGGGAAAAACAGAAAAAAAGAAAGAAGATGTGAAGAAGATGAAGCAGGGGAAGAGAGGGGGAGGTGCGAGCCTTCTGGGCCTTGCAGGCCTCACCCTCTGGCCTCCCGCCGGACGGCTGACTGCACCCGACTCGGCCTGGCCCGGCTGCAAGAAGTGGAGAGGAGATGAGATGTGAAGAGAACCTGAGAGGCATCTGCCTGAGCTGATTGTGAAGAATTTCTGGTGAAAGGAACGGCTGCAGATGGTAAGGTCAGTGAAGAAGGAGGGGGAGCAGTAATGCTGCTTCCGGCAGAGATTCCCCTGCAGCCCGTGGTGCAGCCCATGGTGAGGCCGGCTGTGCCCCTGCAGCCCATGGAGGCCCATGGAGGAGCAGAGATCCCCCTGCAGCCCGGGG
The DNA here is from genome assembly GCF_036417535.1 of Chlamydotis macqueenii. Lineage (NCBI taxonomy): Eukaryota > Metazoa > Chordata > Aves > Otidiformes > Otididae > Chlamydotis > Chlamydotis macqueenii. The sequence goes on along the minus strand of NC_141593.1, from coordinate 21,206,403 downwards.
AGGACCCCACGCTGGGGCAGGTGGATGCCTGAAGGAGGCTGTTGCCGTGGAGGGCCCGCTGGGGCAGCCGTTCTGAAGGGACTGCGTCCTGTGGAAAAATGACCCACGCCGGAGCAGTCTGAAGAAGGACTGTAGCCTGTGGGAGGGACCCCACGATGGAGCAGGGGAGGAATGTCAGGAGTTCTTCCCCCTGTAACAAAGCAGTGGTGTAAAACAACGTGTGATGAACTGACCATAACCCCCATTCCTTCTTCCCCTCTGTGCTGCCTGGGTAGGGGAGAAGGTGTTTGAGATAATGTTAAGCCCGGGAAGAGGGAGGGGTGGGGGGAAGGTTATCTTGTTCTCTGTCTCATTATCCTGCTTTAGTTTTAGCAATAAATGGTTTTCCCTAGTCGAGTCTGTTTCGCCCATAATGGTAAGTTTAAGGATTTTTCCCTGTTCTTATCTCAAACCTTGAGCTTTTTTTCTTATATTATCTCTCCCTATTCTTTCAGAGGGTGGGCGGAGTGAGAGAGAGACTGCGTAGTCTGGTCCTGATCGGGGCTAAACTACGACAGGCCCATAAAGAAAAGGAAACCAATGATAACAGAAGTGTAATAAAGTGCCACAGAGTGGAATACTGCAAATATTTATAGAAAGTAATTCTGTTTAAGCTTTGTGTTTTTCTTCTATTCCACTTCTGCTATACAGTATTTTTAGAAGCACCTTTTCTTTCATTATGAGTAATTATTATTTGTGGAGCTCTTGGAGACCTGAAATGAAAGTGTCCTTTCCAAATACCACCAATAGATGACTACAGGGCAAGGCATTTCCATGAATATGCATTTAGTCTTCAGGCAAACTCGATTTATCAGTGTTATTCCTGTTTCATGTTTGTTATCCATTAGAACTTGAAGTGGGTAAATGAGATGCTTTACAACAGATTTATACCAAAGCATCGTCTTGAAAAGCAAATGTTCAACTCTTACATGTCAGCATTCATGCCAGAAAGGAGGAGAGAAACCTGGATGACTTACACCTGTAGCGAGCATCACTTAAATTTCAAATGTTCTCGTGAATGTAATAAACATAAGTTTATCTTTGTCATTAGATACCACAGAACAGTCTAAAGGTCTGTATCAAGAAATCAAATACACTTTATTTGTAGGCTAGAAGTAGCTTAACAATGCTTCTGCTTAGAAACAAACTATTATAAGTGTGCCCTCTATAAACTAGAAAAAAATTAGCTGTTACAGGACTAGGATACTATTGCTATCCCTGAAAACCAGCTGAACATACTCCAACCAAGGGCCAAAAATATCTTTAGTTGCTCCAGGCCACAACCAGAAGAATGGCACTTCTCTGTACTATAGTACTTGTATATACTTGTCTGTGCAACTCCGGTGCTGTAGGGAGGCTGTGGAGGAGAGGAGATCCCCAGATGGGCAGGGAGCAAGAAGTGGGGGTGGAAAGCAACCATGAACATCATGGGCTGCCGGCACTGGGTGTGTGGAAAGGGGGGTGGACAGGGAAAATACGTGACAGGGACCAGCAGCTGGGGACTGAGGAAAGGGAGGCTGGGGGAGGAAGTCCATGGGGAGAGCACATCTTTCAGCCCTCCCTAATGCTCATCAGCATTGGGGCACCACAGGGTCCTCTTGTGACCAGTCCCTCAGCGGCTCCAGAGGCAGCGAGAGGTGTGCTGGATGCAAAGATCCAAAGCCTGGAAGTGACTCTTGGGAGCTAATATGACATGCTCAAATAAGAAAGCTTAATGTGAGCATTCTGCTATTTTCTGTATTTTTTACAGAAAAACAAGTGGGAAAATACTCCTTTACTCTGTGCTTATGTTATTATTAAGACTGCAAAGCAATTTGGCCAAAGGTTGCAGAACTTCAGTAAGAAGACTGAAAGTGTGGCTTATGTCAGTGCTTTGTAAATGTTACTTCACTTAACTTTAATTTCATGCTTATGGGTTTTCCTCATTAGGCCTTCTGCCACAGTGAGCATGAGTGAGGGGCTTGCTTTGCAGCCAAGCAATGACCACACAAGAGAGCAGAGATGAAATGGAGTACCCTCCCTTGCGTGGGGCAGGGTCAGGAAGGCACCTGCTGAACAAGACAAACAGCCTGGAGGAAAGGGAAGCCTGACTGATGAAGCTGGATATTACCTGGAAGAAATGACAGCTGCCCTGCCGCTGCCACTGACTCCTATTTACTTCTACACTAGCTGACCAAACATAATCTTCTGTAGTTGTCAGCATTTTATGGATCCTCTGTTCATCTTATGGGGTCCTGTCTGCAGAACATCTGATGAGACCTTAACGTAACTGAAAATGAAACGATGGAGAGCTCCTTTCCATACGTGGTGTGCTACAGAATGCAAAACTCTCACAAAATAAGGTATCCACAAACAGTATACTTCAAACTGCTGAAATGTTTTGACCTTAGTATGCCTCTTTCTCAGTTTTCCATCTCTAAAATAAAGGTAGCAATATCACTTAGATCTGGTACTTTATGAAACACTAAAATGGTATACAGAGATCATCCTAGAGAACATGTGATTACTACTATTAATACAATTGAGTTGTAAGAGGAAGATTCTGAGAATAAATGATAATGAAGAGGAACATCTGCTAGTGTTGTTTGTTGGAAGCACTGAATAAGGCATGGACCTGCCAGAATAAATTTCTATGATTAAGTAATAAATAGTAATTTCATCATATCCTCAAATACTATCAAAAATATATTGTTGTAAACATTGAAGATTTTAGAAATTATTCTTTCATCTATATGAATACACTGAGTGTTGAAATACATTTACTTTTGATCATTAGAGATATTCATTTTGTTACTCATCTGGCACTCTACTCAGACTGGGCTACAATATTAATCTTCAAAAATTTTTAGATTGGCAGAAGAATTATTAAACTTGAGCAGCTAAATCACCAGAACTACATACATCTACTGCCTGAAATAAGACAAATGCAGAATAATAGTGTTGCTTTTTAAAAAAATAAGATATTTAAAAATTCATAATAACATTAAAACCATTGTTTCTAGTATGTGGATATATTAACTCACAGCTGATGCTTAGATGGCAGCTGTGTTGTAAGAAACCTTTTGAGGATCCTAATATATTTATAAAGATAATGGAATATTAACATCCATGTATAATACTAAATTGCTTCCTGCTGCAAGAAACAAAGCTAGTGCCTTCACTTCACTGGAGATATGTATACTGTGAGTAAATATAATGTTCTTTTTTAATTTCTTTTGCTAGTTAGGGCAAACATTATATAGTGATTCTGATTCACATTTCAAGATATCTGCTAAAATCTGACTTTTGTCCTTGTTTGAAGAGTATAATATCTGGGTTAAAAATAAGGCTTATGAAGTTAGTGACCTACAGGTCCTCTTAGTCTTGCCAATTTTGGAATTATCGTTTTAGAAAAAAATAAAGCACTGTTTTTTTTTGCTAGATAATCCTACTGCCAAATAGGAAAAAAAATATTGTAATTCACAGCATTTACTTTCAGGTGTGCAAACAGTTTTACCCAGAGTTAAAAAAAAAACCAGAGAAATGGCTTTCTATACGTACACTGTAAACAAGATAAATGTGTGGTTAGCTTAGTAAGAAAAGACTCCTAAAAGACTCAAAATCAAGTCCTTTGCTTTTGAAAGTCCATTAAAATACAGACTGTTTCTTTAGCATGTCTCTGATTGCAGCTACAGGCTGCTACTTCAGCCTCCATGCGGGTGGGTTACAAATCTGGAGTCAGTCTGCGATATCTGGATACTCAGGATTGCTTTCAGCCAGTCATATATTTATTCTAATGTTACATTTCCTATTATAGTTCAAAGTGCCAAATCCTTAAAAAAATGTTATTTTTAAGAGGCAGATTAGTTAACATGAAAATCCCCAGACAAAGATTAAGCCATGAAAATAAATCTGCAACTAACTGACACACGAGTCTCATTCTGTATTCTCTCTTCAGTGGCTGATTATTTTCCTGCAGAGAATAAAGAAGCCATTAATGTGTAATGAGAGAGACAGCTTCATTATTTTCTCTTTGAAAAATACATGTGTAGCCATATGGGGCCTTTTGTACAAAAGGATTTTCTCTTGCTAACAATTCCGTGCTGATGGTATGATTACTTAGCTATCATACCACTTACAGTTGTGAAGCACCTTCTTGGATATCAACCAGAAGGTCAAAGGTGAAGTGGTTTTTTGTTCCCTCCAACACCAGAGATCCCGTGAATGGTCTGCTCCTGGTAGCAAGTGGCCACATCGGCTGTGTGTTGTTAAATGGGCTTTTTTTTTTTGTTTATGATACGGAGCAAACTGATTGCTAGGATAAAACAACATAGACTTACTTGAAATGATGCTCAGCTAGTGCAGAGCTCTCTCCATGTAACAGCAGAAAAATACATATTTACATATATCCTAGCTGGAAAACATAAGCTCTTTTACATCTGGAAGGAAGCACATTACTTCTCTCAACTGCTCATACCCAGGCCAGCTGCTGCACTAGAAGATACAGCTGATGATGAGTCAAAGACAAGAATGAAAAAGCAACACTTTCTCTTGCAAATCTTCTTGTTTGTGCTGACTGTCTTGCCACTGTGTTGAGAAAAATGTGACTGACATAATTCTTCACTGTTTTATGTAGCTAATTTGCACCACTGTAGTGATGGATTATAAAATCACGGAGTCAGGCAGGCTTCTGGAATAATGTAGAAGTGCTGCTGGATGAGAAGCTCAACATGAGTCGGCAATGTGTGATTGCAGCATGGAAAGCCAACCGCATCCTGGGTGGCATCAAAAGGAATGTGGTCAGCAGGTCAAAGGAGGGGATTTTGCCCCTCTACTCTGCTCTGGTAAGACCCCACCTGGAGTACTGTGTCCAACATCAGAAGGATGTGGACCTGTTGGAGAAAGTCCAGAGGGGCAACCTGATCTAATGGAAGATGTCTCTGCTCCTTGCAGGGGGGTTGGAGTAGATGACCTTTAAAGGTCCCTTCCAACCCAAACTATTCTATGATTCTATGATTCTAAGAGTCTGCTTATATGGAGGGACTGGCAAGGGGTAGCTGATATAATTGTGAGGTTCTCAGATTGTTACAGTTCTGTTTCCTGCTGATCTAAGCAACTCCTTAAGACTTTGTAGAGACATTGTCAATATATAGATTGCTTCATGTCTTCCTTATTTTAATGAATATTCCTTAAGGCAACATAATCAACTGAAAAATGAATAAGTAAAAGGGATTATGTAGGTAAGAGTAATATCAAATACTGCACTTGGCCTTGGGCTTGTTTGAAAATTTGTGTAGTTTGTGAGAGAGTTTTTTGTCTCTTTTTTTTTTTTTTTTTTTTTTTTTTTTCAGTGTTTCCTTCATACTGCCAGAATATGAAACCAGTAGTAAAAGTTGATGGTGTAACTGATGACCCAGTGGAAAGGATCCATGTTAGGGAAGTGGCTCTGGACTGAAGCAGTGTAGCCTCTCCTCCCTTTTGGGCAGAGCATTCAAAGATGAGACCTGCTGCCCTGATTCTTGCCAAGCACACCCACCGAAATGTGCTTTTCTTATTGATGGCACTCAATATCTGCCATTACATGTGTTTTGGAAATCTGACCCTTATGTTGCTGACAATCTCAAGGCCTCAGTGAACTCAAAATGACATGCAAGGGAATAGCCTTGCCTCTCAGTTTTATTCAGGGGACATCTGTCCTACATGATCTTATTCAGTTCATCCTACTGTTCCTCCATTGTCCCTCTCCATTCTGTTTGCTTAGACATCACTTTTTGGGGCAGTGGGTTGTCAGTTATGTGAATGATATGTGACATGTATATGAATTATAATGATAACATACAGCCTTTAGAAAAATTTGAGCCAAAGGAATATTTTATTTAAAATCTATAATTTCCACCATGCCACATCACTTTCTCATCTCTGTGTGCCACACCTTTGCCTTTGAGACCTTATCATATATCATATATATTTTGCAATGTGTTTTACTGGTCAACTTGTTTTATATTTGATTTGATTTATGACATAGTTTTCGGATATCTTTTATTTCTCGGGTTATAGTAGTGGACTCAAATATTATTGAGTGTACACTATGAATACTTACGTGAAACAAATTTATTTTATTCCAACATGTCTACTAGCAACAAACTTTGCTGAGATTGCATGCAGCACACTTTATTTATAAATCAAATAGGCACTGGTTCACCAAATGAAGTTTTTGGGGAAAGCATCAGGTTTTGTACATTTTAAATTTTGCAAAAATCACTTTAGGAAAGATTAATTTTTATTTTCTCTTACAATATCTTTTAAATATTTTTTTTATACTTAAATACTTTAAATACTTTTTATTGCAAAAATCACTTTAGGAAAGATTAATTTTTGTTTTCTCTTGCAATACTTTAAAAATACTTTTTATCAAAATGACATGAATATGCCCTTCTCTATTCTACAGAAATGAGCAAATAGACAGCACAGGTGCATAAATATCGCTTCTTAGGAAAGCAAGCTCTAAAAAGAATCTGTGTTCTAGTTTTGAATTGGCTTTTATCTGAAATAATCATATCATGGCAAAAATTTTCTGGAAATAGAGTGCTTCAAACATTTCAAATATTTTTTTCTGAGATCATTTGCTAGAGCGTTTTTTAAGTTTGGGTTTTTTAGGGTTACCACAACAGCCTGGTAACGGTGTCTCCCTCATTCTAGCCAACAACAAATGACTGTCCATCAGACACCAATGCCAGAGCTCACAGGACACAACTTTCCTTCAAATGGCGTATTGGATTAACTTTCCTGATGAGGAGCATTCACCCGTTTGTTGCTATTATGCAGTGTAAGGGTACTCTCTTCTTGTTTAGAGTATTGCTGTGGTATGATGATTTCGTAATTTTAAGACTCTGGGTCCCTGAGATCATTAAGTCCACTGTAATCGAAATGGATTGGCAACAAGCTTTTGATCTGGCTTCAGCTAATGCAATATTCCTGATATACATAAACTAGTTCTAAATTATAACTCTTACTGGTTTTTAGCCTTTGGACATCACTGCCACTTCTAGGATGAGATTAGGATATGTGTCAAGACCAGAACTCTCTTTGTCTTGCTATTTGTACCTATGTGGCTGTCCCTCAGTCCTAGGGTGGTATGTCCTGCTCTCTTGTTATTTTTATATTTGATTTTTTTTTCCTAATCACATTTACTGGATTTTATTTTGAAGTGCCTCATGTTGCTCATTAGTTTGGTGATGTCTACGGCAGTCTTTTCTTGTTCTGAGTGAAAAAAAAAATAATGTCATTCAACAATTTTATAATCTTGTTTTACTGTTCTAAGCATTTATGGATACTAGTTTTAATGAACCATCTCCCAGCCTTGTAATTGTATGATCTCTCTTCTATCCCTTACTCTGAAGGATCTCAAAATGAACATAGCTGTTATTACCCATTTCAGGCAGGAATGACAAATAATTTGGAAATTACTTGATACAGTTCAAGTATTTACAGGAGAAGGGAGAAAGGGAGGTAGTGTCCATACGAGATATTTCAAGACCTTAAGGTAATATTCAGATATGTACTATGTAACGACAAATTGTTATAAAAATGCTCAGGAAGTGGCAGTGAGCCAAGCTGCTTCAGATCTAGGAGAATTTTGGTAGCTCGGACTTCCAAAGGACATGAGAACCCCAGTCAAGTCCTGAAGAACTTGTGGTGATGGTCTCAACAGATTTCAACACCTCAGGGAGTGGTACCATGTTGGTATTAAAGCAGTGACAAGCATATGTATCTGTGTTGTAAATAAACACTTGCAAGGAACTGAGGCAAGATGATGCTCAGTGTTACTGTTGTTTCCCATTTCTATTTTAAATAGGACAAACACCATAGACAAGAGTCAGTAGAGCACAAACACTGCCCACTCCATGCTTTAAAAATCTGAGTGAGAAGATGCTGCTATTTAAGACCCCAGAAGTTGACAGTGTGTGCAGGGACATCTGTGTCCTGGAGAAGCCCTAGTGATGAATCACTCCCTGAATATGTCTTGTGCAGTTTCAAAGCACTTTGGGATCCTTTGTGATAACTGTTATTACATAAGGGCAAATATACCTCTGAGGTTTATGGCAGAAACCCTGGCCGTGCTCCAGCTTACAGTGCTGCTGGCAGACATCTTCTGCTGACAGCGGGAAAATCCAGCCACTAAAAGCTTGTCAGACTCAAAAAGCTTTCAGCTAATTTATGTTCCTTCCGGTAGCTAGCTACTAAGGAGGAAAGTTAACGACCAAATTTGCTCCATGCAGATGTGATGACTACAAAGTTTGCTTCTTCTTACCTGTCTGAAGGCAGAGGGTAGATAGACAATCAGTCTGTTTTTCACACCATTGAGGGTCAACGAAATAAGTTAACTTCTCTTTACGTGGGATGCAATAAGAAAGTTGGAACCCGTCCTATAGACAGAGCAATACATCTCATGTTTTACACTTAACTTAGTAAGGAAGAAACTGCAGAATCTTTTAGCAGGAAGGACTGGCTGAGCAGTCATAGAGCAAGCTATTAAAACTGATGCAAAAAACACTTCTGGGGATTTGCTACTTAGGAAACTTGCTGGGAGTTTTTCAACACTTGCCACAGAAACCGGCGACAGAAGCCTCCTCATTTTCAAGGGCTCTGGAAGCAGTGTGCTAAACTGATTTGGATTGACAAAAGCATATAAAATGAAGAGGCTCTATCTGAAAAATCTGTGTAATTAGGTTGTGCTTCAGGCATCAAAGTTGAATGTAATGATATCCAGGACTGCAAATGAAATGAATATTCTTTTGGTTTTATAGGTTCTTTGCTATGTTACCACACTAAAATGATTAGAAATTCTTTATAAATAAATTGCACACTCATTTTTTCAAAAGAATTTTTGAGCTAGAAGTAGTTACTTTGTCGGGATAGCCACCACTGTTCTGTGGTTGAGCTTCTAGTCTTTGAGTTCAGGACTGTTTGCCTCAATCACAACAGCACTTGAAGACTTCCCCCATCCCAGACTGTACAGACAAGGGAAGACTTATTGTAATAGAAGACAGGGATAACTGAGCAAACTGCCAGTGACACTGAGAAAGAAGAGGCACTGTCAGGTAGTTCCTATCTTAAATATGATGTTCGGAGCAGTTACGATGTGTATGAAGGGAGGTTGGCACACTCACTAGTTTACTTTGCCTAGGACTTGTGCGCAGAACAGGAAAGCTAGCTATAGCACTATGAAAAGGGTGAATGTGGAGGAAACACTGTCCTTGAGCCACTCACTAAATTCGAAAGAGGCAGAACTGAGAAAAAATCCTCTCCTTTAGCTGATGGCCTAATTGCTGGATCATCCTTTCTGTCTCATTCTGGTGTGTGTGCATCTTTATTCTCTTTCCATGGAAACTGATTTTGGCACAAATATCTGCAAATATTTTTATAGTCTGATAAAATAGAAATTCCTATCTATTATTTAAAAATCCACATTTAGATATTTCAGCTATAGTAAAATTCCAGCTCAGTGCTGGAATTGTGAAATAGAAAAATCACTGATCTGGTGTTGCATGTCCAGTCCTGTCAGCCACAGAGGTTTGGATTTCTTTCCTAAAGTCCCTTTGTCCTCTAATAGAGAGTTCTGACTTTATAATTATAAGCTGGAGGACAAAATGCTCATAAATTAGTCATAAGGTATCTCAGTCCTCAGTACTCAGTCACTAAGGTCTTCAGATATGTGTGTTACATAGATGCAGTATTAGATTAAAATAATTACAGAGTAACATTATGGAATTAGGTTATGAATATATTAGTGATATACTTAGGGAATGAATGTTAATGATAGATAATAAGTGCAGTCTTTGACCAACGTGAGCTACTCTACAGCCAGCAGCGGCATGTATGCTTCTACCAGTGTTCAAATTCCTGCTCAGTGAAAATGTTGAAGGGTATCTGCAATAGCCCCTGCTAATCACCCCCATCAGTGGAGGAAAACCATCCTGTGCCCACTGCAAAAGACTGGGCTTTTGGTATTCCCGAGGCCTGGGAGGATTAAGCTTCAGCCAGTGCCTGTGGAGACCTTTGAACCAGAAAAGTCTTTTGTACATTTCAGGGCCCTTCCTTGGCTTTCCCTGCAGGGATTGTGAGGGGGCTGAGACTGCAGGGAAGGTTCCCCAGCCAGGAGTCAGAAGCCTTATACCCCTCACACCTCCGTGCATTAAGTCTCTCCGGCTGCATATGCTGCTTAATCAGTGCTGATCCACTTTCAAACTCCTCTGTTTCTTCCTGCTTAAGAAAGTTGAAATTTAACTTTAAAAGTCTTATATTAATTCCTTGACAGAACTGTCAGTTGCAAGTCATTTCCTTTGAGCTTTAGCAGTAAGAGAGCCCTGCAGCCTTGGATGTCCCCTTTCCTGCCAGAAAATTGAGTCTTCTACTCCTTCACTTTAGACGTACCTGCTCCAGTTCTCAAATGGGAGAGGGTAGGGGGAGTAACCTTTCAGTAAACGATAAAGATTCGTCAGATGTTTGCTTCTCCCTAGAATATTTTCATTGCCACATTTTAAAATCTTTTTTTCCAGCTTTGCTAGTTCCATGACCCCTGCTACAAAAAGTAGCCCAAACCAGGCAGATCATTTCAAGGGCTTTGCAAGCAGCTGCTGTAACTTCCATTTGCATTCCCCAAGTGAATGTGTTTGGTCTCCTTTAAACCAATAGGTATCAAGTGCACTGCAAAAATCTTGTGTTTAATGTTTAGGAAGAGATGAAAGAGTAAGAAGAGAACGTGACCTCATTACAGTATTTGTCATATATGATGAATACAACTACGGAGTTGTCAGCAGCACTGGTAAGTCAGTTGAGACTCAATTCATTGGGGTCCAGTGAAAAACCCAATTAATTCTTGGGCTATTGAAGGAGTTTTATGTGTAGTTTTGGGATAAAATATTTTTCAAAGTTCTAAAATTATTTATAAGACAGAAGTTGAAAGTGGAAAATGTTAACCTTTCCCTTACTATGAGTCAGTGAGCCGGGGCTTGGATACTTAAGGTTACACTCAGAAAAACATGTAAATATACATCAGGTACATATACATATGCAGCATTAATTATAGTCATATTAAAATAAAATGAGCTGTATTATGATTCATCATATGATGCTGTCAGTCTGGTACTTAATGTGGAAAGCCATGTCCATTTTTACAGGTATCTAAGTGTCTAAAGATGTAGACTTGTGCCCCAGGTTTTAGGTATCATCAGAACTGATGAACTAGGAATTCAGAACAGAATTTGTCACTAGCTACCTTTGTACTTTCAAAAATCCTAGTGCATGCCCCAGATTTTTTGGTATCTAAAGGTATATGTGATTATGGCTTAAGACTTCACATTGGAAAATGGACAGCTGAGAACATCTTTTTAGATGAGGTTTGCCATTTGTTTAGCACTGTTCTGTTGAAGGCAGAAGCAAACCCAAGTTACTTATGTCTGTTACAGGGAGAGGAACTTGTAAAAAGGATAATAGCTGGCCTGGCTTATCCATTTTATACACTTGTTACCATATTAGTAACTTCACAGATGCAGCACTCTCACCGGGGACTGTTGTTTACAGAAAAAAGGTGAACAGTGATCATTTTAGCCCTAATGAGCTTAAACTGAAGGATGTTGTGTAATGGTAGAAGAGGATGCACATTTAGAAATCAGGTTTAGATGATTCCTCAGGTGTCTGAAAATCAGGGGACTTAGTGGAAAAAAAAATTCTTAACATTCATAAAGATACAAGCATGGTTAACATTTCTTATTCTGAGCAAAACTTCCAATATCTAGTTAAGTCTGTCTCAAACTCTTCTGGAATTTCCTGAAGTTCTTGCAGCAACTTTAACTACTTTGCATCTCTATAATGAGTTCTCCTGAGTGCCCTTTGGCTGCCTGAGCTTGGAGATGGTTCTTGCCATTTCTGTTTTTGTTCTTCTGCTTGCAGTACATTTCTGGTCAAAGGAGACATAACTTAGAGAAAGCATGCTAGCAGAAGGTGTGTGTCTGAAAGCTGGGAATTTGGCAGTCCTTGTTGTTTGTAGCACAGGAAGAGCTCAGGCAGTGCCGACAGGGGTTTCAAGGCATCATCCCTGCACTGTGAATCACATGCTGGTGTTGCCACAATTGGAGGGACAGCTTTTAGTGGAGCTGATTAGGAGGTGCATGCATATACCAAAGGTACAAATAAATAAAAGCATCGCAACACAGAGTGTGCTGGTTTTGGCTGGGACAGAGTTAATTTTCTTCACAGTAGCTAGTATGGGGCTGTGTTTTGGATTTGTGCTGATAACAGTGTTGGTAACACAAGGATATTTTAGCTATTGCTGAGCAGTGCTTTCCTGCACTCACATCAACTCACCAGCAAGTGGGATGGGGGTGCAAAAGAGGTTGGGAGGGGACACAGCTGACCCCAACTGACCAAAGGGATATTCCGTACCATGTGACATCTCGCTCAGCATATAAAGCTTGGGGAAGAAAAAGGAAGGGGTGGTATGTTTGGAGTGATGGTGTTTGACTTCCCAAGTAACCTTTACACGTGATGGAGCCCTGCTTTGCTGGAAGTGGCTGAACACCTACCTGCCAATGGGAAGCAATAAACAAATTTCTTGTTTTGTTTTATCTGCATTCATGGCTTTTGCTTTATCTATTAAACGGTCTTTATCTTAACCCACGAGTTTTCTTACTTTTACCCATCTGATTCTCTCTCCCATCCCACCAGAGGGAAGTGAGCGAGCAGCTGTGTGATGCTTAGTTGCCAGCTGGGGTTAAACCACAACAAAGAATTTGTGTACAAGTTTCTGGAGAAGGCAAGTGGCTGAGACATGGTGGGAATTTTTATCTGAGCAGGAGAGGGATGTGTCTGTGGACCCTTCTCAATAACAGGAGCTTAGGAAGAGCTTTGGCAGTGCTATTTATTGCTGGGATTGGAGCACTGATATGATTGTGCTGTCTCTGACACCTCCTAGGCAGACTAAGTGATGCTATGCCATTTTCAAGGTCCTGAAGGACTTGGAAATTTAACTATTCTGAGCCAGACTTTGCACAAACACAAACAATACTAAGGGTGACAGTGTAATTTCTAGCAAAAGGCTGATCTACAAGGGCAGAACAAGCAGGATCAGTTGCATTAGACAAAGGCTAGTCACTGAAGTGGCTTCATAAAGTCATAATTAGGGAGCACTGAATTTACAGAAGCCCTTTGTAAGTCAGAATAAAATACCTTCTCTGATAAAAGTAAAGTTTGCATTTATTAAAGAAAAAGAGAGATATCTAATGACTGTTCACAAATTTAATCCCTGGGTGTCAAAAAGGCATATCCGTAAGGCAGTCTCACAGCAGCGCATTCGCATTCACAAATGGGAGTGAAAATGTTGTCTGCATGTAAAACTGCTGCATATGCTGGTACTGCGCCTGACCGCCCACACAGTATTGTGAGCATGTGTGCGTTCAGTGGCTATGTAGACCTAACCTTTGCACTTCGGAAAACTTCCTTTGCAAGTTAATTAAAATATAAAGTCTCTATTAACCACTTCATTTTCTATGGTAGCTACTGAAGGAAGTTATATTGTCTCTAGTAAATCGAGAGGAAAAAAAGATGCTTCAGTGATCTCGTTCAGGTTCTCTTATAAATCCCAAACATTGAACCATTGCAAGGGATAATTCCTTGTTTATCTGCAAGTATAATATGTGGGCATACTGCAACAGACTTGTTAATCATTCTTCAGATAGCCTCTTCCCACCTCTTTCTCCAGTCTTCAATTACTAGTTCAAACACTGTGAATGCTTCTGCTAACTAACTCTTTAAAGGTTCTTGATTGCATTAACCAAAAAATTGAGTGCGACAAAAATCTTGGGATGGATATTAGTAAGATTAAAATGCTGTTGAATTTACCAGTCACAATTAATAGGTTTATTGAGTGCAAACTGTACCTTCCAGAATTTCACCCTGCATTGATTTCTCAAACAATGAGAAAGCTATTTAAAGTCTTTAATCAGCCGCGCTCTTCCTCCAAAAACAGAGACATCTATGCTGATGTTTATTCTGAATTACTGGAAATGTTGAAAATTGATGCTGGAGTGATCTTCCATTTTTTATTATTACTTCTGTGTACTGGAAACATGATATATTATTTTTGTGATGTACAAAGCAGGAAGGGAACTGGGAGAAACAAGTGCCTGACTCTAGCAGAGCATAGCAAAGTCTCTGTGGGGCCTGGAGCCAGAAGGCAGACTGCTACTGCACAGAGCTGAGGAAAGCAGACCTCTGTGAATGTGTCACAAATGAGAAATATCTCCCTGGGAGTCCCAGTCCGTTGTCATGAGACATGGGGTGAGCATGCAGGTGGATCTTGAAACTTCCCTGAGCTGGCCTTGATGTTTTACTATTTCCTGACACTAGGCATTAGGATTACCTATTGGTTTGAATGTCATCAGAGCCCTTGTCCTGTGATTTAGCTTTGGCCCAGGAACTGGACTTGAACTGTTAAGTGGCCTCAGGCTATAGCAATCCTGTAAACAGAGCTTCCCCATCTGCTCTTCATCTCAGAGCACAGGAGAAGAACATGCAGGGGAAGAAAACCCTGTGAGCCAGACTAGCCTCCATGAACAGTGTGGTCATTTTATGCTGCTTAGCTTCTGGCATACTGAACTATTTCTAGAAAGTGTTAATTAACAAGCAAAAGAGAAGACATACAGCTTTACAGCAAACATGCTTCATGGCACAGACTTCATGAGTACATGGAGAAACTGTCGGACTAGATACACTTGCTGATGCTTCTAGAAATCATGGAAAAAGAAAAGCATAGCAGATTCTAGGAGAGATGCGTATTTAAAAAAGGCAGTGAGGAATTTCCTACAATGCAAATAACTCAATTTCATTTGCTTAGTTGTGCTGTGTTTGTACTTACAGTAGCTTTCTCAATGCTCAGTTAAGGTAGCCCTAGTAGATATAAGCAGTAGATAAGTTGGTGTAATTCTGAAATAATTCAATTTACTTCAGTGTAATTCATCCAGATTTACACCACTTTAATAATCACAACAATTTAGTCCAGAGTAAGAAATGGCTATGTAAAACCTTAGCTTCATTTGTTAATTGACTTGCATGGTAGATGAAGGGTGAATAAGACATGGTAATGGCATATTGTCATTTAATTTCAAACTGTCCTCCGTAATACAAAATATGTAACCTGGCAGTATTCATCTATGTAATTAAATCCCTGTCCTCCACCTTCATTCTTTGAATGCATGTTTATAAAAGACATAGAGAAGAGAAGACATGGCCAGAGTCAGGGAGGCTGTTCTTGGACCATTTATGTAAATTTATGCAAATTTTAACAATTTTTTAAAAGACAATAAATAATTACGTGTATTTTAAAAGCTCACTTTCTTTTTTAATTTTAAAGGTATGGTAATAGGGTGATATGATCTCAAGGGTAGTTTTTCTAGGGTTTTAGTTTTTTACCTTTGGAGCCTGACTTTTAACGACTCTTGTCATCCTCAGGATTCTCATTCTGAAGAGCAATTGATAATATTCTCTGGAGTACATGCATCTCCAGCATACACTAATCTTTTTGTTTATGAAGGTAAATGCAATTAGATATTTTCAGACAAAGGCTCTGTCACCTTTTATAGACAGTTATAGAATCATAGAATCATAGAATGGTTAGGGTTGGAAGGGACCTTCAAAGGTCATCTAGTCCAACCCCCCTGCAAGAAGCAGGGACATCCCCAACCAGATCGGGTTGCTCAAAGCCTCATCCAACCTGGCCTTGAATGTTTCCAGGGACGGGGCATCCACCACCCCTCTGGGCAACATGTTCCAGTGTTCCACCACCCTCATTGTAAAAAATTTTCTCCTAATATTTAATCTAAATCTACCTCCCTCTATTTTAAAACCATTACCCCTCACAGAATCATAGAACTGTTTGGGTTGGAAGGGACCTTTAAAGGTCATCTAGTCCATCTGCTGTTGGCTTACGACTTCACCTGACTGCCATGACTTTTCAAATATCATGGAGAGTGGCTTGGTAACTACATCAGCCCCTTCCTTCAGGACTCCGGGATTCATCTCATCAGGTCCATGACCTTCTCTTACAGTGGGAGAGACTTTCCTCCCCAAGTCCCTGCTTTCATGTCCGTCCACCTGAGAGGTGTGCAAAAAGAGGCTGCCAGTGAAGAGTGAGGCAAAAAAGTCATAGAGTATCTCAGCTTTCTCCTCGTCTGTTGTTACCAGTTTGCCGGTAGTGTTCATCAGAAAGAGTGTGCTTTCTTAAACCTTCCTTTTCTGGCTGACTTACATATAGAAGCCTTTCTTATTCTTTGTATTTTTTTGCCAAAGCTGCCCCTTCTCCTTCCTGACTTTATCCCTACACAACTGGGTGACATCCCGTAACTCTTCCCAGGATACCTCTCCCTGCTTCCACTGTTTGTGCATTTCCTTCTTGCTTTTAAATGTCATGCAGAACACAATATATATTAGTTACCTTTCCTCATGAGAAAACAGTAAAGACTGTTACAATTTCACCAATGTTTATTGATTTATAAATACTGTACAGTGCACTACTCTATGCAAAAATAATGCTGATAGATTTTTTTTAAAAAAAGATTTTATGATGATCATTCTTAACTCTAATGTCTTTTAAACAGAATTTATAAATGAATGCAAATCCCTTTTTCTTCCTGTGATTTAGTAGGACTGAATACATATTAGAAAAAAAGCCAAATTCTATTAAAAGGTAAGTTTCCTGCAATGCTTTCCAGTTAAGTGTTGCCTTGTAATGTATCAAGAATCACTACTTACAAACATGCTTTAGAAGCCATACAGGGATGAACACACTAAGTAAGAGGGATTACACAACAGATGTATAAAAGAGTAAGAATAAACAGACTGACAAAACACAGAATTCCATCAGCATCTCATGGATGAAATGTAGGGTCTTAAACTGTGTGTGAGAGAAAAAAAATGTAGAAGTTAAAAATCAGAGAATAATTTAGGTTGGAAAAGACCCTTAAGATTTTTGATTCCAACTGTAAATCCAATACTGCCAGGTCCACCAGTAAACCATGTCCCTAAGTGCCACATCTACACATTGTTTAAATACCTCCAGGGATGGTAACTCAACCACTTCCCTGGTAACTTGTTCCAATGCTTGATAACCCTTTCAGTGAAGAGAGTTTTTCTAATATCCAACCTAAATCTCCCCCCGTGCAACTTGATGCCATTTCCTCTCATTATACATCTTGTTACTAGGGAAAAGACACCAACATCCACCTCTCTACAACTTCCTTTCAGGTAGTTATAGAGAGTGATAAGGTCTCCCGTGAGTTTCCTTTTCTCCAGGCTAAACAATTCCAGTTCCCTCAGCTGCTTCTCGTAAGATTTGTGCTCTAGACCCTTCATCAGCTTCGTTGCCCTTCTTTGGACATGCTCCAGCACCTCCATGTCTTGCAGTGAGGGGCCCAAAACTCAACACATTATTCAAGATGCAACCTCACTAGTGTTGAGTACAGCGGGATGATCACTTCCCTAGTCTTGCTCGCCACACTATTTCTGAAATAAGCCAGGATGCTGTTGGCTTTCTTGGTCACCTGGGCACACTGCTGGCTTATATTCAGCTTACTGTCAACCAGCGTCCCCAGATCCTTTTCCGCTGGGCAACTTTCCAGCCACTCTTCCCTAAGCCTGTAGTGTTCCACGGGGTTGTTGTGGTGCAAGCGCAGGACCTGGCCTTCAGCTTTGTTGAATCTCGTATAGTTTGCCTCAGCCCATCGATCCAGTCTGTCCAGCTCCCTCTGTAGATACTTCCTGCCTTCAAGCAGATCAACACCCCTGCCCAACTTGATGTCATCTGCAAACTTACTGAGGGAGCACTCAATCCCCTCATCGAGATCAATGATAAAGACATTAAACAGAGCTAGCCCCAACACTGAGCCCTGGGGAACACTGCTTGTGACCAACTGCCAACTGGATTTAACTCCATTCACGACAACTCTTTGAGCCCAGCCATCTAGCCAGTATTTTACCCAGTGAAGAGTAGGCTGTCCAGGCCATCCAGTTTCTCCAGGAGAATTCTGTGGGAAACAATGTTAAAGGCTTTATTAAATTCCAGGTAAACAACACCCACAGCCTTTCCCTCATCCACTAAGCAGGTCATTTTGTCATGGAAGGAGATCAGGTTCGTCAAGTAGGGCCTGCCTTTCGTAAACCCTTGCTGACTGGGCCTGATTGTCTTATATGCAGCATGTATTTAAGTTGCTCAAGAGGCTGAAATCAGTACTATGAAAATTTGTATGACTAATGATGAAAAACACACAGAGATAAGCCTTGACAACATTATACAGAATCAGGTTCTATATGTAGAATGTCTACATGAGCTGACAATTTAGACTAACCAGACCTTCCTTGCATGTTTTGCTTCCCCTTGTATCATGCAAGATTTAGTGCCATTCAAGACAAACTTCCCACAACGTTAATGGCAAAAAAAATTGGAAACATCACCTAAAACAGTGATGGAGCCAGAGATTCCTAACCTGGTTCTCATCACTGAGAGAAAGGTGTTAATGAAACAGTGTACAACAGCGAGCTTTCCTGTCTGGTAAAATATGAAAAAGTTCAAATTTCAGGGTTACTCTGGTTTATGATAAAAGACCATTCTGTAACACCAGGGTTTCAAGGTGTCCTGCAGAGCCAGTAAGATGTGTTTTATTTATCACATATTTCAGATACATGGTGAATCCAAGGCTGTTTGGCTTATATCCAGTCTCTCTCATAGAGTAAAATTCACTGCTTTCATTTCTATGTTTGTAAAAACAACGAGCTCATACTGTGTATATAGACATAAATGCTTTTGGTAGCCATAACTTTCTTGAGGCAGAAAGTTTCAGAGTTTATAAAACTCCTCCTTTTATTTGTATTGACCCCAGAGGGCCTAAAACACAAGCCTCTCAAGTAATCTGTAAGCCTTTAACCACTTTCTTATTGCTTAAAAAGCTGGCTGAGATCTGTATTTGCCTTTCAAAATGTCAAATAGAGGTGAGTCTGCTTCCTCGTTGTTACTGAGCTCTCTGCTGTTGTGTGTAAAAGTGCTGTAACTCAATTTAACAGGCTGCCTCTCACCAGCCTTAGGCGAGTTTCCACCTAGTTTGTGGATACCAAGAAGGTTTACACAGGTGAAAGATGTACAGTTGCTGAGTTAGAGCAGTTCTGCATATGTCCAGAAGACATAACTGAGGGTGCTTAGGGCACTTTCAGATTAAAACTGAGAGAATCTACAGAGTCAGGTCGTCTCCAGAGGGTGTCAAGGTAGAAGACTGTATTTTGCTAAGTTTTTTGACAGGTACTTAAAATGTTATGTGGGGGGTTTTTTTGTTTTTTTTTTTGTTTTGTTTTGTTTTTAAGGTAGCCTTGAATCTTTTAAAATTACTAGAGTTAAAATTGTCAGCAAGGGAAAAGTCATCACACTTTGTTTTCTATAGTGATGCAGACAGATCGAGGTTTGAGTTAAGGTAAGTCACTCAACACTGTATCCATCTCCACTGCACCGGCCACTCAGCTGCAGTTTATATTTGTCACCGGACAGTTGTTGAATACTACCAAAAATACCAATAAACCACTTTTTTTCATAATTTGAGACCAGTGAAATTAATTCTGTAGTTGGCCCAAGTTTTAGAGAGTTTTGATTTCATTTCATCTAGTCATCCAGTTCTGTTTAATTCACACAAAAAAAAAGTAGATATTTTTGTGAATGTCACTATGTGCTGGATGAGGTGTGGTCATGCCATATATGTTATGCCAGTGACAGGGTATCAACTTTGCCTATGCAAATCTGTTTGCCAGTCACTAGAGCTGATTTTTTTTTTTCCTTCCATATAACATTACACATATTGGAGTTCTAGAATATTTTTTGCACATATGAATGTTGGCCTTTGTTTGGGAATGCATTGGCTTAAATAGTGATTTGACACCAAGAGTTGAAAAGGAAGGGAAAGGTTTCAAAACTACATTGCAATTTATTTTATAACCCAAGCTATGGGACATTAGAAAAACTACAAAATAAAAATTGAATGAAACTCATTAATTGTAGGGATAGTGGCTGTAACGCCTCTTGTTAAATTAAATCCGGTGATACATGGCATCATTGGTCTGATGATATTTTCATCAGATAGGTCTTTTCTGATGTAACTGTAACATTTAGACAGTTGCCTAGAGCTTGAATTTTTCTTCGGTTTTAGCTATGTGGATAAATTCTTCACTGACTTTTTACTGTGTCTATCAGCAGAATGCACAACTTAGCTTCTTTAAATGCATGCTTTAGGGTTTCTGTACCTTTCTGCTCTAGAAGACAGAGGGTCATACTAGGTGTTGGACCCCTGTTTCTCAATTATATTAATATAGGAGACCTAATT
The DNA here is from genome assembly GCF_036417535.1 of Chlamydotis macqueenii. Taxonomy (NCBI): domain Eukaryota; kingdom Metazoa; phylum Chordata; class Aves; order Otidiformes; family Otididae; genus Chlamydotis; species Chlamydotis macqueenii. Next base: position 21,185,974 of record NC_141593.1, on the reverse strand, counting down.
GCATCTGCTTACTGCAGATGCTTTCACTTAGGGACCTCTGGCTGGAACACTGTTTAGAGCAGCATCTTCAAGACAAAACATCATTTATTTATTTCCTCAAGATATAAAGCTGGTAATGCAAGAAGTAGTTAAAAAAAAAAAAAAAGCTTTATTTGGGTCTGTAATTCTTGTTAATATATGCAACAGAAATGACAGGTAAAAAAAAAACTTCTGTAGTGCTTAGTGTGTTAGTGGTGACTGGCTGCACTGAGCATATTATTTCTTTTTTCATACAAGGAACATTATGTATTTAAAATGCATGTATCGATACATGTATTACCCAGGGACAGAAAGACAAAGGAATCCTGTTTGCATACTGAGAATGCTGGTTTTGAGGTGATAGGACTTGACATCACCTTAAAGCTCTACTATTTTTCTTCAGAAAAGTGCTAAAGCAAACAAGCTGGCAGCAGTCCTCCTGTTGTGGTTTAACCCCAGTTGGCAACTAAGCACCACACAGCCACTTACTCACTCTCCCCCTCCCCAGGGTGTGAGGAGGAAGAGAATCAGAAAGAAAAGAAAACTCGTAGGTTGAGATAAAGACAGTTTACTAGGACAGCGAAGGAACAGATAATAACAATAATTATATATATATATATAAATAATTATGGTAATAATAAGAAAATATAGTGATAGTAGAACATACAGAATAAGCAATGCACAATTTCTCACCACCCGTTGACCCAAGCCCATCCCAAGCAGTAATCATGAAATGGAACCGAGAGCAATCTCAGAATGATCCCGAGCAGCAGTCATGGAACAGTGGTTTCCAGAGAAAGCAAGAGTGCTGCCCGCCACCCAACCTCCACTTATATACGGAGCATGACGTTTATGGCATGGAATACTCTCTTTGGCCAGTTTGGGTCAACTGCACTGGTTTTACCCCTCCCAGCTTCTTGCATCTGCACATTAGCAAAACCTTAGAAGCTGGAAAAGGTTCTTTGTCTCTTAGCATCAACTAACAACATCAGTGTATTATCAATATTCTTCACATACCAAATCCCATACTAAATCCGAAACACAGCATCCACTGGGAAGAAAATTAGCTTCATCCCAGACAAAATCAGGACACCTCCCCAGTTCTAACATGCATACACGTGCACTGCAACCTCTGGAGATGTGAGGAAAATGCAGCCAGTGTCCTGCAGTAGTGCTGTAGCGAGGCAGAGTTGGCCAGGCAGATGCTGAAGGCTTCACTTGAAGCCAGAGGTGCCCGGCATTCCTTACCTCCCCACTTCCTCGCATGAGATGTATTTTCCCACAGCCTACACAATACTGCTCCATGGTGATGCTGTGCCTTAAAGTACTCTGACTTTTCACATAAAAATTATGAAAAATCCCAAAACTATATAAGGAAGAAAGGAAATCTCTTATTGTACATATGTAAGATAAAAGAAGAAAAATAAAAACTAAAGTTGTTTGGCTTAACTGAAGTTTTTTCCCCCAATGTTTCTTTGTACAAAAAAAAATCAGCAAAAGCAGCTTTTGCAACTGAAAATATCAATTTACAGGAGGTGACACTGTTTGGCCTACCTCTCCTTACTTCCAAAGCATAGTCAGTTGTCATTATTTTTCTTTAGCTAATACTGTCATTATTGTGAACTTCTGATGTGCGAGATTTTTGCATGGAAGTATACGGCTATGTCTGCTTCAGGAAGACAGAATTTGTAATTGTATTTATTCCTGCCTTCTGGACCACTATTGAGTTGAACAGAACTCAATAACCTACTTTCTCAGTTTCATTCTTTAAATCTAAGGTGAAAAAGGTTTGCTCCTTTAAAACTTATGCTTTCAACTGGAGATATGGCAGATGAAAGACCATCCAAAGGTAAATGTGCATATTTCAATTTGAGAATTCAAACTGGAGACCACAAAACAATGACCTACAACAGAAAATTTAGACTATCTTCTGGTTTTGAGTGCTGCAATTGGCCTTCTTTCTTTATTCTCTATACAAAGATAGCAGAAAAAGAAAAAAAAATAGGTTTATGTGTCATCTTGTTGGTTTTAGGCTGCTCTTTCAGTTCCCTTGACGCTGGACCAAGGGATGCCAGTCACTCACCCCTAGGCAGTTCAGTGGCTAAATTCCACTCTATGCCCTTTAAACATTGAGCTTTTCAAGACAAACATGTATTTCTCAATGAAGAATTAATTAGTTCAGTTCAGACTTCTGCTTTCTAGGAATGTGGGGCCAGAATGCTTTAGAAAATAGAAAAATTAGAAAATTATAGGATCTTTTAGCATTTGTTCCTTCTTATGGCAACTATTTGCACACAGATGCCCATAGAGCCTGTTAATACCCAGCAGAGTTTATTTCTTTGAGCACAGAGCTATCTGTGTTGGGCATGAGTTGCATTTGGAAAGCCAGCCCAAGTTAGTTAGTGCTGTGCTTCGAGGAGGATGTATGAGCTCAGGAGTGGCACCAGAGACATGCACAAAGTTATTAGACACCTCAGAAGCCTTTGGAGCAAGAGAGCATGGCCAAGACCTAGAAATGTCTACACTGAGTCACTCAGGCAACGGCCAATTCACTGTTTTGGGGCTGACCAGACATTTCTGTTTGTCTCAGCTAATCGTCTCCCTGGTGCCTGGATTGGCTGTGCTCCCAGGGAAAGTACGATGTCAGTACTGCACACTTCCTCTCAGTGACTGCAAACCAAGTGCCATGCATCAAAAACAAGATAATTAATTACATTTAAGTAATTCAGATCAAATAACTCTCAATGGATCTGTGATGCAAGTGGCACCTCTGATGTGCTTCACCATTTTAATAAGGAGGTTAGTGAATCCAAACTTGGTGTTGATTCAGTTACAAAACCAAACTAATTCCTGTTCTTAACTCTGTCAAGCTTTGAGGTGCTTTATGCCTGACACAGACTTCCCCAGTAGCATCCAGCTACTTTTGACTGCAGACAGAGTTAAGTTTCTTTTCCTGGTTTTTGATTGTCTTGTTGGTTGTGGATGTGACTTACTAAATTCTTTCTATGTCCTACAGCCTTTTTAAAAGAGGAAGCATATTTATTACTAGCTAGGCACTTAGATTACACATAAATAAGAGACATCTTGAAAGCATTAATATATTGAAGAATTTAAGACAAGTGATTTAGACTTTGCCTTCACTAAGATGGAAGGGCAGAGACTTTCCTTTCTTCCTGGGCCCTTGTTCTTCCTGCTGTTTATAGGATAAAGGAGTGGGAAAATATAATTTTTTGATCTCTATTTCTTTTTAAAAAGCACCTTGGTACTTGTGTCAACATCTTGAAATATTCATGTGTCTTTAGCACACCTTGATCCAAACTCCTTTTCCTCTCCTGCTCACAGGGGAAAGTTACTGCCACTCCAACTGCAAGTGATGATAAATCAGAAGTGAAAGTTCACTCAGACTCTCATCATCATTTTTGCTTTGCAATGAGGATGTGTCTCAGGTGACTTCTGCAAGAAACATTTGTTGTGGACATCAGTGTGGAGAAGGAGTATCCTCTGCAGCCTTTTGCTGCATGCTTCAAATCCACTTTCAACTGCCCAACCTCTGCTCTGCAACAGAGATGACCTGCATACATCATCAGGGCAAAGAAATAGGGGGTGAACCTGCAGAAATACTCTCTGACCCTGAGATACAAAGGCATGCTTCACCTATCCAGGATCCCACACAGTATTTCCCCCTGGAAAGAGCATGAGTCTGGCTTTATGGAAGCAAAGTGAATGGCACTCTGAGAATATGGTTCAGATATTGGAAAATAGTAGCTCTTTCAAACTGCCTCTGTGCCACGTATTTCTGTGAGGAGTCCCTTTAGAAATATGTGGTAAGACCATATTAGTGCACCTCTAAATGAGCGTGACTGTGACGTAAAGCCTAAGAGATTATATCTTTTAGCAGTGAAAGAATAAAGTAAGTGTCCAGCATTGGTGCTGCCACAACACTGAATGCTGTTCTAAGAGCCCTTCAGTTTTTAGATCCTACTTGTCTTCTCCTCTGTGTATAATTTTCAAAGGAGATTATGGGAATGGACATACTTCCTGTGAAATTACTGGCAAAACTCCCACTGACTTCAGAGGAAAGAAGATAAGATGCTACTTGTAAGATGGTGGCTTTTCCCTCTTGCAAATATCCCCTGTGATGCTCTGCCAATCATTGCATTACAGATACACGGAGCTTTTGAATAGATAGTGAGTCACCAAAACTTATCAGACTAAACCAGAAGAACACACAGTATTTCTGTAGTGTTTTTCATTACAGTTCTCAAAGTCCTTTATAAGCATAGGTAAGTTTATCAACTCTCTGCTACACAAAATGGGGTCTAAAGTAAAATAACCAAAGAAAAGTATTAAGATCAAATAAGGAACTAGTATGTGAAGTAGCAATAAGACTGAGGTTTTTTTTTTCCATGGCTCCATACTTTTCACTGGATATGGTGACTTATTCTGTATTATCTGTAGTTGGACATTAGCTATGCCTTGGTGTTTTCTCTTCCATTTAAAGTCAATTAGATGTAGAAGTAAGTAGAAAAAACAACAGACAGACTGTGTCTATGTTTTTCAGTGAAACCCAATACATTCAGGCCAGATGCTGAACACAAGCAAAGATTTTTAAAGTAATGAACCAGTTGGAGTTTTGCCTGAGTGCAGAGCACGAGACAGCCCCAGTCTGCGAGCACTTCCACTAGGCTTGCATTAGCTCTATTTCCATCTCTTCAGTAGGCATTAATTTGACAAATTCTTTTTTTATAACCAAAGTAATCAGAACAAAAAAGAAGTTCTGCAGGTGCTCCCCTCTGTGCTCACTCACTTGAATAAAAACCCCTGTTGTCATGAAAAGTACACCAGGGATACAGAAATACTTTTAAATGAACTAGTTATTTTGGCAGCATGAAGTCTGGGAACAGATATACAGTGCTATTAGTCTTATTTGTGTCTACCTAGTCAGCCTTCTGTTACTTCTATCTGTTTTTCATAGATGTTTAAGCTGGTAAATCATTCTCTTTGTCTCCCGTAGTTCTCTGAGAAGCAAAAATAAAATAAAATAAAAAATCTTAACATCCAACACTGATTTGCAATCAAGCTCAAAGGCTTCAAATTGCTTCACGTGATTCTGCCTAATGGTTATAAAAGAGCTCCAGGAATTGGCTAAAGTTGTGGATTATTGGCCACAGTGATCAGCTGTTGGGAAAGGCTTTGTATAAACAAGGATGGATGGGTGAGTGCGATTTCCTAGGGAAGTCACTGCTTTTCAAACATACTGTTTTTCCAGTAGTCTCTGTTATGCCTTGTTTTGTTTTTGTTTGCATTATGCTCACATGAACAAAGCTTAGAAGATAGGATGGTGCTTTAAGAGCTACAGGAACCTGTACAGGGGCAGATCTTCCGCTTAGCTGCAATAATTCTCACTCCAAAACTTAGCACGACACATGGCACTGCTAAGTGAATGGGTGATCTGTATGTACATCAAAAAAGAAGAGAGCTTTTACTTAGATTTTTGAGCTATGCGTAGAGCACTATGTCATTTCTAGAATTAGGCACCACAACTGAAAACATTTTACAGAACTAATATTATTCCTCACAAGTTATGCACAGATTTTAAGAGCAGTGCTCATGGAAACCCATGGGCTTCATCTAGATTCAGTTTTTAAAGACTGTTTTGGCCTGATTTTGTGAATATAATTTAAATTTCTAGCGGTTGTCTTTTCTTCAGCCAGTCCAAATTAACATGCAGCACTAGCGCTACTTGTTTACATTGCAAGCTTTCAGCACTAAGTCCCTAGAACAGTGAGTTTAAAAAATTCAAAACAACATCAATATTTCTTTAATGCTCTTTAAAGATGACTGAACATGTGTTCCGACCAGAAACTAACACATTGCCTGCTATGTGAAACATTTGTGCTCAAATTTCCTTTGCACTTAGACCAATATGGACCGGGAGTTGTTTTCATGCACTTTTGGTGACCCCTGTAGGGAACTCACACTGTGACATTAATGAGGAAGCAGAGTTCAGTCATCTTTGATCAATAGCAAGAGTAGCGCAAGCTACAATGCCTTTTCCAAAGTCTGAAAAATCCCCTAAAGTGAACACAATTTGATATTTTGCCCAGTATTGTAAAAGGCTTTCATACTTTCCTGTTTTGATCTGATCAATATCATTTGGGAATTTCTTTTCCTGATTGTGACTTTTCCATACATTCCTTGCCTAGAGGTCCAGAACATAACGACCACAGCGAAACTGCTGTTCTGTTTTTCACAAAGCTATGCTGGTGATGTTCCCTACTGGCTTTTGAATCAGGTGCTTGTTCAGTCAAATACACGACTAGTTTACGACATTCCCTCTGGACTCTCCTCCTCCCAGGCCAACTGCCTGGCAGAATCTCATCTGGAAGTTCTTGACATTGCTTTTCTAAATCCTGCCTCCGGCTACAAAAGACTTAAGATACTGTCTCATCAGTATGCAGATGTACTTCACTGGTTCTGTTTAGGTGTTTTCTAAACACTGACTAATTAATTTCCAGCTTAAGACATACTTGATCAGAATATGCAACTGAAAAACAAAGTTAAATCTGAAAAATGTTTTGGCTACAAACTTCTTGCTTTCCAAGAAAACAGAGGGATGTATTTTGCAACCATTTCTATTTTCCATTTCACCTTTGCATCTGATGTTCCGGATGCCACTACCAAGCTTAACACGTCTTGGACTCACCAGCTAGCTCCCCTACACATTTTACGCAGGGCTGTGTGATGGGGATGAGGAAGGAAAGAAGGGAATAAGTGGGACACTGACAGAGGTCCTCTGCCTGTTTTGTATTCTCCTTCTTCTTGCCATTGCTCATGTTTATGCTTTTGTTTTGAGATGATTTCTGGTGTCTAGAAAAGTCACACTCCTACTAGAATTTCTCCAATAGACCTCCTGTACATGGTGAGGAGATCACCATGTCACTCTACAGTGATTTTTATAGAGGTTAAAGAATAACAAAAATGTTGACTACATACATTACTGAGGATAGAATTTAACACAACACAATGAGATGTGTCTTACTTTTGAAAATAATTCTAGATCCTCAGCTCAAATGAAAAACAACAAAAAAATTATGTCTTCAGAAAAATCATTCTTGAATTTTTTGACACCTCCCTGAATTGCATCCCAGTTTTTAATTTAATTTCTAAATTTTGAAGTGAACTTGCTACTGAAGGCAGGAATTCTCTTTTATGTACATTGTATTTCTTTTTTTTTCATCTGAAAGGTGTCAATACAGTCTGTATAAAAGAAATACAAGGTTTTCAAAAGCATAGAAGTTAAGGAAAGTGGAAAAAGCTGCAAATGGGAAGTACCAATTTCAAAAGTGTCAAAGACTCCTTAAATTTGATGAGAGAAGTATCCCTTCCATGAACCCTGTGAGACTTCTTTTCAAGACAGGGCTCTGTGAATCGCACTGACTTCTGCAGACCAACAGCAACATAGACCCAGCACTCAACAGGCCTTGCAAGCGTTTTCCCTCTTCAGCTATCTCTGCTAAGCAACATTTTTTCATTAATAATATTATAAAAGTTTCTATTTAAATATTGTTTCTAAGTAAGATTACTGTAAAAAGTGAACTGGAGAGTTATAAATAATCTAGGAAGGATTTTGTATAGTTCATTCCCCTGAGTTTTCATGGGTCTGAGTAGTAAGAGTGCCATGAGAACATGCAGAGGAACGTATCTTAGAGCCCTTTCCTTCTTGCCAAGAAAGTTGCAACAGAGTTAGTCACTCAGATGGAAGTCACCAGATTTTGCCTTACTAGGAAAGGCAGGATTGTGTACAAGAAGATACGTCATTAAAAGGCATACAGACTGCATGTACATACAAACTCAACAGCATTTGGCCTTAGCTTTCTCATGCTGAATGTGTCCTATGAAAATAATATTCCAAAGAACTGTGTCACTGTATCTTGGTACCTAAAAATATGTTCCCTTTAGCAATCACTGCCTTCACATGCAGCTTCTCTCCTTTTCCCCACCCCAAAACAAGGGCCTTAAGAAGACCAAAATATTTTCTCCTTGTTAACTTCAGGATAGCAATGGCAGAAACAGACCTGTTTGGGCCTCCTGGATGAATACAAAACCGAAAATCTATGTAAGAACTCACCTAGTACAAACATAATTTTCAAACCACTGCATAAAAAAGATGAAATTCTTTGATAAATTCCTCCATGTTCTAACTGATCAATGCTCTTAAAAAAGTGTTTAGGAAATATGTAAGCCAATTTTTTTAATCTACCAGTATTACAAAGACAAAAGTACAGATAATTCTACTCATTTTATAGCTGCATTTTATGGGATAATCACTGCATTTTATGGGATAATCATCACACTCTGATGCTTTTACTGTAAGAGAGTGGTGACCAGACCCATTTTAAATAACTGTTTCTTCTTCAGTATTAGGCTTCCAGATTGCTAGTCTTGCATTACACACCAAACTGTCCAACACTTTTTTTTTTATAAGCTACAGAAAAGAGCCCTTTAAGATTATCTTTGCAGGCAGCCTGTCATTCTGCAGCAAGAGGAGGAATTGTGGGACACGAGGCATGAAAACAGTATGTGTGCTAAAGCAAGCAAGCCCAGAAGCCTGCAGATACAGCAATAAAAGGTGGAGAACATTTGTGATGAAAGGTCCACTCTGTCTGGTCTGGGAGGAAGCTCTCACTGATGCATGGATGAGCTTTCCTGTGTGCCCAAGGGAAGGCGATGTTTACTGAGCTCCCTGCTTGGACTTTGCGCCAATGTTTTAGACCTTGTAGCCCAGGTCACTGAACAGACAGAAGGTAAAACTGATGAACTGTGGGAGCATCAGAGTAGGGGATGGATGCAATGATGTATTGAGCACTGGCAAAACCCAGGATCGACTGTACTCAACGACAAGCAAGAATAAGGGCAAACAACAAACAACTGGAATGTGGCTAACTAACTAACCCTGCCACACTCACATCTTCAGCATCACAAGAGGGTTATGTTTCAGATATCACCAGCTCAACTAGCCCTTAGGGCTTGATGGAGGCCTATTTGCAAAGGATGCACACTGGAAACAGCTTGACTAAAATGCTTTCACTGGCTGTCCCTGTGTTTCATTCACTTGTGAAGGAAGGTTAACTGGGAAAGACCATAATCAATTGTCTGAAAAGCTGTCAAGAAATGTAAGGGACGTTGTGTGGGCACTTGGCTACTCTGTGTTGATAAAAAATGAGTTGGTGCATGAGGACAACTCAGCCTCTGTATCATTCTCATATTTGTAGCTTTATTGAAAGGGACAGAGAAACAAATATTCCAGCAAGAAACCAGAACTGTCCTACTGTAATCTTCTTAGTCTTTCTCTGCAAAATAAAGATTCAAGACAGGGTGATAACTGGTTGACAGAAGCCTTGTCAAACATTGTGAGGAATTCTGGAATACGTTTAAAGAATTTATATCACGGGGATTTTTTATGGTTTTATTTGCAAGCATGGGGTTTTTACCACTGTTATTGTTCACGTAGCACAGCTGAAAATTATGTGCATCAATCTGTGTCTGCTCAATGTGATTCTTTATGTGAGTATAGCTGGTAGACTTTGGTCTTTCCAATGTCTACATATCCAGCCACAGGCTTTGCTTCAAAGATACCGTAGAGGGAGGAGAGAAAGGGCAGCACATATTTCTGGAAGCCACTTTGAAGCTCTGGTTGCAGGACTTAGAAGAACCTCCCTTCTCCTCCTGTCCACTAATGTCAGCAACACTAATGTAATGTCAGTTGCAATTACTGGACTCATGTTACTTGAATAATTGACAGCTAGAGCTAGTCCAATTTTTAGCCAAAACATTTTCTGCAAAAATACTTCTTTCACTGAAATCTGAGTATTTTTTAGAACAGTTCAAATTCTTCTAAAATATGGGGCTTTATGTTTTGTTTGTACATATTATGTCTATCTAAATTATTTCTTGATGACATAAGTGTGTAGTACACACCAGTGTCTTCACAGATATATCATATGAAGGATGAGATAATCAGCCCATTCTACTCCCACTAACATAATAATAATAATAATAATGTTCCTTTTAAAATAATTAATGGCAATGGCTACTTGATAGTGACACACAGCTTCTGTACAGCAAATATACTCATTTACATGATTGAAATAAATTAGAATTAGAGGTTTATATAAATATGAGAATCTAGACCTTAATCTATTGATTGGAAATTAGCTTGGTGCTGCTCAATATTTCTTAACAATTTTTTAAATGTTCCTATAGCACCAAATGGAAACAATCAAACAGATTATCACTGACACAGCATATTTTAGCTACCTGTGGACTCTGCACGATGTCAAACAACAGATATGTGGTTTTCCTTACAAGATGGTATGCTTTCTGTATGGTAGCTTTAAGTTGCACCAGGATAATACAGATGAATATGAAATTAGTATCTGCAAAACATCAGTGGAAATTTTCTTGTGCCTCATGCCAGGGAGTTAACACAGTACTTGGCTGATGATTTGTTTCTTCCCAGTCGAGAAAATTTCCCAGTGTTGAAACAAGTATTTTAATCCAATGGAATGACTGGAAGATTATTGCAACCTTTACTGGCTAACTGCTGTAAACAACTGCTATTAAAACTGATTCTACCTGAAATCAACCAGATGTGGGGACAGGACAGGATGTGCAGAGTTACTTGTGGAAGCCATTCACTGAGCAGCAAAATTACAATGGCTGGAAGCTCTTGCAAATCTGCATGTACTTATGTGAAAGGTAGCAGTCAACTTGTAAGTAAACACAGAAAAACTGTGCTTCAGATTTCCATTTAAAGAAAAACAGCAAAAAAAACCAGACTGTGGTAAAAAAAAAAACCAACCAAAAAACAACATTATAAAGTAAACCACAGCTGACTAACCAATTCTCCACAGTGCAGTGCACGCTCTGAGGCCTTAAATCATTACCAACCCTAGGAAATCGTATGGACAGTTAAGAGAAACTCTGTGCTGGTTGACACGTGTTATGTACCATAAGTTTACAAGTTCACAGCAATCTTTCAGAAGATGATGAAATTATTTCCTGAGTTTTCAGTGTTTATTTAGTACTGAAATTGTAAGGATATATTGCAAAAAAAGTAAGTCTGGCAAAGTATGTAACTTAAGTGATGAGTCCCATGCTCCTCAGCAGCTAAGTTCCAAGCAACCTCAAAGCCTTTCTGTCTGAATTTGTGTCTAGATAACATACTTGAGAGCTCCTTGAAATGTTTCATATCCTAAATACAGTCTCTTCAGCTTCAAAAAGCTTATTAGTTGTCACCAAAACAGGGATTTAGTGAGACAAAACTTAGTCACATGAAGGATTTTTATTGGGATGGAAAGAAAATTTGTGTGCAATTTGCATTGCCTTTTTTTAGTGTTTACTCTGCCCCACATTTTTACCTTTCTGGCAATGAAAAAAAAGCTAAGATCAGAATTTCCTGCAGTACCTTCTGAATGTGGAAGCCCATAGTGGTCTTTCCACATAGTTTTGAACTGAATAAAACTACTCATTATCGAGTTAGTTTGTAATCTTCAAAAGTGCTTTCTGAAGTCTCTACCAGGGAAACATCATTAAAAATTCAATACACAACTCACTCATCTCATTTGTCCCCAAGTGTGCTGTGCATCTGCTGTTCTGGATAAACGAAAGTGTTTCATTTCTTGAAAGAATGAACTTTGAAAAACACAGAACCAGTTGGCCAAAACTAGAAATATCTTGTTTGAGATTAAGGGGTAAGACCCTGCTTTTTCTTTAAGTAACTCAGCTTCAAATGATGTTGAGACTCTGCAGGGTGCATGCAATTATAAGAGGATAGTAAAACTACCATCAGGAAAATTATGTTCCTTTTCATATGCAGATTCTTATCCTTAACATGGCCTTTTAATTAGCTTGATTATAGTGGTGCTTGCTTGTTAGTGCCTTAGTGCTGTAATTTAAGAAACTGACTGTGTTTTCATTATAAATTCCTGTTTTCAAAGATTTATAAATAAAGCTGAGGAGCGACAATAAAAACAATAATAAAAAATAAATTTACTTGAAAAGTAAATGGGCAAGCAAGTGTTCAGCCATCTCCAGCAAAGCAGGGCTCCACCACGCATAACGGTTACTTGGGAAGACAAACTCCATCGCTCTGAACATCCCTCTCTTCCTTCTTCCCCCAGCTTTATGTTGCTGAGCATGACATCATATGGTGTGGGATATCCATTTGGTCAGCTGGTGTCAGCTGTCCCAGCTGTGTCCCCTCCCAACTTCTTGTGCACCCTCAGCCTTCTCACTGGTGGGGTGATGTTAGAAGCAGAAAAAGCCTTGACGTTGTACAAGCACTGCTCAGCAATAATGAAAACATCCCCGTGTTATCAACACTGTTTTCAACCCAAATCCAAAACATAGCTCCATAGTAGCTACTATGAAAAGAATTAACTCTACCCCAGCCAAAACCAGCACAAGGATTCAAGGTAGAGCTCCTCAAAGGATCAGAGGATTTCCGGAGTGGGGAGTTTGTGGGAGTGATAAATGGGACCGTTGTTGGATCTTTTTTTTTCCTCCTCCAATGAACCAGCCCTTCTGGATCCCTGTCTCTGGTATGTTTGAGTATAATATTTGTAGCCAAAATCCTCCCTTCCTCAGCTGTTCACCTACTTCTAGCTTCTGAGAGGAGCCACACAACCTCCCGCACATCAATTTCCACTCATCTTCTTGTGACTCCTTTCTGGGAAAGGAGAGTAAACAGTAACACTACCTAAGGACATTTCTATGGGAAAGGAAAGAGGAGAATCAGAGGGGAGTTCCTAAACAACAGGAGCTTCTGCTTTTCAGTTGCAAGGACAAAGATTGGTCCTTTGGCTCCTGCACCCTGTCTCAGCAACAGCCCATGGTAAGAGTTAGAGATGAGGCATCAAGACAGATCAGGTAAACCTTGTCAGTTCCAGCTCTCTACCCGCTGTGTACAGCCTTGTGCCAGCTCTGTTGATGTCAATGGAGGAGTGAAGAGGCATCTGTGTTAAATAACTGCACTATTGTAGGTTTAGATATACAAATCGGCTAGCTACTTGGTTTCCTTAAAAACTCATTTGCAATACTTTATGGACAGAGGAGAATCAGACCATGTAATTTAAGGGACCATTCAAGCTGCAAGCAAGCTGCCGGACGCTGGACAGTTGTGATGGCCTGTCCTAGAGACACAGTGGGGTTTGCCTCATCAAATCACATTTGTGTGGCATTCTAAAACTTCTTTTTAATTATTCCGGCCAAATGTATCATTTAAACTGAGATACAATACTGGGCCGAAAATACACAAAGAAAAAACAAGCCTGTTATTATCAGAAAAAGATTAATTTTCTTCTTGAGATAAAGGTGACTCTGCAAGCACTATAGCTATGCATAGGTCTAATCCAAGAATCTTGCAGTGTTCTTCAGCAAATTTCAGGTTTTTGAGATCAACTGAGGTAGCTCAGCCGACAGTGAGAATATTCACTTATGATCCTTTTAGACAGACGCTGGAGTGAAGACACAGTAGAGGAGTACTGGTATTTTAAGTTACCACTAGCAACAGATCCAAACCTCTGAGTTTTGTTTGTTTTTGCAACTGTGCAGATTAGCTTTTGCAGAATCTGGATCTGCAGCTGGATATGATACAATATTGAGACAGTGCTGGTCTGATTTTCCCTCTTTAGTAAAGAAAGTTTCAGTGGACATCTTCTGAGTGACCCCTAGCTTTGAACAAAGTGGCTACAAATTCAGATTCTAAAGACAAATAACGAAAGAAGTCCTGGATCCTGATTCACATAGGCCTGGACATGATGAAGAAGTGCTCAAAACCAGAGAAGACAGCATTTGATAGAATGGCTTTCATGTACAGCTGTCAGCTGCAGTCGCCAGAGGGCACATTCTTGTCCCTGAAAAAAATGCGGAGAGGAAAATAGACTGGTACCCTTTGGAAGCCAATTTGTACTTTAAAGATACTACATATTTCCAGGAGATACATACATAACATAGGGAATATAGCTAGCATAAACTTTTGAATATTTTATAGTAGTCGTTCTTCTAAATTGAACAAGATGCTTGTAATGTGTTGCCAAACTGGTCTTTGGGGGGGGCAAAAGCTCTTTGCCATGAGCAGTAATCACAAGGAGGCCTCCCACTGCGTAAAATCACCGTCTTCCCAACAAGACTTCTATTCTTTCTAGATTTTACCAGCAGTGTGACAGACAAACAGGCTACTAATAATTTGTTCTCCCACCCTCTCCTCCTCCTTTCAGCTATTTTAAATGGAGTGTGTAATTTCACAGTATCAGATGCTTAATACAATCTGTGCACAACAGGAAATGCATCTTCTCCCTACCTACTGGAAGACATGCTCATTTAACTGCAGATGTTGTAAGAATTAAGAAAAACAAGGGCAGAGGAAAGAAACAACAGAAGTTATGTACCAGAAAGGAAGAAAATTAATTAACTTTTAATTGATGGACAGAAATAAGCTGGTTATATGACATAAATCAAACATTTGCTCCTCCTAATATTCCACCATGGCACCCCAATTTAAAATTCAATAGCAAATAATCAGAATATACCCACAAAGCAGTTACAAAAACTACTAGCTGAGGTAAGATTGAACTAATAACTACTTTTGATAGCAAGATCTAATGAATGTGGGGGAAAGTAAAAGCTTCTGTAAGCTAATGGCATGTTTTTAACAGAAGTTTCATGGTGATGTTCGCTACCAGCATACGTACAGTCATAAGGCTGCCATGCCAATACGGGCGCAGGTAAGAAGCAGAGTGGAGAGCCCCAGGACAGAGCACTGCTCTAACCTTGCTGCATCTGCGGAGCAAGGAAGATTAGGAAGTCTGCTTTGTCCTGCGTGATCAGCAAGCAAAATGGAAAGGCCAAATCCTCAACCGAGAGATCTAGCATTTGCAAACACAAACACCATCTTTCTTGGGTGTAAGCAGATAAAGTTGCAGTTGTAACCTGCATGCTGTGTACTGGGGAGAAGGGGGAGAGAGTGGTGATGGGTTTGTTTGAATGCTTTCTCTGTATATACATGCAAAAAGCAAAGCAGAAAATTTAGAAAGGCTTTGAAATACCTGGAAGACTCTTGAAATTACTTGACATTCACAGCAGCAGAATCTGAAGTTGTACAAAAAGCCAATAATAAGAACCAACAATTTAAAATTATTCTCAGAATAAGAGCAGAGACTGGGCAGGAAAAACCTTAACAGAAATGTCCGTAAGTTTAAGTTATGCAGGATTTTTTGAAAGGGCTCAGCCACAGGGAAAAAAGCACACTGCAGCAAAATGTTTACTGCTGAGTTTACTTCAAGTAAGTAAACTATTCCAGAAACAGTTATAAAGAAAGAGGACAACATTCATCTGCCTTTTTTTTCAATAGAAAAACAGGTTTTGTTTTCATCTGGAAAAAAAACCCACTTGTATTTTAGAATCATAGAATCACAGAATCACATGGTTGGATGGGACCTATAAGATCATCTAGTCCAACCGTCTTCCCACTACCATTGCTGCCACAGCTACTAAACCATATCCTGTAGCTTCTCATCAAGCCGCCTCTTGAACACTGCCAGGGACGAAGACTCCACCACCTCCCTGGGCAGGCCATTCCAGTGCCTGACCACTCTTTCAGAGAAAAAGTTTTTCCTCAAGTCCAATCTAAACCTCCTCTGGTACAACTTGTGGCCATTTCCTCGGGTCCTGCTTGTTGCCTGGGAGAAGAGGCCAAACCCCTGCTCATCACAACCTGCCTTCAGGAAGCTATAGAGTGCAATGAGGTCTCCCCTGAGCCTCCTCTTCTTCAGACTAAACAATCCCAACTCTCTCAGCCGCTCCTCATAAGACTTGTGCTCCAGACCCCTCACCAGCTTTGTTGCCCTTCTCTGGACACGTTCCAGGGCTTCAATGTCTTTCTTGTAGTGAGGGGCCCAAAACTGAACACAATACTCAAGGTGCGGCCTCACCAGTGCCGAATACAGGGGGATGATTACCTCCCTGCTCCTGCTGGCCACACTATTTCTAATGCAGGCCAGGATGCCGTTGGCCCTCTTGGCCACCTGGGCACACTGTCGGCTCATGTTCAGCTGAGCATCAACCAACACCCCCAGGTCCCTTTCCTCTTCACAGTCCTCCAGCCACTCAGCTCCGAGCCTATAGCGCTGCATGGGGTTATTGTGGCCAAAGTGCAGGACCCGACACTTGGCCTTGTTGAACCTCATGCCATTCAGCTCAGCCCAGCGATCCAGCCTATCCAGATCCCTCTGAAGGGCCTCCCTACCCTCAGGCAGATCAACACCGCCACCCAACTTGGTGTCATCTGCAAACTTACTGAGGGTACACTCAATCGCCTCGTCTAGGTCATCAATAAAGATATTGAACAAGATGGGCCCAAGTACCGACCCCTGGGGGACACCACTTGTAACAGGCTGCCAGCTGGACTTGACTCCATTAACCACCACCCGCTGGGCACGGCTCCCTAGCCAATTCTTTATCCAAAGAAGGGTATACTTACCCAGTCCACAGGCAGCCAGTTTCCCTAGGAGAATACTGTGAGAGACCGTGTCAAAGGCCTTGCTGAAGTCCAGGTAGACATCAACAGCCTTTCCTTCATCCACCAGTCTGGTCACCCAGTCGTAAAAGGAAATGAGGTTGGTCAAGCACGACCTGCCTTTCGTGAACCCGTGCTGGCTGGGCCTGATCCCCTGGATGCCACTCATATGCCGAGTGATCTCACCCAAGATGATTTGCTCCATAACTTTCCCAGGTACTGAGGTCAGGCTGACAGGCCTGTAGTTCCCCGGATCCTCCTTACGGCCCTTCTTGTAGATGGGAGTCACATCGGCAAGCCTCCAGTTCTCCGGGACCTCCCCAGATAACCAGGACCGCTGGTAGATGGCCGAGAGCGGCTCGGCAATCACCCCCACCAACTCCCTTAGCACCCTAGGATGGAGCCCGTCCGGTCCCATGGACTTGTGGCAGTCCAGATGGAGAAGGAGCTCTCTAACTGTCTCCACCTGTACCACAGGGGGTGTACTCGGCCTGGCATCCCAGACTTCCAGATTAGGGCATAAAGTGCCCTGAGGATAACTGATCTGCCTATTAAAGGCAGAAGTAAAGAAGGCGTTGAGGACCTCAGCCTTCTCCTTATCCTCAGTGATCACATTCCCCGCTGCATCAAGTAAAGGGTGTAAATGCTCCTTATTTCTTCTCTTACCACTGATATATTTGTAACAGGATTTCTTGTTCTCTTTTACTGCAGTGGCCAATCTGAGTTCATGCTGAGCTTTTGCCTTCCTAACTTCCTCCCTGCATACCTTAGAAACTTCTTTGTAATCTCCCCAAGTAGCCTGTCCCTTCTTCCAGAGGACATAGACTCTCTTTTTCTTCCGGAGCCTCAACAATAGTTCCCGGTTCATCCACACCGGTCTTCTTCCCCTACGGCTCGCCTTACAGCATTCAGGAACAGCCTGTTCTTGTGCCTTTAAGATCTCCATCTTGAGGAGCGTCCAGGCTTCCTGGACCCCTTTACCCTTAAGGAGCGACTCCCAAGGGACCCTCACAACAAGCGTCCTGAACAAGTCAAAGACTTTCACAGACTAGACTCTGGATACAGATTTACTTGGTGGCTTTTAAGGGCGGGGCATGCTGAGAAGGCAGAAAAGTGGGGAGCTGCAAGAGCCTTTGGCACTGCCAGGTGGAGAGGTCAGCAAAGAACTGGTAAGAGCCACAGGAGGTGGCTGACTTATGGTTCAGGGTTCTGATGCCTTCCGACAGCACTGCTGAAGTCCAAAGTTGGATTAAACAAGTAAAGTTCAAAGCACTAGGTCTTATATTCAATTTTTTTCCTGTACCTGATGGTTGTCTGGCAAAGCATGTCTACAAAAGAGTCTATGAAGAGGGTAGGGCCAGAAGAGCTGCTTCTCGGCTTCCCTGGGAAGAAATAAGCTACTGGAGATTGTGGAGAGATGGTCTATGAAATACTACCTGCAAGTTCATTCTTTTAGTGTGAATATTGGCTTGTCCTGAGAAGCAAGAGTCACCTTAAATTTGGAAGGACCTTATTATTGAACTGGCATGGCACTTGAGCTATCTCCACTGATGCTTATAGTCAACTCATGGTCATGGATTTCATTAAAGGAAGACACAAAAGAGATGGACAGCATTTTTGTACTCCAGAGGCTACAGAGGCTCTGGAGGAACATTTGGTGTTAACTGCCAGCTCATAGGTGGGAGTCTGTTAAAGAGACAGCAAGAAAGACCTGAATGATCCTCTACTAACAGAGCTGAGGCCTTTACCAAGTCCATGAAGATGATCACTCCTAAATGTTGTAGTGTCTGTATCACTGCAGACCTACTGGGCCACGATGGGGCCTATTGACTATTAGATATTACTTGGCACAAAAAAAGCCATCAGGCACTTCTTAAGCTAAGAGTGAGAACTGCAACTCTTCCCAGGCTCTGAGGAGATCCACACAAGGTGAAGCAGTGGTGCAGAAAAGGGCATGTGCACGTGTGTCCGGTAACATAGAAATGTAATTGTTTTACTTAAACTTTGTACCCAGCAGTGGACAAACATCTGTCTGTGAAATAACTGATGTGCTATTCAATTACATTTTCTCTGAGAAGGGTTTAAAACACTATCCCAAATATACTTTCGGCATCATATGTAGTCTGCACATAAGTAATTATCAGGTAATTATATGTCAATGTCTTCCTTAGGAGCTAACAGAAAGCTATAATTCTTGCCCATGTTTGGGATTCTGAATATCCTGTTAAATGTTCCCTTGAAGGTCCTGGGCAGTCATACTATCACAAAAACCAAATTAAGATGCAGGAAGAGGGAATGTTATAGCATTTCATACTGAATTTGCTTTCAATACTGGTACACAATTGAGAATTTAAGAAGTGAAGCAATGGTATTTTACTCACATTTTACCCTGGAAAAACCCCTCTGCTTATTCAACAGGAAAATATGCTTTTATTACCATTTCCTCTTATTGTCTTCATTAAAGTGAACAACTGCCAGAAATACAAATAACAGTTTAAGACATTGTGTGTGATGGAGAGAAGTAAGGGATTATAAAAGAAAGCTCAGATATTACACCAACTGTGAAACATAGCCATGCACAAGAGTTAAGCCAGACATTTAATAATTGTAAATACCAGCTCAAATTAGTAAATTAGTATGTGCTTTTACAGCCCTAATCCATGAGTGATGGAGTTTACCCTACACTTCTGTTGTTTTGCGTACAGTACAAAGGAAGATATTGAATGCAGTGTTTTTAAATAAATGGTCAGTATAGACAAGGCTTGATAAGGACACAGAAAATAATACTACTAGATTTATAAAATCCAAAATATCTCAAACTCAAACCACATAAAATGGAAAGCCTATTCAAATGAGTTACTGTAATGACTTCAGTTAGGAAGATTAACTTCTGAGGAGTTGTCTGTAATGTGGGAAGGCAAACAGTGGACACAACTCCTGTAATGATATATGAATCCCAGAAATGCTGTACTCTTTCTTCTAGCTGCAGACTACCAGACCACAGAAAAAATTCTCTGCCAATATACACAGACACACCAAGTAAAAATCTTGTTTTCCACATTAGTGGATGGGTGAGTGTACCGTGCAGGGAAGGAAGAGTTGATAGCTGTTGTATAGTCTTGATCTTTGGGTCAGGTTTGTGGGAATGAAAAGATGTAAGCCCATAAGCCTATTTAGGAGTGATGGGCTGGTAGAAGAGAGGATGGAGAGAGACTTCAATTTACCTATGTTAAAATACCTGTGGGACATGTACATCAGTGGGTGTTGTGAATGGCAATGCTTGATTCATTTGCCTACAAGGGCTGTTAATAAGACACTATTCGAATTTAAGCACAGATGGGTTTATTGTGTTACCTTACCAATCTGAGATTAACTTGCCCCTGTATTAAGACACAGAATTTGTGCTGGTTATCAGAGAACTTTCAACATGGCTTCTAGGCTTGACTTCTCCATATTGTGATGGAGACAAAACTCCATTTTCCTTAGTACTTTCTACAAGTTTTTAAGGAACATTTCCTCAGTAGCTGAGAAGCCAAAATGGGTAGTAGAAATAGTCACAAGACTGAAATGCGAAGTCTGAGATTCATCCAAGAGCAATGCTAGAGAGATCACAACAAGAGCTGCAGCAGAGTTTGGGTCCACAGAAGCATGCAAAGCCTGGTGCAGAAACCTGGTGAATAAGCAGTAACTGGAGCTTCACAAGATAGGACATGAATAATGACAGACACAGCAGTGAGGTACTAAAATTTCCATCTAGGTGGTATCTTCACTTCAGATATTCTGTGTAAGGTAAGTGCTGGAGAAATAACTCTGAATAACTCCAGATGGTCCCTTCACAGGCAGGTGGCTAAGGTACTTGATGGCAGATTAAAATGAGTCTTTGGAAATGAAGTTTAAAAAATACTGGGCTAGAAAAATTGGAATAACAAGTTTGCATTGCTGTTAATTGGTTCTTGGTTTGGTTTTCAAACTAAACTTTGACTTTTTAGGAAGAAAAATAGAGCAGCAAATACAGCAAATGAGAACATAGTAGGACATGAGAAGGATACAAAAACCAGTGCTATGCTACTGCTTGAGATGGACTGCACAAAAATTAATGTGATCCTTCAAACAAGTTATTTACCGGATACAAATCAAATACAGTGTGCAGTTAGGTGACAAAAAAAATCAGAGATACAGAAAGCACTCGTCCTCTGGGAGACTGAGAGGAATAGGTTTGTTTGCCTTGCAGAGGAGATTAATTACAGTTATTGAACATAATAAATGTAAAAGAGGAAATAGATAAGGAAAGTATGTTTACCAACTCTTACAGCAAAAGAATAAAATTATATCCAGTAAAAAAAATAAAGGTAAGAAATGTAAGATCAATTACAGTGTTTCTTTCTTATAAAATAAGCCTCTGGAATCCATCACCACAATATGTGAGCTCAGTAAGATTTGGAAAGAGGAATGTTTATGGCTAATGAGAGTCTTTGCAGTCACAATAGATGCAAACCAAGGACATCATAGATAACTAGGATATTACAAATGTAGTCAATCATGATCAGCCTTTCCCTTGCCTTCCTGAATACCAGACAGTGCTCCTGGTTTTTCAAGCAAGCAGCACAGTGCAAATCACACTGTTATATTCTATGAAAGCAGGGAATCTCTGTCCTGGAGCATGTATAGAGGACGTACAAACATTAGTGCACTGGAGACTCGAAGGCACTTTGAAAGCCAAATGGGATTTTGCTAGTGAATGCTAAATGTCAGGCAACCTGTCACAGATGAGATTTGCAGCACTAGACTAAAACATAGTGATAGCAAGCAAAGTTTGGCAGGTGGCTTTCTCTCAGCCTCTCTAGTCTGTCTCTCACTTGGAAGTCAGAGACTTCTCAGTGTTATCAAGGCAGCTGGTGTTGATAAGAAGAAAATCAGACAACTACTGAAATCTCCAGGGAGCACCTGTGTTACTTAGGAAGACGCACTCAGGATTAGTCATATTTACAAAAGATAGATATAGTAATTGAAATGTATCTAGTTTGGGGAAAAAATAAGAATTATACTCTTTAGGAATAAGTTTTAAATTGGTTTAAAAAATCAGCAGGCTAGGTATTTGAATCCTCTGTGTGATGAATTTTGAACTGTGTCAAAAACATATACAAAGCATCTCAGTTGAGAAAACACAAAGTTTATTCCTAAATTTTTAGATATAGTTTATATTAAACAGATTTAAGAGAGTAGAATAGAAAGTGGAAACACTATTTCAGTACAAAGAAACAAAACAGCAGGTACTTTCTAATTTCCATTAGTGTAGTATATAAGAACCTCACAATCCATTAATAATTGTTCTTCATGAGCAATTATTAATGACATAGCAAAAGTCCGAAATGTGAACTAGTTTCATTTGATTGGCATGAGCATGAGGTTTTCATGGTCATTTAGGTATCAAAGAATCTTTAAATTCTAATACTGTTTCCATTTATCTACAAATGCAACAAATTTGATGAGGTACAATGAAAAATGTTAGAAAAAGTTTGGAAGAAAGTGAATTATTAGAAGCACCCCAGCACTCCAGGACAGGATTCATCCCTACCAGATATTCAAAGCCTACTTATAAGAAAAGAATTTAATGAAGAGTTCAAGACAACTATAACTTGGCATTATCAATAGAAATGGGTCAAGTTCAGTGCTACCAGAAACAGAGAAAAAATCTGAAATCTGGTGATTCATCCATCTCAAAATCTCTTGTGAGTATTTCTAAGGTGAATGTCAGTCTTCTTCAAAGTCTATCTAAATGATTGAGCACCATTTTGTGCCTAATTTTCTGTGTTCTTTTAAGTGGGAATCAAACACAACCAAGTGCCTGAGATCCATGAGAGTGAGGCAAAAACAACAGCAGTGTGCTAGCGGCATGGCAGGAAATTAAAGAGGAAATATTACAAAGTACAGTCACAGTTGCAAAAATGATTATAATGCTTTCTGTATATTTGTCAGCCCTGCAAAAATTAGCATTAGTTTTGTGCAGACTGATTTGCACAGATTACACATGGTAGTCACCTATGAAGTTCATGCATAGCTATGTTAGACTTGCATTGGATTCAGTGTGCATGTGCCTGCACTTCTATTCAAATTTTCTCAAAATGATGTGAACCCCAACATAAGAGAAAGGGGATTTATTTTTATAGTTGAGCACAATGAATTACTGCTGTCAGACTTGACTCTATGACTTGTTGCAGTGCAGGAAAGGATTACCTACAACGGTCTCACTGGCACAAGCAAATTCTAACCAGAGTTGTTGGTATACAGTGAAATTTTTCAGAAGAATTCTACATTTTAAAATACATTACACTGAGAACAAATCTTTGTAGAAGTGTTATTTGGTAGAAGTTTCCCCCCCCCCCCTTTTTTTTTTTTTTTGCAAGTTTAACACTTTGAGAGCAGGGACAGCTCAAAGGTTATTGTTAAGAAGGTAGGCAAGAAAATTATCTTGTTTTTCTTCATATAATAAAATGTTCAAAAAGTTAGAGAGAATCAAATTAATGTATTCTGTATTTCCATAACTCTCTGTTTACACATCTGATCACACTACCAATATACATGCATCCCTACTCCTCACAACCTGGTGTGTTTTGTCTTTGCAGTATCAGGGAGAAGATGGTGTAGACCGATCACAGAGGGGTGGCTTTTCCTGTTAGCTTAGGAGATGGAGAAGATCTTGGCAGTCTTTACCCAGGGATATGATAATATCTTGAGGGGTATGATATAAGAATATCTTGAATATCTGTGAAGAACATAGAAGGCTCTTGCCTTGTGCCTGAAATTGTTCAGCTGGTGATCTAACATCATGTTAAAAACCTTAAAGAATTAGGTACTACTGATATTTGATATTGGATACAACTGTCCTAAAAATGAACTGCTTCCCAGCAAGCCGAGAGGTATTGCTACCCACTGGCTTTTCAGTGTAAGGTGCTGTGATGGTTCTGACTACCATTGCTTCGACTTGCTGGCCCTTATGGCACAGGATGAATGACTGGTACATGCTTCACCAGCATCAGGTTTCCAGCACAGTAATGCTGTAGTTGGCCTCCTTGGGAAAGCAGGGACCCTGGGGCTGTCCATGTGAAACAGGAGTGTGAAGTGCATGTGACAACAGACATGGAAAATGGCTTAACTTTTGGAGGTGAAAAGAGACGTCCCTTGCATGTATCAAAGAGAATAAATGTCTTAGACAAAGATGGCTGCCACCAGCCCTGGCACGGGGTATCTCTCCACACTGTACTTGATTTGCAGCATATAACAGAACTGCAAGTGACCACTGGCCCAGCCTAAGTAGATAAGATCTAACAGATACAGTGGGATGAAATATTTTCAGACTTTTGCAGAGATTTCTCAGGTGTTTTTGAGAGGTCCTGGGGATGTAATATATGACAGAAATAAAATCCAGAGTGCCTCCAGTAGACTGCCCCAGGGCTGAGGCCTTTGTATACGTAGACATTGGACTCAGAAAGTTCACAATCTATCAAATGGTACAAGGAGCTGCTAACGGCTAGTTGTATGAAGTCCTCCACCAAGGGAAAGAGATACACTGCATCTGAGAAGTAACAGAGACCACAAAGTCCTTTCTGAAGAGCCTGAAGGCCAGGTAATGTGCAAATAAACAAAGCTTTGTATAAGTAGCAATCCAGGCTTATAAGGAACTGAGTTATTGCCTATGTAATTACTGAATCAGCAATGCAAAAATACGCATCCTGAAGTCTGAGACCAATTTTGCTTTTGGAAGCAGTGCCACGATCTGAGAAATGGTGATGGCCCTGAACTTGTAAAGACACAATTTGTGAGACCAAGATGGGTCTGGGATGACTTTTTTTTTTTCCTGAAAAAGGTTTTAGAGAAGAGTAGGCAAAAGTACCTGGAGAAAGACCATGTATCTTGGCACACTCTTAAATTCCCTTCCTTAGTAACAGGATATAAAAAGCAGATGAAGAAGCAGTATTTGGTCCCCTGCTGCGTTCTTCTCTGGGGGGCTCTGGTGGACAAGACTGCTTTTCAACACTGAGTATGAGTATCTCAGTGCAGAGGTGAAGCATCTGAACACAAGTTTCCTTTAACTGAATCTGGAAAGATGTATAAGGTGCTTTAAAATTGGGTAAATGCTAAGTACTTCATTTTAACTTGTTCCCCAAAACTCTGTGTTCCTCGAAAGACAGATATTCCACCGCACAGTGCAAGTCTCAGGGCTTCCTATTACTCTACAACAAGGACACATGCTGGGAAATACTGCAGAAGGAATGGGCAGTTGTATGCGTTATTTAAAACAAGAAGAAGGAGATCTGCAGACAGTGAAGAGGCAGCTGCACTGGGATTCCTTTTCTCATAGAGTGACACCTTCAAGAAAAAAATCTCCAATTTTACTGTTGTCACAGAGTAGGTGTTGACAGAAAACATCACAGCTGGAGATGGCTTGTCTGCAATCACATTGTAGCAGAAAAGTAAAACTTTTTCCCCAGTGTTTCAAAATATTTATAGCCATAAATGGAAAAAAATATTCTTAACTCCCTCACTGGGACATTGCCAGAGCTGTCTCTGCAAGCAGATAAAAAGTCCAGGACTTTTAGCGATAGTGGGTATCTTTTGTCGTTACAATATCTAGTGACATTTTAAGAGGCTGGTCTCTGCCCAAATATATGTGCTGTGTGCCACAAGAGGCTACTCACAGATACAAATAAACGTTTTCAGAAGGTGTCTCAGAATATAAGTCAAGGGCTCTGTAAAGTTTCTAAAAACCCTCTACAAGACAGTAGGATCTAATGCAAAGCTCTCTAACTCAGAAAGAGCTTTTTTTCTCCCCTGCCTCCCACCAGTCCCAGAACGCTAATGACTTTTATGTACCTGTCAGGTTTATGTGCTGTGGGCACAGCAGGACAGAGTGAGCTCTGCGGCTACTAACAAGGCTGCAATGACCCTCTTCTGGAGTGACTGAGATCGCACACGCAACATGAATACCGCTAGAAAAAGAGACAAAATTTTTTATGTCCCTGCCTTTAGCGTGTAAGAAGCCAAATATGATCCCCTCCCAAGTTTCTTTCATGAGTCTATACCCTTCTGTACTGTGGAGTTGCCATCTATTTCTGAATGATTTAAAACTATTCATTATAGTTTATGGTTTCACAGGGTCTCTTCCCTCCAGTTTCCAAAAGGTACAAGAAAATTATTTTTATGATCTCACTCTCTGCTTGGCACTTCCCTTTGTTACTTTTTCTAGGGCATCACTGAGTCCAGGCTAAAACTCATTTTGTCAGCTCTTGAAAACAAACCCAGAAACTACCCAAAATATTTTGCCACAGGCATACATTTGCATAGAAAAACATTGGCAGCAAGATTAAAAATTATTTTAAAATAAATGCCATGATTCAAAGATCATAGTAGCGATAAAATTCCTATTACAAAGTTGTGAAATTGGATACTCTAAACCTTCTGAACAAGAAGAGATGGCTTAGGTAACAGTCTGTTAGTAAGACTTTTGGTTATTGGTATTTTTAAATGTTTTGCCATGTCAAACTGTCAATGGCACCCACAATATTTTAACTGACACTGATTTCAGAAATACTGATAGCATTACTAGCACTGTCAACTTCTCCTTCTGTAGGAATTTAATTAGAAAAGTTTGTAAGGCTTATGTCTGGAAAAATCTTCACAGGAATTTTGCCTGCTGTTGATATACATAGCAGAACTTCATCCCCAGAAACTCTTAGGATTTAACTGTGTTTAGTAGAGTCACACAAGAGGGCAAACTAAGTTGCCTGGAGACCCGTAATTTAGACATTTAATGAGTCTGCAATGCTTGACTGTGCAGTCAAAATGGTCAATCAACAAGTATTTTGCATGTTTGCAAAATATGAGTATGTGTATATATGTGTGAATAAATCATTCTTTAAAATCTAGTTTAAAAGAATGTTAATAAAATTTTCTAAGTGAGTACTTAGTCAATATGATGTGCCAATATGACTGTGCAGTCTTTCTTAATTTGTCTTGTACTGTGATACATCCTCTGTTTACATAATGATATGCCTAATTTTTGATGTCCGCTGATTCACATTCCCAATCTCCCTATGAAACCCTTGTCCAATTTTCCTGCTGCCCTCCTCTCCTTGATCTTTATTCCCATCAGACCAACCATACATTGCCAAATGAATGCCAGTTCCAGTCTGGAGTTTATAAATGTTAAGGCAAGAGCAGGAGATTTCATCTGGGGGACTCAGAAAGCATAAACTTAACATTAACCTATACAATCTGAGATTTTCTTTAATCTAATAGGAGGAATAGGGGAAGAAGATAGTAAGTCTCCTCTCTGGGTATATCACATACCTCTGAGGCCACATTTTCAGAGATATTCCTTGGCATGGTAGCCCAGTTTTGTTTTTTTTTTCCATAGCATAATGTTCTTAGCAGATAGAACTCCCTTGCAAATATTTCTGCTAGTTGATTTGTCATTAATAGACTAATTATCTTGCATTGTCATAAAATTATTCATAGTGATAGTAGGCAGTAAGCATATCTGTTGGCACCTCTCTGAAGTTAGAAAAGCTTAGAAGAGAAGAAAAATAAATCTAATCCTGTCCCACTTATCTTGAAAGCTCAAGAAAACTTAAAAAGGTTATGTGCTTACCTGCTCACTCGTGAGGGTTCCTATTTACTATTATTTATACTTAGAAATGGAAATTAGGGTACATGAGAGATTTTTACAAGTATTATAATCAAGACAACTTAACAGTTTCTCAAAAGTCTGACCAAAATAAGGGGCAAAACAGAGACTGCACTTGAACCTTAAATATCATGGTTTATATTGCCAGTGTTGAATCTCAGATGTGAGTATAATGAACAGACTTGAGATGCAAATGAGTCAATTCATGAGGTACCAAAACACAACTGTCAGCCACGAGGGAAAATATATAGTAACACAAAGGAATAGAAGATAAGAAAAAGCATTCAAGACAGTATGCAAAAATGATTTGTATTTACATGGACAAGATACAGTCATGCTGACTGAAAACTCTTCAACAAACCCACATCTTATAAAAATGCCACAGAATCTCTATGTAAATTCATTCTATGGTTAGAAAAAGACTAATCTCAGGTAGTTTTAATCTAAGCAGCTCAGATCTGACAAACAGCAAAGCCATAGCAAGATGGACATCAGACAGTTGTTGGGTACCACAGTGCTTGGGCAAAGCCATGATTTCATGATCTTCAGCACAGGCTATACTACTGTTAGCACCTGAGCTGATTTGACTAGGCCTTTATGAACTACAAGCTCTCCCTGCTCAGTTGCAATATGGTAATTTTAAGCCCTGTGAGTAGCTTGTCATTTCAGTTCTTCATCTCAGTCACAAACAAACTTAAGTACCAGTTCATGTTTTGTTCCAGTATCTTTAAAAGCACAATACTGGGACATCCATTTTTATCAGTGCAGAAAGAAAAATGCCACCTACTGAGTTATGCTAAGGTTGCTTCTGCAGTCTGGTGGTTTCAATTGATATTTCCATTTCAAAAGTGAACACACACAATTCTACCTAGCTTGAAGATCGGGCAAGGTCTCAGCAAAACATTTGCTATTCCAGTAGCTGGACCTTAAATTTCAGTGAGATGAGAAATAAGCTGTAAACTTTGCAATGGTTGATCTACAACAGAGGACAACAATGGGTTATGAATCAGAGACTATTTTAATTGCTTTTGCATACATAATAAAATGCAGAAAAGCTGATTAAATGGCTTGTATAAGGCTTCATGACTGATTTCCATTCCAGAGTTGTTCAATTCCTTATTAAGGGGCATAAAAATATATACAAGTACATAGGAGATAGTTTTTTAAATTAAAAAATAAAAGCAGTATCAGAGGTCCTACAGCTGGCAGGAATCTTAAGAGTCATCCTGGATGCAAGATAAGGGAACATAAAATCTAGACAAACTCATTAATTCTGCCACAGAGACTTTTGGCAGAGGGAATCTTAGATAGTACTTAAATTCATTTCAGTTGCCTGTCATTAAGATACCCAAGCACACTGTATTCTTATGACTTCTTCTTCCATCTTTTTGATTCCTCCTGGCTATTTCCTGTTTCATCTGTTCTCTGAACTCCAGACAGGTGTATGAGCTCAATGCAATCAAAGAAGGCTAAAGATACATATCTCAACTCAGATGAGACTTTAATAGCTTTTGGCAGTTAATGGCAGTTGGTGTCTATGCCAGTTAAAAGGTACAACAAAGCAAAAATAGTCTGGATCCAGAAGAAAGAAAAGCTTCTCACAATACCTCAATGTATTATTTGAAAAAGACTCTCTGCTGGCTCTTTGGCTTCCTAGTAAGAAGTGCAGTGTTTCTGCCTGGTCCCTAGGTGAAGGTCTGGATCCATGGGTTCATCAGTTCTGAATTCATCTCCTCCTGGAAATTACTGTTTTATAATTTAAGATTATGAGAGAATAATCCTTTGCTTCAGCCTGTATTTTAATGATGACACTGTTTAATCACAGAGCCAATGTCAGAATAATATTAAATTGGAAGGAACATTCTGAGATATCTCATCATGTCTTCTGCCTCATCGTGCAAAGCTTACTTTTTACAAGTGTTATCAAACTACACTTTAAAAACATATTTCTTGTTCTGCACAACTTGTGTTAGAAGGCTGCCTTCAAATCGTACCCTAAAAATTCAAAACTTTCTTGTCATTTCCAGTCTAAAATGTATTTTTCATCAGTTTATTTCCAAATGTTGTAACATTATATTCTTTTTTTCAGGATGTTTTCCAGAGAGATGGAGACTTGTGTGCAACCAGGCTTTCTGTTTTGAATTGCTGGAGACTTTCAAGAAAACATGATGTGGGGCAGGTGGCTGTCTTGCAGACAGCAGACTCCTACTAATCCTGTTAAAAAGTCAAGAGCTTGCAAGAGGTGAGAGGCTCCTGCTACCACAGCAGAGCAGAGAAAGCTCAGCCCTTTTTCACTGTGCTTAATAGAAGCCTGTCAACATATCTGCATTAATCCTAACATACTGCTTTTTGCCCACATGACAGCAAGAAAGCGTGTAAAGTATGCATGAGAAGACTGCAAGGTACTGGTGAAAGAGTTGGGCTGTGGGAGGGAAGAGAAAGGATGCAGAGGCAGGAAGGGGTAGAAAGATTGCAGTAGGAGCCTCAGTAGATGTGCAGGTGGGAAAACTGAGGTATAGCAAGTGTGATGTTAGTGAGTACTGCAAAAAGGAAATGGAAGAAAACAAACCTACAGGAGGTAGCATTTCAGTAGCTCCTTTGCTCTTGGACAAAATATGCATCTCGAGCAGTCTCCCGAGGCTACCTAATCAATATATAGCAATCATGTCTGTCTCTAGCTTTCATTTCTCTAGATTCAATACAGAATGCTCTTGCCTTCTTTAGTAAGATAGCATGTTTATCTTTTGACCATCATGCTATATTTCTATTTATGGTACACTTCCATGAACTTTATAGTGCAGCGGGGGAGGTGGAAGCCATATGATATTGCCTACCTGGGGTGGGAGGGTGAACAGAATGAGGTCAAGCCAGGGTTACCTGCATTTGAGACATATTGTTGACATCAGTCAAAAAGCGAGAAAATAAAGGACAAGGGCTTACCCACAAACTCTCTGTATTTTTCGTTTTTACATACACCCAGTAAAGTACTTAT
The DNA here is from genome assembly GCF_036417535.1 of Chlamydotis macqueenii. Classification (NCBI taxonomy): domain Eukaryota; kingdom Metazoa; phylum Chordata; class Aves; order Otidiformes; family Otididae; genus Chlamydotis; species Chlamydotis macqueenii. The sequence goes on along the minus strand of NC_141593.1, from coordinate 21,155,701 downwards.
GGGATGTGAAATAATTCTTATGCTCAACTGAGGTCCCTGTGTCCTGGATATGTCAAAAAGTTCCCTCATAGAGCACTTCTTTGAGGTCTAATAGTCATTCCTATTTTCTGCTAATGAAGGAGAGCATATTTCCCCACTTTTTCTGCCCATCCTTCCTTTCAGTCTTCAAAGAGTTTCTTAGCAGTTTTGGCAGGAACTGGTCATGAGATGATACTAATGGGCACATCAAAAAAGTACCATAGTACCCCCTTGTCGATCTTAGTGGTATCCTCAGCAATATAGCTCTGTGCTAAAACTGTAGTCTCAATTGAGATTATTTTTTTTTGCTATTATGTCTTTACTTCTTATTCTAGGGATCTGATTTTGTTGCAGGGGTACAACAGACTTTTAAATCAAGACCTTATAGGAAATATTCAACATCAAGCATGTGAAAGTACCTGATCTGAAAAGATCAATCAATCTACCTGTCTATTTATCTATAGATATAAATTTCAGGTGATTCCTCTTAATAGATAGATGAAAGTCAGTGTAGAGTGTAGCTGAAATGAAAAGTAATACTTCTACATACAGGTCGAAGGGGGTTCCTTTTAAAGTTTTATTTCTACAGTGAAAGAGATTAGCATTAATTCAGCTTGATTTGAAAACAGAATTACGGAAGCATAAAATATCTTTCCCTACAAAGAAGACATAAAGCAAAGCTAAATTTTCATCTCAGTCCTTACTGAGGGGAGTTGCAGTTGGTTCATTACTTGTTGTTTTACGTCGCTGCGTCATCGTCAGGGAAAGAACTCCTTGCATTCCTCCTCTGCTCCAGCCTGGGGTCCCTCCCACAGGCCACTGTCCTTGAAACTGCTCCAGCGTGGGTCATCTCTTCCACGGGGTGCAGTCTCTCCAGAACAGCTGCCCCAGCGGGCCCTCCACAGGCCACAGCCTCCTTCAGGCCTCCACCTGCTCTGGCATGGGGTCCTCCATGGGCTGCAGGTGGATCTCTGCTCCTCCGTGGACCTCCATGGGCTGCAGGGGGACAACCTGCTCCACCATGGTCGTCACCACAGGCTGCAGGGGAATCTTGACCAGGAGCTACATTACTCCTCCCCCTCCTTCTTCACTGACCTTGGCATCTGTAGCTTGTCCTCACAACAGGCTGGCAGGCACCTCTCAGGATCCTTTTACATCTTATTCACTTCTCATCTCCTCTCCACTTCTTGCAACCAGGCCGGGCCGAGTTGGGCCCAGTCGGCTGCCTGGCGGGAGGCCAGAGGGTGAGGCCTGCAAGGCCCACAGGGCTCACGCCTTCCCCTCTCTGCCCCCACTCAGCTCTTCACATCTTCTCTCTCTTTTTTTTTTCCTGTTTTCCCCTTCTTAAATACGTTATTGCAGATGGGACATTCTGCTACTAATTGGCTCGGCCTTGGCCAGCAGCGGGTCTGCCCTAGGCCCGGCCGAGTCCACTGAACAAAAGGGAGCAACTTCTAGCAGTTTCCTACAGAAGCTACCACCTTAGGCACTCCCATACTAAACAAAACCAGAACAATACCATAAAACCCCTTGAAAAGGATAGGAAAGAATGAAGTCAGCCTTGGACAATGTTAGACTCAAATAGTTCACCTGTTCCAACCATTTAAAATGCACTTGTTACCTTTTACAGAGGTAACAATTAGCACAAATCATAGAACCATACAATAGTTTGGGTTGGAAGGGATTTTTAGAGATCATCAAGTCCCAGCTTCTCTATAAGGACCAGGGACATCTCCAACCAGATCAGGCTGCTCAGAGCCCTGTCCAGCCTGGCCTTGAATGTTTCCTGGGATGGGGCATCCACCACCGCTCTGGGCAACCTGCTCCAGTGTTCCACTACCCTCATTGTAAAAAGATTTTTCCTAATATCTAATCTAAATCTATATCCCTCTATTTTGAAAGCATTACCCCTTGTCCTATCACAACAGGCCTTACCGAAGAGTTTCTTCCCATCTTTCCTGTAGGGCCCTTTAGGTACTAGAAGGCTGCTATAAGGTCTTCCCGGAGCCTCCTCTTCTCCAGACTGAACAGCCCCATCTCTCTCAGCCTGTCCTTATAGCAGGACTGACATAGTCTGAATCTATCTCCTTCTATTTTAAAACCATTCCTCCTTGTCCTGTCACAACAGGCTCTGCTAAAGAGTTTCTCCCCAACATATTGCTAATTTGAACTAAATCTGGCCGTTTCACTTACTAATTCTTCTCCTGAGCTTAAAAGGCCTGGTTTAGTTTGATTACACATAAAAGACCAGTTATTCAAGGATGTTAGGCTCAGACCTGAAAACAAAGTGAAGCCTGCTAGACAGGTCCTCACTGAGACGGATAAGCACACATCTCTGGCAGTGCAACCTCTTTCCAGTCTAGCAACATAAGGACACTTAAGGGAATATGGAATGTTCCACACGGTATGATTTAACAACACAATCTCCATTACCTTTAATGAGAGTTGCACAATTAAATCTTCATGCAACATCCTAAAAATTACTCTTCCAATTTAGTGCATAAAATAATAGGTCCACTTTAAAATGTGAAATAATAGGGTAGGTGAATAACCTTTGGAAAATGCATATGCCTTAGGATGATCACACACTAAAGAAGAGGGGACAAGTTAAATATATAGTATGAATCTTGTTGAATTAGACAGTAATAGAAAAACAGCAGGTATGAAATGTTTGTAATTCTTCACTGTGAATCAGGTAAATAACTAGGTTGTCTCTATTTCAACAGCCTTTGTAAAAAGATGTCTAATTAAGACTTTAAGTATGCTTCCACCAGTTAAATACACAACACACAAACCTTAAGCCTTTTTTTTTTTTACGCACAGCCAACAAGTTTCACAGCAGAACAAAAACAAGTGAACTGTTCTTTGTCTTATTTTTTTTGCATTATGTCCTATAGAAGCGTCTTCACCAGAAGAAACATTCTGGCCTGTTCACTGAGGAACAAGTGGAGGTTATTTTGGACAAGTTGTGGAGGGGAAGTGAATTCCCATATGGAGAAAACATCATTAAGAAACTTGTGAACAGCTCTTATATACCAATTGAAAGTGAAATCTTAAAACAGCTTTTCAAGTCACTTTGGAAGCTGAAGTAGGCTGTGGATCACTAGCGATTTAGACTCAAAATAGGATATTCACCTTACCAATAAACTGCTACATTCTGTGGAAACCTTGATCTCCCAACTGTGTTTCAAGTACAAGGAGTAATCACTGCTGTAGATTGAATTTTTTAACGCTATTTAATAATATCTGTAATTATATACAAGGCTCCAGTGTTTAGCTGAGTGTATATTGACAGTTAACACCTTCCCACATATGTTGTATTTACAAGCAAGCTGTATTTTCACATGTACAACCATATCTACGTACAGCCACGAGGCTTTGCTGGTGCATTTATTCATGGCCAAAGTGCAAACTTAACATTCACAAGTATTTTCTCCTGAGGTTGTAAGTGTTTGGAGAACCACTCAAAAGACTCCGTTTGATTGCACTCAAAGGGTTGAGGTCAACAGCTCAATGTCTAAGTGGAGATCAGTGATGAATGGCATTCTGAGGGCATGGTATTGGGACTGGCCCTGTTTAACATCTTTGTTGGCAACATGGACAGTGGGATAGAGTGCACGCTCAGCAAGTTCATTGATGACACCAAGCTGTGTGGTGCAGTCAGCACGCTGGAGGGAAGGGCTGCCATCCAGAAGGACCTTGATAGGCTGGAGATGTGGGTCCGTGCAAGCCTCATGCAGTTCAGCCAGACCAACTGCAAGGTCTTGCACATGGTTCAGGGCAATCCCAGGCACAAATACAGGCTGGGTGGGGAATGGATTGAGAGCAGCCCTGAGGAGAAGGACTTGGGAGTGCTGGTGGATGAGAAGCCTAATAATGAGCCTGCAATGTGCCCTCGCAGCTCAGAAAGCCAACTGCATCCTGGGCTGCGTCATAAGAAGCATGGCCAGCAGGTCGAAGGAGGTGAGTCTCCCCCTCTACTCTGCTCTCATGAGACCCCATCTGGAGTACTGCATCCAGATCTGGAGCCCCTAACAGCAGAAGGAAGTGGAGCAGTTGGAGCAAGTCCAGAAGAGGGCCACAAATATTTTACTGGCAGACTATTACCACTCACCTATCTGGAATACTCAGTCGTATTCTCCTGCTATACTTTCCCAAACAAGTCATTGTTTGCGCCAGCATCATGTGGTGCTAGGAAAATTACTCTCTGCTCCTGATCATACGCGCACACACACCCCCATACACATACTTACCCTCCTGAAAAGTTGTGTTCTCTTGCCCACTTATGCTACGTGGAGTGAACATCAGTGCAATCTAACAGTGCAGACACTTGCACTTGAGCCAGGGTCAGAAGAGTAAGTTGTTCAGGTGAACTCTGAAGTGAAGATGCACAGTGAATTACCCGCTATGATCCTACATGGGCCATGAATGCCCCACTGTGATGATCTGACATGGCAGTTCAAATACGTTTTCTAAATAAATTGTGATTGCTTTTTTATTTCAGATAGGCTTTCTATTTCCAGTTCCATGCTGAGGTGCTCACACCACAGATTTTTGTAAAGATTTGTTTGTGAGGATGCATAAGCAAAGAAAATCCTGGCCAGTAATCCATTTTTTCCACTGAAGCCATCATTGTACTCAAATGCCTCTGAGGTGGCCACAAATCTGTTGTAAAACAGTGAATGTTATCCAATAAGTGAGACATTTATAATGATTTCCATAGAACATTTTTCTTAATCTTTTATCACATTCTCCTTAGCGAGTAATTCCCTGGGGCCATTTCCCAGCTGTAGAAAGAATATCTGCCATGTTGCATGTAGGATTATTAAAAGCATTACTTTTGTTAGACACCGGTATACTGATGTCCTAAAGGCTCCTCCTCAGCCCATCTTCCAGATGCTACATGCTCAACTCATGTACAATGTCTTTCCTTCACAGAGCAAAACCATGTTTTAGGGCTTAATTTCATGCTGACTGCTGCTTCTGCCACCTTATCTCTGATCCAGTTACCTATCTCTTTTTCAAGGTCTTTTGAAAACCTCTCAGGTTGAAGTACCAAATTGTCACTTACGTTCATGCTTCTAGTTTTGTTGAGGTAACAGGTCAGAGTGGAATTTTCTTCATATTTTCCAGGTTAGGTTAAGTAAATCTGGTGCTTAATAACATGAATAAGAGAGGTGGTGGATACCCCATCCCTGGAAACATTCAAGGCCAGGCTGGACGGGGCTCTGAGCAGCCTGATCTGGTTGGAGATGTTCCTGCTCCTTGCAGGGGGGCTGGACTAGATGACCCTTGAAGGTCCCTTCCAACCCTAACCATTCTATGATTCTCTGATGCTATGAATGGATTGACAAAAGTATGTAGAGAAAAGAGCTGTTAAGTCAGATCCCGAACAATTTTCCATTCAGACCCGTAATCTTGAATTGCAGTAACCGCTCTTATGCCTGGCTTTTGGCTTCTCCTACGGAGATATTTGCAATCATGCTAAAGTTGTGATGAACTATCTATGCCCATTAATGATTAATGGAGATGAACACTCCACTGAATCCACTCTAAATTTAGCCTGACTGAGTACTAGTAAGCTGCAAAGGGAAGTTTCCTGCTGACAAGCACTCATCTGACCAGCTGATGGTTATATAATCTTTTTTGGACTAACTTTTCTAAGTGAAATCATCTGACAATTTAGATGACAAGTAATTAGAATAAAATGTAAGAGAAATAGCCCAACGTTAATGAAAAATGTGTAAAATACTACAAACTTACTTTTCACAGAAAGTCTTTAGAAGAAATACATCATTGCCATCAAAATAAACAGCTATAAACAACAATCAGAAAAAATATTTAATAGAGTAAATGTAATTCTGGAATGAAATATATGAAAATGTCTTTTTGCATGCGGTTGTTGACAAATCTGTTGATGACAGTGCTACAGACTTTCCTCCGAAGTCAATGATAATCTGCTGGTATAGGAACGACAAAGATTATTGGCAATAATGTTTTGTTTGTAGATAAATAGGCTGCACTGAAGAAACCTACTGATAATAAAGGTTTATCCCTCACAGAAGGGAACATTTTCTACTAGCAATATTATACATTTTTGAAAAGGTCATTAGTGTAAGAGATGATTTAACAGAACATGATCTTCTCATTTTGTAAGACGTAATAAAATACCTATTATCTATATTCAGAGGACAACATTCTGCAACCAGACAGTTTTCCAGACAAGAGGACTCTATCATTATGATTTTCTATTAGAGGCAAACACTTCAGCTTCCTGACTTTCAAATTTTCAGCATATTTTCCTTCCCTGACTTCTCTGTTCATTCTTGCCAGTCATATAACTGATCTGTCTCCTTTACACTGGTGATGAAGTCTCTGTAAAGCTTGGATGCTGGATTCTGCTTCCAGAGACTGGAAAGAACTTCTAGGAAGAAGAAGAAGAAAAATCACCCCAAGATATAAAGCAGAGTAACCAGGGACCCAGAAGGAGGAACTCAACTCACCAACAAATGAAGTCATGTTTGCAGATCAAGATGCAGGGGTAAAGTAACACCTGTCAAATCTGAAGCTGATGCTGATCTTGAGAAGGAAATTAAAACAAGTAGCAAAGGTTTTGTTGCCCTCCTAAATGAAAGGGGAACAAAATGGAGGAGTGTAGCTACAGTGAGAGTGGGATGCAAGTTAAAAACAGTCTCAGTACGTTCTCAAGACAAAATATGCACTATATACCAGTTTTCAATGAATACAGCAGTCCTGTAATGACAAAGTAGGTTGGTAAATGTAAATGGATGTATGGCACTGAATTTTATCTCAGCTGAAAGGGAAGCAAAGCTTGATGATAATAATGCTTTTGAAAGCTTTGGATTTTAAAAAAAGCTGATACCTGAATCACAGGTACAGAAAAAAAGTGTTTAAAAAAAAAAAAACCTAATGACCAGAGTGTAACATTATTTGATCACAAAATAAAATAGCTATATTTTATAAGAGGCAGAGTAGGAGGGGAAGAGATCCAAGTAACTGTTACTCCATTAGCCTGATCTCAATAGTATGCGAAGCATTAGGACATACTGAGAAGAATAATGGCTAAAGATATGTAAAATAACAAAATACATATGAGATGGTGTTGTGGTTTAACCCCAGCCGGCAACTAAGCAGCACACAGCTGCTCGCTAACTCCTCCCCACGTTCAGGGCGATGGGGAGGCAAATCGAAAAACAAGTAAAATGTGTGGCTTGAGATAAAGTCAGTTTAATAGGACAGCAAAGGAAAATATATATAATATATAATATATAATAATGATAATAATAATATCAGTAATAGAATATATAAGCTGGATGATGCACAGTGCCATTGTTCACCCCTCGCTGACAGATGCCCAGCCCAATCCTGACCAGTGATTTCCCCCTCAGCTTCTATGCTGAGCATATTGTATGGAATATACCTTTGGCCAATTTGGGTCAGCTGTCTGGACTGTGCCCCCTCCGAGCTTCATGTGCACCTCCAGCCTTCTTGCTGGAAGGGCATGAGAAGCTGAAAAGTCCTTGACTTAATGTAAGCACTACTTAGCAACAGCTAAAACATCACCATATTATTATTATTCTCACACTAAATCCAAAACACAGCACTATACCAGCTGCTAGGAAGAAAATTAACTCTATCCCAGTCAAAATCAGGACAGCTAGTCAAAGGTAGACTGTGTCAGTATTGAGCTTTCATAAGAAAATGAAAGCTTTTTCACAGAAAAGCAATCTCTCTTTAAATTTCAGTAAGCATCTGATACAAAGTCACATAGAATTTTTTAGTAAAACTAGGGGAAATAGAGGTAAGAACTCAGTAAAGACTAAAGAATCTTGCTATGAAGTAAGGCAGCTTATCTTGAATTAGACTTTGGGCTGCTTTGGCTTGGCTGCTTCTTGTACTTGAGCTAACTCACACCTGGAATTTGCACACTTGCTTGCAGGCTGCACTCAGTTAAAAATACTGCCAAAGACAATGGCCTACTTGGTTTGGTAAAGCAAAAGCTAAAAGTAAACATGTAAACATGTCAAGGTAGTAAGGGTCCACAGGGAAAATAATTATTTCAACTGAAAGAAAATACTAGCAAAAAAACCCTGAGAATGAACTGGCCATGGCTGTGTATAAACTAGACAGTAGATGTTTCTAACTGAGTGAAAAGTGGCATCCTAGCCAAATCTGCCCATGACAAAATGCTACCTAATCTCAGGACAGGAGAGGAAGGCACCCTTTTGTTTTTATCTGCTACTACATATGCCAAACAGTTTGTCCCATCACCAAGTCACAGCCTTTAAATCATGCCACAACACGGTCTTTCACTCTAGTTTTTTATTGCAAGGTACATTACAGTAACACTAACATAGAATCATAGCATCATAAAAGTTTGGGTTGCAAGTGACCTTTAAAGGCCATCTAGTCCAACTCCCCTGTAAGAAGCAGGGACACCTCCAACCAGATCAGATTGCTCAGAGCCCCGTCCAACCTGGCCTTGAACATTTCCAGGGATGGGGCACCAACCACCTCTCTGGGCAACCTGTGCCAGTGTTCCACCACCATCACAGTAAAAAAATTTCTGCTTTATATCTAAAATATCACACAGTTATTTTTTCAATATGACCTTTTGTTTTGTATGGGGTGTACCATGCCAGTACTTTAATTACATTTGTACATATTCACCCCACTGCACCTGAGACGTGTGGTAGAATATTATTCCCCTGCAAGTGACCATCTGTGGATTATAAAGGCAAGCATAGTGCTGTCTTCTGCTGCATGTGATACAGGCAGTTCCCACTAACTTCTCATTAAATGATAGCAGTAAGAGTGTCACATTACAATCAAACACTTATAAACAAAGAATAATTTTCTGCCTAGCATGCAACACAAGGACATATTTTTAAATGAGAATTTCAGCATTATAATTGAATTTGCCTTTGTCCCTTGCATGCAATCATTGCAATGTTCTGCTCTCCACCATGTTTTCGTACAGAAATAATAGAAATCATGTGGAAGACTATGAGGTGGGGTAAGGACTATTTTGACATGACATTTTACCATACAAGCCTGACCAGATGTGGCTTTTGATTAAAGCTGAATTATTAACACTACAGCTGTGGCAAAATAGTGTTTGCCATAGATAGTGCCCTGTTATGGTAAGAGTGGTGAGAGTAGATAGCTACATATTGTCCTTCTCATGATAATATTATCATTCATTTACATTTTGGTCAAATTAAAATAACTAAGAGTAGTAAGTGTCTGTGTAGTTACAAACTGTCCCTTCTGTTAGTATCTTTGTCTCTCTGTAATAAGTATAACACAGGCTCTACTCACAAGTCCTTAGGGAGTGGAACCTTTTCGTCAAGTACCTGTGTTTAGGAGCTATTACTATGTTCCTGGTGAGGTTGTTCCAGTGAATGATTGTTCTTCCTGCAGAAAAAAAAAAAAGTCTTTCCTGTATCAAGATGAAAACTCCGCCAAATCCTGCAGGAAATGTCATTTTTTTAGTGGACTACAGCACAAAGAGTTGGTAAAGGAAGATGAGATGGCTCAGAGGTTTCTTTTCACAAAACAGGCATCAAGGCTTATCTAAGATATTTTGCTTTGGAGGGTGATTTTGAGTGCATAGGAGACCAGATTCCTCCTTAAGCTACGCAATACTTTCTGATTAAGGTCAAGCTCAATTTAGCAAAAAAAAAGGAACTTTTGGAACGGTTTAGCATATTTTAAATCTACAATAGGCAAAAAAGACATGAAAAATTAGAAATGGTGACATAACAAAACCTTTTAATCCCTCAAAAATTAAGGAAAAGAGGAAGAGATCTTTTCCCTGATTGCCATTAAAGTACAGCAGTGAAGTTTTTAAAAATTAGCTGTGGGGTTTTTTTTCACTTGAATGCTCTTCCCACTTAGCCACTCCAAGTACATGTTATCAGTATTGGGAACAACTGTCTTTTTTCAGAATGATCTTTTGCCTATTCCACTGTCTAAAGTAATATTTCTGATTAGCCACCTCTTGTTTTTCAGACCCTTAATCAAAGCTCTTTGCAAGTTTTTTAAAAATTAAAATTCATAGCTGCACTATAAATACGGTTTCACTGGCTTGTATTAAGAGTCTATCTTGCTTGGTTTTCTGTCTCCAACAGTTGCTCTTAAATGGATGCCCATGGGACCAGCATCAAGGGTGTTTTCCCCTAAGATTCTTTCAGCCTCCCAATTTTTCAATACAAAGAATTTTAAAGCCTATTCTGTTTTGTTTATTCAGTAACCCTTCATAGCTCTCTCTTCTAAGAACTTCTTCTGTCCTTACTTGGGCTCATATGACCTCCACAATATCCTACAGCAAGGAGACCGCCAATTTGCCACCTATTCTGTGGTCCACCACCTCCTCATGGTTAGTTCAAATCCAGCTTTGTTTGATGGCTACTATTTCTTGTTTGGGCAGAGACTAGGTGTGTTTCTTACTCTGTGCATCAGTTTCATTTATCTTTCTTGAATTTAGCCTCTCGTTTATCTACATTATTTTTTTCTTCTCACTTAATCTGTGGACCTGAATCATATTTCTCCCCAAACAATCTCAATTGTAGGATGAGGAATCCAAGTCTACTGTCTTCATTTTTTCATGGAAGCTGCCCAGTGCCTCTAACTGTTCTTCTTGTCCTTCTTTGACATTTTTCCATATGTGCCCACACTGCTTGAAACAGTAATGAACCTCAAACTTATGCAGTAGTATGGTGATTTCTGTTTTGTTTCATATGCTTTTTCATATTAATTCCTAATTTTTCATTTGTTCTTTGACTGCTGCCAGCTACTGAGCTGCTGTTTTCCTGGAGTTATCATAACCCCAAGTCCTTTCTCCTGAAATGTAAGGACACATTAGAAGGCATAATTTTGAATGTGAAGGTAAGAATGCTTTTCACCCCATAAATAAGTTCCTTTATCTACAATGGTTTTGTCACTCTATCCTGTGTCCTGTGATTTTTCAGTCTCCCTCCAGTTTTATCATCAGTGAGCTTCATCACTTTATCACTCTTTTTTTCTATATTATGTGAGTTGAACATGAAGCAACTGTGGAAAAGGTTGTGGTGGAAACAGGCAAATATTAGTATCCATTTTCACTATACCATAACTTCTTTTCTAGTTGTTCCATTTCAGAAAAAAAAAACCTCTGTTGTGCCTTTCCAGAAAGAGGTTTTAGATGGAAATCTCTCAGCTTCTTCCAGCACTGCAAAAAAATCCAGTCAGCATTTCTGCAGAGATCTTGCCCCTGCTGGGTGCCCTCAAGGAGCTCTACCAGGTGCTCCTGAGGTGCTCTGGTCATGAGGTGCTTTACAACTCTCTGAAGTGTATCTTGTCCCAGATATTTTAAAACCTCTGAAGGTTGCAACAGTAGCTTTGATTCCTTTAGTTACTCGTTCTTCAAACTCTTTTCTTCCTTCTCTGAGAGCTGGTGATCCTTTCTATTTCAACTATTAAAACTTTCTGAAGCATTGCTTCTTAATTCGCTATAACTTCTCTATGTAGGTGTTCAGCTACATTGGCATTCCTGTAAGGCTGTGAAATGGAAGTACATGATAGTTATTGCTGCAAAACATTTTTTTTTCAGCTGAAAGCGTTGCAGCTAGATCCTTCTCGTTTCTTGGCTGGAGGTGGAGGGCTGCACTCCCTCTTTTGGGCTTGTTAATTGCCAGTTCCACAAAGCAATCACACCTAGTGCCCCAAAATGTCCTCTCTGCTTCATGTCCTGGCATGAGTTTTGCCCAATACACATAGGATAACTGAAGTCTTTTAATACATTTGTACCCCTGCTCCTAAAGCCTCTCAGATCTCTCTTAGTGCATCATGGGCAATGCTATGGTGCTACCTAGCAGGCAGCAACGCTGACTCAGTACTGTATTCCTTCTATATAGGCCTGTGGTTTTAATCTCTGTAGATGCCATATTGCTTAGTAATGCTTCAATTTGTTTTGATGCTAAGGTTTGTAACATGCTGTATTGATCGATTGCTGGCATGATTTATATGATATTTTCTGTATCTTTCACACTGTCATGTTATTGTGTTGCGTTGACTGCCTTTCACCATGTTTCTGAGGCTCCTGCTATGCCAGTATCTTCACTTAAGGCCAGACATTCCAGTTCCACCACATAATTTCTTACACTGATTCAACATCAGTGTAGAAGCAATTGTGCTAATATTTTGGTTTTCTTCATAGACTTCTATGTAAATGGCAATCCTTTTTTTTTTTTAAATTCCTAATTCACTTATTTCTGTCATTGATCAATTTCCACCTCAGAGAATTTAAAAGTATTTGCAATAGTTTTAGAAAAGCAACCTGTTTTGGTTGGAATTTTCATAAATTTGAACATTCATATCTATTTTAAAACTCTTAATATTATTGCAAAGTGAGTAAGTGCTTAGTTTTACAGTTTGTTGACAGTAATAGAGATGCCTTTGTAGGAAAAAGAATAGAGAAAAAAAGAATCTGAAAAAAAAGGCCATGAAGTTGATCAAAGGGTTGGAGCACCTCTCCTATGAGGACAGGCTGAGAGAGCTGAAACTGTTCAGCCTGGAGAAGAGAAGGCTCTGGGGTTACCTTATAGCAGCCTTCCAGTACCTAATGGGGCCTTATAAGAAAGACGGGGAGAAACTGTTTATCAGGGCTTGTTTTAATAGGATGAGGGGTAATGGTTTTAAAATAGAAGGAAGTAGATTCAAACTAGACATTAGGAAAAAATTTTTTACAATGAGGTTGGTGGGGTGGTGGAACATAGCAACAGGTTGCCCAGAGAGGTTGCAGATGCCCCATCCCTGGACACATTCAAAGCCAGGCTGGATGGGGCTCTGAGCAACCTGATGTAGCTGGAGATGTCTCTGCTCCTTGCAGGGGAATTAGACTAGACGACTTTTAAAGGAGATCCCTTCCAACGCAAACCATTTTATGATTCTATGTGGTAACGTCAAAGGCCATCCTAGCTTAATGCACCCTTCCAGTGGCATTGAAGTTCAGGTTTCAGTACAATGCTTGCGTCCAAGATAAGCTGGTGAAATATTAAAATATTCCCTTCTACAGTTTTATTCCTTTAGTGGCAATATCATTGCCTTCCTTACTCTTTTACGCCCATGACACATAATGCTACTATAAATTCAAAGGGAGAAGCAACAGTACAAAGACCTCTGATAAGTTCCTGAATGACTGTAATGGGCATTTTTTCTTATCACTTGCTTTTTTTCTTCTCTGGTGTCCAACATGAACATAAATGTAGGATAAATTTGTCTGCCATACATTCAATCTTCTTTATTCACCAATATTTCTCCTTTGATGCCTTTATTTTTCCTTTGTGGTGGTAAATATAAATAGTTGTATACATCCTTTTCAGTCAGACTCTAGACAAAAGCTGATACTGAAATTCTGCAGAAACCCTCAGCTTCTTCAGTATAGTCTCCATTCTTTTTACAGAATGACTTTTTTTTTTGTTAAGGCCTTTCTTTCTTTTTTTTTTCTTTAGAATTCATTGTTGTCAAAATAAGACTCTTCTAGTGCAGTCATTTATTTTTATTTCACCCAAGGTATCACAACATTTGCTTTGCATATTAGTAGACACTGTATTTCAAGATTATCAGAAATGACTTAGAAGCTGGGTTCTAGAGATAGTGGAGGCCTTGCTGCAAAGTCACTATCTTCCTCTATTTTCTATTTGAAATGAAGACGATACATATTTACATCTGTAAATTGCGTTAGTATCTGGAGTTAATAGGCATCTTTCCTTCTCTTAAAATTTTTTGTTATTTCAACTATACTATTTCAGTTGACACAACAGAGCCCCTTATAGGAAACGTGGTAAAAGTTTTCCATCTATTGTAGTATAAGCTACATTCATAGTAAGGCTTGTCCTGATATAGCTATCAGTTAAAAGAAATATTACCCCAAACAACATACCTATACAGATGGACAGTCTGGATATAGGCCATTGCTCACAGAGTACAAAAGAAGTTATATAACATACATATGCAGTACAGAACAATTGCTTTAATAAGCTTGTCGCTGGAAACACTGGAAAAAAAGGCAGCAGAAAAATAGAATTGCTAAATCTAGGCCAAGATAGTTTCCGTTTATGGAAGGCCATAAAACCTCAGGAACATTATGTTAAAGCATTACTACTGATTTAAGTTGAAAAAAAAAGGTCATAGTTTCAAACTACTCACGTATAGTTTCAAACTTCTCATGTTACGAGATGTCATTGTCTTCCCTTACTGGAGTCACATTAAAGCAAATTAAAATGGTGAAATTAGAATGGGCTAGTCATGCTCCCGTCTTGAGCTTTATAAAACATCCACTCCCCAAGTGAATACAGCCTGGTGAATAAAGGACAGGAAGGATATGGTCTCTAAAGCAAATTTGCAAATGTGAAGATTTAGGGAGTTTCAAGGGGACAAAGCACTTTGATTTTGTCTATTTGTTTCTAATCCATATGCTGTTGACAGTCATGTCAAGAGCAGATTGCAAGTGCTCAAAGCTATAAAAAGTACTGGACAGGATTAGCTTTAAAGGGTAACAAATGCTATGGAATTGGACAGTGTCCCTTATAGCAAGTCATATTTGCTGAATTAGAGCAGAGGTTTTTACCTGTGGCAATAGATTTCTAATATATAAAGAACATTTGACTAGAAAACACCCATCCAACTCATTTTATTTTCATTTATTTCCTATCTGTAAACATTTTTGTTGCTTCATGTATGAGGAGAGAACATAGCATACGCTATTCTGCAGTGTAGATGACACTGCCCATGTTTTGTGGCCTAGAGAGCATTTCAAAGCAACACTCCACTTCACAAAAAACCCCGTATGTTCTGCTATAAAAATAAATGAGAATAGCACACACACCGACACCAACAGGAGATACTTCTAGGCATTTTATCACACTTGCATTGCAAATCTTTTCACAGGAAGAGTTACCAATTTACACATAGAGAAGATTTTTCTGAGAGAGAAGGTAATTTAAATCTCTGTTTTATAGGAGAGAAATGTATTCCATATCATTCAGACTTTTGAGGAGTTGTTCTGGTTTTGTTTAGTGAGTGGGGGCCTAAGGTGGTAGCTTCTGTAGGAAACTGCTAGAAGTTGCTCCCCTTTGTTCAGTGGACTGGGCCGGGCCTAGGGCGGACCTGCTGCTGGCCAAGGCCGAGCCAATTGGTAGCAGAATGTTCCATGATAATGCCTCTGTGATAACGTATTTAAGAAGGGGAAAACAGAAAAAAAAAGAAGAGAAGATGTGAAGCAGCTGAGTGGGGGCAGAGAGGGGGAGGCGTGAGCCCTGTGGGCCTTGCAGCCCTCACCCTCTGGCCTCCCGCCAGGCAGCCGACTGGGCCCAACTCGGCCCGGCCTGGCTGCAAGAAGTGGAGAGGAGATGAGAAGTGAATAAGATGTAAAAGGATCCTGAGAGGTGCCTGCCAGCCTGTTGTGAGGAACGGCTACAGATGCCAAGGTCAGTGAAGAAGGAGGGGGAGGAGTAATGTAGCTCCTGGCCAAGATTCCCCTGCAGCCTGTGATGACGACCATGGTGGAGCAGGTTGTCCCCCTGCAAGCCCATGGAGGTCCATGGAGGAGCAGAGATCCACTTGGAGCCTGTGGAGGACCCCATGCCAGAGCAGGTGGAGGCCTGAAGGAGGCTGTGGCCTGTGGAGGGCCCGCTGGGACAGCTGTTCTGGAGGGACTGCACCCGTGGAAGAGATGACCCACACCAGAGCAGTTTCAAGAAGGACTGTGGCGTAGGGGTGGGACCCCACGATGGAGCAGAGGAGGAATGCAAGGAGTTCTTCCCCCGACAGCGAAGTAGCGGAGTAAAACAATGTGTGATGAACTGACCACAATCCCCATTCCCTTTTCCCCCGCCCATGCCGCTCGGGAGGGGAAGGTAGTAGAGATAATGTTAAGCCCGGGAAGAGGGAGGGGTTGGGGGAGGTTATCTTGTTCCCTGTCTCATTCTCCTGCTAGTTTTAGAAATAAATGGTTTTCCCCAAGTCGAGTCTGTTTTGCCCGTAACGGTAACTTTAAGGATTTCTCCCTGTCCTTATCTCAAACCTCGAGTCGTTTTTCCTTATATCATCTCCCCCTATTCTCTCGGAGAGGAGGGGGAGCGAGAGAGAGACTGCGTAGTCTGGTCCCGATCAGGGCTGAACTACGACAGGAGTCTTGTCTACTTACAGCTTTACTTAGAAGATAAAAGGACCATGTCTGTTTAATCTTTTTTTTTTTTCCCCAGAATTTGAATAAAAGGAGTCCACTTGGACTATGTGCATCTTTTTCTACTTTTTAACTAAAAAATATCTGGTATTTGCCACAGTATACTAGGTAGTCCTTGAGGTATGCTAAATATAGGAAATATCTGTAGAACTGATGCATATATCAGCAATTGTAAATTACATGAACCTTCAACAAATGCACAGAAGCACTCTGCAGCAAAGTTTCCATTAGAAAATTCTTCTGAGCACAATAGTAATGAACACCCAGAGGACCAAAGAACAGCCATGAGCACCTATGATATGCTGCATGGCTTTGCTTACCTAAGTAATTAATATCACATTTTGCTTCATGTTAGCCTTGTAATCCACAGCATGGAAATGTCCAGGAGCAAGCAGAGTAAGTGGGAAGTGCAACTGCAAGGTGCCAGCCTTTTGCATATTGAAGCTGAAGGGCAACCAGACTTCTGCAAAAATGTAAAGGGTGGGGGAGGGCGTGTAATGGGGAGGCTGATAGTGAGTGCCTCTAGAGTGGGAAAGGACTCAAGTGGGTAGTCTGAGAGATGCAAGAAAGATGGGAGGGCTGTTAGCCAAGTTACCCACTGAGCTAATGAAAAGCTTAAGGAGAAACGAACCTCTAGAGAAAACTTTGAAAGCAGGATTTAGTTCTGAAACCTCCATGAAAATTTTACTTAAGTGGGCAGAGATTTCTTACCTTTAGGAATTGCTATAATGTCTTTGGATTTTTATATAGGAATAGGTCACTCCTCAGGGTTTAAAATCCTTGTTGAGTGAGGTAATGTTTTGCATTTTCCCCCTTTCCCTTCCCCTCCCTCCCTGCTAAATTAACCTGCTCCTGACAGCCATTGTTATTCTGCCCCAAGGAACACTTGTATGTTTTACTTGTATGTCGCACAAGCGTTCCCCAGGGGCTTTAGCTCCACAGTTCCAGTCTGGGGACAGCATCATTTCGAACAGCAGGTAGGGTGGGAGGTCACTCAATGGTGTAATTTAATTTGCTGATGAAGCTGGTTCCAGGCTGATATGTGCTGAGCAATGGCCATCTTGTTGCACTCAGTCAGAAAGGAACCTATGCCAAAGAGAAATGTGTGAGAAGTTTAGCCTTTCCACTATTTCAAGGAAAGTAACAGATAGGAATTTTTTTTTTTTTTTTGCAGTCTTCAGGCATTGGCTTAAATATAAACGAGCTACTTTGCAAGTGGTTTAATTTGAAATGTATCCAGAAGTGGCTTTTAAAATTCTAAAAACCTTTAAAACCCATGATATATTTTCACTGTATTTCTTTTTCACTGTACACATTTTAGTGCTACTGAAATAAACCCTTCTAAAAAGGCATTCAGAAGAGCATGTAGCACAAACATACAAGCTTAACTGCAGCACTTATAGGATGAACAAAGGCTGCCACTGCTAAGAAGAAATCACTTTAGATGTTTGTCTAGCTGCTGCAATGTTAAAAGATTCAAAAATTTGAGCTCCACTTTGTCATATACCCATGTCATACACATTTGGCCCTTTTAGCTGTTGTCCACTGATTGTTTTTCACTGATTTAGGTCAGGGACTTCCAGACTCATTTAGGTCAGGGACTTCCAGACTTTGACTGCTGGGCCTTGTATGAGGACTTCCACACTGTACTACCCCTAAGAAAAGTGAAGCTGCTCTTCCTCAACTCCTAGTAGTTGCCGTGCTGCCTTCTTTCGCCCACTTTTGATCCATAGCTACTACTGCCTGATGCCTCCTGCAGCCTCCCATTTGTCTCATCTTCCCAATGGCTGTTGATCCCTCTCCATCAAGTCTTATAGATTTTTTCATATTAAATTGATTTTGAATGCCATGTGTCTGTGTACCTGAGTACCAAAATATATTTCACTTTCAGTTTCAGGTAAGCACTCTTTAGAAAACTCAATTTACACTGCTTCCCTTTTGGAAATTTTCATTTTTAAGGGTAAAATTTTTGAGTAAAAGTGATGTTTTCTGATCCACAGGATAGATGACATTTTAATTGCTGCAGCAGTTGTTGAATTCCTGAGGTTTTACACGTGGTACAAGTGCAGAATATAACAATTCACACTTGGGAACTCAAAAAAGACCATCTACTCAGAGTTTGCCAAGACTACTTCACTTTCATTCCTTTTTTAGTACTGAAAGTAAATGAGTTTGGGAAACTTTGCCCAAAAGTGCTTGCATAAAGTCATAATGAAATTGAAGTAGACATACCATATGCTTCTCATTAAAAACAGTCTTAATTTTTAAGTAATTGGAGATTGAGTATGAAAGATGAATCCTGGACTTATTTGTCCCTTTGCTCATTAAGAGTTCATGGCCCCAGTGTTGACTGCTGAGTACCAGAGATTAAATACAACGGAGCTGAACACTCTCAAGAATGTAGCAACTATACCCAAGGTACCAACCTCTGCCCTGATGTACTACCACACCTCGGTAGCTCTGTTGTGACTGCCCACTACACATATTTGCCTGTGTCACCCTGTGCTACGTGGAAGACGACATACCCTTCTTTCACTCTAATTAGCTGGTTAACCAATGAGATAGCTCCTGCAGGAGACTAGATGGAAGGCAGCGTGGCATCTTAGTGACTTCCTTGTCTCCTCAAAGGCAGCCCATATTGCTCTGAAGACAAATTACTGTGTGGGCTACATTCAGTATATAGGGATATATTGCATCTTTTATATGAAAATGTACTTCAGTTTCATGACCTCATTTTGAGAATCCCTGTCTTGGTCTATAAGACGGATCAACAACTGAGAAACAAAATTAAGAGATAATAAAAGCCAGAGACAAGAAAAGCAAGAGACTAAAAAAGTCTATGCCAACCCCAAGAGGTTCAAGGCTATAATAAGCTAAATAAAGATGAGAAAAAAAGGTAGTTTTATCTAAAGCTACGCAATCCTGACTTTACTAGGGAATGTGACATGCTAGTATCCTCTAATCTTTATTTCCATGAAAGACTCATGCATTCTAGTGCAAAGCAACTCTAATGAAGTACTAATTTCATTGTACAAACACAGACGTCTAGGACCACTTGAAGTTACCAAGTGCATCTGACTGTTCTTCATGGGGCTCACAGGTATGACTGGGATATATGGGAGATTTGCATCTTCCTAGGGAGGCAATCAGAGGCTAGGCAGTATACCCTAAAGTTCCTAAAAAGCTATTACATGGAATGAGTACAACTCTCTGGATTAAGACAACCAGCAGACGTGATACAGGACCCAGACATAATACAGGACCTCAATCTCTGCCTTTTTAGAGGGGTGGATGGAGGCCAGGTGAGTCATCTAAGATATCTCAAACGCAAGAGACTTCTGTGTTCAACTGAACTGAACTGAGCCAAACATCTTCTTCACACAGCTTACATATCTGCTGGAATAGGTTTATATGGAAATGCAGATGTCATCCTCAAACTGAATCCCATCCTAAATGATGGAACTGGGGTTGGACAAGATGATCTCCAGAGGTCCCTTCTAACTGCAACCATTCTGTGAATCCAGCTGCTCAACATCACTACTTGTTTTCTCTCACTTCAAGAAGTAGATGTAGACAGTTCTCAGGAGAATTGTAAGGACAAGGGATATTTTCAAACCATGAAAACAGAATGGTATGATGTTGTGGATGAATCAGGTTTTTTACTGCAAGCCACTCAATAACAATACCTACAAGCTCCATGGTCAAGTCAAGATGTATTTTGTATATGTCCTGCAGATTGAAGTTGTAATGAACATTACATGAAGTGGAAGCATAAGAGACACAGTGAATTATACTTTTTATTGAAGTGGATGTCCATGTTTTGAACCATTTAAATGAGACATAAAGGCATTTGGATGTGCTTTTGACATTTTAAACAACTGCTATGCATACTAAGTTTTAACTCTTTCCTTGCCTGTACCAGTCAGAACATAACCTCTGAAAGACTCCTCTAGGATTGTTAAGATCATGCTACTTCCTTTTTCCTATAATTTAACCAAGGCCTTACAATCCGCAAGGATGGTATTCACAGACTCTGCTGGAATAGGGCCTGTCCAAGTGTCTGTGGTGATTTGGCTGATTTCTTTTTAATATCCACCACAAATTCCCAGAGCCATTTTGAGTCCTCTCACAACTAGCATTTTTTTTTTTATGGTTTCCACTGTAATCAATGGAGCTACTCCAGAGCTTTACTGGTGTAAAAAGTCAGAATATGCTAATTCAGAAGGGATGCAAAGGTGAGGAATACAAGGTAGGCACAGGCATACTTCTTTATTGCTAAAATCCCCACTCACAAGACACCAAAATTTTTTTAAAAAGGCAATCATTTTCATCCATGCCATCTCTTTTCATCCTATTGGGAATAAGATGAATACTAATTAGACATCTTTTCTGATGAAAAGTCCTCCCATGCCAGCAGCTTTTTTACAACACAGCTCCCTAAAAGAACACAGCTCCCTAGAAGAACACAGTTCCTGAGTCATCACGTCAAGTCACTAGCTTTCAGAAGCATCACATTATGTAAACTGATTAGATGCCAATGCCAGAAGGCAGTATAAGTACAGTGTGCAATGTTGATATACAGACTGGGGTGTTCAGTTGTTTATTAAGAAAGATAAAACAACACACTCAGCTGCATTATTGATAGATCAATTGCACTACACCAGAAAAAGTATCAATGTTACAAAGATACAAATCATACTATACAAAATAATGGTACACTAGCCCTAAAATGACCATAACAGTTACTGTATGCCGGAGAGGGAGTATTGCTTAATGGCAAACACATTATGAAATGTAGGCAAAATGGAGAGGTTCATTATTTTCAGATTGAGAGCAGATTTCATTCAAGAACAAAACAGAAAAGCTGACTGAGGACTGAGCATAAAGTGGAATAATAGTTTAAACTGAAGAAGTAGACCTACTATGGTTTCCCGAGTTCAACCTTTTTGGGTTTTAAAGAGGCCATTTTTTTTCCTTAGATCTATTCTGAAAACTAACTTATCAGCATCTCAGGGTTTCCAGCAACCTCTGTAGCAGACAGATAACCTTTCTATTTATTATTCCTCTCTTCCTTGGTCTCTGGAACCCTTGAAAGTTGAAGACGGTCTTATTTTACTAGGAATGAGTTTGGCTTCTCTGTGGTATCTCTTTGTAAGTGAACATAGCTTGTAGATGTGAGTGCTCTTCCACTCACACTGGGTAGAGTTCACTAGAAGTAACTTCACTGGAATCTGTAACTTCACTAAAATCCCACTAGCAGAAAAGTGATTTAAGAAGGGAAGTAGGCTTTATCTATAAAATTTGAAAACCTAGGCTTGAGAAATGTAGTCTGAAATTTTCCTGTCATGGTCCAGTCATAGACTGATGTAAGCACTATATTGATCTGTAGCAGCAGAGCATCTTTGGCCACAGGCAAGCCAAACTGGTGAAGAGGACTTTAAACTAAAGTTGTTGGGGAAGAGGAACCTCAATCCATTCTACTCCTACCAGTTTGATGTCAGTGCCAGCAACAGATGCCCAGAGCCTAGAGAAGGATCTCAGGTCAGCGGGAGAGCACTTGAAGTGCAGCAGAAAGGAATTCCAGCTGCTCCAGCCAGCAGGTCAGCTTCATTGGGGGCCCAACTTAAATGCCTTGATGCAAATGCATGTAGCATGGGGAATAAACAAAAGCAGCTAGAGAAATGCGCACAATGATCTTGGCCTACCTGTGCCATATTATGAGAATTAGTGATTTCTCCCCAGTCATAAGGACAGGTACAATTCTTACCCAAAATAACCTTCACAGCTGTATTAATCTTACCTAAAGGTGAACCGTGAGTAACTCCCATTGCTACTGCCACAAATTATCATGCATAACCTCCTATAATATGACCAGCTCCTTCTTCAGGACAGATGCTGTCTGATGGTCTCTTTCAGCCTCACCCTCCAAGCCAATCACTCCACCTAGATATGTCTGCTTCTACCTATGCTATGAGCAGAAGGCACAATTCTCCCTCCAGGATGAGAAAGAGGAAAATTTAGAGGAGATTTCAAGGCAAAGAAATTGCAAGGGTCCCTTGAAGAAAAAATTTATATATGACTTTCCCAGTTTGTGGTGTATTTCAGAAGGCCATAAATCTCATAACAGATCACACATCATTTCAGAGGCTGTGTATCATGACATTACATGCTCATGGTCTGATTATGGAATCATAATATCATAGAATGGTTTGTGTTGGAAGGGACCTTCAAAGGTCATCTAGTCCACCCACCCCTGCAAGCAGCAGGGACATCTCCAACTAGATCAGGTAGCTCAGAGCCTCATCCAGCCTGGCCTTGAATGTTTCCAGGGATGGGGCTTCCCCCACCTCTCTGGGCAACCCGTTCCAGTATTCTACCACCCTCAGTGTAAAAAAAAAAATTTCCTGATGTCTAGTCTGAATCTACTTCCTCCTGTTTAAAAACCATTACCCCTCATCCTATCACAATAGGCCCTGCTGAAGAGTTTCTCCCTGTCTTTCCTGCCAGCCCCTTTTAGGTACTGGAAGACCATTGTAAGATCTCCCCAGCACCTTCCTTCCTCCAGGCTCAACAGCCCCAACTCTCTCAGCCTGTCCTCACAGGAGAGGTGCTCCAGCCCTCTTATCCTCTTCACAGCCCTGCTCTGGACTTGTTCCAACAGGTCCATGTCCTTCTTGTGTTGGGAGCTCCAGAGCTATATTAGTCGCTGTAAACTCAGCAGTTTTGCTAATGGATTTTTTTCAATAGCTGACTTCTTTTTCTCATTACAAAGCTTTTAGTTTAAATACATTACCTTGTCTTCTTGGTGAAACACTAAGGCAATAACCTCTGACGAACGTGCTAGGAGCATACCCCCTCAGAAATCCGATAAATACAGTATGTACTGGTTGCAGAGAAGCTTTTGGAAAGGTCTAAAAACTTCACAAGCCTCTATTGAAACTATCTTCTTTGGTCCAATCTCCTGTGTCCAGTCCTGCAAGCATGATAGCCAAGCTGACAATGTAAGACCCGACTTATCTATTTGAAGTGAGATGACTGATCTCTGGAAAAATGAACTGACCAGGATGCAACAGATCTCAATGCTGTCATAATGAGGTATGCTAATTTTGTGGACAATCAAAGCTAAACTGCTTCTCCTGGTCATTAAAGGTTTTGCTATCTGGTACCACTGGCAGACTTCTGGTTACTCATTCTTCTAACCTTCATGAGATCATTCTGTACAAATATTTATTCACACTGAGAGTCTATGAGAGCAGACAGAGTTTGAACCATTAATTACCACCTATGTCATTGTAGTTGGCTCAACCCTAGCCTGGTCCCAGACTGTGCAAATAGATAATTGGCTGCTTCCTCAACAGTCAGCTCCTGTTGGCTTTCCTTTTGCTCCCTTACCCATATTTGCAGGGGGGACAAGTGAAGGATATACCAGTTCTATTAACATTGATGACAAACATTCTATTGATATCTAGATCATCCAGCATTGGCTCTTTCACAATCAACGTTTACTGCTATTGCTGCCAGTGACTGGTTGGCCTTTTAGCACAGGAGATAGCTGCACAAGTTGTTTTTCACAAAGCCACCAACTGACCTCTCAAAAATAAGACAAAACCCCCAAAAGCCAACTGCAGAACATGGTTGGTGAATAGGTTCATCTGAGCCTATAAGGTCTTGTGTTCACTTGGATGTCATAGCATAAACATCATCCCCAATAACCTGTATTACCAAAACTTAGTTGATAGATGCTCTAAATATTTAGGTATCCCACTGAATTTGGGTTTCATCCCATTAATATACAGACTACAAAACTGCAATTGTGAAAGACTAAAGTAAGAAAAAACAAGTGGGTCTATCTGCAAGTAGAAGCATCAGCATTATACTTCAGAGATCCCAGAAAATAGCAAATTCTCTATAAAGATGAATTCTCTGTCATTTGTACCCTTAAACAGAATTGCTTCTCTAATTTTTCCTGTCTGTCTTGTATAGCAGCCAGGGTTCCTGGGCCACTAGGAGGGTGTCTCCTACTCATATGAGGTCTTCAGGGTCCCATCTCAATCCTACTGAATATTAGAATTTGAGCAATGGAAACACACTTTCACAAAATCACTTGGTTTCACAAAATTTAATGAGCTAAAGAAGGAGATACATATTGTAAAAATTAATCAGTTGACACACTTTGCATAAACAGGGTGTCATTATTAGGCTATATTTCATAGAGCAGATGTAATAAACCAGAGGTGGAGGATAAATGCCACAATGCTGTGCATATAGTGTACTAGTAAAGGATGAGCTTTAGCTGTAGCAGTCTTCAGTGCTGTGATCTCTAACCACTAGGACTTACTGCTTGCACTGAAAGATTAAAGTCAGAACATATTTTAAATATATTCCAATAGAAATGGAATGTATTGATTTGACATGGTTTAAAATAGCATTATCACTGACAGTGGCTCTTCATCATCAGGGTAAATTTTTATTCTTGGTTTATTTTAGGTGGTTTTCGGTTGATTTCCTGTTGGTTGAGATATTTGAAATGGGTTATGATCATTTGAAATCCTGATCCATCAGTTATGTGATTCCAAAATGAGCATGTCATTAACCTGTTATTTGGGAAGTTATTTCTAGATCAGTTTGGTGCATTTAAAAGAGAAGGCCATCAGCAGTAAAACATGACATCTCTCCATAGAAATTATACAGCAGAGAAAATAGCACCGCTTATAAATCTTGTAGTAAATGTTACTCCTACACTTTTATCTGGGTGCATAATAAAAGACAGATTACGTCTGATAAATGTTAATCTTAAATAATTAATGGCTGAGGTACACAAAAACACTTGTGTCCCTTTAGAGGGGTATAGGCTTTTTAGAAAAGACAGGAAGGGGAGATGAGGAGGGGGTGTCACTCTCTACGTCAGCAACCAGCTGGAGTGTGTGGAGCTCCACCTGGGGATGGAGGAGGAGCTGACAGAGAGCTTATGGGTCAAGATTAGAGGACGGGGACGGACAGGGGACGTTACGGTGGGGGTCTGTTACAGACCGCCTGGCCAGGAGGACAGAGCAGATGAAGTGCTCTATAGGCAGATAGGAGCAGCCTCACGGTCACAGGCCCTGGTCCTCATGGGGGACTTCAACCACCCTGACATCTGTTGGAGAGACAACATGGCAGGGCACAGGCAGTCCAGGAGGTTCCTGGAATGCGTGGATGACAACTTCCTCCTGCAGGCGATAGAGGAGCCGACAAGGAGGGGTGCCATGCTTGACCTTGTGCTCACCAACAGGGAGGGGCTGGTTGGGGATGTGAAACTAAAGGACAGCCTTGGCTGCAGCGACCATGACATGGTGGAGTTCAAGATCCACGGGGCAGCAAGGAAAATACATGGCAAGCTCTCTGCCCTAGAATTCAGGAAGGCAGACTTCAGCCTCTTCAGGGACCTGATGGGCCAAGTGCCATGGGAGGCGGCCCTGGAGGGAAGAGGGGCCCAGGAAAGTCGGTCCATATTCAAGGAGCACCTCCTCCAAGCTCAGCAGAGGTGCATCCCGATGAAAAACAAGTCGGGCAAAAAGGCCAGGAGGCCGGCGTGGATAAGCAAGGAGCTCCTGGACCAACTGAAAGTGAAAAAGGAAGCCTATAGAGGGTGGAAGTGGGGACAGGTAGCCTGGGAGGACTACAAAGAGGCTGCGCGAGTGGCCAGGGATAAGGTAAGGAAGGCCAAAGCCCTGGCAGAACTGAATCTGGCCAGGGATATAAAATGTAACAAGAAGAGCTTTTATAGGTACGTAGGGGACAAAAGAAAGTCCAGGGGAAATGTAGGCCCCCTCCAGAAGGGAACTGGTGTCCTGGTTACCCAGGACATGGAGAAGGCTGAGGTTCTCAATGACTTTTTTGTCTCACTCTTCACCGACAAGAGTTCCTGTCCCACCGCCCAAGCTGTAGAAGGTGCAAGCAGGGACTGCGAGAATGAAGAACTGCCCATTGTACTCGAAGAGCAGGTTCGGGATCATCTGAGGAACCTGAAGGTGCACAAATCCATGGGACCTGATGAGATCCATCCGCGGGTCCTGAGGGAACTGGCGGATGAAGTTGCCAAGCCACTAGCTATCGTATTTGAGAAGTTGTGGCGGTCTGGTGAGGTCCTCGATGACTGGAAGAGAGGGAACATAACCCCAGTTTTTAAAAAGGGGAATAAGGAAGACCCAGGTAACTACAGGCTGGTCAGCCTCACCTCTGTGCCTGGCAAGGTCATGGAGCAGATTCTCCTGGAAACCATGCTAAGGCACATGGAGAGCAAGGAGGTGGTTGGTGACAGCCAACATGGCTTCACCAAGGGCAGATTGTGCCTGACCAATTTGGTGGCCTTCTATGACGGGGTGACGGTATCGGTGGACACAGGACGAGCAACTGACATCATCTACCTGGACTTGTGCAAAGCTTTTGACACTGTCCCGCACGACATCCTTCTCTCTAAACTAGAGAGACATGGGTTTGATGGACGGACCACTTGGTGGATAAGGAGTTGGCTGAATGGCCGCACTCAGAGAGTGGTGGTCAACGGCTCAATGTCCAAGTGGAGACCGGTCACGAGTGCCGTCCCTCAGGAGTCCGTGCTGGGCCTGGCCCTGTTCAACATCTTTGTCGGCGACATGGACAGTGGGATAGAGTGCACCCTCAGCAAGTTCGCCGACGACACCAAGTTGTGTGGTGCCGTCGACATGCTGGAAGGGAGGGATGCCATCCAGAGGGACCTTGACAGGCTGGAGAGGTGGGCCCGTGCCAACCTCATGAAGTTCAACCAGGCCAAGTGCAAGGTCCTGCACCTGGGTCATGGCAATCCCAGGCACACATACAGGCTGGGCGGGGAATGGATTGACAGCAGCCCTGAGGAGAAGGACTTGGGAGTGCTGGCGGATGAGAAGCTTAACATGAGCAGGCAGTGCGCCCTTGCAGCCCAGAAGGCCAACCGCATCCTGGGCTGCATCAGGAGAAGCGTGGCCAGCACGTCGAGGGAGGTGATTGTCCCCCTCTATTCTGCCCTGGTGAGACCCCACCTGGAGTACTGTGTCCAGTTCTGGAGCCCCCAACACAAGAAGCACATGGACCAGTTGGAGCAGGTCCAGAGGAGGGCCAGGAAGATGATAAAAGGGCTGCAGCACCTCTCTTATGAGGACAGGCTGAGAGAGTTGGGGCTGTTCAGCCTGGAGAAGAGGAGGCTCTGGGGAGACCTGATAGCGGTCTTCCAGTACCTCAAGGGGGCCTACAAGAAAGATGGGGAAAGGCTGTTTAGTAGGGCCTGTCGCAATAGGACGAAAGGTAATGGTTTTAAAATAGAGGGGGGTAGATTTAGATTAGAAATTAGGAAAAAATTTTTTACGATGCGAGTTATAGAACACTGGAACAGGTTGCCCAGAAAGGTGGTGGATGCCCCATCCCTGGAAACGTTCAAGGCCAGGCTGGATGAGGCTCTGAGCAACCTGACCTAGCCAGGGATGTCCCTGCTCCTTGCAGGGGGGTTGGACTAGATGACCTTTGAAGGTCCCTTCCAACCCTAACCGTTCTTTGATTCTATGATTCTATGATTTTCCTAGCATGAATCAGCTATAAATCTTGCTAACTTGTCATTTAAACTGGGATTATGAGTGCTTGTGTAAATGGAGTATCATGAAATGGGCTGTATTGATGAATGTTCAGTGAAAGCTTTGCAGAGGTTTATTCTTTTTGCTTACACCAAGATTTCTTCATTAATTTAACTCTGCTAACTTTCATAGAATTACTCTTTATTGGGATAAATCATGAAGCAAATTGGATGTCTGACAAGGAGAGAGACTGTGAGGAATGGGCAGGCTTGGACGCATAATCTGACTACTTGACTGCTCCAATGAAAAGGAGGAGGAAAGGAGGAGAGAAGACAAAGGCAGAGAAGCAGGAGCAGAGCTAGGAAGCAGGTTGGCTTGAATAGTTGCTCAGATTCTTGGCCTGCAGTAATGCCAACTACTTTCGGGTTAATTACGTCCCACAAACCCTTATTGTTATACCACTTGCTAACACATAGTTTCCTTGCTAACAACATGTTAGCTAGTCACTGAGCTGCGGCTATCTAGGGGAGTTTTCAGATGGTTATAGTTTCCACGTGTTGTCGTTTTGTTAGTGAGGGGGGGCCTAAGGTGGTAGGGAACTGCTAGAAGTCGCTCCCCTTTGTTCAGTGGACTCGGCCGGGCCTAGGGCGGACCCGCTGCTGGCCAAGGCCGAGCTGACTGGTAGCAGAATGTTCCGTGATAACGCCTCTGCGATAACGTATTTAAGAAGGGGAAAACAGAAAAAAAAAAGAGAGAGAAGAGAAGATGTGAAGAAGCTGAGCGGGGGCAGAGGCGCAGAGGGGGAGGCGCAGGCCTCATGGGCCTTGCAGGCCTCACCCTCTGGCCTCTCGCCAGGCAGCCGACTGGGCCTGACTCGGTCCAGCCCGGCTGCAAGAAGTGGAGAGGAGATGAGATATGAATAAGATGTAAAAAAAGATCCTGAGAGACATCTACCAGCCTGTTGTGAGGAATGGCTGCAGACGCCAAGGTCAGTTCAGAAGGAGCGGGAGGAGTAATGCGGCTCCTGGCCAAGATTCCCCTGCAGCCTGTGGTGACGACCATGGTGGAGCAGGTTGTCCCCCTGCAGCCCATGGAGGTCCACGGAGGAGCAGAGATCCACCTGCAGCCTGGGGAGGACTCCATACTGGGGGAAGTGGATGCCTGAAGGCAGCTGTGGCCCGTGGAGGGCCCGCTGGGGCAGCTGTTCTGGAGGGACTGCACCCGTGGAAGAGATGACCCACGCTGGAGCAGTTCCACAAAGGACTGTGGCGTAGGGGTGGGACCCCACAACGGAGCAGGGGAGGAATGCGAGGAGTTCTTCCCCCAACCATGAAGCAGCGGCGTGAAACAACATGTGATGAACTGACCACAACCCCCATTCCCTCTTCCCCCCTGTGCCGCTCGGGAGGGGAAGGTAGTAGAGATAATGTTAAGCTCGGGAAGGGGGAGGGGTGGAGGGAGGTTATCTTGTTCTCTGTCTCATTATCCTGCTGTTTGTAGTAACAAATGAATAGTTTTCCCCAAGTCGAGTCTGTTTTGCCCGTGACGGTAACTTTAAGGATTTCTCCCTGTCCTTATCTCAAACCTCAAGCCGTTTTTCCTTATATTTTCTCTCTCTGTTCTCTCGGAAGGTGGGGGGAGTGAGAGAGAGACTGTGTAGTCTGGTCCGATCGGGGCTGAACTACGACACCACGGTAGGTGCCAACTGCTGAAAACACCTCTGGTGTTGACCCATAATCTCTGCATTTTATATTGGATGACCTGTGCTGGATCCCTCTCTCAGCACAGCCCTTTATGATCAGAAGGGTACAGCAGACTGAACTAAGTCACTTTTGCTTTTTACCTCTGCAAACCGCTACAAACACACTCATCACAGTGGCTCCAAAGGGCAGACAATTTTTCTGACAACACAGTGCAAAATAACCCTTGAAGGATTAGGAATGCACCAACAATCTGGAGATATGTTTCCAGAAATCAGAGTTCCTGACACTAGAAACTTTGCACTGCAATTTACCTCATGTGAGACTAAGACTCATTGGTATTCTATTTATGCTTTTTTTTTTGTCTTGGAGGCATAATTCTTACACGAAAGTGTGAGCCATGAAAATCTCATTTCCAATAATCCCAGCTCTTTGAGAAGTGTTATGCCTATTTCAAATATCCCACCTAAAAAATTGTGATAACAGCAATTTCTGCCCTGTCTTGTGTTGACATGAGCTGTGAGGCTTTGTCATATAATAGTCAAAACATAAAAACCTATATAGATATATACAGTAAAAATAAGGTATTCAAAACTGAATAGAGAAAAAGCACTACATTACTATCTCCAGATTTAAATGCTATTCTTAAAGTTGTGTTCCCCATTGTGGAGGTTGCTTAAAGCTAGGGGAAGAATCTAGGTTTAACTTAAAGAAGTTAATGCAGAAAAGTCCATTTGCATCACTAAGCGTCTTTAAACACAGTGACTTTTGTTTTTCTTGTATTAAACTCATACATGTATGTGATTTGTATGCACACTATGATGTTCCTCTTTACTACATGGCAGTTAAAGTCGGTTAATTCAGTTCTAGTACAACTAAGACTGTGATTCATATAAAGTTTTCACTGTTTTCTGTGAGCCAAGAAAGTCCTACAGTCTACTTTGAGGCTTACAGTGACAATCTTGCAATTTTATTTCTTTTTTATTTCTTTCTTTCTTTTTTTTTTTTAAACAACCTATTTTAGGGAAGAATGACCTTGTGAGAACAGAAGCATTATGGAAATCTGGAAACATGACTCAAGTGAATCTTACTGGCTCAAAAATGGAAGATAAAGCAAACACACTTTATACATGTCTTCTCTACAGAATCCCATGAAGTTACAGGAATACCAGCTACAGTGCTATAAGCTTTTTCCTGTTCTGTGAGCCTTCCCCATCATGTTGACCAGACAGATCTGTCATATGATGTCCCAAATCACTACAAAGGAACTGTAGCACTGCATGTGCAGAAGGATCACACACAGGTCAAGTGACTGATATCTTTGATAGTCAAAACCTTATAGGTCTCAGCTGGAATCTCATTGCTATGGCTACATCTAACCTAGTGGACCTGAAAGCATGCCGGCTTCTTGACCCGAGCATGTACCTTCTCTCATCTGAACCACAATGAAATGAAAGCCAGGAAATCTCTCTGGGCTTTAGTTTGTTTCTTTGGAAGAAACCTGGGCATCCAACTCAGAAGGAAGCCATAATATGTTTCCAAAACATCCTGCATCAGACAGTCAGATGATGCTGGGATACACTAGTTACTGCACCATCCCTTAGGATATATGAAGATTAATCATCATTTTCTTTTTACTGTGATAGCTCATCTAGAGACCAGGGAGCAGGAGATGTGTCATTAATTGAACTGGTAATACTGTCTCCTCTAACCTCTTTCTCATTATCACAGACCTTAGAAAATTTGCTATTGTTTTGAAAAGAATACGTGGACACTTGAAAACATATAGCAATGGCCTATAACAAAGCAGACATAAAAACAAAACTTGAGGATTAAAAATCTTTTTAGCAAAAAGAAAAAGCAAATAGTTATAATAATGACAGTATTCATAACCATTCTTTGTGTGATATTTAGATTCTGAGGTCTGAGTGATTTTTCTGCCTTGTAATTTTGAGAAGATTAAAACTTCAGCACTGCAGCTGTTTTCTTCAAGAAAATCTGTGGCTGCAGAATTATAATACATATGGTAATGCTACATTAGTGCAGTATTATTCACACCACTATAGTTAAACTTGGGTCAGCACTTCCTTTTTCCACTCCTACAAGTTAGGATTTATCCATGCACTTTCCTTTTAGCTGACTTGGAACATGGTGCCTCAGCCTTACAGCTATGTTTACTTCTTTTTTTTTCTCCCCTCAACCTATTTGAAGAAGCTTTACTCAAAAGCTCTTAATCTTATGGCTAATATCTAAGTGTTACTATCTCTTACTTCAAATTACTTCAATTCTTTCCTGGTTTGTAGCATTAGAGTCAATACACTACTGGAAAAAAAGGTGTTGTGTAAGAACTTCTCCACTTAAGTTAACTCTCCATTGGCTTAGCTGTCCCTGCAAATGTACCTTGTTAATAGCCAAAGTGCTGATGGAAGGTAAGGCACTCTGTTTTTTCTCTTAATTATCGTTATTCTATTTAGCAACCTACAAATCTAAACCCCTTTGAACAAGGGAAATGCAAATACTCAATTATGGAATCCTTTCATTCAAATTTATCCATGGGACTCTGTCTTACTTCATGAGATTTATGAAATTTCAGAGAGTGGAATCATAAGACAATGTTTATAAAAATCCTCTTCTTCAAACACTTCCAGCTTAACTTAGTAAAATCAGAGTCCTATTTGTTTAAATAGCACTCCTCAGTTTCATAGCTTACTACTTTTGAACTCACTGACTTGTTTTTCTGTGACAAACAGTAGTTGATACTTTCCTAAGCATCAGCTCAGGAATCAGCAAGGGGAGCTAGAGAAAGATGATTAGTGCATGATGGAAAGAAGAAAACATGCCCTTCACAAGCTAAGGTCTATTTGGGCCTCATAGTCATCGTCTATGCTTCCTTCTCTGTAGCAAATTTCTGTTCTCTCTTTATTACTCCTAGCTGGAATAACTTTAAGAACGTGGTTCAGAAATGCACTATATCCCAATGACCCCAAAGTATGCACTACTGTTGGGGCTAATAGAGAAGTACCTTGGACCTGGAATGTGAACACTCTTCTGTAATGGTTTTCTCTGAGAATTGTAATTAATTTGACCTCCTCCTTTGAATTTGAGTAAATTTAGTTTAGCTAGAAAAAAAAAGCCATCCGTTCTGATCTTTTTGCTGTAGTGTCTAGACTGTATTCCCTTCTCTTTTCCTTCAAGTTGCAGAACTGGAAGGACTTTTCTAAATAACCTAGATTGCAAGTATGGTGGCTCATACAGTGAGTTTACAGTAATTAATTAACTCCTAGTTGTATTAATGGCCATTTTCCTTTGGGCAATCTACATCCTGCAGGCTATGAGCCTCCTCTGCTTACCTTTACTTGTGCCAGGTAGTTACAAAATCAGCCCAAAATCATCCAGCAACATAAATGTTGCACATAGAGTAGTATAGGGAGATTCATTTCTACCTATTAAAAGCACTGCGTACATACCACGGCCAAACAGAGAGACTTAGATTTCTGTGGTTTTGATGAAATGTCTTGTTTTAAAATCCCATTTTACCTAATGAGGAAAGATACTTTAGTCTCAGATATCTTAGCATATATTATTTTTCTAGTTAAAATAAATGAACTCTCTCTCCTGCCCTGTCCCCTAAGACTAAAGACTGTTGGTGATGTTTTCACTTTGCAATCTGCAGTCACTCTTCAGAAGAAATCCCATTGTTCCTAAAGCCCAGTTGCATCTGACAATTGGTGCAGCTATTACATAAATGGTGAGAGAAACCAGCGCAGAGTGTAATAGCTGCAGAGCAGCAGAGCTGGGAGAACTTGGCAAAGAAAACTACTTGCTGAGTAAGTATTCTTTGATGCTTTATTTTTCTGAGGGAAGGAACTCTGTTTTGTTTTTTTTTTTTTTACCAACTTCAGAGACTTCCTATCACTTTTATGCTTCCTCTGACTGGCAGCAACTCCCATCAGCATTGTCCAGGCATTAGCTGGGGAATTTCTTGAGTAAAGCTTTAATTGTGTCCAGTGCCAAGGATGTTATGAATAAACATTTTGCTTTTGATTCATGTAAGATATAGAAAAACTCTGTATATGTGTCTCTGTGTGCATATAATCCATAACATTTCCAATGGTCCCTTTGCACTCTTTTTCTCACCTCCTTTTCAGCTTGTTCAGATTTCTTTTTCCAAGCCTGACATCTGCAAAGTCACTAACATAGTTGAAAAATTGCTATATCATATACTGTAAGATTGAATTCTGCATGGTATGTAGTGGGATTTTCTTTATGCTCAATAGAGGGGTTTAATTTTACACCCACACTGCACAGTTGTAAAGACTATAGCAAGTCCAAGGCAGAGGCTTTCAGTACCTATTCTTCTTTCCCTTTATCTTGAACACTAAATTGTCAACCAACACGCCTGTCACCACATGAATTACTGTGATCTGTTGTCTTGCTTCCTCCACCCAGTTTTTCTCACTGTCTTTCTTGCTTCCAACTTTCAAGCCAGTGATGTCTTTCCTGTAAAGCTTGGCCTACAAGGGTTTACATCTAATAGAGTTCTACTCCTTTCTACATCCAATTACTTTTGTTCTTTTGAGCAGAGTAGAAGATATTTAACAGAAAGCTGAAAGGAGGCCCTACTTTGGGGCCTTAGAGGTAATGGTTAGAGCAGCTTCTGGAAGCTGATCTGGAATGCAGAGTGACTGACCCCTCAGTCCAACGATTCTCTTTCTTAGCTGACCATTTCATGAGGAAATGCTTTATGTTCTCGCCTTTGCTGGGGCCAGTTTGAAACAGATAGGAACCTCCAGTCTTGATTTGCTGTCTTGGCTGTGCATACATATGTCTTCCGATGCAATGTTCTATGCATGCAGCTGTGTTAATGGTAAAGCTTTCTAAATAGAGGATTCTGCCCAGTAATCATCTCCTGAAAACAGATTTATCTGGGATTTATGTTCACAGCTGCTGTGTGGCACATACACAGGAGATCCCTTCTATTGCTGAGAAATGCTGCACGTAGCACCCAGGGTGCAGAAACACAGATGGGATGAGCACCTGACCTGCGCGTGCTTAGCAGATGCATCCTGGCTTTCCAAACCTACGTTAGGCAGACAGCTATTCTGAGGGTGAAATGTCATCCCACCTGACAATTACCAGATGTCCAGAACTTGAGGATATAATCTTCAAAATGCATCTTGAAAATTTCAATCAAAAAAAGGACTTTTCTGAAAAAACCTATACGTAAAACAGCATTGCCAAACTGCAAAAATACTTCTAACTCAAATATTTTTACCTCATCCTAAATACTCAGGGTAATTAATGCAGGTCTAAAAGCACAGAAAACAGCATTATTTGGAAAACTCATGATATGTTCAAAAGCACGAGGCAGCAGAGAGACTATCTTCTATTTAACATGGAAAAATCTAATCACAACTATGGTAGCTGGTGTTAAAAAAATTCAGCTTCCAAGTTAGGTCAATTAACTGAACAAATTTTCTTGCCTCTGACGAAATCAGTCACTCTGAGTTTACTATTAAATCAGTCCTATCTGTTCTGATTTCATATTGAATCATCAAGTACTTACTTACTTACGTGTATTGTTTTTCTATCTCAATATCCAAAACCAAATGACATCAAGCAGACGGTGTGAAGATTAAAAAAATCCACAACAAGCAACAAAAATCCTTTAAGGAAATTATAATTTATTTCCCTTTAAACTAATATTTCTTCTCCTACTGAAGATGGTACAGGTCAGCCACTGGGTTTTACTATCAGAATGTAAATAAGCTGAATTCGCTTAATGTGTAGTTGCCAAAGGGTGCTGGTCAAAAGAGTTCATATAAAAAAGGGACAGAACCCTCCAGCTTTTTTTTTCCAGTGGTACATTTCGTTACCATGGAGGATGGTTAACTTTTAAAGAGCATCTTTTAAAACTTTCTCCCTGGCACTATTTTCTCTGCCAAGCCTACATCTACATGATGACTACCAAAAAGAAACCTCAAGATAATACAGACAACAGTAATACAAAGCCTACTGCTTCAACTTTTTGAAAGGAGAAGTTGTAAAAAGACCATAAGAGGGACACATCACAGGATTCAGTATTTGTAGATGGAAGGACAATATGACTATTGGTTACAAATGACAAATTATGAAAATATTCCTTCTTATTCCCTGACTCTTCAAATATTGATTATTCTTTGAGAGATTCAGAACTCCTCTGGATATGACCCTGAACAACACAATCTCTCTTTTAAGCTGACTCTGACTTTGAAGCTGGCCCTACTTTGAGCAGAATATTGAACAAGATGACCTCACAAAGTCCATTCCAAAGCAAGTGATTCTATAATTCCATCGTTCTACTTAATGCGGGAAAAAAACCCTTCATGCCTCACACTGCAGAACTAAGATGCACAACATCCTATGAATGTCAGCAGGTGCTTTGCAGAGTTAAAAATAATAAGACCAAACTGTCTTCTGCGCAGTAAATAAGACTTATGCGTGTTTGAATCTAATAGAAATAAGTTGACTTTATTAAGTATAGATTCTGGTTTTATTCGATATATGTGCAAAACTGACTATAATTCATCAGTTTAATCACCAGTCTGATCTTGTGCAAGGAGCAGCAGATTGTATTCCTAAACTCAGTCTTTCAAGACTGAATAAGTATACACTCAACAGATGGAATTCATTTAGTTTAGGTTTGTTTCAAAATATTCCTAACATAGCTTTTGTAGGCTTAGCTATCCATCTTACAGTCTTACGTGCTGAAGCTAAAAACAGTAGTAATTTTTAAATTTCTCTCATGTAGGAAGATGCAGTATTAATAACAGTAACTCTCAGATGATACAGATGTATTACTGTCATTTCTCAAATAAAGAACTGCCAGCAATCTTTGTAAATTTCTGTTAATTGTTTAGAATGACAGAAAGAAAATACTTGGTATTTAATTGAGAGTTGATTCTTGACAGTGCTCCCAAAGCAAAAGGCATTTGTCACTTTACTATAAAGGATATTTTTCCAAAAGGACAAAATCCTACTTTTCTCTGATGGTTCCTACAGGTGACAACTGTGCATTTTCAAAGCAGTAAGTTTTTTTGGAGAGACTTACGACTGATAGCTTTGAGATCAGATACTGACTTTTTTTCTTACCCTTCCTCTGTAAGTCAGAGTAAAGGGGTCAAGGAAGGACCTCCAAGTGTCATCAGGACCACCCTCCTACTTGGAGATCTCACAAACCTTCTAAATGCATTGAGCTCTGTACTGTTCTGTACTTTACATGTTCAGTTCTCCTGTGTGGCTTTTGTACATCGCACTGCCATTTCTCAGAAGCTGACATTTCACTTTCACAATGCAGAGCTGTCGCAGTTTATCCCTGTTCGGGATCAGACTACACAGTCTCTCTCTCATACCCCCACCCTCCGAGAGAATAGGGAGAGATAAGATATGAAAAAAAGTCTCGAGGTTTGAGATCAGGACAGGGAGAGATGCTTAAACTTACTGTTATGGGCCAAACAGACTCAACTTGGGGAAAACTATTTGTTGATTATTAAAAACAAAGCAGGATAATGAGAAAGAGAAGATAACATCCCCCTAGCTCTCCTTCTTCCCAGGCTCTACCTCCTTCCTGCCCCGAGCAGCATAGTGGCGAAGAGGGAATGGGGGTTATGGTCAGTTCATCACTTGTCACTTTACGCTGCTCCTTCCTCCTCGGGGGAGGAATTCCTCACATTCCTCCCCTGCTCCATCATGGGATCCCACCCACGAGATGCAGTCCTTTGTGATCTGCTCCGGCATGGATCGTTTTTCCATGGGGTGCAGTCCCTCCAGAATGCAAGGACAGGTCCTCCATGGGCCACAGCTGCATCTGCAGTCTTTCCTCTCACAAGAAATTCTCCACAATTGGCAGACAGATGCCTCCCAGGTTCTCTTCACATTCCTTCTCCACTTTTTGCAGCTGGGCTGGGCCAAATCAGACCCAGACGGCTGCCCGGCAGGAGGCCAGAAGGTGAGGGCTGCAAGGCCCACAAGGCTCATGCCTTCCCCTCTCTGCCCCTGCTTTAGCTTCTTCACATTGTCTTCTTTTTCTTCTTCTTTTTTTTTTTTTTTTTCCTGTTGTCCCCCTTCTTAAATACGTTATTGCAGAGGCGTTATCAGGGAACATTCTGCTACAACTGGCTCGGCCTTGGCCAGCAGCAGGTCTGCCCGAGGCCCAGCTGAGTCCACTGGACAAAGGGGAACAACTTCTAGCAGCTTCTTACAGATGCTGCCACTGTAGGCACCCCTCACTAAAAAAAAACCGGGACAAGAGCCAAAATGTGCTGAGTGAAATCATGGAGCCTCCTGTGAGTGGGAGGAGGTGGCAATGTAGTGAACTGTATTCATTAAATACTGTAGCATAAAGACTCTAGTATATACTCAAGACATGATGTGTATAGAAATATACATATATGTACATACATAAATATGTAGGTAGGTAGGTAGGTCATAATACTAAATAAGACAGGACCAGGGCAAGGGCTTGAGCACTGGCCTGTCATTTGTCCATAGCAAAGTCTCTGAGACTGCTGCAGTGCCAGCTCCCCCCTACATTGCCTACGCCCAGTCTAAGCAACAGCATGGGCCAGGGGTTTCTCCTAGCAGACAGTTTAGACGCTGCCATTTGGAGGGAACAAGGGAAAGAGCATGCAGCTGTTCAAGCCCAAGCTGTCCGTGCCATTTGGCCTCAGGACCATAAAATGGTCCCTGGCTGGTTTTACTTTGTCATACAGATGTAGCCAAGGAGACCAAATGAATGTCATAATCCTTATTCTGACACAGACTCATTCTGGGATAGTTGAGTTTGAAACCTGAAATTTCAGAGAGCCCACAGAGTTTCATCCACTATGATGAGAGAAAAATTTTTACAATGAGGGTTGTAGAGCACTGGAACAGGTTGCCCAGAGAGGTGGTGGATGCCCCATCCCTGGAAACATTCAAGGCCAGGTTGGATGAGGCTCTGAGCAACCTGATCTAGTCGGGGATGTCCCTGCTTCTTGCATGGGGGTTGGACCTTTGAAGGTCCCTTCCAACCCTAACCATTCTATGATTCTATGACAATATATAGATTTCGGTATGAAAATGTAAGAATTAAACAACTAACTGGTTTTTGTTTTGATTTTTTTTTCAGGAAATTAAAATGGCTTAGGTGCAAATTGGTTGTTTCATAAATGGACCATGGTCAACTGGAAGATGGTTAATGCTCATTCTGCTGAGTGCCTTCAGTCTTCCCTACCACCTGCCTCCCATTCCAACTTCTGGCTCTGGGCTGGACAGTTCATATGAAAATGGTCCTTTCTACTCAAGTCTCAGTTACTGAGGGTTCATCATAATTGAAACTCCAGCACTTTGGTTTCCAAAACATTCAGCATCCCCACATACATTCCTAGCAGAAGTCTCTGGGTGTGGAGCTGGGGTGCAGCTTCAGAAGGACTGTCTGTGTCAGGAGCAGTCCAGAGGAACAGAGACACATGGGTTTAGGGCTGCCAGAAACAGGCTAGCTTCTGTATAAAGAGACATAAAATAAGAGGGAAACAGACTTGTTACCAAGTATCTTCAAATGCTTTATGAAAAAAAAAGTGTAATTCCAAAGGTTTATTCCACACAGGAGACCTTAATGGATACTAAAAAGATTTTCTTTACTGACCAGTATGACCCTAATTCCCACAGGGAAGAATGACAGATAAAAAGAAGCTATTACCTCAATTTTAAATAAAGCCATCATCATCACTCTTGCCTTAGCTCTCCACTTCTATTACATGAAGCTACTTACTTGATTTAAAAAAAAAAGAAAGCAATACTCTTATTCTTTTTGTGATGAAAATCCCCATGGTTTATATACATTTAATGTCACAAAATCAGGAAATTAAACATGCCTTAATAAGAGATTTGGTTGCTGCAGAAAGCACATTCTAAATGTGAAACATTTAGAGATGTCCTTGAAGGGGTAGAAGAAATACAATGGCTAAAGTGCAGTTATTTGGTAGCTCAGGTCCAGTGAGTGACAGGCAGTACCTGCTGCTTTCAGCCTTCAGGCACCCCATTGAGTCAGAGGGACCACAATGAAAATTACTACCCAGCCTTGATGCAGTACTTAGTCCCTTTTCTGAGACTGGAGATAAGAGTCAGTGTAATCTGTCATGGAATAAGCCAGATTATTATGTTACAAACAATTCTTCCTGCTTTGTGTTTAAATGCCAAATCAATACAACTTAATGTTATACAGTAGTTAATAACTACTATCTTCTGCAACAGCACTTAATTCCCATAAAAATATTATATACTATTGCATTCAACCTCCTTTTTATTCATTCTGCTCTCCACTAAAAAATAATTGCTTTCACCATTTTGTAACACCAAATTTCTTTCACATTATGTTATCTCTAAACTGGTATTTTGAGATCACGAGGTCTGAGCTTAAAATATAGATACTTCAGTGCACAAATATATATTTACTAGAAGATAGAACCTACAACTATTGACCTATAAACTGAGGGAAGCCCACCTTTGGCTATGTGAAATAATTTTGTTGTTCCAACAGTGAATACAGAGCTGCTTGAAACTCTGATACTTCAAGTTTGTAGAACTTTATGATATTGCAAAATTTTTTATATTCTTCTTATTGATGGAACCAAATCTTCATTCTCCATGAGCCAAAGAGATGATTTTTGAAATACCAATACAGACATTTCTGAAATGCTCCTTGCCCTTCTGCCCAGTTCTTGCCGGCTGGGATGCCAGGCCCATGGCTTCACTTGCAGGGCTGCCCTGTACCCTGTTCCAGAAATGTCACACCTTGAGGCTATTTGCTCCAAAAGACTTTCTGGAAGCCAGATGCCTTGTATAGTGGGAAGGTATGGATTCATGGCCCTTGAGTAGTTTGTGTGGAGGCACTGACCTAAAAATACAAAGCATCTGAATCCCAGCAGAGGCCACAAGGCTTCTCTCTTCTCCACTGCAGGGCTCCAGGTCCAGCTTCTAGGCTTCGAATCTAGACAAGAACAGTTTCTCAGGTCTGTGAAGAGATATTAGCCAGGAAGACAAGAGAAGTCTCTCTTTCACTATGTATCTTCCTCTAATCTGTGCCTTAGCATCTGAGACCTGCAGGTCTTAGGTTTCCACAATTTCTGGTGAAAACTTGACCTACCAGGTGCTCCAGGCTTCGAAAGCTGTTGCTGAAAACTTTGAGTGTAATCTTTGCCATAGAGAATTTGGTAGCACAGATCTGCAGAATAACTGCCAATGTTCTGGACTACGCAAGACTTTGTGTAGCTGCAATTTTGGAACTAACTATTTCAATATTTCTTTTTTAATGTTGCAATTTTAAGCCCCTCCTCCTCTTTTTTTCTAAGTAGAACTTGATGACTTTTACTATCTGAGTGATGGCTGGACAAACAGAGCTTCTCGTGAGAATTTAAATTAAAAATGTCCATGGGGGCAATCTCAGCATGCAGGCAGTGTGAGGTCCCCTGTGGGCAGCACTACTTCTCTTAAGGCTGAGACTGATACCTACTCTGCCATTTCCAGGCCTTGAGATTCTTGGTTACTCTCTTCAAATTGAAGAATGGCCCAAAGCCTCCCCATTCCCTGTTCCCCATCTGACCCCAAGGCCAGGCTGTACCTTCCCTTTCCCCCAGCGCTCACCTCCTGGTATTGTCTTTCCTTCCCTGCTAACATTATAATTGGGAAGTGTGGTCTCTGTCTTGCCAGAGACCATGTGGGACCAGGCACAACCTGCACACTAGCAGGTTGCATAGTGTGGCACTTGCACCCTGTCAGTAAACAGAAGGGATGATGGGAATGATAGAATTAAAAGCTTTCCCAAAGAGTATAATTGCAGAGGACGAATCCACTTACTAAAGCACAAACATAGGTGATTGCTGTAAAATATAAAAACCTCTTCCTTTTTCCAAGTGCAAGTAGACTGCATTGGTCTCCTGCTAGACCAGCTGGCCAAAATTAAGCCATGAAAGCAAGTGTTAGT
Organism: Chlamydotis macqueenii; assembly: GCF_036417535.1. Taxonomy (NCBI): domain Eukaryota; kingdom Metazoa; phylum Chordata; class Aves; order Otidiformes; family Otididae; genus Chlamydotis; species Chlamydotis macqueenii. Next base: position 21,114,169 of record NC_141593.1, on the reverse strand, counting down.
CCAGGGATTTGTTGCACTGAGAAACTGAAGGACAGTCCCATTACGGAGAGGAGTATGCACTGGTTTAAACTGGGAGCTGAAACTGTTTTCAGACTCTTAATCCCCTGCCTGCTCACTTGGGCCAAGAATGCCTGAGGGTCTGTCTGTGCTCTTGACAGTGGCAGGGCTGCGTAGGTGGGCAGAACACTATCTCTAATCAAAGTAGCTTATCAGAAGACTAGCAAAGGGGAGACTGCAGAAGCTGCAATAACAAGGTAAGTAACTGATGTAGAGCTCGGATTTGCCTGAGAAATACCTTTTAAGAAATAGCAGATATTTCTGTGCTGTACTCAGACATCTATTCAGCGTCCTTTCACAGCCATATCAAACTCAATCATCTTTGGCATGTTATTAAGAAAGGCTCAAGCCACAAATACGTTCTGCTTTTGACTTTTCAGTTACCTGAGAAAGAGTTCCCTGCAGCAACAACAACTGTTTGTATTTTGGCTGTAAACTAAAATGAGAACACTTTCCTTTCACTGTCCAGTTCCAGAGCGCGTATTCAGACTTCAGGCTATTTGCCCACAAACGTGTTAAAAGTCTCCATTACCATGAGCTATATAAAATGTTGTCAGAGCATTCCCACCTTCCCACTCCACTAAGGACAAAATCCAAAAAGATGAAAACAAAATACCTGAAGGATACCGTTGCGACCTTAGCTGTCTTTTTTGTCTTCTCTGCCACGCCCACATCAAAAAGCTCTTTTGTTTTCCATATTTCCTTTGATTCAGAACTTCAGGAGGACAACACAGGCATTTTCAATGTCAGAGCAAGGGAGCTTGCTCTGTACCTTGACCAGAGCCAATGCGGTGCAGCCCTGGTCAGGCTATGGAAATCCCTTACATGCTCATTTTAATCTGTTAGGATTTCCTGCTACTTTCACCATTGCTTTTCCTCAGCCAAAAGGTCCTGGTGACACAATGCTTCCCAATGCTTGTGATTACTCTGGAGTGTTTGTTCCTGAATGAATTAATTCTGCTCACTCATCCTTCCTCTGGATGAATTTCTCCATGGTCTGGTGTAACACACAGTGATCTTTCTCTGCAATATTAATAAAATTTTGAACATCTGTCAGGCAGTACATCTTCTGCAGCCTCGTCTTCTGCTGGAGAAGTATGCAGAAATTACCAGATTCATACTTATTGCCCTCTGATGTAAGTGTAAAAACTTGGGGCAAAGTTGTCCTTTCCTACCAGATAAGAAAGCAATGTTTTCTCAGGTGGTGGAGAGCTCACAATGGACAGCAGATGGACTGAAATGGTTCTCGTAGCCTCTTACCTATGCATAAGGCTGCCATTACAATCCAACAGAAATATAATTCTTTTGCACAAAAACTTCAACACCTCCTTGAACACCTTCAACAAACCTTGAACACCTCATGCCACTTCCCTGACCTCTCACTGTGCTGCTGCCTCTTACTTCGCTCACCAGATTCTGGCTTCTGTGCCTTCTGGCTGTCTACAGAGGTTCTCTTCTGGCCTACACTCTTCCCTACTCAAAAGGTCTACAGGAAGACCCACCAAAACTCTAGTCCTGTTCATCAGCAGATTTTGAAAGAGTTGGACGAGCATCCAAGCAATTCATGTGCTCTTTCATACTGGCAAGTGGGATTGTTCAGTGTTCACCAAGGAGCAGAGGCCACCTTGCCTGCGGTGGAAGATGGCAGTGCAGAAGCCTGTCAGCCGGAAAACTATGACATCTGACTGCCTCGTTCAGACTCGGTGCTGGTAATGGAGCACATTTAAAGGGTGATGACAGAGTAGTGCTAAAAGAAGACACCTAGCTTATCCAGTTCAGGTTCAAGCACATTGGGAATTGATGGCATCCTGTTGCTGAATTGCAATGGCTATTGGAGAGGTGGAATCCCTCCCAGAGGGAGCTGCTGGTTGGTTGTCATGCTAGCTGCACTGGTGGTAAAAACTCAAACTCAAAACTTATGATAACTTGCCAAAACATTTTGACCACCATGTAGACAGTTTCACAATCTACTCCATAGATTTTCTTGGAATTTGAGGTCTGGAAAGTTTCCACTTCCTCACTGATATTAAAAATAATTAAATATTTTAAAAATACAGTGTTGGTGAATAGTAGTGACCTAATGAAGGTATATGTTTTTAAGCTAAATTTACACAAGTTCAGGCTAAAGTGTATAACAGAACAAGAAGTCTCTTGGTGAGATGCAAGAGGTACCAGCTTTCATTAAAGAATTGACTTCCTGTCACTTTTCACATTAAAAAGGAATTATTTTCTCACAAAGCATTTTGTTTATTTTGTTTGGCAGTGGTGCTTCAGATAAATTAATTTTCTGTGAACATCACATAAAGTTTTTGATGCATTTTCCAATAAACATTTACAAAGAGACTGAGCTACTTAACTAGAAATAATTGTCTATTACAAACACCAAGCTAGGTTCATATTAAGATAGTACATTTAAATTTTCTCCATAACTGGTAACAAGATCTGGCTTATTCATATGATTCCAGTGACTCTCTTGTGTTTCTGCAATAAGAGAGATTTATTGAACTTGTTGAAAATATGTACACTTGCAGCAAACTTATGAAGACTGATTCTTCTCTAACCCAAACTGGTATAAATCAGGAGTAATTCCACTGAAATCAATGGACTTAAAATAATTGTAGACCAGTATAAACAGCTCCTGCTTGTCAGATTTCATATTGCTTTTCCACATGAGTGACTATATGAATGGCCCTATGAAAAGCCAGTGAAGTTATTAAATTGCCCAGAGCCACAGCAACCCTATTGCTCAAATAATGCAGAACTGGAGCTATGTTATGTCCATGTCATTTACATTAGTCCAACCATGCAGTATCAGAGATACTTTATATTTTTCAAGGATTGGAAAGACATTTTTTTTTTCTGTGCAAATATAGAGACTTTAAGTTTATTTTTTAAAAAAATAGAATAAAAGATTGAATTAATTGTAGATTAATGTGTACCAAATTGTGTTTAACCTTACTTATTCCCTTATTTCAATTTCTGTACCAAGAAGCAGAAGCAATACCATCTGACACTGGAAGAGATTGTCCATGCATTGCTTCTTCAGAGGAAATTCTAGATGAAAATATAATCATGAATGCAGTTTTCTCTGGGGTTCATTTTAGTGAAATTGCTACAGGTCATCATGAAGACTTGTAATTTTTTCAGGCACTTGACTGTCTCTCATAAATGTCAATGTGTCAACATTCATTCATTGGTTACAATGAGGTGTAAAGATGATATAATGAAAATGTTGTCATGTGTCAAAATTATACAAGTCCTGAGCATGTTAATGAAGTCATCCAGTTTCTACAGGGTTGTAGAAGCCCTTATTAAAACACATTTGGGGTAAATCCAATTCAATCCTTTGAGGTCTGATCATTTGAAACTTCAGTGGGCTTGGCAACATTTCTCCAAGTGGTGTCTTTAAGACCGTTGAAGGGTATGCTTTTCAAAAAACCACAAAGATAAAGACATTTCAAAACTATTTTCACTTAATAGAATTCAACCACAGTTCCCCCTGCCCCCACTCTGGCCCTGGTTTTATGGATATAAAATGCTCCTACATTACCTAGGCATTCTGTTTACCAGATTATCTGAATCCAAGTTATTCCTGAACACCTGAATCAAGCAGCAAAGGGCTATATCCCACACTGAACACAATTGTACCATGGGTTCAAACTCTTTATAGCCTTCTAGCATCCACTCTGTCTCGCTTAGGCTGAGTTTGAAATAGCTGCTCTTCTGTCCTGATCTGATCCTCTCCATAAAAGCAGCACAGGGACAGTAGAGTAACGACTTTCACAGATGAGTACTGGTACCTGTATGTCACTGGCAGCTGACTTGCTAACTGAGCCATTGCATGTAGATGCTTTGTAGAAGTGGAGAGCTGATTGTTTTGGAGCTACCGGGTAAATAATCCTTTGGTGGCAGTGGAGTTCTGCACATTTGCTCAGTGTATAATTCCACAGGAGTCTCAGTTTGAACACATCTCCCTTGCTTCTCTGCCAGCTTTTGATGCAAAGATCTTGCAAAGATTTTAGGGACTGAGTTTTCCAGAGGGCTGTAACATAGGACTGTGACCCAAAATCCCTAAAGTATAGCTGGTTTCTGTGACTGTAAGCAAACCTCCTTTAACTCACTTGATCTGCTTTCACCCTCTCTATAAAAAGCAAAAGATGCTTGCTTTCTTTATGAAGTGCTTTAGTGTATGCTTATAGTTGTTCTATATGCTACAGCTGAGGACAAGAGTAAGAGACTAGATATCGGCCCACATCTGTGGAGTTGTTAAATCAAATTCCATCCCTATCTGATCTGATACAGACTATGCAGTTATGCATTTGGGGATTTTTTTTTTACTCCTATAAAACAAGCCAAAGATATTGTTTTCAGTCTCTGGTTCATTTCTTTCAGTTCACTGCTGGTGTTTCTCTCCCTCTCCTGTCTTCAAATTCTAGAAAAAGATATGCAGCAATATCAGATACTAGTTCTTGCCTTTGGAGTTCTCTATTTACTAGGTATTTCCTATTATATATATATTATTTAAAATATACATCTGAAAATAAAGATGTCTGGAAGCATAACCAGTGAACTGCTTCAATTGAATCAGCCCAAGTAGCTCTGACAAGCAGAGTCAAGTCTTTATAGTGGAAGTTGCCACTGATGCTGCAATCCAGCTTACTCTTGACTATGCTGGAATGATTTCAGAAAGAATAAAATGTCTGGTTCTGCTAGGAGACAGTCTCATTGCACCAGAGTTATGTTGCGGAGGCTGCCTATGGGGCTAGAAAATCCAATTGCAATCACTGGAAAGCATCCTGGGAATAGAAAGTAGTCACTCCTTATTCTATAGTGGAAAAAAAAGTGCTGTTCAGAAGGAAAGTATGTAGGACAGAATAAAAGTAGGGACCAAGTAGGAGTAGAAAGCCAGGTGAAGAATGAAAGGAATCCAAACCAGCATTGACAGAAAACAGTTTGGGAACCTTCTCAGGGCATTTCACAGACTCCTCTTATGATAACATGTTCCGTTTAAGCTGTGTTCCTGGTAGTTTCTCAGGACCTAAGTTTAAGCATTCTGTATTTTTCCCTGGAAGAAGAAAAGGAGCTTTTATACCTACAAACGGTGCCTTTTGTAACGCAGAGATGTCTAGCTGAAGCATATACTTTGCACTTCATGAGTTGGCCAGAACAATTTCCTCATCTTCCCTTTCCCCTCACCTTCCCCAGCCCTGAATTTTAGCAAAATTTCCAGACAAGTAGAAAAGCTTCCCTGGAAACTGCGTACAGTATTAATGGAGACTTCTTGTCTAGTTTCTTGAGGACTGAAGCAGGAGTCTGATATGTAAAGCATTAACTTTATTTGCTGTTACTGATAGGCTTTAAACTCTGTCAGTGTTTTTAAAAATATCTGTAATTCTAATTCTAATGCTGGAAAGAATGGTAGACCATAGTCTGTAATAATTTACTTTACAGTTGAATGATCTAAATTCTTAACTAGATTAATTTACAAATAATAAATTATGACATGCTTCCAACTTTCAGGGGGTTTCCTTTATTGATCTGAGTATTTGATTGTGTGGATGAATATAGGACACAAACCCAGCTGTTGTGTGATCATGTTTTCATAAATGTGTTCTTTAGTTGGGCATATAGCTGACCATCAACACTGGGACAGGTTTTGAATGCTGGACTTTTGGTTTTTGTTTTTGTTCAATTGGATCTAGAGCTGATGTTACAGAGGTATATAACTGTATAAGTTAACAACATAGTGTAGACTTTCTTCAGCCTGGTTACAGGCTTCAGCTTAATCTTTATTTCACTTCTCAAAGAGGAAGAAATTGCCTCTTCCACCAGAAACACAAAATCCCACAAGCTTAAATCCTAAATCTCCTTATTCTGGGCTAGCATATTGAATGCTACCCACAAGTTGTGAAGAAATTACACCCTAGGGTGGTGGTGGTCAATTTTGAGTGCAGCTTGCGGAAGTCAGAAGGCTGCTGCACAGGTCGGATCTCCAGAGTGATGTCTGGGACATGTTTCAATCTAGCTGCTAGATCTAAATGAAGCTGGTGTTACCAAGGTGACAAAGTAATAACTTGCATCTTCCAATCTTCTATTGGAAGTCTGATCTTGTTTTGCTGAATAACTATTACTTTGTGTTTACTCATGAGTCTAGGCAAAGCTTGGGATACCTGCTTGTGTCCAAATATGTGCGCTGGCTCTCCTATCTTCACTACTGCCCCACAATTTCGAGTCATATTTGTGTCTCAGTGTGCAGTGCAGGGTTCAAAAAGCAGCTTCTGTCTTCTGAGTTTCTGTAGGGTCCCTGATTAAACCCCCAGTTGCCTCCACTTTGTATCTAATCCACTAGATTACAGTATTCTGAATCCATCAAGTGCAGCTTTTGAAGTACATCAATGATGAGATCTTTCTAATATTGCTGTAGATAATTTGATTTCACAAGCTTTATAGTGTTTTCTGTGAATCAAATATGCTAATAACACATCAAATTTGTTTCTCCCTTCAGTATGAGAGCTTTCAGGCAGTTGCATCAGTGTAGTGACCAATTCAGGGAACTTTGTCTCCTTATTTCATGTAAGAGGTTAAGGGATGCTTTGCTCAGCCTGAGGACCCGAAGTGTTATAGTATGGATGTTGTTATCAGACAAATGTATAACAAGACTAAAAGGTTTTAAATGACAAAATATACCATTTTAAAATCTACCAAGGCTGTGATGGATACTGTATCTCTGAATATCTTTGCAATTACGACAGGGTATTTTGTTTTTCTCCTTAAACTGCTGTTGGACATGAAGTAGGAAGGGAAATTAGGGATATCCTATATTCTGGATTAAACTGCACAATTGACCCTTCCCAGCCTCAAAACCTTTAGCTTACATTCATCTCTCTGGTTGTAGTACTATGTTTCAAGTTCTGTTACTGTTGTTACAAGACAGAAAATTATTGATACATGTTTGGAAAATCTGATTTTTTGGAAGAATTTAGACACCCAAATCTTGTTTACAGCTACTGCAAAGCAGATAGTTATTTTACAGTTACTGTCTTAAAACTGAAAACACCTGAGACATAGTTTTCCAAATTTCTTTCCATTATGTAGGTGTTTCTGATAGCAGCTAAATTTCATGTAAGTGGATTTTTCAATGTCAGCATTGAGCTGTAAATAATATGTGTTTCAATAGCAAATCAATGATAATGTCAATGCTTTGTTCACAGTACTCTAAATTCGTGAGTGAAGAAGAAAGAAGGGAAACATTTATAAAATGACTTCACTATTTCTTGTTTGTTCTTATTAATTGGGAAGCTGCTTCAATGATACAGTCAGTTACACATGGTCCTGGTGAATTTACTTAATCTGAAAAGATCTCTTCAGGTGCCTGAGAAAGTAAAGCAGCAGTTATTTTGTACCTGCTATAATATCCTTCAATTCCATTTCAGACCGTAGGTTATATTCAACCATATATTTATTATCTGTTGAATGGCATAGACTTATTTTGTTCTGGACTTGTGTAGCAAGTTTTTCTTTATCTGTAAAAGGAAAAAAAAAATTAAATCCCCCCCCCCCAAAAAAATGTATCCTCTTTCCTTTTATGAATGGCCTCTATTCAACATTCTGCAAACACAGGCATTTATGAGACATAATTCGTCTGTTATGTCTTATCGTGAAAGGCACTGATGCAATTTTCAAAAGTCCTAATCAATGATTTGCTCCTGTTCCACGGACCATTCCATGGGCTCCAAACACCAGGTGTGAACATAAGAATCTGTTCAATTTTGCTTTATCATATTCTTTCGGCTTTTTTTTTCCCTGTTCCAATGATCAGCTTTTGCTCAATCTAGAAGAAGTTCAGCCTCTCCTGGGTATGAAAGGGAAATGGAAACAAGTATAGTTTATGCCTAAGTTGAAATTTCTGTGCAATGGAAGGGTTTAAAACCTTCATCTTTCATCCCATTCCTCCAAGGGTTCCCATGTTTAAGTCAACTCTCAAGCAAAGGAAGTTGCTTTCCCTATCGCAGTGGTTCTGCTGGTCCAAAGAAAGGGTGGCAGGGATGGACTGTGACTAAATGTCAGCCTCCACACAGGGTTTATTTGCAGAGTTGCTGTAACTACTATCTCACTCCTCCCTCACCAAAACCACCCAGGTGAATGTTAATATACAGATAATAACTAACTTTCAGATTTGACACATTGGAGAAGATCAACTATAAACTTATAAAAGCTCAATATCTTTTACGGAATTGTTCTTTTTACATCTATGACAAAACCATTTCCTGTTTCAGATTTCTGGCAGAGAATACCACAAGCACCAAGTCAGTTTTCCAGATTACCCCTCTGTAATTACCTTATGTAACAAAAAATGACTGAACAAAGTGTCATTTGACTCTATGTGTTAAGAATACAAATAGTAAGAGGATATATTTACTGTATCAGAACATCTTCAACTGTTCATTTGAAATTGTCACTGTTGTAATAATGCAGTTGTAACGTCAGGAAAATGAGCAGATTTCAAATGGATAAGTATATAGAAGGAGTCTAGGAGCAGGAAAAATATATTAATGCATTGTTTAGCAAAAAAAAAATGACTTTTCCATTGGTCCCTTATTCTCCATACATGTTATGATCTTTTAAATTTATCCCTCAAAACTCAGAGAATGTGTTAAAGAGCAGCTGAATGGAGATTAAAGTATATTTTTACTGCAAAGTGCTTGCAAATCTTTAGGTCTTATTTTTACAGAGTTTTGGTCAGACTTAACAATCCTCTTGAAACATGAACTATAGATGAAGTAAGCAGTAGGCTACCGAGCTGAATAATAAATATTTGCTTCTTCATTTGTGTGAATTGTTCCTAAGACTTTCAGATGATCTCTTCTGTGTCTTTAATCAATGTTGAAGTAGCAGAAATTTAAACATTAAGGAACAGTTCAGAAGGAATTTAACCAGCAATTTCACATAAGTTGTGTGCAATCAGGGGAAAAAAAAAATAAAGCTTTTCATCACCTTCATGAGCTCTAAGGCCTAGACTTCTTGTACTCTTTTTCTGCTTTGCAGTTGTGCTAGGTGATGTTATGGAATTGAGTGAATCCTTTTTCAGAATAGAAAAAGGATTCTGAAATATCATGTTCTTCCTTTCTTTTTCTTTCTTTCTTTCTTTCTTTTTTTTTTTTTATATAAATGGTTGTTTTTCATTGTCTGGAACTGTGCAACAGACTGTGCTTTTCAGGCTACACACTGTCAAGTTTTGACATGATACCTTAGTTGTTTTGTTTTCATTGGTTTCATACTCCTTTTGTACAAGTAAAAACTGTGCTAAGTGCCTTCCTTCTGCCCAGACATAACTGCATGGTTTCCGTGTGTCAACCATATTACATTAATTTTTGTTCTAGTGTTGTCTTTGCTTTAACAAAAATGCAAAAGAGTCTTTTAACCTTCAGGTCTTTATTTTCTTTGGCACTCGCATTCTTATTAGGCTGAAGAGCAAACACCAGTCTGTTCCTTTCATCTGTGAGCTGACACTTGACATTTTTGCAATATATGAAGTTATGTATTTTACCATGATATTCTTATCTAAAGACAGGAAACTCCAGGGCATGCTGGGGCATAAATGCAACACACAAGAGGATTCTGAGACATTATGGATTCAGTTATTCTATCCTTGATGGTAATGGAGTGCTTGCATATGCTGTTATCCTCTAGCTCTTCTGGTGCCCCTATTTTTAAATTATAACAATTTTCTATAATGAAATCGGAAAAGACTTTTCAAAGATCAATATTTTCTTTTAAAGCAATTATGATGCCTGATCTCCTCCATTCTAGTGAACAAATGTGATGATAGCCCCCCACATATCAAGAAAGTCCTGTCTCTGTGTGCAGTTTCTATACCACAAAGCAAGAAAATAAATTGCAGCACTGCATTAACGCTATGCTCTAATACATCTCATACAAAACAGTTATATCTGTATATGAAAAATACATCCTTGATAAAGCTACTGAGAAGCCAGGAAAATCTCACTGTCCTATGCTGGTGTAGGATATATGTGATAGCGTATCAGTAGCGTTACGCTGCAGCTTAAATTGTGATTTCAAATTTTTATGCAAATTTCAGCAAAATGCATAATGCAACAGGAATAATTTCCCTTAAATGCTTGGTACTTCATAATGTAGGTGTACCTCGTGTCATGAACCAGATTTTGCATACATGTGGAACTGAAAAATGTCATGCATTTGTTTGCACCATCACTATGTCTAAATTAATCTTTTTAACTGCTAGGCAAGCTTAAAAAGAAAACAAGATTCATTCTACTAGAGTAAAAGTTTTAATTATTTCGATGCTCAAAACAATTGAAGAAGAGAAGTGAGAAACACACACACACAGAGCTAAAATTTAAGGTACATTTGACATTGATATCTGTTGGACTAACTGCCATATAAACCTTACATAAGGCTCATTGTGACTGAATAAAAGAAGGAATACTTTCCAGTTTCAAAATACTGCATTTCAGGGAGCAGCCCTGTCCTGGTTCCACTAAGCAAGTTACACAGGAAGTTATCTTGTGCTATTGAGTGCCAATTAAAGCGAGTTTGGGATAATGAATCTCATTTAAAAGTACCAGCAAATCTTGCCTCACTTCTATCACTAGACAATCATGGCTATAATGCCATCATTACAAGAAAAGTTGAGACAGTTCTTGAAGTTTTCCTTTTCTCCTTCAGTTTTACAAATTAAATATCTAAGAAAAACTAATTATATTGCAGACATGGTTTGCTTTGGGTAAGATAGCATATGAATCATTGTTTTATGTTTGATTGAAGTTGGGTAATTTTTGATATGCAAAGGTTCTTTACTATGCTGATGTTCCACTCTAGGTTTGTGTGGTGGTTTAAGAAGCCAGCTGAACTAAAATTTCCTCCAATTCCTCCTTTTGCAGACATTTGGAATTCCAGCTTATTGCGTCTCTTTATGAATTACACATCAAGGAAATGCACTCTCGATTCATGACATGCAAATTACTCCCTGTAGACAGTACATGCGACATATTAATAAGTTACACAGATCAATGCAAGACTTAATTGAAAATGTGAGTCATCAAAAGAGGTTGTGTGTTCACAGAGTAAAGAATACAAAGACAAAGAAAATAAAATTTGGAATGCTAGTAGCATGTATTTCTCTCTTAGTAAGAAAGTACATATTTTAATTTTTCATGCTATTTTAAATTTAATTCCTATGGTTTAGATTTCATGCACCTCAGTTTAAAAACTAGAGTCACCTTTACCAGAGAAGTGGTGGATGCCCCATCCCTGGAAATGTTCAAGGCCAGGCTGGATGAGGCTCTGAGCAGCCTGATCTGGTTGGAGATGTCCCTGCTCCTTGCAGGGGAGTTGGACTAGATGCCTTTGAATGTCCCTTCCAACCCTAACCATTCTATGATTCTATGATTATTTGTGTTAATTCTGGTGATTATGGCTGTCCTGTGGTTTACTCTTATAGGAGAGATATAACTTAAATGGAAGTGGTCTTTGAAAGGAAAAAACAAAACAGCAAGAAAAAAAGGTAAAATCCATGGTAAGAAGCAGTTTATTCTAATGCTATGTTCAGATAATGATCACAGATGCTGTGTGTTATTTAATATTCTTTAATATTCTTTGTACCAAAATATACAAAATAAGCATAATAAAAAGAAAGTAAGTCTCTGTAGATAAAGGAAGCATATCTATTGTGCAGTACTTCTTATGTTTCTGCTCCCTTTCTCACAGTGAAATTGAATTTAATAAATTTAAAAGACTTCCTTAAGGTATAGGTTTGATCAAAATTAGCCAGAAAGCAAGCATTTCATCTCATCAAAAATATCACATCTTCGGCCTTTAGCATGTTGTTTGGAATCAAACACCAAAAACAGGCAGAAGGGTAAAAAAAAAAATTTAGATAAAATATGTTTCATGCATGGTAAATGCTTTAATCACAAAACATTCTGGAGCTGAGTTTCGTCAAAGCAAATACATTGCTGTAAAGGATCCAGGCTGAGTTATATTCTTCCTGTCATAAGTATTTATGTGAAAAATGGAGGACGAGACCATTTCTTTATGGGATAAGGCTAGAGGCAGGTACTCAGAGGAAAGGTAGAGTAGGGGGTTTGTAGTCCTAGTACTATATTGTCTGGTAACAGACGCAGATCCTCGAAGACTTCCTCAGGAAGAAGGTGGGATCCTGCCTTCTAAAATCTCTTACAACCTTCCAAGCCCTTTTCTCAGTCCCTCTCTCTGTAATGCATCCCATTTCCCACTTACTTCCTCTTCAATGTCTTTCAAAGGAAGGAAAGACCCATGCTAGATTATTCCTTCATTACAAAAAATATATCAAATTAGTCCAAGACTGACAAGTGAGGTATGTCTCTAGTACAGGAAGCCAGGTAGCATAGGAAGGATGGGTAGAATTTTACCATAGGCATTGAGTAAGTGTCTGGATAGAAAAGCAGATTTGACTTGAGGTCATGACTGTCTAGAGGCAGGAAGGACTTTGCTGACAGTAAACCAACAGTCACCCATCTGGGCTCAGGAGATGAGATGGTAATGAATGATGCATATGAAACTTAATCTTGAATTCCAGATTTTTCTTTGCAGGAACAGCAGGACCAATTCCTTTAACAGTTCTCTCACTAAGCAAGTGTCCAAATATGAAAAAAAAATGTTGCATTTTACTTGTGATGACCAGTCACTATACTTAGCGCTCTACTGAAGCCATGTCAGGTAGAGAAAAATCTGAAAGAAAAGATACTGCTCCATTAATGGCACTGATCCAGACTAAAGCAGCAAAACAATGTTTATTCAATGTTTATTCTGACTTGCAAAGGTCAGAACGATCTCATTTTCTTTCCTTTTCAGCACTAAAACCCCTCTCAACCTCTGCTGTGTAGTGTCACAGCTCCCAGTAATATAGATTATACACTCTCTGCTTGAAAATACTCTTGTGAAAGAGCTACCCATGAAGGATGGTTAATCCCAGGACAAGAACTAAGTAAATTTGAACATAGAACTGTGATTACTACCATTTAAGCATCTAGAGTTACCTGCTAACAGACATATCAACCTTGCTGCCCCAATCAGAAAGATTATGTAGCTGTGAAGAAGAAAGACCTGTTCCTCTGAAGATGTCAGAGGCAGGAAGAGAGGAAGTCTGCTTTATCCATCCTCGGGGGCAAGGATGTTTTGCAAATAAAACTACCTAGTACTAGATGCTTTTAATTTTTGATGGCCTGTAATAATTCCTGTGTTTTTCAAAGGCTAGCAGTGGGAAACACTATCTACTTTTGTAGTCTCTGAAGAAAATGCATGCAACATCCTCTCTTATGTAACATCCTCCAGGGTATGAAGAGAAACAATTGTCTAGAGATTATGTGATGATCATGAAAAGGTAAGTAACCATAGGAAGTCGTTACACTAAATATGTCTTGTAAACCAAAAATCATCCCTCCCTTGCAGGGACAAATCAGTACAAATCAGGACAAGAAAGGGATCATAGGTGAGCATCTGAGCTTTACAAGTGAGTTGGAAAAACATGCAATACTGAGAGATATTTCATAATTATATTTATGTCTAAGCATGGTGTCATGACGGTAAGCCTTTCCTTCTTGGACAACTTTGGTGCAGAACACTTTAAATAAAATAGAGGTGGAAACGCCAAAGGGCTCCTTCCTCCACTGAACCCAGAATCTCATGCTAATCACGTTTGGATCAACAGGATGTTCAGCTAGAGGAGGTACCAGATTTGAGGTTGCCTGAGCAGGCTGTGGATTATACTTGGAGATAATAAATTCTTAGGACTTGAGGAACCTTGGATAAGTTGTTTCAGTTAAATTTATAACAGAAGCCAGTTTATAAAAGCTGATGATAATGCATTAAGATTCTATTTTTAACTCCGTAACACATGTAAAATAAGTTCAATAAGTACAAAAAATATTCATTCTGTAGATTCTTATATAACTTACACTTCATATACATGAAAATGTGTTCATTAGACAAATGTGTAGCAAAGATGTTCATCAAACTTCTTCCTTAAAAATGAGAGTTTGGCAGCAGCAGAATCCTTTCAAAATTCATTATCTTTCTTTGAATTGTTTGGGGGGAAGAAAAGTAGCACTGCAAGGAGTAAAAAATCTGAGGTCTGCAAAGTAGTAACATTTTCCAAATGAAGCAGTTCCTTTTTCTAATTTGAGGCAAGATTTTACCCCTCCAAATGTGCTTTAACATGATGTTCAAAACGAACGTGAATTATATTACGTCAAATGAAGTGTTTCCATCTATTTCAAATAATTTTCAACTTTATTTTGCTGAAATCTTTTTGATTGACCTGAAACGTTCCTTTTGGAACTGCAAGAAAATCAATGAGTCCAAGAGGAGAAACGTAAATATACTTTAATCAAGATAGCATTAACCTTGCTCTGAGACCAAGACTAAAGTAAGCTATGAAATGCTCTTTGATTTGCAGACTGAACAGTTAGAAGTGCACATTCTGTGTCTGACAGGCTGACACTAAATAGCTGAATTAAGCCACAAATAATCCAATCAAATACAGAATCTGTAGGAGCTACAATCTCAGAATCACGTCTCAAAACTTAAGGTTTTTCCTTTGTCTTGGTTCCAGTAGCACAAGTGGATAATAATTCTGAGCCTTGTGTGAACACTTCCAACTTTCCCAAAAACTCACTAACATCCTATTGAAAAGCAAATTTCCCTTTTAATAATCTTTGAGATTTATGAGCTCAAGATAAATATATCCAAAGGAAAGAACAAATGCAACTGAGAGAAACCCATATTTCTACAAAGGGACAAAACAATGCTGGATGTCTTTTCCACTTCAATATTCTGCAGCAGTGAGCTTCCTTTAAGCTTTTCCAAACATTTATTATGCACAACATACAAATCTCCTTTTTTAACAGATACGGTATGGAAGAATCATAAGCATAAGTTTTACAGCTTAGTGGAACTGTTAAATGAATGAAGAATGAAACAACAATAAGAAAAGGAGAAAAGACGATTACGGTTTCAAAGAAAGAATGAAAATGTTATGAAGCAGTCCATCGACTTTGTTCTCAGGTCTTACTGAAGAACTTTATGTGACTTCAGTGGAATGTTTGAAGCCCAACACTTCTTGATAGAAAAAGTCCACCTCTGTCTGTGTATGGCCAGTTTATTGAACTCTGGGAAGAAATTTACACTTCTTGAATGCCAAGCAGTACATAACAACCTGAGTGACTTCCCTCTGGTTCTGAATGAATTCTTAGAAAATATATTCCTGAGTCTTTTTGCATTAGCAAGAATGATCAGCCAGTTCTATCTTTGGCTTTTATTCCTTTTTCACCACAGCACCACTCCAAGGCAGAGAGCATTTCTACCATGCAAGGGAATGTTGAAGTGAATCTCCAGCTTAAGTGCTACCAAATAGATTGGTGCGAGAAGGCTGCACATTGCAAATAGTAAAATATCTAAGTAAATATTCAGCACTTTTGTTTTGGTGGTAGGTTGTACAACTGTTTGCTGAGCGACAGGAAGAACCTTGTTGGGGCACTGATTCTAGGTAAAAGAAAGATGGCCAAAAAAGGTATTTTCAGGTTACACTAGCTCCACAGCCTGGTTTAGTGTGCAGTAATTGCAAGCAACTGAACCTTGCTTAGCTGGGGGGGAGCAGCAAGGAAGTGGAAAGGACATCAAAAGAAAAACAAAGAATCTCAAACCACAGACTTAGTGATTTCTGCTATGAAGCTATGAGAGGAAAACTGTGATGAAAAGCATGAAAAGAGATTTTTCTTGACAAATCTCAATCCTCTCACAGAAGAGATGAAAAAAAAATGAACTAAAGCAGGGTTTTCTACTCTGTACACTCAAAAAATTATGGTTGTTTAAGCAAACAAAATGTGATTATCCTGGCATATCAAATCATACCTTGCAGGAGAATGTTAAGTGGCACAGGACTGGGTCCAATGACACAAAAAAGACAGGTGTAACACAGCAGAGTAATACAGTGACAGTATAAAAACAGTATTGTAAAAACAAAGAAAATGAGCCACTTCACAAAACCAAATCTAAACTTTAAGATAGAAAATAATATGTGAAATGTTGCAATACAGTAACGGTAATACATGGTTGATATTGATGACTTCTCAATTGTAAAGAAATCTTTCCATATTCTGTACTTCTGGAATTAAATTAAAATACTCTTTTTAAATATGTGTGTGCGTTTGCATTCAATTCACTGGATTTGTTTGATAGGAAAAAAAATGGCTTTTAATGGCAGAGAGAACATATAGATTTTCAAATTATACCACCTGATAACTAAGGTTGTCATTTATGTTTTCTTTTCAGCTTTTAAGACTAAAAAGCTTAAGCACCAGATAAAAATACGCAAGCACCAGATGGTCTGTATGTTTCCATTTCCAGGTTAGAGGAGGCATCTAGCTTCTGGAACAACCCACAAAGGAACAGAAGTAAAAACAGTAAGGCGTAGAGAGAGGAAAAAACAGAGTTACCTAGAAATAATATAGCTCCTAGTACTCCTTCCCAGATGCAAACTTTTTTTCTTGCACTTCATACAGGTTCTGTGTATCAACTTGCCCATGTGCAACTATCAGTATTGCCCCATGCACTAGATCTACTTTTTTTTTTTTTGTCGTTAAGACAATGTGTATATCAAAGGCAAGACTTTTTTTTTTCCCCAAAAAATAACAGTAGTTCAGACTTGTTTTCAATCAAATATTGTTTCAAGGATGCCCAAAGCAGATGAGAAAAACAGCTGGGTAGATGCATGAAGATCCAAATGTTCTTCTCCAGTTAACTCAGGAAACACAGTCACAACTTCAATTCCTCTCTTGCTGTGAATTCTAATGCTTTAACAACAATAAAAACTCCCCCCACGTGTTGTGAATGCTGAGAAATCACTTATCTATTGAAGGCTCCGGGGAGACCTTATAGCAGTCTTCCAGTACCTAAAGGGGGCTTAAAGGAAAGACAGGGAGAAACTCTTCAGCAGAGCCCATTGTGACAGGACGAGGGGTAATGGTTTTAAAACAGAAGGAAGCAGATTCATATTGTACATAAGGAAAAAAAAATTAACAATGAGGTTGGTAGAACACTGGAACAGGTTGCCCAGAGAGGTGGTGGGTGCCCCATCCCAAGGCCAGGTTGGATGAGGCTCTGAGCAACCTGATGTAGTTGAAGGTGTCCCTGCTCCTTGCAGGAGGAACTCTCCTCATCTAGTCTAGGAGACTAGATGACTTTCACTGGTCCCTTCCAACCCAAACTATTCTATGATTCTACGATTCTACTGCTACAAAACAAGAATCCTTTGCTCATTACATGTCAATTATCTTACTTTAAATACATTTTCTTTCATATTAGATGCAACAAGTATAACTTTTTGGCACTCTTAATGTTAATTCAAATGTAACTACAATAGCGGCTGCTCACTCTCTCAAGCAGCAGTTTTCCATTTCTCCTTATCATGCAACGGTCTAAAAGAACAGCCCAAATTTAAGCTCCTAGCATATCAATCTCATAGAGCTAAAGAAAATCCCACAATTGTTTCTCTGTATGAGACAGAACTTGTAAGAGTGGATGGGACTGTAGCATACAGAGAATGATGAACTCCAATCTTTTGGACCAGGTTACAAAGTCAAGATCTCCTAAAGATCGTATCTTACTGTCAGCTCTCTTGTGATTTTTAAAGATCATCCATTTGAACATATCTTTCAACACCAAAATGGAAGGATACAATATAAAGAAATGCAATTTCCCAAATAAACTTTGTCTAAGCAATTTAGTTAGGTTAGAAATGATACTTCTAGCTCTCTGCAAAAGTCAGTGGAAATGAAAACCTTTATTTTTCCAGTACAGTATATAAACTCTTTGAAGTAGATATGATTTATTACTATGTTTAGGCTTTCTAGGCCTTCTAGGACACAGAGGTATTTTTAGAAGAACTCAGCCGTACACAGATTTTACTAGGACACAAAACAGACTGAAGAACTCAGCCATATGCAGATTTTACTGGGATACAAACCAGACCGCTAAGAGTGCTTTTAAAAAGCTGGTAGAGAAACAATAACAATGCATCTCTTAAAATGCTGGTACTCCACACTGATCAAAATTCTCCTTTCATCAGCTGCATACTTTCTCTGCACAGAGTGTAGTGTCTCATGTTTAACTTCACAAACATGTTTTACTAGACACACAAAGATCTCTATTGTGCAGTTTATCCTTTTCCACTTCATAGATAAACTTTGTGGAATAATAGTTCATATGACAACTGTCCCTCTGTTTGTAGAGACAAAACACTCATACTCTAAGGGCTGCTAAAGCAGGAAGACTGTATATTATATGTACAAATAAAACCTCCACTCTCAGCTCTGATAAAGAGAAGTCCACTGCTATGCTAACAGCTTGCATAACCTTGTCAACACTACAGCCTACTATAAACTGTCTGGGATCACTCCTTGGACTGTCACAGCTATGTTAGCTGAAGTCCATAGTCTGCTTGGGCTGCACTTGAAATTTTAAGGAGCCCTGAGACTGACTGCTGTAAAGCAGGATCCTATTTCCTAAAGTTAACAGAGTTATACTGGTGTGAATAAAAGGATTATCAGGGTAATAATTGATTTTTCCAAGCTTATATCTGATTTACAAATGAGCTAATAGGAATGTAATGTTCCTTTTCCTGCTTCTATTCTCAATTTGTCCACCAAACATTTGTCAAGTAAATAATTCTGCTCATCTGTAGTATCTGATCTATGTAGTGGAGGCTAAAATTGGCACAGAAAAGTTGAACGCTTTTGCGCCAGCATGCTGCGAGTTTTTACATTGAAAGAAGATAGTTGGCTGCACTCCTTGCAGAACTCACCATCAATGCAGATGAGCTAATGTCTGAAATAGACATCAGTTTTAAGAACCACACAATTTCTTCCTGCAACTGTCTCAAATTCTTCAGAATGACCATGCAGATTCTTCAAAGCAGTTTTCTATGCAATCTGTACCTTATCTTACCCTCCACACAAAGATATCTTTACAACAAAACCCCTTCTAGTTTTGACTTTTAAATTTGTTTTTGTTTGCTTATCTTATTCCATAAGAAAGGCTATTAAAATAGACATGTGAGTGTAGATAGCAGGATTTTCTATGGATAAACAAATAAACATTTAGAAGTGAAAAAAAATATCGGACTACTACTAATCAAGTTACAATGTAAGGTAATGCATCCAACCCTTTGTAGGCAAATGGAAACTTACTGGACATGCATCAAGTTTCTGGAAACCTCTTGGAGTCTGTCTTGTCTGGTGCTGATGTAACCCTTTTCCAAGATGTAGAACCAATTAGCCTGGGCCCTGCACTGCATCAACTATTTCTGCATGACTTCCAGTCACCTGGGGGCACAAGTAGAGATGTCTTGTGTCTGTTTGCAATAGAGGTGAATGTACTTTCAGTATATGCACATCCATTAGATCTTATATGGGATGACATATGAATATCTGTTTTGAGCCAGTTAAAAATTGGCTGACTTCCTCTGGCAGAAACAGACATGCTTGAAAGGACTACTTGTTGTGAGTAAAACCTATCTCTCGGCCTACTAAATGTGAATATCTGTACAGCTCAGGAAAAGCCAGAGATCTCAGAATGAAAGGTTTGTGCTGGGTGATCAATAGTTGTGATAGACCCTCTTCACATTTCAGAAGCTGAGTAGAGAGGCTGCTGGGTACAATGCTCAGCAGGAAGCCATTTCAGAGAGGAGTGCTGGAATGGTTTTCTGCTTCTGTGTCTTTAGCTCCATAGGAGGCCTTGCTGTATCACAGACTGAATATCTTGTTTCTGTTTGTGCAAACACCTTTTCAAATTAATCTATTGACTCTAAACCAAATTTGTTTAATCTGAAGCACCTGGTGCCAGATAAAGTTTTGATTCAATGTCAACAGAGGCAGTATCAAGTCCTCGTCTTGAACACAACATTTGAACAGGCACAGAGAAGGGCAAATACGCTTTTGTTCTAGTTTCATTTAGTGAGGGGGGGCTATGGTGGCAGCTTCTAGAGAAGCTGCTAGAAGTTGTTTCCCCTTTGTTCAGTGGCCTCGGCCGGGCCTAGGGTGGACCTGCTGCTGGCCAGAGCCAAGGCAATTGGTAGGAGAAGGTTCCCTGATGATGCCTCTGTGATAAAGTATTTAAGAAGAGAAAATAAAGAAAAAAAAGGGAGATGATGTGAAGACGTTGAACGGGGGCAGAGAGGGGGAGGTGTGAGCCTTGTGGGCCTTGCGGCCCTCACCCTCTGGCCTCCCGCCGGGTGGCCAACTGGGCCTGACTCGGCCCGGTCCAACTGCAAGACATGAAGAGGAGCTGAGATGTGAAGAGAACCTGAGAGGCGTCTGCCTGAACTGATTGTGTGATGAATTTCTTGTGAGAGGAACAGCTGCAGACGCCAAGGTCAGTGAAGAAGGAGGGGGAGCAGTAATGCAGCTCCTGGCAAGGATTTCCCTGCAGCCCATGGTGCAGCCCATCGCGAGGCCGGCTGTGCCCCTGCAGCCCATGGAGGCCCACGGAGGAGCAGAGATCCCCCTGCAGCCCGGGGAGGACCCCACGCTGGGGCAGGCTGATGCCTGAAGGAGGCTGTGGCCCATGGAGGGCCTGCTGGAGGAGCCATTCTGGAGCCATTCGTGGAAGAAACGACCCACACCAGAGCAGTTTCATGAAGGACTGCAGCCTGTGGGAGGGATCCCATGATGGAGCAGGGGAGAAATGTGAGGAACTCTTCCCCCCGATGAGGAAGCAGTGGCATAAAACAATGTGTGATCAACTGACCATAACCCCCATTCCCTCTTCCCCTCTGTGCCGCTTGGGGGGCAAGGTGGTAGAGATAATGTTAAGTGAGGGAGGAGTGGGGAGAGGTTATCTTGTTCTCTGTCTCATTATCATGCTTTGTTTTTAGTAATAAATGAATAGTTTTCCCCAGGTCGAGTCTGTTTTGCCTGTAAAGGTAACTTTAAGGATCTCTCCCTGTCCTTATCTCAAACCCTGAGTCTTTTTTTTTCTTATATTATCTCTTCCTATTCTTTCAGAGGGTGTGGGGAGTCAGAGAGAGACTGCGTAGTCTGGTCCCAATCAGGGCTAAACTATGACAGCTTTTTAGAAATATTTCCACTGTAAGTCCACAGCAAAACAGTGGATTTCCTATCCTACCATAGCAGGATACATGCTTCCCTGAGGGTTTTCACCAAGGATGAAAAGTGGTGTCTGTGTATTGCACTATGAACTCTGGAACACAAACACTGACTGTTTTATTTTTAACAGTTTGTAATCTTTGAAAACTTGATTTCTGCAGCTCTTTTATAGACACAAGGCATCTTACTTTAATTTAGTAGTTCTGTAGAGCAGGGTTTGAAGAAGCCTTACTGTGAATGCAAAATCCCACAGCTCATGTTTGCGGGTATCAGCTGCTGAGGCAGCTCTTGGAGCAAGGCTGGTAGATCCATCCGTGCAGCTCTGCAGGATCAGGACACAGTAGAGACTAACCACTTTGCAGCTCTTCTGTGTTAGAATGAGCACAACCTGTGCTCTGACATTTTACCATACCAAGATCCATAGCAGGTCAAGCGAAGAAAATGCATCTGAGCTCAGAATAAACTATAAAAATAATGATCTAGTACACAAAGTGAAAAGTTTGGGGCAATAGGTTAATTCAGCCAACCAGACTAAGAATTACTGTCCTTAGGGTGTGCACCAAACATGCTGAGGAGTAGAGGACACTCTGGCTGTGAATTCAGATTTCACAAGTAAAAACACTAAAATTTCATTGTGCAGAAATATGTGAGAGTAAGAACCTAGTTGAAGCACAGATTGGAGAGATCATTCTGTAAGCAGCTAACATGTTTAACAAGCAAGTCTTTCCCCATATTAATCTTCCCAGGTTTTCCAGCCGATTATGAGTAATTTCTTCATATTTATGGAATGAAAAAAAAATAAAAGGAAATTATTATTGGAATTTTTGTATTTTCCTCTAGCAGAGGAGAATGCAGGCACCATTTTTTAATATATCTAAGAAATCAGAAGTACAGGCATGCAGTCAATAGCGAGAGAGGTGCCTCAGGACATCTCTTTTGTATTTAAAATAATCCTTTATTGTGAAAACTCTCTTGAACCATTTGAATGCTACTTACCAATGTTATGTACCTAGGCACTGCTATTCAGCAGGCAGTGAAGTTGTTACCACTGGTTCCTCAGATGATGCTTTTACACTAGCGCTTTCCTTTGCAGTAGAAACTATACCAGATTATATGTCATAACTTTGGCAGCATCAGGAAAATCATGAAACACCTTTGCAGATATAACACACAGGAGGAAAACAACATGACACTGGATTTATGGAATGTATTCATATTGTCCTACATTTTTCTCTGATCATCATAGAATAGTTTGGGTTGGAAGGGACCTTTAAAAGTCATCTAGTCCAACCCTCATGTACATAAGATGGTAATAGTCTGGTGCTATTTTTTTAGAACTATTATTTACTGACTTATAGAAATATATGTATTTTTCAAGTGATAATTCATGAAAGAAAAGTCTCAGTTCTAGAAGTGTTTCCACTAGCTAGCAGAGACAGAGCTATTTGCTCAGGCACAAGAATGATGGAGATCTATGTGATAACAAAGTAAATGTTACACAAATTTACAAAAATAGAGGTTTTAAAAGAAAGAAGCGAAGAAAGGAAGGACATTTGCTGCACAGGCAGTGAAGAACTAACTTCTTTGCCTGAATCAGTAAAGCACAACTTAGACTGATTAGAAAAAATATTTTACCTCCTCACAATGATGTGTTAAAAAAATTTAATTTAACACTGAAGTTAAATACTGAGGAATTTTGAGATAAAATATGTTATTTGTGCCCAAAGCCTCTGTGCCAAACTTTTTCAGGTGACAAAGGGATCTCTTTATATTGTTAATTGACTAAAGTAAGCTTGTCTAAAAAAGATGGAAGGAAAAGACAGAGAAGTTAAGGGAGACCTGAACAGTTGCAGCCTTGGTCTGGTGGTACCCTGGCTTTCCTTCAGGTCTATGCCGAGGCAGAAGACCAGCCTTCTCCCACTCACAATTACCTCCTGCAGAAGCCTGATGAAGGTTTTGTAGCACATCAGTGTGGCCTGAGGAAGCCTGCAACAACTGCCAGCTTTTAAGTCAAACTATGGGTGTGCTGTAGAATGGCTAGTTTGTAAGTGGTGCTAGTGACCAATCTGAGGCCCAGAAAATGAACCAGAGGGCTGGTCTTGATAACACGTCATGGCAGAGTTCACAGCCCCTGCTTGCTTCGTCTGCCTTGCTCTTTGCAGACTTGAGAGTGGTAGATGTCTAAATATGATGTCAGATGGGGAACAGTATGGGTGCTGGAAGGTGCAGTCAGATGAGGACTCTGCCTCAGGTGGAAGCAAGGCACAGGTGAGTTACACTAGGCAGAAACTCTTCAGAAACCTTGACATGTCTGAAGCCCAGGCTATTGGTAAAAGTGGTATCCCTGAGGTGGTAGAGGGTAGGTGTTCATGGGATGCCTGCAGGACTGTGCGTGGGATGGCTGCAAGGACTCTGCATGGGATGCACACATGGTGGTATTCCAAGTAGCATCTCTGGGATAGGTCTTTGGAAAGCTTTGAGAAAGTGTGAATTCACAACAGGCTTGCAAATTAACTTTTTTTTTTGTGTAGAAAGAAAAGTAGACAGAGAGTTGCAGTTATGGACATCCTGAGAAATAAGGGATTGTAACAGGGTAGATTCAGAGATCAGAAAGGCAAGAGAAGTTACAGCTTATGCCAGTCAGCACTGGGAGGGGAGCTCCTGACCTGGCAGATAAAGAGAAGAGTACACTTTCCCATTCAGCTGTTTTAGAATGTGCACATCTTTTTTAACTTTGGACATCTATTCTAATAGGGCAACATGCCTCGCTTTGCAGGGAGTCGGCATGAAGATTATCCATCAGCTATGCTCCACTGAACCCTACCTGCAACCCTTCAGTTTTGTGTGAACCTGACAGGGCTCCTCTGCCAGAGTGGTCACTACTGTTACACTATTGATGCAATGCCACAGTAGACATGCAGGGATACAGACTAGAGAATTAAAAAAATGAAATTTATCCAGCTGCAGGCAGCAATCAGTAGAGCCGATGGTTTCCCTTAAATGAAAATAAAAGACATTTTGGGATAGAACCATGAATCCTCCTCAATTGTTTCTATGGGAACCACCTTCAAATAAGTTCTGTAACCAGACATTTATTTAGACTAAAATATTTCACAACCGAGGCCTGGAATCACACACTATAAATGGTAAGCAGTTCTGAAGTGAAAAGATAAATTATACTTCACAGTCACCACCTGAGGTTTGAATTAAACAAATCTATACTCCTTAACTGGGTTAAAATGAAAGAGAAAATACGGTTGTTCCTACAGAAGTGTGGCCATTCACTCACTCTTGCAGTGCATCAGAATTAAAAAAAAATTGTGCTAGATGAATCATCAGATAATTCAGTATTAATAAATTTTATGAAAATAATAAGTAGTAGTTACTAAATTAAAACCAGATCAAATCTACTCAGTATTACAGAGAACAGTGAGGAACACAAGGTACGGTGCACAATTACTTCATTTTATATTCTTCTGTAAAAAAAAAAAATAATAAAAAAAACCCAACCATCTTATTTTTCCCACTGTAAATTCTTTGCTAGTAAGACAAGTACAGCATATCTCCCTAACAATTAAAATACAGCCCGTAGGTGATGGAAACTACAATAATATCCTGGAATTTTTCAGCACCCTGATAGAAATTCTGAAAATAAAAAATTATATTTTTATGTCATTGTATATCAAAATGTATTGTATATCCAGTTTGTATAATGTCCCTTTCTGTTTATAGTGTTATTAATTAAATTTATTTCTTGCTGTCCCTAGTTTTAGTTTTCAGTGAACTGCAGTTTTATGACCTGACAACTTACAGATAACATATAAATAATTAAGTGAGGCTGGACAGTGACATGTCCCTTCCAGAATACAGATTTAAGCATAACTCAAGATCTGAAAAGGAGGAAATTAAGAGCTGAGAACATGTCTATTCCCTTAACCTTGATGCTGCCGGAGCTGGAATTGCAAGTAGGAATGCCTGCATCTCTAAGTAATTCAGCTATGTCTGCTGTGCTAGGTTTAGCTTCACAGAACTGACCTTGTGATCTGAGGTGGGCTGGGAAGTCTAAAACTCCAAGTTTTCTGATTCTTAGAGTTCTGCTGAACCTGATGTTCTGCAAAAGCACAGGAAGCCCTCATATAATTAAGCCTACCTTAACCAGGTATTTTAGTTCATTAATTTTTAAGAAAAAGGAAACATTATTTATAGACACTGTGGATCATTTAAACACCCAGATTACTTACAAACATAGGTGAGGAGATGCTATTGGTATCAGTTAGAAATTTCATAGCAACTTTGTGTGTCTTTGTTTTTCCTATAGACTTCATCGTGGTTGAACGAGAGTTTAAAGTTCTACCTCAAAATCTTGTGAGTTCTCTATGATAAAAAGACTAGTGCTGTAAGGTCATGACTACATGAAAGGTGAACCACTGTGATGAAGGACTGGAGACAAAAGCCTAACGATAACCTTCTCAAGCAGAATGAGCACAGATGAACGGCTCTGCTGGGGCTGCAGGGAAGGAGTGAGCCCGTAGACAGCACTGAAACAGGAGGAAGCTGTGTACTGAAACCAGGTGAAAACTCCTAACTTTGAGAGCTGGTATTTTTCTCAGGACACAAGCAAGTATGCACAGATATTGAATAAGTAAGAGTGAGCCATGCTTTCTCCCTCATCCACTGCATTAATTTCTGACCATCCATTACATGCGATTATGCATATAATTGGGTTTGATGCCTCACCAGTATTAGTTGATATAGACTAATAAATTCTTGTTCTGATCGAGCTGTTGACATGTTTTGTAAGCTCTTACAAACTCTTGGAGTTCTTCAGCATATTCAGGATAAAATGGTCACAATAATCAGGAAATATCTACAATTTTCATCTGACTGTTCAGGGCATTCTAATTAAAAACAAATGCAATTTTCCTGTAGGTCAGTGAAATAGGACAGACAGCAATTGGAGAGAAATGAGGAGGGTTGGAATTGGAAGGGTAAAGTCACCAGTCTGCAATATAATAGAGTTTTATTTAAAGAATCCAAATAGCAAATTCATGGCTCGAGAGCACGAATTGAATTAGCATTTGCTTCCATGTATTCCATGAATAAAGTATTTATTCTTTCTTTTCTTTAGCTATAGAGGATGATCTCACAATAGTATGTTGAAGTATCTGATACAAGCATAAAATAAAAATTTTAAAGATGCTTCAATATCCAGTATTGTGTGACTACAGTTATATTTGTAAAAAAAATTATTCATTCTGACCTTTCCCTACACATTTTGCAGGTGCAGATAAGCAACTTAGTGTTTAATCCTGATTTTCTGTGTTAATAAAGCTATTTAACTCTGCTCTAAATCTAATAAGCTTTAAAGCAGTGCATCTTGCTTTCAAATTGTCTCACAGTACATCTGAAATAAACTCTCAGGGGTTTAAAGGAATAAATACTGTAACTACTTATCCTGCTTTTACTAAGCAGAATTTAATAACAGGTTGCTCACTTGTCACCAACTGAGGATTTAAAAATTTGCTACTAAATTAAATTAGAAATTACTCCAATTAGGCGTATTGTTTCTACTCTACTTAAAACCAACATTGCTGAGAAAGAAGATGTGCTGCTGGAGGATGTAAAGGGAGTTAAGGAATGGCAGGAGAAGGAGGAATTCACAATGAGAAAGGACACTAAGCCAGGAGGTAAGCAGGCTTTATTAGCTCTGCCTTTGACTGTACCTGCCATTTGCAAAACTAGCCATGTGTCTCCTCTGCTGTCTGGGCCACAGGAAGGAGTCAGTGCCACCTGCAACAAACAGGAGGATTTACAAATCTGAGTTGCTCACTTCTGGGTCAGCATGAGCAGAGCAGTGAAGCACAGCTGGGAAGTGTGGAAAGAGAAGCAGCACACGGGGCAAGGGGTGGGATAGAGAAGGAATCAAAGCTGGCTGAAGTCCAAGTTGCCTATTTGCTATCTGCCACTTTGGTGTAAATCCATGTGCTGAAGCGGCAATATTTCAGCTTTCACAAATATGAGTTTCCTACCCATTTGTTGCTCCATTTCATCTAAAATGAAAATAAAAGAACCCGACTCCTTGAATTAACTGAACAGATCCTGATAAAAAGTCCACAGAACTCAGCAAAGAGATGTCTACTGGCTGTGTAAATTTTTTATAACTTCAAATGTTGAAAAACCTCAAAATAGCTCAACATGATTTAAGAAAATATTTGTTATAGGCTTGCTAACACCTATGTTAAAGGCATCTGTTTCCAAGCTTTGGTGGGACATTTAAACAAATGTTTTCCCATTAATGCAAACTGGAGTTCAAGCCTAGCAACATCTGAGTATTTCACCCAAAAAAAAGCTCCCAGCTTCCATGTAGCTTGCCTAGAGCCTAGGGAGATTCCCCTGCTGTGGGTTTGGCTGCTGAGTCTCAGGGCAGCTCAGAGCCAGAGCAGCTGAAGGCAGCTCCCATCCTGCTGCAGATATCGTCCAGTACCCATCCCCAGCCAAAGGCAATGCAGGATGGAGGGCTCCACATCCTTCTGCCAGAATGTTGATGCTTTAAATACAAGGACAGAAGATATATTTAATCTTTTAATACTTTATGATTTATGTAATAAATATATAATCCTTCTAGTTCTCTGCTAAAAGCTAAAGCAACAGCCAGGCTAAACTTATTTTTTACTTAGAATATCTATAATTTACGTGAAAGAGATACTTGATTCTACAAGACTTTTTCTGAACAAAATACTTTCTTTGAAGGGGAATATGGAGCTGACTACATTTTTTTTCAAAATGAAAACACTCACACAAATGTATATATACAGAGTAAAACATGTATTATTTGTAGGTATTTGCTCAATTATTGAATTGAAAGTCCTCAGCACTTGTGTTGTTTGAAAAAGAATTACGCTTTTGTTATTTGCACTTTGTGGTTGACCAGCTGAGTTACGTGAACTCATTATTTTTAAGTGACTGTTGAGAAGAGCAATCGTGGCCACTAGTAGATAAAACATTAATGATCTGTAAGCATTTACACAAATGCCTAGTAATCACTCTCTTTTCATCAGGCAGTAAAGAAATGACCTGGTAATTACAATAAACACTGCCCTGCTTTATGAAAAGTGTCATTTAGTTATTCAGCTTGTATTTTTGCCCCCTCAGCATCAGAACTACTATTGTTGAGAGTTGGTATGTGCAGCTGTTGCATGGGAAGAGATATTAGAAATTTAGGGGGGAGGTAAAAAAAAAGAAAAAGTTCAGTTTAGAACCTAAATACATCAGTGGTGTTAAGATGATAAATTTAATGGGTTTTTATTTGATCCTGAATGCATTTATGTTAATTAAAGATTAAAAGTACTATAGAAAACACCATTAGTATACATGTGCCAGTGACTCATACTCTTGATAAGTACAAGTATTTCCATAGTTTAAATTTTTTCTAGTAGACAAATATGCAAACACACAGGTGCGCACACACTTACAGAGAGTCACTCTCATTTATTCCAAATGCTTCTGAGGGAAGCCACCGCTCACTCTTGAGTGTCAGCTGGGTTTCCTACCTGTCCCCACTATGGCCTATTTTAGAAATGGCATAAACAAACAATCCTGGCAGTAAAAAGCAGATTTAGTGTCTCCTTTAAACCTATAGGAGCAGCCCCACTGAGGCTAGGTCTTATTTACAACAGCAAACTTGATGAGGTTCAGCCACTGAGATACACTAATTTGCCTGAGACACACTAATTTGCCTGAGATATACAGTACAATTTTGTTTTTATCCAGTACAATTTGGTCAGTAAAATCTGGCCGCTTATGTTAGAATGTGTTATCTTTGTTACATTATGTTATGTTCAGTAAAGTCTTGCAGCTCTAAAGTTTTCACCAAGATGTTCTTTTGCCGTAGTTTACTTTCTGTTTCATTACTGAATCTGCACATGAGTCCACGGAAAATTAACTGCTCTTACAAAGCATCTGTAACCAGTCAGAACATCCTGAACTTACTTATAGGCCAGTTATCGTTAATACAGACCTCATCTTAACAGATACATAATAATTTATATGAATATATAGATGAAGGTACAGCTAAGATCTGTCAGTACTCTGCAGCTTTATGTTGCTGCATGGATATAATAGGCACTAAACCTCTCACTTAAACAGATACAAAGCTGTAGTTGCTCCATACTGCTGGAGTAACACAACGTGTCCAGATAACCCACAATTTAGGTCCTCTAGGTACCACCTTTCCTTAGCGAGTCCATGCAAGATACCTTGTTAGAAGACTTCTTTAAACTGTATATAATTGGGGAAAAAAAAAATAAACCAACTTGTCTTGAAATATGATTCTTTGCTGTGGTAAAACTTTCTTATTCAGGAAAAGCTACATACACCACAAACCACTGCTAGAGAGAAGCTGGGATCCTTTTTCTGTAGAAATACCAATCTGTGGCCAAGGAGAGAGTGCTGAAATGTGGAGGTGGGGTCTTGGAGATTGCCTGTGCTAGAAGCTGACATGGGAAGAATTGTAGAACAGGTTGGAGAAGACCCTTAAGATCATGGAGTCCAACCGTAAATCTAACACTGACAAGTTTGCCACTAAACCAAGTCCCTAAGTGTCAAGATAAAAGAAACAGAGTGGCTTGCCCCAGAGCTCTCCCCAAGGGCAGGAAGGGTAGTAGAAGATTGGAAAAGAGGAATTGAGGTAAGCAATGCAAGGAGAAACAAGGCATTGGAAATACCAAAACAAGGCAAAAAGAAATATGCTGAGGACAAGAGAAGGGAAGGGATAGGACCTGGTAGAGACAGAACAGAAGAGGATGCACAGAAGCAGGCAAATGCAGTGGTAGGAGAAACAGAAAGAAAACCAAGCAAGAGTCTGACTGTTACAGAATGTTGGTTTTTTTTTTTAAAGAAGAAGTTGGATACAAGGAGGATACCAGGGTCAGCAAAACAAATGGAACAACATGCTGAAGCAGAAAGAAAAAGACTCTAGGATGTGGTGAGTAAACTCAGACACTGCGAAATCCCAGGTCCCCCCAGTTAAATCTGTGAAGAAAGTGCTGACTTCTTCAGTGGCAGAGAATAACCTACCACTGATTTCAGTTATGGTAGCAGCTCAGCTGGCAGGCATCTACAGATAACAGATGGCTTTCAATATGATCATAAAATCTTCATAAAATTTTTAGCACTTTTTCAGTTTTCTTTGTAAAAAAGAAACAGGAAGTGACACACCAAACACTGTTAAAGAGAACACAGCTTAGAAGCTGGAAAGTGACAAAACTGAGGTTTAGGGTGTAACTTTACTTTGCCTTCTCTATGTAAATATACTATTTTACCATCCTCATGCACCTGATAACATGACTCTCACAGGCTGATCCCACCAGCATTCAAGATGGAACGGCTTGACAGACAGCTGTTTTGTTCCTCTCAATTAAGGTAATTTGTGAGCCTTATTTTCCTTGTTAAGGAATCTGGAAGGTCTAGAAATGCAAATGAGACCTGCAGTTAAAGCAGATGAATACATCTTTGTAAACCGTGGTGAGTAAATATTGATGTTGTCTCCTGTCTGGAATGCCTGTAAGCCTTCTACTATAGAAAATAAACAAACATTGAGGAGTTTCTTTTTGCCAAGTATAAATGAATTTATTTTCCAGATTAAATGCATTATCTGGCTTTAATAAATGCCAAACTTTGTGAGAAATTCTTCAAAGATTTAATCTTCAAAACAAAGGAAGATACATCAATTTTTTTTTGTTTCAACATAAATTTGTAGCTTGTCCATACATATTCATGTTAAATTCAGTTCCACATGAGTTTAGTGCAAAGTCTTCACACAAGTTAGCCACCGTAATCCATAGTTTCAGAGCCATTAATAATTTCATGATGTTTGTAAACAAATGACTCAGGATTTACCTCAAAAAAATAAAACAAAGCTGAACTAGAACATTTGTGGTGTGAGCTCTAGGAAAATACAGGACTTTTCAGCTCTTCTGGAACCACATGGAAATAGAGCTGCTTTCAGTTAGTTGAAAATGCAGTGTGTGCTACATTTAGACTTCATTTTTTCCCAGTAGGAGTGGAAGAACAAACAAACTGGAGTAAAGGTTCTCAAAGAGAAGAACAATCAGTTGCAAACCAAATGTTTCATGTTGCCAGATTGAAAGGAACAAGAACACTGATGAAAATAAAAAAAAAACCAGTAGGCAAATCCACAGTGTGTAGGGATGGTAAGAATCTGAGTTCACAGAAAATATGTTCCTGAGAAGAAGAGCTGCTAATGTGCTGAACAAACTGCCACTCCTTCACAATTCCTTACACGTCCTCTAAGCTTTTTGACTTCATTAGCCAATAACCACCCCCTTATATGTAGGAGTATGAGGAAAGAGAAGGAGTGGAGCACAATCAGCCATTTCTGCTGACCCAGTTTTTCTCATTTCTGTTCTCCCTTCAAAACAGGCTCAAAAATTGGTCTACAGATTAGTGTAGTACTTGTCATCACTGTGATAGTGAACGAACTTGAAAACAGACTGTATTAGAGCAAGCAACAAAAAGTTAATCATATTAGTATGAATTTTAAATTGTGAGAATAATTCAGACCCAGAAATAAAACTGTACTACTGTTCATATTATCTTTTAATACTTTGTATAAGTTTGCACCATAGCAAGGGTATGAGTTTTTAAAAGCATCATCAATTCTGGATGGTTTCCCACACAGTAGTTCATTACTCCTCAGTATAACAGTAAGCACAATTAGTGAATGCTTTAGAAAATGTAAGGAAAGAAGATTTTTGATAGTGCTTGATATAGAAAAAAAAGCATACATAGATAAATATTAATATCTTGGCAATTATATCCATAATTACTTTTTTATCAAATGTATATGAATGTGATATTAAATCAACTATTTAGTTATGTTATACAAATTAGCTTAGATCTTTATTACAATTTCTTATTTCAACTTCTGGATAATCACATACACATGTACCAAATTAATTTCTGCCAAAATGAGATGCAGCCATATCTCAGTGTAAGTAAAACCAGTGCTAACATACTCCTGTGCATTCGTTCTAGCCTCTCTGCAGAGAGTAATAGAGATGTCTTCTACTTAACCAGGTTATAGAAAAGTTATGAAGCCATATCAACAATGTTAAGTGTATTAGACATCTTGCTAAAGGTGTAATACTTAGTAATGTTGACAGTAAATATTTAGATTTGTAACAGCAGCCAAATATATCAGGAAATGCAATACATTTGTATGCGTATATTACACTCCTCATTAATTAGGCTTAAATCAGAAAATTTTAAATTACATTTTTCTGTTAGTAGTTAAATTGGCCTAACCATTCCTGAGCTGAACTGTGAATTCTGTATTTCTGATATCCTGATATCAAATTAAGTGACTCATGCCAGGACCCATTAAACAGCTGTAAGATCTCTTTCCATGGGAAGTATAACTCAAAAGGTAGAACATGTGAGTGGGCTTACCTGATACTGAGATGCACCAAGCATAGAAACTCAGTTCTTCCAGGAAAAAGACAAATCCTATTGAATAAGAACCAAAAGGTTTGATTTTCCAGTGCTATAATGAGCTTATTTAATAGCTCTAATATTTACAGGAATGTCCTGGTTTTGGCAGGGATGGAGTTAATTTTTCCTCTCAGTAGCTGGTATGTTTTGGATTTCGTGTGTGAAGAATGTTCATAAACACCCTGATGATACCAGTTGTTGTGAATGAGACCAAGGACACCGTCCTGCTTTCCAAGTCTCGCTAATTTGCAGATGCAGGAAGCTGGGAGAAAGACAGACAGCATAATTGATCCAAACTGGCCAAAGAGAGTATTCCATGCCATAAACGTCATGCTCAGTATATAAGTAGGGGCAGGAGAGGGTGGGTATCTGCCTTCCTGGCATCCATCCTTTCTGCTTGTTTTTGCTGGCATCGTTCCCCCTACCTTGCTGGCTCCCTTTTTGCTCCTTTGCTTGCTGCTCGGTTTTGTTTCCGTGATCGCTGCTCGGGACGGGCTGTATCGGTCATTGGGACATCGGGTGGTGAGAAAACATATATTGTTCACTTTGTATATTTTTAATATCCTTATATTCTGTTATTACTGTAGTTTTCCTTTTATTTTAGTAAATTGTCTTCATCTCAACCCACGAGTTCTCCTTCCTTCCCAATTCTCTCCCCCATCCCCCTGGGGAGGGGGAGAGTGAGCGAGAAACTGTATGGTGATTTGGGCTAAACCATCACAGTTATTTTGGCGCCCAACGTGGGGCTCGAGGAATTTGAGATAAGGATTGAGTTTAATTGGGAGCAGTAATGGGCAAAACAGGGATTGAACTTGACAAAAGAGCAAAATGATTAGGGGAAATTTATGTTCTGATTGTGGTGAAGGGATAAGTGGTGAATTTTGTGTAAATTGCATGGTATATTCACTGCTGGTGTTTTGAGGATATTAATTTGATTCTTGGTGCGGGGAATTCTTTTTCTTTTCTGTTGATGTGTGTGTATTTTAATTAGAAATCTTAAATACGTAATTCGCAGAGGCGAGGGGTGGAATGTCGTGGTTTTGTTAGTGAGGGGG
This sequence comes from Chlamydotis macqueenii, assembly GCF_036417535.1. NCBI lineage: Eukaryota > Metazoa > Chordata > Aves > Otidiformes > Otididae > Chlamydotis > Chlamydotis macqueenii. Next base: position 21,080,364 of record NC_141593.1, on the reverse strand, counting down.
GGGCCTAAGGTGGCAGCTTCTGTAGGAAACTGCTAGAAGTCGCTCCCCTTTGTTCAGGGGACTTGGCCAGGCCTAGGGCGGACCCACTGCTGGCCAAGGCCGAGCCGATTGGTAGCAGAATGTCCCGTGATAACGCCTCTGCGATAACATATTTAAGAAGGGGAAAACAGAAAAAAAAAGAGGAGAGAAGATGTGAAGAAGCTGAGCGGGGGCAGAGGCACAGAGGGGGAGGCGCAGGCCTCATGGGCCTTGCAGGCCTCACCCTCTGGCCTCTCGCCAGGCAGCCAATTGGGCCCGACTCGGTCCAGCCCAGCTGCAAGAAGTGGAAAGGAGATGAGAAGTGAATAAGATGTAAAAAAGATCCTGAGAGACATCTACCAGCCTGTTGTGAGGAACGGCTGCAGATGCCAAGGTCAGTGAAGAAGGAGGGGGAGGAGTAATGCGGCTCCTGGCCAAGATTCCCCTGCAGCCTGTGGTGACGACCATGGTGGAGCAGGTTGTCCCCCTGCAGCCCATGGAGGTCCACGGAGGAGCAGAGATCCACTTGGAGCCCGTGAAGGACCCCATACCGGGGGAGGTGGATGCCTGAAGGCAGCTGTGGCCTGTGGAGGGCCCGCTGGGACAGCTGTTCTGGAGAGACTGCACCCGTGGAAGAGATGACCCACGCCGGAGCAGTTCCACAAAGGACTGTGGCCCGTGGGAGGGACCCCACAATGGAGCAGGGGAGGAATGTGAGGAGTTCTTCCCCCGACCATGAAGCAGCGGCGTAAAACAACATGTGATGAACTGACCACAACCCCCATTCCCTCTTCCCCCCTGTGCCGCTCGGGAGGGGAAGGTAGTAGAGATAATGTTAAGCTTGGGAAGAGGGAGGGGTGGATGGAGGTTATCTTGTTCTCTGTCTCATTCTCCTGCTGTTTGTAGTAATAAATGAATAGTTTTCCCCAAGTCGAGTCTGTTTTGCCCGTGACGGTAACTTTAAGGATTTCTCCCTGTCCTTATCTCAAACCTCGAGCCGTTTTTCCTTATATTTTCTCTCCCTGTTCTCTCGGAAGGTGGGGGGAGTGAGGGAGAGACTGCGTAGTCTGGTCCGATCGGGGCTGAACTACGACAAGGAACATTCAGAGTTTTGCGTAAGGTACACAAGTCTAGTTATTGTATTAAATATACCATCAATTGACAAACTGTCAAGAGGTTTGTCATATGAGATTACTACAGTCAACAAAAACTTTATTACTACCGTTATGGTTCAGAGATTTGAGGATCCATATAGAGTTACAATTTTTTGTTGGTGGGTTTTTTTTTTTTCAGTTTGGAATGAGAATTTGAAGTACTATTACTAAAATTCTATATGGCAAATAATGGATAAAGAACATATTTTTTTTACTATCTCTAAACATAAGTAACCTCACTGGATTTGGAAGTTTTAGTAGACAGGATAAGTAGCAGCCTGTGCTTCAGATACCAGAGAAAAATAGACTTAATATGGTGATGGTTTCCATATGCTTCAGTTTGATCTGAAATATCTACAGTCAATAATCTATTTCCAAATAAGAAGTGGCTGCTGCATTCTGTGATTATGTTACTTTCCACTTGCAGGAACATTAGCTCTACACAGATGAGTAGATCTGTACCAAATATGACAGATGTTGTTTCAAGAGATGTTTAGTAAAGTTTTCTATATTTGGTACCCTAGCTTTAGGAGTACATATTAACAATTAATTTCATCTCATTTGAGGTTAAAAGTGCTAGCCAGTAAAGAATGTCCTACATAAGGAGTTTGACACAATACATTGGTCCATGAAACTGGTAATAACTATTATATTCCAATTCTCACTTCTGTAGGTTTGAGTCATTCAATTTCCCAAGACCCTTTCCAAGAACTTAGAGATACAGCCCTTCTGCAGCTCTCTGATCCAGCAGTGAGTACTGTACAATCAGATTATTTGTCTCCAGAATTAGGAAGAATCCTAATAACAAACAGACCTGGACACTCATAAAGACCTACAAGGAAAAGGTTTTTCCAAAGGAGGATGACAATGATGACTAACTTGTGTGAAGAGATTTTTTTTTTGCATATTTTACTCACCTAAGTGCAGCTACAAATTAGGATATTGAACTAGATGCTTTAATTCAGTGGCAGAATTTGTGTTTCACAGTATTTGCAAAAGGAGAGAGGAAGGAAGAGCTACAGGAAATATAATGAAGAAGGCAGTATCCTGTTCTCCATATTTTTGAGCAGGCAGGAATACCCTGCTCCAGGAATTGCATTTTAACTTTTTTAGTCCTGGGTAAGAACAGTCTAATATGTGTCACCCAAGACTCTATCATATTCATATATTCTAAAATACATAAGTGATATTACTCAATGTAAATTAATTAATTTGACTGAAAATATGTTCCACAGAATATAAAAAAGAATAAATCTTAAGGTAGGTGGATTTGGAGTGTTTGGTAGCATTTACCAGCAATAGTTTTGAAATGAAAAAAAACAGCACCTTGAGTTACTCTAGATCTGTGTTCTATCATAGAGAGACAAAAAGTGCTAGGTTCCTGTTTCGCTCCCACTCAGTAAGTGTTCTGACTTCTAAGTCCAACTTACTTTTAAATGACAGTTTGAAAGACATCAATTTTCAAGAAAAACAGGCAGCAAATCCAGTTTATTGCCGAAGTAGTACCAATGTGTTCATTATGTGTGCATTTACCAACTTCCAAGCTGCACAGCTATCTGAAAATCTACAACTTTGCCAGATTCAAAAAGCAGAACAATTAACATTTTATACATTATATCATGACGAATATTTTTATGACCAGAGACAAAGTGAATAATTTTCTTAGCATTTAATAGAAATGGGTTAATACTTTGGGTGACAGACATTTTATTACTTACAACTCTGTAAACTGTAGGGCTATAACTAGTAATGTAATTTAGAGTTTGATTTTTACATAACTTAAACTGAATCGTAAAGTTACTCATAAAAGCTGATTCTGTGGTCTTCTAGGGCAGTGTTACTTCACTGTAATATGTTTTTGTGGTACATCACTGTGTGACACCAGCACCTAGGCATCAGCACTGATCAATAAATTTTGTCAGACGATATGCTATATACATCTGGGCCTGTCTAATCTGGATTTCCCCAAGCAGAGGAGTTTTTAGTTTGCATACAGATTTGAACTCAGCTTTCAGATTTACCTGTTGATATCTGGAAAGGAGCATGTTATTGAATTATTTTATTTGTAAAAGAAGCTATGTAAGCTATGACTGCAGGGAGCTATAATTCATGCTCAATGCTGGCCTTTCTCTGAAGCCAGCTTGCAAAATGAATACTTTAAGACTAACTACAAAGAAGATTGACAATCTAGCACTGCATCATTGCAGGCTCCCTTTATACTATGGAAAGTGTGTAAAAGTCCCCCTTTTTTAGCTCGGCCAGTATTTACTGTGCTTTAAGGGTATTCAAGACTCATTTACACTGCAAGTTAAAATCATGAGCCCTAATTTTCCTCCTTTCCACTCATGCATTCAAGGCATTCATTTTAGCTTTCCAATGGTAAACAAGGCATTTTAGACAAGTATCACCTACTGTTACACATGTACAACTTTATTCACCTCAGTGGTATTAAAATGCTGTGGCAGAGCATTTGTGTATCTTTAAAAGCCACAGTGCAAACCTGTATGCCTGATAATAAATTTCTTGTTTGAATAAATTTCTTGTTTGAATATCTCTGAGAAACAAAACATTTATTGTAGGTATGTCTGTGCTCATACTTTTACACTGCAATATGTAATGCACAGTAGTAAATCAAACAATGCTGTCATTTGCATAACCTATTTATAATTGCTGTAACCGCAACTTACTTGCAGTCCAGCAATTTCATATGCTTAAATACGAACTACTGTGTACTGCAGTCAGCATCACAGTACTTTGTGGAAAGTCACTCATTGACATGCAAATCATATCTTAAGCTGACTTCTTTGGCTCTGACATGTCACCTCATCTCCAGTGTGACTCCATAAAAACATAAAACAAGACAGAAGGAGGACTTGTTTCACTCTTGCAGGAAGGGTACCACAAATGCAGTGTGCAGCTTCATAGCTTCCTGCTATGCTATCCTCTAAATAACATTCTAAAACAGCTCACAATAAAATATTTTAAATGTTACTAGTAAGCTGACTTGTATTATAATCATTTGAATAAAGTACCTGTCACAGATGACATAACTATTTATAGATTAGTACAGTTCAATTAATGTTTTAACGACCTTTAGTTATGACTGCAGAAAAAAAGCACATCTGTGCAGTATTCTGAATAGGAAATATTTTGCATTTGGAATGCTCAGTTAGATCAAAACACGTTAGTCTCTGTATCAAAGTCATTTTAAATAACATTTGCAATGTAGGAGGTCCTATTTGTTACTATAAATATAAGGAAGATGCTAATTCAGACTGCTAGCCTGTACAAACTAACTTCTCCTGGCAACCTCCACTTAGGATGTGTCCTAACTGCCCTCAAGGTCCATTTTATTCAAGGACTGCATGAGAAGACACAATAGCATTAGGCAGAGGAATAGAAGTCCTTCCCTGTAGGGAAAAGTACAATATCAGTGTAATCTGTATATAGGTTTTACAGACTATACTGTACAAAAAGACTACTACAGATATAGTAGTTTTGATTATTTTTCTCTCTCATTTTAATCTTTTAATACTAGTTAGCTGTTACTGTATTCAAATTACAGCTTTTGGAGAATTACAATAACAAGTGGAAAAGCTTTCTTGTAGAAATTGCAGCTAAGCTAGGTATTCTCTATTTTTTATGAGATACAAAATCAGAATCAATACTTCACACAAAGGCAGGCAACAATGAGGAATTTTCAATACATTTACAGTGAACACTTAAAGCAAGATGCTGTGGCATGTAACTGAATTCTCTGGAATTGTTTGACTTGAAAAAAACCTACTTCAGTTTTTGTCTGTACAGTCTTTTAACACAAACTTGTTTTCAACACAGAACAAATCAGGATGACTGCACAGAATATACCTCTAGAATAATATGTAAATTACATAGAAGACTGGTACACAGTACTTGCATGATGGCAGAGAAGTAGATGAAGGTCAATGTTGTGCCAGTTTCAATAAGGAAAAGGATTTTCTCCTGAAAACTGTAGGGCTTTTATGTCTAACAGTCATGACAGGGAATGTATTAGCACCTTTTACAAAAAGATGAACGACTCACCTTTTTACGCACACATCACGGGACTGTGATAACCAAGAGGAGTTTGAGGACAGTGCATCTGATTGGACAAATTCTGTGGATGAATCTAGATTGCAGGCAATTCAGTTGATGCTGTTTGCACAATTTAGTGGTTATTATTTCTGAGGAACAGCTTCTTCAGTGGTGAGAGTGCTTCACCCCAGAAACCCTCTGTGTATGCCTCTTGGGGACTGCCATTATCAGGAATGGCCAAGCTAGGACTGCCTGGCTTTCAAAGCAGACACTAAAAGTACACCACACAACTTTTGTCTAACATTGATTCTGTTGCACTGATTTGGGCTTATGAAAAAGATGAGAGCATTGACGTCCTTTGTGTTAGAACATGGAGACAGAAAGTCAAGAGATCTTTTCCAAATGCTGGCGACTGGGTGACCAACTGCAAAGATATGAACATAACAAGAAGAAATTTTTTGAATCTGTTCATTTTAGTGGTCTTTACCTCGCTCATGATCCTGCAGTAACTTTTACTTCCTTCATTAATCCTGCAGTGAAACAGAAGTACTTTGAACAAGGACAGCTCCTTAATTTTCCTTTGCCTCCAAGACCCTTGCTGTTTCTTTCTGCATCTTGTTTGTTGGCCCGGAGTATTTTCCCCTCTATAGAGTGAGCCTGGACCAGCAGTTGTGTCTTCCCAAGAAGAAAAACATCAGTCCAACAGGGAAGAGCATGAAAATGTCCAAACTGAGATATGCAATGGTTAGGTTCCTGCTCTGCTTATGTTTAAGTCCATAAACATCTCCACTGAAGCACCCACTGAAGTGCTTGCAGAAGCAAGCCTTTTGGTTAGGGTGAGACACTATGCACAAGGAAAAGAGGATGTCAGGAGTTTTCCTTCTGGGCTGTTGTCCGTAGACAGCAAAGATTAAGAGGGTCCAAAAAGAAGTATCTGCAGGATGTCAGAGCAATAACTTTCACATGAACCTGTCAGTCTTTGCGTCCATCTTTCTTTCAGTCTTTCCATCTATAGCATTGCTTGGTCTCACAGGAAATATCTCCAAGGGCATTTTAGCTTAAAAACAGGATAAAAAGCTCTAAATATGTACACCTCGCTAGAGGAAACCTGTAGTTATTATGTCAGTACTAGGGTCTGAGAAGTGAAAGTGTTGACCTTACATTTAATTTTCTATTTGCAACAGCTAGGGGTTCACCAGAGTTGTGGATGTCCAGAAAAAGTGTGTTTAGGCAGAAAATACTTTGGTCATTTCTTCTTAGTGCTCTCTTTTGATACAGGAAGGTGATGGTAGTATAAGAAGTAGTAACTTTCCTATCATGTTTAAATCATAGAATCTTTAAAATCTTTAAGGTTGGAAAAGACCTCCAAGATCATCAAGTCCAACCATCAACCTAACATCACCATGCCTACTAAACCATGTCCTGGAGTGCCACATCTACAAGCTTTTTGAACACCTCCAGGGATGGTGACTCCATCACTTCCTTTGGCAGCCGGTTCCAGTGCCTAACCACTCTTTCAGTAAAGAAGTGTTTCCTAATATCCAATCTGAACCTCCCCTGTTGCAACTTGAGACCATTTCCTCTTGTCCTATTACTAGTTACTTGGGAGAGGAGATCAACAGCCTCCTTTCAGGTAGCTGTAGAGAGCAATGAAGTCTCCCCTCAGCCTCCTGTTCTCCAGACTAAACAATCCCAGTTCCCTCAGCTGCTCCTCGTAAGACTTGTTCTCCAGACTCCTCACCAGCTTTGTTGCCCTTCTCTGAACGCACTCTAGCAACTCAACATCCTTCTTGTACTGAGAGGCCCAAAACTGAACACAGTATTCGAGGTGTGGCCTCACCAGTGCCAAGTACAGGGGCACAATCACTTCCCTACTAGGATTTAACTTCTCACTCTTTCAGTTTACTCATTCAGCTGCCTTTTTCGAGTTCCCTCACTGTGAATCATGTTAAATCCACTAGGTCACAAACTGACCACTAAATTTAAATCACTCTCTTCATCATTTTCACATTAGACTTAGAGAGTCACCAGCTACTGAACTGAATCGGAACAGCAACAGCCAAAATGCAAAATAAACGAATCAGAACAAACCGAATCAAGTTGCTGGATACAAACCTTTCAAAACTTACTGGATTTTGGCAAACTCAAGCCCTCAGTAGTCCGTGTAACTTTCTGCATTGCCCTCTGTGCAGTGAGTACATTCAGTCTCTGTTCCACGAAACGTTGATGCTATTTGTAGCAGTTCCACACATTCTTCTCTCTATACAGTAGCTTTTACTCATGAGTAGCCCAAGAAAGCATTCAGACAAAATGTGGTTTCTTAATACCTTCATTGTGCCTTTCAACGGCTTGAAATAATTTTTCACTTCCAATTTTGAACATGAATACTACTTTTTTTTTCTGGAAAAAAAAAAGAAAAAGAAAAAAAAATCTTAGTACCAGTTTCTCCCGCTTTCCTGCACTGCTAAAGGAATTATCATCCAAAATTTCTCACAAGCCACTGAGTGGGTGGGGTTTCATTTTTTGTAAAGGAGGGAAGGTTTTTTCACTACTGGCTTTTTTAATAGCAGTGGATAGCACAAAAGCAAACCACTGAAGAACATGCTGGCCATCTGTGTTAGTGACTGCTGCATGTATTGACAGCACACCTGGCAGTGGGTGACAGGTCACTGGCAGTTCGTAAGCACCATTGCCTTTCCCTCTCAGCTGTAACAAAGGGGAATGCAGGCTTCCTTTTTGGGAGAAATGCAGTCAGTTGTTGCAATCTGTTGAATTACAACAAAAGCAGACAGTTACGCTTTTGAGACAATTTCAAAATAGATTGCCATAAATGATACACTGCTATATATTTCTAGTTTCTTCTCAGCATTTTCAGACGTGGGTGTAAAAGACAGAATTCAATGATCCAAAATATGTTCCCTAATATATGATGTCCTAAGCTGACCCACTTTGCAAATTAAGAAAATTCAGATTTACATTTCATTATTTAGGACATTGTTTACAGAAGAAAAATATAATCAGAGGTAAAAAGGAAAATATAAGAAAAATCTTCAATATTTTATTCAGGGGGAAAATATATAGGCAGACTTATTTATTTGGTGATGGTTGTTTGAGAGATGCATTTTAATGGAAACAGCAATAAAACACAAAACTGTTTATCAAATTTATTAATACCATAGCTATTCCATCCCTAGATCTCAGGCTGCTCAATACATGAGGAGGGAAAGACTTTCTGGGTGTTACGAATATATCCAGAATATGTTGCCACCAAGTTGCTAAGTCTAGATCAGCTCAAAGGTGGGACAGCAAGTTCATAGCGCCACAAGAAGATCAAATCTTGCAATGCAGTGAGGGGAGAGACAAGTCATAACTAAGAGAAACTAGAAGGCTAGCATCTGGATAAGTAAGAATGAGATATAGGTACTCAAAACATGAGATGCTGTTTTTGTGTGGAGAGATTTTAGTACAGCATTCATTCAGTATCCCTGCCTTTTCATTTTTTTTCTGTATCATCAGAGAGTATCGATTCTAATAAACTATATACTGCATTTCCTTAATGTGGCACACAAAGATGTCTCTAATCTTTTTCTGTTTTGAGAGAAGACTTGAACAGAGTCAATTGCTCAGCATGCTTCCATACCATTCTAATTAATAGCTTTTTCCTGCCACTGAATGTTTTTTGGGGTTATTAAAATGGCTAAGGGCAGACAAATTCTCTAAACAGGATCAGATCTCTTACCTCCTGTTCTTATTTAACTGACCTATTCTACTGCTCAAGTCCATTAAACCCTAGTTGACTGCTTCCATTAAGAAATAAAATTGAATTTGTTGACTTTTTCTCAAGTACTTAAATTCACTTTTTTTCTCCTTTATTTTAAAAATCTAGGTTTATGTATAGGCAAGTATCTAGATGGTGAAGTACTTGCTACCATATCAGTACTGTAAAATCTTAGCTTCTGATGCTGCTTCACAATTTGAGCAAATGTCTGTTCTGACTGTCCAACTAGCCTAAGAAGTAGCTGAACAAAAAGCTATCCTTTTCTAATAGATATAACACTGTATTTTTCTGCTCATTGTAACTAGGATCTAACAGATCCTAGGAGTTACAGATGTTATCTGTTAACTAGGTTCTAACAGATCCTAGGAGTTACAGATGTAAGCCACTGTTGGCTGGATGCTAAGAGCATTTTTTTGCTGTGTATTAAAATGTTTGTCAAAAAATAGATTAACATTGTCAGTTTACTGCCTGGATTCACAGCTTCATACCATGCAAAACGTTCTTCCATGCATCTCAGAGGCTCCCAGAAGTTCTTTTGCTTTTCAGAAAAATCTCAATTTGGGACAAACTTCATACTCCAAGATCTTCAGTCTGCTGATAAAGCACTCAGCTTGATACTCTAAAATAATAATAATAAAAAACCAGTTGAAATTTTCAAGTATAAAATATTTGAGAGATAGTGCCTGAAATTTTCATGGTATCTTAAAGCAAGGATGAATTTTTGTAGTAAAACAATCTCCTTTGAGAATGAGTGACACAGCTTCTGGTGTTTGTATTTTATAGTACTTTTCAGTAGCCTCCTGTGCTGTCTAAATCCAGAAAACTCTTGAACACTTTTCTGTGGCTGTATTTTTTCATCCAATACCGTCCGCATTATGAGATAAGAGGAAAGACCGTGCCTCTCTTTGCCTCTGTTCTAGCAAGAACATTGCATTAAAAATGGAGGAATAGAGATCCCACATTTTACACCACTGTCCTCCATGCCTTTGGTTTGTCTGGCTTGCTAACACCTTAACACTACTGAACCTCTTTTTATAATATTGAAGCAGGAAACAGTTATTAAGCTGTGATGCATTAAAACCTCCATGAAGAAAAAGGAGCACCCTAGGATGAAAGAGATGATAAAACCCTCTGAACTCCTTCCAGATTGTCTAAGGCCATGAATACACATTTTGGAAAGGGTGAGTCCTCTTTATTTTATGTTCCTCTTGCACTCAGATGACTTACTCCACAGGCGTAAAAGAAATTAAGCTGGAAATTTGAAAGCAGCTTCAAAGGAGTTCAGCATCTAATTCTATTGATGGCTCTTTTGAAGATGCTATCAACTCTAAAATAATCTACATATTTTTAGAGTGTTCTATTATTGCACAGACACTGAAATCTCAACATTAAAAGCTTTTCAACTGAATGGTTTGAATTATTCTTCCTTACCAAGCTTTGGGATTATTCAGAATGCTCTGAAAAGAGCCTTTCTTATTGAACATACTATTTCATAATTAGTGCCACAAAACAAAGCGTTCCAGTATGTCAACATAAAGTCTAAGGTTACTAAAGGACAGAAAACAAACACAGAAAGCTGGCTAGTATGAGTGAAGCTAAAAGACATTAGTAAAAATTAAGATTATATGCCTAATTTAAAAGTAGAAAAGCATAGTCTGTTTTGACTCAGTTTCTAAAAAAGCACGTAAATCCCAGCAACAACTTGAATAAATTAAGTAGCTGAACACAATGGGGAAGGTCTTCCTGCACTCACAGTTTAACCTACAGGAAGATGAGTGGAACTTTGCTTGCTGCAGACATCACTCCTAAGATCTCAGGCCTGCAGGTACATGCAAGGAGGGGAACAGGAGCAAGAGCTGTCAGATCTGACATTGACAGCTACAGTCAGAGTGACAGAATAAGCAGATCTAAAGCCCTTTTCCACATCCCCAGCACAAAACATAATAATAGATTAATCTTATTTTCCTTCATACCAAAACCCCAAGAAGTATATTGGCCTCTCCCAAGACATTGTCTCCTGGAACTCCCACTGAATCACCATGCTTTATTTCTGCTCCAAATAAGTGACTGCATATATGGATGATCAATCCAAATATTCAGCAGCATCAGAAGTGTCTATCCCCACACAAGTTTGTTGCTATCTTTCTACAACTTTCTCAGTGAAAGTCATTCAGACCACTTAAGTCTACCATGCGGTGCAAATGGGAAACAGAAGGTCAAATAAGAAATTTATCCTTCAGGAAGACGTTATGTGCATTCTAAGGAAAGACTCCAAGAAAGCCTAATTGTGCCAGAAAGCATAATGGCGTAACTTCATCCCTAGATAAAGTAATATATAAAGTTTCCTTTAAATTTCTCAGATCATAAAGCTAGCTAAGGTGAAAATTGTTCATGGTCACTTCAGAAAATATTTTGACTTTGAATTTAAAGGCTACAGGCTGCCTTCACCTGAAAAAGCAAAGAAATATATTATATACTGCCTATGCAATACTCTGAGTGTGCATAAATCATTACCAGACACTTCTTGTCAAAGCAATACATGGTGAAAAGGAAATTTGAACAGTCCAGTAAAAATAATCTTGCTTTTTGGACGTGGGTGTAAATAGTTTTCCTTCTCAAGTTACTTTAATGTATCAAGCATATAGTTTTACTCTGCAGCTTCTAATGAACGATGAACTATTCTGCAGTTTAATGAACCTAGCATGTACAGTGTCAGACATAAGTGCTACCAGGGTACTTCTTGGCTCTACTAAAGAAAAGCTTATAAAAATAAAACCTAAAATTAGATTCCACTCTTCTTTATCAATATTTGAAAGGGCCATCACTTTCTGCCACTCACAGTCAATTTTATTTTGATGTTTGTTATTGTCTTTAATAGCAGTAAATGAAGCAGTAAATGAAGCTCCATAAATCAATAGGATGTAGAAAAGCTAATACAGACTTAAGATAAAATCCCTGTTCTTGTTATTTTATGCATCTGAGATTGAAAACACATGAAGAATATAGTGCTCTACAAAAAGCACTTTGGATTAACTACACAAAAGTATTTTTAATTGCATACTGTTAAAATTTAAATTAAAACATAAACTCTCATTAGTACCTGTAAAAAAAGTCAAACATTGCAATTTCATAATATGAAATTACCTATTTTTCGCAGTTGAATACACTGATAGTTAATGTGCCTCAAGTAAACTAATGTTAATTAGGAAAGGGATGTTTTAATTACCATATGGTTGCCTGATAGAGTTGTAATCTACTATAATAGAATTCTGTAAGTATATAATTTAAGTATGCTTATGCCCACTGAGAAACTTAACAGATACTCAGAATTTGTTGATGTATCCTGTGGCCTCACAATATGACAGACTTTTGTTAGAGGCAGGCTGAAATGGTTCTCTTAAGGCAACACAAGAACAGATTCTGTGCTTCCTTAGACCTTTATTATGGTACATCCTTACTGGGTGAAGGGACATAACGCAGTTGATATTGCGCTATAAACCTCCATCATGTAAGCAAATATGACTCCATTTGGCATGTCTAGAAATAACAGCATAGCGCTAGACAAAATCTGCAAAATCATATAGGTATACAGGGTTCAGTTCTGCCATAGTTGGAAGGAGCTTAGTAGTATTTTGTCAGATAGGCAGGACTTTTTTGCTTTGGAATAATATTTTCAAGAATGTCAAAGGTCACAAAATTACTACAGTAACTTTCACTTCCCAAATAAAAGAGGTCTTTATATAGACTTGCTTTGGATCTATTAGCTGAGAAGGTCATTCTTTTGTCTGCTAAAAGTATGTCTGCAGGCTTTTTATTACCATTTGTTAGTATTTCTTCAAATAATGCAAGTATTCCTGTTTGATTGTGGCTAAGCCCAAAATCTCTAACATTTATAAATAAGGGCACAACACAGAAGGCTAGTGCCAGGTAGAGTGTACATAGGATGGCAGGATGGTGAGGAATAAGTAGTTATGTTCTTGCAGAGACCTAGAATCAATTCACATCTCACCGTATTATATACCCTGGATTTATGCAACCAAATTTGTCAGCAAGTCTCAGGGTTAATCTTAGAATGATGAGGACATCTGAGACCAGATGGACTTTCATAAATCTTGTTTTTGATGCACAGATCACAAAACTAATGTGTTTGGCCATTTTGAGTAATCTATTGATCTTCCTGCTGTGACCAGAAGGCAGGTGACCAGACTAGCAACAGTTTTCCCAAGCTCTTTTCAATACTTTTTTTCAACAGATCTCCAAAGATTTTACATCTACCTAATGCCTTAGATTGCCAATAATTCCTCCTTCTCCCTCCCACATTCTTTCTTCATTCTAAATATCTGATTTTTCCTTAAGGTCAGTATTGTTAAGCTGGTTTGTATTTCAGATGAAGGTCCATATAATCTGTACAAAAGTGCTGTGCTTAACTTATTTTTCATATGTTCCTAAAGATAGCAAACATGTTTAAGAGTTGGGTCATATTGATTCATTGTAGCTGTGACTGAAACAATTTGCAAACTTCTCACATCTTCTGTTTGGCCACCATCTTTTCCTAGTCCGCTTATCAACCTTACATTAATTTATTTTCTTGTTGAATATTTTATAAATTTATTTATTAATTATTTTTTTTTTCCTTGCCCATTACTCTTTCTTTTTAGCTATGTTGGTCTCAGGGACTTATTTTTGTTTCCCAGTCTTGGAAACCCAAACATGTTGGAACCGTATCAACATATTGAGTTTTGATGGTCTAAGCCATTACATCTTCTTTTCTGATAATCCAAGCCATGAGTATATCAAAATCTTGTTTGGGAGCCGAAGGACTGCCTGAAATACAAGCAGTCCAGATTCCTTTGTTCCTCTTTAGGCGCTTTCCACAAATTAATGGTTGGTATAAATCCATATAGTACTTAAAAGGAGCACTGGAAAACATATACTGCTTTCACCGTCTTTGGGCATAAACTGTCAGGAAGGGTACCTCTGATAGACTCTATAGTACTGGATCATGAGGGTATGACTGCGGTGTGAGTCTCAGGACCTTCAGAAACCCTGCAAGATATGTACCATTTGACAATTACACCCTCATGCTGTTTTTCTGTGACACTAGATCTGGTGACGTCAGTCACTAAAGTCTCTGCTGCACCTAATTTTGTGTTCTTTTGGTGTGAAAACTCAGGACATTCAGTGAATCTGTCTGCTTCACTAGCAAATTGCTAGTCTCTGTCTCTCAGAAATGCCTGAGCATCTCCTGTGCAGCATCAACGCATGAACTTTTGCTGGAAAGTGTCTTTCCCTCTCTTAATTAAGTTTTCCTGCAGAATGTGAAGATCACATTTCTTTCAACACTCTGCTGTATCCCACTTGTGTTTCTTTTTCCTTAGATAAGATCATAGAATCATAGAATCCTAGAATGGTTAGAGTTGGAAGGGACCTTCAAAGGTCATCTAGTCCAACCCCCCTGCAAGGAGCAGGGACATCCCTGACTAGATCAGGTTGCTCAGAGCCTCATCTAGCCTGGCCTTGAACGTTTCCAGGGATGGGGCATCAACCACCTCTCTGAGCAACCTGTTCCAGTGTTCTGCAACTCATATTGTAAAAAATTTTTTCCTAATATCCAATCTAAATCTACCTCCCTCTATTTTAAAACCATTACCCCTCGTCCTATTGCGACAGGCCCTAATAAACAGCCTTTCCCCATCTTTCTTGTAGGCCCCCTTGAGGTACTGGAAGACCGCTATCAGGTCTCCTCAGAGCCTCGTTTTCTCCAGGCTGAATAGCCCCAACTCTCTCAGCCTGTCCTCATAGGAAAGGTGCTCCAGCCCTCTGACCATCTTCGTGGCCCTCCTCTGGACCTTCTCCAACTGGTCCATGTCCTTCTTATGTTGGGGGCACCAGAACTAGACACAGTACTCCAGGTGGGGTCTCACCAGGGCAGAGTAGAGGGGGACAATCACCTCCCTCGATCTGCTGGCCACGCTCCTCTTGATGCAGCCCAGGATGCAGTTCGCCTTCTGAGCCAGAAGAGCACATTGCTGGCTCCTGTTGAGCTTCTCGTCCACCAGCACTCCCAAGTCCTTCTCCTCAGGGCTGCTACCGATCCATTCTCCGCCCAGCCTGTATTTGTGCCTGGGATTGCCATGACCCAGGTGCAGGACCTTGCACTTGGCCTGGTTGAACTTCATGAGGCTGGCACAGGCCCACCTCTCCAGCCTGTCAAGGGTCCTCTGGATGGCATCCCTCCCTTCCAGCATTCTTACAAATCTCTTTAGCTCTTGTTCTTCAGCAAAGAACAAGAAAAAATCCTTCAGATTTTTATGAACTTCAAATGTTCCATAGTTTTGGCATCTTAACAACCTTGATATTTAGTTTTCTGTGCATCTGATACCACCAACCTTCTTCCAATAAGACTTCCACTCTTCTCCTTCATATCCTTACTAACTTTATTTTATCTGCTTTTCTCCCCGATTATTCCAGTACTGGCTAATGACTTTGCCATGTTAGACTAGGAGGGGCCTAATATTTTGGCAAGGCTCAATACGTCTGCCTGTTGAGATTTCAGTCCCACACCAGTGTGACTCAGTCTTCCCTCCCACCTGCCTGGCAGCCTCCAGGGCCATTCTGCAGCCTGTCTCACTGCAGCAACGGGGAAACCAGAAGCATTTGTCCCACTGCAAACTATGTAAAAGAAAAAACAATCTTATCTTTCCATAAAGTAAACCAGTAATCCTGACCTTGACTCTAACAGGATCGGTGGCAGTTACCCTTTTCATCAAGCAGTAGATGATCTCTTCTTCAGACATTAGCCTGAACAATTATTAAAACCAGTGTTACTTCAGTAAGCTAGAAAATATGGCAGATGCTCTTCCTATGCTAAGTGCAGAGAAAACAACCTGTCCATGTTCATGGAGATGCAAACTGATGTGCTTGAGCTTGCATTCCATGACAACACTCACAAATTTATTTTCTGGAATAAATTAGGATCCGGTCTCCAAGTTCTCCTTAGTGTCTTACAGCATGATTTCATCCTTGCACACTAATTTGATGGTGTAACTTTTGTTTCTTTCAGCTGAGTTTTACTGGTGCAAACATGCAGTAAAATATTACTTGATCAGTTACCTCTCCCACTGTCCATCTTTTGGACTATAGTAGCTAATAAGGTCTTCTGATGAAGCTAGCAGAGGATTTCACTCTCCTGTTAGAAAAACAACATTAATATGAAAAGAAAAGAGGTGCTAGAGGGGAAAGGGTGAGATAAGTGAATGGAATAAAACAAATTTTTAAAAGAGCAACTCTGATGGACTGCCTTCTCCGTTCCTGCAGCATAACAAAAAAAAAAAATCTTATTTTTATCCTATTCAAAATCTTAGTTTTATCAATGCTGAACAAAGCTGAATTTTAGCTGGAAAAAAATATTGCATGCATACATTTGGTTTTGATCAGACATTCCTGACTTCTGTTAAGATGTGAAATAGTACAGTATTGAATTTCACAGAGTGATGTACTGAAAGAACAGCCGCTGAAGAACAAGAGCTAAAGAGATTTAAGAACCAATATGGAATGTTTTCAATAGGAGGTTTGTGGAGACAGGTACTACAAAAATTCCTTAATAAATCAGAAGACAAACTAGCTTTTAAAAAAATAACATTGGCATCTATTCCTGAAAATGCTCTCTTTAGGCAAGGAAGTCTCAGTCAGATATTAACTTGAAATCCCCTTTGAATTGAGATTTTCCATTTGATTTTGATTTCTAAATACACTGATTCTCTTTGGAGAAGTTTGTGTATATCAGAGCTAAGATATCTGTGCTCTGGGAAAGCTGACTGGTGACGTTTTTCCATTTTTCCTCAGAACCCAAGGCTGCTTCTGGGGTAAAAGAGAGACACCAGAAAAATTTGTTTATAAATCCATTTCTAGCTGGTTACAATCTTCATCCATTTTAGTCATGACATACATGTCTCACTGTCTCCCTTCAGGCAACGTTTCAACAGGTTGCCTTAGCTATAATGTGAGCTCCCAGTTGATCCCTTTCCTTTCATATCACAGATGGTGTAATTGACCTCAAAGCAAGTGTTAGCTGTGTTTCTCAAGGTTAGGAGTGGTCTTGCCTTGGCAATTAACTTTCTGAAGTTCATGCTGGCATCTGCTTGTGGAAGACTTGTCTCCATGTCTCCAAGTTTAGCAAGTCAAGTGTCAAGAGTGCAGTACAGCAACTTCTTGATCCAGGAAGACATGATCATTTCAGACTCCTCATAAAATAAGCCACCTGCATATGCTGGAATGACAGAGAAGAAGTAGACAACCAGCTCAAGCAAAGTGACAGTTAAGACAGCTCCTCTCTGCACCGCTTGGCTACACCAAACAGGGAAGGTGCACAGAGAAAACCTGCTAGTACTTCCCTGCATTGACCTTACCGGAGAGGAGAAATGGGGATGGGGGTCTACAGACCAGCTCATCACTGTAAGACAGGGAAGAAAGCCTGAGAAGGCAGAACAGTTGCAAAGGAGAGGCAGATGAGACGGTTGTGGTGATAGGCAGATTTGGGAGTGCAGCAGTACCAAAGTCACTGTGTTTTCTTAGCTTGAGATGATTAGATTACATATTGTTTTCCATATCCATATCCACCAAGTATAAGGGTTTATGAAGATACTTAAACATTTAAATAGAGATCAGTAACATGGTATATACAGTCCTGGATCCTGATGAGAGCCTCTGAGACTTTATTTCTGAGGTACTGAAGTTAGCAATACTCAGTAGATTCAATTGGCCTGGGGAATAATGAGCCCTGTTACAGTTATATCTACATAGATGTATTAGATATACCCAGAGATAACTAGGCTGGGACAAAACCAGAAAATTTGTGAAATTAAATTTTTATGTTGTCTTTAAGAGAGTCAAAACAGAGTGGGGGAAAAAAGACAAATATACTAGCAGTCACCAGCAGGAAACTCTGCTGCTATATTTTACGAGCCTAACTGCTTACACAGAAAAAAATTAATACATAGGTCTTTGTATGATTAAGGTCACACTTAAAAAATCAGTATTGGTGCTACAAGGCCTGTGTACTTAGCAATCAAGAGTAAATATCAGAAAGTAATTTAAAAAATCAAAAGCCTCTAGGACAATAATACATTCTACAATCTTTCCATTTACCTTTCTGTTTAAGAATAGAGTTCCTACTTTCAATCTTTTCTTTATAAATATGAAGGTCAGAAAATTTCCTCATTGAAAGCTACGATTCTTGCTCGACTGCATGACTAAAGGAGCTGAGGCTTAAAAGGAGAGAATTCAGCCTTCATAAGGCACATGATAACATCAGAAATCTGAGATAGCTCAAGAGGACTGTTCATACTCTGTGATACCAATTGGTAACAAGTATAACATTTTGCTAGCAAGTCTGTCTGTTGCTTTTTAGCTTTAGGATAAAACAAAGGAATTGGGGGTTTTCTTTCTGTATGAAAGATTAAGAGATTTTAATCTTTTCCAACATATAGTTTGTCCTATTACAGTAACAATATAACTTGAATTGTGGGTCAGCCAATATCCTGTAATGTTCAGCTAGCAATTCTAAAATAACACTAGCTATCTTTAATGTGAGCTGTCTTTTTTCATGTTTCTTGATTGAGCAGGCTAATGGCAAGAATAGCTCTTGAAATGTGTCCTACAGCAAAGCTGAAATAGCTAACAAAAGATTAAGTTTAGGCCATACAAATATCCATTTAAAAACTGGGAATGTTCCATCTTTCTCAGCATCTATACAGTATAAATCACCATAACATTCAAGTACATATTATGATGTCTGGCAAGATTTTGTATGAATTCCCATGAGACCTGGCAAAGGGCTAGCATATTTAGGATTCCTTGAAATTTTGAATTAGGAGGTATTAATCACGGTTCAATTTATCTTGATAATGTTGTAGTATCATACTGCTTCTCCAAATAATACGTTAAATTAGAACTTTACTAATCCTTCTATAGTCACCCTAAAAAGCAACAACTGAAATGATATATTTCTATATTTCTGGGCAAAGATCTGATTTAGAATAATATATTTCCTTAGAGAAGTTAGAATTCTCGTTGAAATGGTTGGGAACAGTTTCTCACCTCTGAATGCACAAGGAAAGAAGTAGGCACTGCTGCTCCTTATTTTGTCTGACAATCTCTGATTGTTTATTACAAATTATAAGTAAGGAAGCCTGGAAATGGACTTCACTAGTTCAAAATTCTACTGCACGTTAAATCATTATTCATGGAGTTTCCTAAGAGTTTCTCCCTATCAATCATCTCCATTCTAGAATTTTTAATGTAAAAAAAAAAGAAAGTTTGTAGAGTGGAAACTGCTTAGCAAAATTATGAAAACTTGAAAGAAACTGACTTAAGGGACTTAATCCTTTTCTGCACAGTGAATTTTGCAGGTGCCTCACCTCTACTGCAATGAAACTTGGATCTTAATGAATGCATATAGCTTAGCAGGTGTTTGAGTTTTTCTGTTTTGAACTCTATCACTGATGAGGATTAATCTTGTTCTTAATGACATATTTGTGTGTTTTCAGAGGCTGCAAGTATTTGAAAATACATCTGCTGATACTAGTGTCACTTTGATTGGACCAATTTGATTGCTATGTAGCTGGGTTAGCTTTGGTAGTACATTATGTGGATCCATCTCACTTTCATATACTTAATAGGCCTCTCAATCTTTTTTTGTTGGAGTCCATGAAATGTAACAGTAATCTATAGTGTTGAAACAAGAGTCTTTACCTCACTTTCAATAGGCTTTGAATTATGTTCGAAAGCTGGTATTTGCTATCCAGAAGCAGCAGCAGTAGTTTGTATACTAGGGAGGGTTTGCCACACCAGCTGCGGAAGGTCAATTCTGTAAGTGAAAAAGCAACAGCTCTAATGAGGACTCTTCAGTGTCCTTACACAACTAGGACAGGGCTACAAGTCACAAAGGTTTAATTTGATTGAACTGCTACTCTTTGAATGAAATTTGCAGAAGTGGAAAATGTCTCTTAGGATAATTCCCTATCTCATCGTTCTAAACTATTTGAAGACTAAGCACCATTTTCTGATATTAGGTCTCCCTTTTGGATCACTAGTGGTAAATGGCTAGAAATATGGAAGTCTCTGAAGGGATTTTTAACTATGCAATATGCATAGAGAAAGGCAGTATAGACACCGATCAACTGCACCAGTAGTTCTACAAACAGGCAGAAACTAAAAGCACTACAGGAAATCAAGGATGAAGGGAGCGGGGCAAAGTCAGGATAGAGGGGCTGCAAAGAGGAAAGAACTCTGGAGCTGGTGTTCCCTAAGGCAAGGAAAACACAGGTGAAGATAATCTCTTTAGTTCTTACATTAGAATCCCAGAAGCTTGCAAGCTATATCCATCATTTTTTCTAACAGGAACATCAAAAGAGTCTCTCAATGTGAGAACATACCCAGAAGAACGGTTTTGTCCCTATGGACAAAAAAATTATATATGACCTCCTTATACTAAGAAGCTTAATCACAATAGGACACTTATGGGAATTGTTCTTCATTAGTTTAATTTCTGTTTGGGACAGAAATTCCCTAGAGAACTGATTAGGATTTTTTTTTTAATGTGGTTGTAAAAATTATTTTAGTTTATCCATAAAATATTGTTTTATTTCCCTTTACTGATTGGTTTTTTTTTGTCCTGTATGCTAAATAATCAAGCCTGTCGTCTGACAATGGGCAGTAATAACTCAAGAGCAGATACTGCAATAAAAGCAGCCATATGTGGAAAAGTCTGGCCAAGATAACAATTCATCCTAATCCAGATAATGGAAGGCAGGAAATTTCTAGAGGTCTTTGTTTGCATCAAGCATTTTTCTTATCTATTGTTTATACTGCTGTGTTTTCCTAAAGGATGTGATGAACAAGAAATAATACTTTCTGTTTAATTTTCCTATTTACAGAAAATATTTCTGGTAAAATTATACATTTTGGGATTCATTAATATTTTAAGAAAAGCAGAGCTCTTCTCTGAATTATCTCATGTAACTGCAATGCCTCTGCAACATAGAACGCAGTAACTGGATACTTTTATTAGCAGAAGAATACAGACCCATTATTTTCGTTATACAGCCTAGCTAGTTGCAGTGGAGACAATGATGGCAATACTGAGATTGTGATTATCAAGTTACAGCTCAGAGGTGAATCCTCACAAAGACATTTGGAGATGCAAAAAGAACACACTGAGCTGCGGAAAAGAGGGTAGGCAGTAGGGAAAAGAAGGACTGAGAAGAAGGTTTTTGGAGATAAAATACCTAGATCTTCTGATCAGTAGACAGTCTTCAAGTTGTGTGGAATAAAGAGCTATTTTCCCAGCCATTGTGGAATTGCTTTGACTCTCTACAGAGTCTCTAGCAACTTCCTCTGCAGGAGCTGGTGCTGCTCATGTGCTCTTGGGAGGCAACGCTCTGTTGGCTGATTCAGCGCAACAGCTCTCTTCTCTGCCCAGAAGTGGTCCAGGTCTGGCTTCCTGCTAAATGTGTTTCTAGTCTACCACACTTGGATAATGGATTTCATTTGAAATAAAGGTAATTCAATTTCTTTCCAGTTTATCCTTTTATTTGTGTGGATTTTTACAAAAGAAAGTAACTGGACAATAGCTATTGATCTGTGGTGGTCTTCTTGGTAGCTGGAATGAGACAGCTGATTGCTCATAGCTGCTACAGCCCACTGTGATGAGAGGTTCCTTTTTTCCCCAGAGTGTGCGAATGTGAAATATTCTTTAACTGATAGATTAACTTTACATTAAACTTTCAGCCTCAGTCCCCATGAAGACTGTGACTTTAATAATTTAGTGGAACACTCAGAATCCATCTGATGAAAGTATTCACCAAAGGAAAGATATGTTTAACCCCATATCCTGCTAATCTGAAATGGCAAAGATTAAAATAAGCAGTAGATCAGCACTTTTGCTGAACCTCACCGTGCCTTTTGGGCAACTTGAGCCTACTCTTTTCACTCTGTTACTGTGCAGCTTACCCAATCACACATGTATATCCATCTTCAGCAAGAAAATCTGTACTGCCTAGAATAAATTTTTATATGTATATAAGCATCTTCATAAAACTTTATAAGTTTTGGAACTCTGTTATTCAAACTGTCAAACTACTAGAGTGTCTCTGACACACACTTAACCTGTGGCTAATAGTATTTTCCCAAACAATTCCCAGGCCACAGTTTAGGAATTAGGAGGAGCTACAGACAATTTGCACAGAAATATTCTTCTCTGACAGGTAAGAGGATTTAATAATGTGGATATTGGCTCTCTGTGGCACCTAGCCAGGGCTGGAGATTGTTTTCAGACATACTTTAATTTACAGATACGGTTACAGCCAAAGAGAATAAGGAATGTTATTCTGAATACAGATACTGGAGAATAGCTGTTTCTATGGCAAGCTCACAGTCCTGCTGATGAGACTACCAAATTGTTTCTCTCTTTTATACT
Organism: Chlamydotis macqueenii; assembly: GCF_036417535.1. NCBI lineage: Eukaryota > Metazoa > Chordata > Aves > Otidiformes > Otididae > Chlamydotis > Chlamydotis macqueenii. The sequence goes on along the minus strand of NC_141593.1, from coordinate 21,057,884 downwards.
TCTCTTCTTACCTTGTTGCTCAGCATCGACCCATGTCCCAGATTATCTATCGTCTTTCTTCCTCTTACTTCTACCGTCCTATTCAAATTTCCCCATATGCCTTTCAAACTCATTTCCAGGGTCCGTGTTCCTTAAAAAATCAGTCCTGATTTTTCTTGCCCATTTCTATCTTTTACCCATTTCTCTTCTTCCTGTTCTTTTTCAAATCCTTAATTATACTGTAAAATACAACAATTTTCTTCCTTTCATCTTTTTTGGGGGCCTTCCAATCTGGCTTTCTCTATTGCCACACTGATACCATTCTTACTAGTGTTGCTAATGATAAATCAATTTCCAAAAACCTGCCACTTCTTTGTCCTCAATGTCCCCACAGAACAATCCTTATAATCTCCATCTTTATCACCAAACATCTCATTCAGGTCCTTATACATGCTGCCTTGATTAATAAAGGATTCTCCAAAATGCAGTCATTACCTTTGTCAGCTCACATAAACCACTGTTTTTTATTTCATCTCCATTGTCTGCATGTTTGAACGTTAACTCTCCTCATCAGCTCTAACCACTGGCTTCCTGTCCAAAATAATTTTGACCTTGAGAACACCCTCAGACGCAAGGGCACTCTGTGTCCTCTTCAGGCAGTCACCCTTTGTCATTAGCCTCCCTGTCTCACTGTCTTGTCAACTTGATTCCTCCTTCTGCAGCTTCTCTCTACTCCTTTTCTCACTGGCCTCTTCTACAAGTTATGAGAGTTTTGATTTTATTGACAAACTCATCATCTCACCCACACATTCCCATACATAAAAGCCATTTTAAAGGCTTGCATGTGGCCTGTAGTAAATTAAGATGAATTTGCTTTCGCTTTTTCCCATACCTTCAGTCTTTGTTTCTGCTCTGTCCTTTAACAAAAGGTAATTACAGAGTTTTGTGCATAAATACACTGAGTGCAATGGTGAGTGGCTCAGCACTGATCACCATACCACTACCTGGAAAAATGCCACTTTTTCATATCCAAATTAAAGTAGTCATAATTTTTTTTTTTAAAGAAGTCAAAGAGTTTCTGATATATCTTTTAATTTAAGTGGCAATAATGTCTCTATTTTAATTACACTACTTGGAAACTTCCAAGTGCATCATGGCATGACGACTTTGGAAATGACTATGGACAAAGCAGGAGCTCTGTCCAAAACTACATGAATCAGCAAACTATGCTTAGTAAATGAATAAGCAAACTACAAAGCAAATAGGCAAATTATGCTCTCATACTATGCTGAATAAGCAAAGTCCATCTTCATTACAGGGCCTATTTTTACCTTCTTGGTTTTATCTCTGTTTTTAACTCTGACAGTTGCCACAGGGTCAATAGCAGAAGGACACTAAATATTGAGCTCTCCATTTAGATGGAGCAATCTTAGAAAATATGAGATGGCTGCTTCTCATGGAAAGTCAGCTTTTCAGGTCTGTGCTATGTCTGTGTACTCATAATCAAGGAAAATTCCTCTTGAAAGAGCAGGAGCCATTTGCCAGGACTCTGAAGACAGAGAAAACTGAAAGATTATGAAAGAGGATGTGCTGATTTAGCTGGTGACCATTTTAACAGCTCAAGAGAACTTCAGTTTGAAGAATCTGACCACATAAGGGAGCATTGCCTACCTGGATACAACAAGCACATTCATTTTTATTTCTAATGAACCGTCTGTTCCTATGCTTTGTGTGTTAAGAGCAATGGAGTCTTCATTAACTTCTATGGAAAAGCCAGAAGTATTTGTGATCAGAGATGAAGCCATAGCTGTTTCTATGCTTAGATGATGTTATCAAAGTAAAATATTTGTAACATGCAGACTGATGTAAAACATGAAGGGAAACATCACACTCATTTTTAAAGAGGGTAAAAAGGAGAATCCTGGGAACTAACAACCAGTCAGCCTCAGCACTGCACCTAGGAAGATGATGAAACAGATCCTCCTATAAGCTATGCTGAGGCACATGGACGACAGGGAGGTGGTTTGAGACAGCCAGCATGGCTTCACCAAGGTCAAGTCCTGCCTGACCAACCTAATAGTCTTCTGTGGTGGAGTCACTACATCAGTGGACAAGGGAAGAGCTACAGATGTTGTCTACCTGAACTTCTGTAAGGCCTTTTACATGTTCCCCACAACATCCTTCTTTCTAAATTGGAGAGATACAGATTCAATGGGTGGGCTGTTCAATGGATGAGGAATTGGTTGGATAGGCACATCCAAAGGGTAGTGGTCAATGGCTCAATGTCCAGATGGAGGTTGGTGTCCCTCAGGGATCCATATTGGGACCGGTACTGTTTACTATCCTCATCAATGACATAGACAGTGAGATCAAGTGCACCCTCAGTAAGTTTGCAGATGACACAAAGCTGAGTGGTGTGGTTGACACACCTGAGGGACAAGATCCATCCAGAGGGACCTAAACAAGCTCGAGAAGTGAACCCATGTGAACCTCATGAGGTTCAGCAAGACCAAGTGCAATGTCCTGCACTTGGATTGGGGCAATCCCCAGTATGTATACAGGCTGTGGAATGAAGGAGTTGAGACCAGCCCTGCAGAGAAGAACTTGGGGGTACTGGTGGATGAAAAGCTGGACATAAGCTGACAAGGTGCACTTGCAGCCCAGAAGGCAAATTGTATCCTGGACTGCATCAAAAGAAGCGTGGCTGGCAGGTTGAGGGAGGTGATTCTGCCCCTGTACTCCACTCTGGTGAGACCCCATGTGCAGTACTGCGTCCAGCTTTGGAGCCCTCAGTACAGAAAAGACATGGACCTGTTGGAGTGAGTCCAGAGGAGGGCCAAAAATATGATCAGAGGGCTGGAGCACGTCTCCTATGAGGACAGGCTGAGACAGTTGGGATTGTTCAGCCTAGAGAAGAGGAGGCTCTGGGGAGACTTTACAGCAGCCTTCCAGTGCTTAAAGGGGGCCTATAAGAAAGATGGGGACAGGCTTTTTAGCAGCACCTGCAGTGGCAAGATAAGGGGCAATGGTTTTAAACTAAAAGAGGGTAGATTCAGACTGGATATAAGGAAAAAAATTTTTACAATGAGAGTGGTGAAGCACTGGAACAGATTGCTCAGAGAGGTGGTGGATGCCCCATCCCTGGAAACATTCAAGGCCAGGTTGGATGGGGCTCTGAGCAACTTGATCTTGTTGGAGATGTCCCTGCTTCTTGCAGGGGGGTTGGACTAGATGGCCTTTAAAGGTCCTTCCCAACCCAAACCATTCTATGATTTGATGATTCTATGATTAAAAAAAAGTTTGAACTAATGAACCATGCATTCATTTGTAAAGACAAAAAAAATGGCAATGAAGCATAAAAGAATTTAAATTTGGCTACTGTAAGAGAAGACAGCAAACAGTTGGAAAGCAGTCAGGCAGGAAACACTTTAATCCCTGATGACAATGTTGGTTAAACATTTAACGAGCACTGGATTTACATGACATAACTAATTCTGAACATAGGCTTCACAGCCTAGCTCACTATCTATAACCAGGTGCCTCACATTAGGAGGTTACAAAGCTGAACGCCACAACACTGAGGTCTATTTTTTTTTTTTTTTGGTATCGAGCACAAGCTGAGGAGTCATTTTTGTGATGTGGCCCTGGAATTTTGGAATACAGATATAATCAAAAGAACATATTTAACAGGGTGCTGTAAACTCACTCTTGGTTTAATATCATTATAATAAGTGGAGAAACATTACAAAAGAATTTCAATCACTGTTATTTACTGAATGCAAATATAAGACCAAAAGAAAATGTAGTATTTTTTTCCTAAAAGAATAATTTTATTTACGTATGTGTCTTTTTGTAATGCATCCTACATTCTGCTATATGGCTCTTGTATGTTCATTGTAAAGCAAGTAAGTACCTGAACTGTGCCCTCTCAGACTTCCCTGGTTCCATGCCAGTGGTAAAAAATAACTGCTTTGCATAGAAGCTGAAGTAATATTGGAAACAACATGGAAAAACCAGGAATGTTTCTAGCTACTAAGTTGTCTGAAAAGCGAAGGGGTGGCACTGTTTTTGTAGAATGGATATATATCAGTAATCTTTAATTTTAATAAACCTCAGAAAGTTATATGTGGCACGCATGGTTGTATGGAATGGCTCTTTACTGTTGCTGTGGCATAAAGACCTTTTCTCCTTAGGCAACAATGAGGAATCACAAAGCATGCAGGCATTTTAAAAGTCAGTTCAAATATCATTATGCTTATGACCTAGACATAATTACAGTCTGGATTTATCTATAAGGTAAGAGATAAATATCTCCATGACTTTTTTTTCTCTCACTTCTGCTTTAACCCTTCTGTGTTTACTCTCTCTTATCAACTGCTGAGAAGGTATCCTACATCCTGCCATGTTTAAAGAAGCCAAGATCCCTGTGGATACAGAGGTCTAGGTTTTTAACTCTATCTGCAAATTGTTTTCACACGTTGATAATTAAGGACATGAATAGACAAAATGACTTCACTATTTATATCAGGTTTATGTTTAGTGGCCAAACCAAGTTTGACACTACCAGAGCAATTTATCTTTGGCTACAATCACACATAACACGTAGATTTTCTGTGAAAGCAGACTAAAAGTGCTCTTTGGTTATTTCACAAGACCATGAGACTGTCTTCTTCCCCACTTCCCAAGAAGCCTTGTAAATGCCATAATTTTCTGGATAAGAAGGAAGGCTCTGACAACCATCCTGAATTAAAATACTGTAGCAGGAGCTTTGTAAGACAGTTTGCCTTCTTTCAGTGTCATACATGGTGGGTTAGGCCTCCCACTGGGGACACTCATGGGGGGTCAAACAGCCTTGTCAAACTAGAAAACAGATTACATATCCTACTTCAGGATCCCATGCAGATCAACTTTACCTAAACCATTTGTTTTGTCTAAACAACCCTTAGTTATCTTAGGCAAGCAATTTCTGAGTTTGACCATCCTTGTACTTAGAAAGGTTGTGCTGGGATTTCTCTTGCAGTTCCCCTGTTCTGCCATTTAAGCTCAATTATTTCTTGTCTTAAATACTGCCCCCTCGTTTTGTGGAGCGATGCTGGTATATGGTGTCTCCTAATCTGTCCATGCTTCTATCAGTTTTAAGCAGTTTCATTAATTAAAAAGATAATTAATAATTGTATGGGTTTAAGATACTCAGACTACTTCTATGCATAGTCCCACAGTTTGGCCACTGTCCACAGGCCTGTCATGTCCGTTGTAGGCTGGCAGTGTTTTGCTTGGCATCTGGTGCCAAAGCGCCTGTGATCTTCATGCTGCCATGTGCCCGCCGTTCCTAGCACTGCAAAGTCAGCATGCTCTCCCTCATCCTGGGGCCACAGAGCCATGCCACGGGCTGATATCCTACTGTAGGGCAAGACAAAGACGGAGACAGCTAGCAGGGTGCAGCAGCATTGGTCACACATGTGCTGTGGGCTCTATGGCTGTGTGGAGCAAAACTATCTAAACATAAAGAAAATATCTTCCCTTCCCCAGAAGAAGTGCAGAACTTGACCCTGAGGTCCTGACACCATCCACAGCAAGTCCCTCTGCCCTGCATAGACTCTGCTCAGGCTCATGCCTCGCTGGGGCATGATCTGCTATGAAAACAGTGTCTCTGTTTCTTAGATTTGCATGTCAGAGAGAGATTTCCCAGTTCCTCTCCTAACTGCTACAGTGCAACTATTCAGTCCTCCCTCCACTAGTTAAGAAAACTATGCTGATATTTAATAAGCAGGAAAATAACTATCCATGTCATTTCTGCCTGTAGTTTGGGCTAATTGCAATGGACAAGAGTTAAGCCAGGTAACACATAAAGCTGTCAGGAGGAGGAGAAGATCAGTTATCTTCTCTGTGAGAGGTCCGCAGAGTTAGGAGGGGACTGTTCGGTTTAGCTTTGAAGCGGGGAGAAGAGGGGATAGAGGGGGATTCAAATTAGCAAGACACTGGCAGATGACACATGTGCACTAGAGAAGCAACTAAAGATGCATTATAAAAAAAAGCTATGTGCTCATTTTTCTTAGCAGCTCTCGTAACCGTGAGTGCCAGGCCAGAATTTAATGTGCACATAGGCTCTTCTGCGTATGTCTAACTATTTTATATTATTAAAAGTCCATTTGCATTCACAAATACTGGATTTGTATGCAGAACTCAAACATCCTTTTTTTTTCCTAGGGTTTCACAGTCAAACTATCCCATTCTTATTCAGTATTTAGTCTGTGCTTGCATATCTAGTTGTAAAAGGACACAGTATTTCAAAATATCTTTAGCAATATATTTTACATCAGAATAAACAAAGTGTGGCAAATAAGGGTTCTTTGTTTATCCTCTTCCAGTTATAAAAATTCCAGTATAAATACTGCTCCATGAGAAAAAAAGGTTTCCATCAATGGTTAGAATGCACCAGATCCAAGTAACCAGAATGTTACGACAGCACGTGAAAAATGGCAGTTCAGACATTCTCTGTTTCGGGGAAGGTTCCACTTTATAATTTTTGCCATTCAAGAGATCATAGGGTTTTGTCATTCATCATTCATAGTTCTAAACCTTCACAGAGCGACAGACTATTTCTCTCAACTTTCCGAGTTAGTCTTTTGAGACACAATGAAGCTCCAAGTGGTGCAATCCAGACACGGTGAGAGCCAGAAGCTTAATCCACGGATTTGAGATAAGCATTCATGTTCATGTCTCAGCGGAGATGCTTAAAGGTAGAATCACAGAAATTGCCATACCCAAGCAGCACAACACTATGTAATCCAGTATAATAATGCCCATAAGTCCTATCTAGAATTTGAGGGGAAGAGTTTGCAGTTCTTTAAAAAATAATTACTGACTCTTTATTTGTAATATAGCTGGTGAACTTTCAGTTGTAGAAGGCTTATGGCCTGATATAGGTCTTATTTTCTTCTCTTTAGCATAAATATGCTTGGTTTTCATTTACATGTTAATGTTTAATACTGATGTCTTTCCAAATTAGTGGTCTCCCAGACATTCACAGATCTCATTCCCATAAGCAAACTGCTACTTTGAAGAAGTTATCTTTGAAAGATACTACCCTATTATTTTCTTTCTCTGTATTACTGTTTTATATCTGGTTAATCTGCTGGTTTTAGGTTAGCTAAATTTCCACTTTCAAAAACAGTTTATCTGTCCTGAATAAATTAATACTTAGTCATTAAAGTCAAATGACTGTTTCCAGCTATGCTTAGCAGAAACGGTGCTTTCTTTGACACCATTAAGGTAAAATAAATAGCTAATAAGAAGAGAGTTTATTCTTAATTTTTAAACTTTATTATTTTTTAACTAGTTTTGTATTATAAAGCATACTGATAAAATTATTTTTGGCATACTGTACCCACTCTGGATGTTGTTTTTAGGAACTGTGTTTTGTGGGTGTTATTCCTCATTCACTTGTTATAACTTATTAAAGAAACTGCTACTTGTAGCCAGCTAATTTTTATTAGTATTAATATCTTTTTAGAGTTGCTTTTTATTTAATCTGCTCCACACAGAGTATTTAATACACTTTTACTGACAGTAAACTTGTAACTTAATAATACTATTCTGTTTGCATCTAATGATTGCGAATATTTAAAATTTTTTTACAAATATTGTCAGATGATGAATCTAATTAGAAGTTATGAACCAGATGTACAACAGTGTTAAATATCAAAGGTAGATGCCCTGTAACATTTACAAAATTGTATGACACTTGCCAATTTCCAAACAGAAAACACGGTATCCAACCTGCTTAGGAGTCTGCTAATTTCCTTATATGTCTGAATACATTTTGCAAATATGTTCACATACTCCACAAGATCCTATTTCTGTTGTTGCCTGCTATACTAGTGCGTCAGCTGGTCCTCAATATGGCAGAACATCCTGATGAACGTTCATTTGGATATTTTTGACAGGATTGATTCTATCAATATTTCTTCCATTGCTAAATGTCTCTATTCACCTTATTTCAATTTCAGCTTCTCACATTGGCATTTAAATTAAGGTACAAACACAGGAAGATAATGTCTTTTTCATTGTCTTAACATTAATTTTGTGACTAAAAAAAATAAAGTAAATCATTCTCAGGATGAGATTAATCTCTCATAACTTTAAGGTACCTACCTCTTCTTAGGTGTTATGGTCCCTTTACTGTCCATAGACTCCAAGAGGTGAGGCATTTGGCCAAATATAAATGTTCGCTAGAGGATGAGAATACTATGTTATACTGTACTGACAGTTTAGACAAAACTCGGTCAATTATAATGAGATCTTTTCACTTGTCTCATATGAAGACGCCTAGTGTTGGGAGAAATGAATCCCATCAAAAGTTAAAAATACTTTTTCTGTTAGTAGAAGATCTTGGAAAAAAAACATCTTCAAGTCAATTTTGGCTGGCACTTGTTTACACAATTTATGGACGTCTTTGCTGTTCTCAAGCCTAAAAATGAAGCACAAGAGTACCACTTTTCTCATGAGTAAATGTTGTGTTGCAAGATCACAACCATAGCTTACAAAATATTTTTGCTTTTTTTTTTTTAAGAATAAATAGAAAAAGATAAATATTAGCTTCCTTAAAAGTACAAATAAGAATATCTGTACTACAACATGCATGAAAACTAGATCGGGTATACTATCAATTTCTTCAGTGCTGAGAGCTGTTGCTTTTTAGGCTCAAAAACTGGTTTACCTAGAAGGAAGGTCAGCTGGCCAGGATAAAGGAATTTGTGCAACAGGGATTTGTGAAGTAGTTTGAGTCAGAACAACTCAGTATTTCCCTTGTTCCTTTCTAAGCCCTATTGTCTGCAGACAGATCAGGCTACACACACAGAAGTTGTGTGCTGAGATGTTAGATACTCATCCCATCTAATGTATAAGCCATAACAAAAAAAACCCCTCATCATATATGAGAAATAAAATATACAAGAAAGTAAATTAAAACTAGTCTCAGACGAAGACCACTTCTACTAAGCCAAGGGCAACAGTTTTTCTACCATTTCCTGGAGTGACAAGAGCGTAAGTGTTAGACTACATTATTTGCTTATTTCTCTGCAAAGGAAAATTGCTATACTGTAAATACTTCATATACCACTGTCAAATTCTCTCTTTCATAGCTTTCATTCACCCAGGCAAGGAAGAAGCTATGTTTACAATGGAGCAGCAGAAATGCCACTCTGCTTTCCATTACTGAGCATACCTGCTTGGTTGCAGCTCTACAGAAATATTAACCAGTTCATCATCAGTAATGCTTTTGCAGCTAATGGTAAAAGTAGACTTTTTTTTCCCCCCAATAACCGTAATCATACACCAGCGAAAAAGCAAGCACCATACCAAATCCAAAGGAAATACCTTCCTGTCTGCACTAAAATGTCCAGAGATCTTTGTACACTTCTACATTGTTTACAATTTTCAAAAGTTTAATCTAGCTCAAAGATTACAGACAATCTTTTTGTCTAGAAGCAATGGACTTCCTTTCTCCCAGCATAGGACTACTTTTTGTACGACTTGCTTTTTCCCAGCATAAGACTACTAGTTTCCACTAGTAGTCTCACTTTTTGTCTTGCTAATCACAGCATCACAGAATAGTTCGGGTTGGGAAGGACCTTTAAAGGCCATCTAGTCCAACCCCCCTGGCAAGAAGCAGGGACATCTCCAACTATAGATCAAGTTGCTCAGAGCCCCATCCAACCTGGCCTTGAATGTTTCCAGGGATGGGGCATCCACTACCTCTCTGGGCAAACTGTTCCTGTGTTCTATCACTCTCATCATATAAAAATTTTTTCTTTATGTCCAATCTAAATCTACCTCCCTCTATTTTAAAACCATTACCCCTTATCCTATCACAACAGGCCCTGCTAAAGAGTTTCTCTCCATCTTTCTTATAAGCCCCCTTTAGGTACTGGAAGACTGCTATAAGTTCTTCCCAGAGCCTCCTCTTCTCCAGGTCGAACAACCCCAACTCTCTCAGCCTGTCCTCATAAGAGAGGTACTCCAGCCCTCTGATCATTTTTGTGACCCTCCTCTGGACTCACTCCAACAGGTCCATGACTTTCTGGTGCTAAGGGCTCCAGAGCTGGACACAGTACTCCAGATGGGTTCTCAGCAGAGCAGAGCAGAAGGGGAGAATCACCTCCCTCAGTCTGCTGACTATGCTGCTTTTGATGCAGCCCAGAATGCAATTGGCTTTCTGGACTGTGAGCACATATTGTCAGCTTATGTTGAGCTTCTCATCCAGCAGCACTCCCAAGTCCTTCTCCTCAGGGCTACTCTCAATCCATTCTTCACTCAGCCTCTATTTGTGCATGTGTCTGGCAAGAGAAATATCCCCTTTCTCCATCCCACCAACCACTATAGATCATGTTTTCCTTCCAGGAACCCCTGGCTATAAAGTGGTATTTTGAAGGGCAGGAAATGCAAGGTCATTGCCTGGTATGGAAGTCTCACTGACTTGAATAGGATAATCATAAAAACCCTGAGTCTTAGCCATAAAAGCTTCTTGCCAATGGTAGTCATTCTATAAGGCCAAAGAGGGCAAAAAATACAAGATTATTTAAGTTTCTGTTGGGAAGCAGATAAATACAACACCAAAATAAGAAGACAGTTGACAAGTATAATACTTTTCAGAAACTTTTACAAATAGCTAGAAGTACTTGCAGGTTTTCCATAGCCTCCTCACTGTCCAGCTTTGCTGTGCAGAATTTAACCTCATTCTGTGAGTTATTTTCAGTGGCTTATGTTTATATTGTTTATATTTTTAAGAACTTAATTCACAAAATAAATGCTGACAAGATATGTTTCCACCCACAAAAATTTCATGTCTATATTCTTTGGGCTCAAACATACCGAAATTAATGTTTTGTGGCATTAGTGGTTTTTTTTTTTTAAATAAATCCTTTATTTCTCTTATTCCTTTCATGAAGTAAACTACTAAGTTTTGCTATCTAATCTAGTCTTTAAAATCTATCTAACTATCTGGGGAAAAAAAAAACCACCTTGATTTATAATTCAGCTAGAGAAGTTTGTGACTTTGCTTTAAAGCAGATATAATTTACAGTTAAAAAGAAAAAAAAAAAGTGTATTCTTTTTTTGTTATGTGTAGCTTTTCATTTTATTGGCAACTGTTTCTATAGTATTCTACACAGCAAATTTAGTGATGAAATAAACTACTGAGTAGATCAAGAGGCTCCATACCCAGATGCAGACAGGAAAACAGTAATAAAAGCCTGTGAAAATACACCTTCTTGAAAAGTAATAAGATGAAATAGTCAAGTACTGCATACATGCACATAATGGCAATAGTCTGAAAATAAATTACATTCAAATATCTCTGGAACAATCTCATTCTAATGACACATTTACTGTTTAAAATTCTAGCCAGAAGGAAGCTGACTGCAAGTCTTGACTACTCATTTTCCAGGACTAACTTTGTTTATTTGTTATAGATGGTTAGAGAAAAACTGCCCATCTTGTATAGTGTGTCAGAGGTGTTAGTCACAGACTGCAGCAAGTGTGCCACAGCACAGACTGAGTTTCTGTGAGACTGGGGTGAACAGCTCATCATAGCCTGAGTGTGAAAGGGAGCTGCTCACTTTGCTGACTGTTAGATAAAGTGAAGGAGGAAAAGCCATGCCTTTCAGAAAATTGTGGCTGGGATCCAGTGGGGTCGTACTATTTTAGTTCTATGCAATCTTAAGAAACAAATTTACTGTCTGAGAAACTACAAAGCTATTTTTAAGCTTTGTTCCTGTATTTTTAGGAAACCATTATGTATTCTTATATTGTTGTGTGTATGTGCATATATACTATATACATACATGTCATATACATATAAAATTGCAGTCTCTCAAAGTTACCAAGTAAAATCCTCTTAGAGGGAAGAGAAGCTGAAGATTTGAATACCATTACACAATATTAAAGTTGCTTCTAGTAAAAATATAACAGCTCCATACAAATACAAGAACTACACACAGTTGACAACATTTTCCGGGAAAAGAAGTCTTACATTCTTATCCTCAATAGAGATCCTCTATCAAGCATACCATCATTGCTTACCTAAAAGTTTCCATATGCTGAGAAAAATTCTTCAGCTGAACAGTTAAGCCCTATGTCCTCACCTTACAGTACCAGGTGACACAAAACAAGAAGGCAGGGGAGAAGGTTATAATTTTGTTCTAAGCTTGTTAATGAGAAATGTTATATTAGACTTACCAAAGTTGGGAACAAATTTTACTGATTTTTGGTTTTTAGCAAATCAATGTGTGATGCTCAGAAGTTAAACAATTTTCTGCTTGACAGGGATGGCTATGACGTATGGTGCACAAACTTTTACATGTTCATGTTTGTAAGTCTGAGGCAAGGAGGGGAATAAATCATTTCCATCCCTTTCCAGTTAACGAGTACAGACTCTGAGAACATTTGACTTTGTATAGAAAAGAGCATGCACAGTGAGTCACATTCAGCAAAACAGTTCTGTGCTTTAATTTTGCAATGCCTGAATTGCTGTATTTGAAGAACAATACCTGCAGCTATCCTACTGAAGCCCTACAAGTCAGTCACTTCACCTGAGTAGCTCCATCTCTTGCTTGTCACATTGTATGAAAGAAGAAAACTTCATTTAGAATATGTAGCTCCCTTCAACAGGAGAAATGTCTAATTTTGCTATCCAGAAAAGAGCAACAGGAGCTGTCCTGTGGACGTTAATCAAATGTGAACCAACATCACCTCAATTTATAGAAAAGGCAGCACTCTTTCGTGAGCAGTCCCTCAGAAACTGTAATGTTCACAGTTCCTGCTTGCCAGGGAGGCACATACAAGCCAGAACTTGGGTGAAGTATGCGTTTTTATTTTCCTCTAGGAAACAAAGTAATCCTGAGTAAAACAATAGTATCCAAGCTATTATTTCCAAAATAATGTACATTTAACAGTCTGTAAGGTAAAAATGTTTTCATTCTAAAATACTAATCTATCATCCCTCTCTACTATCCCTTCCTTTTATAAGTACGTGTAACTACACAATATGAACTAGTGAGACAAAATGTAAGTCTATCTGTGCAGCTTGTTAGGCTCAGTTTAGGCTTTTAGCCTCTGATCACCTTACTATAAATTATTACAAGCTATTCCCCTTGGCAGTTCAGAGCAGCTGTACCGTTTTGGGTTTTCAGTCATCTCCTGACACTTGGTTCTTGCCTGCCAGTTTCTGTAATGCATCTGGATCCCACTCCTATAAGTTCTTGACCACAGAAAATCCAGAAGCAGCTCTGCAGTTCCCTGTTCAGAACTTCAGGTCCTTTTACACTACAATTTGCCACTCTGCAACCTTGTGTGAAGACAACTCCAGCACGATAAATGCCTGCTGTGGGACTAACTCCTTGGAACTATGTGCAGAGAAGAGCAGAGGGAAAATACTATGTCCAGGGAACGGCTTTGGAATAGTCTGTGACATGTGATTGAGATGAAGAAAGCATCTTATACGACTGTACAGAGAGGCCCCTTAATACTTCAGCTTGCACTGATTGGCATTCAGAAAGCATCAGACACAGCCATGTCAGCTGGCTTAGGAAAAGCATCAGGAACCAGACTTTCAGACTGCCTGTAGGAAAGGTGAGCCCAGCTTGATGGGTAGCTCTGTTCTAACTAACTTTTGGCATTGCAACAGCAGGATTGCTCCCAGTGGGGTGACCATGGGATGACAATCATGCAGAGTCAGTGGCTATCAGGAAGGCAACTTAAAAACAACAACCAGTCACAGAGAAGTTCTTTCCTGGTTTATTCTGATTTCTTTCAGCCTGTAATGGGTATGTAATCATATGTAATCAGCTCTACTATCTAGTAACAACTGTAAAAAGTGTAACAGCATTATAGGGCAAGATCTCGTAATTTTCTTAGCATGATTCAGTCCACAGGATGGTGAAAACCTGAATGGCAGTTTCTAAATCGGAATGCAAGGGTTATCACCAAGCTTAAGGAGCACTGGAAATGTGTACCAGGACATATACCAGGAACTGGTTAGCTACTGGGATAGTGAAAAGATGGGAGTGGGAAGCAAAAAGACAGTCCAGAATCTGTATTGCATGATTTAGGACAAAGAGAGGGAAAAGATCTTATTAAATCATACACTAAAATAGAAATTCTAAGATCCAGCTGAGATTAAACGGTGCTAACTAAAACTTTTTTCCATGCAAGGGCCATATTTCAGTTTCATACTTAGTTACTGCAGAAGGTTGTAGGTTTTGCCATACAGTAATCGGGGAGAAGAGCTCACCATTTTTGTTAGGAAAGCCAAAGCGATGTCTTTACTTCAGTAGGTCACAGCAAAACAGGACTATGTAAATTACCAGGGAATACTTCAAACAACCCTCCTGCCCAGGACAAGATACAAAAGGCATATTTATCTACTTTTCACATTTTTTTTTAATTATTTCTTAGCCTCTGCAGTTAATGTACTGTAGTAAAATTTTACTGACTGCACAAGTTGCCTCAAAAATATCATTAGTTAAAGAACAAAGTCTACTATAAAGAAAGTGGGAAAAAAATATCACTGTGCTTATGGAGAAACATGGTCTATTTGCAAAGAGCCTGCATGTCTTCTGCAAAAGGCAATCCTATCTCAATTATGTCCTAGAGTACTAAGAAGGAATCAATACACAGATGGATAAGAGGCGCTCATGGAGGTAATGTGTTTGTGCACCAAAAATTACTAAGAAACTATGTTGCTGTGGAGCTTGAGGGAATTGAACTGAAAGCTAGTTAAAGGATAAGAAGCAAAGGATAGAAAGCAAAGCTTAACAGCCACTTTTTAGGCTAGAGGTGAGTCAGCAGTGTTGTCTCCCAGAGATTAGTGCTGGCACAGGTGTTATTCCTGGATATGGGATTGAGTAGTAAAATCTTTTTGCAAGGATTTGATGAACATTTGTTGGAGGATGTTCTGACTCATCATGCTGTAGCGTGCCTACTAATAGTGCTCCCCAAGCTCCTTAAAATGGTGCAAAGCCCCATGCTGCTGCCTTCTCCTCTGGAGGAAAAGGAACAGCTGAGGACCCCTCCCTGTTGGATCAGCTGCGTCCACATCAGAGGAGATGCGGGAATGGAGACATGTTCATCTCCCTTTTTTCTTGTATGAAGCCCAGCATAGGACTGGACTGTGCTGTATACACAGTTTTGGTCTTAGTGATGTCTTAAATCTTCACGCCAGGATGCTGTGGCTCCTCAGAGAGCTTGGGCTCTGGGGGGCTCAAGGATGGCTGCAGTGCCTCTGGATTCTCAAGTGCTGTGGGGCACATTTAAGCCCCACTGCCCTGGCAGTTCTGAGTTTGTTCCCAGTTTAGTAATCATTTGAATTCCTATCTAAGGAGATCTGTTCCCTGTCCAGATGTATTTAAAGGAAATCTTACTTTGGCAAGTTTGAGAAGAACATATTTTTCTCACTGAAATCTGCAGTGAGGCAGCTTTGCTGCTTGTATGAGGCTAACAGGCAATCAGAGCTCCATACAAAGTGTACTTCCTTCCTCTAGAGTTAAGGAACTGGTAACAGCTAGGAAACTTTAATCTCCCAGATGTTTTAATAAGATCATTTTGTCCTGCAGCAACTGTCAGGGACATAAGCCATTGTTCAGCAGTCTCTTTACTGAAATACTACTGATATCCCTTAAAACCAAGAAGAAGAAATAAACCCCAGCATAATTAATATTTTGCTGATCATTACAAAGTTTTCAATGTTGAAGGACTCTGTTTCAGAAGTACTAATTTCCTACTTCTAACCCAAGTCCTGTGCTTTCCTAGATCACTTTATTAACTGTTTCGTTACCCAAGACATAAAAAGACAACACCATTTTAGCCAATTGCAAAGGCTTTTTTTTTTTTTGAAAGTTCACAAAACAAGTGCAATGAACACTGCAGAGAGTTCTGCAAGTCAGTAACACACAGTAATGTTCCAGCTTCTCATTTTCTTAACTGTGCTGTTCTTAAAAAACAAAAATAGTTAAGTAGACCCTGTGGCCTGGCCTTAAAGATGACATCTGGCATTGAGAAGTTACAAGGCACATCCAGACCCTGAAGAGTATGGGAATTGTGAAAGCCAAGCTCCCTCCACAGAGTGACCTTCCACAAACAAGGTAACCTCCAAGTGCTTCTCTGGCACTAACACAACCCATCTGTCCTCTACCTTTGCTGCCATACAAAGCCCTGCTCCAGACACAGAGGCTGGGATAGTTGCTTTTTAAAAAAAAGATTATTAGTATCACTCTTATAAAGGTGAGTCTGCACAGCTCTAGGAACACCCCAAAGTGTTCCTGCTGAAATAGGTCTAACCTCTCAAGTTTAGGGAGAAGGTGGAATCAGAATGTTTTGTTAGCAAAAGCAGATGGTTAAAAAGAAAAACTATTTGAAGATTAAAGTAGAATACAACACCACTCATTGATTATTACTCTCAGTAACACTGGACTAAGGTATTGGTCATAAATAATGACCAAATAATTGAGAAACCACTTGGAAAGTCAGAACTGCCTGCAGTTTGCCCTTACACGCAACATTTATCACATAAAAATTTCAGTGCAGTCTAATATCAGACTAAATTATATGTCAGGTTTTACCAAATCCTATCCTCAGCAACATTAAATATATTACCTCTATGGAGTAATTCAACTTCTCTAACCCACTTAAAACAACATGAAGAATTTGGTGCTACTTGAAACAAAAAATGTTTCTCTGCATATTTCAGTTATGCAGCACTTCAATGACATACTGGTTGTGCAGGCATAACCCTTGATGATCATGAAAAGATTAAAATCAGCACTACAACTATGCATAAGAAGGACAGCTTCATGATTTGTTTCAATGAGCAATCACATCATCAACAGTATGCTCAGAAAGCAGATACTAGTAGTGCTCGTAGAGCTCAGTCTTAGTTTTTCCTATCAAAACACACATTCTCTCTATCTGTAAGCAACAATGCCCTACATATTCTTCGTACTTTCAATTTACTCTTTCTTTTTTATTCCAATACTGGAAAGAAAATCACCATCAACTGCCTTGCCATTTTTCAATCAAAAAAAAAAAGCATTAGGGATTTTTGAATTTTTATTACTAGTTAAAATTTTTATTTAAAAGTGAGATCACTATATAAACCAAAGAAACATTTCCACATTTCTGGTAGAAATGCAACTTGCTGTCAGATTTACATATTGATTTAAGCTGTAATTGATCACAGTTACACTTTCTTCAGCTTAAAGTTATTAACTATCATTCCCAGTAGTATTTTTACATCCATTTGAAAAACAAATTTGTTGCCATCCTAACCATTGTTGTCATCAGTCTTAATCAACCTTGATAGCAGACAAGTACAGCCACTTCTCAGCCAGTAGCAGCTCCAGATTGACATTTCTCGGGGCTCAACTAAACACCGCAGCAATGCCAACATCACGGCTCCCTTTTGCTTAAAGTCAAGGATCACTGGGCTACAATCAAGAGGTTTTTTTTAAATCCCTCCCAAAATGCTTTTTATGCCCAAGCATGAGTTCAGCCTGCCTGTGCTGTGGGCTGGCTACCAGCTGTGAACAACTGGCTGGATAACCATGCTAGATATTCCTGGCTTTTGCACAGGAAGGAGACATTTATCCAGAATCTGCTGCTGAGAAAGTCGCCGGCTGCTCTGAGGTTGCCACGGGGGCAGCTGTGCAAAACTAACATTCACTAGCACAAAACTAACCAGCACAGCTAAGAGCATATGCTAATTTCTGCATTTAGCCTGCGATGCTCTGTGCAGCCACCACCACAACAGAAAGAGAAAAAGGACCACACCCTCCTTCCCACCTCTCCAGGCACAGGCACGAGCTTGTGACCACTGCAGAGCACTTTTGGCAGCTCTGGAGGAAGTGAGAAATGGCAGTAGCAAGGAGCACACAGATGCCATGCCACAGCCTTCCTCTTCCTCCCTGCTCCTGTCACCTAGACTGCTGAGTACCCTACAGCAGAATGCTCAGTTTGGCCCACTGGGGTTCTGCTAGGCTGAACAGACCACAGGCACTGGGAGCAGCTCTGCAGCACCTGTTACAGATACTCTTAGGGGCTCATGCTGAATGGGTTGCTTTTTGAGTGATTGCCAATACATGCACAGAGACTTGGCAATGTCTCTCAAGATGGAGGCAGTCTCAGAAGCTGCCCAGTGATGCTGTAATACACCCTGTGCCATCACATGTCACTCATATGGACAGATAGGATGCTGGACGCTGTGTGCACCAGCCAGGGCCAGAGCTTTATCCATTTGTCACCTTAGCAAGCAGATATCAGACTTTTGTAAGCATTTTTATTTGGTTTTTGTTTTTTAAGGTCTTCATTTTCCCATTTTTCACTTCATTTTACTACTTCCACTTACTGTTTTAAAAAAGATTGAAACTTTGTGCCCTTTGTCCCCTTTTTCCTTGAGCTTCACCTGCCTCAGTTCCTTACGAAAGACACTTTTTCTTAGCATGAAAAAGCACTTCAATAATAATGATGTCCACTATTGGGAAGCTTTTCTCTCCAATCAACCTGCAGGTAGATACTTTTATCAGATAGATATACATACTATTCCTGCTGTCTAGAAGACCCTGCTCTGTCAAATATAACTAATTTCAGTCATAAATGTACTAACATTAAAAAGATGCATTAAGAGATGACACAGAAGTGCTTTCAAACTTAGGGACCATGCACCATTCTGAACTGCATCCGATTTTCAGGACCTTTCACCCTCTGAAACCTACGCTGGAAATAGAAAGTAAACCTTCATCACATCTGACCAGTATACCATGACCAGTCTCCACCAAACCTTTGAGAAAGGCGTCTGGCTGATGAACTTATGCCCAAAACCTCACTAGCCACAGATGCTTTTCAATACATAGACGTGCTCTGAATGATTTTGCCTACTGTAAAATTGGTACAAAGCTAAGGAACTTAGGAAAAAAAAAGAAAAAGTATTTTTTTTCCTGCAGTTGAAGAACAAGCTCTCCAGTCCTCTGTCCAGGAATGGCAGTCCTCTTTCAGGTCCACCTCAAAATCTACTTCTGCATCTAAATATCTGTTTATTCGCCTCAGATTTTAATTCAAATCACACATTTCCTTTCCTAAATCACACACTCTGAGACTGACTTATCACTGCAAACCTAGGATGTATTTTGCACCTATACAAACCAAATTTCTTTAGAAGGGTCTTGGGGCTCTTCTTCCACCTGGCAGGCTCCAAGAGCACACCTATCTCAAGGCAGGGACCTCAGCACTGCCCAGCACCCTGTGGCACTGAAGGTGGCTCCTGGGAGGGTTCCCATATTCCCATGAAGGCTGAGGAGACCTTGGTGGCACCTCTGGGGAGGGGTCAGGCAGGCAGCCTGGCAGCAAAGCTGTGGGGAGCTTGTATAGGAGCAGGATGGCTTTCAGAAGAGTGGCAGAGGGCATTTTTACCATAAAAATGACAAAACTGTCCTCCAAGTTGCAGAATATGTGATTCTGGGAGAGGAAAAGCTTGTATATTGTAGTGCTATGGTGTGAATGTAGCGTACAGTCAGCTAAGAACAAAAAACAGTCACTTGCTGGTAACTACCTCTTCAATATGTGTTTTCTAATACATACACCAGGCATGTATGATTGCAATTCTCCCTCACCTCCACAGCCAAGTCTCCTGGACAGGTTAGGACTTGCAAGCCGTGAGGACTGGAAAGCACTGACTGTGTGCCATGTATCTGTGCACTACAGGAGAAGAGACAGGGAAAAGGAAAAAGGGCTTCCCTGAGTAGAACTTGTGACCTAGACTAACCATTTCAATCATTCTGTAAACAAACAAAAACAAATTCCAAAGAAATTCCAATATTCACAAAACAAGAGGTCCAGAGCAGGGCACCGGGCTTGCGTATGCCACAAACATGAAGCAAAGGAGTGAACAGGCCACGCTTGCTCACTTCTTGTCTATGTGTTCACAACATAGTGTCCAAAACCTTTCCCCTTTTCTTGGAAGCACCAGGAAGTAGGAGTCAGGGTAAACTAGGTTATGGATGCCATTAAATACACAACCTGCTGATAGCCTCTGTGTGCTTGAAAATGGTTAGAGACTGAAAGAACTGGATTAGGTCCACAGCTTGGTAGCAACTCACCATTTTTTAGGAGGGAGACATAGAAAAAAAGGCCCGGTCAGTAATCCAGGTTCTTCTCCTTCCTGAGAGACCCTTGGGTCCTTCCCAGATAGACATTCAAGGAGGCTCCCTATAATGGACTGCTTTACCTCAGCACGCTGCCCACATGCACCGAACAGCTCTGCCGAGTGCATCCTCGCACTGTGAGCTGCAGCATCTGCCACCGCCTTTCAGAGGCTCCTCACTGATGGGGAACGTGCCCCTGCCTCAGCCATGGCTTTTGTGCCTCGCTTTGGGGTGTGGGTGCCTCTTTTCATCAGTTTCACTGGCTGTTTTGGGAGTAGCAGACTGTGGTATTTCATGGCACCTCCTGGGTATACCACAGCAGGGATGCCAGGCTCTGCCTGCTCTCCCCCACCTCGCGGCCTGCCATTGCTTCCCCCACCAGCCATACCCACTGCACCCCGCAAAGTGCCCCTGGCAGCCCCAGGCGACCCAGTGAAGGGGAAGTGGCTCCTTCAGAGGGTGAGAAAGGAGGCTGTGAAGTCTGCTGTGAAGTCTATAGCAGGAGGGAGAATAGCTTTTATCACCTCCGCAGACTGCAGCAGGGCTTTCAAACCACACCTCTCCTGATGCAGTACTGCTGTGTGCCGTTGGCTTCTCACACCAGGGTAAAAAACAGCTGCCAGGCTCCTGCAATAACGTCGAGTAGATTTTACAGGTCTTTTGTGATAAAAGGAGTGAGATATGACTGCTCGGGGTGGATGGTACTGCTATTAGGGTTTTCCAGGGGCAGGACGGCTGCCAGGAAGGGCAGGCTCCAGCCCTGGGGGGTTTGGGAAGGGGTGTTCCAGGCTTTCCTCTGCCCTGTGTCTCCTCTCCCACAGGAGCTGGATCCAGGCCCCATGTTTTTAGGCCTTTTTAACAACCTGCCCCACCACTACCTCTGTGCAGAGCCCTGAACACTATGTCTCCTGGCAGCAAGAGGAAGGTGAGGGATACGGGAGGAGAGGGAGGTAAACTCGCACCAGAAGGGATCGGGGCAGGGGGGGCGTGACGGAAGAGCCAGCCCCCTGGGGTGGCTCAGGAACCTCCTCGCGTTGCAAGAAATATCACTGAGTTTCCCGTAAGGACTGAGGAGGGAATTTTAGGGATTCATAGCCTCTTGTCCCTGAGGATACAGAGGTGCAGGGCTCCTCCAGGAAGGAGGGAAGACAGAGGTTTGTTCCTTAGATAAAGCAGACACAAGTGCCACGGAAGTGAGGCTTAATTGTTTTTACACTATTGCTGAGAGGTGAGTTAAGTGAAAAAGTTGCATTTGCTCTTCATTTAGGGAAAGACTTCACCTCTAGTATGAAGCATGAAGCATGCAAGCTCTTTGTAATCCTCTGCATTTATAAGTTCTAGGCTAATATATCCTAAAATAGATTGTTCCCTTTACAATGTATGTACTCTTCTTCAAAATCTATGCTGAAGAATTATCCCAGCAGACGTTCTGTTCTGGAGCTTGCCATTTGCACACTGTGTTTTCCCTAAGCTCTCTGGCTCAGCAACTTTATGCCATATGCAACAACCGCAAGTATTAACAAGCAGTAGGCAGAGTGCTGCTTCTCCCTTGGCAGCTTTTTCAACACCAAGCCACTATCAGCAGATGCACAACTAGCCACGGTAGAAAAAAACTCAACTTTTCTTTTTCAGTGCTTCTGCTGATATGTGACATGAGAAACCCACTGCAGTGTTTAGCAAGGAGCCAGGGTACTGACGATACGGCTAAAAGCTCCTTTGCTGAGAGGACTCAGAGCCAGCACCTTGTGGGTGCGGATGCCCTGCTCCAGGGCTGGCAGTGGAGGGAAGGAAGCATGCAGGGGCCAGGTACCCCATGGCAGGGCACAGCGGGAGGGTTTGTGCTAAGGTGTCCCTTCACCTAGAGACACAAGACATGCAACCTGGCTCTTGTTTTCAAAACACAGTTCCCAGGGCACCAACCCTTGGCTCCACCTTCACATGTCCTTCTGAGTTACAAGCACAGAGCTCCTGGGGGGATCAGGAGACAGTTTCTCCCTATCCAAGCAAACCAAGGTACATACTACTGATTAAGGTACGTGAAGTCCGTAGTTCATGTACCTTAGTCAGTAGTTATGTAGCTTGAAGGTAGAAATGTTAATTGTGACTGAAGCCATCAGTGCTCTGCTATTCTAATATTATCTAGCTTCGGTGACTTCAGTCTTTACTCAGCAAAGATTCCCTACTGACTTGTGCCAAATACATACTGCTGGTCTCCACCTCTTTAAAGAAACACACTTACAATATATATTAAAAATATTGGAACAAGATCAGCTTTTTTTTTGCTTTTTTTTTTTTTTTCTTTTTTAGAATATTGACGTGGATCAGATTTATTTCAGCATCTCTCTGTATATGTCAGAGTACCCATATCCATATCCCATGAGTTTATTGTTCCAAAAATAAGCTGTATTTAAATTCACAATGAATTACTGTAATTATGACGGAAGCCTTTCACAAAAACTTTACTTAAGCATAACCAATAGTAATGTTTCAGTCTTCATTTTTAGACATTAAAAGGTTCATTTCTTATTACAAAAATGTATGTATTCTAAAAAACCATGTTTTTATCTGAATCTAATAAAAAGGAGATCTCACTTCCCCATTATCTAAAACCAAATTTCACCTTCTGTATAATACTGTTCTGTAGTTTGAGAAAGGGTTAACTTTATACAACCTGTTTCACTCATATCCATATATTTCCTTTCAACCTGCTGTAGTATGAAACATCCTAGATAATAAACCTTGAGATATTTGGACTGCAAATTGATGCGCCAACTAGACCAGAACTACAGCTGTGCTACTGGAACCACAGCAATAAACACAGCCTGTGTCTCCCTTCAGTTTTCTTTCCCTTGAATCAACTTTCAGGAAATTTACTGATCTAATAATTTAATTTAGCTGAGTAATGTATTTCAAAAATTTTGCCCATTTAGATGTGATATCTTTGTACTACTGTATTTGAGTCCTAATCTAATGATGAGCTCCAATCAGATTTCTATGGGCAAGTGCTCCTGAAATGGGTCTGCCCTACGGTTGATATAGTTCATAGAGATTGTGTAGCAAAGTCAAGCCCTAACAGTCCTTGCTTTTTTCACATTCACATCCTTGAAGTATAGCTATTCTATAACTTTACTAAGATATTATCTCTTGCTCTTTCCTACATCATTTAATATCCCAGTTCACTAAGTGTGCCCTCCATTGGAGAGAAGAACAACATTTAGCATAAATATTCTGCCATGGATATTTTCCTTTTCAATATTATGCATTGTAAAAAAATCTTCTCCCAAAGTAAATAATTAATGTTTGCCCAATTCCTGCTTTTCTGATATATTTTAAGAAGGAACTGATTTCCTTCTAACCATCCTCATTTTGTTAAACACGGTTCTGCTTTCTAAGTGTATATATCCAAGTATTAATCATTTCACACATGAGCTGGTTGAGTTAACAATACAAGTTCACATCTTGTATTCAAAATAACCTTATGATAGCTGTTCTAAGTCAGCTCCAGATTCATGTTACCCGGTGAAGTTTTTTTTGGCTAATCAGAAATATGATTTTCATCCTCTCAGATATATAATTGTATTAGGGAAATTTAATATCTAAGTCTTAGTCTCTAGTTTTGTGGGTTTAATTTTTTTTTTCCCCTAGTATATCAAAGAGAAAAAAAAAGTATGTAGATAAAGTGTGTCAACCTCCCCCCCCCCCGAAAAAAAAAGCCTTGAAGACTAAGACTTCAGTAGTTCCATTGCCATTTATACAATGGTCCTATACTGCTTAAAAGGGAAGTTTGTTTCGGGTTGATTTGTTTTTTTTTCCCACTATGGTGAGGAAAATTCTCCTGCCTTTTGTGAAATTTTATGATGCCAACCAAGAAATACAGCTTGATTCACCAGATTCCCATGAGTAAGGGGTGAGAGAGACCTGCCCATAGGCAGCTGGTCAGGATGTGCCCAGCTGTTACCTGAGTAATGCTGATGGGATACAAACCACCTGTAAGTGATGTGATATGGAAGCCTTGGACAGTAGATACAAATACTGTGCTGAGAGTGAGACACAACAAATGGTTTCTGTTAATATTAGATTTATTTTAAAATAATGAATTGTTGCAGTAAGGTAGGAATTACTGGAAGCAGCTAAAG
Organism: Chlamydotis macqueenii; assembly: GCF_036417535.1. NCBI lineage: Eukaryota > Metazoa > Chordata > Aves > Otidiformes > Otididae > Chlamydotis > Chlamydotis macqueenii. The sequence continues at coordinate 21,033,580 of NC_141593.1, read as the reverse complement.
CTAACAGAGGAAGAGGGAATTTTTACTGTAGCTGTAATTCTCAAATATTTGATAAGCAACATGCTAAACATCAAGAAACCAAGAAAGCTGTACATTTTGTAACATAAAAAAGAGCCCATTATGAACTGTTTGCAATTAAAGAACAATTCCCTGACTCTCCAAAAGCAAGTATTCTCCTTATTGGATGCCAGTGATGCCCATATGAAAAAGATTTCACCCGTACATTCTCCACAGTTAATTGGAGAACTCCAAAAAGCCATAGCTCATGGCTCAGAAATGCCTTTGTTTCTTGTTTTTGAAAGCAATATTGTAATTCAGATAGATGGTGGTAAAAAAACCTGATTTCTCACACAGAGCATCTTTGAGACTGCAGTATGGCACTTGTACAAGCATGAAGACAAAACAGTGTCAGTTATGTGCCCACTTTAAGTCAGGAGCAAGAAAGATTCCATAAATAAACTGTACAGGATAAAGAGTTACAAGTGCTCACATCCATCACTTTGAGAGTTTGGCCAGGTGAGGAGAAAACTCTCTCAAGCTTAAGGTTTTACCAAAATAAATTGAACATGGAAAATAACATCACATATAGAGGTGATCATACTATAAAATAAAAATCATATTCTTGACTCTGGATCAGGGATGCTCTGGAGTGGAATGACATCTCTGGGAAGGCAGCAGTAGCTGCAGTACTCGTAATGAGGGACCACATGTGGAGGGCAATGCAGTACCTGGAGAACAAAGAACAGTGAAAACATATGTCATTTCCAGAAGAGAAAAGCAGGTATCTACCTTCTTATTCCATACAGTAGGAGAGTGCTCTGCTTTCTGGAGCACACCCTGACAGAAGTTCCTTATAAGTGGTTCCTAACCAGCTGCTCCTTCTCCAAAATGAGTTTGTGACAAAGATACATGCCTGGACTTAGCAATATTTCTTGTAAATCTATTAACAACTCCTCTCCCAACATTTGGGATGGGGTGCAGGCAACCTCAAACTTCTGTTGCTGAAATGCCCAGGTTGGAGAAACTTAAGTTGGTGAATCTTGATCTCCCTTGCCTTGTTGGTTTGTGTTTATTCTTAGATGTGCAAATCACCAGTAAAAAAAAATGCTGGAAGATGTGATCAGCAGGGAAACGAGGAGCCACATTATCCATAATAAAGTAAACTCTGAACAAAAGACCTTAAACAATGAAGCATACAGTAAGAACAGGAGAACGACTGTCCACCAAAGGACAACAAGCACAGTAAAACCCATTACAGCTCCATCTGGCACTGCCACAACATTATGTCTCATTTCTTAGGCTTTCCTGGGAGAGGGGATTCCTTCCTATGCTCTGTGAAAAGCAAGCAAAAAGAAACCGAATAAACTTGTTCTGATAATTTAAGCTCAATATCTGTAAACTTAGAATCACTAATAAAGTAGCCCTCCTCAGTTTTGTTTAAGTCCATGCTCTTCTCATGCTGCTACCATGGGGATGTGAACTGAGATCAGGCACTGCTGTGAGACAGCTCTGGGCTGAGCTGTGAGACAAGCAGCCGAACAAAAGCTGAGACATACAGGCTGTCGAGTGCTTACAGCAAGTCCTGTTGTGGTGTCAATAGACTAAGCACACTGTCTGGCCTGATCTGGCCACATCTGTGTATCACCCCACCACCCTTTGCAACAGTATTATTTGGCTTTGTATAGCCTGGACTGTGCATATCCTGCAAGAGGAATATGAAACTGGATCTGGGAATGCATTGAGCTTCTAAGGGCAGTGAAGATACAACTTCTTACTCTTTCTCAGTGCAGGTTCTCTTCCAAATGAAACACAACCTTGAAATAGCTTCTTTATCGTATACGTAAAAAAAAGTACGTGTTATCCTGAAACTATGGTAATATGTACTAGACAAGTGTCTAAGAAAAACCTAAGAATCTCTGCTGTGTTTCTTTGTACGTTCCTTAATGCCTGTAACTCAACTGACCTGGTTTAATGGACTTTTGGAATGCTTTTGTAGTAGCTATTATACTCTGCATTACATAGCCTGGAAAAACCTAACTTACCTTTACACTATTACAATTATTTCAGACTGAAAAAGATGTAAAATTAAAAAGTAAGAAATTTTTGTAAAACAGTGCTGCAATTCAGCAGCATCTAGTGCTACTTTTCCATCACTTACGTACCAATTATCCGCTAAACTGGAACTAATCAGCAGACATTGCACACTTTTTAAATTATTGTGTACGGTGTGTTTTGAGTCTGTGAGGAGAGAAGGGAATTGAGTATTTGTAGCATAGCAATTTTGCATTATCATTTCTGTTCTTGGCACTATTTTTCCAGTACTGCAGACGCACTTGTGCACCAAGAAATGCTTCAAAACATTCACCTAATAATGTAAAAATGGGGTTTGGGTGTGTGAGGGACTCAGAGGCTTCTTCACTGCAGAAAATGCTGTTAGTGAAACTGCAGAACCATCTCTCAGTTATTTCAACTAGCTATTTCATGATTTGTCTTAGGGAAGAGTTTGTGCAGACAGTGAATTTACCATAACCAGTCTGCGCTGCTCCCAAATGTTACAGGAACAAAACAAACACAATACAAACACCAGCACCACCTTCAAAAGACAGAAAAGGAACAAATACTCTCACTTAAACTCATTTACTTTCACTGAAACTGAGCTGAAAACATCCAAGTTAAAGCAATAAAATAAGTGAAGTCAGCCAGCCTTAGAAATGTAATTGCTCATGAAGAATGCCAAGCCTTGCAGCTTCCACACTTAGTGTAACTGCATAGATCCTGAGGTCCTCATTTGGTGCTTTAATGAGACAAAGCTACCATGGAAGCAAAGGAGATTTATTTATTTCTCATGCTATGCTGTGTTGAGAATAGAGAACCCATAAGATTTAACCTTAGGATGTATAAACTGGAGAAACAATAGATCCTTGTGTGAACTAAAGCATTGTAGAAAGCTTGAGTACAGAGCACTGGTTTTATACCTAGTACTGCGCTTTACAGACAATGCTTACAAGCACCTATATCTTATTTCCTTTTGTTAATTAATTTCTGTGCTTTGCCCTCTGACTATTACAGTAAAAGCAGCCGAATAAGAGGAGCAAGTGAATGCTAGATTTGACAGGCTGCTCCTCCAGGAGCGGCTGGAAGGCCAGGGCTGTGTCAGTTGGGCACTTGTGGCTCCAGGTGCTTGCCTAGAGTTTTTTATGAAAAAAATACTTGGTTAACCCAAAGAAAACTTCTTATTTAAGTACTCAGGATTTGACAATAATGTTGTCAGTTGGTGTCAGTGGGATCTCTGGTCACAACTAAGGGAGATATTTCTTGCTTGCTTCTCAGCTGGGACTTGGACGTGGTTTTACAGATCCCACGGGAGTAAGTGCTCTCTCATCAGGACCACTCCACTGTGGTGTAGGGAATTTACCATAGGGAATTCATCTCAGCAGAGAGACAGAACAAGAGATAAACTCTGTATCTGTGCTGTTAGAACAGTACCTCAGTAGATATGCAGGTAAAACTCCTTGCACCAGATTAGGCAGAGGAGGGGCCTTGAACACAGCTCTCTCACACATTGCTTTCTCAAGTAACTGCCTCAGCTAACAAGCTTTTGACAGCTTTCATTTTTTTTTCCCATATATTTTCACAACAGTATTCAGGACATATAATTTTCAGGGTAATGCAGACTGTCCCCAAAGGAAAAAAATCTTGACTATTTTTTAAAACCTGAATTTCTCTTTTCCAGCAGCAAGTCTCATTCATCTTCTTTGCACTTATTCATAAAGACAAGTCAGAAGTCATGCCAACTAATGGATCCACACAAAGAAACAAACATTCAGAAAATTCAGATTATTTACCAGAGGTCTTAGTTTTCCTTGTCTAGCCAGAGACTCAGCCCTCATGACAATATCACACTGTAATAAAGCACAGTATTAGAGACAGTGTACGATGAGAAATCAGCAGAATTACGAAAATCTCCCTCCCTGAAAAAAAGCAGGTTTTAGCATTTTACATGATTCTTCAGATAAATCTTGAATTTCACTGTTGGTAAATCTGTAATTATTGTACATGACATTATCTGGAAATTAATTTAATCAAAATCTATCAGGCTTTGGACAAAGGCTGTGTTCCCCTTTCTCTGAGGGGCTGCTTCTGAAAGCACAATTATACACTACCCTTTTTCTTCCCAGTTAATTTCTTCAGGTGCTCTGTGAATCCCTGCTCATATACTTTCTTACTTAGCAACAGACTCTATCATCTGTTCTTATTCTTCATATAGACAAAAATCACTAGTGGCTTTAAAGGTGATCTGCCTACCACAAAAAAAAAAACAAACAAAAAAAAACCCCAAACCAATCAATAAACTGCAAATGATTAAAAATATACATCTTCATTCAGAATAACTAGTACATGAAATATAAGGGCGGATCATCAAGGGTGTAAAGCAGAAAATTACACTGATTCCTGCTGATAATTTATCCCATTGTTTTAGTGCCTTGTATGTTATTTCTACTTTAAAAATCAGGTCTCACTTTGTCTGAGTAACAATAACTTTTCCAAATACTGTGTTAGTCTTATCTTGCTCTGAAATATATATAATTCTACGTACACTGTTACTCTAAGCTTAGATTGTGAGGTACAAGCATAACAGACCTCTTTTGTTGCTTTTGTCTCTGTCTCACTAGCTCTAACACATTGTCTCCTTATTAGATATAATTGCTTTCCTCATTTTAGCAGAGCTGTAGTTTACACTGTACCATTCCTACCATTAATTTCGTTTTCATGAGCTGAAAATATTGTTGAAAATATATTTTTAAAAAGAAACTTACCAGATGGTAGCTTGATAGAAATTTCCAGTGAAAAAAAAAAGGAATTTCTTGCAGATATTTGGAGATCTAAACTAACTGCAAATTCTTTCTTCCCCGCTCTGAGGTTTAGGAAGCTTCAGCTGAATTATTTCATAATATAGCTTACAGATACGCTCATGTAATCGGAAGAGGGCATGATTTGGTCCACCTTCCATCGGAGCAAGCGCTGGTGTTGCCCAAGTCTCAGTTCATATTCCGACAGGCATTTGGTGTATCTGGATGGTGTGTTACCGATATGTAAGTGCCAGCCGCTTTGTTTTAACCTCAGGTTGGAAAACCCAGGAGGATCTCTGATGTTGAAAAGACATGTCTTGGGGTGGGAGTAGGTTAGCAGGTATGAGTAGCTGTGCTCGGTAGTGATCTGAAGGAACTGTTATGGATGCTGACTTTTCTTACAGAGAAAAAGTGTTTGCTCTCACACATTGTTCTCAGCTCTTCCCATGAGGAGCCAGCTGCAGTCCCCATGGGCACTGAAGCATACATTTTGGTAGTCACCGTACCTAAGATTTAAGTTTTTTTTTTTTTTCAACAGTAGCACTGGTGGATCAGGATTAAGTGTTTTGCCTTTCTGCTGATAATTTTAGCACTCAGGTTGCTATGAAAGCTTCATCTGAAGAAGACAGATACTTGGGATTCTTGAAGCCTGTCAAAATCAGTGGGAGTCTTCACATGGATGATCTTCACCAAAGGCAGATCTGCCTTCACCAAAGGATGATCTGCCAGGGAAGTTGTTTTAAGTTTTATTTTCTTTTTTTTTCCCCTCAGTTGGTCATGCCAGGCCTCCTGTTGTTAACAGTTGAGGATTTTTGCCGTCTCCTCAAGTGGAAGATGCAAACAGCACAGAAGTGTGACAATTCCCTGAACTTGGTTGCAAACACCACAGACTTAATGGTAAATAGATACATTAGTGTTGGTAATAAACAACAACAAACCAAAGATAATGATGCTTAAATACTACATGTATTTTAATATAAGGAATTAAATGACCTCTGATATATTTTCATTGCAAGACAAAACATAAATCTATTCTCAAATATCTGGTTAAAAACATTACTTAGGGTAAACTTATAAACGAACTGAATGCCTTTCACCAGGCAAGAAAAGTCTAAGAAATTAGAATGCTTTTTAAAGCTTTGGAGAACATTAAAAAGTAAGCAATAGCCTATTTTGCTAAAATACAGTTTTAACCATTACAAAATACTTAATTCTGTAGATTTACAGATCTTAAAGTAGAAAGCTATAATGAACATTGAGAGAAAGAGTCCATCCTATCCCTCAATGAGTTGTTTCAGAGTTTAGTTATGTATTCCCTTACAAATGTTAGCTTTATTTCTAGTGTGAATTTCTTTGCTTTCAGCCTCCAGCTGTTAGATTTGACTGTACTATTTTCTACTTAATTAAAGAACTGTTAAAGACCCCTGTACTGTGATGTCAACCCCAAGGGAGCCTGGCTACTGGAAGAACATATGCTGAAATTTTGTTGTGCCTTAGCTCACACTGACTTTTCCCATGGTATCTCTCCATGCAGTGATATCAACCTGCACAAAATGATTGCCTCTAAAGTAACAAGGGACAAGAAAATCCCCCCTGGGAAGATGCAGGTGGAGGCTGAACTGAGCTCTGCTCACAGCAAGCTGCAACAACAAAGAGGTTGCCCAGTTTCTGTGTTTTGGGGGCACTATCGGCCAGGCAAATTTAAGCAGTGAGTCAGGGCACTGCTCTTCCCTGTCCCAGCCCTGAAACACCCGAAGGAAAAATTGGCAAGGGGATGTGGTTTGTCTTCCTATACAATATCTCTTTCCACTATAGGGGCAATTCATCTTTCCATTGCAAGTTCTCTTACACACTGAAAGCATAGTTTTGCTTAGAAAGGGAGGTGAAGACTGTCACTGTACCACAATCCACATCTTCAAAGTCTAACAAAACCATGGAGGATGAAGAATAATTCAGAAAAGTCAGGGGACCAGAAAAGATAAGAAAAAAATACTGAATAAAATGTATAAAGACAATCCTGCACTCTGTGTTTTGTACTCCCTTTAGCCCCAGTAGCTGTAGGATGAATTATTCCATAGGTGTAGTATAAACCGTGGGAAAACCAGATAAAGCATTGCTATATTTCTTTTGGCTAGAAATGCCAAAATGAGGATATAGGTAGTACTACTCCTCTTATAAGTAATACAGAGTCACAGTTTTATAAGTCATTTGAGATTTTTCCAAAGTAGCATGCTAATTTGCTGTACAGTGCTCTCACTTTTTGAACCTTTATGGCTGGTATTCAACAAGTATAGTATTTCTTTCGGTTATGTATGCTTTTGCTTTTCCTTTTGTCAAAATAACATTTTTCCTACTCAACCTTATAAGATGAGTTTATAAACTGTCAAAAGTCTGGTTTTAATTTTTTCATAAAAATGAAAAGCAAAATATTTTATTCATCTTCCAACAGCAATGCACAGTGCCAGGGTGTGCATTAATAAGACAATGTCTCTTATCTATGTGCTGTTATGCCAATGCTTAAACAGCCTTTAAACTCACACCCTGCTATTACTTATTGCCATATATTCACAGTATTTTTTTCCCAATAATAGGCATTCCTTTAACACTTCTTGCCATTCACATAAATCAATACTTTTCTGCTTGATTTGCAGGTAGTAAAATGAGGACTTACTAATTAAAATGTTACAATTAACATACTGATGTCTTCTGCTGACTTTCATTATTTGTAATGATAGGTCTAAAAGTAAAATGTTGCACTATTCTTTTGGACTACACAGAGAGCAGTTTCATGTTGAGCCTTGATAATGGTAAATTAGCCTGGTTCCTGTTCCACATGATCTCCTAAGACAGCACTTGATTTGTCTTCTATTTTCTAACTATTCACTGAAAGTGTAAAGAAGTGGCATGCTCTATGGAGAAGAGAATATAAATCAAAAAAAGCCTATTTGTTTCTATTATTTTGGCATTCCTACCATTGCTTGATGCTTTGCTTATCTCACTACTACTTGCCAAAGAGTCACAAAATAGCATTTTCTTTTTGAGGAAAAAAAAAGAAATCTCTAAATAAAAGCCTGGTTATGTTCCACTTTCACATTTTATTAACCTCATATGGCTTCTCTGTATGTGGTCCCTATAGGAGGAAGGAGACATTAAAAAGGAGTGTCTTCCATCTTTACTGTATGAACTTTGTGCAGCCTAAGCAAGAACGCAGGCATTGATCTCTGAGATACAAGAGGACAACTCCTTTTCAGTGCTCTGAAACCAGGCAGTAAATTTCTTGGACAATTTCTTTGAGTCTCCCTTACCAATACAGCAATGATTAGAAATGGCCACACCATGAAGTACACTCTCTCTTTCTCTCTCTCTTTGCTACTGTTTTATATTCACATACACAATGGTGTTTCTTTCACTGCTACATTATCTGTTGCTTCCGTCTGTGATGAACTTTTATTTAGTTAACTTCAGATTTAGTGAGACAAACACCAGTTTCTCCAAAACCCAGTTTCCCCCTCTCTTTCCCAAGTCCCTCTTTGTATACACTGCTTTCTGCAGAGTCTAGAGAGAACATTTTGACTGTTCAGACCTCACCTGGCCTTAATCTTTCTGCAGTTTTGCCATAAGCCTTGTCTGGGGCACATTGACTTGGAATCATAGAATCGTAGAATACCAGGCTGGAAGGGACCTCAAGGATCGTCTGGTCCAACCCCTGGCAAAAGCACAGTCTAGACAACATGGCCCAGAACTGTCCTGCTGAATCTTAAAAGGGTCCAATGTTGCACAATCCACCACTTCCCTAGGGAGGTTATTCCAAGGGCTGATTGTTCTCGTTGTGAAAAACTTTCCTCTTGTGTCCAATCCGAATCTTCCCAGGAGAAACTTGTACCCATTACCTCTCATCTTTTCCGTGTCACTCCTTGTAAAAAGGCAGTCTCCATCTTCTTTGTAGCCACCTTTAAACTACCAGAGCATGGTGATAAGGTCACCCCTAAGCCTTCTTTTTTAAAGGCTGAACAAACCCAGTTCTCTCAGCCTTTCCTCATATGGCAGGCTTCCCCTTTGATCAGCTTTGTGGCCCTTCTCTGGACCTTTTCCATCCTGTCCACATCTTTTTTTGCATAACAGGGATGAAAACTGAACACAGTATTCCAGGTGTGGCCTGACAAGCTCTGAGTAGAGTGGGTCAACGACTTCTGTATCTCTGGTGCTGATGCCTTTGTTGATGCAACCCAGCATCCTGTTGGCTTCCCTTGCTGCAGCAGCACATTGCTTGCTCATGTTGAGCTTATTGTCCACCAGGACCCCTGGGTCCCTTTCCACAGAGCTGCTCCCCAGCTGGGTAGATCCCAGCCTGTGCTGCACTCCTGGATTGTGTTTTCCCAGGTACAAAACCTTACATTTGTCTTTGTTGAACTTCACAAGGTTCTTGTTAGCCCACACTTCCAGCCTATCCAGGTCTTCCTGCAGACTGGCTCTCCCTTCCCAAGTGTCCAGTTCTTCCCCACTCAGTTTGGTATCATCAGCAAACTTTATTAGGGCACACTTGTTCCCATCATCCAGATGACTTTTGAAGATATTAAACAGCATTGGGCCCAATATCAATCTCTGGGGGACTCCGCTTGTGGCAGGTTGACAGTTTGAAAAGGAGCTGTTTACCACCATCCTCCGTGTGTGGCCTATCAGCCAATTCCCTATCCACCGCACAAACCACTTGTCTAGACTGTGAGAAACTGTACTGAAAGCCTTGAAGAAATCCAGGTAGACAATGTCCACTGCCCATCCCACATCAATAAAGCAGGTTACTCTGTAGTAGAAGGTTTGTCAAGCATGATTAGCCCTTGGTAAGTCCCTGTTGGCTTTTCCCAGTCACTTGCTTCATTTTACTTGTGATGGTGCCTAGGAAGATTTGTTCCATAACTTTCCCAAGGACTGAAGTAAGACTGATGGGCCTATAATTTCCTGGATCCTCCTTTAAGGCCTTTTTGTAGACAGGGATGACATTAGCCTTCATCCAGTCTTCTGGGATGTCCTCCAATCTCCACAGCTTCTCGAGGATTATGGAGAGTGGCCTTGCAGTGATGTCAGCCAGCTCTCTTAACACCCTTGAGTGGATAACATCAGGGCCCATCAATTTGTACCTGTTGAGCTCCTGTAGTAGTTCACATACCCACTCCTCCTTTACTGGTGATGGGTCTGTGTTTGTATCAATTTGGATTTTTGTTCCCAATGCCTGGGGCCCAACAAAGGTGAAGAAAATTCTGCCTTTTCAGCATTGTTGGTGACTTATTCACCTCTTCTGTTTAACAGCAGGCCTATATTTTGGAAGTTTTTTGTCCTTCTATACAAAGACAGGTGATGCTCTTATCTGGGAGGCAATGGCAGAGATATCTTTCACATTTTTAGGCTTATAGTTATATCTACCTAGTTAAATAAAAATAATAAAATTATAGTGCAAGGACTGTGCTAATGACGGCATCATTAAATGAGCTCCTGATGTCAGTCTAGCATCAGACGACAGCTCAGACCAAAGGTCTGCCTGAAGCTGCCCTGCCTGGGTTGCTGGTTCTCTTTCCCCTGCCCACCAATCAGCCCACCAACTTAAGGAGCATGAGAGGGAGAGAACGAAAGTTTATGCTCTGATGCGTAGTCAATGTCATTGATATCACTGCTGCCATGTGAAATGCTGCTGGCAGTGGCATAGACATTGAAGCTGTGGAAGGATCGCATCCTCTGCATCTCTGCACTCTCTGGCTCCTTCCATTCACCCTTCCTTCCACTCACTTAAACTCACCCAGAAGGATATTCTATATGTGATATTAAGACTGCAGTCATTTGCTGAGTGACTCTTCCTCGTCTGCAATACCATCAGAAATCCCAGGCAGACACCGAGAATGATGCTTTAACCCACGGGTCCCCCACAGCTGCATGCTGAGAACTTTCATCATCACTGTTTATTAGAGGTCTTAGAAAATGTTTACACCAAACTTGCTGCATGTACTATTCAGCAATGGGCTTCATCATGTACCAATAACAGGTTTTAAAAACTTTAATATAGCAGAGTAGCTGCCACTGATATGCAGATAGTTTCAGTGTAATCACATCTGATAAAGCAGCTATCCTTGTGCACTCTTTGCCCAAGAAATGAAAGTGAAGTGCCTATCTCTCTCCAGATATAAGGAACACAGAGTCCTAAATATTCTTTCTTGTGTCACACTCAAGTTAGACATTTAATATAGCCAAAAGTAAAAATATTAATATTTCTAGATGTACAGGCTAAACTTTGGGAAAATAATTCTCAGTCTTGGAAGTGGAAATGCTGATGCCTAATGTGGTGTATACCTTCTGAAAGAACTGATGCCTTTGAACACCACATTTCTGTGACCTAAGTGGCAAAAGGCGACTCAGCAGCAAGCTGTCCTTTGTTTGAACACTTGTTCTCTTTTCTCCTTCTATGCACACAAGTCATTTGCATTACCCTGAAGACAAAGGCAGACTTCACAGTGCTCTGAACTTCCAAGCCATGCACTGCTTTACTGAGTGTCTGTATTCCAGTCTTCTGATGTAATTAAGCATCTTCCTGTAGGACACTCCTGCTCAAATTTCTTCTAGAATTTCACCAAACTCATGTAGTCCTTCCTGATGCTTCCATGCCTCTGACAAGTAGTTTTTCTTCTTTTACTTTGAAATTAAGTAGACACCCTTGCTTAAAACCTATCAAATGAGGATGGCGGACCACTGGAACAGGTTGCCCAGAGAGGTGCTACATGCCCCATCCCTGGAAACGTTCAAGGCCCGGTTGGATGGGGTTCTGAGCAACCTGATCTAGCTGGAGATGTTCCTGCTTCTTGCAGGGGGGTTGGACTAGATGACCTTTAAACGTCCCTTCCAACCCTAACTACTCTATGATTCTATGATTCTAAATAAAACAATTCATTGTTACCAAATTAAACTGATGTATGATCAAAGCTATGAACATGCTTAAATATCTTGAAGAAGAAGTAAACCAAACCAGAGGGCAAATTTACCTTATACATTAAGAAAATCTTTAACAGAGGTAACAGACAACATCATTGTTTTTCAGCAAGGATTATTTCACATTTCCCAGTGCAGCCAAATTTCCACCAGATCTCTGCCTGGAGGTACTATGAAATTGTTCCTTTAGTCCATATGGGGATTGAGACAGAAGAGACAGAGGAACAGGTATGGTTGTAAAAGACCAGAAACCAGACATTGAGACATTAAAATTATTTTACTGACTGATTTTTCATTCATAGTGTACAGATCAAGACTAAAAGTTTAAAATATGCTGGAGATTAAAACAATGGTTTATACACTATTACATTAATTTGTTTATAGTAGTGGCATAAAGAAAGTCCTGAAAACCTGCAGGCATTATTAGAAGCTTTATTAAATGCTTCTTGTGATTCTTCAGGAATCATTTGTCAATCAATGCCATACTAATTAATGCTCATATAGAGTTATAGTAACCTTATCATTATTGCTCTTATCATAGTAAGATTTAACTACTTTACAGAAAGACATTAATTTCATCAAAGAGAAAAAGGCCAGCCCACTGACCATATTATAGCTGACTCTTGGGAAGCAAAACATTCATTGGGAAGTTTGAGGCTCAGCCAGATTGTGGAAGAGTTTTAATTGTCAAGGACTTTATCTGCTACAACTTTTTGAAACAAGTAAGATAAAAAGGCATGGTGTCCAGAACAAATTAAAAAAAAAAAAAGAAAAAAAAGAAGAAAAATGGGAAAAAGGCTAGTGCACGTAATAATAGTTCAGGCTGATAGTGATGACAGACAGCAAGACAATTTGAAATGCTTCACTGTAGCTGCAGCACAGCAGGGCTGCAGGATGGAGAGCTCTCAGGGGCTTCGCTAAACTGCCTCTTCGAGACTTGTCTGGTCTATCAGGGAAGGGATTGCCCCCAGTGTCCCTGGCCCATGTAGTCTGTGACAGGAGGAGACATGGCAGCACTCCATTGCCCTGTATGTGTTGGTTTTTCTTCCAGGAAAAATCTATGCATGTGAGCAGAGGGCTGCAGCATGTGGCAGTGTGTCCTGCGCAGGGGGTGGGTGTGCAGAGGGTGCTTTGGGGCATGCATTTCTCAAGGTGAACACTCAACTTGAGTGTGCACCTTACATACAGCAGATATGTGTCTTCACTTCTCAGGGAAAAGACATCTCTTGATACAATATCTTCCTAGCAGGAGATTGAAATTATTTTCCCCATAATTTCTAGCCTTTGCTGCTTGGTGCCTGTAAACTGCTTCTTGAGCAGCCTATGGAGAGTACAGAGTAATGATTACAAAATGATGTCCTTAAAACAAAGTTTATTTGTTTTTTTCCAGGACCCGTAGTACTCAGAAAATAAATCTAACATAAGAGAGGTCTATTTACATAGTGGTTTATCTCTGCTCTACTGACTTGCCAATGGCAAGTTCCAGGCTCCAGCCTGCTCTTGGTCAGCCTGTCAGCCCACCACCACCAGCACAATGCACTTCTCCATGCAAGGGCTATTTATTTGTCCTCTTCTCTGTCTTGGCCAATCAACCTTGTCAAAAGAGTCAGGCTACAAGATGACGTGCCCTGTCTGGGAGGATGCTGCTTTAACTATACTGTTGTTTCACCTTTCCTACCTTCATCCCTGTGCATTCAAGAAACTTGAGCTGACATCACATGCACACAGGAAGTGACTTTTCACATTTATATTTCTTAGACGTCAGTTTGGAGAAAGAGAAAAAGCTTTTGGCACTCGTAAGGTTACTGTTGTTTGGACTGAAGCTGACTCACCCTTGGACTTGTGCAGTAAACCAAGGCAAATCCCATAGTAATTAGGAGCTCCTTTGTAAGATGGCCCTAGTTAACACTGTTTCATTACACTTAAGTTCATGGGAAATGCTATTCATAGTGCTGTGCGTTTGAATAGCATAGCTACCGTGGAATCACATCAAATGTATTCAAGCTGATCTTCATCTAAGGCCTAAGTATTTATATTATTTCCTAGTTTGTTGTGAAGAGTTAAAGTGACATTGAATCTACTGTTTAACTTATTAGAGATACACACAAGCTGGACTGGATTTCACCAGCCCTAACCACTCCCACTAAGCTCTGGCCTGAGGACAGGATGGACTATACTTACGACATCTCTGGCAGGGAGCAGTTCAATCCTTTCTTAAAGACCAACAGGGAAGGAGATTCATAATAAGAATAAGAGAAGCATTAAAGACATTAAAATTAAAATAACTGACACTTGTAATTTGCCCTCTGACAGCAAAGATTTTTACTTTGTCAGAGTAAGAAATTAGATTAGTCTGACACAGTTTGTTCTAGAGAAAGCCATATTGACTGTTACTCATCTTCTTATTAAATTCTAGCTGCCTCCAAGTAAACATCCTATTTGCTTCAGTATTTTTTCAGGAGCTGAAGCTAAGGCTGCTGTTCAGTAACTCCCAGGTTCTCCTTTTTTCCTTTCAAAGATAGGCCTGTTCTTGCCTTTTCTATTAATGCAGTATGCTCCCTTGACTCTGTAAGCTCTCAAAGATAAGCATAAACAGACCTGGGACTTCATTGATCCGTTCTTTAAGTATCTCAGTATTTCATCAAGCCCAGCCAGTGTGTAAACATTTCTCTTCATTACCAGAGGGTGAGTTCTCACCTCTTTTACTGGTTATCTGTGTCTGTTGTGCTGCAGCCACCCTTTTCACAGAGGGCAGATGCAAAAAGTAATTGAACATTTTAGCTCCTTCAGTGTTATCTGTCAAAAACTTGCCCAATTTGCTGCAAAGCAGAACAAGTCTTTGCTGGCTCTTCCTTTCATTGGCAACACCCTTACAGATGCTTTTTCCTACATATGACATTCCTTGCAAGTTTTAACTTATTCTCTGTCTCAACCTTTCTGATTTTGCTTCTACAATCTTGTATTTATATTTTTAATAATGCAACATAATCTGAATTACTTCCCATTGTAGAAGTCTCTTGGGTTTGAGGTTGATGAGGAGTGCCCAATTTAGCCTTTTTGACCCCCTTTCCCTCCCCTGGAGCTGGGCAGTCAGCATTCACAACTCTGAACTGTTCACTAGAGGAACCACCAATTCTCTTTTCCCCTCACACCATTTTCCCAGCAAATCTAGACATTCTCTGAAGAAAGATGCGATAATATAAATTAATGGTTTAGAGCTGCCAAGGGAAGGACCATCTCCTCAGTTTTCATTTTGTTGTCTTTCCTCTGGCCATATACTCTTGTTATGGATCTTGTGCCAGCTCTGGCACCCATTCAACCCTGAAGCATTGAATAAGACAGCAGAAAAATTAGTATTTTTTTCTGAGGTTTCACTGAGTTGAATCAGCTAGGGGGGAATTTTACATTTGCCCAAACAGGCAGATTGTATAGCCATGGCTGGAGGGAAGGAAGTGTGGGAAGTAAAATGAATGGAGAGGACAATACATATGTGGGGAAAGGAGAAATGTGAGAAGACAGCCATTATACCATTAAACAATTATATGAATTGACTTAAGTCATCTTTACAATGTTCTGAGTTTTCCTTCCTAAGAGTAGCAAAGTGCAGCTTAAGCATAAGTAAATTAATTGAACTTTTTTAATCAGCCAGGTGTTACAAGTAAATATAAGGTTAGTGTGGGTAATCTGCAGCACTTTCCTATTTTTACCTTATCTGACTAAGTGAAAACACTCTTACAATTTCTCATTTATTCAGATGCAATTACTCTTCCATGAACCTCAATTCTAACATCTAAAATTGTTGCCTGCTCTTCTATGATTGGGTTAATCAATAAGATCCTCTGCTTTCCTCAGTAATAGCAATTATTACTGATAACTGCTGAGAGGAAGTAATCACGAGGAAATGAGACTTTTTTTTTGTTGTTCCCCCTGAAGAAAATTAGTTACTGTATTCATTCCAGGGCAGTGGAAGAGACACTGTGCAACACTGTCTTCCTTTGTGTCACCGAGAAATTGCAGAATGAAAATCTTAATTATTTGCAAAGAGTCCTTCAAATGTGTTCATCCTAAAAGATAACACTGATTGGGCCATATAAAAAAAAAAAGAAAATTAATCTCTTTCAATATCTGTCATGTTTCTAACAGAATTTGTGAGTGTTAAACACTGTGAACTAGTTCAATACACTATGAAAAACGAACTTATATATGTTCACTTTAGGGGAACCACATCACCAAAATATAAACAGATCCAGAAAAAGAAAGATGATTCTTCTCACTCACAACAAGATGAATAATATAAAGACAAAATATCATTTGCTATCTGAGACAACCCTTATCCATTCAGAAGAATTTCTTATAAAAGCAGTGGTCAGGTTGTCCTCTGGTGTATTTTGGGGTAGATGCATTGTCTCCATTGGAAATGTGACTCATATCCTGTATCAGTGTTCTAAATTATTTTAAGCTCTTTATCTCAGTCTTGTAAGTACACTTTTGAGTACAAACATACTCTACTATATCTTACAAGTAACTGGAATGGAGGAGATTCTGTTTGTGTATGAAAAGCAGTGGGATAGGAACATCCCTTTCATGGAACATCCTTTCAGGGATGAAATTTGGGCCTCATCTGTGGTTGCGAATAAAAAAAAAAAACCAAAAAAACAACCAAATAGGTTATCTCAGACTAACTCTGACATTAAGAACAATCCTTACTTATAATGGATTCTGGCAAGAATTATAATCTTGTGGTCACCAAGCTATTAATACAGGGATGGAGCAATCACATTAAGACACGCTTTTAAGCAGTTTTATACATAACAGAAACCAGTTTGCCAGTGTAGAACAATTTGTTAGGAACTTTAAAAGAAAAGGCTTAGATTTTTGTTTAATGTATGACAGCTCATCAGAGAGTTGAACAATGTTTTGTAAATACAACCCCAAAAAATAACAATAGGAAAAAAACCAAACTCACATACATTCACTAAACCAGTCAAGCACGCTGCAGTTTCCAAATGCAGATAGTACTTGTGGCAATATTTAATATCTAGAAGTATAGCTAGTTTAAGTATTACATGAAAGCAAATGAAATGCTTAATTTCGGGGTTTTTTTTTCTATTTAGGGTCAACAAATTGTTATACCATAGTTGTATCAGTATTTCTCAACATGTGGACAGCAGATATGTGAGGTGCTAGGGAGTAAAATGAAGGGAGTGTTGCTCAATGGTGCTTCTTAAGAGGCAGTGAAGCCTGGACACCACTGGGATACTCCTGAAATGAGTGACCTTGGGGACCTGCAAATGAGACAGAAAAGCCTCCTCCTGCAGCCACCAGAGATCCATGCCTGGGATCTCTGCTCTGTGACGAGGCAGAGAGAGGGATAATTTATTGTGAATGGCACTTGGACTGTCTTGCTAGAGTCTAAACAATACAGCAGTTCCTCTCACAAACACCAAATTGAGACATTGTGTCTGTAACATACAAGGAAAAGAAGACTTGAAATGACAAACAAGCCCCTGCAATTCGACCTGTCTTCGCATTTAGAGTAACTCATCTTTATTTATGTGTGTGTATTCTGCAGAGGTTAAGACATTCCATTCAGTACAAGCTAATTAACTTTGTCTCAGATTTCACAGGATTATTCTTTAAAATGGAGAAAATAATTAAAGCATAGACAAGTAGGCATCTATTTATCAAGAGACTTTGTAACAAATTAAACATGGTAAGATTCAGCCCTGAAACTGTGGTGTTAGTCTATTTACAGTACAGGATATACAGGGAGTTGGAGCATGCAAATTTCATTAAAAACTTTCTTGGGCCTCTTGTTGCAACTGTCCTTTGCTCTTCTGGTTTATTTGCCATTATTGTACTTTAAAAACAGCAATGTATTTGAAGTGAAGCTAGTTGTTCAAATAAAGTTTACGTAAATGCATGACATTTTCTGACAAGAGATACTTCCCTGCTGAACCTGAGGTGGCATATGAAAGACCTTCAAACCTCCAAAACCTGAGCTAGAGATCAGGACTTGAGTGTTTAAGTGCAGGTTGCCACACAGGCTTCTGATAATCTCCAGTCATGCAAGACAGCAATGTACCACTACCACAGCCAGGCTCTCTCCATTACTCAGCACAGAAAAACCTGCAAGGAACATGCTAGGGTGTTTTTACCATGCTCCGTTTGACCGTTGCTATGCTATTACCTTGATAAATTACTTCAGTAAATGTAAAAGCAGCATTTACCTTGCAAGTAATTTTCCTATTGTAATTATGTTCCTGCCTACCATTTTCAGCAAAGAAATAAGAAAACATGTAGTGCAGATGTAATTAATTTTGTTAAAACGTGAAGATCTGCAAAAGAAAGAAATATAATTCACAAAGGATCATCAGAGTACTGTCCTCAAGTCAATGGAGACACTGAGAGCTTCAAAAGAAAATTGAAACAAAGCTCACACATTAGCAAAGCTAAAAATGATTGTCCAGGCTAAGGCAGCAGGAGAAACAAAACACAGAGCTGCTATTATCTCTTTAAAAAACAAAGTGGTTCTGCTGAAAATGAAAATGATCCAAGGGAAAATAACAATCTTATTAATGTAAATACATCAGGTATTGACAAGAAAGATCGCAGAAAGGAATTTGCCAGAATCTATGGCATAAATGGAAATGTTCAGTTTCATTACAGTTGATGTACAATTGATCCAAGTACTAAAATTAATTGAAAATAATAATAATTGTGAAATATGGAGTGGCATACCAGGTCAGCTTCAACACAGTGGTAGTTCTAAGCAATCTTTCAAATCTGAGTACAAGGTGGAAAGCAGCCTTTCTGTGACATTATCACAAGAAAAGGGTATACTGTCCTAAATTCACACACACCCTTTTGGAGTCTGGTCTGTAAACGCTTCCTTCTTGCTTAGATCAGCACCCCATGTAGTCACTGTAGTCATCTATCTCCTGTCCAGGTGGGAGGTGATAAAGTCGTATTCAAATCCACGTCACCGCTCAGACAGAACAGATCCAGTCTCACTCTGGAGGACACAGTCACCAAACAATAAGGCAAGGAACACATTTCTACAACAACAGTTACAAATCAGAGATAACCAGCAGCCTTGAGACCTAAGTCAGAATAAGACTGACTTAATCATTGCAGCTGTTTTGTTGATGTGAATGCATCAGCCTATGAAGCCTAGGAGACGGAAGCCTGAGCAAATAAGTCCTTCAGCCTGCCTGGGATTGTCTACCATTTCTGAGAGAAATGCAGCTGAGGGTCAAAGCCTATTAAATAATTTGCTATGGAGGGTATGTCAACAGCAATGCTTGTTAGTGCCATTTGTGATGATGGTTTTTGTGTGGAAATTACAAATGAGCCTTAAATGATTAAAATCTCCTTTTCAGTTTTAATGAGTACTCAGAAGACTGAGTGATTGTTGAGGCTCAAGGATTGACAGAACTGGATTTGGAATATCATGAAAATGAGCTTTAAATAAAAAAAAAAAATAGGAAACACCAAAACAACTTTTTGTTTGTTTGTTTTAATAATCTAGTTGAAAGCACCTGCAGGAGCCCACTTGTGACACTTCAGCATTTCCGCGGTCAGCTCCAGCCACAGCCAGCAGGCCTAGATGTGAACAGTAATGAACAGTAACAAAAAAACCCAACCTTTTTCAAAGTTCAAAGTGGCCTCTATGACAGCTTGGGTCAGATATCATTCTGTGCAACAGTATTTGTCATCCTTACTTTTCCAAGCAACTTTGGAATTTTAAAGGAAAAACCTTGATCATTGTATCTTGGCCTTGCTATTGTCCTAAATCAGCATAACTTAGTAGATTTACATGACCTGTTTTAGTTATCAGCAGAGATGCGTGCAACACCTCTCTGTTTCTCAGATATCTGTGAAGGTTGTTCTCTGCATAAATAGCATGGGAAGATCATAGCATTGTAAGAAACTCAAAAGATTCTGTAACGTTATTTGAAAAGTCTAATAATGCCAGAAACTCTAAGTAATTTTTTTTTTGCATTTCTACAAGTTAGGTGCAGAACTCCACTTGCAAAGCAATATGTTAGTGTAATAAAAAAGGAATGCACATGTGTTTTTAAGACATCATGTTTATTGTTCTTTTACTTGCCAGAGACATTTGAGGGTTTCGTTCCTTTGCTTTATTTTTCTGATCTGAATGCCAAAAGGCTATATCACTATGGTATATGGGGTCCTCTCTGACTGTCTTTCATTGAAGGGTGCAGGCTTTGGTGGAATTCTGCCCCATTAGCAGGTGACAGTATGTAAGTTTGGAGAGTGCCTACAGAAAACATGAGGATTGCTTTAAGAGCTACCTGGACAGAAGGGAAAAACCAGAATAGTGCCAAGTAAATAAGTAACTAAAGAAATAAAAATTATATATTTTTAATGTTGTCATAATGGAATGTACTTACAGAAAAACATTAGTAAGATCAAGACATCTGAAAAGCAAACATGTCACAGTGTATTAGTGAGATATATTTCAACAATTTGTGGAAAAAAAACACAAAAGAACAATTTATCAGGCTGGTTGTACAGTGAATAATAACATGTTTGTAATAAAGCAGACATTACAGAGTATAACTTGCTCATATAATTTTTTCATGATAAAAAACTGTTATAATGATTCTGACTCGCTTTCCATTAAAAAAAAAAAATTATATTTGGGAAGAGAGAAAGATTCAAGGCCACTTCCCAGATAGCATAAGGAGCCCAGTGCAAAGGCAGATACTTTGCTTATTTGCAGGTGGCCTTGGTGTGCCAAGGGCATCCTGCTTATTGACATCCCTGAAATTAGCTTAAGTTATTCAGACACTTGGAAAATGACTTTGCAGATTGCATGTGAAGGACTATGGTGATATAAGGAAGACACTGTTAGAACCTGCCAACATAGCAATCAAGACATATGTTGTATGAACAAGAGACAGAGGCTCAAATACACTTTAAGTTTTGTGTCAGCTAACTTCACAGATATTATCTGGGAGCAAGGATAAAGTTCTACTACCATAAAATGTAGTCTCATGAAACTTCTATTAGACAAAATGGTTCTTTCCTTTCTTCCTCAAAAATATTTCATTTTAATTATCTTCACATTTCTTTCCCTCCAAATTTTTTTTTTCATTGTGCTTTTAAAG
This sequence comes from Chlamydotis macqueenii, assembly GCF_036417535.1. NCBI lineage: Eukaryota > Metazoa > Chordata > Aves > Otidiformes > Otididae > Chlamydotis > Chlamydotis macqueenii. The sequence goes on along the minus strand of NC_141593.1, from coordinate 21,012,624 downwards.
TTTAAAAAACCATTTTGTCAAAGCCAACATGAGTTTTCAACTTTAGTAAACCCAGGATGCGGTCTATACATTTTTGCAAATTTATAACAGAGTTCTTCAAAAGCTCACCTGTGTAAATAAAAGGGCATAAACTGTACATTTATTGACACTTAGCTGCATCTGGATGGGTGTCATTAAGAGCAGAGAAAAGAAGCATGTCCTGCTTCAGCTCCAGCCTCAACACAGCTTGTAGCGGGAGCTGGTCTTTCAGGTTGCAAGGTTCATCTCCATCTTTCTACCATGAAGTAAAACGGAAGAAAATAGGCCTGATAACCTGTTCCTGTAGTTCTAGGAGTAAAACAGACACACATTTTTAAAAGCCAGACGAACTAGGTTGAATTCTTTCACTTGTCCTCTGTTTGTGTGACTCAGCTGTCACGTTCCCAAGGCAGCAGTTTGCAGCACTGCAAGTACCAGCCCTGATCATTAGACTCTTCCAGCACTTTTAATGACTTCTCCTCAATTCAGCAGATCTCTACTGACCTCACTGGTGGGCTTCTCTCAAATTTCACAGTTTCTTTGTGCTTTCCCTCATGCTAAAGTTTCAGATTTTGCTGAAGTTTCTTTGATGGAGAGTTCAAAGCTAAAGCAAATCCTACTACAGCCTCAGTTATGGGATATCCTTGAGAGCACAGCCCTCTCTTGTGATACATTAAGGCATGCCCTGCTTTCCAGTGCACTCCTTTTTTTTTTTCCTTTTTTAAAGCGGAGTTACAGTGGTGGATAACATGTCTTCTTCAGTTGGTTTAAGTCCTCAGGGAGATGAACTTGGATTGCTGGTATACCTCAATGCCTGAGCAGAGGAGGACACAGATGCCCGTTATTTGTAATTAGCTACATTCCCACTTACAGAGAGAGCCTTTTCTGCTTTGGAAACTTTTCAGGACTGTTTAGCATGTATTATTTTTTTCTTACACACTATCTCTGTGCTTTACTGCACAGAGAGAGGCATTTTCTTTTCTTATCCTTCAGTTGCCTTCTTCTGTCCTGGAAATTGTGCCAGCACAGGACATTAAGTGGGTGTTGAAGGTAGAGTGCTTGAAACAGCTGGACAAAGCTGTGTGCTTGAGCATCCACAGCCAGCAGCCCTGAGGGATCCTTGCAGGTGGAAAAGGGCCAAGATAGTCTCCTGAAGTAGAGATGTCTGCACTACAGCTATGCCCATATCTATTTATTTTAATTAAGTAAAGATATTTTATATTCTTATACTCTGCATAATGGAATTCAGGCATTCTTCTGCAGCACTAGCATAATTTAGACTCAATATGAGACTGAATAAATCAGTAACAGACTGCGGTGTAGAAATGACTACACACAGTGAATGCGTATGTAAATCCTGGGATAATTTGAGACAATTTTTTAAAAATATCCTTTAGGATGAGATTTCTCTGTTCAATGCTTCCTATTAATGTCCAGTGGGGTTTGACTAAATTTGGGAAGCAAGGATGCTTTTATGCAGTCATCCAGTGATTTGCATGTGCGCTTTCTCCCTCTGCCTAATAGGTACACACTCTTGTATTGCCACTGGGGCAGAGTAATCAGTATGTGCCACATTTTTCCCTTCTGAGAGTGTTATAGTATCTTTTAGGTAGTATATGTCAAAAACATGTTCCCTCCATTTGATGAGGAATCCCAGTTGCTGTACTCAAACTATGTCAAATTGTCACAGAATATTGAAGTGGTTAATTGTGAAAAATAAAATTGATCATTTCCCACCTAGTGAGTCTCTAGTGCTAGTATCTCTTAGAGGAACGCTAATATCATCTTAGAGGAATTTTCTAGTTCTGTACTAGAAAATTAGTTTTACTGTGTTTTCACTTCTGCAAGCATTTACAGGCAATGGTTTGAACTTAACAATGTTGGTGAGACCTTGGTTTCTGCAAGAACAATTCAGCACTGAAGTGAGAAACCTAAATATTCTGCTCACACTACTTGGTATATACCCTGTAAAACTCAAATGAAGAGGTTTCAGTATTCTCATGACATATTTTTATAAGGCTGGAAATCTCTTTTCTGGTAGTCTAATTAATTATTTGTTGAAGAATTATTTATTGAATTATTATTTGAAGAAACAAAAAACATGCATGGGAATAATTTGCCACAGATCTGCCTGCGTATTCAGACGCAGCCTAACTGAAGCAAGCTGAAAGCTTGCTTTATTGATCTCTGAAATAATTTCATTTTCCTTTTTGAATTAGTGCATATCAATTATCAGGGGCATAGTCCCATAAACATAGCCTCTAAAACTGAAATGGAAATCAGACAGAACAACCTTAGGTCTTCCTCCCTTTCTCTCCTCGCCTGCTAGAGGTCTGTAGATGAATTTTGCAACAGGTTCTGAATTTTCTGTATACACCAGACCAGATATAGAAACTTTGGTCAATGAAAGATTGTATCTGAATTGTGTGGCTTGTGTAGTTTCACAGTTGAGGTTTGCACATTATAATCTTTCTGAGCTCTTCACTAAGAAGCTATGAAAGACTTTGTGGCTTTGTGGTAAGAGAGAGGCACTTGGCCCCAGAAGAGCTTCCTTCCATCCTCCCCACACACTGGCAGTGATCGTGCTGCATGGCTATCCTGCCTCTCAGATGGGCATGACTGCTTGGAGCATTGTGCAAGGGAGCAATGCAAGTGGACTATAAGTTCATTTTTCAATCTGAAGACATAAAAGAAAGCTGGTAACTGCTGGCCCCAAATCTGTTTTGTTTTGCTAGGGCACAGGCATTGGCTCTGGAGCTGGCAGCTTATAGTCAGCTTCATAGGGTAGACTACAATTATTTTGCTGCCAAAAAAAGGGCAGAATCGCCCCACTTCTGCATATTCCCTGCCTCCCTTGTGCAAACATACAGTCTTACATTCAGCCAGCCAAGGAAAATACTATTATTTTGATTAGCCCTCTTAACTTATGTAAGGAAAACAGCAGTGCAAAGCCGCTGTTATAAATACATCTGAAAGTTACAACTGGATAAATAAGTATATTTATTTGCTGTATAAAATGTAAGAAACTGGAATGTAAGTCCTTTTGAAAATACTTTTTCTCAGAAAATACGTAAACCACAGCTCTGTTACAGAACTGTTAGGGTGAACGGGAAACCTCAAATAAACAAAAATGGGCAAGAGCTTAAAACTGAAACTCCTTTGCAAATGCCTAAATTTAGACGTTGAAACCCATGTTTACAAACACAGCTAAGGATCGTCCTGTAATTAAAACTATTGCTAAGGTCCCCGCACAACCCAAGAAGCTATGACACATCGCTATTTGTAAGCAATCAGTAATAAAAATTAATATGATATGGTAACTATATCTGAGTACTTAATCATAGGTACAGAGCGCAAGGATCTTCAGGAAGTCGTTCATCTAATTTCTAACAAATGTTATCCTAAGGTTGTGTGAAAGACCTCCAATGAAGAACATTCCACAACTGCCCCAGCCAGCTGGTCAATCTAATCCAACTTTTGAAGACCCCTCATTTCATTATGGAATTGTGCCTGCTATAAGAGAGGACTGCACAACAGCAAAATAGCCCAACCATTTAACCCTTGACAAAAGACCTGCAAGTGTCTTGGCCAGCAAATACCTAATTCCTGTGACATCAGATAGACTTTCTTGCAGACAGCTACTGCTGTTTCACACCACTGTATTTCTCAAGGGTATATATTACTTTTGTTTTAAAAATAAATACCATTCTCTCAATATGCATTGTATACTTTGCTTTATGCACTTAAAGAAACAGCAGTTCAGACAAAATGGAGTTTTCTCAAGTTTTATTTGAGTTTTCTTTTCAAAGGAAACATCTTTCCATCTTTTTCTGATGTTAACTAAAATGTAATAGTCAGATTTTTCTTTACATTTTTGGCATACATGTATAAAAGCATGGGCAAAAGTATTTGCAAACACACTGAGGAGTGTAAACTATAGAAGACCGAAAATCCAATTCGATAGATCAAAGAACACTCCCTTTCATTATACCTGAGAGCAGAACTGATTAACTATCTATGAAAATTACATCGAATTTCATCACAACATAAAAGCTCAATTGTGTTCCCTGGCTTGTAGCACTCAGTTTGACTCAGTAGTCAATTTATTAGCTATTTCAGTCATTACAGCAGAAAACACTTACCAGACTCCTTTAGGAAACCAGCTTTTAAAAGTTTTGCATTCAAATTCACCTTTTTCCTTCTTTACAGGAGATAGTATCTCTTACCTAAGGCAGAAAAATGCATAGCAATAATTAGCTATTCTACAAATTGAACAGCTCTATTAACATATCTTGACACCAAATACTGCAAATCACCCGAGGGAGCAGCCTTGCTGAGAGTGCACATTTAATGAGCAAGACTGAAAAAAAAAAAAAGGAACTTTTGAGCATAATAATTAAAAGTAAGACTATTCAGGAAATGTGTCTTTATTGTTAGGACTTAAGTGTCTCAATTATTATGTTTGCAAGGTATTTAATGATTACATATGCTTCAGATTTTAAAGATACCCAAGTATTTCAGGTTGAGCTCTCCAAAAACTGAGAAGCTGATCAACTGACAGTGAAATATATGCACAGTTTATTCTGATCTGAAATTAAGCTTACTGCTTCTGACCTGCGTATCATTTTGCCAGAGAATTTTTAAATATTCTGAAAAAAATATCACCAAATCCATGCAAAGAAACTTTTACAAAAAGATTTTCCTGACTTTAGAGGCCTGACCCTCCCTACAATGCTACTTAGAGTTGCTGTTGGAAAGTGCCACTGATTAAATTCGCTGAAAGTGAATTTATTGCACATCTTCCAGAATCAATACATAAATAGGGCCTGAACACTTGCTCCCGTGGTCACTAGTAGCATTTGTCTTCATGCCACCTTGGCAGCAGAGGGATCCAGGAGACTGTAGGGAGCACAGCGGGGTGCGAGGGGTCATGCCTAAGGGCTCTTAGAAACATGGAAAAGCAGGAAAGGGAAGATACTGGCACATACAGTCTCAGGAGGCAGCCTTCACGCCATTCTATCTTAGGCAAATCTAGATCAGCAGGGAAGTTCCTTTGTCAACCTCAGTTACATTGTGTTTCTTCCCCTTAAGGAGGGGTATTTTTATTTCCCTGGTATATTCCTCTGCAGGACTACAATTAAGAACAGATTAAAGGCAATTTCTCTCCTGCAGGAAACACTAATTGGTAGGATGAGACAAAATTCCTAATAATGTTACTACAAGCAATTCTGAAACATGCCTTATTGGAAATACAGAAATGAACTTATAGAAATGTTTCATGCTAATAATGTTGTGTCTACTGTAAAATAATAACTGTATGCTCCTATAAAGGAAAAGATTGAAATAACATGAAACAACAAAGGCAAAAAATGGCAGAAGGAAGTCAGTATAAAATATCTAATTTCAATTCAAAGTGATTCAAAATCAAGACTTCCTTAGAAACGACTGCATTTACTGACATGTCATCAAATGGCTCTGATTTTAAATTTAAGAGCTGAATAGGTGACTTTAAGTTTTGGAATGCACTAAGTGTTACAAACATACTTTACTAATAATACACATAAAATTTGCAAACCATGCTCAAAAGAGTGCTGTTTACAAATCACATTATCAAGCAAAGGAAATCTTTAAGCCTGAAAAATACACAACCACCAGGCTTTCAAAGAGATATAAGCAGCTTTTCTATTCTATGGGGTATATCAAAGCAAAATTTTCCTGCCATTTTCACCATCAAATAGTTCATATAGTTAATGTGTGCAGTAAGAACAAGAGTCATCAATGTACATTGATGTACAAATGACACAAAAATATAAGCTTACTGGAAAATTAAATATTATTACAATAAGATAGCCTTTTTTATATACAAATTCCAACTTTAACATAAAAACCCTTGCTAATTACGGCAAAATTTAATATTTTAAGAACTGGAAGTTTTGCATTGCTGATCAGTTGCTCTGGAGACCCATTAGCAATAGCGTTAGTACCTTGTCAGCTTAATTATTACTGTGGTGATAAGTGTGCTATCTCTCGAGATCCAGACACAGAAGCTTTATTAAATACTTTGCCCAAGATGTTCGTAAATGCCATGCTTGGCTGTTTGTCAACAGTTGTATTGCAACACTTAATAAATCAGGAAAGGATGTGGCAGGGTGATACCAAGAAAAGGATTAGCATGTACCTAACATGAAATATCTATTGAATTCTTGTCAAAACAAACAAAAAACTCTTGTATTTCGGAAAGTCAGCAAAAAGGTGCCAGTACACATTAAGAGAAATTCTGTTTTCCTTGCCAAAGAAAATAAAAATCTTAAATCCATACAATAGTTATTAATATGCTTAAAAATATCTTTTATGAAGTGCAATCATATTAGTGAAAGAATTTGCACACTCAAGGTTAAGTAAGGGGCTTAAGTACAAATAGCACAAATACAGTGTTTGTTGATCTGCAGTGCAATGATCTTTGGATGACCTGGTGATTGAGTTATTACTTCAGAGACATGGAGCACATTCTCCTTACAATCAGTAAAGTATAGAACCAATTAGTCTGAACTGTTATCATGCTTCAAAAAAGTAAGGACCAATTACACCAAGACTGTCTGTCATTCCTTGTCAAATGGCACTTATGGCAGGAGTCTAGCCTCACCCTCCTTCCCTTAAACCTGCACTTTCCTCTCTCCTGCCATACTGAACACCTACACCAACCTTGCACTGACCCTTCTTCCACCATGCAAGGCATCAGCATGAAGAGAGCAATATGCAACTTCCTAGACAGAAAATATAGGAAGAGTGTTCAGAAATTAAATTGCTGACATGGGCCACAAGAATAGTCAAGGGAAGCTCGAGATGAAATATGAGGAAAAAGCAGCCTTACCAGAGGAATGCACGCATGGTGGTGTCAGTGTGGTATGCTCCTTTCTCAAAACCCAGCCATGTTCTCTGGCCAAGCTGGGAGAGGCTGCCTCTGGGCTTCCCACAGGCTTCAGCGGGTACATCACACACAGGGCACTTTGAAGGATAATCCTCGGGTTTGTCCTCTTTTATTTCCTGAATTTGGCTTGACGTGAGAATACTGAATCTCTGTGAGCTTGCTTCTAAGTCACCAGTAAGAAGACAATTCAAAAATCTTGTAAACGTGTGTATTTTTATGAGATCTCATGGGAAACATCTGGACCCCGTTTCAAAGCAGATTTCTAGGGCATTTTTGAGTTGCAGGCAATCGATGCAAGGCTGCAGTCTAAGGGTGGATGTCTAAAAACTTTAACAAACAGCTTTTATTCTTTCTGTACCAAGCTTGACATAGATAGTTAGAAACGCTAATTGAACTCATCTGACCTTGAGAAAACTGATGTTGCTGCAGCATTAGTAAGAATGACCCATTTTGTCATGGGGTTTTTAAAATTAAGTTAATATTTCATTGAGTTCGGATTTTTCTAAGTTATTCTATATCTTCACAGACATGCAGATGAACAGCACAGACATAGCCCTATTAATATTCCAACTATTGCTTTCTAAACAACAACACCCCAGTAAAACCAGGAAGCCCTCCAATGCTTGTAATACTTTGTTCGTTTTTTCAAAGTGTTTACTTATCTATGTGATTAAAGTATGATGGAGAAAGAAGAAAAGGTGCATGTGCAATAGATTTTTTTAACATGAAAAATCTGGAATATCAACTACACAAACTCCAGTTCATAACATTTTTTCAAATGATTGTGGACATTAAGCTTTTATCATGAATACCAAGCTTTATAAGGAGAGGAGTGATCTGCAGAAAAAAAAAAAACGAGCAACAGACAGATAACTTGAATAAAAGTTAGTTTACAAGTTAACATTAATTTAAAAGTTACTAATTGGTCTTTAAAAGTACCTTAGGTATAACCATCACTCTTAACTTATGGAATTTTCTTACCATACATTAGAAAATACTAAAATATAAAATCACATATAACATGCCTTAAAATACTCTGCACTGACTTTTCTGTGCTTTACCATAAATGTATTTTGGGTCAAATTTAAGCATCAGCATGATCCCTAATTCTGGTTCTTCTTAGCCATATTATAAAAAAAAACAACCCAGCTTCTGTAGGCATTTCTCACCATATGAACAGAAGAAATTTCAGAGAAAGGGGTTTAAATAAAATCCTTTTAACAACATTTAAGTTGCAAACAGAGAGAGACGGATGTTTCTGAGCATACCCAGTATTGTTTGCATAATATGAGCCAATGCAAACATTCACCCTCCATGCCCTGCTCTCCAGTCGATTGCAGTGCCAGCAAGGAGACGCCAGCCCTGGCTGATGGCATTCAGTGAGGTGCAGGGGCCACACAACTCTCAGGTGTAACCTGAAGGGTCATCTCTGTTGGGACCGCAGTGCTCAAACACCTGCAAGGATGCTCAAGGAAGAAGCCTGGCTCTGACATGATCTGAAGATCCACTTTTGTGCTGCAACTTTAGGGCCCCAGACCATTAGCTGGAAGCGTGGTGCTGCGCAAATGTTTTCTTCAGCAGAGCTGACATGATGCCACCAATGTCCCAGTGCCTGGGAGCATGGTCCTGGTTCAAAGGGGACCCATACATGAACGAGCTTGTGCTTGGTGCGGAGGCAGGGCTAATGGACCCGGGTGACTGGATGGCAGAGAGCTGCTCCCTGTAATGTGCCCCTGATTTTGTGTATTTCTGCTGCTGAGGAGTCCCAGCTGTGATACACCTTGGGGACTGAGCACACACTGCCTGAGGAATTTGGACAATTTAGTACAGTGACCTAAGCAGAGGACAAAGTTCAAGGCTCAAGCAGCAGACACCAGGACAAACCTGACTTGCAAAGGACTGATAAACTCCTCCTGTATGTGTGTGTCAGATCTGGGGAATATTTTTTCATTCAGTTGAGCTGTCTCAGCAAAGATTTCTCAATTATCCGAAATCAATCATTGCAAGTCCAATTTTTTTTACCTGTGCAGCATTGGTAGTTGAGTCAGGAGTTATTACTATATGGGTACAGAAAAGTATGAAATCAATAACACATGCTGAGCTGTGGAGCTTTGAACAAAAATCAGTGTTTCTGAAGGTTTCAGACATTTGGCTTGTACTTACGATTCATCAGAGACACTCAGCAAATTTATGTGAGAGCTTTTCTTGCAGTGTTCACGGCCTACTGCAGAACCAGACCCTACTTCCTTGCTGGGAAGAGGTGACACTTTTCTCTCTAATCTGTGCCTTGGACAGTCCCTGGAGCAAATTTCCTCAAACTATCACAGGAGAGATGGCTGAGGAACATAGAATGTGGAATTAGCATTGACGTTACTCTTCCTTTCTGATTAATCACTGGCCACCAAAGCAAATGACAGAAGTAGTTTAAGCCACTACAGACACCAGGGTAGAGTATAATCTACTGTAAATGGGCATAGTTTTGCTCATTTTGAAATTTTGGCCTTAGGAAGAGCACACTGCAGCGATTGACACCAGCAGCCACTGCCCAGGAGGGGGAACTGCAATAATTTAAACAGCAGAACACACACCGGTACTCCGTGCAGCACAGGCTCGTCCTGACTTGTGCTGGTGTTTTATGCAGTCAATCTTTTCCGAACCCACCATCCTCCTTTATTTTTCCCTGAGCTCAGACAAACAGTGCTGTCATGAACTCCTTAACATTTAAAAGGGAAACAGCAGTACCGTAACGTTTCGCATCACACTAAACTATGCCAAGGGCCTTTCCACCATTCTGATTTTGGCACCCTGGAAAGCCTCAGGTGCTGTGCAGCAAGCTCAGTGCTCAGAGAGGTAGAAAAAGAACTGCTGGTGCTTCTGAGACTTCTCGGTCAAATTCCAGGAGTACAGTGTCACCTCTGGGTCACCAGCTACCAAATAAAGATTTTCTAGGTTATAATCTTTTGCTTTCATACCTACATGCCAACTCAGAGTTCTAGGTACCATTATTCTCTAACATAGATGGAAAAGAAAAAGGATGGCAGATATGAAAAAGGAGAATGCTTGTTAGCTGGGATTAGCATGAAGACAGAATTTTTCTCCAAAATAGGCTTTCTAAACTTCTTGAAACTTGTTCTTTTTCATTTCAGGTGTGTTCTTCTTTCCTTCAAGCGTTTTAAAGTGATTTTGTTTGTTGATTTCCAGGCAGGAAAAAATTCAGTACCCCACACTCCCCACTTTTCATCTCAGCTTAACAATTTGGGGGATTTTTAATAAGAGCCAGTTCTAGTATGTCTTCCACTGATACAAATGCTAGAACTTACTTAGGTCTCACAAGGAGAACAATTTGCTGAAATACAAAGATCTGGCTGGTCAGCTTAATGCTCTACATATTCAGTAGCTATCAGATGAATGTAATCATTAGATAAAAAGCTGTCTAAACTGATCATCCAGACTAAATTCTCCTGAATACATAACTAATATAATCCTAGTGTCATTTTTCTATTAATTTTCTAAGATCTCAGCCTTTAATGAAAAAGATCTAATATTACATGATGTCATTGTGTAAATTGAATCTTGTCCTGTTAAAAATGTGAAAAACTATTGTCATTGGTAATGTTGATAAAATAGATGATGTGATATATGAATCACTAAGAAGTAACATATGTAATTCTTTCTTATTACTGCCGTGAAAAATTTATAATTCTTCTGACAACATGCATGTTCACAACATGCCACCTTAAAAGTTAGCTAAAACCTCTGTCTTTCAGCTAATAGCAACCACCTTCACTTGGTAGCTCTGTTCTATCACTGTGAGAATTACTCTGGAGATTCAGGTGCTCCTACAATGTACAGTGACTCAAGCTTTTCACTGGAGGAATACAGCTGCTTGAAATAACCAAACTATGCAGCATATTTGCAGAACTCATTAATATCTTACTCTGACACTGCAGAAACTTTAAGGTTCTTCTGGGAAAGGTTGTTTTGGAACAAAAAGAAAAAAAACTAAGAGATGAAATTTAGTCTTAAATTTATTTTAAATAAGACAATCCGGAAAGCATTATGAACTGTATCTGAAATACTTATGGTTAGAGCTATCAAACCTGCTTTTTCGATATGATTATACACAGGTGGATGCAGAAACAATGGCTCTCTGTAGTAGTTTGTCCATCAGTGTTCTGGATGCAGTCTACAACACATGAATGTGAAAGTTCTTGTTCAAATCTACATGTGACACAAGTCCTTTGTTGGGCTGGGGTCTTCAGCTGCCATTCATCACTTCTGTTGTACTATGAGAGGATGCCAGTAAAGACAGAAAAGTGTCAAGCATCATTCTATCTTTCAAAAGCATTGATTCAAAAGAAAGAGGAGTTTGCAATAATTTAAATTATGGAAAATCTTCACATGAAACGTGATGACTCCTAAGGTTGGAAGGGAAATTGCGGACTCTCCATCCACATGGATTTTCACTGTCTGAATTGACAAAGCCCTGAGCCACTTGACTGTTAAAGTTACCCCTTCTCAGTGGAGGAGGCAGTCCTGAATGACCTCCAGGAATTCCATTTAACCTAGATTATTGTATGAAAAGAGAGAATGATGAATTTAATGGAATTTTTAAAGACATTTAAGATTTGCCCTATGAACAAATGTAACCAACAACATTCTTCTTCAGTTAGATTATCTGATATTAAAAGCCTAACAGTATCCAAGACATTCTCAGTATGATATTCCCACTTAATTTCTTATGTGTTTTGAACAGAAAAACTAACAAAAGTAATCTCACTATCCTTCCAATCAGAATTTATAGATAAAGGTAGTATGTCTCACTTCTTTGCTTTCTGAATTTTTGTAAACACAATCAGACGTTGCTACATTACAGTTTGGAGACTTTCCTTAGTAATCATAGTGGCCTATTTTTTTTTAATTTAATTTTTATTATTATTGTTCTTCTGTTATTATATTGTTACTGAGATAAGACGAAATCTGAGACTCTTAGGAACAAGAGATAATTACTTCCACACACATCTACCAGTCATTTTGGATCACTCTGAAAAAAATTCAAAGTAATAGTACAAAACAGAAATTACAATCATCCATTTATTTCTCTACTCCTGGCACATGTTTAAAAACCTCTTAAAGACAGAAATCCTTTAAGGTAAATATGGTAAAAGTACACAACAATGCCACATATAGCTTAGGTGGTTCTAATACAGACATATATGATCCCGATAGCCAAAAAGTAGTGAGAAATATAAGAGCTTTAAGCAATAAAGTAGATAATAAACATATTAACTACTAAGGGGAAAACAGGCAACTATAACACAGTTGAACTTCCCAAGTGATGTAATCCATAGGAACACTTGTGGGGATGTGCGTAGCACACATGTAGCACTTCTGGACATAATTTTTTTTTTAGTTTTACCCTTAATGATATTCATATGCTGTACACACGTCTCATATCTGACACTGGGCTGTCATGTCTCGTGAGTCCAGAGCCCTAACAGACATCCAGAGAGACCTCAATAAGGAAGGAAAAAACAGTGGCAGATAAGATTTCGGAAAAGACAGGGATGAAAACAAAAATGTCTGCCAGAGGAAGCGGCTTCCCTGAGAAGCCACTGCTGCCCTCCATTGCAGCAGCTAGGAAGAAGTAAGGGACATCACTCCTGCCCTCTATGTTGCATTAAGTGGAAGCACAAGGGAAAACAATGGGCTGGAGGAAGACAGAAAACATCTTTGGCTGTGTGTACCAGTGGCATAGGTTAACGTTCGTGCCACCACCACTACAACATCACCACCACACCATCAATCACCACTACAGCACAAAGATAGTGCTGTGTTTCTGTAGGGATTTTTACTTCTGTGTGTTTTTTTTCTTAAATAGTGAAACATCTGGGTGATGTCCAGAATTTCACTGAAAACATTTAATTTTATTTGCTCTGTTAGATATGGTTGAAATACAGATAACACACTGAAGTTGAGTCAGCCTCTGATCAATGAAACCTGAATCAGTTAAACATGTATGGGTGGATTGGTGGGTTACTTCCTCCCCTTTTCTATTTTTAGTATTTTTTTTTCAGTTATCATTGCATGTTGATGAACAATATTTGGTTTATACATCAAATTTTCTTTTTAAAAAAATCTAAAAATATCTAAAAAGCTGAGATAAGTTTTAGAGGAAGTCACAGGATGAAATTTCCATCTTTTTCTGTATTCTTATAGGTAGTATATAAAATAAGAATAAATGTGGAATAAGAACAAAGCAAAATCACAGAGATTTGCTCTGCTATTCCAAGTAGAAGACTGTAAATTATTCAGAACTTAAAAGTAAAAATGCAAAGTGAAGATGTAAGGCTTACTAATCACATTAAGGAAGCTTATATTAATCATATTAAGGATTATTCTCATAAGTGGCACCTGTTTCCTTCTTCATGTCTCTGAGAAATACTATACTTAATGTCCATTTCCCCAGCCACTGACCATTCCAGAGAGGTTGGACTAATCTGAGAGCTTAGCACAGAGCAAAGAAACAAGTGCTCCAGATCTATCCTCTTGACTGCTAGTTCCCTCATACTTGATCTTGCCACACTAAAGTGAACAAAATCCCCACTTACTGAATTTTCTGGGTGCAAGACGAAGTCCTCCAGTGACTCCTAACATGTAATTTAACAGCTTTCCTTTCCACAATTATGAAGTTATATTAAAATCCTATTTACTGGAAGTAGAGGTCACTGTAATGCCATGGCAACGAATTAATCAGAGCTTAACTATAGCCTGGCTCAGCCTTCAAGAGTGTGCAGGCTGGGGGACTATCAGAAACCATTACTTCTTCCTTTCACGCTATCAGGTACCAGGAGAGAGGCAATCCCAGTTCTCTTGGAAATACAATTTTTGCTAACAGTCAGGTGCTATAAATGCAGATTGACATTTCAGGTCTGTGCAACAGCCAGCACACCCTAATGAGGATAGGGATGCACAAAACACGTGGCACAGTGCAGGTCAAGACATAGAAATCCCTGAGAGAAGTGCGGATTGTACAGCCTTGGGGAACACACCTTTGTACCCGGTATGGCTAAAAATGCAGGGCTCACACAGGTAAAGTCCTAGACTTACATTTCATAAGATTAATACATACATTTGACCTCCCTCAGTTATTAATGAGGGAATTATCCAAAATAAAACCAGTTTTAAGTAATGGAGGTTTGCACACTAAATTTCAAAGCACTAAATAAACTTCCCATTGCCTCCAGAAGATGGGTCACCAGCTTACAAAACAGATTCCCACCTCTTCTATGCAGAAACAAATTGCCTCAGAGTCAGTGGATACTCAATGTGCTCTTCTACCCTTTGAGATCAGTGACAATGCTTCCTTTCCTATTGTAATAACACTCAAATAGTGTGGTTGGCCTGACTTGATAGCCCATGAGATGTGCCCTGTCTCATGACAGGTTCTCCACCTATCTCAGAAACAGTAGCTTTGCCATCAGTTGACATTATAAAATAGATATTTCACAATAATTATTTTGATTACTATATTTCATGTAACTGGCAATCTCGGGGAGAACCACAAAGGTGACTTTATTTGCAAATACAAATTATGCCAAGGGGAGTGGGAAGTTTTCCTGGATAATAAACAAAAAGTAAATTGTTCCTCCAACATAGAAAGCTAGGAGAAAAATTACATTTGTGTCCTTTGAGATTTCTGAGTGCTTACTTTATTGCACTCTCATTTTTACTGAGCAGGGAAATAATAAGACTTGAACATGTCACATCAGGAAGAATAACATTGCAAAATTTTAGAATAATAACAATGTGTTTGGGGTTTTGCTCCATGTTGTTCAGGATTTTGGAAAATCATTTTGAAGAAAAGGAGAGTCACAGCAGTACCTTGGCCTCGTGTTTTTGTATGCGGTAGGTTCCCAATTTCTGTGCCTCCCAGGAGATCTGCCATGGTGCTTACTTGAAGAGGTGGGTAATACAACAATGCCACTCTCTTTCTATAGGACTTTTACTTTGCTTGATGCTAATCTATTCTTAGCAATTATCCAATAAAAAAAGAAATATAGTAAATGACTAGTAAACTTTTTACGAACAAACCTTGTACAAGGCATAAAGTCTAGTTATACTTAAGATTAATTAAGTCTCATGGGAAAGATGTTTTAAATTAACCCAAATTCCCCCAATTTTTCCTCTCTCCTTTTTCAGCATGCAACCAGTCCCAGAACTGTTACAATGCAGACCAAAAAAAAGGGAATTTGCACATTCACAGGCCTCAATCCTTTTCTGAAAATTGGGTGGTAATGCAACATGGCATAGTCTTGTAACAAGACACATAAAAAAGAGAATAAAACCATTTCAGAAAGAAGTGCCTCCTCCCTAGCTTTAGTTTTCATCCTAAAAACTTCTAGATCTCTCATTAATTTAATCTCCTTGACCAATGCATAGAGCCTGTCTATTCTTTCAAAGTGAAAAATACCTATGTATACTACATGGAGCAGGAATGTAGCTCTTAGTGAAAAGAGAGATCCAAGGGAATACTGAGAACATAAAAACTGTCGCAAGAAAACACAGTTTACCTTTTGATGTAGCCATTTTCAAAGGACATTGCATATTTCTGATATACATTAAGGTAAATAAGAACAGAAAAGGGGAAGGCATGAGATACTGACCACAACTTGCACTGAAGTCGCTAACATTTTTAGCTAGATTTACCTTATGTTTTCACATCTCTTTTGTGTCTTATTGCAGTACTAGATTGTTGCCAAGCAGTTTCTCTTCATAGCTGCACTCCACCTCTCAATCGTAGCTTTTAGCACACATTCAGGGGGTCCAAAGTACTGAAGAGAGATTACTCTGTCCCTTCAGGCAGCAGGATGGTGTCAGCATGATCTTCAAATATCCTCACACTAGTTTCCATCTGCTTTCAAATTATAATTCTTGACTGATCCCCTGCTTTTCAGACCTGTATGAACCTGCTCCATCTAAGTGTCTGACCTTAAAGACAACTAGCTCCTTTCCTGTTCATTTTATCCCTTCTGTTTTGATTTTCTCCTTTGATTCTTGCCTTTGTACATATTAATGATTCTTGCACAGTTGCGCCTATGCAGATATTTACACAATAAGCCCATTTCATGTGCTTCAGTCCTGCCCAGCTCCTGCGCAGTTCCTTTGTGTCTGAGCCAGCTGAGCCAGTGGGAGAGAAGAGACAGCAGAACAAAGTCATTTTTTGGTTCCTGGGTCAGCTGGTAGCTGAGATAGCCTCAGGAATAGTTTGGAACAGATCAAAATCAAAACAAGATAATAGGACCGTCATGCGAACACATAAACCAATACTCTAATGGGTCACTGAAGTCACAGCTGGCAGGCACCCTGAGAGTCTAAAATAAAATGGCTACAGCAGGAGGTGAAATTTTCAAGTTACCAGCATTAATGAAGTGCAAATCTTGCTAATATTATAGTACCGAAGCTGACAGATGCGGAAAAGAAAATTATATACAATTAATTCTCCAGAACGTGAGTGTTTTGATCTACCTGCAGCTCTGGTGGCCAGTAGAAACATGAGTTTCAGCCAACTGTGACTACATAACTATCTTAAAAAAAAAAACAAACAGCTGAGCTGATTTAAAAAGCAGCTGAGCACATACTCCTGTCCTAATGAAGTGAACAGAAATGAGATGAACTTATGTGCCAAAAGCTTAATCCTGTGAGTTTACAAGCATAGGTATAGTGAGTTTGAATGTAGCATGCCATACGGATGTTTTCTTGAATTAGGATTCAAAATATGAATGAAAGCATGAATCTGTGCACCCCACCACTTTCAGATACTATCCAGGCCAAGGAATAGTAAGATTAGAAAAAGAAGTAAATTCCAATATGGATAATTATTTATACAACTATTGCTGACAAAACAAAAAGAAATCTATGAGTCAGAAGTCAACTGTTTCCATTTGGCAAGAAACTTTCCTAAAAAGCAATATATTGCATAATTATTTATGCTTAATGTTTTACACACTTGTCTAGTGCATCTCGTGCTGTTTATAATCAGAAAAGCTTATTGAAAAACTCCTGTGTGTACTTGAACACAGCTTTTCTTGTTTTGTCAGTGTTAGGATATGTGCCAATTAAAATATCTGCTGCTTGAAATGTAAAATATACTTGTAAGACTGGCAGTACCACAATAAATCAGGATAGAGAAGGTGGTTAAGCCTGAAGCATTTTCAGATTAGTATCTACTGCTTAGAAACAGATACTTCATCTTAAATTAGTTATGACTGAAAAGTTTGCAGACAGAGACAAGTAACTGGCGCCAAAGCAAAAATATTTCTGGAGATCCAGCTGAGAAATTACATTGCATTATTGAAATTTCACAAGAAGAGATTGACCTTTGTGTTAACCAGCGTACTACTGTGATTGAAGGTATAATTCGGGTGCAATTGCATCTGTGTTTTCACAGTAGCATTAAATCACCTATCAGCAGGAAGTTTGAAAATCTATGTGAAAAAGGAGTAAAGAAAGAATGAAAAATACACATTGAAAAATAGATACCATTGTATTTGTATATATACACACACACATATTTGTCCGGGTATGTCTACACAAAAGACCCAGGCTAAATGCAGTGTGACAAGCATATGTACTGAGTGACATTTCACTAATGAAAGCAAACCAACCTCATGCCAGGATCCCCGATTTGTTATCTCAGCGATCGCTGTCCCTCCCCTGAAAGGCCCCTGGTCGCTAACCCCATCGCAGGGATCTCTCCCCTCCTGCTGCTGCCAGCGGAGGCCGTGTGCCTGGGGAGGGCTGCGCAGCCCAGCCAGCTGACCCAGCCACTGGACAGGGCCCATCGTGGGGGGGTTGCATGGGTGAGGAACATGGAGAGGTGCTCCTGCACTACAGCGATCCACCACGGAGGAAACCACTGAGTTGCTGCCCAAGCAGGAAGCCACCTGCCTGGGGAGGACCTGACTGGATGCCTTGATGTCATTTTTTTGGCTGTGGGACCCCTCCTTTGAGAGCAGCTGCTCCCTTTAGGTAGAAACTCCATCCGTAAGCTCTCAGATCTCTTTTCGTTTCAACAATTGTTCCAAAATTCTGGCTTTCTGCAGTCCAATTTGCAGTTATGATACTAAAATCACATTTTTCAGCTTATGCCAGCAGAAAAAAAAAGTGCATCTTCTACAGTTAACTATGCTTTATCTTTGAGAATCCTTAACATCCTTTCAATTTACTGGACTGTTACTACCACTCCATGTCTTTCCAGCTAGCTAGGATCTACAGCAGTACTTGGAGTCAGTACAAGCTTTTTTATCTTACATACAGTAAGGTAAAAAACTGACAAAGGTGCTTCTGTAAACAAAACCAGAAATACATTATTCATGGTTCTTTACAGAGATGCAGCTGCTTCTCTCCACAAAGCTTTATATCACATTTCAGTTAAACTGGAAAAATGTTACCATGGTACAACTTCAGTTAAGATGTTATATTTTTGTTTACTTGTCAAAATCGAAGTTTGAAGGGAGTAATTTTTCAAAGAGATACCAAAGTTTCAAGGATGATAGAAGCAGACTCAAGGGCATGGAAACAGTTATACATGCAACTTGGGTAACACAAACTGGGCCTATTGTCTTTTGCAGCTCACGTCTGCACTTGAAGTCAATTGGAAGCTCAATAACCGTGCAAGCATTACTTTAATCCCAAATTAATTTACTCTGCCTCTCACAGTGGTTATTAGCTTGCATGTTATGCAAGCTCACATGTTATGCATGGCCACAGTGTTTCTGATCAACTATAATAAGTATCCTTGTTCATAAAATACATTTTTACTGACCTACAGATTGTCCCTGAATGAGTGCAGCTATGTGATTTGTGTGTTAACCACCTGAGACGAAGCAGTTCCTTATTCTATGCCCTGCTCTGGTGAATGATCCGCCAAAGGTGAAGAAATCTGGATGAGCTGGATGCTTCTCCCCTTGACTAATGAATATTTGGAATCAATTCAGCCAAGAAAAAGCTTTAAGCTTCCTGACTTCATCATATCTTCTTGTGCATAGTTTTCCCCTCGTATATTCCATAATTAGAAGCCGTATCATCCTTCACTGTTTGCTTTAAAAATTCACCAAATCCAGAATGCCCAGAGTCTTCCCTAGACTAGATGACAATAATCGTGTTTTCCTAATACAGCAAAAACCAACAAAGCTGCAGCTATTTTTTACCAGCTTGGAAGCAGCCTTTGTAAACCCCTCATAAGAACAGGACTTAAGGTGAACTTTCATGTACTGAGACCCCTTTGTTAACCCAAACTGCTTGCAGACAGCAGTGATGAACTGCAACATAAAACAATTAAAATAGACCAAGATTGCTAAAAAGGGTAAAATGGGTAAGTATTTGTGTTCATGATCCCATTGGTATGTCAGACAGTCATGGGCAGCTCTGCACATCCTCCTAGAGGGTCTGGCAGACTGAGGCTGTACCCAGTTCCCTCACCACGTGCGAGAGGTGGTGCGTAGTATGGGAGATCTTGGTATGTGCACGGGGTATTTTACTGTGAGTGCCAAGTGGAAGATCAGGAAAGGGCAAGACTGGGAGGCTGCTGATGCTGGCAATTCTCCCCTTGGGATGCTAATAGCTCTGCAACAGCAGTAACTCTTCTTGCTAGGATGTGGGCAACCAAGGACTTTTCCACTGTCAACAGGCCAGGAAAGGAAGAAACTATACTAATGGTGACAGAAATCACTGTTCTCAGCAAATGAAATGAGAACATGTTAAGAAATGTTAAGATTATGTCAGGTTTTTATCTTTCATTTTCAGTGTTTTGCTAAATTACCACTGGCTACTTGAGGCCGGGGAAACATGATGGTGAACTCCCTAAATATCACCTGCTAATTAAGCAATGACCAGTGCTAGAGAAAACTGCAGGTTTTGCGTTTGTCACATGACAACAGAGGCTGTTAAAATAGTCCTGGTGTATGGTGGATGACTCTTCATGATAAACTAGTCTCAAATTCATTTTTTTAGAGGAAAATCTGCAAAACTGACACGAAGAAAACAAAACACTGCTGCAAAATTTTGACTACAAACTCAGACTAGTTGACCTAAAACATGTTTAAAATTTCTAGGTCTTCCAAATTAATTTGGTTTTAAGTAAATATAAGACAATACGTGTTTTTGCACAAGAACACTAAGAAAGTGGCAGTGCAAGCACAGTTTTGAACAACTTCTCGCCTGGAGATCATACTATCCGTAGGGTTTTCTCTCAAGCTGTTATTCTTCCCTGCCCCTCTCTCCTTCTCCAGGAAGTTAAGCAGCCTTGCAGATACTCTGTCAATTGGCAAAACCTTCTGTGAAAGGACTTTATACAAACATAGGTTGCTAGAGCATGCTAGCAAGCACTAGGACACCACAAGTTGCCTCTGTAGGAAAAAGGAGGAAGCAGATTAAAACAGGGAAAGGAGGCGGATAGGGGAAATAAGCATTCAAAGTTAAAATAAATTGCTGCAAATTTAAACATTAAGATCTGCTTGCATTGACACAGCTGGTCCAATTATAGCCACCTGAGTTCAGGATTTGTGTTTGTTAAGCACCTGCCCCACATTCTCTGGGCACATTTGATCACTCCACCACTGCTCTCTCTGGCTTCACTATACCAGAGACACCCCACAGGTCTTTTCTCCCAATAAGTCAAGCTGAGGCCTTTTGAGATATGTTGCGGCTTCCTCTAGACCTGCAAAACCATGTTTCCTTTCCTTGGGAACCAGGGCAGAGAGGAACATAAGACACGCGTGTGTCACTCTAGCTTGGAGCCAGGATATAGCTGGGACAAGCAGGAGTCTGGAATGTGCTTTCCGGTGACTCTGCAAACACAGCCTTGTGTTGTTAGATTCATTAGCCCACCCCTGTGCTAGGACAGTTCAGCTGTCCCACCTGTACTAAGCACTCCAGGCCTGTTCCCCCTATTTTTATTTCTGCTGCTAAGCCCTTGTCCAGAAACTGCACGGCTTGCTTCTAGCTAATCCTCTGCCAGCTTTTGAAGTCTTATCTTAACCTCTGCCAGCTGTTTTAAAGATTGTGTTTCTCTTTGATTGCTCAGATAATCTTCCTACCAATTTGAAAACCTTTGTAGCCTCCATCACTATAGTAACAGTAGGACATATAGCACCTGGTCAGGAAGGGAAATGCATTTTTATTGCAATTTCACAGAGGCATAGATGGAGGAACTTCAACTCTTGTGCCTGAAGATATCAATTATTCACCAAATACTAACAACATAACTATTATGAAATGCAAAGCTTCAACTACATCTGTACCTTTGCTCACTAGCAGCATAGTCTGCCTGGTAGATCTAATGGCACGAACAAAGTTCCTTGCAGTGCTTAGATTTTGCAGGATGGGTTCTCCATTCACATGCATGGAGTCTCTAGCCATCACTGCCCAAGTAAGCAACCTCCAGGCCAGGAGACAGGCTGGCCCTCAACCGCTGCAGCCCCTGGCAGACAGAGGCTTTCAACTGAGATTGTCAGGAATTTCCAACAAAATAAGACAATATTGAAACACACATTTTAAAAAAACTTTTAGAAACACCATTTCTGAACTTCCTCTGTACTGTCTGAGAGAATAGCAGGAAGTTACCAAGTCCCTGCTCACTTTCAACATTCCATTCCTGATGTTACAACAAGTGCTTAAAGCGTAGCCCGGTGAATCTAAATCTAGACAAATCCCTTTAAATCTGCTTTCTCCCTTATTATGAAAACAGATATGTTGCCTGACCTTCAGATTTTTCTTTCTGACATTGCTTTGAGCCTCCCTACACCACAGGTTGTCAGAGGCACCTCCAGGACTGAAGGTAGGATGCGGTTGTGTGGAGGCAGCTGAGCAGGCTCTGCGGGAGAGCTGGGGTGAAGGGCTGGGGAATCGTAGACTGCCAGAGAAGCTGCGAGGCCTTGGGGGAGGCTGGGAACAGCCAGTGGGGTCCAAGAGGGGTTCAGGGCTGGCCAGAGAAGGATTAGTGATCCCTGCATGAGCCTCTCTGCTCCCCAGAAGGTGTTGAGCTTAACTTTACTGAGCATCCCCTTTGCGCAGCACCTTCGCTCCCTTGCCTCTCCGCTGGAGTGCGGGAGCGGGAGCAGGGGCAAGAGCTGCCAAGAGCCAGGCTTTCTCTTCCTCCTACCCTCCACCTCCTTTCTCCTGTCTTGTCTAAGGTTAGACAGGACTCTGTGCTTGGAAACAGCAAGACTGGTCAAGAAAGGAAAAGCCAGGATGTTTGAATCACTGAGTGTCTGTAGTATTTCTGGAGCTGGTGGCAGGAGCTGGTGAGGTCCACTCTGTGTTTAAACCAAGCTGAGACTGCAGGACACGGTGAGTATAGCAGCTACGGAGCAGCCTTATTCTCTGCTGCCAGTGCTTTTTAATTTAGTATTTGTAAGGACACAAAGCCATTCAGCACACTTAGCACAAACCCTGTGGGCTCTCTGACAGCTCCACGGGTATGCTGGGGGGCTGCTGGCTGCTCCCTGGCCTTCACTGTACTGTACAATGCCTGTGTTGTACCCGAGAGGAGGTGAATGTTGTGGCTCTGCTGGTTGTGCTCTCACAGCCTGCTTGCTTTCAATGTTTTTCTGACACTGGATATGTTACTTACACCCCTCATTCATCTGGGGTGGATTAAAGCAAAATTAAATATCCATCCTCAGAAGCAACCAAAACAGAACAAATACAGCATAAACAGCAAGGACTTACATGAACAGAAAAAATGCTGTGGAATATCTATCCATATAGTAGGTCAGGAAGCTAATAAATCTGCCTTTATCTGTATTTAGCAGTGCTGTGAGTGTAGTATGTGCTTCTTCTGTTTGGTTAATGAACATGTCATCTGTAATCAATGTCTCTTTAGCACATGAAGTAGAACATCACCTAAATGTGGGAAGTGAAAGGATTTGACTGAAGCATCCTCTACTGCCCTGAAATAAGGTTTCTTATTTTTTGCCTTAGTATAGATCCTTAATAATAAAAGACAACACTCTTGGTGGAAGGGGTGCCCTGCATGTCAGTTTTAGTGACATGACAACTTGATTGACACCAGTTCCTTTCCATGGGAAAGTTAAGCTTTAGTAATACAGTTATCACAACTTCTTTCAAATTCTACTGTTTCTCTTGATTTTATGTTTTCAGTTAACTATTTTACTTTTCACTAATAGCCTTCACACATTTTCTAGAAGCACTGAGAGAGGATTCCAGGATCCCCCTGTAAAGCAAATTTATGTGTCTATCATTTTTTTTGTGACAAGAGGCCTCACATTAAATATCACTAAGGACTTATTAATTTAAGGATTGAGTTATTCTTTTAATGTAGATTTCACCATTAGAGACATCCCAGGCCTGTCACTCACTTTGAGCTTACAACTTAGCTGAGGCTTTTAATGCCACTGCAATATCAGCTGTACTGCAACTGGATGTGCCTAATGGGGAATTAAAACCTCCCACTGAGGCCTTCATGCCTAGGTATTCCATGGACTTTGTATGTGACCTTGAACACAATAAAGATCAATTTCTCCTCCTACTGTGATCAGCAGTTGGTAATGCAGCACTGCAAAGGCATTCATGGGAGAAAACCATTCATATTAGTAAATTATGCAACTGAATATTTTTTTCAAGAACAGATCGTGTCTTATGTAGTCCTTAACACAGACAATAACATCTTCTGAGATGAGTGAGAACAACATTTGTCCATGGTCTCTCTAAGCCTCAACTACCTAATATGGCAATTTAGGACAGCAAATAAAATGGAGTTGTTAAATCCATGCTTATCCGGGGAGACCTGGTAGCGGTCTTCCAATACCTCAAGGGGGCCTACAGGAAAGATGGGGAGAAGCTGTTCAGTAGGGCCTGTTGTGATAGAACAAGGGGTAATGGGTTTAAATTAGAAGGAGGTAGGTTTAGATTAGATATTAGAAAAAAATTTTTTACAATGAGAGTTGTAGAGCACTGGAACAGGTTGCCCAGAGAGGTGGTGGATGCCCCATCCCTGGAATCGTTCAAGGCCAGGCTGGATGAGGCTCTGAGCAACCTGATCTAGTCAGGGATGTCCCTTCTTCTTGCAGGGGGGTTGGACTAGATGACCGTTGAAGGTCCCTTCCAACTCTAACTATTCTATGATTCTATGATTTATAGATGTGTTGATGTTCTTGAATGGACTGTTCTAAAGGTTATTAGATACAAAGGTCCTAGTTTAAATACATTTATTTATTACATTTAAAATATTATACCTAATTATGTTTTGAACATATTCTTTCAATTTGTAAAATAATTTGATTTTGTTTTTCTAAAAACATTTAGTGGGAGTACATTCTATTTTCAAAGTGACTATTTGTATATATACATTAGACAAAATACTTCCTGACTTTGGTGATAATACTGTACAAAAATCACATATAATACATTTTCAATACTTTCATAATGAATATTCAGAGTTCCTTCTATCATTTTTTTCCCTGAGTGAATCAGATACATGGTTTTCACACAAGTCATTTGTTGCTGTGTGAGGGATTTCAGTGATGGTCCATGTAGGCCACTGTGGGAAATTACAAGCTGTGCACAGCTGTGAGAACGCCACCTTGGAGAGGGGAGCTAGGAGGGCTGTTATCTCGGAGAGAGGAACTAGGGGGGTTGTTATTGAGCAGGATGTTGTTGCTATCTGGGAACCGCTGTTAGACAGCAGAGCACGTACTTGGCAGGCCTTGCTGCATGCGCTGGCCACGCGAGCATCGACACCTGGGCAGTACTCTTCCACTGAATCTGCTGAGGGGATAAACAGAGGCAGCTCAGAGCAGACGGAGAGAGAAAGGACCCTGAGGTCACTCTATGAACAACAGGGGACACCCTGAAGGTGCTGCGCCTACCTCCCTTCTCTGCTCTGACCCCGCTGATCATCATCCACCTGCTCGGCGGTGTCTTCGGCTTAGTTGGGTTGGTAAGACTCTCTTAAAGGGAAAACAATATGCTGGTAACTGCTTATGCTAGGAACTGTAACTGCTTATGCTAGGAACTTCTTATGCAAGGATATAATAGAGCAATAAATACTGTTGTGCTTTTAAATATTGTATGTTGTGCTTTTAAATATTGTGTATTGGGTGAACTTTGTGCATAAGAATCCTACGAACTGGGTACAGTTGCTTACAGAAACGTTTAGGCCTTTCAAGTTTCTTGACTCATGGGATAGTGTACTTAAATTGGAAGTGTTTCCAGTTCAAAGTGAAGTTTAAAAGGAGAGGTATTGTACAAAATGGCCTCATCTGATTTTCTGTCTCTAAATATATTTCCAACAACCCCCACTAAACTAATAAGCTCCAGATTTTTTCCCATTCTGCGAAACTTTGTGTTCTAACTACCAATACTCTGCAAGACATTTTCCAGTTAAAACTCAATTTTCATTTTGTGAAAGAAAATGAAGAGAGACCTGGCAGAAATTGGGACAAGAATTGCTTTATTAGAAGAGCTAGACCCTTCTGGGAAATGAATGAGCTAAAGACATTCATACATTTAAATGGATATAGATAGAAAATGGAAGAATAAGAGACACTGGCAAAATTGGTCTGTCAAGAGGACTGGCAAAGTCTCCCACCGAACCCTCTCACTGCCTTTCCATCTTGCCATGTGTCAAATCTGTTGTTTTCATTCCTCTTCAAGCTGAGCTCTGCCATTTCTTCTGCCTGTGGGCTGGCTCCCCCGACTGCAGTGCTGAGCTTGGGCAACTGCATTTCCCAGGCTGGCCTGGTCAGATTCCCCTTCTCTCTTTGACGTCCCATCAGGAGTTGTGAACGTTATGAATGCATAGAGACATCAAGAATGGGTCTTTATGCAGAGGATTGCAGCCACTAGAAATGCTACTATAACACAGGTTATAGGACACACATCCCATCATACCATGGACTTGTTATTTTCAACAATCCACGAACTTCCCTCCTGATCCTCTGAATCCTAGAGGATAGTCTCTTCTGTCCTTTGTTTCATTTTTTCCCTATTTGACTTTCCTCCACTGCCACAGGGTGATTCTCCTGCCAGCCGGTCATGGGAAAGCTAGGGATTAATACTGAAGAAAACATTACTTGCATGGGTTGCCAGGACCTGGGGAGTGAGATAACTACAACTATTAGCTTCAGTTGCGGCAGATCTATGAAAAGAAACTAGGACTGAATTTACTAGCCACCCCCTTAGCAACAACGTGACCTTAATTAGTCAGTCAGGGTTATATATTATGTTTACATAATATTGATTACAAATGAACACAGACATTTAACATCATAATCCATTATTCCTCACCCTTTTAAGGAAAAACTCTTGCAAAAACAATACCTGGAATCAAATACGCAATGTGTCAGGTATTTTTAGCAGCATTATTCTGGCCTTTTTTGACTTTCAGAAAATCCTTATATGTTTATACATAGACGAGGCAGAAATCTATTGTCATAGTTGCCGCTGCCATCCTCTAATAGCAAATAAATATTGGCAGCACTGTGATCCCAAAGACCTCAGAGGTGGCTTGGTGGCATATCTGCCTTCCAGGACTTCCAGCGCTACGATCCTCTCTCATCACCACAGGCTCAGCTTGGTCAGAGCCTAGTCTGCAAGACAGGCTCCAACACATTTGTTTCAACATTGTTAATAGATGAATGCCCATGAAAATGGCAAAATTTGTGTCCCTTTGGCAAATACAGAATTAACACAGTTTGATTTCCCTGTTACACATATTCATTCTGATACAGATATTCATATCCCATCCCTATCAGAGGCCATGAGGCTACTCTGTATTCATTAAATTTATCTTCTTTACCCCCTCTTCACAAGATTTTATATCTTATACCATTCTCCCAATCCCACTAGTGTGTTCTTACATAGACTGTACATTAAGAGTCATGACTTTTACGAAATCTGCCTTAGTTAATACTTCAGGAGACTCTTAGCTGATTATATCTACCAATCAATGCTCCAGCAAGTCCCACAGTACCATGTGTATGAAAGATACACAGAGAGTTATAAAAATATATTGTTGATAATGTTTGAATAAGACATGGAAATGGGCAGGTCTCTTGTCCACAACGTTAGCACAGCTGCAGCTCTTTATTAAAACAGTGGATCACTGACTCTGGAAGCTGCCAAGCACTGGGTGGGATCCAGCGCCATGCTGAACTTGATGGTAACATCAGTGAACCGTGGATCAGCTCCTTGCTGAGTACTGGACAAATCCAATGAGAACAATGGAAGGTGCTTGTGTTTAGTGCCTGTCAAATCTTGATCCAAAGGAAAAAAAAAAAAAAAGGGGAGACAGAAAACAAGGCATGAGTGAATGAAAGACAGACATGGAGAGGAACAACCTATGGCTGAAAAACAAATATGTGAATCAATGAAAATGAATAAAAATATTTTCTTAGCTCCTTCTGCTAATACTATTGCAGTGAGTAAGGTATTAAAAAGAGATTAGAAAGTAAAGATCTTTCTCATGACCCATCTTGCCTTGCATTTTTCCCTGTCATTTCACCAGTTGCTTTACAGGTTATTCCTTGAGGACCTTTTGTCCTCACACAATTACTCTGTGATTTCTTTTGCTCCTGTTCCGCTTATTCCAGAATTGATTTCCTGCCAACTTTACTCAGATTGCTTCTCATGATTACCAGAAAGACCACCAAGACTGCCTCTGAGGCCAAAGTCAACACATTAGAAACTCTCTCTGGGTTTTACAATATTTCAGTATTCTTCAATGGATTCTAGCCCAGGGCTGATTGACCTGACAATGAAAGAGCAATATAAAGGCGTGAGAAGTGAGTGTGACAATTTCAGCACACAAGGCACATGATTTCCCCCATTCCATGGCTGCACCGGCAGGTCCAGGTAGTTTAACTTCACTGCTTACTTGACTGATTCATGAAGCATTATGGGCTCACAACAAGTGAAGAGGATGGGGAAAAATGATGAGACAGAGACCCAAGACGACAAGCAGGGCTGATCCTCAGGCCTTGGTCAGCCAGAGTAGTTTGACATATTTCGTTTCTTGATAAAAGGTCTTGGCAATCATCACAATCTGATCCACATTATTAACTCTCCCTCTGACACTGGCTGGAAAAGAGCTGTTCTTTTATTTTACGACACAATGACAATAGTGAGCAGATTAACTTCCAGGCAGAATGAGGAAAAAGAAGGAAATGAAGTAAGTAGTATAAAACACACACAGCTCCCAGGCAACCTGAAAAACAGTGCCAGTAACTGGCCTTGAAGTCACCTGCTCAGCCTCGTTTCATGTGAAATGAGGAGCTTCTGTCTTGGACTCAGCTTCATCTTTATTCCATGTAGAGTCCAGCTGTTCTGATCCTCAGCAGATACCAAGCACAGTACGAGGTGACACTGTGGCACATCCCTTTACATCTCAGTGTAAGAAGAACAAGGAATTTATACCAGGTGATGGTGGACCATTATGGAGGTTAAAGGCTTCTCTTACAAGAAGGGTGTCCAATTTGCAAACAGGCATTGAAACCACTTCTCAGCTGTCAGTCAATTTACCATTTTAGGCTGAACTCTCATTTATTTTATAGTAACATGCACAAATTTGCCCTATATCACAACTTTTTTTTTTTGTAGATTACTGTGAGACTGTGATAGTCCTTACTAACACAATGAAATACAGCTTCCACCATTTCCACAGGCTTAATAACATTTTGTGTATATCTCTTTTTTTTTTTTTCACAGCACGTGAAACAATCCATCATGCCTCATTGTACTGTCACAGTACTGTAGGTAATGTCTGATCCCAAGAGTTTGTATGGGAAATAGGTAAGTAATTAGGTGAGTATAGCAAAGAATACAGAAGGAATTCAGGGCTGTATTAAAAACTTGGCATTTACAGTAGTAAGAACTGGGATCTTATAATTTTGTAAAATGCTGACCTTACAGTTGCAATGTTTATTTTGTGGATATAAGCTTCAGGTGTAAGAGATTAATATTTATTCAGAGTTAATACTTGGTATCTACAGATGGAATAATTTGTAATACAATATACATTCTCTTTCTCTAAGATAAGAGAAGATCCATGTCCTGTGGGGTGAATCTATCTATAATAGACATTAAAGAGCAATTATCTGTAGTGCTTTTCTGGCAGAATGGGGCAAATCCATGAAAGAAAAAAAAAGTGTGGCCAGCTTATCCCTGACTGTGTAAAGACCTATGAAGATGAGCTATACCTACACCGTCAAGCTGAATAATTTCCATTTTGGAGATCCTCACAAGTAACAGAATACCTGCAAACAAAACTGTGCTTTCCACATGTTTTAAATTTTAACTATTTAAAACACCTATGTTGGCTTTAAACCAGCAATAACTTACATCGCTGACTCTTTTCTATGGTAATTGAAAAGACAAAACATGTACAAGAGTAGATGCTCACCTAACAGAGCTAGCTTTTTATTTGCTGAGTAAAAATTTGTTTTAATTTAAAATAGAACAGAATGGTTCTGCTGGAAGTGACTAGATTATTGTCTAGTTCTACTGCCTGACCACTTGCATACTTAATATGGAAATACGTGAGACATCCAGAAGGAGAGAATCACCTGGTAACATCAATAGTGTCCTTTAAATGGGAAAAAAAAAATCCCTATCACCTTGAATTTCATTAAAACAGACATATCAGATCAAACCTCATTGAAAATCACTGTGTCCTGAAAACGAAACTTTTAGGATATTTGTAACCCATCAAAAAGTCTTGCTGGACACCACACAAATTTCACATACACCTTTTAAAAGAAAATGCAAGTGAAACTCTTTAGTGAGTCACTGGGTATCCATCACAGGCAACTTGCCTTGGCCTTACAGCCCATCCAGCCCCCTGACCATGGCTGGAGAAGATGGATGCGGTCAGACCTTCAGATGTCAGACAAGAAGCAATACCTAGCTTCTGGCTCGCATTTAACTCCTTGGTTACCACTGATATCAATTTATGTGTTAGCAACATTTGGGGTTTTTAAAATAATTTATCTAAGGATAAAAAAATAAATGAAAGCTCAGTTCCTCTGGCTATTTGTCCCAGCTATGAGTCATAGAAAAGTAGTAATTATTTACAGCAAAAATCTTTGCTGTTTTGGCAAATATCCCTCTGATTTTTTTTTCCCACATCTTTATTTTTTGACAAATTAATGAAAATAGACTGCCGATTATTTAAAATATGAGCACAGAAGTGCTGCTGCTTTGGTGAGTCAGCTACACATAAAGAAGCTGATACCATTTTGGCTTAAAAATGAAGAAAGTAAGATTAGAGACCAAAATAGTATCTTTAATGTCATTTTTTCACTGCAAGAATATATGTATTTGAAGTCTTAGATATAATCTTTTTCTTTAATTACAAATTGCCCTAAAACACTTTAAAACCTGAACAGGGCATATGACATTCATAAATATGCAGAAGTGCAAGCAAATGAAAGTTTAAAAGCTCAGAGATTTGAAAGCATTTTTCACATATTGGCAGAGCACTACAAACCATAAGTATACTTTAGGAAGGTTAAAGATCACTCAGATTTGTCTTCCCTTTGAGTACCTACCCTGGAAAACATTCAGAAATAATCTCCAATCTCCAGATGTGTTTCTGACAGGTAGGAACCAGTGGAAGACTTTAGGGTCTGAAACAAAGCAGAGAAAAGGAAAAGTGAACACAGTATGAACATGACAATGAAGAACATAACCAGTTATCAGCATTTGCTTTTCTAAAATACCTTTGGATGATATTATAATTTAAATGTAAAATTTGATTTTTTCATCTTAGTGCCTTTCCAAGCATATAAATATAGTGGATATGTTCTTCATATTTAAATTGCTATTACACTACAATCTGTAAAGAAGCAAGGTGTAATGCCACAAGCATTTATATTCAAATCAGAGACATCCAGATTTTTACTAAAAATGGGTAATTAACACTAGAAAAATCAGTCTGAATCCTACATAAACTATCCAAAAAGTTCTCTTTTTCCACTGCAGACCCCCAGCGCTCTCATATGAGTAGAGAAACCTGCGGTACCAAACGTGAAGCAGATCAGTAGACTGCAAAATAGGTACAGAAGAACATACAAAAAGATACTGAGGTGATAATTAAATTTCCTGGGCCTGATGTAGTGCATCTGAATTCCAGCTGTCTCTTGGATTTGGAGAATACTTGACAGATTTCCAGCTTTATTTTCTCAGAGTTCAAGCTTTTAAACTTAGTATCTCTGTATAATAAATGTGTCTATAGGAGTGTCTCAGCTGCAAATAAAACCTAAGCATGAAAAATTGCATAAGTGAACAATATATAACTCTGAGTGCTGCAGACTGTCCTAATCATCTTCATAGATTTTTCTCCCTAAAACTTTATTATTGAAGCAATATAAAGGAATAACTACTAATTGAGTGCTTCAAGCTTTTATAACCACTTGACATGTCTTTAATGACCTCTAATATACTTCAAAGTTAGCATCTTTAAACCTTGACCTTGATCACCATACATCAGCTATAAGCAACATTTCTTCTCTGGAGGCTGTTCACAAATTCAGTGGCTGTTACAACAACTCACATCTTAGCACTACCCAATAATACAATAATAACATTTAAAAAAATACTTGAGATTCACCTTTACTGCATGAACATGACGGACCAGTCTCAATGACTATGCCAGATCAAAAATAATGCTTCTAATTAATTTGGGTGAAAAAGCACATGTTTTGAGTTAACCTGCTATAGACATAGGTTAACTACAACTAGACATTTCCAGGACTACCTCAGCATTATGTTACCTTCTTTCCCCTCGATGCAGCTATTCAGACAGTGTAACCACTTACTTCTCACCAAGTGTGAGCCTCAGAAGTAGGAATTCTCTCTCCCCAGTGGCCCATCACGGCAGTGGATTATCTCCTAGTGCAGCCCCAGCAACCGTACGTAAAGCCTCAATTCTGGCAGCAGACCACTCAAAGGTGTCCACAATTTTTTGTTGCTTTCTACGCGCTATTGCTTGACTGTGATAGTTCAACAACATCGTTTCATTCCCTAAGGACAACTGACATTATCCTTGAATTTTTTATGGGCTTTGTCTTCAAATAGAAGAGGTTCTCCACATTAGTTACATCTCTTGTTGCAATTCATGGAGAATCAGCTTCTCAAAGCCATACTGGATTTGAGGCAGATCTCAACAATTTTTTCTAAGGGTAGGAAAGCAGACACCATTAAAAATATTTTCTCCAGCTCTGGTGGCTGCCTTTGATGGTGACAGGAGGCCTCTCTCATGTCCTAATGGTGCTGAAAGAATGTTAAAAGACAGGTTTATTTGCATTCCTGTATACTCTTGCTTTAACTATGAATAGCCCTGTTAAATTTAAGTGACACTACCAACGTTAAATGTATTTACGGGGAGAATTGAATTGGAAGCCACATTACAATAAAGCAAAACAATAGTTAGCTTGGACTGAAGTTATGATGACAATTAAACCCTGATGACCATGTTCTCTAGTAAGCACTGCATCCTACAGCTATTCAAAAGGTTTCCATCATAATAACTTTGCAATTAAAATTAAGATTTTTCAAAACACAAATTCTTTTAAGGGTAAAACTTTTTTTTTTTGCAACATTTTGATATATTTCTTAGGAATAAAGTAAAGCAATTCTTAAGGATTTTGTTCCAGTTGCAGTTAATTTTAGGTTTAGTCTGCAGACATATAAAACTGCAAGATGAAACATTCAAGGTCAGGCTGGATGGGGCTCTGAGCAACCTGATTTGGTTGAAGCTTATAGAATGGCTAGGGTTGGAAGGGACCTTCAAAGGTCATCTAGTCCAACCCCCCTGCAAGGAGCAGGGACATCCCCAACCAGATCAGGTTGCTCAGAGCCTCATCCAGCCTGGCCTTGAACATTTCCAGAGATGGGGCACCCACCACCTCTCTGGGCAACCTGTTCCAGTGTTCTGTAACTCGCATTGTAAAAAATTTTTTCCTAATATCCAATCTAAATCTACCTCCCTCTATTTTAAAACCATTACTCGTCCTATCGCAACAGGCCCTACTAAACAGCCTCCCCCCATCTTTCTTGTAGGCCCCCTTGAGTTACTGGAAGACCACTATCAGGTCTCCCCGGAGCCTCCTCTTCTCCAGGCTGAACAGCCCCAACTCTCTCAGCCTGTCCTCATAAGAGAGGTGCTCCAGCCCTCTGATCATCTTTGTGGCCCTCCTCTGGACCTTCTCCAACTGGTCCATGTCCTTCTTATGTTGGGGGCTCCAGAACTGGACACAGTACTCCAGGTGGGGCCTCACCAGGGCAGAGTAGAGGGGGACAATCACCTCCCTCGACCTGCTGGCCACACTTCTCTTGATGCAGCCCAGGATGCGGTTGGCCTTCTGGGCCGCAAGGGCGCATTGCCGGCTCATGTTGAGCTTCTCATCCACCAGCACTCCCAACTCCTTCTCCTCAGGGCTGCTCTCAATCCATTCTCCACCCAGTCTGTATTTGTGCCTGGGATTGCCATGACCCAGGTGCAGGACCTTGCACTTGGCCTGGTTGAACTTCATGAGGTTGGCATGGGCCCACCTCTCCAGCCTGTCAAGATCCCTCTGGATGGCATCCCTCCCTTCCAGCGTGTCGACGGCACCACACAACTTGGTGTCATCGGCGAACTTGCTGAGGGTGCACTCTATCCCACTGTCCACGTCGCCGACAAAGATGTTGAACAGGGCCGGGCCCAACACGGACCCCTGAGAGACGCCACTCATGACCGGTCTCCACATGGACATTGAGCCGCTAACCACCACTCTCTGCATGTGGCCATCCAGCCAACTCCTTATCCACCAAGTGGTCTGTCCATCAAACCCATGTCTCTCTAGTTTAGAGAGAAGGATGTCATGTGGGACAGTGTCAAAAGCTTTGCACAAGTCCAGGTAGATGATATCCATTGCTCGTCCCTTGTCCACCGATGCCGTCATCCCGATGTCCCTGCTCCTTGCAGGGGGGTCAGACTAGATGACCCTTGAGGGTCCCTTCCAACCATACCATTCTATGATTCTATGATTCTATGAATCCTACTTTGTTGTTGTCCTGCATATAACACTCCATTGATTTCCTCTCTTGGTATACCTTCCACTGGTTTTGCCACAAGAGTGGGCAATTTAGCTTCGGTTTATAATGTGAGCTCAAAGAAAGATTTCAGAATGCAACACTAGCTACAATCTGAAATTATCAGATTTAAGCAATTCCATAATGGCATTAGGCCAGTAATAACTGGTGACATCACAACAGAGAAATGTTCACATTTAAAGAAATTGCACGGCTTTATTTCTACACAAAACCATTTGCATAAGGTACCAAATAGTCCACAGGTTGATATTTAGCAACACAGATATGCTGATGTGCTTGAAAAGATCTGTATTTTCAAAAAGTGTTAAAAAAAAAAAAAAAAAGCAGCAGCCATCAGACAATGCCTGGAAACGAAGAATACTGAACTGGGCACAGAAATGAATCAGCACTCTCCAATATTAAAATATCCATTAACAAATACCAAGATGTCAGTAAATCCATATATATGTTATGAATAGATGAAGCTGAGCTAGCTCTAGCCTGTCCATCCTGAGAGAGAGACGGGATGGGATTCTGGTAATGAGTTTTGAGAAAAATCTTTATTTTTATTCACTGCACGTCAATAAGAATTCAAGTCAAGCCTCACACAATTAAAGCAATACAACACTGCACAAGGTATTGAATTTGTGCAGGACTACTTAATAGTCTATGTATTACACTGTAGAAAGGATGTAATGTACCCTATCATTCCGAAGTACAGATTAATTTAAAAGGGCATTATTTCTGCAAATAGAAAGTATAACTATTTTTTTAACCACAGAGAGAAAAATAATTTCATCGAAGTTATAAAGTATATTTTCTATTAATATAAACCCAGAATATTTGTGTGCAAAATTTCTCATAAATTAGATCCACACTCACAGTTCTGTTCTAAGAAATCCCAGTGGATTACTCTGAATAGTCCTGATCATCTCTGTACATAAGAAATTCCTCAATATGGAAACCTTCTCTCCTCCTATAAAGGAGTAGGGACTGAAACATTTATCTCAAGTTTAAAGACAAGACTCATGGCTTTTATGCTGATGTTGAATGGGGAGGGGAGGAGTGAGTTGGTCAGTTAGAAGAATTTATGAAATTAATTCTGGAAGTTCAGCACTTCCTGTTTAAATTGCACTATGCTACAGACTAATACAGAAAACTAGCTGGTATGTATTGAAATTAATTTCATAGACTAGAACAAATTACTAGAAGATTGCTACTGTGATGTGAAATTTTGAAAACAACATCAAGAAATAGTGTAGAAAGGTTCAACTGGAAAGTAAAATTGTAGGCAATAAAGACATAGGTGTAGCAAACATTCACTTTGCTTTATTTTCAGTCTGCTATTCTCCAGTTAAAGAAGAACAGTACAAGGCCAACTGCTGAAGGGCTACAGAGTACTATGGGAGGAAGACTTAAGTATCATCCTGCAGTCATCAATCACAACAAAATTCCACAGATCAAGGAGAGCTGCTCAGCAGATGCGGTATTTATGGTTCAAGCTTTAAAGTAAACCAGATCCCTGAATTGTAATTGAAAATTTGAAAGATTTTTGAAGTGCTAAACTTGATCTGATAAGAACATATAGATGCAGAAAAGTTTCAGAAATGTGTTTTCAAGTCACTGGGGGTGCTCAGTGTGTGATGTCCTTTTGCACACCAGACGGTTTATGTGCTTATCCATAGAGACCTTTTGCTCTGGCAGAGCACCACTGGCTATATAGGCTATAATCAAATTTTCACCTTCTCTTATTTTCTCTCAAAGGCTCTGGGAAACATTGTCTGCTTTCCTCTTCAAAGGAAAAGTGGGACAGCTGAGATTGTGTTATAGGTGGTCCATCCCACAGAGCCTCCAGGTCAAGAGGCAGGGAGGACACAAGGTTTCCTTCCAAATAGCTCAGTCAGAGAGGCTTTGGTCTCTCCTAGGATCTCAGTACTAAGCCCAGACTCCTTTTGAGCCAAGCCTGGAGTAAAGCTTCTGTATGATGAGGTGGGAACAGCATTGACCAACATGAGATGTGGGAAAGAGTGCCACCATCACAGGAATGAATCCCAGGCTGATCAAGGAGCTCACACAGACAGAAACTTTCGGTTGTAAGGGAACAACACCACACCAAGATGGGTGTAAGGATGATGTGGGGATTTAGACCTTCTGTACCTCTTGGGCAAGTGCATGAATACACCCTTTCCAGGCAAAATTTTTTTGCTTTTGTGTATATGTACACTCAAAGAGTGGTGTATATGTTGCTTCATTTGAACTAGCTCACCAAGGAATGAGAACACTGGAAAGCTACTGCCTCACTTCACTTTTAACTAAAATGTGTGAAACAGAGAAATGTCATAATTTAAAAAAAAAAATCTGAACAGCACGGTGACCAGAAGCAGTCAGTGTTATTTGCCAGTGATCTACAGAAGTTATTTTTATTTAATATGCATACTAGTTTTATGTGCAATGTTAATTTTGATAAACTTACCTTTTTCTTTCTGTATTATATTTAAGATACTTTTACTAAAGTTCTTATAATTGTTTTAAGAATTCATTTTCAGGGTATTTTAAATGATGTCTGACATCTACCTAAATGTAGGCAGACAAATAGTCACCAAATAAAACACCAATAATCTGAAAAGCAAATATTCAATTTTTCATTTTTCATAATTCAACTGTGAAATTTTTAAATCCCAATAAATATTTGCTTAAGTAACTATATCATTATTTTGTATAACCTTACGGTTACCAAAAATTACTGCAGTTATTATAAAAGCAGTATTTAATTTGAAATCAGTATATCTTTATAGCTATCAATCAAGATGAAACAATCAAACAACAAAATGCAAAGCAAGATTAAAATTGATGTTGCTGATGTAAATCAGTCAAAGATTGACAGAATTCTTTTGGCAGCATTATGCAGCAATCACTCATGTAACTCCCTCTGAATCTTTCTGCCAGCATTTGGTGCTGATTTTCAGTCCTCAGCCATCTCTCCAGAAGGTACTTAAGAGCAGCAATTGGCTTTGCAGTTATTTCCATCACTGTCTTTCGAAGTGATTTTAATGGACGATGTGTTCTCAGTAAAGGGTTTATTTCTCTGCTGAATTCCTCTGCATACTGAGGAAGGATTATCCTGTCACATCATTGGGAAGTACAACACAGTCTCACAGGCAATCAAAACCCAGGTGCCTCCAGCATTTTCTTCCCAACACAAGTGTCAAGGCCATGTCTTCCAGATTACACTAAAGGGGCTTAAGCACTAACCTGCAGCAGGGCAGCACTGCTCCTGGAGTCCCTTAGTCCCAGGTACAGCACAGTGCTGCACTTAGAGCTCTGCTACCTGGTAGATGTACCTGGTAGATGTGCAGGATATATTTGGCCACTTCAGCTACAGCTATCTGCAATTCAATATGAGAAGCAGCATGTTTTTCGCCAATACCAAATTTGTTTCCTTGGCACAAAACGCATTCGCATTCCATATAGGCTCCTGCATCTTTTCTTACATTTCTTAGACTTAGATGTGACTTGGAAATATCCCTCTTCTCCCAAACCTGCAAACAAGAAAGAAGAGCCTACACTAACCATAGCAAGGTCAGGTTCACATAGGTAGGAGTCCAGCTACAGAGTTTGTGTCTGCAAAATCATTTCTGATGCTTGTAGAACAGCTCCATAGGAAACAGTGTAAGCATACAGTGGAATCCTTAGTTACTGTCTTGTTTTCTGACAACTTCAGCTTGTCAGTAACTCAACTCCCCTCTTTTTCTAAAAAGAAATGTATGTATTTAATCACAATTTGTGTATATTCAGATTATAATTTCCTGGTATATGAACATTTTGAAGTTGCAACTTGCGTAACATGCCTGAAATAAGAAATTCTATTTATATGTATTTACATTGCATGGATACTGCACCTCAAGAATGGCACTACTGGTCTAACGCAAAATATTCCACCAGAAGTAACTGGCATATTTGATTACGCTCTTGATTGTTTTTTTGGTTGTTTTTTTTTTTTTAAAGCAGAGGCTTTTCTTTAACAATTTGTCTAAAATGTTACATTACCTTCAGTGTGCTAAAAACTTGATTCAAAAATTTGCATATTTCCAGATATATGCACATTAGAGTCGGTGTCTTGGTGTCTTTCAGAAAGGGGAGAAGAAGGCAGGGACTGAAGCAAATCTCCTTGGGGGGAGCTGCATAGGCAAGGCCCAAAGGAAATCTCGAGAAAAGCACCTGAGCATGGGCAGCACACAATGGATTTCAAGGGAGGAAGCCATACTACAGGCAGATTTCAGAGGGCCTGCGTTACCCTGGGTTTGGATGTCTGCCCTCCAAGCTTCCGCAGGAAACCCCCTCCAGGGCAGTCAGAGCCTGGAGCCATGCAGGAAAAGGCAAAATATCCTCCTGACAGGAGCTCTACTACCCTGAGCAGTGCCTGAGCATCAGGAAAACACTTGGCCTTTTCATGAGGAGTAGAAAGAAACTCCTGTTGGGCTTGAAAAGGCCTTTTTTTGTTGTTGTTGTTGACTTTAAATGCAATATTTTGTTACCTGTTTCGGGCTTTATAATCAAAAGGTTTCAGTTTTTTTTTTTTTTCTGTCTGTAAAGCCATGTGCCAATTTTTACAGAGATTTGCAAAGAATTTCAGCATCCCACTACTTCAGATTTGGTAAGTTAGCATTCAAAATCAATTGCCTAGCCTAAGTTGTACCAAACAAGAAAAAAATACTAAATATTCTTCAGTTATGATAGGGATATTAACAGCAAGAGCCCAAGAAGCAGTGATATACACACAGTGCTATGCTCCTTTGTGAGGATATGTACATATAGCAAAATACAGTGTTGGCTAACTTAAATTTGCATATGCACTGATGAAAATGAAGACATTTGCATGGACATTTGCATCTGTCAGCAGCCATTCGTACCTTTCCCTGAGTGTTTGCTCTCCAGATGCATGGCTTTATTTGCTAGTACTCATCCCACACAGCCGTTTCTTCATGGATATTCTTTTATCCAAACTAGAGAGAATAAATTTGCACAAGTTGGCTACCATGTGACACAGATAATTTGATGAAGTGCCATGGATCTATTCTGCCTCACTATAAGGCCTTCTGGAGTCACTTACCTGACTTATTCCTCCTCTCTCCCAGGAGTATTTTGACAATTAATTACTTAGCAACTGGAAACATTTTCCAATCACATTATTTTTGTGTCATTTACGATAGAGTTGCATATATATCTGAGAATGATGTGATGCATGCAAACCCCCATCAATGCTCTGCTTTTATGTGCTGAATTACTCAATAACATGTTTACCCTGCAACTGTCATGACCCCAGTTTTCGGCAGCAGAAGAATTGCTGTTGCACAGTCAAAGCAGCATTTTACAACACATTCCCTTAACTTAACATGTCTCATCATTTAAACTGGTGTTGACTACACTGTTCACTTACATAGCTTTCAGCAGACCTATTCTTTGGCAAGCAAACTCAAGGAGCCGAAGAGCTGCTCACTCTCTCCCTTTCAGCAATAGGAAGCTACATAGTCTCGTGCTACAGTACCAGTAAGCTCACCTTGCATCCCCTCAACAAAATACCTCCCATTCAGGTCAAGATCTAACAGCACTTACCTCTTTGGAGTACAACGTTGCATGTCATCCAGTTGTCTGACTTCTAAACCCTTCAAATCCTCTTATAGGCAAGGTGTGAGGTGCAGTGCCTGTCTATTCACAGAGTTGGTTGTCTGGGAGCACAAATGAACATTTCTGAGCACCAGCCTCCAGAAGAGGAAAAATTACTGACATTTGTGCTTACAGAATTACTGCAGCTCCCCTCTACTGCTTACAAATCAATTCCATGAGAGAGGATAATAGGGCTACATCGAAGAATAATATAGAAAAATTAAATCTATCAGATACTTCACACTTATCACTATAATTAATCGTTATTTAATAAGTTTTGTACCATGTTAATAAATCTGAAGCCTTTGTCAGGAATGACTGTTTATTATAGTAGTTGCTATACCAGCAAAGCAGGGCTGGAAGGAGTTGCAATTTGAATGGGGATTGGAAAGCTGATGGGGAAAAAGAAGCTGTAGTGGAAAGCGGTGGTAGTATCAACGGCGGAGTAGAGTTATCACATTCCATTTGGTATCTGATATATGAAAATATGAAGTATATGTAACATGCAGCCATATGCAAACAACATCTTCTGGCATTGCAAAAAACACATCCCAGCACAATCCTCCTCACCTAGTCCTGCAGCTTCCTTTCACCAGAAGTCACTGGAGTCAGAGTTTGAAAAAGGCATTTCAGTTGCTATTTTTCCTTCTTGTTTGCTAAGTTATTTTTTTCTGTTTTGCAGGAAGAGCAGAATGCATTTACAGTAGACAGTAATATGCATTGCTTCCAAAGAAAATAAAGGCATTTTTGGTATTTTCTACATAATTTTTGGTTACAAAGCCTAGTTTCATGATTCGTAGTTGCTACTGCTTATGTAACAAGTTTCTCATTTCCCTTAGCCCATTGGTGTTTTCCTTTATCAGCTAAATGCTTTGAAAATATGGAAAACCACTCAAAATAAACAATTACTTTCCCCCCCCCCCCCATTAAGTCATTTGAATGTATAGTGCTAAGTCACAGCCTTTCATCAATCCTATTGACTATTAGTCCTTCAGCACTTGCTGTCACTGAAGGCAGACATGATATTACTGGCTTCTTCTGGGAACAGCAATGTTCGCTGCTCCGCATAAACACATAAAAATCTTATTTTGGAGGATAGCTCCCCAGCCAAATGTTCTTGAAAAGAGTGGGTGATCTTCCTGGAACTGATAGTACATCAACATAATTCTAGAGAGTTAGTGTTTCCACCTTCATCTAGCATTCCTTAAAAAAAGACCTGTACTTCACAAAAGTCAGAATTATGAGTGTCAAGGTATTATCATTAATTAGGCTTTCTCCAACCACAAAGAGTGCTTTATGGAGGACAGGTGAGTTACTACAGCAGTGGAAGGAATATTTGTTGGGAATTCTCTGTGGCATCTGAATGCAAAATGTGCCTATCGAAGACACACTGTAGCTAATGGGGCCACAGACACTCTTCTTGTTTCTCTGGCAACTACAAAAAGAAGCAGAATCTCAGTGCTCAGTATTTCTGATAATACAGAACTCAAAAGAGTAACTCCAAAGAGCCAGTGTGTTTTCTTAGTGACATGGATGTTACAGTAACTAAATTAGCCCTCAAAAAAAATCACTTTAGCCAATCTATCATTTTCTATGTTGTTTGGCATTTTGCTGATAATACAGATTCATATTAACTGCAGGAAGATCCCATGCCTTTCATTGTCACACTGCAATGCTGTCAGCACAGAAAGGGAGGCCAGCATTGCAACAGGGAATTTAAACCTGTTGGATGCCTAGTTCACAAATCTGAGGCGTAATGTGATCAGTTTGTCAAATTATTTCATATCTAGTGCCTTGCTTCCTTTCATAATGTTCTATAAAATTCTAATCAAATTTTAAAATATACAAATAATTCCTCAACAATGATGTAAAAATAGCTTTAGGAGGGTAAAAAAATCATTATCACGCTATTAAAGTTAAGATATGTGGCCTATGAGAAGCTTCTGGACCAAACACACAACTGAAAATCGCTATTGTCAGCTCTTAACCACCTGAGAGGGGTCTGTCCAGGCTGTGGGCACACACTTAGCATAGACACATCAGATCCAGGCAAACTGGAGCCAGTAGGGACATCCGTTCAAACACTGCACAAAAGCAGCTGCCTTGCCTTCAGGGTCAACTCCTGAAATCCCAAAAGGAGAAGAGGTGCAATGGAGAAGGGGGATTGCAGGCAGGAATCAAGGAGGGGGAATGGAGCATGTTTGGTATAAGCCAGTTTAGGCTCAGGGTTCAAAGAGGAGCTCGGCTGACGAGTGAATGGAGAGAGGGGACGGTCTGTCACAGGCTGGCGGAGAGGTCAGCAAAGAGTGTCAGATCCAGTGGGAAAAAGATACTAGACAGGATAGAAGTGACGCAGAGCACCAGCCCAAACTTAAACCAGCTCAAGAATTGAGGCTCAGACACAATACTAAGTTGCGATATAGAGACTGCTATAAGGAATGCTAAAGATTTCAGACTGTTTCCAGTGTAATTCTTCATGACTGAATCCAAGGAAAGTTTACCTGACTTTTAAAAAACAAAGTAGTAAATGAAGAGAAAAATATTCACTCATTAAGAGAGCAGTAATAAACCTGAATCCCTGCAGAATGCTTGGTTAGATATACCCACCAATAATCAAACATCTTAAACCATCCGCCCCAGTATGCTCAGCCTTTATTTTAACCCATTGAGACTGACTGAATTTGTGCAAATGTCCTTGCCAAGTAACTGGAAACTGACTGGTGCAAGAAAAGCAATTGGTAAGAGGACATAAAGCTAGGCTTTTGGTTTCTTGGACAGTAGTGTAGACTAAGGCAGAGTGGAAAAAATTCACAAGTAGAATGATCCTGTTGTCACTGACAGCAGAAGTAAAAAAAGCAAAAAAAACAAAAATAGTATTTACAGGAAATAAAGAAAAAAAACCTCGGCACTGCCTACCCCACTAAAAGGCAAAAACCAACAACAATAAAGAAAATGCTCATAAACACTTGTTCATGTCTTTCAGATGCCATCCTGTTCTCATCCTTAGCAATAGCTGATTTTACACTGACATTCAGAATTTCCTGCAAGTCTGTCTACAGACAAGCAGTTCTGTTGTCCTCAACTCTGCAATCTTTCGTGCTTGTTTATTCACACTGTGAGAATCCCATAGTCTCTTTCTCCATTCCTTCTACAGTGAATTGTTGTTCTTAATCTGGAAAGGAAAATCTGGCAGAATCATTATGAATAGAGAGAAGAGGTTAGGTGACAAAGTTGTAAGGACTATATGATAAGGGAAAGCTCAAGTATTTTAAAGCACTCAGCTCCTCATTGACAGCTGCCACAAAAAAAACCCCCCACAAAACAAAACAAAAAAAAAAAAACAAAAAAAAAACCCCAAAGAAAAAACCAAACCAACAAAAGTTCATTATTATTCTGTTTGCTTAAAAGATTTTTTAAACTGTGATATAAATATAATATAAATTATTTTCACATTATCCAGAGCAAACAAGCTTATGATCCCCAGGGTACCTCAGCTATCAATAAAACAGCCTCAATACTTGCTTACCACCAACTGCAGAGATTATCTCTCAGCAAGTAAAAACCTTCAGGATATTATCCGTCAAACCATAAAAGTCTTGAAGGTGAAGATGATCACAGGGTCACAAAAGAAGTGGATTTTTTTTTCAAAAGTGAGACTTCTCACAGACTTTTCTTGGGAAAATTTTCTCATACTGAAGGAGAGGTTGTGCCAGGAGAACT
The DNA here is from genome assembly GCF_036417535.1 of Chlamydotis macqueenii. Classification (NCBI taxonomy): domain Eukaryota; kingdom Metazoa; phylum Chordata; class Aves; order Otidiformes; family Otididae; genus Chlamydotis; species Chlamydotis macqueenii. The sequence continues at coordinate 20,969,198 of NC_141593.1, read as the reverse complement.
AATTGCTCAGCAGCAGGGGAGAGCAGTTGAGTTGGCTCTTTCTGTACAGTAGAAAACCTCACTTTAAAGTCTGATGATGTACCATAAAATGGTGCTCTTGCTTTTTAGCTAACCTTTCTCCCAAGGAGAGTACCAAGTGAGAGATGTCATGTTACCTTTTCTGAGACTATAGTTTCTTTGAGATCAAGATCAGAGTGTCACTTGAAAACATTTCTGAAGATTAAAGTGAAATTAAAGACATTTGATAGTGGTCAGAAGTCTTCTGGGTTGGAGGAATAATTTGAATTATGTTACTGAAACAGAGCCTGAAAATATCATGCCCTGTAAGAACAAGACAAGAAGTTATTTTTTTCCTCCCATTTTAAACATATGCTCCAGGTATCAGGTGGATGTCAGATAAAAAAAAAATTCAGAAAAATAGCTATTTGACTTTGGAAAGCTTCTTGTTTAATCTTAAATTTACTGATTATCTACATGTTTCCAGGTGTACTGGAGCTAAAGATGACAGCAAATAGCACAGTGATACCTGTTTTAAATGGGCAGAAAGCAAGCAGAGATTTTTTCTTTTCATTCATCATTTACACCTTGCTTCAGAGATTCCACAAAGAAACGTGTTTTGGCTGTCCGTGTTGATATTCAGCAGAGCAGCCTCTGCATGCGAGATAATAACTGTTACTGACTTTTCAACCCACTATCACAATCTGCAATGACTTTTGGCCTTAGCAGAAATTAAGAAGAAATGGAGGCTTGAGTCTGGATTGTTAGCTGCTCTGTCCTCACTAATTGTGAGCATATTTCATTCAATTTCACTACTGCTGCCACAACAGCCTTGTCCTTGGTCTCATCACCCTTTGCGTATATGTAGAGCTGAACATCCGTCTACAGCTGACACTGCTGCAGTGACCCAAATCGTAGCAAAGGTCAGGACTGGCATATCAGGTGTCAGAACAGGAAAAAAATAGTATCAAGCCCAAAAAGCAGTCTCCTCCAGAGTGGAAGAGGCAGGACCTGGTTTATTCTTCAGTGGCTGGCCTCAGGGGCTTGGCAGCCACTCAGAGACAGAGAGGTGGAAGAGCTGTTCAGCCCCAGGGGCTAAAGCTAGAAAACCTCTTCTTTCCCTCCAAGCAATGCTGAACAGTCCCCTACAGAACTATTCTGTGGCCTTGGCAGCAGTCACAGAACTTTCACTGGCTGATTTTTCTGCTTTTTAGGTGAAAACCTGTCTCTGCTGCTATTAAAGGGAGAAGGGTGAAGAGGCAGCGGAGGGCAGGTTTCCAGCCTCTCCTCTAGTTCATTGTCATCTTTTTGCCAAATCATTCTGTCAGAACTCTGATTTCTGACTTGTCTCAGATAAGTCACTTTTTGCAACATAATGAGAAAAAGGTAATAAAAATGCAGAGCCAGAAGGGACTTGAAGTCCTATCTTGTCCATCCCTCTGCAGGTGTAAATTGTAAGCAAGCCACCTCTGAGAAATGCTTGTTTCTATAATTTCTCTGCATAGTTTGTTCTGGTGCACTGTTTCCTGATAGCTGGAATCTTTTCCGTAACAATTCTTTTATTCCTCAGATACTTGCAATTTTGTCTTGTACTATCCCACCAGAATTAGTCATTCTTTTTTTTTTCTGTTATAATCTTTGATAAATCAGAAAACAAAGTAAGTTCTTACAGGTTTGTTCACTTAGCTTTTTCTCAAGGGACAGCTTTTCTTATCATTACTGTTGGTTTTCCTCAGATTGTCTCTATTTTCCCTCAAGTGTGCTTCTCAGAATTGGGGAAACTTTTTGAAATAAAGCTTCCCAGTTTACAAGGTGATACTAGCTGTTGATCTCCACAACAGCAACACTGTTGACTCATTGTGTGTGAGCTTAAGCCCTCTACAGGTGGTCTCCTGCTGGACTTCTGCACAGCCGGTTATTCCTGGTTCTACACCTGCAAAGTTCATTTTTCATCTTTCAGTGCCACACATTGCAGTTGTCCTCTCTGAATTTCATCTTCTTCATGTCAGCTCTCCAGGTTATGAGGCTTATTTGTCATCTAACTCTGTTTGTTCCCTTTTCTGCTTCAGAAGGGCTCTCACTTTGGTGTCACCTTCCAAGTCACTCACCAGACACAAGCCAGCACAGATACCTGCAGTGCCCATTTGAATTCTTCTCTAGACAGCTCTCTTAGAGCATTTTGCTTTTTAACTTGTGTACTCATTTCATCCTGATTTAATTTTTCATCTATTTTTCAAGTCCCTCTTTGTTACAATGCCATATGAGGCAGTGTGAAGAGCTTCATCAGTGCCCATTTCTGCCTATCTCGTTCTATAACCCTAGTGGGGAAGACAATCGAGCGGCACTGGTGTAATTTGTTCTTGAAAAATCTATGTTGGTTTCCATCTCTAGTTTTATTGGCATGTAGGTTCTCTTGAAATGGCTGAAAAGTATTGGAACAAATATTATACTGCATACTGAAAGCAGGCAGACTGACACAGCCTCATCCTCCGAACTTCACCCAGCCTCAGACACTTTTATATCCATTTTTCCCTGAACTTCCTCCAATTTTTCAACATCAAAAGTTAAATGATATCCCAAGAACCGCCTTACATGAAGAAAAATGGTCTATCAAACTCCAATAAATACATAATGAAAAAGTGCATTCTATTACTCCATGCTGTGACAGTTTGAAAATGCTATGCACAAACTGTGAATTAGATCTGAGTTTATGAATTCTAAGTCCAAACCAGCCATGCAAGAACACACACACTACTTCTACTGGAGAAAAGCTACAGAACAAACAAAAAACAGTTAACAGAAAAGTGCCAAATTTCTATGAATCACCACAGCCAATGAAGCTTTAAGAGGAAATGTACAGAGTTTGATGGAAAGGAATTTCCTTCAAGCAAGTAAAAGTCATTAGGAATTAGTGATTTCATTAAAAAAAAAAAAAAAGTGGATTCAGAAAGACAAAAGAAGATGGCTACAGAACAGGAAAAAAATGTTTTAGACCAAAAAAAAAATTGAATGAGAATTGTAAGAGGGCAGCACTCAGGGCATCTGCAGACAGAGAGTGCCCACAGGCAACACCAGTGACAGTGTCCGGGCTCCACAAAGTCCAAGCTGCAAAGTTAACAGATACTTTAAATAATATTAGTGTCAATTAAACATTCAGAACCGGGCAAAGATAGCATTGGAAGTTAATGGATTTTTGTGTCATAGAGAGCATTCACCCTTTTATCTTTTTTTCAAAACAACATTAATCTGATACATCAGCCCCATTCAGGCTCTCTCTTAAGGATGTACAGCAAATCAAACCTTCTCTCCTGGTCTTCAGTTCTTTTGTATCTGCAATGTCCCATTCACACAAACTCATATGACTCCTATAAGCAGGGTAGATGTCTTCTTCCTTACTGAAAGTGAAATGAACACATAATCTGCAGGTTAACTGATTTACAATAAACTGAGAACATCAATTACCTAGCTTTTTAAAAAATGTGCTAACAAAATTCAGTGTTATTAGTGATCTGGTAACTAATGAATATTTTGCATTTCTGTTCTAAGAGATAGTGGTGTACACCAGGTCACATCCAGTCTGCAGCTGTCCCACATTGAAAGAAGTCTCCCTGGTATCTTCAAGCTCCTTTAAGGAACATCACTATTAGAGCAAGAAAACACTTCAGCACTGCTATGGTGTATTTGTACTACAGTCATGCCCAGAAGCTCAGGCACATTTGTGAACCAAACAAGTTTTCTCCTCGAAGACCTCATTCCATAAGAGGGGAGGAATGGGATAACACAAGGTGGAGAAAAGGGATAACAGAAGAGAAGCTGCTAATACAGATTCCTCTTAACTGAGCAAACATTGGAAACTTCATGGTTTTCTGCAAGTAAAGCTAAGCAAAAGTACATTAGTATGTAAACATACAAGCAGCTGGAAGATGGCAGAATAGCCATTTGTACAAGGTAATGCAGCAGAGATGAAAACTTATTCCATAATGTGGGAGGAGGCAGAATAGGCAGGGAAATTATACAGCTGTTTGCATGGTTGCATGTGCAGCTAATGCACAGGGTCCTGATTGCAGAACACTTATATATGTGTATGTGTATACATAGAATCATAGAATCATAGAATGGTTAGAGTTGAAAGGGACGTTCAAAGGTCATCTAATCCAACCCCCCTGCAAGAAGCATGGACATCCCCAACTAGATCAGGTTGCTCAGAGCCTCATCCAGCCTGGCCTTGAATGTTTCCAGGGATGGGGCATCCACCACCTCTCTGGGCAACCTGTTCCAGTGTTCTACAACCCTCATTGTAAAAAAATTTCTCATAATATCCAATCTAAATATACCTCCCTCTATTTTAAAACCATTACCCCTCGTCCCATCACAACAGGCCCTACTGAACAGCCTGTACCCATCTTTCTTGTAGGCCCCCTTGAGGTACTGGAAGACCGCTATCAGGTCTCCCCGGAACCTCCTCTTCTCCAGGCTGAACAGCCCCAACTCTCTCAGCCTGTCCTCATAAAAGAGGTGCTCCAGCCCTCTGATCATCTCTGTGGCCCTCCTCTGGACCTTCTCCAGCTGGTCCATGTCCTTCTTATTTGGGGGCTCCAGATCTGGACACAGTACTCCAGGTGGGGTCTCACCAGGGCAGAGTACATGTGTGTGTATACATATACGTGTACCTGCATTTAGTTGAAAGAGATTATTCCCCTTTTAAAATAGTACACATGCAGCAGTAAAATGACAGCACGTGTTAATCTGAAAGTGAAGTCATATCAGACCTTCACTATCCTTTCCAGTGTCTCTTCACCAGTTACCATGCTGGACCTGTGCACATCTAGAAGGTTGAGCTTTTGTCCTCCAACAAATCCTCTACAGCCCTGTGCACTTTTGCAATCTGCCTGCTTCTCTTCTACTGATGTTTCTGATCTGCACATCACCATAGTAGCTGCTGAATGACAGTTTAAGTGCAAAGGTTAATAACTGTGAAGGTGACCAGACTTCACATAACTAGGGACTAAGCGCATACTGAAATCTAGGAGAAGGAAGGTAAATAAGCTAATTCTAACTCTGACTCTGCAGTGCACCTCAGCCCTGCTGAAAGGCTACATGAGAGAAATCCTGTGGCAAAGCCACACACAGACATAGAAGTCTTTTCACTTAAGAGAGAAGTTTTCAGAGACACCTTTCAGATCCTGTTTTACAAATCTTAGTCCTTGCTTCACCATCCCTGCTGAAAGCCTGGGTCTGCTCAGGTAGTGGAAATGGGAGCTGAGAGTGCAGATGCACCTCCTGCTGTTAAGCCAATCTACAGTCAAAAGACTTTTTTTTCCCCTTGCCTTTGGCGCCAACACAATAGCTGAGCTTCAGCAGAGCTCCCAGATAAGTGGGGATTTTTGAGGACTATAACCAGCAGAAAGGCAGAGCACAAGGAGCACAACCATGCTGCTTAAAGCTGTAAGCTTTGTAGATGAAGACAGTGTGGAACTCGGAGAGCAAGCCCTATTGTAACCTGCTGAAGTCTACAGTATCTGTAAGCACAAGGAGAAGCATGCTGCAAATCACAGGTATGGAAAAGTAGATATAGAAAATGAGCCAGAGATAAGGAGCTGAAGTATTCACCCTTTTTCTTGATAGCATTGGAAAGCAGAGCATACACTAACATTAGCAGGCAGGTTCCCATATTCCTGCATAGTTCTCCAGGCTACCCAGGGCACTGTTTCACAATAGGTTTTATAAAAAGTGATGAAGTGAGCCATCCCCCCGAAGCATGTTATTATTTTAGATACAGCTGTGCTAGACAAATGTTACTAAACCCTTATCTGTATGAAGCTAGGAATAAATCTACACAACTGGTGATCTACGATAAAGTGTTTCAGAATTGTGCATTATGGGACAGTCCAGAACATCATTCTTACTTATCACACAGCAAATTCCTTCTTCTCTACCAAATTCAAGGAGCAGAGCTTACTCTGCCTGCATTGCCAAAACAACTTCATATATCAAGTTGCATTTGTTACTTCTCAGGGCTTATAGCAGATGTAAAGATAGGTTAAGAGTTTTGAATAGACATTACAGAGGTGAGAATGAATGACTAGATCAGACAGTTAATTAAAACTGTTTTGAGAATAGTGACAACTTAAAAGGCAAAATGATAATGTTCCAGCAATTTACCATGCAATTTTGATCAAAATTGCATTCTACATGGGATGAGAGAAATCATTTTCAGATAAAAACACTACCGAAGTATCAAAGCTTTCAATATGTGAAATCTAATGTATTTTTTCCTATCTGATAGAAGAGCATATTTGATCTTGTTGGTTTGAATATGATTCTATGTCAGTTAAAAATATTTTTTTTTTGTTTGAGATTCACTCTTGAAAGATTAAGAGGATTTCAATGAGTTTTCTGGCAAAAATCAGTACTTTCTTCTTTTCTTTCCTTATCTTATAAATATTAGCATGCTCTGCCCTAGTCGTATCTAAATGCCTGAAGTTACTGGGCTCTCAGCAATGCTGTCTATCTACATTCATATTTGAGAGAGAAAACTCAACCTTTTCTCTGCCATTTAGGCATGGAAAGCACTGTTACAATCTACTGGACACCAGCAACACGGAGGAAAACATTAATAGATGGAACTCTGTTTTGGGCTAATGTTACTGTTTTATTTCCACAGAAGATGTGGTTTCCATCTGTTCATTCAGGAAGCCACTACACGTAAGGAAGCTGAGCCAGCATTACACAGAGCGGGGCTCCAAGCTACCTGCTAAGGCTGAATGTCACCTAGTTTGGAGCATGGCTTTAACTAGGCCCCTCGAATGGAACTTCTTCCACATGTTTACGGTGTCCTGCTTCCCCATGTGAATTTTTATGGGGTTGGCAGTGCCAGTCGTACCCTGAAAAGGATGCACTCTTAGCCTGGAAAGAATGCACTCTTCCATGACATAGTCTGCAAAGACCTGTCACCTGATGAGGTACTGCCAAGAACTCTTGCTCTTCCCAGGAGCAGTGGCTGCTTCCTCTAGGGCAGCTTAGTGGTATTTGTACTCCTGCAGGGCCAACAGAGGCCCTGGGCCAGCCAGCTGCTTGCTGATGTGAGGTATATGCGATCTACCAGAGGAGGAGAAAATTTGGTGGGAAAATTAGGTAGATGCAATGAGAATGTGAATCTCTGCAAAGAAGAGATCATGGTAATACAACTATAGGAGTCAAATATTCAAAAAGAAAAATAATTTCTGCCATGAAATATCTCAAAATATTATTAAATATTTCATGATATTTTACTGAACACTATTTTTCCAATTTCCTTCCAGTCTTAATCTCTATATTATGCATTCTTTTTCTGAAATGATGTTTCTCTCTCACCTCTGGAAATTCCTACCTGCAGCTGAGCTGGAGCTGCTCATCCCACAGGACTCTGCTGACACTCTGACAAGTTTAGGAGAATTTAGCAAAGGAGTGACTCGCAACATGAAGTTGCCCAAAAATCTTGTAACCATGATTAGTATTTATACGATTCTTGTCCCTCTGTAAATTAAAATATTTTCTATGTATATTTTATACTTGAAATGTAAGTCATCTTCTGTTTATCTGTAGCATCAGTTACTAAAGCAGAACATTAAAGACCATTTCCTATAAATAGCAAAATTAAGGAGGGAAAAAGAGCTATCCCTTTTCAAAATAAGTGAACTCAAGCAGTATCTGTGTGTCAATTTCGTATTACCTTTTAAATGATTAATGCATTACAAGAGATGCAGTAAAACAGCAAATGCCAGATACACTGCTAGATGTCTTTCTAGATGCTGAAATTACATGTTTGAAGCTCTTCCTGTGACAGGCAGGGAAGGACAAAGTTTGAACATAAAATGTGTGTGTCTTCCTCATCAGTAGGACAGTTTGTCCGTGGGGAAATATCCATCAGACCCCAGCAGCCCAGGCTCCAGCAACTCAGGAAGGCAGACAGGACTCTCGTCCTGAAGCACCGGTGGGTGTAATGCACACAGCACAAGCCATTAGCCTTCCTTAATTATTGTTGCAATGCTTGTATAGGATCCCTGCCATAAAAATGACACCACCAAATAGTTTGGCAGCTTCCCTTGTGCATCAGTTGGGCAGACAGCAGGTCCCCTGGCACTTAACAGTCTTACTCTGTACACTTGGTATTACTCATGCTGGTACCTGCTCTGCCCTTCACCCCTTGTTTCCCTGCAGTGATATGTTCTGGTCTGTTTGCTGAAGAGTGTCTGGGACCTTGCCTCTTTGGGCAGTATACCTTAGCTCTGCCTCATCTCAGAGCTCTCTCTGTGAGCCCCCAGAGTAGCTGTCTGCTCACTGTGAGACAAGCCTGTGCCCATGGAGGCCAATGGCAGCTCTTGTCATTTGTATGCAGACAGCCCTTCGTCCACACCACAGTCTGAGACCCGCTCATGAACCTGCAAAGAAATGACCAACCATTCACCTGGGAGACAAAGATACAGCAGCTCCCATAACTATTCTCTGAACTTCAGTTGCTAACTCCTTGGGTATTGAATTTACTGATTGTTCATCCCTCCTTTATCTTCCCCAGTAAGTCCTTAAGACCTCACCTGTTGAGCTCCTCTTGCAAACTGTTCTGTAGGGGTCCTCCGCCCAGTCTGAATGAAGGGGTGGATATAGCTTGGGCAGCCTTCAAGACCCTGTCTTGCTATTGCCTCTGAAATCTCCTTCCCCGTTACCTCCTATTCCCATGGTCAAAGTAAAACAAAAGCAAGTTTGTTAAGGTGAGCTATCATGCCTCGTCTGTAAACATCCCTGTCTCCCACTCCTTTAGCATTACTGCTGCTCAGCCTTGTCTTGGCACCAATGGCCAAGTTACCAAATTGACCAATCTTCCATTGCCTGCAAATAAGCTTAAAGTCCCATCTGAAATACATATTGGGGAAACTCTTCTTTACACAGAACACTATGCAAAATCTCTGACTCATTTTGTGAGCCCTCTGCACTCGTCTATGTTGCAGTGCTAGGTACTGTGGCCAGAGAGTCCTGGGGTAAGACTGCCCTGGGCCTTTGGGAAAACTTCCTGCAGGAAAACCATTGCTTTTCTTGTTATCCTCTCTCAAGGTACTGGACTTATTCCAGAACCGGATGGTCTGCCCAGTCCAAAAAAGTGCCACCTGGCTGGAAAGGTTCCTAGCACTCCTTTACCAGCAAAAAGAAAGAAAGAATGGGAGAGTGAGCATGAATATGGCCAATTCTTACCATTTCACTCTCTGTCTTTCCTTCTCACAGGCACACGTAGGCACCTTTGCCCTTTCCAACCACACAAAAACATACACACATGCATGGATACACTCCCTCCTCTTTGGTTCCCAGTAGGCGGTCATTGCTTTATACCTTCCATAACTTTCAAATGTCCCATAACTTGCTAATTGGACAAATGTCCCATTGTCTTCCATCCAGAAAACTCTCTCCCCTCCTACATACATGTTTTGAGAGCACATTTTTTGTATGTTTTTAATTTCTGAATTCAAACAGGTAACCTTTTCATGCCATGCTTTATATACAACCTTTCATAACCACTTTGTCTCATCCATTAAAACTAGTTTCTTCCAGAATTTATTGCAATGACCTTCTCTTTTTTGGCACCCAAATGCGATGAGTGTCCAAGTGTTACACAGGACCTTTTCTCACATTTCTCACATGCCTCAGAGTCCTCAAAATAGAGTAGGAAGAGAAAAGGACAAAAAACTTATTTTGTAACACCTCATCCATTCAGCTAAGTCTTAAGTCATGTGAGCTGAACAGAAGCAAGCTGAAATCTGGCCTACTGGATCATCAAAGGATGGGCAAAACTGCCTCATGAAAAGGGAGATGGTGGAAAAGTAGAAAGTTTTGAGGTAGAGGAGGGAGGGCGAGGAGATGCAATGTCAGGATGGACGCCAGCCCAAAGGACATGACAGAATTGAAACAGAAATGCGTGTTTGAAGGTTTCAATGCTCTTTTACAGAAGGTCTCAGAAGAATAAATTCATATATTTTCACCCCCATCTGTCCCTTCAGATATAGTTGAATAGACTATAAAAAATGAGCCTGCAAGGAGCTCAGAAAATTTAGGCCTGATCTGATCTATTTTTATTTTTGCAGTCCCACCTTCTTAGTGCCCCTGCTACTAATAATATTACTATTGGAAAGAGATAGATCAATGCAAAGGAAACAGAGCATCCATACAGGATTCCTGTCAGGGATTTCACTAGGTCCCTCTGTGAAAACTGGAAAAAAAATTGATTTTAGGGTTATATTTCTTCAGATGCATGTCATGCAGCTTCTGATGTAACTCTCAAGCTCATCGTGTTAATATAGTTTCATCAACAATATTACAAAGGTTAGTGCAAATGCTCAAAATCAGACAAAGAGCCACATCCCTTGTTTGGCAGACCTTTGCTATGCTTAGCTTCTCACTCAGGAAATCAAGCTTCCTTTTAACATTTTACTTTCAGTCAAATATTTGTGCCTAAGATAAAAGAAAGATGTTGAGCTTGTTTCTATGATTTTGTTACATTATGCAGAAATAGACATCTACAAAAAAAAATATGTTTTAAGGGTTGGATGCTTTTTGATGTTTATTAAGGCAACAAATACAAAAAGGAAAGCCATTTAAGTCTTATTCTGGCATGGTCTTCCTCTGGAAAACAGTTCACAAACTGTGCCTTGAACTTTTGCAGACCAGCAGTGAAAGTCAAACTTCCTAGATTGAGCAGCAGGAGTCCATTTAACACGAATAAAAATTATAAGCCTCTTGTGCCCCTGTACCAGCTTCCATTGAAATAACACAGCTGGGAAGCTTTGGGAAAAAAAACATACTGCAAATATTCATTGCTGTATTTGCCTCTACACAAGCAGTAAAAGTTGAGAATAATATTTTCAGATCTGTTGATTCATTTTGACCACACCATTACCCAGTGTGGTTTTATTAAGCTTTGCACATTTGGAAAATTTAATTGCTTCTCTGAATATAACCTCACGTTTACATCTGCAATTCACTTCTGAAATTTGTTAGACAAAAATCCTCTTGTAATGATAATACATTTAATGGGAATACTTCTCTTTTTCTGCATTGACATCCATATTAAACTAGTTATTGCAATGACTATAAAAGAATAAGTACCTTGCCAGAATAATGGGTATCTACATTTTCTTTTTACAGAAGAGCATATTCAAAATATCTTAAAATATCTGCACTAACATACTTCTAAATATTACTATTTATATTTTTGCAGTTCAGATTGTATTTGGAGATAAGTCAATGAGTTGTTATTATAGAGGTGAAGTATTCAAATTTTGTTGTTCCTGAATTACTGCAGAATGAGCACCAAGTGGAACTATTGCTAAAAGGCAATATTTTCTGATCTGTCTTTTTTTTTTTTTTCCTTACTTACTCTAACCTAGGAGAGAGCTGCCTGGAGGACTGGAGCAAGCGGAGTTCAAGCCTGTACTGCAAACGTGGTTGAGATTTATATAGTTTGCAGGAACGGGATGCCAGTACACATCTGTGCCTGAATTTCCCTGATAATGACACTGACGAGAGAGGCGCATGTGGATTTCTAAATCAGGCACATAACCACCAAAGACAAACTAAAAGAAACTAAGCACCCAGTTCAAGAACAGCATTTCTCTAACATAGAAGAACTACATTAGAGTGGAATGTCTGTGCAAAACAGAAGTCTAGTGCTTGACTATCCACTGCTGAAACTTGCTGCCCTTTCTGAAGTAATCCAATGAAGATTAATCTGCAGCAGCATTTAGATTTATGTCACAGGTGAAATTAGTAATTTAGAATAAGTATTCCTATCAAAATTAGCTACGAAACAGGGGGTGAATTTCCATCAAATCTCCACCACGTTGTTAACTCATTCTCCCACTTTGCAGCTTTTTAGGGTTCAACAGAGTAACCCCTCCGCACACAGACACATTAATTTATAGTACACCTGCAGCAGGACACAAAACAATATGCCACATCCCACTCATGTAAACGTAAGGTCCTTTTCTGTCACTCTGATCTACCGAGTAACACCAGAATACTCCCTGTTATTAAACAAAGATGCTGCTGCCTAGCTAGTATTTTTTGTTTCAGTCCAAATAGAGGTACTGCACATCAATCATGAATGCTTTCTTTATTCCTCTGTATTGCTGATCACTGTTTATAACGATATCTCGAGTCATTTCTCTGAAAGTCTCCAAAGGCTTGCTAAATTTTCTTAGCTCATTTGCCATATCCTTTTGATAGCAGAGCTATTTTTTGTGCTAAAATACCTTCCTGAAACACATTCCTTTAAACTCAGAAGTTCTGCTTCGAGACGGAGATAATAGTGAAATCACAGATTAAATTGCTTTAACAGTACATTACATTTAGCCACAGATACTTTTGCATATATTTCACCAATAAACCAGTTAATGTGAAAAATAAGCTATCCTCATTGTTAAAAATTGTACAGAAGTTCAGGATATTAGTTTTGCAATATACAGGATTCACAGGTTTTCAAATAATCCCATTATTAAAAAGACAACAAAAAAAAAGTTGTGTTTGACCTTTTGTTAACACAGGCAGCAGGCCATGTTACAACAGTATATTTTGTGACAATGCAGCACAACGCATTATATTATCATCTGATGTGTTTTATTTTAGTCTAGCTGTATGTTTCAGGAAGAACTGTTGAGACTAATCCAAAAAAAAAGCTCCCTGATGGCAACTGGCATTATTATGTATAATATAAAGCACAAAACACTCCCTCTACATTACAAAACAGGAGCCCACTCACAAATGAAAGTTATTCTGGTTGCAAGTAAATACATAAATATGATCACACAATAGAAAGTGTACCAAAAATGCTCAATAAATACATGTCTATGTTTGCTTTCTTGTTGAAAAGGAGGCTTTGTGGGGCTGAAATTTGTCTCCCATTTCACTGATTACTCTAGTTGCTTTGCAGACAAAACAGAATTGAGCCTAAATCAGGCAATCTGTTCTTAAGTGCGAAAGCTATGTCTATTTGTTCTTTTTTTTTTCATTATTAGCTTTGCACTGCCTGAAGCTTACTGACAAGTACTCCTGAACATACCGTTTTATCTCAATTTATCTCATTCTGATTCAAATACATGCAAAGTAAACTATGCTAATACAAGTGTGAGAGGCAATGGACAATAGAGGGAGAGGCACCAGGTTTTAGTGCCACTGTCCCTCAGAGCGCTGCCAGAAATCATCTGCAACTGGACCGCGCTGTGTCATCATCATTATGCTATGAGTATTTCAATTATAATTAAAATATCATCTAGAAAGCAAAACATTATTTAAAGTGCAATTTCCAAACCATTTCAAGTCTCTCATTACATGCTGTTGTCTCTCTCTTTTGTTCACCTCAGCTCAATGCTTTCAGTTTCCTTTCAATCAAAGCCAGAGTGCTATGTTTCACTCTTCTGAAACCGTCTCTTCATTTGATGAATGCATTCTGAAATGTAATTTCTCTGCATCTCTGTGCTTCACCTGAGCAATTTTTTGCTACAACTGGGCAGCTCAGCCTGAACACCAGGCTAGGGTTTACGACTTTGCCTCCTCAGCATTCGATAGAACTGTAACCATTGCATATGTGTGGCAGTTCAGCCCCGCTCGGGGCCAGACTACGCAGTCTCTCTCTCACTCCCCCCACCCTCCGAGAGAACAGGGAGCGACAATATAAGAAAAAAGGCCGAGGTTGGAGATAAGGACAGGGAGAGATCCCTAAAGCTACCATTATGGGCAAAACAGACTCGACTTGGGGAAAACTATTTGTTGATTATTAAAACCAAAGCAGGATAATGTGGAAGAGAACAAAATAACAAAATAACTTCCCCCCACCCCGCCCTTTTCCCAGCTTAACTTAATGTTCAGTTATCTCGACCACCTTCCCCACTCCCCTTGCCAAATGGCACAGGGGGAATAGGGAATGGGGGTTATGGTCATTTCATCACACGTCGCTTTATGTCGCTCCTTCCTCCTTGGGGGAAGAACTCCTCACATTCCTCCCCTGCTCCAGCGTGGGGTCCCTCCCTAGGCTGCACTCCTTCGTGAACTGTTCTGGCATGGGTTGTTTTTCCATGGGGTGCAGTCCTTCTGGAATGGCTGTCCCAGCACAAGCCCTCCACGGGCAACAGACTCCTTCAGGCATCCACCTGCCCCAGTGGTATCCTCTGCTCTGGGCTGAGATTCCCCTGCAGCCCGTGGTGCAGCCCATGGTGAGGCCGGCTGTGCCCCTGCAGCCCACGGAGGCCCACAGAGGAGCAGAGATCCACCTGCAGCCCGGGGAGGACCCCACGCTGGGGCAGGCGGATGCCTGAAGGAGGCTGTGACCCCATGGACACCCCACACGGGGGCAGCTGTCCTGGCAGGACCTGTGAACCCATGGAGAGGAGCTCATGCTGGAGTAGTCTGTTCCTGAGGGACTGCACCCTGTGGAAGAGACCAATGCTGGATTTGATTGGTAACCAATTAAATTAATTTCCCCCGAGCTGAGTCTGTTTTGCCTGTGACAGTAATTGGTGACTGATCTCTCCCTACCCTTATCTTGACCCATGAGGGTTTTTTTTTTATTTTTCTCATTCTGTCCAGCTGAGGAGGAGTGATGGAGTGTCTTGGTGGGCACCTGGCATCCAGACAAGGTCAAGCCACCACACATATGTTTTCTGTAAGTATGGTTTGTTTTTATTGGCTGGACCAGTCTCACTGGTGGCAATATGCATTATTATATAAAATAAAAATACTACTGAGATACCTGGGAATTCTGAGGGCAGCAGTGGCTCCCGTGGGTATAATACACAAACCTGGTTAAATCCAGCTTTTCTGCAGAATTTTTGTCAGGGCAAAGTTAGCACTCCAATAACCTTGGGAAGAACTGAAATACCACCTATCTACTGCCCTACCCCACTCACTTTGTGGGGCAACAACTTGCAGGGGACCATTGAGTTTTTGTGGCATTCATTGTCTCACAAAGCTGATTCCTCAAGGGTGTGTGGTGAGGCACCTGAATATCACAGCTGTATTCAGAAGGTGATGGTTGAAAAACTCCAGAAAAATACTCTTCCTCATGCTATGCCAGGGAATAAAAACAACTATTATCCAGCCTTAAGTGACATGTAGGTAAACAGGCATGCTTGACCTGGTGCAAACAAATAAACTTTAACAAATATGTTTTCCCTTGGTTATAGCCACTAAATATGCACTAAATTATTTTTACTTTCTTCATACTCTCCAATTTCAAACATATAACTAAACAATCTGCTGAGATTCTCCTGTTACTTTTCACCGTCCACTGATTCAAACAGCAGCTCTTTTCTAGCCTCCTAGCTAAGACTGAGTTTAAGAGGCATTTACCTGGGTTCCAGTTCTACTGTAATGAAAGGTCCATGCTCTTTTCTTATCCTTGCTGAATGCAGATCGCATTTCTTAAGATGTCATTATAGAGCTTTAGACAATACTGCTGTGTATTGAGACTGCTCTCTATTGAGAGCAGCCTGGAGGAGAAGGACTTGAGGGTACTGGTGGACAAGATGCTCAACATGAGCTGGCAATTTGTGTTCACAGCTCAGAAAGCCCGCCGCATCCTGGGCTGCATCAAAAGAAGCGTGCCGAACAGGTTGAAGGAGGTGATTCTGCCCCTCTACTCTGCTCTCGTGAGACCCCACCTGGAGTACTGCGTCCAGCTCTGGAGCTCCCAACATAAGAAGGACGTGGACCTGTTGGAGTGAGTCCAGAGGAGGCCACAAAGACGCTAAGAGGTCTGAAGCACCTCTCCTATGAGGGCAGGCTGAAAGAGTTGGGGCTGCTCAGCCTGGAGGAGAGAAGGCTCCGGGAAGACCTGATAGCAGCCTTCTAGAACCTAAAGGGGGTTTATAAGAAAGATGGGGAGAAACTTTTTAGCAGCACCTATAGTGACAGGACAATGGGTAATGGTTTTAAACTAAAAGAAGGTAGATTTAGACTAGATAGAAGGAAAAGAATGTTTACAATGAGGGTGGTGGAACACTGGAACAGGTTGCCCAGAGAAGTGGTAGATGCCCCATCCCTGGAAACATTCAAGGCCAGGTTGGACGGGGCTCTGAGCAACCTGGTCTGGTTGGAGATGTCCCTGCTCCTTGCAGGGGGGTTGGACTAGATGACCTTTAAAGGTCCCTTCCAACACAAGCTATTCTGTGATTCTATCTATGATATTCCACAAATGTGTACATTTCTGATAAAGCTTTAAATTATGGCTTGTTGATGGCCATATAAAAGCACACAGATTGGATATTGATAGTCTGCCCAGTACTTCATCTCTACCCCAAGGAGATTAAGAAGTTGTTTATTGGAATATTTGCTTGGAGTGGAACTCTCACATCATCATTTGTGAGAGGATTTACTAGATAATCTAGCACACTCTCCAGCATCACACGTCATGAGAATCTGAAGTGAGACTCAAATTCATGCACTTTTGTCTCTTCAGCAGATGAGCATGACTGATCCAGCACTGAGCCACAAGTGATCTCAGCTGAGAACTAAGGGTCAGATTTTATCAATTAAATGACTGCTTTTATTTTCCCTTGGGCTCAAGATACAAATATTTCAGCAGAGCTAATGCCATGAGTGTGGTCAGCAGCAGTGTATTACTCAAGCTGAAAAGCAAGCAAAGCTGATTTGCATGAGTATTGCTAGCATGTTCAGAATGTTTTTGTCTGGTAGAGCACTGTATCTTCAACTCTGTGGATTAATTTAATCAACATTAAAATACCTGGAAAAGAAAACCTAAAGCTCATAGAATTTTAGTCGTCAGATTTTTACAGACTCTGCTAATAATTTAATAATAGATACTTAGTGCATGTCCAATAAATTAAAAAAAAATAAAAAACCTCATGGAATATAAAATATAGTCTCAGTTTTCTCTCTCTTGACAGATATTAACTGCTAAATTAGTAGATTTAAAATGTAACGTTTGGTTTGGAACACAAATTAACTGAAAGTGTTGGGCAGCAATTAACACGTATCTAATATAAAAAAAAATTCTAAGGAGTAAGCTAGTATACTGTAGCTTACTTTCAAAACTTAAATTTGTGTGCAATCCATTTTAACAGAAAAGTGTTGGGAAATATTTAGTTTAAAGGCTATTTCAATACATCTTTATTTTTCTCATTAAACTTAAAGGCTTAAAAATCTCTAAAAATCAGAAAAATGAAAGTGAAAAAATGGAAGTAAAAAAAGAAGCAATTCAAAATGCATTGTTATAGAGTCAGTGACGCATGCTAATTCCTAAAATAGACATTTCTCAAATTCAGAAACATGTCTAAAGAAATACAATGCAAATTATTTTTGTTCCTTCTGTGAAGAGAAGGAATGCAATCAGAAAATACCCTTTTTTAAAAAGAAAAATTGTAACCAAATGAAAAATGCTGGGGAGTGCGTACTGTCATGATCTGGGTTACAAACATGGACAGTTACTGCAATCCAGTATTTAACACACACTAGAAATATAACGACTAGATAAAGTAGCTATCAGGTAGTTTCACAGAGCTTTTTTTGTCTCCTCCTTTGAAAGGACAAAACTGTCATTCTGAAAATTTGTTCCATATATTAGGGATATTAGGGAGAAGTGAAAGAATTGGAAAAGGAAGATGACCATAAAAACAGATGAGTAGGAAAGTGGGGTTACAGCCGCTTTCTGATTTTTCAAGATTCAGATATTATTTCAGATATAGAGCATGGAAGGTTAATAATCCACATTTTATGGATTGTTTATATCCAGTGTTTTATCAATTCTATTCCAGAGACAGGAGCTACCTAGTAAAATTTACATCTGCTTAGAGATGCTTCAGCAAGGTTACTTAGTAAGTTTAGTTTGGTCTGTTCCTACTTCAAATTCACCACTGTTCCAGGTCAGTTTCTTCACATCCCTCTGTGTTTCAGTCACAGAAATAATTTACATCCTGCCTTATTTCTATTTTCTTCACATACCCCTGCCTAATGCAGTTATGTGATCCCTAATGAGGTGGAAATGTTCATGCCAGCTGAAGGAGGAAACAAGACATTAGGCTATGTATGAATAATGTGTGAATAATCAGGTACAGAAAAATAATGATGCTGCAGCATAAAAGTAATGATGCATTCTCACATAGTTCTGGGCAATTAACAACAAAAACAGGTAGGCTCCAGGGAATCTTGATGGTCAGCATATTCAAAAGGACGTAAGTGACGTATGGGCTGCAATTCCATTCAGAAATGTGAGTTAGATATAAAAGGTACTTTGGTGTCCTTAGATGCAGAAGCTTAATTGCACCAACATATGCACCTGATTGGTTTCTATTAAGTTCGAGGACACAGACCTTAAATCTCTTTTGAAACATGACTTGGGCTCCTAAATGACTTTATTTCAACAGTGCCATGTTAAAACAACTACTGGTTTCAAGAGGGTTTTGTATTGTAAGATTTTGCATTCTAAGACCTGGGTTTTCAGCATGTTTCAGAAAAAGGAAATGGAATAAGGGATGCAAGGTAAAGTCATGACTTTTCAGGGATAAGGATGCTGAGAATTTTTAACTTACAGTGTCTTTGTATGCAGAAATGGATAGAAATGCAGCAAATGACAGACACAAAGTTTCACAACCTCCTCCAAAAGGCTCCATGCTCACTCATGGTACTGATTATTTAGAGTGGTAAGACAAGGTTTGCTCACGTACAGAGCAGTCAGTGAATCACCACAAAAGTGCAGAGTGGGCTATGGCTGGGACCGCAGAAGTCACTCTCTTGCTGTTGAGAAAACTGAAATGTAAAGAACTACAGACTTCCAGAGATGATGGAGATGACACATAAGAAATTAAAAACCCCAGTCCAACCCAGAGTGAAATGCTAGTTGTCTGGTTGCTGAGGTCTATTGCTCACAAAAATTCTTAGAAAAGTCTTAAATCAGGTAAAGTAATCTTTGGTTAGCATTAAAATTAATGACTGTCAATACCTTATTATAATGATTGGTCACAAAATTCCCTAAGAATCAATGAAAAAGCTATGTCATGGTGACAGTTATTAGCATCAAAAATGAGAAAGTCAATATGCCAACTGCAGATTGAAAGATAAGCTCCTGGGATGCTGCATTTTGTCCAGTTATATACAACACACTTCAGATAATGTAACAAAAAGCTCTCTTCTTACCCCAAGGATTGACTTTTTTTTTAAGTAGTTCTTTAGTGGCAACCAGCCCCTTGTCAGTAAATCAGTCTTTACTGTATTGAAGAGAAACACTGACTGTGTGAATAATTTAGTCAAAATCCATTACTTGTTATCACTCCACAGCTTTGCAAAAAAGCAAAGAAATCACATCAAGACTCATGATAATTTTTGTCCTTTTGACAAAAATCAGGACTCAGACTGTGAGTTTGTAAAAATCAATGTGCTCTTTTGCAAGTGAAATTAAAGAATTAATATGTAATCCCTGAAAAAATAGTTTCCGTAATACTAAAAATTTTAATTGGATAGTAATAGATGTACCTAAATAGTTAACAGGAAAGAGCTCTGGGTAATGCTGGTAACTACAAAAATCTTTTACCGTTTTCTGCTCTTGTCTGTCTACAGCAAATCTGTGAAACTTTTGGGTATTCTCTCTTTTTTTTTAAGTCATAATCAACAGGAACAACTATACCTTGAAGTTCTGAATTTTCAGATCATCTGCAAGTTCAATTAACTTGAACTGTATCTACCAGGTTTCTCTGGAGATATTCAATAGTTCTGAAAATCAGACCTAAGCACAGAGGCAAACACAAACAGCAGATGCTTTTAACATGCAACTTTTTCTTTCAGCTGTATCATCAAGGTGTCCCTACATTTTGAAAATATGGGAATAATTTATTTATTTCCAAGGAGGACAGATTCTTCTTAGGAATCTGCAGTTCTATGGCATATAGTATTCTTTTTTTTAATTTTTTTTTCTATTTTTTTAAATTAGATAAACCTATTTCATGGTACTTTTAATTTTCTTTTTTTTTGTTTTAAATGTACTTTCAATAATTCAACTAAACATTTGCTAGATGCTACCATGATTATTTTTTGCCCTAATCTAGAAATGTATAGGACTGCATCTTAGAACTGAATACTGATTAGAATAATCCAAGTATTTATGTGTGTATGGTTTTATGGTAGAGTTTATATAGAACCTGTTTCTGAGTTCTTCAAAAGGCTATTATCCCATAAAGATGTGGTGCACTTCTGTTTCAGAAATACCAAGAACTGGTTCATTCAAAGGCTGATTTTTTTTTTTCATCAATTTTTATTTTTCTTTCAGAAGCTGTAAGAAGATTAGATTTTTTTAAAGTTCTTGTTAATTTGATGATTTGCTACTTCTTAGTGCTTCAATTCCATTAGCTTTAAATTTGCTTTGCAATACCACTGCCATTAGGGTCTAAACCAGTTACTTGTCTGAATGGTTTCAGGTTTAGTTCTGAGAACCTGAAATAAAAAACCCTGGTTTATCTGGCTGTACTGGTTTTGGCTGGGATATTAGTTTGTATGGTGCTGTATTTTGGCTTTGTGACCAGACATGCTGACAACACATCCGTATTTTAACTATTGTTGCACGGGGCTTACCTAGAGTCAAGGCCTTTTCTCTTTCTCACATCACTCCACCAGTGAGCAGGCTGGGAGCGCACAAGATACTCTGTGCACTCCCTCTACTCTGCCCTGGTGAGACCCCACCTGGAGTATTGTGTCCAGTTCTGGAGCCCCCAACATAAGAAGGACATGGACCAGTTGGAGAAGGTCCAGAGAAGGGCCACGAAGATGATCAGAGGGCTGGAGCACCTTTCCTATAAGGACAGGCTGAGAGAGTTGGGGCTGTTCAGCCTGGAGAAGAGGAGGCTCTGGGGAGACCTGATAGCGGTCTTCCAGTACTTCAAGGGGGCCTACAAGAAAGATGGGGAGAGGCTGTTCAGTAGGGCCTGTTGTGATGGGACAAGAGGTAATGGTTTTAAAATAGAGGGAGGTAGATTTAGACTGGATATTAGGAAAAAATTTTTTACAATGCAAGTTGTAGAGTACTGGAACAGGTTGCCCAGAGAGGTGATGGATGCCCCATCCCTGGAAATGTTCAAGGCCAGGTTGGATGAGGCTCTGAGCAACCTGATCTAGTCGGGGATGTCCCTGCTTCTTGCAGGGGGTTTGGACTAGATGACCTTTGAAGGTCCCTTTCAACCCTAACCATTCTATGATTGTAAGATGGGAGAGAACACAGCTGGGACAGCTCATCCCAGCTCACCAAAGGGATGTTCCACACCATATCACCTTGTACACAGCCATAAAAACTGAGGTGAGGAGGAAGCAGCATTTTCCCAAGTAACCATTATGGCTGAATGAGCCTTGCTTTCCTGGAAGTGGTTAAACACCTGCCACTGATGGGAAGTAGGGAATTCATTCCTTATTTTGCTTTGCGTGTATGTGCAGCTTTTTTTTTCTAACTGCTAGACTGTCTTTATCTCAACTGATACATTTTCTCACTCTCAGCCTTCCAGTGGGTCTAAGCTGCTCACCGGGGTTAACCCACAACACTGGCTTAGCACTTCCTACTTCCCACAGAGTTGAAGCTGGATTAATATTTTTGCAAAGCCAGATGTGCTGCAGAGGCCTCCCCTTATGTCTGGTTAAACAAAATGCACTGACTGAGCTTCCTGTATGGTGCTGTCCAGCACAGCACAACAGATTTGTTCAGAATTCTGTGCAATTGTGGCTAGCTTTTGTTTGGGGTTTGGGGATTTTAGGTTGTGGTCATCCGTTTCAGACCTCTGATTTTGACTGCAGAAGCAACTTATGATCAAGAGTTCAACTGACTCATAATAATAATAGCCCTGATCTTTTTTAATGTATAATCCACCTCTTGCTCCCATTTACCTTTCATGGTTCTAGAAAGTGGCACCACCATGGCCAACTGTATTTCCAAGCAACATTGACAGTGCTGTAATTCACATGTCAATGGAAAAAAAATAAACTTCAAACTAGCGTAGCCAAAGCACTAGAAGTCATCCACAGGGTTTTTCCTCTCCCTTCCTTCTTAGCTTAAGTTAAGATACACATAGATGGGTAGGTCTCCTGCTTCCTGTCTGGTGTAGCACCATCTTCCTCCATTTGCAAATCTCCTTTGTCCCCAAAACAACAAAATTGTGTACTTAAGTAGCAGAGCAGCTTCCTCAACAACAGAGTTATGCATTGCTAGTTAAAAACAGTTCATTTAATGAGAGCAGAACTAATGAAGCCTTGCTTCCTAATAGTTTTTGAATCATAACTCACATCTCTGTGATCCCAGTGGTGCCAGTGCTCTGTCCGTACATTCTATGCTCTCCTGTTATCTTTTGTTCCCCATGGAGGTCTCAAAACCAGCCCATATTCTCAGTACCCTGAGATCACAGAAGTTCTGCCCCTGCTTTCTGACATTACCTGGATGTGGGCATGGCATCCCACTCTTTCCTCTTTTTAGAGCTGTCCTTTGCAGGATGACTTCAGACTCTAGCTTCTTGCTTCTTGTCATTTGGCATGTCTTGAAGAAAGTGGGAGAACAAAGTAAGACAGTTCAAGCCACAACACCATCATTTCACTGATTACTTAGCTGGTGGTTTAGGAGCAGCTTGCCAATTTTGGGCATGGGTAAAAGATGTACTGCAGTCACAAAGCAGGGAAAAAACACACCTTTTTTTTTTTTTTCTCATTTTGCATCAGTGGAGTTTAATGTAAAATCTGCAAAAGAGTTTGTAATTGAAGAGAGGATTAATACGAAAACAGGTAAACAAACAAACACTATAGAAAAAAGGGAGAGAGAGAGAGAAATGAAACTATGTCTTCTCACGCTGAGGAAACTCGTCCAGCCAGAGTACTCACTCTAGAGACATCATATGTCTGCCTAAACGTTAAATGACCAAATATCCTTACATGTTCCACTATGGACAGCATGTGCTCTCATGTTATTAGGTCAGTCTATTCAACTTGGAAATACTAAGGTTTATGCTGGAGATAAGTAGATATGGATTTAGATATAGATGTGTATAGTGGATTGCGTGTACAGAGAAGCACTGTTCTTAATCTCCGAGCAGTGTGATGGGTGAGCACCTGGAAACCATACAGGCCAGCTACAGCACCATACCCTCCATGGGCTAACAAATGCTGCCAGCAGTCAGACATAGCTTAAGACTATTTGGTGATATAGACAGAGCACTGAAATAAAGCCTACAGACAACTCTGGCACAATTGTTTCTTATTGCTGTAAGATCACAGGCCAGGTGGCAACTGATCACAGTTTTGATTTTCAAGCCGAATAACTCCTATAGAAATGAGGGGTTTTTTGTTGAAAAAAACTCTAGCAGAATAAAACTCCATTAAATTGGCATCCTTAACTACTAGTATCAAACTACTAAATGGTATTTTTGTTCTTTCTGTACTCTCATTCCAGAAACCTGGCCTTAAACTCTCTGCCGTGAAAAGGAAAGGCGATACTGCATAGCTGTATTTCCATGGTAACCACCATCAGCCAGGCAGCAGGATGGGGTTTGTATTTGGAAGCAAATGCATAGGCCTTGACTTGGTCTGCCATCAGTGAAGTTTCACAGACTAGATAAAGTGATTGATTACACAAGCTGCTTAGGCAAAAAAAAAAAAAAAAAAAAAATTATTTTTCTAGTGTTAAATATTTGGGAGAAAGACACAGATTTTATGGCAGCTTGGAAACAGGGACAACATGCTTTTTGAATCCTTATGAGAAGCAGCCTCAGTCCTGGTGGCTTTCAAGGGAAGGATTAAAAATCATTCTTTAGGCAATAGATTATGATAATACTTCTCTTTCATCTTCTCTCTCTGTATCATTCACTTATTGCTGCATGTTACAATGACATTTTGGCAGACAAGTTCACATACCTTTATGAAATCCGGTATTTCTTTACTTTATTAAAAATGATTTGCAATGTAAAGTAGAAATTTGTTCATCTGCCTTCTCAAATAGAGTCCATGCGCAAATTTCCTATTCATCTCTTCTTTATTCAATATAGAATCAGCAGTGTTTTTCAGCATTAGAGGATTTTCTTTCCTTCTGTGCTTATTAAGGCAACTGGCTGTACTCCATACTGCCTTTGGAATGTATATTATTTTTATAAGTCATTTTTTCCTGTTACAGGAACTGTGTAGCACTTTATAGACAAAAGACAAATGGCTAAGTTCATCCACAGAAAAAAACAGGAAGTGCAAACCATTCTGTCCTATGTTGCTAAAGTCTTATATCCAGAGAAGACAGGAAAAGGGGAAGTTGCTTTATCTCTATTTGCTCTCAAAAATTCAATCAGAAGAATTTCCATTTTCCCAGAGGTTTATAGGAATGTATTTAGTTGTAACTAGAAATGTACAGAGACAAATGTGTCACTATATATCCAGGGCTCTTGGAAAGTTCTTACAAAGTTTTTCTTAAGCTCTGTTAATGTTCACTACTTTAAGCACAGGAAAGTAACTTAAATGCCGTAAAATCTATGTTAAGTGTTAGAGACATTTTAAGTGACTACAATCTGTCTGGACTTAGAGCTGTTTGGTAGACATGATCAAAAATACCGGGGATACAAGATGAAAGGAAAATACATCAAAGACTTCTTGGCTGATTGGGAGGGTGGTATTGGAAGGGGATCCATGACATAGTCAGAAATATCTGCAGTGCTTAGTGATATATCATCTTAGTGGTTAAATTGAGAGTTTGGCTTATCTCTCATTTTGGTTCCTCCGAATACCTCCACCTGCTCTGTGCCATACAAAGCTTGATGACAGAGGTTACTGCAGAAGGCAGAATCCATTACATTTTTCTGGTTTATACTGGAGCAAGTCCAGGCGTAAGAGCCTTCCTAGCAAAAAGTCTGTGGGAAAGGAGGACAGTACAAGGTCACACAGCAACACCTCATTCCTACACAGGTTCTGAATGCATTTGCCTTAGTCTTAAATGTATGAAGTGGCTTACACTTACCATTCTGCCCAGAATTCTCGATGAAAGAATCAAGGTTTCTTGATGAATCACTGGAAACTTGGCAGTTCTATCCCTTCTTTATACGTTTTTGAACCAGCAATGAATGGCTTACGGGTAACCGATAATCTATCTTTTATTTCTCTACCAAAACCATGCAGTGACTGGCTTCAAGAACCTAGCCACCTTAATAAAAGACTGCCATATTTACCATCTATGGTTTCTTTATTTGTTTGGTTTTTTTTCTCTTTGAAGTTGCTGTCATTAGTAACTAAGCACGCAGCCTGTACAGAGGCAGTTTTATAATCAAAAGATCAGGGATTTCAGAAGAACTTCCAGCTCTTTCTGGGGGTTACACAAAGCTACTGTCCAAACAAATTAAGTCCTTTGGGGTTGGCGCTGTCAGGAGTTATCCACACAGCATGGGGCTGAAATGCTGAACGCTGTTATAAATCTTCTTCCTATTTTAAAACTATTGGTGGGAGCTACTGAACAAGGACTCCCACTTGTTTCAAAGAAGACATTTCTTATGGAAGAAACTGCAGCCAAACAGGAGAGACAGAGACTGAGCAGTGCTCAGTATTTAGAGCAGTGGCTCCCACAAACTCTTTTCTTTCTTGATCATTCTCAAGACAGGTAAGATTTTCTCACTAAAAAATTTCTTTTGGATTTTGATACCTGTTACAGAGGGCTGAAATTTTCAAACAGACTCTTAAACTGCCAATTCCTCTTTAATTTCAGTAGAATTTGGGTATTTAAATCATCCAACGTTCTTTAAAAAGACTACCATGGATGTGAGAGTAATAGAAGTGCTGCAAAAATATTCCTTTTATGTTTTTTTCTGCTACAGAAATTACTTTAAACAAAGTGGCTTTAAATAAATTACCACCCACATACTTTTAATTGTTTTATTGTTTTTGTTTCTGTAATTCAATGTTGTTCAAAAATATCTGCCTACCACAGCCCTGCTTATCCAGACCCAGGCTGGTGATTTCAGGCTCCAAGCACATCATTTGCATCACTTGTTAAACTCCTGCCTGCACCTTTTACAAGGTAGGAGATCAGTTTCCTCTCCATAATGAGAACAAATGGCTAACTCAGGGTCAGAATTGCTTTGTTCTCTCTTCCTTTTTTTTTTGATAGCCTTCAAATGTGGGGGGAAAAAAAGTCTTTCTTTTAAAAAAATAAATTGGAGTCTTTCATTTAAAACAATAAATGGAAGCAAGAAAAGAGCTCCAGATCCCTGGTGACATGAAATAATTTGCAATTTGGATGCAAGGATTACTTATTTTACTGTAACAGATCACACACCTGTTTTAAGCTCTGGGCCATTTACATTTGATTAAAAATACAGTGCTCATCTGTAAAATAAAATGCAACCCAACTTATGCCTAGTTCAAACACACATTATGAGAATTTTTCTCTTTCCCTTATCTTTGGCAGCTTCTCCAATTCCTCTTTGTACTTGTAGCATTTCAGTGTGCCCTGAGGATCAAAAACAAACCTGGGAGGAGGATAGACCAAAGCAAGGGCTGGAGTACCTCCCAAAGGCAGAGCTCCAGCTTCCAACCAAGTGACTCCCAACTTCCAACTATCCCCACCTTGCACAGGAGGAGAAGGTCTCTGAAACAAGTCCCAAGGGTTTATAGGAAGTTCCTGTTTTAAACAGCTCTGATACTTCCTGTCAAAACATACAGAAACAGAGACTACTACATAGAGCACTTAGAATAGGAAGAAAAATAAATCAGTGCAATTATAACACTAAGCAATGACGTGGGACTACAAAGTGAAGATCCAATTTCTAACATAGCCTAGATAAATCAATCTTGGTCTTGGTCTTTACTCCCTCTTCCTGTTACCTTTTTTTTTCAGAAAAGATGCAGGTAATTATGGCTGTCCATCCCTCAATTGGAGCAGTCCACATCACTACTATATTATCAAAGGTGTTTTCTAATTCATAGTACTAAGACAAAAGAAGCCATTATTCACTGCTACTTTTGACAGAAATAATAGCTAAACCCCCTGGCAGCTGAATTTCTGACTCTTTCTCCAGTGTTTCTCTAAATAGTTACAGCAGCCGAAACACACTAGATCACTCTGGAGTTCTGTATTTGGGGGATTGCCCAAACACATTTTCTCTTCCATAAATAACTTATTAACTGAAAACTAGACCCTTGAAAACTAAAAACATTTGAAATATCTTGAACAGTTGAGACCTTTTTTTATCAAACACTTTTTCCTTATAAAATGTTATTTGTTTAGAAAATTGCCAACACTTAATTTTAATGATATTTAAATGTTATTATTATATTTATTACCCCAGAATCATTGAGGTTGGATGGGAGCCCAGAATCCTATCACCTCACTGCCAAAAATGGGAAATCCTATTGCAGCCATTTGGGCAGTTTTCAGTGCAGTGCTCATTGCTGTTATCCCATAAAATAAGTTATCCAGTGCAGTACTCTGAACCTAAAAACTGTACCCTAGAGTTACTGAGCAAAGTCTGCAAGACAGGGCAGCTGTTTCATTGAGACAGAGCAATGGAGACATCCAATGGACCCTCATGTTTATTACAGCTGATTATTTCTTCTTATCATTGTTCACACCCATTCCATATCATATTTAACTGCACCTACTGATCCACCCACGTGCTACTTCTTCAGTCACCACGCATCCTACCTGTAGGCTCTGTTCTCCTCATCAGAAAGCATTGGGATCCCTGACACACTGTCATCAGGTTTTCTCTATCTCATTGCATCTTGGAGTTTTCATGCTTCATTGCATACTATAAGGTCCACCTATATTAGAAAAAAAAGATCTTTCTGTCCAGTTTGCTACGTGGTGCTCCTTTCAGTGTGACTGGATTTTAGGATTCAGTTACACCACGGCCTATTATTTCCTCTTCTAAATGCCATCTGCTGGAGTCTCTTTCCAAACTGTTACAATTTTTTTCTAGAACTTTTTTCTTCTACTAATTTGCTTTCTGCAGAAATACTCACACAGTTCAAACATTTGTTTTCTATATGAAAACATAGTACATTTACTTTGTATATCTGAATCCTTAATTGCAATCAAAACTTAAGACAAAAGCACAGGGTCTAGGGTGGCTGCTACAGTGAACTTCATCCTGCATGTCATTTCTCCATGTCATTTCCTACACCTAACTCCCGTTAGCCTCCATGCCGATTCTGTACAAGGATTATGGACATGATGGAGCCACAAGATCAGCAATCTGATTGCATCAATATTTTCCTTTCTATCTGGTAATTAGAGTTGCTTCTTTAAATATTTTCCAGGCAATTAACAGTGTTCTGAATGTAAGTATTGGATAAACACAGGCACATGGAGCTAAATAATACTGCTTTTTTTTTTTTTAATTTATAAATTCCTCAGGAGAAGCACAAAAGAAGAGCAAAATAAATATCTTTACATCCTTGCTCAGGTAACACACTCAATCATTTAATTAAATCTGAAACCAGATTAAAGTCTGGACGTGGGATTGTTGCTGTATACAGGCACGAACTCTTACCAGATAATTTACTCAGAATGGGTTCTCTAGCTGATGTGGGAACCTCCCTGCTTGAAGCACAGATAAAGACTGCAGAGTTTGACCTCTTGTAACATCTTTGCTTTGTATTGGTTTCTTTGTGTATTTTATTGTGGATGAATGTACTAATGACTGAAAATTAGTCACTTTAGGATTGCTGATGCACTCAAAGGAGACTCAAATACAGTAGAAGGTAACAGGTGGTGTTCACAGCACAGGAAGGGCTCCACTTATGTCTAATGCTCAAGATACTGGGACATTTCAACACAGAGGTGATCTGTTTTCTTATGATGCCATGATTTTACTTGTTAGACTGCACTGATGTCAACCTCAGAGAATATAAACCTTGACCAAAAAAAAAAAAAAAAAATTGTTCAGGACGACCCGGCGACCCGGAAGAATTATTCTGTTACTCCATGATTGCACTATAATAAGGCTTTCACTCACTTTCTGCTCACTCTCAGCTTGGGCAAAAATTCAGAGCAACTCAAGGAGAAACATTCACCTTTGTGGAGCTGGGTGGATATGGCTTTTAATGCTTGTTTCTCCATTACTCTTCTACTCTAGGTAAGTCCCAGCAGGCAAATTATTTTCATAACTTTTCTGAAAAGCTAACCAGGGATTCAAAGAACTTCTAAAAACAAACAAGCAGAGCATGCAAAAACCCAAAGGGCACAAATATATCAAAAAGACAGAAATCCAGAAGAGGAAAAGTATTTCCAGTAGGTTGTCTCTCCGAGTGAACTATCATGCCTTCCTACTCCTGATCGATGTGTCTGTCACAGATCACACAGGCTGCTGGACACAGACTCAAAAAGAAAAAGTTACATCTAGTATTTTTCTGCAAATGGAACAATGTGTTTGTTAAGTATTATGTGGTCTTTGTTACATTATTGACATGACGAGTGGAAAAAGGGGGATCAATATTGCCATGTAAAATTCACTGTTAGTAGAACTGGGGAGGCCCTGTGGCTAAACTGGAGCGTGTTGCAAGGACTTCCCACTGTGACAGAGAGGCAATGTCAGAAGTTTTGGAAGGCAGTGGTCTACTCGACTTGGAGTAAGAAGCTAGCTAGTTTCGGGACACATTTCCATGCTAGATGGAGAAGATCATTCACTTGCCCCACACTTTGCGCAACCAACAGCTTTCCAGTTTAGCAATTCTGCTTGGTGCACAAGAAACTTCCTGCATGTTTCTCCCCTTCTGCTGTAAGGCATGAAGTTTAGAAGATACTGATTTGTAGTAACTATTTGTATCACATGCTAAGTTGAACACACTCAGTAAATTAATAGGCACTAATAGATATTTGGAGTTTCTCCTACAATTCTGTAAGTATTTTAATGATAAATGCAGTTTGATAGAGGAGCACCGTTTTAATCTTACAGACACTGTAAGGCAGTACAGGCTTCTAATGCAAAGACCATATAAATCCTAAACAAGTGGAGGAGGAAAAGACTCCCAGGAAGACTGCCTTGCTGTTCACAGCACCCATACAGAGTCAAGGATGACCAGTAAAGTCAGCAAATCCCAAGACCATTATGCCTCGTTCTGGCAGTGAGAGAACAGCAGTATCTTAGATAAGTAACAGTGAGCTATTTTTTATTTTTCTTTCATGGTAAGGAGCGTGACTCGCACCACTTCCCAAGTACAAGTTCTCCTGCCTCAAATATCACCACACTATGATCTTCCTAAATGACAAAGGACTTCAGCAAGCCAGCACATCTCTGCTGAACACCACAGGTTGCCGCAAGTCTTGGCTCTTTTTATGGCACTAAAGAGCACAAACAATGACAAGGGAAGGTTCTTGGGCACCCAATTAATTTTGTGGCAATGTGACTTCATTTGTTCACAGCAGAACCTTTTTTTTTTTAAAAAAAAAGGTTACACAACAAGAGACACTCTATACATTAGTATAAAGTGCAATAAAAGTAACTTGTATTTTTTTTGTGTATAACAATATATGTAATGAGAAAGCCTCATTATTCTGGAAGTTCTTCTCCCACAACACAAGGTGGTATTACTTTAACCATAGTAAAATCATGTAATGGCACATAATTACAGTAAATATGGCTTCATCCACCTTTTACTAAAAAAAGAAAGAGCTCATAAATCATGCAGATTTAACCAAACATCCCCACTTCTCTGCCATAAATACAGGAATGAAAAGCAAGAACCATGTATGGAGTATGTGCCGCTAACTTTCCGTCAGTGTGCAAATACCCTACTCCCAAGAGCATTATTTTATTTCTCCCTCCTTTCTGCTTCCATTATCTTCTCTTCTTCCTCAGTCCTTTTAAATTTTGTTATGGCATCGTTTTTATAGTCACAAGAAATGTGTCATTTTCATGACTGATGTTCTCATTTGCATCTTGAGTTTATTTGTCGTATAAGAAGAGCAACAGAGAAACAGCATCTAAATGGGCAGTTGATTTCTGTTATTTTTCCAAGCGGATACAATTGAAAAGGACAGGATTTCCTCCCAGGACCCATCCCTTCTCAAGGGAGCAGTCATTTGTGTAATATCTCTAGGATTAACATGCAGATCAGTGATCCCTTCCCCCCAGTATGGTGAGACGAAAGCACTCCAAAAATCTGCCTCGTGGTCACACCCTGCTTGCTGCCTTCCTGCAGCTCTTTCCTGTGTACTCTCTGCCTCGCTCTTCTACAGATATTTCACCTTTTTATCTCCCCTCACTTATTCTAGCTTGAAATTCTCCCTTTCTCTTTAAGCCACAACTGATTTTTCAGCTTGCTTTATTCTTGTGCTTACCTTCTAGCCTCTGGAAACTACAGGAAAAAAAAAAAAAAAAGAAAGAAACACAAGAGCCCGTTTACCCAGAAGAAATTAAGACAGCTACCTCTAGGAGCCATAGGCATGAACAGAGGGAGAAACTGAAGTGCAAGAAAAAAAAAGAGGAGAGGAATTTGGCTACAGTACAAAATCTTCCCCAAAAGGTGGGGTTTTT
Organism: Chlamydotis macqueenii; assembly: GCF_036417535.1. Classification (NCBI taxonomy): domain Eukaryota; kingdom Metazoa; phylum Chordata; class Aves; order Otidiformes; family Otididae; genus Chlamydotis; species Chlamydotis macqueenii. The sequence continues at coordinate 20,937,705 of NC_141593.1, read as the reverse complement.
TTTGGCAAACAGACTTAATTTTGTCTACTGTTGGCTTAGTAGCAGTCTTCAGGTTTAACATAGTCATCATTTGCCAATCCTAGAAGAAAGATAGAAAATTGTGAAAAGCTTTTTCTTTGCCTTAGAGTGACTACAAAACAAAAAACTTTTTTGTATTAAAGATATTTATCACAAATCACCAGCAGCACTTGAAGTATATTTGCATAAATATTAAATCTATTTATCTTAAATGATCCTCCATGTATGCAAATATTTTTAATTTTTAATACAAATGGATTTTTTTTCTGTGACATAAACATATTGAGTATGTGACTTTTGCATTTATTCAAGTTTAATAATAGGTAGCCTTTAGCACACTCATCCCTGAAGCATGAATACTGATATAAAAAAAAAGTTACACTGCTTATGCTTCATGCTTCATTCTCAGCATATCAGCCTGGCCTTTCTGACTTCTCTTACCTTTCTATTGTGGGTTCTTTTAAACAAGAGTGAATGAGGTACATGGCAGATAGAGACAACAGTTCCAAGAGTTGTGTACAAATAGGTACTAGTAAATGCCTTTTGTCCTGTTGAAATAATAAAAAAAAAAAGGTAGAAAAGGAACCAGATTTGTAAAGGTTATTTGTTTTTCTTACCTTATTTTTTTTTTCTTTTTACATAATAGGACATCAAGAGAAAGAGTTATTTTTCCCCACTAAAAGCTCACAATTGTGCAACAGTGTCACAAAACATACCAATCTGAAAAGCTGGAAGAAAGATAGGCAGCGTGGGCTTTTGGTTACTTAACTTACTCTAACTCCACTGGATTCAAATAGATCTGCCTATCTAGCTGCCAGTATTAAACATCCAAAACCCTCCACAATGACCCCTAGCAATTGGATAAACAGAGATTGGCATTCACAAAGTATGACATAATTAGTTGATTTAAGCCGAGGGGTAACCAAGTTCGTAAACAATAGCATCCATCCATTTACATCAGCAAGGAAGGGGATAAGGGGATTTAGAAAAAGTGGAATGATTTTTAAAGACTATTCCTATCCAGGGACATGTCTTGCTGTGTAACCATACCATCAGAAAAATCCTTTCAGGTTCTGAATTTGCAAACAGATTTACAGGGATGATCTTTCACAGGGGAATATCACAAACCTAGAATTCCTCACCTGCAATACACTTAGAATCGGGAACTTTTGTGGTTTTTTGCTCTTTTTATTGAAGAATTGATGTTAGAAAGAAATCTTCCAGTTGAAAGCCGCAACTGAGAAATAAATGGGGAACAAGAAAGAAAAAACAAGTCTACTGAGCCATTTGCATCAAAAGGGAAAACTAACACACTTTCAAAATGGTCAGACTACTTTCCTGTCTAATTCATCATAATGAGAATGGTTTTATAAATTTGAGTAGGACTTGAGCACCCCATGGGCTAGTTTATTTGTACAGTGCTCCAGAAAATGTTTAGGCAACAGATATAAAATAAAATAAATATCATTATGAATCTTGATTAATCTGGAATAATTTACAGTAGATTCAATAATTATAATTCTTCACTAGTTCAGAGAGTTATTGTTGCTAGCAGAACAAAGCTGAGGGGAAAAACTCTGTAACAAAGCAAATTTGCTACAAAATCTATAGTCCCACAAATACTGACACTTCAACATCTTTTATATAAACGGAAATACCTGTATATTATGAATTAAATTATTTAATTGGAAATTACTTGATATGCAAGAGAAAAGTATTAGTCTACAATTTTGGAAAAGTTGCACTCTCGTCCCGCTCCTGTTGAAGAAAAGTTTGGGTTTTGAACATAAGATTTATACAAGCCAATATAATCTCTTAACTGGGGGTCCCTTTATCGCTACCTGAAATAACATCTGTTGTTTATTGGATCACATACCTAGACATGAAAATTTCAGATATGCTTTAAAAGAAACAATGTCTTTACAACTTCACTCCAGTACAAGAAACTAGAATTGAACATCAACCTGAGCCAGTGGCAAGCTTTGCGACGTTATTCAGAATCTGGACAGATACTGACAAATAAACTGTTCCCTAAACTGTCTGGATAGTTTCAGTTCCAACCATTTAGAGCTCCCACAGCCCAGGAGCAGGAGAGGAACAATTTCTTAAAAACTCACAGTCACAGACTGCTGCATCTCACTACTGAGATCAAACCCTATGAACATTTTCATGTGATAACAGCAGAATTTGGATTTGCTGTCAAATGCATCATTGCAGTGATCATCAAGTGCTTATAAAACTTTCTCTGTAATCAAATTACACACTACTTTTGTTCAAGAAACTAAGCATATCATGCAGAACTAACTTTAAGTATCATTATACTGTGTGAATGATACTTTAAGTATCATGATGTGGTGTGAATTAGAAATGTGTTTTGTTTGAACTTTATAGTATCCCGCTTTCACTGAAAAGAAGATTGCTCTCTGGTAAAGGAGTCTTGGAGTCCCTTATAGATAATTCCTTTTACAATACAAATAAATGACAGATTCACTAAGTGGAAGATTAAAGCTGTTTGACTAAATTACTTACTTGCATAAAAAATTAATGTCCTACTTTTAAATTATAATTAATTCCGCTTTTTATCATTTGACTGAGAAGGATATGTTTTGGTATTAAAAAAAAATTGCAAAATACGTTATTCACCAGTTGTTTTGCACAGCAAAATAAGAATTCAGAGTGAGAGTGTGATAACTACGTGTAATGTCTGTGTGTGATTCACTAAGGTATTTTTCTCAATTCTATTTAAGTTAACCATTTTGGAAACCTACAATTTTCTATTTATGTATCCAAGGATTTAACTATGGCATTTTGTACAATGCAATAAAGGGAAACTGTTCAACTGAAGGAGATTGGAAAAATAAAAAACTACAATGTGAGAACTGCCTAAATGTTAGTGAATCTTACAAAAAAGGGAGCCATGGCCTTGACATGTACCCTCTGGATTTCTTCAAAGATCAGCCCTGGGAGGGATTCCTGCTGGTGAGCTGTTTCACAGAGAGGTGGAAATGGCATTCACTGAAGATGCACAACTGGAACTAGTTGAACTTGGTATACAATGAAATTTCATGGTATAAACTGCAAATTCAAGCCTCTTTGGCAGGATTCAGAGCAGTTATGTTAGTGGCTTAATAGGAGTTTAACATTCAATGTACTTTTCAGACCCTCACATAGACGTATGCAGAATTTGCTTTAACAGTAGGTAGATACTCTCCTGAACACAAGAGGCTATAAAGTGACATTTTGGATGCTGTATAGAGGAATGTACACTTTCCAAAATCAAAAGAAGGATGGCAACCTATCCTACATACAAGGAAACTGAAAGTCTTTCTTTTAAAAATTTAAAGGTTTGATAGTAACTCTGCCCATTTTTCCTCAGCCATTTTTACTGCTGCTCTCTTTATTTCTATATTTGTGTCCTAGAAATAGACAAAAAAAATCCACACGGGAGCCAATCTATACATAGCCTTGCTTTTCAGGCTGTTGAAGGATAGAGGGGGTCGCAATGATGTGAGGTTATAATGGACGTCTCACATGAAAAGAACATCCAAGTGACTGGCTGAAAAAGAGCCAACAGAGAATAAACTCAGCAGTGCCCTTAGATCATTTGGTTTCTTCTGTGGTCTAAATCTTGTGATGCCTTGTGAGAGATGACACTTTCAGACTTACAGACTTGGCTTCACAGAGTGGCTACTGCAGTGCCTTTGCCTGGAGACGTCCCTCCCTCTGAGGGTGGATTGTCCTCTGCCTGCACAGGGATGCACCTCGAGATCCAGTCCTCAGCCTGACTTTATTAGGTTGCTTCAGTAGAGAGATGGAGGCCTGTTTGCAGGGCCTGGCCACTCACTAGCATTGCATGCCAGAGGAACACAACTGTCATGTCAAGAAAAATTAAGAGCAGCTCCTACACAATGTTTTTAATTTGCATTTATATTTGATGACAGACCATCATCACCACATATTTTGCACCTCCTTATTTATGAGAAATCATTGTCTCTTTTTAGGAATCTTTAGTATGACTTCATCAAGCACCAGAAACAACAGCTTCAGATATACTTGCCTGGAAAAACAGAACAAAGAGACCTTTAGAAGAGAATACTCAGTACCATTTATCTAGACCTGTCTGCTGGATCTGAAGAAGCCTAATATGCCCTTCAGATTTATCAAACTAGCAGTCATTTCTGCTCACCACATTTCAAAGCTTTCCAATGATACAATGCTAAAATACCTTACAAAGGGATGTTTAAGTTGCTATCACCTTTGGAAAATCCAGTCCACAGCTGATTCTGCATCTGACTCCCAAGATCCTCCCAGAACCAGCTTCTGAGCCTACAGACACCTACACACACATCATCACACTGCTTTGTGGGTGCACTGCTCTTAGTGATGATGGTTTCTGTGGTGTGGACAGGAGCATTTCATCAGCCAAGAGTGATCAAAAGCATTTATCCTTTCACAATGACAGATTTCTGCATGATAGTCTAACTTCTCCCCAGTTGTAATATGAATTGCATCTTAATCAAGTAAAAAAAAGTGGATGAGTATCCCTCCCTCGCTCCAAGTCTTTCATAGCAGCTCTACTATACTTCATCTCTTGACATATATATATATATATATATTTAGTTTTTATTTAATGAAAAGGACCATATCCTGCAGCTCATTCCTGACACCACGTGTGCTGACAGATCCGGTGGAGTAATGACCTCCCGCCAGCGGGTGTCAAAAGGCAGACAAGGTACTACCAAATTCTGTTCCAAGCTGCCATCGTGGAGCCTCCACACCATGGTCAGGGCACACTCCACAGGATATTAGTGACACCTCTGAGAAACTTCTCTGTTTCTGACAGCTGCTGAGTGGTCACCTGCAGCCCCAGTTACACCATAGCTGTAGCGAAGCCGTGTACCACAGCAGCAGCTCGTGGAGCTGACGCAGCGTGTGGTGCTTGGGCTTGCAGCCCTCATTTGTGTGAAGAACTGACACACAGCTAAATACGGCTGTGTGAGCACTGTTTAAAGCATGCACTGTGTGAATATTTATGCTGACTAGTCTCTCAAATATGAGAAAGGCAGTAAGCGTACTTGCCTGAGTAGTCCTCATACATTCCCATCTTCCTCAGAGTTTTCCACCTTATGACTATGTCAGGCTTCTTTGGCTGAGGTGATGACAGGCATCCTTTCCTCTTCTGATTGAAACCTGAGAGATAAAGAGAGCTTTTGTTGGGTCCTGCAGAATAAAACAAAATCAATCCAAATTAAGTGACAGAGGCAGAGTGAATTCACAGCACAAAAGGACATGTGGAAAACACATCCTGTTTCAAGGCAGAGAGTAAGTAGTTTGTGGAATGGATTACGTGCTACTGCACACAGACTGTAACAGCAAAGGTCCAACACACTTCGATGACTGGCACTTCTTGCCTTACTGGTATATTTTATCCTAAGGCTGAACATCCCCACACTTTCCACCTGAAGAGAGGATGAGAGCAAGCGTGAGCAAATCCCATCATTTCTGAACATTTTAACTGCATCCACAGGGGTAGGCTTCACCATAAGGATGGAGACAAAAGGATGACGTTTTAAAAACAAGCTATTCTTATTTTAAAAGGGAGTGGGTTTTTAAATAGTTGATTCAAACAATTAACAAAAATTAGGACAGGTTCCTTCTGGAGAGAAAGTTTTGTGATCACTGGAGAGTAACAAAAAAGAAGGCGGCATCAAATGGCATTAAAAAAATGGAAAGACCATCCTCTTTCACAGAGTGCAGCAGAGGGAGGTCTATCTTTTAAAAAACATGCTAAAAATAAGCAGTAGATATTAGACCTTCCATGTCCTTGTCACACTAGAGATTTAGATGTCGTGGCAAAAACAACTACTGATGAATATTTAATATTACATCATCAATGAGATCAAAGGCAGTGTTGCAATCATTTCACAATCAGATGACTTGACTGAGCAAGGAAAAAACTATCCACAGAACACATACTAGCACGTAACAGCTGAGGGCTGATTCGCAAATAAAATTTGTTCATTGAAAACCAATTATTTTCATTGTTTGCTTCATCCTGAAGCAAAGAAAGCCCAAGACTGGACAAGTGTACAACAATCCAGAGAATAACATCACAGTATGAGATAGTAATAAAGCAGCATCACTTTGCTTGAGTGGATAAAAGCTATAAATTATGTGAGCACATACAGTAATTTGTTATATGGCTGAATCCTGAATGTAGGTGAACAAAACACTGCATGAGACTTTACTCAGGGGCAATTATGGTTCTTCAGAAGCAATGAGGCACAAGTGGATATACAATAGATACACAATGTATTTTTATTATTTATAATACTAGTAATTGTTACACTAACTTTTTCTCTCTATCAACCAGAAACCAGGTCAGAAATATAATGCAGTTCAGGACACAAGACTGGGAAAGGTATGCAGACTACTGCGGCAGCATTACAAAGACCCCTACAATCGGTCACGTGATCAGTTATGTCATTCTCCTGGAGACTCTCTTGAAGGCTTTAGCAAAACTATTCCTGTTGTCCATCATCTTCTCTAAAGGATGAGTGTCACACTCTGGCGGTATTCGTGCCAAGTTGCTTCAATCTGGTGCTATTGCAACACACAGAGCAGGGCATACAGACTACAAGGTCAGCCTTGTGTCACACATTCTGCATTCAGCAAAACCAGTTGCAGCTAAGAGAACAGCTGGGACCAAATCCGTTTGGCCGTACCTTTGTGTTAGAGCCTAAAACTCTTTCCTCATGGATGATCTTGGGATCGCAACTGCTGTGAAAGATGGTCAGAGCTGGAGCAGGATTTAATAGGATTCTGTTTCTTGTTCATTGCATTTCTTAATCTTCAGATACATGCATGCTCTCGGCTGTAAATCTAAAGCAATAATGAAGACCATGAACTGAAATGAGAATGAAAAACAGATTATTAATGTTAGGGAGAGAATGGGAAGCAGTAATGCATGGCCATCTAGAGTCTTTCAAAATAAAGAGGTTTAATTAGACATAAAAGCCAGGGACTACAGCCTGCCTGATTAGCTAAAATCTTAGCAAGAAAAAAAAAAAAAAGTACTAATCTAAAATCTAATAAAAGGAATAATAATTAAAAAAAAATAATCATGAATTGGGAAACAAGCAGGTCACACTGCCAAGACTGACAGTAGGACAGGAAAAGGCTTAGGAAATTTTAAACAAGCGATAAAGTTAGATGCTGCTTTTTGTAAATCATGTGCTTCAGCAGAGACAAACATTAGAGCAGTACACCTGCCTATTAGGTAACTGGAGAGAACATGTTCATTGCTGATCTCAAACCAGAAATCTTGTGCATTATTAAACTACAGCATAACAGAAAAGCTTGATAGAAACATTTCAAGGCAACAGATGTGGCAACAGCAGCTCTTCAGAGCAAGCAAATGATGTCTGCAATAGACATTGAAAAAAGTTGACGCATCAAACAGGGTATGATTTTCCTCATCTTGTTTCCCTTCAAGGAAGGGAAAATACATATATACATACATAATATATATATTATAAGTTTAGCTTAAAAAGTAGAAGAGTTAATTGTGTCTTGAGAAATTGTATACTCCCTCTGCCATTCAGTGAGCCTGAATTAAATCCTCTAGGGCTTTATCCTGAAGGTCTCAATTAAATAGTAATTAGCCTGAGTAGTGCTTCTGAATTTGAAGTACAACTGGTTCTACTTGTAGCGGAGTCCTGTTGTAAGTCTGCATGGCCTACCTGCAGGTTCTTATGCTGCTTAGAGCCTAATTTACACAAGAAAAGTGAAATGGTGAAGCCATTTGTAAGTTACTCGTGTCATAAAATAAGAGAAATGAATGTGCAAGTTAGAAGTACTCACACAGTTAAGGACCAACATCTTCAAGTCACCATTTTATAGATGAGAAGGGCATTTAAAGCAAGCTTGAAATCTTGTGTGTTGCTTTCTCCTTCTCAAAAATATCTTTGTTGTAGTAGCACTGCACTACCCCAAGTCAGAATGGCATTTTGCCAATATAATATGAACACTGGGTAAAATTATCTCAGTGAAACAAGGGCCAAGAAATTAATGCAGACTGATAGAAGGGTACCAGAAAATTATGTACACGCCTGTGCCCTACAATGGAGAAACATGGAGAAGTCAAAAAGCAGATAGTAAGATGTGAAAATGACAGCACAACAGCTACAGGGATTCACCAACTCAGTCACATGTGGCTGGCAGAAGCATGGGCTGGTGGGCACAGCGGGCACCATTACATCTGCTGCAGCCGCCGTGGTAAATGGCCATCATCATACACCTGTGGATGGAACTGGGAAAATGCTGGAGAGCTACCCACAAACCCCACAGCATCTGTCAGCCCAACCAGAAGTTTGCAACACTGCTGTAGCACACACCTCACAGATCCCAGAGAAACCTTTCCCTCAGCAAAAAGGGGAAAATGATATAAAACAGATCTGCGCTTCAGTACACCACATTCAAGAACCCTCTGTTTCCATATAAGTCTCCAGGAAAAGCTTCTTCTGAATATTTATCTTCCATGACAAGTGGAGACTAGAGAAATCTTTGTAATGTGTCTGAAAAAACTAATGCTTCTGTTAAGCACTTCAGCCAGACGTCATTCACAATTTCCCAGCCAGGGTGATCTTCCCTCACTGTTAGAAAGTCTTGGCTGGTTGCTTCTTGTGTGAAGAAAGTCTGACAACAACCTTTAGAAATGTTCTGGAGTGAATGAACAAGGTGACCACTTTGATCAGCCTTTTGCAACAGAGTTACAGGAGAAAAAAGGGAAAATAATAGACAGCAAATACTTTTGAAATTTATTATGTATTCAGGTTGATTATCTAACAGTGCCCAAATGGCTGCAATCCATAAAAGTTTCTCAACAAGCAGGAGATGAAGATTCACCTGAACCCAGCAGAAAAGGAAGAGGAAGTAAACTGCAGATTTTTACTGTGGGTTTTTCTTGCTTGTTTCAAGCAAATTTCAAGCAACTTCTCCTTGGCTGTGTGATCTCAAAAGGTGTTCACACTTCACAGTTCACAACTTCAGGAATACATTTTTCCATTCAGTCCACAAGATTTCTTTAGGTAGGCTTATTATTATTACTTTTTATTCTCACAGTGTCTTCCAGCCATAGAAGTGTTTATCTTTTAGAGAGAAAAAGTACTAATTTGTTCTAAATAGAAGTTAAAGTGCTGTTGCCACAGGATAATATCTTCTCCTGCACTGACTCACTGCTGTTTCCCTTGTGGGTCTGCTCTCTTCCTGATATAAAGTGGAAAAAAAAAATTATACAGCATTCAGTTCTAAATGGTGGAGAAATACTGTTTTTAATGCGTTCTCTCTGAAAACTTGCAGTCTACTATGAAAACAGTATGACTTATTAGGAAGCCACCTACGAAAAAACCCATGCCATTAGTCTGTAGAAATGTTCATGCACTCAACACCTCTTGACATTGAAGTTACTTGAGAATCCTTCTACTGCCAGGTATGAAGCTGGCTAAGAAACTCAAGAGCTTTTCATCACACTCTCCCATGTACTTTCTTCAGTGCAGCATGGCGAGAAGATACAACACAGACTTACTAGGGACACAGGCTCTCATTAGGACTTCCCGACATGGCATCCCAACAAGTCACAAGACCTGCACTAGCCCTCCTGTGCTGCACATGAAGGTATTTTGTTACAAGAGAGACCTTAGCAAAATAGCCCACTAGGATTGTTTGTGCAGGTAATGCTTTTACACAGACATCAAATGTGTACTCAATAGACTTGGAAAATACCTCCACACACTGAGCATGCGCTTTATGTGCTTTGTTGTTTTAGATTCATGTCACATTGCCCTCAGCAGTCACCTAAGGGTTAAGATAGCTTTTGACAAAGGGACCAAATAAGTCAATGGTAGAAAGGAAAGTGGAAATCCAGTTATCTATTTTATCTTTCACAGTATATTGCTTCCTGAATATTAGATTTTCACCTCAGCTACTTCAATATAAAAGACAAGATAGAAGATGTATTCCCTTCTGTTCCATAAACAGGTCTCCAAGTTCAAATAATGTGTAATTTCACTAATGAGGCAAAACAAAGAGCATAGCATCTACAACGAGCTTGACAGTCCTAGGTTTTCAGGTTAGAAAGGCTTATTAAGGGACCTTGCCTCTGACAAAGCACATACTAATTGACATGTTACCTCTGGACACAAAATAAAGACTTAAGGCTGAAAAGCATGTATGCCTAAGGTTGGAAGCTCATTACTTCCTCCATTATGTAACTGCAATAAAACTAGATAGGCACCTAAAAGATGCCTCACTAAAAATATTTTAATTTAGAAAAGTTGGAAGAGTACTGGTAAATTGTTAAGTAATCTCTACTTTGAAATGTAACTTAAATACACTTACTGTTTGATAAATGTTTCTGCAGTTGAAATAGTCAGTTTAGCAAAAATTTGAAGAGCAAGAGCACAGGGCGAATGTGTTCTGTAATGGTCAGTGAGAAAATAGTTAAACCTGAGTCCTGTTCTTATAGAAACTAAATAAAATTTGATAGTCTCTAACAAAAGCATAACAGAGCATTTAATTTCCCATCAGTATTGATTATCAGTGCTGTTAATAAAATATTGTGACTGAATATACTCTGTAAAATTACAAGACTCTGCTCAAGTCTTTTAAAGGCTTACTCCTTAAATTTGAAATTGCATTTTGGTTGATGGAAAAGACTTTTTCAGCATTTCACATCACAGACTTTCTTACAGAAAAAGTCACTTGAGGCTCCTTCTCGTATTTTTCCCCCAATAGTGGCTTATGTCAGGTGCTTCAGTGGAAGGCAGAACACTTCTACAACCCTCTCAAGAGGAGGATATTGTACAAAAAAAAATTTAAAAAGTCTTGCTGGCCTTACCTGATTATTAACTTACGTCATGAAGTTTTTTTGCTTCTGCAGTGCCAAAAAGATAGTTTCATCTTTAGGATGGAAACCACCTTATTCCTGAATTCTATATCTGCACTTTATTTATGGAAAATGTTGAAGAATTACATTTTTTATTACAGCAGAGTACCAAGAGAGAAAACATCCCAGCAATAGTAAAATCAAGATCTGTCTGCATCTCTTTAGTACACCATTTCAACCCATAATAACACACCAACCCAATACATGACCCCTCTACTCTGCTCTTGTGAGACCTCACCTGCAGTATTGCATACAGCTCTGGAGCGCCCAACGTAAGAATGACATGGACCTGTTGGAGTGTGTCCAGAGGAGGGCCACGAAGATGATCAGAGGGATGGAGCAACTCTCCTGTGAGGACAGTCTGGCAGACATGGGGTTGTTCAGTCTGGAGAAGAGAAGGCTCCGGGGAGACCTCATAACAACCTTCTGATACCTAAATGGGGCCTACAGGAAAGATGGGGAGAAACTCTTTACCAGGGCCTGTTGTGACAGGACAAGGGGTAATGGTTTTAAAATAGAGGGAGGTAGATTCAGATTAGGATAGGTTAGATAGATAGATTCAGATTAGATATTAGGAAAATTTTTTTTTACAATGAGGGCGGTAGAACACTGGAACAGGTTGCCCAGAGAGGTGGTGGATGCCCCATCCCTCAAAACATTCAAGGCCAGGCTGGATGAGGCTCTGAGCAACCTGATCTGGTAGGAGATGTCCCTGCTCCTTGCAGGGGGGTTGGACTAGATGACCTTTGAAGGTCCCTTCCCACCCTAAATATTCTATTGCCCTGTCTTCTATGAAATATGACAAACAACAATTCCTCTCCTCAGCTCAGCGCTCACAAAGCTCAGAGCTTCAGTGCAAAGCATGTCTTTAATTGCAAGGAAAGTTCCCTGTGCAGCATACAGAAAATGGACATGGTGAAGGCACTTCAGCCAGCAGGCACTGGTCCTGGTGAACCTCAGCAGCTCTGGTGGAAGGGTGGTTTATCTGACCTGGTGTCAAAGGCTACTTCTAAGCCACCAGGAACATCACGTCTACTCACCAGGGCATCAAAAGGTAATTTGTATCCTTTTACTGTCTGAATACAGGGGAGTGAGCTGTACCCTTTCCCTGCTTTACTTGCTGTCTGACATCATCTAAGGCTGTAGTTTAGAAGATTATTCACAGAGCAATGCTGGTGCTCCTGCTGTCCTCAGTTGAGATTGTGTTAAACCATCACCATCACAACTTCACCTCTCTAGAACTGCCATAAAATAGCATTAAATGTTCTCTCAAAAGGTGGAGAGTGACATTTATACTGCTCACTTGGTGTTTGTACTATGGTAATACTAGAGACTTCCTGTTTTCTTGCGAGCCTGAACACAGAGTTGATTCAGAGAACTTTAGCCTTAACCCCCACCCATGCATGCATCCAGACCAAAGGCCAGAAAAACAGAGGGGCTCACAGACGGTATTGGGCATGCATACCACCGCTGAGTGAGGGGTGTGGTTAAGAAACTCAGCTCTTGGAATATGCTACAGGATTCTCAGAAGGACAATGAATATGCAGTGAGATGACCCAATAAAGAAACTGAAACCACCAACATCGGATGGAACGTTCTCCCACTGAGTGAACTGGACTGTTGGGACGCCACAGCTCCATGGTGGTAGCTATTGCAACTAAGGTGTTTTTCCCTCTTTCCTTTCTTTCTCTCTTTCTCTTGCACTTGTGAACTTGTTGTCAGGCAAATAAAGTTACCTGGTGCTTGACTCCATTTTAAGTCTTACTTATATTCCCAAGAAAATGAGCAAAACCTCACTCCGGTGTGTGAGGGGTTGGTCCAGCTGCCTCTAGCCTCCCAGGCTCCTCTGACACCGGCTAGAATGCAAGGGGGCCTTCCTCTCTTCCAAAATCAGAATGTGTCCTGGTTTTGTTTAGTGAGGCGGGGCCTAAGGTGGTAGCTTCTGCAAGAAGCTGCTAGAAGTTGCTCCCCTTTGTTCAGTGGACTCAGCCGGGCCTAGGGCGGACCCACTGCTGGCCAAGGCCGAGCCAATTAGTAGCAGAATGTTCCACGATAATGCCTCTGCGATAACGTATTCAAGAAGGGGAAAACAGAAAAAAAAAAGAGAAGAGAAGATGTGAAGCAGCTGAGCGGGGGCAGAGAGGGGGAGGCACGAGCCTTGTGCGCCTTGCAGGCCTCACCCTCTGGCCTCCTGCCAAGCAGCCAACTGGGCCTGACTCGACTTGGCCTGGCCCGGCTACAAGAAGTGGAGAGGAAATGAGATGTGAATGACATGTGAAAAGATCCTGAGAGGCGTCTGCCAGCCTGTAGTGAAGAATTTTTCTTGTGAGAGGAATGGGTGCAGATGCCAAGGTCAGTGGAGAAGGAGGGGGAGTAATGCAGCTCCTGGCCAAGATTCCCCTGCGGCCTGTGGTTACGACCATGGTGGAGCAGGTTGTCCCCCTGCAGCCCATGGAAGTCCACGGAGGAGCAAAGATCCACCTGCAGCCCCTGGAGGACCCCACACCGGAGCAGGTGGAGGCGTGAAGGAGGCTGTGGCCTATGGAGGGCCCGGTCTGGGACAGATGTTCTGGAAGGACTGCACCCTGTGGAAGAGATGACCCACGCTGGAGCAGTTTCACGAAGGACTGTGGCATATGGGTGGGACCCCACAACAGAGCAGGGGAGGAATGCAAGGAGTTCTTCCCCCAGCGATGAAGCAGCAGCGTGAAACGTGTGATGAACTGACTGCAACCCCCATTCCCTCTTCCCACCCTGTGCCGCTCGGTGCGGGGAGGAAGGTAGTGGAGATTATGTTAAGCCTGGGAAGAGGCGGGGTGGGGAGAGGTTATCTTCTTCTCTATCTCATTGTCTTGCTTTGTTTTAGTAATAAATGAGTAGTTTTCCCCAAGTCGAGTCTGTTTTGCCCATAATGGTAACTTTAAGGATCTCTCCCTGTCCTAATCTTAAACCTCGGCCTTTTTTGTATGTTATCTCTCCCTATTCTCTCAGAGGGTGGGGGGGGTGAGAGAGAGACTGCACTGAACTACGACAGAGTGCAACAGCAGTATAACAGAGGTACTGTTACATCAAGCTACAGTACATCACAAGGGAAGCTATGAACTTCAGTAGTACTTTTCCATTGGTTATTTTTGTATTGAAAATCACATATATGCTGCAATGTTATAAACTAAAACATACTAACACATTGCAAAATTGTCTGTTCTATACATGATTCAAAGGCAACACCATTCACCCATCTTCCTGTTTCACACAACAGTTATTTCTACGTAGATACACCAGACCGCATATGAAATGCATGCCTGCACTGTCCAGTGCATCGTGTGAGGCCCATCCGCTTTGTTGATTTCCGCAGAATAGATTAAGCCTAGACAAAAAAATTCAGCTTTTACCAAGAAACAGAGCATGTCTCCAAGGCTATTATCCCAAACATCTCAGTCTGTTATCTCTGAGGGCTTTCTGACTGGGTTAATAACAAATAAACTCCTCCTCCCTATTCCTTGCTAGGTCATTTTAAGTGAAATTTTATATTACATCCTCAGGGATCATTAACGACAAAGGGATACATCAATCACCAAATATGCTGCAAAGTTGATAAGGTGAATGACTTTATGGTTTCCCTGTCTTCTCTCACAAGATTTGTACAGTAATGTAATGAAACTAAATTATGTGTTGCCATTAATTATCAGAGATCTTACATATCTGTTTATGTGGGAAAGGTCTTGAAGAGGAAGATGTAGAAAAAGTACTTGTAAAACTGAGAAAGAAGTACAGAAGGAAAAGTATAAATGGAAAACAGATGAGATCTTTACAGGATTAGCAAAATTAAAACAGAAAAGGAATCTGCCTACCAGAAGGAAAAAGGATATAATAGTCTCCCAAAGGAACAGCTAAAAAGTGTAAGCTATCCAAAACGGGGAGAAACCCAGTGAAAGTAGCTGCAGAAAGTGAGAAGAGGAGTTATGTATTGGAAGATTCACATAACATTGACTAAAATACCTCCTTGTGGAAGATGAAAAGGAAAATCTACATGTCCTGTGCCAATACAGGTGGGGAGCAAAAGAAGCAGATGTGCTTTTCTGTTCTTAGCACAAAGCAAGAGAAATTGTGTAAGATGCATCTCATGAGGATTTTACATTGCCTTTTCTTCTTCTGTAATTTTACATGTTGAGCATTTGTGATTGGACAGCAATTATTTTCTTCTCCGATTTTCTAATGGAAAAGTGTGTTAGCTGCAAAAACGATGAAAACATTCCTAGAGCTCCCGTCTCCCAAATTGCAATACGAAATAGGGAAAGCTAACTACTCTTCCTGTAGCATCAATGCTACTGACATCCGAAGAGCATGGTTTTATCAAAATTTGGTCTTCCACCTGTACTTATACAGGAAAATCAGGAGTATGTGCACATGAAGGACTAGTAATAAGCTTTGCTGCCTTTTTCTTACAGGCAAATAGGAAAACTGCTGAGTTCACAAAGATGCACATATATGCCTGAGGTTTTGAAAGGCCGGTGCTGGTTCTTGCTGTTCTCACTGTGTATGGAGAGCAGCAGGTTCCACAAAGCAATCCCTGTCATTTTAATTGGATTATTTGTAAGTTAAAAGACAATTCACCTCCCAGAGTCTGACATTTTGAATACACACAGAAGAATATTGTGCTGCATAGTCCCTTAACATACCTGTTTCTTGATACTGAAATGCTTTTAAGATGGACTGATTGGTTTATTAAATAACTAGGATTTTTGAAATTAAGGTGGTATTAGTATTTTGTTTGTATTCATCTAAAGGGAAGATTTAGAAGCATTGAATAATATTGCAAAATTCCAGATTGAGGCAACACCATATAGTAGTTCTCTATAGGTGGACTCCTTCAACAACAAATAAATTTGCTTGCACTTACCCTGAGACTTTATGATCTGTATTTTTTGACCAGGGACAATGGCTCATAGTCTAATTTTTAATTTTTTTTTTAATATCAAGTTGAAGCTTGATCCATTAATTGGATCTGTGCCACCTAGGATTTGTTTACCAACTTTGCAGTCAGCCTCAGAGCATGTGAATTGCAGCAATCACTTCTGAGATCTATGGCCCTTTTGGGAGAAAGGAAGAAAAGTTTTGTAGAAAGCTGGAGGTCAGATGTGGCACTTCTGGAAACTGCATCTTTGACTCAAAAAAGCTTTGCACAAACATAACTGATGAGGTTGCATATCTTCTCAAGAAGCTTTTGGCCTTACCTGGGCTTGTCTGGCCCTCATTCCTCATAAGACGAAACAGAAGTAGTAATAAAGCCATAGAGCCACAGGCAAAGCAGAAAATGGATGAAATTCAGTGCAGAAAAATGCCAAGTTTGCACACAGGAAAAGTATGAGCCCTGAGCTGGTCATTAATGCTCAGTAGCAAGACCTTGCAGCTGGGACAGGCTCTTGCACAAAACCAGCAGATCCAAGTTCAGTAGCAGTGAAAAAAAATCCAAGACATGCATTGAGGGTTTTTAAGACAGGAGTAGAGAACAAAACACAAAATGTAATTATGTCACTGTACAAATCCTTTATTTGAATGCAATACCTTGAATACTTTGGCCAGTTCTGATACCCTAGTTCAAAGGAGATGTCTTAGAACTGGAAAATTTTTGAATGCAGGCAAGAAAAATACTCAAAGCTGTGAAGCAGTTTTCATGAGAGGAAAGGTTGAGCAGACTAAACTTAGTCTGGAAAAAGTTGTATGCTTGAGTGAAATGAGAGAGGCTCACAAGATTATAATTATCACAGAAGGAGTGGATGGAGACTGGATAGGGACTGGCTGTTTCCTCTAAACAGAGGCCATCAAAGAAAGATGTCTGGAGCCAGGTTCAAATCTAGCAAAAGGAGACTGCTTATAAAACTGTTGATGCATAGATGTGTGGAGCCCCTTACCTAAGTGTAGAAACTTCATGTAACTTCAGTGAGTGCCCGAGTTTTTTCAAAGCGCGTATGTAGCAACAACAAAAACAGAGCTCTGTTGCAAGCAAAAGCTTCCCAGCAGCAGCTGAATGCTATCCAGTAACAAATAACCATGTTAAAAAAGGCCCCATCCTTTACTTCGCTTTCATCCAACATGCTGCAGTTTCTAAGTTGTAAATCTGCCAAAGGTTTAAGTCCTTTTTAATAATCTGAAAGTTTTTTAACAATGTTTTGTCGCAGATGGGCAGTCGTACGAACCAGTCATGCTCCTCTTCAGGTCTGGTTGTATTGCTCTGGTCCCTCTTACCACTCCATGTGTTCTCTGGATTGTAGATATCCAGGTCTGCTCAAAAAATCAGTTTCTCTGCAGAACAGAGCCCCATGGTGATGTGGCATTTCCCAATACTATGGGAAAAGGCAAGTCTTTAGCCCTTCAAGTACAGCCCACCAACAATTTTGGTTACATATAGCAGATACCAGTGAGAAGTGAAGCACAGTAAGACACTGAGGAATCAGGGCGTGAGGAATAGGTTGAGAGAAATCTTTCCTACTCAAAATTCCTGCTAACCTCAACGCCATGGTCATGTACAAAAGCTAAATACTTATGACTTACACTGCAGATTTAGTACTGAAGGATTTTTAAACTCTAGCCTTCCTTCATTGAGTGGATTTATAATCTGAAATATAAAATTTAAAAATTTAATATAAAAAGGATTTTGAAAGCTTTTATGCAGCTTTAGCTAAATAATGTTGTGCTCCCTCATGTCAGAGCACTACAAGCCTAAAGCAGCCCACAGCAACCAATCTCTCAATTACAAAAAGCTTTGACAAAGCTATGTATGTCGCATTATTGGGTAACAGGAGCTCAGCCCCCGTGGTAATGAAAAAACATGGCTGTTCGAAGATTGCTCAGGCAATGTCCTCTCCAGCAGCAGAGACGGGGTAGCTGAACAGGCCAATTCAAGACAAAAAAAAAAGAGATGTAGCACAACACCCAGACTGAGCAGGCGTGATTTTCCTTATCCCGTTTCTGGTAATTTCTGTACATTCAGCTGACAGTGTCCAGCGACAAATCCTGCTCCCTGCACATACCAGCCTTAGGCAGCTCCTCAGTGAGCTGATGTTAAAGGTCTACTCTCCCACCCTCACTGCTCAGTGCAGCATGGAAGGTATGTTTAACATACTTCTCCTAGTAGTTCAATGTGCTAAAAATAGTTATCAGACATTGAAAACCTGCTAAAAAGTTCAGCTTTACGTGTTTAAAAGCTCCCTTGGAAATGAGGATCAAGTCTGTTTTTAGGTTTTGAAGAACACAGAAAACTAGGGTAGACTTTGGAAGTAAGAAAAAAAGAGCTCAGAGACATACTGGATGTGCACAAAGGTGCCAAGAGGTGCCAGAGGGACGTAAACCATTATCCCATGGGTTAAGAGTAAGTCAAGGCTAGCAAAGGTCATGTGGGAGTTGTAAGGAAGGAAAATAAGGGATGATTCACCCCCTCAGCAGAGCTCAGGCAGCTGGTGTGCTTGGGTGTTTGCCAAGTACCTTTCCAGAGAGAGCTGCTCTGACAAAGTATCATCCACAGTGTTATCTACTGTACCTTCCTTCCCATATCTACTGAACCAGTCATTTAAATTATCTCCTGTATAATGTGACAAAGAGAACAGCCCAAATTAAACAAGCAGGCAGATGTCTCTTACCAGTTTTGAATAAATGACAGCTCTTCCTATCAATATCAGAAACCAAATCTATATTAAATTTTCACCAATATCTTTTGGAGCAGCAGTTTCATTTACTGAACAAGAAGGAGAGGAAATCAAAGGAGAAAATTAATTTTACAGGGTATAAGTTTTGCTTTCACACTGCAAGAGGCAGCCAAAGCACCACAGCCAAATAGCTGTTAGGCAGTGCAGGAAAACCATGGGACGTGCAAGCTAGTTTGCTGATGAAGAATACAGCAGGACAGCACGGGATACGATAACAATCCAACTCCTGCAGATGAAGACAATAGTGCTAACTGACCAGTATAAGCAGTCTGAGGTCAAACAGATGAAAATGCTTCACCACTTTGTTTTGAATATTACAATACTCAGAGACAAAGTGAGTATTCCACTAACAAGCAGGTCTTGTTTGGGGACTTTAAGTGTATTTAGAATATGGAGACCAGAAAAATGAAAATTCTCAAATAAGATTAAGAATATGTTTGTATTTTGGCTCATAGCAAAGAATGACAATTCTCACAGCTTGAAAAATTAACCCCATGTAAAGTGAAACAATTATTAATGCCTTTATAATTATTTGTAATACATTAATAATCTAGTATTGCAAGCTGTCATACCAGATGCAAAATTGCCATCCCTGATATTTCACCTCCTTCAGCTCTTGGGCAGATCTACTACAACAGCACAGACAGACAGCACAGGGCAGGTTTTCACAAACCTTTTAAAATCAAGTGTTAGGAAAGTCTGTCCCTTTAAACTTCTCCTGTTTCAGTTTAATTTCACTGACAATGTTAGTATACTAAATTTAAAAAAACAACAACTTTGAATGAAATGCAAAATAAATGTTCAACATTTCTATGAAAGATAATTTTTTTTAAATTTATTTGGAAAGGATTTGTTTGGAAGTTTCAAAATGTTGTGTCAAAATGATAAATCTAAATTGTCCAGCTTGACATTAAATTGAAAATGGCATTAAAGGATTTACATTTTTATCTTTTTAAAGGATTTCTTAGCTCATCATCATTTGACATAACTGTTAAAAACTTTTTTTTTTTAATGTGAATGTTTGCTATCTTATTTTTAACTTCAAGGTTTATTTTGATAAAACTTTGGGATACTACAGCAGACAAAGGAGGAACATTGATCCAGAAGAGAAAATATGTCACTACTAAGTGGCAGTAGCCCTCAGTAACTTTTACAAGGGTAAAATCAGAGCACATTATCACTGCATGCTAGTAGCAGTGACAGCGTGAAAGAAGGTTTTCCTAGGCTTACTTCCAATAATAAAAATTAACACTTTTCGTGTTTTAGAAAATGAAGAAAACTTCAGTACTTTTTTTATACTTCAATATATTTTTGCTTGGAAGTTTTTTGTTAATATCCCGAAAATTTCACAAAAATTCTACAACTTGAACAAAATAACATACTCACCCAAAATCAAAAGCCCTGTTACTTTATAAATAATCTAAAATCATCAAAGAATATCTGTTTTCTTCCATATTCTTTTCTCTCTTTGTAAAGAATGCAAAGCAAAGACGTTTGAGAGAAAAGCCTCCATTATTTCTTTCCATAAAATATTATGACTAAGGTATACAGGAGAAAGGACAATAGACAAAGTTTATTCACTGCAAAATTACATATCAGAACATTATTAGCTTAGAAAATGCGTCTATAGTTTTAAACAAAATCAGTCCTAACTGGAAAGTAAGGAAGCAGACATACAGGTGCATCTGCAAGTGGTTATCAATATTAATGAGATGTCACAGACAATATTGAAAGAGATGCTATTCCAGATGTACTGGCTTATCTATAACACTTAAATTTATTACTTCTGTCAACTGGAATCTATTTCTCCAACTTAGAAAGCTGAAAATAGGGTTTATATTTGCAACCTACCTTCAGGAGAGCTTAAGACAGTAGAAATAATAACCATCACCTGTATAAGAAACAGTAGGACTTTTCCAGAAGTGACAGGATTTATCAGAATGATCTGTAAGATAGCACATGACATCAGGCACCTTGTATTAATTGGAGCAGTCTTTCCATTTCACTTCTTGACTAAAACTGCAAGACTCTAGTACCTCTATCATAGTTTTCCTCTATTGAGCCTATTATCACAAATCCACTTTTTCCCTTACTATTCTCATTATAAGAAAAAAATGTGCTTACTTAGGTACATGACTTGCTAATGTATTTTTAGGATAAGTTTAAAATTCTACTTTTGGTGCCACATGTTGCATCCTCATTGGTGACAGAACTGGATTCTTATATGCATCTCTGCCAGGCCACTGTACATAGTCATGCAGTCTTCTCTCTGTAATTTTTTTTTTCAGATAATTATAGTAAGTGGACTGTTTTTTTTTTTCTAATTGAACACATGAGAGAAGACATTATCTTCTAAGAAATATTTATCTGAATTACTCCAGTCTTCCTTTAAGTCAAGCTGAAACAACAGCAGGCATGGGTAAATTTAGTGTCACAATATTATTATGTAAACCAGCCAAACTTCTGTGCTTGAAGAAAGCATGAAATAGCGCATTATAGCTGACTTCTAATCAGCTGATGTAAGATTTGCACTAGAGGGAAAAGGAAAAATCCTTAGAGAATCTCTACTTTTCTCCTAGGTTTTCTCTTTAAACATTAAGATGTAGGTAATCATAAGATAAGTTTTTTAACAGACAGTTCAGCTGCACTTTTACCTATAAACTCTCTTTTCAATTTTATATGTGAAAAGTTGTGCTCTTTCTTATATCAGAAACATTTTGCTAAAAATATTGTTAAATAACTGGCTCAGTTGCAGCTTCTTACCCATGTCTCTAATCACATCTTGCCACATTTATACAGTGAATGGGTGTATTTTATATGCAAAGCTGTAAAATAATCCTGACCATTCCAAATGAGTGATGAAAATATATTTCACAAAATGTTTCTTTTCATGAATCAAACTGAAAATTTTCTTGTTGATAACTTCTGTCTAATTATTTTCAATCCTTTAACAGAAGAAAAAAGTCTGAATATATTTCAAATTAAACTAATGATACAGGAATTCAGTTGAAAAATAACACACTGCATAAAATCATGTTAAAAGGAGGATCCTGCTATACAGCACCAATTCACTTGGCTGCTTTTCAGTACCATCTTTCACAGAGGATGAGCAGGGACTTCACATTAGCAGCAAGAAAAACGTTGGCTGAAGAGGATCAGTTTAGCAAGGCAGAGGTAGAGTAAGGAGAAGCCATGCCTGCCTTACTGCAAAATACGTGGGCATGTCACACACTGTCCTTCCTGCTACCTAGCAGCACTTGCATCTCACACTGCCAACCTGCTCCATCAGAAGTCCCTTCCCAAAGCCTCACCCCCATCACACATGGACCTGCCACACCTTGCACTTTTTTTCCCTCTGTAGGAGACCAACCGACCAAGGCTAACTTATGACCTCTTGGAGCAGGGATCTGTTTGTTCAGAAGGGTGCAGACAATGCCAGGAGGCAAAACTTGATAAAGGAACAGGGGATGGGAGACCCTCTGAGCCTTTCCGAGATATGGCTGGAGCACCTCTCCTACGAGGACAGGCTGAAAGAGTTGGGGCTGTTCAGCCTGGAGAAGAGGAGGCTCCAGGGAGACCTTAGAGCAGCCTTCCAGTACCTAAAGGGGGTTTATAAGAAAGACGAGGAGAAACTCTTTAGCAGGGCCCATAGCAACAGGACAAGAGGCAATAGTTTTAAACTAGAGGGAGATAGATTCGGCCTAGATATAAGGGAAAAAATTTTCACAATGAGGGTGCTGGAACCCTAGAACGGGGTGTTCCTTCTCTCTTTTCCCTCTTTCCTCTTACTCGTTTATCTTTTGTCTTTTTTTCCAGTAAGTAACATAAGGCATAAAACTCTCATGTGTGCAGTAAGCAATAGGTATTTCTGCTGCCATGAGCCCAGCTATTGAATGAAAGTCTCTAGCCATGAACCTCAGGTGTTGTATATACCTTGTTCCAACCACGGGAATCAGTGAATTTCAGTAACCTCTCCCCTCTTCTCGTCATTGTGTGGTAGGACCAATTAAATTGGATGCAACATAGTTGCGGACAAGAATTTGGGAAGTGACACTGTCACCTTCTTCTCTCTTCTCACCATTGTGTGCTGGGATCAACATAGTCACAGGTAAGAAACTGGGACCTGACACCCTCAAATCAAAAGTCCTGTCACAGTCCTGAGATACAGGCATATATTGAATTCATATCCTTTGGGGAGAGAAATTACATTCTTATCCTAGTTTCTGAGAGAGACACAACCTAAGCAGGACCAAAGAGAAATGGCAATAGATCTTTCAGTGGTGGATGCCCGATGCGGCCAGTCTTGTCTGTCTCTTAGGAAGCCAGATCACAAGGCCAAGGGAAGGTCTTCTCCTCCTCCCTGCAGGTCGCTGCTCCTTCCCAGTTGTGAACTGATGCAACGTGAAATCTCTGATCCACATCCCACAAAGCTCATTTGGAGAAGCAGTCGTCCAAGTGGTTTGCACAGCAGATCTCCCACCTTCAGAGCCCAGCCCTCATAAGCAACCCTGCTGCAATGCATACAGTGGACAGGTAGCCGAATGGAGAATTGGATTGCTCTCAGCAGCTGAGCACTCTGAAACATCAGAGATCCCCTAATCGTATGTCCCCTTGGTTAAAACAGAAGTGTTGGGTTTTTTTTTTTGCATTTCTGTGATATGCCACTAAATGGCCTCACCAACACAGAAGCTCAGGAGGCATATTAATAAGCAGCAAGAGAATATTTTACCCGTTACCAATATTCTCTCTAAGCTGCTTGCCTGTTTTTCCTCTTGCAAAAGCACAGCCTACGGTTCCCTCCAGAGTGGGCGTTATCAGCCAGCCTTGTCAACCATCTCCAAAGTCTTGCCATTTCAATTTCCTCTTGTGTTTCTTGATGTATCTTTGCATAGCCTTTCAGAGAAACTCAATGTCTGCAGCCCATGTCAGCAGCTGCTGTGTGCAGTGGAGTTCATAAATCTCAGAGCCAGCAAATCAGATGAAAGAGAGACACCTGCATGCAAGGGAAATTAATTATGAAGCTGAATCACTTTCCCTATTCCTCTTAATATCAAAGTGGCAGGTGGTACAATGTTCATTAACACCCCTCAGTCCACAGTGCCAGTTGAAGACCCGCTTGTGCAGTCATCATAAATGTCCAGAGCCAGCTGACTAGTCAGACACGTTACTCTGCAGCACCAGCAACCTCTTAAAAAATGTTGTAAAAACAAGAGTTACTATATGTGACATACCACTCAGGAGAACATACCTGCTTCTTTCCCGTTCCTTCAGAAACATGACCTGAACGAGAACAACAGCAAGCTTCAGGGGAGAAAGGAATAGGAATCACGTTAATACCTTCCATGCTAAACTTATTTTCGGGAAGAAAAGTGATGTGCTTCTCATACATACCACCTTTTTGTAGTGGCATTTTAGTGAAGTAGCACTTCAAAGATCTGCTTGCAGTCAATTTAGTCAACTTGTATTGTAATAACAAGATCTTAATTAATTTATCATTTCCTTCATTTGTTCATCCTTTAAGTGTTCCCTTGTAAATTAGCACTGGGCAATGGATGCATACAGCATTACTAATGTGTACAGGGCTGCAGATTAGAGTTACCACTATTAAGCAGTCACAGAACAAATAAAGAACACAAAACTGCTTAATTTCAGCATAATTTCCTTTCCTTTTTTTTCTTATTCATTGCAGAAATAGTCACAGATTCTTTCTCCAGAAGGATGTGTCTGTACTGTCTTCCATTCTGCTGCTCTTCAGACTCATGCTTATGTCCGCAATTTCCTTCCTTTGGCTACATCTGCCTGAGATGCAGCATATTCTTCAGCATCATGTACCAGCTGCAAGTAAATATATCTGATACACATGTACACTGATCCTACAGCAACATACATTTATCCAGTAAGATCAACAAACACATCTGAAGGCTGGCACTTCCCAAACTGCTTTTGAAGAGCATCTTTGCTTGGAAATATGTGGAAGATGGAAATGTTTATCAGCTAACACACATTTTTTAAAATCGTATAATATCTTTATATCTTATATGAATGTGATCTATATATTCTGTCAACCTCATCTGATATACAGGACATGGAACAATTACTTTGTAATTTAAGTTGGCTGACTGTGCATGCTTAAAAACATTTCCACTGTCTGCAGCAAAATCTGTTCAAATATTTGCTATCTACAAATATTCCTGGTGATAAACAAAAATGCTCACAAATACCAAAAGGAGGGGTGGATAAGGTTGAAATGAATTATATAAGTGTTTAAACCAAAATATTAATGGAAATTCAATTTCATTATTCTGGCTACAGTCAGATTCTGTGCACAATGTTTTCTAAAAGCCAAAGAGATCCTATCAAGCACAAGGAAGGAGCTGTTTTTTTTTGTTTTGAACTCCACCTTTCCAATTCAAGTGTTGATTTTTCTGGTTTGAAATTTCAAATCTTAATCTTCAAAAAATGTTGTTCCCGATTACTAATGCTGTCTTTCACCTGAGCAGTCGAAGGCTGAGCCTCTCAAACACACATATCCATAAATAGAAGTAAAATTTCAATGGAATCTCATGTCAGATGTCTTATTTGTTTTTCTCAATTGTTAATTAAATTTTGAAAGTTGATATGTTTGCTTGTGCACAGTTCATTTTAAGATCCATGTTAAGAATTTTTTAATGCATTACTTCATATGCATTACTGTGCATGTAACATACAACAAAAACACCAAGGAATAGTGCCTTTTAATAATTTTTTCTTATTTTCCTGGAATATTTACCTGAGGTGCTTCCAAAAATAATTCAAGCAACTAGTAACTCCATTGTCATGCCACTGCAACCCCTAGTCTGGGGTTCAGCTACTGTCACCCGGGGCCCAGATCACTACAGCACAGCTGTGTACCCTTGGTTTAACTTTATTGAAAAAAAAAAAACTGTTGTTGAGCTGTGACAGAGTATAACAAAGCTAAAGCCAGGCAAGACAGAAAACATTAAAAATAAACCCAAAAACCCAGAACTTAAGTCAGTAATGGTAACTCAAAGACTGAAGAGAAAAATACAATATGAATTGGATGAAGACCTGAAGGAAAAAGCAAACAGAATATGGCAATAGAGCAAGGCTGAGGAGCAGTTTGTTTCAAGGTTGGTACAAACCGACATACTGTCACCTGACTGACAACTGTCCAGACAGTAGAGACCCACTAGGTGACTGCAGAGGGAAAGAATCTATGTCTTTGGTCTCAGCTGGAGCCAGTGCTGTCTGGATATTATTTCTTTTTAATAGTTGCACAAGATCTCTATCCGAGACAGCAGTTGTGGTTGTTTTCTCTTATCAGCTGACAATTGTCGTAACATTTTCTTTGGTTCAGCTATCATTAAATGCCCTGAGAACAGTATCAGGCTTTGGATGATGAGCAGCAGGATGGAGTAGAAGGCTGTAGAAGACCTGGCCAATGTATTGGCTCCACGTTCAGTGATGGAAAGAACCCTACATGTTAGCATTATGCGAAATCTAAAAACCTGCTGGACTTCTCCATACATTGAGAGCAGTAGTATCAGTTTTCAAATATTTGGGTTTTACTTTGTTTCCATGGTTTATGTGATTTTGTCCCCCTCCTCTCAGATAAGGATTGTGCACTTCCAGTTCCACTATGGGCTACTGTGACTCTCCATCCCTGAAGCCAAACATGAGGATGACGCACACATAACATCTGGAATTGGATGCAGCTGCCTGACTTCCCAATGACCCAGCTGTGGATACCATATGCTTGAGTTTATGTTGCTCCCCGGGGACATTCTGATGACATCAAAAGCTTTTAACTCATTTTCACTGCTACTAATTGATGAAATCCAAAGAACATCAGAGAGACCATTTTTGCTTTGTGAAACACTGCAGTAGTTTCACTCTGTCAGGACAATAAAGATAGCAAAGCCATGGATAGATCACAATACCTTTGAAACACGTAAAAGTAGCTTCCCTAATTTCAACTGATGGTGATTGCAAAAATACTACTGAAGATGGCAGCGGAATTTGTCAACAACAACATCTTTCATCACTAGTTTTCTGAAGAAATTACTCCAGCTCAAATAGGAACTTAGGCAAGGTCTAGATACCCTGTCAATATGGGACACTAAACCACATGCGCACCATCTTTTCTTATTTTGTATTTTACGAGAGAAGGGAAAGAAAACATTCTCAGTAACGAGATTAGACTATGGTTTACCATAGAAGTTAATTTAAAACTCTGGGCATCTTCAGCTAACTTTTTCAACCAGCACAAGCCCTACTGAAACACTCCTGCTCAGCCTTGCAACAGGGACGATGAGACCAAACTGTCTTGGCATTCCTTTCTTCTGTCTTGTTTGTGAGAAGCCAGGTCCCATCTAGTTCTTTGCTGTAGAGTATGTAGAATTTATTTTTCACCTTGCTTATCTCTTGTGTTGTTGTTTTTTTTTTTTCCTTCATTGTTTTGAACCAAACCCTGAAGTGTTAAGTCAGACAAAACTCTCATAGGTGAGAGCTTTGTCAATGCGAACACTTCAGCACAGACTTGAGATTTCGTACCATATGACGACAAATGTCAGTAGCTACATTGAAATTTCAGAATTATTTGCACATACTTTCGTAAAAACAAAGTTGCAAGGGGGGCTTGAGCTTTGAAAAAAAATCCTACATAAACAAACAGAAAAAAGTATCCATAGTGCAGGAAAAAAAAATCTGTGGAGGATTGTCTGGTATTCTACAAAACACTTTGTCTGAAATTTCTTCATAAAAATTTAGGGGTTTTGTTGCTTTCCTTAATGTGTACACTAATATTTATCTGGAAAAGCATCATTAAACCTAGCAATGGATTATTAAAATAATTGCATCTGAACTATGAAACTCCTGCAATGATAAACACGGCTCTGTGTTGGCATTAACACAAACCCAGAAATTCAAAGAGCAGCTTCCTATCCAGCCACTACTCCATATGCCTATAGGCTTACCTGAAAATCATCCATATCTTTTTATTCTGTCTTTTTTTCCTCCAAAACATCTGTAAGCACACTAAGTGATTCCTACAAAATTATGTAGCTATTTCACTCTGTGGATTAACAAAGAATCAGAAAAAAAATGTTCTGCTTTAATGATTTTTGAATTATATGTTGCTGTTTTGTAGCAACATATTTCCCATGTTATTATTTGAATGAAATCAGTTTTGGAAAGTCCAATTATGTGTTGTTCACAAGGTCATCGTTAGCAATAGGGTAATCAGCTTTCACTATACCACATACAACAGCTTTTGTTTCAGAACCTGCATTTGTTTGATTTTATCAAGTTTTAAATATGTAGGTATTACAACTGTATCTCTAATTTGTTATTTTTCCCCAATATCAAACAAATCTCAATGCTTATAAAACAAGAACAAAAGCCCTTAACAAAACATTAAAAAATCTACATAAAATTATTGTAAGTCAAAGTAGGAATTGTTTATAGCTAATTTTGTGCTTAGGTACTCAAGGGCTTTCAGTCCAAATTTTCTATCAAAACATTGGCTTGAGCCTTTCTTTCACTGTGGTTACATTACTAATCTTTCCTCCAGCCACCCCATTTTACCTGCTTCAGTTCTGCACTGCCAGAGGAATATAGTTTTGAGTATCAAAGCTTCTTTCCCACCAGGATACTTCTCTGACAACATCAAATATAAAAACCAAAACAAAACAAAAAACAAACAAACAAAAAACCAAAAAACAACAACAACAACAACAAAAAACAAAAAAAACCCCCAAAATTCCACCCCAAATTATTAATAATTCTCATATTCATGAATAGGAGGAGATTTGTGAAAAAAATGAAGACTAATAAATTAAGAATTGATGTTTTAAGGCAGCACCATTTCATGCTGCTGATCACCCACTGATTTATTTCATTAAATAAATTTGGACCTTTTTTTTTTTAAAAAAAAAAGTCTTATAATTTCCATCATAAAAAGGAGAACATAGATAAAATACTGAACTTAATTCCCAGTAGCTCCCAAAAGCTTGTTCTCAAATCTTTATTCCAGTCTTTTAATCATTAACCACATTTACACTGAACACAGAAACAAGTTAGTTGTTTTCTTTGGCATACATCACCTGAGCACTAGCTGGATCAAATCTCAATGTCTCAATTTAGTGTTTTAGTAGAGTAACCCAAAGCAGATATTGTTGCTGACAATCTCTGATCTGAAATCACTCTGAGTAGTTCACAGTAACATCGAGAAACTCTTAAAAGACAGTGTAGAAAACTGTACAGCATTTTCTATTGGGAGATACAAACACAACTGCAGATTATGTGGACTGAATTACTTTGAGGCATTCCTTCAAAAGGGCATGTTGGAAAAGGCAGGAGCTGAGAGTCCTACAATATTCCACTGCTGCATGGTACTTCAATTTAAAGTGCCATCCCTATGTAGGAACTGAGTCATCTGCACTACTAGAATAACAATATGATAGCTCTTATGGTATATGATAAATAATGTAATATATAATGTTAAATATTATATTAAAATTTAAAATTGGAATCTTATGGCACTGGAACCAGTAATGAAAGGTCTAAACATCATTCTGCTCTATGATATGCTTGAGAACCATTAGCATCCATTGGCTTTTTAGGAAGACAAGACGACGGGCATAGTGATAACGTACAGTCTTCTGAGAGCTTTTACCCTTTTTTCCCCCCTTAAAAACAACAAAGCTAGAACAGACATCACAAGACTGGTTTACTCAAAAAAATCTTGAAAACTACTAGTCCCCAGCCTGAGGGCACTCAGCTATCCCTTATCCCCAGTTTTCTCCCTACAAAAACAGGCTTTGCAATGTGCCCTTGAAAGTTATTGTTCTGATACCTTGAAAATGAGTGAGTCATACTGTCAGAACAGTGAAGCAGAAACTGCACCTCCTCTTCCTGTGCTGCACTGCATTCATAAACAAAGTTTCATCACAAGATGGCTCATGCCATACCAGATAAAAATTAATAGTGATCATGTACCAAGATGACAGTTTAGAGGACATCAGAATCTCCGGTGACTTGCTACCAAGATGGTCTGTGTTTTTTAGCGTGGATTCATTACTACTCACATCGTGTGCCCTTTCAAGGTATTAACCATCATCCCCAGTGTTCTTTCCAGTAAGGCAGCGCTGCTGCTGACAGCTGAGATATTTAACATCAACTATTTTACAATTGTGATACCTGTATATAGAGATTTAATGCAATTTTGACATCAGTACAGGCATGGCAACACCCACAGTGTTCTAATGATAACTGTCAACAAGCATTTCCAGGAATTTAAATCTCAGTTGTGAGAATTTGAACTGAAATTTGACAAAGTCTAAAAGCAATTCTGTGTACGAACTGTAACCTAGCTAGCTTTATCTTATATTGTTTCAGAGGTTATGTTCTACAGGTATATTTTACATACTCTGTACGCAGCTGCTGCATAAAATAAGATGTGCACCTTTTTGGCATGCATTTCCAAAGGCCAGGCACAGCAAAGAGTGCAGCGTGGCTACACTGTCCCATCCAATCTACAAAAAAGCAATGCTTCCCTGGGTTGTTATCATATTACGTTCTACAGAAAGTGTCTGATTTAGCATTCAATTTCAAATTAAAATAGGTAGATTAAACCAAGTATAAATAAAATTGTGAAACAATTTTTGGACTAGACATCCAGCATCAATAAAAGTTCTGAAGAAGTATCAGTTAAAGATTTTTATGACACCAGGTTCGTGGGGTTTTTTATGGGGAGAATGCTGCTGTAAGAACATATTCCTAGGCTTTATGGAACTTACTTGATCAGTTCTGTAGTTCTGCATTACAAGATAGCTAAGACTCTATGCTCCTGTCCTCACCATATGGCTACCAAGAAAAAATAAGGTTTAGTGACATACACGTAAACAGCATTGTGCTTCAATATCTTGACCTTGCACAGTGCAGAGGTACTCTCTCTCAAGAGAGAAAAACACCACAATTAGCACTGAAAATGGTTGAGGTAAGTCGGGTCTTTGAGGATTTAATCACACAGATTTCCAGGATGAAGAAGTACTGAAGTTTTACTTTTTATATTCACCTGTGCTGTATTTCAGTGGTGGAAAATCACCTACCTAACAGTGTTTTTCCTATGAAGAGGTCATGTGCCAATTTAAGTTTTAAAAAGTTCATGTTCTTCTTTCATGTCCCATCATTAGGATAATCTTCTTTAATATACTCAAGTACCATATATGTATGACCTTCATTAAGGGTACTAGTCCATGAAGAGATTTTTATTCAGTGCATAGATCATTAGACAATGAAATGCCAACAACCATTTTTCAAGAAAACCAAAGTCATTTATAATACAGCCAAACAATGCTTTATAAACAATGGAATAATCTTCTCCTATCTTTATGTGAAGGACACTGACATCATCTCATTTTTCTCAGTGACATGAATCCCAACACCAAAAAATTCTAAAGGCTTTCTTACATATATATGTCCTTTGATGAAGGACTTCCTTCAAAGCTCTGTTCTGTGAGTGCTTTTGTCTTGTGTTTAATTTGGCATAATTATACTACAATTTACAATTTATACTACAATATTATACTACAATATACAATATTACAATTTTGTATGTGAATAACCTCACTTAAAGTCATTAAGTCAACTCAAACAATCTCTGCACTTGGGATCAAACCCCTAATATGGAAGAATGGAGGTAATTTTGCCCTCGCTTAAGAGTTGTACTTGTGAATCTGCAGCCAGAAGCAACCCTAAAAGGTTTAAAACAATTACATATTGTTCTCTGAAAAGACTGTACCACAAATAAAAACTATATACTAATAAATTAATTTTTATTCTCCTGTCTTTCCTTCCAGACTGAAAGTCACTTGTGGACTCCTTTTTTGATAACAAAACAATTAGAGGTTCGAACAATCTACAAGGAATTTTTTGGCTATGCCCATATCTTTTACACTGACTTGCACCTTGGCCCACTGATTTGAACAAGAGCTTCTAAGTCTTAGAACCCTCCCCAGAATAATGTTTCAGTAAGGTTTAAGGAGAGGTTATGCACAACTACAGAGTGCCTCAAATTTTTTCTTCTTTTTTTAGTTAATCTTTCTTTCTTCCTGATATTTTTTAGGTGGAAGTATTAAATAGTTTCACTTGTGCTGAAACTGCTGGATCTTTTACCCTAGCCTAGAAATTGTTCAAGTTTTGTTTCATTTTTGTCATAATTTCAAGGATTCTTCAAGTACCTGCATCTTCCAGCCAGACAGAATCTGAATTTCAGAATAAGCCGACAACAGCCCAAAACTTCTACTATCAAGATTTCTTTTTCCTCTGCAAATTATAAAGGAACTGAAAATTATGCCTCCTCAACTACTTCTTCCTTGCAGATCATCCTCAAAATGAAGAATGATAGAGTGTGATACAAGAAAAGGAAGCAAACAAACAAAATCCTAGAATATTTGCATTTTATTCTACAAGATGTATGTACTATCTTGAAAAGCAATGGGAATTCATCACACAGGTGATACATTTTCATAGATTTGTCTGCTTCTGGCTAACAGCTTTTGTAGTGCAAGAGTAATGAAGTAAAGGCATCAATGTTCACAGATGAACTGGATATGGAGGACTTTTTATACAAAAAAATTATATTAAATAATGAAGAAATATATTAATTTTTTTAAAAGTATGTACCATTCACAAAGGCTGCTCTTGATCATTTTAATTACACAGTATCAATTGGACAATAACTTGATACTTGGCTGCAGGTGCTAGGTGGCATCTGGGTTCCTTGAGATTCAGACTTGCTCTATAACTTCAAGATGCTTAGTTTGCAGAGAAGATACACAATATAAGAACCCACTCACAACTGCAGATTACTTGAGGTTTTCCTAACCTCTGGCATGTATTTCATTGCCAGCTTTGCACTAACTGACCATGAAAGCTGAGATTTGTGCATTAACGAAAATACAATTTAAAATATTTTCCAACCGTGTAAGACACAGACATAAAGCAAGTCTTGTCAAAAGGCTGTACAAGTAAAAGAA
Source organism: Chlamydotis macqueenii (assembly GCF_036417535.1). Lineage (NCBI taxonomy): Eukaryota > Metazoa > Chordata > Aves > Otidiformes > Otididae > Chlamydotis > Chlamydotis macqueenii. The sequence goes on along the minus strand of NC_141593.1, from coordinate 20,905,000 downwards.
GGGGAACATTTTTCCAGGAAAATAAAACAAACCCCCAGTAAAAAAAAAAAAGATCTATTTTTTTTCATGAGACTGCTACGGCAGTGTGTGGACAAAGACAGCAAGCCAGTGAGACCAATGCAGAGTTTTGTACCCCTTCATGAACGACAAAGGTATTACTCCACCATAATGCCATCTGTAAAAGAAACTGCTCTGGCCTCAGTTTCAGTGGGTACCTGTTTGGAAGCAGGTTGCATCCTTGTAAGAATTTCTTCTGAACATCCCTGGAGAGAGATTTTCCCATCTTCAGTCAAACCATATTTCACAGTTGTTTCTCTCAGCTGCACTATTTTCACTACAGGCCAGCACTGTCACAAGGCAGTCTCCAACAACCCAGTGTCATTAGTGCAAGAGAAAGAACATTGATTAAATTGCTATCTTCAGTGTGCCCTGTTCAAGGCAGTTTATGCCCTAAGCTTTTACTTCTCCACAAATGAGAAGCACACATTGCCAAAAGACACTTCCAAAGATTTTGACTCATTTTTAGATATTTGAAAACTTGACAATTCTAAATATGCCCACTCCATTCTCCTTCTGCAAGACAGAGTAGCAATTTTCTTGGGAAATAATTTTGAAATTCTCCTATAGAAAGTAAAATTTAAATGTGTAATTTAAGAAATATTATTACTGGCCACATTTACAGTGTAGACATGACCTGATTTGTCAAAAAACCCACAAATACGATTGCATGATGGAGCCCAGGACTGTGGTTGTAATGTGTTTAACAGAAATATATCAACAACAAATGTTGATGGAGTATTGAGTTGCCCACACTATAACTCATATTTAGCATTCTAAACAACCTCTGTATGTCAAGCGGATTTGTTTCACTTACATAGAGAAAAGGTGTGAAGATTTCTTCAAACCAGCATGGGGGCATAAGAACAAGAAAAAAGTTCTACTGAACGTAACTTGCCTACATCTTGGTGTAACTTAAACCAGGAATGTGCTGTGGGCTGTGGTTTGCATACTAGAAATGCATGCCGATACATTTTATTCAAGAGGAAGCTTGAAGAATATGCAGCTGAAAAGATGCTTTAGATAAGCTATGGGGAAAATATATTATTCCAAAACCGTGTGAAATGCTACCTAGCTGCAAGTTTTTATTCATGATTCATCTCTCATATGCAAAAGAATGGTCAGAAAGGTTTGGACGCTCATTTGAAATGCTGGGCAGCACAGTACTGCCACACTGGCGTGTACCATTCACCATGCGTTATCTCAAAGGCCTCTGCAGACCTGTGCCAGGGTGCACTTTACACACAGAATACTATGATCTATACTCAAACTAAATTTTCACATTTTACTTGGTATGCTTTGGTATTAACGGCTTCCATTTCTTAAGAACACCAGCTATTTACACAATTTAAATGAATGGGAATAGGCTCTGCATTAGCTCTGCCATCTGGCTTAGTTCCTCAGATATCCCTATTCAATTTGATTTTGCACTCAAGTAAAACCAACTTTACTTAGCCTGATACAAAGTCTGGTACCGAGAAAGTTTAGAGAATCATTATCTGTAACAATGCTACTAATACATCCATTCTGCAAGACTGAAATGGTGTTTAAGCAATATCCAGGCACTGGCTTGTTCCTCTGGACATGGGCAAATGTCTTTGTTGGTACCATTGGCAGAAAAAAACACTCCCTTGCCACAAAAAGTCTCAGTGGTATTGTCAAAGGCCAAGAACCATGGCTAGATGTTGTGACGTAAATTGCAGCGTTACATGTCCAGTCTTGCAGAACTCAAGCAGTGATACAAACCCCATACTTTTACTCATATTTTTAGAAAAGAGTTGATACTTCAATATATATAAATATACATACGCTGTCTGTTTACGCTGACAGACCTGCTTACTCAAATAAGTCATCTTACAATGCTCCTCTGAAAGCAAATGCAAAAGAAAGCTGATATTTGCCAAATACTCCAGTTACAGAACTTCACAATAAGCTTTCTTACCTATTATGAAACACAGATTCCTCATTAAAACATGTTATTTAGTAATTTAAATAAGACACACTTATTGACAGAGTCCTAAGCACTCACTGGCCATTATTGATTAAGTTTCTGGAGAGCGGAACATCTTGGAAAATGTCACTTTTTTATCAATGATAATCCTTTGGTTTAGACATCAAGATTAAAATGATCAGCTTATTTCTACAAGTAATGTTCCTTAGCTGAAAAGGTAAGTTTCTGAATAAAAACAGTATTCCCATAGAAAAAAAAATAAAACTGTCTTGCTATTTTTTACCATCTAAGTAACTAATTGTTTGTTTCAAGTATTTTTTATTATAAAGAAAACTAATTCAAAGGTGGAATAAAACAGAAAATCATTGATACTCCAAGTCATGAAAAAATATCCCAAACTCCCTGAAAATGAAATTACATCACAATGAAGTATTGTGCATATCAGTCTTATACAGTTCACAATGAATAGAAAATGTCAGAAATTTTTCTTTGCTACTAATAAAAAATACCAAAGTAAGAGTCAAAATGATGGCATGACTGACTAGAAAGAACTGGAAGAACAAGAACCAAGATGAGAACTACTTTGGTGCAAACCTCCGTTTGCCAATTTAGAGCATTTGCAGTCTGTAAATTAAACAATGATGAAAGCATTTCAGCTTTAACTTAGTACCATAACATTGACATAATTCATTAATCCTGAATGCTGATATTACTTAATGTTGCCTCCTGCAAGAAACCTTTTAAGTTGAATTGTTCAGCTCAGTTCTTCAGAACTCTAAGTTTTATTACATTCTTTATTTTTTTCTTTAAATTCAGAGAGGTGAAATATCTAGAGAAATCTCTTTGCAGAAGAGGCATCTATATTTCTGGCAAAACACAAAACTAGAAGCAATGAATCTTTCTCTTTGTTCACAAATCTCAGCAGTCATCAACTTCTGATGACTATGTTAAATATCTCTGTAGATCTGTACTTCTTCCGAACAGCCTCTACTGAAACTGAACTTTGAGAGGCCTTTATAAATAGTGCAGCTGTGTCATTTTATTTCATTTCCAATAAAAAAAAAAATCCAGCTACCTGCAGCTGACTCCCTGGACATCCAGTACAGCCATCTGTAATAGAAAAATTTACTCCACTATAATGACTGGAATGGAGAATTTGATGCTAGGAACGAATGGATAGTGGAAAGACATTGTTTAATAACCAGTATCCAAATTCAAATGGCTGTGATGCAGTCCTCTTCTGGGAACGTGAAAAATATTTTTGAACAAGAAAGCCTTGGGGCAATAGTAAATGAAAATCAGGTATCAAATCTGCATGCTTCTCTCTGATAGTAGCCTTTGAGCCCATGGACTTTGCCTTTGCGTCAACACTAAAGAAAAAAACTAAATCTTCAAATAACCTCATTTTGCTTCAAGAATAAGCAACATATTCCCCCTCAGTTCCAACTCAATTCCAACTCAATGTTGTAGGCTAGTAGTACTACACCAAAGACTCAGTAACAGCTAATTTCCCTGTAATCTTATTGTTCCAAGAAGATTCAAAATTAATAATAATTTTTAATAATTTTCAATATTTTTTATGTTTTACGTAAGTCTTATATAAGGAAAATAAAGTTCTTTGTAATTCTTATACAAGTCTTTAGAATTGAGGAAGCTGGAGTAGAAGCGTAAGCTTTCATGGCATAGAAACCAAAACAGAAATGGAGAGAGCAACAGGTGAGAACACCCGGAGGGAGTGTTACCAGTAATGTAAATGCAAAGAGCAATCAGGAAGGGAGCCTTTGAAAAAAAAAATGCACTTATCTTGTATATAAAATTATACACCTGGATTTTTCCAGTGACACAGCAACTTCCCTACTGAAAACTCACCTGCTTTGTGCTCTACTGCTTTTAAAAGCTGCACATTTAAAATCTTCCAAAGTCCAAAACGTCTCTGCTAAAAATAAGCAAGCAAACCAATGGTGTAACATAACCTATCCCAGGTCACAGCTCTGCCCTCTGTTTTTATATATTTTTTTTAAATAATCAAAATGACTTTATGAAATCTGCAGTAAGAATGTGAATAAGAATTCTCTGCTCCTCAATTTTCCTTACAATCGTCTTTCCCCTTATAAAACACCTCATGTCAGTTTTTCAGTGAGGAAGCTCAAATTCAGGGTTGTTTCTGCTAAAAGCTGCTTTTTTTTTTTCATGCTTAAGACAGCTACACTTCTGTAGGTGTCCTTCTACCTGACTGCCACTTACTCATCTGTTTCTGGAAAAGCTAGGTGTAAAGTGGGCCCAGAGCACTTGTATCTAGATTCAGCTTTTCAGTAGAATCCAGACAGTAATACAAAGTTAGAGGTGGGCAAAAAGAAAATTTAAAAATGTTTCTTAAAAGGAAATTTCAGAGGATTTATTGAAAATCACCAGTAACTTCTGACATCTCATGCTCTCTGCTTATCCCAGACTCAAACTTCATTACAAAAAGCAACATATTTTGAAAATACAAAGCTGTAGGAACTAGTCCCCATTTACAGTACTGCTCTGCAGCAACAAGAGCACTGTCTTAAGATTAAAAATATTACTGGACAGAGCAATACAATAAGGATAACTATTTGATATAAATTTACTGTCATAACACACTTTGGGTAAGAAAGGCCTTAAACAAGGAAGCAATCTCCAAAATGTAGCTTTTCCTACAAAAATATATTTTGCAAAACTAAAAGAAACATGTCTCTTGTAATTTATAAAAGCAGCTCCAGCTCTGACACCACAGCAGCAGAACAAAAACAAATATTAAATTAGAGTAGTTTAAATTATAAACAACAAATACTCAGACAAATCTACGAGCAGTCAAGTGAAAAAGCTGTTTAAAATGTAAAGGTCTGCTGCTCCTCAGCAAAGATTGAAGAATATGTGCAGGAATACGTATCTGTGCTACAAGACAAGTTTAGTTTAAAAATTATTTCTGTTCTGCTAATCCCTTAAAACACTTGGCTTTAAAATTCCATGGAAATCTTTTCTGAGAAACCAATGTTCCTTAAGCTTGCCCTCTCCAATGTTCCTCTAGTTCTCAAGCGTCTAGAAATTCCAGCTTTTGAGAATTTTATATCATCACTAGTTTCTAATTCTGAAAGGTTAATTGGAAAATACTTGCACTTTCAAACTATTTTCCATTCTGATTTTTAATCTTCTACTGGTGTGCACATGAAGACAGAAAAATAGCTCTCTCTTTTGACTCACCTTGAAGAAGTGGCCAAGCCCATCAAAGCTGCTGCTTACTGAATTATTTATGGGGTTAATTCTCCTTCAAAGTAGATATTTTACCTGTAACTCCCACTTTGAATTTTTTTATAAGTGATCCTACAACATTTTCTTGGTAGGTTCAGTCAATGTAATTCTGGAACTGGTATTAGTAGTGTCATAAATATATATGTAAGTACACACTCTTTAAAACCTATTGATAAAAAATTACAATAATAGAAAAGTACACCCACAACAAAACAAAATTACTGGGAGAAAAACATCTAATTTCTAACTCTTCAGAGCTCCAGCGTTTGGATCACCACTCAGTAGGGCCAAGCCTCTCCCCTTGGCATTTTAATCTCTGATTAAAGGCTAAAAATGGAGAAAATAGGATACTTTTTTACTGTCTTTTTTATTATCTCATGTATTTTTTTTTCTATAACTGGTACAATGTCGTCCCACTTGACTGCATCCAAGAAGCGTGTTGAAGAGCAACAGAAAAGGAAAACAAACCACTGCTAGTGGTAAAACACCTGTTTCACAGCTTCAGAGATGTCAGAAGATAGTGTCTAGGAAAAACACTGTTTTTTAAGTGCCAGAGAAAGTGACAAACTGATATACTAAACTTGAGAGCTTGGCAAAAAAAAAATATAAGTAGGTAAAGTGGTAAGTTTAGTTCAGGAAAGGAAGAACAGCACCATCCATTAGAAAGAAGTAGCAACTAGTTTACCACAACATGAAAGAAATATGAAAGAAAAATGTCTTATGAAACAGGAAATAAAGTTGATTTTTATAGTTCTATCTTATCTTTATCGACAACATACCACAAGTGAATTAATAGTACATTTATAAGCTATTTTTTTAACTATTGATCATATAATTATTTTTACTTATGCGTCACATGTACTATAGGTGCAAGAATAAAATGAGTCAGTATTATGGGCTTGCCTTGTTCCCATGAAGCACAGAGTATCCAGGTCTGTGTCCCAGCACTCAGTCTCTATCTGCTCCCAGTTACTGGACTGCAGCTTTTCAGCCTCATGAGGTGGAAGAAGTCATGTCCATCTTCCAAAAGGTGCTCTCAGGAGAACTGGAAGGCATCTGAAACAAGACATGTACGGTCACCAGCATAAGGTATGAGGACATTTTCAGACACACGGCAAATCTGCTTGAATAGAAATGCACATGCTCATCCAGAGACAGGAATCGCTGCAGCAATGTCATAGAATCATAGAATCATAGAATGGTTAGGGTTGGAAGGGACCTTCAAAGGTCATCTAGTCCAAACCCCCTGCAAGGAGCAGGGACATCCCTGACTAGGTCAGGTTGCTCAGAGCCTCACCCAGCCTGGCCTTGAACGTTTCCAGAGATGGGGCCTCCACCACCTTTCTGGGCAACCTGTTCCAGTGTTCTATAACTCGCATCATAAAAATTTTTTTCCTAATATCTAATCTAAATCTACCCCCCTCTATTTTAAAACCATTACCTCTTATCCTATCGCAACAGGCCCTACTAAACAACCTTCCTTCCGTCCCTGCACCAGCAGCAGAACAACCAGGACGCATAGTACCCTCCAGTGTTCCGGCACAAGTTAGCATCCTTTCCACATCAAGCAAAGGGTAAGAAAGTACCTTGCATGTGCTTAAAGGAATAGTAATTAGAGTGGCCAGCAGGTCGAGAGAGGTGGTTCTGCCCCTCTACTCTGCTCTCGTGAGACCCCACCTGCTGTACTGCATCCAGCTCTGGAGCCCTCAGTACAGGAAAGACATGGACCTGTTGGAGTGAGTCCAGAGGACAGCCATGAAGATGATCAGAGGGCTGAAGCATCTCTCCTATGAGGACAGGCTGAGAGAGTTGGGGCTGGAGAAGAGGAGGCTCCGGGGAGACCTTATAGTGGTCTTCCAGTATGTAAAAGAGGCCTATAAGAAAGATGGAGACAAACTTTTTAACAGAGCCTGTTGTGATAAGACAAGTTAATGGTTTTAACCTAAAAGAGGGTAGCTTTAGACTACATATAAGGAAATTTTTTTTTTTTTTTACAATGAGGGTGGTGAAACATTGGAACAGCTTGCCCAAAGCGGTGGTTGATGCCCCACCCAGGAAACATTCCAACCATCAGGTTGAACGGGGCTGTGAACAACCTGATCTGGTTGAAGACATCCCTGCTCCTTGCAGAGGGGTTGGACTAGGTGGCCATTAAAGCTCCCTTCCAACCCAAACCATTCTATGATTCTATGAAGTCCTCTCACTGACCAGCCAAACACCAGTTGGAAGTGCAGAAGCAGTTGTATAGTTGGGAATGGATGTTCTCCTTCCCCACAAATCATCAAACCATCTTCATCTCCTACCTGTGACTTTTTCCTCCTATAGCTCTCACAAACAGATAAAAAAGAAACACAAAGATTTCCGAGTAGCATCTGCTCTGTCTCTGCTCATTTCCATACGCAGAACACGGGACACATTTTAAGTGTGAAATGGTTCTCAGTAACTCACCATGGATCACCAATCCTACAAAATACTGCTGGCAGAAATGTCAACCAATGTCATCGGCCCAAGGTAATAAGTTTAGATTGATGTACTAATAATGTCTGCCTGTCTAGACCTCTCACACAGGGCATTAAAGGAAAGTTCTTACTTTCTGATCATTTAGGGACATCCAACCAGCAGTCTGCATTCAAAATAAATTTTATGGGATTAGTTGGGATCAGGTCGTGCAAACTGGTTTTATTTTAATACAAGTGTATGAAATCCATTAATATCCACATAGGCAAACTTCCCCAATTAAGGCAAAGTGGCTGAGCGGCACCCTTGTGATTTGATTTTTACTTTGAAGTCTCACTGATATTTACTTTTAGAACCTGCCTTCATGGCAAGTGCCATTGCCATACAAAACTGAAGCACAGAACATACTGTTTCTAACCACTTCATACAGAGTTTTATGTGTATATACAAATTCATCCAATTTGTTTCATTTTGTGCAGGACTCTGGAGGTGGAGGTACAAAATAAGGGCCATTTACCTTGTTTTGCCAGCTCATCTGCCTTCTTGCTTATTATTCTGAGCTGTAATGATAACTGTTGGCACAATTACTGGGAGTGTTTTACTTCTTTGTCGAACAGAACTTTGGCATGCTTAATTCTGTGCATACTAGGTCCTTCCTGGAACCAAAACCAGAAGAGGAGTATTTATCACTAAATTCCTCTCTAGGCATTTCTGTCCAGTGTCGACAGCACTCAGATTCACAATGCTATGGAGATGGCATTGCTGGCACGAACATCTGGCCAATAGGTAGAGTAAGCAAGCACACAACAAGTAAACAATTTCTGAAGACAGGTTTAACATCACCCTTTCTTATTAACTAATCATTACAAAAGTGTAAGTGAACATCATCTCTGTCCACAACTGACTTATCCTATTTAGTATTCAAACAAAAATTAAAATACATATCGGCAGAGCTGGCTCACTTGACCAAGTTTGATTTCTTACTACAGAAAAGCATTTAGCTGAATATATGCACAAAAAGACAGATGGTCTTGAGAGCTCTGCCAAGACAATGAGTCTTACTATTAATAAATCAATGACAGAAGCTATGAAAATTAATTTACCTACTGATAATTTTATCTCATTTAAAGGTGAAGTCTCAATGACTGCTGATAAATCTACTTATACCAGAGATTGTGTGTTTGATGGAAGGTTCAGAACAGGGAAAACAAGTGCTGCATTTAAAAAATTTGATATGTAATGAAGGTCCAATGTGATTAGCAAGAAATTCAAGTTAAATATGTGAAGCAGTGATATTTTTAATCAGTTTCCACACAGCACAGTTTTGAAGTGGAAAGCTGCTCAGTCTGCATTAGAAGAAATTGCAGTGAAGATACCTGTGCAGAGTAACTCAAGACAAGTGGACCTACAAAATTCTGTAATATTTATTCTAAGCACAATCACAACTAACTACAAACACAATCACCTTGATCACCACAAGCAAGTTACCCATGCCAAGGATGGGACTTCAGCTGCTGTGCCTCATTAGCACTGTTGTGCCTGTTGCCAATCATCACTGTGGCAGCAGCTGTACAAAGGAATTAATCTCATGAAAGCAAGCAAAAAAAGCTGAGGAAGAAGATCTGTACTGTTATGTAGGGAGATGTCAAGCTCAGTCATTGCCTAGCCCGCACTTTTTAGTAGCACTTTTATTATCTATGATTAGCAAGGGGTCAATGACATACGAGTATAATACGTAGATGTTACACATCAAAAAGGCCTATAAACTATTAGGATTATAAGAGAAACAGTAAATCTGCCATCCCCTCAGTGACTGTAGAAGAAAGTTGGAGGATAAAACCTGGCACATTGAAAATGAGGAGACTGTCAGCTCAAATTTTCATTTGGTAGTGCAGCAGCTTACCACCAGAATCCCTGGCAGACTACCAGGGCAGCCTTCAGCCCATGACAAAAGCATTGTTTTCACTTCTCTTTCTGCACAAATTCTGTTGTCCTGGTCTGAAAGCTTTCTATTTTTATTTCAAATGTTCATGTACCACAATATTTACTGAAGCTTTGTACAAGTTATTATCTTCCCACTTGGTAGCATTGTTTTTTAGATTTTGATCTTTGTTATTGTAAGTTAGATAAGCTTCTGCTCTACATGTCCAACCATTGATTTCTTTTTTTTTTTTCCTGAGCATTATTGCTACATCTTTAAGTTTCAAAAGGCTATAAATAGGAAGACGGATTTGACATCAGCTGAAGAACAAAAGACAGTTGATTTCCTTAACAGAAGTCATAGAAGATACAATTTGCAAAAGAAGAAGACATAAGCAGCTCAAAATCTAAGAGGGTAACAGCATTAAAATTTCTCCAGTTCATGAGTCTACCGAGCTTGTTCTATGAATCTCTGAAGAATGGTGCTGAAAACGGGTTTAATGTCTTCCAACTGAATAACTCCTGGTTGTGTCATATTAGATATTTGTTTTTTCCTCTCTTCGTCAGATAAGCTTGCTCAATTCACAGACTTCATAGTCTTTGGAGGTAAAATTTCAAAGAAAAACATTTATGTTTTGATGATACTGAAGATTTAAGTGGACAGTGTGGAATACGCTATTGTTCATTTGCAGTAGACTTGATGCTAAAACGTAAAAAGCTTCGTAAGCAGCTAATTAAGAATTTTCTTTTGCACACTCCATTAACCCTGGCCTAAATGCACATAATTTTAAATTATTACATGAATATTTTGTAGCCCCAAGGGTTTGGCAGAGGACTTCAAGATCAGCAGTAGCCAGGGTGGAGCTAACACCATCCTCTCTGGCTATGGGCTCTTACTCCTTCCACCTCCCTCAAGGCACTAAGTTAGTCCCTGGTGCCACTTGCTTCTGGCCAGCATCTCTGTTTTTTATTTCTTTTTCCCAACAGAGCAAAGCCTGAGCTGGGTCCTGCCTTAATGAAGGAAAGTAACAGTCTTGGATCAATCCTTGGAGAAAACTCTCCAAACACAATGAAGCATTATTAACAAAATCCAAGAATGACAGGAATATTAAGAATCAATAGTTTTGGTAAATGGTGAGAGAACTTTCAAGTACCTTTTTCTTCATCACAGCTAAGTAATGCTGACAACTGTCAGGGCAGATTTATCTTCTTAGCCACACAGTATGGATTAACTCCCAGATACATTATCAGTTTTCTTATGTTATAGTTTTTTTCCCATATCAGCAACATTAATTGTATAACTAAAAATAAAAAAATACTTTCTAAACTAAAGTATTTCTAACAAGCCACCATAACCTCCACTTAAACTAACTACTTTAGTTCACTTGCATCAGGCCTGATCCATGTTTGTGTTTGGCAGTGAAAAACATACAATCAATCCTGCTAATGGATGTGAACTTATGCCAACAAGGGCTGCCCAGTGGCATATATCACAGTCTTTACACCTACAGCACGTACTAGGATTGTTTGGGGAAATGAGTTCCTCACCAAAGAGGCAAGCTCTCCAGGAGGGCTGCTCAGGGCTGTGCTGCTCCAGGACACGCTCTGAATTTAAGAGCACTATTAAAAACATAGACTAACAAATCGACCTTTTTCTTTTTCACCTCCAGTTCATTAATGGAGAAGAAGACATCATGGCAAGGAAATATTAATGCAGTCAATGACTGTCTTGTAGAGTAATATGAGGTCAACTGCCAGACTCACTGGAACAAAATCCTCATCACAAACCTGTGAACAATTCTGCCCTCCAAACTGAACTGACCCCAAGTCACACTTTCATAAACATACAGTCATTCCCTGCAGCCAGGGAGTAGATTTCATGATCCTTTTGCCTGCAGGACAGCTCTGTGTCTTCCTCATGAGTAGCTCCAGAGCAGCCAGCAGAAACGCAGAAGCCCTGTGGTAAGTGCTGGTAGTCTCTTAGGTAACATTTACTTGACAGATCCGAGCATCACATTTCTGTTGTTGCAGTAGAACAAGAGCAAGGTGCCCAGGGCATGCTCTGCTGCTCTCAGTAAAGAAGATCAGTGCTGCAGTGGTGATACCATCATCACTCCTCAAAGAGGGCAAGCAGTGCTTTTGCTCCCTCAGCTGGATACAGCGGCACTGCTTCTCCCTCGCTGTGCCAGTCAGAGAACACGCTGCAGATGAGAAAACAATAGCAGTTCTGCCTTATACAATGAATCCATTCTTGACCGACGCTAACAAAAGTACCGCACAGTAAAGATTGGATATCACAGAGTAATGACATATGGATGAAAGAATAGCCTAGAGCTAAAATAGGACAAAGCACTAGCACAAAGGGTATACAAAACTGAGCACTTATCACATCCATTTGATTTTTTAAATTCAGAGTTCTGTTTCTGAATCTTGTAGTAATTCTGCTTCTAGATCTACAGGCCAAGAGAAAGTCAACTGAATGACAAGATTAAAACTGTTGACCAGAAATATTTCAGGTCACTGGGCAATGAAAATAAACCAAAGAATCTCACACTTCTACTTCACTTTGCCAGGAAAGAGACTGTTGCCACACATGCCATGAAGGGTAACATCCATGATGAAATCAACTTTGGGTAAATGTGAAAAATTTACAGAAATTGAAGTAAGTAAGTGCAGACATGCACACAAGTAACATGGTAAATATTTATGTATTGCCAGCAAAACATGGTCAAGATATAAATCAAATCCAGTTAGCATTTGCAAGATGGTAGATTTTAGTGTGATCAAATCATGCTTGACTAAACATAAAATTCTTTTTAGTCTAGTTCTCACAACTGAAAACTGATCATCACAGAGCAAACTGCAAACTCTTCAGCGTATCTGAAGAAGGAGTATGCAGATTTAAGGTTTGATGCTCATAGCTGGATAAAAACCAAGCGTTACTGCAGACATACTTTCCAATCATACTGTTTTTCCAAGCACTCCAGAGTCACCAGTAATGTGGAGTCTATCTGCCATGCTTTTAGTTGGCAGTTTAAGCTACCCTTACTCATCCTGCCAAGACAGGTGGGTAAAGAATACCTTTTTCCTGTGAGCAATGAAGGGGTCAAAAAATGTCAGACCTCTGAACCAAACACCTCATCCAGAGTCTGCTAGCAAAGCAACAGCAGCCAGAAGCTGACAATGATAGAGATTAGAGCTATAACGCTATATTCATTCATCCCAGCTAATTCCCTTCAAAACCCAATATCCTTGTCAGCGCTTTGTGCAATTCCCTCTCACTATTTTTATTGTTGCAGCTTTTTCCTTCACCTTTAGGGTCAGAAACACATAGAAGAAATGGCTTGGAACAGTAAAACATATTTGTATCTTTATCTGCAGAGAACTATCTGCTCTCCTTTATAACCATAACCGCAGTTTATCAGAAAAAAATGGTAAGGAAAGGACAAATAATTGTCTTGTAACATTTTTAATCTTTTTAAATGGTTGCTACAGTTTATATTTCTGAGCTGAACAGAAAATAAAACCCCAAAGTTCTTTGGAGTGTACTTGAATTCTTCTATGCTGATACCTTCTGTCCTTTAAAATAATCATTTGGAAAAGAGATGAGGTGTAATTGCTTCAGACACTTCTGATCTTTCTGCATTTTGTTCAGGTTTGTGGTTTATACATTTAATCTTGTTTTCAATTATTAATAACTTAACCTGCATATATATTATAGGAAACGTAATCGTAGGGTATGTCAACAGGTAGGTACCTTCAAAATGAAGGGACCTAGTGACCTATAATATCTAACAAATTTATTATTCAAACAATGGAGATATGTTAAAATTACAGAAAATTAAACTGAATGGAAGCTCTTAAGGCAGGCATCACAAAATTAAGAAAAGCCTGGTGCGAAATTTCCAGCTTTGATCTGAGTCAATCCTCATAAAACCAAAGATGCAATTCTCAGACAAAACCAAAGACACAAGTCTAAGCGTAATTTTGCATTTCAAAAGAGTCTTTTGAAAAAGTCAACATAACACTTGAAATCCCTGAAGAATGCAGATGCTCAATTTCTGAAAGCAAGAAAGTTAGAATTGGTACCCAGGCGTACAACACTTCTTCAGTTGAAATACAGGATCAATTAATCCACAAACTGATGAATACAAACATGTTACTAGTTTCACATTAAAAACAACAAAAATAATTCATCTCTAACAAGAGTTGCTGGTTAGCTCTCTCCAAAAGCAATGATATGAAAGGATGAGAGCTGGCATTTTCCGGCTTTATTTTGGGGGGAAAAGGATTTAAGTTTTCTTGCAACTAAATTCTTTGAGCATGACATAAGCTTCAGATGGGTCAATGGTCAGACACCAACCTTTGCAACATGCAACTTCCCACCACAAGACTGTAGCGCAACCTTCACTGCCACTGTGGAGGGCAACACAGCGCTGGGAGGATGGGCAGCCAGGCTGGGATGCTGTCTCGGCAGGATCCGAGGAGTCTCACAAGCTTTGGGTCTGCTCCTTAAGACACCCACTTCCAGAGAGGAAAATTCAGAAGGGACATTGAAAGTACAGGGGCAACAAAACCCCAGCTGGGGTCTGTCCACCCGACACCTTCCCGCTCCCTCCCTTGTACCAGCAGCACTGCAGGAGCAAAGCCATTCACAAAAAATCCCCAAAACCACAGATCAGTTAAATGAGCTTTCAGCTGAACCAGAGTGACAATACAGAGGGACAGATAGTACAGCAGGACCAGCCTGGCTCTTTCACCATGTTTTGCAGCTTTATGACCTCTTGTTTCCTAGACAACTGCATCACTACCCTTACACTTTCTACCTCCATCCCCCTGTGCACAGCCTCCTCTTCAACACAAACATGTCAAAGTATTCCTAAGGAGGTGCACCATCTGCAGTGCTAATTTCTGTAACATCTAGATTTAGTTTGGCAGTCTCATACCAATCTGTTCTTTGCCAGCTGCAAATCAGAATGGGTTTCACAGAATATGATGAGAGCTCAGCAGCCCGCATGAATCCAGGGAAACAGAGGATTCACCTCTGGTTTGTACGATTCTTGTTCCTTAAATTCCTCTCATATGCTGTTTGATTATGATCAAACTCATCAAAATCATCTGATACAATATTTTTTCCTATACCTTTGACTCAGAGTATTGTTTTTAAAATCAAGAGAATTTTATATATATCTATATACATTTATGTATATATCTGTCTATATATAAACTTAACCAACGGAAATGTTTCTTGCTTTGCCCTAGGGAGCATAACAACCATTTCTTACAGCTTCAGGCTTTAAGGTATTATTTGCTATGGGAAAGCATTGTAAGAAAATGGAATCTTACAAAGGCAAAAGCATTACAAAGAGTAGAGGTAACTATGAATGAAAGTTACACCACATCATGAGATAAGAGGCTGTGAAAGTAGTTCCTGCCTCAGAAAAAAATTACGAGAAACAGCACTTGTGCATCCTTTGTGGCTTTCCTGGGAAGTCTCAGCGCTAAATCCTGAGTCCTGTTGACTTAAACTGTTCTGTCAAAGAAAGAAACGATCACCACTTGGCTCCCATATTCCAAAAAAGCACAGACTTAGCAGTCCCTGAATGCCATTAGTCAAAGTGATGTTATTCTGATCTTTTAAAACATCATCAGCACTAACTAAATTAATCTCAGAACATAATGTAACCTGTACTGCCATTATTACCATTCATTAGACGCTGCAGAGGATGAAAAGGACTTTGCCTAGGTTTGATAAGTAAAATGAGATCAAGATCCAGTTTATCAAAGGTCTCTGCCTCCTGTTCTAACCTGCATAACAAAAACCATCAGAATAAAGTGAAGGCACTGACAATGGTTTAGAGACTTGCAAAACTATCTCCAGCAAATCACTGCAGTATTATAAAAACAAGAGTGTCCATAATAGGTAACTGAGGAACAGCTAAGAGCCTCCCACTCAACATATGCACGTATACACACTTCAATTATTATAGAAAAGCTGCAAATGGCAAGAAGTCCAAAGCGTTTACTGGTTTTTATTTTTAAAGGATTGGCCCTTGAGAAGAATCATCCTATCAACAGGATCTAGCAGAACACAAGAGCTGAACTTCCAAACCTTCAAAAATTCTCCTGCTTATCCTTTTTTAAGAATTATGTTAATACACTGACACAAACAAGTAACTGATAACAAATTCTACCATGTCAAGTGGAATTTTTCAGTTGATATTTAATTGGTGGTTGTTTTTTATTTTTATTTTTTAAAAGTACATTTTATTTCCATCTCAACTTTGTTCGAAAGAACACTCAAACCACAGCATTCTCAACAAACCATTGCTTCATCTTTGTGTCTCCACGAGCACTTTGTATTGAGCTTTGTAATCAATAGACAATCTTCTGTAATACTATCATATTCTCACTAAAAACCTATCAAGAAAACCAGATACTACACATGAAGGTCAGCTTTTGTTCACTGAAGAAGACTAAAACCCTCCTCAAACTCTCCATTTCATCAGCCCTGCCATCAGCATATAGATTACTTCTCTGCTTTTGTAGCAAAAACACTTGCAAAGAAGAGGACTCAAAGCAAAGGAAACAGAAAAGAAAAAGAAAACAAGATGCAGCAGGCAAGGTGTAGTAAAACTGCTGCAGAAGTCTCTCTTTGTTAACAGAAGTTGGGTTTATTTGAGGCTCATGCTTGTCTCAATGACTGAATAAACTTCATCAGTGTGAGTGCCTGCTGTTACTGTATTAGTACCTCAAGATTTGCACTGGCTTCAGAGGGGCTGGCCGCAGGCAATCCCAGTTTCTGCACAGCAAGAATTGCAGGTCAACCCCAAACTGACTGGACTATTCTGAGGTATGACACAATTATGGAGAACAACACTAAGATTCACATACAGCAAGGAAGGATTTCAGAAAACTGTGTAGCAAAAGATACACCTGGAACAAGTTGATTATTAATCTCCCCTTATAGACAAATATTTGGAGGACTGATTTTCAGTTTCTGGCCTGGCAGATACAAATGATTGCAAGTTCTACTTCTGTCTGTACAACAACAACAGATTTGCAAATGTAGACTTAGCATTAATAGTAAAATGGGAATGAAAAACTATATCTATGCATTTTAAGGGCCAGAGGGGAAATCAGTGGAATACACTCCATAGGGGCTTCATCCCTAATTTCAGAGAGTCTATCAGCCATAGTGAAAGAACCGTTTAAACAGTTTCAGGACAGACATCAGCAACAACAAACTATACAGGCAGACACTGCAGCCTTTTAATACATCTTAATGAGCAAAAAGCTAGTTCATGTTCCTCTAAGTACAAATAGTCCATTTGCCCATGGAGCAAATGTATCTGTATTTGTACAGAAGCACCACAGCAGCAGTGTGATGGAACACAGGGTATGGTGGACTGGCAGTACCTGGGGTTAATGGCACTGCCCATAGTCAGCTGTAGAGCTTAATAAAGAGCTCTGGTAAAGCCTACTAATGTAAGTAAGTCCAACAGATTTATCCCTTTTCATCCTTCCTGAACATCAAAAGCAATAATCTCTCAGGTATAATTATCATTCCGCATTCGGAAACATTCCACCCCAAAAGAGAGCTACTAGTGGTGCCTTTCCATTCATACAGAAAGCTGTACCACGTTGGGATGCGTTGTCATCTGTTATGATAATTATACTCAATATGGGATTATATCTCCTCCTCCTGTGTACTACTGTTAAAAATTACCGTTATCCCATTTACATCACTTTTGCTTTTCCTTTCTTTGGCTCCCTGAGGAGGACGCTTTGTTCAAGTGAGACTCTCCTACTACAGAGATGTTCTCTGCTCATACACAGTGTCATTAGGCAAACATTTGCTTTCAGCAAATTTTACAGCAACTAGCTAAACCCAGGACTAACACATATGTCACCCTTTAACTCAGACATATTCTGTTATTTACAGTCTGCTCCAAATTATAGTAATTTAGCCAACAGAGGAATTTGCCTTGGTACTTCTGGTATTTTTGGTAGAGATCATTAGTGCCACATCATTTCATAGCTCTTGAGTTTGCACACACCTGTTCATTTTTGCTTGTCAGTTTAATGTGATATAAAGCAAGAAGCATCATCAAATAGGGAAGAGTCTTATAGTTTTAGCTAGGCTATTTCACTAGAACAGTAACAACTTTTACATGTGAAGTACGACACACAGAGGAACATAACATCCTATGTCTAGGAATAGTAAGGAGGTCCAAGAACAATCTAAGGCCAAAGGAAAAAAATGAGAAGAGCAGCATTTCTGTCTGCAGTGCTGTAACCACCACCCCTGTCACTGCAGTGAGCACGCACCACACAAGTCCCCTACAACATCAGGCCCTTCTCCTACCAGGAGCCCACAATGCCCAATATCTGCCTGTCTTGAGGGTGGAGCCAATGGGTAAAATACTCAGACTGCAGCTATATAAATGACATGTATAGTCAGAGCTCCACACAGAGCCAGTGTGAGTGAGCATGAAGTAGTTTTCTCATTCTTTTCACAGTTCATTGGGCTTATGTTGCTCCAATAAGAGCCTCCCACCTTAGGAGTTGAATCATGGTTGCTCTTCACACACCTCCCATCCACACCTCACACACACTCAAGCAACCACAAGTATGAAGCTGGGCTCCTAAGTTTCAGTCCATTTTCTGAAAACAAGATGAGCCCAAACAGAAATGGGTGAAGAAGAAATGAAAGGACCACACTTCATGTTATCTAGACCCATTTCCTTTGCACTGCTACCAGTTCAGGCCAGCTGTGAACAAGTTAGACTTGTTGAGGTATTTTTAACCGGGCTTTAGTGTTGCTGATGCACTGTTTTCAGCCATGCATTAGAACATCCAGGCTGCAGATTAAGAAGGCAGCAGGTATAGAAACACATGAATTGCCATGCTGTTGATTGAGCTTGGACTGGCAGCATTTATTAGCTCAAATATGAAGTAATTTGAGCATAATTTATAAATTCCAGGCTAATTCAGATGCCTCAATTTCTTACTACCAATCCATCAAAGTCCTCAAAGATCTAGGGCCAGCAGAGTTCTCTAATGCCATTGTTTTTTTATTTAGTCATAGCTTTTGGCTAAATTGTTTATTCTATATATCTAATAAGGTAATGAAGTGTATTAACAATGGCCTAAGAAATACACATTAAAGGTAGCTCTGTTTAAAAAAAAAAAAAAAAAAGCCAAACAACAAAACCAAACTCACAGTTCTATTCCTCTTTTTGAATCTGCCGATCTAACATAGTGGTCAATCAGAAGCAGCATCCTGGAACCCTTCACAATAAATTATAAAAGAGGTTCAAAATAAAATATAAAAATAGAACAGCCTTTGATACAGTCTGCTAGGTTTAAGTGTTCTGTACCACTATAACATTACTTCAAAACAGTGAGAAAGTGATAGAACAGAACAACAGCGATAGGTTTCTAAAGCTAGTGTATATCATTACCTTAATATTTACGAACAGATTTTACACAAAGTGCAGATTAAATCAGATTATTCTACACAATGCCTGTGGGCAATAAGACATTAAATATTTCAACGTCTTTGGTGTTTAACTCACACTTAAATCCTTGCATATTGAAACAAAGGCCTTGAACTCCAGAGACCATGAGATCTGTGGGGGTGCTCATGCTGTCATGGAAAAATAGTCAATACCCCTACCTCAAATTAAGGTCAATATCTTCCTTACTGTTTCACAAATAGTTTGAGCCAACACTGCTGATTTTATGTTGTGATGCAAATATGTGCATGGCTGGGTGCAAATGAGATGCCTCCAAAGTAAACAACAGATTCAGGGTTCATCTGTCTCCAGTTGTGCAAGTTCACCCAAGAACACAAGAAAAAATTATTCTGTCTTTCACTCTTCAACCTCAGCACAAACTTTGTGAACAAATTCAACCTTAAACACCAAGCGATCAAATAATTCATTCTAAACTAATATTCCAGCTGCAGGCCTCAAGGCAGAAAGTCTTCTCCAAATCCCATTCCACCTTTCCCCAAATCAGAAGTCCTCCCTTTACAAGGGATCCAAATAAAATACCACCTCACCTTTCCTAAAGAGGTCCTTATCTCCTTCAGGTGCTGCTCCTGAAATATTACTTTTATTAAAGTTCAGATATTTCTAGTTCCTCATTACAGAATTTCTGTAAGACCCATGCAGTCTGTGGAAATTCATACCCTCTTGTTACTACAGGTCCATCCAGGCTCCATACTCTGACACTGAGCAGTTCTCTGTTCTAAGCCACAAACCTGTTTCTTTTCCACACTAAGGAACCTGAAGACCCACTGAGTTTCACCATTTCGCCTTCCCTAGAGGGAGCACTTTTCCAGTCCATTGTTTACTTTGCAATTTTTCCCCTGAAACATCTCCACAATAAGAGACTCTCAAGGGATCTTGGCAGTGCATATGAATGCTTGATGGGAGAGGATCAAGAAGAGGAAGCCAGACTCTTCTCAGTGGTGCCCACTGACAGGACGAGAGGCAGTAGGCACAAATTTAAACACATGAAATTCCATCAGAACCCAAGAAAACACTTTTTCACTGTAAGAATGGTCCAACAAGTTGCTCAGAGAGGCTGTGGAGTCTCCATCTGTGGAGACACTCAAAACTCAGCTGGACATGGTTCTGGGGAAACTGCTGTAGCCGACCTGGCTTGAGCCAGGGGGGTGGACAAGATGATGTCCAGAGGTCCCTTCCAACCAAAACGATTCTGTGGAATCTAATTTCCATCTGCATGGGCTTGTTCAAATTCACACTGTCCTTCAGCAACTGGACCCTCTAGGTTTCCATTTCACTAGCCCCAAGAAAAACGAGACACACGAAGGCTGATTCTGAACATTCGTTGCGAGGCTGATCAGCATTTCCCAGCAATGAAACATCACCCTCCTCAGTTATGTTCCTTGCAGTTCTGATTTCACCAGCAATTTTTTTTCCATTTAACTATTAATCAACACTTCCAAACCATTAATAAAGTTTAATAAGAATCAGTCCTAATACAGAACCTTGTGTCGTCTTGCTATTAACCTTTTGCCAGGTTGAAAATTGCTTATTCACACTCTTGCCTTCTATGTCTTAGTTATTCAGACATCAGAATTTCATCTCTGATTGCACAACCACGCAGCCTCCTTACCAGGCTCCGTGCCGCAGCTTTCTGCAAGTCCAGCTCCTCTCATTCAGCCATGCTTTCGACCTTGTTGCTTGCAGAACCTCAAGAAAGAGGCATAAACTGGTTGATTTCTGCACAGGTGTTTCAGGAGGTGGAGGAGGGAAAGGAACGGGTGCAGAGCAGAACAATTCTGCGTGCAGGGCTCTGGGTCTGATTTCAAAAGTGAGACAATACATCAAAACGCTTCAGAAAATGAGCACGGCTAGGAGAAAAAGCTAGAAGATAATGAATCTGGGGACTATCGACACATGCTGCATTACAGTATTATTTAATAAAGCACATAAATAGCCTTGAGGGCAGATAAGAGAATATAGGACTGCTTCCTACATCCACAGTTGTTGGATTAATCAATATTCCACCAGTTCTATCCCTGACCAGTGGCCTGCATACGAGGATTTCACTTATGTACTTAAAAACTGAAAAACACACATGCTAGTGAAACCGCAGGCACTTGCTGCAGATCTAGTGAAAGAAAAGGCAACTTCTGGTAGTACAAAGTGGGAAATATGGGACAGAGCATTTCAGCAGCTCTGTACAGGGCATGGCTCTGCGCTTCCTTGCACACCGGCCTGATCTTCAAAGATGGGCGGTTGAGCCATGAAGGGGAAGGTGATGTTTTCAGGTCCCTGATGCTTCCCTTGCAAGCTCAGTTAGTGAGTCAGGAGTCACAAGCTCTGTGTGCGTGTACAGATTGCCACATTCCAGCTGTACCAGAGTTCTAGTTTTCCTCAGCATCCTGGAAAAATGGGGAAAAATATCTGCAAGATACCGTTGTCAACTGTAGTTAAAAAAAAAAAAAGAAAATAATATGATCACTACAATAAACAGATTATTTCCATTTGAAAGAAAGACTATTTGGTTTAAAATACTTGAAAAACAACTTCAGAAATTATTCACGGTACATTTTTAAAATACTGCCATGCAGCAAAATAACCAGATTTACACTTTCTCTGCTCAGAATTTACCTATCAGCAATTCCAATTTTCTCATGTTGGTAAGTTAATGGATGGTATTTGTCTGCACTGAATGATTAGTTCAGTTGGTTTCCTGAATAACTTATGAAGTATTCTCAGCTTAGACCACAACCACCGAGCACTGGACAGGCTCCACAGCTTTCTGGTACTTTCTCTGAGTAACACCAAAGATTTTGCTGGAAAAAATTATGGAAAAACGGAGCAAATACTGGAAAAACAAATGTAACTTTTGGGTCAAACGTTCACTTCATTTAAACATTTTCTGTCTATTTTTAAATGCTGCCTTAATAATCTTTCTTGCTAGGAAGCAGTTAAAATTGCTGTGGGAAGTGATGACAACCTGCAATCTCAGTCAACATGACTAATTTTTTGTAGTTGTTTTAAACACCAGTTTGTCCCTTTATTAGTACTACATTCTGTGATAGAATAGGATAAGCTTTCCAGAGGTTAATAAAATGCAGAAACTGAAAAAAAAATAGTTTCTTACCACCTGAAATAACATTCAAGTTCAGCAAAGTCTGCAGCCCAGGACCCATGCTCTGCCACCTGCCAACAGCCAGTAACTTCAGAAATTACACTTATCTCAATGTGGAATGTGATTTTATTCTGTATAATCAACTTTTAAGGGGCAAGTTTTAGTTACGTTTATGTATTGGTGGTGGAATTTTCTCATTTGTAGCAAATGCACTTTTGCTCCTTTTCACTTCATTTTAGACCACTCTTTGGAAATGATCACTCATTTCCAATAAACTGGAAAATAAATTCCTTCATAATCAGTATTTCTAAGCAAGTAGTATGTACTAATCAGTGCGCTAGTATGCACTCAGCCTAACAAAATGGTGCCTAGCCAGTGTGAATAACAGAGGATGTAACATTTTTAAGCACTCCTTAAGAATCCCCAATTAATTTTAAAAGGGAATTGGCTTCAGTTAATGTGATTTCATTTTACTTAGAATCAGCAAAATCTGGTATGAACAAACTATTGTACCTTATGAAAAGTTTCTACAGAACTAGTCAAATTGATTATCTGATGATGAGTCACCGTTATTAATCATAGCTAGTGGCAAGATAGAAATTGTGAACATTTTAAAATTAGTAATTAATCATTTATTTTTTGAAGCAGCAGCATTGAAGCAAGACAAGTAAATGAGTTTGGAAAGCCTTCAAGATGTGTACCTTAATTAGAAGGTGCTGCTTTTGCTAAGTGAAGATGTGGCACGTTCAGCAGTTCTAAGAACACCATGAACTGCAATTTAAGAGTGCCAGAAGAGGTTGGAACTAAAATTTTTTAAAAAGTATACTAAACATTTTTAAATGATACTGACTGTAAATCTGATAGCATCTCTGTGCTAATGTAACATATAGAAGTGATTTCATTATTGCTGAACCATCAGAGAAATGAACCTATCTGTAACAATTTCCAGTTACAAGTTGTGACTCTGCTTAGGGATTTGGCCATTGCTCCTGGCACCCTGTGAGAAGATCTCTGAACACTGGTTGGAACCAACAAGAAAACAAAGAGGATCTTCATAAGCAGCTTTGCTAAGGAATAAACAGTATACAGTAGTCCCATTTCAAACAAAAGTTGTGGTTCAAACCTTGGAAAACAAGTAACTTCACAACAGGAAGTATGAAATCCTAACATCCTTTTCTTCAAGACAGTATTATCTTAAATAATGCAACTTCCAGAGCAACTGCAACATCTCCTCAGTGAAATGCTGGAGCATTGCAGGAGCCAGGTTTCCCTCCTGAAAACCCTCTGAGGCTTCCCTGGAACCATTGAACCCCTTCTCAATCGAGGCACGGCCAGCTGAGCACCTCCTGCCATTGGTCAGTGACGCTGCAAACACTCACTCACCTGACAAGACGTGGAGTTTTCTCCACTGGCTTTGCCCAAAAGGGCTCCTGGGATGGCGTCCAGCATTGCATCATCTACAGGCACTCACCACACTGCGCACTCTCTCTGCACCCTCCCAGGCCACCGCAATGGTGGAGGTTTATTGGGAAATGGCCTGGCCCTTGGACTTGTTTGCAAGTGACACAAAAACCTGTTACCATTTCACTGACGTGAAAGCAAGAGGCCACAATCTCCCTCCTGATGAGGCAGGGAAAATGGCAACAGCACAAAGCCACTTCCCCCGGCCACTTCAAGCGTGGTGGGAGCACCAGTCCGCCTCGCCGCAGCAGCAGGGCGCCCGCCACGAGGAGGGACGCTGAAGGGAGCAGCCCTGTGGTGGTGGCCACTGGAAGATGGAAGCAGAAGAATTAGTCCTATCAGTTTCTTTTAGCACATCCCTTCAGACATTCAGCTCTTCTCAGAGAAAGAAGTTTGTTTTCAACTCAGTCATTGCCTTTTCTGAAAGGTAAACTCATAACATTCGTAAGCCTCAAGGAGTTTAATGATCCTGTAGATAAAAAAAAAGAAAATCTGATTTACATTAATTTTTTGCTTTGAAAAACAAAGCTCAAAGGGCAACAGGATCAAAGATCCTTCCTCATGAAAATTTCAGAAACTGTATTTTACTGCTTCGATGTTGGACCATTAGTTGTATTCTGTTTTTCTTCTTCCCCAAGAGGCTAAAGTTGGAAATTTCAACAACAACAAAAAGGGCTAAAGCTTGTTGCAGTCCTAATCCACAACATACCAGTGAAAATTTAATCCTATATAAAAGGATTTTATATAAGGATATTATACAGAAGTTTTCTGCTGTTTTAAGGTGAAATTTCTCCACTTTCTCAGTAGTAGGGCACTGCCAAGCACAGACGGACGCTTGTTTTGCAGTGTGCTGACAGTGGTTGTCATACAAGCAGTTATGGTGACGATAACTGTTTTCATTTATAGTCCAAGCCTTGGAGTAAAATCTTCCAAGATGGAAAGCTAAATATCTAGTGACAAATTTAACTTGTTCACTAATGCATATGAAAATGAATACATACACTTATTCAGAGGCATTACTCAGAAAGTTAATCACAATGTTATCACGCCGTTATTAGCCAAAAGTATGCCCATCATTCCTGGCAGTCTGTGCCAACATTAGTTACCATGCACTAAAATAAATTGCAGTTAACACTCCACCACATGAGGTAACGGGGGGCTTGAGCATCTTGGAGAGTGACACAGGCAGGCAGGCCTGGCTCAGCTGCACTCGTAAGTTTGACCCAAGACGCTGCACAGGGATCTTGGGGGCTCGGCCATGCAGCGGAAGTGCAGAGCGTCGCCTTTTGGCCAGGGCTGCACTGCAGTAGGTAGGATCTCCCTCCCTCTGAAATGTCAGGGAGCACTATTCGGTGTTGCACAAGTGATTTCGCCGAACGATGATGGAAGAATATTGCTTCCCAGCTGGAGGTTTTTCTGCAGGCCATGCAGTCAGGCCGTGCAGGCTCAAAGCAAGAGAGGCCAACCAGTTCTGAGCTAGTGTTACACTAAGCGAAAAGCTGAGGGTCTCTGCAGATTAACTCTGCAGCAAATGCAATATCAGTCAAATGCCGCCCAGTTCTGGTGACTGTAGTTCACAAATGAAAAGGACCATTAGCACACCAAGTCCCTTCCCTTCCAAGGGTCAAACATAACCAGCCAAAACTCTCAATTGTGAGAGCTGATGTTGGTGGATGATCGAGGAAATGACATGCAGGTAATATATACACAAATTGCAACACATTTTAACAAACCTCCTTACGCAAAGGCAAAAAGCAGGAAACAAAGAATTATCAAACAATTTCTTCAGACAGATGCTGGCAGCTGAGTATAGGGGAGGTTTTGCATTCAGAGGAGCAAGAGGCCCAGCAGCCTCTGCCACAGAAGCCAAAAGAGGAGGAGGGGAACGATCAGGCCTTCTCTGTAAACAGAAGGAAGGTTTCAAAAACAATTACTCAAAGTAAAGAAAAAGGCTCAGGTTTTCAATAGCACGTGGTTATCTGGTAAGATTATAAAAAGCATGTACGTGTCTTTAAACAGCTAATCCCCTCTAGAAAAAAAGAAGAAAAAAAAAGTAAATTTGTCTTAATAGCTTAATCGTCTCTTAGGGAAGCAAACAAAGTACACTTCAACTTTGAAGGTGGAAGATCAGAACTTAAAAGGAAAATCTCAAAATGAAAAAGAGCCTTCTCTCCCTCCTCCCACCTGCAAGGTAGGAAAGACAAAGGCACATAGAAAGGAGCAGCTTTACTCTGTGATTCCTGCAGGTGTCCAGGTAACTAATAAATAATTAAAACTCAAAGTGAATCTCCATTTGCAAATAATTATTTCAACTGTGACCATTTGGGCTCAAACTTTTCAGGAACAATTATGAAGTATCCTGATGATATATGCGTTTGATGAAAAAAGCAAATAACAGAGGTACTGAACAACAGCAATTTTAAGTAGTCCAGGTACAGCCAAGAATTAATTGGAATTAATTACTCATCTACCTCTGGTGAGTTTCTCTGTGTTATAATAGCTGAAAGTGAGATAGAAGGAATTCAAGAAAGCAAGACATTTTTCATAATAAAGAAACTGGTGATAAAAATGAAGACTCATATCTTCAGACACAGATATACATTGATATTCTCTAACACCTCTTCAAATACAATTTAAGCATTGCAATGTAAGTTTCTTTTTCTCTGAGACAATTCAAACAGGAATTATCTTTCTTTCATGAAGGAATATTTCTGCTCCCAGTCTTACTGCTTTCCTAACTTTCTGCTTGTATTGTTCAATGTACAGTTAAGAAATGGTAATAAGAAGGGGAGAAAGATATAGGTATACAATATTAATAAAAGCAGCTAATGATACTGAGTTTTACTGCTGGATCAAAAGACATTTCCTATTAAATCTAAGTTTCTTCAGACTTCTCAGCTTATGCCATAGCTTTGTGAATCAAAAAGCCAGTCATAGTACCAAAAAATGATACTATCTAGGACAGGATATACCATACTAGGAATCATGGAAGTGTTACTTTGATGATAAAACCCTAAGTACAGTATTAAAAAATAACATGAAGCATTACCAAAGTTGATTTGATAGCAACAACAGAAATTTATTTTTTATTTTTTTAACACAAATTATTTTCAGCTTTTAGTAGGCTCTTCCATACAAGATGGAAGGCTACAGGTTCTTCTGGGTTTTTTTTTGAAAGGGAAATTGGACATACAAAATCTTGTTTCTGCTTATTTAGAAGCCTTGTAAAAATTCTTGTAGCTGTGCAACTATTTCTGTATCCACGGTTTCCATAAGTGCCTGAAAACCTTGTTCTCCCAGTAATTCCTGCTGTGCCTTTAGCTTCTCATAGATGAACTGCTGCAATGACACAGTATGTACAGGGTCCTTCAGTGCAAGCTGTGGAAAACATGTAAAAGAAAAATAGATAAAAATGCACTAAAAAAATACTCTGACTTACTAATCTCTTTAATAACCTCAGCTCATGAAATAAATCTGCTTTTCCTTGTACTTAACTGAGAAACAAGTGGAAAAACTCCTGTAAAGCAAAGATCAAATTAATTATTATCAAAAGCAAGTATCAGTTTAAAACTATTTGAAACAATCTCAAATCATGGAGCCAGTCTGCTGTAAGATTTCATCCTTCTGTAAGACAAAACAAATTTAAAACTGCTTTGTGAACTACTGTCAAATAAGTTTCGCATAACTAAAAAGCACATCACATTTGACCATGATAAGCACTTTAGAGATGGCGTGAACTACGGTCAGTTGTATTTTATTAGTAAGGAAACAAAACACAAAAAGTTGAACTAGTTTAGATTACATGACAAACAACTAAAGTAGGTTAGATGAGGCTCTAAGCAACCTGATCTAGCTGAAGATGTCCCTGCTCCTTGCAGGGGAGCTGGACTATAGATGACCTTTAACAGTCCCTTCCAACCCAAACCATTCTATGACTCTATAAATAAACTGTCCTCATGCATCAAGAACAGACACACTCTTTCGGCAGTAGTACCTACACAACCTCATCAGCCTAGCTGCATTATGCAATTTTCTTTTGAGCGGGGAGAGACAGAGTATTTGGCACTATTTTCTGCATGTTAGCTGCTTCTTAATGAAAGCAAAAAGAGGTTCAGAGGTTCCTAACATTACACTCATTTGAAAAGGGGAGTATTTGTAATAAAAGTTTAGCATTCTGCAATAATTATTCCCAGTAAATGTAATCTGGTCTCTAGAATATAAACAGACTTTTCAAATCAAAATTTCAAATTTCTAAACCACAGCTGCTCTCAATCAAGATTTGCCAAGATTAGTGATATCCTTTTGTAACACCATTAGCACAATCTACAAGGTAAAAAAAGACTGTCTTGCCAAACAAAGCATCCACCAGTTTCTGAACAATTTGCATTTGTCAAACAGCAACTGAAATTTGGGACATATAACACATTTCTAATTAGTTAGTTTCAGTAAGTTCATAGCTCTAAACAGTCAAGTATAAAATTACGTTTGGGAATTCTGCCCAGAAAAAACAGGTATTAAAATTGCTACAGATAAGTGCTTTCATCCTTGTGACCCTGACACAGCAGCAACAAGATGAATGGTATGAATTACAAAGTCACCTTGGGAAGCACCACCAAAAAACCATTCTTTAACAACCTTTTAACAAACCAATTAGTCTACATATTTAGTCAACTGTATGACTTATGTCATAACTAAACCCTTGTTCAAGTTAAAGTACTCAGAATTAGAATGAGAAGTCAGAACAGTTTGCCTTAAAGTATCAACCCTTAGGTAATTTTTCTTTATACTCTACCAAGACAAATTCACCTAATCAGCAATTTCATATTACCAAATTTATTGTCCTGATACTTTTTTTAAAAAAAAGTCAAAGAAAAATAAATAAAATACAGAAAAACAGACTTAAGCCAATGGTAAATAAACCTCTCATTTCTCATATGTTAATGTTCACTAATAAGCCTCAACTTAAGTCCAAATTTTTTTCCCCAATTTTAACAAGCTACTAAGAACACAAGCCTGTAGGTAATGCTGTTCTAGCACCCCAATTGTGGTTTTCAAACTCTGAGCAAAACCACTTCATTGTTTTGAAAATAAAAGGTTTGAATCCTTGCTTACTTGCAAAGCTTGCTGGAACTTCAAGTCTGAGCTATCTCTAGCATCTCTTATAATAATAATTTTAGAGGTGCTCTCTAGCATCTCTTAGAGGTGCTAAATCTTTAGCACCTGCCTTATGGCAGGTGGCAATGGGTTTCCAAATAATCCTCTGAATCACACCTGCAATACTACTGAAAGTAATTAATCTTGGAAAAAAGCAACCAAGGCAAGATGACAGCAAAACTTAACATATTATAGAATTCCAAGTTAGTATTTTTTATTCCCAACAGAGCTGCCACATTTGCGCAATGCTGGGAGTTACAGGAAAAGGCTACTGTGTGCACTGCAACTTTGGTACATAATTACTTTGATGTTATAAAGTATTATAATTCCACATTTTCTTTTTCATAAAACTTCAGTGAAGCTAGTTAACTTTACATGTAGTCTTTCCATTATAGAGGAAGTAACTGAAACGGAAAGTAACTTCTGCTGCATATTTACCAACACATGTTCTAACAGAACAAGTGAGAAATTGTATAAAACTCTGCTTAGTTCATTGCAACAAGCATAAACCCATCCCTCACAGTTCAAAGCAGCAGCACTGTAAGGCAGCAGGGACTTCTGTATGAAGATTAATGCTTGCTATTGGACACAGCATCTAATATCTGTAAGCCAAATGGGACTTAAGGGTCTTCAGACTTAATTAAGGAGTTAATACACTAATTTGATTTCATTCAGAGAGCCATGTCAAAAATATGTTGAGTAAATTAAAAGAGTTCCCTGCAACAACAATAAATTTGCTTTCCTTTCACTCTGTGTTTTTGGAACTTATATTCAGAACTAACAAAACAAATCAAACAGCTTGGTATAATTAGTTTGTCAGCAATATTAGACAACCAGCTACAGTTTTAGCTGAATAAACAAGCAAAATCATAAGCCTGAAAGAACAGTAAGCACTGTTTTTGTTATGACAAAATTAAAATAGCATCATCTTTAAGAGAAGACTCATAGGTTGTTTTCAGATTATCCTATTTGCTTTTTGGAGGAAAAATCACCCTCTTGAAAACTGAGTCTCCAGCTTGCTAAGTGTTGAGCACCCATGTCCAGCACAGAACACAACCATATCAATAGTAACACTGGCTACTTAGTCTGTAAACACTGGGTCAGGAATCATATTTGTGAATCTAAGAATGTATGCAAAGTTCTTAAGTGTGTGGCCAGAGCGGTTTTCGTTTTGTTGGGGTTTTTTTGGGGGGATTTTTTTGGGTTTTTTTTTTTTGTTGTTGTTGTTGTGTTTTTTTTTTAATTGAAATACTCTTGATTCTGATAAGAGAAAAATATACCTATGTTCTGGTTAAAAAAAACAAAACAAAAACAAAACCAAACCAACGACCAAACTAGAAAATTCCAATGGTTTCTTAGTCAAAACAGCTACAGACAGAAAACTGAAATTTGGTAAGGAAACAAAAATTATTGAAAATGTGCTTTACATGACTCAGTGAAAACCTGATTTGACTAGCTTGTGAATATAGTTACTTTCAATTGATACTGAAACTGGACATAGCTGCCTATCTTGCGGCTGGACTTAAGAAACTAATCTTCCACTTCACTGGTTGTAAACAGCAAAAAAGCAGTATAGAGGTTTTACAGAACAACCGTTTCCTATTTCTCCAAACTCCGCTTGCCAGCACAAATGGCATTCTGCAGAATTATCTATCAGTTTTCTGAACCAGTATGTGTAATATGGATCTCCTTCTGCAGTATCTTTAGACAACACTCCAGTCAAAAAAATCACACCAATTTCAATACAACAATTATATATCACTCTGTACTAAAACACTGATCTGACCACTACAAGTAATAGCACAAGCTAATGGAATGGCATTAGAATGCAAGAACAGGTAATAAAAGTCTAATAAACCTCAAAAAAGTGTCTTGATGTATTCCTAAATACATAGCCAAACCATTAAAGTCAACCAATAACTGAAAAATTAAGAGAATTTCTGCAAGAAAGTTATTAACACTTTAGCCAGTCAGAGAGAAATAAAATGTGAATATATTAGAAGAAAACAAAGAACATGAAACGACTGTGGATTTAAATTCACTTTATGTTTTTAAAATCTGATTAAGAAACCAAATGTGTATCTCTCCCTATTCATATATAGATATGTCAATCCCTATCAAGAAACATATGTATATATCTATGTCGAGAGATTATCCAAAACCGCTAAGAATAAATATTATCATTCTGCAACAAATACCTAGAATTTAAGCCCCCAAGCTGGAAGAAAATTTAACAAAATTAACAGAGTCTAGAGATGCTTTTAAGAGTAACTGAACTATAGAACTATCTAATATATTTTAAAGGACTATAGGAAACAATATTTCAGTGTTTTGTTTAAATCTGAAATTGCAAGATACTAGGAATTTCTCTTAAGGCATTAATATCAGAAGAATACACAAGAGGTTTTGAGTCTTTTTTTTTTTAAAAAAAAAACATGAATTGATTGAGAACCATGAAAGCCTACTAGAAAAACAAAATCATCCAGTGGCTGAAAAAAACCAGCTCCTACATTAAAACAAATTTTCAAAAGCCATCCAAACTCTTTGCTACTCCTAC
Source organism: Chlamydotis macqueenii (assembly GCF_036417535.1). Classification (NCBI taxonomy): domain Eukaryota; kingdom Metazoa; phylum Chordata; class Aves; order Otidiformes; family Otididae; genus Chlamydotis; species Chlamydotis macqueenii. Next base: position 20,873,534 of record NC_141593.1, on the reverse strand, counting down.
AAGAAGAAATAAAGAACTAAAAGACTGTCCACAAGTATTCTGCAAGACAGAGCTGCACACATCCACCTAAGCAACCAGTTCTGCGTTTGCAACTACTGAACACCAAGCAGTTCAGATTATTTAATTCCACAGCATTTGTACACTGCAGTTTTCTGTGTGGGGAACCAGTTTCCCTGAACTCTTAAAAAAATAAGTTAAGTTATGAAATATTCACAGATTAGGTTGGACAAAAATAGTCAGTTGCATAGTACCTAATACAGATATCTTCATCTAAATCAATGCTCCTTATTGAGAGTTCTTTATATTAGAAAAAGGTTCTATGGAAGTATATAGATCAATAGCTGTTCAGGCAAAACACATAATCCAATATAGTAAAGGTGGTATTACATAAGAGAAATTTGGCCTGCCATGACATTTCGTTAAGCTTTAGCTCCCTGTGTTTTTCAAGAAACCGTTTTTATAGTGTCTTAAGTATTACAACATTCAGATTTTGTGAACAGATGATGCTTATTTTGGCAACATTTGCCAAGACTCAAAAGGAAAGTAGAAGCATAAGTGTTGTGGTTACAAAGACTGTCATCAAAGCATTTTCCTTTTTTTGATGCAAGAGATGAATTTTCCAAGAACAATAGCTGAACCAAATCCAAAGGCAAAGAATTCAGTTTGACACAAGTGAATCACATAATCAGTTCTAAAATTGAACAACAGGTCTAAAACTTACCATTTTTTTCCTTTTGTCTTGTTCTGTGGGAGGTTCCTCATCTTCTGTAACTTTGGGCTCTTCAAAATGAGACATCAACATGCAGCTAAGAATGGGAATAACAATAGCTTTAACACACATTATAATTAAAAATTATTTTAAAGCTTTTTTAAAGTTTGAGGGAGTTTGATGGAAGTATTTTTTTCCTGAGAACAGTTAATCAAAATAAGTTAGAATGCATGTTCTGTATGACGTACACCCATGAAACAATCTCAGTTATCCTCTGTATTTTATCTCCAGTTCTGGCTTAAAAATGCATTTCTGCATACTGAAAAGAGACTATGTGGGTTAAAAAAAAAAAACAAAAACAAACCACAAATGAGAAAAACCTACCATTCCTAACTACAATTTCCCAGCCTTCCCAAGGAAGTGCTATACAAGCACTCTGTATTCTATAAACATGAAAATCAAAGTGGCACATGCGCAAAATCAGCAAAGATTGTATTCAGGTTTTCCTGTGAGACCTTTAGAAGGACCTGAAAACTAATATGGTCACTGCTATTGATTCTAGACACTAAAATCTGCAAGATACTGAACAAGTACGTTTTAGGTGGACAGAAATTAGTTAGCTTCTGCAGTCATTTATTTAAAGAGTTTTTTTCTAGGCAGGTAAAGCAAAGCTTTTTAACATTTTTTTTTTGATCCACTCTCAACTGTAGATCACACTACGTACAAAAGTAGATAAAAATATGAAAAGGAGACAATTGCCAAAACATACAAAATTAAATTAACTTTTTGAGACCTTGATAAATTTTAGGTACCACAAAGCGTATTTCAAAAAACTAGCAGGGGAGGGAATAAAAAATATAAGATTATAAAACTGGGAAAAGATGTGCATATTGGTGAGACAAGACCAGAGCAATGGACTGCTTCTCTTTCCAGAAAATCTGAAGTTTGCAAAGCTTTCTTGTAATTATTACTACAACGCAAAACATAAACATGATGAAACCTGGCAAAGGGTAATTTCCTTGCATTGTAAGCCAGGGCACTGTGTAATAATTTTCATAACCTGATCAAAATTCCATCTAAAAACTGGTGAGACTTTTATCTCTGCATTTGTATTTGCAAAGTTCCTTACAAAATCTCATTGCTCTAACTACAACAGATTTCTTCAAATTTCCAGTTTAAATGTATTCATGGTCAGCTTGCCCTTAAGCCAATATAGTAATTTATAGTAGTTTTTCCCTGTGCATGTCTACCCCTTCTTCATCCTTTAGTGGCTGCAGTTCTATATTGCTTCAATCTTGTTTCTCCTACGCTAAACATACATGCTATTTTAGTCTCTGCACTACAATAATTAGATATGACGACAATTAGTGGAGTATGCAATTTTTTTTCTGAACCAGTTCTGGCTTAAATCATTCTTCTTCAGCCTGGAGAGCTAGAATAGTGCACACGACTCCAGATGAGTGCTTTCACTTTATTTACTTCCATATGATGTCAAAATGTACAACAAATGTCAGAATCTTTCAAACAGCCCGTTCAGTATCTCTCAAGAGAAATACGTCCTTGGTTCAGTGCGCCCATATTTTATAAAGCAAAAACAATGCCCAGAGTCTGGAAAAGTACAGTGATAAGTTCTACAACCCTTCAAGCTTAGAATATGAAGTTAACTAGGATAAAGTTTTATTTATTTATCTGTGAGAACTCTCTTCAACAAGCGCTGGCAAAGCAACATGTTTAGAAATAGAAAGGACTCTCTAACATTGTCTCCAACAGGAAACAGAACACAGTGCATATTGCCAGACTTTGGAGTTATATCTTCTATACTAAGAGTTGGGGGGGGGGGGGGGCGGGAAGTATTTTTTGCAAGCAATTTTTGGGCATAGTTCAGGTACAACATGAGTGTGGACCATTCTCAGCACACACTCATGTGCATACCACCTGTTTTAAGTGGAGCAAAACTTAATAGATTGCATGCAGGCTGTTCTATGCCAGGTGGCTTCAATGCCAGCACACATCCCCTTAAGCAATTAATTAATAAGTACAGATACAGTCTGTTCCATGACCAGGTAATTATCTGAAAGTTAGGAAGTGTTTGATTCTTAGCATCTGCAAGTACTGTTATTAGAATATAGTGTCTGTAGGGACACCTTCCAGAGCACCTGTTTTTAATGTCTTACATCATTTAATGTCTCCATCATTCTAAAACTATGTAATCATTACAGATTAAAACCAACATCAAGATCTCTGCCCTAAAAAAACCCCATTATTATTCAGTGTTTTTTTTTTTTTTTTCACTTTTTCAGCTTTGGTGGAATATCACCAGTAACCTGGGAATCAGCAGGAGATGAACAAGTGTGATGCTGAGTGTCACTGTACCCTGAGCACCCCTGAAACTACCTTCCTGCGACAAATGAACTCTTGCTCCTGGCTCTGGAAACAGTCTTTTGAGGCACGCCCTGTCGCAGCAGTTGTGTTCAGTGGAACAACTGAAGGGGGAGAATTGTCCTTGTGGGATACAGTTCTCCAGGCCTGTACACCATGTCCACTCAATGAGGCTGAGGCATTTAGGAAAGGAAGTTGGTTAAACTTCAGATGTCACACACAAAGAAACTCTGCGCTACCATCCTATTGACATACAAGCTCTTTGGACTGTAATTTTAATATGTAACAGTCAAGTAAGCAAAAAGCAAATCTAAGCATATGAACATTTTAAGACATCATGAACTATATAAAATGTCATTTTAAGCCCTCCCCCTCCCCATTACAATTACTTTTTCTTAAGACCAAAAATGTCCTTAATAATAAAACACTCACTCTTGTGAAAGCAGAACTCTCAGGAGCATGTCTTAACTGCCTACAGATTTTTCCAATCAAAACACTGCACAGAAAACAGTACTACTACTGTTAAACCCACAAAAACTAATTAGATTTTCCACTTACTCTTTGTATGTTCCTGTTTCAGGGTCTTCAGTCATAACGTCATGCAGCCCTTCCACTGAAATGCTGATGATACCACAAAATTTATCTTGGATAACACTGGAAAAGAACAAAATTTATCTTGGATAACACTGGAAAAGAACAGGAAAGTAACTTATCTAAAGGAACTAAACAGGAACTTTGCTCAATAACTGCACAGCACATTAACTAAGCAGAATTTTCATTGCTTACTGCTTAGCTGAGCATGCTGTCAAGCAGCTAATTTAGTATCTTTTTTTAATTACATAAAGGCTTTAAAAATATGCAAGAAATATTATTCTTAAATAAATCCTCATGTGCCACTGCTGAAAACACAGAAATAATTGCAAATGGAATAAAAGAAAAATACATTTACACAGGACTTAAGAACTGAGTGGGGAAGGCTAGCACGAAGAGGACTGGCTTCTACTCCCAACACATTTACACATTTTCTTCTATCGCTATTCACTGCAAAATCTACACACAAACCCTTGAGCAAAGGGCAGCTTGTAAAGATGATACACTCCTCTATTGTTTTATCCATCTAGTCTCACAAGTATTTTTTCACTCTCCTAAGAAGACTACTGAATGACTCCTCGAAGAGGGTGAAAAATACCCGCACCCAGTTCTGCCAGAACACCACTTCCCTAACTACAGAGAGAAAGGCGGGGTAGGATTTCTCTGCTTAAACACAGGCAACTCCTACAATTTCAAATCCTAAGGTACTTACTACAACTGCAAAGGGCTGGTAGGTTTCACTTGGGATTTAAAAGATAGAAATACCTTTCCCTAGCACGAGCTGAAGGCCAGACTGGATACCGCTATAACACCCAAAATGACAATAAACAGGTTTAGACACTTGTCCCTGCCTTGAGAACTGATGTGCCTATAGGGTAAGGGTATAGAAACATTATCTCCCCACAACAGACAAAGTAAGGGCCACCAGCTCCTAGTTAACAGAAAGCAGCTGTGACTGCTGTTTCTATTGAACTTCCTGCTATTATGGGTCTAATGCCATAGATGCGCTATTGTGGGACTTTGGTGCATGGACTGCTACTCTTTGAACTACAAAAAGGTAAAGACACACTGCAAGTGAAAAGATGCTCGTCTTGGAAAGACTGCAAAAGTTCCAGCTACAAGCAGTAAAGAAACAAAACCAACCTAAGTGGTGAAGCTAAACTACAACTCTCCACTTCAGACTGCCATTGAGAAGAGAAAGGTGTTTGAGACAATGAAGGCATAGCCTTTCATCAGCTGCAAGGCTAATTATGGTCAATCTATTCAGAGAGGTTACTTTAATTAAGTAACATGTAAATAAATACTGTAGGCATACAGCTCAATAACTTTATGGGGTTTTTCCAAGCTTGTAAATTTATAGGAGGAGCACACAGGGAGGCCCATTTCAGTAACTTGCGTTTCCAAGGATCTGTGGTATTTCCAGAAGCAACAGGATAGTGGTTGAAGACCCAAAATACTGTTCTTGACAGTTAGCTCCAAAGCACATAGAGAAACCATTAATTTCTTTACTTGGAGAGGATATATTTATTTTATGGCATAAATGAGGAATGTTATTTTACTACTTTCTTCAGCGAAAGACAGAATATTCATGGTAACTTTTCTTTTTCTGAGGAAAGGAAAGCTAAAGAAAGTAGAAGACATTTCAAAATGGGATAACTATTCCCTGCAGCTTCCAGTGAAGATAATAACTTCTCTTTTCTCCCCCTTCTTTTTTTTTTTCTCCCTTTAAATGTGACATTAAGTTTCTTCCTACCAAAGACTCACTGAAATGTTTACCAAGTATGGAATCATTAAACAATACAACTACTTTTAGAACAAGACACACGCTAATGAAAAATAAAGACAGCACAGGCTCATTGTGCTTTGAAAAAATAAACCTGAATTAAAGTTCAATGGCAATATAAAATGCATCAGGCCTTACTTACACAGAAGGGAGAGCTATGCAAATCAATGTAATACCTTTTTAAAGAGACTAAAATTAGCCTGCTTGTTTCAAGAAGTACATTAGAAAGTCACATGAGTAGGTTCAGAAAGGAGAGACACTGTATTTAGATGAACTTTCAAAACAGAACAGTTAATAACTGTCCATACTAAAATCTTAACCGGGGAGGAAGGCACCATTTAAACAGTTCCCTCCTTGAATTGTATGTAAAGGAGACCACCAATATCAGCATCAAGTTACAACCAGTTTTATAACGACCCAGTTTCCCTTAGTCACTGGGACAAAACCTAATTTCTATGCAGCACAAATTATTAAAAGATCGGCCCAGAGTTACAGGATTGTAACTTTTATAAACTTGTTAGGATCTAAAACACTCCAGAATCCCATTTCAAAGACGCAATGAGCACACATTAACATTAGTTTTATTACAGAAAGGATCTCTTCTGTTGTCTGTAAATAAAATTCACTTTGCCTATAAGGAAAACAAAAGGTAGGAAACATTTAGGGCAGCTTTTACATGAATAATCTCAGACCTTTCATTTCAGTTTGCATAATCTGTCAGATAAAAGAATAAAGGCTGTGCAAAGGAAAAAACAGACATCTGTTATGAAAACAGTAATATTCATTTTTTTCCTCATTCTGTCTATTGTTCCTAATACACTCAGCTATTTATTCAACATTTTTATTATCCCAAGGTTTTATGTAAAAATTCAGAATTTGAATTTTGGTTCCATAGCCACTATAAATAAAGCTTTATAATCAGCTTATAAAACATGTATCATGATAAATTTTTAGTAGTTAAATAAAATGGTTCCCATGTCTGCTATGCATCTTCCTCAGCCCATCAGAAAGGGAGGAAAAATTCTGCATGGGAAAATATACATTTTTAGAGATTGAAAGGAGGAGGAGAAAATCTTTTCTGCTCTTCTACATTCACCAGGATGAAACAGTAAAAAAGTTAAAACCTTAATTTCATAGCTTTACTCGAGTACAGTAGATTTGAGAAAGATTAATTAGTTCTTTATTCCTATCTCATTAGCCAAGGAAAGAGGTGGAATGGGACAAATGGAGGTAACTTTGCACTGTGAGCAATGTAAGTAATTATTTCACACACACCCCCCCCACACACCTTGGGAACTGCTCCTAAAACAGTAGCGGAGACAACATTCCCAGGGGAGTCCTATGGCTGACCATAAACTTGATAACCATAAAGCACCATTTTCCTTCATGAGGGCAGACTCAACTAAGTCTAAGTATCCTAAATGATTTTAAGTTAGACATACGAACTATGTGTACGTGAAAGGATCTGTTTCCTAGTGTGAACATTTAAATACAAAAGCTACTAACTGCAAAAAGTTATTTCCCCACAACTGCATAATGAATCTCTCAATTCCTTGCTAGTCTAAGCCAAATCGCTGGCAAGCTGGGTATTAGAGGACGACTCCACATCAAAGGCTGGCTTCCAACTGCTCCAACTCTTTCCTTGCAAAAACAGCTCTGACAGCATTGGTTTCCTTTCATGCTCCATCACTACAGATGGCAGGACTCATACCTTCCAACGACTCCCACAGCAGCTTCTCAGTGGAAAGGATGCTCCTGCAGAGGGAATCTCTCATGCTCTTCTGTAGAGAGCAGCTGTGGAAACAAGAGCCTAAAACAACAGAGCCGTCCCCTGTGAGATTTTTGACAACTAAGCTTGTTCAGCCTTGACCTTTGCCCACTCCCAAACCCCACCTCTAACAAAGGTACAGCAGCATTTCTGCCAACGAAAACAGTTAACTAGCTTCCACTGAATTTTAAGTCCCTTACTTCTGAAGACATCCATATAAAATTGAAAATTCAGACATACAGTACATTAAACTGCAGAACCTGTTACTATGCAATCACTGATTGTGCAGCTGTTATGAAATGAAAATAAATGTAACACTTATCGCAAGGAATTATGTAGGAGAGGCATAAAGTAACAGATATGGATTAAAGAAGAAGAGACCGTAATGTATTGGCCACCTTAAAAAAAAAAAAAAAAAAGCATGAATTAGAGTCAATGTTTTCCTTCCTTAAAAACATTTACCTGTTACATTTAACAACCAATCTACAAGCCCATCAACAGCTCAATGTCCAAGTGGAGATCAGTGATGAGTGGCCTTCCTCACAGGCTGTTATTGGGATTGGCCCTTTTTAACATCTTTGTCAGCGACAAGGACAGTGGGATAGAGTGCACCCTCGGCAAGTTCGCCGATGACACCAAGCTGCGTGGTGTGGTCAACACACTGGAGGGAAGGGATGCCACCCAGAGGGACCCTGACAGGCTGGAGAGGTGGGTCTGTGCAAACCTCATGAAGTTCAACAGGGCCAAGTGCAAGGTCCTGCACATGGGTTGGGGCAATCCCAGGCACAAATACAGGCTAGGTGGGGAATGGATCAAGAGCAGCCCTGAGGAGAAGGAGTTGGGAGTGCTGGTGGACGAGAAGCTCAACATGAGCAGGCAATGCGCCCTTGCAGCCCAGAAGGCCAACCACATCCTGGGCTGCATCAAAAGGAACGTGGCCAGCAGGTCAAGGGAGGTGATTCTCCCCCTCTATTCTGCCCTGGTGAGACCCCACCTGGAGTATTGTGTCCAGCTCTGGAGCCCCCAACATCAGAAGGATGTGGACCTGTTGGAGCCAGTCCAGAGGAGGCTGTGAAGATGATAAGAGGGCTGGAGCACCTCTCCTATGAGGACAGGCTAAGAGAGTTGGGGTTGTTCAGCCCAGCCTGGAGAAGAGAAGGCTCCAGGGAGACCTTGTTGTAGCCTTTCAGTACTTAAAGGTGGCTTGTAAGAATGGTCGGGAGAAATGTTTTAGCAGGGCCTGTAGCAATAGGACAAGGGACAATGATTTTAAACTAGTATGCAGATTCAGATTAGACACAAGGAAGAAATCTTTCACACTAAGGGTGGCGAAGCACTGGAACAGATTGCCCAGAGGTGGTGGATGCCCCATCCCTGGAAACATTCAAGGCCAGGTTGGATGGGGCTGTGAGCAACCTGATCTGGTTGGAGATGTCCCTGCTCCTTACAGGGGGGTTGGACTAGATGACTTTTAAAACCTACCTATTCTATGACTCTAAGTAGAAAATTATAAAAAAAATATAGTTTCTACTCAAGCAATCCGAATTAGTTTAAGTTTTTGCCCAATTATCTGAATTACATGTTCCATGAAGTATTTGATCTACTGTACAGTAAATTACAGTAAAATATAGTATTACAATATAGTAAATTGGTATTTAATTACATTCAATAAAGACACATAACAAGAAACAACAGAGGCACACTTGAACATTCACATCCACACAGTGCAGTCAAGGTCTATGCATGTACTGGTAGCAGATAATATGTGCTATTCCTGGGAATGAACTGGAGATGGACAAACAGGACAACAGGGAGCAGCACAACATGGCCACACACAGAAGGTAGGCAGGCTAGAACAAGAACCTTAAGGGCAGTTCTGGTTCATCTGGACAATGTCTCAGTCTCCAGGCTGGATCCTGGAATAGTGAGATACTTCTACAGTACTTAAACTGACTCTATGGAGAACAGACTATCAACACATTATTCTCCTTTTCCCTGAACAAAACAGTCTAGCTGTTAGCTGTGTTGCTTATAAACCAAGTGGTTGAAGTCTCTACAGCACAGGCTTGTAGAAGACAAATAGTATCTACAAAAGCAAGGTCCATTCAGCTAGCTGAAAAATTTACAAAATAGCACTATTTGGAACATATTTTAATGACTTTTGCTTGAACAAAGTTTGAATTACTGGAGTAATAATGAGAGGGGAAAAAAATCATAGAAATTCAGGTTGAAAATAAAGGTACAACATAGTAGGCATAAACTGACAGTAATGTAAGACAGAAGATCAGTATTTGAAAGTTAAAAAAAAAGGCAAACTATACAGTAAAATAATACCCATCTTTTGAAGATGAAGCCTAAAATTAGGTTTTCACTAAGAAAATCTACTTTGACCTGACACTTCCAAATATATACCACAATCACCTTCAGCAATGCATCTAGAATTATGAACTTCAAGTGTAGAATATTTCTTCAGTTTATACCTCTTGTCTAGTCAAAAACTCCCTCAAAGTATTACTGTACGGATGACAAAATATCTTTTATTAACAATAATTAACGAGCTCTGTTACCTTGGACGTAATAAACTTGGTCTGTTTTTGAATCCAACAGAAATTTAGTCTCCCTATTAACTCCAGTTTCAGGTATTATCGTAAAATGACAGAAATACACACTAACAAAAAATTCACTTTAATATATTCATTACACAAATTGAATACACAACTTTGTATATTAAAAAGTTATAGGTATGAATAAAATTTGTATTGTTTTAACTTTTTCTTTTTCTTGAGAGTTTGAATGTGCTAGATGTAAATACGCTTTTTTTTTCCCCACTGCAATGATTAATAGAAGAAACAGTAGAAACTGTATTACAATAAATAAATGAAGCACTGCTTTTTTTTCCTCATTTCCCTAGATTTCTTTGCTTCATAATCCTGCTAAAAATGGATTATTTGCTTGCTTCAAGCTAGCTATTGGAATTCTACAGAAACTCATACCATTAAGTACTGCAAAATAAAAAGAAATGTATGTGTACTTCATACTACACATATACTTGAGTTACAGGTGAAAGATTATTCCTACAACAGGGACAGAGGATAATATACCCAGTCATGTAAGATTTAAATGACATCTAATAAAAATCAATAAACTTCAAAACATTCAGGAAGCAAACGATGATTTTAATCAAAGGAGGTATTTTTAGAAAATTGAGTTCTTGATTTCTCGACTTCAGACCACAGTAAAGTTAAAATCAAATCAAATGAGATAAATCACAATGATGAATGTTCAAATAATATGACCTGTGCCTGACTTTCAGATGCTGTTCTCTTGAGCAACCTAATTTGGTCCAGTTCTGAATGACCCATTGAACTCTGAGTTACTGACTGCACTGGGTCAGTTATGTTGTATCTACCAGGCTGATAAAAACCATAATATTCTATTCTCTTTTCCCCGGAGTTTTCCAGCACCTTTAGTTTCTGCCTAAACTGAACAATTTTACAGGTTAAGAACAAGATCACAGCACAAGCCAGAATGAAAAAGGCTAGTAAAATGTCAAAAGCCTGATTTAGCTTTTCAACCTGCTGTGTACAAAGTAGTGAAGTTTGTAATGATACAGGAGCAGCGTCTGTTTGAAATAAACTTTTTTCATCTACGGTTCTGTTAACAGGTACAATCTGTGCTGGTATCTGCATCGATAAGGTTGATAATACTGTAGTTGCCTGTGATGGAATTTCAGCGTCATTTTCTTCATAGGGGAATGGATTAGCAGACGTAGCTGTAGTTCCTTCCCAGAAAGCAACATACTTATTTTCTGCACTGACAAACTGTTCAAATGTGTTGTGCCTGTTTCCCTTATGCCATGCCACCAGCAAAGTGGCAGTGCTGTGGTGGACAGCTACGGATCCTAGACTCCAGGCTGTTTCTGGGCTGGCAGTAGGGCTACTGCAGTTTGCAAACTGAGTCCACTTGATGTAATGCAAAGGTCTACCACGCATACTCAGGGGATTCTGACAATGAATTTTCACAGAAATAGGAGATGATGCTAGCCAATTTAGTAACCCAAGCATTTTGCAGGTGCAGTTCCAAGGATTATAATTTACCCGTAGATGAGTTAAAGACACTAAGGGCTTGAACACTTCAGGTTGTAACTCTGTAATATTATTAAATGCTAAACTGAGTATTTTAAGTGACTGTCCCATTTTTTCAAAGGTACCATCACCAATACTTGTTATTTTATTTCTGTCTAGCTGCAGATACATTAAATTGTTCAATAAAGTAAAAGTGCCAGAATTTATATTTTCTAAATCATTATAACTTAAGATTAACTGGCTAAGGTTGTTTAATCCAAAAAATCCATTTACAGCGATACATTTTAGCTTTATGCTTTTTAATGACAGATATCTAAGCTTGTTAAGTCCTTTAAATGCAAAAGGATGTATTGATCCAATGGGATTGTGAGACAAAGAAAGTCTTTCAAGATTTCTGAGTTTTCCAATAGCATTTGATGGCACAAACGTCAAATTGTTACCTTCAAGGAACAAATATGCAAGGTTTTCAAGATGATGAAATGCTGAATCTGATATCCGTGAAATCTTATTATTGGCTAGGTTAAGTGTCTGGAGATTTATCATTCCCAAGAAAGTTCCACTTCCAAGGACACTGAGACGATTTCTTTGAAGTGTTAAATATCTAACAGAAGGGAGATCACTAAATAATCCTCTGGGAACAAAAGCTATTTGATTATTCTGAAGGTATAAACAATGAAGACTGGAAAGACCTTCAAAGATTCCTGGATCCAGGCGTTTAATATTATTGTTATTTAGATGCAAGTAGCACAGTTTGGGGAGTTCCACAAAAGCTTTCGGGTGTACATACAAAATATTGGAGTTATCCATGTAGAGTGCAACAAGCTTCTGAAGGCCTCTTAGTTCATGTGGAGTGACATGTGATATATTATTCCCACTGAGGTACACCAGAATTGTTGTTTTTGGAAAGTTCCACGGGATGCTTGAAAGCCCTATGTTACGACAGCTAACTTGTCTCTCTGTGCAGAGCTGGCAAGCAGCCGGACAGCCAAGAGCCTCCTTCTGGAGCAGCAACAAAAGACAATAGTTAAGGATATACAGGAATGCTCCCAGGCAGGGTGGAGAACTTTGCAGACCACACATATCCCTGTCTTTGGCCTTCTCAATCATCTCTGACTTTGCTAGTAGAGATAAAAAGAAGTTTATAAATATTATTAATTTGAAAGTCTAAAGATTCTATGTGTACAGTCTTTAAAATATAACCATTGCTTTCAAGATTTGTATTTTACATACTCTCCTTTGATGCCAAATAAGCAGTTTTTAAATAAAACTTAGCAAGTGTAAGTTTAAACCTCACTGAAAAAATTTTCAAAGTAAACGAACAATGAAACAAATGGACTGCCAATCTAGCCAGAAAATATTTCATTAGTTGCAGCATAAAAGCAACTAAGCTGCCAAAATAATGGCTTGTAGTAAATTCAGAATACTGCTTCTTAACTATTTTTGACACTTAAGAATGACTACGAAATGTTCAATAGCATTCAAGTAGAAATGCCAACGGGAAACAAAGTTTCCTTTCACTGGCGGCTCATTTATAATTTGAATTTTACTTTTATAAAGCTGAGTTATGTTCAAAATAAATAAAAACAGTTCCTTACCCCAAATCTGAAGTTCATTATTTCTGTGATTTTGTCGTTCTGCAGTTCATTGGACTAAGTTACAAGCTGACCGACTATACTCATCTGTGAAATCTTTGAAGAGACAGTCTTGCCATGTACTGGAGCTCTCACATTTTGCCCCAGGATTTGCAACTGTTTGCTCAGGAAACTAAGAAAGAAGTGGTTAAAGTCAGGTTGCCATGGATACAGGAAACCCTGGGACAGGAAGCCATTTTATCTGTGCTTCAGAAGTATTGTTGGAAAGGAAATCTCAATGATTTGTTTCTAGAAAACCAACAACTATCTTAGTTTGTAACTGTTGTTGGTTTGATTTTTTTTTTTTTAAACCACTGTTTTTAACTAGAAGAGCTCATAAGCATTTTATTTAAGTTAGGTATAACTTTCAGAATAAAGCCTAACTGCTTGTAACAGTACCATTGCCTTACCTGTAAATCTTTTATCTTCCATCTGGAATCCAAAATGTTTTACTAAATCAACAGCAACACTTAAGACTGTTCTATCTATGTCTGCAGAGCCAAACTGCTGCCGCCGCACACACAGACACACTCCAGCAGCCCAGCAGAAAGGGAGAAGGTGGAGGTCAGGCGGGCAGAGCCCCGGTGTCTCCTGCACTCTGGCAAGGCACACCCTGCCAGCAAGCCCAGGGGAGCCTAAGAAATCTTCAGAGATGAGAACCACATGACGTGCTACTGAACTGCTAGGCTGCATTTCAGACTTGATACAGGCACTCTTGCCTGTCTCGCTTTAGGCCACTTAAAGCCAACTCATCCACAAAGGACTATGTTTATTCTGACAGCCACATCCTTGGTCCAGGGCTTTCACTTCCTGTAGCATCCCTTGTGCAGATAAATACTTGGTGTAAACACGTGTGCTATAAATATCCCCCCTCGCTTAAGTACCAGAGATTTCATCCTCGACTTATCCTTCATAGGGACTAAATATCTGCAAAGTCCAGTCACATCATCAAAAGGGGAAAGCAGAAACAACAAAATGAGATAGTAAATTAGAGATTAAACTTATACATAGCAATATAACTGTAATAATCATGATTTATGCTGTAACAAGTCCTTCGGCTCAGCAAAATAAAGATGACACAGCCCATGAAGAGACACAACAGCAGAAGAATTAAGTCATTCTGGTCATAAGGATCTCATACAGGAAGCACAAGTTCACATAAGGGGCAAAATATCACTCAAATATCTTTATCTATAACAATCCAAGCTGAAATGCATGAAGCACATGAAGCAGAACAGACAAGGACATGCTTCTGAAGACGCTTTCTTCCAAATTCTTGCAAAAGAAATGTACATTTCTGTAGTTTTTAAAAACCAATTTTGCTATATGCCTTTTTACATTTGAAATCTGTAAAACACTCAATATAATGAGAAATACTCCTTCAATTTTTCAATTTGTGCTGGCTAAAATTACCTTGAGGAACGGAAATGTTAAAAAAAAAAAAAAAAAGGATAAAAATTAACAACCCTCAATTCTACTAGCATCAATACCTCTTGCCCAGAGATGTAGTGGATGCCCCATCGCTGGAAACATTCAAGGCCAGGCTGGACGGGGCTCTGAGCACTGATCCATTTGGAGTTCCTGTTCCTCACAGGGCGGTTGTACTAGATGACCTTTAAAGGTCCTTTCCAACCCAAACCATTCTATGATTCTATAAATCACTAAAATTGGTCCATGGGCCACTTCAGACAAAGCCTGTATCAGTTACAAGCCAGAATTTATTTAAACTGCATTTTGTTCTTTTGATCTGAGACCATTAAACCAATAAGAAAACCAATTGTTCTTTAGATTGAACTATGTGTCTTTACATTTTAATTTTTCATAGTATTTAACAAAATCATTGGTATAAAGGAAAGTAAAATGAAATAGCATATAATTTCCTTAAAGGGAAAGCACTGCATAGCTTTGAACAGTTCCCAGGATGATTAGAGAAGTATCCCAGATATGGAGGGGAGAACGGTAAGATTATTGCACAGGTCAAATACAGTCAAGGTGAGGGGAAGAACAGATCAACAAAAACTGAAAAATGACTTAAAACAGGAAATTATCTCCTACATAGGCTTCACTACCATTGCCTATTTATGCTGATATTTACTTGGGTAAAGAAATCAACAAAAAAATATTTCTTCCAAGATGTGTTGTGTGAAACAATGCCATAGTGCTAAAAGAAGCAAGTCCCAGTCTAAAAAAACAGTTTTAAAGTACCAACGTTAATAGATCTCCCTTTTTGCAAAATAACAGAATTAACATATTTAGAAAGACTGAAGGAATTGCTGAAGCTCCATGGGATATCAGATAGCATGAAAATTTAGAGAAACCAATAGAGTAACAGCCAGATGAACGAAAGCTGATGGCCACTAAGTTGCTGAATGTCTTTGTGGTCTTGTACTAAAGCAATAGTCATAATTTTTAGCCTTTACTGTTCACTGAAATATTTAGTAAACTCTGTTCAAACTATAAAAGCAGTAAGAAATGTACTCAATATGAATGCAATTCAAACAAAAAAGTTTAATGAATTCAAAGTAAAGCAATTTCCCAAATTTCAAAGAGAGCAACTAATTCACCTTCTGGAAACTGATTCAAAACTAAATCCAGCTGTACAGCATCCAGCAGCACACTACCAGCTAGTTTAGGGGACAGGATGGGCACACACTTGGCACTAGCAACTGACAGCTTCTAAGAATTTTACAAGAAGAGAAAGAATAAACAACTAGTGCGTTTCCTGAAAACTACTACAGGGAATACCCACACACAAAATAGTAGAACTATTTCTTCCTTAAACATACAAGCATCGCCTTAATGTCAAAACCTGTTCTGTTCTAACCCCCCACTTTCTCTTTAAATTGTTTCAATATGAAATGTTAATTTTTAAGACAATACTTATTTGCAAAAGTTCTTGTAGTGACATAGGCTGTGTTGTTAGCCACTTAACAGTTTGTCACTGTTAAGAGAAGTGACCAAAAATCTTAGCTACTCTCAGGCACTCTCAAATTTTACAGAGTATAGGGAAGACAGAAGCAAGTGTAATAAAACAGCTCAGAAGAAACTCAGGTGGAAAACTAGCTATAA
This sequence comes from Chlamydotis macqueenii, assembly GCF_036417535.1. Lineage (NCBI taxonomy): Eukaryota > Metazoa > Chordata > Aves > Otidiformes > Otididae > Chlamydotis > Chlamydotis macqueenii. The sequence continues at coordinate 20,857,519 of NC_141593.1, read as the reverse complement.
ATCTGTATTAATTTTTTTCCAAGTTTGTTACAATCTTGTGATTTTTTACACATTTTAAATAATACGCTATACTTCAGTCACTGCTTATTCCATAACTAATTTTCAAAATTGTAAGCATTATAATTTGTTCCTGACCAGTCCATACTAACAATTAGGAGTAGGAGAAAAGTTAATGGAAACTGTGACAAGGAAAGTTTAAAGAGTGCATCCTCTTGTCAGTACTACAATGTGACACAAAATTAAGGAAGTTGTGGCACTATATATAATATTTGAATGATGTACACTCTGATACTCACACTAACACCAAAGTCACATTTTTCACTCACATCATTAAAATTGCATTGCTGCCTGGCAGGCAAACTAAACAAATTCAGGCCAAACACGAATAACAACTGCAAAATCCTAATTTAAAGAACTGCTTTTAGTACTAATACTCAATTAGATGTGTGGGTGAGCACACCTTTGACTACAGGAATAAAAAGAAAAAAAGAGGGGAAGATAAGGAAATGGCTTCAGAATATCATCCCTATAAAGAAAGAAGGATGTACAAGTTAGTTTCATAACAAATTCAGACCTTATAAATGAGGACATAACTACCCTGAAGGATAATATGACATTTTATTAGGCACTTTCTTGCTATTTCCTAATATTACATATAGACAACAATTAAATTTCAAACAAAGTAATTTTAACAAATCATAGAGGAAGAACTTCTGTAATAACCTAATGATGATTTACAATCGCATACTGTAAGTACTTACACTCACAGAATGCCAATTATCTAATTGGCAGAACTCATACTGGCAGATATACCAGATTCGATATACGGTGAGAAAAAGCAGACATTCATTTACACAACGATTAGAAATGAGGAGAGCAACCTAGGGAACCTCTTCAGCTCTTAACCTCTTCCCCACATTAGATTTTCCAGACAAACACATTTGAATCAAAGGGGAAAAATTAACACTGGCATCTGGAAATACTACTTATGTACCGCAAATTAAAAAGGAAAAAGACAAGATCAATTAAAATGTTTTGTCTTTCAAGATCAGTAAAGTCAAGTCTCCTCTACTTTGCAGAGGTACCCCACTTAACAGTGGTAGGTCCACCAAGAATGAACCTATCCTCAAGCACCAAAATTAGTGGACTGTTTTGGAAAGCACTGACTGAGTAAAAGCGAACTTGGCAATCTCCCAGTCAAGAATGACAGGCATAGTATTAGTAACATTTATCAGCAAAAGGGGAGTGCTTAGCTTTCAACATGGTGTCCAATGGTACCCGTACTTACAGTTAGATACCGCAACAGGCTCAGCTAATAATTGACACAGTATCTTTCCAAATTCTGTTCACGTTTCCTATTACTAAATTATTCCCGTCACTCTGAAACATCTTTCAGTATTGCTTGTGTTCTACCAAGATACACAGATAATACAGGAATAAACAATAAATCTACTTTGTTAAACAAATTATTAAATGCTTTCAATATCCCAAAATAAGAGCATTCTGAAACACTGTAATGCTGACATTAAACAAAGTGACAAAAGCACAGTAAGCAAGTTGATTAAGACTCTTTCCAGATCCACATAGGTACGAGAAGGGGAAGATGTACAATTTCAGCTGCTTTGGTCTCATGAAATAAAATAGTGCTGAAGACGTGTATCTCAAAATGGAGAACCTGAGACAGAGAGTCCACATCCTTTCCACAATGGCCTAAAGAAAAGTTAGGCTGCTGGTCCTGATCATGTTCACTAGGCACTATTTTGGGGACCAAGGGCATATCTAATACAACTCAACTACATTTACTGTACTGTACTAGAAGAGTACTCTTGAAGCTACAGATTCACAAATAAAGCCATTAAAATAGTAGACAAACTGGAATATGACTGAACTAGTCCAGGAAATTATTACATTTATGAAAGTACTCATCCAGGTTGTTGTCACCTCTCATGAGGTGACATATCTCACACCTCAGCTCAGGTACTATACTCCTCCACCAAAATTCAAGATCTTTCGTGTTTTTCAAGAAACTCTGTTCTAGCTATTGTGTGTCTGCACACTTCCCTCATGTGCTGAGCAACACCACCATTACTCCAGAAGTGTATCCTTACTGCCTGAATCCTGTTACTGGATCCTACTTTATATACACTAGTTTAAAGACAAAGGCCTTTAATTTATTTGAAGTTCCAAGAGCCTTCAATAAATGAATGAAAATGCATGTGGATAGATACGAGAGGCAAACATGCAGTCAGAGTAAAAAATGTGGAAAATAATATGGATGCGCATATCAGTCAGACAAAAAATGCTAACATTGGATCACCAGACTCAGATAGCAAATGCAGATAATTAGGTAGTATTTAGTTTATGCAACACCCCCAAGTAACACCAGGAAATTACTGCTAAGTGAAAAGGTGCTGCAACACATTTATCAGGAAAGAAGTAGTTATTGTTCTTTTTTCAATACGACCTTCTAACGACTAACAATGTGCGCAGCTGTGTGTAGGAAGATAAACAGGATGTTGGATTGAAGGATTATATGCATACATGATAAAATGCGATGGTACTGTTAGTACTAAAGAGACGTCACTGCATGTATTTCTGGATGATATTGCCTAGACAAGAAAACCGCCACTTTATAATCTCCTCAGTCCAACTAATTGGTCTGAGAACCACTGTGCTGCTCTGCAGCAATTCCTATCTTACCTGCTCTAAAATCCTTCACTTACGAGAGTGTCAAAGGCACTATATTTGAAATATTAAATTATTTCTGCCATACTAGTTTTAAATGAATGATGGAAGCTTTAGCTTCCCCTAAAAAACAGAAAGTCCAAAGTCCACATATGCACAGTTACAAACACAACCACTAACCAGAAAAGTACCTAAAAGCAATGAAGTAATACTGTGCAGTTCAGAGGGAGAAAAAGAAAGGTTACTCCTTAATACCTCCCCCAACATTTTATCCATAAAGCAACTCTGAGGGAAGGAGGAGAATACATGTTGTCTTCATTTCTCCTCCCAGTACTTTTGTCTATTCCCTCCCTTTCCTCTCCAACATAACTTGATGCTCTTGGGACGGCTCCAGCTATAGGCTACAGGAAGCCACTGGGCTAGAGGAAGCAAAATTCTCAGGAAGTACTAGACACAGTGCAGATGCTTGTTTTCCCTGTAACAGAATCTTGAAAATCTGAGCTTGCTACTGGCCATCCTCAGGACACAAAATTCTGTTCTGTCTCTGCAGCTGAGAAATCTTGAACTAGCTTTGGATGTCCAAAGTAATATCTAATGAGAAACCTCGTTAGCAAGATACTCCAACTGGAAAAAAACTACTTACACTTTTCTTGAAAACTTTGTTTATATGAATAGAAGTATTTTCTTTAAATATTGTATTATATTTAAAATATTGTTGTTTAGACTTTGTAAATGGACTTGAACAAGAAGCCTGCTTTTGAAAAATTCTAATTTTAACAAACCTTCAGATATGATATGCAGCAAGCATACGTAATATAATCCCTCTGAAATGCAAAACCAGAGTGACTCACATTGCTTGCTAGTAGAAGGAACAATCCCTTGACAGAATCAATTTCACACATTCTGTCTGAAGGTATGTTTGGACCTGGCAGTTTATCAGTTGTATAGTAAAATTTTCATAGCATTGACATAAATACATCCACTAAAGAGAGGCTTTTTATTTGAGAAACAGCTTTCTTAAATTATTTGAGTTTCTGAAAAATAAAGCTGTCATTTGCAGGTGGTTTTATTATGTTAAGGACTGCCAGAAATAATTAGCGCTTACAGCAGGAAATTTGGAGCAGCTGAAAGTAATTAAAAATAACACAGTTATCTAAAGCATTTTTTTTCCTTCCTCTCTGAAAAGAAACTTCACAGGAAGACAGACATGTAGTTAAGCACCTTAAATTTTAGAAAACACCTCTTTAAGAGCATTTCAAACATACTCATAAGTAATATAACATTGTTACATTTACATAAAAAAACCAACTTTCTCATAAAACAGCTGCCTGGTTCACCTTTGGTGATGATGATCTGGGACAAAAAAAGGGAAAGCTTCTGTGTAAACTAAAAGCCACAAAGCCTCTCTAAGTTTTACGTGTAAGAGTTCCCTGATTTTTTAGATAGCAACTACATATTCTACAGCTTTACAGATACTAACATAGCTTTACGATTTGTAAGCAACACCTAAAACAATTAGACAATACTTAAGACTTTTCAGGAAATCCGGTAGACTAAACACAAACTCATGTAGTCTTGTCTTCCTGACTTTCAAACAGACAAGAATAATCTGAAGTATGGACTGAACTCTCACCCAAACATTTGTTATACAAGAATTCTAGTAGTAACAACTTAGAAATCAGTGTAACACTCTTCAGCTTTTTTACTAAAAACTTCACGTTTGTTTATTCAGCAATGATGATGGCTAGGTAAAAGACAATAGTAAAAGCTGCTTGCTACAGAAATCTACAGTGCAAAAAACTGTTTCAGTCTTTCACAGCAATTATTCCATTTAATATCATAAAGAGGAAAACCAGGATGAAAGTTCAGATCCACCCACAACATGAAAGAAAATTGAACAAACATTGCTCCCTGAAAGACTGAAATAAGCCAACAGGCCAACAAGCCAACTAAGCAACTACTTAACCACAGATGAGAGAAGTAGCTAGTTCTATATAAATACGAGAAAACACAATAAAATATGCAGTGCTGTTTCCTCACTTTTACTAAATGGCATTTTCCACGGAATAAGAGAAAGGTTACTATACTGCTATGAAGCCAAATAAAATGTTAATATAATGTAGCATGAAAATTCTACCTAAGTGCGTCCTGGTTAAAAAAAAAAAAAAAAAAAAGGCAATAAAACTACTTATACTGGAATATTTCTCTGTAGAATTGTAAAATACCTTAAAAACAATCCTAAGGGCCTTTGAAGCATCTTATTTAAGGTATTATACGTTTGCTCACCTATTCAATGATGGCAGAAGTGAAAGCAGTGCCAAAGCAGAAAGTTTTCTTCTTTCTGGCTGAGTAATGTTATCCATCCGATCAACCCACATTTCAATCATGTTACCAAGAATTTGGTCCAACTGCAATGGGAAATAGAACGTTCCTTTTATTAGTACTTCAGTATATATAGAAAATAATTTATTTTAATTTCTCTACCAACTGAATGCATTATTCAATCTGGGCAAGAAACCATATAGGTACGAATAACTCAGAGAAGTATCAAGCAATGCTTGTTTTTAAATTTTCTACGACTGTGCTTCTAGGTCCTGAAATCCTCTCATTATTAATTGTAACCTAGAAGTTAGAAATGCATTTAATTCATGAACACAGCTGTGATCCAGAACATTGAATTTCAGAAACAGCTTTCCTATAACAGTCTAATATATATAAAGCATGTTAACATCTTCTGTTTTACCTTCAGTGGTGACAAACAAACAAATAAAAATACTTGTCTTTACTTGTTTGCGAACTGTATTATACCTAAGGATAAGAAAATTACTAAGTTTTGCCTAAAGACATAGTAGAACTCTTGCAGCAAAAGAACCTCTGTAACCTCATCAGTGAAACCAGAGCACAAGGGACCTGATACTCCTAGAAACCGTGAGAAAGTTCTCACCAGAGAACGATTAGGCCATCCAGACAGCATAAGGAAAGAAACTCTCACTCTGCAATACTATGCAAACTAAAGAAGCTTAGCAGTGGGAAGAGAATTCAGATATTGTATGAAACTTTTTATGAGATGTGTTAAGGTAATTGTAGGAACATGCAAAACTTGTTACAGGATGTTCAGGGGAGGGACCAAGGGAGGGGAAAGGGCCTCTTTCCAAGGTGGACTGGGGGGGAAGAACCATGGAAAACAGAGGGAAAAATTCTTTCAGGTCAAAAGAATGCAAGACTTACACATGCAACCCAGCTAAAACACCAAGACAGAATTCCTTACCTCCTGACCCAATTCACATGCCATCTGGCTCAAAAGTAATGAAAAAAAACTTGCATTCTGCAGTAAAACTCTACCCATGATCCCCAGATAAGTAGACATCACAACTGGGTATCTCTGAAACAAAAGGAAATCAAAACAAAGGGGGTTCATTTTAATTAAGAAAAAAATACTTAACATATAGAGCAGAAATACATGGAAAACACTTGCATGCATCCTGCATGTATTTTATTAAACTACAAATCATAAATAGTAATTTAAAAGCTTCTAAGAACACAAAACTGAGTGAGTAATCATTACTACAGTTTCTCAATTCTTACAACAGGAAAACTATGGCAATCTCAAAGTCAGTTTCCCTCAAACAGTCAAGAAAACTTCCAAGGTGATTTTACTTCAAATTCAAAAACCTGCATCTTAAGGAACAAACAATGTATTGTATTGTTAAAAAATTACTTGGAGTTATGGTTAAAAATTACTGTTCACAGTTTTAGTAATATTATGAAGTGCTTACTATTTCTGAAGCTGTTACTTATTTCACCGAAACTATAATACATTCGCCAATAATTAATTTGCAAGTGTGTCAAAATTAACACGATACAGTAACAACCTCATTAGTTTATTTTCTTTTGTTATTTATTTTGATTTTAAAAGAAGCTACAGATTTATTTGTATTAAATCCAGCATCTATCAATGTAACAGTAATTATTTTGCAGAATTGGGTACTTGAAAAACAAATTACCAAAATTACCTGAAAACATTAACTCAGATTAGTACCTTTTTGAATAGGGAGCAATGAATTTATTTGTTTTAAATCAGAAGACATTTTAATAGTCCACTCTCCAGTTTCGTGTCTTCTTAAACTGCAAACTGTTCAAACTGTCTTTTCTGTGTTCTGTACAGTAAAAAGTATATTGCTAAGGAACATTACTTGGCTTAATCTTGGCCAAGATCATAATGTTAACCATCTTGGTTAACATCAGTTAACTCAATAATAATGGGAGCCAGATATTTATATCTGAAAATCTTCAACTCTGAAAAAAGCTAAGGTTTTGATCAAAAGTCAAAAGCATAGAGAATTCCACCCATGCATTTTGCTTATTAAGGTATTTTGTTCTCCTGCTCGTACTGCAGGTTTAACACAGCTATACTGAATACTGAACAAATTGTAGAATAAAATTTGTGCTATTTTATCAAAATAAACACTAGATGACAAAATAAGTGATTGATATGTTGCTTTAATTCTTGAACTACTATGTTGCTTTTACAGACTTTTAAAATAGCGGTCAAGGATCTATCAGATGCTCTTAAAACACGAAAACAAGAGAAAATGCAACATCAATATGAGAAAGCTAGGCCAGAAAACTGAAAAGTACTTTCCTGTTCAAAAGGCAAAGTAGAGAGTAGTTAAAGAGTAACTCTTACCTCCCCATCTATAATCCCCCTGAATATTGATGGCAGAAGAGGTTGAAACATTTGAGGACCCAAAACAGGGTTTACTTTCAGGACATTTTCCACAACCTTAACAAAAAAGCAAATTAGCCAATTAGTAAAGTACATTTTAAAGTCTTAACTGAAGCTTTAAAACTACATATATTGGTCTATACATAAAGTCTTGGCAGCATGTTTACCATTAAATACCAGCAAACTCCAGCTCTGCTGAAAGTATATCCTAGTGAAGTACTCTGCAAACCTGACCTGCATAATGGACACAACGGAACCTGACATACCAAGTGAAACTCAGCTACCCAAGCACCTTCTCATCAGCCTCCTCCTGGCTCTGGAAAAGCTGATGAAGTGGGCTGGAAGAAAGGACATTGATAAGGCTCCACGAAAAGCAGCTTGATGAGGTGGGTTAGCAGGGAGAAGTGCCAGCAGTTTAAGGCTTATTGCCATACTTTTATCCTACACTTTTTTGAAGGACATTGATTATGACCTACCATGTCTTTGCAGGTGATCAAGTAATCACAAGTACTCCCAGATATGCTATTCTCAGTACCCTGCTCTGGCTCCCAGGTTTTATATTCTCTACCCTTTGCTACTCAGCTCTTTTTTCCCCTCATAAGCTGTTCCCTGAAGCAAGTTTTTTTTTCCTGTGTTCTTCAGGCTTTCTTCTCCCCAGCTGTTTGGTCTCTCCTCTTGTAACAAGATGGATGTTAGAATCATGGGCCAGTATCTAATCACTCCTTTAAGTAAAGACAGAGACCACACATGTATACACTGATGTGTACAAAGCATACAAAGGTACCATAAAGCTACCTCCCTTAAACGCCCTTCTCAGTCTCCACCTACTTTCAGCTCAAAGGGACCTCTTCAAGGAACTACTCTTCTGTGCTCTTGTCCAGTCTTTCCTAAATATTTTTTTCTTTTTGAACCATGTTCCTCCTAACTTCATTTAATGCTTGCTATTTCTTGCCTTGAGAGGGATGTTAAGCAATTGACCCCTTTCAATGCCTTTCCATTTTGTAGATTTTTAATGTACTGTTACATAGAGGCGAGCATAGCTTTTCCCCTACTCATCTCCTGCGGGTACTGGAAGTTTTGGATAAGTCATTTGTTCCTTGTACGGAGTCTTTTCAAACCTTTTTTTGTCTGTCTCAGACAATTAGAAAATCAAGTCATATCAAAGCTCAGCAGTCTTGCAATAAATAGTCTTATCAGTCCAAATTAGTGTTTTTCAACTCTATCCATTTATTTACTGTTCTAATGTTCTATTTTCAATTCAGCCAAAGCTGTACGTAGGAAAATATTTCAGAGAACACTCCCTGGTGTTTCTGTTCTCAGTATTTATCTTGGGCGTTTTTTGTTTAACACAGCAGCATAGTGATGCCTGACAAAAACATTTTCCTTTTTGTAAAAATATTTACACGGATTTTATCTCAGTTATCCTTCTGGATGCAAGTAAGCATCCTAGGAAGGTGTTCAAAGGATAATGGACAAACCTTGTGGCAAGGCCACACTGGGATCCAAGGGGATACATTATACTATATTAGCAGTATCATTTCATTTCAGAGATCTGATTAAAAGCTGCCACATCAAACATTTGTTCAGTTGTAGACTCTAAATAACAGCATTGATAGAGAGTAATTGACATTTTAAACTCCAGAACTAGAATCCTTAAGCTCCTCACCATAGGAACTACACATAGGGAGGACTATCAATTTCTGTTGTTTTCCTGTCCTGTGATTCCACAAGCAATTGTGCAATCCACCAAAGAGGTAGGTGGGATCTAACTTTTTGCCTCTGTTGCATTTATAAAGAACGGAATTCAAGTCCAAGTTTTTATAAGCAATACAGAGTTCCAGTTAGCGCAGGCACTGGAAACGTAATACACTACTGTTACTACTCAACTATCAGTGCATACTCCAACTTTATTTGCCGAAATTCTTGAAAAGGCACATTTAAAATATCATGCTTAATATTTCTTTTAACTTTTGTTTTATAATACTATTTGAAGTTTGGGTTAAAACTGCTTTTTTAGTACTCTGAAAAACCTTTAGCAACTCTATTTAAGCAGCTGTTGCCATTATAATAGCAACTTATACCAAAAGCAAAAACTGTTTAAACACTATGTCGTGGTACAAATGCAACCACGCTACACAAAGGAATGTGATACAGAGCACATACATCCAACATTCAATAAAGATTGGAAAAGTGAGGTCCTAGAGGTCATAAAGAAAAAATTGAAAAGTGAATCTTGATTATTTAGTGCTTATTTAATAACAAAGACTACCTAAACAGTTTTTATAATAATACCCATATGTATGCAGACTTATTACCTAACCCTTATCTTGCCAGTTTTTCAGATGTGCAGCTACAAAAATGAACCTGTATGATTATCTTTCTATTGGTATTGAATACTGAAAAGGAAAATTAATATTAAAAAATTAATAGATATAATATTATTATTGCTGTTTGTATTAGCAAAGGGATCAATACTAGTTGATAGGGTACAGACAAAACTCATTTGGAAGGCTAGACAGAGCAATTAAAGAAACACTCAAAATGAACCTAGGTTATTAACACACAAATATGATTGACTTCAGAGTTGAATCATTTCTTAATGTTGCCTTTTTATCTGAATAATGAAAGATATTTTTTCTAAAATTCTGAACCAAGCTGAAAAATGAATTAGGACAACTCTTAAAACTCATTAATCATATTGATTTTGCTCTTTAATTTTGTAATTAGACGTGTAAGTATCTTTTGTGTTATATTGTGGTACTCTTCTCTATTCTAAAATTCAATTAGAAGTACACAACTTTGATTAGCTTTCTACAATTTCTATGAGTCCACTAATAGGCAAAGATTAAATCAAGCTGCTTTGACCCAAACATAATCTCTATTTTGCAACTCAATGCTCTCAAAATTTTCTATACATAGAGTTATCTTTGCAATGCAGTGACTGGACACCTGGCTGTTTAAGTGTGCTGTTGCCAGGCTGTAGAACAAACTATTTTCATGAGGATCCAAGCTCTCACTAACCTTCTTTCTCTAGTAATCGAGAAAATAATCAGTTGGGAAAGATATCAGGGATTCTTCATCTAAATCCATCTATACAAAGAGGACTTAAACTAGATTAGAACTCATTTACTTAAGGACAAGATCTTGAAATCACAGTAATGAAAGCATTGCAGAGAGTGTATAGGAACAGTGTGCTGGGGGATTATCTTCTAGGGTGCTCTATTTAGGGGTATACTAACATTCTCCTGGGAAGAGGAGTATTTTTAAAAAATACATGAGAGTGTGTGTATATACACACACACTCCGTACACACTTCAAATACATAGTTTAAAGCAACACTGACTCTGATGTCAATGTGTGCCAAATAAGCTGCTCTCTTCTAGATGTTCTTCATTCATCATATTTGAAAATATTACTCTAACCTAGCAAGAATAATGAGTGTACAGAGATGAATACCTGGGTATTACTTTTATGACACTCTACCTTTAAAACTTGAACTTGACCTTCAGTAGTTATATCTTTCAAAAGTTCACAGAATGACCGGCATAAGTCAGAAGCATACATCTGAAATTAAATTAAAAAGAAGGTATTATGCAAGTATGTTTTATACCTATGTATATATATTTGTATGTATATATCAACACATTAGGGATTACATATTGCCCAAAGACCCAGCTTCTCTTCAAAGATCCTACTTGCTAAACTTGTCTTTCTTGAAGTAATTAAAATCTAATCTAAGTATTTTGTTGGTTTTTTAACATTGCAAGTTTTTTAAACAATCAATCTCAATAAATTTTCTAATGAAGATGATGTGAGAATAAGGCATAATATCTCTTGTTAATTTATTGCCAGAATTTATTATCATAATTTTAATCTGGCAGGATAATTAGAGTAGCTATTACTACCCTGCATAGGACCTTTTCAGGTACCAAAATACTAAATCAATCCACCATTAATTCTAAAGAATAATCGTTATCAAATCTGATTTGATTGAGTGTCCATGTGCCATAATGAGCTAACATTAGAACACTATGCTTGTAGACACATAAATAAGAGTATAAATGTTCGTGCATACGATGTTTTCCAACACGAGGAACAAAAAAGTTTGCCAGTAGGTAACTGAGATGCTAACATAAATCTTTATATAATGGCAACATACCTGTAGAAATCCAGATGATGATAAGAAAATATAAGCATTGATGATCTTAAAGCAATTTTTGAGGTTTTCTGAACTCAGCTCTAGAAAAAAGAAATCACAATTCAGAGCCTCATCACCAAACTGAAGTACAACCAAAATGATTCACTTCTGAAAGTCTTTACTCACACAGCTTTTAAGTACCAGATGCCTACAAACAGGAAAAAAAAAAGTTATCTTAGATTCAGTACTATTCAGGTTCTGTCTCCCTGCCAGAGACATTAACAAAAGAAGGATGATAACAGCTCTCATGTTCTCAAGTGGAAGAAATCCTATGACCTGAAAAGCCAATGCTAATTAAAAAAAAAAACAACAACAAAAAAAAAAAAGCAAAGTTTTAGATGTGATAATGGTCTAAGAAAATATTAAAGATGAAACAAACAAAACATATACTTAAGGGATCTGCAACTACTGACAAATAATCTGTTACATTTGAGTCAGTAAATGCTGAGTAAAAAGACTGAAATAAAGACTGCAGTTCTGCTCTTCTGATCCCGGTACTACATCAAATGGCATGGAGCTTTTGGACTGAAACCCACTAAGCTTTAGGCCATACCTTGAATACTTAAGTAAGGAAAGCATGTCCATTTAAAATACAAATAAACACAGGAGACGGTATACAGCACTAGTTTGGAGAGAGACAGAGAAAAAAGAAAAAAAAAAAAAAAAAAAAAAGTCCTCAGGCAGTACCTGAAAGACTGTTTAAAAAAAAACCCCAAAACAAACCCAAAAATCATGCCAGGACATCCATAAACACACTTCATGGCAACACATAAGGTTTCAAAGTTTCACATGGAAGTTGACATTAGTGCAAAAAACCAACAGCCTTCATTTTCTGAAAACAAAATAGAAGCCCGAAACACTCTAAAGGGTTTGCCAAACTCTCTTAAAAACAGTTTGGGAGACAAACTTCTTGGTAAAGTAAGTGGACTTCTGCTCCACCACCTTTAATTAATATTCCCATAAAATCACTATGGAAGGCCAACAGGAAAATATTTTTACGTAAGTTTTTAATTAAATTTATCGGATAAAACAAACACCAGCAACTTGTTAAGGCTCGGTATATCTTCTATGACTTGCACGTACGCAGTCTGTACGAAAGGCTGGCTTACACTTAGTGATGTTTATATAGAAAAACTTCCACAAAAAAAACCCCACATTACAGAAACTATGTTTGGTTTTCCATTCTAACGACTGAAAAGGTCTGGGCAGTGTTAGCAGTTTCTCTTCGTTTCCCTCCCATTAGAAAGAGCATTAATGCTCCTACAATCTGACACGGCCACTGGCCAGCTCTGAATGTATGACTACTTTTATATCTCAGTGCTTGGACAAGTCATGTCTTGTTATCAGTTATTTTGAATATTTACATATCTTGACTTGAAAAGAGATGAATTTTCACTTATCTATCCAATATCCTCATCAAAAGGTTCCAATACATCTATAAATTAGCTTTAGTAGCATATTACTGCTGTTACACATTTCTTGAAGTTACTGCATTCTCTTTAGAGGTCTGTAGTTTTTTTATTTTCTACTGGATACCACCATATTTTAAGTTTTGGACACTAATGTAGTAGACAGAATTGTAAATTCTGTGATAACTGATACAAAAGTAATAAAGTATGAGTAGCAAAATTGCATTAAGTTATTTCAGGCCATAAGGAAAAAACAGAACAGAGATATCGTGAAAATGACAGAGTATCAGTCAGTCATCTGTGCATAAAGCTCAATGTTTAGTAAAAGCATATTTCTAGAAAGATATCACCTTCAACTGATTGCATTTAAAAACCAACTATGCATCAATAGTCTTGCTGAATTTTCCTGAATCAAACATATCTTTTTCTGAATTAACTAATGTGCTCCTCTGGGTTTTGCTGGGCATCAGAGAATTATTCCAGTTCCAGTAACCTGCTTTTTGTCATTACCTTTACAAGTACAGCACAGGCACATTAAACCTGATGTTTCTTGAAACAGGTATGTCTTAACTTTGACCATACTCCCAACCTGAAATTGTATCAGATTCAGCTGTCATTTTAAGCAGTCTCAGTGCAGAAATGCATCCACTCTCAGAGAATTAACATATTCCTCCACTGCACATTATTCCATCTGCTGCACTGAGAGATGGATTAAGGAACCCCTGCAACCCCTCTACAGGTCAAATATGTTTCAACAGAATTTAAACATTAGTAGTATTGATATGAAAACCAAATATGACAATTATGCTATGAACAATTACATCAGTGATAGCACCACAATCTTCGAAGGAAGGTCAGTTAGGCAAGTGAAATCAAGCCTTCATACCAAATGAAACATTCTACTCTTGTATCTTAAGGATAGCATTAATTACTTTAATAAGCAAATCTAATTGATTTGTACAACTCCTCCGACACCCAGTTCCAACAGCAGCAGTATCCTGAAATTGATATGAAAAACTTATTTCTGATGGACCAATATATCTGGAAAGGAACAACTATGTATTATATTCAGACTAGTTAAAGAAAAATCAAGAACATTTATGTATTTTTGCTCTTTCAGTTGACTGTTAAATGTTAAAGAGATGTCACTGCACTGACATACACTTATGGTGATACATGCCACAGGCTTGTGACATGACAAAGGTATGTTCATAGAATCATAGAATGGTTAGAGTTGGAAGGGACCTTCAAAGGTCATCTAGTCCAAACCCCCTGCAAGGAGCAGGGACATCCCTGACTAGGTCAGGTTGCTCAGAGCCTCATCCAGCCTGGCCTTGAACGTTTCCAGGGATGGTGCATCCACCACTTCTCTGGGCAACCTGTTCCAGGGTTCTACAACTCACATTGTAAAAACTTTTTTCCTAATATCCAATCTAAATCTACCTCCCTCTATTTTAAAACCATTACCCCTCGTCCTATCACAACAGGCCCTACCAAACAGCCTCTCCCCATCTTTCTTGTAGGCCCCCTTGAGGTACTGGATGGCCTCAATAAGGTCTCCCCACAGTCTCCTCTTCTCCAGGCTGAACAGCCCCAACTCTCTCAGCCTGTCCTCCTAGGAAAGGTGCTCCAGCCCTCTGATCATCTTCGTGTCCCTCCCCTGGACCTTCTCCAACTAGTCCATATCCTTCTTATGTTGGGGGCTCCAGAACTGGACACAGTACTCCAGGTGTTCAGGTAATGAAATACCTAGTATGAATGAATGAATCACTAAAAATAAAATCATTAACTAAATCTCAAACCTACTTTTTTATGCATCACACATTGGAATTGCTTGCCCAGAGATAAAGGTGTTTTTAAAAAAAATCTCCTAGAAGATTGTCCTGGTTCTGGCCAGGATAGAGTTAATATTTACCTGAGCTGGGTTCAGAACTGAAGCTGGTAGCCCCTATGGCTGGGATAGTTAACTAATTAGCTAACAGCTGGGGTTAATTTACCCAAATTAGCCAAAGGGCTATTCCATCCCATCTGACATCATGCTCAGTATATAAGTGAGGAGGGTGCTGAAGGGAGGCCCTCCTAGTTGGAAGAGACTGGATGTGGAGATCTGTTGTGAGCTATTGTACTGTATTTGTGTTCCATCACTCTATTGTTTTCTTCTGTCATTACTGTTAAATTTACTTTTTGTTCAATCTCAACCCGCGTGTTTGGTTTTTTTTTTCCTGGTTTTCTTTTGTTTGTCAAATCTCCTCCTATTCTCTCGGAGAGTGGGGGGGGAGTGAGAGAGAGACTGCGTAGTCTGGTCCCCGTTGGGGCTGAACTACGACAAAGATGCAGGAGAAGTAACGGCAACCAATTACTTCCCCAGGCTGTAAAGTTAAGTTAGGAATGAAAGTCAAAGAATGCTGAAGGTATATTCTTGTCAATAAGGCAATAGGCTCCAGCAGAGAAAGCACGAGAGGCAGCACAGAAGACTTCAACATTCAAGTTTCTAAGGTATTACTGAGTGGTGAGGAAGCAATGACAGACAAACAAGTGCTTGTGCAGTACACAGTCTTGGTGCAACAGACTATGTATTCATTTGCAGCCATCTAAATATGCATTCATCAACATGAAAAAACCCATGGCAACAGCCTTCTATTAAATGATATCCATAGCACACTTCAAAAACTACCAAACACAATTTGCGCACAGCATAGCTCATTCAGTTTTCTACCACTTTGCTGAAGAAAATGTATTATTATAACACAAAAAACTTGAATCAAGTTTTGTACTTTGATGGTTAAGCTAAACTCCCAAACACAAAGCTTTGGCTTCCACTCAGATAACTTAAGAGTGAACTGAGAACCAGTCTTGGGGCAATTTTATGTTTTGCCTTCTCTCAGACAGTCAACAAGATTTCATAATTTTGAAACTTTAAATTTGAGGATCTCAAAATTTGAATGGGCTTCTGCATTTGTCCAACTAAAAACAGAAGACTTCTCAGTTAAAACACCTTGTCCTGAGAGCTACATCATCATAGTGAGAAGGATAGGAAGCGTTTGTTCTTAAGTGCTGGAAGTTTCAGGTGACTACTCCCAATTTTATTCTGGAGACAACTGTACTATGGAACTAAGACTGAATAGTTAATTAAATAACTTGCACAGTTGATCATTATTGATCAACACATTTTAGTTCTGCAAGAGGTTGCAGCTTAAACTGTGCTGATGCACTGGATTTAAGTGAAGCATCCCTTCAAGTGCACTGAATGAAGTAGCTGCCTCAGCGGTACTGGATGGCAGTATCGTGTTGTTTTTATAACTAATTTTAAAATAAGGTTAACATTTATCCAAGATTCAACACTGCAGTGTCATGGCTGTGTTGTGTGGAGGCTGTCCAGCCAGATTCTCCTGATGTAAACAGAAGAGAATCGCAGACAAAGAGTATACTGGAACAGTTTACACTTTCCAAAAGTGCACAAAATGTGCATCATCCTGGCTCACAGCAATCAAAATCTTTGACTGACATGACAGTCAGAAAACAAGTTTCTCAGAAAAATGCTGAGGAAGTAAAGTAGTACCAGAAGTCTGTATAAGGAAATCGGTCTATGACTACACATCAGCTGCCATTGCCCTCATGCCTAATTAAAAAAACCAATTTGATAAAAGTGTGTTTGAAGCCTCATCTTAAGGAAAACCTGACTAGCTTAACTATACTACTTGCTCTATCAGCATCAAGTAACAGCTTTCATTTTTGAGAACAAAGAACATTCCCTTGAGGATGTATTTTATTTCAAAAGAGAGCATCGCTGTTCTCCAAGATTCATTCATAAATGAAAATAAAATAAATAAATAATTTTTTACAAGTGTAGAATATTCCTGAATACCTCCACCTTCAGTTGAAGTAGTCAAGGCTTCTATTCATACTCATCACTACCCTGGAAAGTATCTCATGAGGACTAGGGAAGCCCAGAGTATGGAGAAAATAGCAGTAGCAAAGGTAAGCAAGCCATAAATACAGAGAATTTCTGAATTTAACTCAAGCAGAAGGGCAGTGTGATACAACTATGAAAATCAGTTGTATAGTGCAACAAATCACTTGTATAGTGCAAGTTACCTGCAGCAGATATGATCTACTAGTAACAGAACAAGAAGGAAGCGTAGGTGTGTAGATACGAATGAAATGAATGAAAACATACGAATGAAAACAAATAGTAAGTATTTGGCAGCTACAGAACCTATGAAGTAGCTCTGGAGTTAAATATTAAAACCACTACAAGACAGCACTTTCCTGAGTAGTTTTGTCATTAGAGATCTAGTATGCACAAAGAAACAAGAGAAGGAATCATCCTAAGCCTATCCACCATGATGTAGCTTTGTATTCACCTTCAGTTGGAACAAAATACTAAGTGCTGAAAACAACAATTAATTAAAAAGCTAGCTTCTGTAATTTTATAAACAGTCCTCTAAAAAATTAATCCATTTGCTATATTGGCTCCACAACCTAAAAAAACACATCTAAACATTTCATTAAACAAAAATATATTCAGAGAATAAAATTAAATGACAAAATGTTTATGCTTGTTCTAGTTACAAAGCAAAAGCATCCCAAATATCTGTATTTCCTAAGCTCTGAATCTTAATCTTTAATAAGTTTATATTTCATCAACAACTCAGGAAAAATCAGTACTTTTAACTTCAGTGCTGCTTGACTGATACATTTATAGATGAAGTTAGGTCATCTGAATACATTCTACATAGTTATTAACTGAATAATGGAAACTTCAATTCTTCAGACTAGAAATCATCATTCTGGTTGCAAGCAGAACAGGCAAGTATTCCACATAAACAACACCACTAGAACTCAGCACACTTGGTGTTAAATTTCAGGAATGTCTTAAAAAAACCTCTGAAATGATAAACTACAATTTGTCTTATCTTTTGGGTACTAAGCAGATTCAATTTATAAAAAAGAGAAATAAGCTAAGTAAATAATAAATATTTTAAAAGGAGGGAAAGTCAAACAATAAAAACCTGTTTATTGTTAAAACCTGTTTTTTAATAGTTACAATTTTGAAATTCTATTTAGTTCTTGTAGCGACAACAGCATTACTTAATGTATGAACAATGTAAGCAGTAGAAAAAAGAAATCAGGAATTTTATTATTAAAATACTTACCAAGAAGGGCAGACATGTTCTGAAATATTCTCAGGAGCTCAGGTGTAAGACATGGACTGTTCTCCAATGTCACTAACCTAAGAATAAATTAAGCAAAACATCTACATAATCTATGAACAACATTGAGTAATTATTTTGACAAGTGTCAAACACTAACTTCTAGTAATCACTTAAACAACCCTTAAAAAAATGTGTAACAATTATTTGAAGAACACTTCAAGTACAGCATTAGTTCTTACAACACATCTGTTAGTACAGGCATGGGTTTTGCTAAGGTACAAAAAGAAAGAAAAACATGCTACTGTCTTTTTAAAGACAACATAACATCCTATGCACTCAGAACTGTTTGTAGCAATTTAAAATTCCTGCAGTTTGAAAACACTAGCTATAAATTAAATTGAGACTTAAAGTCACAGGAACACACTCCAGTTTGTTCCTAGATCTCAGGTGTGGGATTACTGTATTTAAATAACGTTTCTGATTATGTAAAGTATCTTAGCTGTTCTCCTGCTCTTGGTTCAGGAAGACACTGAAGTCCCAACTGTCTCTGACAGCTCCATCCAGATTCCTCTGACGCTCGATGACATTTTAAAATATCATATATACATTCTTCTGCATAGGCATCAGAATAATAACTTCAAGATCAGTATTATTGAGACATAAGAGTTCTGTACTGATACATTAAAAAGGCCTCTGTCTTAAATTTTGTGAAGATCCCGTACTTCAACTTGCTCCCCCACCACCAACAGAATTATAAATCTTAGTTTTGCTGCACACAGAACAGATCATTTGTAGGTTAAGTATCTGAAATTCAAATGTCCATCTACAATTTAAATCAAAGGAATCCCTCCCTGTTTCAAGATGAACTCAATATAATCCTATTCTGCAGGAAAGAGATGTGCTGAATTCGGCCCAGGTAACAGCTTCCTCCTCCTAGGGTGTCAGCTGCACCAGAAACAAATAAATTAACCAAACCAACCACAGTGCATTTTCTCATTTTATGTTCTGTCACCAGATAACTTGACATGTGGAAGATAGCTTCTACATCTTAGCCTTGTAAACTTGCCATCTCTTCCAGTAACTAGCTCTGAGAATCATCAGGTTATTGTGCTCCCAAAGTCAAGCATGTCAAATTCTTAGTTTAGCACACACATTACAGTGAGCCTAGACTTTTTGTCTTGCTGTTTGTTATCACAACAGAACTGTAACTCACTATCACTGCCTAAAAATGGATTACCTATTCAGTTATTTTTAACTGTGTTTCTTTTATTAACTTCCTAACCTCACGTCTTCTGAGAAAACATATGATATAGATGATGTCAAGGTAAGGTGACATCAAGGTAAGTTAACAAAAACAGAAATTAATATAGTCAAAGCTTTTGTTAAGTCTTTTTTTTTCCTCCTTCTGGGGTACAAAAATAAAATTTAAAAAATTATAAACTGATAAAAAACATTCTCACCACAACTCTAAACCATCTTCCAGAAGATAGACATGTGGAGGCTGGGAAACGTCCGTACTCAGCTGAATAACCGGAAGTAGAAAAGGATAGAGATTTTTGCTGTCTGCGCCCAGTCCCTAAAAAAGTAAATAAAAATGTAAAATGCTAGAAAAACCTCAAATCAACCATTTCAAGAAAAGCACTGAGAAAGATCTCTAATGATCTTCTATTTGCATACTGTAAACATGCATTCAAGAAATCAAAGGTTGAACTTGTGTCCTGGTTTAACCCCACTCAGCAGTTAAAATACCACAGTCTCTCACTCACTCCCCCCCTCATTTTGCTCCTCCTTTCAGAGCCCCCACTAACTAAATACTGAATACAACGTTTTAAAGAACAAGAAAAGAATTACTCTTTGGACCTTACCACATACTAAATCTTTGGACATATTCTAAGAATCAGGAGAAGTGTTTGTTCTCATCACTACACAAAGATTCACAGACTGATGATAGTGATTTATTTTTTAAGTGATCCATGCATAATACACAAATATGTCGTCCAAAGAATAAGAGTAAACTTTTTTCCCAACACTCATTTAAATAATAGCTTTTTTAAAAAAACTGGGTTAAGATAACTATTGCAAAAACTAATCATAAATTAAAACTAATACTAAAAAGACTGGAATTAAATTTGAAACCACTGGGTATTTTGTAATATTACTACTTAAGAGAACTGAGGCCAGTTGAATGTCGCTTTTGCACAACTATTATATTCAGAAATTGTTAAGTTTAAAATTATTTGATGTTCCTCAGTTAAGGCTTCTGTGTGAAGTTATTTATTTAAACAAACTTGTCTTAAAAGAATCTTCCATAAATTTGTCTAATCTCTCTGTGTTCACCTATACTTTTGGCCTCCACAGGGACCAGTAACAAGAAATTTCACAGTTTTTTTTAATTGTGAAACTATATTTTCTCTTTGTTTGAACTAACTCCACTTTTAAAAGAACCCTATTTTTTCCTTTAGTTGTAACATGTAATCATTCCCCTTCCACTTTCTATCCACTGTTAACCTTTATAATACTATCGCCTTTGTCATACCTTTCCACAAGTTCAAGACTGCTCGCATATTCAGTCTGTTCTTGTATGGACACTGCCCTACATCCTAGGAGCACTTCCCTTGATCTTTGCTAGTCCTACTACATCTTTTTTAAGGGCTGGCGAAGGTGGGACAGCATATTAATAAAGTGCTTAATAGCACAGATTCTGCAAGCAGTATAACCATGTACGGTTTTATTAGTCAATCTCTTCTCGGGAAAGTACTATATTTTGTTTGCATTTTTACTGCCAATAGCACAGATATTTCTAGATAATTCAAGTTTAAGGACTATTTAGTTAGACCAAAATCTTTTCTTTTCACTGATAAGAAATTCAGTTAATTTTAACTGTTATCTCTGGATAAAGCAAGTAGCTAATAATTTCTAATAGGCTTTCAAAATTCTCTGCCAAGGTGTTACAGTAAGCCTCTAGAGGAATTAGGGAATTTATTGTACATGTATAGAGAAACAGGGAAGAGAGACAAATTACCATCAAGAATCAAAACTACGCAACTGGATCATCTTGATTGCCATCCCATGGCGCATACAGGACAATCAGGTAATCAGGCCCAGTCAGTATGGGTTTACAAAGGGTAGTTCCTGCTTGACCGACCTGATCTTCTATGACCAGGTTCCCACCTAGTGGATGAGGGAAAGGCTGTGGATGTTATCTGCCTAGACATCAATAAAGCCTTTGACACCATTTCTGCGTTCTCCTGGAGAATCTGGCTGCTCATGGCTTAGACAGGTGTACTCTTCGCTGGATAAAAAAACCAGCTGGGTGGCCAGGCCCAAAGAGTTGTGGTGAATGGAGTTAAATCCAGTTGGCAGCCGGTCACAAGTGGTGTTCCCCAGAGCTCAGTATTGGGGCCAGCTCTGTTTAATATCTTTATCAATGATCCAGATGAGGGGATAGAGTGCTCCTTTACTAAGTTTGCAGATGACACCAAGTTCGGTGGGAGTGTTCATCTACAGAGGCATCTGGACAGGCTGGATCGATGGGCCAAAGCCAAACATATCAGATTCAACAAGGCCAAGTGCCGGGTCCTGCACTTGAGTCACAACAACCCCATGCTTGGGGAATAGTGGCTGGAAAGCTGTGTGGCAGAAATCAAGCTGGGTGTGTCAGTCGACAGCAGACTGAACACGAGACAGCAGTGTGCCCAGGTGGCCAAGAGGGCCAATAGCATCCCGGCTAGTATCAGGAACAGTGTGGCCAGTAGGACTAGGGAAGTGATCATCCCCCTGTACTTGGCACTGGTGAGGCTGCACCTCAAATAGTGTGTTCTGTTTTGGGCCCCTCAGTACAAGAAGGACACAGATGCTGGAGCCCATCCACAGAAGGGCGATGAAGCTGGTGAAGGGTCTGGAGCACAAGTCTTATGAGGATTGGTTCAGGGAACTGGGGTAGTTTAGTTTGGAGAAAAGGAGGCTGAGGTCAGACCTTACTGCTCTCTCTGGCTACCTGAAATGAGGTTGTAGTGAGGTGGGTGTAAGTCTTCTTCCAAGTAAGAAGCGAGAGGATGAGAGAAAACGGCCTCAAGTTGTACCAGGGGAAGTCCAAATTGGCTATTAGAAAAAAAATCTTCATTGAAAGGGTTGTCAAGCATTGGAACAGGTTGTCTAAGGAAGCAGCTGAGTCACCCTCCCTGGCCATATTTAAAAGACCTGTGGATTCCGTAATGTTAGATTAACAGCTGGACTTGATCTTAAAAGTCTTTTCCAACCTAAATGATTCTATGATTCTAAAGGGTCAAAACTCATTTATCTGATTACAGATTACCAGCAACTTCCTTTTAGATACACTGTTGGTCAATATAGCTAGTAATGTTATCTGGCAAAATCTGGGACCAATAGTTATCTAGATTTCTTTAGTTTTGAGAACTGTAACACACTAAGCAAACTAAACAAACTTAGCTAAACAAACAGCTATAGGCAAATGAAACCTAACACCAACAAATACCAGCAATATATCCTGGAAAAGAAAAGTTTCCTACAACACACAGATATACAAAAGTAAAATCTACAAAAATCTACAGAAAAGCAGTGGTCTGAGAATCACTATGTTCACCTCTATTCTCAGTATTATCACTTATTGCACGTAAACGCCACGGTTGCAAACAAAGGTAAGGTAGTAGTTCCTGCTCATAGATGTTTTAAACAGCTCTGACTATTCTGCTCTAAAACAGGTATCAGAAAGAGGAGATACTCAAGTATAGCTAAAAAGAAAGTTATGAGCACAGATAAATCCTCAAAAGAAGGAAGAAAAATCAAAGAGACTGAAATACAAACAACAGTATGTGATACAAATCTATTACATAACAAAGCAGGCAGCTCAGAGCTGCTATTATCTGTTTTATATAACATATGAGCAAAGCAGAAAACAACACCATAAAAGTTATGAAATGTAAGAAGGGATAAAAAAGAAGTGCTCTTTTTCCCGTATGCTATATAAAAATGTTGCAGAAATCATTGCAAAAGGACATAACAGGTATCAGAGTTTATGCAGTAGAAAGGTAATGGTAAAAATGCTAACAATAGAAAGGCAGCAATTCTAAACAAACAAGATGACCCACAATTAGTCAATGTCAACAACACCCCTGAGAGACATTAAACCTAATAGTTATGATTTAAACATGTGGTATTAATCTGAATTAAAATGCAAACTGAAAGACTAGGCAAAGGGAAACTAGTTGTGGTGGCCCATATCCTGGCCTATGATTTTAAAATAGCTCACATTCACAGAAAATTTGCAACCAAAATACAAATTCCACACCTCTGTAGCTGAACGGAAACCAATGGAGAAACAGATGTGTCTACATAGCAGAATCAAATCTGAACCATACATAACAATTTTAAGAAGAGACCAAAACTCCTAATGGTGGTTGGGAAACAAAGAAAGCTAGAACAAGCTCATTCATGTAAAGTCACTAAAGGAGGTTCAACTCCAAGATTACAAAACAAAAACTCTTCAAGAACACAAGATCTGCCTAAAGAACTGCTTTTACTGACAAGACCCTGGAAACTGAACAGTTTAGTGCTGGACATTAATCATACTCATCTCCACTATCAGAGAACTATATCTTAATAATAAGACTGAAAAGCACTTAGAAATAGCCTACAAAACCAAACTATACCTTAATTTTACCTCTGTCTCTCTAGACATACACACACACAGAGAACATATAGGCATGCCTGAGGAAGGATACTGCTTGTATGAGATACTGACAACATTCATGTGATTCTGACTTCTTACCTGGACGAGATGGATTAGGGTGGTTAGAATGGCACATCGTAGCATATTGTGCTCCTCACTCTGTTTCCAAAGGAGTGGTAAATACTGAACCAAACATTCTACATATGGCCGTATCTGAAGTTCAGAACACAAATTTGTTTCTTAATGTGTAAAACAAGGCCATTAATTTATCCCACGCACAATTTCTGTAATATTTAAGACCTGCTTTTGCCACTGTAAAAAATAGTTTGCTTTAACTTACTCCTCTTTCCTCTTCCTAAAACACCAAATGGATCACCTTGTGACCAAAGTCACTTCCGACTGCACAGTGGTTTCAAGAGAAAATATCACCTATAGTAACATTTTTGCATGGCAATAAGGCTTAAGTAGAAAACAGAATGCAAATAATTCTTAATTTGATAACCAGAGATATCTTCATATTAATAGATTCTTCATTTAGACAGGATTCCTAAACAACAGCACCCTGAAGAAGACCAGAAACAGTCCCAGGAAAAAAAAAAAAAAAAAAAAAAAAAAAGCTGATTAACCTCTGAAGTTACCCATGCTTTGAGCAAGGGCTGGACTAAATAACCCCCAGAGGTTTGTCCCAACCTGAATTTTTTTGTCATACTCTACAATACCAAAAGGTTAATGTATTTGTCTTCTAAAGTATTTAACTAGGAATTAACCTAAACAGACTCAAAGGCTTTCTCTCTATTTTTTTCCTGCTGCTTCTCTAGCTGATCTAAAATGCAGGGATATCTGCTGTCATGTTGATTTTTCTTACACGGGAAAATTAAGAAAGCTACATTTGGCTCTCAGACAGGATTACTCACAGGAAGAGGAGATAATGCACAGTTTTACACTTATCTCCATCCTTAACAGAGTAATACTGCGAAGGAAAGAAAACAAAAAAAAACAAAAACCACAACACCCTGAGACAAAAACACTCAGCAATTCAGCTTTTAATTCTGAAAAAGCATCTTCAGTTTCTTTATCTTTAAGCTGAAGAATATTCTTTTAATGCTATAAAGCAAGTCCTAAAAGTTTGTAACATGAATTTGAAACTTCTCATGCAGTTAAGGAGGGTGCTGTGTAAGCAATTGTAATCTGTATCAGTCCCTATGAGAGATTACAAATTTAACTGCACAATTCCTGGGAGTGTGAAGCATTTTGACCTCCAAAATGTCTCTTTTAATATATAAGATTTAATAAAATACTAGTTCAGACACAAGTTGAGACAATTAGAATCAAGTGGAAATAAAAAGAAGAAAATTGCAAGAAATGCATTAAGATAAGCAGTGAAAGTCTTCCTTTAGTCTAGAAGATGAGTCAATACAAAAAATACATAGTAAATAAGGAAAAGCACTAACTAAGCAAGAACATTTTACACAAAAGATACACAAGAACTGAAAGTGACAAGAGAATCATGTAATGCAAACAATGCAGGCATGTACTATAACAATAACCAGTCTATTAGTCAATGCCTTTTTTTACTATTTTTGTGTTAGACAAAAACAGCAAGTCCTCCTCTGGGTTCCTTGTACAAAGCTAATACTGAAGTCTATTAAAAAATACCTGCATGTTGACTCTTTCAATCACACAAGACAGAACATGAAGAACATGCATTTTGGTGTCACATTGTGTCACTTCCTGAAGCAGCTGAAAGAGCAGTGTAAACATGGATTCCAGATGCTAAAAAAAAAAAAAAAAAAACAAACGACAGATTAGACCATCAAAAATACAACTGGTAACACGGATTGGTGATTTTTGCACACATTTACAACTCTAAGACATCTATGAGCTCCGAAAGACAAAGTGTGCAAAATATTACTCTTTCATTTGGAAAAACACACACTAGGCAAACATTGCCTGAAGAAGATAAAAAAATCAGTTATGCTCTTACATAACAGTTCAAATGCGATCAATTTGAACATATATCTTTCTCATGGTTTTGGTAAGTATAAACATGACTTCACAGATAAAATTCTAGAAAGCGGAAAGCTGTCTCTCCAGAAGAAGCACTTTGTTAGGGTCAAAGCAAAGGTACGGTCTTCCAGCTTTTGAGTAAGCAGATAAAATTTAGGTACTGAACTGAAAAAGATATCTTAAACCATTCCAATGTTTACAGTGCAGATGCACTCTGCATTTTTGTTTTGTTTGTTCCCAAGAGAGTTGGGATTAACATGGAAGTCATAATCAAATGAGAAGAAAAAGCATCTGCTAAATTGGAGTGATCAAAATAAATCTATGCTGTATTTATAGCTAACATTTCATTGTTCACTTAATGACAACAGTAATGACCACTGTAAAGTACACAAATATAGCAGACCAAGAACATCTATGTTTTCAAGAAGCTATTTTAACCACACACTTATATTTAATATTCGTGTGAAAAAGTCGATTGGAAAGTACTGTGTGAAACAGGCATATTAGAAAGTCAGATTGGGGAGGAGATTTATCTGTTAAAGACATCATTCATAATGTTGTAGCACGAAGAAACTTAGCCTCTGGCAACTCATAGCCTATATAGTACTAAACACAATGCTAGGAAGTTGTAACAGTCATAATACTGAAAGATTTTGAATTGTCTGTCTGCATATTGCGTATAGGCAACCTTACTAGCAACAGTATGAGTCTTTTTTAGCCTGTGAAGACTAAAAAAAAAAAAAAGCAACAAACCCCATACACACACACTGATTACTGAATAGTGTGCTTTAAAATGAAGTTGGAAATTCTTTTTTTCCTGCTTTCCCCTGTGGATCTATCTGCTCGTCAGAATACGTCCATACAAACACTCTTACCGGTAAGAACTGGTCAGTTCTGAACTCGAAGTCATCTACAGGTAAACAACCATTAAGGAAAAATAATACAGATTGCATGAGACTCAAATAAACAAGTATTCCATGGATACTACCAAATTCTTCACACTATAATTTTTATGTCAGTTTAAATTTGTTTATTTTCCAGTAACTCTGAATTAAGAACTAATCAATCATCTTGGCCAGTAAAAGGATATTTAACTTCAGTGTCGTAGCTGTCTCAATACGAACCTGAAAGATGAAAGTCAAGAAGCATCATGCATATGGCCACTAAATATTTTGATTATCAACATAATATCTGCCAATATCAAATCAGTTTCTGTTTTGGCAATTGAATATTCTATGCGTTCTGGTATCCTCTACGAAATGTAGTTAGTTCAATGCAAACATTTTCATTTGCTTTCATTTCAGTATCATTTACAGTTTATTTGGCATTGCTAAAGTAGTACCACCTGGAGAAACTACTCAGGCAAAACTTTCATGAAGGTCTTTTTCATGAAAGAATTAAACAAGAACATACGTAGCCTGCGATAACAACCCTTGAAATAAAGGAGTTTATCGTGGGATTATCTCACACCTTGCTGTCACCCAAAAAGCATAGAATCAAATAAACTCAACAAGTTAGCATATTCTTCCCTTGTAGATGTTCAGATTCTCAGAAAGTATTAACTGAAAACAGTCACAGCATTGACTCAGAAACACATCCAGCCCTGCTAAAGCTGCCTGGAATCACATAAGTAACTGTTCTTGCCAAAACAAACTGCTTTGCCACTCTGTAAGTGAAAGCGGTAAGACCCAGCATATCAGGAGAGATGCTGGAGTTGAGCAAGGCAGCCCAGCCTGCTTGTATAACGGAGTGCAACCAAGAAGAGGCAACGGGTGACAGATGTGGGTGACTCTCTTCTGAGAGGTAGAGACACACCCATTTGCCACCCTGATGCACTCTCTAGAGAGGTGTACTGCTTACCAGGGGCTTGTATGGATGTCACCAAGAGACTATCAAACCCTGTACAGCCCACAGACATAATATTATCTGCTGCTGCTGTTTCACGTGGGTGCCAGTGACACAGCCTGGAGCAGCCTGAGGAGAATCTAGAAGGATTACAGAGCCCTGGGAGCAACGGTTAAGGACTCTGAGGCACAGGTAGTCTTCTCATCTATCCTGACAGTCAAAGGGAAGGGGCCTGAAAGAGCTAGTTGAATTTGACAAGTTAACAAATGACTACAGGGATGGTGCCACAGCCAGGGATTTGACTAATTAGATCATAAGACTCACTTTAAGAAGCTTAGTCTACTAGGGGCTTAAGGAGTACACCTAACTGAGAAGGGGAAGAGTGTCTTTGGCCAGAGGCTTGCCAAACTCATTAAGAGGGCTTCCAAATAATGCTGCTGGAGGAAGGGAACCTCAATCCATCCCACTACTGTTAGTATGACACCAGTGCCAGCAACAAGTGCCCAGAACCTGGGGAAGGATTGCAGTATGAGAGCATCTGAAGTGCTGACCAAGGGAATTCCAGCTGCTCCAGCCAGCAGGTCTGCTTCAACAGGGACCCAGCTTAAGTGCACCTACAGTAACACACATAGCATGGGGAACAAAAAAAAGTCAGAGGTGTGTGCACACCTGCAGGGCTACGACCTTGTTGGCATCACACAGATGTGGTGGGATGGCTCCTATGACTGGAGCATTGGAATGGAGTGACACAGGCTCCTTAGGAAGGACAGAGGCAGGAGAGAAAAGGAGGGGGTGTCACCCTCTATGCCAATGACCAGCTGGAGTGCATGGAGCTCCACCTGGGGATGGATGAGGAGCTGACAGAGAGCTCAGGGTCCAGATTAAAGGGAGGGCAGGGAAGGTGACATTGCAGTGGGGGACTGCTACAGGCCACCTCACCAGGAGGACCAGGCAGATGAAGCACTCTGTAAACAGACAGGAGCAGCCTCACAGTCACAAGCCCTGGTACTCATGAGGGGGACTTAAATCAGCCCAATATCTCTTGGAAGGACAACACAGCAGGCCACAAACAATCCGGACAGTTCATGGAATATGTGGATGGTAACTTCCTCTTGCAAGGGACAGGCAAGAGCCAACAAGGAGAGGTGCCATGCTCAACCTCGTTCTCACCAACAAGGAGGGGCTGGTGGGGAATGCGGAGTTCAAGGGTAGCCTTGGCTGCAGTGACCATGAGATGGTAGAATTCAAAATCCTTAGGGCAGCAAGGAAGGTGCACAACAAGCTCCCTACCCTGGACTTCAGGAGAGCAGAGATCCTCAGGGATCTGCTGTGCAGAATACTAAGAGAAAAAGCTCTGGAGAGAAGAGGGGCCCAAGAAAGCTGGTTAACATTCAAGGAGCACCTCCTCCAAGCTCAGGAGTGATGCAGCCCAACAAAAAGGAAATCAGGAAAAATGGCCTGCAGGGATGAACAAGGAGCTCCTGGACAAACTGAAAACCAAAAAGGATGCCTACAGAGGGTGGAAGCAAGGACAGGTAGCTTGGGAAGTATACAAAGAGACCGTCCGAGCAGCCAGGAATCAGGTTAGGAAAGCTAAAAGCCCTGACAGAATTAAATCTGACCAAGGACATCTAGGACAACAAGAAAAGCTTCTTTAGGTATGTCACGGATCAAAGGAAGACCAGGGAGAATGTGGGCCTTTCTCCAGAAGGAAACAGGAGACCTGCTTACCCAGGATGTGGAGGAAGCTGAGGTACTCAATGACTTTTTTGCCTCAGTCTTCACCGGCAAGGGCTCTAGCCACATTGCTCAAGTCACAGAAGGCAAATGCAGGGACTGGGAGAATGAAGAACTGCCCACTGTAGCACAGGAGCAGGTTTGGGACCATCTAAGGAACTTGAAGGTCCACAAGTCCATGGGACCTGATGAGATGCATCTGCGGGTTCTGAGGGAACTGGCAGATGAAGTTGTCAAGACGCTGTCCATCATATTTGAGAAGTGGCAGTCTGGTGAGGTTCCTGATGAATGGAAAAGGGGTAACATAACCCCCGTTTTTAAAAACGGGAACAAGGAAGACTCTGGGAACTACAGGCTGGTCAGTCTCCCCTCTGTGCCTGGTAAGGTCATGGAGCAGATTCTCCTAGAAACTATGGAAAATAAGGTGGTGATTGGTGACAGCCAGCACAGCTTCACTAGGGGCAAATTGTGCCTGACCAATTTTGTTGTCTTCTGTGATGGCATTACAGCATCAGTGGACAAGGGACAAGCAACTGACAACATGTACCTGGACTTGTGCAAAGTATTTGAGACTGTCCCATGTGACATCCTTGCCTCTAAACCAGCGAGACATCAGTTTGACCAATGGACCACCATGGCATAAGGCTGGAGGGAGACCTTACTGGGGCTTTCCAGTACCTAAACGGGGCTTATAAGAAAGACGGGGAGAAAATTCTTACCAGGGCCTGTTGCAATAGGACAAGGGGTTTTTAAATAGAAGGAGGCAGATTCAGACTTGATATAAGGAAGACATTTTTTACAATGAGGGTGGTGAAACACTGAAACAGGTTGCCCAGAGAGGTGGTTGGTGCCCCATCCCTGGAAAAATTCAAGGCCAGGTTGGATGAGGCTCTGAGCAACCTGATCTAGTTGGGGATGTCCCTGCTCCTTGCAGGGTGGTTGGACTAGATGACTTTTGAAGGTCCCTTCCAACTCAAACTATTCAATGGTTCTATGATTTTTTTCACTGCTAGGTCTGTTTGTTTAAAAATAAAAAAACAAAAACAGTCACAACACCAGCCTCTCAAATCAATCTCCCCTGCTGGTATACTGAAATCATAACTTAAAACCCCAGAAGTGTACTCAAAGATACTAGCAATCAATGCCATTTATCATATTCTGTTAGCACATAACTATGTTGATGCTTAAATAATAATGTATACTGCAGTGTCCAGTCACAGAATAACTCATTTGCTTTACACGAAGTATTTATTTGTTTATAAATAATTTATCTCAAGACAGTTCCCAACTTTCTTCTTAAAAAAACCAGACTGTTGCTATTATCACTCATTTTCCCACCAACATCCTCACCTAGCGAACAACTTAAGGGTTCCTTTCATGTCTTTGGCCTTATCGTTCAACATCTCCACAATTCAAGACCCTAACAACTTCCCAACAGATCATCTCTTGCAAGACACAACAGATTTTAACATGTGATGTTATTAAGTTCTCAATTAAGTTTACATAAGGTATGGTACTTATGTTTTGCCTGTGTTTAAAGAAAAAAATGTTTAATCCAAAACATTACTTATTTATACTTACCACTAAGTCTTGGTCTTGAAGCAAGTTACGAATTGCCTCATACAACATAGGTCTCAAGTCTGATTTGAATTTTACAGAAATCCACTGTCCAACCAGCCAAATTACTCGTCGGCGTATTGGTTTGTATCTTTAAAAGTGTGGGGGGAAAAAAAAAAATTGTACTCATTATACTTGCTGTTATAGAATACTTTTATGAAAAAAATCTAAGAATCACTAGGAAAACATTATTCCCCAAAGCAATTATTAAAATATTTAGTTTGTCAAGTCCAACTTTAGAACTTTAATGTAGAAATCTTTTTCACCTGAAGTCTTCACTAAACAGCTAACAAAAAAACAGCTTAGTCTGAAAAAGATAATTTGCATCTTAAATGACTGAATCTTGAAGGTCTCAGAGACACAGTTTATTCTGCATACAGCACACCAGTAAAAGAAACTAAAAATGTTACATTTATTTCTGCCATAATGGCGTCTACTGCTTTCACCATACTTTCTAGCAATTTCCTTGACATTATGTTTATGCTCAAAATTTTACATCAGATACGACTTAAAAAGGCAACTCAAGTACTGCATTACAGCAACTGTCAGAGTATTTTGTGTCATCAGTCTAAAGAAAGAAGTGATATTACCTGATCTTGCACCACTGCCTCAAGAAGGGCACAAAACAAACAGCTTTACCGCCAACACGAAGAAGTAAGGGCCAGAACAACAACAAGGTGAATTGCCTAATGTAATGATCAACAAAAGCACGTTGCAGAGCTTTCGTTTTTCTCCACAGATTATAAAAGCTGATCAGGAAAAGCAGCTCAGATTTAAATGTTTAACTTGCAGGTATATAAAGTTAGGCAAGATGAACCCTATTGACAGAATTTTAAGTAACAAAGTATTTTGCCCTCTTATCCTAAAGGTATTTTTTGTTTCATGAACTTCTGTCTTTTAAGCCATCAAGACAGCAATCTAAACTGAAGTTACTGAGGCTTCTTAGTACTTAATAAATGTGATTTATTAAACATTTTCATAACTATGAGGTAATTAACAAATCACACCTTCAGAGAACATGAAAGTTTTGAAAGTAGCATGTGTACAGCACAGCAGTTCATTTAGACTGGAACCCAACGCTAATAGGAATAACATTCCAGTGTTTCTTGAGATTTGGCAAGTGAAGCAAGTTGAGTGGCAGTGAAGCATGAACAACTCCTGCTGAAGCATGATTTACACTAGACATTGTCTTACTAATGTGTCCTTATATTTATCTAAGAAGTTGTGATGACACAACTTTTTCTGTTATCAAAATGCTCACGCCTGATACGTAACCTTGTAAAAATCAGAATATTAAAAAACTAAGAGGTTTCTCTTGAGATTGATATTGGATAGTTTCCAAATGACGATCACATAAAAAAAAGGTTTAAATGAAATGACATAGGTGCATAACTGCCTGCAGAGAGCAAGGATTTTCAGGTCCGGTAATATCTGTGGTACAATCCGTACATCCTACCTGAATCTTTATATTCTTTCTCTTTCCTTGGTAGAGAAAAGATTGTGTGCTTTGGGGTTTTTTGGCAGGTGGCTGTGTATTTGGGTTTTGTTTGATTTTTTGTTTGTTTGTTTGTTTTGCAGGTTTGTTTTGTAGTTTTTTTAAAAGACTTAAGTTCCTAGAAATTCTTCTGCTATTATGAGCTCATTTTTGAGGTCTTACCTTTTCTACATTCACTACTTTTGGGAAAAAGCTCACCTCTTACAACATCATTAGCTTTTACATTACGAGCACACACTGACTAAGTATAAGCAGATTGAGCCTGGTGCATGTAAATCTCACATGGGAGAAGTGACTGTATTCCCAAATAAGGCAGCTTCTTTTGCAATAGTCACAGAACAGTAGCGTTAAGCAGTCTGGACAGCATTCAGACATTCAAGTCAAAAGTATCTTACTTGACACCAAAGTACTAAGTGTCACATCGATGCTTTTTCTCAGTAGGCAAAGTTGTTTTAAGATTGAATTACTGTGAAATATTGTATTTAGTAACCTATTTTTATATTACAGAAAAGTTTCACCTTACTCAGCACAAAACTAAATATTTCGGCAAGTGATAAATTTGGCAGCGCAATGTTGCTAAAAATATGGGTGGATAGCATAAAAATGCCAAAGCCAGCAGGTGCTATAAACACCATGGTAGCTTTATTCGGATTGTTACTCACAGGTCTG
This sequence comes from Chlamydotis macqueenii, assembly GCF_036417535.1. Taxonomy (NCBI): domain Eukaryota; kingdom Metazoa; phylum Chordata; class Aves; order Otidiformes; family Otididae; genus Chlamydotis; species Chlamydotis macqueenii. Next base: position 20,824,286 of record NC_141593.1, on the reverse strand, counting down.
TGCTGGTGCAGCATAATAACAAAGGATCAATCATATATACAAGATCTCTCATTTTTTCCTGCTCTTATGACATTTAGCCTAACCATTAGAGTACTTGGCCACTGACAGACAGCAAGGGGAACTTGAAGTCATTAAAAAAAGACTAATAAGAAAAAGAATAAAAATATTAGGAGATACCACGTAAACAACTGTGGCAATTATTCTCTGACTCTGAAGTAAGGTTATATGTCCATAAAGTAAGTAATTCATTTCTGTAAAAGTATATTGTAATGAAAAGAAGTATTTGTAAGTTCAGCAGGATCTTCCATTCTACATGAAATTGAACTGTATTTGTAAAGAAAGTGTTTGTAACTGGTATTGGGAAATAAAAAAAGCTGGCTAGCAACTCATTATGGAAAAATATTTACAATTTATAGTAGCTCCTAAGCGTATTAGCAAGCTAGTTTATATTTCACATAAGAGTTGTATCTAATAAGATGAATTGCAAATGAAGGAAAAAATAGTAAAATTCTTCTAAGGACATTAGGGTCACTGCCAATGATATTGATAAGAAAAAACAGAACAGACCTATTCAGAGTCAAAGGGTGACTGGGAACTCATCTGATGAGGATTAGCACATACAATAGCAGTTACTGACCCTCCCCTGAGGGAAGAGTCACTGTTTGAGGAATAAGGGGGAAAATTAACTTCTAGTCAGCTGTAGAGAAGGACAGCTCAATCTGTACTGAGATGCTAAACTCAATCTTTCAAAATACCGTATCATATCCACTAAATAATACAAAGGTACTGATGTGAAGACAACACAAATGAAGGATACCTCAGTGAGAAAGAAAACCCATAGCAGATGGGCTATAAAATAATCTTTATGTAGAAAGAGTCTGTAATCTTACACATTTTACAACAGAAACCAAATTCTTACTTTCCTACTTCATGCTGGCAAAATTAACTGAAAAGTGCTTCTGAGGGCTTGTATTTAAAGTAGTAGAGAACAACAAATCACTATTTTGGCTAAGCTACAGTTTTGCAGAGATTATTTCCATAGATCTCAGTTGGACTTTGCTGCTTAAAGGGTTCTGGGGTTTCAGGAGTCCTAAATATCTTTCTTTAAATGAGCAAAGATGGTTGTCTTGAGAGAGTTTAGTCAACTCTGTGCAAGAGGACAGACACACATAGTATTTATACAGAACTCTGGAAGTATTCACCACTCAGTAATTTAAACAAACTGTCAGAACACTGTCACTTCTGTAACTGTGTCAGTTATCTATATGTATTTCACAACTCTACTCATTTAGTGAATATGTTTAAATATTGAGTATTTTTCAAGTCTGCAGTTATTAGAGATATTGTATCTTACCAGATTTGTATCAACAGTTCATATTTAAATGATGAAGGCATAACAAACCAAGGTGTTTACCTGTCATGAGAAACCTGCAGTTCTGCTAATAGATGATTTTTAAACCACTGATCAAAATCCACGCTATCGAACAGTTCATAAGCAGCCAGTCCAATTGCATTATACACTGGGAAAAAAAACAATAGTTATGCTTACTGTTTGCTTAAATGTTTAATTTTTAGTACTAAATAATCAGACTAATTTAAGTTTCAAAAAACCATTTCTAATAATATAAACATAGTAAAGAAAACAAAACTAAAGCATATCTTTGTAAAGAAAGATATTGTCACACCATGACGATGGGAACTCTGGAGGAAGTTTTAGTAAAGTATTACAGAAAATTCAGACTCTTGAAAACAGTTAAAAGCCATAAGAACAATGAAGATCTTATTCTAACATCAAGAATGGTTCCATCAGAGGTCTTAGACAAATCTTTTCTTTTGCCATAAAATCTCCTTACTTGTAAAATGGACAGAGTATCTCCATGGAAGCACTGTAGCTCACTTATTTGCAGAGAGGAAAGGACAGGACAGTAAGGGAGATTGTCTAAGGGTTTGTTTCACAAAAAAGCTGAAAAAAGCACCATATTTTTATATAAGCATTTCGAAAAGTGAAGACTGACATCAAGTGCAAGGAGAAACAGGATTTAGGTCCTACTTTCCAAATGTATTTTTAAAAATCTTGCAAACTCTTCATAAAATTTTTAGGTAGTCAAGCACACACAAAAGCAGCTCTGTTACTTCAAAGGTAAAGTAAAATTTAATTTACCAGCATCTTTAATCAGTACAGCACTGCTATCTTCCATGTTGGTAGGTCCTACAAGAAAAAGATAAAATAAAGAAAAAAGGCATAACTAAAACAAAGAATGCAAGCAACTTTGCACTTTTACACTTTAAGTAAGTATGCTGTGAGTTAAGACTGCTTTGCTATTTTTGTTTTATTAACTTATTCAGTTATTTCAGTTTCAATACTTTCTTCAGTGAATATACTAAAATCAAATCTCTGCTTTCGTACCTTATTTTTGACTGACTTCTTTGGAGCTGAACATTTTTAACAGCAACACATGAGTAACTCAGAAGCATGTACACTAAATTAATAGACTGCAAATTTCAGAAGACTGTCGACCACGTGGTACTATTTAAAAAAGAGTCCTAGACCTAGTTCCTATATACTTCATATATATGTGCATGTGTACTTATAATGTATAAGTAATTTTTTTTTTTTAAATCTTAAGAATTAATGGATTCTTAATGTCATCTAGTACTTCAGTAGTAACTCCCAAATTGAAAACATCCAGAAATGGCTACCAGAGGCTTCAGAAGGAAAAAAAAGAAGTGTCCATGTACCTTTTAGCATAGAAGTATTAACTTCCACAATTCTTGGAAAACAAAATAATTGTCAGCTCTGTTGTAAGGAGCCTTTTACCATTCCCAGTATCACAGCACAGCAAGCCATCTGGAAACTTACGTAAACAAAGTATTATATGAAGAGATTCTAGATGTGAAGTGAGAAACCACCCTCAGGTTATGAGTATTTATTTATATTTAACAGAATGTCATGATCCATTCTGGTAAGTTCAAATATAAAACATTAAGTCAGGTGAGATACAACCTGGGAAAACAACATAAACTGAAACGTCAGGGAAAAACAAAGTGGCAGCTACCACCCATTATCTTTTGGGCCTACCATAAAACTCAATTTGGTGGCGAAGACAACCGGAGTCATTCCTCAGTCTATGAAGACTAGAGTCTTCATAGAGAAAACTACTAAATTTGTAAAGCAAATTCTTCCAAGTCCTCCAGACTTTCCAAAATGACAGGGTAACTTGAACTTCTTCTTTTAAAGATCTTTTTCCCAAGATTTTTTCAGAGACCTGGCAGATTTACCATAAACTGCCTTGCAACATTTGAACAGAAAGTTCCCACTAAAAAACCTACAGAATTTATAATTTAATTCATTTATTGTTAACCATTCTCAAGAAAGCCGCAAATCTCAGGAAAGTAGAAATGCCCCAATCTTTGTCAGATCTAAAATAGTTATGACAAAATAGAAAAGAATCCTTAAAATTTCCTCTTTCTATATATGCATAGCATTTTCATTATGATATGTTCAGAAATCATTTTAAAATACTAACATGATCTTTCAAAAACACAGACTGAATGCACTATGTCAGTAATTATCACAAGGTAAAACTCTTTAACAGTTGACAAAAACTGTAAAGAACTCTATATTTCATAGCTTCTTTATTTTTTCAAGAACTTACCTTGTAGACTGTGAACCATTTCTAAAAGCACAGGTGTAAGAATCTGATTATATTCATGGAAAATATCAATAAAAAGAACTTCTGTGCATGGCTGAAAAATTCAAAGAACTGGTTTAGAACATACAAAAATAAAGGAAATTAAAATACATTTTATGTCAAAATTCATAAGTGCTGAATACCTCACACCAAAGGTCATTTAAAATGCAGTATCAGTATCACATGAAATACTGACAGTATGCTTAACTCCTGCAAGATTTTGATAGCTGTATTTGTATCAGCCAATTCTGCAGTAGAAGAACAATGAATCTATGGAGTGAAACAGCTGGTGGTGAGGAGGTGGTGACGATGCTGTAGGCATCATGGTTTCTTTTTGGATTAGCTCAAGTTAAATTATCTGGACTGAATGAACACTAATTTGCACTTGGAATACACTATATGCACAGGGTTGGGTTTTTTACTTTGATAATGAAAGTAACCCAGTAAATAAACTTTGAGATACCTCTGCAAAGCAAATCACAGCAGCAATAATTGGGAGATTCACTGCAACAGCATATTTTTGATCTGAACTAAAACGCTATATAGATGTATCTGAAAGTTTCTTCATTCATCACGTCTTCTAACAAAGTCATAAGTGATAATAGCAGTTACCAGTTTAAAGAAGAGAACTTCTGTTGAGTTTAATAACCATCACATACTACAGAATAGAAATGCTGACGCAAACTCCTTTTACCTCTCCTAGAACATGAAGTGCATAGTTTCCAGTGTATTCCAGCACATTTGAATGCTGATAAATGAACAAAAGTAAGTTATACTCTTTGTAATAAAATTTAACTAAAGATTTTTTTGAAAAGCATGAGCTTATCTTTCTACCAAGTATCATATCTCTTGGTTACAAGAAATTAATCCAGAAATGTTGAATGGTTTTCTTTCAAATTAAAACACTTACTCTGAGACTGTACTTCCAAGAATCTCCTCCTGTCTCTTCTACAGCTATTATTTCACAAAAAAAAGTAAAGGAAAAAGTATTATTTCTATTAAAGTTCAAATAAAGTTTAGTCCTTAGATATGTGAATATTATAGACTACTGAGAAACCTCGTTAGGAAAATAATCTCTAGAGGGAATATTTGTCCATGTAATAAGACTGCAGAAAACAAAACAGCCAATATTGTAGCAAACAATTTGTAGATATGAAACTCTTACACGAATATCTAAATAAATGGCACCCAACTATACAACACATTTCTTACTGAAGCCTTCTGGGTCCTCTTCCCACATTGTTAATTCTTCCTGTGTCAGCAGGAAATAGTGAGTGACTAATCTCCTACATATTTCCATTAGTGTTGGATAAGTGAAAAATGCCGTCTTTATCTTATGTGCTTCAAGAGTTTCAGGACTGCTATCTGAAATAAAACATAAAAAACATTAAAAATTCCAATTACAATTAAGCGGCTTAATGACCAAATGGTAGTCTAATAAAACTAGGGGGAAAAAAAAAAAATCAATAGATAAGGTATTCTTATCCTCAGAACAAAAGAAAAAAAGAAAAACAGTGTTCTTGTACTGGTTAATTACAGCAAAAACCCATTTTATTAAACATTTCTCAAGGGAAAGATGCATCAAACCATTTCATGAAAATGAAACAAATTCCATACCTCAATACTTAAAAAAAAAAAATCAAACTAAAATAATACATGCTCCCTGTGGATTTAAAATTACTTTAAAAAGTTAATGCCTACATAGATTAATATTTCAACTGTCAAAATAAGAATTATCAATATAGGGACAGAAGTACACATTATTAACTATTAAATCACTAAATGCCGCAAAATAACGTCTTAAAAGAGTTTTACTGTTGGGAACAACAACCGAAATATTTTTCAAGATATAAAAAATGTTTTTAGTAAATAGTAACAGTACCTTCAATATTTTTGGATGGCTTGTAAGCATAATTTTTTACAATCATCTTAATGAGATTCATGCACTGTACAATAAACCGCTCAAATACAATTCCTTCACCAGCCTCTGTGAAAACATAGCTTACAGCAAACTCCAAAGACTTCTGAATCAAAGGGGTGAACGAAAAAGGATGTTGATCCAGGAAGTCCAGAAGCTAAAAATTAAGGAAGTAGAAGAGTAAGAAAGAGAAACCAAATTACTTTTTGCTCAAGTCTTTTATTAAACGCTTTCATAAACTTGTTATTCAAAACTAAGTGCCTATTTATATAAAATTATAGAAAAGAAAATCAAACAGGAAATCAGGGAGAGTTCAGTATCAATGGTTAACAAAGTATTATTTTGCCCCCAAAATCTTGATTCATGTTCAAATTACCTTTTTTTAAAGGAACAACACCCATTTTCAACTAGATCAGCTTACTAGCAACACAGTATATAAAACATACCAACCACACCTAAAATCCTGAACATTTTAACAGATAATTCATTCCTATTAGAATGAGCATAAGTAAAAGAGGCATAAGAGAAATAACTTTTTATTCTTATTACTTCCCCTCCACTGCAGCACAAGCACTTGCTTCTTCAGTTTAGCTTTTCCAATTAGTCATCTAGAATACACTAGTCAATTCCTTTAATCTCCTCTACTACTGCAAAAATGGCTAAGTCTAAATTCTTTCCTCTGAATTTCTACAGCTGGCAGATTATCTATTAATAAAGTGTATTTTCTCTCCAGGTCTATGCAAAAAGACGCACATGCCTCACATACTTTGTTTGCTAGCTCAAAGTAGAAAGTACTGTGACAAAGACTAAGAACTTTGGGTCAAAGCACCTTCGGTTCTATTTTGGTAAAGCTGGCAGGTGTCTCCCACTTCTGATAACAGGCTGAATACTTAAATAAGATCCACAGCCCCAAAATAGAATAAAACCAATGGGAATTGTGTAGGTTCTATCTTTTAAAAGCGGAGCAAGTGACAATGCTAAAACTACCTTCTGATAATATAGGCAATTAATGGTTGCATAGAATTAGCTGACAACTCAAAATGTATTATTTATTACAAAAGTCAGAGACGGTAAGAGTTTTTTGTTAATTTTATTTCAATAAACTAAAAGCGGTCAGTTATTCAACAGACTAACAAGGCCTTAGAAACAGCAATCTAACTACTTATAAAAGACAGGATGAAAAGTTTATATCTACTGTATTCATCAACGCTGATACTAGTATGTCAGTAAACCTTCCAGAACTCATTTTTGAGCAAATGTTAGCTAAATAATTTGTGGAATGCATTTAATTTTATTTGAGCTAAGGAAAGGTGTTCTTCGCTCTTGCAACTTATGTCAGCATGAGTAAACAGACACCCTTTTCTTTAAAAAAGCTACAAAAATATATTTCATTACAAAGACATTGCAGGACCTTCAATTTCTTTAAAAGACCTGAAATCTACTGGCTTTGAGGAACATACATATCTGAATGGGAATTGTTCCTCCAGAACAGTAAACTATTCAGTAACTGAATGGAGAATTTACTTACCACTTTAGTGAACAGAATTATAGTCTTTTCGAGACGATCTCTGCATACGTTTTCTGCTCTTATAGTTCTGCCTGGTAAATTAGATATTTAACAACTATCATTTTTTCAGACTTTCCTTTTCTTTCTGGATAGTCAAGTTTTAAAAAATTAACACTGGAGAGCAGATTGTTCTAGCTGTAGCTCAAGGATTGTGTCAACCAGAGAAAAGTTCTATAGCAGAATAAATTCAAAGTCCAATTCAAGGCAATAAGGATGGGGAATGGGGTGTGTGAGAAAAACATTTAACCATTTCTCTCAGCTGCAGTGAAATTCACTGTAAGTGACGAGAATAAAACTATTACGACATTATTATAGACAACTCAATGCTAAAAGACAGTGAAAATAATGTAAGCAAATGCTAGCATAGACAAGAAGTAAAAAAAGCACTGAAAACATGAAAACGCCCTTTTAATAAAACTATGGTATACCATTACTACATAATACTATGTGCTTTTCTAGAAACTCCACCTCAAAAACCAGTTGATTAAGGATACTGGAAAACATTCTGAATTTACAAACAAGAGATAAAGCTTTTTATAAATAAAAAAAGAAAAACAAAGAGAGACATAATGTACGCATGCAGGCAAAACCCATGACATAATATGTCTAAACACTAGTCTTGTAAGGCAGTTGTGCCTGTTTTTGCAAAACTCATTGATTAGAAAAGTACAAATGGGAAGCTTCAGCTCAATTCTTATCTTAGGATATTCAAATGCCACACTACTCACATTCTAGAGGACAATGATAACCACCAAGCTTCAGGGATGGAATGACCTTCAATTCAGTTTGCTAAGCTAGGCAACTATCTTGCCAAAAATTAAAGAAGAGTCAGAAAGGGCATGACTACAGTATAGTAGAAGGGGCAATCAGTTGTTGGAAACGCAAAGAAGTGTGCACTTTAAAGGAGCAAAAAAGTTCTTTTATTTTGGCACTGAGCACCATGCCAGTTTCCATCTTTTCTAGAAATGAGGCTCAAATCCTAGATCAGCCTGTTTTACCTAAGTACAGGCTCCTGAGCCAAGTACCTTCATCCACATCAGAAAATTCCTTCTACTCAGTTTAAACTATCCTCACAAGAAGTGTTGTTGAATCCTAAAAGAATGACCTAACAGGCTTCAAATGAATTAATGGCTCACATCAGGTCTACTACAAGTGTAGAAGCAGAAAAAAAGGAGCGAGTTCTGATGCAACACTGCCAAACACATCCTTTTCACTTGTGTCAGGTTACCTTCCCTGCAAAAAGCACTAAAACCTGCCAACTGCGCTTGTATTTTGGTTGACTGTGAATGTGGTCTTTGCCTTTTGACACTTACCAAAACACATACATCAAACTCCTGGAAAAAGGAAAACATAAAACCCTTCCAAAGAAGAAAATTCAAGATGATCTGGGTTTTAGTAGTATCTACACATTTTAATGCAGATACTTTTTCAATCCATGGCTTAAGATTATTTTTTTTTAATTGGCATTACCACACCAAGTATAATTGTTGATATAAAAAAACATTTTTACTGAAGAATTTTTCTTACAGTTTCAACAGCATTTAAAGTAATAGCTTTACACTTATAAAAAATATCTTGCCTCTAAATGATTAATGATGATGCAATAAATTGTACTACATTTTCATCTACCTGCGAATATTTAACAACCATTACAAGGAAAAATATTCAGATACTTACTACACTCCAGAAACTGTTTTAGTCGTTCAAATACTGCATGTAGAAAACCCTGAAAAATACAAAAGTGTATGTGTCTTTTAAAGATTAAGCTTATTTTGCACTGTATTATGAGAAGAAAGTAGAGTCAAATTGAAGTTGAAATGTGTTACTAGCTTAGACATCACCTTAACACTTTTAACTGAACTAACTGGTTATCTTGGACAAGCAATTTCCCCATGAAACAAATAATTATCTAGCAGATTGCACAGATGATCCAAACTGACCTTACTAGTACCACATAAGCAGCATAGTGTCTCTAACAGAAGAAGGCATAGGTAAATACAGACATATGCTTTACAATCTGCTTATCTAGTTCTTTCCTGTTCTCAACTTCCTAGTTTAGGGTGTAGGTCATAGGGACCCAATTCCTCCAGCAAAGCAGGCAGTGTTTGAGGTTAAGGCGAATGCTTGAGTTTCCTTCTTCCCTCCCCCCTGCTCACCCATCCCCAGATGGGCTGCAAACCACAGGCTTTCATCTCAATCAGACAAATTCTATCAGTAGAACATGATAGGACAAATATGCCACAAAATTAATCATTACATTAAAACACCCTCTTCAAAGGATGGGGGAGAGTACTTATAAGACAGCCTCCAGTAGGCAGGGTCTCACTCCAGGGGTCTCACTATAATGTGACATGTAAATTGGAAGGGGTACCTTTTTTTCCCCCAAACATTATGTCATTGGTGTCACAGCATTTAGGATCTGTTTAGGATCTGATCAGTTCTTAACCATGATTAAGCTATCAGTTCTTAGCTGATGGGAGGACAACTTTAAAAAAATGTTGCTTGATCTTCCCTTACATAACATAAATGTGTTCTTTTCAATAATTTTTAAACATAGCTCTAACAACACCTGAAATCATCATAAAAGATTTCTAATCTAGAACTAGAAACGGATATATGCCACTTACCATCACCTCTACATTCCAATGAGGTTCTACAAACCCATGGACTGTCAGTTTACGAAGCACTAGGAAAAACAAAGTTACTTGTGTAGATATTTCTCAGCCCTTGTCCCAACAGATTTGAGATCGTTATTACAGTTACTATGCCTTTCTTCCAATTCTCTATACTAAAAAATATATTTAATTTTGGGCCTTTGGATACCTCAACCATATCTAACATGAATCTAATCTTGTTGAAATTACTTTAACATTCAGTACATTATGTCTAAAACAACGGAGAGAACTCCAAGAATTACTGAATCATCAAGAAGAATTCTGCAAAAGTTGTAAGTATTCAACCTCTGAAAGGTTCTGCAGCAGAAAAAGGGCCGAATATAGTCAACTAGGGCTCACAAGCCACCTTATGCATTTTCTCAGGTTCACCACTGCCAGTAATCCAGAGAAGTCACGTGCCGCGTCTTCTGAAACAATTCAGGACTGGTGTCATCTACATTGCAAGCACCGTACACAAATATCTCAATTCTTCAAAGAAGCAAAGTATAGTAAGGAGATGTATTTATCTCACTGATAAATACTTGAGCATCAACCTAAAATGTTCCTATCTCAGTTTCCTCAGTTAAGTGACTAAAGATAGACAGATGCAAGCCTAAATTACAACACATACAAAAGCATCCTGTTATGCACTCCACTCTCCCACCTCCTAGACTTTGGACTCCTTACAACCTCAGAACGGTACATACTGAGAAACAAGAGTACCTTCTCTGCCTTTCATGTGAACAATCCTCCTTCTTACACAGGTAAAACAAACCAAGATTATTGCTTTTCCCCACGGGCACGGCTTTGTCAGAGTATGCTAACTCTTGACCAAAGAAGTTTTAATCATTCACTGTGAAGAAACTTCTTTCATTCCTTATATTTAACATCATTCTATATTATTACCTTTCAATGACAGCAAGGTTCTTTCTAGTGAATTTGTGGCTGCAGCTTCATTCCCTGTACATATTTGCTGTAGGAACGTATCAGTATGATGACTCCACAAGGAACAAGCAAAGCTATAAATACCTGATGCAAGCTGTAAAAGGAAGAAAGGTCAACAATATATTTGTTTTCCTGAATTTGGCTATAGGATAACAAATTCCTAAATTTTAAAGGTCAGTTTAGACTGTTCAGTTATTTAATCCGTCTTCTTGTATATCATGGTCCACAGCATTTCACTTGCTTCCTTCTTGTACTGAATTGTACTGATTCAAAGATGTTTTCCAGAAAAATATCTTATCTTAATTTGAAGATGTTACGATAGGCTCATCTGCTTCCCTGACTACTTGGTCTTTGACTCCCATTTTAAAGATAAATATTTAAATCTCCTTTCTGATCTGATTTTCATTAAATATAGCCACAGGTCTATAATACAGTACGAGGCTTCAAAAAACTAACATGTCTCCTCATTGCCTCCTCTCCCACAAGACTTAAACTATCTGTCTTATAGCATAGCTAATATCTGCATCAGCTATCTGAATGTGGGACACATTCAGCAGTTACAGGATCACCTCTAACAAAAACAATATTGAACAATGCCTACACTGAAACTTTATTTTGCTGATAGCTGCAAATCCTGACTTTTTGCCTCAAATTATTTAAAATACAGAATGACAAATAGTTTCCAATCAGCTCACACTAAACAAATCTCAGGCTTAATTCAAATTAGTTTCCACATAGTATTTACCTGATAAAGATATCTGAAATATGAAGAAGGTACCCAAAACCTTCTTATACTTTATAGCAGGACAGCAAAGAAAAGTGTTTCAGCTTAAGACAGAAATTGTGCAGAACTTCACAGTTTCAGGAAAAAAAAAAGTTTTTCAGATAAATTGTAAAAATATAAAATTATTATTTCAAAGCCACAGCCAAGGAACAACAGGAAGACTAGAAAACTTAATATCAAATGAAATAGGAAAAAACTGTAACCCATAGTTTTGCTCATTTGCAGTAATTTATTATTTCATTTCTCTAATATGTGCTATATGGCTATTTGCTATTATTAAAAAAATCCAAATACTACAGGTTTGAATGCATACAATCAGTTCCTTCCTAAAAGCAGCAGGACATTTTTATTAGATAGAAAAATAAAACTCACTGGTTTTACTTCCAATAACCATCATTCTTATTTAATAGACTAAGTCTGGAAAAATAGGCTCAAAAGAAAAACGGATGTTTATAAGCATATCACCAATAATATATAAGCAGATATTACATTTTTCTATTTGTACTAAAGGAGCCAATTTACCTTGAAGACTGTTAGTTTAGTTACAATCGTAACTGGAAAGATGAAGTATAAATAAGCTGCATTTACAAGTTAGTGCATTATAGTCTGTATGTCATCTAATATTTTTCTTTTTTAAATCTCAGTTAACAGAGTTCAATACGGAATGCTTTATCTGCAAGCATGACTTTGTAATCTTAAAGTACCATATTACATGAAAAATTTATCAAGTGTTTCCAAAGCTATCCTAAAAAAAGTCAAAACTGTAACTATTTATCTGAAAATATCAAGAAAGTTTGCAACCTGTTACTTAAGCTTTTAGAACTTTTAGCTTGAAATGGCTATATTGCATAAGAAAGGTTTTTTTGACTGTCCAAGAGAAGTCACATGCCATCCAACAGATTTGAATTCCCTTTACCAGGAGACAGAAGCAGATTTCAAAGCTGTCCAATTTTTGCCATTATTAAAAAAGATTAGTACTTAAATGTGAACTCTAGTGACAGATGCTCAGAAAATTAACTTTTCGCACCTAAACATACAGTGTTCCCACCACAGTGAAACTGCATGCACTGAAAATTTTCATTCATGTCAAATCAGATGACAGAGAAACTTTGTATACTGAGCATACCTACAAGTAAAAAACCAACATTCAACCATAAAAAACTTGTTTAAAGAATATGCTTGTTAAAGGGCAATTTCAATAGTATTTTCGAGAAGAACTGCCTTACAAATCTAAAAAAAAAAAAAAAGTGTTATAAGCCTTTTCTTCATATGTCTGAAGTTGTCTCACTCTATGCATAAAAGAATATGCAAAGAAAATACTAGGCTGGAAGAATGGCACTCCCTAATGAAAAAGGTCCACACAAACTGCATGAGTTTCTTGGAAACACAAGAATGACTGAAGGTAACTGAGCTCTCCTTGAACCTGGTAAGATGGTGGAAATACAGCAAAGGCACTGTTGGACATGACAACTTTAACAACAAATACTGGACCTTATGGCCTATAAATTCCTTTCTGTCTTTCTACTGAGATGGTATGGATTTGGCTATTTTAAGGTGCAGCTCTGTGATTAGGTTTTGAGCTTTTGCTATATCATTGAGCATTAACAGTATTTCCAGCTCCTTAACCAGGCTCTATAAGCAACATCTTTATTTAGGGGAGCTCTAGAAAGGAAGTAATTATCTCACTCATTCTTTATTGCTTTGGAATAAATATCTGTGAATATACCAAAACTTGTGTTGTTCAATTATCCAGATAATTTATAATAGCCTAAGAGATTTCAAAAGATAAATATTTCCTATAATTTATAATTATCCATACCTATACGTGGCAGAGAGAGAAAACACTGTTACTCTACATACATATCTAAGCAACATTTAATCATTTCAGTCATGTCCTACTACAAGAGCCAGCATTCAGTCCCTCAGACTCGCAACAACTAAAATTCCACCTTAACGCCAGAAACAGATTAAAACGTCAACCTTTGGAAATAGTCTTCATTATCTGCAGTATAATATTTTCTTTAAAATGGAAGAAGAAAACAACAATTTGAATATTCAAATGTAATGTGTTTGGAAAAATGTTTAACTCCCTAAATTCAGTTAACTGTACTACGTCATTGCCTCACTTCAAATAGGATGGGAGATTCAACAGCCTACAGTCAAGGGTAAATCTGTGTTCTAATCAGTGGACTCTTACAAAAGGGAATGTAAGCATGAAATATGATTTGGCACTGGCATTCTCATCTCGCCTTTTAATTAATCTGGAGAAAGAAGCCGGTCTGGAAAAACCTCTGAACACATTTCCACTGATGATAAAAGCCAAAAGTACTGTGGTATGGAAGCCTAAAACCCAGTAGTTTTTTAAACACTGTATTGAATCATGAATTCAGAACATTCTTCTAAAGACACAGCAAATTCATATATATTAAGACCTGCTGTACAGCATGATAAAATAAGGCTGATGTGCAGATACTGTTCTGCAGATGAAGCTCTGCCTCTTAACACAAGTTAATATTACAACATTCAAGCTGCATGTAAAATTAATAAAGATATCAAAAACATTTCACCTAGAAATTGACTTCCAGTTATTTCATACTGTACCTATACTCACCAAAGTAAGAGCACTTCTTTTTCAAAGGTAGACATTAAAGTTAACATACTTGCCATTAATGCACTGCCAGCTAACCACGGGAAGTGGCACACATGTAAATATGTGACATGCAGGCTCTACAATATTGTATTGTATTACTTACATCATAGAAAAGTTTCCTATCTGCAGCAAGTCGTTTGGATGCCAGGGTCTTTGTAACATGATAAAAGGTAAGTAGTGCTCTGTGTTGTCGAAGATCATCCTGGACTTTCACAGATTCTAGAAGAGTGGGTATAAGTTCTGGCCATTGCCTTGGGCAGTCCACCCTGGCAACTTTAGCAATCAGTACAGAGATCTGAGTTGCTATCTGCAAAAAAGCAAAACAAAACACACATACTACAAAGTCAAAGATCATTTAGGAAGTGTACAACGCAGAAATTAACAGCCAAATAAATCCTATATAAAAACTAGTATGGATTGCTAGATTTTTGTGTGTTTTTTCCTCAGACTATTTTGAAGTTTGATGAATGCAAATAAATGTGGGGGAAAAAAAGTCTTCAATGTTTATCATAAATATTTACATAAAATGCTAAGCTGGGTCCCTTGTTAAAATTTTACATGAAGAACACGAAGTTTATTTGTTCTAGAAACCACATAAATGAAGAAACAGACATTTGGAAACCACTTTTTACTTAGTAATCTTGTCTATTGCTTTCCACAAACATAGGCTGCTGAATACATATTACCCTTATTTCTGCTATACCTGAGTTCTAGCTTTTAGAGAGAGACGTTCCCTCCTGCCAAGCACATGTGCCTTTAAGCCATGGTCTGATCCCAGAAGCTGAAGGTGAGACTCTCACACCACAGCCCAGGGGCACCTGCACCACCTCCCTCCTCTGACTTTGGCTGCTGTCACCAAATCCCACTGATGCCAGTCTGGCCAGTAGCTGGCACCTACTCCTTGCACACACACACATGACAAACAGCGCAAGATTACACAGAAAGATAGTTAAAGGATTCAATCAGAAGACAAAACAGATGGTGGTGATGAGATGCAGGGTTTGTTCAGACACGAGTACTGATCAGCCATGGTTTACACGACTGGCCCTTTTTACACCCTCTTTCTGTCTATTCCCTGCTTTGTTGCTCCCCACCTCCCCTAAACATTCCTTAATAAATTTTGTATAGTCCCACATAACCCCACCTCAGATATGAAAAACCTTCGTTCTTGTTTCCCGATTCTTATACTGTTTGCATTAAAAAAAGGTCCTTGATTGAACAGCCTTAATGAAGCAGACACTCTCACCTTCAGCATACCCTTACAGCTACCACCGTGCTTCCAGCCCAGAGAAGAAGTCACTTTCTTATGCTATCAAAATGAATCCAAGCAACTTATAGGCATTAGAGGGAACAGCCATGCCCTCCTTCACTGCTTCCTTAGCTGTTTCACCTGATGTCTGGCCACCCCACAGAACTTCCCACAACATTCATTCCTACCCACTTGCTAAAGAGAAAATAATTGCTTCAGAAAACCTACGTCAAGTTTTTCAAGGAAGAACTGGGAGTCTCATTTATTTTTGGATGAAGTGATATTGATTGGCAGGAGGGAGCAGATAAACTCTTCTCCATATGTCATACAAGAAGCAACCTCTCCAGGGATGCTAAGATTACTTCTTCTTTGAGGAGTGGCTTTTTAAGTGGAAAAAAAATCTGCTGTCATACATTTCAAGGAGTATTTCGTTCCTCTGTTCCCTCCATCTGGTAAATATGTTCGGAGGGCATGGAAATTATGCTCCCAACATACGGTATGTTCTGTTTTTCTTCTCCCCCTCCCCTGGAAGTCAGCTCATATCATCACATCTCAATACTATGTCTAATCCTTGTATTTTGGGGTTGGTTTTTTTTGTTTTTATACAAACAAGGGTTGTAATTTTTCTACCTTAAATAATGCAGAAAGCATAAGCAGAAAGCAACTGTGTTATGAATTATCTGTGTCTGGAAAAGAGCACTCACTGGGAACACAAGATATCAAAACTAAGGTATATCAAGCAGACTGGGGGCTAAATGACAGGTGCCTCTGAAAGAAAACAACGATACCTACAATACTGATTGGCTAACAGGGGAGATGGACCCTTTAACATACGTCACAATCACAACAATTGTTTGGGCAATCATTTAGGAGCAAGCTGCTGGCATAAAATAAAACAACTTCCTCCATATCCTAAAAAGCTACATCTCAAAAAAATATCATAAGGACACACCAATAAATATATAAAGCTGCTAGTCTTTAAAACATCTGTTAAAATGCTCCAGTCTCAGTCTGCAACTATAGTCTCAAAAGTGCAGAACGGTTCACCAGCGGTGGAATTCATAACTACAAAATATAGCATCTTACAGTCTTGGCAGGCAAAGTGATTAAATACTAATGGAGTGTCATAATTATCCCAATTTTTGAAGGTTCCACCACCCATTGCTTTCAGTGTAGTTTTGAGCAGCCCATTATACCTTTCAATTTTTCCAGAGGCTAGTGCATGACAGGGGATGTGGTATACCTACTCAATGTCATGCTCTTTGGCTCAGGTGTCTATGAGGTTCTTTCGGAAGTGGGTATCATTGTCTGATTCAATTCTTTCTGGAGTGCCATGTCGCCATAAGACTTGTTTCTCAAGGCCCAGGATGGTGTTTCGGGCAGTGGCATGGGGTACAGGATATGTTTCCAGCCATCCAGTGGTTGCTTCCACCACTGTAAGCACATGGTGCTTGCCTTGGCGAGTTTGTAATGTAATGTAATCAATCATTACATTCCATTATTTGGAATGTAATGTAATCAATTTGCCAAGCCTCTCCATATTTATACTTCAGCCATTGTCCTCCATACCACAGAGACTTTAACTGCTTGGCTTGTTTGATTGCAGCACTATTTCACATTCAAGGATAACCTGTGCAATAGTGTCCATGGTTAAATTCACCCCTCGATCATGAGCCCATTTGTATGTCGTGTCTCTTCCCTGATGGCCTGAGGTATCATGGGCCCACCGAGCTAAAAAAAAGTTCACCCTTATGCTGCCAGTCCAGATTCACCTGAGCCACTTCAATTTTAGCAGCTTGATCCACTTGCTGGTTGTTTTGATATTCTTCAGTGGCCTGACTCTTGGGTACGTGGGCATCTACTGGACATACTTTTACAACCAGGTGCTCTAAGCAGGCAGCAATATCTTGCCACAAAGTAGCAGCCCAGATAGGTTTGCCCCTACGCTGCCAGTTGCTCTGCTTCCATTGCATAAACCACCCCCACAGAGCATTTGCCACCATCCATGAGTCGGTGTAGAGACAGAGCACAGGCCATTTTTCCCGTTCAGCAATGTCTAAAGCCAGCTGGATGGCCTTCACCTCCACAAACTGACTCAATTCACCTTGGCCTGCAGCAGCTTCTGCAACTCGTCGTGTAGGACTCCACACAGCAGCTTTCCACTTCTGATGTTTTCCTACAATACAACAGGACCCATCAGTAAACAGGTCACACTGCTTCTCATTTTCTGGGAGGTTGTTATATGGTGGGGCCTCTTCAGCACACATCACCTCTTCCTCTGGTGACTTTCCAAAATCTTTGCCTTCTGGCCAGTCTGTAATTACTTCTAATATGCCTGGGCGATTGGAGTTTCCTATTGGAGCCCGCTGTGTGAGCAGTGCAACCCACTTGCTCCATGTAGCATCCACTGGATGATGTGCAGAGGGGACCCTTCCTTTGAACATCCAGCCCAGCACTGATAGTCAAGGTGCCAGCAGGAGCTGTGCTTCAGTACCAATCACTTCTGAAGCAGCTCGAAGTCCTTCATGTGCTTGACAGAATTTCTTTTTCAGTTTGAGTATAGCAGGCCTCAGATCCTTTACATCCCCGGCTCCAGAACCCATGGGGTCGACCACAGGTTTCCCCTGGTGCTTTCTGCCAGAGACTCCAGGTAGGGCCATTCTCCCCAGCTGCGGTGTAGAGCACATTTCTTACCTCTTGCCCTGTCCGGACTGACCCAAGAGCCACCGCATGAACAACTTCCTGTTTAATTTGTCCAAAAGCTTACTGTTGTTCAGGGCCCCATTTGAAATCATTCTTCTTTCGGGTGACTTTATACAGAGGGCTTACAATCATACTATAATTTGGAATATGCATCCTCCAGAAACACACAACGCCCAGGAAAGCTTATGTTTCCTTTTTTCAGTTGGCGCAGCCATAGCTGTTATTTTCTTGACTATATCTATTGGAATCTAACAACGCCCATCTTGCCATTTTATCCCCAAAAACTGTACCTCTCTTGCAGGTCCTTTCACCTTACTTCGTTTTATGGCAAACCCAGCTTTCAGGAGGATTTTAATTATTTTCTACCCTTTTTGAAAAGCTTCTGCTGCTGTGTTGCCCCATACGACGATGTAATCAATGTATTGCAGATGTTCTGGAGCTCCACCCTTTTCCAGTGCAGTCTGGATCAGCCCATGGCAAATGGTGGGGCTGCGTTTCCACCCCTGGGGCAGTCGATTCCAAGTGTACTAGAACCCCTCCAAGTGAAAGCAAACTGTGACCTGCATTCTGCTGCCAAAGGGATTGAAAAAAATGCGTTGGCAATATCAATGGTGGCATACCACTCGGCTGCCTTGGATTCCAGTTCATACTGAAGTTCTAACATGTCCGGTGGTGTTACCTCATTCAGGCCACGACAGTCCACTGTTAACCTCCACTCTCCATTTGATTTTCCCACTGGCCATATAGGACCGTTAAAGGGTTAGGGTAAATCTCGGGAGGAGATTCCCAAAAAGTGGTTTTGCAGCCCTAGACAAGACTTGGCACACATTCAAAATACATAACAACAACATCATAGTGGCTTGAATATGCCCCAGATCTTCAAAGTTCTCAAAAAGTGGTTTAACTACCCTGGAAGTGAAAGAATTCGGGAAGTTGTCCACATAGGAATACCAGTTTATCTCTAAGGCCATTGATATCACCATATCATAGATGGGTATGGTGTAGTATAACAGAAGGATAATTCTCATCTTTTTCCCTGAGGTGATAAACACCTCCACTGGGAACATATAGTACATATAGGAGCATAGACAATACAACAACATAACCAACCACTGCAACATCATGACCAATAACTAACAACCAATACAATAAGTGTGTATAAACAAATTTGTTTCAAGCAAAAAAGTCAGATCTGTTGTTATATCAACCCTTCAAGCCCCACGTTGGGCACCAAAATAACTGTCGTAATTCAGCCTCGATCGGGATCAGACTACGTAGTCTCTCTCTCTCTCTTGCTCCCCCCACCCTCCAGTGGGACAGAATGGAGAACTGGTAAAGAAAAAAAAAAAAAAAAACAAAAAAAAAAACCAGAAAAAACACATGGGTTGAGATCGAACAAAAAGTAAATTTAACAGCAATAACAGAATAAAACAAAACAGTGATGGAATACAAATACAGTGTAATGCCTTACAACAAACCTCCACACCTAGTTTCTTCCAAGTAGCAGGAGGCTCCTTCAGCATCCTCCTCACTTATATACTGAGCATGATGTCAGATGGATGGAATAGCCCTTTGGCTAATTTGGGTAAATTAACCCCAGCTCTTAGCTAATTAGTTAATTATCCCAGCTGCGTGCCCCAGCCATAAGGGCTACTAACTCCAGTTCTCCACCCAGCTCAGGTGAACATTAACTCTATCCTAGCCAGAACCAGGACATGGAGCTATGGAAAAATTATTATTAATAAGTTTGAATTGTTTTACATACAATGCAGTTAATATTAGGGTTTCAGCAATGTGAATATCATGCAATCACTTCAAAATTAAGCATTTGATAAATTTTATATGACCTAGTAGTAGCATAAATGACACATACTTTATGGTCCAACATGACATACTTCATAGTTCTTTTTGGTTGAAATAAAGAAGTAATAATTGGTCATCTTTTTTACACTGAAACTACATCTGCACTACAAATTTAAAGATCTTTTCCATGTCTACCTGCATTTTAAAAAATTATGTTTGAAATAAAACTTGAAATCCTAGTCAGAATTGCCATTGCACAGAAGTCTTCTAAAAAGGCTAAATTACTCCAATTTTGATACATTGCTTTAATCATACAGACACTAATCCCACCGAGGAATCTTGAAAAGTTGACACTGAACCGTCTGCAGAAGCGAAGTTTGTTTGCTACATCTTTTCTTTTTAAGCTTTACCTTATGTAAATCATTTCTCTATTTTCTTTAAAATGTTCTTTAAGACCTAGCTTAAAATATTACCAAATACTTCCTTCCAGAACCTCATGCCTACATGAGGAAGAAGGCAGCAGAAGGAAGACTGATTCATCTAGCACATGCATATTCTGAGCCCCTAACATTAGCTCTATACTCAATTTAACAATAAATCCTTATTCCAATCAAAACAGTAGCTTAAAATTAGTCACTTTATATAAGACAAGACAGTATCATACCGAAGCTTTATTATGCCTGTATAAATTCACAAATGCTGTGACCAGATATTTAACAGCAACACTGCTTAGGTGGTTTTATGCAGCAGCATTCTCAGCAGCTCATTCCTGCTACACGACCACCACACTTCCTTGTATGGCTATACTAAGAGTCAGATCACAGAACAGATAGAGCTCAAAAAACAAAAATCACTCAGGGGCATAAGGTTATTTTGGAGCTATAAGCATTCCCTCAACTATTTCATCAAATGGTGCATACACAGCAAAGGACAACATAAACTGTCACTGCAGTAAAATAAAACAAACCAGAAAGAAAAAACATGTTGAAATACAATCTATGGAAAAACAACTCACTTCAATAAAGGATCTGTCTGAAAGGCAACATGTAAATTGCAACCTATCAACTTTATAATTGTTATTAAACACTTTGTAAAAAGAGAAAGCAAATTATATACCAATACAAGCACTTGCTAGGAGAGTAATAATTCATAATTCAACCACTAACCTGATTCACTGGCTCATTAAAGTTGGTGATAAGTCCAGCACGCAATCTTGTTTTCTCTTCTTCAGAAAGAGCACTGTCAGGATATATTTATGAGAATGTTACTCAATTTTCAATAAAAAACAACTATTAATTCAGATTTAGAATTATTTTCTCACTATTACTAGACACAATCTAACAATCATTTCCATTTATCATCTGTGTTTGACTGGATC
Source organism: Chlamydotis macqueenii (assembly GCF_036417535.1). Taxonomy (NCBI): domain Eukaryota; kingdom Metazoa; phylum Chordata; class Aves; order Otidiformes; family Otididae; genus Chlamydotis; species Chlamydotis macqueenii. The sequence continues at coordinate 20,802,943 of NC_141593.1, read as the reverse complement.
AAGATTACTTTTATATACTATTTTCTTGAAACTAATGTACTTCAGTTTGATAAACAATCAAGAGAACACCCCTTGTTTTTCCGCTCTCCGCTACAGAAAAGATATTTAAAAAGAGTGAATAGTTAAACAGACAAATATTTATGAGGCCTTTTAACCTCAGATTTTGATGTGACCTTTGTAAACACAAAAGACAAAGTTCACAGAGTAAGGTACCTAGGTATATTATAAAAATAAGGGAAAAATGAACAAACTATTAACTGCTTGTTACTAGACAGTTACTATACAGTAATTTATGACTCTATCATGATTTCAGCCATGTATAATAATGGATAAGAACAAAAAGGTGCCCAGTATAAGGCAATCACGGTATCAGATGACAGCTCTTTTTGCAAAATCAATGAACCTTTTCTACTACAAACCCTCTTCTACATGCAAGTCATTCAGCTATACTCAAAAATATGGAACCTTTGAAAATTGTAACTTTGAGTGAAAAATAGATTGATAAAGTCTTCAAAAATGCAGGGAAAACTAGTAATAAGGATAAATTCTAAGCCATGAAGGTTAACTTTCATTCAAGTGCAGCTTCACTGTATCTTTCTACTTCCTTTTAAGTGACTTTTATCAGTTCAAGACTACAAATTACAGTAACACATCGTCTCTGTACTACTTCAGACTTTTTATGACCCCTGTAATTTTCTTTTGAGTTTCAGACAGAAAATACAAAAATACAACAAAGCTCCTTAAAACACAGCTTTTACACTAATCTAGGCAAATAGTAAATATTAATCTCAATAGCAAACAACAGAGGTGAGATTTACCCTAAGAGCAAGCATTTGCAACAATATTCTAGTTTTCACTTTTCTTCCCCTCTGTATATAACACAAGTACTCAGTGTTACCTAAGACAAAGACTTCTCATTCTAAGTAAAGTACACAAGGGAAGCAATTTACTGTTTCACTATGTCGTAGTTACACACTAGTAACTCAGAACTGCACATTAAGTCTTATTTTTGAAGCTAATTTATAGCACTCAGGAACCACATTTAAATTACTTTTAACCAAGATTCAAGCTTTAAGGTACTTTTACACAAAATTAAATAATGCCTTAAAAGATTTTGGGTAAAGTTTACAAATATTTCTGCAATAGTGAAAGTTCTTCTGCAGAGAACTATGCCAGTTATTAATCTAAAGCTAGTTAAGAAATCTAATCTCAATTAAATATATCTTGTACAATAACTCACTTTCAGGGATAACAGAAAGCACCTAAAACCTGATTTGTAAAGAAGAAAACTGGCTCTACTACATTAATTCGTTTACCTTATCTGTGAGCCCATGAGGCTCCTTGCTTTACTTACTTTTTCATAATTATATTAATCATATCATGTGCATATTTCAAGGGCAGCAAACATTAAGTTTGTTACTTACTTTACATAAAAACTCTGTTATTGAGCTTTTGGCATTACAAACAAAATAAAGGAAGGAAAAGAAAGACTCATGAAGATGAATGCCTCAAATACAGAAGCTAGTTGGCAAAGAGTAACGAAAAAAGTAATCTAAGAAATCAATGCAGATGCAAGTGGTATACTGCATTATGTGACAGGATCTCTAACATTCAGGAGAAAGCAGATGGAGGAATTTACCATTTAGATAATACAACAGTGGCATCTGCTGGAGACCAGATCCCTGGCTACAGGCTCACCCTCTGCAGGAGTCAGGCATCGCCACAGACAGCAGGGTCTTTATCCTGCCTTAGTACACTGCAAGGAACGCCCACAACTCCATGCAAAAGCTATAGGTAGGCTAGAAGGAAGAATGTGTATCATTCAACAAGTTATTGCCCTTCAGCACTGATCTACACAAAATCAAAAATTAAAACAAGTTCTAGAAGTGAACTCCTAAGTATTTATGCTGTAGTCTTTCACAATTTGCAGTTTCAAAGTTTCTGACCCTTTTCTGCATTTGTGGTATGGGGAAACATATAACCAAATATTTTAAAAGTTCTTCTGGAAATTTTTTTTGAAGTCTACTATTTCATAACCCAGAAATCCAAATCTGAAGAGTTATTTATAGTTATAATTCAAACAAATAGAAACATGGATTTGACAAGTATTATTAAGGTTGCCAACACAGTAATCAAATTGGAGAATAAAGTCCAGAAAAGACAGGATTTAATAGAAATTATCTGTAAAATCAAAACAATGTTAAAGAAAAGGAACTCTCAATAACACTCAAATGCAAGAAAGGACATTTCTGAAGAAAATAAAAACATGTACAAAAATCATGAAACAAGACTAGCTTTCGAACAGGCTGACAGCAAATTTCAAAAAATAGCCCAAAATGTGCCTGAGAACAGGCTATGACAAACCTATGTTCTTCTCCACCGCAATCCGGAAAGCTGCCTGAGAAAGCAGGAGGCAAAAAGTTCATAAGCCCGTCTCTAAAATCACTCACTGGAAAATGCTGATTTAAGTCCAAGGCCGGTGTATAACAAGTAGGATGAGTAGGACAGACAGCACAGATGAACATGTGCAAAGAGCAAAATATTTCAGAAATATCACTTTTTATTAAAAAAAAAAAAAACAAAAAAAACCCAAAAACCCAAAACAACGTTGTTTGGCTCCTGTGACTGGAGCATTGGAACAGAGGGACACAGGCTCCTTAGGAAGGACAGAGGCAGGAGAGAAAAGGAGGGGGTGTCACCCTCTATGCCAATGACCAGCTGGAGTGCATGGAGCTCCACCTGGGGATGGATGAGGAGCTGACAGAGAGCTCAGGGTCAGGATTAAAGGGAGGGCAGGGAAGGTGACATTGCAGTGCGGGACTGCTACAGGCCACCTCACCCAGGAGGACCAGGCAGATGAGGTGCTCTATAAACACATAGAAGCAGCCTCACAGTCACAAGCCTGGTACTCATGAGGGGGACTTAAATCAGCCCAATATCTCTTGGAAGGACAACACAGCAGGCCACAAACAATCCAGACAGTTCATGGAATATGTGGATGGTAACTTCCTCTTGCAAGGGACAGGCAGGAGCCAACAAGGAGAGGTGCCATGCTCAACCTCGTTCTCACCAACAAGGAGGGGCTGGTGGGGAATGCGGAGTTCAAGGGTAGCCTTGGCTGCAGTGACCATGAGATGGTAGAATTCAAAATCCTTAAGGCAGCAAGGAAGGTGCACAACAAGCTCCCTACCCTGGACTTCAGGAGAGCAGAGATCCTCAGGGATCTGCTGTGCAGAATACTAAGAGAAAAAGCTCTGGAGAGAAGAGGGCCCCAAGAAAGCTGGTTAACATTCAAGGAGCACCTCCTCCAAGCTCAGGAGTGATGCAGCCCAACAAAAAGGAAATCAGGAAAAAACATCAGATCGCCTGCAGGGATGAACAAGGAGCTCCTGGACAAACTGAAAACCAAAAAGGATGCCTACAGAGGATGGAAGCAAGGACAGGCAGCCAGGTAGCTTGGGAAGTATACAAAGAGACCGTCTGAGCAGCCAGGAATCAGGTTAGGAAAGCTAAAAGCCCTGACAGAATTAAATCTGACCAAGGACATCTAGGACAACAAGAAAAGCTTCTTTAGGTATGTCACGGATCAAAGGAAGACCAGGGAGAATGTGGGCCTTTCTCCAGAAGGAAACAGGAGACCTGCTTACCCAGGACGTGGAGGAAGCTGAGGTACTCAATGACTTTTTTGCCTCAGTCTTCACTGGCAAGGGCTCTAGCCACATTGCTCAAGTCACAGAAGGCAAATGCAGGGACTGGGAGAATGAAGAACTGCCCACTGTAGCACAGGAGCAGGTTTGGGACCATCTAAGGAACTTGAAGGTCCACAAGTCCATGGGACCTGATGAGATGCATCTGTGGGTCCTGAGGGAACTGGCAGATGAAGTTGTCAAGACGCTGTCCATCATATTTGAGAAGTGGCAGTCTGGTGAGGTTCCTGATGAATGGAAAAGGGGTAACATAACCCCCGTTTTTAAAAACGGGAACAAGGAAGACTCTGGGAACTACAGGCTGGTCAGTCTCACCTCTGTGCCTGGTAAGGTCATGGAGCAGATCCTCCTGGAAACCACCTTAAGACATACGGAATGCAAGGAGGTGACTGGTGACAGCCAACATGGCTTCACTAGGGGCAAATCGTGCCTGACCAATTTCATGGCCTTCTATGATGGTTACAGCATTAGCAGATAAGGGATGATGAACTGATGCCATCTACCTGGACTTATGCAAAGCATCTGACGCTGTCCCGCACAACATTCTTGTCTCTAAACTGGAGAGACATGGATTTGACCAATGGACCACTCAGTGGATAAGGAACTGGCTGGATGGCTGCAATCAAAGACCTATAGTCAACAGCTTGATGTCCAAGTGGAGATTGGTGGTGAGTGGCATTCCCCAGGGGTTAGTATTGGGTCTGGCCCTGTTTAACATCTTTGTTGTCAACATGAACAGTGGAATACAGTGCACCCTCAGCAAGTTCACCGATGACACCATGGTTTCTGGTGCAGTCAACACTCGAGAGGGAAGGGCTGCCATCCAGAGGAACCTTGACAGGCTGGAGAGGTGGGCCCGTGCAAACCTCACGGCCTCAAACAAGGGCAAGGGCAAGGCCCTGCACAAGCGTCGGGGAAATCCCAAGCACAAATATAGGCTGGGCAAAGAACAGATTGTGAGCAGCCCTGAGGAGAAGGACTTGGGGGTACCAGCAGATGAAGAGCTGGACATGAGCTGACAATGCAGCCCAGAAAGACAACCACATCCTGGGCTGCATCAAAAGAAGCGTGCCAGCAGGTCAAGGGAGGTGATTCTGCCCCTCTACTCTGCCCTGGTGAGACCCCACCTGGAGTACTGCATCCAGTTCTGGAGCCCCCAATATAAGAAGGACGTGGACTTATAAGGGGGCTTATAAGAAAGATGGAGATAAACTCTTTAGCAGGGCCTGTAGTGATACGACGAGGTCTTAAAATAGAAGCAAGCAGATTCAGATTAGATATAAGGAAAAAAATTTTTACAAAGAGTGGTGAAGCACTGGAACAAGTTGCCCAGGGAGGCGGTAGATGCCCCATCCCTGGAAACATTCGATGCCAGGTTGGACAGTGCTCTGAACAACCTGATCTGGTTGGAAATGTCCCTGCTTCTTGCAGGGGGTTGGACTGGATGACCTTTAAAGGTCCCTTCCAACCCAAACTATTCTGTGATTCTATGATTAAAGCTAGCTCTGCTTGATTCAACTGAAAATAACTTCAACAGACTTTTATACAACAGAGCCATTTAGCTTAATGGGAAAATTCTTCAAGATTTAAAGTTCTCCACAAGTACATAAATATTCAAGACAAAATACTTCTAAAAGAAGCTATACTTAGCTATGGTTTACTAAGGAATTAATGCTATATGAACATATCTGCCTGCAAGAACCCTCCTCTGTTTTCATAATTCTTCAAACAACCTACCAAATTAGTTACATTTAGCAAACGGGAGATATGTCAAAGGTACAATTTTTTCCTTAGATTTTTTTTAAATCAAAATCTAAGTAAAGTAGATAGATCCAAATTAGGATCCCACCGAGAAATATACAGGTATAAAAATCTGTTTGCAACAGAAAAATCAGGAATGGGGAAAAACTGGAGTTGCACTGGAAATTTAATATAGATTTACCCCATGTAATCTTTAACAAAAGACAATTATATTTTCTTAATGACATTAGATTTGCAACAGGAAAAGTACATTGAAAGACTGTTAATCAATTTTTATCTTGATTCAAACAGTAAAATTGTAGTTATTACTTCTGTAGGAAATAAACTATGGGTTTTTTTTCCACGAGAAGTGCTACTAATGTCTATCTAAAAACACTAACTAATTGGAACAATATATTTTAATTGCTTTGAATAATGTTTGCTAAGTAACAGGAATGTAAGCAGCATTATCTCACCACTTTAATCAAAAATGTCAAAGATACATGCATCTTCCATGCAAAAGATGGTGTTTTCCTCTCACCTAAAAGAGAATCTGAACATCTGCAGATGTTTCAAAATTTTATACCAACCCACATACACAAAAACTCTAGTGCTTTACATAGTAATGAAGGAGTGCTACAATATTCAAAATGTCCCGCATATGCAGAATTTCATCACTTTCCTTCTATTGGTAGGTCTTTGGAAAAGATTACAATCTAAGTCAAAACACATTAAACAACCTCAAATAAAGGATACAGTGAAAATCATACCATACTTTGTGAACTGGCTTAGGTTCATGACCCATAAAAACTAGACCTGGAATTCCAATTTATGCCCTATACAATCTGACTGTAATATCCCACCTATTTATTTAAGAGACATTACTGGCATTTAAGAGACAGACTGAACACTTCAAGGTTTTTCTTAGTACCTGAAAACAGTGAAGGAAAACTGAAAATCTTTTGAGAATTACACCTACTTTTTAAAGCAAAAAAAAAGAAAAAACTTCACAGAGAACGTGCAGAAGCATATAATTCTGTAGGTATTACAAATACAATGGCACTGTTTGTAACTTTTAAGTAAGTGATGTGGTGCTCAAGAATACTGATTAGATTTTTAGCTTCTTTGGATAACTTTTTGTCATGCATTATCAGAACCCACATACCAGAATAACAAAAAATAAAGACCAAAACCTGCTATCATGAGAGCCACTGCCTCTTTCTCATGTATGCATTCAATATGAATTAGGAATCAGCTTAAATTAAATGTCTTTCCAATAATATCTCCAAGAGACTTCCTAATTTCCACATCTGCCACTATAAGAATGTCCAGGTCTTCACGTTATAGTACTTACAATGTCATTTCAAAATCTGGTATCTATGAAATAGCCTTTTACCTCAGTTTCCAAAAGTAAAGCATGAACAGAGATGTAAGAAGTAATACAAAAACAGAAGGGTTCATCATCGTCCTGATGTGGAAACATTTTATCAGTTCACCATGAATTCTAAAGGAATGTCTATGGAGCAAGGAATTTGCTGTTTTCTAGTTTGGGAAGTGTAACAAAACATACAGTAGAAGGTTAAGTGGAAGAAGATTAGAACCTACTGTGGTGCAACCCGTCTCCAGTAGCGATCAATTCCATTTTTAAAGTACAGCACAGCTAACCATCTTACATTCACATCCAGGGTATGATTTGTAAAGATATTCTGTTTAATTAAAAAAAAAATAAGTTAAAAACTGCTCAACACCACAGACTGGACAGAAATCATATCAACACATGCACTGGCATATGTATAAATACACACACCTCTGTATGCACAAATGTATGTAAACAAAATGCATTAGCATTTGACAGACAAGTGAAGCAATGTGTTAAATATTAATTTTTAAAGGTTAAAAAATGTTCAGCACTAGCCCTAACACTTGATTTATTAAAAAAAATACCACATATAGGTCAAATATATTTCTATTCTCGTCTGGCTGAGCAGGGAATAAAAGGGTAACAATTGCTAGCTAGTTATTTCATTCTTTAATGACACAGCTCTCAAAAGTCTGTGTCACTGCACAACACAATTTCTTATTCTAGTCAGATGTCAGCTTTCAGGAGATTCCTTCATCATCTTGACATGTGCTGACAACCGGTCTGACCACCACTGTTGATTGCAAAACAGTGACCTCATAGCACACCAACTCTCAAAGTTGCCTATGCTTATTCTGGGAAATTAGTTCCTAGTACTAAAAAGCTATCTGTGTATACACATACATATATCTGTATCTACCTAGGTACACTTTTATGTACCAGTACGTATACGCTGACAAACACAGAAGGATTATTTTATGTAGTAACATTGCAAAATTAACCAACCAGGAAAAGATAAAATAAAGGTAGCCTACTGAATCTTAATACAGGTACTACTCTGAACAGCAGCCCTCTTCTTGTTTTCCATTGCATCAGATTGATCCTTCTTGAAAAGGTGAGACATTACTTCCTCCTTTAGGAGGCAAGTAAGTGTGAGCTCAGTGGTCTTATTATACGGTACACTGTAGAAAGAGTGCACCACTTGTATCAATTGCTTTTAGAAGCTCACTAAGAAGGGACATGAAAAATGCAGGGAACCTTCAGGAACCTTACCACCAGCCCTGTCAGCTAATCTCCCTGGGAGTCTCTCTCTGCTGACAAGAAAGCAAGCATTCCTAGCTGGGTATCAAACTTAGTGCAACAACAAGCATGAGGGAAGTTCCATGAAAACAGTCAAAATGCATCACAATAAAGAAAAGGTGGTTACTGCCTTGGTAATACAAGTGTCCCTGCCTAGTGGCGTAGTAAAAGTACCTTTTGACAACGATGCTTTTGGCCTTCTACTGTCTACAGTTCACAAGAGGTTTAGCACTAGAGCCCACCCCCTCATTCTGCTAGAAGTTGGATTTCCTCCTCCTTCAGAATGCCTGGGAAAATATCCTGCTTTGAGACACAGTAATGACAATGCCTACCACAGCACAGCATAAGGATATTAGTAGCCAGACCATGACGCTTCAAGGCTTGTGTCAGAGGTTATAGTTCAACAGCCACATTCAGAATTACTCAAAGTTTACTTAATAGCACTTTTCCACTGTATCTTACCAACAAGACTGAATAAAAACCTGGCTGTGTCTCCCACTGCTTCAGTTGTTCCTCAGCTGGTTTCAGCACTGCAGTATCTTGACTAGTAGCTTGGGTCAAGACTTGCAAAACAATAGTGCTAGCACTATTGAGATCCATGAAAATCTGAGAACATTTTAAAAGGAGGAAAAACACTTAAGAATAAAAAGACAGCAAATACAGACAGGTATTTTCCATTCATATTATCTAAACATCCCATGCTAATTTTTCGTTAGACTACACTGTGTAAGATAGCGTTACACCCACTCACAGGCAGTGTCAAAACACAGCAATTTAAACTATTTTGCTTTCAGCACCCTCTCAGCAGAAAAAGTAAGCATTAAGCCTATCATTACAAGCACATATACTGAGGAACTACAGGAAATATTTTTATTTTAAACAAGTTACCTCTCCTATGAAGCACAGCAAAGTAAGGGGAAACCACAGATAGCGATGACTTCAGCTGTAGGCTAAGTGAACCATGGGGTTGTCTGAAAGATGCAAAGATGCAGAGTATTAACATTTCTGTGTTTTCTGACAGCTTTTTTCCAAAAAGAGAAAATGACCCATTTCAGATAGTTAAATTCTACAATTCAAAGTGATCTAGACATTTTAGATCGATTAAAACAGGATGAACTATAGTTTCACAATTAAGAGTTCTACATGAAACTGAATTATCCTCAATATATTTGTATTACTTTGTTATCTGTTTAGCACCCAAAATGCTAAACAGCTGAACTAAAAATGCCTATGGCCCAAATTCCAATACAAATACATTATTGTACTCTATAAAGACAAAACAAAACATTGCTCTCCAGATGACACAAACAGATATCACATACATAATGACCACAGAAACAGCATTACAACAAATCAAAGAGAAACATACATAAAAGCAACTAAGAAGTCTGACAACTAAAACTGGTTTTCTGTCTATAAAAACTTCTGGTTATAACCTGTGTAAACTTTTTGTAATACACAAAAATTATTTATATACTTAAAAATTATGTATATACTTACGTTTTCTAAATGAACAACCTTTAACAAACAGGCTTGAGGATTTCCTTTTAACACTAAAAAAGTTTATTTTTTAAACCTTCCGGAAAAAAAAAAAATTGAGGTGTAAAATTGTTACGGCGATAGTAAGAAAGCTGGAGAAATGAAATCCTATTCTGACATATGTTTAAAATTTTGGGTTTTTTTTTTTTTTCAGAAAACCACCACCTTAACAACAAAACTAGCAACAAGATTAAAGATCTTTTACACCAGTAGTAGCCCTGTACAATCAAAAAAAAAAAACAAACCCAAAAAAACCAAAACCAAACCTAACAACTCTCAACCTATAAGTCTCCGATCATCCTCAACAAAAAATAGACTAGAAATTGAAGGTCCTAAGATTAAAGAAAGTGTACTTTCGAGACTATGAACCACAAAATCAGGTCTCTCTTTACAGCAATAACTGAACAGAACAATTCTTGTTAAAAGTTAAAAAACTTTTATAAAACCCTGCTTTATATTTCCCTTGGGATGCATCTTTCTAGCTCTCTGCTTTAAATGCTCTGTTTATGGTGTTTGCATGGCAAAGTTTTGGTAGCCAGCGGTGGGGGCTATAGAGGTGGCTTCTATGAGAAGCTGCCAGAAGCTTCCCCCATGTTTGATAGAGACAATGCCAGCAGGATCCAAGACGAACCCACTGCTGATCAAGGCCAAGCCATCAGTGACAGTGGTAGTGCCTCTGGCGTAACAGATTTAAGCGGGGAAAAAACCCTGCTGTGGGGCAGCAGTCAGAAGAGAGGAGTGACGATATGTGAGAGGAACAGCCCTGCAGACACCCTGCTCAGTGAAGAAAGAAGGGCAGGAGGTGCCTCAGGCAGAGATACCCCTGAACCCCATGTTGCAGCCCATGGTGAGGCCGGCTGTCCCCCTGCAGCCCATGGAGGCCCAAGGAGGAGCACAGCTCTCCCTGCAGCCTGTGGAGGACCCCACGTCGGGGCAGGTGGGCACATGAAGGAGGCTGTGGCCTCGTGGGAAGCCCATGCTGGAGCAGCCTCCTGGCAGGACCTATGACCCTGTGGAGAGGAGCACATGCTGGAGCAGTCTGTTCCTGAGGGATGGCACACCATGGAAGGGACCTACACTGGAGAAGTCTATGAAGAACTGCAGCCCGTGGGAATGACCCACACTGGAGAAATTTGTGGAAGACTGTCTCCTGTGGGAGGGACCCCACAGGAGATAGTGGAAGAGTGTGAAGAGGATGGATGGGCAGAGATAACACATGATGGACTGACTGCAACCCCCATTCTCCATCCTCCTGTGCTGCTACAGAGCAGGCAGAGAAGCTAGGAGTGATAGAGTACCTGATAGAGTACCAATGGGCACCTGGCAGCCAAGGTCAATCCACCTCACCCCGCAAAACAAATCTGTCTTCTATTTCTTTGTATCTACTTGCATCAATCATTTCAACCCTTATCAATTTGCAGATTCTCTAAAATCTTCCTGCAATTATGAGACCTTTGCATAACAAACTTAAATATTCAAATTCTCAGCTTACTTCTCAGAAGACCACTGCTGTTTATCACCTGGGGGAAAATTATGAGAATTATCATTTTGTGGTACTATGCAATATCAACTTATGATATGGTAACATCAATGGCCTTAAAGATAAGTTGGTATCTGTATGCAGATTACTTCCCCAACTTCTTCACCTCCAGGGTAGTTACAACACTTTGAGAACTTTGAAAATCCACGGGATATTCAAGCCAGCATGACGTTAAGTGCTATGTCTCTTAAATGTGTCCCAGGTCTCATTTAGGGTTACAAAAACACTTTTAGGAATATCCCCCAGAGATCTGCCCTGAGGTGGGATAGTCATGTGTAGCATCGCATATGGGAGAATACAGGCAGGTATATAGAGAACTTTTCACCTCCCACGGTTTGGAATTTTAGTCCTGAAAAACTAAAGTACCCTGATAAAGTGACAGAGTATTTGAAGAAAAAATGTTGTGGCTATTCTAAAGAATCACAACTGACTGCACTGTTCCAGGCCCTGACTAGTATCTACTGCTCCATGTTATGCAGCACCCTCAAGGGAAAGAGAGGGAAAACAGACTGACCAGCACTGTGGCTACTCAAACCCCAGCAAAGGTGCTGCAGCTGAACCAGAGAATGAACCTGTGCTGGTATCAGTTGCTCCTGTACACAAGAAGAAAACCTGGAAGTCTGCTCTTTTAGTAAGGGATGAAGAAGTTTCTCCTAAGATGGAGGAGCAGGAAGAAGCATACCACCCTGTCAGTGAGGAGGCAGACTGCTCTGAAGCGGGGCCATCAACAAAACAGGAGGAGGAAGAAGAATCATCTGCTTTGTGCCAAGGAAGAACTCAGCAGAAGGGGTCCTCCTCTTCCTTAGAGGAAGAACTCATAAATGAGACTGTGACCACTCACTCTCTATCCCTGAGTGAGCTATGAGACATGCAAAAAGATTTCAGCCATCGTCCAGGTGAGCACACTGTCAGATGGCTGTTCCAATTCTGGAATAATGAGGCCAGTAGCCTAGAACTAGAAGGTACAAAAGCTAGGCAGCTGGGATCCATTTCTAAAGAAGAGGGCATTGACAAAGCAATTGGAAAAGGGACATGAAACCTCAGCCTTTGGAGGTGACTACTTCCAGGTGTGAAGGAAAGGTATCCTTTCAAGGAGGATGTAATATATCACCAAGGCACGCTGGTGACCATGGAGAGGGGTATCCAGCACCTGAGGGAATTAGCTGTGCTGGAGGTCATTTATGATGACCTGGACAATGAGCAGTTATCTAAAGATCCAGATGAAGTCAAGTGCACATGACTAATGTAGTGGAAGTTTGTTCAAAGCACACCAGCATCATATGCCAACTCATTGGCAGTTATGACCTGGAAAGACAGAGAGGAAGAAACAGTGGATGAACTGGCTGGCTAATGCCAGCAATATGAAGAAAGTCTCTCTTCCTCCCTACGGGCCTGCATCCCAGCTGTGGAGAAACTGTCCTGGGAGTTATAGTAATTCAAAAAGAGGATATGTCCAGCTACCCATCGGGACAGGCCAATATTTCAGCTATTAGGAGTAAACATTTCCCTGCTCAAGCGAGACAGTACACACAGCAAGGTACCCTGTGGTTTACCTTACGTGATCAAGGAGAGGACATGAGGAAGGATAGGAAACCTACCTCAGCCTCAGACATAGGTATGTGAGTTGCAGGGAAAAACAATTGCAAATGGCAGTTCTCCCCAGAAGATTGTTGCACTAGTCTTCCATAGGCAGAGGAGAAGGAATGGCCTTGCTTCTGATCCTCTTGAAGGGACTTCTGATGTATATTTACAAGAAACAACCAATGAATACTGCGGCCAGGATTAGAGGGGCCCCGCCTAATGCGTTCTCCTCAATCCCTTTGGCAGCAGAATGCAGGCCACAGTTTGCTTTCACTTGGAGGCGTATCCAGTAGACCTGGAATCAACTGCCCCAGGGGTGGAAACGCAGCCCCACTATTTGCCATGGGCTGATCCAGACTGCACTGGAAAAGGGTGGAGCTCCAGAGCACCTGCAATACATTGATGACACCAACATACGGGACAACACTGCAGCAGAAGGTTTTTGAAAAAAGGCAGAAAATAATTAAAATCCTCCTGAAAGCCAGGTTTGCCATAAAACAAAGTAAGGTCAAACAACCTGCACAAGAAATCCAGTTTTTAGGAATAAAATGGCAAGATGGGCATAATCAGATTCCAACGGATGTCATTAATAAAACAACAGCTGTGTTTCCATCAACTAACAAAAAGGAAGCACAAGTGTTCTTAGGCATTGTGGGTTTCTGGAGAATGCACATTCCAAATTACAGTATGATTATAAGCCCTGTCTAAGAAGTAACCTGAAAGGAAATTATTTTAAATGAAATTATTTTAAATGGTGCCCTGAGCAACGACAAGCCTTTGAACAAATTAAACAGGAGATTGTTCATGCAGTAGCCCTGGGGCCAGTTCGGTCAAGACTAAATATTAAAAACGCGCTCTACACCGCAGCTGGGGAGAATGGCCCTATCTGGAATCTTTTGCAGAAAGCACCAGGGGAAACCCGTGGTCAACCCCTTGGGTTCTGGAGCCAGAGATACAGAAGATATGAGGCCTGCTGTACTCCAACTGAAAAAGAGATACTGGCAGCACATGAAGGAATTCAAGCTGCTTCAGAAGTGATTGGTACTGAAGCACAGCTCCTGCTGGCACCCCGACTATCAGTGCTGGGCTGGATGTTCAAAGGGAGGGTGCCCTCTACACATCATGCAACTGATGCTACGTAGAGTAAGTGGGTTGCACTGATCACCCAGTGGGCTCGAACAGGAAACCCCAGTCTCCCAGGGATCTTGGAAGTGATCTGGACTGACCAGAAGCCAAAGATTTTGGAATGCCACCAGAGAAGGTTACACATGCTGAAGAGGTGCAACCATATAATAATCTACCAGAAAATGAGAAGCAGTATGCCCTGTTCATGGATGGGTCCTGTCATATTGCAGGAAAACATCAAAGGTGGAAAGCTGCTGTGTGGAATCCTAAACAAGTTGCAGAAGCCGCTGATGGAAAAGGTGAATTGAGTCAGTTTGCAGAGGTGAATGCCATCCAGCTGGCTTTAGACATTGCTGAATGGGAAAAACGGCTTGTGCTCTATCTTATAACTGATTCATAGATGGTGACAAATGCCCTACGGGGGTGGTTAAAGCAATGGAAGCAGAGCAACTGGCACCGTAGAGAAAAACCCACCTGGGCTGCTGCAGTGTAGCCACCCGGCTACAGAATCTGGTTGAAAAGTACGTCATGTAGATGCTCATGTGCCCAAGAGCTGAGCCACGGAAGAACATCAAAACAACCAGCAGGTGGATCAAGCTGCTAAATTTGAAGTGGCTCAGGTGGATCTGGACTGGCAGCATAAGGGTGAATTATTTTTAGCTTGGCGGGCTTATGACACCGCAGGCCATCAGGGAAGAGGTGAAACACACATGGGCTTGTGATCAAGGGGTGCATTTGACCATGGACACTATCACACAGATTATCCATGAATGTGAAACATGTGCTGCAATCAAGCAAGCCAAGCAGTCAAAGCTTCTGTGGTATTGAAGATAATGGCTGAAATATAAATATGGAGAGGCCTGGCAAGTTGATGGCATCACACTCCCAGAAACCTGCCAAGGCAAGCGCCATGTGCTTACAGTGGTAGAAGCAATTACCAAATGGCTGGAAACATACCCTGTGAGAGAGCAACTGTGTGTCATTTTAACTGCTGAGCAGGGCTAAACCATAACACATGGGAAAACTGCATGTGTAGCAAAAGTTAATCTGCAGCACATACCCAGATATTTGCTAAAGATTCATTGCAAGGTCATGTTTATTTGAGAGGAAAAAAATGGACTATGGTGCATTCACATAACAATTGATTTTGCACTACAAAATTAAGATCATGTCAGCTAAAGTAAATTATTCCTCAGCTACATTTAAATCTAATGTAGAAAAGGGGAGTTTCCCCCAAACAGAACAGTACTTCTACTAAAAATTTATGTACTTCACCTAGAACAGCTCTCATCAGAAGACTTAATTACTGACATTCATACAGTACAAACACAAAACCTATGAAGCTTTCTTGCATTTTCTTATTCCAAAATAATTAGCTGGCAGATCTAAAGAAAACAAAAACAAGCCCCAAGAGCAATACTCGCAAAGCTTCTTTTTTACTAATCATAGAATCATAGAATGCTTTGGGTTGGAAGGGACAAGGGACCTTTAAAGGCCATTTAGTCCAACCCCCCTGCAAGGAGCTGGGACACCTCCAACCAGATCAGGTTGCTCAGAGCCCCATCCAACCTGGCCTTGAATGTTTCCAGGGATGGGCCATCCACTACCTCTCCAGGCAACCTGTTCCAGCGTTTCACTACCCTCATTGTAAAAAATTTCTTCCTTAATGCCTAACAACAGGCAAATAACAAAACAATAGCACACCTTCAAGATGGCTTCAGCACACCTGCTAGCTAGAGAACATTTAATTAAAACTGATTTCTAAAAGCAAAACCATAAGTTCCTGGGATCTAATCCTGTAAATCAATCTTATTTTGTTTCTCTGTCTTATCAAAACGTGAACTTAGGGCAGGCTTACATATTATGACAGAGACAAGCTAATAATTGACCCCAAAATGGGGGGGAAGGAAAACAAAAAAAAATAAGCCAAAAAGTCAAGCCACTTGAGCACACTATTCCACAGAGACCAGCACCAGCTAGGGGAGGAAGGAGGAATAAGGGACATCCAACAGTGTCAAGCCGTTACAGGCTCAGGTCCTAAGAGGCCATTTCACTGACAAAGTCTCTCTCTTTTCTCACCAACAGGATTTCTATTGGGTACTTATCCTCTGTGTGCACTCTGTAAAGATGATTGACTCAATGAGGGCATCAGCTCACACCTCGTGTTAATGGGATCCTCCCAAAAAACAGTTTTAATTACTGTCATGTACAGATGCCTTTGTGAAATCAATCCCTGCAGACAGAACGTACCTGTACGTTAGAGCTTTAAACCCAGATCTCTCCAATCTTAGGCTGCTGTGACCCATTCCACTACCCTCCTTTTTTTCTTTTTTTTTTTTTTTAACTGACACATCAGGCCTCTTCAGAACATAATTTACACAGAGGACATACAGAGGCTCTTAGATCCCACAGCAAAGGCTCATTAATATTGGCTCTGATATTGTGGGACAGAGACAATTTTCACCTCTTACAAATCAAGCTTTGCTGTTGTGCAGCACAGGCAGAGGAACATGGATTACACCACAGGGACAAGGATTTCCTCCACAGTCTGTGGGGTACTTCTAGAGCTTGTTGAACGAGTTCTACAAGACTGTCCTAGAGACGAAACAGAGGAGGTGAGTATTAAACAGCTGACATCTTTTGCGTACCTTCAGAGCCATGAGGCATGAATAGAAATGCTGGCAGAGTCAGTCAACCTAATAAGCAACATTTTCTTAGAAGGAAGGCAAAGTCTATGCTTTGAGTCAAAAGAGCATGAATTTCCAAGTTTGATCACTAGGTAAGGATAGCATTTCCCATCTTCACTTGCTAATCTCAGACTGTCTTCACCATTGTCGTAGTTCAGCCCCGACCAGGACCAGACTACGCAGTCTCTCTCCCACTCCCCCAACCCTCCAAGAGAATAGGGGGAGATCATATAAGAAAAATGGCTCGAGGTTTGAGATAAGGATGGGGAGAAATCCTTAAAGTTACCATTAAGGGCAAAACAGACTCGACTTGGGGAAAACTATTCATTTATTTCTAAAGCTAGCAGGAGAATGAGACAGGGAACAAGATAACCTCCCCCAACCCCTCCCTCTTCCCAGGCTTAACATTATCTCTACTACCTTCCCCGCTGGAGCAGCACACGGGGAAGAGGGAATAGGGGTTGCGGTCAGTTCATCACATGTTGTTTTACGCCGCTGCTTTGTTGTCAGGGGAAGAACTCCTCACATTCCTCCCCTGCTTCAGCCTGGGGTCCCTCCCACGGGCCACAGTCCTTCGTGAAACTGCTCCAGCTTGGGTCATCTCTTCCACAGGATGCAGTCTCTCCAGAACAGCTGCCCAAACAGGCCCTCCACAGGCCACAGCCTCCTTCAGGCATCCACCTGCCCCAGCGTGGGGTCCTCCCCAGGCGGCAGGGGGATCTCTGCTCCTCCGTGGACCTCCATGGGCTGCAGGGGCACAGCCGGCCTCACCATGGGCTGCACCACGGGCTGCAGGGGAATCTCTGCTGGGAGCTGCATTACTGCTCCCCCTCCTTCTTCACTGACCTTGGCATCTGCAGCCGTTCCCCTCACAAGAAATTCTTCACAATGGGCTCAGGCAGATGCCTCTGAGGATCTTTTTACATCTCATTCACTTCTCATCTCCTCTCCACTTCTTGCAGCTGGGCCGGGCCAAGTTGGGCCCAGTCGGCCACCCGGCGGGAGGCCAGAGGGTGAGGCCTGCAAGGCGCACAAGGCTCGCACCTCCCCTTGTCTGTCCTGGCTCAGCTGCTTCACATCATCCCCTTTTTTTTCCTGTTTTCCCCTTCTTAAATACGTTATCACAGTGGTGTTATCACGGAACATTCTGCTACCAATTGGCTTGGCCTTGGCCAGCAGCAGGTCCGCCCTAGGCCCGGCCAAGTCCACTGAACAAAGGGGAGCAATTTCTAGCAGTTTCCTACAGAAGCTACCACTTTAGGCCCCTCCTCGCTAAACAAAACCAGAACAACGATAAACTCTGAGCAATTTCAGGAATGTTGCTTGCTTTCTGCCACATTTCTGTGGTTCATATCCACTGATGTCATAACTAAGTACCACATGCCAGGTGCAGGAGGACAGAAAAGAAATCTCTTCAATTAGAAATGTTCAATACCGTCAGCTGTAAATCCAATGGCTCTACTGCCATGCTTGAACAAATTCTTGCATGAGGGAAAAGAGCCTAACCACACACAACAAGGAAAAGCTGCTCTCCAAGATTCCACTGAATATGCACAGAACTGAGAAAACAGCACATTCTCAAGTTGCAGCTGACAGGAAAAAAAACAAACTCAGTTACCTAGAAGACAAGCAACACATCAAATGCCACCCCTTAGCATAGTGAGGTCTTCCCTTCCCATTCCGAAGACGAGGTGTCTTCAGAAACCACAAGAACCAATATAAGCTTCTCTTCATTACCATCCAATGTCTTGCACTTGCATTCCCACTCCTGAACTCCTTAATCTCCCTTCCCTGGCAAAAATCCAAGAGTCGCTTCTGTTCTACTCTTAATTCTTCAATTCCCTTTTTAAGAAAGTATCTGCATACACAGTTTACTTCACAGAATATTCCAAGTCTCTTAAATGTTCTGCCATGCTGGTTTAATGTTTTTTTCCTGAGCAGTCAATCCTTTCGCTCAGGCAATGGGCACTTTTCCCGTAACACTGAAATACATCCAAATTTTAAAATTATATGCCAGTTACAAAAACAAATCAAGAACTGCTACACATCTGCAAGGGAACAAAACAAAGGACTTCACCAGTAAACACCTCCACACTTCACTTTTTCAAGACTTCAAAGAATGCAGTATAACAACTCACATTCAAGCAACTAATTAAGTACATTTTTTGTTCCTTTCTTATTAATTCAATAAACTATTTTCCACTGTAATGAGGTGCAAGAACGCATTCAGTTAAGCTTCTATGAAATCAGGAGATAAAGTGGTAAATACATCACCCAAAATCACATCCTGGGCTGCATCAAGAGGACCGTGGCCAGCAGGTCGAGGGAGGTGATTCTGCCCCTCTACTCTGCCCTGGTGAGACCCCACCTGGAGTACTGTGTCCAGTTCTGGAGCCCCCAACATAAGAAGGACATGGACCAGTTGGAGAGGGTCCAGAGGAGGGACACGAAGATGATAAGAGGGCTGGAGCACCTTTCCTGTGAGAGTTGGGGCTGTTCAGCCTGGAGAAGAGGAGGCTCTGGGAAGACCTGATAGCGGTCTTCCAGTACCTCAAGGGGGCCTACAAGAAAGATGGGGAGAGGCTGTTCAGTAGGGCCTGTTGTGATAGGACGAGGGGTAATGGTTTTAAAATAGAGGGACACAGATTCAGATTAGATATTAGGAAAAAAATTTTTACAATGAGGGTTGTAGAACACTGGAACAGGTTGCCCAGAGATGTGGTGGATGCCCCATCCCTGGAAACGTTCAAGGCCAGGATGGACAGGGCTCTGAGCAACCTGATCTGGCTGGAGACTCCTTGCAGGGGGGTTGGACTAGATGACCTTTGAACGTCCCTTCCAACCCTAACCATTCTATGATTCTATGATAATCATGCAGATACATACTGGGCTACTTTAAGAAGAATGTAGCAAGCAGCTCTAGGGATGTAGTCCTCCTTTACCCAGGAGCATCCGATATTGCGTCTAGAATACCGTTTTCAATTTTGTAATCATAGTTTTCCCATTCCCCAGTTCAAGAAAAAAGTGTAGGAACTGGAGAGAGGCCAGAGTTACTAAGATGGTCTGGGGTCTAAAGCAAACTACCTATGAGGAGGAGTTGAGGGCTTGTTTAGCAAAGGGGATGTTAAGGAGAGACTTCATAGACACTCACAGCTGACTTCCTGAAGGGCATATACAAGAAGTCAGAGCCAAACACTTCTTGTCAGTAGATTATATAACTGATCAGTAACTATAAAGCTACAAACTGCAGGGTGAGAGGTTCAAGCAAAAACTTAAGACTGTCTTTTCCAGTACCTTTGTTTTAAGGAAAACAGGAAAAACAAAGTTTACATTCCGAAAAGCCCCAATAACCACTTGTGTGTCACCTTCTGAAATGAGCCACGCAAATGCTAACATTCATAGTGACACTGGCGTGACATATTAGCCATGCTTTTAAGGATACTGTCAATTTCAGGAACAGCTGGTAGTTATATCAATCTCTCTCCAGCCTTCTATGAACTTCCCCATGAGTCTCTTTTCTAACATTACAGCACCTGTATCAATCATGCCTAATGTTGGTACATCTACTGAGGAGTACAAGCAAAAGAACTGCCAGTACCCTGGCTATTCAAGGTACTACTTAAACCTACTAACAACTACAATAATGACTGCCATCACTACAATGACTAATGTCAGGCATTACCAAGACTTTTCAAAACCAGCAGATTAATTTTTTTTTTACTTAAATGAACAAGGCGGTCTATACTTTGCCCAATTTAAGCCACAGTAAAGACCACAAGTAAAAATGTCTAAACAGGAAAGACTTACATGTTTTTTTTTTCCCATACTGCTACTGACAGAAATAGAGGAATAGAACTTCCACATAGTTATTTTTATAAAAATGTGACACTGAAACGAAAACCGTAGTCTGAAAAAAAATCAGCATGCAGAAGATACAAAGGATAAAAGAAGACAGACCAAGGAGGAACACAGGAATAATGGACAGCAGTGCACAAGGTTGACAAAAATATTAAGGGAAGTAAGTCAGATTGTGCTAGAAATATTGAGGACAAGAACAGCCTTTCAGGCTAAACAGAAAACACCAAATTGACCAAAAACTCCTAACAGAGAAAAACAGGCAGTAAAATAGTAAGTGGGACTACTCCAAGGATTTATTTGTTTGGATACAACTCGTAAGAGACTCCATCAGAGTTCAGTATTGATGACATACAAAAAGCCAAACGGACACCCAGAGAGAACAGAAGATTTTTAATGTTTAACAGTAAGCTTATAGGACTGGCAGTCTCAGAGGACCAATCTCATTCCTTTGACTTCTTCCTAGTTCACCTCATTTTAACAGATTTTCAAAAAGACAAGACAGAACAATTTATAACAAACTAGTGTGCAATAGCTGAAACGGAAATGCAAGTTTCAGTCTGCCCCTCATGCTCTGAAACAGCCTTAAACGATTTCAGTCTAACCATGCTTCTGACGACACAGTTTTAAAATTTTATATGTAAAGCTTGGGTAACAAAAAGCTTTATTAGGTCATTTACACATACGGTACTAAATGCCCTTGTGCAAAACAGTGCAATGAAAGAACAAGAGACGAAAAGTAGAGAGCAATGAAGAAAGCCGGTATTAAAGTGAAGTTTCAAGAATCCAAAACCCACAGGGAGCATGCTCTTTGTAGAGACAGAGGTAATTCTCACAAGTGCGAACAGTAACTTGAAAGCCAAGGCAAACGCGCGACAGACATCCCTCCACTTACAGGACAGAGGAAGAAAGGTACACAGAAGCAGAGGCCGGAAGCAGTACTGGTACTGTGTTCAGGGCCACATTCTTACATTAAACGCAGGCTGTTGTGTTCTAAGGTAACAAACCAGAGAAATAACTCACCGCTGCTCCACTGACCCTGCCTTTGATTTAGGACAGAATCTGCTTTACAGTAACACTTCAACTGCTGGTCTTCAACCTGCAGGAAGAAAATTAAAGCCACCTTTAATGAAGGCCCTTTCCTACCAACACCAGGTTCTTTCAAAACACCACGCCGCTTAACGCCTCGTATTCTCCTGACGCCTCCCCGCCAGCTCTGCCCGGGCTGAAAACCGTTTCAAGGAGACACCAGGAAGCAGCTCTCCGGCATCAGGGCACAGCCCCGTTCTTCTGACTGAGAGCGCGCTTCGCCATGGCCGAGCAATACAACACGCAGAGCCGAGCTGTCTCATCCTCGGCGCTCCGCAGAAGCCCGCACAGGTGACGCAAAGGCCACGCTGCACCGGCACGCCACCGGGCAGCCCCGAGAGACACGCGGGGGGGCGGCACCGCAGCCCCCGCGGGTCAGGAAGCGCCGCGCTGCAGCCCCGCAGCTCCGCGCCCTAAGCCGAGGCCGCTTTCCCCTCTCTCCCCTTCTCCCGTCCCAGCCGCCACCCGGGTCCCGGCGGCGCGGCCCGCCGTGGCGGGAGGGCCCCGAGCACCGGCGGGAGCGGGGGGTGGGGGGGGGTCAGCCCGCGAGCGCGGCGCTCACCGCTGCCAGCGGGGCGGGGCGGGCCTGGCGCGCGAGACCCCCGCCTGTTCGGAAGCTCGCGCCAAGAGGCGCTACCAGCCGCTGCCGCACCGCGCCTCCCCCGGCGCGCCGCCCTGACGTCAGCGCGCCGAGCGGCGGCACGCGGCCGCCTCTCCCCGCGGAGGCGGAGACTCGAGCGGGGGGCGGGGCGCGCGGCCTACCCGTGGGGGAGGGGTAGGGGGGTGGCCGCTCGTCCTTCCCGCCCGCGGGTTGGGGGCTCCCGTGTGCGTGACTGTGGGGCAGGGGTGAGTGCGGGCGGCGGGAAACCGCGGCTTCCGGCAGAGCCCACCCCCAGTGTGAGGGAGCAGCCACAGCGGCGGGGAGAAGGGTGTCGAGGGGCTGTGGCAGAAATGCGCGGCGTCAGTACTCGCGTACCATTTTACGCTGAGGCGTCTGATGCGGAATAACTCGGTTTTCGCTTTTCTTCGGCGAATACGTAGTACTGAACGCACCTGACCGGAGCCCGAGGCCGCCGCGCACGGCTCGGACACACCGCCGGCCCGCCAGGGGGCGCTGTCCGCCGAGGCGCCGAGCCTCTGCGGCGCCGGCCCGGCCGCGGTGCAGTTCGGGAATTGTAGTCCCGCGCGGCCACGTGCGTGAGGAGCGGAGCCCAGCCGAACCGGCCGCCGCCATGCCCAAGGTGGGGACGGGGAAGCGGCCGCGGCAGGAGCGCCGGGAGGGCCGCGCTACCGGTGAGTGCGGAACGGGCTGGGCGGCGGCCCCGGGAACGGTGGGCCTAGGCCAGGCGCGGCCTGCGCTCGCCCGTATTCGGGGGACGCCTCGGTGCCGGGAGCGGCCCTGCTCGGGGCGCGGGGGAGCGCAGCTCCCGGCCGGGGAGCGCGGCTTGAGGTGGGAGAAGCGCGAATGCCGGCGGCGGAGGAAGGCCGGAGTGTTCACCGTCGCGGTTCCGGGGCGCTCCTCGCCGCGGGGGTAACGCCGCACTCTCTCTGCCCGCCCCAGGCATCCTCTTCAACACCGGGGCCGGCCAGCACATCCTGAAGAACCCCCTCGTCGTCAACAGCATCATCGAGAAGGTACTGTACTGCAGCTGCTGCCCTGATACTGCCTTTTGGGGAGGTGGGGCTGCTTGCTTTATTTTTTTAAGTTCGGCCAAAGGTCTCTTGCAAATCAGCTTTGAGACATTCTTGTTCCCTCTCGTCCTTTTCTACACGACGTTCACGCTCCTCTGCCGGCTGATCATGGTTTCTTGCTGAGCTGCACAGAGCTTTCGTTTTGACGATAAACAGTTGCTTGAAATCGGTTCTAGAAAAATAACTGAAATGCCGTTTGTTCTTAGGCTGCCCTACGGCGCACAGATGTCATTCTGGAAGTAGGACCGGGAACTGGTAACCTGACAGTGAAGATGTTAGAGAAGGTGAAAAAAGTAAGTGTGTATTTCCCTCCCGCTCAAACCACGTCATGGCTTAGACTGTGGCAAAGAGAAGGATCTTCATCTGTTTGATTGAAATAAGTAGAATTACTCTATGGCTATTTTTCTTAACATTTGATTCGTCTGTTTGATTCAAATAACTAGAATTATTCTATGGCTATTTTTCTTAACATTTGCATAATTCGAGTGAGTTTTTAGCTGTTCATGTAAGTCTTGTATGGTTTTATCAAACTATATTGTTACCCATTCATGTGGTAAGTCTTGCATGTTTTGGGGGATGGAGGAAGGTACACAGACTAATAGGGAATTTTAAAGAATGACTTAAGCCTGTAGCAATAGATACAGGGGTTTTTACAGTAGAACTTTTAATCCCAGTTAGGAGGAGTTGTATAAAGTTGCAAATATATACTTTGTTTTCAGGTTATTGCTTGTGAAATTGACCCTAGACTTGTTGGTGAGCTTCAGAAGAGAGTCCAGGGCACGTAAGTATCAACTGTGGAAACAGTGAGCACTTAAAGCAGTGGGGCTGCTGTGGCAAAAACTTTGGCAACATGCTTTTCTGAGGATAACCACAGTGTATTTTCCCCCAGGTGTCTGGCAAACAAACTTGAAATCAAGGTTGGAGATATCTTGAAAACAGACTTACCATTCTTTGATGCATGTGTCGCTAACTTGCCTTACCAGGTATAGGCTAAACAACATGGCAAAATGTTTTTCTTTTTAAATGGTAATTGCACAGAAATTATATTAGTGCTTTTATTCTTTTCCTCAGATTTCTTCACCTTTTGTTTTCAAGTTATTGCTTCATAGACCTTTTTTCAGGTATGTGGAAGAACAGAGCTCTGTATTATCCAACAGGCAAAACAGTAGTTTTAAAAATATTCCTAAATCACATTTTTTTAGCTCTTAAATTATTAGTCTGATGGATCAGGGCCGCACTGAAATTATTCTGTAAGGTGAAAACTGCCGGTGCCTGGAAATTAGTTTATGTCAATGTATTAAGCACAAGGGAAGACTTAATCTTGGCATCAGTGAGTGTCCAGCTGATGGAAACAGGAGTTGCACCTCTTTGCACTAGTATTATAACTGATTGTTACTCCAGGGATAAGTAGGGCATTGTAGCATTTCAAGTACCTTCCTACCTTAGAAAGGAAGGGTGGAAAGGGTGGGATTGAAGCCAAGACACTTGCTGTTGTCTGGTCCAAAACAAAATAACTGCCCAGGTACTTCTGTGTGTCATTCAAGATGTCAGCAGTTCTTGATTGCTCTAATTGAAGTGCTAATGTTAGTGGCATTACTGGTCAATTTCTGGAGCTAGAGAGTTTGGATTTGAAGGACTCATCATAGAATTATTCAATATGATTTGTTACAGTCGGGCACAAAACTGAGACTAGCCTCTGTCTCTTTGATCCTGATCCATTTAGCAGTATAAGGATCAAATTCATTGTAAATTTAAGGAGATTTAGATGATTTCACCAAGAAGTTTTGTGTTTTGGGTTTTTTGTAACACTTTCTGAGCTAATTAAGGCAGAGTTTGTTCATGATAAATTTTTATTGCTGCTACGCTCTGAGGCAAATCCTGTGTTTTCCAAATGTGATAGTTGGCTTTTGACATAAAAGTTGCTTCCATAGAATTCATTTTCTCATTTCTGTTATTCTCAGGTGTGCAATTCTTATGTTTCAAAGGGAATTTGCACTTCGTTTGGTTGCAAAACCAGGAACTAAACTATACTGCAGACTCTCTATTAATACGCAGTTATTAGCTCGAGTGGACCATCTGATGAAGGTATGTCATTCTGTGTTAGCAAATGGAGCGATCAAAAATAGAAGAACATTTCTAGGAATGTGAGGATTTGCTGCTTATTCATACAGGTGCCTGACTTCTCACTAATAGGTTGGAAAGAACAACTTCAGGCCTCCTCCCAAAGTTGAATCCAGTGTTGTCAGAATAGAGCCAAAGAACCCACCACCACCTATCAACTTCCAGGTGAACATTGTGTACCCTAATAACAATATAACATACAAGTGATAAATCTTAATTTTATTTTTCTTTTCACTTATTACTTAGTTCCATGTGCTTTTTTTTTTTCACTACTAAGTAACAGCTATTCATTGGCATTTGCTTAATTCCGAAATACTTACTCCTCTATTGATCAGACTTGCATTAGGATGGTACCTGAACATGCCACCATCAGTTCGGGAGCAGCATTTTTGACAAGACTGAGGTACCATCTCCATGTCAGTTGGAGAGTTGCAAGTAATAGTGTCGCTTTCATCACGGTTTGTATCTCCCAGAGACTTTTCTGGCTGATGACTTTGTTGGTTATGATCAAAGGAGTATCTACAAGAACCTTTATCTTCAGATGACTGTGTATGATCTGGGAAGACAGATGTGACAGGATAGTATTCTTAAAATTTATTTTTAAAATGCTTTGATCTTCAAGACCATTTCAGCCTTGCCCAAGGTTAGCTGTATTTTCTTCAAGTGTCTGCCTTCTCAGCACATAAGATCTAGTCAATAGTGCCTAGGCACAGAAAAGAACAATTCAAAGGTTTTTGTTGGTGAAGTATTTTCTCCTCCATTTGTATTGCTTTGTCCAAGACAGGACTGGTTTTGTATTGTTTAGAAATATATTTTCCTGAAATATTTTTCTTTATGAAATTGTCGGTAGTGAGTGTTCTTGTTTGTAGTAGCTGTATGTTCCTTTCTGTAAATTCTAAATTTTTTATTTCAGGAATGGGATGGTCTGGTAAGGATAGCCTTTGTTAGGAAAAACAAGACCCTCTCCGCAGCATTTAAGTGAGTAACTTCTATTAAAAGAAACCTTTTCAAAGTTTGAGAGTCCATCCAATTAACTATTTCTTTTATGCAAATACATAACAGTGTTACATGCATGCCAGCACAGTCTGGGATAAACCATGACAGAGGATTTATGCTGAGGTTACAAGATTTTTATTTTAGAAGAAAACTAGGTAGCTATTTAAAAATAACAGCTCTCATTATTGTTTTTTATAGTAAAGGTGAACTACCAGTCGAGTCCAAAAAACTAGTTAAAGCTCAATTTTCATTCTAAACTTGCATTTCTTTCAGGTCAAGTGCTGTAGAGCAGTTGCTGGATCATAATTACCGAATTCATTGTTCCTTACATAATACAGTAAGATCCTTTTTAATATATGAAGTTCTCTTTCTTTGTACTGTGACCTACATACTGACTTCTAGAAGAGTAAAAAATTAATATTGCAAAGCTTAACGTATTAAAAGTTTTTCCAAGAGAGTTTGAGGAGGGAGGAACTTACCTCTTTTCTTTGAGAAAAATCTAAAAGGGTGACTAAAATACAGTCAAAAAGCTGAAAGCTGAGTATGTTATTAATACATTGACTGCAGGTCTCAAGGACTTTCACTAATATAATAAAACTTTTTGTGTCTTCTTAGCAATATTGTTGTGATCCATTTTTAGTGAATGAGCTGTTGTATAAAAATTGAGATAGAAGAATACAGTAATCCATACAAGAAAAAGTATAGCCTATTTCTTTCACTTGAAACAGGAACTGTTCTAAAAGCAAGAAAAGAGGAGATGATTTAAATGAACCTTTTTCTATGCTATGAATAGAAAATGAATTTGTATCCTATTTTCCATTGACAGGAAATACCTGAAAACTTCAAAATTGCAGAGAAAATACAGACAGTCCTAAAAAATACAGGTTACTCTGAAAAAAGAGCCCGTTCAATGGATATAGATGACTTCATTAGGTATATTTTTTCTTCTTTATGCCTTCCTTTTAAGCTGCTTCAAATTCTGTCTGCACCTGTACCTGTGTAGCACAGATTGGTATTGGGTTACACAGGAATAGTACTAACGCTGTTCTCCTCTCAATACCGGACACTCCGTGCTTCCAGACCTGAACATGGACAAACACTTAAACTATTTATGTATCTTAACTGCTGCGTACAGTATTGATAAGCAGCTAGCTAGAGATCCCTATTTCTGGTGTTTGTATACTAGACCCTTCTACGTCTGTCTCCTCTAAAAATGGTTTTAATAATGGAATTGGTTATTATAATTTCCCTGGAGACTTACACAGCCCTTCTCTGTCTTGAAGATTAGGCCTTAGTCTATGGCATAATTTGGAAACTTGCATAATTAAGTGCTATATTCTGCTCTTACTTCTGGTCAGTTAATTTAAGGGGGAACATGAATCTTCTCCTAATTAAAAATACCTAGCTGTTTCTCAGTGTGACAATACGGCTACTGCTCTTTAAAGAAGCATAGTAAACCTTGTAGGATGCAGTATAACTGCACTGAAAATATTCCTGCATCTCTAAAATGACACAGTTGCTAATAACCTTTAGTTTAAGATCCATAACAATTTTTTATCGCAGTTGAACAGTGATGGCTGCTTTCACGTTATTTTCGTATGTTCTATGCCAGCCAGCATGTCTTAAAAATGCCTTAAGCTGAAGTATAAATTAGTAGAAATTGTAACATAACCATCTTATTCTTTCAGACTGCTGCATGGCTTCAATTCAGAAGGCATCCATTTCTCATAGATTCTACTAGAGGACTGAAAGATGTTCTGTATTTTGTCACTGAACAAAATACTTAAGCCAGGGTGACCGCAGTGGGACAAGTTCTTCTTGCAAAAGCAACGAACAGAACACAGCGTGCACACTCTGGTTCTTATTGAAACCTTACATGCAGTTTTATCACAGATGTTGGCGAGAAGCTGCTGCTTTGTATTTTATAAGTGATAAATTCTTTAACAACTGAAGTGAGGGGCTGGACTTCCACCTAACAGTTTGTTTTTAAATATATCCAATAACATGGATAGATGCTGCCATAATTGAAATCTCTTCTCTGATCATGAACTTCACATCAGTACATTCTTGCACAGTACTCAACAAGTCTGGTCTGGTCAACAAAAACAGAGTTGTCGTCATTCCGTTTGTTTGGGATTTTTGTTTTTTTGTTTGTTTTAAAGTATTTTTAAATACTTTCTCTTGATTTGAAATACCCGTCTCTTCCATTTGTCCTCTTATAGCTACTCACATTCCAAGTCCATTACTAAACTCTTGGAGAAATCCCAGTAACTATTTCTCAGAAACAATAATATTTATCTTGTGGGCTTGGTATAATTTACAAAATTGAGGTACCTGAAAGTACCAGTGTCATCTCCTTTATCCCCTCCTTGTTGCCATCAAACCACTGTAGGAACCAGCAGAAAAGCACCAAAGGGCCAGTGCTCACAAGCATAGACAGAAGGGATTTTTTTGTCAAAATAAATTCAAGCAGCTCTTTTCATAAGAAAACAACTTCACCTTTCAAGGCAAGGGGGAGTTTTAGAATACATCAAAGCTTTCAGTGAATCTTAGAGCAGTGCATGTCTGTGTCCTGACAGAAAGACTTACTGAAGTGTCTTAATATAGTTCAGATTATACATATTAAGGACAAGGAAGAGTTTTCCCAAGGAAGCTTGCATTAACTCTGCAGAGCAGCTGTCAAAATAAAAATCCATTTTGGTCTTATGATTCAGTAAAACAGTAACTATTAACTCTCTAGCATCATGCAGGGGTGAAGACATGACTCTGTATATGCATAGAATTATAGAATGGTTTGGGTTGGAAGGGACTTAAAAAATCATCTAGTTCCAACCCCCACTAAATGCTTTCAATCACATCAGGTTGCTTAAAGCCCCATCCAACCTCACCTTGGAAACTTCCACAGATTGGGCATCCAGAACTTCTCTGGGCAACCTGTTCCAGTGCCTCACCACCCTCTCTGTAAATTTCTTCCTTAGTGTAAATCAACCCTCTTCCAGTTTAAAGCCATTACCCCTTTTCCTGTTGCTACATGTCCTTGTCAAAAGTTCCTCTCCCGCTTTCTTACGGGCCTTGTTAGGTACTGGAAGGTCTCCCTGGAGCCTTCTCTTCCCCAGGCTGAACAGCCCCAACTCTCTCAGCCTGTCCTCATAGAAAAGGTGCTCCAGCCCTCTGATCATCTTTGTGACCTTGTCTGGACTTGCATGGACCATGAGGTCCATGTCTTTCCTGTATTGACTGCTCCAGAGCTGGACGCATTACTCCAGACAGGGTCTCACGAGAGCAGAGTAGAGGGGGAGAATCCCCTCCCTCAACCTGCTGGCCACGCTGCTTTTGATGCAGTGCAGGATGCGGTTGGCTTTCTGGGCTGCAAGCACACATTGCTGGCTCGTGTCCAGCTTCTTAACAACCAACACCCTCAAGTCTTTCTCAGGAGTCTTGTTCCATTCTTCGCCCAGCCTGTATTTGTGCTTCAGATTGCCCTGACCCAGACGCAGGACCTTGCACTTGGCCTTGTTGAACTCGGTGAGGTTCTCACAGACTCACCTCTCCAGCCTTTTCAAGGTACCTCTGGATGGCATCCCTTCCCTCCAGCGTGTCAACCACACCACACAGCTTGGTGGTGTTGGCAGACTTGCTGAGGGTGCATTCTATCCCACTGTCCATGTCACTGACAAAGATGTTAAACAGAGCCAGGCACAATATGGACCCCTGAGGAACGCCACTCGTCACTGGTCTCCACCTGGACATTGAGCCATTGATCACAACTCTTTTTAAGTGCAGCCATCCAGCCAATGCCTTATCCACTGAGTGGTGCATCTGTCAAATCCATGTCTCTCCAGTTTAGAGACAAGAATGTCGTGCAGGACAGTGTCAGATGGTTTGCACAAGTCCAGGCAGATGACATCAGTTGCTCATCCCTTGTTCCACTGATGCTGTAACCCTGTCATAAAAGGCCATCAAATTAGTCAGGTCGCGATCTGCCCTTAGTGAAGCCATGTTGGCTGTCACCACAACTCCCTATAAGATGGGGAGAAACTTCAGTAGGGCCTGTTGCAGTAGGACAAAGGGTAATGATTTTAAAATAGACAGAGGTAGATTCAGATTGGATCTTGGGAAAAAAAAAAATTTACAATGAGGGTGGTGGAACACTGGAACAGGTTGCCCAGAGAGGTGGTAGATGCCCCATCCCTGGAAACATTCAAGGCCAGGTTGGGCGGGGCTCTGAGCAACCTGATCTGGTTGGAGATGTCCCTGGTTCTTGCAGGGGGGTTGGACTAGATGGCCTTTAAAGGTCCCTTCCAACCCAAACTATTCTATGATTCTGCTGTTCCCTCAGGACCTGTGGATGCATCTCGCCAGGTCCCATGGACTTCTGCACCTTCAGGTTCCTTAGATGGTCCCGAACTTGCTCCTCTGCTACAGTGGGCAGTTCTTCTCCCAGTCCCTGCCTTTGCCTTCTGTGACTTGGGCGATGTGGCTAGAGCCCTTGTCAGTGAAAAGTGAGGCAAAAAATTCATTGAGTACCTCAGCCTTCGCCATGTCCCAAGTAACCAGGTCTCCTGTTTCCTTCTAGAGAGGGCCCATGTTTTCTCTGGTCTTCCTGTTATCTTCAGTCTGCCTAAAGAAGCTTTTCTTGTTGCCCATGTCGTCTCTGGCCAGATTTAATTCTATCAGAGCTTTAGCTTTCCTAACCTGACTGCTCAGAAAATCTCTCTGTATTCCTCCCAAGCTACCTGTCTTTGCTTCCGCCCTCTGTAGGCATCCTTTTTGCTATTCTGTTGCTCCAGGAGGAACTTGTTCATCCATGCAGGTCTCCTGGCATTTTTGCCTGACCTCTTCTTCATTGGGCTGCACCGCTCCTGAGCTTGGAGGAGGTGATTCTTGAACATTAACCAGCTCTCTTGGGCCCCTATATTAACTATCCTAAGTCATTTTTTCATGTTTAGTTTATCTTTTCATAATACCACAGTTAAGTGGAGAAGACACAAGTTAGGAAAAGCTCCTCAAAGATATAACTTCATTTGGTATACATCTAATGTCAATTCTTTAAAAGTAATTGATTCAGAAGCATGTACAGAAATATGCACTTGAATTTGCAGGCATCCTGAGAGGTTGTCTTGGAAAACTGAATTGCTCATTTATTTTATAATTTAGTGATTCTAGTGCTGCTTCACTGCATATAGAACCAATTTATGACTGAAGTAAGTAGCCACAGCAATATGCACAGACAAATACAGAAGGAACAAGTGCTGGAGATTTGTGCCACACTTCCTAAATGCTTTCGTTTTACAGGACGAGAATCAAGATAAGCTTGTCTGAGTCCTGTTCAGGTATTTCCAGTCCATCACAACAATGGGCTACAGGAATTCAGGTGCCATAACCAGTTGTAGCAGTATCCTGATTCCCACTGCTTCAGTATCAGTGTATATCTGACCTTTACAGCACACTCTGTCACAAAGGCTGCGTCTTAACAGTCTCCCTGCAGAAGACACAATTTCAACTTGCATCTGCTACCTGACAGGACACACGTCATTTACAAGGCTTTTTAAAAAGCTGCTGAAATATAAATGTCTCCGTCCTTCCTGTCCTCTTTGTTACCCACTGTAAACCACAGCCTGGTTGTTGCTCCAGGCTTGCACGGAGAAATAGTAGGGAAGCCACTATTTCTCATGTAGGATGTCTCAAGTCTTCAGAGGCTTTTTAGAAAGTAAGATTTCTCTTGAGCAGCTTTCAAGAAACCCTATGGTATTATACGATAACCAGTCCTATCACCTGCTAGCAAAAGCTGCTGCCTTCTGTTTCATTTTTCTTTTAACTGTGATGGACAATTTTCTTAAACAACTGCTCAGAAAGACGTGTGATGGTTGGTTGAAGACCTGCTGCAAAACTAAAGTCAGGAAGAAGCTCCCCAGAGCACTGTCCTATATGACAAATTTGTACAGAAGACTAAGCTCCAGAGGTATATGTTCTTTCTGAAATCAGCAGCCTTTTCAAAAGTGTAACTCCAATGTGCTTATAACATGACACCCTTCCCAAAGCACAAGAGAACTTTAATAGAAGTAAATTCTCATCTGTAATTCATTTAATAGCTTAATTTATTAAACACATTATGTAAAATCTACATTGTTTCAGTTTTCATGTTTACACACAGGAGGATTTTTTTTTTATTATTTTTAACCATGATGCGACAAGAGCTTCCCATAGCCTACCTTCCTATGGGAGATACAAACATTAAACACTACAAGAATTCCTGGCTCATTTAACTCTCTTCTCATTGCCTTCCCTTTATTTCCCTACAGGCCTGGCACAAACAAACAGGCTTGTATTCCAAAAGTAATTTTTAAACAGTTCCAGGGGAAAATCTGCTGATATGAACTCCTGGAAACAGGGAGAACTCCTAGAGAGGTCTACAATTCTTCATTTGACAAGAAGTTCTTACATGAAAGGTCAATCTTTTTTGGATACTGATTTGCAAAAATAACTTGAGTGCCACCATCTAAAAAGTGCTGATACACATGGCGCCATTTCATTTGTGAGAATTCAGGTACTTGTGGGATTTCTGCTAGCGCTAGGTAGAGAGAGGTATTGTGCAAAATCCTCAAATGATGCAATTTCACCCCACTTTTCAGCTGATGGCACTGTACAAAGGGAAAAATAGGTATTGGCTACTTTTTTTAAAGCAACAGAGCTACTCCAACTACCTGCAAACTACAGTTAATGTACATGTAAGTTTGTCATGCATCAAAAGCCAAATTTTAACAGTATGTGAAAGGCCAATGTGTAGGTATTTGGCTGGATCCCCAAACTTTGACAGTTATCCTATCTATACGCAGAGGTCAGGTTGTACCTTTGCTCTGACAGCATTACCACACCATACCACATACTGTATATCTGCATAATCCTACGATACAACTCTCCTCAGTACTTAAACATTACCCTTTATTATACATCAACTAATTTATATTTTTGTTTTTTTGTCTTTTGGTTTTTTTTTTTTTTTAATAACAGAGAAAATGTTAGAATTATATAACCATTTTTTATGGTATTCAAATAAATCTAGATTCCAGATTTTTACAAGGAGGATGGAATGTCCAGCTATTTGTCCATTCTAACAGCTCTTGCAGTTCCTAGTCAAATGATATGGCACATCCTGTGAAATGAAACTAGCCACCAAAAAAAAGTCTCAAAACACATTAAAAATGTACCACACTAAAATTAATTTATACTGACAAATAAGGAATGTTGTTTATTAAGGCTGTGCTTCAGAAAGAGGATGTTTAGGGTTAAGTAGCCTTCACCAAGGCACAGAATGGGAAGAGGTAAGCACAGCTGTCTGTCGAAGAGAAGTTATGTACAACCACTGGTGAGGTGTGTGCATGCACGCAAACACAATTTAAAACTGCACAGCTGGTCTTCGTAACAAAACTGATACTGTGACTTTCTAATGGCCACAGTTTTACTTCATTATTAAAAACATGGCAAATATTTCCAAACAAAATTCACAATTTGAATAAATGAAATATTTTAAACAAAGTGCTTCACAGATCTGAACCCTGCATGGTTGTGCTGTCTGGTCTAGAAGCATTTTGTAGACATCATAGGAGCATTTCACACATAACCGAAAGTGTCATTCAGGTGAATAAGAAACAGGACATTTCCACAGACATTTCTAACGTTTTTACACTTTCAAGTAGTTTAGTTCTTACAGCCACTGGGTTTTGTAACAAATGTGTGCTACAACAGTACGGGTTCATGGATTCCTTTAGCAGCAAAGGCCTGTTTCAAAGGGCACGTGGTCTTTTCGGGTTGATCTGTTTACTGGCCTGTTCTTCTTCTTGTAGAGCTGCCCGGAAAGATTTCACTTTATCTTTAATGAAAAAAAGAGAGAATGAGTACTGATGTGCCTGTGCTCAACACCAATCTTGAAACTAAGCCCTGATGCTCCACATGCTGGCCCTAAAGCACAACAAAGAACAATCTCCCACAAAAACAGCTGACATTACAAGCTACAAGAGGACTGAGATAAGCTTAAATTCAATACTTAACATACAAACAAGTTGCTAAGCAACTTTGTCCCTTCTTAAGATGCTATCCCTGTCTCTAGGCAGGGTAGGTTTGGAAACCACATAATTGCATTCCCAGCATGTAACCTGTTTACACTTAAATTCTGCTTCTAACTTATACAGCAAGTATATATAGAGTATATGTAGAAAGTATGGATACAGTATATGGAGAGTGAAGGGTGGTACACGGTACATATATCCTCTTCCTTCCCAGCAGCTTCCAAACCATCCTTAGAGGCATACAAAATTGTATTTAATGTACAATCAGTCATTTCTGTACATTCTAAAACTCGGCAGAGTAAATTCTACCCCCCCAAGCACTTGTGATTAAGTTTTGGAAGTTACTAGCTGTAAATAGATAAATGCACCGATCATTTGTTTCATCATATCTATAACAAGAACAAGAAAAACCTAAGAAAGGAAGTGTGGCATCCTTTCATATTCCTGTTCCTGTACCCCTCCATTCCCCAGTAATATTAAAAAAAAAAAAAAAAACAACCCCCCCCTAACTCCTCAGCCCCAAACTCCACCCTTGAATTTTTACCAGTATAGCATGCCTCTTGGAGTCCAAGTAGGTACAGAAACTAAAATGAAAAATTCATCTCTGTGGTACGAATCTGACAAGCTGATTTTAAAAGACAAGTGGAAGAGCCAATTTTGGGGACTAAGAATTATCTGCAGTTTGTTTATCAATAAAGAGAGGCTGACAAAATTCAGACAGAAAGCCTGCTAAGAGAAAAGTAAGCTAACAACCAAGCTACTCAGAGCTCAATGCCACTCTTAATCACAGTCTTAAAAATGACAGCAGGCTTTCTGCTACACTACAGAATGCAACAGAGCAGGAACTGGGAGTTCCTACTAGTTTTTTCTCATTGCATTACCTTATTTTCATACACTTCATCTGGATTTTCTTTTTCCTTCCTTTATTGTTTTCAAACAAAGGAAAAGAAAAGGAAAGTTGCAGGATCAAGTTTATACTTCCTGGAGGTAAAGCAGAGATTTTTCCTTTGAACTTGGATGAACGAGCACAGATGTGAACTTGTTCTTAGGCAGGAGAATAAATGTTCCTTCCACAGGACATTGCAAGACAGAATAAGGGGGAAAAAAAGACCCTAAAATATAACCACACTCTTTTTTTTACCTTTCTCCTCATTATTACTGCAAGTCTCCATAGCATATGAAAACACAGTGCTAATAATGCACACAAAAGTGATTAAAAGCAATCTACCTCTAAGTTCAGTGAAAATATCAATTTTTTGCTCTAGAATTGCTTCAAGTTGGGTAGCGTAAGAATCCACATCATAGTCTACTTCTTCTGTCATCTCAAGAAGAGCCTTTTCATCTTCCAGCCATCTAATGGATTCCTAGATAAAAGTTTAAAAAAAACCAACTAAATAAATGAGCAAAGTTTCAAGACAAGTTTAAAGACAAAGAACTCAATTAGATCTTTTCTCAAAATGACCATGCTTTTACTGTCTAGTCACCTCACTATAACAAATTTAAATTCTAAAAAGAAACCTTATCCCTAACTGAGAAAAATTGAAACCTTATTTCTGATTCAGAAAACTTGTATATTTTCTACATTGTTTCTTAATTCTAGTAGTCATACCAGCAACAGGTTTACCCTAGTGACCGCAGTTCTCTTCAAATCCAGAACATCAGGTGGTTGTAAAGCTAACAAGCTCAGAGAACAGAACTTTATGTGATGGTTATTTTCCCTTAGGCAAGTATCAGACTTTGAAGTCAGGCTTCGATTTTAAGTATGGGCTGGTGCCACTGACTATAATCATAGTGTCATTACTACAGTCAAGGAGCCAAGATAATTCTGTCCATAATTAAAACCAGTTTTGAGACAAGCTGTTTAAAAGAAGAGCTATTTTAAGCTCACTGTTGCATGAGCTAACTCCCCAGATAGATAAGAGTATTGTAAAGGTTGGTTAAAGCAGCTCTTGGGCATCTTTCCACTCCAAATATTACCAAAAAAAAGTGGGAAAAAAAAAAGTCTTGCAGCAAAGAAGAATGCAATCAGGAGATTAAGGCATGCAAAACCATGCAAAGCTGTGATCAGGAGAACTGATCCCATTGGAAATGCTTTGATTTAAAAAAAAAGAAAGCATCTGACAGTTCTAAGCATGTTGGGCCTGAAATACTAAAATTAAGTCTTTCTCTCTGTGCTCAGTAGCCCAGGTAATATTGAAAGCATAGTCCGAACCCTATGTATGTTGTTTGGCTTTCAGGACAGATGGAGCTCACACTGGGACAGGATTCATCTCATCAAATGTAAACTCATACATCCAAGACACAAAGAAAGACCAACACCTCTAAAGTACAAATCATTCCGTTGATCCATTTTAGACATTTTTGTTAGGAAAGGATGTTTTATATCAGCAGCTTCCAGGAGGAAGCTGACAGAAGACAACTTCTGCCTGGTACAGCTGGTAGATTTTGTATTGGTACAGCTCACCTCCACCACGGCATAAACTCACAAGCCACACTGCAAATGAAGGGAGCTGTGACTTAGGCACATTTCCTTCCAGTGACTGCTGGGAGGAGCAGCACTCTCCAACAGAAGGGCAGATGGACACACAGAGGCAGTAACATCTTAAACTAAAGCATCCTGTCTCTCCAGAATTTGCAAG
This sequence comes from Chlamydotis macqueenii, assembly GCF_036417535.1. Lineage (NCBI taxonomy): Eukaryota > Metazoa > Chordata > Aves > Otidiformes > Otididae > Chlamydotis > Chlamydotis macqueenii. The sequence continues at coordinate 20,765,907 of NC_141593.1, read as the reverse complement.
CATTAGGACACGCTAAGGCATATGGCATAGGCCTTTCACATTTCTGCAGGTTTTACTTCAGGGCTACTGTTTCATAATAACTAAATCTTTACATCTGTGGTAAAATGTGTTACTCAGCATCCTACTGTATTATGAACACACATCAATGTTCCACTAAGCAAGATACCTAAATTGAGGAGATGTGTGTTTTCCCTATAGGTTCAATGCTCTGCTGTTCTCTTGCAGCAGACATGCCAAACGGACAGCCTGCCTGAAGACTCTAAGGTTATGAACAGAAGCAACTCATACTCGCGTATTTCCTTCTGAAAACTATTAAGTCGTACTTATTACTACAACTTATTTCATAAATGTAAAAGGCTCCGTGGCACTGACCAGCGTTACACTGTGGGGGCCGTACTCCTTCCAATGATCCTGCCTAATCGCAAGTGAAAATCTTTATGTATTTGTAAAAAGGAAGCAAACAGGCACCTAGAAATGTATGTGTCTCTTCTGGATCTCAGTATCTCTGAGGGAGATGTCACAAAAAGATATTGAGATTACATACCTGGAGGTAGTAATGCAGTATCTTAGAGGGAGAGGACCAAACAGAAATGGTGCTGACAGAGACATTACTATTAATTAGCAGCTCTGGCACAGGAATATTAGCATATGCTATACAGTGAAACTGAAAATTTCAAGACCAATCTGAATAAACTCCCTGCAACTAGGAAAAAACCACAGTCACTGATGCTAGAAATGAATGACCACAGAAAATACAGTGAATAGTAAAAATAATAAAAAGAAAACAACATTTCTTACAATGAAGACAGTCTATTTAAGAATATTTGTTGAGAAGAAAAGGAAAATTTTACTAAATTTCTGGGATGATATAGAAATATGTTTCTCTTTCATCATGGCAACAAAGATTAGTGGTTATGGGATCTGTCTCTATTTGTTTGCTACAATGGGCTAAGCATAATAAAATAATTTGGAAATCTCTGACAGCAGTGGTATGATCAGATGATATCCTACATCTTTCCATCTCCATTGAAAAAATCTGTATTCCTGGATTAGGATAAAATAAAGTAGAGCTCCATCTTTTACCTGGAAGACAGCCCTGTGGTCTTCTACTACTTGCTCTTCCATTTCTACCATCTGTGACACTGCTTCATGGAAAGTAAACAACTGTGGAGAAACTTCCTCTTCCTAGAAACAATAGTTAACCTTGTTAGTCTGGAAAGAACTGTGGCTACAGGAAATATATCAAATGCAATCCACCTTATCACAGAACATGAAAACAAATATGCAGAAGGCACAACCTGTCAAAAATATAATTTAATACTTCTAACAATAAAATCTCCAGAAATGACTGGAGAGGGCAATAAATTCAAAATGTTCACAGAGTTAAATTTGACTCATATTAACTAAAAATTTCCATCCACTAATTCTAGTGAGTACTGGAAAACAGAATATTCCACATTACAAAACCAAGTTGAAATAGTGGGAAGAGGAAGTCACAAGGCAAGAATGCTAATTTCTACGAGGTTTTAATTCCTACAGAAAACTCTGTCAGGACACGCTGAAGAGCACCGTAGCCTAGAGTAAACCCTGCCTAGACATTAAAAGCCCTAGTCAGCAAGGAAGACAAAGAAAAGTAAAACCTTCTCCTCTCACCCTTCAAGAAATGTTTTTGCGGGGGGGGGGGGGCTGGGGATTTTTTTTGTTTGTTATTTTTTTGTATGGGAATGAACATTTTGCCATAAAGTCAAAAGTTGAAGAGGCATGCTGCATTTACTTAACGATCTTGCCAACAGGCTGTAAATACACATTACTCTGGATTCATTCTGCCACTGTATTTATCTTCACCTCTTTCCATGTGGTGCTGTAAACCACTCACGTTTTGTTCACAAAGCAGTTTGAGATCATCTCTCTGAGGAGAACTCCCCACACCCCACTGTGTCTCCAAGTCGTCAATCTGATTGGGAGCATGGTGTATAATGGGACGGGTATCTCCTGCGGCACTAGGATCAACTGTCAGCTCCTTCACCCTACGAGCAGAAAATGTTTCATTTGTAAATTAGTAACTTCCTGTGCAAAAGAGTCACAACCAAAAACAAGGCTCTATGGGTTTATGCGCAATTAATTCATTTAATAGGGATGATGATGTCAGCCTCAGAAATTTAATGGACTTTCAGTAACAAAGATGTTAGTCCAATTCCTAAAAAGCAAGCATTGCATTTCATCTACTTACAGTCCATATTCTAGCAAGACTGAAATCTTAACTATTCATTAATAGTTAAGAGGGCAAAAATCTCCGGAGCCTCAATATTAATTCCTTAAGAATAAGCAGTATTTGAAAGAAAAGTTAATTCAGCACCCTAAACCTGACCATCTTTCTTCTTCTGTGCACACAGCTGTGCTTTAAAAATGTTAATCAGTTAGTGGCTCTTACAAGCAAATCTGAAGAAAATAATAATTTGCCACCAAGTATCTCAAAGAATGAATAGATTATTTAATTAAAATAATTTCAAAGCTGAAAATATCTTATTAAAACGGTAGGCTCTTGCAGCATAAAAATAGTTTAAAAAATTGGTAACGATTCTGTTAAAAAAAAAGTCCATTTAAAAGCAATTCTATGAAACAGACACAAAGTCTACAAGTATAGCAAATTTTAGAACATATTCTTTTTTTGAAAGGGAAAAATGTTTTTTCAAGTAGCACTTATTTACTACAATGTAAACTGGTTTTCATTCATCTTCAGAGTGATGAAAAGTTTTAAAGATAGGTATATATGAAAATAGTTTTCTTTTTTCATTAGAGATATTCAAATTACGCTAAAGACAGACTCATCAGATTTGGTCCACTAAATGTACAAAGAGGACATCACCATTCTTAAAAAAAAAAAGTATGAAGGAAACTAGCAAGCCTGGATATAGAGTGTGGATGTTTAAGGAGGGTGAACAAAATACTAGGAAGATGATTGCAGATCATGCAGAACCATCACCTGCCAAACAAAATAAAAACAATGTGCGACTCAAGGCAAGGGGACTAATGAAAAGTTGGTCTGTAAAATTACATAGCCAAAAAGAAAACTTAAAAATAAAGATTCCATGTATAGAATGAAGTAGACCTGGTGATTGAAGGAGAAAAGTCGTCATACTCATAGGAAGGAGAGAGATCAGAGCGACTGCCACTACCCTGTGAGAAGGGAATGTCCGAAGGACTAATTCCAAATTCCTTTACTCTGCAGCAGCAAAATACAGCAGCAAATGAAAAGAAAATGTTCTCATAAACACAGTTAAAATGACAACTCTTTGTTCAGCATACTTCAATAGTCTAACTATAAAATTATTTTTCTATTAGAACACAAGTATACCAACATATTTAAGCCTTCTGCAAACAGAGTTACACATTACTAGTAAAATTGAACAAAACCAGTGCTGCTAATTTGCAGGGGACTACAGTAGCAGTGTTTTCAGAAGAGTAATTCCAGATTTCAGTTACTGCAGTTAAAGATTTGCTCTACATTCAATATTTCACTAAATGGCTCCTTTTAAAGTATGAAACCACTACAGCTATAAAACTTTTACATTCTATTCTGTTCCCTGTCTTATACTGCACACATGCAGTATAAGGTGTCCAGCACCTAAAAACTAATTGTACTATGAAAATCATATACATTGCTAGAGAAAACTAAAATACTACACAAAACACATGAAGGAACTTTACAGTGACAGGCATTTGCTCCATAACAACATACAAAATTAACACCAACGGGAAGAAACAGCACAACTATTTAGTATACTAGAAATAGCTGTTTAATTAGTTTTACAGTGTCTTTTTCTGGAGTCACTTCAGCAATGTTTATTTTATCAGGGGTAAAAGATCCAACGAGTCTTGATGAATGTGCAAGGTCTTTCATTATGTTACTGTAAGCAGGGGAGTAGATGCCTCCTTCTTACCGGGAAGGAAGTCACACAGACTGGTCCAAGCCAGGCAGATTTGCTACTAGCTTTCTTGACTCAGACACAGAGACATTCGGATACGGAGAGGAGTGGGCAGTACACTTTCCTAGAAGCCCTTTGTGCCCAATAAGTGACTGGCCAGGGTGCCTAGCCAAGCAGAAGCAGACATGGTTCTGCCCTGTCTTTCACTGGGGCAAGCAGGCCACTAGATGGTAGCCTCTTCTGGCCAAAGGAGCGGTTCCGATGGCCCAGAGGAGTGTTTGCCTCCTTTGTTCTTTGTAGCAAAGCATGGGGAGTGTCTCTGGGTCGCAAGTCTGACCGCAGGGACACGAAGGACCTGATCACTTCATCTCCACAGACATTACACAAAGGAAAACTGCAGCAGGGGAAGGCACCCTTCATGCTCACTGAAGAGAGACAAACACTTTCAGAAAGCAGTAGAGCTCTCAGAGGTGCTGCATCAGCCTCTGGAGGTGCAAATTTCTCTACATTGATTATAAAGTCACTGCTGGATCAACTGAGTCTTTACTAGGGATCTCAGATATTTGACGGAACTTGGGAAGTATAAAATTTCATATGTATGTGTGAAACAGATTGGCAACTGCATGCCAATGCAATGAGAAAAACTCCACACTACAGAAGGGTATTTCAGCTAAAACCCCAGGAAATCATCATGAATACGGACTGCATCTAATGCAAGAGATGGTGCCTCCAGAGCAGGGGCAAAACTAATACAGGCATCTCCCACATTCCTTGCAACCCACATTATCCATCTACAGATAGTGGCTTACGTGCAGTTTCTATTGATTCTATTGTAAAAAGTATCAATTTAAATTAAAGGTGAACCTGGATCAATAATTTGGTTTTAATCTTATTAAGAAATGCAAGTACAATAAAATTGTTCAAGTAGATAAAATAATTATATATCATGCAACAACAGTATTCCAAACGTCAGTGATCAACAGCAGGTACAGCTATACGCAATAACATTTTCCATACCTATTTGCATATCTCAACGTATTCAGAGTGTTTTCACATGATGCCATCCCTGGAGAAATTGTAGCGATCTGGAGAAAACAAGCCACACGTTAATAAATCGCTTTGTACGGATGAAAGGGTAGGTGAATTCAAATTAACACTATTTTTTATGTTGTTTCCAGTTTCATTTGAGATCTTCTACAACAACTATCTGCTATGTACAGCTATTCTTAAATAATGACATCTCAAGGAGACAGATGTCAAGTCAAGGCTTCAATTTAATTTTTTTAAGTGTACCTGGAACATTAAGAATTCATAGAAATTTCAGTCAATTTGCCCCATCTCACTGTCTTGGTAACAATATGTAAAAGCAAAAATTTAACTGAAAAAATAAAGACTCCTTAAAAACACAAATATGCAACTCAGTAGAAAGTAAGTCTAATATATCCTGCAAACAATTACCAATTATTTTTTTAATATATCTTTGTAGGCTGTTCTCTGTTCAAGCAGATTGTATACTGATTTGAGAGATCTATTTTGGCCACAGTCCAAAACTGTAGTTAATAGTATCAAAGATAAGCATGTGTTTAAATGTTTTCCTAAGTAAAGATATATTTTTTTTCCTCAATTAGAAGTTATCTGTAAATAACACTTGATAGCTAACTTATTATCAGATGTATCTGGAATCTATAGATCTTTTCCAGCTAAATAAAATACCCTGAAGATCTCACCTTCTTTCCAGCACTCAGCAAAAAATAATAACTGTGATCAGGCAACAGTGGCATCATTATTTGTCCTAGCTTCTCTCAGTAGTCCAGTTTTTTTCATCTGTGCTCCTTTCAGGAGAGCCATGAAGGCACTACCCAGGACAAACACCTCTACGATCCTACACACTAACATTTTTTGTGGCAGCACAGTATTAGGAGAATGAAACTGATGATTAGATAATCCTTGTCTTCTCTCTCATCCTGCTGCCGATATTACTGACAAAAGCACAGGCAGTCATCCTGAGAGGAATTTCTCCTACTGGGGAGAAAGGAAAAATATGTGGTGGGAGGGGGTTAGAAAGTCTAAAGAGCCTGCTACCATACAGACGTAAGTTTAAACCTCTAATACTGGTACTCATCAGTTACTAATGAAAACAACAAGTGTAGATTTAAAAAGATCATATGATTGCATATCTCTTTATAAGGTGTTCTGGGTGCTAATTAACAACAACCTACAAGTTCTTAAAATCCTTCCAAACTCATTTAACGTGAAAGATGCATGCATCTCTTCCATCAGTTCAATGTTCAGAGCACACCACACACAACGACTGCTCCAACGTTTCGAAGAATGTAAGGTACAGCTGCTATAGGGAAGTGACACGTAGGCACCATCAGCCATCTGGACACCCCATTCAGGGCACAAGAACCTGTCCACAAGACTCAGTCTGTTGAACACAAATGTCTACTACATCACATGTCCTCATGCCCTAACAAGCCCAGTCCAGGCAGGACAGGAGGACTCCAACATGTTGCTCGCTCCCTTGTTCGTAATTCCAAATGAGGATGAAAAAAGCTGCTCTATTTACAGACAGGAATATCTTTAAAACCCGTAATTATCATTCTTCCTATTTCAAGTGTGTCTACATTGCTCATAAGCCATCACAGTAGGATCAATGGCCCCTTTGGGACACTGAAGTCTGCAGGTTCCTACTCCCATCTCGGAGGGCTGAGTGGTCTGGCACTTCAGCTATGACTGTAGCACATCAAGGACGCAGCACTGGTTAAAAAAATGAGACTATCCTGTGTAGCTACCCTGCAAATTTCAAATTATACATTATCCTACTACGTAACTCCTCAAAACCAATTTTAGATGTTTTTTTTTTAACTATTTAAGACTATTTAAGGACAAGAACTTCAGTAAAACTGCAATGACTAATAAAATTCAAAACAACATATTTATGCTGATTGTATGTTTCTGGATTTCTTTCAAATGAAGCAGATCCTAGTCATAACTGCCCACAGTATGAAGTTATTTTAGAAATATTTTTTTGAAATTTGAAAAAAGTTTTCAAATCATAGCTTAACCGTATATACAGAAGAGAACACTCCATCCATATAACATAACTTTTAAAATCGCAATAGGAAGTACATAAATGATAAATGGAAAATTCAAATAAAAATGAAGTATAGAAATTATCAAATAATTTGACTCAATGTTCCGGTTTAGCCCTAGTCATCACACAGTTTCTTGCTCCCTCTCCCCCTCCCCAGCGGTACAGGGGAGAGAACTGGGAAGAAAGGAAAACTCATGGGTTGAGAGGAAGAGAATTTACAATGATAGCCCAGGAAAGTAATAATAATAACAAACTGTAGGAATACTAAAATATACAAAATGAACAATGCACAATTTCTCACTACCTGATGTCCCAATGACTATTACAGTCTGTCCTGAGCAGCAATCATGGAAATGAAACTGAGTAGGGAGCAAAGGAGCAAGAGAGAGAGAGAGAGAGATCTGCCACACCCCGGGGGAGCCCCACTTATATACCAAGCATGACATTTATGGCCTGGAATACTCTCTTTGGCCAGTTTGGGTCAACTGTTCTGGCTGTATCCCTCCCAGCTGCCTGCACCTGCACGTCAGTGAGACCTGGAAAGCCAGACAGTGTCCTTGGTCTCATTAGCAACAGCTCATATCATCAGTGTGTTTATCAACATTCTTCACATACCAAGTCCCATACTAAATCCAAAACACTGCAGCTACTGAGAGGAAAATTCGCTTCATCCCAGTCAAAAGCGGGACACTCAAATATCCCACTTACAGATTAGTATGCCAGAAAGCAAACGGAAAAGGCCTAGCAAGTATTTTATACCAGGACATTTCAAAAATCTCATAGAAAGTTACAATCACAAGTTTTTACTACATCGTTTTGTGTGCATTCCACATTGAAAAGCACCACACATTTGCAAAATGTCTTCCTCTCTAATAGCATACTAGAACACTGGATCAAATCTTTGTCTTGTTGAGGAATCCCTTTACAATAAATGCCTCTTCACCAACAAGCAAAACCAGCATCTTAAGAGGTCTTACATATTCAATAAAAAATATTTTCCAATTGAATAATATTTCTAAGGTGCAAACTCATTAATTTATTTTGCTTCTAACAGGCTAAAATATTTTGGAGGAAACACTGTCATGATCTACATGTTACCATGTAGCAACTACAACACTTGTAACTAAAAAGTACTTCTGTGTTTTAATTTACTTCACACAAGGTAGCACTTCTAGAGAACACAGCAAAGATCTACAGTCAGCTGCAGAAACATAAAAGGAAACTACTCATTATTAAACTATTTTTGCAATCATTTTTAGAAGTCTGAAGCACCACAGTTAATTACATAGCTCCACTGCAAAGCGGCAGTCAGTGCACCTGCAGGGTAAGTACTCTTAATTTAATAAAATATTATTCAACTTTAGCTATCATAAACCATAATGACTTGCCCTTTTCTTCCCCTGTAAATTTCATCAGAATGCAAAAAGAATTTTGCCAGTGGATGATATAAAACCTACATATGAACATGCTTACAGGGCAGGTACACCTTGCCAAGGAGCCAAATGTAAATACCACATTGGACTGCTGAGTAAATCGTCTTGATAAAAGAGGCAAAGGAAGACCCAGAAAAGAGGTGAAGCTGCTGATCTTTACCCACTATTCCCACCACTTGGCCACTGGAGTGCAAATCTCCTCTCCTCCTTCCGGGGAACTAGAGAGGACTGGAAGTAATTCCAGGCTAAGGTATCTTTTACACCTCTCTTTATTCAATATATGTTGTTGGGAAATGTGTCAGATCTCCAGAGAGGCAGCTTTATTCTGCATCCATCTAGTTATCACAGGACAAGTGCTGCAAATGCAAGAGCTCAATTCAAACAAACATAAAGATGTACTGTAGGTTTCTCTTCTTCCTCTACTTCCTTTCAACTCTAACTCACGAGTAAGCCACAACCACCCAAGTGTTTTTCCTGCATCAGTACCTTAAGAAAAAACTTTTCTGATTAAATTCTTCATAAAAATTACATGTAAACAAACACTAAAATCAGAATCCCACAAGTGGTCCTCGTACTGAGAAACACCACAAAAAAGTAACAGAGGAATTGGTTTGAAAGCAGTATCTCATCACAAAAGGCTTTTCTTATTCTTAATTGTAAAGTGACCGTAGTTATGCAAATACAAAAATTAAAAATAATTCAAGCATTTCAGAGGAGATTTTTTTCCTGTATTTAGAACTATATTGGGTATAAAACAAAGGAATGCAAGCTTTAACAGAAATTGAACACCTACAGGTCATTGATTATTCCCAATGGTATTCTCACAGATTTAAAAGGTAAAAAAGGTTATTACAGCTCTGTGAGAAGAGTAATAATTAAGTAAAAAAGCTTAATCAAAATAAAGACATTTTGTTTGCACTTTAAGGAGGTAACTGTCATGGAGAGAACTTCATAAAATATTCACAAATGTTCATTATTCTATGTACAGAGAGTAGTTTCCAACAGGCTAACTTTCCAAACCTTCTTCAGCAGTATGGATACACTAGCTAGAGATGCACAATTCAGCTTTCTTACCCTGCACAGGATTTATGAAGTTATGCCTCAGCTGAAATAAAACAATCCTGTCTTTTCATAAGAAAACTGAAGGAGAAAAGAAGATTCATTAAAAAATGCCTTGTTACCCTCATTTTCAAATTAGAACCACACTTAACAGCTAAAGGGAAGACTAGGCTGCCCTAACACAATGGTTTTCATGTTGTGGTCTGCAGACTTCTCTGGCCTCTAGACTAATTAATTCCAAGGAGTTTGTCAAAAGCAACCAACACAAACAAGCCTAGCAATCGGTGTCCACTGCAGAGAGTTTGCACTCCCATAAGCAGAAGTGTTAAGGATGCACAAATAAAACAACTGGACAAGAGTGCTTTTACTTGTTCTTTCCATCATTTGACAGAAGAATTCCATTTTTCAGACTGTTGCAGATACAGATTTATTTGATACACAACTATTCATCCCATCTATCCCAACTACTTCTCCTCTCAACAGCCTAGAGCATATTCTGATTCCTTTGATACCAACTTTAAATTTGTCTTTGTCATTTAAAGACAGTAACACACCACCGTACTTCCAGTCTATACCACCTTTTCCAAAATTCTGAGTCAACAAACAATACTCTCATATAATTAAGACATTATTTAAAATAAACAAAGAAAAACCCTCAAGCTAAAACTGTTTCTAGCTAGATGCCTAGCTAGAAAATGAGAATAAGCAATAAAAAAGGCCAATAAATAGTGAGAAGGGAGAAAGTTATCTCAAATGACTCTGCCAAAAGTCGCACTCCACATTAGTTGACCTAAGTCCAACACAATGCCAGTAGCAAATGACCAATTTTAAACATAAAAGCCTACATTACCAGTGTATTTTCTCTTTGTAAATGTTAGAGCAGTTAACCAAATTAACTTACCATACAGGTACGGGAGTTTTCTCCTATGAACGAGTCTCTTAGCACCTGAGTAAGTTTACTTGCTCTGAAAGGTGTATGAGGTTTATTTCGGCCTAAGGCTCTAATGCACTCCTGAAAGAACAAACAGGTTTATATATTTTTCTTGAACATGGGTTGAATAAATATAATACAAATGCAATTCAAAATCAGAAAATATGTGCCTTAGTTACATTGCTGTCTGCTAAAGTAACATTAAAATTTACCATTAAAGCTTGGATTCAAGAAGTGTTAGGCTTTTACTTCACTTTAATTTCAGTAGAGAGGTGGGATCCAAAACGTTTACATCAGAAAGCCAACCACATCCTGAGCTCCGTGAAAAGAAGTGTGGCCAGCAGGTCGAGGGAGGTGATTCTGCTCCTCTACTCTGCTCTGGTGAGACCCCACGTGCAGTACCGCATCCAGTTCTAGAGCCCTCAGTTCAGGAAAGACATGGACCCATTGGAGCGAGTCCAAAGGAGGGCCACAAAGATGACCAGAGGGCTGGAGCACCTCTCCTGTGAGGACAGGCTGAGGGAGTTGGGGTTGTTCAGTCTGGAGAAGAGAAGACTCTGGGGAGATCTGAAGTGACCAGTCCTGATTAAGAGGCCTGAGCCAGAGCTGACCCATGGATGAGCCGTATTGCGTTGCTATGTTCAGCAGGATTGTGTTGTTTTAATTATAACTTCTTCAGTATACACAGAGTGTGAGAAAGTACATCATAAGAATGGATAACAACTCTTTGGCCTTCTGTATGAAAAAACCGAAGATATGCAAGAGAGAAGCATTACATCACAGCAACACCCTTGTCTCCTCTTTTGAGCTCTGGCCAAGCTCTAGAGGGGGGGCAATGGGGTAACTGAAACCAGGTGGTTCTGCATTTTAGAATAATGCAAGAAAGTTGTTTATTTAGCTGGACTATAAAAGGCTGGATCCTCTTGCAGCGACTTTGGAGACCTCACCTACGAGTGGACCCACTGTGTAGGACCTCCCAATTGCTGGGACAGGCTCTCCAAATCCTCGCTGCAACTGGGGCTCCCCAGCGACTGCACATCTGGATGACGGTAATGTGTTAATAGGGCAATAGGTGATGTATCTTTCTTCATCACTATACTTATTTTCATGTACTAATGATTAGATGCATTACCTTTAAATGCTATTGCTATTAATCTGTTGATAATCACTACTAATCCTTTATTACCTTCTCTATTTGAATAAATCAGGTGAAGCTTAAGTTTGTGGAGTATTCTAGCAATTGAACCTTTTGCACTGATCCTGCTCTGTGGTAAAACAAGATCTTATCATGACCTTTCAGTCCTATAAGTTAAACACACTTATAAAATAAATTTTTAGCAGGGCCTGTTGCAATATGACAAGAGGTAATGGTCTTAAACTAAAAGAGGGTAGATTCAGACTAGACATAAGGAAGAAATTTTTTACGATGAGGGTGGTGAAGCACTGGAACAGGTTGCCCAGAGAGGTGGTGGATGCCCCATCCCTGGAAACATTCAAGGCCAGGTTGGATGGGCTCTGAGCAACCTGATCTGGTTGGAGATGTCCCTGGTTCTTGCAGGGGGGTTGGACTAGATGACCTTTAAAGGTGTGAAATCTTCCCCAGATCACAAATCTAGCATGTATAGCTCACTACTGATATACTCAATACTGGAATACACTTGAAAATGTAAGTCATTCCCTATTTTAAAATATTCTTCATGTGAAAAAACAGGGATAACGTCTCCTCTTTCACTCACAAGGTTACAAGGATAACCTAATATCTGCAATTGGTTGGAAAGTTCCAGTGAGAAATATTGTATAGATGTAAATATTATAAAATTACCATAGAAGGTACAGCAGCAACTAAGTACAAGAGCGCAAACCAAGATCACACTAATCTAAACATCACTCTTTCCCACTCAGAGCTCACACATCAGCTAATAAATTACTTTTTAGGCAAAGAAAATTTAAAGTTAAATTTCTGCTTTGTTGTTGTCATCATCATATTTTGATAATTAATTCCAGTTCAGAAACTTTCTAGAAATTAGAATTTCAGTTCAGAAATTTCCAGCTTCAGAAAGCCAAAGCTTTGCCTTAATACTTTGTGTACAGGCATCTCTTCAGATTCACACCTTCCTTGGTACAGTTTTAACACATCTACACACAGCACGTCTTCAAAAAACGATACATCAAAAGTTTTTCAAATTAGAGTTTTGCTTTCAGCAACACTAACAGATGGAATGGCTTTTGTGTTACATGTACGGTTCTACAGTAGTTCAGCTAATCCTCCAGCTGCAGCCATATCCTTGTAGCCTTTTGAAATTTCCTAGAAATAGCTTCTTCCAGAAACCAGGCTAGAAAATATGGGATGATAACTCAAGAAAGCATTGCAACTGTGAAACAGCATAAAACAGAACTAAAAATGGGCTCAGAATAAAAGTGCCATGATACAGAACTGAACGAACACAAGGGCAAATTGGCTTTAACTAAAGTGATTATTTAAAAATCCCACCAGCTGAATTTTATAGAATGGACACGGCTCAGATAAACAGAAAGACTGAAGCTTGTTGAATGTGAATTTCACATGCAAACACTAAGAAGGACTCAATATTTATAGGTGAGCAAGGCAGTGCATTCCTTGAATTTTTTTAATTTGTACATTACTACAATACTTACATAAGGAGAAAAGTAGATTAGACAGGAAGAGGGGCAACAGATTTTCAACAAGTGACATCACAAACTAAAACCAGTAACAAATGTGTATGGTGAATTACTGAGATGGCAACCAAAGTTTAATTAAAATATTTTTAATTTACTATACTTATTTTTAGTTTGCTCACTCCTGAAAAATTAGAATTGGATTATTCCCTTATTAGTAAAAGGATTATAGGATGGCACTGCCAGCTTCTAAATTAAAGGAGTTTTAAGCTACTTTTGCTTTTCATCACAGCTCAGAAAACCAGGTAACAAAATGACAACACTACTTCCACATAGAGACATTACAGAAATAACTTCCTGTACCAAAAATCCAAACAGGTTAATACAGGACCCATATCCAGATACAAACAGCAGATCTTGAATTACCACCAAAGACCACTCCTCAGAACATACTAGTTTAATTCAAATTTGACAGTAAATCAAGGGTCTTGAATACAAACGGAAAAAGTTGTGTAATGTTTTTTGAGGTAGATGTAAAATGGAAAACTATGGTATCATTAAGAAACATACCTTCTTGTACTGCTGTTTAAACCTCTGCAAGACCTCCGCTTATTTTTATTTCCCCTTCCCCACATAATTTAGATATCAACTCCTAGTACAGCAGCAGCAGAACCTTTCACTATAATTAAAAAGACAAGTTGTATGAAAATGAACTAAGCACGTTGTGTGGATATTGCACTGAAGGCACTAGCTAGTACAAAATTAACAGGTAAACTAAAAATACTGGAGTACGGCGTCGAGCCCCCAACATAAGAAGGTAATGGACCGGTTGGAGCGGGTCCAGAGGAGGGCCAGAAAGATGATCAGAGGGCTGGAGCACCTCTCCTGTGAGGACAGGCTGAGAGTTGGGGTTGTTCAGCCTGGAGAAGAGAAGGCTCCAGGGAGGTGTGTGTCACATCAGTAGACAATGTGGACAAGCAAGTGAAGTTATTGTGACCTTCCAGTATTTAAAAGGGGCTTATAAGAAAGACAGGGGAGAAACTTTTTAACAGCACCTGTTGTGATAGGAGACATGGTAATGGTTTTAAACTAGAAGGAGGTAGATTCAGATGAAATAAAGAAGAATTTTTTTTACAACGAGGGTGGTAGAACACTGGCACAGGTTGCCCAGAGAGGTGGTAGACGCCCCATCCCTGGAAACATTCAAGGCCAGGCTGGACGGGGCTCTGAGCAACCTGATCTAGTTGAAGACGTCCGCTCCTTGTAGGGAGGTTGGACTAGACAACCTTTAAATGTCCCTTCTAACCCTAGCTATTCTATGACTCTATTGTAAGATAGAATTCCAGAACAAACTAACTAACTTTATTTAATTACATCTGGAAATAAGCAATAATGTCAAGTCAGCATTGCTTGCATTATTTACTTTGATGCTAAATCAAAACAGGCCACAGTTTTGAAACTGCTGCTTACAGTTTTTCAACATGACATGCAATTTTGTAATGACACATTTTGTGGTGTTTTGAGATCTGCTTAGATTCAGACACAAATCTCCCAATTTTACACCAGGGATAAAAAAGCAAGCACAGTGATTTTTGAGTTCTGATTCTTCATACAAAACCACAGTGCTGATGCTGAGAGTAGTAATCCTAAGCAAAATTAACCAGCAACAGAGGAAAGTTCTAAGACATTCGAAACTATTTTTTCCCCAGTTGAGACCAAAAAATTACTTTCCTTATTTATACTGAACCTCTTTCAAACATAAAACAAACAAAAAAAGCATACAGATATTTAGATAATATTTCCTAGCTCCCTTGACATGTCCTGGATTAATGTATGAAAATCTGTAGAGTGACTGTATCAGACAACTTGCTATAAAGAAGAATAGTAAAAAATGGATTGACCTTTCAAGGGTTATTTTAATGTTTGTTAATTCTTTCTGGATATGCTGCTGTTGTGTTGTTTCAGTGAATTAATTAATAGCAATAAATAAATCTCTTGTAAAGGTAACTAAAAAAAAAGAAGGAAATGCTGAGATCAGTAACAGTATTTCCAGTTAGTATTTCAGACCTTGAATACCAAAGTCAGTCATCTGTCCTCCCATTTTAGGCATCTATCAGAAAAGTTGTCAAATTCAACCACTGGGACTTTTATGTTGAGTTGTGGGTTTTGGTTTTTTTTTAACTACATGCAAGTTGATAGCACAATGCTTCTGCAATGTTTCTACTTGGTAATTACCAAGTGTTCCTTCAGACATTTAGAGGAAAAATCAATACATTATTTTACCTGTCACATCAGTAGACAATGTAGACAAGCAAAGCCTGCAAAAACACTCGTTTTAATAGTCATTGCTATTATATTTGAAAGGCTTCCACCTACTTAAAGGCAATGGAAACATTTCAGTTACCTTGAGTGCTAAAAGGCTCTTGTTAATTTCCGCACCTTCCAGTCGCGTCTGCCTATCTGCACTGGAAGTATCTGCTCCTCTTTCATTGCCAGCCAAATCAATCAGAGAGAATTTACCATGCAATTTCCCTTTCCTTCTGAGAATAATCTGAAACACTGCATGGCTTCGAGATGAGTGTGCATTTGCAGATGTCTGGCCAGATGTCCTTTAAACAAAAGGAGAGAAGGATATATGAAAAGGTGAAGGACCATAAATGCTAAACTCACTAACCTCAGAATGTTAAGTTTTTTGGGGCAGAGTCCTGTATTTTCTTAGACCTGTTGATAGTACATCTAATGTTCTTGTGGACACTAGAAATATAAGCTTAATAATTCAATGTACATAGTACAATTATACCTATTTTTCCATATCTTCAAACAGAAATGGAAAATTAGTAACATTTTACCTCCCTCTTAAAAGCAAGAATAATCAGATTTTCTAAGATTTCATATTATCAGAGAACTTATATGTAAAATGCTGATGGCATTCTTATCTCATCAGGCAACAGCCTATGCATGAGGCTAATTTTAAAAACAATGAAGCTAGATTCAAAAAAAAAAAAAAAAAACTTAACCTCTGTCACTACATATCAAGGCCTTTGAGAGCTGAAGAATCTGGCAGTATTCCAGATTATAAATTATGTGAATTTAACTCACTAAGCTGGTTACATAATGCACACAGTTCACATACTCTAGAAAAATCAGTTCTTATTTCTCTCTAGGAGACAGAGGAACTCTAAATATCTTTATTCAAAAGGCAGGCAGACTCCTTACTTGCAGCCAACATCTTCAGAAAAACCCACTGCATATTGAAAGCCATCATTATGAAAAGACCCCCAAGAAAAATCTTATTCTGATTCTTTAATGTACAATGAAAAACTGGTGGAAGCTATGGGAGATACCTGCAGCTGTTGCCTATTTCAATAAGCTTAAGAACATCTTCAACACATTTGACTTCCCGCTCCTGTAATCCCACCACCTGGACTTGCTGTTTACCATCTTCTAACACTCTTAATTTTGTCTTCCTGTTCAACAAGTCAAAAACCTTAGGGAGAGGAGGAATACACAACATTTAAAGAGGAGCTTTAAAAGACACTTTCGTTTCAAATCCTGGATCAATACATGCAAAGCATTCCATGGAAAAACATTATTGGAAGGGAAGTGTAAAGAATTACTTGAAATAAAGGTTTCAGTACAAAAAGTAAAAAAGTCTTTTAAGTAACAAGCTCAAAATCTTGTTTGTGAAAGAAAAATTCCAGCTTCCTTGGAGAAATAGTATGTACTTACCTTACCACTGTAGATCTCAAAAAACGTTGCATATACTTGAAGTTCTAGCTTCTTATAGTTTGGTTTCTTTAGCATCAAAAACACATCTCGAGCTGTGAATACATTTCCAGAATAAAAAGAAATCTTATTATACATTCTCATTCATTCATTAATGCGTAACACTCTATTTTACAGCATCTCTCATGTTTTGCAAGTATAACAGATAGAGTCACCCAACCAAGTCTGAAATATTGCAGTTTAAACTGCCACATTACATTGGAAGAGGCAGAAGACCCTAGAATTACAAATGTAATTAATCATCCATTATATTTATTACGTTTTTGAGGTAATCTATATATACATTTACTTTACTGTGTAAAGACTACACATCTAGGAATTGCTTTTGATGTTACCACCAAAGCTCAACTGTAATGTAAAATATGTAGACTCTTATGTTTGCATGACAGGGAGTAGAAAATTTATTGATCTTAACTAATTTGCAAAAAGCCAACAGACCAATAAAGTCTCACCTGCAAGTGCATATATTCCTTTAGAACAATCTTGGTTCTTTCCTGAAAAGTCACCACCCATAGTCTAAATGAAAAAAAAAATTTAAAAGATAAAAAATACACTATAAAGATCAGAACTGTAACTTACATATTTGTTACTTATAAAAACTTATCTAAGCTTATCATACACAAAAAGAAGTGTATTGCTGACACGCAGAAAAAATACTTACATGGGTTTTTCCACTGCCTGTTTGCCCATATGCAAAGCAGGTGGCCATACCCCTTTCAAATATGGTCTCCACTAGTGGTCGAGCTGTAAACCTTAAATATAAAAAACAACAGTACTTAAGAAACTGAACTACTTTAGGATGTCACTACCACAAGGATGCTATAAATTTTAAGGCCTGAATTGACAAAAATGGTCCTGTACTTTGAGATGCCAAAGGACATCTCCACATTAATTCCTGAACTAAAGAGACTACCAATTCTAAGGCATCAAAATATCCCAATCAATCAAATAAAAGCTACAAGGTCTCTCCCATTTATTTTACAACAGTATTATTCTCCTTTAAACCCTAAGAAAAACAATTTCCTTATTTAAATGATGCAACACAGGACAGCTTACTACATGGAGTTTGGAGCTCCCTAAAGAGGACAGCCTTAGAAGACATGGAAGCAGAACAGTGGAGGAGATAAATACTTAGGCTTTGAAAATACTAAAATTTTGCTATAGTTTTATTTCTGGGTTTTTTTTCCTCCCCAAATCAGCTTCCAAGATTAAATTTATAAGACAGGTGGTCAAAATAATATTGCACATCTTAATATTTTGAGGACATACATGCACTGAGAAAAGGCTCAAGAAAACTCACAGCCAAGCTCTTCAGAATGGGAAAATCTAGTTATCGCTGAAGGATTATTTGATGTGTCAAAAATGTTATCTGAAATATCATTTTTCGATTTTAGAGAACTATTTTTTATTTTAAAAAACATAGTTATTGCTCCTACTTCAGCTGTTTATCACCATTATTTAATAAAAAACTCCAAAAGCAAAGTGTAACCTAATGGAGGGTTACCAACAGAGGTAAAAGTCTCTCTGCAAAAGTATCTCGAAACTTTTTCCAGGTGTTTACACATAAAGTACCTTTAAGTGCAGAAACGAGAACAACTGTTTACAGAAACACAGAGGTGTTACAACCTCCTTTCATTCTACTTTGGAACAAACACAAGATCCCTTACAAAAATAATATGGGTAAGACTGAGCCATACAGCAACCAATGGTTAGGCAAAAATCTAAGTTTAACTGAATAATGAATTTTCATCAAAAATATACTAGGTTATTCCTGATCAGCCTTAGTCTTTTCTTTTTGCTTCCTGTAAACATATACTTCCTTTGTCCTGAAGAGGATATTCCCATATTTTGGTGTTTATTCTTTTTATATATAAAATAGAAAATTTCATTAAGCCTATCCATCTAAGAAGCACACTCCATTATCTCTGTTTCGTTGAGTATGACATTATTTATTTTGCTTATTTATAAAAAAGGGACTTAAATATATCTATTTTAAAGTAAGGCCAAACATAAACATATCTAGAAAAGTTTTCATAAAGCATTATACAACTCCAAATGATACCATGCCAAAATAGTCCAACTTTACTTTTACTAGAACCACTATTTGCAATCTTGATCTTTCAGAAATGTAAACCCTAGTCCTCCTTTAAAATTGAAAAGGCATACCTATTCAAACTAGTGTGTGGTTTTTAATATTAATGAAAACTTGCAACTTGGCATTGTGGCTCACGGATTCAAAAATACTCAAAATACAGTTTACGTAAAATAATAATACTAGTAATTTTAAAATAGTATTTTTCTCCCTGAAACTGAAGAATGTTTTTCAGTGTAGAAATACAGTAATTTTAGCATACTGGAAAAAACTGAAGTAACTTGCCACACTATTTTCTTCCCCACTGTGACCCTGAGGTTCTGGTGACAGCAGATGATGATACCTATCTTGCTTTTACTTCTGTTACTACAGGAGGAATTGAAGAAGATTGTCCTTCAAGTAGTAATCATTATTGTGCCATGAGGAAGAAGGAAAAAGCCTGCACTACTACACAGACTACAGATTTACTGCTTCAGTATTAACACAAGCATCTTTCAACATTTTCCTGTATTACCATTAATGTACTACATAACTAATAAAAATTGCCCAGAGCAAATGGAATACAAAATGTAAGTAGACGGTATGCCAAAAACATCCCTCACATCTAAGCACTATGCTCACAAAGATAAATAACAGGAAGGAAGGAGATGAAAAGAACTGGTTGTTAGGCAGGAGAACTATTGCAAGAGGCACACATCACCAGCTAAATCACTCTCCCACAGCTCATCTGTATCGAGCAAGGAAAGATGCTACCAGTGGAAAACCATGAGAGACAAATCTCCAAGGGCACAGCTCTGCTGTTTAGCAGTCTTTTGTTAGTGTAAATGAACAGACTATACATATCTTCCTTTCACCACCCTTCTCCTCCTAATTATATCAAGCATAAGACAGAAGTTTCAATTTTCAAGGCCTTTTAATAGTTCTTTTACTATGAATTTTCTGTTATCCACTGGCAGGATGTTAGCATCCAACGTCAATCAGGGTACAATGCTAACTTTCACTTCCTAGTTGTTGCATTAAAAACAAGAATTAAGATATTTCTCTGTCACTACTTCTTAAGGCTATGGGAAGCATTTTCCAAGCATAAGGTCTTCATCAAATTCCTTTCTAACATCAGTATTTCTTGCAAAATACCTTGGGGCTGAAAGTAGATGTGTGTCCTTGTTGCTGATGTTTTATAAATCAGAAAGAGTCAGTATTTTGAGCAAGGTAACTTAGCTCCATCCACCCCTATGTTACATCAGTCAGATAGCTTTCATCAGCCAAGCTAGCTCAGGTATCTCAGCAATGCAGCAATATAACCTCTCTTTCTTTCTTTATACTCCTTCCCCACCTTCTGATTTGTTTACATCTGTTAATTATCCTGTATTAAAACTGAAAGCTCTTTGGGGTTAGGGCTGTCCTTTTCTTCCAAGTTTTCTGAAGACCAAAAGTCATGACTCAGGTTCCTCAGGTGGTTCCTAGGTGCTGCACACACACTAATTAATAAGACAATAACCCTGAGGCAAATGGAGAGCTTGTGAAGCTGTTCAAATATTCAGTAGGTGAGGAGGCACACAATACACGCTAGAGCCTGGAAACCAGCAGGGCTTGGAGGACAACTGAGAGCAGGACTCAGGTCAACAGAGGTGGAGATATTGCAGGTGAAGAATTTAGGACAAAGAGTTAAAACAAAAGTCAACAGGCAAAAGAATGGAGGTGGCAATACAGAGGTGGTAACACAGAGAATAGGAAAAAAGTCTATGACCAAGGTAAGCCTACAGTTATTGACATGGGAGATACAAGAGAAAAAAGATTCACAAAAAAAAAAAAGCATATAGACATACCTGTAAACCATTTCATTAGGAGCCGTGTCATCAAAGGCGTAATCAAAACGAAAAGTTTGGTTTTCTAGGTACCTTGTTAAATCCACCTTTTGTTTTGGTTCATGTACCATCACAACATCCTTACTAGGAATTGTTATTACATCAAGGTCTTTCATTAAAGTTTCTATAAAATAAGTGAAATATATATATTTAACTAGCAACACATTTTTTTTTAACTTGTTTTCATTGTTTACATTCTTATAACATCTCAGATAACACAGCTCCTCCAAGTAACAACATTGCAATGGATTTGGGCTTCTGATACCTAAATAGTAACCTGCTAAATAAGAAATTTCATTCTGGAAGTCCAGTCATCACATCCTACCAATTGCCAGAACTTAAAGAGAGGTTGTACAAAATTGATTAGAAAACCTACGATCATTACTTATAGCATTATCACTGTGGCTTGTTATGTATTCTATAACAACATCTTCCATTGATTTGAGCTCTTTTTCCTCAGGGCTTCTGTACTGTTTTACTGATTACTGCCATATCTTTTGAGTTCTTGTAAGTTGCTTCTCTACTGCAGAAACTAGACACTGCTTGGATTGTCAAACTTAAAAATACAAAGAAATTAATATACTTATGATAATCTGCTTTATTTTAAAATTTTGTCTTTTTATCTTCCCTAAATCCTTAACGTTACAGTCATATGTTCACAGCTTTCGAAAAGAAAAATTTTGCCTTCACTCTACACAGACAGTTTCATTTGTATATTCCTCCTGGAACCTAAAGTATATATCTCTAATATAGAATTTATCTACAAAGTAAAATCCTTTCTAAAAATTATCTTGTAAGCAGAAAAAGCTGCAAATGCTAATGATCCTTCCTTTCACTGAGAATGAACAAAAGCCATCTAGATGCGATTTCAATAGCGAGGTCCCAGGTTATAATTACTACACAGCATTACAATTTACGGCTAATTGTTGTATGAGATATAAGGGAACAAAACAGAGAACCTAGTGACCCATGATATGCACAAAAATAAGGATCCTTTGTCTGTACAGTCAGGATCACTAATGTGTCCTACTTGCACTTCCATGTAAAATTTCTTAAGGCATGCAGTTCAAGAATTTGATGTGGCTTTATACAATCAGATAGAAATCTGTTCATCAGTTAACATACTCAACAAACAGTACAATGGTTACCATTGCATGACATTGCACATCAACAGAAATACGCATTCAAGTTACTATATAATCAACTTTTCAACTGCACTGCAATAAAATAAAATGCAATTATTCTGCAGTAATCATACAGAAGAAATAAGGAACAGTGGTGAAAAAGTTATATATGAAGGTCAACTCTTTGCAGCAAAAGCTTTTTAGTTTAAGCAGTCAAAAGCTGATTTTTGCTAAACAATTGTTTGGAATAAGGCACTCACCTGCTTCCAGCTATTTGTTATGACAACCTGTATTCCTTGCTGATGAAAATTTGGAAAAGTGTCTCTGAAACCTACCATACATTTCTCAATTATAAATACATGTCACTGAAATAAAATTTTAAAATGTCAATCTGAACACCTGCAAAGTCAACCCACAGAATAATTGGTTCTGAGAATGATATACATGAATGAATTTTTTATGAAATTTACATGAATGAGTTTTTATGAAATTTTCCATTAGGTAAGGACAATGAATATCTTGTGAAATAGAATCTGGCTTGAGCAAGCCAAGTTACTTTGTATAAACAATGCATTCCCAGCTAATGACTATACCATTGACGAGAAGCTGAAAGACTGATAAATAAAAAGAGAAACATCTTGCCCCAGAAGGTGCCAAAAGCTGTATGAATGTCAAAGGAGCATGAAGTAAGGATCTGCATGGAAAAGGAAGAACCAGGATAAGCAAAGCTAGAGTATGAAAACATTTATTAAGCTAAGGGGATATATATCCTTGTAGGTGCATAAAATTGATAAGGTCAATTGTGAATGGTCAACAATATTCCACTAATTAGTGTCCTCAAAGTGAACACTCTCTTTATAATATGAAAAGCACACCTCTAGTGATAAAATCTCTCCCTCCTCAGATAAAGACCCCTACTCACCAAGCATGTGTAGTAAATTTAAGAAGTATTGTTATCTTTAAACTAATGTAAGAAAAGAACTAACCTATTGTAGTTAAGTAGGTGTGACCAAAAGGCAGAACTTTTATGCTGAATTGTATAAATATGTCATGCAATTGTAACCAAGTGTGCTAGCTCTGTGGAATTACCACCTAGCACCCATCTCTGCACAGAAATGAAATAAATAAACAGCTGTGCTCTGTGTGTAAGATTGGTGTACTACACACCATGCAAAAGAACCTGATTTGGGACAACAAAAACACTCAAATATTTTCTGTTTGTGAGATAATTCTCTGTTTGTGAGACTGACAAAACTTTTTTTTTTTTTTTTTTTTTTTATTTTTTCTATTCAGAGGGTTACATACTACTATCTCTGATTCTTTTACACTCTTCAATTTTAAAACATGGCATGAGAAATAGTTTCTTATTAAGTGTGTGTATCCAGAAGATTGTATGATGTGGGTACTAGATTATCTCTATAATTCATCCCCTACACAGATTATTTCATTAATACCTCTTCCACTATAGCTTACTCTTAATATTTAAAAAACTCTAGTGCAAACCTCACTGTAATTCAGACACTCATCTTCCTACAAACACCTCTGAATTATTTTTTTAATAGCTCCAAACCACTAATACCAAAGATACACAACTTCCACAAAATCAAATCCTACTTCGAAAACCCAACTCATGCCGCATGACAACTTGCTGTCATTTACTCCAATTTCACTTTGTCCACCTTCAGTGCAGGTAAAAGGTGCCATTTTCCCAAAATGTATCAAATTTCTAAGTCATATTTTATTAAAGATAACCTCCAATGCTGATACAGAAATTGAACTGCTATCAGACTTTCACGTTGAATGTCCTTATTAAATAGGTTGTGCAAAATAGTTTCAATTAACCCATTTTTGAGATTATGCATGCTTTTCAAATCAATAAAAGAAAAGTACACAGAATAAGAAAACAGTAGAAGTAAAAACAAAGAAAAAAATAAGAATAGGGAAAGCAGCAACGTGGAGGAAAAAAATAAGAAAAAAACTAACTATATACTGGTATCAACACATGTTTTCCCTTTCTCATAAAATTCTCCTATTTTCTTCTCATTATGCTTCAGATAATCCTCAATGTGTAATTCTGACAGTACAAAAATAAATGGATCCCCATTTTGTTTCAGAGTCAGAACAATGCTCCTTGAGTCCTTTAGCTAAAAAAAATATAATAGAAAGAGAAGGAAAGAAGCATATTTCAAAACAAAAGTCAGCTTATTTAAGCACTGGATTCAGACAAGCTGCAATTCAGAAGCATTTGTGTTCTTTATTTCCCACTGAAAGTAAAGAACTTCATGGGAAGATCGGGATTTAACTGGAGTTGAAAACCTGAACATCCCTTTTTTTTTGGAAAATAGACTAGTCTGATGAGCAGGCAGCAAGAAAAATATGTTATAACACTAATCATATATTTAAAAAGTCACTAGGGAGTCATTGCCATACCTAATAGTTTTTTAGTGGTATTTCATATGCCCTAGGGTATCTTGCCAAGTCCTGAGCAGCAACTCCAGGGGATACAAGTCTCCAATTTGTCTGTAATCTACTAGCCCTGCAAAGATGTCTCGGACATACTTGGGCACCTAACGTCATAAGACACCAGTATTTAAGCACCTGAATTGCTCCCTTGATATCAGACTCAAGACCACTTGAAAGTATAAAACTACATGTACAGAAAATGTGTAGGAAAGTTTTAACTGGGTAGGGATCTGCTCAGGAGAACACCTAAAGGACAGTTTAAAAGAATGGTGATCCTAATACAGTGTAAGAATACTGAAGAAATTACAGCAGAATTAATTCCCAAATCAACTAAATATCTCCTAGACGACCTTGGAAAAAAATTGCAGTCTCTCTGCGCCTCAGTTCCAAATCCATAAAATGGTGACAGTTAAACTACTTTATGATGACTCTATAAATTTTCTGGGTCCATCACATATATTGTCTAGTATAACAGAGTTTTAGCTTCAATCAGTATTTCTGGATCTCTTTAATACAAATAATATTACTATCAGAAGCAGCTTTACAGAAAAAAAAATTCAGCAAAATCTCAAACAGTCATACCTTTTTTATTGAGTGGTCGTTTTCGTACACAAACACATATCCTGTGCTCATCAATCTGCAAAGGACACAATCTTACAGTGAACTTTACCTTAATTCTAGTTATACGATATTTTACTTCTCTTACAAAGACAGATTTCCAAGACAGGAAGTCACATGAACATGTAAAAGCCCCTTGTGTCTGCGCAATAGCCAAGATCCCAAAAGGGAGAAATACACATTAAGAAAATTCCCTGCAGACAGTGACATAATCCTGTAGAGTACCAGATACACCTTGGAAAACTGCAAGCAAATCCAACTGTAACAGGATAGATATGCTATTGACAGAAATTGTCACAATCTCTGATTTCCATAGAGATTTTATAATCTCCACAATTTAAGGATTCTGCTCCTCTGACTTCTCCGTAAATCAAAACCCCTCATCACCTTCAAAGATCAAATATTAATCTTTATACGTAAGCTTAATACTTTTGTGTGCACATCCTCTAGCATCCCAGAAAAATTCACAATACAGAGGCTGAGTGACTACTTAGTAATTATTGGTATTATTTTACAGTCAAAAGATATTTAAATGCTGTAACATAATACCTATTAATTTCAATATCATCAACTTACTGCAAAAAATAAACTCATGTTATAATGAATACTAATATATATTAAACTACTTATTTTTCATGTTTACAGACAGAAGTATACATTGAAAAAAAATGAAAACACATGGCAAAAATAGAAGGATAAAAAATTCCCATGTTGTGGGGTACTTACAGGATCTGCAGTTGTCAGTGGTCTATAATCCAAACTTCCCCTGAAATCTCTTATCATACACATAATTTCATAATTTGGGTTTGTAGCATCAACATCCTAGGGAAGTAAGCAACAGAATTTCTAAAACACTTTTTTCCTTGAAATGGACTAATTTCAGTACCTTCTGTATTTATTTGTAAGAAAAATACACATTCCCGAAATCTTATTCTTTCTTCAAAACATCAGAAATGTCTCAAGTGCAAGTTTAATGCCTTTTCCCATTCTGACTGATGTAGCTCATTTACTGATCGTAAAGCAAAACAATTATATGCCTTCTTTTTCATGTTTTTGGTCGGCATAAAATAAAAAATCCTTTTTAATTGAAGACTCGTTAACACTCCACTCAAGAAAGAGAAATTACTCCTAAATTTGCCAGAATCTTTCCATTGAAGAAACACCTCCGAACGACCACATAACACCAGACAGTCAATGTTTCTTAAACTGAGATAAGGCAGTCCAACAGACAAATAGATCCACCCCATTACACAGGTACAAGGCGTAAGGCAGAGAACAGTGCAGGCACCCCAGCTGCTCTAAACACAAACCCGCTGGATCCAAGTTGGTTAAAGGAGGTTGATTCTTCTGCTGGCCCTGAGTTAACTCCTGCAGTTACTTGGATGCACTGGAAACTCTTCTAACATTCCTAGACCACCTAAAAAGCATAAGTGATCCCAAGGACACATAGTTGCAAGATCCAGGCTCAGGCATCCTCCCATCCCTCTATGTGGAGCCATCAGTACCAGAGTGAATGGACACTTAAGAGGCCATGCATGGAGCTCCTCCAAGCCTTGAAAAGCCTGAGCCTACCATGAGCTGAGCTGGTTCTCTGCAGAATCACTCAAATGTCCTTCCCATCACTTTTCCCTGTGACTGTTAGCTTTTATGCCATTTCATGACATGCTGTTGACGCCATGCACAGCCAGCTCTGGTGCTCAGATCTTATTAACCTCTGCATGGCTCCCCACAAATGATATAAAACTCCTTCTGGATCACAGCTGGTTGTGGAAACAGCGTAGGCGCTCTCAGAAAGCACTACATTGGGGTTAACAAGCTGGAATGGAGCCAGCTCATGCCTATGCACCTGTGACACAGTCGATCCTCACTTCAGATAAAACTGTGCCCTGGTAATCAGAAGCTGACTGTACCTTGATGTCGTTCATCCTGACTACAGTGAATGAAAAACTGCTGACAGTGAGTCCATACAAAATGTATTCCTGGTGAAATGTTTCCTTCTAACATTCAAAAGAGGATATTGCTTATTATGGAAAAAGTGTTTGCCTAATATTTTTCAAACTCTTTTTAAAAGTCTTAGAATCATAAAATCATAGAACGGTGAGGGTTGAAAGGGACCTTCAAAGGTCATCTAGTCCAACCCCCCTGCAAGGAGCAGGGACATCCCTGACTAGGTCAGGTTGCTCAGAGCCTCTTCCAGCCTGGCCTTGAATGTTACCAGGGATGGGGCATCTACCACCTCTCTGGGCAACCTGTGCCAGTGTTGCCCACTAGAAGACAGTGCTTGGCTAACCATTGCTGCATTTCACAACAATAACAACAACAGAATACACAAAGTAACACGAAGCACGGATACATACAAGTCACCAAGACAAACAAAGCTTCCTCATACAGAAAAAAGACAGACATTATTTACGAGGGTGGTGAAACACTGGAACAGATTGCCCAGAGAGGCCGTGGATGCCCCATCCCTGGAAACATTCAAGGCCATTTTGGATGGGGCTCTGAGCAACCTGATGGAGCTGGAGATGTCCCAGCTGCTTGCAGGGGGGTTGGACTAGATGGCCCTTAACGGTCCCTTCCAGCCTAAACTATTCTATGATTCTATGATACAGAAGCTTAAGACTCGGATGCAAAGAGATCCTTCACAAAAGCGACAAAAAGGGAATTTCAAGCATAGGACTACATCAAAGAATTTTAATACATAAAGCAAAAAAGATTTGGTCCTCATAGACAAAGTAATGTCTTCCATTTGTGTAAATGGATGGAAATTAGAGAACATGAATTCAGCATAGGTGATTTTAGGTCAACTTAGGAACATCATTAAACCATGAAGTAAATTGCCTGAATTATTTACTTGGTGGTGGTACTTCTCATGTCAGCAGCAGAATGGTCTCTCTTTAGAGAGACTAACAGATACGCACAAGGCTGCCAACAAGATTACCCTAGTAGTTTTGCAAAAGCTTTTACACAACTGTGACAGAAAGTCGTTTAATGTTAAGAGATTCTTCTCACAGGATTAGCAACTTCATTTCTTTCACACACGTTTCTAACAACTCGCTGCCAAACAGCTTGCGTGATGTAAAGCTGAACTATAAATGCATAGATAGGTTCAAAGAAAAAAAAAGGTACTGTTCAAACTTGAGCCTCAAATAGATCTCCTACAAAGCATCAAAGATCACAAAGAACGATTTATCATAATGTCATAGTACCTCCTGTAGAATAACAGCCCTATCTAAAAGCCAAAGGTTTGATTATTTTCAACAATATATTTTCCTGAAGAAATAGCTATCATCAGTACTTTATCTCTAAAGAACACACGGCAAGATAAGCAATTGCAAGCAATTATTTCTGTAGGAAGAAAAAGAGGAGGAAAACTGTCTAAAGTAATAGTTATGAGAACAATGCAACCAAGCACCAAAATATTTATCAAACTTATATACAGGATGAAAACACTTAATTTCAAGATTATTACAGTTCATAAAAATTATTAAAGATTGAAAAAAGCATGATGATTTTGCAAACTTATTTTCTTGCTAACAGACGTTTTCCACTCAAGCTAAGAATACTAACCTGAGCTCTTTTTTCTCTAAGTTCCTGCTGCTGTAGCCTTCTTTTTTCACGTTTCTCTTGCAATTTTTCAACCTCTTTTACACAATTAGATTTTCTACGTGCTTAAAGAAAATCATATAATTTTAAAATATTTCCAGTGTGTTACATGAATTTAGTATCTACACGGTAACATTTTAATTATATTAATTTATCTATAATTAGAATACATTTATGTACGTCAACTATCTTTTCAGCAAATCAGTATTAATATAGAAGAATTTCAGCAATTTAATTTCTAAAATTTATAAAATAAATTAATTTGGAAAAAATAATGGGAATGGGACAATAATTAAATGATCAAAAACATAAGGACAATGATCCTCAAAAATTATTTGGACAGATACATGTGGTCTCTTGGTTTGAATTTAAAAAAAGCCCAGGCAAATCAAAAATAAAACCAACACCATCATGGTTAAAAAAAGATAAAGGAATAACAAATTCCAAATACTAGCACAACTATGACAGAGGTGAACACTTGTTTAGCCACAGCTCTCTGGAGAAGCTTCTCGAGGAAGCCTACAGACAACTGCACATGTAGACCATTTGTCATTTATGGAAACAACATAATCCAAGAGAATGTACATGTAATGCCCAGAATGAATGAATCCTTGATACACCGTTTACATACAAGGGGGTCCAAATTCCTTTTTTGCAGCTTGAACTGGAGATATATCTGAAACACTACCATTCTGTTGAGAGGAGGAAGACTGCTCAGGAAGCTGAGTAGGTCGCGCACGTGCAGAACCAACCACTGCAAAGGAAAAGCACATAGCTCATCTGGACACGGAAGAGCAATATTTCTAATCAATTCCGAGATGCTTTGCTATAACAAGACAAAACAAGGCCCCTTTCCAGATGCAAGAATTTATTGGGGGTGAGGAGTAGTCATACCTGTACGAAGTCTATTAATAAAGACATTTGTTATGCAGTATTTTATATCCTAGTGTTACACACCAACACAACATAGTTATTAAGTAACAATGCTGCATATGTATATTTTAAAATACTTACTATGGAATTAATACAACTTATGTGCACAGAATGAAGGAGATATGCAGTCCTGAAGCTTAAAGTGCTGAAATTTTATTTATATTGTGATTATAACCAAAAAAATGAGTAAGAAAAGAAGCCTTGCCATTTCACGTTCCCTAGATGTTACAAAATGGCCCACCCCATTGAGCCTATGATCTCTGGAGGAGTAGAGGGATACAAATGAAAGGCAGCAAAGTGCAGCTCAGCCTATGACTGGAAGAAAGAAACTTTTTTGACACTATACTGAAAAAAATACAGATACAATCAATATGTTTAAACTTATGCATTAATTCTATACATGCTAAGGATGCCAGTTTTCGAAGGTGCAGTGATGTCTGTTCCCACTGAATGCAGTAGGAGTGGTGAGCATGCAAGCCTCTTTGGTAGAGCTGAATGTTTTTAATTGTTTTTCAAAGAGTTGCTTCAAGCAGCTCTACTTCAGCTGGGCCATTTCCTGCACACATTCCTAACGGAGTCTGCCAGAAAAGTACAGAAGTGAAGGTATCAGCTTCAACCAGCAGCCTAGAGACGACTTTCCAAATGTGCTCACTGTGCAACATGGAGACAACTATGGAAACAGGTATTGGATGGGATAGACAAGACAAATGCCCAGATCCTTCCAAATATGACAGGAGATCTAGTTTATAGCACAAATTGACTACACTAAACAAAGCAGTGTGCTAATAAAAGCTTAATTACAAGGCCAACAAAGAGCAAATACTTAGGCCAACTGTGAATAGTATAAGATGTATGGGACCTATTAAAATACAAGTTACAAGGTTATTCTGTACCAAACAGACCATTTACTACAAATGACAACATGTATGGATATGAAAAGAGCCCACCAATAAGACTTCTCAAATTTAAACCACATTAGTTTGAAAAAAAAAATCCCCTCCTCATGAGATTTCTGAGTTATTTAATAGCCCTGGAGGCAAATGGCAGAAGGAAGTAAGTAGTCCCAGTTGTCCACCAGAAGAGTCTGAACACTTGCGAAGATACACAAGCCCAGGTTTTTTCAAGTGTAAACAGACAGACTGGAATCTAGTCTGAATTAATGACACTAGATTAATGTTTGAAACAAGAATGATCACCATCATCAGTACAAGTTAGTTAACCCAGCATAGAAAATGAAAACAACAAGCAGTAACTATTCTTTCGCATGTTACAGATGTATTACATCTATATTCGTCCAATACATACTTTTCACCTATCCTGTTGTGGTATTTCAGCATTTTTTGTAGATTTATCACTATTAACTGTAGAGTGACAAACGACCTGTAGGGCTTAAGTAGTCTTTTACTGAATGTTTACACAGAGACTGTTATAAAACTAAGCTAAAATACTGCAAGTGTAAGAATTTTAAGTGCACTACTTAGTGTATATCAAAACACTCAATTAAGCTGAAGCAAACCAAGGGTGCTTTAACTTGGAAAAGTCCACACATGACTTAATGTAGCACAACTAATTAACTTCAAATTTTTGCACCTTCAGTTCATTTAGCTTAACTTCCCTAATGCTACATTGCTTAAACTTCCATGTAAATACTATTTGTACAGTATGAATTCTAAACATACATAGGAATAATTCTAGAAATGAAGTACCATGTCTTTTACATGTCACATGCATACATACCAAATTAGAAATGCAGAACTACTAAGGAATGTTAGATGAGCAGGAGGTTAAAATGTTCCCATATGTTTTACTTCCTTGAAAGTGAAAGAGATAACTTTTACCTCTGTTATCTCTGGCAGGGGTGTCATTCTTAATAGGCACCACAGTTCGTCGACTCTATAAAGAAAGAAATCTCTGTCATTTGACCACGCTATTATCAAAAACTGCAGCCCCACCTCCTTCCAGTGAATGAAAGTAACACAACATCAGCAATACAGAGAGGTGATTGCTGCCAAATCCCTTCATGAAGAGCCTAGGGTGAAGACTGCTTGAACTATATGTACTGTTTCAAAACAATCTCCAAAATTTTTTTCTGTATTTTTCCTTGAGATATATTTAGTTATGTAAATATTAGTCCCTAACTCCCTCTCCTCCAAACTGGTTCTTAGAAAATTTTTTAAAACCCCTATTCACCACAGGAAAAAGAAAGGAACACAGTTACCAAGCAGCCCCACAGACTTAAAGTTAAAAATTCAAGCATAACAACATGTGTAGGAGTATTGTAAGTTTAACATTAACATGTTCCATAGGTATTACCAACCTTCACGATTTTGTTTACTTTGGCAGATGGAGTAGGTGGTGGTGGTGTCTCTGGGCTAGGTTCAATATCTTCATCAGGACCAAGATCTGGATTAAGTGAAAATATGCTCTCCAAGTCAATCTGTGTAAAATAATATAAAACACATTTACGAGTTTTAGAACAATATTCATCCTCTCCATCTCTCCTGTTATGTTTGAGAATAAACAATAAATATATTTAGTGTTTTTACCCTGCAGTTTCTTAATTCTATAACCTGAATTATCTTGTTCAACAGAAACATCATAAGCTTTGGTCTTCGTATGAGTTAAAAATACACCCTTCAGAAAGGTGTGTGAAAAATGACCAACAGATATTAAAAAATTTGTAAAGTGATTAAATTAAAACAGAAGTAGTCAGTATTATCGTGGTGATTTGACAATTACTGCAGAATATGAAAGACACTCTGTAACACAGAAAGAGATCTCAATTATTTGAAATTTCCCAGACAGTGGAAAAGAAACAGATGAATTAAAACCACCTAAAAAATACAAGCACATCTGAAACTACATTAAATTTATCACACTATTTTTTTCTTGTAAGTGTTCCTCATTCAAAATGACATAAAATGCAAGGGGAGGAGGGGCAGGATCCTAAAAATAGCTGGCTTCAGACCTATTGAAACTTGGTTTCCTAAAAATCTTAAATAGCTCTGGTCTCTATAGACTGCCATTTCCCCTGGCTGGACCTTTCAAAGACCTCAGTACTGTATGGACTCTGCGCGTCCAAAGGAATGAGCTCAGCACACTCCCGCTCCTTCTTCTTCCTGTGTTTTCACAAAACTCATGAAGTGTAATTATTTCTGAGATGCTTCTCCAAATCTGAGCTGAAACTGGTTAACATAGTCCAAAATTTAAAGCAAGAGGGCATAGCAAAGCATTACACACAAAGACACATTTTCTCAAGGAAAGTAAGGCTGGAAAGTTATTGGCAAAAATAAATAAATAAGCAAACAAACTAGTAGTTCAATTTCTCAATAATACAAACACAGAATTATTTCTAATCTAGCTCTCCCACTAGTTTCCTGTCTGAACTGCAAGTCATTCTCCCTCTCAAAAATCTGATTTTTCTACTTGTAAAAAGAGGATAACAAGGTCAGTCTTTGTAATCTGGTTCAAAATCAATAGATGAAAAGAACTATTTAAAAGCTATGACACAGCGCTCAGGAAGTCAAACTTAATATAACAGAAGCCAGCATTTGCCCAACAGCTCCCAGGCAAAACAGTCTGTAATCAAAGAATAATCAAGTAAGTTAAGATCTGTATCTTCTTTTTGTTTCCAGTTCAAATTCCAAAGTGATATCCACATAGAGGACACATTTTTTAAAAGACAAAAGTTCTAAAATAAATAAGTTCACCTCTTTGCCTTTAGTATCTCCATTTTCAATCCATTCAACAGTTACACTTTCATTATCTTCATTTAGGGATGTTACCATAGCTTGGTGAATTCGGCCTAAAAAGCAAACGCAAATGATCACTTATTAACTGGTGGAAACATTTTATAGAAGTTATTTTGATCCCCACACTGAGGCATGCAGAGAGAGGCAGGAAGAAGAGGGCTGAAAAAGACAGGTGATAGACAGAAGACGATTCCTGGCCACACACTGTGAAGTGGCTCAGACCTGATCCACCAGCAAAGGCTCTAAGGAGACAGTCAGTGTGCAAATGAAAAACTCAATGAACAGAAAACTGAGTGGTAAGTAAACAAAACACCACGTGAAAGCCACACCACTTAGACCTTCTTTTCTGCAAGAAGAAAACTTCAATACCACGAGTCTCCCACGGGCAGTAAAGTCTCCTGAGGTGCACTCCACAAAGTCCTGTTTGTCCCCCTTCTAGGCAGATACAACATTACATGTCCCAACACAAGAGTGAAGCCCCCTGAAATTGGATTCTAAGATCCACTTCTTACAGGCATCAAATCAGTTGGTAATCCAACTAAAAGTAAATTGCCTGTAACAATTTTAATACCAATCATCATATTAAAAACAACTGCTAACACAGACTGCTGACCTGGAGTTAAGGTGCTGTTGCTTTGACTTCTCCAGTGAAAGACCCAAAGCCAGCCCATAAAGTACAATAATATCTGTAAACTTTCAGTAGGAATAAGGATATTTCTTCATAAAAATGTGGTGTACCCCGATTTTTTTTATGTCCTACTTCCTACACGTGTATCCAGGAGCAATTACAAGAGCAGAGCAGCCATGCACTGATACAAAAGGATCAAGACCCAGGTGTCACATTGATTTCACATCTGTGCTTTGCCCTAAGAGTACCAAGAATTGGGGTTTTTGAAGAACACAAGTCCAATGCAGCCACTGCTCTAACATCCTCCTTTAATGAACCATAGCATGAACAAGCAATCCCTCACTTCACCCTGAGCCACCCTACAGGTGCCCAAGGGCCACGTGCAGCTCCCAAAGCACAAGAGACCATCCTGGAGCAGCCTGTGCATACAATGCTGCTGCTGCTGGGCAGCTGCTTAGGGGCAAAACGCAAAGTAGTCCTTGCACATCTACTCTGCTCTGGGTCTCCACCAGCTTGCACCTTCTCTTCTCCTTTCCTAACGCTCCCAGCCCCAAAAATCTAGTGCAGTTTTCTCCCCCACTGATCATTTCAAACTTCCGTTTTAGCCATTTCAGTCACAATTTGACAGTTTTCAAAAGCTGATGTTTTTATACAGTCTTACGGCCTGCTGAGGGACAAAAAGGAAGAAAACCCTTAACTGATATCCCAAGTTGTCTCACCTAACGGCACGAGTAACAAATGTGTACTGTTAACATTTATTTTATTGCACAGGCATCTAAAGATTCACACCTATGTAAAATCAAGCAAGAAGAGAGACTACAGAGAAGCATCATGGAAGGCACAGCAAATCTGTGTACTCTAACATAATGTGCAGAGGAAAGACTAACTGAAATTCAGGCAGAGCGTAGCACTCAGGGGACTTGCAGAGCAGCTGGCACCCCTGGGCAGCGCTTTTTTCACATCAGCAGTGCTCATCTCACCGGCAACATACATTACATACACGTTTACAACCTCTGCACTTGTCCTTGCCCAAAGCATAAGATCCACTCCATCACTAAAGAAGGTTAAGTAGTTTTTAATGTTGAAAAAAAAAAAAAAAGCCTCCCCCTTCGCTTCAGCAGGTTCCTTTCCTCTAGAAAGTTTTTATTTCCCTGACTTGTGTTCTGTCTGAAAAAACCCTTCCTTTTGTGCCTCCTGAGCACCACTCTCTTGGGAGCCCCAGCTGTGAGCTCTGCAGGGACAGTCTGGTCTGGATTCCCCCACCGAGCTGCTGCCAGGAGATATATGGGCATGGGCCACTGCCATGCTCTCCTCTCCATGCACAGGCATTCCTCCCTTTCCCCTCACCCAAAGGAGGTTATGCAGGAAAATGTTCTGCCCGCAGGACCCTGACCAAATTCTGCTGGCGGCTGGGCTGAAGCAGACTCATCAAGCGTAATGCTGTTGTACATAATTCCTTGGAAGAGTGTTTTTGTGCAAGTTTTCTTTCTGCAAAGTCCTCAGTACATCTCTCCATTAATTTTTCTGTATTTAATAACCTCTAGAGACCTAATCCTGTGCAAGGATACCCTGTTGTAGAACTGTTTCAATTACCTATCTGGTCCATCAGCCAATGAGCAACAGAAGCCACTGTCTTCCTGTAGCAATGCCACTCCTGCCACTTCTACAAAGAGCACATTGGGACTGCAAGGATACAAAAACTGTGGGAATTGGAAGACTCCTCAAGCTTACATTGGTATAATCTTCTGCTACTGTTTTAAGGCTTGTCTCAGCTGTCAATCCAGAATCAAGAGAAAAACAACATATGAAAAATTTAAGTTCAGCAAACCATATTGTATACAACACTATAACAATCTTTAGTATGTTAACAAATTTTATACATTTTTAAGAAAAGCACTATTCACAAACCTGTGACATTGTAATAGTCACAGAGCCATCATATAAGTCCTATTAGCTGCTCCTGTGCCCTATTACTTTAGACAAAGAACAAACAATAATTAAAAAAGGTTTGATCTTTGCCATAACAAGAGAAAGGAGATCAAAGCAGGCTGATGAATGAATAGAAAATACTGAACACTCCAACAAACACACTAAGCCAGCATGCTGTAACAAAAGAATCACAATAAATCTTCCATCTCTGTGCCAAATTTCATCCATTCCCTTGCCAAGAAAGTCAGGAATGAATAATATAAAAAAAAATACTAGCAAAAATAAAAGTTATATCCATCTTCCAAATATTCTCAGCTTAAATAGCAAATGTATACTATAATGTTTAAACTGGCAATGTACCCATAAAACTTGTTCCTAAAAATTCTTTGTGTTACTAAAAGTTTACATGTTATTGAAGTGCCAGAAAGCACATTTACATCTTTACAATTGCCTCTTGCTCTCCACAAACAGTATTCCATTATATTTTTCTAGTACACAGCTGAATACAGCAGCTGTGAAATTCAGGAATGCCAGCAACCAATTAGGCTGGCATAAACCTCGTCTAGCATATAAAGCAAGACCAAGCTGCAAATGCTAAAGCATGAGAGCTAAATCAATCTGCAGAGAGCAGTTGAAGGCAACATCCCTGATTTGTGGTATCAAAATCTGAAATGTAAACATGTCCAATTAAACACAAACATGCATTACGACAAACTGAAAAAGGAATAAGTGGTTCAAGGAAGACTATCTTCACACAAATCTCAAAGACAAAAGTAGAGCTATAGTGCTGATACACTGCCTTTTCATTTGGCATTTCTCTAATTTCTAGTGCCTCTCCTCACATGATTAGAATTCACATCACAGGCAAAACTTTTCTGGGAAGTCATTCCATTGCTACAGGGCTCAAAATAAATGGAGAAGTTATTTGAAAAGGCTATTATTTATGTAACTATATTCTGTCATTCAGGCATCTGGCTTATCTCCTACTGACTAGACCATGCAGAAAATACTGCTACAAATACAGCAATACAACATGAACGCATGTGAAGCCAACACTTTATAATTACCTTAAACACACGTTTTACAATGTTCTCACCCTAATCAATACAAATGAAGAATATCAACTCTCCATTCCCTCTCTTCCTAGTCATCTGATTATAATTTGACAAAAAGAAACAAGCAAGCGTAAACTTCTGCAGAAATATCAGATAAAATTCCTCTATTGTAAGAGCTCTTATGGTAGCTATTGGTGCAGAGAAAGCAGCAGCAAAAGCTAATTACCAGGGCTAAATCAAACATTTTAACTAACCCTCAACCTGGGTAGCAGTGCCAACTGATCACAAATACCAAGCTGTACTTAGATCCTTACCTCTAAACAAATTCAACATTTTCTACCTGCAAAACATCTCCAAACCACCACAATTTTGAAGCAGTGATCAGTAACAGTACTAAAACCACGACCTTCTCATCTTCCTAATACTATTCCAAAACATAAGTTATCAGTGTCAAATATGGGTTTGTGTTTTCTAAATTACAGTCTGGGCTACAGCACTGGCTGACACGTGATTCAAACCCCTTTGCGCTTTCCCAAGTGACTCAAGAAATAAGGCTGGAAAAAGACCACAGCCTTCCACACCCTTCCTCATAGTTAAAGTGCACTCGCCCCAAAAGACACTCTACTCACACTTCTCATGCAGAAGTTTTGTGAAGTCTTACAAATATCTCTGAGCTGTAACAATTAAAAACTTTCACACAGGCTCTGGATCAAGCTATGGAGAAAAACGGTTCATAATTTCCACCATGATCCTCTCATTCTTCCCCCAAAACCAGGAGCGGGACCCTCCCCAGCAGTGTTACACTATGACCATCATACAGTTGTTTAAGCCTTATCAGCTCAAACCCAGGCAATTACTTTTAGCAAGACCAGGCTATGGCAATGTTAACGGACCCATCATTCAGGAAAGGAAACTCACAGCTTATGTTACATCCTCTGAACTTCTTTAGGAGCACAAATGTGTTATATTAGCTCAGGCAGTGGTCCTTCAGATAAGCACTTAGCTTTTCTAATTGCATCAACAGTAGACGTTTCATAGATGAATGTAAAAATATACTACAACTTAACATCTGCTACAGTCCTGCTGAGGATGACCACTGCAACAGAAGTTACACATCCCGTAAAAGATTATAATACTCACTTGTGAAACAGCCATGATTTTCCTAATCATGTTGACAATGGACTAACATTAATGTTATCTCATCTAGAGACACCTGGATAGGATAGACCTTCACCCTCTGCCACTTGATATTCAAAAATTAAAATTGTGAAAAGTAGACTTTTCAATTTTCTCCACTCTTTTAAAAATAATATAAACCCCAAGTTACACATAAAAATAAATGTTTAGTAGAGCATTAGACTGCAACTCCAGAAGTCACATTTACCAGAATTACGATGCTCCAGAAAATTATCTCCTGTGCTACAAGCTCCAATCCTGGCAGCTCTGGTGGAAGGGCTTTCCTGCTCTCACTGAGCTCAGGGAGGTGAAAAATAATTCTCTACTCACTGAACAATGCGTATACCAAACTCAAGGAAGAAATCCCAAGGAAAAAGAGAATTCCAGGCTTGGTGTCTCCAGCAATGTCAATTGTGGCGACGTCTCTATTCAGGCGATCAGTGCTTGTCACGGTCCTCCCTGCACTACACAGACCGTCCTGCTGCTAATCCCCTAAGGAAAAACGGGCAGTTACTAGTGACAGATGTTTCTTTCTCCACAACACTAAACATGTTTGATTTTATGTTGTTTAAAAGGTTCACTTATCCACAAATAAGTATCCTTTTATTTCCTTTATATCTACCACAGTTACACTTCGGTTTTGTTTTACTTAATCTTATGGATTTCTTTTGGTTTTGTCAGCCTTTCTTATTGTCTTGTCTGTTATCTCAATTATAGTGCTATCACACTGTCAAACGAGTCACTAAACATACACAATATCTGCCATATTTCTAAAGCAAGTTCTTAAATATTAAAAATATATAATTTTAAATAAAGATACATTTTAATAATTATTTTTGCAAATGATCCCTACCTACCAACTCATTTTGTTTTGTTCTCTAAATTATCACAGCAATACCAAGTCCTTCAAATGACAAGCATGTTACAACTACATTTTATGATCTCTGTAAACCTCTACAACGTAACAGAGATTTTGAGAAGACAAACTAACATTACCCAAATCAAGTTCCCCATATCTGCCTGTATGTTTCAGCTTTGAATTAAAATCCAACTTAACCTACTCTTTCCCCCATCCAGAAAGCTACCGAACTCAGAAGAATTCCCATCTAAGGCATGTATCTAATTTCTGTGCAAAACCCAACCAAACATATTGCTTTACAAAAATAAAGTTCACAGATCTTACTTAAAGACCACTAACAAACAAGGAGGGAGAAAAATACCAACACATCAACATACCACTGAACTGTGTACAACAGATACATTTAATATCCCTCTTACAGCAAAAAGAGCACAAGCAACTTATATTCAACACCAAACTCCTCCACCCCGAACAACTAAATTATAATTTGCTGTGCTCAGTCTAGCTGAACCTGTCAGCTGTCCACACCGATGCACCTTCTCTAAAGCAGTGCACCTAGAGCTGCATCCCAGCACTGCTGTCCTGGTTTTTGCTTCTTTTGCTTCTCTAATAATTCTCAGATCTCCAATCTTTTCACATTGTGATTCATCGGGTTTTTCTGCTGACCTTTCATTTTGCAAGCAGTTCTCTGAAATTTCCCTTTACATTCAAAACAAGTTTCCAGTGGTTTCCCCAGTTACAGGAACACTTTGGTACTTTACTTTCCTTCAAGGTAGGTCCACTTTCTTTTCAGAGTGGGGAGCTAACACTCTTTTAAGCACATTTCAAAGGGCATTATTTCACATTAGCGAGCTCCTCCTAAAATATCTTCCCTTTATTGGCTTTCAGAAGTTTAAATTGCCAGTGAAATCAATAGCAGTCACCCCACTGGCTTCACAAAAGGCTGTCAAGAGTATCTCACCACCATAGCATTTGGAAGCTACAGCTACATATTGCCTCTGTAGGTGTCAGTGTCAGAGTGAGAGAGGAGGCTTGTTTCTAAAGCCGCTCAATTCATAAAGAAGTATCACATCACAATGGCCAACAGATGAGTTGATATTTAGATATTTATTAGCAAGTTATCTCAGCTGTACCGTGCCAATCATACCATGCCATTTTTAAGAGCAAATAAATTCTCCACATATAACTTAGCCACAGAAAAAGATATTTGGAAGGAAGCACCTGTCCAATCATATCTAATACATGGTACCATAAGTCCTCTAGAAACCTTTCAATAAACTGAACACATTTCACTTTATCTTATTAAGTGGTCTGCAACTCCTATTCACCCCAGAAAGCTGTACTAGCACCTTGTTGTCAGCATATACAAATTTTTTTACAGATCACACGTATTCACAGTTATTTAGTACTCTGCTTTCTTTTATAGCTTGTACAAACACACCTGCACAAGAACAGTGAGCCGATCTCTACCTCTTTCAGTCTTTTAGACGTATCTCCTCTTCCAACACCGTCAATCAGGATAAGGAGAAATATCCCACAGGAGCTAGAGGCTCCTTTCCACAGGAGCACCCACTGCCAAGTAACAGTAATTCTGAAACTGCACTCACTTTTCTCCTCGTCACTTTACACTGACAGTCCACACTTATTTTGTGATTAACCAGAATATCAAGGTTTCTTTCCTGTCGTTTACAGTTTATGATCTCCCAATCTTATAGCAAAAGCACATTTACTTTGTGCCATGTTTTATCTCAATTGTTTCATTCTGTACTTCCTAACCTTCCTGCAAGATACACATCTCCACAGAAATTATACTCCCACTCTAGCATAGTAATAAAGTTTCCTGAGGACAATGTTACTTTCTGTGTTACGACCAGGAATGAGTAACTGTAACGGACAGGGTAAACTAGCCAGCCAGTCCCAAAACTTATCCCAGAAGGCATACTATTATGTAAAAATTATTAGGTACACTATTATCATCTGTCCTAAATACATTTCTGTTCTTGTATTAAACTTAATCTGAATCACTTTTCAGACTCTACAAAACATTTTACTGAAATTCAGCTACACTTATGGCTGACCTTCATATGGCTTGTTACCAGTAACGCTGCGCAAAGCCTCTCCCCTCCTCATGCCCCGGCTGGGCCGAGCTCAGCTCAGGTCACTCGCCACACAGCTCCAGGATTCAGCACCGCGTTTACCCACTCCACCTCTAGGACACCAGTTTGGGACACAGAGACAAGAAGCACTCAGCATCTGCCCTCCACTGTTTGCTGCTACTTTCAGTCAAGGCATTGCATGTTTCTAGAATGCTTCCATTAGATTTGAGGTTTTTCCCCTTGTTTTAGTGCAAAATCAAGCAGGATGAGCTGTAACCAATTCCAAAATTGATGTTAATGAGACACCCAATTGCTCCATGACCTAAAATCCTTTTATTCAGTTATGCTGGTTTTGTTGTTGGAGTACCACTAACAGTCTTTGGTTTTCTGATGAGGAGCAAAGGCAACTCCTACAAGGATCCATCACTAGCTGTCAAGTTAGATCATGTCATGCTCTTACTGGAACATGGCATAACCCATGACCAACCTTCGCATTTTCAGGCAGCAGGCAGTACTAGGCTGTAACAGAAAAACCTAAAGTCCTGGAGATCACCTCCATGCCTTTTTTCAAGACCACACCATGGACAGAAACCCTAAGACAACTAGTATGGGTTGGTTCATGTCCACAACAGCCCCGGCACAGCACCTTTCACGGCTCATTGCTCACAACTAGAGCACTTAGGCCTCAACCCAGGTCCCTCAGCTGTGTCCGTGGTAGCAAGTAGCACAGTGCAACAGGAGCAGATCTGCAGAGCAAAGCAGCTTGTGCAGGGGATCAGACATTCTTACCGCATGTTTCGGAGAGGACTGGGGGTGGTCTAGTGCCACAGACTGAACACCCCTTGTTGGAGCACATCATGTACATATCCAGAGTGCACCCTCCAGCTAAATTTCATTCAAAAGGAATTTAGTGTGCTCCAAGGGCACTTTCAAAGCAAACTAAAGCACAGCACAAGGATGTAAGGGACAATCAGAAGATACATGTCTGAAGCTCAATCTGAAATGCTTGTACAGGTGCACCCCTGTGGTCCCAAGTGCCTGTCTAGAGCCCTAAGACCTCTTAATTTTTTTTTAAGGCTATTCACCTCAACCTACACAAAAGTAAGAAAACCGCATTGCAGGCTCCCACTATGATACCTTTAGAGTATGACCATGAGCACATGCTGCATGCCCAGGGACATGCATGAAAAGATGAAAATCAGATTCCTACTAAAACGCAGGACTGTCCAAGCAGCGATAGCCAACACGATGCAGTTCACATCTCTCCTCAAGAACCACTCAAGGAAGTTTAGATTGCCTGTAGGATGCAGGTCATTTGGTTCACTCCAGATGGGAGCTTGGAAGTGAGGTAGCACATGTGCAATGAGAATGAACACGGTACCAGGACGATAAACTAAAATGAGGTGCAAGATAAATTCACAATCAGAACCACGTAAAGTGTGAAATACTTCAAACCTCTGTACAAAAAGATTATATGCAAACAAGTGCTAATGGAGGAAGGGACTGGGAACCCGAAGCACTGTTTTCTTTTATGATACAGGCCTTCCAAAACATTAGCTAGAAACTTACATGTCATCTTCCAGCCTGGTGTTCAGTTACACTCTGAACTACACTAAGTTTGCGTCTGATCCTCTGGCAAGACAGCTTTTTCAGGAAGTCAGATGCCATGACTTCAAAAGGGCCTTTCAAAAATAAGCGAGTACACAAAAAGGTGTCAGATGAGCTTCAACATAGACAAAAGAAAGATAATGCCTCCAGAGAAAAATAATCTAATTTATGCGTACACAATGCTGAAACTGGAACTGGAAGTTACAACTCAAGTAAGAGATCCTTAAGTTAACACTTAAAAGTTCTCTAAAAACTCAACATGCAGCTGGTAATTCAGTTCCTGTTAATGACATTCACATCTTTCCTATGAGATGACAACCCGTAAACAAGTTGCAGGAACAGTTCAATGAATTCTTATATCTATATATATATTTTAGTTTCGTAAAACTGAACACAATTTGACATCTTTTTGCACATTTAGTCAGCATTTCCATTGAGTCCCTTGGAACAACTTTGCAGGCAGCATCTTTAAAATCTTTTAAAACTGCTTCTGAAAGTTCCTCTTCAGAATGCTTTGCTATACACTTTTACAGATCAAAGTCTTCTGTGTTCAGTATGAAATCCAATACAGTTATGGTACGGAGAAGGAAAAGTAGATTCAGTCAAATACCTCTTTCAAACAGCACTGGGGTTTAGTGGTTGTTGATTTTTTTTTTTAGCAACAGGATTTTAGACTGTGGTGGATTCCAATCGTGTGGTGAATATCCACTGCCAAAAGACTGAGATGTGTTGGCCAATCTTTTCTCTCTCTTTCCCCTTTCTCACTTTGTTTCTAGCTTGAACAAATGGCAGAGACATCCCTTTTATGATTTTCTCTATTTTCTCTGAAGCTGACAGTAGCTGCCTAGAAAGAATAGCTTCTTGCATCACACAGAAAATTGTTACCAGCATCTTTTATAGATGTTTTCCAATAATACCATTTGCCTTTCGTGACCCACTCTGTCAAATTGTGTTTTGTTGCTTGGAATTCTTTTTTCATTTCCCTTACTTTACAATATTATGTTTGGGAAGAGTATTTACCATTACTTAATATATTACAGAGATGCCAACTGTTGCTGTTGGTTAAGTCAGAAGCTTTTCTTCTCATACAAGTTTAAATCCTCTATTTTTCCCTTATTTTAACAAAGTTCTAAAAGCTCAAACCAACAAGAAAAGTTTAAGTCATATTTTAATTCTTCTCTGTGTTTGATGAAAGTTTATTGTAAC
This sequence comes from Chlamydotis macqueenii, assembly GCF_036417535.1. Lineage (NCBI taxonomy): Eukaryota > Metazoa > Chordata > Aves > Otidiformes > Otididae > Chlamydotis > Chlamydotis macqueenii. The sequence continues at coordinate 20,722,028 of NC_141593.1, read as the reverse complement.
TTAAAAATCATTAGGCTGTGATTTATATTAATCTCATTCATCACCACCTGAATTCCTAGCCTATTAAAATGTCAACATGAACTGGGAAGCTGAGTTCATAAAAGTATAGAAGAATATGCAAACATAACCCAAAATTGAATCGGAAACCTGGAGTATTCCAGAATCTAAGTGTGCATGTGCTTTTCAAACTGAATTCATTTCTACTGCTCTCTTCCTAGAGCCAGAGACCGTCAATGCTGCATCACTATGCATGCCTGCATCTCTAAAACATTTTTATAGAATCAGTCAGAAATACACCTCAAACCCCATATGTAGTTCAGCCACAAGGGGAAAGTAACACATTTTAGTGATTGCAAAATGTGCAGCACTGTGCAACAAAAATCCTAGAGCCAAACTCTGCAAGGGCAAAGTATGACATGCATCTCACTTCTAAGATGAAGCTTTAAATAAAGCCCACACTCCACCTCCCTCCACTCATACATTCAGTGTGTTCATCCATTGAAGACAACTCTTAACATACTATCCTGTAAGTAACAGAAGAGACTGAAAATACTCACACTTCTGACACCTGGGACTGCACAGAGCTGTCAGTGCCTGAGAGAAACTTAAACTTGCACTTGGAAAAGCTCCAATAGGATCACTGATAACTTGAAAGCAAGTAACATACCCCTATGCGAAAAGCATGACCACCCACTGCTAAAAGTGAAATCAAAGTAAAAGATTTGTTGTTATATGCAAGTTACCTGAAGTTACTTCATTATTATTTGGGATTAGACAATTAGTTTTACAGTGTCTGCATTGCAGAAGCGGCAAGGAATGCAGCAGACTGTTACCTTTACAAGTCCAGGAAACTTAAAAGCAGCTTATGCCTGATGCAACCAGAACTACCACTAGGTAAAAACAATAAGCTATACTGAAAGTATATTATTTTAATAAAGCAAAATAACTACCACTACTACCTTTAAACAGCTCGAGCCTTTAAACAGCTGTGGAATCACACCAACAGTCAAAATTAACTGTAGCTAACCTAATTATGATGAGTGCCTAACAGTCTTACGTAAGTATGAAAAACTCTACCAAAACACACGAAAAATTGGTCCAAACAATATAGCTAGGAATAGTTATTTCAGTGTCTATGTTCAGTTCAGTATTGTGAACGATTTAAATAAAACCTCAAATATCAAGTCACAATAAAAACCAGGGGTTTGGAATATACAACCACATGCAAATTTTTTAAAATTACATTAGAAGGAACCGTAACTATTCCCTCCAAAAAAATAAAAAGACTTCTGAAAGGACACAAGTGGTAAAACTGGAAAATATAGATAAGCTTTCAAGCAAGCAAATAGAACTGTTCATACACCTGAAAGCTTGTTAATGTTTTTGAAATAGATGAAGAGATACAACAAAAAAAAATGTATTTCAGCTCCATAAAAACCGTTCACTCCACATTTGGAAATATACACTGAAAGCATCTACTCTTCCAAATAATTTTAACTATGCTACGGAGGCATAACGAGAAATTTACTATTAAAAGCCAATGTCTTCTTAAAAACTTCCATTTTAAAATTACAAACACCATCACATCTGACCCTACATTTTGTTTACTACACATTCTCACTACTGGACAAAGTCAAGACTACGTGGTAGTTTTTACTGTGGACCTCCATATATTACTTTTTGCATGACATTAGAAATTTAACTTAATTCTGAAAAGTTAACATAGAAGTTTCATTTATCGAAAGTCCTTGAATTCTCTTCCTCTATGGACTAAAGATACTGTGAACAATTACAGTGAACACCACATTTTAGTGTTTACCATGGGCTGACCACAGCATTCTCTTCCTGATCCCAACTCCAGTCATACAGTATGGCAAGGAAGACAAGATAACTCAACAAACAATAAGACGGAGAAAAAAGGGTTTTTTTTTTTTAAAAGTCACACTTTATGACATAAGCAGTAAACATTTACAAAGCAAGGGCTTAAAAAGAACAAAGCAATGAAAAAAATTACTCCATTCTGTTATTTATTTCTCAAACACAAAAAAAATCACAGTGGCATATTCCACAGCTCAAGCCAACAAATATGCTAAAGATTTTGTGCTCCAGGAAAGAACCTCACTCAGTAAATACTTCATACTCATTTCTCTGCATTGTCCTACAGTAACTGGATGTTCTGGTTTTGTTAGTGAGGGGGGGCCTAAGGTGGTAGCTTCTGTGGGAAACTGCTAGAAGTCGCTCCCCTTTGTTCAGTGGACTCGGCCGGGCCTAGGGCGGACCCGCTGCTGGCCAAGGCCAAGCCAATTGGTAGCAGAATGTCCCGTGATAATGCCTCTGCGATAACATATTTAAGTAGGGGAAAACAGGAAAAAAAGGAGAAGATGTGAAGCAGCTGAGCAGGGGGCAGAGAGGGGGAGGCGCGAGCCTCATGGGCCTTGCAGGCCTCACCCTCTGGCCTCCCGCCGGGCAGCCGACTGGGCCCAACTCGGCCCGGCCCGGCTGCAAGAAGTGGAGAGGAGATGAGAAGTGAATAAGATGTAAAAAGGATCCTGAGAGACGTCTGCCAGCCTGTTGTGAGGAACGGCTGCAGACACCAAGGTCAGTGAAGAAGGAGGGGGAGGAGTAACATGGCTCCTGGCCAAGATTCATCTGCAACTCGTGGTGAAGACCATGGTGGAGCGGGTTGTCCCCCTGCAGCCCATGGAGATCCACGGAGGGGCGAGATCCACCTGCAGCCCGTGGAGGACCCCACGCCAGAGCAGGTGGAGGCCTGAAGGAGGCTGTGGCCCGTGGAGGGCCTGCTGGGACAGCTGTTCTAGAGGGACTGCACCCCGTGGAAGAGATGACCCACGCCGGAGCAGTTTCACGAAGGACTGTGGCCCGTGGGAGGGACCCCACGCTGGAGCAGAGGAGGAATGCGAGGAGTTCTTCCCCTGACGATGATACAGCGGCGTAAAACAACACGTGATGAACTGACCGCGACCCCCATTCCCTTTTCCCCCGCCCGTGCCGCTCGGGAGGGGAAGGTAGTAGAGATAATGTTAAGCCCGGGAAGAGGGAGGGGTGGGGGGAGGTTATCTTGTTCCCTGTCTCATTCTCCTGCTAATTTTAGGAATAAATGAATAGTTTTCCCCAAGTCGAGTCTGTTTTGCCCGTGACGGTAACTTTAAGGATTTCTCCCCGTCCTTATCTCAAACCTTGAGCTGTTTTTCTTATATCATCTCCTCCTATTCTCTCGGAGGGTGGGGGGAGCGAGAGACAGACTGCGTAGTCTGGTCCTGGTCGGGGCTGAACTACGACACTGGATGTATTAAAAGAAGTCAAAAGGCTAATTTATCTTCTAGAGCAAATAGAAAGAGACACTTTTGCAATGACATTACTCTTCAGTCAGGCATGACCTCTTCCCAATGATTTATCATCTCTTCCCACCTCAACACAGTGGGATGCTGTGCTTGGTGTCACAGCAGCACGGCAAAGTCGTCAGTTCATAAAGGCATAAGAAGAAAAGACAGGTAAAACTGGGCCTAGGCAACTGGCCATCATAAAGAGTGGGTGGAAAGAGCAGTAATTTTACTACCAAACAGAAACATATGATAAGATTCCCCCACGACACGATTAGAGGGGAAAAGACAGGCAATACAAGCTGTGTAATCCTAGTAGCCACATACAGCTCTAAAGACATCATTGCCAGTATGTAATGCTGTATTAAGCACACTTACGGAACACAGATGAGAAGATTCTCTGAAGAACAGAACTCGACTTTTGTCATTCAAAGCTATTTATACAGAATATAGAAGGCCTGTCAGAGAATCTGCACGTTACAGTGAAAACTCACCTACTGCCTAACAAAAGCCGAATGCTTACAAAGCGGTTTCAAAAAGGTCACAGAAAATTTAACACAGGCTCCTGGTCAACACTTATGTAGGAACAAACCCCAGAAATTCTGGATGTAACAATACGTGAACCTACTCCAGATAAGTAAGCCTAAATGTTAGACCCATTAGCTTGACCAGCAAGACCTGAAACCCTGTGTGTGATCTGGCCACCATGGAAGGACAAAGACACATTGTGTCCGTATGGCTTACATAGGGATTAGGTAATTGAGTCAAATTATTTAAATGTGGTAACAAAAAGGTCTTAATCACAGGGAACAGAGAGATGTACATCACCAAAGGAAAGAGTAAAAGCATATTACCATTTAAATCTATCCTCAAAAGCTTGTAAAATAGGGTGAGTACCCAAACCTGAACAGAATTTTTATAGCATTGTTATACCTTCTACCCTGCTATAAAATCCTTGTTGCTATTGGGAGCTGTATTTAAAGATCAGGATCATCATACAGGATTAGTCAGAAAACAGAGGATGCTAGACACCCCTCAACTCTGAGAAACACAAATTTCACAGAAGTTGGGCCTTAAAGAAAAAATTTACAGCCCTCACCACTACAAAAAACTAGTCTTGTTTATGTTTGAAGGCAAAACAGTTACCACGATGTTTTGGCAAGCCTAGGGAGAGAGGAGCTGCCAGTAGGCTTCTGGACTAGATGGGATTATCTTTGGCCATGACCAGTTCCAGCTGCTTCAGAGACAAGTGAAGAAAATTCTTAAGTAGGCAATTACAAAATAACACAGCCACAGGCAAAATTTTTTCCTACCTCCCGTCAGATAGAGGTTATTTAAACTACAAACTCAGGAAGAACAGAAACTACCTTTTACGGTTGCTGGTGTATTTATTAAATTTTTAGTGTAAAACTGGATATTCTTACCATCCTTCTTAAAATTCTGCTATGCTTCTAGCCTCCATCTCCTCTGATAAAAAGCTCCACGTGATAACTGTACCTAGTCTATTCTCCTTTATCAGTTTTAAGTTTTCTCTTTAGAACACTGACAGCTCTCCTGTTCTTGTATTATGAAAAAATGGGCACAAACATCACTTTTTACACCATTTGATAGCTAAACCCCAGCCAAACCTTCAGTCACTGTTCCAGTTACAAGAATGTCCCTTCTGCTCATGCCTCTTAACATTATTTCTGACAGAGTGATATCAGAACTTTATTCCACCCCGCTTCCAAAAAGAGCAAATATATAATTAATTTCTCTCTCTTTCTAGGTAGTATTTCAGATCTGCAAAGACAGAGAGAATAGGAATAGCCTGAGGAAGAAATGGACAGAACACAATTGGACTGAAAAAGCAAAGGAAAAACACCAGTCATTCTACTAAAGAGCTGCAGGGCATAACAGATTTATCCTATTTCAGCAAAAGACAAAATTTATGGGAAAAAGAAAAACTAAGATATTCTTTCTCCAAGTAGTTACATAGGTCTTTGTCATCATTAATGGGACAACGCACAAGAATTTCAATGCACACAAAGTTCAACCAGGCCAAGTGCAAGGTCCTGCACATGGGTTGGGGCAATCCCAGGCGCTGATCAAAGAATGGATTGAGAGCAGCCCTGAGGAGAAGGACTTGGGAGTGCTGGTGGACAAGAAGCTCAACATGAGCTGACAACGTGAGCCTGCAGTCCAGAAAGCCAAGCGCATCCTGGGCTGCATCAAAAGAAGCGTGGCCAGCAAGTCGAGGGAGGTGATTCTGCCCCTTTACTCTGCTCTGGTGAGACCCCACCTGGAGTACTGTGTTCAGCTCTGGAGCCTCCAATATAAGAAGGACGTGGACCTTCTTATGGACGTAGAGCAAGTCCAGAGGAGGCCACGAAGATGATCAGAGGGCTGGAGCACCTCTCCTATGAGGACAGGCTAAGAGAGTTGGGACTGTTCATCCTGGAGAAGAGAAAGCTTCAGGGAGACCTTGTTGTGGCCTTTAAATACTTAAAGGGAGCTTATAAGAAGGGTGGGGAGAAGCGTTTTAGCAACACCTGTTGCAGTAGGATGAGGGATAATGGTTTTAAACGAGAAGGAGGTAGACTTAGACTAGAAATAAGGAAGAAAATTTTAACACTGAGGGTGGTGAAGCACTGGAACAGGCTGCCAGGAGAGGTGGTAGATGGCCCATCCCTGGAAACGTTCAAGGCCAGGTTGGATGAGGCTCTGAGCAACCTGATCTGGTTGGAGATGTCCCTGGTCCTTGCGGGGGGGTTGGACTAGACGACTTTTAAAGGTCCCTTCCAACCCAAGCCATTCTATGATTCTAAGTGCAGACACAGGTTTAAGTTCACATGTAAAGCAGTGAGCTATTACTATTTCAGTAAAGGGAATTCAGGAACAGACAAACACCTTTATTTAGACCACAACAAGGAGCATCTTCTGCACAGGAGCATCACAGCGGGTCTCACGAGTATCTCTGGGCTCCCTCCCCAGGCTTCCGTGTGATAAGGCACATGTTCAAGACTAGAAATACAGACTAGAAATGCATTCCATTCTTAGCAATTCACAAGCCAAAATGAAGAAGTTCTTTCCCGTTTCCAAGACAGATTACTAAGGCATATTTCAAACAACATACATAAGTTACACTGGAATTTGTAGTAACTTTCAGTACTGAAATTATGATAAAAAGCCAAACTAGCTGACCACTCAGTACGCTCTTATGTCACATGAATATAACTAGTTATTCCAACGATAAGTGGAAATATTATTTCCAATTCTAGACAACATTTATACCAATGTGTACTCACTGAGAATAAAACAGATGCATAGCAAGTCACTCTGCAGTGTCAGTCCTCGAAAATGTTGGGTTTTATCCAAACAGTTTTTAATGTGGTTTTGGCCATGATTTCTAACAATGCCTTTCATTTGTACAACATCTATTTTCTATTCAGTCCTATAAGAAATCTCTTATGAAACACTTAAGCCTAATTAAGACTTGTCAAAATGACAGAATACGTAACTTTTATTTCCAGAATGTTCTGGTCTCATTCTCACATTTATTGTGTTTTTCGTGTCTTTACAATTTTGTTGTAGTGAATACATATGACTTGTAACATTGACGTTTCACCAAAATAAAATGCTTTTCTGTTAGGTTTTCTTTTTATTTAAATAAAAATAAAAGTTATCTGGAACTAATAAAACTCTGTGTTCAGAAAAGTGTGGACAGATGGGAAAAAAATGCACACTTTTTCAAATGACCTCCTTACCAAAGTAAAACTTTATTCTTCTCTGGATTCAGCAAATAAACAGGTAAACATGGAAATTTTAAAGAATTACTCTACATACCCCTCAAAATAATATTTAGTTTTAAAACATGACTCCCTACAGACAAGACAACATGTGAAAAAAAAGCCCAGACCAACACACCACTTTCTCCAAAAGTTTCTTAAACTGTTTTAATTGAGCTTTCATCCAAGGACAGCTGGTATGACACACAGCCCTGATCCTACCTAAGACACCGTTCTGGGTAGAGCAGATCCAGGTAGCTCACTGTTTACTGAGGCAGAAGATCACATGTGAAGACCTTCACTTTACCGTGGCCATGCATTTCCTATACACTGACACCGCTGGGGTCACAAATCCCTCTGAGAGCTATTGGAACACACTAACTGCATAGCAAACTAGCATATCACAAAGATTCCTACTGTGTTTAGTGAATCAAATCACCAATTAATGTATTAAACCACCAGAAGGAAAAAATCATTGGCCACACTGGATGAGAGAGAGAGCTTGTAGGAAGAACACAGCTGACAGGGGCACAGGCAGCAAGACGCTCTCCCCTTGTTAGATGCAGCTAGATCAATTTTGATTGCCTGTGCAACCACAGCTCAGGTAGGAAACCCATCTTAAGACAGGCAATGCTGGCTGTCCTTCAATATCTTTCTCAAAATGCTCCCTTCCACATAGCTAGGACAGCTTCTCCTACAATTTAATGGGGAGATTATGACACAAAGCTGCAGTAGCCTGAGCCAGAACAGGGCACCTCCTCCTCCCAACGAAAAAGAAGCACACCCCACAATAATCAGGACCCACTGACTCTGGTAGGACATTGCAGTCTGGTTGCTCACACAAGGACCAAGCTAACACAAATGCTCAAAACCCAGTAGCTTGTAACTGCTATGAAGGCATCTCCCTAGTATATTACTGACGTATAATATGTTTAATGTGCTGCATCACTTGTGCAACTGATACAGCAAAAAATGTAAATCATTAACAGTAATGAAAATAAGTATTGTTATGTTCAAGAGTTACTGTCCTCACATCTGACATTAGAAGTAAGCAGAACCCTGCAGAAGGGGGGGGGGGGGGGGTGGAGAAAGCAGCAAAGCATTCTCATGCCTTATTTTCCGAAGACATACACACCAACCAGTAACATTTATTAGTAGTTCACACAGACCTCAGAAAAACAGCTTCACAAGTTGCTACAGTGAGGTTTTCTGAAACCCCAGATGGAGATCTGCAGGAGTTATGCAAATAACTGCCAGACCTATCAGATTCTTCACGTGACACACAAGCCATTAAGCACAAATTGAGGGGTTAGGTCTAGTACAATGTCCAGCCAACATCGACCATTATTTTACTGTAGGGCTGAACTGCAGTGTGGGACACAAGAAAGACAAGCTGCTTAAAGCTTGTTGGCTGCTTCTTTCCTGCCTCATGACAAAATCACACTAACTTCAGTGCCTTTGAGCTCCAGATCTTTCTTCCCCTAGCAACATCTGCTTATTCTTTAGCAAGCTCCTGAACTCTGGAGGGGGGGAAAAAAAAAAAAAAAAGGAAGAAAAAAAAAGACTTTCCAGAAAATCCCAGCAGAACCCCATGCCAGTTTAGTAGGTTTCACGGACCTCACAGAAGCCGAGAACAGATGACATATTCCCACTCAAATTAAAGAGCTGAAGTCACGAGTGACCTGCCACTGATTCAGCCAGTGAATTTCCCATTTCAGGTCTCTCCTACCAGACAAATACGAAGAGTTAGCACCCTAAACCTGTCACACATGCCTCCTTTATTCACGTGTATTTCCAGACAGCACCATACATCCTCCACCAGGAGATGCTGGGCAAGATAAGAAACACTGGATGCTCAACGGAGAGATAACAACTCATGGGCATAAACAGCAAGCATTCTTCTTATACTTTGATCATAAAGAACATCTGACATAATAACGTCAAGCTTTTTGTCAAGCGATGGAAGTGTCCAAAGGCATTTCTGTCAGGGCATACCGTTGTGTCATTTTGTCAGAGTACGGCTCGTAGGCCGGCGCGAACAAGAAGTTATTTCTTTACATTAGAGGCCTTTCCTCCCCATCACCTCACCTCATCCCCTCCCCACAGGCCCTCCCAGCCGCTGCCAGCAGCTCCTCAGGCTCTCCTCCCCACCCACGCCCCTCTCCCCCCCGACCAAGATCCCCCCATCACCCCCACCCACGGCCACGGCCACGGCCACCGCGCACCTCTCCCGTTCTCCCCTCCCCCCCCAGCCCAGCCCACCCCACCCCATCCCTTATCACCCCCCTCTCCCCCCTCTTCAGCCCCCACCCCGCCGCCGCCCCTCCCTCCCTCCCCGCCCTGCCGCAGCCTCCCCGTTCCCGTCGGCGGCCGCCGCCGCCGCTCGCGCCCCGCGCAACCGCCCTGCGCCGCCAAGCGCCAGCGCTCCCCTGACAACCGCAGCGCGCGCCAGGCCCGGCCACTCCCCGGCCCCGCGCACACAATGGGCCCCGCGCGCAGCCCCCTCCTCGCCCCCCCCCGCCCCGCCCCGCACTGGGGCGACGGCACCCGATCGGGGTCTGCGGCCGCTCGGCCAGGCCGGCGCCTCCCGCCGCCCCCGCCCCACTGACCATCGCTGCGCTTGATCTCCACGTAGATCCCTATCTGGATCTTGCCGAAGTTGGCCGCTGCCATCGCTTCATGGGGCAGCCGGGGAGACCGCAGGCGCTGCCGGCTGGGCGGGCACGCAGGGGGGCGGGGAGGGCGCGTACAGCAGCGGTGGCGGCGGCGGAACCGATCCCGGCGGCTCTGGGAGGGCGGGAGCGGGGGGAGGCGGGAGGGAGAGAGGGAGGGAAGGAGGGGCGGACAGGGAGAGGGAGGAGGTGGAAGGGAGAAAAGGCGCCGGCCGGATACAGCAGGCGCTCGCAGCTGCTGCGCCTGCGCGCCTCGCCGCGGCGTCACAGCGCACCCGGCTCACGGGGGAGGCGGGGACGGGGTCATCAGCCGCCCGCCGCCTCCTCCCCCTCCCTCTCCCCCTGCCGCCTCGGCGGAAGGGGGCGCGCGGCCGCGGTGGGTCCTCATCCGCGCCGCTCCCCGCCTCCCGCCGTCACAGAGCGGCTGGTGTCCCCAGCCCGCGGCGTTCGGGAGCCCCGCCTGGCCCTCGGCCCCTTCCCCCGCCCTGAGGTGCCGCAGCTGTTCCTTCCCAGCCGCCCTGCGCGACCCCTGGGCCGGGCTGGCGTGAGGTGGGCTCCCCCGCTTGCCCTGGGGCCGCCCTGCCGCCTCCCCGCTCGCCTGGGCCCCGGCGAGGCTCGTCCGAGCCTGTGCGAGCCGCTGCCTCCTGGACCTGTCCCCGGTTTAGAAACACAGACGCGGCTGTTTGGCACCAGATGGTGACTGAGCTGCTCTGAAGTTTTACTGTAATAGCTTTATCTGCCTACTGTCTGCTCATATGGCTCCCGTGTGCTGAGCAGAGCAGCTTAGAAGCATTTTTTTTGTGCTCCTCGACCTGCCAGCAGCTTTTGGGTCCAAGGAAGGCCGCCCTGTCAATACCATCCATCTCTAATGACTCACCCATGCCTTTATACAGCTTAAATGAAAAACAAAACACATCTCATGTTCCCCATTCCCCTGTAATGGCTCCTGTACCTCAGGCGAGGCACTTCGTTAAACATTGTCCCTTGAGTTTCTCCCTAAGGGTGGTTCCTGACGTTATGAAGCCACCACTGGTTTAAAATTGTTGTTGCTACACAGCTGCCTGGTCACCTTGAGCAGCATCACAATAAATACACTAAACAAACAGCCTCTTCTTGCCCAGCAAAGCCAATCTATTAAAAATAATCCCCCAATCTGTGCCTCAGTGGCTAATACGTAATGACAGCTGACACCGCACCCCCCACCTCGAGAGCTGCATCTTCCCACCCTCTTTGCCTCACATCTCCTCCTGCCTTCACTGCTGGTTTCGTACTGAAATCAGTATGACACTCAGCAAGTCAGAGTCCAGAAATTACGGCTTCCAATTCCTAGAGGAGAGAGAAATAGAGCGCAGCCTTGCTGAGAAAGACTTGGGAGTGCCAGTGAATGAGAAGTTGGACATAAACTGGCAATGCATGCTTGCAGCTCAGAAAGCCAACCACATCCCGGGCTGCATCAAAAGAAGCATGTCCAGCAGGTCTAGGGAGGTGATTCTGCCCCCTTACTCTTCTCTCGTGAGACCCCACCTGGAGTACTGCATAGAGCTCTTGAGCCCCCAACATAAGAAGAACGTGGACCTGTTGAAGTGAACCCAGAGGAGGGCCACAAAGATGTGGAGGGCTGGAGCACCTCTCCTATGAGGACAGGCTGAGAGAGTTGGGGCTGCTCAGCCTGGAGAAGAGGAGGCTCCAGGGAGACCTTGTAGCAGTCTTCCAGTACCTCAAGGGGGCCTACAGGAAAGATGAGGAAAGACTCTTCAGTAGGGCCTGTTGTGACAGAACAAGGGGTAATGGTTTTAAAATAGAGGGAGGTAGATTCAGATTAGATATTAGGAAAAAAATTTTAACACTGAGGGTGGTGGAACACTGGAACAGGTTGCCCAGTGAGGCAGTTGATGCCCCATCCCTGGAAACATTCAAGGCAAGGTTGGACAGGGCTCTGAGCAAACAGGTCTTGTTGGAGATGTCCCTGCTCCTTGCAGGGGGGCTGGACTAGATGGCCTTTAAAGATCCCTTCCTCCCCAAACTGTTCTATGATTCTATATACACACACACAAAAGAACCAGAAGAGGAACTGACAGAAAGTTAAACAGCAACAACCTTCTTGCATAACTTGGTTGCTATTTATATTGGCTCTAACTGGTATAAATCACCCTTTTGATGAAAGGTTGAGGAAGAATTTAAAAAGTGAAAATTTAACACTTTTAAAAACATGTCTTACTCTCTTATCCTTGCCCACCTTCATCTTTTACATGAGAAATTAGGTCCGAAACACGTTATTTCTGGAAGGTATTGATTACTATGATTATGGTAGAATTACAATATTAAAGGTATCAAGTTGCATCCAGCAGAACTACTTTGGCTTTTTAGTTTAGTCACTGTCCATTTAATTTAAACTGCTGACAAACGCTGGGAAGAAATAACTCTTTGAAAGAATTTGATGCATGTAATACCATGAAGAGTCCGGTGCCTTTAAGAAGGCCTCTTCTAATTATAACAGCGTTGAAGATTTGCTCATTTTAATCTATTGATATTTTTTAAATAAAACCAAAATGCAACAAGTGTTTTAGGCTTACATAAGAATTATTCTAAATTTGAATTAAAAGAAAAGTTTCTTCTATCCGCTGTAATTCCACTGCATTTCAATGACTTGAACTGAATATTTTATAATGTTCTTTTTACGCAAATTCAACCACTCAGACTTACCTTTTACAGTTCAGCTTTGTTTTGGAGAAGTAGCTATGAGAGACTTGGATAGCCATTGCTTGGTCCCTGTTTAATTTTTGTATTTATGATTAATTTGATTAAACTTTTTCTGGTGTTTTTATGTAATGTAAAAATAAAAACATTCAGATTCTAAAATTGGATGCAGGGTAATTGAAAAGCATCTAATTTGAAATAGTTAAATAAGAAATAATAATTTTTTTTTTTTTTTTACTATTTGCACTGTCTGTTCTATAAGGATTAAACTGAAAAATTTGAAAAGTAAATCATATATAATTTTCTGGGAAATTATTTGAGTCCTATCACTGCAGAAATAGGTGATTAATTTTATGCACAAATCATCCCACTGAGGTAAAGAAGGTGTGTCTTAGAAACATATACACTACCGTAAGTATTTACAAAATCAGGTGCTACTCTAAAATAAAATAGAACCTAAATACATATAAATCTGGAGTTACTCATGAAATCTTTGAAATACTTTGGCCTTGTACAACAAATAGTTTAAGAATGTTCTAAACTTTAAATATAAATTTGTAGTTGACTCATGAAGTTGTGATAGGACAAGGGGTAATGGTTTTAAAATAGAGGGAGATATATTCACATTAGACATTAGGAAAAAAAATTTTTACAGTGAGGGTGGTGGAACACCAGAACAGGTTGCCCAGAGAGGTGGTGGATGCCCCATCCCTGGAAACATTCAAGGCCAGGTTTGACAGGGCTCTGAGCAACCTGATCTGGTTGGGGATGTCCCTGCTCCTTGCAGGGGGGTTGGACTAGATGACCTTTGAAGGTCCCTTCCAACCCTAACCATTCTATGATTCTACAAAAATAAGACCCCAAATTATTATTTTGTTATAAACTCTTTGGCAACTGCTATTTTTGTTATTGTCACAAAGCATACATGGAGACTTTCGTAGAGCAAGTCAGCAATGGCCAGAAAATCACTTTTGTGTCCCTAGAAAATGAACAGCAGTAGTAGTTAATAAATTGAAATATTTTTAAAATATGGCAAAGCATTGTAGTAAATGTTCTTATGCAAATAAAGATCTCTAATGTGTTTTGGTTTGTTTCATTTTTTTTTTAAAGGAAGTATTGGTTTTTTTTTAAGAAAAAAGGTCCAAAACTGTACTCCTGAGTACCTGTTTTTTCTTACCTAATATTCTAAATATGTGTTTCTTTTCACAGTTTTGGTTAACAATACATATTCAATCCAGCATTAAGCAGAAGAACAAAAGCTTTGAGGGCCAAAATTTATTTATACTTTTTTTAATTGAGGTACAGGAAAATTTTATTATAGAGAGTATTACATTTTATTGGCCCACTAACATAGACTTCTTCTGGCCATTTCTTAGAAAGTAAATTCTTGGTTTCTAAAATAATGTTAGCAAAATTCCCAGAGCAGTATGTGTCTACTTTTTATGCGTCAGTACATGGTGCTCTTAACAGTACAGACAAAGAACACAACTACTGAAGCTTTGGCATTCAGTTCAAAACTTCGGCTGCTTTTGGGTTAGTAAGATATCAAAAATAGTGGAAAATGCTCCTACACCAGTTATGTTTCAACAGTTTGCAGGAATTCTTCAGTTTTCAACAAATACTAGCATCTGCTTGCATTTCACACAGACACAATCCTATTAATTAAAATTCTTGATTCACTATATTTTGATGTCAAAATCAAGTTGTGAATATCAATCTATCTCCTTGATAACTTAAAAGTCATTGACTATTATGTTATTGGACAGTTTCACAGCGCTAGTGAACAAATATGATTAATCATCGTACAGGTTTGTAATCATGCTGGTATGAAATGTTTTCATTTTAAAGGTCATCTCAGAAAATCTTTTTTTACTTGCATGAATGCAACTGGTATTTGTTATGTATGCAGGACAGTCAACAGTCAGGTTAAAGGAACATGTGGTTGCTTGTAGGATTAAAAAGAAATTGTCAGTTATTATTACATAGAAGCAAATTTTCAAAAAAGCTACTGTAATATTGTAGCTTTTCATGTAGTCTGAAAAGGTTCTGTACTGAGAACCTGTTGCAGTACACAAAAAAAAATTGCAAAATAAAAAAAAAAATAATAGATTATTTCATCCACTTAAGAATTAGCAAATATTCGAGAAGGGCTTGAAGTAGTTTGAGATCCCAGTTGCCCACTTAGACTGATAGACTCTTCTTGTCCAGTTCAGTACCTTTGTGAAAACAGGAGCATCTGCGCTGTCTCACAGATCACTTCCTGCTCGTCATTCCTTTCAAGCATCTCTTTCTCTGTATTATATCACTATTTAAAACTACCCTCTGCTGGACACAGCACTTCATGAGTAATAGCATTATACAATAATATCAGAAAGTGATAAAAGTAGGTGAACTACCTTACTTACAGAGATGAAATATTTTAATGTATTTCCAACTGTTTTATTAGAAATAAAAATCTAATTTTCATGTATTTGCCTCTGAATAATAAATTGTTATGATATTCCTAAATTTGCATAGCTGCCTTATCTGAGAGTCAAAATATTTTAAACTGGGCACTCAAAGCTTCGTAACCAACCTTTGTCTTCCACATATGCGTTCTAGATTCCATTGCATTTAGTGTCTGTGATTTTTGCTGGTTATCTGCAACAAGTGAGCTGGTGACTCATTTCAGTAAGAATGCTCTTGGGATTATAATTAACTAATTATATATTAGAAACAACAGAGATGGTTAGGCTTTCTGATTTAAACAAATATGTCTCGGCATAATAGGCTTCTGTATATTAGAGAATGCAGGTGCTGAAACTGTTGCTGTAAAACTCAAACACACTTGTCATGCATCTACCTTAACAGACCCGTCAGTGAACTACTGATATTCGTGCTATCGCATGAATTAGAAGTCTTAAGTTGTTCTTCAGCAGTGTTTTGCTAACAGAGGAGATTTAAAAAAAGGTTTTTAAGTTCTCTGTTGGTCACCAGTGTCATCCCCCAGCACCCCAATAACTCCTAACGTGGATTTTCTAGTCACTTGTCTGTATGCTCCCTAAGATCAGGATTTCTAAAAGCCTCTCATCTGCACGAACAGGACTAAAGAGATCTGGTTTTACATTTTTGCAATTCTAGCTACTTTTATTACTCTAGTTTCATGCAACTTCTCAAGGTAATTCTAGATCTTGTCTTATAACAAACCTTCTAGCAGCATGCACAGGACTGGTATAAGGATGCATGGTCAGGCCAAAGATAGTAACAAAATGTGAGGCTCACTGACCTCTGCTGTTGTGAAGAACATCACTCCACATTTAGCTATTTCAGTAAACTTCTACTGGTTTGAATGCTCTGACAAAAATATGGAGAAAAGTAACTACTGAGCAAATTTTGACCTAAAGCAAATGCAAGTATGCAAATAAAATTGTTATATCACTTATTGCTTTGTTATTCCAAAAAGAGCTGCACTCCTAAATAACTTTTGCATCCAGAAAAGTGGAACATTGCTAGAATCTAGTTAAAGAATCGAAAAGTGAAGAAGAATGTGAATGTATTCCAGTCTCTTCAAAGCAGAAGACATGAAAGAAACAAAGTACTTTAGGAAAAAACACGCCTCCCTCTCTTATCATGCCCTTCACTCCAGCTCTACATTTGTAGCCACGGTGACAGTATTTCTTGCTCTTCCGTGTGTTCATAGCTACATGTGTACATTGGCTGGATTAGTTGTAACAGGCAGCTAAGGTTAAAATGACAGCTGAGAAAAACTGCACTAGTTCAAAAGTCACAAAATGATAGAAGTGCTGAAGAATAACAAAGCTGGATGTGCTTATTGCAGTAGACAGTGATGTGATCATTATGGCTCTGGCACGTACATTACGTATCTTCTTATTCATTCCATATGCTGCTGCTGATTGTCTGCCCAAGGCAGCTATGTATCTGGGCTCACATTTCATTATACTTTCCTATTGATCGTGTGAAACACAGGCAGAATTCCTGCTAGATAGCGAACTGCTCCAGAAAAAAAACGTGAGCAAAAGCAGATGAACCTTGGCCTCTGTTCAAGCCACTTGCTGCCTACTGTATGGTGGGTGTTTGTATTTATTCCTCATCCTCCTTTTCCTTCTTTCTTTTCTCCTTTCTCTCTCCTCTCCAAACCTTCAAGGGAAATGTCAGAGGGTTTGTGGTAAAACAGTGTCCTAGTCAGGCTATTCAGCTAGGTGATAAATAAGCATTTGCTACATCCTTCTGTTATCCAATGCAATTTTTCTGTCAGAGGGAAATATCCTGTATCATATTACCTGTGAAAAGAACTTTAGCATGACTGCATCTGCCTTGTAGCTTAATCTAATAATTACATCCTGTCTTTGCCCCACCTGTAAGGCTTCTGCAGCAAGACATGTAGACCTAATCTGCCTTGTAAAAATTGAATGGTTTATTTACTCGTTCTCAGAAGTTATCATTTACTTTCTATTTATTTCTGTGTTATTAGAGCACAGTATTAGCAAAACCAGATAGTCATACATGAGGTATTTGGTATTTCTGTCTCAACACACAATGTTTTAGCACATTTTTATGTTGAAACTTGGATTAATGCGGATTGTCAATGTGCTTGTTTATTATTTTACTCCTTTTTAATCCTCTTTCTTAAATCCAGTGTAACCCCTGTAGCTGGCTAGAACTACATTGCATAATATTATGACAACACCCAAACATGCACCGGGCTTGGTAGTGTACCCAGAGAACATGGAACTCTGTCCTAAATATGCCCATTCCTCAGCTTACAGCAGAGAGAAGAAAAAAAAATACAGAAAGAACTATTTGCAGTTTCTCATTCATGAGGCAGTCATGACCTAAATTCAAGCTAAAAGGATATTCCAAAAGAAGGCAGTCAGTGGTCTTGATTCCACATATCCTGGAAGATGGAAAAAGTTTGAAATAAGTATAATGATATAGCAATCCCAAGCTTCCTTCTAAGCACTACCACAGACCTCTGACAGTAGGTATCCTGCTAGTACCCCAACTGTTCAATAGGAGCACATTTGTAACTATAATGATGCATACATTTATGAAGTAAAAATAGTGAGGCAACTTTTTTTTTTAATCAAAGTCATTAAAACTGTATTGTTCATCCCTGCCCTCGTACAAGAAAGAATTTGATGCAATCAGGTGCGTTTTTGTTCTCTGATTTTATCCATATAACAAGCTTTCATCAAATCTTCTAAAAAAAACCCGAGATAGTAAAAGTTGTTTTATTAAGTAAATCATTACTAAATAGAATTATTTTCTTAAAATGTGATTGTTGTCTAGTAATTTGATTTAAATGTTTACTCTTTCTTGACAGATTCATTAGAAAAATTAAGAAATATGCTTGCAAATGGGTTAATGCATGGTTTTATTTTTATTAATGTCCAAAAAAAAAAAAAAAAACAAACCAAAAAACCTTGAAAATATTTATCAGTTTTTATACCCTTGCAAATCTGACACATTTTTCTATGCATTCACCTTGGAAATGAGACAGAAATGTATGCAGACTGTTCTGATCAGTTGTGTGTTTGACAAATTAAATTGCTTGCATTTATCATAATAAAAATTTTTTTTTGAAGTATCATAACAAAGTTACATTTAGGGAGCTCTTACAAGTTAAAAGCACAGCAAACCTAATGTTTTGTCCTTAAAGTAAAAAAAAAAAATCCCAGATATCATCATTACTTATTGCAATAACTGGAAAAGCTGAAAGTTATTAATGCCCTGTCTTCTATTGTAAGCCGGCCCACATGTTATTTTTCTATACAATAAATAAGGGAGTGTAGTCAAACTGTGCTTGTTTGTCCTGGATTTCGGAATTGGTGAAGCTTATAAAATTGAATAACCCTCCTTGTCTTCCAGTCCCTAGGCAAATGTCTTACCACTTCTTTCTTTGCCAAAGAAATGATAAAGAAATATTATGACTAGAAGAAATTACTGCAGTAATGTCCCTGTCAAAGTAGATATTAACCTCAGTGCAGTTACAGCTGAACTGTTCTTTAAGCTTATTTGAAATCAGGAATTCTGTTACATTTGATGAATAGGAAGGCAGCCCACTGAACGAACTTGGGCTCTTTGTGAGAGGTGACATGGATAAAGACTGAAATCCTACCTATTTCTAAGAAGTAAGCGGTATTGAAATGGATTCTGTGGCACAGACATCCATCATGGTCAAAGTACAAATGGGATGAGATTGCTGTTTGTTGTGGAAAGGCTCCAGCAGGCATAGGCGCTTGGGCAAGTCCTTTTCTGCTCAGTGGAGGTGGCAGTGGAGGTCTCCCTGAGGCTGGAGGCACAAAAGCTGTCATACTGAGGTGTGGACAGAGGTGCCTTCAGAGAAAACACGGTGCCCGGCAGAAAGGTGCGGTATGGCTGCGTTTAGAGACAGCTGCTGGTGTTAAAGGAGAACGATTATTTGGAAATACCAGCCTGTCTTGATATGCTGTGAATCTAGTGTACAGTTCTTTCACCTGAATGTTCATAATTTAATTCAAATGTTTCCAAGCTCACTGGATCAAGTGCATGAAGGAAGAAATGAGACAGGAATATTTTGGATCCAACTACTGGAATTTATTTAAATATATTTAAGCTTCTTATGTTTGTACTAAGTAGTGCACACGTACTGAATGTATATCAGGACAAAAACTGCTTTTTATGATTAGGTCTGAAAGTAGGTAGGCAATGTTTTGAGGTTGTTCTCTTCTTTCAGCTTAAAGAAATGTATTAATAGTAATTTCTGGTTACTAAACTTCTGGATCTATACTTGTGGAGTGCTGCAGAGTGTCATCTGAGTCCCAGAGCCTTCCCTAAGGAAGACAATTTCTTGCTTTTCTTATTTCCTCTGGCAAAGGTATAACTAAATTTCTCTCTTTTTTTTTTTTTTTAATGCAGCATTGATGAAAAGTCAGGCAAACTGTAGAGAGGCTTGTGAAAGATAAGCAACTTTCATTGTATCCCCTTGGGACTTGCCCATAGTGATACTCTGTATAGAGCTTTGAAGAGCCCACCCACAAGATACATTTTTTTTTTTCCAAGCTTCCTTTTAAAAGTTACATACTTTCTTCTCCTTAACATGCTGTTAGGAAAGAGAGGGTGCTTCAAAGAGACACACAGCTATAGATAGTGTTGTGATCACCTCATAAATGTAACCTCGAAGAGCAGCTTTGTCCAAGCTTGAGGAACTTTGTCCAATGCTGCTTCTCACAGGAGCTGAGAAGAGGGCACGGGGATGATGCTGGCCAGCCTGGCAGGCAGGCTGGTCCAGCACAAGCAGCCTGTTGACGTACTGGGCGCATGGAAGTGAGTTACAATTCCTGAAAATTAGTGCATCAACAAGGTTAAATGTGATAATGACAATGTTAGAGTGACAAATGAGAAGTCAAATATTGAAATATACTACTCTAGGATGCAATAAGAGAGCTTTGAGAATTCCCCTGGTTTATATGGTGACCACGCTGAATACAACCCGGAGTCGTGCTCTTGCAGAAGCAGCAGCTGGTGCAGGCTGGATGAGTTCATGAAGAGTATTGTGGGATACAGTGTAGAAAAAAACTTTCTGTTTAAGCATTGTTAAGCACTGTATCAGATTATACAGGGTGTTTGTCATAATTCTCCAGGGTGAAAGTGATTCAAGAAGAGATTAAGCATCTCTTAGAGATGGCACATGCCCTGTCTGAGCAGGTGGATGGGGTATGTGACCTCTTTCAGATCTTTGTGGCCTTACGTTTCTATTGTATTTACGACAAATCCTTTTCCTCCTGCCTAAACCCTCTCCCGTACCTGGATAAACAGATCACATTTGAACTTGTCAGCTGTTCTAATTTTAGTAATGAATTTAACACTGTGTGTTCCACCACCACCCATAAGATTTACCTAATAACTTGGGCGTGCCTGTACTAAGGCATGTGAAGAAAGAGAATCCCTGCCTTTCAATGTGTTGGCAGAAGATGTGGAAGTTTTTTTTTTGTGAATAATTATATATAAAACCGCTGAAGTGCCCTTCAGGGGCATTAAAATGAAGTTACTTAGTCATTACTGAGGTTGTTACAGTTACTATCATTTTTCAATTCTAATTTTGAAGTTAATACCTCTATTAAGGAAACAAGAAACAGAAGACAAGGCAAATCCAGGCAATTCCAGGATATGCAGTACATGTACGCCTATGTCAGAAACTTTCCTGACAAGCTGTTTTCTGTTACGCACAGGACAACAACTATCAATCCAAGGCAAATAGGAAAACAACAGGACCCAGTTATGATAAGAATAAAAATCCCTATCCTGTAACTTTTCTCCCTTCATGATTTACAAATTCTTTATATTAACTTCCTTCTAAAAGAGGTTTACACAAAGAGGTGAAGTTTTTTGCAAATTGTTCATCCTCAGATAAGAAAGAGTTAGTGAAAAGACCCGACATACTGAGCAACGATGAAAAGGGGGACATGAAGTTGCCACACGTTTTAGAGAATGGTGTTTAATTTCCAGGTGTTAGCTTACAGGAACTGTAACTTTTTGTTCTCTGCTGTGGTTACTTACTAAAAAAAAAAATCCTGCTTTAAAAAAACAAACAAACAAACAACAAAGAAAATATATCTTTGACTTATTTAATTCTTATAAGTCTAATGAAGGCAATTTTGGGCACTAAACACTCTGAGAATGAAGAATTGTAGTTACATATTTAACTTTCTGTACCCTAGTTTTAAAAAATAATCTCATAACTTCATTATGTTACTGTCTTGCAGCTTGTCAGATCTTTATTAAGCTGTCTTTCCACAATGTCCCAGTGTTCACCAAACAAGAGGCAAACAGAATTACTCTGGGTGATGATGGCAGTTAGCATGGCCAACAATGTACACCTTTTTTTTTTGCACGAATCTTCAGTGTGTTCACTCAAATATATTTTATTTATAATAATCCTTTGTAATGACCTATCACTGGACACACGGGCATAAAGCACTGGCATCAGATTGATTTGTAAAGAAAACTTGAGTGACTGCAAAGTACCTGCTACTCTGGAGGACTGTGACAATAACAGTGTAGGGCTATGGGAAAAGCTTGTTTTGAATAAGCCATGAAGTTGTACCAAGGGGATGGCTCAGCACAACTAGATCCAGAAGCTTCCTTGTGGATAAGCCCAGTTAAATGTTGTTGCTGTGTGTAAACAGAGTGCTCACTGGGCCTGGATAAAATAAGAAACTAAGACATCCTCTACAAGCTGATTTTTACTTAGACCAGTGACACTTAAACTAGTGATACTAGCTGATGTTAGGACATCAGGATTGTGCAGTTTTGCCCCCCAAGTAGAACATCAGCATTCAACAAGACCTCCATGGAGCTAGACAACACACCACCACTAACGGCAGTGTTATCGCTACTCTCCTATTTCTTCTAGAAGAAACTTTCCTATCTAATCTAAACTAGCATTTGAAAAAATGGAGCTAATTATTAAATTTGTTTCTGTGGTCCAAGTTTCTTTCTTGTATCCCAGGAAACCTAAGGCATGATGAGTCCGCCAATCTAAATACACTAAGCAGGAAGAAAATACGAGTACATGCAGAAGGCCAGCATTTCACATATCCCTTATGCTACGTGAGTTTGTCCTGAGGACTGAGCAACAGTTGTGTTTCACCTACTGGTTGATATGCCCTTCCGTGTGGAATTGTTGTTATACAGAGAGTTGTGTGTTAAAGGCTGTGATTGTCCTAGTGATGATATAACCTACTATTGTTGCAAAAGAAACAGTCCAGTGCAGCACTGTTTGCTGAGATAAATACTCATGTATTATAGTGTGTGTTTTACTAAGGAATCTCACTAGTCCCAGCTGATAAACATAGTAACTCTGTTGGTTCAAGGCTATGATTTATTACCTCAGGGCTTTTTCACATTTTCTCTCTCTTCCTCACCAAGAGCTGGCACTTCCAAAGCTCAGGAGTTTGTACTGAGCGTTGCCATATTATATCATTTAGGTAAGATGGGATCATTCCTTTTAATTGAAATACTGTCAACATTTCAAAGATTTATCTGAAAAATGTATTTCTGTCAGACCAATTGCATTTTCTGACATTCTTTCTCAGTCTCTTTGTGAATATAAACCTTCAGCTTGATCCTCATTTGGACTTCTTCATTGTGGCTTTAATTTCTCTCACTGCTACTAGAATGTATCAGCAGGAATGAATTTCCAGATAATGGCACTTTTCTGTAGAAAACATAGTTTTCAACCAGACAGAAAAAAATTTTACTCCCCCTTGAAAGAAGCTCTCTAGTCTTGCTCTACAAGCCTCCCCTTTACCCCACAGCTCAGTGACTAACACAACAGCAGGCATGAAGAGGACAGGAGCTTACCTGCACAACTGGCTCAGAAACAGATTTGCAGAAAATCACTGAGGAAATTGCACAGAAGTACATAAGAGCACTTCAGGGAAGACAACAGAAGGAGTTACTGTGATCTGAAGAATAAAGAATTAAAAGCTTGATTTTTTTTTTCCCAAGGAAAAAGAAGGGACTTATCAGAATTGTACTATCTTTGCCACTACTCTGTCTTTATATGTGCCTAGTTTACTGCTAAAATGGACTGTATCCTTTTTTAGGGAACTTTCTGAAACAGTCTTAAAGAAACTCTATCTTTCTCCTCACATCTTTCCTAATGTTTTCTGTTGAAACAGTCTCAAAAGTAAATTAATAACTTCAAGGCTATCAGCTTTTTAATTTTATTTTAATTGTGACGGCTATAATATATAGATTTTTCCTTATAAACTCATTTCCTAGACTTAGGTATTTAAAGGAAAAATAATTTTGAAAGAACACATGTTGTTCCGCTGCTTTTGCATTTGTAGTAGTACCTAGTATTTTTATAGCATTGAAAAGTACAGTATAAAGATTTATCAATCCTTACAAAGCCACTGGTATTGGATAGGTGAACAAATGATCTATGGAATACCAGTAATAAAACTGGAAAATATGGAGATTAATTATATCCTAACAGATGAAAGGAATTTATCAGAGATTCAGTACATACGACTTCTCGGCTCTCTGCTCCACTTTTTTTTTTTCTGCTTACAAGCTCCTCTGAAGTGTGAAGTGCGGCAGGCTCACCCTTGTCCTAAGTGTCCTGAAGTGCCCTGTTAAGAAGTCAGCCCAGTTCTTTTCTGTGACACCCAGCAGAAGAAACTCTTTGCGTACTCATTTTACCCTCCTTATAGTCTGTCATTATTTCATTGGCATTTAGAGCCTTCTTCCTTCCTGAAAAAGTGTGACTGGGATCCGACAACCTGTAATCTTCAGTAAGATACTGTATCACCTTATTATTGTCCTCTCTAGGCAAATTTTCACTAATTAAGGAAACACAGTGATTTGCCAGGTCCTCAAATATGCTTTTTCCAGGAACCCCACTGGGGTCACTAGTGTGCACACTGTGCATACTGGTGGTAGGCCAGCTCAGAGGTTTCTACCACAGCAGCTGAGCTCCTGTTTCCAACACTTACCGGACCGATGGCTTAGGGTCCCCATTTGCTGGACCTGCACACAGCAAAGCTTGCTCTGGGGAGGCTGCAGCACTGTCTGTTGCCCTGTCTTCATAAAATCATAGAATACTTCGGGTTGGAAGTTCTCAAGCTTGTTCATGTCCTTCTGAATGGCATCCCATCCTGCTTTCTGTGATGCAATTCCAGACATTGCCCAGATGAGCACCTTTGAAGACCCTGGCAATAGTCCTTGTCAAAATCCATTGTAAATGCATGTCCTGGTTCTGGCCAGGATAGAGTTAATATTTACCTGAGCTGGGTGAAGAACTGAAGCTGGTAGCCCCTATGGCTGGGATAGTTAACTAATTAGCTAACAGCTGGGGTTAATTTACCCAAATTAGCCAAAGGGCTATTCCATCCCAGCTGACATCATGCTCAGTATATAAGTGAGGAGGGTGCTGAAGGGAGGCTCTCCTAGTTGGAAGAGACTGGATGTGGAGATCTGTTGTGAGCTATTATACTGTATTTGTGTTCCATCACTCTATTGTTTTCTTGTCATTACTGTTAAATTTACTTTTTGTTTAATCTCAACCCGCGTGTTTGGTTTTTTTTTGTTTGTCAAATCTCCTCCTATTCTCTCGGAGAGTGGGGGGAGTGAGAGAGAGACTGCGTAGTCTGGTCCCCGTTGGGGGCTGAACTACGACAATGCAGTACACACTTTCCTAAAACTCCAGTTTTGTGATGTTTTTCGGTATATTCATTTTTAAAGACCAGAGCAATGACTTCTATTTCCTGTCATTTGTGAATTTTTCAGTCTCAAACCTTTCTATTCAAAGTGAATATTGGTTTTATTAGTTTCAGACAAGCCATCATCAAAGGTGCTTCTTTTGGAATGGAATCTTCTTGGTTAATTGCTAACCAGGTCAGTGACACATGGTGATGACAGCCATGTATCACCATCCTCTGAAAGTCCTTGAAAATATCACAAACCACATTCAAAATGGTGTTAACGGTCAGATAAAGATGTCTTAATGCGCAGGATCAATCAGAATTCACAATCTTTGTAAAGACAAGTTTCCTGTATGATTACATATTCTGAAATTCCCTAAATTGCCTCCTAAATGCTGTATGTGGAGAAGCATGTTTCTAGATTTTCTCATGGATTCTCTTCAATTAGATCTGAAAATGCTCATGACGTAAGTAATCATGCATAGAAAGTGCAGCTTTGTGGCCATATGTGGAATTTTACTGATAACATTTTTGAAACTGGGACACTTTTATGAGAGGTGCTAAATATTTAAATTCAAACTTAATCCTTGTAGCGTGCTTATTCTGTCTTTTAAATAATTTGTTGGTACTTGCAAGGCAAAGTCTAAGCACTATTAAAGAAAAAAACCTATCTGAATTAAAAAAAAAAGAAAATTTATCCCTTAATATAAAAACAGCAGGAATTTTGGCAAGCTGAATAGCATCTTTTTATTCCAGTATAGAGTTAAACTCAAACCATACCAATAGTTTCATGTTTAAAATCATCAGTGATTTCCATGTGTAAGGAGAGAGGAAGGATAAATTGATACAGTTCTCCACATGCCCAATTTAAAACACTAACATATTCGTAATCAGCATTCCTTAAGCATCGTTTTTTTACACTGAAAAGAAGTGTTTAATTTGACTTCTGAATACTACAAAATCTGTAACCACAGTAATTGAGGACAATTTATCTCTGTGTTGCATACCATTTTGGTGTCATTAACAGGCAAGAATAATGAAAGGAAGATGGCAGTGGCTGGAAGAGGAAGAAAAACAATTTGTAGGAAGTATAGCAGGATTAGGGTCCTTGTTCATACAGTCTATTGCAGGTAATTTTGTTTAGTAGAGAGGTGATATAGTGGTGACTTTTTATGTGAGAAGCATAAACAGGTGAGAGATGTAGAAGAAATTTTACAGAACGTTGTCCTGGTTTTGGCTGGATTGGAAGTAATTTTCCTCTTAGTAGCTGATGTGTTTTGGATTTTGTGTGTGAAGAATGTTGATAAACACACTGATGCTATGAGTTGTTGCTAATGAGACCAAGGTTACTGTCTGTCTTCCAAGGTTGCACTAATGTGCAGATGCAGGAAGTTGGGAAGGATATAGCCAGAACAGTTGACCCAAAATGGCCAAAGAGAGTATTCCATGCCATAAACGACATGCTCAGTACATAAGTGGGGGGTGAGCTGGTGAGCAAGCTCTTTTCTGTTTTCTCTCACTATTCAGAATCATTCTGGGATTGTTTACTGTTTTTATTTTTTGCTTCCGTGATTGCTACTCGGGACAGGCTGTATTGGTCATTGGGTCATCAGGTGGTGAGAAATTGTGCATCATTCATTATTTTTGTTTGCTTGTTTATTATTATTATTATTGTTGTTGTTGTTGTTATTATTATTCCTATTAATAGTATTATTCCTATTAATAGTCTCATAATTATTTTTTCTTTTATATTATTATATTTTCTTTCGCTATCCTAGTAAACTGCCTTTA
Source organism: Chlamydotis macqueenii (assembly GCF_036417535.1). Classification (NCBI taxonomy): domain Eukaryota; kingdom Metazoa; phylum Chordata; class Aves; order Otidiformes; family Otididae; genus Chlamydotis; species Chlamydotis macqueenii. The sequence continues at coordinate 20,695,569 of NC_141593.1, read as the reverse complement.
TCTCAACTCACAAGTTTTCTTTTCTTCCCAATTCTCTCCCCCATCCCCTGGGGACAGGGAGGGTGAGTGAGCAGCTGTGTGGTACTCGATTGCTGACTGTAGCTAAGCCATGACAAATGTATGTCTAAGTAGTTTAAGGAAAGAAAAATTCAACATCTTCAAAAATTATCTATTTTTAATATTTTCAGAGTTTGAAATGTTTAAATTGCAATGTATTTGCTTAACCAAAGTAATAACATTTACCACTCCTGTGATAAATTTTGATGAAATGCCACTACTCAGTGCAGGTGTCAGTTCCCCTTTCACTTGGCAAACATATTTGGAAGCAGTGTAGTGTAGGAAGACATAGCATCTCCCAGGAGATGATTCAGAGAACTTTAAAACAGTCCACTTACTAGTTTAAGGGAAGGATTAATATTTAAGGGAAGGATATGAGACATTTATTCTTTTTTGAGAAGAAGCTGTCGAGTTTTAAAGTTTAACAGTGTGGTATCATCTTGGATACATGAAAAGAAATCTTTCATAGAAGAAGAAGAAACTGTCATTGCCTCGTAACTAAAACTTATTCTGAATATTCTTGTGCCCTAGATTTTTCCTCAACACTCAGTAGATGTTATGAGATTAAAGTTGTTCCTTTTGATAATCAGAAATAATGAATGTAACTGCAGTAGCTTTGTACAGTGTAATTGCACTAGTTTCAGCAGTACTTTGGAACTCCAAGCATCAAAAACTATTAAAAAACACAGGAAAAAAAACCACCATGAAAGGTACAGAAGAAGAATCCTTTCTTCCCTTTGCATTTTGCCTTATTATTTTTCCTGATGATGGGCTGCACAGACTTTGGGTTTTTTTTGCTTCCCTACAAGCATGGTATGCGTATACAAGGCATAATTACTGGTGCCTGGAAATCAGTCATTGCCGTATCAGTCTTTGAGGGACGTGGCCCAACAGTGACACCTAGAATCCTGTGCTAGCCACCCATTTCTCCTGCCTGCCTCAGAAGATCATCACAAGATTTCCAGCTCAGGACTGCATGCTGAGAGGTGAGCCTCCTGTGCTAGGTGGTTACACCAGCAGTGCTTCTGTCAGGCACCCCGTTACTCTGGGGTTTAGCAGTGAGCCCAGCTCACAGCCGTCCTCTCTGGGACAGAGGGAGTATGCTTAAACTGCTCCCTCACTGCAGTGCAAGATTGGTCTTAATGCAAGCTTTTTAATGGAGACATTTATTTGTAGGATTCTCAGTGCATCTATACTTATAGGACATCATGAGTATCTGGATCATTTTATCTAAAGTGATCACTGTACCAAAAAGGTGCATTGACTCTTAACCCTCTGAAACCAGCACTGACTAACTCGCCTGTCCACTTTATGCATGAATTCTGTCTATTTTAAGAATCTTTATGCTCACTAGTACCTAAAATCTATCCCATTTATTTATTTGTGGATCTTAATTTTAGCATGTTTTATAAGAATATAGACGAATTTGGTAAATCCACTCTGTGTCTAAAAATCTATCGTTTTTTTTATGTCACTGTCACAACTCACCAAATACCAGCCAAGTGGCAGGCACTGCTTTTTCAACAAACTAGCACATAGTATATAACATATAATATTTCATTTGTTTAACACAGAATATGACTCTTTAATCCAAGTGACAATTATATCACAATAATAAATTGGTTACACAGAAGTGCACGTAAAAAAAAAGAAAAAAAGGATAATCCCTTCTTATATTCCTTCTTACTGGCCTTTAACATGTTTGGAACAGTTATTTGGAATACACATGCTGTTAATCTTTTTAAAAAGCTTTTGATTTTTTGTTATGATGACAGCTTTCCTATTACTTTGATGATATTTAGTTATGTATTGTTCTAAGGGTTCTGCACACAGACGGTGGGGCTTGATGTCTTCATGTTGCAGGCAGAGAGGGCAAGCCACATCCTAGAAAATTATTTACAGATAAACTTTTCAACAGATATATGATTCCACTGTAGCTAAAGTAGGTTTCTAATTGACTTCTCTGCAGGCTGAATTTAATGTCAACTGTAGGTTCTGGGACTTTTGCCTAAATAAAATGTAGGAGTAAAATTATTCTTTGCTAAAGAGACATCAAGGAAGTGGTGAGGCTTTCAGAAATTCTAAAAATTATGTTTTGCTGTGGAAAGTGATGGGAGCTTCCACTGCCTCTCTGGGAAACCTGTTCCAGTGTTCTGCAACTCGCATTGTGAAAATTTTTTTCCTAATATCCAATCTAAATCTACCTCCCTCTATTTTAAAACCGTTATCCCTCATCCTATCGCAACAGGCCCTACTGAACAGCCTCTCCCCATCTTTCTTGTAGGCCCCCTTGAGGTACTGGAAGACCACTATCAGGTCTCCCCGGAGCCTCCTCTTCTCCAGGCTGAACAGCCCCAACTCTCTCAGCCTGTCCTCATAGGAAAGGTGCTCCAGCCCTCTGATCATCTTTCTGGCCCTCCTCTGGACCTTCTCCAACTGGTCCATGTCCTTCTTGTGTTGGGGCTCCAGAACTGGACACAGTACTCCAGGTGGGGTCTCACCAGGGCAGAGTAGAGGGAGAGAATCACCTCCCTCAACCTGCTGGCCACGCTCCTCTTGATGCAGCCCAGGATGCGGTTGGCCTTCTGGGCCGCAAGGGCGCATTGCCTGCTCATGTTGAGCTTCTTGTCCACCAGCACTCCCAAGTCCTTCTCCTCAGGACTGCTCTCAATCCATTCCCCGCCCAGCCTGTATTTGTGCCTGGGATTGCCACGACCCAGATGCAGGACCTTGCACTTGGCCTTGTTGAACTTCATGAGGTTGGCACGGGCCCACCTCTCCAGCCTGTCAAGGTCCCTCTGGATGGCATCCCTCCCTTCCAGCGTGTCGACGGCACCACACCGCTTGGTGTCATCGCCGAACTTGCTGAGGGTGCACTCTATCCCACTGTCCATGTTGCCGACAAAGACGTTGAACAGGGCCGGGCCCAACACGGACCCCTGAGGGATCCCACTCGTGACCGGTCTCCACTTGGACATTGAGCCATTGACCACCACTCTCTGAGTGTGGCCATCTAGCCAACTCCTTATCCACTGAAAATTAACATTTTTCAAGTTTAGCACTCAAGCTGTTCTACAGGTTTTGAGATATATTTGCCTGTGTAAAAGACTAAATGGTACAACTTTGGTGAGAGAAACAAGAGAGGCAAGGAAGAGTTGCTGGAACAGGGTGAATAGAAGCTGCAAACCCAGCGTTTCTGCAGTTTGTTGTCCCCAGAAGACAACAACCAAAACCAGCCCATGCTGGAGCCCGACACTTATTTTTATGGTAAGCCACAAAAAACATCTTTGATGTTTAGAGTGGGAAGCAAGATCAGAGTTGATCAGACAGCTGCTGACAAGCTTCCCTGAAAGCACAGCACAATGAGGTTGCTACAGTCAGAAGTCTATTTCTGTTTCTGTTAGAATGAAGCTAATTTGTTTTGTACAATATTAGAAGAAAAATCTTCAAAGTGAAGCCTGGAAAGTTCCATTTCCTGCTTTCTGGTCTTGGTTAGCTGTCTCAAAATAATTAATAAAACTTATGGTTAAATAAGTAGCTCCCCAGTATACCATGAATTTACGTTCCAGAAATTTTGTTTCATTTAAGTATAATAAATAATTTTTTATGAAGCTTGATTTTATTACTGTTTTCTCTTAGAGTAAATGAGAAAAAATGAATAAGTAGCCTATAAAAGCAGAGGAAGAAGAACAATTTGAAAGCTTCTTCATCCATTCTTTTGTACAGCTCTGTAGATAACAACTCAGTGAGCACAGCAGTTCTATACCCGGTTAGAAAAATATGCAAACCAAGTATCAGTCTAACAAAAAGTCACTGTGGTTGAGTTGTTTTTCATATGTTACAACAGATCTAATATTAGTCAAAACCCAATCTTTTTGTAGGATATGAAAAAAAAACCCAAACCGTCATCCTTGTGAGAGCTAATTAGGAGTTACACAATATCAGTTCATAGATTTTGAAAAGTCCAGGGATGAGTGTCTGGAGAAAGACAGACTCTTGTAGATGTGCTGTCACTATTCTGGAGCCTTTTAGAGTGAAAGCGTTCTCTTTAAACCATGGCAGGAGTCCATACAGTAAATGGTAGAGGCCACTGAGTTATTCCAATGCATTTTGATGGAAGTAACTGCTTAGTGAAAGAAATTACAGTGACAGATTAGTGTCAGTAATGCATAACTATTGATAACTCATTTGTTAAAAAAAAAATGCTACTATATCCCCGGCACCTTTGGAAATGCTATTTATTATTATTTAAAAATATCAAACCTAAAACCTTCAAACCTTGTGCACAAAGGAAGTAAGGGGAGCACAGTTCAGCCCACTGCTGTCAGCATGGCGCCAGTGCCAGCACTGAGGGTCCAGAAGCTGAGGAAGGATCGCAGAAAAGTGCAAACAAACCTAAACTGTGGTCCAATAGCACCCCTGTCGCTCCAGCCAGCAAGTCGGCTTTGTCGGGGGCCCAGCTGAAGTGTCTCTATACCAATGCACGCAGCATGGGGAATAAACAGGAAGAGCTGGAGATGCTTGCACATGAGCAGGGCTACGACCTCATTGGCATCACGGAGACGTGGTGGGATGACACATACGACTGGAGCGTCAACATGGAGGGGTATAGGCTTTTTAGAAAAGACAGGAAGGGGAGACGAGGAGGGGGTGTCGCTCTCTACGTCAGCAACCAGCTGGAGTGTGCGGAGCTCCACCTGGGGATGGAGGAGGAGCTGACAGAGAGCTTATGGGTCAAGATTAGAGGACGGGGAAGGACAGGGGACATTATGGTAGGGGTCTGTTACAGGCCGCCTGGCCAGGAGGACAGAGCAGATGAAGTGCTCTATAGGAAGATAGGAGCAGCCTCACAGTCACAGGCCCTGGTCCTCATGGGGGACTTCAACCACCCTGACATCTGTTGGAGAGACAACACGGCAGGGCACAGGCAGTCCAGGAGGTTCCTGGAATGCGTGGATGACAACTACCTCCTGCAGGCGATAGAGGAGCCGACAAGGAGGGGTGCCATGCTCGACCTTGTGCTCACCAACAGGGAGGGGCTGGTGGGGGATGTGAAACTAAAGGACAGCCTTGGCTGCAGCGACCATGACATGGTGGAGTTCAAGATCCACGGGGCAGCAAGGAAAATACATGGCAAGCTCTCTGCCCTAGACTTCAGGAAGGCGGACTTTGGCCTCTTCAGGGACCTGATGGGCCAAGTGCCATGGGAGGTGGCCCTGGAGGGAAGAGGGGCCCAGGAAAGTTGGTTGATATTCAAGGAGCACCTCCTCCAAGCTCAGCAGAGGTGCATCCCGATGAAAAACAAGTCGGGCAAAAAGGCCAGGAGGCTGGCGTGGATGAGCAAGGAGCTCCTGGACCAACTGAAAGTTAAAAAGGAAGCCTATAGAGGGTGGAAGTGGGGACAGGTAGCCTGGGAGGACTACAAAGAGGCTGCGCGAGTGGCCAGGGATAAGGTAAGGAAGGCCAAAGCCCTGGCAGAACTGAATCTGGCCAGGGATATAAAATACAACAAGAAGAGCTTTTATAGGTACGTAGGGGACAAAAGAAAGTCCAGGGAAAATGTAGGCCCCCTCCAGAAGGGAACTGGTGTCCTGGTTACCCAGGACATGGAGAAGGCTGAGGTTCTCAATGACTTTTTTGCCTCAGTCTTCACCGACAAGAGTTTCTGCCCCACCGCCCAAGCTGTAGAAGGTGCAAGCAGGGACTGCGAGAATGAAGAACTGCCCATTGTACTCGAAGAGCAGGTTCAGGATCATCTGAGGAACCTGAAGGTGCACAAGTCCATGGGACCTGATGAGATCCATCCGCGGGTCCTGAGGGAACTGGCCGATGAAGTTGCCAAGCCACTGGCTATCGTATTTGAGAAGTTGTGGCGGTCTGGTGAGGTCCCCGATGACTGGAAGAGAGGGAACATAACCCCCATTTTTAAAAAGGGGAATAAGGAAGACCCAGGTAACTACAGGCCGGTCAGCCTCACCTCTGTGCCTGGGAAGGTCATGGAGCAGATTCTCCTGGAAAGCATGCTAAGGCACATGGAGAGCAAGGAGGTGGTTGGTGACAGCCAACATGGCTTCACCAAGGGCAGATCGTGCCTGACCAATTTGGTGGCCTTCTATGATGGGGTGACGGCATAGACAAGGGACGAGCAACTGACATCATCTACCTGGACTTGTGCAAAGCTTTTGACACTGTCCCGCACGACATCCTTCTCTCTAAACTAGAGAGACATGGGTTTGATGGACGGACCACTCGGTGGATAAGGAGTTGGCTGGATGGCCGCACTCAGAGAGTGGTGGTCAACGGCTCAATGTCCATGTGGAGACCAGTCACGAGTGGCGTCTCTCAGGGGTCCGTGCTGGGCCCGGCCCTGTTCAACATCTTTGTTGGCGACGTGGACAGTGGGATAGAGTGCACCGTCAGCAAGTTTGCCGATGACACCAAGTTGTGTGGTGCCGTCGACACGCTGGAAGGGAGGGATGCCATCCAGAGGGACCTTGACAGGCTGGAGAGGTGGGCCCGTGCCAACCTCATGAAGTTCAACAAGGCCAAGTGCAAGGTCCTGCACCTGGGTCGTGGCAATCCCAGGCACAAATACAGGCTGGGCGGGGAATGGATTGAGAGCAGCCCTGAGGAGAAGGACTTGGATGAGAAGCTTAACATGAGCAGGCAATGCGCCCTTGCGGCCCAGAAGGCCAACCGCATCCTGGGCGGCATCAAGAGAAGCGTGGCCAGCAGGTCGAGGGAGGTGATTCTCCCCCTCTACTCTGCCCTGGTGAGACCCCACCTGGAGTACTGTGTCCAGTTCTGGAGCCCCAACACAAGAAGGACATGGACCAGTTGGAGAAGGTCCAGAGGACGGCCAGAAAGATGATCAGAGGGCTGGAGCACCTTTCCTATGAGGACAGGCTGAGAGAGTTGGGGCTGTTCAGCCTGGAGAAGAGGAGGCTCCGGGGAGACCTGATAGTGGTCTTCCAGTACCTCAAAGGGGCCTACAAGAAAGATGGGGAGAGGCTGTTTAGTAGGGCCTGTTGCGATAGGACGAGAGGTAATGGTTTTAAAATAGAGGGGGTAGATTTAGATTAGAAATTAGGAAAAAATTTTTTACGATGCGAGTTATAGAACACTGGAATAGGTTGCCCAGAAAGGTGGTGGAGGCCCCATCTCTGGAAACGTTCAAGGCCAGGCTGGATGAGGCTCTGAGCAACCTGATCTAGCTGGGGATGTCCCTGCTCCTTGCAGGGGGGTTGGACTAGATGACCTTTGAAGGTCCCTTCCAACCCTAACCATTCTATGATTCTATGATTCTATGTTTCTAAGACCTCCATGTAGCTGCTGAAATACTGTTGAGACAGGAAGAATTTAGAATTAGTTTTCATCATTCTCGACACATGTGATTTTTGAATCACTTAGTATATGGCAAGAAAATGAGTACTGGAAGAAACCACAGATGTTATTATTCTATGTAACAAGAGGACATTATATTCTAGGTGCAGATTTGTACACATGCTTTGCTGTTAAACATTTGCGTAAAGAGGTGACCAAGTTAAAGCATGTTGTTAAGGGCATTTTCCAAATGCCTCTTCAACACTGACAGGTTTAGGGCATCTACCACCTCTCTGGGAAGCCTATTCCAGGGTTTGACCATCCTCTCAGTAAAGAAATACTTCTTAATGTCCAGACTAAACCTCCCCCTGGCACAGCTTTGAACCATTCCCATGCGTCCTATCACTGGATACTAGTGAGAAGAGATCAGCACCTCCCTCTCCACTTGCCCTCCTCAGAAATCCATAGAGAGCAATGAGGTTGCCCCTCAGCCTCCTTCTCTCGAAACTGGACAAACCCAGAGTCCTCAGCTGCTCCTCACAGGACATGCCTGCCAGCCCTTTCACCAAATTTGTTGCTGTCCTCTGGATGCGTTTGAGAAAGACAGACTCTTCACATCCTTCTTAAATTGTGGGGACCAGTACTGCACACTTTGCTCAAGTTGAGGCCACACCAACGCTGGTTACAGTGGGATAGTCACCTCTCTTGACTGGCTGGTTACATTTGATACATCCAGGGTGCTGTTTGCCCTCTTGGCTGCCAGGGCTCACTGCGGACTACTGTTGAGCCTGCCATCAACCAGCACCCCCAGATCCCTTTCTGCAGGGCTGCTCTCCAGCCACTCCTTTCCTAGTTTCCACTTGTGCCTGGCATAACTTTGTCCTAGGTGCAGCTCTAGCATTTCAACTTATTAAATTTCATTCCATTAGTCATTGCCCAATGCTCCAATCTATCTAGATCCTTCTGCAAGGCATCTTGTCCCTCAAGAGAGTCAGCAGCACCTCCCAGTTTGGTATCATCAGCAAACTTGCTAACAGTGCATTCAACTCAGACCACTGACAAACATACTGAATAGCACTGGCCCAAGAATTGAGTCCTGAGGAACATCACTGGTGGTCAGTCACAAGCCAGATGTAGCCCCATTCACCACAACCCTTTGAGCTCTGTCGTTCACCCAGTTCTTCACCCAGCACACCATGAACGGGTCATCCCGCCATTGGAATTGCCCCTAGCTGCCCAGACGTATTTTTGCAAAGCGCTTTCTGTTTCATGTGCATTCAGGTAGAGTATTTTAACTTAGCAGATATTCTTTAGGCTAAGAATTACAAAAATAGGCCTGTGTGTTCATACGTCAGAGGATCTTTGTTGACCTCTCTGTTGTACCTTTAAAATAAAAAGTCTTTATTTTCTACTGTGATTATGATTTTTGTTATGCATTTCATTTTTTTTTTTACTCAGAAGTCTGCAGTATTCTTAACTTTCTATAGGAATGAAGCTTGACAAAGTCTGTTTAAATATAGCAACATGAACATTGAAGTCAGCCTGTTGAAATTATGCTATTCATTTCAAAATCTTGATAAAAATGTCACAGAATAGAGCTATAGAAGGTGCTTTGGCAGCTGCAGCAGTAGCATTTGAAGCATCTTCATAATTAGTGTTATCTAAAGCTTATTTACTATTCAGATTCACTGAGTTTTACTGCCAAATTAACAATTGCTGCTCTCCTAGGACTTTTTAAATAACATGGTCCAGCACACAGTTTTATTTCCAGCTTGCCTCAGTTCTCTCTTTTTTTTTTTTAAATTTTTATGAAGCTGATTATTTGCTTATGTCTTATATTCTCTTTTTCTGATGTGCTGTCTTTTTTTTTTTTCTGATGAAGTTCAAAGTAAAACAGGTATAGATTTGGGATTAATATGGAAAAACTCTACAATCATAGGAAGTGTAAAGGAATGGAGAAGAAATCTATGATGCTTAATCTGTATGAGTACTACTGCCTGGCCTGAGCTGTTACCTGGTAGTTGAGGGAATCTGTTAGAAGGAGGCATTAATGATGCAAAACTACCAGTTTATTACCACAGGCACAGTCAGAGTATTTTTTGCTTAATTTCTGGAGAGGAGGTAGAGGGTAGTAATATCTTTTTGGCAAATACTGAAAAAAAACCAACTAACATTTATCACAAAGGTGTAAGGACTCCAAAACAGTGGCTGACAGCCTGCTTTTGTGGTAGAGAGGGCATTAAGCTAAGATTATGCCTCTCGGCTTTTTAGTTCTATGTGGGAAAAAGACATAACTTGTCCTTCCCCATTTGTTGCTGTGTGTTGCCAGTAACAGTGTAAGGCTGTGAGGTCGTTCTGAATGTGGGCTGGGAGAGAACTGGTCATTAAGAAAGGCTGATGGCCAGCTTATGTTTCCTAGTTTCAGCCCTAGCCAGAAGAGGTGAAGTCTAAATGTCTGCTGACTTGGGAAGGCTGCCCTTAGTCATTCGTCTTTAAGTGTGACACTGGCCTGTGGCTGGGATCCTGCTGTTGTCCCTGGATGAGTAATGAGGTAGCCGTGCATGGGTGGGTTTGGACACCCCTGGTGGAAGGGCATTTGCCACCTCCTGCAGGTGCCTCCAACCTTTTTTTTGCTGTTTCCTGAGCAGCATTTCCCCCTTGCCTGTTTCCTGCTTTGATCTACTGAGGATCTAGTTGCCCTTCAGGAGTGAGCAGCAGTGCTGGGAATGTGATGTTCCATGTAGCCATTCCAGAGTAGTGGGACCTTCTCTTCTTTCAGGGTGCTTTGCTTGGCCTCACTAGGCTCCATGTGGGCTCATCATACTCAGCTGCTAGAAATCTGGTCTGGAGATGCTGGGCACGGGTCAATGATGTACAGCTGGTTACTTGGAGGAGTTTTTTTTTCTTGTGCTTTGCCCATGACAGGACACTGTGGGGGACAGCATCTCCCTGGGGATTAGGACCATGGGACTTCCTGGGGCATCAGGGCAGGACCTTGCAGCCAGGGCTCTCCTCCTCCAGCCAAGTAGCTGGATAGGATAGGGGGGCAGTGAGACAGCCTCCTCTCTGAGCACTGGGCATCTCCCTGGGGACAGGGACAGGCTGATATCTGCAGTGGGATGCTACAGCTTTATATAGATATAAAGCATATGCTTGATTTGAAAGTAGCAAGACTCAGCTTTAATACGGACATACAGTAATTTGCTAAAAAGGGACCTAAAATTTCTCTTAAGAGATGTACTTGCCCACTTTTATTGGACAACTTCACCACTGTCTCTGGGAAGGAGGGACCCAGAGGCCTTACAGAAACTCTTTGTAGCTTTACTGAAAATAAATGGTGCCTTTTTAAAAAACAACTCATTCCAGAGACTGTCTGTGACTCCAGGCACTCTGTTAAAGGCCACCAGGCACTGGACAAAGCACATTACCCATTAATAAATCAAATCTGTTCCCATTCCTTCTGGCCATGTTTCCCCTCCCAAGCCCATCAGGTGCTCTGCTGCTACTAAAAATCCAATCCTGTTCTCTAAAATGCTCTGGATTCTCAGTGGCCAATCTGCAGATCTCTGAAATGGAGAAATGGTGCTTAAGTTGATAATAACAGTTACACAAGTACAAAGACCGATACTTCCAGAAAATGACAGGTGACAAACAGCAACATTTACAAATCTACTATAGCCTAATAGGGAGCAAGCATCCAGCCCTACATGAGCACCTGATCCCATTGAAAGCGGGAACAAAACCCCCATTGGCTTGTAGGGAACTGGAATTTCAGCTCTCGTATTTAGCAATTCAGCTGCAGAGTTTGTGGCAAAAAGCAAGGTATTTGTATGCAGCGCTGACCACCCAAGAGATGGGACAACAGCCCTAGCATCGAGCACAGAACAAAGGAGCGTTGAGCCGGATCCACATGCCCTGCACAATACACTGGCTGCACGGGTACAATGATCCCATCCTGACGTGAGCCACAGATGATACAGAGCTGCCTGTAATCCCACACTGCGGCAGCAGCAGGGCTGCTGAGGAGCTGCAGCCATGGCTGTGCAGACAGGATTCCTGAAAGAAGTGTAATCAGGTCACTTGACATATGTTAGGCGTCCATATGGCCAAGCAAACAACTCAGCCAAGCACCTGGAAACATCATGGGATTGGTGAAAACAAATGCGTGACTAACAGAAAAATCCTGGAAGCTCAGTTTCCTCTTCATTGCTTTGAAAAGTGCCCATCACTTTCCTCATGCGCTCGCTGGGGCAAGTATAGATCCATATCCTTTTTTTTTTTTTGGTAATTAAACCTATTTTTTAAAATAAATGAAATGTTCTGCTACTCTTGCTGACATGAGTGCCAGATGTGTGTGAATTAACGAGAGCAAGAAGTTTTTCAGTAAATTATACCTCTGTTTATCAGGACTTCAGTCTCAGCCAGCATACATTATCCTTTCACACCTCTGTGAGAATGTTTTTTTTATTGTTTATCTTCATGTTTTGTTCATTTGTGAACCCTTATAGAGACAGATGCCGTCTTGGCTAGCTTGACAGGAAACCAACACTTCCCTCTGTAGTGGTGTCTACAGGGTGACAGGCAGAAGGCCATAGGAAATGGTATATAACTGAAGTTCAGTTTTCAGTCTGAAGGATTTAAAACCAACAAAATCTGTAACCTAAGACTTTCTGCTCTTCTTGAGTCCAGGTCTAGGTAGCTTAGTTAGTTCTGACAGTCACTTCTGTAAAATTAGCTTGTGAAGGAGATCATCACTCCTGCAGCAGTTTTCGTTTTCAGTGATACATTCAGGCTACTTCCAAGAAATAACTGACTCTATTACTAAGTTTGTATTCCTTCTCACAAGGAAACATTAATAATGTGACTGAGCTGTTAATACAACTATCATTCATGTCATTGACCTCTGTTGCTTTTCGAGGTGTTTTGCGGGACCTGTGGTGGTGGCTGCTGCTGACTAAAAATCCTGGATTAAATTTTCTTTTGATTTAAGCAAAGATTTTCAAATAAACAAGGAAAATCTTTCCAGTAGAAAAACACTGACAAAGTATTAATTCAAAAGAGCTGGTGATTACAACAAAATTATTTCATTTGAATATCAGTTAATATTAGACTTATTACTCTGCACTTGGTTTAATGGGAAGTTGCGTAAAGTACACAGGAGCAGGCTTATTCCTAAGGCACGTTCCTTGCTAAGCATGAAGAAAATACCTGTAAGTCTGTATAGGGACAGCTAGAGTTTTTATTGCTGATATTAATCAGAGAGAGATTAGAAAGGGATTTAGGAAATGTGTTGTCTGTGTTTAAGCATTCAGCACGTAAGCCTCCCACGCTGATGCTGTGGCAGGGACTCTCTACTCCCATCTCATGGTGAACAGAGACCACAGCAGCTCTGGGGCCAGAGAGCCTGACCCTGGTTTGTATTTTGTGGGAACTGCAGATCTTTCCAAAATATATTCATTCTGTATGGGACAAAAAGTCAAATAAAATCACCTCGTAGAATAAGATTTCTCTTTCTTTAAGATTTTAAAATAAAATGTACCCTTCTATTTTGATTTAAATTTTTGAAAAACGTGTGTCTCATCATTTGAAGGCTTTGGAGAGAAGCCCTAGTGCTTTAAACCCACTCTCTAAAGCTGCTGAGGGAAAAAAAAAAATAATCTGAATTATAGTAAATACTGCAATTGAGTGAGAAAGAAGGTAGATCACTGATGGATAGTTAAAAGCAACTTGACTGTTTTTGAGTAGCTCCTGCTTGGACAACTCATCTTTCCAGCAGTTACATGTCTTTTCTGAGAATGACCAGAAGGTAACTCCTTCTCTGTCACACCTAAGGTTTAGCAGTAGCATGGCAATACCCCATTTACAGTGACAGATCTCCTTAAGAGAAATTAAACAGGAGAATAAATCCTGGATGCTTTTCTATGCCTGACCCAGGGATCCATGCCACTCTGAGGCCATGACAGGATCTCCTTCCATGCTGGGCTGTGAAATATCCTTGTTGGTTCTTGGGAAATGCTCCTGTTGCCATGTCTGGCATGTAGAGCTGTGCTTGGAGGTCACAGTTTTAGTCAACATCTTCAATTAACACATCTTTGCTTGCGTCAAACTACTGCTTTAGTCCATAATCACTTATGGTTTCACATGTCTGTAATTTTAGCTCATCCAGCATAAGCCAAGTGACTCCTGCAGTGAGGAAACCTGGGTGTAGCAGGGGGCTGACTTTCTACCCTCCTCCCACCCCCAAATGCCCCTGCACTGACCACCCTTCAGGGCTCAGAACCTTACTGTTGTGCAGAACAGTCTTCTCACAGGAGGGAAATTCTGTCACCCTGGCTGACGTATGGGGGACCTCCTTCAATTGTGGGAGACTGGTGTGTTAGTTTGCCTCTTGGGGTGTTTTGTGCAGAAGAATGCTTGGGAATTAGCCAATTGATCAGGTGCTGTGGTGTGGAAACCTAGGGGTTTTGGCTAGCAGCAATGGCTGACCAGGGCAAGGTCACGAGGATATTTTCTTTAAGATGAAGAATTGAATCAACTCTCCCTGGCCACAGGCTATTATCTGGTGGGGTGTGGGCATGTCTGCATCCAGGGCAGAGGGAACTGGCCAGTAGCACACCACCAAGGAGGGTGACCCTTACACAGTGTCACATCAGCCCACTGAGCCTTGCTCCAGCCTTGCTTCCAGCCTTGCTGGGACTCTGAAAAAGGGAAATTTTGTGCCTGCTGCATCTGTTAGAAAAAGCTGGAGGAGAATCCAGGGGTAGAAACTCCTCTGATTTCTCTGGGCTTGGACAGGGATGACACCTGTCAATGATGAATGTCCATGGTCCCTGGGTAACTTCTGTTTGTGTTTGAGAGGTAACTAAAAGAAGCAGTGCTCTTGCCAGGCATCTTACATTTTTGTACAGAGCCATGGGAAACTTGTAGAGGGATCTGCAAACTGAAAAAGACTGGAAACCTGTTTGATTTCTTCAGATTTGAAGAAGGGCTAAGAGTCCTCAATTTGATTTCTTTGGTCTCAGGTAAAGGTGAGGAGCCTCTGTTTAATTTTATCTGACCTATGAAAGGCAAATTGACACTACTCACATAAATTCATGTTATTGACTTGTTCTGCTGTAGTACACAATAGGCAGCCTCTCCTAGCCCTGAAAACATTTAATTTTGTATCCTGGACTCCTCAGGGAAAGGTGGTGGGGTTTATTGACCTACAAAACATTTATTTCCTAGATTCCTAAGGGGATGGCATTTGCCTCTTCTGGCTTTACCTTTTTGCTCTTACTTTGCTGTAGTGGCTTGTAATGGGCATATTGCTGTAAGGTTTCTTTATTGCTCTTGGTGTAGGCCAAAAATAGTCAGCTTTGTAATGTTCCTGAAGGAAATAATAAATTTGTCCTGTCAGAATTCTCTGTGACTTCTTGCCTCTCAAGACCTTATTAGAACCTTAGCATTATCATTTCCCCCACCATCGGTCTTGCTGTCCTACAGAAGAAGGATAGAAACTCTGACATCTGTCATGATGGTTTCAAGATGGATTCTTGAGGTCTTGAGCACTCTGTCCTGGCAACAGGTTTTCTTACTAGCATCAGAGAAACTATGCAGTGTATGATGGGTTGTGAGGATGCAGAGAGTGCTAGGGATGCTGGCAGGCAGGTGGGTGGGCAGTCTCTAGCTCTGTGTGTGTGTGAGTGCCTGGAGGGATGCTCCACACTCACCCTACAGCGACTGCATGGGTACCAAGTGAGGACTGGCAGCAGGTGAGCAGGAGCATGCTGCTGGACTGGTACCCAGTTTATAGTGTCACTCACCATGTAGGCTCCGCTTGGTGAGAAGGAAGACAGCATTATCTGGCCCAGGCTAAAAATAGTCTCCACGTCAAAATTCACCTGTATGTCTTGCTTTTAACTCTATTAATAGTATTTTCTTCTGAAAATTATTAGTCTTTCTAAGTGTAACCACTATTTATGGTTCAAAAGTCAATATACCATGACAAACCTTTTTGATTCTCTAGTTCTGTTAGTTTCTGATTCAAACTAATCCTGGAAGTCCAAGCTTGGTAAGTTAAGCAGTTTTTTCCTTGTGGTTCTTTAAATAAATTTTCCAGGAACTAGTTGTACAAGCCCTTTCAGTCATTTCCCCCCCCCCCCCCAGTTAATATATTCTAAGCCAGAGAGTTATAGGGCTGTAGAGAGATTGAATGATACCAATTAAACTCAAGATCTGACAATCTTTTCATAAGTAGAGCAAGAGATTTGGCTCAAAAGGCACTTCAAGTTGTTTCCTCTTACAGGATAGCACTTGCAATCAAATAGACTTTATGGGGCTAAGGTCTATTTTTTATTATGCTGGTGCACAGCCCTGGCAAACCAGTGAAAGCTCTTGTGAGTGGAGACGGGTGTATTTTAGAGCCGTTTTGAGTCACTACTTACAGACCCAGTGTCAAAGCAGGTGTCAGATCTCTCTCACTTTGGCTTTACATTTTGAACGAGATGGCTGTCATTAAGCACTCAAGCAAACATGTGCTTGCTTGTGATATTCTATACTGGGAGCTGAGAGAGGTGCTCCTTTCAGCTTTCAGAAACTCTTCCATACTTCTTTTAGGAAAAGCCATTTTTCACACCTATATTAAACACTTGGAAGGCTAGATTTATAGGCAGTTGGAAGAATTTCTTTAGCTGTATCTCAAAAAAGCAGCACAGTGGGAACTTAAGTATTTTAGGATCATACTTACAATTTGTTGACTTTTAGAGGCCAATTAAATAATCCGGCTTTCTTTTCTCGATATATGACCTAATCGTACACGTCCTTATTAAACGGATTTCCTTGAAGCCGAAGACTTTATATATGTGAATACATTTATGCAAAACTAATTTCATTTTCAGAGGTTCATTGCTCAAATTTGGAGGTTTTTTCCCTAAAATAAATGTTAAAATATTTTTAAATGTCAATAGTCTAAACACTCATGAGCAGTGCTATAATAAACAAGCACTTTTATGTGCTGCAGACGTTTACTTTAGTGAAAGAATAAACTTAAGCTTTGAGTCTCCAGCAGGTCATGTGTAAAAATAATGGGTCAGATTCAATGCTAATTTGGGGATTTTGTTTTCATGGCATTCACCTCCTGCAGTATCTAAGCACTGATTTATACCATATGGGACTTCACAAGAAAAATTTTTCTGGGACAAACCAAAGCCATACCACCAGCCTTAGGCAGAACCTAATAGCATGGAAAGGCTGCAGGCTTCCTTGGGGAGGGCAAGGCAGTGCAGGGAGACTTGCATGTATATAAAGGCAAATGCTGATTTAAACAGAGGCAGGGAAGCAGCCCTGTCCATGCCTGGTGCAGGAGCCCAGCTGCTCGGCAGTGGCTGCGCCCAGGTAAACCTGTGCCCGGGAGTGGAAAGGCAGCCGGTTCAAATTAAAGAACTTTGAGCAATGATTAAGCACAGGTGAAAGTCTAATTGTGTGGGTGACTCAGAGCAAGTGAGTGCAGATGAGGGTGGAGAGGAGAGTGTGAGGAAGTCCGAGCAGACTGAGGAACTTGCAGGTGCCACGACAGGAAGAGGGATTTGACCAGTCCGACATAGCATCCTCTGGACGGGGGATACTGGGCATTTTATCCATCTGTGCTCAGCTCTAAGCCAAGGGGAATGTTTTCGGGTGGAGGAAACAACATGGCAGACATTGCTGCGATACAAAAGGAAACATCTTTTCAAGGCAGTCAGGATAGGTAACCAGGGGAAAAAAAATGCCAAAAAAATACAATGCTATTTCACATCATATGTGTGAGCTTTTTGAGGTAAAAGTCTCTGCTTCCCTCTATCCATTTTAAAAGAGCCAGACACAGACATCCACTGCAGTGACAAGAGCAATATGATAGTTTGCAAGTCTTCAGTATTTCCTTAGATGGGGGCATTTCTTGCTGCATTAGAGACGTTTCAAAACCAAATGAGATAGAAATACTAATTCTTTAAACCGTATATCAGCTGTTGAGTGACAAAGTGGTCAAGAAAGGTCTATAAAAAGTGACTCTTTAACTGTCCAGTACAGATTTTGTGATAATCCAGCTCCTTGGTCTGGCCATGCGTGGGATTATGTCCACCATGACGTTCATCTTTCCTAACTGCCATTACTCCTGCTGCTCCCTGGAATGGCTCATTCCAGCAGGCTGTGCAAACTGGCCATTAATTAGTCTCAGGAGAATAAAAGCTTAAAAGTTAATAATGCAGGTAAGAAAAAAAAAAAAAAGTAACAACCCAAACCCCAGACCAACAGGTGAAAGTTAAGCATAATTTTAAATGTGAAAAATTAATTTTACATAATGCTGAATAGGCGTCCAACTTATTCTAGAGGAAATACATTTCAGTGCTCCAAACAAAAATGTTCATAATTCTTTTTTTTCTTTCCCTCAAAAGGAAAAGATCAAGACTACTTCTTCCTCTATGTCCTTTCAGAGGAATATTATAATATTATACTTGTTGATTATAGCATGAAAAATAAAGGTATATTTACCTCAGCACCTGCAGCAATAAGTTTTACCTTTAACACTTTTACATTGTAACTCCTTCTATTTCTATATTATTCCTCATTCTATATTGTAACATAAGTGATTATAAATATACATTAGCAATAACCCTAAAAGAATCCAAGGGTACTTTATACACTGTTCATTTATTAAATTAATTATTATTAGTTTGTTTTGGTGTGTCTTTGCTCTGTCTAGATATTTTGGTATTATGTTTTGCAATTTGAGCAAGTTTTTTCACATACTGTACGAATGACCTGTTGAGAAGTCTAATAGCTTACATACAGGCTGGTAATAAGATAGGCAGGATCAGCTGTTAGAAACTCCACCACAGACCCAGGGATGAGATTAATTCACATTAGTATGGTAGACTTATCTTAAACAAGCAGGTTCCTCCTGCTGGAGGAACATGGTGTAACTATTGTAGGTGGTAAATATTTTCATTCCTACCGACTGCAAATGGCTATCTTCCATCACAGCTAAGTGATCACATTCAGTGACATCCTTATGAATTTGGAGTGACAGTGACATAATTATTTTGGGCTTTAAGACTCATTTTATATTGAAGAGGGAGAGGGGATTTTAAACCTTCCTGCTGCAGATTAGTGTTCCTGGTAACTGTTACCGAACTGCTGAAAGACACAAAGGAGAATGTTCCTCTTAATAACTGCTTCCCTATGCCAGAATTTAGATTCATCATTTCCATGCCATACCTTTACATATGTTCACTATTTAATCATCTTGGCTTTCCACATAAGCCGTGTAAGTATGACAAACTGTAATCTTCATTTTACAGCTAAAGAAAATGCTATAAAATTATTAAATTACTCATTTGATGAAGCTGGGTGATGAAAGGAATCACTATTAAGAACCTCTCCTGCTGCATTTTTCCGTATTTCACTGGATTGTCCCACTTTGGCTGTTCTCTCCTGATCTGTCTATGGCGGCAGGCTGACTTGGTAAGTCCTGAAGGACTATGCCAGCCCCCTACACTCCGTCTAGGAAGAGGTGTGGGGCAGTGTTCCATTAGTGGGTTAGTAAGAGCAATTAACTTTGTATGGCATTGATGTGCTAGGTTTGAAACGTTTGTAAACTAGGAAATGGGACTGTTTAAACATCAAGTGTCCTTACAAGACACTAATGAGGCTATGTTGTGCTTTAAGTTAATCAATGTTGTCAAACACTCATTCCCCCAGCATCTGCCCATCTTATAACAGGTGCGTTGCAAGTGAAGTGATGGAGGACTAGCTGTAGTAATTGCAAAGTAGTTGTGGCTAATACACGTTTATAAGGGCAACATGTGTACAGATTTGGCTGGAGAGCCATTTTCTTCCAAAGATATATCTGATAGCTTTCATTCATTTAGCTTCTGTTAAACAATGTGTAAGCCAGACATTGCTTCCACTAGGCTTACGTGAGTGCTTTTATGATGTCAGAAACAGGGTGAGGTACAACTCCCAGGTGTTTGGCCACCTACAAGTTGAGGGATCTACTGTCAGCTGAATGCCCAGGCTGACTCTAGGGTTGGAGGGGTCAGATGGGCTTTTCCAGAAGGAGGTTTGTTGCATCAGATTTAGGAAATTGTTGCAGGTGGAAGGAGCCCAGCAGCCCATATATAATGACTTAGATATGACAGTTTAGGAGAAGGAACAACAGATACTTAACTGTCCTATCTTTATCTGTAGCTAACAGTGTACTGTACTTTACATCCAACTTCAATAAGAAGAGCAATTATAAAGAATAATGAAATGCTGGAGAGAACCCAGTCCTACATATACATTGTGTTTTTTGGCTGCAATTTATTCTGTTTCCTAAACAGGCACCATAACTTCTGGTTGAGTTTTCATTTAAATCAAGAAAAGCAAATTTTAAAAATACAAACAATCTCAAGTAGGTTCTGTAAAATCTGGCAAGCTGTGCAAAGTTTGTGAACTTATGGTGTACCTGGTCCTTTCTCACATCAGGACAGGTCACTGTAGTTGACCTGTGGGTCACTGAGGCCCACTGCGGCTCAAAGCTCTCTCACCGCTGTCAGAACATCTCAGCGGTGTGAGAGAGGAGAGCAAGTGAGTACATTGACCTGCTACGCATATGGTGCACATAGTCAGGATTTTGGGGGGTAAATGTAACAATACATGTGATCAATTTTTAAAATGTGTCTTCCTACCTGTGGAGTTTCTCAAATATAATTTGAACTGATTTTCCACCCTTTTAACTGGAGTTTTGCCCAAGACTCAGCTGTAAATCTGTGGAGCCCCAGCAACTCCCAGAAACTTGCAACCTGCGAAGACTATTGCTGCAGCTCTCCAGGTGGTGGCACCCCAGCCCTGTTTTTCTCTAAGGCAAAAAAAAAAAAAAAAAAAAAAAAAAAAAAAAAGGTGCCCCGAGAACTCTAGGGGAAGCAAATGTTTTGTTTCCTATCATCTGTTCCATTTGTAAATAAGCATTTAAACTTCATTTTAAGAGTCATATTTGAAAGGAATAATCAGTTAAACAAAACAAGGGCTTCTTACTATTGTTGCCTTTGGTACCTCATCACTTTTCTTTAAGCTTTTTAAATACTCTGTAATTCTGTGCATAGCGACTGTTTGTTATTTCATGCACTATTTACTCATGTTAAAAAATGAAGTGACAAAGAATAGAGGCAAAGGTCTGCTGCTTCCAAGGAACGGTGGATAAATATATTTGT
Organism: Chlamydotis macqueenii; assembly: GCF_036417535.1. Taxonomy (NCBI): domain Eukaryota; kingdom Metazoa; phylum Chordata; class Aves; order Otidiformes; family Otididae; genus Chlamydotis; species Chlamydotis macqueenii. The sequence goes on along the minus strand of NC_141593.1, from coordinate 20,674,978 downwards.
TTGTACTATGGGATTGCAGTTCCACTAGAAGGAACACTTGACATTTTGATGAGTGTCTCCAGGGAAAAGAGGTACTAACTTCAAAACTTAGTTTTAATTATACTAAGGAGATTACATTATTCAAAAGCATCCCACTGCTAAGTTGCAGCATTTCCTGAAACAGTTTAGTGGAAAATGCCACATTAATCAGTTCAGTATTTCACGCAAATGGCTTAATAATGGGAAGAGGTTGAAAGCACTGTAGTATGACAAAAAAAGAGACAGAATGCTCATTTAAGGGAGCAGGATCACATTTAGATGACCTCTTTCAAGAGCAAGTTTTAGAGACGGGAATGACAGCAGGGAGAAGGCAATGCTGTTTTATTCTTTTTGGTGTGCTGGTACCCACAGAGGCTCTGGTGCTGTGCTCAGTTTGAAGAAAACAGGAGGAGTGCCTGAGAAGCTCACAAACCTGCAAGTTTTGCCTGTGGCCTTTCACTGACTAGTTGCAATGTAAACATAATCTGCCTTTGACATGCTGGCCTTCGCGCTGTTGGGATCAGAACTCTAATAAAGAAGACAGATCAAACTTCTTCAGAGCCACTTGGCTTGTCTGCTCTTACAGTTGAAACACAAAGCCACATGAGTTCAGATGGAGCTATTTCTTTTCTTTTCAGAAAGATAAAAGCCAGACATTTGGGGCCAACTCTTTTTTTGAATAGGCAAAGAAATGAACATGAGATATCTGAGTTATAGCTGTGTGCAGTCACGGCACTTCTGCACTTCACATACAGATTTGGCCATTTTTATCTTCTCACATGCGCTCTGTAGGCATTTGTGATACCTCTGTTAATGATGCATGACATTACCTACATGTTTTGTTATCACATTCATGTGCCTAAACATTTTATTACCCTGTCCTTTCTCCTCCTGTTCCCTCATTCCACTCTGTATCCCTGGAAGAAAAGAGTTTGCACATCCAGTTCAATCCCAACCTGCATGAACTGGTCAGGTCAAACTACTAATGCTGTAAGGGATCAGAGTGTGGGCTGCAATTTTTCGAGGCAGTGGCACACAAAGGCCTCTCCACATAGAGCAGCAATGCCCTTAGTGGTACAAGTGCCCCTCATGCAGGTGAGCACATTCAGCTAAGAGAAACTAGGAGTCACACTACAATTTTTGGCCCCAGCACTTTGTCCGGTCCTCTTCAAATAGAGAGGAGGGATTCAGTAAAGGGCCTTTTTGAGTGATGATATTAATAGGGAAGATACATGCAGGAAAACAGAAGGATGCTGGAAGTCCTCCCTTGACTCGCTACCCCTAAAATAAAGCCAAATTGCATTATCTGCATTTTGCTAATGTATGTGCTCTGGGAAAATGCCTAGAAGTTCACAAAGCCATAAGTAACAGCCAATGTGGATTTGTCAAGAACAGATCATGTCTAACCAGTCTAATTTCCTTCAACGACAGCATAACTGGCTTTGTGGTAAAGGAGAAAACTGGAGATGTGATATGTCTTGACTTCAGTGTGTCTTTTTGTCTCCCATGGCATGCTCATAGGCAGACTAGTGCACTGTCGTTCAGCGGAATCTGCTTAAAGCCAGGACATAGATCTTGAGAAAAACGTCCTTAGAGAACACTGATCACTGTTTCACCATCAGCTTTGCCAAACATATCCTGTGGGGTTGTATGGGCGTCAGTCTTGTGTTGGCTACCATTGAAAAACATGAGAGGGTGACTGCTCTATTTTCATATAAGTCTTCTGCTTTAGATGGCAGGGCTAACATTCAAAAGGATCTCGATGAATAGAGATAAATGGACTGAAATAAGTGGGCTGCCATTCAATGAGGATAAGTGGAAGTCTCTGCTCACTGAAGAAACGAACTGCAGTGCTGTGACTGGGGGGGGGGGGGGTGGCAGGGGCAATAAGACAGGCAGCAGTACCACAGCTAAGGACCTGCAGCTTTTAGCAGGTCAGAAACTGAACACAAACTGACAGTGTCATGATGCTGTAAAAAAGGAAAGCTCACAATGAGATATATAAAACCAGGATTATGTCAAGCATGTAAAGTAATCTTTTTCTTCTGGCAAGGCCTCAGCTGGAGTATAGCTTCCACTTTCACATGGCACACATAAAGAAATATTGAGAAATATCTCTCAATCTCCAGAAACCAGTGTAAAAACAGAGACAGTACAGAGATTTTATATTACTAGGTCTCCCACAGTCAGAAACTTATTATAGAATATAACTGTATGCTTTCAAATAGTTGAAATTGTTAGAGCTAACCTGAGAAGCAAAGAAGTGAAGGCAAAGGTAGTGGAGATTTTCAGGCAGTAGAGCTAAACATGTATGGTTTGCTTAGGCAATCATTACAAATGAAAACCTGTGAAAAGTACAGTCAGTGGGAAGAGTGAGAATAATTTTGTGTTACACATTTGTAAACAGGGAGTGAGGGTGGCGATCAGAACTAGAACTCGAGCAAGTATGAGAAAGACCCCTGCCCTTGTGAACAGGCAGTGTTATTAAGTAGTCTCTGTCAGGATGGATTGGAAGCCCAGCGTAAACCAGTCCGTTACTGTCACTCTTCAGTACCTCAGTACAGGACAATCCCGTCTTCACTGTTAGCAAGAAAGATTACTGCACACAGGTATTATCTTTCTCTAACTTCTAAGATACTATGAAAAAAAAAACCCAAAGCTATTTGTTTCTTTTGCTATCATGTTATTTGCACATTCTGTAATTCCCAGTAGGTTTTCTATTTATTAGTCCAAATTAATACATATATCTTTAAACAGAGATCGCTTCAAACTGAGGTCATAGTATTTGATGTTCACTAAGGACAGAGGAAAAAAAAATGCTACATTTACAGAATCACAAAGGACTTCTGTTTGCTTTGTCTTACCACTCAGGCAACTAGCTGAATTCCTCTGGTTTGGTCCCTCCTCCTTTCTCACAATTCCTGGGATTTCTAGTTCGTCACTGCTGCAGAAGAGTACAGGGTTCCTTTTTGAAGAGAGAAGAACTGCAGCTGACTGTCAGGCCATGCACACAAACACCTCCAGTCAGAAACTGAAGTGTATAAGCTGATGGAACATGTTACTGTTGTTAGATAGTTCCTCTCACACACCAGAGTTACTGCTGTGCTTGCTGGGTTCTCAGAATGCCATCCTGAACAGCATACCAGCCATGTCTTTGGACATGAGGAGACTATCACCTATGTCAAAAACAGAGTAGCCTTTTGGTGTCTCTGAACACCATAAATCTTCAGTCAAATAACTAAGATGGGCTAGCAGGGTCTTGTGCATGCATGTGCATGCAGTGCATGCTCAAAGGTCCATGGTGGCAGGTGCCTTTCTCTTTCTAACCACCTTGCTCCTTTTTCTTCCTGATTTTGCTTCAGTGTTCTGCAACTGGGAGTGTTGGAAGATCTTCCTTCCTCTGCCAGTTGCTAATCCCACATACACAGAGCATGTTTGGTAGTGATTTGCTGTGGAGATTTAGCCCCTTTATATCTGTGGGATGTCTGATTTTCTGAAGTTTAGTATTTTTGTATTAAAACCTAATTTGATCAGGTTTGTGCTCTCCTTACTACACTGATTACTGTTTGCATTCGCGCTGTAGCAACTTCTCTATTGCTAGAGAAATAAAAGAAAGATGTCATGAAATGACATTCCAGAAGGAGAAAAGACAACATTTTGGTTTCTGCTTCTTCCTCTCTTTTTTAACATTGCCCTTCAAAACCTTCTGCTCAAACATCCTCTTGATTGCTAGAAAATAAAAGGAGCCCTCACTTGTATTCTTGAAATAACATGAAAATAATAAAAAAATCATTTTCCCACCAGCTATGAGCTGTTGCGGGTGCCTCCAGCACAGAGGGTTGCATGGGATGAGCTGTGCTGCCTGGCGCTGAGTGTCCCCAGGACTGCTCCTCTGTGGGGCAACAGCTCCAAACCCAGACAGAGTACTTCTTAAGGCAGCTTCTCAGCCTGGAAACTCAGTGCATCTCAAGGATTATATATCTTATCCTTCACCCTATTTTATTGCACTTTAAAACATAAGCTTTTAGTTTTTTTGTACTTCAGACACTTCAAGTGGGCATTGTGGTTACGAAGCCTTTAAGGCATTAAAAATCTATTTCATGATAACAAGTGATTTTTTTCTTCGGATTTCCAACTGGAATTCTGTACATCTCTCCCCGCTCTTGACATTTAGCATTCCAGCTTACTGTAGTTATTCCCATGGGTACAAATAGGCAGGTAGGTGGTTGCTACCAACAGACGCTTGGCTGCCACAGATTTTTTTTTTTATGATGAAATTTAAAAACTCACATGGGAAAAAGAAGTCATACTTCCTTTAAGAAATATTGACAGTTTGAGGTTTAGCCACTACAGCTACTTTGTAATGATAGAGTTTACCTTCTTTCATTTCAAATAATGGTCAAAACTCTGCTGTCAGTTATCTTTGGAAAACTCCCCAGATTTTACCTGCTCTCTGGAGAGAGCAGACTTTCCTCTATGTTGTCTTGCATGACTCCCAGCTGGATAAAATCTATAAGAACATTGAAGACAGAATTATTGACAAACTGATGGGAGATGGAAGCAGGATAAAATCCAACAGAGGATCAGTCTCTCACTTTACTCTAATACTATAACACAACACTGTAAATTCACCTGTGTTCATTGAGCTACTCCAGAGTGACATCGTGGAACCTGAAGATTTCACCTGGCCTCTCTGCAAGCAGAGGTCACCAGAATAGGAAAGAAACGGAAAGACAGGGCTTTTGTGCTGCATTACAGTTACAGCTTCTCTTTATTTAGCTGCCATTAAGGACTATAGGAAAAAAAAACAGACAAGAGGTAGAATGAAGGAGAGCAAACCTAATTTAAAACCAAAGGAGTAGCAAGAAGATTTGGCTGAGTGGTGCCTGGTGCTTCAGGACCTCTGGGACTGATTACAAGTAACGATTTTACTTGGAAGTGGAGAGTACCTCCTTATCAAAATATCAGAGAAGGAAGACTGCTTAAAGTGAAAAGATTTTATTTGTGGAAGCAATGCGAACAAGTGGAAAACATAAAATGAGGAAAATGAGAAACCAGAGAAGTATTTAATCTGAAGAGAAATCCTTGGCCTTAGACCAGGAAACAAAGGCTCTGGATGTCTGAGGTCCCTCCCAGACTTTCTGGAGCCCGGCAGGCTGTACGTGAGGTCACTTTGGCCAGAGGACTTCACGTCTTACAGGTCCCTTAGCCTGAGTTTTCCAGTGAACCCAGTAAAATACAAAACCACGCAAAAGTCCATGAATGAACCAATCCAACGCCCTCCCCTGTCAATAATGTGCCTCTTCTGCCATGCTACAGGACAGACTGTACGGTTTTCCGGGCAGAAACTTTACTGTGGTTTGTTCATCATGCAGTTACTGAGAGCTGGAGGTGATATTGCAAAGTAAGTAATAATAAAAATCTCCCTCGTATCAAGGAGAAAACCTCCAAGGGCAAGGGTGTCTGGAAGGAAGTGTCACTGAAGAGAATATCAAGCTTCATAAGCAGCTACTGCAGATGAGCTTCTAATTAAAAGGAGAATAAAGAGAAACAGCAGAAGAAAGCAAATCAAAAGAGAAACAAAAACCAGAGAGGCCTGCTTGATATTTCTTTTTTTCCTTTTTTTCTTTTTTTTTTTTTAAATGCTGCTTTTTATTGTTTATGAACCAAAGGCTTAAACAAGCACTACTGCTGTTGTCAGTAATACTGTAACATTTGCCTTCAGTCCCTTTGTTGCTCAGGGAACATGTCAGATTTTCAGCACATTTAGCCTGCCATTTACTTCACAAATCACAGCTGCAGAATGGTACAGCCAAGCCAATTTTACTAGAAATGAAATGCTGAGGAAATTAAATTTCTCCAGTGGTGTTTCTAGGTATTCTGAGTTTATGGTAATCTTTTCATTAATTTGGTTCGGCCAAGAGATAAGCTGTAAAAACACGATATTCCTGTAGGGTTAAATAATGAAGATCACCAGTGACAGTTAAAGAATACAACATTTGTACCTTTGTGGGTCCTAGTGCAAGTTTGTATCAACAGAATATTTTTCAGAATGCAGGCACCTGATATTAAAAAGGTGGATAACAGAAGACAAATATAAGAGACAAAAAATCTGAAGCCCTCAATGTAAATTCAGAAAGTGGTGTTTGAACTAAAATGAAGTGCCCTCTTCTAAATGAAATGCTTTTAGCCAAGGTATTTCTTGCTATAAATGTTTTACTTTGGATAGTAATGATAAGCTTTATTTTTAAGGCATTTGCAGTGACCTTTAGAGCAGACAGAGGAAAGAAGCTGGTTGCACCGAACGAGATGTTGTTACTAAACTCCAGATGCAGGATACAGGCAGCTCATGTAGCTGTCTTTGGCTAACCCAGCAGCTAAAAAACAATGCTCTTGGAAAGTACCATTTTTTACCTAAAGAGAATTTAGTTCCGTATGCTTCTTTTGCACAGGTTAAAGAGATCAAGGAATAAGAAAATGAGAAAGGAAGCTTATTTTCTTCCTCATGTGAGGACTGCAAGTCATTCTAATCAACTTTACCAGAGGTCAAATGCGCACCGTCTCAACAGAGTAACAGCCGTGGACAAAAATATTCCTAAACCACATTGGTACTGTAATAAGATCAAAACTTTCAGAAATAGACCTTAGACTTAACTCTTGTCTTACTGAAGCCAAGGTTTCCAAAGTCTCCTTTAGGAATTCTACTGTTGTTTAAAATTTAATTTGCAAGGCATCAGGAAACAAAGGTAGTGGGTGACAACATAAAGCCTCCAGGCAGCTAAACACATGCGTGCCAAGGAGAAGAGTTGGGTGAAGGCCCAGTGCTTGCCTACTTTCAGTGCCTTCTATGGAATAAGAGTATTTCCCTTCCTCACAGTATGACATAATAACTTGGTAGCTGAAAACTCAATGTTTATTTGTGAGGACAATGTGATTTTGATGTTGCATGAAAGCTTGCACAAGTTAGGCCCTTTCTTTATTTTAAGATAGTCATTTTTGAAATGAAGTGCATGTTACTATGTAAGAAAATCATGGTATAACTTGTCATAGTCTTCCAGTTTGTAAAACACAAAGCTTGAATTCAGATAAATATTCACAATGAAAGTTTGGTCAAACATAAATGCAACTAATTAAATTAATTAGATATTTTCTCCCTGATCTTTATTCTGATAACTGGCATGTAATAATGGCTCTTATGTAATAAAGGAAGTGATATTGCATTTTTTTTTTTCAGTAGGAAATCTGCCACAAGCTATCTGAATTCCCAGATATAGGCTCAATCTGTATCTCATATATTCTTCTCATATATTCTTTCACTGAAGCATTATAAATATGAAAAAAATAGATTTTGGAAGTATATATTAGCAAATGACTTTATTTATTTACAAAATATTTATATGACAATATTTCTTATTATAGAGAACAATAATATATCTTGGCAAAATTTAGGTTTTGAAATACATAGCTTTTCTGACTTTCTTCTTATTTCTCCAATTTATTCCGCTTTGAGGCACATTTGCACATTATTTGCTGAGTAAATAGAAGGAGAAATTGCAGGAGGAAAGCAATGAAGAGTAAAGTAAACTCTGCTATATCCTGCTTTTTCCTGCTAATTACTTTCTAGGTCATCACCTCCTTTCTTTTCATACAAAGATACACAAATGCTCCCATCCACAGAAGAGCAAATTAGTGGAAAGCAGTTTCCAAGATATAGTAATTTTCTCCCTTATGCCACTGCTAACATCAGCAATAAATTTGCCTGGAAATGCAGCTCCTGTTTTCCATAAATGAACAGGTGTTTTGCTATTGATTTCGGCAAGATCTATTGTTAAGCTTTGCATGTTTTGTGTGTCATATTCCAAATTATTGCTCTGAATAGAGGACTACTCAGAAAGCAGAATCATGTATACATAACTGAAGAATCTCCTACTTTAATAAAGCATGAAGTGTTAAAATTCAAGCCTCACGGAGTTGGGGGTTTCTGAGCAATTCAGAAACTTCTTGATCTGAGTTTAGTCTTTTTCCCTTTTGTGGTATGGCTGGATCTCTTCAGCAACAGCTTTAGCTGTTGTAGCCATGGAAAAATGTATCATCTTGTGTATTAGATGTCCTGCGCTTCACACCAGTAATCTGTTCACAAATTTGTTCAATTTGTAAGTGACACATCTGATATGCTTGATGTTCCCTATTGCAGCAGGGCAAAATTGGGGTGAACATAAGGCAGAGCACTAGCTGATGACAGAGGCAGTGAGGAAAATAAGGGTACTATGAGACAACAGAAAGAGTTTAAAAGCAAATTAATGCTGTTTGCAATCAACAGCTCATGAGAAAACCTGTGGAGCAAAGCCTTCTAAATGGATAATATGATGATACTTCATAGGCTGAACGTCTTCTGTAGGAACACTCCTTAGTGTATAAATATGGTTCTCAAAATTATTTCACACCATTGAAAATATATTGCATAGGTTAAAAGAATATGGACACTTCCCACCAAACAGTAAATTCAAACAATGAAGGTTTCAATATTTCTTATTCAAGTTGTCAGTTTGTGTACAGTTTATTAAATGATCTGATAGAGTGATCATCCCAGCATGTTTCAAAATACCATCAAGAAGCCAGGAAAACACAACATAAGTCTTCGAGTGACTTAGAGCAAGTTAGTGGCAAAAATGGTAGACACTGCTACATGGCCATGTTGGGCAATGGAGGATCCGTCAGGCCATGAGGGCTCTGGACCGCGTGGGTCCAATCCACACTTCTGACAGTAGGAACAAGAACAGGTAGTAGATACATCTGGAAATGCATTTATGAAGGCACTTAGAAAGTATGAGTACAGGACCTGTGTGTGTTACTTCACGCTTAAAAATGGAGAAGCATAAAGCACAGGACATCAGCAGAAGTCTAGCTCTAGAACCTGCTCATTTAGTGCTTTGCAGTCTCCCTCCACTGGCTGACACTTTGCTGAACACGTGCTCTCTGCCTGGGCTTGTAAAGTTTTCTCGTCCAGATGCCCTAGATTCTCCTCAAGCCCTCGTTTTGCTCATCCTGACTCTTACCAGGGTCTGAAACAACAACCTCACAAAGATGAACACCTAATCCCCTACCAGTATCTCTGTGTTCCTTCTGATGAAAGAAGGGATTAATACTAAGGAATCAAGCTGATAAATAGTGATCAATGATTTACTAACCTTGAGAGAAAGAACAGTAGAGTCATAAACTTAACGAGATACTTTCAGGATGCTCTAGCAAGAGCTAAGATAAATTAGATGGGAACACCCTGAGGGGGTACAGACACACTGGCTGAGACCAAGATAAGGGGACTTAAGAGTTTAGAACCAACTGGTAGGGTGGAATAACCAAGGAAATTGGGAACCAGCAAAGATAAGTCATCAAGAAACCACACTGGCAGCAAGAACAAAGCAGGACAAAGGTCTGAATCCACCCAGCTGGACATAGTGATAAGGAGGAGAGAACCACCACCGGAGAGATTGTGACTCCTGAGCACAGACACAACCTGTTCTGGGAGGAAACTTATGATAATGATTTATCGGAAACCTAATTAATATATAACCAAGTCTGTGGGATGATGCATAAATACTGTACCTGTTGCTTAACATGTTGCGCACGTTTGGAGGAAAGATCCCCCGTGCTGCCCAGCGCTGAATAAACATACCTACTTTACAATCTTACAGATTGTGGAGTCTGTTTTCCGCACGTCACTGACATTGCTGAATAGGGTCCACATCTGAAGCTCTTGCTGACCTTCCTTTCAGTGATGCTCTCTTCTCTTGTGTCTATTCCTCCTCCCTAGCACCACTTTAAGAGTTCATTTAGGTATCCCCCCTTTCCCTCTCTGGGGAACAGTCCTTTGTCCCTGACTATTATCACTCTATGACAGTTCTTTGGATGATAACATCTGCCTAATATACTTCAACTGCTATATTTAACCTTAAACAAACTTGCAATTCTTTTAAACTATTCTGGTACCCTTGAGCAGTCTCCTTTGATCAAACGCAGTATTTATTTCTTCTTTTCTTCAGGTATTTGACATCAGCTTAAACTTGGCCAAAACTGAGCTCCTTTCAATCCTTTGCCAACTTCTATGCTTTTCTCAATCACTGATCACACCAGTACTTAATTTTCTTCACTCCGTTTCACAATCTGACTGCAAATTTTAACACTTCTCTCTCTCTTGCTCTGTGTATCTACGTTTTTCCATGTTTATCCTCCCAGTACTTTCTAGACTGTAATCTCTTCTTACGTAACAATTCCAGCCCGATCATCACCTGTATGCATCTTGGATACATCACCCTCCTCCTGGCCTTTCCCAAACTTATGGCATCATCCTTCAGCGTTCAAAGAACAGATCAACTAATTTTCCTCACCTGCTGCAAGTCTTTTCCTTCCTCTCCTATTCACCACCACATGAAAGTTCTTGTTTTGCGTCTTCCTTATATACATTGTGTGAGTGATGATTGCTTTGAAAGTACAATTTCCCACTAATATACAAGCACCTGTACTTTCCTCCCCCCTACTGCTTCTTGCACTCAAACTGTTACCTCAGATTAAAGAGAAAAGCATAGCATATATATGGATCAAGATCTAGTTCAGTCACATAAAACAAGAACAAAAAAGACAGAAAAAAAAAACCAAACCAAAACAAAGCCACCTGCAATGGCTGTGTGGGAAGAAGTAGGAGTGAGATAAAAAGTTTATTTACTTTAGAGTTTTCAAATTATTCAGAATGACGAGGTTTCAGCTCAGGTTTTGTTTCTGTCCTTTTAACAGCTGTGCCTTCTCCCACTGTCTGATGTGCCACGATTTGACTAACTTCCAAACATTTTGTAACATCTAGCTGTGTGACTGTCTATTGATGAAGTTAACATTCTTGAAAGTGGAGTTTTAAGCTAAAATTAAAACAGAGTGGCGCTATTTTTGACTGACCTTTAAAACTGTGATAATACTCAAGTGGTGGAGGCTGAGGATAAAGTGTTACTGCTTTACTTAACTTTTATTTTGCATCTCCCTTGCTGATGCACAGTTAAAAGTATATCAAGGACATTATAGCTCAATGATGAGTATTTTGTTAACAAACACAGTCAAATAAATAAGCTTTCTCATTTGCATTGATACAGTCTTTTCAAGTTTCTAGTAGACAGGCAACATGTAAACACAAAAGGAAAGACAATCCTCTCTCCAAAGGGTTTATAACCTTAATTTAAGGCAAGATGCAGTAGCTGAAACAAACAAAAGGAGGCTTAGGAGGTAATGGGTAGTGAGAGGTCTCCAGTAGTCACATAGCCACTTTTGGGGAAGGATGGTGGTGTACGACAGATAACGGGCTTTTGTGTTGCTGTTAGTAAAGACAAAGGAACAGGTCAAACACAAGTATTTCAGTTTATCACTACCCAACTCAGAATAAGCAAGCAGTGTTTAAAGGTCATCATGCTATGTGAATCATAGGGAAAGATTTGAAGGAAGATCAGCATGGATTTGGGTAAAATCCTGCATTATTTACTGTTACTTCAATCCCTTTCACCTCTCTTGCTTTTTTTTTTCACACTCACACATCCTTCTTTCTCTGAGGTTGTCATATTTAGTGGTTCCTCTCAAGCAGAGGCTGTGTCCACCTTTTTGGCTTCACAGTCCTTAATACAAAGGAGCCCTAAGCACAGTGCAGTCTGTGGTTACTAGGAAAACCATCATCATACCTATTATGCACTTCTGTGCCCTTTGCTTTGCTTGCAAAACTAAACGAGAAATAGAAACATCAACATTCAGAGCACTGAGATCTTTAAACCCCTGTCTGTATCTCTCTCTTGTACACTGAATGGGACATCAGCTGACAGAAAGATTATATCTGGGTGTACAGTTTAAACTGATTATAAAAACAGTCAACAAGACCTATGTTCTTAAATCACTTGAACAAGTTTAACACCTGTATCTTGATCCTACACCTCGTGCATCAAAATCTTCATATGGCACCATTGCAGGTGTATCACAGTCCCAGGAGAGGAGGACAAAGAATCCTCCCCACACTGCAGGACAGAAGAGAGCAGAAACAGATGAAGAATGCTTCACCAGCCCCATCTGTACCCTGAGACTTTCCTCCACTGCCAGGAATGCACACCACACACCATGGACCACACACCACGCACCGCCCACCACACACTGTGCACCACACATGATGCACTGTGCAGTACACACCACACCCCTGCGCACTACACACCACACAGTGCACTGCACACCACACAGTGCACTGCACACCACGCGCTACAACACTGCATGCTGCAAAACCGCGTACTGCTTGTGGCATACCGGCACTGCACACGCCGCCAGCTCTGGAGCCACGGGCTGGCCATCTCCCCTCTCCATAAGACCCATCTCAAAGGGTACAACTGCATGACTACCTTCAGTCAGACTTTTCACAACCACTTCATTTTGCAAACCTAAATCATATTCACTTTGTTTGTAATTTCTTTTTTATGTAAGAGGCTGGAAACAAATTCTGTGAAGTTTACCAGGACCACTGCCATTTTTTGTCAGTGTGACTTGAGCCACAGGCTTTCAGCAAAGAGCTCCTGGCACTCTATGAAGTTCAACAGCTTTTAAAGAGCTCTTGAACTCTCTAAAAACAACTAGCTTTGCTGTTCCCAGCTGATGGCTGTTACCTTAAGGAGGTGGCTGGCTGGTGGGAACATGTGCTGAACCAAGAGGTGGTCATGGTTGCACAATCTTGTTTCCCCCTGTTTTGCCCTTTTACTGTGTATTTGCTCCAGCATCAACTCAGCAGGCTGTCAAAATTTTCCTAAACCAAATGCACCAGAAAAGGGAAATGGTGACTTCTGCCTGTATGTATTTAGCAAAATCTGTACAGATTTCCCGGGGTGAAGTAGATGGTCTTTGAAACCTGAGGGCTTTCTTCCCACTCAATGGTAGGATGCCTGCAATAGTGTTAGTGGCTTGGAAAAGACAAGACTCGAAATTATCTAAAGAAATGAATTAATTAATTGATTGTTATAATGTAATAGTGTAGCCTCGCTTGGGACTAAGCTATGCAGTCTCTCGCTCACTCCTCCTACCCTCTGAGGGAATAGGGAGAGAGATAATGTAACAAAAAGGCTCAAGGTTTGTGATAAGAACAGGGAGAGATCATTCAAGTTCCTGTTACAGGTAAAACAGACCCAACTTAGGGAAAACTATTTATTTTTTTTATTAAAACCAAAGCAGGATAATATGGAAGAGAACAAAAATAACTTCCCCTCACCCCTCCCTCTTCCTAGGCTTAACTTCATTTCAATTATCTCTACCTCCTTCCCCACCCCGAGTGGCACAGGGCGGAAGAGGGAATGGGGGTTATCATCACATGTCGCTTTACACTGCTCCTTCCTCCTTGGGGGAAGAGCTCCTCACATTCCTCCCCTGCTCCAGCGTGGAGTCCCTCACATGGGCTACAGTCCTTCATGAACTGCTCCGGCATGGGTCGTTTCCTCCACGGGGTGCAGTCCCTCAGGAACAGCTGCCCCAGCGAGCCCTCCACAGGCCACAGCCTCCTTTAGGCATCTGCCTGCCCCGGAGTGGGGTTCTCCCCAGGCTGCAGGTGGATCTCTGCTTCTCCGTGGGCCTCCATGGGCTGCAGAGGGACAGACAGCCTCACCATGGACTGCACCATGGGCTGCAGGGGAATCTTTGTTCTGGCACCTGGAGCACATCCTCTTCTCCTTCTTCACTGGCCTTCCTGTCTGCAGGGCTGTTCCTCACTCCTCTCTCCCCACTGCTGCGCTGGGCCCAACACAGACAGCTGCCTGCACAGGAGGCCAGGGGCAAGGCCCATACCTTCCCCCTTTCTCTGCCGCTACTTTTTCCCCGTCTTAAATACATTATCACAGAGGTGTTATCACCGTCACTGATTGGCTTGGCCTCAGCCAGCAGGAGGTCCACCCTGGAGCCAGTCAGCTTCACCAGGCAAAGGGGAATCTTGTAGCAGCTTCTCACAGAAGCCATCCCTGTAGCCACACCCCCACCCCCTACCAAAACCTTGCCACACAAACCAAATACAGCTAACACTATGTGTTCCCAACCAAGAAAGGAAAAAGAACCTCATATACTGGGCAATTATCTCCATTCTTTTATTGGCTTCTCGGTGCTTTGGTGCTGTATTGAGGATGAACATCTGAACAGAGCAGAGTCCTTCACTAGCTACTTGCAAGATATTTAAGGGGAGGCAATAGAATAGAATAGAACAGAACTGAACAGAATGGCATCCTTAAGGTTCAAAAAGACCTCTAAGTTCAGCAAGTTCAACTGTCAGCCCAGCACCACCATGTCTACTAAACCATGTCCTGAAGTGCCATGTCTACACATTTTTTTAACACCTCCGGGGATGATGACTCCATGACTTCCCTGGGGACCCTGTTTCAATGCTTGAGCACTCTTTCACTAAAGAAATTTTTCCTAATATCCAATATATACCTCCCCTGATGCAACTTGAGGCCATTTCCTCTCCTCCTATCACTAGTCACTTGGGAGAAAAGACCGACACCAACCTCCTTTCAGGCAGTTGTAGGGAGCAATAAGGTCTCCCCTCAGCCTCCTCTTCTCCAGACTAAACAACCCCAGCTCCCTCAGCCGCTCCTCTTAGGACTTGTTTTCCAGACCCTTCACGGGCTTCATTGCCCTTCTCTGGACATGCTCCAGCAACTCAATGTCCTTCTTGTACTGAGTGGCCCAAAACCGAACACAGTATTCGAGGCATAGCTTCACCAGTGCCAAGTAGAGGGGAATGATCAGTTCCCTAGTCCTGCTGGCCACACAGTTCCTGATAAAAGCCGGGATGCTATTGGCCCTCTTGGCCACCTGGGCACACTGCTGGCTTATGTTCAGCTGGCTGTCAAACAGCACCCCCAGGTCCTTTTCCACCAGGCAGCACTCTTCGCCAAGCTTGCAGCATTGCATGGGGTTGTTGTGACCCAAGTGCAGGTTCTCATGCTTGGCCTTGTTAAACCTCATATAATCGACCTCAGCCCATCAATCCAGCCTGTCCAGATCCCTCTGCAGAGCCTTCTTACCCTCAAGCAGATTGACACTTCTGCCCATTTTGGTGTCATCTGCAAACTTACTGAGGGTGCACTCCATCCTCTCATCCAGATCAAAGATATTAAACAAAACTGGCCCCAAACCTGAGCCCTGGGAAACATCATTTGTGACCGGCCACCAGCTGGTTTAACTCCATTCACAACTCTCTGGGCTCAGTCATCCAACCTGTTTTTTACACAGCAAAAAGTATGCCTGTCCAAGCCATGAGCTGCCAGCTTCTCTAGAAGAATGCTGTTGGAGTCAGTGTCAAAAGCTTTACTAGATAACATCCACAGCCTTTCTGTAATCCACCAGGCAGGTCACCTGGTCACAGAAGAAGATCAGGTTGGTCAAACAGGACCTGCCCTTCATGAACCTAGGCTGGCTGGGCCTGATCCCCCGGTTGTCCTGCACATGTCCAGTGAGTGTGCTTAAGATGAATCACTGCATAATCTTCCCCAGCAGCAAGGTCAGGCTGACAGGCCTGTAGTTCTCTGGATCATCCTTAAGGCCCTTCTTGTACATGGGCGTCACATTGGCAAGCCTCCAGTAACCTGGGACCTCTCCTGTTAACTAGGACTGCTGATAGATGATGGAGAGTGTCTTGGCAAGCTCCTCTGCCTTCTCCCTCAGTACTCTCAGGTGATCCCATCTGGCCCCATAGACTGGTTAGTGTCCAGGTGGTGTAGCAGGTCATTAACTGCTTCCTCCTGGATTGTGGGGAGTTATTCTGCTCTCCATCTCTGTCTTCCAGCTCAGGAGACTGAATACTCTGGGGATAACTGGTCTGACCATTAAAGACTGAGGCAAAGAAGGCATTAAGTATCTCAGCTTTTTCCTCATCCTTGGTGATAATGTCCCCTGTCTCATCCAATAGAGGGTGGAGATTCTCTTTGTCTCTCTTTTTGTTGTTATTGTATTTGTAAAAACATTTTTTTTTGTTATGTCTTACAAAAGCAGCTAGATTGAGTTCAAGCTGGGCTTTTGCCTTGCTAATTTTCTCTCTGCATGACCTAACAAGCTCCTTGTACTCTTCTTGAGTTGCCTGCCCCTTCTTTCAGAAGTGGTAGACTCTCCTTTTTTTTCCTGAGTCCCAGCAAAAACTCTCTGTTCAGCCAGGCTGATCTTCTTCCCTGCCAGCTCTTCTTTCGGCACATAGGGACAGCCTACTCCTGCAGCTTTAAGACTTCCTTCTTGAAGAATGTCCAGCCTTTCTGGACCCCTTTGCACTTCAGGATTGTCTCACAAGGGACTCTGTCAACCAGTGTCCTCAACAGGCCAAAGTCTGCCCTCTGGAAGTCCATGGTAATGGTTTTACTGACCCCGCTCCTTACTTCACCAAGAATTGAGAACTCTGTAATTTCATGGTCGCTAAGGCCAAGATGGCCTCCGACCACCGTATCTCCCACCAGTCCTTCTCTGTTTGTAAACAGCAGGTTAAGCGAGGCACCTCCCCTGGTAGGCTTACTTAGCAGCTGTGTCAGGAAGTTATCTTCCACACACTCTAGGAACCTCCTGGACTGTTTCTTCTCTGCTGTGTTGTATTTCCAGCAGACATCTGGTAAGTTGAAGTCCTGCATGAGAACAAGGGCTAGCAATTGTGAGACTTCTGCCAGCTGCTTGTAGAACACTTCATCTGTCTCTTCGTCCTGATTGGGTGGTCTATAACAGACTCCCAGCAGGAGATCTGCCTTGTTGGACTTCCCCCTGATCCTCACCCATAAGCACCCCACCTTATAATCACAAGCGTTGAGCTCTATACAATCGAGAAACTCCCTAACATACCGAGCCACCCCACTGCCTCTCCTTCCTTGCCTATCAAGCCTACTTTAAAGCTCTTTTGATGACCCCCACCAACTCATGAGTGAGAACCCTTCTCCCTCTTTGATATAGCTGAACTCGATCTGTTGCCAGCAAGCCTGGTGCCGTGTAAACCTCCTCATGGTCAAAAAAACCAAAATTCCACCAATAGCACCAGCCTCTGAGCCACATGTT
Source organism: Chlamydotis macqueenii (assembly GCF_036417535.1). Taxonomy (NCBI): domain Eukaryota; kingdom Metazoa; phylum Chordata; class Aves; order Otidiformes; family Otididae; genus Chlamydotis; species Chlamydotis macqueenii. The sequence goes on along the minus strand of NC_141593.1, from coordinate 20,657,890 downwards.
AATCAGGTGAGTTTTCCTGTTCCTTTCAATATTCTTCCTTGCCACTGACAGGGTTGAGGAAAACACCACTCGTGTTCCTGATCCTTCAACTGATTGCCCTAGTGCCCTGAAGTCCCTTTTGATTGCTTTTGGACTTCTCTCTGTAACCTCATCACTGCCAACCTGCACAACAAATAGAAGGTAATAGAGGACCATACCAGACCAGAGATTTTCCTAGTCATGTCTCTAATCTGGGCCTCAATCTTTTCCAATACTTAACATACACTACTGCACCAAGTCAATATGTTGCAGGGGAACACAGCTACATGCCTCAGTAAACAATTTTTTAAGACAGAAAATGTAAAATAATTTTAAATCTTAAGAAAATAGTCATGTGGCTGGACATTACTAGTAAAAAACTATTACGTCAGTATGAGAGTACGCTGTTTTCCTTTTACATTAATAATCTGGAGGAAAGAACATGTCATCTGTAGAGAGGGAGGGGAGAGTCTGTATTTCAGAGGGTAATTGATTTTGAGTGATTTGGATGGACTAATCCAAACACAGAGCCACGTTCTGTAAACTAGAGCTGACATTAAGTAAAGGGGAAAACTTACAGCTAGCTATACTCACAACAAAGGTATGCAATAAACACTGGGATGTAGATAAATCTATAGCGCTTAACAGACAAACTGAGTTACTAACTGCAAGGGGCCTCTCCCTCCTCCTTCAACTGCCTGACTGTTTTTGAAATTTCTTTTTACGTATTGTGTTGATTTTGTACTTATAGAAATGCACCCTTCCTTGTAGCTTGCCCTTATCAAACCAGCTATTTTATGGAAGTCCGTTTAATGGCAGACAGAAATAATTTCAATCCTTTAAGGTCATGCTGCTCTCTTCAAAGGTTAGGACGTATGCTAGTGTTAGGCTGGCTTTTTGAGGTAGCTACATTATGGCTTTTAAGGAAAGACACATAATGGGCAACATTTTCCTGTGGAAATACCATCTGTTATTTAAAAATGATAGTCTTCAAGGAATTTATTTCCATAGGTAATTTATGAAGCACAATCTATCCCTATATACAGATAGAGAAAAGGTGTTCTTTCTCACTTTTATAACAACTAGCATGTAGTAAATGCATTAATACTAACCAGCCAGCAATTAACAGCTTCACAGAATACACCTGGCTTTATTGAAAGCTGCAAAAACATAAATTGGTGTGCAACCTGAGATTAAAGCTCTCAGGAAGAGTGAAAACAAGCCCAGAGATAGCTGAAGCAAAAATCTGAGTGCCTGGAGAGGGCTGCTCTGAAGTGAGCAGCGCTCGCACTTCTCACATCCTCAGGGAAGTGGCTTCCTGAGTCATGGTCTTTGCCAAGAATACGAAGTCTTAATAGCATTTCCTATGTTTTTTTTTTTTTTTAACTATAACCCCCTCCCCTTTTGGCGTATTCTTCTCCATATAACTCTTCATGCCTGGCCTCAGGACCCAAGGGGGGAATAGAAATTCCAGGTCAAGTATTAAGGGATTTAAGTAATTTCTAGTATTTCATAATGACTTATGAAGCCTTTTACATCCCACACTTGAGAAAGACCTTATGCAATCATATCTAGAGTCTCTCGTAAGTTATCGCAATCTGCCATAATAGGACATGGCTAGAAAAGTGATCTTCCAGGACTTAGAATTTTAATTTGTCTGGAAGAATTGATGTAATCCCTATTAGTAGTTCCAATAAATGTATAAGCTAAAAGGTATTGATTGAGAAAATATTAATTTGGATTTAAACTCAAGATTAGGCCAAAGGGGATTTCTCCATTTTATCTTAGTTTATTTTTCTGACCAATATTCTCCTGAAGCTCGAAGGTGAGTACATTACATTCATCCAGACTGGAGGTCACAAATTTAAGTATCTTTTCTAAGATCTTTGTCACAAAAAAAAAAAATCTCTTTGTTTAAGACTAGCTTTGAAAAACAGCAGTTCTTTACAAGGATATGGCGATTTTAGAAAGAAACAGATCTCTACAAGTTTCAGGATCTTCCCTTCATGGAAGTTTCTAGGGTAATTGTGCAGGAATCAGGATTATATCTGATGCATTGAATGTTTTCCTCAGTGAACTAGAGGTAAGGGAGCATTACAATAATCTAAAATTTGCAGAAGGCAAAATAATTAAAGTTCTAAATAAAATTGTGACCAGGACAGTCACAAAAAGAGGTCTCTTACCCTGAGCTGTTCCTTGCATGCAAGCATAGGAGTATCAGACAGAAGCAAGAGGATAAACCTAACCCCAGAGTGTGACACTGCTGGGGCTGCATTGAGGTCTGATTGCATCCGTTTGAGAAGATCATTGGCAAACTGAACATGGAAATGGGTCCAGAAAAGGCTTAGAGGAAATATTGTACAGTGAGAAACTTCAAGAGCTTGAGCTATTTATCTTACAAAAATTAATAGTGAAAAATCACTTGGGTTTAATGTATGGATGCCTACAGGGGAGAAAATATAGAATATTACAGCTCCCTTAAGCTTCACAGTGAAAGACCTAATAAAAAGATACAGTTATGCTGAAACCAATTGAATTCAAATTACTCTCTGGTTTTAATAGTGAGGATGGTTAATGACAGAGGGGGATGGCTCCAAATTCTTGCTTCTCAATTGTTTAGAGGAGGGATTTGTCCCAGGGCTGCCCGTGTGCCCCTGGAGTTTGGGGAAAACTGACCCAGAGCCCCCAGGGTGATGTGTGTGAGTGGACCAGGCTTAGGTGCTGAGGAGAGAGCTGGGAATCTGGTGAATCTGCACTGACTCTCTCCAGCTCTGAAAAAAAAGGTCATTGCTTATCTATGCTTCGCAATTTGAGAGCTTTGTGGAGGATAAAAATGTTTCTTACTTAAACAACTCTGTGCAAAATTGTTTCATAATCAGCAAAATAATTCAATATTCCAGCAAGAATTTTCTCAAACTGGGTTCAATTTGCTGCATCATGGCTCATAAATCTTAGTTTACTCCAAGCTGATATGTTTTTTGTTCTTGAAGGAAATTGAAACTGAGTGTTGTAGACAGCATTATAATATATTCTTTTTTCATCATCATTATTATTGCTGTTATTGTTATTATCATGATATTTTAATGTTTTTATTATCCTTTGTTAAATGCTTACAATCTGCTTGGCATTGTAGAAGATGCAGTAGACAACACCTACCCCTGAGTGTATATAATTTCAGCCTCTGATCTGGAGATTTAAAATGCATGGCTGGAATCCACATTAAAGTTAATGGTGCTCCACTTGAGCACAGCGGTCTTCCTGAGCATTAGAAATTGCAGGATCGGGGCCGTAAGTATTTGCATGTGGATATAAGATTCCCCTTCGTCTCTTAAAGTCAAAGCTTACGGCTAGAGCAGAGAATGTGATTTTTGTACTGTGGAAGGATACAAGAACTGCTGTGAAACAAGGTGTGCAGCTTTACGGATTTGCAGTTGTTTTCCTTACTTTGAGTAGAAACCTTTCTCTGACCCAAATTTCATGTGAACTAGATGCTCCTTCAACTCAGTAGCCTGCAATTCAAGTGACTGTCAGTGCCAGCTTCACTGTGGACAGGGGCTCTGGAAATCACCCATGGTTCTGGGGCACGGTCAGGAGGTGCTGCCAAGAGGTACCCAGCACCTCCAGCATCCCCTGCCAGGGATGGACAAGCCAGCAGCACTTGCTGCAGAGCTGAGAGCCTGGCTCCTTTTCTGGACCAGCCTTGCACTTCATGGGGACACTGGCACTGGTCCAGGTCTCCTGATAGGAGACCTAGGAACACTAAATCTGGTTCTGGGGTCAGGAAATGGGCCAACCCAGGATGTTTTGAAGAAAGCTATTTGTGTTCAGCAGACTGATGTTTGTGGAGGAAATTGTATTCATCAGAAAAAAAATTCTCCTCAGATCTTCAGTCACTTTAATTACTCAAGTCTATCCGAATCCTATTTACTTGTGTGCTTAAAATTGAAAAATGCATGAATAAAAAAGAAGAACATAGCCAGTGGAAATGAATTCCCTGGTGTACTTTTTTTTCACTAATTAAAGAAGAAGAAACTGATGCAATTGAGGACAAGGAAGACTGTGGAAGTGATTTGCACGCCAGGCGTTTTAGAAGGGCACCGCTCCCGTGCAGTGCTGTGAATCTGAACCGGGAGCACAGCATCCATCACCAAGCACATGCTTGTATACTTAGAGTAGCCTAGCAAAACCTCCTGAGTATAGGATCTTGAACAGAAACAGTAACTTTCATCAGTGTATTGTCTTCCCCCTCTTTACACTGATTCTTCAGGAGAAACCAGCCAGCTGAACTCTAGCTGCTATTAGCAAAAATAGCAGCAACCCAACTGGAAGTAATTTCACTGTCGACTGCATTGCAGTGTATACAATTGATTTCATTTCAGATTCAGGGGAGAGCACAAGTATCATGGCTGTGTTGTCCTTGACCTCTGCTAGGTACAGATAGTCTCCTGGCCAAGTCAGCATGATGCAGGAATAATAGTTTTTTGGTTTTTTTTTTCTGAAACAGCATGTGTTTTTTGTCCTTTTCTCCCTTCAGGTTACCTATGCATTTCCAAGCCAGCTCCAGAAGCTGAGTGGAACAGAGCTGCCTCTCATTAACTGGATTGTCAATGGCCCCATCTCCTCTTACCTCCAACGCAAGCCTGTCTTCCTTCTCTCTGTTTCAATTTCCAATTTGCTTTTCTTGTATGCTGCCCTCTTGCACTGGAAAATATTCTACAAAGTTGTCAGGCCACTTCTGTTAGAATTTAAGATCACAAAAGTTATAGCTGGAGAAGAGCACACTGCCCTCTTAAATGTGAGAAGATGAGTGTTGCACAGGGCCAGGTGCTGCCCTCAATTACACCAGTACAGATCTGGAAGAATTTTGTTTTCTTCAACGGCGTTAATCCTGTTAACTGAAAGTCAAGCCTGCGCATTTCCCTTTGTACCCTCTCCCTTTCTCCACTTCCGTTTATAAATGATTCCTATCATAAAGGATTTAGGGATATTGTGTATAGCAGAAGGTTTATAAATATTAATGGTATCATACTTCACACAATGTGAGACACAAGACAGGTAGTCTGTTTATAAAGAGCTTGTTTATCCTCTGTGGGCATTGCAAGCATGGCCAGTCTGAGACAGCTTGAATTTATGAGGTGCACAGATTTCAAGGGAAGGGAGCAGCAGGCATTCACTTCTTCCTGCAAATATAAAACTGTCCTGCTGCAACACAGGGTTTGGCTGCCAGGTTAGGCTCACACTCTCTCCAAGGAAATATCTTCTCCAGAATTTTTAAAGGTGGAGAAAGATGTGCCTTACCTCTTGCTTCTCTTCCTCTTTGTCCCTCTTCAGGTCCTTCCTTCTCTTCTGTTTTCCCCTTCTGGTCTCAGCCTCTCCTCCCCGTACCGGTCCTCTCTCTGTTCTCCTGATTTGTCAAAGACCTTTCTTCTCCTTACCCTCTTTTGTGTCTCTGCCCACTGGAGAAGACCCATGTCTTATACATATTTTCTGATTTTGAAGAGGAGAAATTCAGCTTACATGCTTGTGTAATTTCTTCACCTTTTTAGGAAGAACAGCTTGGAAAAAATGGTTTTAATTTATGTAATTTTTTTCTGGACTCACACTAGCACAAAATTTAAGTAATTGGAATATGCTTTTAAACTAAAAAGCAGCCACAGGCGATGCTTCATTAACAGTTTCTGTTTGTAGCTGGATAATTACCATTGTCATTATGCTCTCCTCAGTTCTGCCATAGAGCTTTTTTTTTGGGTAAAATTTCAGTGGAAACTTTGTTTGCATATGAAAGTAACCCAAGGGCTCTGTCTGGATGCTCTGTACCTGCAGATGACTGCCAGCAGGGTTTTCAGAAGCCGATTTTCTTGCCCATGGGAGCTGCCTCTGGTGTGGTCATGACCTGTGACAAAAACTCAGATGTGTGTTGGTGCTGCAGAAAACACTGAATGTGCATCTGTATAATGCCTGTAGCCTCCAGCAAAGCTGGTCCTGAATGGGAATAGTGGGAAGTTATCACCTGTCCTGTACAAAACCACCTCAAACACAAACATGCTGGAACCTCATCCCCCAGCTCGGTGATGGTCTGTGCCCTATGAGTGCACAACAACAAGATAGTTGTTTCTAAGGATTTTCTGTTTTGTTTTGTTTCATTTTTTTTTTCCTCAAAAAGAAAGCTCTGCCCTCGATCTATATATAATTTTTCCATATTTTGTCTTTTCCTGCATTAGTATTACACATAAGCCAGTTCTGCTTGGGTAAATACCAAAATTCAGTGTATTGGAGCAGGATACAAAGCTCAATGCTCCTCAGGGGAACAGGATCTCCCCCACCCCAGCTCAATGCAAGTCACTTCACTGCAGGCACTAATGCATCTAAACAAAGAGCAGAACTCTGGCTCTAGATTTCATGCTGATTCAGCTGTGTTTTCCCTCAAGTTAACATTGACATGCTTTAATAGCCCTATTTATCTCCAGTTTTACACACCTAAACCAGGCATTTATTTTTGTGTTAAAACCTCTCCTGAAGCTATCTTAAACCTTGCGTTCACTTCCTGACTTTTTTGCTTGGTGATGGTGAAGCCAAAGGGAGGTGGGGGTGTCCATACAGAAGGGTCCCACTGGAGGAGGAGCAGGGCGTTACTTGGTTCCTCTGGCCTTTCTGAACCAGCTGAAGAAGACCTGTATCAGCAGTTATACGAGACGGACATGTGTTTGTTAGGAGGTTGATGCAGGCCATTTTGCTTCACAGTCACCAAATGACAGTGATTACTGGAAGGAGCTCTGCTGTCTCTAGCAGCAAACAAGCACAGCCATGCGCAGGTTCACTGCTGCGTTATTAGTGCATCAGGAGTGGCAGTGATCCCAGTACAAACATTGAAGAATTATGCTCAGAAAAATGACCCACCCTAGAACTTTGGGAGCACTACAGTCTATTTCACTCCAAATAATTAGCCTTGTATTCAGGCAAGGGTTTTGCAGAAACAAGTGCAACTGCCAGTTGTGTAGTGTTTTACTGGTTCATCAGGATTCCAGGCACAGCCGTGAGACTGATGAGGCTTTTCGCAGTGGCCAGGCAGTAAACACAGCAAACTTGTGCATAACACATCAGAAGAGAAAATTGATTTTATTTAAAGTTCCTGCTGTTTTTAAAAAGTAAAGATATTTTGGAAACATTTTAAAACCAAGATCTTAAATTTGTCAGAGTTCTCATTGAATTCAGTAGGACAATTTGTGAAAATGATGGGCACTAAATAAATTCATACAGTGTTTTAGTAATCAAAGAAAGTATCTGTCCATTTGAAATGTATTCTGAAGGTACTGAGAAATTTAGTACCTCAGAACAACAGTTCTCTAATAACTTCTCTCTTGCATAAAATGCAGCTGCTTTGTTGGCTTTATACATATTTACGTCTAACATGGTGCATTTTAAATATAAACAGATGTGATAGGGCTTTTTTTTTTCTTTTTGTTTGCTTTGAACTAATAGAACATATGCTAGCTTGTTATTAGAAATCAGAGAGTCTTTTAGAGAAAATAGTTCTGTAAACAAGGAAATGACTTTGAAATTAGTGAGTGACAAAGCTATCTACAGCTTTGGTCTCATTCACACCATAGATTAACTCTTCAGTAATTCTGTCATCACTTAACCTATTTGTACATCAGTTTATTTTTCAGTTTATTTATCTGCAAGATCAGTTATAAAAAGAACTATTTACAAAACAGTTTATTTTTGCTTCCCCATAAGCTAAAGAATCATTTACAGCATCATCCCTGGAACCACAACAACAACAAAGTGCACCTTCATGCTCAGGCAATTACTACAGCTATGCTATGAAGCAACTCAGGTAGGATATTTTAGACTTACCAGCCTTGGGAGAAGTGTGAAGATAGCATTTAAGTAATGCCAATTTACTGTAATTCCCAACCGTTTAACATAAAAGAACAGAATGTTTTAAAATAAACATTGCAAAATAGCTCCACTGATCTGCTTCTGCTTAGAAACTAGTCAAAATCTGACAAACCACCCGTAGAAAATCACTGCAAAGCAGTGGGTGGTTTTCCTTTATACGTACCCAGAAAAGGGTGCTCTGGACAACACAAGGGAAAACGATAAACAAACAAAGTGCATGCCAATTTAATATTCAGTAGTCTGGAGATTTACCAGATGGGCTCTGCCTTAATATTTCTCAAAGACTTTTGAATCCCTTCTGAAATATTTTTCATTCCCATCATCCAAACTTCTTCATTGTTCCTTTACAAAAGCCATGGGATATGCGATTGCTGCCTCTGAAAATCCCTTCGAGGTGTCTGGGAGAGAGTATGCAGCATTTGGCTCTCCAAGACTGCAGTTAAATCCCAGGGTTGCTTGTCAGGTCAAGAATTGTGTCTGAGGAAACTTCAAGGGCTCAGCATCTTTGGACTGATTGTGCATAGTAGGGCTAAAATTCTGAGGAAGAGTTCAGATTTCTGTGGACAGCTGAGATAGGTTGGTCTCTGTAATAGTAATCAACATTGGCAGGGCTTCACATTAGGGAAGCCAGCAGCAATGTTGCTTTTCATCACCACCAGCAGATGTATCGTTCTTCATCCTGTACAAGAGAGCACAGTGATGACAGCAGGAGTATTCAGAGGGAACCAAGCCTGAGCAGCAGCATCAAGCCCCTCCATGGTGTTTTGTAAGAGGCTGTAATGGCTCTAGACTTGTCTTGACTCTGCATCTGCTACTCGAGACAAAGGCTCTGTACCTATTTCCGTAGTGTATAAATATGGACTAACTGTGGGTTTGAATTTATTTATTCCTTACTTACCCTGCTCCCATATAAAACAGAATTTGACCCAGATAAACTGGTGAAAAAGCCACAGGCTTGGTGATGGATTGTAAAATTCCACCAGTCCACACGGGATGTGACCTTCTTATTAATTACAAAATGCTTCGGCTGATTAACTCTAATTTGATTCCATAGTTTAAATATCTTCTGTGTGAAAGAGAATTTGGATGGGAAAAAAGGAAAGTAAAGGAGGAGATTTTGTTCTGTGCAGCAGTCCCATCTGTTCTGGACATTCTGTGCTTTATTTCTAATTGCACAAGGACAAGCCCACCCGCGAAGTGACATTTGTAGAGTTAGCCCACCCTGGGATGTAAAATTTTTTGAAATGCAGAATGAAAAATACAAAACATTAACAAGGAAGATGTAATGGACCCTAAAGACATTTTTCTGTTTTAATCTATGTGAAATAGTTCATCTTTTCCCTAGACAATCTACATTTTTTTCCATTCTCAGACAAGCAAGGAACCATGTCTGTGGTTTTGCCATCTTATTACCATTAGGCTGAAACAATCTGCACAATCCTCAATAATATGTCAGTGAAAATGATGTTATTCTCCCTTGCATCACATTGGTTTTATGCGAGGTAACTGTGCTGATGTCAAAACTGAGACGCATTGCTGTATCGTTGACACAACTCAGACTTTGTATATTTATTACAAAAACAGCTTAATAAGTACCACATGGTCTAGCATGTGGGGGCACAGGGAACATTTCAAGAGACTATGAATAAACACCTCTGAACCCTGATTCTCAACGAGGAAGTGGGTACTAGGGAATTGCTGAAATGGCCCTAGTTGGCTCTGGATCTGAAGGAGCCCACCACTGGCCAGGCCCCTCTATGCCCCTAAACCTTGTTTTCCCTTCCCTTCTGGTCAGAATCACCTGAACCCTTCAGGAAAACAGAGAGCATCTCAAGCAGTTAAAAAAATTTTCTCATGCATCCCCTTGTGCAGCTGCAAGTCCTTTTATCAGTATCTATCCTTCCAGTCTATGGATAGGAGGAATGAGAAATTAAACCAAGCTGCTTGCTTGGGTCATGTTTGCACAGATCCTCTCACAAATATCCTTCCATCCCTAGGCACACAGGTACGCATAAATGGCATGATGCACACAAGGCCTGGCAGGTATATGTGTATATAGGATTGCAGGAAGAGAGAGACAGAGGAGTTTCTTCAGCCAAGAATCTTCCAAAGTTAAAAAGAAAAACAACAAACCAAAACCTCAGCTCAATCCACTGGGATCTGCCTGTGCAGACAGCTGATGTAATTACAGTAATTATGTTACAACTCTAAAAACTTGGTGCTAGCTATGTTGCTCTATGTCATTAATTGCTAATTTTGTAACAGTCTTCCCCTTCCCATGGAAATTTTGAAATCCATATCTACTTTGCACTTAGGCAAGATGCATTGGAAAATTAATGGGAAACTTAGAGCTATATTGTTAACTCCCCAGCATTAGCTCTTCTAGATAAAGCCTTGTGAAGCATAACTCTATGTCTCATCTTAGAAATGCCAGGATAAGCTACAAAAACTGGCATTTGATATGTAAGTGTCCTTATGCTGGTGCCACATGGATTTGCAAATACTAGAAACTCTTTGGGCCTAACATGGTCATGGGATTGTAATTATATGCAGTGAGTTTTCCTGGAAGAAGGAGGGGGAAGGTCTTCTCTCATTTTAAACTTTATCTGAAGGTTTCCTAGGGTCCTCCTACCATCTTCAAGGAGAGTGCAACTCTTTTCAGTAAATGAATTTGCATTTTTGACATCTGTCATCCTCTGTAGAAAAATGCACATTATATTAAGGGCCAAGATCTATTCTCATGCAGCAACATCAATTCAGAATAACCCAGCAGAGTGAAGTAATTAAACGCGGAAGATTGGCTTAACTGGAGTTATTGCACTTTGATATTAGTAACAGACAACAGAATTTGGCCCGTGACATATGTTACGTGTGTGCCAGCGTGTCTGTGTGTCTTGTTCCTAAGAGGAAGAAATGCCTGGGATAACCTAACTAGACCAGAGTTATCCCTTTGGCTTTCCTATGGTGTGATTGGGCTCTGACTGAGGCCCTATGACACTGGGAGCATCACTGTCCTGCATCCTTACCCATCACCATAAGTGTCAGGAGACCCTTTTGCTTCAGTAGCTGCAGGCTGAGTAGCGAGCATAAAAAGGGAGGGTGGCAGAAGACACTTTGGATGGATTCCTTTGGAGAACAGAACATATTGAGATACATAACTGCATCTGAAAATGTAACCTCAGAAGTATACTGCAAAGAAAGCAGGGATTGTTTGCAGGAAATTTCTCCTCAGCCTAAGAGCTCAAAAAGGAAAAATTGCTGATTTGTCTGCTTAAGGCTCCTTTGGTAGCTACGAAACAATTGCTGCCTTATCTATATCATATTGTTTTATTCTTAGGAGAGGTTGCTGACTACTTGATTAATTGCTTAGTAAAAAACTTTAGTCAAAGGCACTTGATCTGTGATCAGAACAACTGCTTGCCTATGGCAATACTGAAGTGACAATGAACTCTGTGGGTCAGAGGTGAAAATACCGACCCATTCCAGGACATGCAAGGTTTGCACCACTGAACACAAATGGAGAATGTATGTGGAAACATGTTATGTGAAGCACGAGCCTCTTTCCTTTGTATTAAGGGGGTAGTAAGTCTGAGCAACTGCTTGCACACTGGATTTCCTGTTCTCAGCCCTCCAGGGAAAGCCTCTTCGGGGTACAGCCCGGAGAGAAGCATGTCAGCTGCTCAACCCTCTGCATGTTAAGGAAGATCCACATCTTAGTTTCCATTATTCGGCCTCCAGTGTGGCTCTTTAGACAAGAGCAACCTTCTCAGCCAGAGCATCATTATGGGAGGAGAGGGCTCCCCACTGACATGTACTGTGCTCCATGCCTGCACACTGCATGTTCTCCCCTGCTGTCTGTGGAGATGGCAGCTCTGTGCTAATTAAGGAGCTGTGCCAATTAGCTACATCTAGTCTGTGAGTCAGAGCAGCAGATTATAGAGTCTGTTTTGGAGTCTAGCTCCAGTGTGGATCATTTACTGTGGATCATTCCTCCTCTTTTGCCTTGACGTGTCTCAGATGCCCAAGTTTTTCAGAGGAATGCACAGTGAAGCATCTCCTTTCTCCACTGCTACTGATTTGCACCTGGCTTCTTTGAGACACTTGTGCTTACTCTTGCCCCAAATAAGCACTGAGCTCTCTAAGGCACATGATATTGGCAAAGGGCAGAGTACATTTGTTCACACCACTGCCACAACGAAGTCGAACACGTAAATTGTGCAGAATTCTGAGCTATAAGCTGCATGAGTGGTAGAACAACATGGCCCTTAGCATCTGCGAAAAGAAATTGGATTGAGGTTGTTTTATCTCTTGCAGGTGTTCAGCAATATTTTTGTCAGGCAGTAGCTAAATCGAAAAGAAGTATCTTTTGGGGAATAGAAAAATGAAATACTAATGTTGGCTAACGTCATCTCACCAGGTTAAGCCACTAGATAGATTATATGCTGCTATGAAATGATGCTAATGATACTGAGACTGCCTGCAATAGCGGATAAAGAATGTTCAGATCTCAGTCTCTCTGGACAGAGAGAATGGACATAGAAAGCAAAAAGGATGTAAATGCACATACAGATAACATGGTGAGCTGATTTGTTACCTATTTCCAAATGTTTCAGACAAAGAAAAACTCATGCTAAAAATTCCTGGTGTGTGATATAAAACTAGTTTAGACAAATCCTTAGGCATTCAGGCTTTTAAAGTCTGCATGGAAGTGATGTGAGCACTGGAAGTCACGGAGACCTCATTTCAGTAACGATGTGTTGGAAGAACAACTGGCTTTCCTAGAAAACCTGTCAGAGCTCCTTCTGTCATGAGCAGTAGGGGAGTCTTGTAAGTCAGAGTTTAGAAACATACGTGGAGGCTGCAGCTGATACCTTGGTTGAACACTCTTTATCCACCATTATAAATATAGGCTTCCCTCCCAGAAAACTTGATATCCTCTTGATCTTGTTTTCTGGCTGGGGTTAGACCAAGCAGCTGAGCCCAGAGCTGCCTTTCTCACTCTTCCGTAACTTAGTCCAGGCAGTTTGCACTGAGCCTGGCTCCCACAAGAGGATTTGTTCCCAGTCAAAGAGGATTGCAGAAGGCTTCTGGTGAGAAAAGCCATTCAGGCAGGGCTGAGATGTTGACAGCCAATGGCCCTGCTGTGGCCTGTGGTGGCTAAACCACAGACAAGGTGACTGGGCACTGGCTTTTGAGCAGCACCCAAGGGATGTGGGCAGCTGGCTTAGCATCAGTGTTGGGAGGATGCATGCTGGCGGGGTGGTGGTGAGGTTAGAAGGTGAAACTGTCATGGAAACTCTGTCAGGATCCCAACTTTAGCGTGAGTGAAAGGCAGCAGACGGCTTGCTGTGAGGAACAGTTGTCCTCCTTAGGTTTAACCATTCTGGGATATGTAATTTGCTATAGCTGCAGCAAATTCCTTCCTCTGTTGCCAGTCAGTGGGGTGAATGTGACCCTTCCTTACTTTCAAGTAAGGACCTATGATCCTCCTCAAGATGTTTGCAGCTCACTCCAGGTGGCATTTATTTTAGTCACCGCAGAGGACAGGCAGCAGGTATGGCTCACACTGGGCTGTATCTGAAGAGGGAAGACTTTTCATGGACTGACAGGACCTTCAGAATTTTTTAAGAAGATATGTGAATAGTTATCCACATTTTGTTTGCACTGCTACATCACGCACCCAGTATTTATCTGGCAGACTAGCAGGACACGGAATAAACAGGAAGATCTCTTTCAGGAAGATCTCTTTCTAGCCCTATGATGGCTTCTGCAAGCTACAGGTGAGGCAGTGCAGCAAGGTTATTGTGGCTGTGGCTCTAGCTGTCACTGCTTCTCTCTGAGATGGGAAAGTCTCATCTCCACTGCTGTCAATCAGAAACCTTTATATCTATGAAGTGGTTTTGGGAAAAAAAAAAAAAAAAGAAAATATAAACCCTCCCAAAACCCATTTCCCTGCTGTGAGTTGAGTAATTCCTTTTTAATATACTAAGCCATTAAAAAATTAAGCTTCTTTCTTTAAGACCAAAGTAAAGCAACTGCACTTCATTTGGAGAATGCAAATGCCTGAAGCTGCAGTTTCTCTTTCACCAGCTCACAGCAAGTGGCCGTTTAGTCTTAATTGCTCCTCACAGTGTAGTCCAATTAAGAATGGCATTAGCAGGGCAAGAACTATTTGTTAATTCGTAAAAGGTATAAGAGACAGTTCTCGTTTTGCCTGAGGTTTTGATTCACATGTTTGGGTGCAATTTTAACCAGCTGGAACACTCCCCAAGCAATGCAGGAGTATTAGCAAGCTATCAGTTATAAGCAAGATAAATGTAATTGAGTAGAGTAAAACTTGATAAAATGTTTATTTATATTTGAAAAGACACACGTAGCTGAACTCATAGAGCCAAATTACGAAGCTACAGTATTGACATTTGACTTGAGAGCTGTCTCTGAACTCGCTTGGACTGGAGGTGACTCTAGGAGGAAGATTACAGCTTAGTCTGGCCACCTTAAGGTGCTTGTGCAGTAAAAATGGAGGGTCCCTTGCTGCTGGAAGAATATTTTGCCTGAGACAGGTATATGAGGTAAATTGTAGGGTCTCTGTGATCCTTTCGTCTTTACCCGGAGCGAGTAGTTCAGAAGTCACACCTATCAGTCTGGCTATTTCCCATCATTACTGGTGGTTGCAGTGCAGCTCCAATAAAGCACATTCATGTAGTATTTTTTTTCTAAAAACCCCTGCACTCTGCAAGGCTGTTTGGTGCTTGAAATTTACTGTTTCAAATTAATAAATACATTGTTTTTGCCCATTTACCCAAGTGGGATACTTGGGTTTTTTTTTCTAAGGTCTTATATGCCATCTGGTATAAAGTCACCATATTTCTAATAGCAGAAAAAGGGTACAACAAAGTGGGCAGGTAGAGAAAGGCAAAGAGCTGGATGCAGTTTGTTGCAAGGTGTGGAGGAATGTGCCGTGGAACCCTGCAATGGGATCACTTTGATGGGCCTGGACAAGTGTTAACCGTCACCTTTACCACAGCAAACTCAACGCACTGTCCCTTAACTTGAGTGCAAATGGTACACGCACCAGGGCTGAGCAAAAAGAGGTTTTGCCTATAACGCAGAGATCTTTATAGTGACTCAATTTAGGAAGATCTACAGGAACAAAATCAGTGCAGAGGTGTCTCCCATCACTTGGTTGCAAGGCAGCCTTATCCACTGAATTTTATGAAATTTCCCAGATTTCAGTCACTCTGAGGCTCAGATAAGAGTCCTGTTTTAATTACCTGACTAATGCAGACAGACTCTTTATTCCTACAAGAGAAGTGTTGAATTACATCCTCTCATTATTCTTAAGAAATAGGAGGATAATGGGGTTTTTATCAGCAGTGTATACCCTCCCAACCAAGAGTTTTCCTAATATTTCTTAAGTATGCCCTTTTTTTTTCACTGTTTTCTTTTTTGTCGGAGTGCTTCATTTGTAGAGAGCATATGTGGAGATGCACAGGGTAGGCTGCAGCTGCTTGTGGGAGAGATGATCTGACGGTTGGGCTTCTTTCATCCCCTTCACTGAATAAAGTGTTCAGAGAAGCTTATTTTTAGTACAAGCTTTTACTTACTGTCTAACTATTAGGTAGATCTGAAATCCAGTGTTATAGAAGAAAATAAAATGTATTCTTGTTCTGCAGAGTTTATATGTCACTAATGGACCTACTTCTCTTAAGAAGGTCCTTAAATGAGAAATCACTTTCGTACAGGGTCTCGGTAAAGAGCTTTACCCTTGTTAATCTAAGGTGAAACACTGTGGGTCTTTCTTATATCTGGAGTTAAATTTCCTATCCTTGCTGCTTTCTTTGGTGCAAGCGTTCTTTGCACTGATGCTGTGGCCCATGGTGCTACACCATCACCTGTAGATGTCTAAGGGCCTTTCCACCCCTGGAGACAGACTGCCGTTATTGCTGCTAGCCCTCCCTATGGCACACGGCTGACAGAAAGCTCTTTATTTTCTTTCCTTGCTCTTCTTGCTTTCTTCATTTTTCCAGGATATTTCCAATCTATGGATGTGTAGGTCTGTAAAAAGTGACTAGGCAGTTGTTATAGTATTAGTTGTTATAGTATTAGTTGACATCTTCATGAATCACAATTATTAGGAGCTTTCCAAAGCTGAAGTTAGTGCAATATTCACATAATAATCAACAATAGGTTTGAAATTATTAAATAGGTATGAAATAATCCCCTTCAAGCAGCCTGTGTTTGTAACCTGTTTTGTGAGATTAATAAACATATCGATCCAGAACCCTATTCTGAGTGGGGTAAATCACTGGAGTCAGCAGGTGAAATAGTGGCACAAGTGCACTTAACAGAGGTTTTGGTATTGATTTCAGCATGGTCAGGACTTCATGCCTGGTCTTAGGAGGAACTGTTTGCTAATTTACCTGAGATGAGACACTGATGCTGAGCAGAGATGTGGGATCCTCACCACCTGGTCTTCCTGCAGGTTTCTGCATCCCAGCTAGGGACAACTGCTGTGCTCCTGCCCATTTCCAGATCCAAATGATTGTTGCGAACATCCTTTCATCTAGTCCTGGGCCCTTTGCTAGTTAGCTGACACTGCTGCGAGTGTGCCAAAGTGTGGGCAGAGGGCTATCTGCTCAGAATGAAGTGACTGACTGGTTGTGACAGTTAAGCATCATTTTTATGCCTTTTAAAATCGAAAAGTTTATTGTACTGCTTATAAAAATTAATGTCTAACAATTTTCTGGTGGAACATTTTTCAATTAAAATGCCTGCAGTAAGATGGCACTAGTTTTCTCTTGAGTTATGATCTCACTGTGCCTTTATTTGACTAAGTAACATCTTGCCATATCCAGAGGCATTTTCATCCAGAGGCTTTTTCCTTTGTGTACTTTCCACTTGAAAGTCCCTTTACATTTTATCGCAAAGCCCCAAAAGAACATGGCATTCACCCTTCAATTCAAGGGACAACAGATATATCAACCAGTTACAGGGTGACCATGCAGAAAACAGGATTTCTCTTATTACACTGTTAGCTTCCCTGACCCAGCTGAAAAACATAGTTGTGGTTTCTCCGTTATTTTCATGCCATTGCATCTGAGCTACTGGGCATCCAGGACTGTGCCTCTGGTGAACCACAAGT
Organism: Chlamydotis macqueenii; assembly: GCF_036417535.1. Classification (NCBI taxonomy): domain Eukaryota; kingdom Metazoa; phylum Chordata; class Aves; order Otidiformes; family Otididae; genus Chlamydotis; species Chlamydotis macqueenii. The sequence continues at coordinate 20,640,825 of NC_141593.1, read as the reverse complement.
GTGCAGTGGCATTGACCTTGAAACCACTGGGCTGCTTGTACATGCCTCATTGCATTGCCTTGTGTGTGCATGTCCCTCTCTGTCTGTGCCACATTTACTACCTAATTTGTTTCCCTACTGTAAAAACCTTTTGTCAACATCATACTCAGAGTCTCCAGAATCATTGAAATGTTTTTGGAAATTCTTCCCAACTTGAGTGCAGGTTTTAGGCGTGCAACTTGAAACAGCCTAATGGACTCAAACACAAAGTCCACAGAAATCCAAAATATTTGGTTAACAGGATCTTCTTTCCGGAATGTGCATATTGTTTCGATAAAAAAATAACATATGCATATCCCAGCCCTTTTCCATTAGGTGGTACCCACATAAAACATTATGTTTCTCTCTTAATTGTATACGCTTTCGTCTGCAGACAAGATTTGGTCTGAATGTGCTCATGATCATTTATGTGAATACTGAAGTCTCAAAATATTCCCTGGTAAAGAATCTTGATATACTTTGGATACTTACTTATGAGATAATCACTCCAATGGTTTAATAAGCTAGTTTTTCCTTGATATGGCTCTGCTATGGTTATATGATCCTTCCAATGAGGCCCAAGTCTGTACTGCTGCCAGAAGAGGTGGTGCAACCTGTCTCCACTCCTAGCAGCTTGTTTCTGTGTGCTACCTGCCTAGCACTGTGTGGGGGAACTGGTCCAAACTGGCAGCCATGGACAGGCACATTGCACAGCCATGTGACTGCAGGTCCCAGCACCAGGGACATGGTAAGGACCAGCTTCTGGGAAAGGGGCAGGTGACTTCTCCTTCTGATGGCAACAAGAACTTCTGCTGAATTCAAGTGACTATGCAATGAAGTGTGAGATTTGAAGATGTTCCAAATCTCAGAGGATCACACCTTCATTAACAACATTCATTAAGGCCTCAATTCATCAAGATGCTTAAGAACATAACTAATTTTAAATATCTGGACTGTACCATTTACTTAAATCAAGCTGCTAATATGCTTAAAATGAGGTGAGTACTAAAGCAATTGACGGATGAAACCGTACGGCCTGTTGCAACTACCCCAGAAACCAATTGCAGAATATTCGTTGATTTTGCCAGGCAGAGCTGTGCTGCCAGGATGCATGGAAACCATGGCACCTTGGAGTCTGTCTCAGGCCATGGCCTCCTTGTCACGAGAGCATGTTGGGATCAGGCTGAGACTATGCACTTCTCTCCCTCCTCTGCACCCCATCTCAGTCAGGTGCCTGGGCAGTGATGCTGCTGTGTGGTGTCCTGGGGGGCTTCCCCCAGCCACCTCAGGAACTGAGGAGCCAAGGTGGAGCACGCTGGCTCTGAACTCTCCGAAGGAGGTAGCTTCAGCATCTGGTCCCAAATCCTTCATACCAGGAAAACCTTCTTTGAATTCGTCATAAGTTTTGGGCTGTGTAAAACCTTTAGGGTCCAGCCCAGAGCACTGCTTAGCTTTTAGAGCTTTTCACTCCTCAGCAGTATTTCTAATGGAAGCTGACTATTTAATCTATTATGTGAGTAAGCATGAAATCTGGTAAGTAAAATGTCAGAAACAATTGTTAAAATAAAACAAATTTGGGTACATCCCAGCAGAATACATATCGCTATTGAAAATTGTAATAGCCCTGAATTTCTAGCAGGATGCCTGTGTAGTGTGTTGCTTCGTTAGAAGCTGTACTGTGGGATTAAATTACCTACCTGCACCCACACGTGGTTCACTTCAATGTGTGAACTGTCATTGCAAGCACCAGCAAAAACAGTTGCTCCTCAAGTGGGAAGAGTTGCTGCAGAGTGTATCTTATATTACAGTGCTGCAGGATGTAGATTTTGATGATATCCCTGCCATTGGCTTCAATTGAGCAGAACTCAGGGCGTGGTTAAGGGATGGTAAAATATGAGCCAATATTAAATATCGGAGATTATAATATTCAGGTATCTTTTCAGGGGGCAAATTTTTTTGTATCCTGGAGTACAGAAGTTAGCCAGGCAGTTCTCCTGCCTAGCTTGTTGTGGTTTTGTTTAGTGAGGGGGGGCCTAAGGTGGTAGCTTTTGTAGGAAACTGCTAGAAGTCGCTCCCCTTTGTTCAGTGGACTCGGCCGGGTCTAGGGCGGACTCGCTGCTGGCCAAGGCCAAGCCAATTGGTAGCAGAATGTTCCATGATAATGCCTCTGTGATAACGTATTTAAGAAGGGGAAAACAGAAAAAAAAAAAGAGAACAGAAGATGTGAAGAAGCAGAGCGGGGGCAGAGGCGCAGAGGGGGAGGCGCAGGCCTCATGGGCCTTGCAGGCCTCACCCTCTGGCCTCTTGCCAGGCAGCCGACTGGGCCCGACTCGGTCCGGCCCCGCTGCAAGAAGTGGAGAGGAGATGAGAAGTGAATAAGATGTAAAAAAGATCCTGAGAGACATCTGCCAGCCTGTTGTGAGGAACGGCTGCAGACGCCAAGGTCAGTTCAGAAGGAGGGGGAGGAGTAATGCGGCTCCTGGCCAAGATTCCCCTGCAGCCTGTGGTGATGGCCATGGTGGAGTAGGTTGTCCCCCTGCAGCCCATGGAGGTCCATGGAGGAGCAGAGATCCACTTGGAGCCCGTGAAGGACCCCACATCAGGGGAGGTGGATGCCTGAAGGCGGCTGTGGTCCGTGGAGGGCCCGCTGGGACAGCTGTTCTGGAGAGACTGCACTCCGTGGAAGAAATGACCCACGCCGGAGCAGTTTCACAAAGGGCGTATGTGTGGCGTATGTGTGGGACCCCACAATGGAGCAGGGGAGGAATGTGAGGAGTTCTTCCCCCGACTGTGAAGCAGCGGCATAAAACAACGTGTAATGAACTGACCGCAATCCCCATTCCCTCTTCCCCCCTGTGCCGCTCGGGGAGGGAAGATAGTAGAGATAATGTTAAGCTTGGCTTGGGAAGAGGGAGGGGTGGAGGGAGGTTATCTTGTTCCCTGTCTCATTATCCTGCTGTTTGTAGTAATAAATGAATAGTTTTCCCCAAGTCGAGTCTGTTTTGCCCGTAACGGTAACTTTAAGGATTTCTCCCTGTCCTTATCTCAAACCTTGAGACGTTTTTCCTTATATTATCTCTCCCTATTCTCTCGGAGGGTGGGGGGAGTGAGAGAGAGACTCTGTAGTCTGGTCCCGATCAGGGCTGAACTACGACACCGGTACGTAGATACCTCTTTTCTCCCTGGGCCTCTCTAGGTACATGGGAAAAGACCTCAAGGCAGCTGCAGTCTTGTCTCCTTGGGCAAATGATTATTAAAAATGGATGAGGCAGAGATTCAAGGTCGTTGATCATATGCTCCAAGTTTGGGTCAATATTTTTTCACCTGATGGCCAAATGTAACTGTTACCTGCTACTTTTTGGAAGTCTTTTGTTAATATTCTGCTCCTGCAGAACTTTATTCCCCTTGATTCAACTTTATCCATATTAGGCAACAAACAAATGTTTGTGTTGGCTGGGACAGCTGTGTACATGAAGCTGCGGAGCTGTGCTTCCCTTTAAGAGGACATTGTGATTAAAATACTGATATTCTTAGTTGCAGCAGACACCTAAGTGGTGAGTGGCCTTTATTCAGTTCTTTTCTCTGTGAGCTGAGCTTTCTTTCCAGCTCCTGAAAAATAGAGCAGTGACCAGCACACTAGGGAGGAGTCTGGAGCAAAGGAAAGATTTTTCTTTTCACATCTGCTGTGGCTGCTACAATTTGCATGTTCTAAGTAAATATTCAGAAGGAGAGGGAGAGGTGAGTCTTAAATGTAGTGTTTAGCCCATGCAACTGAGAGAAGGCTGGGAGAGCAAATGTCCGACTGGATGGATGTAGGAACTCATCTTCAGTTCTCTTTCTTGTGGAATGTCCAGAGAGGAGCTGGAAGACAAGGTTCATGCCTCCCCTCCTTCTCTTCTGACTTTCTGATAGATAAAATGATTGTCACTTTCCTGGACTTCAGAAGAAAGGGTTAAGGTACTTAACTGCCAGGGCAGGTTAAGGGCTGCAAATCTTGAATGGGAGGAACCACTCCATGCAAGGCACAGAACACAGAACACAGAACAATGCAGAGTCCTAGAGACGAACAGCATTCAACACCCATCTCTATCTCCAGCATTTCCTCCTGGATGCCTACAGCAGGGTTTGACCTACAAGGATCTGGTAATATTATCCTTTTTCTGAAGCAGGTGCCCATGCACCTCAACTGAGTTTTATGAACACTGCAAAGCAAAAGGCCACCCGAGAGTGCAATACTGGAGTTGCTGGTCCACATGCACCTGGCTGTGAGCTGCCATGTGTTGTTCAGGGAAGTCTAGCAAGGAGCTGAATTTGGGCTTTCAAATTCTTTAGATAATACGTTGACTGCTGTCCTTCTGTAGCTGTAAATAAGTTGTTGGGAGCAAGACTGCCTTCTTGTCTCTCACTCATCCAGATTTGTTGCTACCTATTTTGTACCAAAGGGAATGAATTAGAGAACAATACTACTTATAAATATTTCATCATTTTTGACTTAAAATGGGATGCTAATGAAATACAAAAGTATTTTATATCTGAGTGTAATATTAAAGCTATATGTAATACATTTGCAAAATTCATAGGCATTATATAATGCAATATTCTGTATGATCTCCTCCACTGCTAATAGTTTGTGAAGTTAATAGTTGACAGATGTGTGGTAAAGTATAATTTATATGTAGAAATACAATATGGTGCTGCTTAATTTAATGTCATTCAATAATATATTTCATGCCAAAGCATCACAATCTATTAAGCCAAAGACATTTACTGGGAATTGACTTCAATCCTTAGGTGGTTGAAAGTAGCTTCAGTGGGATTAATGGCTTAAAGTTAATTGTTTTTGCTAATGTTTTATTTGAAATGTCCTGCTCAGCAAAGGTAATGTGACATTTTTCTCAGTAAGGATGTTGAGCCAAATTCACTGCTGACATAGGCAGGTGTAACCCTATTGACTTAATTAGAGCTGCACTTGCTTACGTTAGCAATGATTTTGGTATCTTGCCCTTTTGAAGAAAAGTGAAAAATGTAAAGGTTGGTGCTTAGACACCTGAAGGTGGAGCACAGAGGACAAAAGAAAGAGGAAATACCAGTATCTGAAATGACTTAGCCAGAGTTTCTCTAGAAAAGTAGCTAGCTAAATAAGCCAAAGCTGACTTTACCCTCTCCAGGAAGGGCTCTGTGTTAAATCTTGCTAAATAAATGGTGTGACAATAATCTGAGGTTTTAATAATGACTTGAAAGAAACAAACATATAATTGTTCCTGGAAAAAAGAATAATCATTGCCTTTTTGTGAAGAAGAAACTTGCTCTTTAGAAAGAGAACAGAGATAGTGCAGAGATACTGATGACCTGGAGCAGGAGGGAGGCGTTCATATTTAGAAGCGCATATTAGTCCTGAAAGGATGGAAGAGATAATCGGAAAGTCGAAGAGTAAGGAGGCACCTGGCCACCTGTCTTCTACAAGACAAAGAGGCTGACCCCAGAAGGTGCCAGGTGATCCCTTCCCAGCCACTGCAGTGGGAGTTCCCACTGTCACCTTGTGAAGAATGGAGCTACACACCTGACTGCCTCCAGTGGAAAATTTCCTTGCATTGGGTCTGTGGGAGTGGGATCTTTGTGGATGGACTTGATTTGTGTTTTTTTACACTGCATGTTGTTTCCTTCAGGAAACATTACAACATCGTATCTTCATTCAGAACAGAAACATTGAAGTACGTCTCCATTGCTGCTCTTATTCTCTCAGTATGTACAGAGAGGGAGAAAGAGAAAGATAATCCTTTGAACAGAAAGACATGGATCATTTAAATTGCATTTGATGGTGGAGAACACACCTTCCCAATGCAACATCTATAGATCTAATCAAGGCCATAGCCTTGTGTTTCTTAGGCCAGTTGATTTTGGACAGCCATGAGAGCATCAGCAAACCCCCTGAGCGTCCAGTGAGAAGACCAGGATAAATGTCAGGGAGCCTCCTGGAAGACCTGAGGGTGATGTGCTGTGTGCAGTCTGTGGCTATGCGACTTCTTGCTCCCAACACAGCTCCTGGCCCAGGGATGGGCTGGCAAAGCTGGTCTTGGAAGGACTGCCAGTGATAGCAGCAATGTCAGCTGCTCTGAAGTTTATCACTTGTCATGGGCTGTCTGAAATGTTTCATAAAACTCTGCCTCTTAAGAGCAGGTGAAAAGCTCAGTTAATTTAAAAACTCTTTAAGAAAGAAGCAAATTTTATACTTAACCTGCAACATGTGACACAGAGATGTAAGTGACCTTAAAAATGCAAAAACTGAAATGAGCCCCATGGAGTAATTTTTTTTTTAAAGGCTTGTGGATATTTTTGAGGGATTAGTTGAAGAATTGCTGCCTCCACTCCTGCTCCTTGAAAGGACATTTACAAGGTTGTGAAAATACGTGTGTCCTCATCTTCAGGCCACCCTCTCACCCCTCCCCATGATCTTCTCTCTGGTCCCGTGGAAAAAAAAAAGGAGATGGAGGAGAGGTACCAAGCCACAGAGGTGAGGCTCACCATGTCATGTGCAGAGTGTGCTCCTGGATAATACAATACCCCAAGCTTTTTATTCCATGTTTAACTTCCTGCTACGTGTGGCACTGAACATAATTCAGGAACTAGATATTGACTTCAGTTCAGGAATGCTAATGCCAATGCAGTTGGCTCTGAACGTAATTTCAAGACTCACTAACTGGCTTTGTTTTGAGTCTACAAGCTGTTAATTAAGGGACTGTGCTCAAAAGTTACATATAAAAATATTTTTTTTTCTTGAAAAGATCAAGCAATTCATTAAGATAAAATCCATGTAAGCAGAGAAACCTTTTCCAGTATTTTATATAGCCTGGAAGAAGAGGCACATTATACAAAATAATTAGATTTGGAAGCTTTTTCTGAGCAGGAAGTAATTTTTTTTTTTTTTTTTTTATGCAATAAGAAACAACTCTAACGGAATATCTTGCCCTTTAGTCTTGACCATGCTGCCATTCATGTGTAATCATGATGACCCCTTTAAATGCCTTACTGCATAACATGCAACCAAGAGCTATTAGTTTAGAGTGCACATATAATTTTTATGGAGTGATCCCTGTGTTTACATTTTCCAAATGCTCTGAGATTTGCTCCCTTCAATCAAGCAGGCAACATGATACAATGATCTGATATGGCTGTTTTCTCCAGCCAGAAATTTTCCTGGTTTGCATAAAACATAGATATTTTACAGACTGGCAGAGTATTAAAACTGTCATAAACTGAGGAAATCTGCAATTGAATTCTTTTTCTGAACTATCCAGGGAGCTTATATTACTGGTCAGATTCTCATCTGAGATACAGTGTACAGGAACAATTGAATTTAGGTTTTAACTTCAGATGTCTACTAATATGCTTAACACAGAGGAAACTCAATTTGAACGTGAAAATAGCAAGTTACTCTAACTGAATAATAATATGTGACTGCTGGATTTGAGTTCTAGTGAACTGCAGGTATAGGTTGAACGTGAAGTGTTGAATATGCTATACACTGGTTTTTAGTGTGTATCAATATATTATATTTTGATCGTTATGTTTATATTCCAGAAAGACATTACAAGAACTACCAGATTAGAAGAAAAGGCTGTTACCATCATATACCACTGTACTGGTACAAAGCTGCGCAAGCTTCTTAGCTGTGCAAGAGATTGAGTGATGTTCTCCTATCAACTCATCCAAGAGCCCAAAGTAAAGGCTTTGTTATTTGTCCAAGTAGTAGGGTTCTTCTTTTATATGTGATTTAGCAGGGTTTCGTCAACACTTCCAGATGTACTTTGGTGAAAATCAAGGTAAGTTCAGCCATCCAAAAAGCCAGTTTATCAACTAAACCAAGAGGTGTGTAGGACTGAAGATCAGAGAAGCAGGAGGAGCTGGGAGGAGGGAAAGAGAATATTTCTTTTGCAGCAGAAAATTCCTGTTGTTTATCTTACAGCTACATCACAAAAGTGTGGAGTGTTTTGGGAATTCACTTTATGATTTTAAAGGCAAACTTAAGTATCCTACACATTAAAAAAAGGGTTTTAGCATCTGCTGTACCAGCTCTCACCATTGTAAGTCTTGGCTTACAGCTTGTTAGCTGTCGTTTAAGAAGACAGAAGTGCTGTCTTGCAAGATACGATTTGCAGAAGTGCATTATTTATTAATTTATTTATGGCATCTTATTTATTGGAATTTGGTTCTGTCCCACTTGGCTTACAATCTTTAATTTAGACTACAAGTCTTGGTTTACTTATTTCACAGCACCAGTAAAGTCCTGAGTTTTTGAATATGGAAATTAATGTGTTAGAAATTGTGACCTGTGTGCAGAGCAAAAAGCTGGGATGCTCAACCACACTGCACCAGAGCCTGAAACTGGAACATGCAGCCATGCTGCCTCTGATCAGAGCGAACAGAAACCTGTAGTACTGCATACTAAATTACAGAGGACGGGATGATGATCAGTGAAGATAATAGATCGGATCCTGGAAGCACTACAGAGCCATCAACATGTTATTTTACTAATTAGCTCTCCCCTGCCATGGTGATGGTGTTACGTTACTTCTGGAGGTAGCTGAGACTTTGCTGGCTTAAGGCTTTCACCTGGGCTCCCCTGTGCAGGAAAGTCGTGTGCACCTGTGAAAATATTCTTTATACAATAATCAGATTTCACCAATCACTTTACGTAGTGTGCCTGTGTGCGTGTGCGTGTGTGTGTGTGTGTGTGTGTGTATGTGCACAACAGAGTGCATATTTCTCTAGGCCCCTGGCACCTTGTCCTCTCAGCCCTAAGTTCATCTGAGCCTTGAGCTTTTTTAAAAAAGGCTGACTTTTTGAAACATTTTGCTGAGAGTAAGATGAAGTTCTGTTTCCTGAGATCCAAGAGCTGCCTCTGCAAACAAGGATTTGTTCTGCAAACCTCTCAGTGCAAAGTCACTATGGCTGTTAGTGTAGCTGTTATCCCAACCGTGAGCCAACCTGTGGAGTCAGAGTCCACATCCAAATCCCCCTTTGGTGGATGCTGTTTTGATTTGAGGCCATAGCAGGACAGAGAGTAAGGAAGGGTGACAAATTGGATGGGAATTGCCCCAAAAGTTTTGTTTCTGGTGTTCCAAAGAATTTTAATCATTAGTTTACAATCAGATCTCTGCTGCAGCAACCCAATTTTTGATGGTCCCTTGGCATTCCTGTAGGTATGGGATTCCAAAAAAAAAGATGAATATCTGCTTAACTCTTATTAACAAGCTACCAACCATCTGTTGGAGTGATTAATTCCTGGAGTATCATAATTTACAATAAAGGTAATTGTTTTAAGTCTTAGATGTAAATTGTTTCTAGATATTTTTTCAGTATTCCAACTCCAGGCAGTGGTGGTGAGGTTTTAGGAGTATCAGTCCTGCAAATACTGTCCATCAGTTTACAAAAGCAGTAAAATGCCTAAAACTGCATCTGCCCAACCCTCAACATTTAAGTAGTAACAGTTGTTGGTCTCTGGTGGTTAATATCTACTTTTGTCCAAACAATTTATTACTTTGACTGCCTAGATTATTTAACTTAATATTGATTATAAATTATTTATTTTCTAGAGCTTTACTGGCATTCCATGTGATTAAATGATTATTTCAGAGCACCATCATCCAAAAAATGAGTATATTGTCTAAAAGAAAATATCTCAAACCAGCAGTTTAATCTCAGTTAACTGCTGCTATTCATAAACTTCCTACACTGTTCTTGTGCACTGTAATAACATAAAAACTGTTTGCTGGAAATGTATCCTGTGATTCAGCATGGAAAAGCATGTTTTTCTGTACTTAATAAGAGAAAATAGCAGGTACAGAAGGACATACAAAGTCAGGAAAAACACTGAGGTGGAAACTCTCTGTGGGCTTTTTGTATTAATACGAAGTCTTTGAGTAAAAATGAGCCAGTGAAACTAAGACTTTAATTTTTATCCCAGTCACTTGGATTTTGACTTAACAATGTAGTCTGGAGCTTGTCGGATGGTATTAGCTGCACTGGTAGTTTTAGGATCACTGGATAGAAGATCTCAGGTTTTCTTCTCATGCATGAGTGAGGAGAATCAGGTTACAAGAGACTCTCCCAATTGGGTTTGGATTATGTAAACTAAAGAACAGATAAATGATCTAATTTAGTATGCACCAGGTCAGGCAGGATCCGATTAGTGCTTTCTGATCTTGGCTCATCTCTAACTGCGAAGAACTGACTCTTGTTTAAGGTAGATAGTTTTTCAGTTTTGTTTTGTTTCTCGGTGATCATTGGAGGCCTAAGTGGGAACTCCATGCATTTTCAGGATTACAATTTTTGCATCAGTCTTTTTTTCAGTGCTTCTTTAATGTAGAATGGAATGTACTGGAACGGGATGGAATAGAATAGAAAGGAATTGAATGGAATACAATAGAATGCAATAGTTCCAGTTGGAAGGGACTGGAACTAGGATCTAGTCCAACTGCCTGACCACTTCAGGGCTGACTAAACACTAAAGCATGTTGTTCAGGGCATTGTCCAAAGGCTTCTTAAACACTGACAGGTTTGGCTCATTGACCACCTCTCTAGGAAGCCTGTTCCAAGGTTTGACCACCCTCTCGGTAAAGAAATGCTTCCTAGTCTCAAGTCTAAAGCTCTCCTGGCACAGCTTTGAACTATTCCCGCACATCCTACCACTGGGCACCAGTGAGCAGAGATCACCACCTCCCTTTCCACTGCCCCTCCTTAGAAATCCACAGAGAGCCACGAAGTTGCCCCTCAGTCTCCTTCTCTCCAAATGGGACAAACCCAGAGTTCTCAGCTGCTCCTCACAGGACATGCCTGCCAGCCCTTTCACCAGATTTGTTGCTCTCCTCTGGACCCTTTCATATCATTACAGTGCCCCTGAACTGCAGGTGAATGCAGGGCTGTACACTGGAGAAGCCATGATTTAGCAAAGAGGCAGAAGGAGGAACATGCCTTGCAGGGATCAGTCCCTTGTTTTGGTCTCTTGGGGATGCAGATTGGTGAAGTGAGAAAGTGAGGCCCGTATCGATCCCCACCCCCATGCCATGATTAACGTTGAGGATCCAACAGCTGTAAATAGCTGTGGGCTTTGCTCTTTTCTTCCTCCACTCGTTTTCCCTCTCAGTGTGGAAAGAGCAGCTGCCAGGGCAGGGGCTTAATGTCTCTGAACACTGCCACATGTACAAGAAAGACTGTACAGATGATATGCGACTCAAGCAGATGCTGGTGGACAGAAGTGAGTTTTGGTGACTGATGTCACATGTAACAGCCAGCAGCCATGGGGGCCTGGAACAAGCCGGGGCACCAGGGCGGTAAGGGTGAGACGTGCAGCTGCTGGCTGGAAGGAGCCTGTGGGAACTTAACTCTGTCACATGTCTGAAGAAAAGCTGGGATGATTTCTGTGCCTTTGATGGAGAGCCTGGTGGAGGTGGCTTACTTCTGCCTTTCCATCAGAGGATATTGTTTGAAGTAATGAGGTATCTACACAAGGGAAAACAGAATTATGGACTGGTGGCAGGGGTTCTTTATCCAAACCTCCATATTAAGAATCTAATTGAGATTGAGCCTTTTCTGTAATATTAATTTGCCCAGCCTTTTATCCAAGAACAACAAGGAAAATTTTTGGCACTTCCTACCTTCACAAGGTCTGTGATGTGCCAGTGCAGTTCTGAGGAAACACTTGTACTCAGAAAGGAAAGCACATGAGTGGGTACCTTGACTTTTCCCACTTCAGTGATGCCACAGCTAAGGGGCAGGAGCTGAAGACTGCTCCTGCCATCTTGCTTTCATATCTGGAGAGCCACTCCAGACGTCACTCTGATGTCCTCCACAGAGAGCTGGCTCATGCTCCATCTGCTGCAGGGTACACTGGCTCAAACAGGGCACTTTATACAACAAAGGACACTGCTAGAAAAAGCAGTGAAGAGACATCTGGGTGTGAAAATCATGCTTTCAGTTGGTGCATGGATTAGATGCAATCTATCCAACAGACCATCAATGCAACTTCAGGAAAGTGATTATTGTCCAGGCACCAAAAGGACTGAAGCTACAAGGATACGTGGGGATGTTTCCTTTGGGATATTTCCCACATGAAATTAACACAGCAGAATATTTAGTATCAGCTGAAATGATCTATAGCCCAGGGTTTGGATTACAGGGCAGACAGTTTGTGGGGTAGCCCAGCAAACCTTAAGTTGAAAGACTGCTCTCAAGTGTAACAGGAGGATGCTCTTATGATAGGGAGCCAGAGCAGTGGGTCCTACGTCATGTCTGTACACCCATCTCCCTAGCTTTATGACAAGAAGATATTTTTATACCCATCCCAGGCAGAGAAGGAAATGCAGAAGAGCTACTTTTGCACACTGATCTCAGCATTAGGAAGACATCTGAGTGACTTATACCCCAGAGAGTCCTGTCCTGCCATATCAGCTTATGACCAATCGACACTGCCGTGTTGCCTCCATCCAGCCCAGCCCTGGTCTGCTGCAGCCCATCACAGAGGGTACCCCAGCTCTCGGCAACACTAAACGGATGCTGGTGTCAGTTGTTGGAGGTGTTGCCTGCTGAAGACAGACACAGTGCATGGCAGGAAACTGCACTTGGGGACAACTGACCGGCTGGGAAGAAAGAGGGGGTGTGGCAGTAAGTGCTGAGCCTGCAATGATTGCAAGATCACTCTCTCAATTAGGGAAGTGAGGCCACGATGAGACAGGAAAAACCTGGTGTAGTACAGTAATTATTATAGTTAATAATCAAACCTAGCTGCAGAGGAACTACAATCATTAGTTCCTCCTTTTGCTTTAGAGACTGTGTTTCTTCACTGGTCTGACCCTTGCTGTCCAGCAAGAAGAGGGACTTTGGGATTCACCTCTTTTCAGACTCCATTCAGGAGACATCATTCTGCGGGGAGCAGCAGGGAAAGTTGTTTCTCACAGCCCCTTGCCCTGGTCCAGATCCCATTAAGCTCCTCCAGTTTGTTCTGTAAGGCCTGCTGATACCACATTTTACCTGCTGTCAGCTTACAGCAGGATTGTAACCGTGAGCTTGCTCAGCAAGGTCAGGAACTCGGTGCCCTTCCTTCCTTTCAGTGGAGGTGGCACGTGCTGTGTGAAAATATTATTTTAATTTCTGTTCCTGTACAGAGATGGCTTCCATATTTATATAATCTCCCTGCACAGTAATGTGCTTGTTCTTCTCACTGCTCTGAGCAAAGCTTTGTGCAGACAAGAGGGAAGGGTAGGAGCTCCTCTGCTAAATGTGAGTTTGATGAAAATAGTCCTAGTGAGAGCCCTCCAGAGTGCAAGAGCGGGGAGGAGACAACTTGTAGGAGAAACATGCCTCTTTAAAGCTACAGATTCTTTGAAGAAGTCTTCTTTAACAGTTTAATTTTAATATCCGTGTTTGCCAAACCTTGATTCCAGTTAGGGAATCGAAGGATATTTTCTGATGGCTTCTCTAGCTTTAAAAAGAAAAGTTCAGGGATAGCTATGCAATTAACCGTGATTTACGCGTGTCTGTATAGCAACAGCAAACCTTCTGCTGAAGAAATTAAATTTCTGCTCGAAGGAGAGTGATTGCATAGATGACTTATTCAAATGTGTAGATAAATCGCTTTGACATGTTTTGCAGGAAGGAACAGAGGCACATCAGTGTCGAAATAGCTCTGGGTACCACAAATCTATTCACAGGTAATTGGGTTACCTCATGTGTCTGGTACCAAAAAAGGGACTGAAAAAGTGATCCCTGAATGATGGAACAGATTTACACTGAATTTGATCTCTTTACATTCGGTAGCACTGTGCTGCACAAAAGAAACTCCCAGCTCCTGTGGGGAGGGAAGTGAGAGAAACGGGCATCGGTGAGAGCTGCATTTCCAGATGTGCCACGGGTTTGCTGCTCCGTCCAGGCCATCCTGCTGTGCAGGAGCAAAAAGTATCATTCATATTTAGGTCAAGTGGAGTGTAAATCTCCTAAAAGCTGCCCTGCTTTGCAGCAAAACAGCTGCAGTGTCAAAGTTTTGTACGGTTGACAGCTCCCGTCCACCACCATGGCAGCTGCAGGGACCTTCAGCGTGTCGGAGGGGTTATTCCTTACAGTGCGGGCTTGTGAAGAACCCGATGGATGTCCGGAGGCTGGAAACCCTCAGCTGGTGGCTGTGTGCATTCTAACTGTGGTCAGGGTCTCACTTCTGACTACCATTACTAGTTACGAGTGTCTATCCCCACCTGGCTGCCTAAAGGCGGCTCTGGTATTTTCATTAGTTGCCAATGCTCCTACCTTGCTGCCTAAAGGCTACTCTGATATTTTCATCTACATTTTTCTATTTCATCTGCTTTACCTCCCTAGACCTGGCAGATCTGGCATTGCTGGATGATGAGCTGCCACGGTGAATCATACTCAAGGTCCATCTAGGCTCAGGCTCCATCTTCAATTATGGCTGATATCAGGCTTTCAGGAGAGGCAGCAGGAATCCTTTACCTATGGGATCTGTAGGTGAGATGAGAGGTCCTGCTCACTAGCAGTCAGGTCTGGAAAACATGGTTTAGCATTCTTTAAAAAAATGTTGTAGTCAGTGATTATGGCCATCCTGGATAGTGTAATAACCATATACTACCAAACCTCACTTTGAATTATATGTATTTCCTGATTCTGCTTTTTCTCCCAGCCTCTGATGCTGCAATGTGCAAATATTGGCCTTTCTGTTTTCTTCATGTGCATTTTCCAGGACTGGTAGGAGGTGAAAATGTGCTGGATTCTTCAGGATAGAACCAGCGCCAGCAAGCATGTGTGGGTGTCTATGTATGTGTAAGAAATTCAGCTCCAGTTTTTAAAAATAATGACTCTCATTCACATCAGTGGGGACTGTCGATGGCTCACCACACTGCTCAGTACAAGAGAAGTGAAACAGCAGCTCTTGTAACCTTCTGCTGCCAGCCCCTACCTTCTCCTGCAGAAAGCAGCCTGGTTAAGTACCGACGCCAGCTCTTAGGTGAGCCAAACCACTGTGAACTCTTCGCTAGCGGTGTGGAAAACACCATTCAGACATCTTGTTTGCTTTTTTTTTATACAGAAGGGAGGAAGGTTTGTGGCCCTTGCCTTCTCAGGCTTGCTTCCAAGTTGGGGGGAGAGAGGGAAGAGGAGGACAAAAACAGATGGAGGAGAATCATAAAATTGTAGAACAGTTAGGGTTGGAAGGGACCTTTAGAAGTCATCTAGTCCAACCCCCCTGCAAGAAGCAGGGACACCTCCAACCAGATCAGGTTGCTCAGAGCCCTGTCCAACCTGGCCTTGAATGTTTCCAGGGATGGGGCATCAACCACCTCTCTGGGCAACATATGCCAGTGTTCCAACACCCTCATCATGAAAAATTTCTTCCTTACATCCAGTCTAAATCTACCCTCTTTTAGTTTAAAACCATTACCCCTTGTCCTATTGCTACCCCTTGTCCCCTGTTAAATAGTCTGTCCCCATCTTTCTTGTAAGCCCCTTTTAGCTACTGAACGGCCACTAGAAGGCCTCTCCAGAGCCTCCTCTTCTCCAGGCTGAACAGCCCTAACTGTCTGAGCCTGTCCTCATAGGAGAACTGCTCCAGCCCTCTTATCATCTTTGTGGCCCTCCTCTGGACCTTCTCCAACAGGACCGCATCATTCTTATGTTGGGAGCTCCAGAGCTGGATGCAGTACTCCAGGTGGGGTCTCAGGAGAGCAGAGTAGAAGGGGAGAATCACCTCCCTCAGCCTGCTGGCTATGCTGCTTTTGATGCAGCCCAAAATGCGATTGGCTTTCCAGACTGTGAGCACACATTGTCAGCTTATGTTGAGCTTTTCATCTACCAGTACCCACAAGTTATTCTCTGCAGGGCTCCTTTCAATCCCTTCATCCCTCAGCTGGTATTAATACTGGGGGTTGCCCTGACCTAAGTGCAGGACCTTACACTTTGCCTTGTTAAACCTCATAAGGTTCACATGGACCGACTTCTCAAGCTTGTACAGGTCCCTCTGGATGGCATCTTGTCCCTCAGGCGTGTCAACTGCACCACTCAGCTTGGTGTTGTCTGCAAACTTGCTGTCTGTGTCATTGGTGAAGATATTAAACAGCATTGGTCTTGTTACCGAAATCCGGAATAAAACTCCTTAACAGCAATGAGAAGTTAAGAAGCAGGCACTTCTTTATTGCAGCGCTGGGCGCACGGGGGATCGCTCCACCTAGCATGCGAGCCCATTTGATCAACAGCACAGGTTAAACACACATTCATTATACATATTCATTAAATTCCAAGAAATAATATGCATAAACATAAATTTTCTGAGAAACCATTACATCATTTCCCCACCCACTCGCGCATGCCCAGTCTTTTGAGTCAAGGGTCTTTTGGTGGTCTTGGTGACCGTCAAAACGGCCCCTCCTCGAATTCGCTGGTCAAACTCCTCCTTGAAATCTCCATATATGGTCTTGAGAACAGGTCGTGATGCTCCTTGATTTTCCTGGCTCCAAAGTGATGGCTCAGGGCCTATTTTTGCAGGTGGTGTTTGGGACTTACCATTGTATTAAAGATATGCTAGGCTAGCTTCTAACAAATGCATATTATAATATCTCTAGGGTCCCACTCCCTTTAGGAACAAAGGAATTTTATGAAGATTTAACCTATGTGACTACAGTTAGCAAGAATCACCTCATATTGATATTTAATTTTCAACGTTTATGTCATGTAACAGTCTCAATGTGGACCCCTGAGGGATGCCATTCATCACTCATCTTTATCTGGACATTGAACCATTGACCACTACACTCTGAATGCGACCATTCAACCAATTCCTCATCCACCAAATCTTCAAATCCATATCTGTTCAATTTAGAGAGAAGGATGTTGTGAGGAACAGAGTCGTAGGCCTCACAGAAGTGCAGACAGATGATATAAGTAGCTCTTCCTCTGTCCACTGATGTAGTCACACCATTGTAGAAGGCCACTAGGTTGGTCAGGCAGGACTTGCCCTTGGTGAAGCCATGCTGGCTGTCTCGAACCACCTCCCTGTCCTCCATGTGCATTAGCATGGCTTCTAGGAGGATCCGTTCCATGGTTTTCCCAGGCACAGAGATGATAGGTCAGTGGTTCCCAGCGTCCTCCTTTTTAAAAATGGGTGCAGTGTTTTCATTTTCCAGTCACCAGGGACTTCACCTGACTGCCATAACTTTTCAAATATCCTAGAGAGTGGCTGGGCAACTACATCAGCCCATTCCCTCAGGACTCTGGGATGCATCTCCTCAGGTCCCACAGACTTATGTATGTTCAGCTTCCTCAGCTGGTCTCAAACCTGACCTACTCTTACAGTAGGAGGAATTTTGTTCCCCCAGTCCCTGTCTTGTGGTCCGTCCACTTGAGGTGTGGGAAGAAAGATTGCCAGTGAAGACTGAGGCAAAAAGGTTGTTGAGTACCTCAGCCTTCTCCTGGTTTGTTTTTATCATTTTGCCAGTCATGTTCATCAGGTGGGTGTACTTCCTTTGATGTCCCTTTTCTGTTTGACACACCTGTAGAAGCCCTTCTTAGTGTCCTTTGCAGCTTCAGCTGCACTTTGGCCTTCCTGACCCCATCTCTACACAACCAGGCAGTGTCCCTACATTCTTCCCAGGATACCTACCCTGCTGCCACTGCCTGTGCATTTCCTTCTTGCTCTTCAGTTTGACCATGCCAGTCTCTTGCCTGCCTTTCCTAATTTTTCACACCTGAGGATCAAGAGCTCTTGTACTCTCTGGAAAGCATCCTTAAAGATGTGCCAGCTCTGGCCTTCTCCCTGTCCCTGAGGGCAGTTTCCCAGAGGGTCCTATTGACTAACTCCTTGAACTGCTGGAATTTTGTTTTCCTAAAATTTAGGGTCCTGACCCATTCACCTCTTCACTTCACCCATTTTCCTCAGGACTGTGAATTCCACCAGTGCATGATCACTGCAGCCCAGGCTGCCTCCAATTTTTACATCACTGATTAGCTCACTTGTGTTGCTGACCATCAGGTTCAGTATCACACCCCCTCTGGTAGGGCCGTCTGTCACCTGGCTTAGGAAGTTATCCTCAATGCTCTCCAGGAGTCTCCTGGACTACCTGCAGCTCACCATGGCACTCTTCCAGCAGATGTCAGGGTGGCTGAAGTCCCCCAGCAGGATGACAGCCTGTGAGCGCAATGCCTCCTGTAACTGGAGTGAAAAGTCTTCGTCAATAGGTTCCCCTTGATTGGGTGGCCTGTAATAAACACCAGTCACAAGGTTCCCTTTGTCACCTCAGTCTCTGATTCTTATCTATGAGCTTTCAGCCTGCTCATGGCTGCTCTTCAGAGATAGGAGGGAGCGCAGGAAGTGAACACAGGTGTTCAACCGAAATGTTATGGGTACTCATCTTCCACTTTGGTGCTACAGTCCTGTTGTGCCAGTTCCTCATCCTTTTCCTTAATTCAGGGTTAAGGTCAGAACTATTCAAGTACCTTTCTTGCTGTTTTGGTGACAAAATCGCTGTCCTGCCTCACATATGTCAACTAAGTGCCTTTTAATTTCTGCTCATTTTTACCTGACAGAGCTGTTTGTGCAGCAGGTACCCTTGGACCACAGGCAGAGCAAGGGCCTTGTTGGTGGTGTACCTGCTTGAGTGCCTGGAGACCATGCTGCACCTATTATTATTTAATAACTTACAGTGGAAATGGTCACCTATCCCACTGCAAGTGTGTGGCATGACAAGCAGAAAATCAAATCACTGAGTGAATGCCTGCTGCAGGTGGCACTGCGAGCCTTCCCTGCCTAGGTTCTCCCACCCAAGGGGAAAAAAACTGGAAGGAAATGTGCCATCCTTTCCAGCCACAGTTTGGGCCAAGGCCAGACATTTTGTCTTGGTCTCTGTGTCTCAGTGCACTCTGAGCCTCAGGTTCTACTTGCAAAGTGAACAAACTCAGGACCTGATGGACCTACTAACCTCATCGGTGGTGTCAATTGTGTCTCACCTGGCCCTTCGTGCTTCTGCTCCTGCCCTTCTGTAAAAAGCCAAAAGAGTTGCACCATTGCATGACATGGCCAAGAAGAATAACTACAAACCTTGTGGTTTCTCCTGGATACCATGCTAAGGCACATGGAGAGCAAGGAGATGGTTGGTGACAGCCAACATGGCTTCACCAAGGGCAGATCGTGCCTGACCAATTTGGTGGCCTTCTATGACGGGGTGACGGCATTGGTGGACAAGCGATGAGCAATGGATATCATCTACCTGGACTTGTGCAAAGCTGTCCTGCACGACATCCTTCTCTCTAAACTAGAGAGACATGGGTTTGATGGACGGACCACTCGGTGGATAAGGAGTTGGCTGGATGGCTGCATGCAGAGAATGGTGGTTAACGGCTCAATGTCCATGTGGAGACCGGTCACGAGTGGCGTCCCTCAAGGGTCCGTGTTGGGCCTGGCCCTGTTCAACATCTTTGTCGGCAACATGGACAGTGGGACAGAGTGCACCCTCAGCAAGTTCGCCGATGACACCAAGTTGTGTGGTGCCATCGACACGCTGGAAGGGAGGGATGCCATCCAGAGGAACCTGGACAGGCTGGAGAGGTGGGCCTGTGCCAACCTCATGAAGTTCAACCAGGCCAAGTGCAAGGTCCTGCATCTGGGTCATGGCAATCCCAGGCACAAATACAGACTGGGCAGAGAATGGATTGAGAGCAGCCCTGAGGAGAGGGACTTGGGAGTGTTGGTGGACGAGAAGCTCAACATGAGCAGGCAATGCGCCCTTGCAGCCCAGAAGGCCAACCGCATCCTGGGTTGCATCAAGAGGAGTGTGGCCAGCAGGTTGAGGGAGGTGATTCTCCCCCTCTACTCTGCCCTGGTGAGACCCCACCTGGAGTACTGTGTCCAGTTCTGGAGCCGCCAACATAAGAAGGACATGAACCAGTTGGACAAGGTCCAGAGGAGGGCCAGAAAGATGATCAGAGGGCTGGAGCACCTTTCCTATGAGGACAGGCTGAGAGAGTTGGGGCTGTTCAGCCTGGAGAAGAGGAGGCTCCGGGGAGACCTGATAGCGGTCTTCCAGTACCTCAAGGGGGCCTACAAGAAAGATGGGGAGAGGCTGTTCAGTAGGGCCTGTTGCGATAGGATGAGGGGTAATGGTTTTAAAATAGAGGGAGGTAGATTTAGATTGGATATTAGGAAAAAATTTTTTACACTGAGGGTTGTAGAACACTGGAACAGGTTGCCCAGAGAGGTGGTGGAAGCCCCATCCCTGGAACGTTCAAGGCCAGGCTGGATGAGGCTCTGAGCAACCTGATCTAGTTGGGGATGTCCCTGCTCCTTGCAGGGGGGTTGGACTAGATGACCTTTGAAGGTCCCTTCCAACTCTAACCATTCTATGATTCTATGTGATTCAGAGTTCAAGGTGACTGTTATGCAAGCTTTCCCATGGCTGCACCTTCATCCTCACTGTGCTGCTCTCAGCTGCCCTGCAGCTCCCTCCTGAAGTCAGGGTGGCCACACACAGAAAATACTGTTATCACTTCAGTCAGAGGATGCATTTAGCATGATAAATGTCTTAAGACTGGAAAGATGGAGTATTTTCGTACAGAGAGAGAGAGTGAGAGCAAGAAGTGGTTTCACAAACTGCCAAGTGTTGAATCATGGCTGTTCTATCTGCTAAAAGCGACTGGAGATCTTTCGCAGCCTGTGAGTGCCCCGTCACCACGTGCACACACACTTGCACATGCGCACACACTTTCACATGCAAACACACCCAGACACACCTGGACACAGCCACTCCATGCCTGCTCACTATGCCTTTCAGCTCACCAACAGCAGAGCTGGTAGCATGGGACGAGAGTGTAAAGCTGCGGATGGGATGGCTGTGCCTTTATACTGAAGTCCAGAGAACAAGATTTCTCTCTGAGGGCATCCCAGAACATCATCTCCTGAAGCAAGTGAGCTCCACGCTGCACACTGTAACAGCATCTTTGGGAAGAGACCTTTTTGCATTCTGTGGTCTTCCCAGGGCACATGCTGGACATTTTTCCTAGGCGAACTGGTCCCTGTGTCCTTGTCCAAAAGTCATTTCTCCCCCAGTCATGTAGCATGCAGTGTGACGTCAGCCACTCTTCAGCCCCAAGGAGGTGGCATTTCAGCGCTCTTTCACCAGCTTGCTTTAGTTTGACAAGTGCCATGGAAAGGTAAGCTGCTACGATGATGGCGATGATAGTAGATGTTAGCTTTGCATGGCTGGTATTTTAAAGTCAGCCACGCTCTGAGGCAGTTAGCAATTGTCTGATAGAAATGAAGACATGAGAAGGCATGAGGCTGAGAAATGGCTAGATGGCTTAGCAAGGTGTTGGTGGCACAAAGTCATGGAGATGCTTCTACCCCAGGTACAAGAGGAGAAAGCAAACAGGACAGATGCTGGTCACGGTGCTTCACACGTGACTAGAAGGTGCTCAATGACTTCGCTGATGGCTGAGGCGGAGCAACCTGTGCAGACCAGAGTCTTGCTTGGTGCAGTCACAGGGCTGCATTTTTTTTTTTTTTTTAATTAGGGACTTTACTGTATTTAAAATAATCATCCCAGATAATTTAAAAGTTGATAAGTGAGCTCAGGCTGCACTCTCCTTTGCAATAGCTGAGCTGTGGATAATTACAAGATTACCCCGGGGAGCTGCTCTTTTGCTCAGATGTGTTTGAAAAGCCAAAGCTTCATGCCATGGTGTGATGACTTTTTCAGACATACGAGACTTGATCAGGCCTGCCCTGCTCTTACCCCTGCAGTCTGGTTTTAGGAGGGTCTATGTGTTAGTGCGAGGAAGGGAGGACAGCAGGAGCACTGTCAAGTGCTACTGGCTGCAATGAGGCTTGGAGCTGTTAGGTTTCTGACAGTTCAGGTTTCAAAGTATCTTTTATAAAGATGGCTATAAATAAAATAATAATTTATTCATACTGAAAGCACATGGTAAGATAATTAAAATCTCAAAGACAGAGCCTGAGATTATGATACAAGGGGGAAAAAAAATCAGGAAAAATCCGAGAGTGAGGTCTCAAACAGCAGATGAAAGAGAATTTCATCAGTCATCATCAGCTGTTATCAACAATAAAGCACCTCCCCTCCTCCTGTCCTCCAGAAAGTTGGTCCCGCTCCCAGATGCTCTCTGCTGAGATAGGCTCTTTCTCGGTCTGAGGTTTCTCTTCGCCGCAGTGCCCCCCCGGGCGGTGGCCGTGCCGTGCAGAGCAGAGCCCCCCCCTACTCCCCAACCCCGCTCCCCCGACGCCCAGGCGGGGGGTCCCCGCCAGCGCCCCGGCTCCGCGGGAGGGCACTCGTGATCCGCCGAAACGGAGCGGCGGCAGCCTTCCTCCTTTCTCCCGACCAGCGCTTCAGCTGTGCCAAGTAATTTGGCACGTCGGGTGCGGAAATGTGCCAAACCGTTTGGCAGGTACCTCCCGTACGTCTGAAAACAGGAGCACCTGCTGACAGCCTGCAGGGAAGCTGGGGATGGAGGGGGGGCGGATTTTATTAGTTGCTAATTACAGGCCTCGTAACGAAACTCTTGCACTGGGGAGGCCCTGTCTTCCCAGAGGCGTGCAGAGCCGCTCGCTTTAAAATCACTTGCTCCCAGGCTCTGACACCTTTTCTGCCATGTCAGTTGACTCCGTCACCTTGTGATGATGAGGAGCATGACTGATCCGGGTTGTCAATCAGTGTCAATCACACTGTCTGACTGCGCTTGCACCACTGGATTGTGATCCGGCAGATACAAGCGGATCCGATGCACCAGGGACAGAGGAGGCTCTTGAAAACTTTACCTTGTGCTCTGGGAACATCTCTTTCCTTTTTATGGATCCCTAAGGGTCTGCTGAAGTCTAAGCTGAAGGTAGAGGAGGATTTTGTAACTAAAACTTTATTAAAATATTTATAGGCAGAAAATAAAGAAACCTATGAGATAAGTTAATTGTGAGCATACTGGGCTTCTGTAATTAAACGAATCGATTTCCCAGGATTCATCTTAGGCAATACTTTCAGACTAGGAAAAGAACTACAGAGGTTTTGGAGAGGTTGAAATAAGTAGCAGTAACATGAAATATATGTCAAATATGAATGAAAATTATGTGTTGACATGTCCTTTTGCATGCTCATTTTTGTGATCGAGTAATCCTTTTGATTTGAAAAATCAATGAAAAGTAGGATTTTACGCAGACAGCAGTCAAGCCTACATGTGAATAAGTCCTTTGGCAACCATAATCACATATATTGACAGAAAATACTACCCATGTCAGGCCAAACTCAGTATGGAATATGAATGTGATAACAGTTGACAGAGGTATGGTTTGCTCCTCCTGTCTACAAATCTACAAATAGCCAAAGCTATATTATGTATTTAACTTCACTAACTGAACTTTTGCATTTCTTGATTTGAATCACAGCTTTAGCTCTGTTGTAGGATCCTATTAGCTTCACGAATGGTTTGGAGGTACATTTGATTTTCTCATAGTTCCTATCAGTGCTAGGAAGTCTTACATATATTTTTAATTATAACTGTTTATTAGAAACCAAACCAAATCAAAGAGTCAGTAGAACAGAACACATGGGAAAAGGCAAGCAGCAAGACCAAACAGTGAGGACATGACTGTTCATGACAAACTCTCTGTGCTCACTTATGGGGTCAGAGGATGGAGAGAGTTCCTGGGTGCAGCAGGCTGTGCAAGAGTCGAGACCCTGCAGTACCAGGCTGTGGTGTTATTTATGCTCAAAGATCACTTTGATCACAGGATCACTTCCAATAGCATCCCTCATATTTTCATGCCACATCTGTTCTTTATAATTTATGTACTGACTCAAAATGCCTTCTGTGAATGTCTATAGAAGAAGTCTAAGAAAAATTAAGATTTCCATCAAAGCAAGCATGCTTGCAAAATCAAATGGAGCGTGTTTACTCATTTAAAACATTTTCCTATCCATTGGCAATGACAAAGTCCTCAAAGCCCTTGGCACACACTTAGCTCTCAGCTCAGCACAGACGACGTATCGAATCCTGGGGGGAAAGGAGCTACACTGGACATCTCTGGCTGCTCAGGCTGCCCCTTGGGGTGCAGGAGATGGCCCTAGGGATGCCCTGCCAGCCCCGGGCACCAGGCATCTCGTTGGGGATGCGGGTGGACCCGGGATGGGATAAGCAGGCACAGTAAGGACTGGCAGTGCACTGCCTGCCCTGACAATGCCAGATTATTTTTCTCTGGTAGTTCCCCCTCTCTGCTCTCCCTGTTTTCAAAGAGCACTGATAATATGGGCCTATACATCTTTCAAATTGTGCAGCAGGAAACTAGATGCTATTTGAGGCTGTAACAATTTTAAATGGTAAATATCGCTCATTAGAAACCCTGTAATGCTTTTTAATAGTTTAAAAGGTTAAAAATAAGGGATTTGATGCTATCTACATAGAAAGAGACATTTCTTTCATTACTTTTACAAGAAGATTCAGAGTTTATGGAGCATCAGGCCAGGCAAAGGACTTGAGCCAGCCACAGAGGAGATGGAGGAGGAGCCCTGGCCATGGGAGATGCATCTCCAGTCTGCCCAAACAAAACTCTCTCTCTTGGTGCACAGGGGATGCTTGGACGCGCATATTAAAAGAAGTCCATTTTTAGTTCAATAATGGGCTGCTAAAAAGATGCTAACCATGTATACCCAGTCAGAGTCAGGATAACAGGCTTATTTAATACAGCACATCAAAAGAAGCAGTCTGCAGGCAGCAAAAAAAAAATTCCCCCTGGGAATTCTTCAGGTCATCCATATCTGAGTTGGAGTTTTGAGGGGACAGATCCCATTTCCAATACCCAAAACACCAAAACTTGCATTTCTTGTCCAGTTTCACCTTGGGAGCAACCAGGCAACTATTCTTCACATTCTTCTCTTGCAGGTAGAAACTAACCTGCTCTTGTGGTAGAAAACATGTGGCAAGAAAAGACAGAGATGAAGGTTGTGTCATAGCAGGCAATAACATATGCTTTGGATAGCTATATGCTGTCCCAATTTAAAACAGATTAGGAGAGTAGGATGTAGAGAATAGCTCCACAGACAGAGGAGGACCATCAGACACCCACCACCAACATAGCAGTTTATGATGTACAGTATAATGTAATTCATCTTTCTCTCTTTATGTTAGATTATGGGGGAGGAAATTACTGTTTTTACAGCTGTGGACCTGGAATAAACATGACCTGAATTATTGCTGAGCTACACTATTAAGAAAGGAATTTCAAGCCCCATTTTACAATGTTTTCAATCTCTTCATCTAATGTAAAGGAATTTTTCTTAATTTTACATCATACCTGGCATTGAGGAGCTGGTGTTCTGATCACACTGCTGAGAAAGGAAAGGACAGCAGAGGTGAAAATACGCTTGCTCATCTTTTAAATGATGATAATGTGAGTTTTCTCTGAAGTATCACAACCCATTAAGGTATCCAGAGCACTCACCTCATCTATTAGGAAGCCTTAAAACTCTATTCTCCTGTTAAACTTCAGCTGTACCGAAACAATGATTCAAAAGACCAGCAAATCTCTTTCAGGACCTGACGCCATACTACTCTGTCATTCTGAAAGAAAGCGGTCCTCAAGGAAGCTGTGATCAGTGCATGATGGAGATCCCTAACCAGTGCAGGAAAATCCTCCGAGTTGCTTTCAACATGATCTCCATATGACGACCATAGATTTGATCCAACACCTATAAAAATTTGTAGAGGTTTTGTTTAATTTAATGAGAATATGATCAAATTCTAGGACAACTGCACTGGGCTTGTCTTTCTGGTAATTTATGATAAAGTATACATCTGTTACTAATACAATCTGCTGCTCTTTGAACATATTATATTTTGTTTTATTTTTATTTCAGCTTTTCATAACAGAAGATGACAAATGTTTCTGGGGAAGCTGAATGGCAGAACTCTGAATATTTCTACTGCTAATTTTTGAATAGTTGTTTTCACTCCACTTGGGAAACAGTGAATTAATGGAAGTTATATCTTTATAATTATAGCATCTGAACAGGACTTGAGAATGTGACCTTGACACAGCCACAAGGACTGGGTCATCTGCATAATTTTATTCATTCCCTCTGCTTTCTCTCTCAAGCAGAATTACACATTTTATTATTATTTTTCTTCTTGATAAAATCTCTAGACCAATAACAAAATAGCTAGAGAATAGTGCCTCCTGGAGTTTCATAACTATTTTAATTTTCCTTCTCAGGATAAAGAGTGAAAAGTGGCATTGAATTAATCCATTCTTGAGAACATCTTAAAATTATAATGAGGACAAAGTGGTACAAAATGTATTCATTCTCACGACTTCTTCATGATTGTAACCAGAATAGTAAATGGCAAAATGTATTAAGTCTTATAATAAAAATGTAATGAGGACAGAGGATGGTGCAAGAAGAATTAATTGTTGGCAAACTTATAACTGTGAGGCATGGTTTTATTTGAATAACATACTGCATTTCTTTAGAAAACAAGTATGATACAAAAACTGTTGTAGAGGTACTAGAAAGATACCGATCTGGTCATGCTATTGAAGTATAGTATTTCCCTTTCTAGAAACAGGGTGGATTAATAGATGTTAAAGAATTATTAATCTGGTCCAATGCTCAGTAATCCTAATACTTTAAAATCTTGTTTAAGGTGAAACAAAGAAAAGTCTTTCTAAAGAGGAAAGAAATTCTGTAATAGTGGATGCCTGTAAAAAAAAACACAGAACCTGGGGAAGAGGCAGTGGGATGCCAAGGCAGGCCAGGCTGACCTTGTGGGCAACAGTGGTACCAGGTGCTACTCCAGCTCGAGGGCAAAAATTCCCTGTGGCTTGTGGCAGACTAGAATAGGATGTCCATAGCGCTCTTTTACCTGGGATAGTCTGCCTGGTGGCCTTACACCCCACCAAAGGGTAGGACTAGCCCAGGGGAAATGTCAGTTTGTTCTTGGGTTCAGCAATGGTTTTCCTAGCTCTCCAGTGGAAGAAACAGTTGTCGCCAACTTCCTCCTTCTACTTTCATGGCATCCCCATTCAGAGCAGCTCCAGACAACAGACTTCAAGCTGTTTCACACAGCTGCCTCAGCTTTAGCACAGCTGTGTGGCTGAAGGCGCAGCTCCGACCCACAGCACAGCACCGTGTCAGACAGCTCTGACATGTCCCTGTGCGCACTGCGGTGCCTGAGCAGTCAGTGCAGCACCACGCAGGGCTACTGCTGCAGCAGACTATGGGAACTGCCTGGCATGGCATAGTACAGGGCCGAACAGCCACTGATGAAACCTCTCTCTTGCTACTTAACTTAACTCCTATGATTCTATGATTAACCCGTGATCAGTGTCACTCCGATGCATACACACATAGTTTCTGACTTCTGAGCAAGCTTGCAAGGGTGACAATGATCTCACTGTACCTGCTGAGGAATTCCTGCCTGATTTCAGAGGTGGGCTTACTAGGAGGACCCCACATGTGCAAGTGCGCCCAGCCATAAGACACGAGAATGGCCACAGCTGGGCTGCTTCACATCCTGCTGTGCGGCAACAGCCTTCAACCAGGATGGTAATGCATGGATCTTCATCTCTTCTGTCAACTGGATTTGACAACAGTGCAAGGGGAGCACCACCATGGTGAGGAAAGCAGCAATGTGGAGACTAAAGCTACTGTCATTTGCCTGGTGGGGCTGAGAGGGAGATCCTAGAACTGTGGTGAGTACAGGGATGAATCCCAAAAGGACCTATTTCCATGACAATTTATGAATCCATCACAGTCTTAAAACCCATATCACCTATGCACAGCTATTATTCCATGAAGGGAAAGGAGTTAAAATTATTGTCTGTGTCTCATTCTAAGAGTTTGGAAGATAAGAAGTGCTTCTCACCCTGAACAGAGCAAGCGGAGTTTGGATGTGTGCACACGCGTATCTATGTGGTGTGTAATTGTGATCGGATGTTTATAACCATCTTATGGCAAAGGTAATGGTGCTCTTATCATCACTAAGTGAAAGACCAGTCAAGCTGACCGTAAAAACCAAGTTATTCCTGCTTTTAGTGCTGTTTTGAAGAAAATCTTTAATGTTCAGCCACATAAAATGAAGCAAATAGCTTAGCTTTTAAGGATGGCTTAATGATGAAAGAGCTGGCAACTGGCTTACAGTTTCCCCCACAGAGCTCCCACATTGCTGGTGTTGTGATGATGACTTCTCAGAGAGCTGGCCACCTCTATCACTCAGCTGTGCTACAGGAATGCCGACTGTAATTAAACATGTTAAAAATACTTTTCACAGCTTATTCTAGGTGAGAAATACTTCCTGTTCTGTGAACCTGTGAAAATTAAGACAGCTCTCCTAGATTTTTTTCCCAAAGTACTGGTTTCATTTTAATGAGTCAGAAGAAGAACACCTGATTTTTGCAGAATTTTCTTCAACCCTTTCCCATGCATTTCCAGCAAAAAGGGAAACCTCCTTGTCCCAGGTCTGTAGCGGAGGATGCCGAGTCACCCTGCCGCCTGCTGACAGAGCCCACTCCTGCCCTCAGCATTGCATTCGACTGAGCTGCTTGGTCCACGAGAACAACTTCCCCTAATTATCCATCACCCTGTCTCTTGACAGGTAAAGGACACCTCTGTTTCAAAAATTATGCTGAGCAAGGAAGGGCCAAATAGTGAGAATAAAACAGTAAAGTAATGGTAAAGTCTGAAGAAATTCACCCAGCACTGGCCAGGCTGTGGATAAAGGTTAAGTTCCTTAGTGGGCTGAAGGACAAGTCGCTGTACCATGTGCGTGCTCAGCAGCAGGGCAGGCTCACACACAGTGAAGGAAACCCTCACTTTGCCCTCAGTCACAAAAGGGAGCACACGTGGGTCCTGTGTAGTGTGTGCTGAGATGCGCTTCGGGCCGCATCGGACAGCCTTCTTGGGGCTCCCCAAGGTGTTAACGTGATCTGCTCTGCCAGGATGACCAGGCTGCATGGATCGACCATCTAACCTCACTGCTTCACATGGGGATTGATTTCATGACTCTCAAAGCAACTTTCCTAGGACAATGTTCATTGTCTGCCTCTGGAACACACTTTTCTGTGGTGGATGTGTAAATAGCTCAGAGATTGGTATATCATTCCTGCTAGACCTGTCGGACTTACACATTACATGACAATCCCATGACCATAAAGGCTGCTTTATTTCTGCACTGCTATACACATGGAAGTTCCTATGACAATATAGTTTAGTGTCCAGTCTTCACGCTTCAGAAACAGATCTTTACTTCTTTAAGCTGAAGGAGGTTTTTAAGCCATGAGAAGCAGTGTGCCTATGACATATGCCCAGTTTGCAAGTCATCAACAAAGAGTTGAGCAGATCTGGACATTTTGTTACAATGTTGCTTGTTCATTAATTATGATTTTGGCCTCATTATCTCATCATGCACTACCCTCTGGTAAATTTTTCTAGTCAGTGAAGT
Organism: Chlamydotis macqueenii; assembly: GCF_036417535.1. NCBI lineage: Eukaryota > Metazoa > Chordata > Aves > Otidiformes > Otididae > Chlamydotis > Chlamydotis macqueenii. The sequence goes on along the minus strand of NC_141593.1, from coordinate 20,611,326 downwards.
TGTTGTGTTGTCTGTACTGTGAGTTAACTAAATGGATCTGATGATGTGGCTGTCTGTGATAGCATCAGGCTGTCCATGATGTCCACATTGGTCTTTCCCATCCAGTGTTCTGAAGTTAGGGAAAATACTTAGGCTGATCTATTACAGCCCATTAAGAAATCTAATTTTTGAATCTCGCAGGTTAAAATCTGGAATTTGTTTTTCTTTTCTTTTTCTTTTTTTTTTTGTCAGAGAATGTCAGAATTGACATAAAGACTGTCAGGTGTCAAAGTTTCAGAGACAAGGTCTCATACCGGCTAAGTTGAGAAGTTTTTCCCTCACCATTGCCCTCAGAAGCAATAGGGAACATTAACTGGTGCCATGCAGCACCACATTTTAGGGATCTTAAAAGCCAACAGAAAGTCATGAGTGATGTATAAAAATGAATATGGATGCAATCTGCTCACACAGTGGTCCTAGTATCCCCTGCTGATGCTCCCAGTGACTGCAGATTAAACTGTGAAGCAAGGTCTCAGGCCCTCCATACCTGGGGTGCAGATCTGTGTTTGCCAGCATGTTTACAAAGTTCTCACATTTTTCTGAAATCGTTTGGCTCATCATAACTGATTTATAATCATCTATGATACTTCATTTACAGTACCATTGCAGCTATGAGACAATTAATTTTCTCTCTGTGACAGTTGTTAGTGTAATTCATGCTTTGTTTTTAATTGCTGGATCTAATTACTTAGTGTATTATTTTGTACATCATCCCATGACAGAGAAGTCCAGAAAGGTACCTCTACACCTGACTTCTTCATAAAAGGGGTGACTCAAGGGTAACTTGCTAAACAAAATTTTCGTCTGTCCTCAAAGTGTATTTTTAACAGGCAGAAGGCCAAATAGATACACCGTGCAAATGAATGCAAATCCAGTAAAATGAAAATGATTGTACCTATTTACCTCCAGAATGACTAGCCATCTCGCTTCAGAGAAATCGAGTGGCACTGTCTTGCTTTAATTAACACTGACGCTAACATTAAAAGGGAAAGGGCTGAAATATAATAGAGGCTTGGCATTTAGCCGTCTTGTAGGACAGCGAACAAAGGACAGGATCTGCTGTCTCCTTTTGCCAATCCAGGCTCTGCCCCAGCCAGCAAGCACAAAGGTGAGCTTCAAGCCGCCCTCGAGCAAAGTTACATCCTACAAACGTCCTTGCTGCTGCTGCCATCTCCCATCCAGGCTGAAGAGATTTGTCCTGCCACTTACACCTGAGTATCAGACAGCTTCACCACTGCCATCAGAGCTGCTGTGACATGTGGGAGAGAGAAGTCATGAGGGGAGACAGGGAGGTGAGTCTACAAAGGGAAGAGGAGTGTGGCACAGGCAGAGAAGCGCTGGGTGTGGGTTTGCCATGGGAGACTCCTTGACATCTGTGTGCTGCACGTACCCGGTGGCTGGAGACAGGACTCCAGGGACTCACACACAAGCAGAAGGCAAGAAGCTGCCAGAGAGGTGCCCTGGCACATGGGAACAGCAGAGAGGGTGGGCAGGAGGTGGAGAAAAGGCATGCATGAAGCCCAGGTCTGTTTTCAGGCTGTGAACTGAGATGCAAGACAAAACCAGCAAAAAGGTAGAATGGCTACACTGCTTTTAGATGGTCTAGCCATGAGGTCTAACTTGACTGATGCTTAAAAATCGATGTTGGCCTACATAGTCTTTGTAGAAGTAGCTCCACTGGTTATAAGAGCCAGTGCAAAAAGGCAGGGTTCTCTCCTTGCTGCCAGACCCCTGAACCCCTGCCCCAGAGAGCTGTGGCTGGTGCAGCTACATTAGCCCCCACTCCAGGCTCATCTCTTCCAGCTCCACATCCATGCACGACTGTTCCTGTGGTGGAGGAGTGAGGTTCCTGGGCCAAATCCTGGGGTAGAGATGACTCTCATGGAGCAGAACTCAGGGTGTGAATAGGTCTGTCCCTCTTAACACCTCTACACCTCTGCCATGGCGCAAACTTGGCCCTCCACACTGTCCAGGCCGATTAGCTTGGAACAACAGCAGGGACCAACAGAAGACATGGGTCATCCTCTCCACCAGTCATGCCCCTTCCTCCCTGCTGCGTCAGGATGGGGTGAGTGGGTGTCATTTATGGTATCTATAGATCCCTTGTGCCCTGGGAGGATGCTCGCTGGGGTGGTTAATCCAGGCAGCTCATAGGATGCTGCTACCAAGACCCCAAGGCACGTGCAGCTGACAGCTGGTGGGAAGTGCCAACACAGCATTGCTTCTGCAATGGAAGCCTCTGCCCTTGGATGCTGAGGGCTACAGGCTCATGAGTTGCCCTGACCCTGCTCTTGTATTGTTGAGATGGAACAGACACGTTGCTGTAAGAGAGTCCGGTCCTTCATAACTGCCCCTTGGATAAATGCCTTACACCTAAGCAGTTAATTAATTTTAGAATAACCTACTAAAGAGTACCTAACGTATTCCCATCACAGCTAAATGTCATCTCCTGTAAAAACAAAGGTATTTCAGCAAATAAAGACCCTGTAAAAATAGCACTTGGGGAAGTGGATTTTTAAACTTCCACTGATGTTTATTTTTGAAGCCCTGAAATGTAATTCATGTGTTGAATAAATACCCTTCAGATATCTTTCACATCACACAGGGTAATATCTGTTCTCTTGTGTTCTTTTGCAACATCAAAAATAACTATGGCCATCCCTTCAGACACTGATGGCTGTGTGTTTCCCTGCAGGACAACCAGAGGTGAAAACAGAAGAGGGGAAACACACGTCACACCACAGCTCCCAAGCAGTATGTGTTGCACTGTCTGTTTCAGCATTGTCACACACTGAGTTCAAAGCAAAATGGGTTCATAACAAAGGGATGTTTGTGATGAATTGTTGCCATAATGTGATACCATAAGGTTTGCCAGGATTGGTGTCCTGTCAGCAACAGTCATCTTATAAAATACACCCCAATTCTAGTGAATATAGGAATTCTGTGTCTGCGAGCTGTTAAATGGTAGCCGTATGAATACATAAAGATGCTGTCACTGATGTAGAGCATCTGGGTGGCAGTAAATAAAGTGGTCCCTTTAATCCTGCTGCTTCCTAGGTAAATAATGCAAAAAAACCAGTGTGCATAAGCAACATTAAAAATGTCTGTGGTACCAGGAAAAAACGTAGCTTCACAGCAGGGATGTTTGCAAGAAGAGATAAAAAAGGAACTGTGAAAAGGAGGGAATGGGAAGGAGCTGTGTGGACCAGCCAGCCACACCTCCAACAAGTCTGGTGAGGTCAATTAGTGGCAGCTGTTCATATCTCCCACAGCCCAAGGTGCTGCCTCATGGCCACCTCTACAGAGCATGCTCCTAGGCAAAAATGCAAGCTGAAATGCATTGTGGGAAAACAATATCCTTCCTCTGTAGAAGCAGGAGGTACCTCCATGCTATGGCACCATGGAGCCACCAGCCAGCTTTACTCAAGGTACTGGCGATGGTGTAGCTGCAGCACTGGAGGAGTCAGCATGGCTTGCGAGATCCATGGTTGCAATAGCCAAGCTGGCTATTCTAAAGCTAGCTCAAGTCTGTCTGTAGGAACTGCAGAATGAAATAGCCTGCAGGCAGCTCTACTTTAAGGTACTTATCCATCAGTGTTTTCCAGCTCATAATCATATTGCAGAGTGAATGGCAGGTCTACCGCGTTGGCTAAATGGTCCTCCACATCACTGTCTCTCATTCCAAGGCATGTGCATTATGATTGAAGAGACCAACTGACACAAGACTGAACAGAGGTACAAGCCACCAACAGTTTTATTTAAGAGAGGTAATTTCTGTCTTTTGAATGAACAGGCAAAGCAGCTCAGTAACCATCACTGTCTAGGGGCAAATAGCAGGGTTGCCGTACTCTGACAAAAGCATGTGCACAGCAAAGAGTGCCACGTCGAGCAAGGTGAGGCTCTGTCACCGGTCCTTATGCCGCACGGAAGTGAATTGCTGGCTTGCTGTTGCCTCTTCTCCTCTGTTCTTGAGGAAGGGCAAAAAGCCACCTGAGGCAAGGAGAAAAGGGCGTCCTTAAAGAGATTCAGGCCTGACTCAAGCTGCAAGCCTTTCAATGAGGCACTGAGCATACGGTTCCCTTCTTCCGTCAAGAAACGAGAAAGACTTATTGGCCATTCAGTGGCACTCCATGTTCCAACCACCTTGCTGCAACTTGGGCAGAGGTTTGATGGCTGCGGGGCACAAGGAGGAGCAAGCGAACCTTAGGTTCGCTTGCTCCTCCTTGTGCCCCGCAGCCATCAAACCTCTGTCCTGGAAGCGGTAAAGCAACAGGGCCAGGGACCCACAACAGATTCATAGGGCATCATGTCCCAGGCAGGACAGTATCCCACCTGGGGATCTTCCCCATGGTTTGAGAAGCATCGCTGAGAGATATCTCAGCAACCCACGGAGGGCATTGGCTACTCCTCATTTCTGAAACGCCTTCTTGCATTCCGCTGCACAGTTTAAGATGTAAAGATTAGGTGCCAGTTCATGTCATTTTGGTGTTTTCACTGCGCAAGGAGAGCATTGTTTTGAAGCAAGGGGCTGAAGCAAGCACTGCATCCTACCTGGGCTGTGAACAAACAGAGGAGCTGAGTTTCCATTTGACAAATACATCCATTCACTGGGGTTTTTTTTATTTTTCTAATCAGGGGAGCAAATTGCCCATTACGGTGTATTCTCCATGTCCCTAGGCCCACATATATTTTCCAGCAGCTCTCCTCAGCATTCCACATTATAAAATCAATCTCTATTTAAGTAAGAGTGGGATATTTATTTCTTAATTTTTTAATAATGTATTTTGTGATTTGTTATAGCTCTCAGTGTTGTATTATTTATTTATTATGCCTATAGGGTGCCCTGCCACATGTTAATAGAGGAGCTACAGGAATTAGAGACCTAAGCAAAACCAAGTTCAATAATTTTGCTACACTGTAGGACTTGGTCCAAAATTAACAAAGGAGCAAAACTGCAATGCAAGGACAATACCATAATGTTTTTTCTCCCAAGTTTTTACAAACCCAGTGGAAGTGAGCTAAAAACCCCAGAAAGATCAATCATCACTGAAAGCAAAAATTAGAACTGGGTCTTAATACATCTCCCAAGGTGTTTCACAGCTGAGTTATTTCCTATGGAGTTCTTAAAATTTAATTATAAATTTGCACAGAGACCTGGATGAAACTAGTATCAAGGTTTTCTTTTCCATCCTTTCTTCCCTTCTGCCTGCAAAGATTATTCCCTTTCAAAATATGCTTGGAAGTCTTAATCTCAGAAAAAGAGAGGTTTGATTTAGCTTGCAAAACATCTGCATTCATTAGATGATGATGTCTTGGCCCAGGTCATTCAGTGGCAAAGCTCTCACGTACTTCAGTAGGCTAGGGCGTGCCTTAACCGCCTGAGTTAATTTGTCACAGAAATCTGAAAGCCTGTAAAGCAGGAGTCCTGGGCCTTGCCTATGTTGTGTGCTAACCCTCAGGGAAGTCATAAGCTATACCTGTCGAGGCATGATGGCTACAGCGTGCTTGCATCCTTGGTGTTCGGCTGCAATAAACCCCACTGGCAGCCCACGGCCACAGTCCCTGCTTTTAGTGGGGATGGTGTCAGTGACCATGCTCTTGGGTGGAAGAAGGGTGCAAGAAAGCCAGATGTAATGAGTGTTTACTCACAACAACTTCCCCATCTGATCTCCTTCACGGGATCTGATAGAGAGAGGAGCTGGAGCTGCTGGAAATCAGCAACTTACTGATTCTTTCCCTTGGGAAGTAATTACCAAACCTAGCAAAGCTGATTCACGTGAAACTGGTTCAAGTTTCTGAAGTTTTGACCACTCAATTTACAAGTTCGATTCTTCTGCTGTCTCTCTGCAAAACTCCGTGCCTTGTTCTTCCTCTCAAGGTCATGTTGAGAGATTTTTGACTGAAGGGTCTTCCTTCCCTGTTGCTTCTTCCACAAGCACTCCTGGCCTCCAGATGTACATCTTTTTTCAGGGCTGTTTGCTTGTTGCTGTGACTTCTGTCACTGTTTCTGAGCCGTGTCCCATCTGCCAGGCCAGCCTTTGATGCGTGTCATACCATGGCTTGTAGTCCTTCACCCCACTGCCAGGTTTCTGCCTGCCGAACTTTTCCAAAGGAGTCTTCTTAGGAGATGATTTATCTCCTGACTATCAGGGTATTTGGGGTTGTGGTGAGAAGGCAGGTGCCTGCTGAGACAGCAGCAGAAGTGATCACGCTGAGCCTTCCCCTGCTTGATGCAGCCTTCCAAGATGCTATGATGCTTCAAACACTAGAATGAGAGGAGGAAAAATTATTTGATTTTGTTTCCGCGTTCCGGAGCTGATGACATGGTGAATGACGAGGCAGGAATTACAAAATCCCGCAGTGAGAGACTTTGCAATCTCAAATCCTGCTTATAATACTTACCATTTAATTGACCTTCAGGAGTGAATAAATCATACCTAAGAGGAGCTTCCAAGAAAGCAATCTGCAGATGGCAGATTACTTTGGATTGGACATCGTTGATGCACTATGTAAGTGTCACTGAACCTTGGCATCAGGGGCCTAGTTTTGCCTCATATGAAGTAAAAACTCACTAGTTTTAATTGAATGTGGCCTACAGACAAAGCAAAGAAATCTGAGTAATGCCCTTCATTTGGTAACTCACTGGTCAACACCAGGCAGCCAAGGGTGATTAGAGCCAGCCGCAGCTGACTGAGTTCTAGACAACTAAAAGCTTTTCTAGCTCATGAAAGTCAGAGCTGAGTCTTCGGTGGGGAGAGTTTGATCCTGGCTCCCTTCAGAGGGATCCATGACTGTGTCTAGACTAGCGAGGCTCCTCATGAGTAAGGTGAAACACATCCTCTGCCGGAGCAGAGCAGTGCTGCCCTTTTTGCTCAGATGCAGGAATTTGGGCTGGAAGAGGAGAGCATGCTTTGTGGTGAGGGCTTCCCGGCAGACCTGCGGAGTGGTGAGCTGCTCCGGCAGCAGGTGTGGGTAGAAGGGCTCGCTCTGTCCCAGTCAGGGCTCGCACTCCCTCCCGGGCCAGTGAGACTTGATCTTTAACACTGCAGTCCTCTGCAGTACTGCTGTGTTCCTGACCTAGATTTTGAATGCTGCCAGTCTGACTGAATGAGGGTCTGTATCACACATACCCAGCCATAGCTGCTTCCTTCTTGCAGGTGGGTATTGTGGTGCTTCCTCACCTGACCTCCCTTGCGCTGTGACACAAGGACATAAGAAATGTCCTCCTGGGTCCAAGATACTATTCATCTCTCCTCATATTCTGTCTTTTGCAGTGCAAACAGAGATGCTACGCTGAGAGCCCCTGTGAGCCTGGCTGTGACCCACCTGGCCAACACCTGTATCTGCATGAACGTTTCCATGTGCTGCCCCAGCAGCCAGAGCTGTGGTGGCAGGGACACCCAAGGATATCTCCCCGCACAGCTCTTCTAGTACCTCTTTATGAATCTGTTGTCCACTAATTTGCCCAATCCCACATGAAGCCTGTTGGCACTATCCACCTCCGTCACCGCTTGTAGCAACAAATCCTGCTCCTAACTACCTAGAGTAATATTTTCTTTCATCTGCTTTAAACTGACCTCTGTTTAGTGCTCCCTGATTGTAGCGTTATGGGATTCAGTGAGTAATAGTTCTGAAGTCACCTTATCACTGCCTGCACAGTTTTGTAAAGGACATTGCTTCTTTCCATGGCTGCAAAGTAAACATCCCAGAGCAATACTGGGGATTGCCATTCCCTTTGTTGCCTGGGGGAGCTGGAAGTCGCAGACTCCACTGCTCTTTTAAGAGAGTAGCGCATGTTTTAGACCCAGCTTTTGAGAACGAGTGGTATTTTCAGAAGGGTAGCTGCTGAGCTTCTCACAGGTACTTTCCACAGTTCACAGCTGTGCCCGAGGGATAGAATTAGCTACTTCCTTAGCTTACATGCTTGTGAAAAGAGGCACACACCTGCAATTTTTAGAGCCCTAATGCCTTTGAGAAATCATAGGTCAGTTTTTAAAACTAGCCATGGTTGCTTTAAGCTGAGTAAATACTTTCCCTCTAGTAACCAATGTCTTGCTGTGGTTTTGAGTGAGTCATTCAGAGACTATTCTCCTTAGCGCTCCCCTGTCATTTAGCCTTGAAATGTGTGGCACAACTTACAGAAAAGCACAAGGCATTTTGATGCTGATCTTCAGAAAGTCTGGCCATGGATACAATGGTATCACTAACTAGTCCATGCTAACACACTCTAAAGCAGAGTGGAAATCTTTAGCAATCTGTCCCCCCAAATCTGTATGCCAGTTCCTCCCTCTGGAAAGCAGAGCCAATGAAGCAGGCTGACCCCAAAGGATTGTATTACATATTAATTGGCCCAAGTTTGTAAGGTGCTTGGAGATAAAAAGTGTTATGAGGACTCTAGGAACAGAGCCAAAACATGACTCCCTGCTGGACTCTGGAGTATTTCAGTGTTGCTCTAACACAGGAATGGTCTTTATATTCTCTTAAATCTGCTGGCTGCCTGGGTTGCTTTATTACATCTTAGTTGTTGGAAAACAACTTGCTCAAGGCCTTGAGTCAGCAATAAATTAACTTTTTTAAACAAAAAAAAAAACATGGCACACCCAGAAGATCAACTGACCTTTAGCCCTGACATAAAATTGAGAAGTGCATTATTATTTGCTTTATGAGGCAACAGGCAGCTCTCTGCTCCTTTGCATCCTCATGTGGTGCTGCTGGTGTTACTCCTGGCTAAGCTATTACAGTGCTGCAGTGATTCAGACTCTAAATAACTTGTAGGCTTCTTCTGAAGCACGTTAATAGGTTAAGCTCTCTTCACAATTGCTAATTTTGTATTAGTTCAAAGAATGATTACATATTTATACATTATTTATGACACAAATCTAGCATGATACATTATTTACAGCAGTATTAACAGTATTTATTATTTATTATGCTGCTGTATTAATATATATTATTTCAAGTAAGACTTTTTCCAGTGTTGTTTGTTGATTCCAGTTATTGGACTTAATATTCTGCAGAGTAGACATTACTGTCCCGTGGGCTGAGGCTGCTGAAATCTAATTACGTTGGCCAAGAAATACCATTCAGTTTTGCCTTAGTAGTATTTTATATGTTGGGGACAGATTATGGTCAGCTCTGCCTGGGTGTAAACGAACAGGAAGAGGGATGTGTGATATCTGCTCTTCCTGTCTATACAGTGTATTTGTGCAGAGTCCCACAGTCACAACTTTCTTTTTCTCTGCCTACAAGCCTGGACAGACCCACACAGTGCCACTGCTGCTACAGACATCCAGGGAGATGTCATTTTGCTCCCTCTGAAGGAAACCAGAATCATGGTAAACATATTGCACAAGCCCCAGTTGACCCTAGACACTGGCTAGTATCACCAAGTGGGTTGAGGAGGTGGTTTCTTGAAATGACATTGCTGTGGCAGGAAAAGCTCTAGCTCAGAGGTGGTTAGACCTTCACAAAAAGGCCTTGCTGGTATTAATTCTTCTGCTGGAGAACAGAGCTACACCAACAAAGGCACTTCCAGTCCTCTGTGGCTTAACCCCACCAAGAGACCTCTTCTCTTGGAGAAAGAGAGTCTGAGTGGTCTGCCTCAGAGATCTGCTCTTGAGGAGATCAGAAGTAAACCTTTAGTGACTGTGAAGGGCTGGAAGTCATCCTGTAGCAAAGTATAGAATCATAGAATCATAGAATCATAGAATGGTTAGGGTTGGAAGGGACCTTCAAAGGTCATCTAGTCCAACCCCCCTGCAAGGAGCAGGGACATCCCCAACTAGATCAGGTTGCTCAGAGCCTCATCCAGCCTGGCCTTGAACGTTTCCAGAGATGGGGCCTCCACCACCTTTCTGGGCAACCTGTTCCAGTGTTCTATAACTTGCATCGTAAAATTTTTTTCCTAATTTCTAATCTAAATCTACCCCCCCTCTATTTTAAAACCATTACCTCTCGTCCTATCGCAACAGGCCCTACTAAACAGCCTCTCCCCATCTTTCTTATAGGCCCCCTTGAGGTACTGGAAGACCGCTATCAGGTCTCCCCAGAGCCTCCTCTTCTCCAGGCTGAACAGCCCCAACTCTCTCAGCCTTTCCTCATAGGAGAGGTGCTGCAGCCCTTTTATCATCTTTGTGGCCCTCCTCTGGACCTGCTCCAACTGGTCCATGTCCTTCTTGTGTTGGGGCTCCAGAACTGGACACAGTACTCCAGGTGGGGTCTCACCAGGGCAGAGTAGAGGGGGAGAATCACCTCCCTCGACCTGCTGGCCACGCTCCTCTTGATGCAGCCCAGGATGTGGTTGGCCTTCTGGGCTGCAAGAGCACATTGCCTGCTCATGTTAAGCTTCTCGTCCACCAGCACTCCCAAGTCCTTCTCCTCAGAGCTGCTCTCAATCCATTCTCCGCCCAGCCTGTATTTGTGCCTGCGATTGCCATGACCCAGGTGCAGGACCTTGCACTTGGCCTGGTTGAACTTCATGAGGTTGGCACGGGCCCACCTCTCCAGCCTGTCCAGGTCCCTCTGGATGGCATCCCTCCCTTCCAGCGTGTCGATGGCACCACACAACTTGGTGTCATCGTCGAACTTGCTGAGGGTGCACTCTATCCCGCTGTCCATGTCGCCGACAAAGATGTTGAACAGGGCCGGGCCCAGCACGGACCCCTGAGGGACGCCACTCGTGACCGGTCTCCACATGGACATTGAGCCGTTAACCACCACTCTCTGAGTGCGGCCATCCAGCCAACTCCTTATCCACCGAGTGGTCCGTCCATCAAACCCATGTCTCTCTAGTTTAGAGAGAAGGATGTCGTGCGGGACAGTGTCAAAAGCTTTGCACAAATCCAGGTAGATGATGTCAGTTGCTCGTCCCTTGTCCACCGATGCAGTCACCCCGTCATAGAAGGCCACCAAATTGGTCAGGCACGATCTGCCCTTGGTGAAGCCATGTTGGCTGTCACCAACCACCTCCTTGCTCTCCATGTGCCTTAGCATGCTTTCCAGGAGAATCTGCTCCATGACCTTGCCAGGCACAGAGGTGAGGCTGACCGGCCTGTAGTTACCTGGGTCTTCCTTATTCCCCTTTTTAAAAATGGGGGTTATGTTCCCTCTCTTCCAGTCATCGGGGACCTCACCAGACCGCCACGACTTCTCAAATACGATAGCCAGTGGCTTGGCAACTTCATCCGCCAGTTCCCTCAGGACCCGCGGATGGATCTCATCAGGACCCATGGACTTGTGCACCTTCAGGTTCCTCAGATGATCCTGAACCTGCTCTTCGAGTACAGTGGGCTGTTCTTCATTCTCGCAGTCCCTGCTTGCACCTTCTACAGCTTGGGCGGTGGGGCAGAAACTCTTGTCGGTGAAGACTGAGGCAAAAAAGTCATTGAGAACCTCAGCCTTCTCCATGTCCTGGGTAACCAGGACACCAGTTCCCTTCTGGAGGGGGCCTACATTTATCCTGGACTTTCTTTTGTCCCCTACGTACCTATAAAAGCTCTTCTTGTTGTATTTTATATCCCTGGCCAGATTCAGTTCTGCCAGGGCTTTGGCCTTCCTTACCTTATCCCTGGCCACTTGCGCAGCCTCTTTGTAGTCCTCCCAGGCTACCTGTCCCCACTTCCACCCTCTATAGGCTTCCTTTTTAACTTTCAGTTGGTCCAGGAGCTCCTTGCTCATCCACGCCGGCCTCCTGGCCTTTTTGCCCGACTTGTTTTTCATCGGGATGCACCTCTGCTGAGCTTGGAGGAGGTGCTCCTTGAATATGGACCAACTTTCCTGGGCCCCTCTTCCCTCCAGGGCCACTTCCCATGGCACTTGGCCCATCAGGTCCCTGAAGAGGCCAAAGTCCGCCTTCCTGAAGTCTAGAGCAGAGAGCTTGCCATGTATTTTCCTTGCTGCCCCGTGGATCTTGAACTCCACCATGTCATGGTCGCTGCAGCCAAGGCTGTCCTTCAGTTTCACATCCCCCACCAGCCCCTCCCTGTTGGTGAGCACAAGGTCGAGCATGGCACCCCTCCTTGTCGGCTCCTCTATCGCCTGCAGGAGGAAGTTGTCATCCACGCATTCCAGGAACCTCCTGGACTGCCTGTGCCCTGCCGTGTTGTCTCTCCAACAGATGTCAGGGTGGTTGGAGTCCCCCATGAGGACCAGGGCCTGTGACCGTGAGGCTGCTCCTATCTGCCTGTAGAGCACTTCATCTGCTCTGTCCTCCTGGCCAGGCGGCCTGTAACAGACCCCCACCGTAACGTCCCCTGTCCGTCCCCGTCCTCTAATCTTGACCCATAAGCTCTCTGTCAGCTCCTCCTCCATCCCCAGGTGGAGGTCCACACACTCCAGCTGGTTGCTGACGTAGAGAGCGACACCCCCTCCTCGTCTCCCCTTCCTGTCTTTTCTAAAAAGCCTATACCCCTCCATGTTGACGCTCCAGTCGTATGTGTCATCCCACCACATCTCGGTGATGCCAATGAGGTCATAGCCCTGCTCCTGTGCAAGCATCTCCAGCTCTTCCTGTTTATTCCCCACGCTGTGTGCATTGGTATAGAGACACTTCAGCTGGGCCCCCGACAAAGCCGACTTGCTGGCTGGAGCAACAGGGGTGCTGTTGGACCACAGTTTAGGTTAATTTGCACTTTTCTGTGATCCTTCCTCAGCTTCTGGACCCTCGGTGCTGGCACTGGCGCCATGCTGACAGCAGTAGGCAGTAGCAGTAGGCCCATCTTCTGTTCTCACGCTACCAAATGCTCTGCCAGCCCACCTCTTCATACCTAAGGCCATGCCTGGGGTCTGGTTTGCTTATGTGTAGGTAGGCTTATTCAAGAATTACTGACCTACAGCATGCTTCTCTCCTTCCTACTCCTCCACCCCATTTCTCCAGGCTGGTACGCTTGGCTTCCACCTTCTCCCTTGACCTCCCATTGCAAGAGGCTCTGGAGTTCATTCTTACACCTCCTTCACTCAGTGCTCATCATTTGGCACTTCTGGTAAGTGCTGAAGGCATGTAAACAGAGTAGGTGAGGGGCTCCTTACCCTAACTAATCTTTAATGGAAGCACTATCCCAGGCAGATTTCAGGTGTCTTCTGAGGATCCAAAGACTTTACTGGCCTAAGTTGTTTTGCTCATTGCTGTATCAATCCTTCCTGCACTACCCATCTCCCTTTATGTCTGTGGGGTGTCTTATTTGTGTCCTGTTCTCTCCAGCTACTCTGTCTTTTTGTCTTTGGTCCCCCATATTCTCTGCAGTGGACTCTTTGGGCACAGTCCTCTTTGGTGTGCCAGTTCGCCTAGCCTACTGTGGTCTTCCCAGCTTGCCTGATTATTCATTCTCCTTTGGTTTTGTTGTCTGCATCTGGCACACTAACACTGTCTCACTTCACCTCTGTCAGAAAAGCTGTTGTGCATCCTGCCTGCTCTTCATATTTTCCTGACTCATTCCTAATAACTGTGGTGGAAAAACAGCTGTTTATCTCAATTAAATTTTGATTAGTAATTAGCATCTACTTGTCACTATTATTCAGTTTCCTCCAGTGTCCCCTTCAGCTATTTTCTATGCTATTTTTTCACCTGGTTTCCATGAGAACCATCTCACTATACCTCCAGCCAGCCAGCTCTGCCATATATTTTGTTCCTGTCAGGAAAGAGGAAATAGAGAGCTGTTTACTCTCAGGTAACATCTGAATTTATGGCTTCAACTGTTCCAGCAATGCTCAGAATATGGTGAGAGTTAACTCCTCAAAATGTATCTGGGACTCTACACATGTCCATATCCTTCTATACCGTAATAAATGGAAGTCTATGCCATAGCACAATGTCAGCCTACACCCAGCCTCTCTAGCTCAGCAAAAGCTTTACAGACATACCTCAAATCTCCAACTGTAGCAGGGATAAAGGACAAAGGGGATGCTCCTGTGTCATTTTCCTTGGGACAAGAGCTACTTTCTTGCAAATCCCACCAAACAACCTGTGTAGTGGGCAGCTGGACTTCAGAAGTGACTCTTTCCTTCTGTTTTGCAGACTGAGCTTGTGAGAGCTCCTTCTGGATGTTCACTTGCAGTTTCCCTGAGACACTGAGATGGAAGAGAAGGGGCTGCTCCTCTCTGAGGGGATATGTAGCTCCTTGGCATAGAGAAGCAATGGGACAGGCTTTGCAGAGGTCCCAGCTGGGGCAGCCCCTTAGGAACCAGGGTGGGAGCACAAGCCGTCAAGGTTTTGATTGGCAATAAAGAACAACATGGGGATCTCCCAATACCCACAGGGCCAAAAATATGCGACAAATTTACGACAATGTAGTTTATGTGAAAAATAGTACAGAATAACCCCATGCTACACACAGCCTCTGAGAAAAACGCTAAAGGACTGTTCAGCTCACAAAGCTGTCCCTCACCGCCTAGCAAAAATACATTTAAATACCGTTAGCTGGGCCTGGCATAGGAGGGCAGCTGCTAAACATTAATAGTTCAGATTTTGCCAATGCATGCATCAAGTCTTGTCCACCTACAATCTTATAGCAACATCAGTAACAACATCTTCAAAACACGGTGGTTCAGCTGGTGGAGTACCCCTCTGCACGGAGGCACTTGTTTCAGTTAAGCACCTGCTTCAGTTTAGGGATGTAGTCCTTCCACTGCAGGGCAGTAACAAACTGCTGAAGGGCAGTACTTAAAACTACTCCATGCAGAATTGTGAGAGTGTATCCTAGTTTCACCTTATATCTAGCCCAAACAAGAGCATGTGGTAGGAGGTGCAGTGCCCATGCAGAGGTTCACACAGTTAAGTCTGTTCAGTGTAACCTTGGCAAATGTCATTTAAGAAAAGTCCAAGATAGAGCCATAAAGTCTTGACATGCTCAGTCAGAGGCTCATGTAGCACTGCTTGTTATTCTTTATTACGAGAGCAGCGTGAAAAAGGGGGAGGCAAATTCCAGTTCTTCAGGCAGATAGTGGATGTGGCAGGTTCAGCTGTGCTACCGTAATTACCATGAAGGCTAGATGAGATGAATATGAAGTGCTTGATAAGACAAAACATGAAGCAATACTTATTTTCAGCAAAGTTTCCTAAGGAATTTAGTCTTGTGTGATCTTAGGGCCTGCTCTGAGTGTGTCTGTCTCTCTCCTCCTTCTTGGTAACTTCCCAGCTCATTGACCATTTTCCACCTCACCTAGCTGGAAGGAAAAGGTGTCAGAGATGAAATCTCTACAGGCTTTGTGAAAAACAAAAAAGCCACAGAATGGCCAGTGCAATTTTCTCTCACCCTTCTTTCAACGAGGAAGCACTTGTATGTGAGTCAACTGGGCAGGAGCAAAGGTGGAGGAACAGATAAAACAGCAGAAGGCCCTGAGAGGAGAGGAGAAGCTGGCCGTTAGCCAGGGCAGAGAGACATGGCGGCTCCCAAGAGCAGAGAGTGAGAGACATTTTTTGCATCTGTTGATCAGAGGAGGTTTAGGAGAGGGTGGAAAATGAGGATGATTTAATGAACCTTAGATCAGTGTCTCTTTCAGACTGAATCATTCTCTTTTCCTCTGACCTCTTTCGGCTTGGAGTTTGTTACCGCTTGGTCAGATCAAGTGAAGGAATGGCAAGCCCTCAAACTTATCCACTTTATTCAACTCCAATAGCTTGCTTAAGAAAAGTTACTACTTCTCCCTTCAAAAGTGCTCGTATATCATCTTTCGGCTGACTGCAGCCCTGCTGTTAAATTACTAGCATCTTCTGCTTCATATGCCGTATGTTACCTCACAGTCTCAGTGTGTTTTCAGATGTTGTTAGCTAGTTGACCTGGGTTGAATTCAGTCTATAACCCGGAGTTAAGAAGATCTGTCTCCCACATGCAGCCCATTAAACTATCTAGAAAAGGTTTAAATACAAGTATCTGATGGAGGAGGCTTCTTAACTTGGTGCTGTGGACAAGAAACCATTACTCATAACTCAAACAGGGGGTATGATGCTTGTGCAAACTTTGCAGTTTTATTTCTGGATGGTTACATTGCCAGATTTTCTTTAAGGCTTTGTCTCTTCTCCACTTAGTAACTTTGTATCTTCCTTCATGAGATGTATTTGTCCCAGAAATTCCTGGAGAGATGCAAATGCTAGCACAGAGATGGGACAGTTCTGACAAGGAAAAGTCAGGGCTGTGAAGAAGACACTGGGACCCCAGGGAGCACCTGCCTGACATTAAGGAGATCTTATCAAATGTATACTGCTACCAAACAAAGCTTTTGATGTTCATGCTTGCTATTGTTTTGATGAGGTCTGTGATTCTGCTAACTTAGGTGTACAGACTGACGTCCACCACTGATTTTATTGATAGTCACATTTGGGCCAGATTGTTGGCAGATTAGGGGCAAATTCCTGCCCTGGAAGGATGTTGCCGTCACCTTCAGTGGAACTTCTCCACAGATAAGTGGCCATCAAAAATACATTGAAAGGCCTGAGAACCTTGTTAAAAATCCTACAATACCATTATGTTTGTCAAGCACAGTCAGGTCTGGTTAATCACACCCTGTTTGCAAACATCCAATTTTATCTGTTTAAAGAAAATATGTCAAATCTTGTTCACATGTCCTATTAAACTAGTTTCTGCTTTAATCTGTGGGATGCAGAGACAATGTCAATAAAGCGAGCGTGATTTAATCAGCTCTGACTGTTCAGATCTGACAAGCATCTTTATTTGGAGGCTGATTACTTGGCTATGCATAGAATATTCATGGATCCTACAAGATATTCAGCTCTCCCTCTATACTTGCCAGGGATTTCTGCAGGAATTCTAGGACTTGTTGCCTGACATGTATAGAAGAAAAACATTAGCCTTTCCAAATGCTTTTAGAAGTAACAAAGGAGAATCCAATTTGATTGATATTCAAATAAGCTTCCCAGAACTTATGCAGACTGTTTGTTGTTTCTTCAGCCATGAGGGAGATTTCCTCTCTCCGAGAGATGGCTGCTAAGGAGCTGTATGTGGGACACAGCTCTAAATATTCCTCTTGTGTAGGATGCTCGGTCGCTGATCAAAGGCATTCGCGGTTAACAAATTTAAATTTTGCACCTCTTTCTAATTTAAAGCCGAAGAGCCAGTTGAATGACAGTGATGCCAATCAGTATTTTTCTCCTACGTCTGTTGCTTGCTCATATATTTTATGACCTTACCTATCTCAAGTTTGCCCGGCTTGTGTACGTTGTTTGAATATCCTTTGAGTCTGTTTATGTAAGGAATGCTAATTGAGGGCAAAAAATAATCCCTCCAGTTTACAGAGGTATTTCCAAATGTGGGTCACCACTTTTGCTTGGATTTTGCAACTGAGTTGCAAAATTTGGTCATTTCATGTTTGGTTGATATAGTGTAATTATAGTGTAGTGTAACTAACTTCTCCTGGTTCTTTCTAATCATTCAGAGTTTCACTGCCAGCTGCTGCAATGTCTGCTGTAGTGCTAGTGGTTTTTAAATGTAACTGGGTCAACTTTTTTTTGTTGACAGACTTCAACTACGCATCAAACCTGGTTCACTTCATAGTGTCTCTCTAAATGTCTTGGATTAAAACTCGAACATGAGGTGTGGGGCTTTTGCAGAGGTCCACAGCCCAGCCAGTGAGGGCCTGGGCTGGGAGAGGAGGGGGCTGTGCTAGGCGGTCCTCACCGTAAACATGCCTCTGCAGCAGCTCCAGGCGGGAAAAGCTGTGGCACAGTCACGTCCAGCTGAGCTTCAGGGGTAAGAGTGATTCCCTCTGAGCCTCCGGGACAACTTGTATATGTAAAGGTACACACAGCAGAGGAGTTTGTTAGGGGTTGCGACTTCATGGTTTTAGTCTGATACTTGCTACAAAGGCTGCCAAACTCAATTAAAAGAATCTTGCTGCCTCCCACTTTGCAAATATAATCAGATCTGTGCTTTTCGACCATTAGCATTTTTAATAAAAAATGGAGGAGTAACTCACTCATTTTCTGTTGAGAACTAGGTCCTTAAAGGTTTAACAGTAGCAGATTAAGCTATTTCAGTGTAATTAAACAAAACATTTATATACGGACAAAATTTTTACATACAGAATCTTTCTCATTGGAAAAACACACTTTTTTCTCTGTCGTGTCACTCCAGGGAGCTTGAATTCAGGAACTCTAGGTTTTGCCTAGAACTTGCTATGTCAAGTTTCTTTTGATCAGGCTGTATCATCACAAACAGAAGGTAAAAATGATTGGAAGATTACTATCTACTATTTTGAAGTATTCTTTTTAAATGAAAGCAAATTTCTTACATTATTATGGACATATAAGCAAGCAGCCTTCCCTCCTCAAACCATGTGTCATGCTTAGTTTTCTCAACATGTTATAGAAGGTAAAATTACTAGGTTTTGTGTTTCAGTGTCTTTCTTCCATTGAAGACAATGGAACAACCTTTCATTAATTTTGTGGGAGCGTGATTTGGCCCCTACTGACTCTATTTCTCTCATTTCTCTCTTTCTTTTGCACAGCAAGGAACATTATAGCTTCCATACAAAGGACATAGCCTGAAAAAATAGCACCTTGACTAAGGAAGGAGAATGATTTAAAAATTAATGGAGAGAAATATTACTTTTCTGTACATACCGTACTGTACACAGCTCTGAAAATTATAGTTCCCATTATTTTAACACACGAAAGCCTTTTTTTTGTTGTTTTTAAAGGTGCTACTTTCCAATTTCTTGTTAATAATTTAACAGTTTAGGAAGATGCTGTAAAAGTAATTTACTTCATTGTGTCTGTTTTTCCACAGTGAAACAGTTTCCAGGTTTGTTTGGTTGGTGTTTTTTTCCTAACTTGGAAAAGTGGACAAGGGAATTTGTCCTCTGATTATGCAGATTCCCATAGAATCTGTCTTATCAATTTATAGCTGAAAATAAAGAACCATGACACTTAGGGATAATATAATGGAGGAAAAGGAAGGGTTAGAGGACATCCCCTGGACACCCACTCCCTGAATTTCTTTCCTGTTCCTGTCTGTCAACCTGGAGAGGCTGTAAGACAAGGGAAAGACGTCTGGTTAGCCAACACAGTGTTAAACTGCCTCTGCATTTGCTGCTAAAGGTCATTTCAAATAACGTTATTTGACCTGAAGAGGAATCTGATGGTAAAAAGACCTTTTTTTTTCCCATAGTGTGGACGTAAGTCCAAGTAGCTAACTGTGGTTGATACTGCACCCTCCCTTGGGGCTGACTCTGATGACCTGCAGCACTCACCAGATCCGTGCTTGGTCTCCATAGGGTTTTACGTAGCGATTTCTGTGTAAAGTTATACCATTTCTAGGAAAATGACAATCTATGTCTTTTTCAGCCACCACTGCATTTTTTAAAGAAATAGGATCCTTTTTTTCCTGCTGCTGAAGCACTCTTTTGCTGTCTCCTCTCTACTTGCTTTCTTTTTTTTTATTCACAGCTTTCTCTTCCTCCCATGCTGCACCCCATAACCTCCTGTCTGCTCCCAAAGGTACTGCTCACCATTTTAATTCAGAAGTTAATAGGTTTGCAGCTGCCCACAGGGTTGTAGCCTAACCCTGCCTCAGGTCCTCCCACAAAGCTGGCCGTGGGGTGCTGGAGCGTTACTTCTCTCCATGCTGCCAGTCCCCTCCCCAAAACTCAGGGATTAGGCTCCCCTTGTCATCAAACTCACTGCTGCTTTCACTGCATCACTCATTGCAAGGCTGCAAGCTTTCTTGTGTTGTGCCGCTACTGTTAATGTATTGGTTGTAAATGTATTCAACCCAGACAGCCCGATCCTGTATTGCAGCCACTCAGTAGAAGCCTCCTTCTAACTGACTGGTTAGTTGAGGCTGCAGCTGAAATCAGGTCTCGTTCCTCTGCTCATCTTCTTTGCATCTTCTTTCACTGTTCAATCTGAAAAGACTACTCTGCCCATCCTTACACTTCTGACTCTTCTTTCCCCACACAACTTGACTGATGACTCCTCTGAGCATCATCCAACCATGCAGGCTGTCCGGCGAGGCCGCAGCCTCCACCAGCAGCACTGCTGCCTAGCAATTCACCAATAACTGCTCTGTGGTTTTGGCAGAGGAACCCTGCAGTAAGGACTTTCACTGGGAGGTTTGCAGCTCTGCTGGCATTGCAGTCATGCCCATGGTTATGGGAGAGCAAGTGCTTGGATGGGAAAGCTAGGTTTTGGGATCATGGGTGATACCAGCCCATCTCTGCAGCCCCATGATGTGTAACATCTGTCCCACATTGCAATCAGATGGTCGCCTTTCAAGGAGCCCCTCAGTGAGGGCAAAGCCAAAGTGCAGTGGCAATGAGCTACATGTGCAGTACTGCCCGCCAAGGGCTCAGTCCTGCGCCTGGAAAAGTCAGCAATAAAACTAATGGTAACCAGGACAGGCTTTCACTGGATGGTAAGAGGCAGAAAGTGCATGGCTCTATAGCTGTTATGCTATGCTTTGGAAAGCAAGTTAAAAGCAGTTTCTGACAATGACAGTTATTTTACATCCTGACTGGTAAAATAAATCATATTAAAAAGAAAAAAATAAGGATACTGCTCCAAAAGTCTAAGTTTCGTACAGGAAATGTGGATGAAGACTAATATCTATTATGTAGAACAATGTATTTCATGTCATACCAGATAGATAGAAACTTTATTTTGAAAGGTTGAGCCAATACAGTTATGATCAAAAGCCATTCTAGCATGTACTGTGCTTCAGCTGAAGGACCACATAAAAACTTCCTGAGTAAGTACAGCAAAAACTTCAAAATGTCTAATAAAACTCTGAAACCCATTTAAATATTAAGTTAATGGATCCCATTTTCTTTTTAGCTATGAAGGTTTGCATCAATGGCACTGCATGGCTGTGGCAGAGAAATAATTTGAGTCGGGTTTTTTAATTATCCTACGATGGAACAGAAGCAGAATTAGTTAAACCACAGAATCATAGGAAAATAAAATATATTTTAAGTCAGTTGGGTCAGTGCCAAATCAAAACTAATGGGAATTTTTTTTTTTATCCACTTAAGAGGTCTCTCATCTAAATGATTGCTGTCCTTCTCCACATCAGAAGAGCTTGTGACTCATATCCATTTCCATTCTTAATCTCATACATACACTTTAATCATTGGCTTCATAGTTCATATAAATAGTTGATAATATGAACCTATTTCATACATTTTAAAACTGTTTCAACTTCTACAAACTTTATATAAATCCCTTCACATACTGCACAGAGTAAATAGCAGTTCAATGACTGTAATACCCTAAGGAAATCGGTGACTAAAAAGAGTTCTGAAATTTATGCTTGGATGGCATACTCCAAAATATCTAAGTTGTCAGGGAACACATATTCCATCAGCTCTGAAATAACAAGCATTAGAAAATTCCATTTCTTGCCAAGAAAACTTTGAAATGGCTCTCTAAAAGCTATTGACATGTCCAAAGAAATACAACACCAAATTTCTTTACTCTGGTATCTGTAATTTAGCAGTGAAATCACAGAAATTTATTTTTTTGCCATAATGCACTTAGAGTACAAATAGAAAATAGGCATATTTGTCACAGAATTAACATAACAATTTTAAAAATAATAGTAATTTACTTGGGCTACTTGGGAAAAAATGTCCAGTTTATTAGAAAACACTTCAGTTCTGAAAAATTGTTGATTTCTCCTTTGTTTTTAATTGTATTTTTCCTCTATGTTTAAAATAGAGGGAGGGTTGCTGGTTTTTTTTGTTCTATGACTTGCCAGCACAAACCTAGTAAAAAAACAATGTCAGAAAATTCAAGTTAATAAATCTTAAATAGTTTTTATTTAGAAATAAATATAAATATCATATAAAGAAATAGAAATAGAAATAGAAATAGAATATATAAACATAAATTAGTAATAGACATAGACATAGATATACACATAAACATAGATATACACATACACATATACATGTACAAACTAGCTGACCCCAAGTGAGCCAAGATTGGAGATTAACATCACAGCACTGATGAAGAAAAGCAATGAGGTAGTTCCAAGAAATATAGAAAAAAAATGCAGAAAAAATGAGGGAAAATTATGTCTCGCCTACCTTTTCGCCTGCTGTGATTTCTGTGGCGGCTGGGAAATCGTGAGAGCCTACAAGGACCATTACAGTTCCCTGTACAGCATTCGTAGTGATGCAATTGACACATTTTGGTTAACATCCAATTTCGTTTTGGTCAACTGCCAATTTGTGTGGCAGACACTAAATGCCATAAATGAGCAAACAATTGGCTCAAGCTTTTGTTTTCTTTCTGCTCTTTCCCACTCTAAGAGGCTGTTAGCAATAGGCGTATGCTTGCTCCTGTGTCAAAATGATGTGTCTGCAAAGGATCTTGGTTGTAGTTCTGCTTGCTCAGGTGTTCAGGGTCACATCAGAACAAGCAAATGCTGGAGAGAGATACTGTGCTGAAGAGCACATGGGAACACCTAGGATCTGGAGCAAAGCAGGCCAGGGCTCTTTTTCTTCTGTTGCTTTACATCTTCATATTTGTCATGTAAGACTTTACTTCAGTACTTCTGCATCTCATCCCAGCAATGACCAGGCAAGATTCAAGAAGGATCCCACTGAGATTAACTTCTAAATTATACTGACTTTGGTGGAAGTCAGGTTAGACCTAAATGCAAAGAGGCAGAAGAGCACACAGTGGTGATTTCTCATGTTTCTGTAAAGTGTTGGACCCAAAGCTTGGGGATGTCAGTACTTTGGGCTGATCTGAGCACTCCCAATTCCCGCTCCCAGTTTGGAGCTGGAAGGGGTCTCTCCAGAGCAGGTCCTCTCTTGCTGGGCAATTACAGCCCGATTAAAACTGCAATGTAGGGCCTGAAAAAGGAAGATGTTCAGGGTCTGTTGTAACAATTGACATGTATACAAATGTGAAAAGGAAATTGAATTAGTTTGGGTGGAAGCAGCCACTGACAGACAACATTGACAATGCATTGCTGGTTCCTGTGAATGGAACCAAAGTTAACAGAGAAAGCTTAGGTCTATTAGGGGAGATGGCCCTTCCCACATGGGCCTTGTACCCCTGTTATGGGAGAGGTACTGGTTCATTTCCAGGCCTTTTTTTTCTCATTCTTGGAACTACTTCCTAGCGTCTGTTGCATGAATGCACCGAACATTGTTAAAAAAGAAGCACTCAGTTCTGTTGAGGGCATTATATGAATTTTAAGAATTATCTACTGTATTTACAAAGTTGACCTGTGTGAATATAAAAGCATGGCTCTAGCTATGGTCTGCTGGATAAATGAATGTCAATGTTTGTATGTTTTTGAAAGAGATTTGTTCTGGCCCTCTGCTGAATTTTATGGTAGTTAAGAGAAGTATTACACCACAAGAAAATTCTTCCATATTTTTAAAGTACGAGCACAGATGATCTTTAAAAAACTGTTCCTGCCATTAAACTAGGAAACTTAAAAATTATGTTGTAGCTTGATGGTCTGAGCAAAATTCTGGGAATCGAGCAGTTCTGAAACTTCTGCTTTTGTATGCGGCCAGGATACTTTTATGGTCCTTGGTTTCAGCTACCCCCAAAATTCTTAGGCTCCTTCAGCTGTGCTGCACCTGTGTAAGATTGACCACTTTCTACCCAGGACAGCACATTTAGAGGAAGACTCATGCATTTTTATTTTGGTAGCTGGCTCTCTACTCAGTCAGCAGGCTAGTCTGACACACTTCGCAACGATTTGATTGAGAAATCTGATTCAAGAGAGGCAGTGGAAACACATGTCGGAGGCAAGGATGGGAAAAGAGATTCCCTCCTTCACTAACTGCATGCATGTAGAACACAAGAGCACTTTTAAGTTGTCCTAATGTCCTGCTTTTAGGTTTGCCATATTTATTGGCAGGAGGACTATCTTGTTTTTAACCAATCGCATGAAAGTCAGGCTAACTCAACTCAACTCAGGTAAAATTCCAATTTTATTTCCAATTTCCAAAACAATGAGCATGAGTTTTTAAAAGGTTGGAGAAATGAAATTAAACTACCCTTAGTTTGCATACTCCCAAGATCAAAGACCCGAGGTCTCCCTGAATCTAACTATTCAGGAGACAGTTGATGCTCCTTCTGATGGCAAGCATTAGAATACCTTAGAAAAAGGGGCAGATGTCCCCTCAAGACTGGTAATTCACCATCTGCAGTTCACTAACAACTATCTTTATCCATTGAAAGTTTAATTCAATATCAGTTTGTACATTAGCAGCCTGACACAAACATCTAAACAGTGTTTGTTCCACTCATTACTGGCTTTTGATTGAAGCCAGATGTGATGATGGTCCACAGTTCTGTGCAATGATAAATCTAGGGTGACTGAGATACAGCAGAAGGCAAATGGCAGATCTGGGGCTGAGAGAGAAACAGCCTGGGGTCAGCCGGACTGTGTGGGTAGCACAGTGACTCAAATGAGCCTGCTTTAGTGAGGCAGGCTTGCTCTCTCCAACTTGCTCTGCACACTGATATTGGGGCACAGCTTGGAGTGGAGAGGTGGCGTGGACTAGGGAGCTGGCTCAGGGGCCCTGTACTTCTCAGGCACCAGATTGTGCCCATGTGTCCATCTAGATGCTGGCAATTAAGTAGTAATGCTGCAAAAGGCCTCTGCAAGAGCTTTGCAAGGGCCCTTTACCTGGGATTGCTTCCTACTAGCCTTCTCATTGGGATTACCCCTGTCTCCAGCAACTCTCCCTTCACCTCTCTGCAAGAACATAAGAGCTGATGCTCAGTGAAAAACACCTGACTAGAAATATGGGACCTCACAGCAATCTTCCCAGCCTTGTTTCATAGAAACAGATGAGGCAGGCAAACAGTCAGCCCCTCTAAAACACCCTCATGGGCCCAAGTATGGGCTTTGCTGTGTCACTATAAGCACCACACCGTGCAAAATGTTGGCCTGAGTGATGTGAATGCTGTAAGGAGTTCTAAAATTCATAAAATGACATTCTCACCTCAGGGCAGTGGGCTAAATTTTGCCTTTGATCTCCTACAGTCCATGTCCTTAACTTCATGGATTGCCAAATATCACGCCTTTTCATGTGCTGGTTGCGGGTACGGTGAAATGTGAGAGGAAAACTTCCCTGTTTAACACACTGTGTAACTGAAAAAAAGTTCTACTGGGCTGAAAGCCAGAATTTCTAAGAGCATCTCTTCCAAAGACTGTTGCTAATATTTCCACAAGGCACCACTATTGTTACTGAGCTAGGCTTTACATTCTTCTGCCAGGGAAGAGGACCTAGGTCTCTGAAGTGACATATCTAAGTCAACTCCCTCTGCATGCCAAATTGAAAATCCTGATTACACAATCTGCAAACCCAACTCTAATCCCTAGGCTGAGACTATAACCAAGGTATCCTGACAGCCAACATTACGACTCCCTCACAGCTGATTTACCTCTAGGATGCAGCATATGTTCTGGGGGTTTCTAAGGACAGCTCTGAGTGCTGTGTAACCACCTAGGTGCTCCTCCGTGTGGTATCTGTGGTGTTTCTGAAGGTTCCAAGTCCATTACTCCCATCAGATGGAGCAGAACCTCACAGGCCTTGGAAATTATGCTATTTCTTTTTCCCCAGGGGAAAAAAACTGAACTCCTAACTTGGAGTAAAACCTTTTCACCTCTGTATTTAGACTGAGAACTTTGTTCAGCAGGGCAGTTACACTAACATCTTTCACTCAAATCTCCTTGTCCTGGCACATCTACATAGCCAATCTGCAGTCACTGGATACTCACCGGTTTCCTCTGCAGCTTCTCAGGACGAGAGGTGCTAAGCAGAATGTTCTGCCGAGCTCTCCTGCTAGCACTGGAGCCACAGAGGTTTGTGTTTTCCACTGTTCTTCAGCTGGCATCTACTGTTTCTTAAAGTTGAAGGTAAAAAAAAAAAAAAACCCAAAACCAGCAGATGTAACAGTGGTACAAAGTTTCTGCAAATACATGAGTTAGTTTCTTGAGTCATCTGCACCAGACACCATGCATGGAGATGCAGGAAGGCTGTTGGATCTCCCTTCAGATCAGTGGAGGCAGCAGGCAGCTGCTTGTTTGGGCCTGAGCAACATAAGGCACTGAGGGAAGGGCCTGAAGTCAAATATCCCCAGATCCTCAGTGATGGAGCAGTCATGTGGGAGTTAAATAGAGACTGTCAGCTGAGAGACTTAGCTTTGACAATAAATTTCCATGCTTTCATGAATCTAAAGTAAATCAGACTTTACAGTATACCCCTTAATGCAACTTTAATGTAGTATTTGTGCGTTACTTCCCTTTAGGTCCAGTTCTTGTTGTTAATAATGTCTATTGGAAAACAAAGAAGGATCTCTTGGAAGAGAACCTTGCCAGCTGAGGAAGATTTGTCTTGGTGTTACCAAGCATTTTTGTTCACATTTTTCAAGGACGCTTGGATAAACAAAAGTGTATCTCTGCAAATCTAGTTTTATAGCAAGCCCTGCTTGCAGCTTGCACTGTACCTATTACTCTTAGTGTCTGTCATTAAAAATCGCAAGAAATGTGTGCAAGATTAATAGCTCCTAATTTTTATTGATGAGTTCTAAACATTGATCTGTAAAGAGTTCACAGAAGAGGCTTTCCCTATGCTTTGTTTTGCCCAGTGCCAGATTCTATCTGAGCACCCCGTTCAGCTAATCACACACATTGCTGTTTATAACAGCTATCTTGATACAGCCAGCATTTCGAAGTCCTGTATCTGTACTGTGTACAATACTTGTACCTCTCACAAATTCAGAGTCTGGGCTCCTGGGAGGTGATTACAAGGGAAGATTGAAAAGGCTGTCTTCCACACACATGTGCTCAGAAAGGAGAAAAATATCCCCCAATTAGAAGAGCACTGTCATTTGTTACAAGGCAAAAACTTTGGAAATGGTATGTATGTATTCACATATCTATACATATACATATATATACACATACACACACAATCATATGCTTATATGTGTGTATGTATGTGTGTTTATACATTTAGAGATGTATGTTTACATATATGAAGTTGTACATTTACAAAATACTTTGTTGACACAGAAAAGTTGTTTGAGGCATCCAGCAGCTGGAAGAACCAACAAACAGTCTACATCAGGACATGGAGAGAAAGAAGCAGGCAGCCCTGGTGAGGCTCAGCATGCCCAGCAGGATAAAGGGAGCAAGCAGTCCCAAAGAAAAAGGCATGGCAAACAGTCATGAAGAGAAGAGGCCGAATGGGTGACACAGGAGTCAGGGAGGAAGGGAGAAGGCTGCTGCCTAGTCCTCTTTTAAAGGTATTTTATGCATTTTATGCATCAGCTACATAGAATCATAGAATCATAGAATGGTTAGGGTTGGAAGGGACCTTCAAAGGTCATCTAGTCTAACCCCCCTGCAAGGAGCAGGGACATCCCTGACTAGGTCAGGTTGCTCAGAGCCTCATCCAGCCTGGCCTTGAACGTTTCCAGAGATGGGGCCTCCACCACCTTTCTGGGCAACCTGTTCCAGTGTTCTATAACTCACATCGTAAAAAATTTTTTCCTAATTTCTAATCTAAATCTACCCCCCTCTATTTTAAAACCATTACCTCTCGTCCTATTGCGACAGGCCCTACTAAACAGCCTCTCCCCATCTTTCTTGTAGGCCCCCTTGAGGTACTGGAAGACCGCTATCAGGTCTCCCCAGAGCCTCCTCTTCTCCAGGCTGAACAGCCCCAACTCTCTCAGCCTGTCCTCATGAGAGAGGTGCTGCAGCCCTTTTATCATCTTTGTGGCCCTCCTCTGGACCTGCTCCAACTGGTCCATGTCCTTCTTGTGTTGGGGCTCCAGAACTGGACACAGTACTCCAGGTGGGGTCTCACCAGGGCAGAGTAGAGGGGGAGAATCACCTCCCTCGACCTGCTGGCCACGCTCCTCTTGATGCAGCCCAGGATGCGGTTGGCCTTCTGGGCCGCAAGGGCGCATTGCCTGCTCATGTTAAGCTTCTCATCCACCAGCACTCCCAAGTCCTTCTCCTCAGAGCTGCTCTCAATCCATTCCCCGCCCAGCCTGTATTTGTTCCTGGGATTGCCATGACCCAGGTGCAGGACCTTGCACTTGGCCTGGTTGAACTTCATGAGGTTGGCACAGGCCCACCTCTCCAGCCTGTCCAGGTCCCTCTGGATGGCATTCCTCCCTTCCAGTGTGTCGACGGCACCACACAACTTGGTGTCGTCGGCGAACTTGCTGAGGGTGCACTCTATCCCACTGTCCATGTCGCTGACAAAGATGTTGAACAGGGCCGGGCCCAGCACGGACCCCTGAGGGATGCCACTCGTGACCGGTCTCCACATGGACATTGAGCCGTTGACCACCACTCTCTGAGTGCGGCCATCCAGCCAACTCCTTATCCACCGAGTGGTCCGTCCATCAAACCCATGTCTCTCTAGTTTAGAGAGAAGGATGTCGTGCGGGACAGTGTCAAAAGCTTTGCACAAATCCAGGTAGATGATGTCAGTTGCTCGTCCCTTGTCCACTGATGCCATCACCCCGTCATAGAAGGCCACCAAATTGGTCAGGCACGATCTGCCCTTGGTGAAGCCATGTTGGCTGTCACCAACCACCTCCTTGCTCTCCATGTGCCTTAGCATGCTTTCCAGGAGAATCTGCTCCATGACCTTGCCAGGCACAGAGGTGAGGCTGACCGGCCTGTAGTTACCTGGGTCTTCCTTATTCCCCTTTTTAAAAATGGGGGTTATGTTCCCCCTCTTCCAGTCATCGGGGACCTCACCAGACCACCACGACTTCTCAAATACGATAGCCAGTGGCTTGGCAACTTCATCCGCCAGTTCCCTCAGGACCCGCGGATGGATCTCATCAGGTCCCATGGACTTGTGCACCTTCAGGTTCCTCAGATGATCCTGAACCTGCTCTTCGAGTACAATGGGCAGTTCTTCATTCTCGCAGTCCCTGCTTGCACCTACATAAAATAAGTACTGATAAAAGAAGAAAAAGAGTGCAAGATGTTCTTATGACAGACTATGCCTTCCCTCTAAGTGTTCGTTATGGTAACCTCCTCTTTTTAACCTTTGGCCAGAAGGAGTCTAGGCTGTGGTAGGTAAGGCTGACTTCTCAAAAGGAAATTAATCCTCTTGAGGCAAAAGTGGAAATTGTAACTAGGTGTTGGGGAAAGAACTAACCACGTTGATAAGACAGAGGAGAAAAAGGAGTAACTCCTTCCCCCAGCTGTTTTATGAAGTAGAAGCTGCCCTTATGTGTATGTGGAAACCACCTCTATAGGTCTGGGTTAGAAGTTTGGAGAAAATCTGAGTATTTACTGTCCCTGGAGGTCACAGGGGCTGTGGAACTGCAAGGACTGTCTGGAAACTACCATGGCCTTGCTCAGGGCAAGGTCGACCTCAAAGTTAGACTCAACTAACTAAATCCTGTCTCAATAGAGATGGCTTTCTGCAGATGCAGAACTTCTAGAAGGATTTTAAGTTTAAAAAATTTAAAATAGAGGTAGGGACAACAATCACTGAAGTGATCTGAAACCATCTTCTGTTACCAGGAGAAAATAAAATCTCTTTGTATTATAAATGCATTATCATTCTTACATTCAATCTGCTTCAGAAACAGTGGTCCAAATGCTGCTTAACTTGCTCAGCTGTGTAAACTCCTCCTGTGTAAAAAAGCACATTAAGCTCTTCATGAGTTAAATGAGAATATAGTGAACAAAATACCCCCCACAGAGTTGATGCTCTCTACCTGAGGCTTCAGTGTTGCTTTGGGGTTAACATTCTTCTTTCCAGCAAGGACAGAGTGGTGACCAGAGCTCGGAGGGGACACATGTGAAAGAGAGAGAGCTGAGTGCTCAGCGCTGGGGACATGGAGGCTGAAGGTGGGTGGTGGTGGAGATGGACAAGACAGCAAGGCAGGTGTTGCCATTAGAGTCTTCTCAGTGCATGTCAGCCCCTTAGTGATTTACAGAGACATACTGGGGTATTTCTGTTTTATCTCCTGGTTCAAACAACTTCTGTTACTCCCTGACAAAAAAAAACCCCAAACTGTAACTCTCCTGACAGTAAGATGTCCCAGATGAATGGGATGACAGATGTGGGTGTGATGGAGTTTAAGCTGCAATGGTCAGATATTAACTGGACCTGAAACAAGGCTCAGGAGTAGGTACACGGGACCACATTCCCTTCTCCTGTGCTTGGACAACTCAACTGTCATACTCCTGGGAAAGTGTCCTGCTGCTGCAGGACATGCCTGGGACCTCCATGTCTTCAGGTGTAGCCAGGTGTCTGGAGGAGTGGTGAAAGGAGCCACCAAGTGTCTGACTCTTGAAGAACTGTGTATGGTGCCCTGGTGGTGCACAGGCTGAGCCCCTTTGATGAACAGCAAACAAAGAAACCGGAGGTGACAAGATGTTGGACTTGGGAGAAGGGAGCTTGATTTACATGTTTAATTCATTATTTTGCTATGTCACTTCACTGGCAGAAAGCTGGGCAAGAGAAATCCTGTCAGGGTCAACACACTGGCTGCTGATGCAAACAGTTCACATGTTAAAAGTTTCAGCAGCTGAAACAGATGTTAATCTGCATTACACGTGTACACGTAGGCAAACTGCACAGGGGGCAGGAAGGTCGGCTGGTCCTGGTGCGAAGCACACACTGCCTCTTTGGGGGTTCTGCATGTGGCTGCCGACCCAGCGTTCACATCCACCCATAGGGATAAGCATATCAAACACAATTGATGGTGGATAACAGCAAAACTCAATGAGCTTTCCACCTCTTCTCTTAAAAGCACTTGCGTTCTTTAAAGTCAGCTTCCCATGTCTTCATGAAAAATTTCAGAGCTGCATTCTTGTCAAGCTCTAGGCTTCCAAGCCAGTTCAAGGATTGAAGATGATTGAACTTGGTGTGTCTGCCAGCTGTGTTGTTGCAATATCTACAGAGGAACAGCGAAGGTCTGCGTTAGTTTGGGACTCACAAAAAGTAATTCATTATGCATAATGGTGATGTTGGCAGTGCATGCCAAATGGTTAAATCTAATGTAGCATACAGTTTCATTAAGGCACAACAAAATTAATCTATTCCTTCCCACCAGGAGGTTTAAACAAAAGCAATGGGGAAGGAGATGCATGTAAAAAGCAGCAATTCATTAATGAAATGAAGACATGAAAAATAATTAGGCTTATAACAATAGATTAGAGAACTAAATTAACCCTTTTATTTTCCGTGCAATATGTGCAAGTCAGAACCTTAGTGCTGGGTGTTGCTATATAAATGCAATCTTAAGTGTTTTCTGATTTCCTTCCAAGGAAGAGATGCATAAGCAGATCAAGATGACGCCACTAGTTCCTTTTAATAATTTTACTCTGGTTTGCAGAAACTGCCCATGGTAACTATTTGCATTCAAAGTCAGTGACTTGACTTTGAATCTCCAGTGGGAAATTGCAAATGAAAGAGTTAACTCAAAGAATCAGGGAGACAGAGCTACCACTAGACAGAGCTACCACTAAACTGATGTACAATAACTTGTGTAATTAATAATACTGCAACTAAGGGACCAATCTAAATCAGTGGAGGGATGGAGTTTTCTTGTGCCCGATTAGTAATGATAGTTAAAAGGGACAATTGTTTTTCCTTGGTAACTGCTGTGTCCCCAGTAGCACAGCAGAATTTTTTAAACAACAGTGTGTCTAAGCAGTATAGATGCTGCTTGCTTAAAGATGCAAAGGAAAGAGAAATGTTTAAAAATAGGCAACATTTATTCAGGGTAAGAAAATCCCCAAATGCACAGACCTTTGAATTAACCAAGTAATCAAGAAATTCCTTGGCCTTCTGTACTTTAATTTTCTAATTCAGCTGAACACAGCAGGAGCTTTCACTGCACTTTCTGGTTACAGCTCTCAGTTCTGTCCCAGAGGGAAGAAATCCTCCTAAGCATCCAGCAGTGCTTAGGGAACAAGGTGAATTCAGGGCACAAGAAAGCCTTTGAGGGAGCTCTGCAATGACTCCAACCCCTGAAACCGCAGGACTCCCAGCCCCAAGGCTCTCCAATGGACCTCACCAGGCTGCGGAGCTAGAGTCTAGCCTGCGTGTAGCATTCCCTGGAGGTGGTTAATGAAGCATGGATGTCACCTGCTAACATTTTGTCCCACTGAGCACCCAAAGCTGGAATGCCAGCATGCTTTCAAACTCATGTGAGAGTCCATGGGAACTAGCAACATTAAAAGCCTCAACATGTATGTTGAGAACCCAGTATTCCTCTACACTTTCCAAAATGAATCTGCCCACATCTAGAAAGGGAAATAATGTTTGCAGCAGTAGTATCATAAGAAGTAGCCTTGTAGGCAACATTAATTTACCAGCCCAAGGGAAATACTTTACACCAAACTTAGTAGCAAGTCTGTACCCCAAAAGAGATGGGGGATTTGGAAGGCCTCAGGCAAGTAGCCGCAATGGCAGAGCAGGTGGCTGCAAACAGCACCCCACCATTACAGAGCAATGCAGCACTGCAGGGCACACCACAGATCAGGTGGATGTGGCTGATAAGTATCTGAAATAAGGCATTGCCCGTAAGATTTTCCATTAATTATTACTGTTAGTTGTGGCTGAAGAAGGAGGATGTGGGGAGCTAAACATTTAAGAAGCTTTGGTTGACCCAGCTGGAGCTAATTACCTTGTTCAGGGGCTCCTTGCCCTCTGTGCTGATCACTTCTAACTCTGGTGCTCAGCCTTGGCTCCAAGCAATTTCTGTGCAGGGGAATGTCACAAAGATGGGGAAAAGTGATGGACTCAGTCCAGACAAAGGTAAGCTGAAATATTATTTTTGAATTGTTCTTTCCAGGCCAGGATTTCCCTTATGTCTTCTAGAACCGCACCCATTTTATGGGGCTGATTCTTCTCAATCCAGTGCCCTTGTTCCTTTACAGATTTCAAGGGAGACATGTAACTTAAAGTGCCTACATGCTGATGCCTAATGTAGGAGACAAGGACATAATGATTTTATTGGGGCAGTGTTATCTTGGAAAGCAGTGACATAGCTCCTCTGAAGTCTTGAAGAGGAGAAGGGCAGTATGGCAAGTATCTTCATTATTTAATGGGTCTTACTTAGTGAAATTGGTGCACCTCCTTCTGTTCTGGCCATTCTTTTATCAAGCTGCCTAAGTGAGGTATACTCTCGTACTTGATGAATTGGCTTTGGTGATATCGTTTCAGAGTTAGCTGACAAGTGTTAAAATGACTGGACTCTAATGCAATTCCTTAGGTAGTCACTATGTTCATTTTTATTGATTAAGTAGGTAATTTAAAGATAAATGTGAAGAAAATATTTTTATTTTATTATTTTAAAATTTTATTTATTGAGCGGTGATGGCATGTCACTATACTGGATATGTGCCCTCTGCACAACTCATTAAACTAAGTGGGTACCTCATGGCTGGTGACTTGAAAACTCCTGAACCTAGAGGTAAAAGTTGCTAGTACATGGCTGGCAGCCAGAAGCCCTCTTTATCTGGAAAATTGAGATATATCTAAACCATTCTTAATTTTCAAGACTATAATTCATCTTAATCTATTAATTGCAAAGATTCACAAAGATGTATCTGAGATATCTTGGATAACAGTAACACTTGGGTAAAGATGCTCTACTTTAGAATAAAATAGTCTCATGGAGATGAGACAGGCGCTGAAGTAATAGGATCCAGCAGGGGAACAGTGGTGAAATGTCTCGAAGGAATTAAAGGGTGAAGGAGTGTTCCTCTAAGAAGGTGACACAGCCGACAGCCCAGCTGAAGTGCCTCTACACCAATGCATGC
This sequence comes from Chlamydotis macqueenii, assembly GCF_036417535.1. Classification (NCBI taxonomy): domain Eukaryota; kingdom Metazoa; phylum Chordata; class Aves; order Otidiformes; family Otididae; genus Chlamydotis; species Chlamydotis macqueenii. The sequence goes on along the minus strand of NC_141593.1, from coordinate 20,577,541 downwards.
AGCACGGGCAACAAACAGGAGGAGTTGGAAGCCACCATGCTGATAGAAGCTACAACCTAGTTGCCATTACTGAAACTTGGTGAGATGAATCCTATGGCTGGAGTGTGGCTATCGATGGCTACAGGCTGTTCAGAAGGGACAGGTGAGGAAGGAGAAGTGGAGGTGCTGCCCTCTACATCAAGAAATGGATAGAGTGTGAAGAGCTGTCTCTGAAGAACAGCCATGAGGAGACTGGAAGCTTATGGCTTAGAATTAGAGATCAAAGCAACAAAGGGAACCTTGTGGCTGATGTTTACTGATGGTCGCTCAATCAAGGGGAGCCTGTTGATGAAACCTTCTCACTCCACTACAGAAGGCATCACGCTCACAGGCTCTTGTCCTGCTGGGGGACTTCAACCACCCTGACATCTGCTGGAAAAGTGACATGGCGAGCTGTAGGCAGTCCAGGAGACTCTTGAAATGCTTTGAGGATAACTTTCTAAGCCAGGAAATAGACATCTCCTACCACAGGTGAGGGGATGCAATATGGACCTGATGGTCAGCAATGCAAGTGAGCTAATCAGTGGTGTAAAGATTGGAGGCAGCCTGGGCGCCAGTGATCATACACTGATGGAGTTCACAGTCCTGAGGGATGTGGATGAGGCAAAGAGTAAAGTCAGGGCCTCGAATTTTAGGAAAGAAAACTTCCAGCTATTTAAGGAGTTACCCAGTAGGACCCTCTGGGAAACTGCCCTCAGGAACAAGAGAGCAGAACAGAGCTGGCAGATCTTTTAAGAACGCTTTCCATAGAGTACAAGAGCTCTTGATCCTCAGGTGTAAGAGATCAGGCAAGGAAGGCAAGAGACTGGCATGGATGAGTCAAGACTTGCTGGTCAAACTAAAGGGCAAGAAGGAAGTGCACAGGCAGTGGAAGAAAGGACAGGTATCCTGGGAAGAGTGTAGGGATGCTGCTCAGTTTTGTATGGATCGAACCAGAAACTCCAAGGTACAGATGGAGCTGAATTTGCAAGGGATGCTGAAAATAATAAGAAGGGCTTCTACAGATATGTCAAACAGAAAAGGAAGCTCCAAGAAAGTGTACCTGTCTGATGAACGTGACTGGCAAAGTGATAAAAACAAACTAGGAGAAAGCTGAGGAACTCAACAACCTTTTTGCCTCAGTCTTCACTGGTAATCTCTCTTCCCACATCTCTTGAGTGGATGGACCACAAGACGGTGACTAGGGGAACAAAGTTCCTCCTCCTGTTAGAGTAAGTCAGGTTTGAGACCAGCTGAGGAAGCTGAACACACACAAGTCTATGGGACTTGATGAGATGCATTCCAGAGTCCTGAGGGAATGGGCTGATGTAGTTGCCAAGACACTCTCCATGATATTTGAAAAGTCATGGCAGTCAGGTGAAGTCCCTGGTGACTGGAAAAGGGAAACATTGCAACCATTTTTAAAAAGGGTAAAAAGGAGGACTCTGGGAAATACAAACCTATTAGCCTCGTCTCTGTGCCTGGAGAGATCGTCCTAGAAGCCATGCTAAAGCACATGGAGGACAGGGACGTGATTTGAGACAGACCACATGGCTTCACTAAGGGCAAGTCCTGCCTGATTAACATAGTGGCCTTCAATGGTGGAGTGACTACATCAGTGGACAAGGGAAGAGCTGCTTATGTCATCTGTCTGGACTTCTGTAAGGCCTTTGACATAGTCCCCTACAACATCCTCCCTCTAAATTGGAGAGATATGAATTTGAAGGATGGACTGTTCAGTGGCTAAGGAACAGTCGCATTCAGAGAGTAGTGGTCAACAACTCAATGTCCAGATGGAAGTCAGTGGTGAATGGTGTCCCCAAGGGGTCTGTATTGGGGCCAGTACAGTTTAATATCTTAATCAATGACATAGTGAGATCAAGTGCACCCTCAGCAAATTTGCAGGCAACATAAAGCTGAGTGGTACAGTTGACACATCTGAAGTATTGGACACCATTCAGAGGTACCTGGACAATCTTGAGAAGTCAGCCATTTGAATCTCATCAGATTCAACAAGGCCAAGTGCAAGGTCCTACCACTGGGTCAGAGCAACCCCCAGTATTAATATAGGCTGGGGAATTAAGTGATGGAGAGCAGCCCTGAGCAGAAGGACTTGGGAGTACTGGTGGATGAAAAGCTGGACATGACTCGGCAATGTGTGCTTCCAGCCCAGAAGGCCAATGGTATCCTGGGCTGCATCAAAAGAAGTGTGGCCAGCAAGTCAAGGGAGGTGATTCTGCCCCTCTGCCCCGCTCTGGTGAGACTCTACCTGGAGTGCTGCATCCAGCCCTGGAGCCTTCAGCACAGGATAGAGGAGGGACCCACAGAGGAGGGCCACAAAAATGATCAGAGGGCTAGAGCAGCTCTCCTGTGAAGAAAGGCTCAGAAAGTTGGTGTTGTTCAGCCTGGAGAAGGGAAGGCTCTGGGGAGACCTTATTGCAGCCTTTCAGTACTTAAAGGGGTGTTGTGGTTTTGTTTAGTGAGGGGGGCGGGGCCTAAGGTGGCAGCTTCTGTAGGAAAATGCTAGAAGTTGCTCCGCTTTGTTCAGTGGACTCGGCCGGGCCTAGGGCAGACCCACTGCTGGCCAAGGCCGAGCCGATTGGTAGCAGAATGTTCCATGATAACACCTCTGCGATAACGTATTTAAGAAGGGGAAAAGAGAAAAAAAAAAAGAGAAGAGAAGATGTGAAGAAGCTGAGCAGGGCCAGAGGTGCAGAGGGGGAGGGGCAGGCCTCATGGGCCTTGCAGGCCTCACCCTCTGGCCTCTTGCCAGGCAGCCGACTGGGCCCGACTCAGCCCAGCCCGGCTGCAAGAAGTGGAGAGGAGAAGAGATGGATGATGTGAAGAGATTCTGAGCGGCGTCTGCCAGCCTGTTGTGAAGAACTTCTCTTGTGAGAGGAATGGCTGCAGACGCCAAGGTCAGTTCAGAAGGAGGGGGAGGAGTAAAGTGGCTCCTGGCCAAGATTCCCCTGCAGCCTGTGGTGACGACCGTAGTGGAGCAGGTTGTCCCCCTGCAGCCTATGGAGGTCCATGGAGAAGCAGAGATCCACCTGGAGCCCGTGAAGGACCCCACATCAGGGGAGGTGGATGCCTGAAGGCGGCTGTGGCCCGTGGAGGGCCCGCTGGGACAGCCGTTCTGGAGAGACTGCACTCTGTGGAAGAGATGACCCACGCCAGAGCAGTTTCACGAAGGACTGTGGCGTATGCATGGGACCCCACAATGGAGCTGGGGAGGAATGTGAGTTCTTCCCCCAACCATGAAGCAGCGGCGTAAAACAACATGTGATGAACTGACTGCAACCCCCATTCCCTCTTCCCCCCTGTGCCGCTTGGGGCGGAAGGTAGTAGAGATAATGTTAAGCTTGGGAAGAGGGAGGGGTGGAGGGAGGTTATCTTGTTCTCTGTCTCATTATCCTGCTGTTTGTAGTAATAAATGAATAGTTTTCCCCAAGTCAAGTCTGTTTTGCCCGTGACGGTAACTTTAAGGATTTCTCCCTGTCCTTATCTCAAACCTCGAGCTATTTTTCCTTATATTTTCTCTCCCTGTTCTCTTGGAGGGTGGGGGGAGTGAGAGAGAGACTGAGTAGTCTGGTCCTGATCGGGGCTGAACTACGACAAGGGGGCTTATAATAATGATGGGGACAAACTTTTTTAGTAGGGCCTGTAGCAATAGGACAAGGTGTAATAGTTTTAAATTAAAAGAGTGTGAATTCAAACTGGATATAAGGAATAAATTTTTTACAATGAGGGTGGTGGCACACTGGCATAGGTTGCCCAGAGAGATGGTGGATGCCCTATCCCTGGAAACATTCAAGGCCAGGTTGGATGAGGCTCTGAGCAGCCTAGTCTGGTTGGAGATGTCCCAGCCTCTTGCAGGGGCGTTGGACTAAATGGTCTTTAAAGGTCCCTTCCAAACCAAACTTGTCTATGATTTTATGACTCTGTGATTCAAAGGTTGCACAGAGCTGCAGGATACCCCTTCCTCCTGTAGAGCCATGAGTAGTCCTTGTCCTTTTCTGCTACTGTCTTTTGCTGCTTCATGGCTCATATCGTACCACTGTCAGTTCATCTCAGCTCCCCATCCCCACTGTCCCACTCTCCTCCCAGTGCTGCTACTGGCACGAAAGTTGTTTGGCTATTGGTTTCAGCAGGAGTAGCACCAGGTGCAGCATCAGCCACAGCTTTGTCCCACCTTGTTCATGCATCTGGTCCCTAGTGCTGGTGACTCCTAGTTTACAGTCGGCTTCTCAGTAAACTCCCATGGTTGACTGTGTCTCTAAACAAAGGAGAAAAGTAAAATATGTAAGATAGCATTTCTGTGGAAAATTTTGAATTTCAACTTTCACATGTCATTAGCAGAGTAGAGGAAAAAGAGCCTGGACTGGTTGTCAAATTCACTTGAGTCTTCAAGACCAGGGCTGAGGGAATACAGGGTTTTATTCGTACACCAAGCAAATCACATCTAGGAGCCAGCAGGATGTGACAAACCTGGCAGCTAGCAATGCTGTCCTCAGGGTGCCACTTTGGAAGAAATCCTTGTGGGATTGGGTCCCCAGACAAATGAATGATGGTGCTTTGGGCAGCTGAGCAGACACAGAAGAGCTCATTGTCCTCTTTGCCCTTGATTGACCTTTCCTGGAGCCAAAGCAGCATGATGTAGTTTACAGCGGACTACGGATTTTCCTAAAAGATGTGTTTTGCCTTGCTGACCCAGTGCTGCAGTGCCCACCAGGGAGATCTGATGTGCCCTTTTCATTGAAAGCCAGAGCCAGAAACTGGTGGAGAACATCGAAGCCAATAGGTGTGAGGTCTTTGGAGGCCACTTTAGACTCTCTGGTTGCACAGTAAAGCAAAGGAGCCAGAGGCTGAGACTATGTTCCTAAACCTGCTTCAAAATCACCAGTAACTAGTTGGCAGATGATTATAGTGTGTGGCCTTTCTTCCATCAAACTAATGGAACTTTTGAAATTAATTAATAGGGTCCCAAAAATTCCCAGAGCCTTATTTTATTTTTAAATTAAAACATTTTTCAGTGAGATTGGAGATATAGGCCTAAATACTGCCCTCAGTTATACCCTCATATCCCCACTGAAGACAGCTGATTTCCCTGCTAACTGATGGCAGAATGTGACATGCACGGATCTGCATGTTCCCTCTCCGTAAGATGGAAAAATCTGCAGGAATGGTCATTTTTTATCTCTTAATATAAAACATGAATGTGACTCATTTGATTCCTCTTTAAACTATTTTATATTTACCGGTTTATATAGCTATTCTGGGCATCAGTGTCCTCAACAGTTACTTAAAAGCTAGACTTGCCAAAACCTGTCAATTATTGCTTCAGTCACAACTTGCACAGTCACTGAGACAGCAGCAGAGAAAGAATACATTTTAAACTCATTTGGATGTCAGAATTTCACAGTAGAAACCTGTTTCTGGTGATATCAGTGTCACCTTTTAAAGCAATACTGTGCAAGATAGTTTGAAAGAGACCCTGGGTGAGCAGCTCGTTGGACAAGGGAGGGTAGTGGTAGGCGTCATCAGGGGACTACGGTTGATGGCTGAGAAGTAGGGTTGCTTGCAGACAAGTAGGGTTGGTGCTAAGGAAAATGAGGTAGAAAAGTGCATCACAAGTGGGTCTCTTGGCATGTGGGTGGGTAGATCAGTCAACTCAAAAAAGAGCCACGTGTTGCTTAACTTGCAGCCCCTGGTATAAAGATACATATGTTGTTGGTCAACATTGAGAACCAGCCACACAAGAAGTGGGGCACCTGGTCTTTGAGCACTTTGAGGCGTGATGGATCTGGCAAAGCCATCAGTCCAGACAGCAATAAACAGCCAGCACTGAGGGATGAAGGCTGATATGCACACAGAGGCATGCGTGTCCCTGTGCGGTCCAGCTGTGAACCCCAGGGCCAGGACCAGGCCACTGTCACCATGAAGGGACCTCACAACCAGCTGCTCAGCGTACATGTGGAAGAGTACGCACTCTCTTAGAAATAGTACAAATCCCAGAAAGCTAACATCACTGATGGAGTGCTGATGGTGTAAATGAGGCCATAAACTATTCTAAAGGTGATATCTTTTCTACATAGATATTTTTAACTTGCTCAGTTAACTTTTTTATTCTGACATTATAGGAAACTGGTTTTGTACCATTGTGATTAGTTTCTCTCTGCAATCCTCTGTCATTTCAACCTCATGCACTTTCTGGACTGTGGTACCTGCAGGTGGCAGGTTACAGACCAACTCAGAGAATAAACACTATAAGGCAAAAAAGAGAGACTGTTTTTACCCATATTGCTTAAAACTAATGTTTCTCAAAGGTAAACCACAGATACAGTCAGTCTTAGGTTAGATCTAGAGCTGGGGGGAGGTTGGAGGTTGGGCAGGCACATCAAGGAGGTCCCATGCCTGCTATGCCTCTCCTGCAGCCTGCAGAGACCCCCAGCCAGCTTGAGCCCTGCTTGTGTTGCCTGTTAGACATGTTTCCCCTCTCTCCTCCCCTCCTGAAATCCCCATACAGACAAAAAAAAAAAACCCCCATACAGACAAAAAAAAACCTTTGTATGCTGCTTTGTTTTCTAGCTGGGGAGTTACATGTGAAAGCTATCAGTAACAGTCTTTCTCCTGGTTAGGTAAGGGACTATGCAGGACCAGCGGAACAGTTAAGTAAAGTGAATGTATGCACAGCCTTAGGTAGGAGATCAATATAGATCACATTATGTAGATATATACCCCTATGCTTACTAAGATGCTTAGACATTTAAAAGTGCAAACAATAATCAAACTTTTAAAACAGCTATTTAAGGGGGAAAAAAAAGCCTTTCTAGAAAGACCTCAACTAGTAACCAGTCCTAAAACAACATATATGAAGAAACTGGCAGCCATCCACTATTTGGGTAGCAGTATGAAGTAGTAAATCTCAACCCCCCTGCAATTCTTTGTCCTCAAGGAAACACTGCTATGAATGCGCACCAGGGAAATACTACAGCATTTGCCACTATGAATAAATAAAACTCACAAATCTAACAGTTATAAGACTCTTCACTTGCTTTTACTTTACATTGTAACACATCTTCTTTTATTGCCTTCCTATTTTTTTTTCTTTTGCTGAAATGTTTCCAGAGAGAGGAGATAAATGTTGATCAGAGCAAGGCAGATAGTGTTAAATATTTTTCCAGTGTAATAGAAAGAATATGTCACTCTCCTTAACACATGATTTTTCTTAAATGGTCAACATAGGGTTATTTTTTCAACAGAGAAAAGAAGCAAGACTTTTTCACTTTTCAAGGTGTATTTTTTGGTCCTGAGTTCAGTAAACTCAAACCTTTATTTTATTGACTAATGATCTATCTAGAAAATAAAAAAGCCTTTCTGAAAAAAAAATTAATTTTGCAATTGTTACAGCTTAATTCCAGCCAGCAACTAAGTACCATGCAGCTACTCACTCACTCTACTACCCCCCCCCCGCCTCGAGGGGGAACAGGAGAGAGAATTGGGAAAGAAAGGAAAACTTATGGGTTGAGATAAAGACAGTTTACTAGGACAGCAAAGGAAAATATAATATTTTAATAATAATAATAATAATAGACTATACAAACCGAATTGTGCACAATTTGTCACTGTCCAATGACCTGATGACCAATATAGCCCATCCTAAGCAGCGACCACAGAATGGAACCAAGAGGGACCTCAGAACGATCAAGAAAATTAGTTCCATTCCAGCTGAAACCAGGACAGCAGTCTGTCTATATGAGCTCAAAAATTTAATTGATTCAGTTCTTTTCCTGGATCAGCTCAGTATAGTTCAGTAGCATTCAGGATTAAGTGTCATGTCTTCTGACCAGCACTGGGCTTGTACAGATGTTCAAGTAGATGTAAGGCATCTCGGAACTGAGGTCAGCTTTACAGCTTTTTCAGAAAACAATAAGAAAAAGAACACCTGCATTACAAGAGATAATGTTGAAAAGAATTTGCCTTTGCAATTATCTTTGATAGAATGGGAAGAAGCAAATAGAAAATGGGCAGCAGGCATGCCTCGCTTCCTCCAAGGAGTTTATTACCAAGGAAATTATACTGAAGCTACTTTGATTTTACAAATAAGGCACCTCAGAAATTAACTCAATTTAAACTTCCTGTTTGGAGTTTGGTTACTGCGTAACTGTAGAATGAGATAACAGTTACTTCTTGTGGAAGGTACGTAAATGAGTTTGGATTTGCTCAAAACCTTTCCTGCTAGCAGGGATAGGCAGGTCTGCTCAGAAGAGACTTCCCACTCCTGTCCCACCATCTGCATTGCTGTGCAGGGACCTTGCAAGAGACAAGACATTACCCAGGGTCAGATAGGTCCCGTGGCACCACTAGGATGTCCGACAGGCAGCAAGAAAAGATGGACTGACATACACATCTCATTAAACCAGGTCTGCTTTGATTTCGTGGCAGGTAACTCTCCCTGATTTCAGCGGAAACAAGTCTTTGCTGCAACTGGACTCAGAGACAAGAATGCTTTTTTAAATTATTTCAAAGATTCCTGCTTCATTTACCCTTAGCTAGCCCATCTCAATAGCTTTATAAGCTGTTGTCAAAATCACTCCAATTTTTCTATAAATTCAGTAAGAAGCCCTGGGGGAGATGGCAAGGGGATGCTCCCAGGCATCATTCTGACACACAGCCAAATGCTAGGTCTCACTTATGAACCTGTCTAAGGCCGTTGGTGCATAACCCGTCAGGGCTCTGCTGCCCCACTTTGCCTCCTGGAGCTTGCTAACCATGGATGGTGAGAGCCCTTTGGGACACCAAACACGTGAGCTGGTAGGCAGAGGATTTTTTTTTATTACAGATTCCAACATATTGACCCCTAAAATGCAAGATAAGCAAATGCAGCTACACAAAGTAACCTCAGCCATAACCGCCTTGCTTTAGTCAAATCCTCCGCTGAAACCTCGAGAAGGAAAGGGAAAACGCAAGCTCACTGTCACCCTGACTCAAGGCTCGCCCTGTGGTAGTGTGGCTCTCCTGGGTTTCACTACATCTACCCAGAGAACAGCACCATGGTGCAGAGTAGGGCTGGAGTTGCTCTTGCAGCACAACTGCAAATCTCTATAGGGACATGCTCCACAGACTGGGGTTCCTTCCATCACACCTTTCTCTGGAATTATTAGGAAACAAAATAAAATAAAATCATCTGTGTTGTGTCAAATAATTGACCATATTGTCAGGTGGATGCAGTTCCAAAGACAGCATCCACCAGCACTAACAACAGTGACATTGCCACCCCATATTCTGGACTCTCCTCTTCCAAAGGGTGCAAATTGCAGTGTTACAGGCTGCTGCACAGAGATCTGTTCAGGGTAGCACCTTACTGATGTTACTGCTGAAACATTTCTAAGCCCATGGGAGTCCCTGTTTTTCTCTAGTAGAGAGTGTAGCAACAATCAAACAGTAGACAGGCTGTCAGAGGACTGAGAGAGTCACAGAGGATTCAAAATCTGTGGGTTTTTTCTATGTAACCATCAGCATAGTCAAATAAGAATAGAAACAAGAATGGGATCATATGGGATTCGAATCCTAGCAATTTACTAGAGAGTGTTCCAGGGGGAGCATAAAGGACAAAGGCATCAGAGAGATGGATTTGCCTAATGTTAATACAAAATGACAGCTCCCAGTTGATTTTAAAATTAAGCTGGAAAGTGTTCATTGCTTTTTTCCCTTGTTCTCCCATCACCACTTTTTTTTTCTCTCTTTCTTTGTATTTGGATGCTCCTTCAGTTCCAGGCTCTATGAAGAGATCCTGAAGTGATCTCCACTGCTTTCCTTACAGTGCATCCTAAACAGATCTGTGACCCTGAGCTTCAGACCTGGAGCCATCCTAACAGGATGTTAATGTTGTTCTCAGGATCACGTTTTTTATAAAATCTCCTTTTTGGTTGAGATGAGTGCCCTGGTGCAGCATCTACTACATTCCCCTAAGTCCTGTCTATCAAGGAGTATGGTGCATGTGCAGCAGTGTTTCCACCTCCATTCTCCTGCTCTCCTGAGCTCAGGTTTTGGTACACACTGCACGGAGTTGTTCTCCAGTTCACTGTTGGTCTGCAGCCTTCCCAAGCGAGCACAGGCAGATCTGTGATTCTTTGTCAAAACCAGGCAAAATTCTCAGCTTCACATGACTTGGATGAAACCATATGCCCTTGATAGTTTTGGTTCAGCTTTTAGCTTTTCAGCTTTTTAAAATCCTCAACTTAAAGTCAAGCTCAGCCTTCTGAGTGCATATTACACAGACTGACAATGCTGTTCAAACTGAGAACCTTAGAAAAATACATGTTTCCCGACAATGGGGTGGCATTGCAGAGGCCTTTACAGAGGACAGATCTGGATCTTATTTTCCTAAAAGTACAGAAGTGCCCAGATTCAAATATTTGTTTCTTTATAATAATTAAAACCACATGCAAAGTAGGTATTTAGTCTTGGATTATCGCTCGGCTCTGGTGGACTTCTGATTTACCAGGCGTTTTCACTCCTAACATAAAGCATTGAGAACTGACTTCTGTTTCTACCCAGGTATTTACTGCATTAAATTTATGCTTTAGGACCGTAATAATTACTAGCAGGATTACTATATATATGTACACCTATCTATGTATTTCAGAATACATCTAAGAAGCAGAAAGAAAAAGACGAGGGAAGAATTGTGTCATTTATCTGAACAAGAGCTAGTTAGAATGACCTAACTCAATTTGTAGAAGTCTGGATCTAATGCATGAAAGAATGCAATCTTCCTGAGAGAACCGAGAGCAGGTAAAGGATTTGTGGCAAAGATGAATTGTATAGAGCTAGAAACGCAAAAGTGGATGTCGATGCTTGGCAATGTTTTATCAAAAAGGCAATTAAAAATGACTCAGGGAACACGGTGATTTAGACCAAAGTGTCTCCTATTGCCTGTTGTTTGTGGAGCTGCAAAATGAGTGACTCTACAAGTTTGAGTTCTGAACGGTCATGTGCTCTAATTCTGCTTAAGGAAAACTAATCATATTCAACATAAGAGAAAAAGAGCTGCATGCAGTTGGAGATGACATGATATTTTGCATTAGAGGCAAAAATGAAGGGCCATTAAGTGTTAGACCTCTGTAATGAATTTCAATGAATACATTTCAAAGACATCTTCACAAAAGAATGTAGGAAGTGTTTATCTATATATACTGTTGAGAGAAAATTATTGTATTCAATTCAACCTCATATTCTGTACATGCAAAAATAAATACATATACCTTGACAGACTTCTCATTCTTTAAAATTGCTTTAATTGCTCTGGCCTACTAATGGACATAATTCCAAAATGGCAATCTAAAGATTTCATTGCAATTGTTGATCTCCAGTCATCTATGGTCCTCTGAACATAAGCTGTGATTTAAAATCTATGTGGATTCTTCAGTGCTGGTCATATCATCCAGTTCTACAACAGCTTATCAGCCACTCTAAATGTACTTAATGCACCTAAATTTTGTGTTAAAATTATATGCTTGTTTTTAGTTTCGGAGCTGGGGAGGTATTACTACTACTACTACTGCTACTTCTTCTTCTTCTTCTTCTTCTTATTATTATTATTATTATTGTTATTATTATTATTATTAATTTTATACTGGGAAAAAAAATTACTGAAATTGGGATCAATCACTACAGTGACTAGTTTGGTGGAGATGCTCCAGAAAAAAACAAGTGAGGTAATCAAATACAAAAGAAACATGTTAAAAATAATTGAAGGAACATGACACTTTACCAGCCCTAGCACTGGGAAGGGATGAAAAAAATTCTCCATGGAAGGTATCAGTGGACTGTGGGAAGTCAATGAGATATGGAAACCAACAAGGCCAAGAGCTCAAAACAAAGCCAAGACAGCTCTGTCACCCTGGGAATCCAGGGCTGCTGTGCTGGGTTGGGCAGAAGTTCAAGTTGCTTGCTACCCTTCCTCTGATGTGATGATGTCTATGGCAGTGTCATTACAAGCACATTTCTATAGGATTAAGTGTCCTTTCCAAGATATTTGCTGCTATTATTTCTGTTATCCTAAAAAAATCTTGATATCTGCAGAAATACTGATCCTTTTAAAAGTACTGTCCTCAGAGGTTTCCTTAGTCCTGTTTCCACCTTTAGTCTAGCTGAATATCTCTTTCTTCTCCCAGAGGCTGCAGCAAGCACAAGTGCTCTTATCTCCATTCAGCAAACTAATCACTGACTCCTGTACTGTTATCTTCCCCCTTCTTAGTCCTCTTTCTCGGTTAAGAAAACCCAGGCCTTTTGAGTACCCCCACTATCAGAGATTTTCAATGGTCTTAAATGAACACTACTTGAGCTGGCTGTTGTATTCCATCTGTATTAGCCACCCAACCCCCTTCAAGAATTCAGTTTGTTAGGTCTCATTGAAATCCCAGCCTCAGTGCAGACAGCAGAAATGCCACTGAGCTTTCTTCTGGCACTTATCATACAGTCAAGGTAATACCTTACAGAGGCACTTTCCCTGCATCCACTGCCTGACCTTTCTCCATCATATCAGACCTTCCTCTCTTTCCCTGTCTCATATACAAAGGCCTTGTTTGTTGACCTTGTCTCTGACAGATCTGCCTGATGCAGTCATCTCTCCTTTTATTTTAAAGCAAACAGCCAGGTATTTCCTGTTGTTCTGTCCCTGGTACTGCTGGGAAGAAACTCTCCTTAAATACACATTTTTCTCCTCGGAGTCTTGCCTCTCTCCTCCCCTTTGCCATGACTTGTACTTGCTGAAGGTCACACTGTGAGTGGTTATGAAAAGCCATGCCAGCTGGCCAGGTGTAAAAGCACGGGGGACAGCCTGGAGCTGAAACCTTCCTGCTGATGATGCCTTTGGCTCCATGCATGCCCATCTCCTGTGAGGCAGCTGAGGACATGATGCTTCATAGTCCTCTGATCTCTCCAGTCCAAATCAGGGCCTGGTCTGTGCTTGGTAGCAGTTCCTCCATATTTCCTTTCCTGCTTGTCCTCATCCACCATCTGTATCTGGCTCTACGTCTGGCTTTGCTGAGTATGATTTCTTTTCATTCTGTGCTTGTGCAGAGCTAAGAACCAAGTGGGCTCAGTGTCTGAGGTAGGCTCTAAGCCTGGCTGGGCTAATACTGCCACAGCTAGAAAGAGAAAAAAGGCAGAACAAAAGCTTATGACAAATAAAACACCATCCATGAAACAACCAGCCAAGTTCCTAGCTGCTCTGTTGTAGCTGAAGTTATATTTAGATCAGTGCAATCACACTAGGGACAAACATGATGCAGAGTCTAACTGGATCAGAGGGGAGGTCTCCTCAGTAGCTCCCTGGGTCTTACTCAAGCAGTGCTGTACAAATAGAAAAGACTTAGTGTGAGTGGAAATATGGAGAGTAAGCAGCAGGAAATCTGGGCTTTTATCTTAGATCAGCCACTAACAAAACATATCACTTTGGGTAACACCTTCCATCTCTTTTTCCCCTTACACCTTTATCTGGTCTCCATGTAAATTCCTCCACACAAGGATTCATTCTTAAAACCGTACACCACTACACACAACAGTCAAGGGTTGCCCAGATTAACAAAGAACCTCCGAAACAGTATATTACCTGTCCCACAGGATTTGATGGTCCTTTTGATGGACCTTCTCATGATTCTTTTGATTTGTGATTTGAAAGGCTGGTATGACATGAGAAAACAAGACAGCCATGCCTACCGAGGAGTTAAACAGGGACCAAATGTGTTTAAGATCCATGGCAGCTGGACAGGGTGGCCAGTGGGACACAGCACCCAGGGTGTCCCTGCCAGGGTGCACCAGCACGCTGAAGGAAAGAGGACTTGCTGCTGGAGCCAAAAATGCTCTCCAGTGCACTGGCACACAATGGCCCCAGGTGAGGGAAAGGATGGGCCTGCTGATCTTTTTTTTTCGTTTATTGTGAAGGAAACAAAACCCAGGAAGATCTCAATTTGCAACTAAAAGATCAAAAACATTACACATAAATAACACAGATCAAATGCATACTGATCTACCAGCCACAATATGAAAAGCAAATAGTACAGGACTAGGAATGTGTGATATTGCAGCATTTTTATACCACCTATATGCCAAAAGTATATTTTAAACAAAGGATTAAAAGAAAAAAAAAAAAAGAAAAGCAAAAAAACCCAAGCTCAGCAACCTGAGAGGACAGTCTTGGGCTCAGTTAACCAATTTAAACTTAGTCATCCATATTTCTCTACCTAGATGTAAACCAAGGGGCTCCAAACAGCCTGATCTCATAAAAATACAGTGAAGGAAAACGATAGAGAAATAATCTTTTCAACATGGTCTCAACAATACAGCACAACATAATCACACCTGATGTGAATAATGGTCCTTTCTGCAGCTCCGTCCCCTTGTGACTCCGTGGTGCCATGCTGCTTCACTCCATGTGAGGCAATTACTAGAGACTTTACTTTGCTCCAGCTTCTTTCTGCTGAGAACCTAGAAAGAAACAGAATTACAGTTTTGTCTGTTTTTCCATAATACTCCGGATCACAAAGATTTCTCAGTTCCACAGAGTTCTTTTTACTGTCTACTCAGAAAGAAGTAACTATATTTTTTTTCTCATCCCAAAATTATATATAGACTGCTGGACTGGAGAGCAAAGTGAGGATTTTGAGGTGGTAGTAGAGCTATTGAGAGCAGTTTCCAAGACCCAGAGATTCTTTGTTTTTTGAAGACATTTTTGTGAGAGATACCTTATTGCTAAGTGTCTGTTTCACAGCAGAGGTACCAAGTATGTCTATACGGATATGCTGTATAGCTCCTGAGCATATTTTTTTTGTCTTCAGATATACTAAATTTGTGTGCAGACCATATGGCTCTTTCCATGTTAAGCCCAACCACATGGCAAGGGACTTCTCTAGTGCCAACAGCAATGTTGTAGGCTGTTGACATGTGCAGTGCTATACTAAAGCCTAATCAACAGTCTCCACCAAGATGAAGGAAGGTGACTCTCCAACTGTTACAATCAGCTTTCCTAACTGCTTCAAGCAATTAATTCAGAAGACTTTTGGACTAAATCAACATGAAGGAATCCTTCCACCTGACTTCTCATAATATGCTTCTCCTATGACAGCTCAGAGACATGGGAAAGTGTATATGGCTCGGCAGGCTCCCCACAAAGGAAAGTTTACCAGCTCCTCTTCACATATCAGGGCACTGAGATTGCACAAGGAGTTGCTGTTTGCTGACTAAGTTTTCATGCATCCTTTTGCATTCTTAGGTTCTGCTTTAAATAGGTAGCTGAGAAGTAAACACTTCTTAGTAGAGGTGAAGCGAGAGGTAGGCAGAACAAAGAGCGCTTCTGGAAGTCTGATTCATCTCTAAAGCTAGGCCAGGTAGCAATGTGAAGGGGGACTGGTGGAGCAAGTGAATGGTCTGTCTTCTGTACTAGATGGTCACATGAGCTTTGCATATTTAGGAGATGCTTCCGTGCAAGACTTGAGTCCCGGCTACCTTTTGCACCCTTCTGGCACAATGTGGACTGCTGGGGTGCCTACTCTTGATCACTTGCTCCTTGCACCCAGAGAGCCAGAACTCGAGCTGTGAAATGAAAACCAGAAGCTTAAAGGTATGGACTTGAAGGCTTGTTAAAACACTGTCCAGTACCTGAGTGCAGGCTGATCTGTCAGTGTAGAAACAGCCGCAATTATTTATGTCTCATCCAGGGATGGGATTGCTGCAAGATACATTGATGCCTGGCAGTGATACTGATTTGCAGCTGTTGAAATTAGTCCTGGGGCATTGGGCCATACCAGGGTCACTGGAAGACATGGCTCCCCAGGCATGAGCCCCCAGGCATGGTCACTGACAGGACCGGTGGTGGTGGTGGCATACTCCTCACACTCTTCCAGCTTTCAATGGGTTCCCATTTGTCTGGCTGTTGAGTATCTGGGGGCTTGGGACAGTTGAATGATGTTTGAAAAATTTTTGTAAATGCTTGAAAAGAATGATCATTGTTGAGATGAATAAGGTTTGCATAGGTGGACGTTTTTTTGTGTGTATGTGTGTGGACTTGTTTGGAGGCTCCTTGAAGTAAATTAGGCTGACTTAGGCTTGGATGCAATGCTTTAAAATCTGGGTCTCATTTTCTCACTATGTGCCCTATTTGGGTGAACATTTTTCAAGTGAGAGGTTCATCTGCCTGTGTAGAACTGTGTGTAAAATCTAGATTAAGGTCTGGACATAGTATGCTTTGTAGTGTCTCTTGAGAATTTTCTGTCCAATGGCTTCTGATTTCTTTGGTTTATTATTAACTGCATGCATATGGAAAAAAATGTATGTCTAAAAAACCAATGATCTGGAGGTTTTGTCTTGTCAATTATGTAATGATTTATCTACCCAGAACTGGAATGATAAAAACTGAATACACACATACCTCACATCCTCATCATTACAACACTGCCCGCCCCAACCGCTATTACTGAGGGAGAGAGACAAAAGGAACCCCACTGCTGCAATCCTGCCTAAAGACACCTCCCTCATTACAGTCAGCTTCATCTTTCAACCCTTTTCCATCATTCCTAGGAACGAGTAACTTGCAACACTGGTATATATTTTACCACATTTAGTAATGATTTTAGATTACATTGTAACTCACATATGTTTTCGTTAGACTGGGAGATTATATTTTACCCCTCCAAAAGCTAGCCAACACTCTGGCCTTTGCTAACGTATGCTTTCTTTTATGATTTTATTATATGACATCTGTTTCTTTTCTGTTTCTTTGTTTCTCCAATCAAATTATGTTTAGATATCACATTCCCAGAGACTCAATCCTATTTCCGAGTGGAAAGAAATGGGTCATTACCAAAACCATGATCTCTTTGATTAGTTTTGACAACCAGAGCTAGCGTATGCTTTTGGATAGAGACGTGGCACTTGGTATCACCAGGGCTCTTTAGATGCACTGATAGCAGTCCTTACTGATTTTAATCTCTGGGGAGATATTAGCCATCTTATCCCTTAGCCAGAAGTTCCAGATCCACCAGGAAACTCAGCTTTTATCTATCCAGTATTTAGATGGCTGCATTTTTCTTTAATTGCTCAGGATCAAGAGCCTAACTGAGCTCGCCTGCTCTCTGTCTCAGCCTTAGCTCATCAAATCTGTGCAACACAAATGTCTCTGTCCCCTATCTCAACTGGGTGCTCTTGGAGCCTTTCAGGATTCAAGTCCCCACACTTACCTCTTTCAATTAAACACATAATCAATAATAGCTAACAATCATTCTGATACATTTCAAATTCTTATAACCCATGTATTAACTAAAATAACTAGAGATGCTAGCCACTGCATAGTGGTAACCCTCTGGCCATGTTCAATCCATTCTCCTGTTGTCAGCTGTTCTAAGCAAGAATGATCGAAACTTGTGTGACATATTTCCTTGACAAAACATGTAATTCTGTATCTCATCTCTATTTGACTTCTGGGACTGGGGGAATGGCTCAATTATAGTCAGTAGTTTGTGTCCGTTTTAGGAGACATCCTCACACTACAGCAGCTCTTCCTTTTCTGGAAGAAAAGAAGTATTTTCCTAGTACCGTTTGCAGATAGAGTTTCAAAGAGCATTGTTTTTCTCAAAGGAACATAGTTTCTTGGATCCCAAATAATCTTTACTTTTCTTTTCTTCTCTTTTCTTCTCTGTTCTTCTCTTTTCTTTTTTCTTTTCTTTTCTCACAACTACAAATCCCCACTGAAGCTAAGATTACCTTCTAGCACACAAGCATTCTGTTTTATTCATATTTTTGTTGACTAGAATGGCAGTATGGGACAACTTCTATCACAGAAGCAGCAAATAGTCATGACAAAGAAATGTAAGTTGAATATTTTGGTACCATTTTTCATTGAACTACAGGAGAGAGACTAGTGATTACCTTGTCTTAACAAGGCTTCCTTGCTTGAAAGTCCTGCTTTGCAAACATAAGTAGCCTTTGTCAGATATTATAATGTCAAGTTTTCTACGTTTAGTAATAATAGCTGTAATATGCATGATCACATATTTAGTTATATTGCCTTTGATGGTGGAAACAATCATGCCTACGTTATTTAGCTTTTTCCAAAAGACATCTACAGTGACTCCACTTTTCATGTCCCACCACCAGTCTGGTCTCATTTCCAGCTGTATCTCTGGCAGTTACAAGCCATATTTCATTTGAGATTGTTTTTCAAGTTGATTGATACATATATGAAATCTTTTCTTGGATTTTGTTCTACAGCTATTGTCAAATGCCATACCAAGTACTTTTGCAATTGTAACAGCCAGATCTCTCCCAGCATTGCGTTCAAACAGGGAAATATAAATCTTCAGAGAAAATTAAATCCCTTCAGTGTTGGATAACGTTTGTGAAGCTCATTTTGGTCATCATGATGAACATTACATGATCAGTCTCCACTGACATTGACCTCTCAGAAATAAAGTTCTAAAACCTGTTACATGTGATGACTAAGCACCCTTGCCTATGTAAGCATACTGACTTCCACTTTTTACTGATACCTATGGCATACACGTTAAAACTCTCCAGATACAACCTTACAGAGGTATGAGCATAGCACCAGCACACTCTTTGGAAGCACCTGTGAATAAGACAGAGTCAGCTTAGAGTGAGACCTCAGTAATTATCTCAGTGTTGCAAAACACTTCTTAAGGTTTGCCTTCGTGCCTCTTTGATATCCTTGATCAAAATATCCTTGTTCAGAAAAAAAAAAAAAGACTCATCTGTATGTTTTCAGCTGTATTAGTCACCTCTGCTATCTGTGCTTTCCTTGCCATGCTCACATCACATTTTCTAGCACTGTGGAGACACGTTCCCATCCTGTCATTGCCAAATGATCCATTTGAGAAGCCTGACAAGGCAGGCAGTGCAGTCCTGGGGCAGGTTACTGAAAGATACTGGTGAATCTCCATCCTTGCAGATTTTCAAGACTGGAGTAGACAAAGCCATGGCAGACCTGATCTAGTGCTCATGAAAGTCCTGCTTTGAGCAGAAGGCTGGACTAAATGTCTCCTCCTAGCCAGCATTTCTGTAAATCTAGTATAATCTAATGGTCCATTCACCCAGAGGTGTGATACTGGAGAATACTTTTTAGAGCATTTTCTGTGAGCTAATTGTGCTGTTTTCATCCTCTCTGCAAATCTTGGAAATTTTTTGAAGCTATATAATCCATTGTAACCTCCTTTTTTAAATGCTGAGCACTGTCTTGACTTGCATACTGTGCAGTAGTGTATTCGGCTCAGTGCTAGTTTTCATAGATTCCAGATTTGATCTTAGCGACTCTTTCTGCCACTTGTCTTTTTTTTTTTTTTTTGTGCTGTTTTGGATCCCCCAGCACTCACATGGTACAGAACTCTCTGCTTTCCCTCAGCTTCAGGCGGAAGCAGCCAACTACATTTGCCTGGCAAATTCTGACTGTCTTGTCAAAAGTTATTTCTAGGTCCTCTGGTTGCTCCCCAGAACGTCTGGCACAAGGACCTCATCCCTAATCAGGGGTGCAATTAGCCCCTCCAGCCCAACCGCAAGATTGCCCCCTCCGGGTTCAATGATTCTGAAGACTTCTGTTTTCTCCCTGTCTTCCTTTTGTTTCTATTTAAAAACATACAAGCCATATGCTGAAGAGAAAGCCAATACATTTGTACAGAGTGCAGGATTCCTCAAATTTACGTGTGACAGTTTCATAGTTAGACCTCTCTGCATGAGTTAACTGAAAGTCTGAGAAACACTGATTGCCAGAAATAAAGCTGCTTTCTGATGATCTGCCCCCTTGTTGGCGGTTACAGCTTGCAGACACAGGGGAAAGTCCTGTGTAAACCATCTCCAGTTCTTCTTGCCACATCCAGCAAGTTCACGATGTGGTTTTTAACTGCTCCCCTCTGACACTCAGGATTTTTTTCTGAGGTTGTTTTTACAGGTAGTGGCAGATATTGTTCAGCAACTGGCCAGAATCAAGGCATCTACAGACTTCTGCTTCATTTGGCCCAGTGAGTGATGCAGGAGCTGGTCCCATGGGTGCATTTCAGAGCGCCTTGGAGGTGCTGCCTTCCACAGGGAAATACCCCAGCCAGTCAGAGGGTAGCTGAGCTTGCCCTTTTGCCAATTCCACAATGGCTTTTCTCAAGTAAAGGAGGTTAGGAACCAATTGACAACTGGCAAAGTCCCCTGACAGCCAGGCTCCTGAGGCAAGAAGGAAACTTCCAAGGCTGAGACTTGAGCATCCTCTATGCCTCAGAAAGTCCCTTTATGAAACCTGGTTTCAACTACCTTTGCCTGTCCTTATGGTTAGTTACTCAACCGAGTAATTCCCTTACTATGGCTGCAGAAATACTGAGTAAAAGTAATATTTTATGTCTGAGGTGATTTAAACTTTTTTTTTTGCTTGTTGTTGCAGGGTTTGGGTTTGTTTTTTTTTTTTCTGTTTAGATTTTGGATTATGTTGTCAAACTAGGTCTGAAAAGAATCTCATGACCTTGTTTGGCTTTTCTGGTAGAAATGTCTCTTTATAATGAAGTTTTAATTGCTTTATGCTATCCTTGGTCAAATCAAGTATTTTTTAAGTCCTTTTGGCCCTGGAATTTATTCTACAGATCTGATCTTGGTGCGTCTCAGTTCTTAGATTTTTCCTTATTCAAATCACCATCTTTACTTTTTGCTGGCCAAATAACTGCAACATATTACTTCTGATTCATTACTCAGCTGAATGCCAGGAGTCTCCCTATAGCTGGCATACTGTGCATGTTAATAAGGCAGCATACTCTAATGGTAGCATTCATGTATACTGACCTGCAGCCTCTGATGACAGTTGGACTTTACAAAAACTGCATTATCTGCATTATTGCTTAGTATAATGTGTCATCAAGAAAAGGAAATGGGTCCACAAGTAGTGAGATTGAAAAGTCCATAGCTCCTCTGCTCTTTTTTGTTTACACAAGACAAGAATTAATTTTGCCTAGTGGTATACTTAGATTCAGATCAGTCTGCTACCGTGTTGAGCAAGCACACTTTCATTACTCCATCATCCGTTTTTCTTCCAAAGATATTTTTTAAAGCCTTGAAAACATAAAGTATCAAACTGTTGAGATTCTACTAAATGATAAAACACATGGGCCTGATTCATTGCTAGTGTCAAATAAATGATCTATGGAATTACATCAGAGATCATCTCAGGTCCTTATGTCATTACAGTGATTACATCCTAGTTTTACCAGAATTAAAATAAAATTGGAAGCCTAAACTATATTTTTATAAAACATAACTGCTTTACTCATTTTTATGAGATGTGTCCTCTAGCTTGCAGTACACTACAGGGTAGTTATTTTACAGATAATCAAGATGTTCTTCTGCCTACATTAGCGTTCTTTTCTTAAGATTAGCCGACATATTTGCAGCTGTACCTAAGGGTCTTCATTACAACAGGAAAAGGTTCTATAAATCAATGAATAAAGTAACTACTTCAGGGTTTATTTTATTTTATCTTCTTTTATTTTATTTTTGAAGGCATACTTTAACTAGAAATGTGATAACAAGCACATATGCAAAAGCATATTGAGAGAGTACTTTACCATGAATATTTTAAGGAATGCAAGGAGTTCTGGCATAGCCAAAATGGCAAATATGCATATTATGCATACATCATAGTGTATATATATGTTTATATAACCTGAATTAATTCTTTAAAGAAAGAGTGGAAATCATCGCACTGCGTGATCACATTGATTGGTTATTTTACTTGATGGTCATTTAAAACTGAATAATACCCCAAAATAATTCAATTTTAAAGTAATATATCTAATCATGGAAAAACTATTCCAAAATAATTTTCTTTTTCAGTTGGTAAGGATTAAATAACAAAGTCTGTATTCTTTATTGCTGATTTTTACTATTAAACCAACTACATATAAGCAGTGCTGATTGCAATATAAAGAATTATTCTCCTGGGTCCTACTTGTATTCATTCTCATTCCACACTTTAAAAACCCATTCATCAATTACTCTGCAGTGGCACCAGAGCTTAGCATGTGCATATTATCTTTTGCTCATATTCCAGTGCAGTCTGCTGGAGAAGAAGAGAGAGATTGCAAGTGTGCATAGCGTGTGTGACTCTGCTGCCACACACACACACACGCATACACACAGGTCTGTGTATACATTCATAGCACATCGCACGTAATTGCCAAGAAACCCTTCACAGGGGGTGGATATAACAGTCTTCGCTCCCCACTCCCCAGAATCTCTTGTAATGTTTGGAGTCTTAAACCAAACCAATCTTGTAAAGAGCTAGGTGAGCATCAGCGCCAGGAGTTTTTTGATATGCAGCATAAGTGAAACACTGCATAATATAAAATGATGGCGCTATTAATCCTATAGCACTGGTGATTCCCAGCCCCCTCCACTCTTGATACCAACGCCATTGTCTCTGGCTCTAAACTTCATCAGTATGCAAACGGAGTGTCACTATGATGGGTGGTAACTTGGTTGGATGCACTTTCTACGTTTCTGGCAAATGAGTATAATTATTTTCAGAGCTGCGGGCAACTCATGCATGTTTTATCCTCCATCTGGACCTGCATGGTACACAATAGTGATAAAAGATGATTTCCCCCCTTGGATGTTCATAGGCCATCATTGACACCGTCCTGATGAAATGGTCATGTATCCCCTAGCACTTCTATATCTGCCACAGCTTGACAACAAAATTATTTCCCTATAGTACTAAAACACTTCAAATATTCAAGCCCTCTGTGCATATATTTGTGTTTTGAAGCATTCAGAGTTAACGTAATGTGGTAATTTATAAACTGACAAATTAACTATGCAGAAATCTGAGCGGGGCCTTATGAGGTCTGCAAAGCAGCAGAAAAGAAAGCAAAAGCTTTTTACACTCTATAATAATAATCTTATCAAGTGTCAGAGGCAGGTTTTAGTCTCCCATTGTTAGTGCTTTTCAATCCTGGGCTTAGTTACTGTATGCTGAAGCTGAGATGCTTTAAATTAAACTATTACAGCTCACCACAAACTGTACAGTCATTGCTTGAGCAAAAGGGGGAAAGATGTACTTCTATCGCTGACCATTCAGAAGGGAAAAAGATGAAGGCAAAAAGGCTAAAATAGAGTTTACCAAAACTAGACGTTCATGTCTGTGATAGAAAATAAAGTCCATCTGAGCAAGAAGAATTAGTATTTGCAAAGCTGAGATTTCTCACGAGGAGGAGAACAAAAGAAAGATCAGCTTCCTTTGTTTCTTTGTTATAAAATAATTTTAATCATTAAAATCCATCACTGTGATCGCCTTCCTTAGTAAGCACAGGCTGTCCTTACAGGCTCGCCTGTAAATAGCCAAACACCAGGATTTGCATTGCCTGAACCAGCCAGGGTGAAGGACACCATTCTCACTTCTACTGCAGGAGCCTAATTCCCACCGAAAGAAATTAAAGACTAATTTTGTGGGACCCCAGGAGATGACTTGGTGTCTTCTACTGCCCTGTCTGTCTGGCGTGGCCAGGTCCAATGGGTATCCTCATCAGGCATGGGCAAGTGGGGTGCATGGGCAATGTGGGGTGCACAGGTGAGGCACCCCTGGGGTATCCCCATGTCCGGCTGTGCTGCCCGTGCCACCACCCTGCACGGGGCCGCCGGCATCAGCGCTTCTCATCACGGTTGTGCCAGGGTTGCCATGGCAACAGTGTAATAGGTTTGCCCTTACTCATTCCCAGAGGCCACATCGAAGCACGATGCAAAATTTGCTGGAGTCTGAATTCCTTTCAAGTCATGGCTCATGTGTCAGGAAACAAGTCAGTGTGCAGACAGTGGTAAACACAGGGACGGAAGGAAACCTTTACTGTCCCGTGCCGCATGCTTGTGGTGATATTCAAATGCCAAGACCCCTCTGAACCCCATTTCTGTCTCATTTCACCATTATTAGCTCACTCTTCGGACAGGGGCAGCGGTGGGATGCAGGCAGCCATGGTGAGTGGGCAGCCATGGTGGGCAGAGGGCAGCCTGCCTACCCCGAGGTGACCACACTCCACCCCCGGCCCCAAAACCACTCCCCCCTTGAAGAAAGCAACGCCATCCATGGGGCACAGAGCATCCCTTGAGGGGCCAGGGCTGCCTCAGCAGCACTCTCGGTGCCATGCAGCGCAGGCAAGAGCAGCTTGTATGTGAAAGCATCCCCTCTGCAATGTTTGTCTTAGTTGTTAGCTAAAGCACAATGAGTTCTTTAACGGCTTGCTCAGCTGTGGTAATGAGAATGAAACATCCTGCAATCCTGACATCTACAAGCCCTGGCCAGGCCTGGGGCTTCTTTACATCACTAGTACATCTGTGCTTCCTGTCACACCAGGGATATTTCTTTTGTTCCCAAGTCTCATGCTAGCACAGTTGGTAACACGTCTACAGTCTTACTCCTTACTTTTTGCCCCTACAGTTGCTGTGAAGTCAGAGAAGCTGTCTCCATGTTTGGGGAGGCCAGCCAACGCTGACTTGGAGCTGTGAAGAGAAGGTGGCATCCCAGGATAGAAGTGCGTGCTGTTATTGCCAAGACACAAATATATGCACAAAAAATTTTCCAGTCCTACAACTAGACCTCATTTATTTGTCTTTCCAGACAGGGGCCTCAGGTGCCTTCTGCACCTGCCCCTCACTCACAGGATGCACCCCAACAGAAATCTGCCCAGCAGGAAAGTTGAAGGCTAGCAAGGTGGCAGAGCATTCCATGCTGGTACATCATGTTATGTTCTCCATAAACCAACAAGTGCCTTCCAAACATAGTCTCACAGCCTTTCTTAGCTTCTGTTGAGACTAGACTGCTTGAGGCATTTGATGGCAAATTGGCAGCCAAGATCTCTGTGGTGATACAGCAGAGCCAGCAAGGCACAACCAGCACCTTCTCTGGACTTCTTCCACGATTGATTGCTTTTTTTATCTTTTTGCTTAGCTCCTGTCATGCATGGCAGTTCTGAGAGCCACACCATTTGCAGGGTAAAGACTGTCTGGTGAAGGACTTGTGATGTCCTGCTCACTGTCTCTGCTGACTGCCATATGTTTGACGTGCACCTCTCCACTCGTTGCGGTGGCCACCCCACAGCAGCCCACCCTGGCCCTCTTCACTTCCTCCTGCCAATGGCCAATGCCTTCAGGTGCAGCAGGCTGCTCCTCACCGATGGCTTCCCAACGGGGCTCACACGGAGCACAGAGAGACAGCAAGAGCTTCTGCAATGCAGATTATTCGTTTAAAATGTGTTTTCATTTATTTGGCTGGAAAGATGGTTTCTTTTCTATTTTATTTGTTGCTTGTCTTCCCTAGCTTGTATGCTGAAATTGGCACTTCATTTTCATTTCAATCCCGGCCTAATATTAATGCAGGCAGCAATGGAAGAATGTGAAAAAAGAAATCCAATCCTTACGCTCTGTGAACTGGTGATGGATTAAACACAATATATTTTTGCTTATATATTATGGAAATAGTTCTTGCATGTCTGAAGACACGGTATTATCTAAAGCACCTATTCAGACATGCAAGCTAAGTTGCCTCTGCTGTACTCTGAGCAAACAGGATCAGGCTAATGGTGTTTTGTGTAAATGAGACACGTGTTAGATTGAGTGCATTCAGGTCTGTTTATCTAGTTAAGATTTTTCTTTGCAAGAGCCTTTCAGTCTCCAGTTTCCTTTTACAAATGTCCCTTGCATTGGGTATCTGGGGGATGGGGGAAGGTGTAAAGAAGTTCAAGATTTTGCAGCTGAACTGAATACTGAGGAAAAAGGATACCAAGGTCAGGCTAAGAACAAAGAAATTGATTCCAGGGGAAGCGGCACAATGGAAAAGGCCTAGGCGCCAGCAAAACATTTTCCTTATCATTGTTCTGCTATGTAAAAAAAAGTCAGTTGTAATAGAAGGTGACAACAGAGGGAAAATGTTATGAAAACCAAACATAGCAAAATTTTGCTGGTGACTTATCGTATATATATTTTGATTGCTCCTATCACACTGTTCAGCTTCTCTGCACAAAACTGCGGCATGGCAGACCCTGGTAATGCATTCCTTCCAGCAGACCCCTGCCAGTTCTGGTCATTGATCCAGACGTATATGCTGGCTCAGGAGCAAAAGGCTGCATCCACATCCTGCCATGAATATTTTCAGGAGTAAGCTATTTCACGCTTTAGTGTTATTACAGTTTTGAATATGTGTATAATGCAGTACTGTATATCAAACAAACCCCCACATAATACTGCAGATGTGACCCATTCTGTTTCATCTGTGGTACCAAGGAATGGGAGGATAACAGCTCAGAGTTAAGAGGTTTTCTATTGTGGCTTTCCGCTAATTATTACAATACTTTCAAGACACTACCACAAAGTGCCATATGGAATGTATTTATATTCAGATAGATTTCATATTGTGTTAAAAATAGGCAGCTTCACTTTAATCACATGGATATCTACTATATGCTCAAAAAAAGCCTCCATATGCAGCAGTGCAGAAAAAAATTATGGTTTTGTTGGGTTTTTCTTGTTTTTGTTTTGTTTTTGTGGGTTTTTTTTTGTTTTTGTTTTTTAATAGCAAGAGGCTCTGGAGTTTTTCTAATCTGTAAGGAAAAACTGAAACGGGTAAGCAGTGGTTTGGGACACCTGTAGGCCAGAAAACAAAGTCTAAATTTGCACAAGGCCTACACAGTCATTTGCAGACCAGCTCATTTAACTTATACAAACACAGGAACACTTTCAACTAGCTAAAAAGATATTCATGAAGCAGAAGAGCTTTTTTAGAAAAGAAAGACAGAGCTGCCCAGGCCTTAGATCAAAGGTGAATCTAAAAGCGACGTCACTGAACCAGGCAAGGAGCCTCCCAGCTGCCCATGGGTGTTATTTTGCCTCAGCTCTTTTCAACTTGGCTTTGAGTTGGTTGGTTTAGTTGCACAAAACCATTGTGGTTTTGGTGGTTGTTTCAAGTCATGCAAAAGCTTTTTTTTAAAAATGCACTTACAGAGAAAACATAAGATGTGTTTAATAGGGATGGGACCAAAAATTTTGCCTAGAAATTGTTGCCTTTGTTGGCGTGGCGACCTGGTTCAGGAACGGCACCCCCCACCCCAGAAAGCTAGAGGATGAGGTTTTGTGGTGCAGACCTGAGCCAGCGGGAGGGCAGCAGCCTCACATCCTGCCAGGCATGGACTGGGGCTGGGGCATCACGTCTCCCACCCCGGAGTCACCCAAAGAGGCCTATGCCTCTGTGGGCTGCCACTCACTCCTGACCTCTGCAGCCATGCTTGAATGCAATTCCCTCACACTTTCACACAGGGAAAACTCCCTCTGCAAAACCCCAAGGCTTTAGGAGCTCTTCCTGCTGTGATGTGAGAGGTCTACAGCCAGGACGAGGAGCTCACCCGCAGAACCTGTGTGTGGGGTAAAGCCATCTCTACTGAGTGTTTCTATCAGTCAAACCTGTTTCTGAGAGAAACTATTGATCTTTATTCTTACCCATACATAAAACAATTACTGGTCTCAAATTTTAAAAATTACCTTTATTGAATAATTTAAAATCTATTTGAAGAATTCTTTGGATGATATAATTCTTTCAAGGGCATTCTCCAAATTGATTTAGTAGTTATACATTGGGTATAATATTGTCTGTGAACTAGATGTTTGCACAAGTTCCAGAATTCCAGAAACTTCAAAGGCTTTCAGTACTATATAAAAACCAAAAACTCTGTCTTTAACATAAACTACTTAATTTTTCTGTCCAACTTCCATTACAGAAAGACTATATACCTGAATGCAATAACATTTATGATTACAGAGCACTGCTGAAAACTCTTTACCACTTTACCACTGCATGTTCCTGCACTCTGTTCCTAACTGCTAAATCTGGCTCAGTTCTGCATGTTGGCGACGAGTTCTGTAATCTGACTTACATGCTGTGTGAAAAAGTAATTATTTCATTTTTAAGATGACACCTTTAGCTTAATTAAATACAGCTTTGTTAATCCTTCATGTACTTTTTCTGTACCATTTATTATTTGACAGACTTCCATTGTGTCTTTTTCTCTTTGGTGCTTTGCCTGCAGGATTAGCCTGCACTGGGAAGTTCCAGGGAAGCCACATCCCAAGGCTGAAACCACGCACGTTCTTTGCACGGGTTCATGTTCACACATAGCGCTACATCAGTGCTCACTCAGGGGACAGAGCTTGGAATCCTGTTGACCTTGGGATGCTCCTTGCAGAACAAAACATGTACATGAGTGCTGCTGGTCTTTTCCACATCTCACAGCAAGAGAGCTTTTCCAGCCCTCTAAATCTTTCTTGTGTCTGAAGTTGTTCCTGAGATTTACTCTTTCTGGCATATCTGTGGTACACAGAGGTGAGAACTGAACACAGCCCTTCAGATGAGAGCATACGTTTGATTTATACAATGGCATTGTGCTCTCTCACATGTTATTCTTGAAGCTATTAATGATGGATCCTTGTGCCCTGGTAGGGTTGCTGACTGCTGCTGTTGCTGAGCTGAGGTCTTCATCCATTTGTCCACAGCGATGACTGCCAGGTGACTTCTGCATTCTTTGAAAAATTATACTCTGGGTCTATTTTCTGAATATCTGCATTTAATTACTGATATCTCCACACAGCTCTACTCATGAGCACAACAAATGAGCTCTGCTGGGTACTGAATCAGTAAACTCATTGTGGATGTGCCCTGTAGACATGTCCTTAGCAGCTGAAAAAATAATGTATGTGTAAGACAGACCATTCCCCTGCTTTCAGCTCAGATGGCAACACAGCCTCACCTGCCAGACTGCTGTCCTGTGTTCATCTTGCTTGTCTCAGCATGGGAATTTCCTCTCAATATTTTTGGTGTTTTATTAACATTAATGTGAGAGTCATTGCAAGAGCTATAACTCAACTTCCCAGCTTGTTTTTCTTTGATTTTAACAAATAGGTTAGGGAATGCTAATCCTAGAGTGGGAATTGGTCCATGAAACGAAGCACCATTCTAAAGAAAATGTCAGTAGTTTGAAAGCTTGCTTCTGTTTCTTTTTTTTTTTTTTTAATTCTTATCCAGAAATAAAACTTCAATTTCATGCAGAACAAATGTTCTAGGGAAAAAAAAAAAGGATTTAAGACAACTGAGATGGTAGTTTTTCCTCTCTAGTTTTGATGCGTTTAATTTCAACTTTGTCCAAATATTTTTTATGAGCATTTTGACTTCTATAGTAAATGGTAAATATAAGTAAAATAGTAACCTTAAGTGTTTGTGTCATGGAGTGAAATTCCAGTTATAATGAAATGTTGCAACGTAATTAAAACTGTAAAGTTCACATGACTCATTTTGACCTTTTCCATAGCAAATTTCATTGAAATAAACATGTTCCTATAAGACAATGTGATTTAAATAAATTTGCTTTTTTTTTTTTTAAAGCAGAAACCTGTTTTATTAAAAAACAGATTCAAAAGTCCCCATTGTTAACCTTTGCCATTTTAGCAATTTGCAGCCTATTCTTCTTTTTTTTTGTGTCCCTTAGCCAGTTTCTGAAGTAGGAGAGTTTTTCCTCTGTGTACTTGGCCACTTCATTTTTTTGTAGCTTCTCTAAAAACTATCAAAAGTCCAAATAATTTTTATCACCTATTAATTTATTAGTGCATTCAATGAGATTAGAAAGTCACCATTTTCCTTTGAAGAAATTGTGCTAATTAAGTTCCATTGTGATCTTTAATGCTTTTTATTTTTTTTAATTGTAATTCCAACAATTCAAGAACTGGCATGTCAGATTTTCCAGGTCATTCACTTTTGAAGGTATATATGGCATTTTCTGTGCATAAATTTTCGAATACATTTTCCAGTTTCAGTGAGTTTGTGTTTGCTTCAGCTAAGCCATTTCATCTTTAAGCTTTCCTGCACTGCTACGTGCCTTCCACTGAACCAGGCAGCTTACTCCTTTAGAAGTTATCACTTTGCTTCAGTATCAAGTTTTCTGGGACACTTCTACCTCCAACAGCACCTTATCTTAAAATCAAATGTTTTCTGATCAAGAAAACCATGATTAGTATTTTTACTATTTTTGTGGAAGCTGAAATAAAGAAAATTTGGTAGAACAATTTTATTGATTTCATTATTTTATAACTTATAAAATACGCACATTCCTACTTATTTGTTAACATTACTTTGAGAGCAGAACTGTGCTTTCATGGGAAGAAGTGTCCTTTGACAAGAAGCAGAGGCCCGTCAGGTTAGCTTAAGGAGGGAGCTGACAGCAGACAGTAACACCTGGATGAAGGCAACACTTGGATGAAGAGGTGGTATCACCACTGTATCCATTATAACCCAGGAACAAATTCAGCACTGGAACACCACAGACTTCTTACATCTGTCCAGATACGACACGGGGTCAGGGCAGGGTCCAACATTTGCATGGTTGGTTTGGAGAAGCAGTATGCTTGAGGGGTGAATAACATCCAGGCTGTCTCCAGTTCAAAGAAAAACCTCTGAAATGCCTGTCGTGCAGATTTTGGGTACCAACTCCGTTGATCTATTGATCTTCTTGACTTTTTGTTTTGTGGACAGAATCAAAAGTGACTTGAATCAACTTTGTTTCAAGGACTGATCCAGTTTTGTAATCTCATAGTGCCTGCAGCTTGGAAAACAAGCAAGCCTTACACAGAATCCAGGACTCTCGGTGCACCCAGCCTCCTTCTGGATCACTGAGTGTTTAAAATAAGGGGCATGGCCCCAAGTCCCAGGTTCTGCAGTTTGGCATGAGACAACCATCTCAGCACCAACTGAGTTAAAAATAGTTTGCATAAATTGAACAGTTGTAGCAAAACATGTCAAACAAACCTGTGATCCAATGAAAGGGAAGGAGTTAAAATCTGAAAGCAGGTACCTCAGAGAAAAGTATGAAGATAAGCAGGAAACAGCATCGCTTTGAAATGTCTAATACTCGTATTGCTGCAACTCTTACTAGGGTTTCAGAGATAAGATGACCCACCAGTTAAGATCTTGATGTCAAGTGGAAACCAATTACACAGCTTTTACAGTAAATAAGACAGTACACAACAAGAGCAGGAGCAGACCTGTGTTAATTGCCATCCTATCCAGGTGCATATGAGGAACACTGGGATTGAGTTTTGGCAATTTCCTACCAAAGAACTCTGTCATTGGCTGATGAGGAGCGGAAGATTGGAGAGCAGTCCTGTCCTGCATGGGAGCAGAGAAATGTCATCCACTGTCATTCTGACTTATGATTCCTTTGCCTTTTTCCAACAACATCTTTTTGGTCTTGTCCTGTTCTCCATCTATGCTGCTTTGTTGGGGGTCACAAATACTGCAACTAGTGAATTAAAGGAAAGACGTACCTGGGTCTCATTCATTTTTGGGATAGGTCTCTCAGTGTTTCTGGCAGGGGGATCTTCCTGGGCACTGGCCGCATCATGGGATAATTGCTTTGATGGAAGAAGAGATGCAATATCAAAGAGACTGGCAGTTTGTGGTCTGCACCCTCTTGCCTTGAGGCTACACCTGCCTGTTGTGCAGACCAAGTCCTGTCACTTTTACACAGCCACTGGTGAAACCATTCATTGGTAATTCAGGGCATCAAGGCTACTTCTCTTGTCTTCACACGGAATGTTTAGAATTTATTTCAGTGTAACAAGAATTACTGAAGTAGCCTTTAACTAGAGAATAACCCTTCTGGGTGCTAATTACTGTTACAGGAAACATAAAATGGAAAAATGAAGGAATATACATTTAGACCAACCATGGACAACTTTCAGTTATATAGCCTTTATTTATGAAAGAGATCACCGGAACAGTTTCCAGTTTCACTTCCATGTTAGTGGTGAGCAATCCCTTCAGATGTGATTCAACATCTACCCAGTTGCATATATTTATATGTTTATACACATTTATCAGCAGCTAATATCTACCATTTCCTTGGTGTGCTAATCCATATACATGAAAAAAACCCAAAACCTTTAAAATGCTATTTTATCAGTGAGATTTGACATTAGGGTGATCTTTTTAATTTATTTTCCTTGTGTTGTTACATGGTGTTGTCAGTCATAATTTACAACACAAGGTAAAAGAAAAATATCTCAAGTTCAGAAATTTGAGAGTGGGAAGAGAAACAATAGGGAGGAAGAGGAACATTTTTTTTTCTTTTTTTTCTTTTTTTACTTTCAGCTATGCATTTGCCTAATAAGCCCCAAGACAATTAGAATCTCATGCTCTGAGGTGTTTTTGTAGGGCCTGCTACAAAGCCTGCTGAAGCTGGCAGAAAGAGTCCAATTCCCTCAGCTCCCACATCACTGTGTGCAGGGTTGGGGAGGTACCAGTCTGGGAAAATGACGCTCCTCTCCTCTGTGCTCCCACCTTTGCTGTGCTTTGACACTCAACACAAGAAGCTGGGAGGAAACTTGCTCTCTTTTATTGCCCTGGGGAAGTGCAAAAGGCAGCTACAGTTGGCTCCTCTGTACTTCAGGATGAATATGGACACAAGTGCCTTTTCACCACAAATTTATGGCATTTTCCTTTCTAATAAATGGAGAGCTACTGCACTAAGAGGACAACACTTTCTTATCTCCCTTTTTCTCCCGTCCACCTTTCCCTCCTCCCAAGAAAGCAAGAAACAAAGAAAGTCCCCCTTTCTCTGCCCCTTCGTTACCTGCTTTCTCTTGCAATTCTCTAATAAACTGATTAGCGTAATGTTCTTTGTGAGATGTGCTGCAACACACCACTACAAAAGACTAATTTTATTATATGGGGGAAAATATTAATTTTCTTGCTTTGTCTGTTTAATGGTGATAATTATTATGATCTTATATTTCTGTGATGCCTGTCCACCCAAAGGACCTCAGCTTGCTTCATAAACCCACACTCATACACCAACTCTGTGCAGGGACGGCTTCTTTTCCTATAAAAGTACAGTTGTCTTTGCAATGAATGAAGCAGTAATGCACAGCATTAGAACCCAGCTCTCTAGGATGGAAAACACAGACTGCCTGGTTCAGTTAGGAACAGCAGTTGGGGGCAGGAGAAAGGGAAGGCGGGTCTGGAAAAGACTACTTGTTGCCAAGAGGACCCAGGTTCAGTCACATGAACCAGCATTACTGTAAAAATAAATATGGTGTGACTCACTTCTGAAAGGGAACAGGGGATCTGCCTCTACAAGTTAACAACTTGTCTGTGTGCCTCCCATCACAGCACACTTAGTTTGTCTGGAGCACACTGCTAGCAATGGCAGGACTCATTTTGAGAGGGGAGGGAAGGATCAACAATGAATAATAAATAATTCACCACCAAATATTCGCTCAGCTTTGATTTTGAAACAAGAGCAGTTGTTTAGTGTGAACTGGAATCTAAAACTGAAGAAGTTTCATCTTAATGTCCAGGGAAGGAGTGGGTTTTTCCAGCGGGGAAATTGCCGCTTTCTAGATGCCTGACAAAGGTAATACCAGCCCAGCAGCTGCTGCACCACCTGAACATCAGTTGAGGGAGCACAAGGAGGTAATACTGATAACTGAATTTAGCAGAACTCCTCTCCCAGCCAAAGCAGTTATTGGGGAGGAGGTTAGAGTCACAAGGATCCTTCAGTTCATGAGGAAACCCTTAGAGTCTGAGGAACAGTAAGGTGGTTAAGGGTTGCAGGAAATGGCTAAAGTAGTAACTTTATTTTAGACATTTATTTTGTTTGGTTTTGCCCTAGATTTTTCTCTAGAGGCAAGCATGGTGTGCTGTGACTATAGTGAGTGCTGGGCTCCCAGCAAGCCCGGCCAGATACTAGGAAAGTTAAGATGGGACAGCACAAAGTTCAGTGTTGGATGCCAAACTGGCCCAGACAGCAAGCCAAATATCCAGGCAGTTTGCAGGCGCTGTGCTTCATGCTGGTGGGGTTAGGCTGCTGTCATGGCCTTCGTTAGCCTCAGTTAGGGTACAGCAATACCGTGTTGTAATGTAGGTGCCACATAGCAGCAAGTTGGTGCTCACACAGTCATGCCAACAGAGAACAGCGATGTGACAAAAGGGAGAGAGTGACTTGGAAATGAGAATTCTGCCCTTCCAACTCCTTCACATCATACCCCTTTCCCCTCTGCAGAAAGTCCTGAGCCCTTGCATGGCTTCTTGCCTATCCACAGCCACCCCACGTCCTCTGCACAGCATCCTGCCCATGCAGCTCACTGGGAGCAAGCAAACAGCAAGTAAAACAATATAACTGACTTTGTTTTCACCTGTTTGTGCTTTTGGTGATATTAGATAAAATTACTTCAATCTTCTTTCCCCCACTCCCCCTGCTGACTGTTTTCTGCCCTGTATGTAGGGATGTGCTTTCTTTCTGCTTATATTAGCCACTAAGTAAGACGTATTTTATCAAAGTCTGTGAGCATGGCTACTGCTATTTTGAGTTAATCAATAGCGGGATATAACCCTCAGGAAAGTGTAATTCTGAAGTGGAGCTGAGGCTAAGACTCTACAGCCCTGCAAATAGCCTGTTCTCATTTCCTCTTCTACAGAGCCATACATTTGGGTGTCCTGGTTTTGTGTAGTGGGGGGGTGACGGTGGCAGCATCTGCAAGAGGCTGCTAGAAATTTCCCTTTGTCCATTGGTCCCAGCTGGCTCTAGAGCCGACTCACTGCAGTCCTGAACAAAGCTGATTGGTGACAATGATAATGCCTCTATGATAACGTATTTAAAAAGGGGAAAATAAAAAAAATACATGACGCAGAAGAAGTGGGGGCAGAGAGGTGGAGGTGTGAGCCCTGTGGGCCTTGTAGCCCTCACCCTCTGGCCTCCTGTCTGTCGGCCATCCAGGCCCAACTCACCCTGGCCCAGCTGAGAGAAGTGAAGAGAGGAGATGAGATGTGAAGAGAACCTGAGAGGCATCTGCCTGAGCCCATTGTGAAGAATTTCTTGTGAGAGGAACGGCTGCAGATGCCAAGGTCAGTGAAGAAGGAGGGGGAGCAGTAATGCTGCTCCTGGCAGGGATTCCCCTGCAGCCGGTGGTGATGACCATGGTGAGGCCGGCTGTGCCCCTGCAGCCCATGGAGGCCCATGGAGGAGCAGAGATCCCCCTGCAGCCCGTGGAGGACCCCACGCTGGGGCAGGGGAGGAATGTGAGGAGTTCTTCTCCCAAGGAGGAAGGAGTGGCGTAAAGTGACTAGTGATGAACTGACCGCAATCCCCATTCCCTCTTCTGCCCTGTGCCGCTTGGGGTGGGAAGGAGGTAAAGAGAATTTGAAATGAAGTTAAGCTGGGGAAGAGGGGAGGGTGGGAGGAAGTCAGTTTTGTTCTCTTCCACATTATCCTGCTTTGGTTTTATTAATAATAATAAAGAAATAGTTTTCCCCAAGTCTATTTTGCCCAAAACAGTAACTTGACTGATCTCTCTATGTCCTTATCTTAAACCTCAAGCTTTTTGTTGTATTTTCTCTCCTCCATTTCCTCAGGGGGTGGGGAGAGTGAGTGAAAAACAGTGTAGCTTTTTTCTGAGTGGGGGTAAACTACATCACTGGGCTGGCAAGGATCGGTGCACCCACAAAAGGAGTTTAAAAAGCTAAATGCAAAATGTCTTGTAGTGTCCTGGAGTCTACATCTTACCTAAGTCCAGTGTTCTGCAGCCTATCTAACTTCAGGGCCTTGCTATGCTCTCAGGCTGGGACCAGTAAACCTTACCTCTATAGTGGAGCAGCCCAGCTGCAACCACACTAGCGATAAGGAGCAAGAAAATAACCAGTGAAATCATTCAAACCCCAGCCTGCAGCTCCTGTAGCTGACCTCAGCTATGTCCTCTGCCCCATGCAGAGTGTACCGAACACACCTGTGCAGCACTGAGCCCTGGGTCCCCCATGTTTCTGCTACCACTCACCTTTGCCTCCCCAGGGAACAGATGAACAGCCTGTCAGGGGAGTGGGAGGAGATAAGGCCAGAGCATTTGCAATGAAAGCACAATTTCTGTGGAAAAGAAAATACTGATCTGCTTCTGTAGGGTTAGAAATTAGGTAATCCTCTTTCTTGGGGAGGAGTGAGGCAATCCTACAGAGAAGGAGAAAAATCTCTCCTTGCACCTTAGAAGCTGTCCCCTGGAGATGCCGCCCAGTTCAAAATTTGGTGGTCAAGATTATTGCAAAGACCTGGTTGGAAAAAGGCAGTGTCTTCAAAGATTGTTCTTCACTTGCCAGCAGCTGAGCACAAGAAAGCATCCCACAAAGCCATTCCTCACCTCTCTGTGTTCAGTCAGGAGGACAGTATTTACGTGAAGTATCATCCTCCCAGTTATGTATAAAACAGCTCTCAAAAAATATATGCTGTGAGGGGAAAAGTTTAGACTACAGCTTACTTAATTCTTCCAGCATGCAGCAGATCAGCCTGCAGTCTTATAATTTAGCCACATCCTGTTGTTCCTCTTGAGGACAGCAAAAGACACCTGCCTAGTCACTGGATGACACCTTTGCCAATATTCAGATTACTAGAGGCCATCAAAGATACAAATTTATCAAAACCCAGGGCTGTTAACAAAACTGCCTTTTGTTTGTTAGCCTCATTATAGGAGTTCACTAAATGCTTATTGCTGAAAGTTCAAAAAATATTTATTTTCTTCCTGAACAAGGAAACACAGAAGTGCCAGACTAAGCCATGGCAAAGCCATGGGAGGCTGATAACTGGTACCTTTGCTAGGAAGCATGAGGCACCCTCAGCTGCGCTGGTGCTTCAGGTCTCAGGGTGATACCAGGCTGAGGCACAGCCCCTGCTGTAAACATTTTTCTAGTGTTTTTTCTCAGAAAACCCTGAAAGCTGACTGTTGTTTGCAAGATGAAGAGCTGAAGAGCAAGACAGCAGGTTGCTTCATTGATAGATTTTTGTTTGGAGCTTCAACTGCTTTCAGAGAAAGCAGTTATTAAGCTATCCCAAGACAGAAAATAGTGGCAAGCACAGAGGGTGCATCAGATACACAGGTACTTTGCAGGAATGTATCCACCATGCTATTTTCTTTTTTTTCTGACCTCTCTCTCACCCTTTGTAGTCTCACATTTAACAGGTTTCGATGTTTCTCTTTTGTTTGGCACTGGTGGATGGCAGGTAAGGATGTCCTTGGTGAGATGGGAGACTCCAAAACTGCCACAGCTGATTGAACTGTGAAACTGAGCAGCCAGGTAAATAGGTGTTTCCTAATGCAAAGAGAGTAGGCATTCATAATTTAAAAGGAGTTGAGCACTGATATTGGAAGAAATTTTTTATTACATGAGATTGCCACAGGTTTTGCAAATGACTAGGAACCCTGACAACTGGCTATCTTGCATCTAATACATTTTAAATTAAAAATCCAATGTGAAAATGTGCCCTGAAATTAATGAACATTGTATGCCCAGCGGTTTATCTTACCATTTGTAATGCAATAAAAGAGGGTCAGATAAACACAGGCATAACCTCTGCCACAATTGATAATGTAAAACAGCCCTTGTATCATTTGTCTTTCCTTTAGGCGGTATACAAAAGACATAAAAATGAACAATTCATGCCTAAACAAAGAGGACCTTGAAAGCAGTGCATGTCAGATG
Source organism: Chlamydotis macqueenii (assembly GCF_036417535.1). Taxonomy (NCBI): domain Eukaryota; kingdom Metazoa; phylum Chordata; class Aves; order Otidiformes; family Otididae; genus Chlamydotis; species Chlamydotis macqueenii. Next base: position 20,539,935 of record NC_141593.1, on the reverse strand, counting down.
TTTACTCTAGGTCATTATTAGAGGGTTGAGTGGATTTGCTTATAAACACAAGTTACTTTGTGGTTAGGAAAATGTGAGAGATAAAGTGTTTCCAGAAACAAGACATCTCTTTTAAAGGCATACTGTTACTTTTCTAGCATGTACAGTAAGTTACAGATAATGTATTTTTTTTTTACGGGATATGAAACACTGTGTCATAAGCGGTGTAAAACATAATGTGCTGTAGAAACAATGCTTTTTCTCTCCACATTGTGCAAGTGCCAGTTTTCATTACACAGTGAATCTGATCTTGCCTGGGATTGAAATGAGATCAGAAGACCACCGTATGACAGATGGATATGCAAACCTCTGATGTAATGCAGAAAGATCTACTTGAGACCACTGGGAGGTATTCCTTTGGTAGCTTTCACTTGAATCTAAGTTTGAAACATGAGATCTTTCAAGAATGTCACATCTTTTTATGTTATCCACTTTAACCATTCTTATTCATTGCTGAGTTTACACGCAGTCTAACCAGAGGCAGCAGAAGAAAAAGCACCTTAAAAAAACCAGAAAGAGCCTTGGGGATTTGGTAATGGGTACAGAGTGTGTGTGTCGTAATCATTCTTTTGATTTGTGTTCAGATATGTTTTCTACTTGCCTTGCAAAGAATGTGTGCTTTCCCTCTGGATTGCAAATAATCTGAATCTGGACAAAACCATTACAAAGTGCCCTTCAAAACATTGAGTCTGCATTTGAAATGAAAGTGTGATGGAAAAGCTTAACATGAGGATTAAAAAACTTTGGTTAAATGCAGAGGAGCCAGAGCATAGCAAACATCCTGCTGTGAATTTTCATTATTCTGTCCCTTTCCTGACTTCTCAGCCCTTCCTTTAAAGACAGTCAACACTGTCTATAAGCATGAAGATGCAATATCTGTCTAATTAACCAAAGTCCATGCACATTGACACAACCCCCCCAGAGAGGAAACCTACTTCCTGGCAGCCTTGGCTGCATGCTCCCCGGAGTCATGGCACGCCATCCTTCTCATTTTGCAGTGCTTCCCAGGTCTTCCTGGGTGGCTTTTCAGTTCTTCCCATGGCTCATGTGACTTTTCATATGAATACCAAGTGAGCCACTTTGTGCAGTCATATTGTGGTAAATATACAAGCAGACTGAAATGAGGTGATTAACATGGTTGCTTGGCAAATATTCATTACTTCTTGACAGGTATTCTTGCTTAGCGATCTTAGGGTGAATGCAAGCATCCCAGTTAAAGGCACAGGAGTTTGAAAGCAGAAACAGCATGGATGGGTTCAACACACTCAAGTGCTGCAGTAAATACAGGTTGGTGCGTCTCCAGATTGCATGGGCAAACATTTAACCACAGCTGGTTGAGTAGGACTTGACAGTGGTACATAACTAGCAGTAGACAGCAAGACATTTTTTCCTTGTTAACTTTATTCATTGGGTCTGTAAACCAACACTACAAGCCTAGTTGCCTTGCTCATGCCCAGGAGAAGAGAGTGATTAAACACCATGCTTGGAAGTCACCTTGGTGTCATGGTACCTCTGGAAACCCTTCCTCTCTTCAGCTTCCCAGTGCAAAACGCAGTACCCAAGCCATATTAGCCATCATGAGGGCCCAGTGGATAGGCTGCTCTGCACAGCATCTCTGAGCATAGTGCAATAAGCCCTCATCCTGAGAGCACCCCCAGACTCTCCAGACAGCTGCAAAGGAGCAACTCAAGTGTCGCTTTCGCAACTGCTGCTGCCAAAGAGAAGTCCCAGGCTGAGGAAGGCTGGAGATGTTCTCAAGCACATGGGAAGGAAGAGCAGAGTTAATGACACAGCCCAACTGAGAAATAAAGATGAATGCACAATATGTTGCACATGGGGGTTGGCTTGTAAAGAACCCTATCAGCAGCTGTGGAAAAAGTATAAGTTTTGAGTCTGTGTCTAGCACTGGATTTTTTTGTCCTAAGGGCACCTAAGGAAATAAGTTCATACAATTTAAAGGGTTATAAAAGATCGTGTCCTGGCAAAACTGATCACATGTTAAAAAAAAATATGATTCCTTTGTAGATCTTTTTCTATTGCTTTTGTGATTCTGAGCTCTTACCTGAGTTCATTGCCTACTAGTAACATCATTATCCTGTGGCTTTACTATTCCATTTACTGAATGTTAGAACCATGTCACAAATCCAGCTTTACTCTTTCACAACAGGATGCAGAGAGAGGGGAAGACAGGATGAAACCAAAAGAGTATGGTGACACATAAAACCTCTTAATCTTTTCTACTAAGCCCTTTCTTATCCTTTGGTTACCATGGCTGTTGATAACACTTCCAGCCTTCCTCAGCCCCGGACTTCTCCTTGACCTCCTCTCCTTGGCTTTTGCACTAAGGCTGTTCTGTTTCTTTCTCTGTCATTTGCTGAAGTTCATCTCTTGCTGTTCCTCAAGAGATCACATTCTGGACTGTTTGTTCCTATGCTTGCAGTTATCCCTCTGTTACCAAGAGATATGCCAGATGATACCTGCAAGGCTGATAAAGCTTGGAGAAAAGGTCTAAATTTATCAGTTAGATGCCCTGTTTATTCCTGGTCCATGCTCACTCATAGTCACTCCCTGCCCTCCCTCCTGTGAAAATCTCACTGGGTGGGATCTTACCCCTGGTTTGCAAATATGATCTTCACCTTATCTGAAAGAAATCTGTTATTGCAGCTGAAATACACATAAAATAGTCTTGCTTTGGCTCAGCCACAAGTCTCTGAAGCAACCTGGTGGAGGTCAGTGGGAATGGCAGAGTCTCAGTGGAGGCACAGGCAGCCCAGGACACATCTCTGGCCGAGTTGTGCCAGGGTGGGGATTTATGGTACGCCAAATAAAGACTTGGGGATTTGGTGCCTCATCCAGTTCTCGTTAACACGGACTGGGAGTCCTGTCACTAGCTCAGATAGAAACTGGGCCAAGTCTTACACCCTTTTAAAGTTATTTAAAGTCTTGTCGCCATTGACATCCATTTGCCATACTTCTAAATGTCAGGATTTAAAGTTGTTTTCCTCCAGTGTTATTCAGTAGCTTTCCATGATATATTCCTTTTTATACGAAATTAAATTGTACTATTCTATAAGAATGTATATTCTATGGGAACTGTTGTCTTATTCAGTTCTAATGGAATCAAGCACAAAATTCAACAAGCTTTTAAAATTCTATATCTGCTAAAAAAAATGAGCTACTGATATGAAATTCCTCCCACATACTCCCACTCTACTGTTTCTCTAAAGTCTCTATTTATCTTAGTCACGACCTTATGAGCATGAACAGAATGTGGCAAATATTTCTCAGTATAAGAATGTGTCTAAACTTTGGAAAAAGTTGTTATAGCTGAAAAGGTATAATTTCCACACAGCATTCAGGTTATAGGCTGTGACAAAAAAAAATACACATGCCAGCGAACATGTTACTTTACTTTGTGTTTTACACTTTGCTTGAAATTACTTCATCTCTGTTAATTTTGATGGAGTATTGCGAGTTACCGAGTGCTCTCAGCCCCCGCAGATGTCAGTGAAAGGTGAATGTCATGAGGCCTTGCTAGCAGGCATTCAGTAACCCACAGAGCTAAGTCCTTTAAGAATTAAACAATTTCCAAGTGACAAAACTGGTCACTTAGGGTCATTTTCTGTTAATGTTGAAGCTAACAAGGTGGGGTTTTAATTATCTTCAAGGATAACAGGACAGTGCCTTCAGAAAATGGTAGTAAATTAGTAAGGGAAGCAGAAAATAAGTGTTCTTAAGTGTGTTTTGACATTTTGTGAAAAATCTGAATAACAATGAATGGAAAGGATTAAGAAGTATCCAAAACTTCTTAAAGTTCAATGAGCCAACGAATGAGCTGGTTGAACATTGGCTGATGCTACTGGAATTGACTGCATTTTTCTAGAATATTCTTTATTTTTCTTGAGAGATGAACACTAAACAATAAAGAGGCTTAGACAGTGATATCATTAAGGATTAACTTGCATCCAAAATAAAAGTTGAACTGCTCAAGGAAAATAAAAAAAAAACCTGTCCATAGAAACATTGGACCATCCCTGCGTATGTTTTGAGATAGGTCCAAGAACAATATGTTCTGGAAAAAAGATGATGTGCCAGAGAAGTTCACCCTTGGTCAGGCATTCCCTGAACTCTAGAAATGTGTAATCCGAGATACCAAAAATATGTCACAGGCATGTTCAGTATTTATGGATGCCATTTAGCAAGCATGAGGTCAGAGGCAATGAACTTGCTACATAATGTTGTTCCCTGTTACTGCATATGATAAAAATGAACAGACTTTTTTCCACACTAAATGGCAGTATTTATTACACCATATAGCACAGCTGAACCAGGGAATGGTGCCTACTTTCTTCACATTTTTAGTACTAAAATGGAAGGTGAGACAAGCTACCATGTTTCAAACTAAGAAATCTGTTTAAAAATGCATTTCTTTCTAATTCATAATTGTCACTTTGAAGCCTGCTCCACAGATGGGTGGCCATACAGAAAGTAATGTAATTTGCAATCCGTTTGGGGGAGCAATATACTGCAAGAACATTCAGATCTTTTTTGTTGACTTATGAGTCAGAGAAAGAAATGCAAGTCACATGCCTCTCGCTTATCCAAAGTCTGCAGCAGCATGACTCTGCTGACTTCACTCCAAGACATCTGTCCTGAGTAAAGGTGTTGATTATAGATGAGCTGTGAAAGAGTATCTTGAGAGAGTTTAGAAAGACTCCTCCTAGGACTACAGATGTCCCTCCAGACTGAACAGTTTGTACTCTGAGCTTTGCTCTTCCGGAATAAAAACCTAGAAGTTTACTTCAAAAACAACTGAACAAGAACAATCCCCCACCAACAACATCCTAAAGTTTAGGTTTCCTTCAGTGATTCACCATGCTGAAATCATCCTCCTCATGTCAATATCTTTCTCAGCCAAAAAAACCTCCTTGTATAAGCAGATAAATTTTGGTCCCAGGTATTAAGTCACAGCTTAAGAAGTCCAGTGAATATTTCATCCAATAAAATTTTTACCTCTCCTCTAGGTATGGCTTTCAATCAGATTTTTTTTTCTTTTCTTTTTTTTTTTAAATTCCATTTCACGATACTGTGTCTGATTTTTTCACAGATTTTGTAGATAGGCTAAACTTGGTGTTAGGAAAATCTGTCAAAGTTGAGATCAATAAGGACAGGGGAGGAAGGAATGTAACTAGACTTGAAATAGAAATTCTGCTAGTGTTTTGTTTATGAGGTAGCTCCTGGCACTATGTGACACCTTTCTCCTCTCTGTAAGTGCACAGGTCCACCAACCAGCAGCCCATAGGGTGTTCACAGGATGCACAGATGTGCATCTTTTTCTGGGATGACCTTCCCTATAGCTCAGTCTTTCTATTCCAGTACTTCATTATCTTTCCCAGTAGCAGGCTTTTCAGTGTCTCACCTGAGTTTAAATTGCTCCAGCTTAAGCCTAAGACTTGTCTTGGTCACTGTGGATGTGCAAAACAAATAATCCCCTTCTACAATTTCATGTTGCTGTGTTTGTTAGAGTTGATTCCTCCCTCTGTCATCTGTAACGTAAGCTAAAATAACGCCAGATGGTTTGTTCACTTCCTTTCTAGACTCCTGGTCAGGTTTAGTGGTCTCTTCTGGACTTTCTACTGTTGATCCACATGTTTTTTTGAAAGACATCACAGGACACAGCGCTGCAGCTGTGTGCAGGCAGTTCAGCCTCACTGGGGATGAACAGAGTGGATTTCTCACATGTCTTAAGTTTCTGTTTATACTACTATAACTTCTGCTAGTTTTGGAAGTATTTCCTCTTCCTCAGCTCATGATTCACAATGGTTCTCCAACAGTTTCATGAAGAATATGTATTTTGCCAGCTGGTCTCTATCATATGTTTATTTGATGAAGCATTCCCAAGAGTAGTACCTTACATTTTACATTATTGACACTCTCCTTTTTCAGAGCATCTTCCCCAGCTGTCAGGATAATTTTTAACTTTATCTTTATCTTCCAAATTGTCTGTGGTCAGTCCCAATTAAGTGCCTTTTGAAAATTTAATAAGCATATTTTATTTTCTTGCATATAGCTTGATACTGAAAATACTGAAGAGAACTGGACCAAGGACTGACTCCTACAGAACCTTATAACCTACAACTTGTTTTAGTAGTACATCCTGGCTGTTTCTTGTCACCCAGATGATATTGCCCCCATCTTAGAGGCTGCCCCATCCAGCCCATTCTTACTTAGTCAGGTTAGGAAAAAGTCATATGAACCAGCATGAAACTCTCCTTGAAATCAAAACTTCTGTTTCTCTGCCTGAAAAAAAAAGTTTACTAATGTGTTAGAGTGACTGGCATTGTTTATTCTTGGCAAATCTATGCTTGCTTCTGCTCAGCTTGTTTTCCTCTAGATGTTTAAAAATGGTTTGTGATAATCATTTCAACCTTTTCCAGGAGCACTTTCCTTCTCTCTGACATTGCACTTTTCCAGAGCAGGCTGTTAACATACTACCAATTGTTCTCAGACTACCTCCAATAGCCCTTGTATTACCCTGTGAATGGGGGTCACTAAGCCCAGGAGGTGCGAAAACACCTGATTTGCCTGCAAATTCCCTGAGCATTGCCTCATGTCAGTTATTCATAGGGTGAAACCTGGTGGAGCCATATTGGTCGAGGAAAACAGCATCCTGCGATAGTCAACATTGGTTTGCTCTGGTGATATTGAAAAATTTTTCTACACAGAAGCCCTCTAATACTAACACTGTATTTTGATTATGATCAATAGATATTGCCTGTGATAAGCCTGTGAAGAGTGCTGCTTGATTACTTTTACATGAAGGCAGTACAAAAATGTCTCTTAATTCAAAGTATCAAAATATAAGCTTAAAAGATGGCAGATAAATTATTAGAATACGGTCTTTGCTCTGATAAACTTTTGAACTTTCATTGAACTTGGGCATTAAGAATAGGCAGTTTTTCCAAGAGGAAAATTCACTAGACAACCTACAATTTTTCTTTCACTTATTTAAGGAAGGTGTTTGATCTGGTAAGGAAATAATAGTAATTTATGTCCTTGATAATTGAGAAGGATAATAGTTCTATACACAGAAAGAAGCAGCCGTCACCTGCTTTCTGAGTCACAGTCCTATTAAAGAGGTAGATACCACCTTAACCAGATGAAACTTCAGTTGGGTTAGGAGACCAAGGAAGCTTCCATCTCCCTGTGAAATAAAAACGTTACTATCAGCCTTCTGCTGTCTCACCCGTGTCAGAAGACTTGGCACAAAATTGTTAAATCCTTCTTCTTCCTTGTGTACTTTTCCTTAAAATGAGACAGTCATTTCCCCTCATGCACGCAGAAGCAGGCTTTGGGGATGGCTGTCCTAATAGTTACAAACCCGTCTTCTTCAGGCTGGGCAAGTTTGCAATTCTCTGTCCAGCATCCTGCTCTAAACAAACTGGTATAAACTAAAGGTTCATATGTAATTCATGATACAGGTGAATTTTTTACTACTGACCCTGCTGTGAAGGAAGACGGAATCCATTAAAAGGCATTATCTGCCATCAGTGCACAGAGCACAAACTGTAAGATTTCCTGATCACGTTTGTTTCATCCTACCTGAAGTACAAGTCAAGGAAATGACATAAGCAGAAGAATATACGTAAAGGACTGATTTGGAGACAAGCCACCTCATTCAGCCATTCAAGGCATGGAGATCATGCCTTTTTGATGCTCATGGAGAAAGCCCAGTCCCTTAAAATCCTTTAAGGGATCTGCAGTTGGCCAGCAATGTTCAGGTGAGGGTGTCACATGTACAGTGTGTGAGCGTGGAGCACCTGTTCATGATAAACAGCACAGATTCAGGAAGAATGAGCTACCAGGAGTTCTGCATTCCCCAGTTCCCCTGGGTCCAGCTCACCTGCACAACTCAGTGAGGTTAGATGGGAACCTGAAGGAAAGTGATTGCTAACCACAGCCCTCCAAACTCTTATTGGCCTTTTCTGGGGAAGGAGGTGGTGAATGATCCCACAAGCCTCCTGGACAGTCAGATCAAGACCTTCCCATCTCCACTGAAGCACTGTGACCAAGCTCTGCTCCTGCAGCTTCCTCACTCTGTTCCCTCCAATCTGTTGCTCTCTCATGCTTTAAATGTGAGCCTCCTACCCTGGATTCTCTGGCGCTCTGCGGCAGCCTTCTATGTATCTCTCTCCTCTCTCATCAGGAATATATTCTGTCCCATCCTAATCTTTTTTTCTGAACTAGTTATTCAGTAAATCCCACCTATGGCCTCAATCCAGACCATTTCAAAAGGAAAATCTCCTGCTAACTTAAGTAGACTTTGAATTAGTTCTAACTGTTTTTAGGGTGCTGAGGATTACCCTAACTAAAGAATTCCTCTGCAACAGCCATTGCGCACACTGCTTTCTTCTGTACTTATAACCAAATATTTCTGTAGTAATTTTCTTTCCTCTTTTCTATTAACTTATAAAAGTGAGGTTTCTCACAGGTTTCTGTGATGTCAGAGGTGTGAGATAATACTAATCTGACCAAACATAAATACCTGCATATGGATTAGCCACTCTAAGGACCCTCAGCAGAGAATCGAGAGAAATCAGCACTGCCAACGTGGGAGAAATCAGCGCAGCCAACACGGGAGCTTGTGTATCCTAAAGCAGATGTGGGGTTGATGAACTGACAACTTCTGAGATGAAACTCATCTCTGATGAAGGTGCTCCCAAGATGACAATCTTCCAGGCAGAGAGCCTTATGTTGATCTCCCAAGAGGATCTGCCTTTTCCAGGGTATTTTAACTTTAATTTCAAGGATATTATTGTAACTCAGTAATCTGCAAGATATAAAAGAGTATGCGGCCAGAAAAAACCATCTGTTAAGAGAAGGCAGATCCATAGGTATCTCACTGCTCCCTCCAGCACTGCAGAAAGGGTTCACAGCTCTGCCACTCCTCAGGCATTTCTTGAAAGGGCTTGTGTCAGAGATCAAACTTGGCACAGAGGCCAACGGGCTCACAACAGCCCACATGTGCTTGAGCAAATGCTCCGACCCACCAAAACTGAGTGGCTGCCTGCACACCACCTGTGGGGATTGGTCCTTGAACAGTGCTTGGGGTCTGAGCCCCTGTCAGCCACCCTGCACTGGGGCTATCAGGAGGACTTTGCCATGTGGATGATCCTGTTCCAGCGCCTGGGCATGGCTTGTCGCATCATCTGCAGTAATGTTTTTCCTCTTTCTGAAAGCTTCATGCCCAGTTACTGCCAACTGCTCCACCCTTGATCATCCCAAAAGTGATAATTTAACAGTTTAAAGTCCTCGTCACTGCTGGTCAGAAGACAAGTTGCAAGCTGTTCTGAATATTCCCCAACAAATAATATCCCCACTGTTAGCTCCATGGGTAGGAGCCACACTGACAGTACCTTTGCTATTGTTTTTCATGCCATTTGTTTTGCTTCTAACAGTCTTCTGGCAGGGTTAAAGGTTAAAATCACTCATGCAAGCTGAGGGTTTCCTGCTGCAGATAGGAACTGGTACAGCTAACTTCTTCCTTTCTCATTCAATAATGAGTTTAAAATTGGACATACCTTTCCTGTTTAGCAAAGTTTGTCCAAAATGTTCACGTAGGACTATTTTTCATTGGAAAACATGGAGCAGCTGTAATCCAGGCCCTCAGCAAGGCTGGCCAAAAGACAACACAAGGGAAAAGTCAAATCCAAGGAGAAAACTCTCACCTCTTCAAAATGAAACAATTTTGGTCTTAATTGAAATCAAACTATATAGAATGAAGTTGAAATAAAGCATTCTTTCAATTTTTCTTAAATTTTATTTTTGAAGCCAAGTCAAACAAAATACTTGAAAAACCAGCTGTCTTGGGTGGTGGAGAATGAAGGTCTGGCTACTCCTTGCATGGCAGCTGAAGTGCAGAGACACTCAGGAACAGTAGACCGGCAATATCCTGGGCACAAGTGTGATGACTTTTTTTATCATCTTATCTGTAAAGAGATTGAAGTGAGGCAAGTCTATTAGGTTTGATTTTCCAACATAAAAAAAGTTACTGTGAGACAGTTGTTCACATATGGTATCTGCCTCATGAAATACCTCTCACTGAGAACACACTGCAGCTCCCCTCATTTTATATGAGAATCTTTTTCTTCTTTCTTCCCTTTCCCCCACTCTTTGCCCTGAGGAAATCAGGATTAACAGGTTTCTTTCCACATTCTTTGAAGTATTCTAAAACTCCAGACCCAAAAGTCTTCTATTTAGCAATATTTGTTACCCTAATTGCAATATGTACTTTACATGCAAATTTTAGTGACTAGGTTAAAATTAGTTTCTCCTGGAAGGTGAGCAGCAGTGTCCACTGAAACAAAAACAATTTATTTGAAGAAGATCAATAGCAGATGAGAAAGCATTGCTAAATTGAGTACCTACCATATTGTAGCAAACTGATGTACAGAAGTTGCAAGACAAAGTTGTAATGGAGAGAGTGATAATAATGGGGTAAAATCAGCACGTGAGGCTGTGACAGCAACTTTTTAAAATCAGATTGTGCTGAAAATAAATGAAAATCCGAGAAAATATAGAGCTCAAACCATTTGGTTCTCACTCAAACTGTGTAGTCATCAGCATTTTTAGATCATAGCAGAGACTGCCATTGGTGGTTCCATTTCATAACAAAAAACTGATGAATCTCTAGCTCTTAAGAGCCAGCGAAGAAGAGATGTGAAAGTAAAGGAGATACTAAAATTAAAAAAAAAAAAAATTGCTGTTTTTTTTTCCCCAGAAGACACTTCTAGCTGACTTTTGCAAATCCATAAGTTGAGGGGAAAAATACAGGAGTTTCTCTGCTACCTTAGAGGAGACCAGTGCATCCAATTTCTCCACACAGAAAGCTAAATAAGACACCACAACTCTTGGCTCCCTTACATAACACCAAACGAAAACGGGTGAATCAGGCACCAAGCTGGGAGGCTCTTTTCTATTCTCAGCTCTGCTCATAACTGGCCTCACAGCTTTTGGCAAGTTCTTCATGTCAGAAGTTTCATCTGAAGGGAAGTGTGGCTAGTGTACCACTGGTTTTAAACACAGAGGCCAATAGTTATGCATTTAATTTTAAGTTATATTAAATCTGTGGCATCTGAGAAACAGAATACCTCTGAATATGAGACAGTTTATTTGGAAGTTTGGGTCTAGATTTATACAATGACCTTGCACTTGCTGCTGAAAACCACTGCTGTGCAGCAAGCACTGTAGGAGAAAACACCCTACCTAATCCTCCTATGGGGCTAAAAACAAGCTATATAATATTGTTACCTGGAATAACTGGACTTGCTGGTCTTTCCCATCCCTGCATTCTTTAACCAGCCTGACAGTCTGATGATGCTCACCAGCAAAATCCCCCATTCCGGCATCCCTTGGTTTGGATAAGTCCTCATCCTCAGATGGTGCAATGAATCAAGGTGGGTGCACGTATGGAACCCAGATGAATGCGTCCCATTTCACATGCTCCACTGAAGCATATGGAGAACATGGTACTACAACCCACAAGATATAGCAAAATTTTCCAAAATCAAGGCAAGAAAAGGATCTCCTTGGAAGTGATTCATCCCACAGTTGAGAAATCCAGTTACAGCAAGGGTTTCTGAAAAAGCTCCCTTACCTGCCATATGATTTGCTGTTACAGACATCTGCAGTCATGTATTTATCTATTGTAGAATTAGCCTGTCCAATGCCCTTTTCCACTCTACGTAATGCAACATATTCAGAGGACAGTAATTCTTCCCTGTTTTAGGCAGAATGACAGAAAAAGAGACACGGTGTTTTCCAGAAACCAGGCTGTAGAAAGTAAAGCACCTAATATGAAAGAAAGATCAGGAAAGCTCCACAAAAACTATTTTCATCAAGATCCAGGAGAGACCTCATGATCTGCTGACTTACATGATCTCTAGCCATTTGGCAGGTTCTTATTCAAGGTTCCACTCAGGTAAACTTTTTCTTACTTGTAGGAGTGAAACAGCTCCATCATGAGAAACAGAGAACAGCTATGATACAGCTTCAGAGATCTCTGAAAGCTTTACAAAAAATGTAATTGTGAGCAGACAAATAGCACAAATGACACTAGCAAGAAAAGAGCTAAATATTTGCCTTGGATAATCACAGAGAGTACAAGGAAAAGCTAAATGTCTTCAAACCATGTGGCATACTGAATTCCTGTTTAAGGTGCTCTGGGGATGGGCCGAGTCATTAGTGTTATCCCTGGAGACCCCTGAGTGGTGGGCGAGGAACCAGAAGGCCCAAAATTATACAACTTTTGAACAAGGGGAAAACGAGAGGAGAGAAAGATCTGCTTGATTTCAGCATCTGTGAAAAACACCATAATGCAAGGTTGATAAGGGCAGAAGGTGGATGAGTGTGATTCAAGCTGGTTTTACCTTGCATTGGAGAAGTTTCTGAAAGCTCTCATTAAAACTAGAACAGACTCTGACAGCAAAAAGCTAAATGTGTCCCCAACTTGTATACTGAGAAAAGCTCCTAGTAATTATCCCATGACTTGCTCATGGCTTCCTGGGTTTGTTTCCATCCTCTCTGTGTTTTCCATTGGGTACCTGCAGGCAAGGCACTACACTGGAGAACACACTGGAGAGGAAATCATAGAATCATAGAATGGTTTGGGTTAGAAGGGACTTTTAAAGGTCATCTAGTCCAACCCCCCTGCAAGGAGCAGGGACATCTCCAACAAGACCTGGTTGCTCAGAGCCCCATCCAACCTGGCCTTAAATGTGTCTAGGGATGGGGCATCTACCACCTCTATGGGCAACCTGCTGCAGTGTTTCACCACCCTCATTGTAAAAAAAATTATCCTTACATCAAATCTGAATCTACGTCCCTCTATTTTAAAACCATTACCCCTTAAATTATCACAGCAGGCCCTGATGAAGAGTTTCTCCTTGTCTTTCTTATAAGCCCCCTTTAGGTACTGGAAGGCAGCTATAAGGTCTCCCTGGAGCCTTCTCTTCTCCAGGCTGAACAGCCCCAACTCTCTCAGCCTGTCCTCATAAGAGAGGTGCTCCAGCATTCTCATCATTTTTGTGGCCCTCCTCTGGACTCTCTCCAACAAGTCTAAGTCCTTCTTATGTTGGAGGCTCCAGAGCTGGACGCAGTACTCCATGTGAGGTCTCACCAGAGCAGAGTAGAGAGGCAGAATCACCTCCCTCGACCTGCTAGCCATGCTTCTTTTGATGCAGCCCAGGATGTGGTTGGCTTTCTGGGCTGCAAACGCACATTGCCGGCTCATGTTGAGTTTCTCATCCACCAGCACTCTCAAGTCCTTTTCCTCAGGGCTGAACTCGATCTGTTCTCCACCCAGCCTGTATTTGTGTTTGGGATTGCCACAACCTGTGTGAAGGACCTTGCACTTGGCTTTGTTGAACTTCATGAGGTTTGCGTGGGCCCACCTCTCCAGCCTGTCAACGTCCCTCTGGCTGGCATCCCTTCCCTCCAGCACATCGACTGCACCACACAGCTTGGTGTTGTCAGTAAACTTGCTGATGGTGCACTCTATCCCACTGTCCATGTCACCAACAAAGATGCGAAGACCTCCAGAAAGCTCCCCAAGTGCACTGCCGTTAGCATCCCTGCCACACACCTGACTCACAGGCATGGGATCATGTACGAACATTACAGAGCTGCAACATATGCCATACATGTTCAATCAAAACAACTCATATTTTGAGTATTAAATATTTAAAACAAGTAACAGAGGAACAAGTTGTACCTCATGAATTATTCACAGTAATTTGGTGGTTTGAAATGTGGATATTTGATAAACTATGACTTGTTCATGGACGATTTGTAATCAGAAAGAGATTAAAATAATCAATACATTAATCATTACAAATTATTTGTTCATTTCTAGTATCAGGTTTTTTGAACTGTTTACTCACATTTAGAGCTTCTCTCCACAGTCCTACTCAGTGTTTTTTCCCACATTGCTGCACATCAGCAGAGCCCAGGCCCCCCATCACTCACCTGAGGTCCTTGGTGAGCAAAAAAGCGGTGGAGCCATCCTGAGGCAGCCACTCTCTGCCCTTCATCTCTGCACAGGCAGTCCTGTGGCACCAGCTGCACCCTCTGCAAATCCATTCTCCCAGGGCTGACTGGGTTTTAGGAGCCAGAGAAGAGTGGAGCAACGGCACAGTGCAGCTTGAGGAGGAGGCAACATGAGAGTAACCCCCTTCCTTGTCCTCTCTTCCTCCTCCACAAACAGAAAGCAGCCCCAGCCTGCGTCCAGGCAGGGAGGTGAAACGAGTGACTGGGGGGTTTCAGGCAGCTGGCAGGGTCAGACTCCCCTGCAAGCAGGTGTTCTGCTGGTGGTGGCATGGGCTGGACCAGCGATGCTTCAGCCCTGCTGACAGCAGCGGAGCAGGTAATCAGGTCAGCAGGGTAGTGAAGGGGTCTGTTCCTTCTCCCACTTGGTTATTATTTGTGATTACTACACACAGAACCTGCTGGATTTATTTTTTTTTTTAAAGAGACTTTCTTTGGAAATGCACCTTTTTTTCTTCATCCTTTTTCAGTGGCATAATGAAAAAAGGGAGAACTGTAGAAAGGAGATACTGAGCTAAGACACCAAGAGATGAAATCTGGTACTCAGTTTCCTCCTTCCACCTCTACCCCAAGTCTTTGCAGGGATTTTTGATAGACCTGAACTGAACAATGGGATTGATTATTTTTTTTTAAAAAAGAAAACCCTTCCAAAATAACAAACTTAAAGTAATGCAGTAATTTTCTGCAAAAATATCTTAGCACTTTTTGATCAACCCATTATCTCTGCTAAGGAAGGGCTCAAAATGGTCTGTACAGTACATAGAGGAAAATCAGACAAGTCATGTTATAATACCAGTATCCTCATGCTTTGCTCCTCTCGTGTTGGGAAGTGGCTTTATCTCCATTCATCTCTGTCTCTACTCCACCAGTTTCTAAACCGTGACAGAACATTGTCTTTTCCCCTGCAATTACTTAGATTTCCTAGTAGGTTCTTGCAATGGATGATAGCAAGCTTTTTGGAAACCCAAATACATTTCATTTACCAGTCCTTTGTCTGAGCTCGTCCCTATACAAAGTTGTGCTATTGTGACTAAAGGTATAATGTTATATTGCATAAAGCTGCATTAGCTTAATTTACAGAGTTACACCATTCATCACGCATGCATATGTAGACACCCATTGCCGGCAGAAACTTTGCTTATCTTGGTCCATCTTGCACTGCCGAATTTACATGTGCAAGTTAAATGCATATAACACATTTGAAGACTTTCTTAAAAAAAAACAAAACAAAACAAAACAAAAACATACAGAGGTCACATTACTTTAAAAACAGCTTCTGTGTGGTGCTGTATACAATTCCTTAGGAATGGGTGGCAACATTTGTCTTTACAGAAGATGCAAGGAGTACAGAATGTGCAGAAGGAGCTAGTAAGTATATCACATCTTAAATGCCAGATGGTCAAGCCGTAGCTCTTCTTAGTGTTTCATTTCAGGAAGAATTTAATTGATACTTCTCCTTTCTATTTTCATTTAGAGCAAGCAGTGTCTGAGGAGAGAGCCTGGGAAGCTGACGCTCATCCGGATCTAGAAAGCCAGTTGCTGGCAAAACCTTTCTGGAGATTTGGAGAATGAACCCAGCACTTCGTCTTTTCTGTACACTGTTGTAGAGCATTTATTTCTGTAACTGTTATTTTTTCTTCTACCAGGTAAGCTGTACATCCTGGTGCCATGCATTACCTATAGTGTGATAGTAGAGGTTTGTGTGAACTTCAATAGTTAAGGGTCTCAAATGAATACACCTAATTTAAAGCTCTTCGCCATCTATTCTGGAGTTCCTTAGGCTCAACAACCATAAAAAGCTATGCTTCTCCATAAATACACCTCTATCTCATGGGTCTGTTGGAAAATAAAATCTCACTGCGGCAAAGACGTAACATCAAATTAGCCTGGGAGCCAGGGCATCAGCACAGCTTTAGAGAGGGTAAGTAACACTTTTGCTACAGGGCATCTAGTAAGTTTTCCTTCATCATCAGCTGGGTCCCAGAAAGAGGGATGTAACAGGGGTGCATTCAGGGTATCTGACCTGCAGACACGGAGGAATCACCAGTCAACCATCTGGGGTTTGTCTCTCACCTCCCCAGGTGACCATAGCGTGATCAGACATCTCTGCCCTCATTGCCAACATTTCCCTGCACAGAAATTAGAACAGGCTGAAAGTGGCTGACCTACAATTATACCAGCATTACAGATAAAACAAATAGATCCAGGCTCAAGCTGGAACCCTGAAATGCTGTTTCATCCTCCATACCTAGAGGTATGCACAGCAGGAGAACAGCTGACTCAGGCTGTGTTCCCAGCTCCTCTTCCACTGTCACAGCCTGAGACGAGGGCACCAGGCTGTCCTCCTACCTTCACCTCTGGAAGCTTTCATGCACTCCCCACGCCCAGTGCAACTCCAGTTCTGGGGATGCTCTTGAGAATTGCCTCAGCTGTGGATTTCTTTTTAAGGAACAGGCATCACATACAGAGATGCTCTCAGCAACAACTTAGTGTAGTTACGCAGGTCGTACAATACCTGCAACTTAATGATAAGCTGGTAGCTGCCAGCAAATTAATTAAAATAGTCTGATAAATGCACCCATGTTGAGAAGTATAAGAGTGCTTTAAACCCAAAGACTGATAGGAAAGAAAGGTACCCATTCAAAAATAATTGTGCAGTAGCTATTCCCTTTCTGAATTAATATTTTCTGTCAGAAGCTATAGAGAGGCTGCTTTACCATTCTTTGGTACCAGCATATGTGCCAAAAGAATGTGGCTGCTGATGAATAGTATTTGTCCTCGATACTGGATTTGGACAGAAATACATACAGAAGAGGATGTGAGATAGGATGTATTCAGAGGATGATGACTGTGAATTTTTAGGACTGAATGTTAGAAAATATATTATATAGGAAAAAAAAAAGGCAGCTGTCTTAAATTTGGCAGGTATGCAGGCATTTCTTTCCACACTAATATTTTCTAGAAAGATAGGGGGATGTGTTTAAGAGCTGTTTCCTTCTTTCCCAAGGCACTGTCTGTTTTCTGTTTCTTTCTCTTAGATCCTATAGGGCAAAGAATAGCTTTGTCTACTCAGCCCTCTGTCGTTGTTAAACAAACCTTATGAGGACAGCACCAATAATACACAGAAAGAGCTTTCATCTTAATGGAATCAGAACTGAAATTAAATCATTCATGTAAATAAAAAAAATTACCAGCTGTCTTCAAAATTAAAAAAAATATATCTAGCAGGTCTGCAAGTTGCAAATGTTTCCAGACTTCCATGCTTTATATGTAAGTCCTTGTCTAGCACCTATGGGTGGTTGGGGATCTGATAACAGGCACCCAGCAGACAACTACAGCAGCTAACAATGTTACCGGTTCATCAGCTGTTTGCTGTCACTGCGTACTGAGCAATGCACCTTGCATAGCAGGGCTGGCAGAGAGAAACATGTGACTTAATGCACCAATTTCAGCAGGATAAGCAAATAGAGTGTCGTAGTTCAGCCCCAATTGGGCCAGACTATGCAGTCTCTCTCTCTTCCTACCCACCACCCTTTGAGAGAATAGGGAGAGATGATATAAGGGAAACGGCTTGAGGTTTGAGATAAGGATGGGGAGAAATCCTTAAAGTTACCATCACGGGCAAAACAGACTCAACTTGGGGAAAAACACTCATTTATTTCTAAAACTAGAAGGAGAATGAGACAGGGAACAAGATAACCTCCCTCCACCCCTCCCTCTTCCCGGGCTTAACATTTTCTCTACTACCTCCCCAACCCCGAGCTGCACAGGGGTAAAGAGGGAATGGGGGTCGCGGTCAGTTCGTCATGTGATGTTTTACACTGCTACTTCATCATCAGGGGAAGAACTCCTCGCATTCCTCCTCTACTTCAGCCTGGGGTCCCTCCCACGGTCCACAGTCCTTCATGAAACTGCTCCGGCGTGGGTCATCTCTTCCACAGGGTGCAGTCCCTCCAGAACAGCAGGCCCTCCACAGCCACAGCCTCCTTCAGGCCTGCTCCTCCCCCTCCTTCTTCACTGACCTTGGCGTCTGCAGCCATTCCTCTCACAAGAAATTCTTCAAATCAGGCTGGCAGACGCCTCTCAGGATCTGTTTACATCTCATTCACATCTCATCTCCTCTCCACTTCTTGCAGCCGGGTTGGGCCAAGTCGGGCCCAGTCAGCTGCCCGGCGGGAGGCCAGAGGGTGAGGCCTGCAAGGCCCACAAGCCTCATGCCGCCCCCTTTCTGCCCCCACTCAGCTGCTTCACATCTTCTTCTTCTCCTCCTTTTTTTTCCCTGTTTTCCCCTTCTTAAATATATTATCACAGAGGCGTTATCACAGGACATTCTGCTACCAATTGGCTTGGCCTTGGCCAGCAGCGGGTCCGCCCTAGGCCCAGCAGAGTCCACTAAACAAAGGGGAGCAACTACTAGCAGTTTCCTACAGAAGCTGCCACCTTAGGCCCCCCCCCACCCAACAAAACCAGAACATAGAGTCATGCTCTGGAGCAGCCAGGGTAGGAGGACACACTCTTTCCCACCCACTCTGCAACTGAAAAGCTAACTTCCAGAAAAAAAAAGCAAAAATGACAACTCTAGTAGTAAACCCCTAGACCTCTGCAGCAATATTTTCCAGAGCTTGTCTTTCAGAGTCTTAATGCTGCAGATTAATTTCCTAGGTGCCTTTGTTAGAGGATAATGAACCATTATTTATGTTAAGATTATGTGATTTCAAAAGTCAAAGAGATCACCAGAAAACTGAAAAGGTTATATTTTATTTGCACAATTGGTACAATAAAATAGTAAAATTATAATTTATTTGCCATTTTGATGACAGTATTTTTTTATATATGGCATGGTATAATGATGACTGTATATTTAATATAATCTGCCATGTAGCAACAAAAGGCAGTCTATTCTGGGGTGAGCTGGAGCCAGGATTCTGCATGAGCATTTTAGACAGAAATACTATAATCTACCTAATATTATCTAATTATAACCACTTCTCACATCTCTTTTTGTATTAGCAGTGTCATTGTGTGACATTTAAGCAAGGAAAAAGACCATAAGATTAAGCTAAGTAGTTCTTACCTTACTGAGCAGCCAATGACATCTAGTATGTGACATCAGGAGCAATTATTCTGCCATTTATTTATTTATTTATACAAGAGCTCCCTGAGGAGTCTGTTGGATGCTCTGTTGGATAGCTCATCTTCTCATTTGTAAGGTAGCTGAAATTTGGCTGGACATACATATCTGTTTTAAAAGACTGGGAACAGAAGAAAGGCTGAAGAGAGACAATCTCCTCTTTGGGTTTTGATATAGAAGAGCCAGAGTATCAGGTTTAAAAAAAAATATATATATGTATGTAAGTTGTGGCAACAGGCCAAGACTCCTCAATGGATGGATAGTATGGAGAAAGGACATAGACAAATAAGGATGTCAACACTAGTCAGAGAGGTGTTATTGTCTGTGAAAGGTCTGAATTTGCCTGAATTGTTGGATAAGGACATTGAGAAACAACTGAGCAGCTTGTGAAACTTTGATTTATATCAAAGTATCAAATTCCAAACTGCTCTTAGAGTAGTATTTGTTGTCAGCTATAGGGTGGATTTAGAAATGAATGAATATCTCTATAAAATTATTATAGAGATAAACACTACTGGGATGTGTATGTTGTGTCGTTGACCTCCCAGATGTAGATTAAGAAGCAAATGGGACAACTAATGGTGCAGCTTACTTGTTCTTGGGCATGATAGCTGACAAATGTCTTGCCAAATAATCTACTAGACATAATACTATGTCAGCCATGGGTTTGGTAGGTACTCAGAAAACTATAGAACAATAAGTCATAGAAGATAAACTTGTGCTGACTAAACATGAGAAGATTTATTTTAAATAAAATGGAGAGTTAAACATAAATAGGTCTAGAACATTGTCCCTTTAAAAAGGAAAATTGCAAAATAAACTAAATAAGTTGCTGATAAAGTCTGAAGTGCTGAAGAATGGAATGAATGGAATCCAGGAATACTCCTAAGTAAAAGATATAAAAATTTTTGGAACTGAGCAAAGAGGAAAAAAGCTTTTCTGGACGGACTTTAGAAATGTCTGGATAAGATGCTATTTTCAAAAAGCTATTAGGAGTAAGCCAAGAACACCCAAAAGGTGAAAAAAAATCTACTAGGAAAAGCATTTCTTGGAGCTCAGAATTCAGGTTTAGCTACACCTTACAAAGAAAATTAGGAGCTAACTATGAAAAGTGAATTAGTCCTATAAATAACAAGGAAAAAAGGGTGGGGTAATAGGCTTGCTTTGCAGTTAGAGAAGGTAGAGACCAGGCAAGTATGACTTCAAATTTAGCTCAATGTGATTTCAATAGGAAGAAGATGTTGAGCAGGGAGGCAAGAACAGGATGAAGGTCTTGGAACAGAGCTCACAGCAGCTGGGACTGAAACAAAACTTAAATAACTTAATATATTCAAGGCAAGGAGGTATGGTCAGTCAGTCGCCACCCAGAGCAGTAAAAGCCCTAACATGTGAAATTGCATGTCCACGAGCAAGGACTTTTTTATAAATCTTTCCAGTTTGTAATTAATGCTGCATGACTACAGAATAGTATACATAGGCTCCCTATTTGAGAATAGAAGAAAAAAGACTTGAACGGCAAGACTGTTAGATTACTTCAGTATTACAAATGGCTTTAAACAGAAGATAGTTCAACAGAAACTTTGGAAAGGTGAATCACAACAGAGCAACTTACTAACCTCTGTTACTAAAGTATTAGATTTTTCTAAAAAGAAGCTTGATTAATTCTAAACTCTATGTCAGTAAAATGTATTATTTGCTTATTATTTAATATTGTCCCACATGAAAAACTATTTCTTAGAATGGTGAAAATAGGAGTTAGTCAAATTTTAAGATATGAATAAAACCAGGCACAGATATTTACTGATGCAGCCTCCTATCAATAATTTCGGAGTAGGTACTAATTTATTCTCTAACCTTGGCACAGAAAGCAGCGCTGTGGAATGAATGTCAATCAGAATATCACAGAGGGAAAAATCTGAAAGAAACTGAGATTGAGACTACAAAACAAGATTAAATTTAACCATCTGAATGCAAGATCAGGAACTTGGAGATTATACAAATTTCTGCTAAAAACAGGTGGCTCATCAGCTGGAAATGGCACAACGGGAAAAAGATTTAGATACCCTGGTCTCTCTGAGGGTGACTACTACTGCATAGCCCCACAAGAAAAGCAAATTCAAACCGAGGACATATAAGGAGCAGAGATATCATGAGACAAGGCCTTGGGGAAACATTATCCACACACAGTTGTGGCTGCTGTGTTTCAAGAAACATGAGTTAAACCAGAAACAGATACACAGAAAGACAAGTTCTTATGATCTTCTGCACTGGAAAAAATGAAACTGCTTCAACTAAACTACAGTTTGGTATGGATGCATATTTTATTGCAATTCATACTCATTTCTTGATACTTTCCTGTTTAAAGCCCAGGACATCCCAACCTGGCCCTCACCTCTGCAGTATTCGCTTTCTGTCCGCCAGCATGGCTCCCCCATTGCTGTGCCGCAGCTGTGCCGTACGGCGCTGCCACAAGACTATGTGTTTCTTCCAGCCCAGGATGGGGAAGGCAATGGCTCAGGAGATGGGTCACATGTCTTTCACAGTCAAAGCACAGCTGGGGTTGGATGTGATGCCTGCACACAGTGACAACAAACCATGTGCACTGATGAGAAGCGTTGTCCCGCCTTCGGTGACACATTAGCAGACACGGAGGGTTAAGCAGATGTGGAGATTGAAGCACCAATCACCAGAAGTGTCCCAGGTCACCACTGAAGCAAGTGCACCCAGGCTGCACTGGCACAGGTCGCCTTGCCCCTACTCTGCTGCTAACAGCAATATCTACAGCTCTACATTCAGCACCTTTCCTCAATTCGCTTAAATAATTAAAAATCGTGTTAGTGCACACAGTATGCAGCGAGAACGACTCCCCCACCTCCTTACCACAGACACTGAACTTTCATTCCTCTCCTGACAGGAAAGTCTCATGTCCTCTAGTTTGATGTAGTTAAATTGACATATCTTGTTAAATCTTACCTGGCGGCTGACATTAAGTTGGAATGTACTAAAGAGATAATGGCTAGCAATATTGCTTCCTCAATTCACACAATGACTTATTTTAAACAGAATAAATATTAACTGATTCTGCAAACCTGCAACTTTCAATTGCCAGAGCATTTCTGTACTTTAATTCTTCAAAGAAAATATTGTCACTCACATAATATTCCTGAGTGGGGTAAAAATACAGTTTCAATTTTCATATGTTGTAGCATTGTAGGGAAAGATCTCATTTCTTCTCATGTTGTATCCTGTCCCAGAACCAATAAATATTTTCAGCATTTAATGCATTTATCAACTGTGCTGTATAAAAAGTACAGAAAAGCCTCTGCAGTGCTGTCAAAGACATCTCATGTATTAAGGCAGTATGAGCAACCTCTTGGGTGATTCTCCACCCTGAAATTTAACTTTACATCTTATCCATCAACTGAGTGAAAAGTGACAACTGTTCGCTGCTCTTCAAGGTAACCGTGTGCAGGTTTTGCTGCTAGGAATGCAATTCTTTCAGCAGTTAGATGCCATATGTTTCCTCACACTGTGAAATTTCACAGGTTACTCTTACCAAGAAAATATGAGAACATTTTTAAGGACATAATATCTCATTTAATGATCTAAACTCATATTTAGTTAAAGCAGCCTGGACAAATTGGTCCAGGCAAATTTAGTCTTTTCAAATAATGGTTTGCACTTATAAATATTCTCCAGTTATTTTCTTTTCTTTAATGCTGAGATTTTTAAGAGAGAGTAAAGGAGTCAGGCACCTCAGTAGGAAATTCCATAGGACTAAACTATCTAATTTATGAAGCCACAGAAAAATCTTGTTCTGGATTTGTACACTGGAAATTCTTGTATTTGAAAAAAAAAAAGTCTTATTTTTTTTTCTCTATGTATATTTACAGGCAAGTACATATACACACTCACAGGCATGCACACACATGGACACATGTGATACAGAATTTAGTATCATGCTAATAAAATCCACTAGTATCACTAAAATGGGAAGCATCATCAACATAGATGAGGATCACAATGTCATCCCCAGAAGCACTGGATTATCTTGGGGATGACCACACTACAGTCAGGATCAAATTTATAGTCAGAATGGAGGTCATCTGCTGAGATATCAATGACAGGGACTTTGGCCAGAAAGCATAAGGTCATGTTGACTAGGAACAAGAAAAAGAAAAGTCCTGTGGTATCAGAAAAGCAGGAATTGAATCTGAAGCGCCAGCAAGGTGCATGCTTTTGTGACATGTGGCAGAAAGAAGCTCAATGCCTGTAGCAGAGCAAATGAAGGCTAACAGAGATGGTCAACCATGTTTATAAATAGAGAGACAGGGAAATGTTATTTAAGCAAAGGGACAATGCTGGGGCAAGAACATACATACGTAAGATTGACAGGAATATATGTAAGATGGAAATAAGATGGAGTCTTCCCCAGGAGAGCAAGGTGGCTAAACAACCTTCTCATAAGAATAATGGGGACAAGAAACGGAATATTTCAAGATGGAGTTATTATACAGAAAGATCAGCCACACTACAATTCAGCATAATTATGCAACATTGACAACTGCTATTCAAAAGAGGTCTCAGACTGGTATGATAAAGGTATTGTACATAAGAAAATAAGCCATAAGGATCTGTGGGTAAAATAATAAGACTTTTTATTGTTCTAACATGAAGAAAGTTACCTAGAGGTTTAGTCTTGAGTTTTAATTTGAAAAAGATAGTTGGGGCTTTCTCATTATGAGATCCTCTTCTATTGAGTATCCTCTGTAATGTCTATTGGTGTCTTTTAGGGGCTGGTTGTCATATTGATAGCAATGTTTTATTTTTCTAGCTTTCAGTCAGTCTTCTGTCCAGATGGAACAGGAGAACTAGGAATTGAAAATCAACATCTAAGCTGTATTATTTATAATTACTATTTTTAAGATCAACCTGTAAGCAGCTATTTTAAGTATCAGATACTAAAATCAGATCTCTTTAATTCTAGTGCTACATTTTCTTCTAGTAGTGTATCTAATGACATTTCCACTGTTAGGAAAAGATTTCACGCCTTTGTACGTCCTAACTGGCTTAAACTCGTTTTGTCCTTTTTTCTCTCTTCTCTTTACTTTTGGATCTGGCATAACTTCCTTGTTACTTGTAGCAATCCCTTGCCTCAGGCTATTTAATTCAACACAGGTTCAAAATCCTTGAACTCTTCCATAGCCACATTTTTGGCCGTGAAGTTTAAGGTTTTGAAAGGGATTCCAGGTTGGTCCTTCAAGATAACTTTGCTGTCATAGCAACCCACAAACTTTATAGAGGGACCAATTGCAATGCAAAAGGTCTCCACAGAGTCCCCACGAGCTGGATGGAGAGGTAGCAGTATGGAAATCTTCCACTCTCGCATGCAGAAGGAGAAGCTGAGCTCACTGTTTGATTTGCATAGCCGCTGACATGCCCCCTCATGCAGTCAGGGAGCTTGGCAAGCATTCGTGATGGCATAACGACCCTGCAAAGCGCTGCCTGATTCTTCCTCACTGCTGTGTTTTTCTGTGCTTCTTTCTTCTCCAAGGAATCATTCATTTTTATTTATTTAATAGCAGGAATTGAGAAGGCATGTTTAACCTGGGCTTGGCCCAGACTCTGCAATCATTACCAAACTCTAAAATGAACCCGGGTCCAGGTCTTTGGGTGCTGTGTCCTGTCACGCTTGACTTCTACCTGCATAGCAATCTGCCACCACCCATCTTCAGCTTTCACAAAATAAAAACACAGTAGGGAATAGTAAAAACAGGTAAGAGAGAAAGAAAGAGGCAGTCCTAAATGAGAATATGGTATGACTTAGAAGAAATGCAAGAGTAATACAGGCTGTTTAGTAGTTTCTGCAGAGACTGATGTAGAAACTACTGCTGTCATTGGCCTTTAATTTTAACCTGCCACATACTTTTGCTTTTTATGTCCTGAGGCTCTGCAGCTAGGAAGTGTCATTTTGCTGCAAATATTCATCAGAGGTTGGTGAAAAGACCGTTGTACTAATTAGCTTTACTGGGTCATGTTACAGAGTGAAACCAAGCCCACTGGGGACAATAAACCCTGAAAGGTGACCTTAATTTACCTGAATAAGGACTGGCCTCATAGATGCTAAAATCAGTGTTTAATATCTGATCTCAAAAGCTATTTAGGTGTACAACTGCTCTTTGCATGCAGTCACCGGGATTTCGTAAGAACGTACCTCAGAGTATCAGGCCACGGTTCTTTTTTTGCCCCTTGAGGTATCACTTGATTTATTTCTCAGTCACAGCAATGAACAGTGAGCATCTTCTCTACATCTCCTCAGCTCAGGAGCATACCTACCCCTTTGTCCCAAGGTGCTTGCTACCGCCTGAGACTGCTCCCATCATCTCTGCTCCCTGTTAGGCAATGCACAGGAATAAAGAGAAACTGGGTGCTAAGGAGGGGTGGCTTTGCTTTTCCAATTAAATTACTACATTCCTGTTATTTTATATGATTTATAGATATTGTTTGAAGCACACATAGGTAGAATGACAGGTAGTTCCTTGTTAAAGAAAATTTGAATAAATAATAAATACAACAGGATGAAAATAACCCAGGAGAAGGAAGCTCTAGGTGCAAATGCAGTGACTTGCTGCCTGCCAGCCTGTTTCAACCCTCCCTGCCTGTGGAAATCAAATAGCAGAAGGGCTGTGGCTCAAAAAGCCCTGTGTCTTCTGGGAGCCCAGCAGCCCAGGTGTCGGAGGGGTTCCCACAGCTGGCGGTGGCTCCCCGTCCCTCGCAGCCTGACAGCAGGCTGCAGCTTTCAGCACCATTTCATTGAATATCGTCATTGCCAGCAAACTTGGCGTTTCCGTCCTCCTCACCACCGTGGCAGGGAAGCTTTCTTGTGGGGTACAAGATCTCGTCTCCGTTTCCCTCTCAGCAGGGACGGGAGGGGAGAGAGTGGGATTTGGGATCCCCAGGGAGAGACTGGCCCTGCTGGCATGAGGGCAGCAGGGTCCCGCAACGCTGCACCCCTCTCTGCCGGGCAGAGCCTGGCAGTCCCCACCACAGCCTCCCTGCCAGCTCTGGCACTGTTAAGTCACTTCATGTGAAGTCATAATCCTCAGGTAAACTCTGATTTCCTCTTTATCATGTTTAGCTGGAAAACAAAACAATTAATTAAAAAAGCAAAACGCAAGACCTAAACATTATTTATGCCCCTAATTATCTCTTTCTAGTGGGTATTTTGGTCCCTGTCTGGTCAGAACATTAATTATCTTCATAAATACAGCAACAGTTAAATAACAAGCACCCAGAGCTACAGAAGCACAGCAATGATCAAGCTTAAATGAACATATAAATTTTATTAATGGATTCTTTATACAACTCCATATATTATAAATCAAACAAAACACCTATTTCCATCTTCTAAGGTTGCAATGAAGAAGCTTTAACATTATTAAGGATAATTTTTATTCAGTTTAAAACTCCTTTTTTGCAGTAATGAGACTGTTACGGGGATAATTTAATCTGGTTTGTCATGAGGCACCTCGGCTTGTTAAATAAGTTAATAAATGACTATGCATTAATCAAAGTGACAAAGGTATGAAGAGCTGAGGATGGGAGACAATTCTGGTGATAGTATTAATTAGTATTTAATTAGAAACTTAGGGGCCATAAATAAAAAAAATCATGGGAGAGACGTTTATGTGAATTGCTTTGAAAGTGTGTTGGAGTTGTATTTGCTTTAGGACAAAAATCCTTCCTTCCACCCGTCCTTCCTTTCTCTTTTAAATTTCTTTCCACGCCGTACATAGCGTGGATAGAAATGAGCTTGTATTGGTTTTAATTTTTTCCAGTTACGAGGTTCTGCGCTTGAACTGCACTTTTCACTCTCTGGCTTGAACAGAAGGAGTTTTTTGAGATGCTTGATTTCTAGACAAGCAGAGAGAAAGAAAACCATGAAGAGAGAAAAGGGAGGAGATTTCTATTTCTGCCATTTTACTTGAGATGTGTGTCACCTTTCTCTAAGGAAGAATTGATGTCACAACGGTGCCACTGCAATTCTCTGTGTGCAGCAACCTCTTCTGTTCGCAAGCGGGAGCCTCGTTCATTATCTCACATTACAGAACAGAAGCAGCATTTATAATTATAGCCCTTTTGTTTTTTCTCCCAACAAGATGCTGATTTCAAAATGAACAATTCCTGCTAGCAAAAGAAAGAATATATCACTCTGTTATGTGTTTCAGGCCATTTTCCTGAGGAGCATACTTTATTATTTGTTGCATTTATACAAGAAGGTTACCCGCAGTAAAATGGCTTTTTCTATTCATAGGTCTATCTCTGTCATGGCTCATTTATGTGTGAACATGACTAACTGAAGCCAACATTATCCACAGTTGACAAGTGCCAGACCTACAGTTCAATCAACCACTTCCTTAAGATAATGCCAAGGGCCAGCTATTTCAACTACTGGGACAATAAAGTGGACAGAGACAATCAGGGTCAAATTGATCCAATTCCCTGTGTATAAAAGGGATTCTGCCTAATAACACACAGGTCTTTTTGCTCTCCAAACACATTAGATCTTAAACAGGGACCTGGCCTTCAAGGTAATGTGTGACTGACATAAAAATGCTGAAGTGTTAAGATGGTTTCTTCAGCCATTTTCTTCCAAGGCCTTTCATTAAGAGTACAGTCTAAACCCAAGATAAAATGCACCTAGTACCCAGATTTTTTCTGTTGTTTTCAGTGGGATGTTTAGACTCAAGAGCCCAGTGATGACACAGAGTTCATTCTCCTTTTCCTTTTGTTTTATATTTGTTTAACAAATCATTTGCATTTGTTAATAAAATTAAACCTGAGAAAAGAGCAAGAGGCAGCTCCTTCCTGTGATGCTCCCAATTCCCATTGCCAATATAGCAAACGGAGTTCCTGACTATATTTCTTTATATTAAGTCTCCACAGAACACAGCAGTTAACACAAATATTCCTTCAAAATTACCAGCTGCTTCTGCACTGCAATATATATCAGGTCTGGAATTTAATAAGATATTTTACTGAACTTCCAGAACATAAAGAGCTGAGCAGTAGTCATTAAAGACTCAAGAGAAATTTTGGTACCTTCAAGCATTAAGATGCCAAACTTTTACATATTTATTTTCCATCCTCTAATTAATAAACCTCAAGAGTTGCATGTGAACATCTATCTTTTCTCTTTTTTTTCATAGATGGAGACAGATCTACGTATTTCAGTAATCAGAAAGTTTTGGGTTTTTTTTACTTCTCTCATCTCCCAGCTGCCACCTATTTAGCGTATTGAATGACCCTCAGAACCAGATTTATTACCTTATATTCGCAGTATAAACACAAAAGTAGGGTGCTTCCTCTAAAATATGTGGTGCTTCTGAGTGTTTCTCAGTGGACAAGGATTTAACCTCTGTCATATTCTTGCTCAGCTCATGAAAGGGCTTGTATAGTACAAGTAATCAATGGCAGGACATGGGGCTTGGTCATGCAGCTCTGGCAGTAGAGAGAAAATTTCTCTCTACTGGGCTCAGTTTGGGTCTCTCCATCACGATAACCACCAGAGCAGGCAGCCCTCCAGGAAGAAGCACGTTGATCATGGCCAACACTGTGTGAAAATAGGAAGGGGGCTAATGCCAACAGGGAGCAAAACTGCACTCCTCCAAACAATGTTTGGAGAAACTCATTTCTCTCTACTGATGGAGGAAGGAAACCTCAGGAACTCAGGCCAGCCCTTGCGAGTAGCATCCAGTCAGTAGCGTTTGGTGAAAAACTTAAACAATAATCAGGATAGAAATTATATCTATGTAGGTGAAAAGGATTAACTATTGCAAACACTACCTAAAGGATTTTTTATATATTAGCAGAGCTTGATATATAGGAAAAAGCTGTTGCACCATTTGTCTTGGCAGTAAATCAGCTAAGCTTCCCTATAAAGCAGCATAAGCTTCGAGGATTACACAGAACACACCACATAAACACAATGCAATCCTTACAACCTTTATCAAATGGCATATCCAAGGACTTGCTCTGTCCATTATCATTGTAGTGCTTTCTGTTAGAGAGGGTCCATGATTTAGGACCTGTGCATAAGCACCACGCTTTTAGGGGGTCTGTATTTCTGAGTAGTAGATCCTCAGACTGCTTTTTCTTAAGAAGAACAATGATTGTCTAGGTAGCATTTTATTGCATAATTAGTAGGTCTTCTCAAATTAGCTATAAGGCTTAAATGCTTAACAAATCTAGCCCTACTTCATTTTTTGTGGAGCACCCATTGTGAAACTGTGAGCCCACAGCCTACGTCTTTCCAACAACAGAGGAAAAAGTAGAAAAATTAAACTGGAGTGCTAAGCTACGTTTAGGACAGTACTCGGGCTGTTTGCAGCAGGCATTATATGATACTGCTCTCTTCAGAAGTGGAGAACTGGACATGATGGCACAGCAAGTACCTCTCAATCCTATGTGCCTATGAATTTATGTTATCAGAACATCTACAATCGTAATACTAGAAAAAAAGTAACAGACAAATAAATTATAGCTTTCCTGAGCTTTATGTATCTGTACTGATGGCTAGTAAAAAAAAAAAAAAATCTAATTACTTGTCTAGTTCCACAAAACATTTCAGTGTACACTGGAATTTGGTGAGATTCCATGGTTTTAATATTGTATTAGGGAGCAAATACCTCATGCATAAGGCATGTAATTGCATATGAAAGTGTGTGGCTCTTCCTTTTCATTTGTCTGCTTTGATGTGTTTAAATTCGATTTTCATGAGCATGGGAGGATGAAAGCAAAATCTGGAACCCTCCAAAAAAAGCCAAAGCAAGAACCAAGGTAGTCTCTCAAGTACTATACTTCTGTTCTGGCAAATGTTGGAACCACGTCTGGATATAAAACCAAGCAGAATCTGCTCTTCTGCAGCCTCTCTAAATTTTAAATTAGAATCATAGAATCATAGAATTATAGAATGGTTAGGGTTGGAAGGGACCTTCAAAGGTCATCTAGTCCAACCCCCCTGCAAGGAGCAGGGACATCCCTGACTAGGTCAGGTTGCTCAGAGCCTCATCCAGCCTGGCCTTGAACGTTTCCAGAGATGGGGCCTCCACCACCTTTCTGGGCAACCTGTTCCAGTGTTCTATAACTCGCATCGTAAAAAAATTTTTCCTAATTTCTAATCTAAATCTACCCCCCTCTATTTTAAAACCATTACCTCTCGTCCTATCGCAACAGGCCCTACTAAACAGCCTTTCCCCATCTTTCTTGTAGGCCCCCTTGAGGTACTGGAAAATTAGCTAGGGCTCATTCACTTCACCAGGCAGAAGATCTGACAGAGTAATCATCAGGCCTTCAGAAGGAAAGTGGAAACATCACCGAGCACCACGGCTGTGACACGGGCTGTTTAGGTCAGGAGCTGACCTGAGGAGCATTTCAGCACAGGCATCCCTCTGCACTGCAAGGCTGGGAAAGTTGAAATACTAAAAATCGACAGTTTCAGTCCCTCTCACTAGCATTTTTGTGTTTTCCAGGTTTTAACCAGTGGTCTCATAGCACTGCTTGGCAATAGGCAGAAGGCAGTCGGCACACCTGGCTCCATGGAAGCGGGAGATGCAGGCAGTGGGCATGGAGGCGGCAGGACTTTGTCTCACATCTGGAGGCTCTGTGTGCCCAGTCACCTGCCTCCTTACTCCATTGCACATCCACACAACTGCACAAATGTCACAGCTGAGAAAAGTCAGCTCTTATCCCTGCCCAACAAATCGTGTATATAGTCATGGGTTAAAGTGACCTAACACCAGTCACTACACTGAGCTATCGTGTGTGTTTACTGATTCTGCCTGGTCTGATTATTACTTGTGCTGCGAACACAGTGAACAGTGTTTGAAGGTCGTACGAGAGCACAGAGAGAAGTAAAACAACCACAGAGTCCCAAACCTCGTCTTGCTTTGATAGTTTGCTGATATTAAATATCTTCCCACTATCATGTTACAAGATACAATGAGCTTTTTATACATACACTTTTTCTTACATCTTTTCAGGTTTTTTTTCACATGATCCTTTTCTATACAAGTTCTTGAATTTACTCCCCGGTCTCTGACTGCACAGAGACAGGAGGGGGAGTTTGTGTGAACTCACAAAGATGAATTTCAGGCTCCTGCTCCTTGCCATATCACTGCATTCTGCAGCGTGCAGCTTGATGTACTGCCAGCTAAGACAAAACGTAGAGAAAAACACTGCAAGGGAGTGGTGACGCCCTGCATGAAAATGCCTTTTTTGGGTTAGAGGAACATCAAGGGGAAAAAAAACAGGGAAAACAGGGAGGGGAGGTGGGCTCCAGAAATTACCCAAATTGCCTTTTCTGGAGGTAGGGGAGCTATTCCAGAGGTCATGAGTAGTCTGGAGAGAAACAAGTCTATTTTGAGGATAAGAAACTGTGGTTATGGTAACCCTGCCTCCAGCAGCTGGCCAAAGGCTCGCGGAGCTGCAGGGAGGGAGCAAAGGTCTCCACCAACCACATGTGCATGGGAAAGGGGCTCCAGCACCTTGCAGGCAGCAGCACATGCCAAGGGTGAGCCGAGAGCCCTGCCTGACTCCAGACCTTCCCCCTACCCACCGCCACTGCAGGGGAGCTTGATAGTCCATACATTTAAAATCACTGACATGATGCACAGCCAACTGCTATTTCAGATAGGCTATTTTTAGATGTATGTGGTGGAGTCACCAGCAGCCAGACCTGTGCCCACAGCGTGGTAGATGGTTTCTGCCTCCCTTGGTGGGAGCAGCTGGCTTGCGAAGAGGAGAGATTTCCTGAAGTAGATTCCCCACGAAAGTATTTTACATTTCTGAAGGGCTCATTAGTGAGAAATGAGAGAGCAAACTACTAGTCCTTTGAAGACAAATAAAACTTTTCTAAGCCACATCAAATAGAGATGGGCTTGAGCAACACTGTTGCACTTTCTAATTTTGTGTAAACATCCAAGGTGTCTTGCTCTGGGCCCCTCTCTCCTAATAGCTGGTCTGAGGCCCAGACACTCCCCTTCATTTTGAAGAATAATCTGTTAAAGAAGAACTAGGTGCTTCTTCCTTTTCTAAATATTATTATGAACTCTATTTCTTACTTTTCTTCATCTATAAAATGGAAATATTATTTTCTTCACACTGTATTAGGGCTAATTAATGAATGACTGTGCATGTATTTAGCTACAAAATGCAAGGTCTTATTACATTATATTTAACCCTGTTTCATTTTTAGGCTGTGAAAAATGCCTCTTCTTTTCACCAGAGTTACCAGGAGATGGCCAACTAGAGCTCATCTTAGAGTGAGTCAGGACCTGTGTTGAGCTCAGCAGGGTTATGGCAGATCTCAGCTATGGGCCTCTGAAAGGTCTGATACCTGCCTCGGTATGGCAAAGTTACACATAAATAATAGGGCTGAGGTCAGTAGGAATACCAAGAAATCATTCCAAAACCCTATAGCTTTCAGAAAGAATAATCTCCTTTCTCTGTATTTTAAAAATTCAATGAAATTCTGCAGTAATGCTGTATATTTCTAGCATATACTACCTGGTGGTTAGAAAAAACTGTGTGGGAAGGTTATAATTTTCTCTGCAACTCCAGAATGCTTTGCCAAACACGCTCATCAGACCAGTACCAAAAAGTAATAGTTTTGATGCTGGACATGGCAACTGAGAATTGGTTGAGGAAAGTGAGGATAAGGGACATACTCATGCAACATCTCATCTGTGAAAGAGGATCCTGTGGCCCCCTGACCTCTGGCCACAGGAGAGGCAGGAGCATCCAAAACCTGCTCTGTGTTCTGGGTGCCTGCAGGCTCCAGGGAGGAGGGAGCTCCCTGTGTCCTCTCTGGACAGCAGAAGAGATGGGCTTGGAAATCCCACAGAAGCCTTGGAGGGCTTTCCTTGACAAATTGAACATTTTCTGGAGCAATTCTGAAGTTTTTGAGGTTTGGCTCAACTCTGAACTCTGTTTTATTTACCAGCAGTGTGGGACACTGAGTTTACTCTGATGCACACGAGAAAGATTTCTCTTTCATGTATGATATGAAACATCACACCACAGCTACTACTCCTCTCTTTCAGAGTAATGAGTGCAATAAGACAAAGCTTATAACCATTTAGAACAGCCTGAGGGCAAGTCATTTCTAAATTTTCAGAACAAATCACTGCTTCTTACAGGACTGCATGTGCTGGCTGGTATTTCTTTGAAATACCATACACATTCATTGAGAAGGCAGCCACACAAGTGCTACAGAAGGACATTCTTTTTCAAAATTTTTCAAGTTATTTTGTCCTGGCAAGAGGAGCCACTTTACTGTTTAGGAAAATACAGGGAGTCTTTCAGCACATTGATGCCTTTCCTGAGACTGTCGCCAAGGCTTTGAATGCTCTGGCAGAATTTTATCAATACAGAAAAGATAAGTAGGTTGAGATATCAGTCCATTTCTCCTGCAAGCATTCAAGACAGCTAACATTGCCAGGTCACCATACTAAGGATCTGAGGCAGATTTGGACCTTAGAAAGTCCCAAAAGGGTCTGGGACCTTGCACTATCGCAAACGAGTGATTCACCATGACAAGGGCTGCCATATCCAAGACTGTAACTGCCACCTGTCTAGATACAGCTCAGATTAAATGTGTTACCACAAAGTTACCTGTGGCACCCAGCCTGCTGCAGCCAGTGTCTGGCAGTGCTGGGAAGGAGCTAGATGTCAACTCATAATTGCACAACACTACAGGTTTTTAAGGCATTTTTGCTGCAAATGTTGATAAAAATATACCTTTTCATCTTTGATAAAATAGTGCTGCATAGACTTTCAGCAAATATGATTGATGATTTCCAGTTCGACATTGAGTAAGTGGTTGTCTCTTACGGTATGAGATGAGCACATATTCTACTGTTTCTAGGAACAGCTCTTAAGGTTCTAGCCCACACCTTTACAGAGGCAGTCCCTGTGCCGGATCTGCTCTAAGCATCACTTAAACTAAAGTCTCCTCTGAATCCAGCTCCCATGGAAAACAAGGCTGGAAGGGACACAGAGAACAGACTCTGCTGCTCCAGGCAAATGCACCAAAATTTATCGTTTCATAAAGAAAAACAAAGAGAGATTAAGTAAAATGTAAAAACGGGTTTATATCCCCAACAGTACGACTAGAAATTAAAAAGCCTCACTCCAATGAGGAGTGCAATATGCTGCTAATTTTTCACTCAGATTTTTTCAGGGATGGTTATTATGCATTTCGTTTTAAGTTGGTATATTCTTTTAGCTGTAACTCCCTGTTCTTCCTCTCGGCATTAAACCACTCTGCTTCCCAAGCTGTTCACAGAGAGTGGCCATGTCCCTTCCTCTGCTGGCGAAGGCAAGAAGCTGGGAGCAGTCCCCTAGGGCAGGCTACCAGCGCCGTGCCAGACCCAGGAGGCCCCCTCTGCCCAAATCCCATCTGAGCACCTTCACTAAACACAGGAGACCAGACCTATGTACACATATCCAGATGAGATTTCTTCAGTATTACACCCTCTGGTATGTACAAGGTATTCCCAAACTCTAATGACGCCACCTACAGTTGCATGTTTTTTTCACAGGTCCACAATATTTAGAGTTACTTTATGCCCAGCAGAGGGTTTCAGGACTTTTTTTCTGTTGCTTATAACAGAAATGTTTGTTCCCCAGTGAGTGAGTGACCCAGTGTATGCAGCAGCCAACCCCACACCACATCTGTTAGTTCCATCCACACTTTCATCTGGTCCTTCCTCTCAGATTCTGCCATCCCCTTCTGCGCCAGCTCCAGCAGACACCACCCAGCCCATTGTAATCTCTCATTCCTCATTTGGACAAAGAATGTCTTCACAAAAATAGCAAGAGGAAGCCTAGATGGCTGACTGCATTTTTACGCTCCTTTTCATTCCTGTTTGCAGCCTTTCTGCCAGCACACAGCTCCCCTACCTCCTCCTCGGCCGCGTTAACATGCATTCCATTCCTCCTTACATCCCACACCCAGGCAGACTTTTGTCACCAAACTGATGGCTATTACCACAGCTTGGAATTCATGTTTTAACTGTGTAATCAAAGTTCATAAGCACAGAAACCATTTAGCATATACCAGATTGAGAAAAAAAAAAAAAGTCTTTCTCCTATACAACAGAAAGAAAAATGCCAAAAATCTATACCCAGCCTCCTCAGATTTATATTTCAAATATGTGTTTAAAAAACAAAACAAAACTGAAGAATGTCTGCCACTGAAGCCACACTCAGCTGGGAAGTTAATTCCCCAAAAAGTCATGAGCCCCTAGTAGAATGAAGTAGCCCTGGAACAGGCACGGTTAGGATCTCACTTACCAAGGTCAGCATTCCTCGTCCATCCCGGCTCAGTGGATAATCCTGCTTGCTCAGAGCAGAGGAGGAAGAGGGTGGGAGAGAGCTCCTTGCAACGGTAAAGCAAAGGTGAAGGTGAGGAAGAACAACATTCAGAAATTTTTACAAATACTTTAAAAATGAATCCAGGATCAGACTGCTTATGGCCTTCTGCACATATATTTTTCTTGATGGTATGGTTGTATCCTTCAGACAGCAATCCATGAGAAACAAGGCAGAGCCCTGCAGCACTGGGAGGACAGGGCACTGTCAGCAAGGAAACATGGGAAAGTCCTACCTGCACCAGTTGCACCATCTTCTATCAGCTCTACCTGCAGCACCTGGGCTCTTTTTACCTGCCAGCAAACCCCGGTGGTGTCTCCTTCTGAGTGCACCCTTGGGACAGGAGCCACATCAGGGTTCGCCATCAGCCACATCCCCAGCGGTGGCTGTACCTGAGGCAGAATGCCTGAGCTGTTGGCATCTACCCTTTCTATTTGCAGGAAGGGCTTTCATGTCAGTGTCATGCCGTGACATCTGCCACACAGGCTTTGGGCAACAAGGGCACGCAGGAATCAAACCAAACACAGAGGCTGCAGAGGCTCACCCTTGCTGGCCTACAAGGTCTTTGCAGACATGGACTGATGTTCAGCCCGAGTGCCCTAGAGACACAGGCGTTGCCTGATGCCTGCTGGGACCCACGGCTGCTTCTTTGGTGACACTGCACATGCACCTTCATTGTGCGTGAAAGCCAGGCTGGGAAGATCTGCAGCTCTTTTGGCGCCTGTATCCACCCCGGTGGGCACGGCCACACCAGCTGTACCTCAGGCTGCTGACAGGCAGGGCTTCCCTCCAGCATCCCACCCCTCCCAGGTGGTGGTGTTGGCTGCATGCTCTCTGCCTCTTTGCTGAACAAGCCAGCAAAGTGGGCTCCAGCTAAGAAGCCCAACTCCCCAGGAACCCACCTGCTGTGGTCTTGCTGCCTGGGGTAGATAGACACCCAAGTCGTGGGCTTGGTGTTATTAGATGAACAGCTGTATGACTGCATGCAGCAGCGTGCCTCCTGCCACATACCCTGAGGTGCCAAGTGGGGCCTTCATTAGTTTACAAGGGATTGTTGTTGCAAAACATGTCAGCATCAGTGCTTTCCCCAGCAGTTTCATTGCTTCTTTCTTGCTTTGATGTGCCTCAAAGCCTAACATGAAAAAAATCAAAGACCAAGTTGTCATACACTGTAAGAGGAGCAGCACTTTTGGTCTATCTAGTCTCGTCTTCTGATAGACTGTTATGTTTCCTCCAGATGTTTTTTCAAGTCTGTTTTTTTCCAGGATGAGTCTGGACTGACACATCCAAAATCACGGTGCCTGGCAGCAAGAGTAGGGGGTTCCTGGTGCTACTGTGCCCTACAGTCACAGACCGACCAGCTGAGCAGGACTCCCTGCAGGAAGGCCACACTCTCCCACTGCTACTGCTGACCAACTCACTCCTCTGAACCTGATCCCCAGCTCTTGTGACCAGCATAAAGCAGAGCTCACGAGACTTCCCCAAGTCCATGGCAGCACCAGCCATTCCTGAGCCATACATCCGTCACCTTGGAGCAAATCTTTGTATATGTGGCAAATGGTCATGATTCTGTAATTTCCTTTCTGGGCCCTTGTAGTTATTGTTGCACATGTCCTGTTTTTCATAATTATGCGGTAGCTGGGTCAGCGCGAACCCCAGTCATCAACAGTGGAGTAGAATAGAGTGGGTCTGACACAAAAGGAATCCAGTAATGAGATTTGTGCATTCAATGTTTAATTGTTTAGAATTCTTTGTCCAGTCCTTGTATTATTTTCTTCTGTTACACAATGGTTATCTTCACAGAATAGATTAGATTTCTATCAGATGAAAATGGCTTAGTTTGTCATTAACCACTGAAATGTATATATTATCTCCGTATCCACATGTACACAGACATAACAAACAGCTTGACAACAAGGATACGAAGTGCACTGTGTTTTCCATTTCATGCGCCACTGAAAATACTACAGGAAAATGCATTCCCATGGTACTATGTGTTAAATGAAAGATAATGGCATAGAAAACAAAAATGAACAAAAACTGCCTGCTGAGCTATGGTAAAACACAAAATGTAAGGGACTGGTAATAGCCAAAACAAAATTCTGAAAGTAAAAACTTACAGAAAAAAAAATTTAGACAAAAACTTTTCTGTATTTATTTTAGCATGAAAACCTGGGAAAATGCACTGTAAAAAAAGGATGTTGTATAGCAAAGCTGACTGGAGCACCTTGTTGCTATCATAATTGCAGAGTAGTTTGTACAACATGAAATAGAGAGGACACCCCTGTATCCCATATGCTCCAATATCCAAACTATCTGCCTGCTTGTAATTGCAGTGCTTGGGAAAAAAAAAAATAAATAAAAAGGAAAAACCTTGCAGAAGGAAAAAGGAAAAAAAATATATTTTCTCTAGATATTTTTCTCCTGTTGTGTGTGGCTCTTTTGAATGATAATATATTGTGGTTTGTAGCAGAGAATTTTCTGCCTGGAATAATGAACTGTCTCCTAGCATAAAATACCTATGCTAACGTTCAGCATCCATTGAGAAAAAGATGTTAAACACTGTAGTGATACACTGCAGCAGCAGAGGATTTCGTATTAATCATGTCATGTGATGCCAAAGGCCCTGCTGGCGTCGTCTGTGCCGCTGCTGTGGAACTGCTGAGTTTTTCACTGTCAGTGTTGATAACTTTTACTGAATTCAAATGTAAATACTATAAATAAGTTCCAGACTAAATATGCCAGGAAATTCTCTCTCCTTTAGAAAAAGAAAGGCGATATTTAAGTCTTCAACAGGCTGTTTTCTTCATAAGATGTTGATGTACAGTACACAAACAGCTGACCACAGGCTAGGATTGGATGTGAACAAACAGGGTGCTATTGGCAGCGCGGGGTAGCTGCCCGTGGAGATGCTCGGACTCCAGGGCAGATATACACCAGCATTTCTCTCCCCCTTCAGGGAAAGAGTTGCTCCACATACAGCATGGGCAAGAGCGTACTCACAGCCTGTAATCAAGAAACAGCTGACGTGGTCTATCTGCATGCCCAAAATTACTTCACAATAAATTTGTACTGGAACCATGTTCCAGGCAGAGATTTACCCTGGCGCCACAGGGGATTTGAATTCTCCCTTTGTTCCCTGATTATTGCCCCTTCTCCCCGCCCCCCCAATATTGTGCTGCTGTTTCCAGTATAAGACTGTATCTTCTTTCTAATTACCCAGTTTCAGACACGCCTGAAAGGTGAGCACACTACTGGCAACGTATGGGGCCCATGCAGTCGCAGGCGACAAAGAGATGGAAAGTGAAGGTACCAATGCTTCTTCCTGGCTAAAGATGTGTGCCACCAGGCCTCCCCCTCACATAATCCTTCAGGCAAGAGCACCTCTAGTATATTGTCCAAAACAAGGTGTGCTTGCATCAGTTCACATGCCTTCACAATCTATTCACATACAGTTACGTGTGTCAATAGGTATCTAACATACAGAACATAGATTTTAAAAAGCAGAGATGAAGACAAATCACTTAAAGCAGTCACTTTCTTCCCTAACATTGCAGGGCTGTTCCTTATAGTTTGGAGCTGAAAAGCACCAAATTATGGGCTTCACACATGTTCTTGGCATATTGTTCTACTTTCAACGGCAGGAAATATTTTTCTAATCTTCATCTAAATTTACTCAAGCTGCTGCTCCCACACTGCTGATAGCAAATCTTTGGAAACAAGTACTCTGCAATAACTGCACTGCTTTGCAGATTTCCCCCTCCAAACTACAGGTCTGGATTATGGTGATGGAGAGCTCCTGCCTGAGAAGTGTGCCAGCACTGTGGGGACACTACTGTCACGATCAGCGCTGAGGCTGGCTGCTCGTGCAGGCCCACATGGGCAAAGCAGTTTGACAGGAGTTTGACCTGGGTGTAGCCAGTAGGATGTTAAAGCAGAATAGAGCTCAACACAGGCAGAAAGCCTGGCTGAGAGCGTGGGTGAGGCTCACAGCTAACCAGGTTAGGGCTCCTGGTTTTTGCAGTCACTCCACTTGTTTCGTCCAATCTAATTTAAATCGGCCAAAGCCAACACAGATACATTCACAGCTATAGAGGTATTGCAGGAACGCCCTTAGGAAGGAGGAGAGCCTCTTCCAAATCTGACAGTGTTATTTTTCTGTGCAAGGAAACATTGCATTTTTTGGAAGTTTCACTCTTATTTTTCCTTCTTTCCAATATATGATAGCTATTTTGAACTAGACGATAGAATACAGTTACAAATGGGATAAAATTTCTCTCTGCAACTTTTGCCTTTTAGAAAATAGGTATTTCTCTGTTCTCTCTGTCTATTTGATTTTAAAAATGCATTTGAAAATTAAAGTAGACTTTTGAAGGGTTGATATTAAGGATTCCCTACCTAGTCTCACATTTCCATGGTTATTAACCGTGACAGAATGACCTTCAAGTTTCATTAAGAGCTGTCCTTCAACAAGCTAAAATGCACTTGAAATTCTGCTTAGCCTTGAACTTTGCCAGTCTCTCTCCATCTCGAACGTACTCAGAAAGGGTAGACAATGCCTTTGTAATTTTCCCTAAATAATCTGGAATAACTTTAAAATTTCACATTTTTTTTCTCAAGCTTAGAATTATACATCTCCTCCAAAGAGGAACCTAATGTGGAGATGTTGCAAAAGAACACTTATAGTTAGGAAACAAACTTTGGGTGTAGAAAGATGAGATATTTTTCTGCAGCTTTCTAGAGGACTCATGGGTCCTTTCTGGTTTTGTGTGGCTTTCTCCAAGATTGCTGTTGTAGACCTGCTGGGTCCCAGGCTGAGCTGGTCCAAGCAAGAACAACTGCCCACGCTGCTCAGGATACCGCATTTTCCAAGCGGACTTGCTGTCCTCAGTTTTAGTGACAGAGCAGCTGAGAGCTCTCCAGAATTTGCCATGGGAGCTCTGGCCCAAATTCCTGGGACAACACTAGCCTTAGAGCAATATGATTGAAGGCAAAAGTATAGGTTTTTCCAAAATCCCAAGCTGTTCCCCTCAGACCCCTTTCTCCATCCGTAATAACCCAAACTCCCCTCCCACAGCTACAGGCTCCTCAAATGAGGTAATAGTGGCCAGAAATGTTTCACCACCAAACCCCAAAGGTGGAGGTCACACCTACTCGATGATGACAAATCAGAATACAAGTTACAGACACAGCTTCTTCCTCAAGTCACTTGGTGGCCAGTTCTTCATTTTGAGATGCCTCTTACAGGCACGGGCACGCGATGACTGCATGGCACTGCAGCCTGTGACAACACACATTCAAGTAACGGCCACACTCTCTCACAGCAGCAAAAAGTCAGAGGTTTGAGGGAAGAAGGCAGAATCAACCACCCATTCAACTTTGTGGTTCTAGTAAAAACACAACCAGATCCAGATTTCTGAATTGAATAAATTGAATAATTCTGTTTTGAATAAAACCTAGCAGCTCTACAGCCACAGTACTCTGGAACTCGGTAAGTACTAAAATAAAATAAAGTGTGGTTCATGTTCAATCACAACACCCCAAAAGCTGGAGGGTTTGCACGAAGAGAACCCAGATAATTCAAACCCTTTAGGATTTCAGATCACTAAAACCTGAGAAAACCAAACACTGCCTTTTGTATTTTTCCAATAAAAATTAAAGTGTGTCTCAGCGCTGAATGCCAGCAGATTGTGCAGGCTGAATATCTGAAAGGAAAGCCTTTAATACAGACCTGGACTTCAGAGCTTTTTGGAAGCAGTAACTCAGCAGGGTAGTCAATAAGATGTGTAAATCCATTTACTGCATCTTTTAGATCAATTTCTTTCTGACTTCTTGTACAACATTTAAAACCTGTTGAAGCCGCAAGACGTTCTTGTCCTGTGGTGCTTTTGGAATAAACCTCTCAATCATCAGAAAACATTGTGTATTTTCTTCACAGCCACAACTTGTGACTGGCATTTTAAGTACTGTTAAAGCTAAGGAGCTGAATGTCGGAAATACAACAGTAAGTACATCTTTCACAAGTTCCTTCCTTTCTCTCCATGCTGTTATTTTTGGCTTACTGTCAAATGAATGGCTGATTCAATTTCTTTTTAATGTTCTTTCTCCCACTGTCAGGTCTTAATTACAAGCTAGAAACACATTGGCTGTGTGGATAAAATTAAAAATGCAATAAAAAATCAATAAAAGCCTGTACAACATTTTGCTATAATTTACTTACCTGCATTTGGCTTTGTAACAAGTTGTGGCTAGGCAAAACATCTCACCATAGTCTAGTTTTTCTTGTTAAAATATAAATCCACTGTTCTTCTCTACTGTTCTTCAGTAACTTTCCTAAGGTTTTGCTTTGTGTCAAGTAGGAACATTTCAAAAACAATAGGGAAGTTTGCTTCAACAAATGAGCTTTAGCCCCTCTCCTCTAGATCATAATTTGGGAAATAAAATTCCCAGAAGGTGTTGGTCATGGGCTGTTTTTATGTCAATAGTTCAGGATTTTTTACCCATAAGGTTAGTTTGATGGGTACCTTATGGGAAGAAAGAGTTCTCGTTCTGCTGTATTTGAATATGTGCCACAGCTCAGAATAAAATGTCCAAATGCATGTAAAGCTGTAACTTCCCCACATTGATATAAATAAATACCTATCTTACCTGCAAGAATTGACTCAGATTCAGTGTGTTGCCACTAATTCAAGGCTAGTCTACACACAGAGGTCTCAGCGCACAGATGGTGTGAAGTGCAGAGACAGGCTAGAGTCTGAGTACCCACAGCTCATCAGCCGCAGCTGGGATCACCGTGTGCCGCAGATACCAGATGGGTGTCATGCCAGTGCTGCCCAGCACCACAGCCGGTTCTCAGCTGGCCGTGGTCAGCTCCAGAGGAGTCAATGTGGGAAATGAAAATTACTCGGAAGCTGACTTTGCAGTGAAGGTGTAGCCTCTGGGCAAAGCTTACGTAATCTGGCAACTGTTTTGTCACTTCGAATGATACCTACCATCCACCACAGATTGCTGGACTTGAGTTTCAGTTACTAGTGCACGGTAAATTTGTGTTACGTAGACCCGCAGGCTTTCTGAACAGCTGCTGCTGTTCTTCACTAGAGCTGGGTCAGCTTCTCCTATTGAACAACACATTTAATTTTGTCCCTTGTATTACATCTACACACAGATTTCAGTGTTTTCATTATTTAGAATTATTCACTGAATAATGCATGGGAACATCTTGCAAACTGTGTACTTACTTGTGAATGCTGTGCCACAGTTATTGCCTGCTCACTAGTTGGGCTGTGTGATTGGTCACCAAAGCCAAGCAGTATTTTTCCTCCCAGACCAAGAACAATTTTCAAGTCATGTGTTTTAAAAATAAGAATAATCAGTCATATGCACTTTTTCACCACTACCTGTAGTATTTCCAATTTCTTTGCACATTCCTAGGAGAATAATTTTTGTGTGTTCACGTATGCAGTCAATAAATTGTGGAACAAAACTGCAAATGTAAATGAATAAATAAAGTCAGCTCTTAGCCTAGTGGGCAGAATACTTAGCTAGGAAGCTAGGAAGGCATGCAGCCAGGTACCCACAGCTCCCGTGGGGTCATCCTTCCCCAGCTGAGTCCTCCACGTAGGAATACCCATCACCCTTCATTTTGAAATTTTCCCTTTCACCAGTCAAAATGATGAGTGTCTTGAAGTCAGAGGGGGAAAAAAAAAAACAAACCCAGTCAAACAAAAAAAAAAATAATCAAAAAACCAAAACTGAGGAAAATCTAGTTTTGTAACCTCGTAGCCTGAAAGCTGGTGGGAGAAGGTAGCCCTGACCAGCGGCCCTTTTCTGGAGGAACCCTCTGAACCACAGCAAGGGCACAGCCAAAGGTAGCACGGGCTTGGTGAAAAGCACTTTCCAAGCAGCAAGGCTGGCTCACCCAGCACCAAGGTTGTCACTACACTCTGGGTCTTGAGGGGATGGAGAGCATGCAGGGTACTGCTGTGATTCGAGTACCAAGCAAGAGCAGGAATGGAGGATGAGGACATCTGGCTCCGTATCTTCTGCTGACTGGCTCCCAGTTGCTGCCTAGCCAGTACTGGGAATTTGGGGGTTACCCTTTGGAGCTGTCTTACTTTTCCTATCAATTGCACGGGTCGGGTTTGGATAGCTGAATTTTTAGACAGTGCAAGGTCTACACAGGAGGTCCCAAGCAGATGCTTTGAATTTGGTCCCTTGTTCCTATGTTCAATTATTGCTTTACCAATAAACCTGAAAAATATTCTCACATGCCATCCTCACCCTCAGAGAGGATGTGCAGTATGCTGCAGGGCCTCTGGAAGAGCTGACAGAAACTTCACTTCTCTCTGGCTCTCTGTGTGCCATGGCTCTGAGTGAGCTGAGGGCACAGGGACAGGGGAGGACCTCTGAGGTTGGGCCCAAGGAGACACACAAAACGATTCTTCACATTTCCAAAGAAAAAGTAAGGTTAACTTTTTAAGAAACACCTTTTCAAAAGGAGGGGGAAGGTCTTCTAGAG
Organism: Chlamydotis macqueenii; assembly: GCF_036417535.1. Taxonomy (NCBI): domain Eukaryota; kingdom Metazoa; phylum Chordata; class Aves; order Otidiformes; family Otididae; genus Chlamydotis; species Chlamydotis macqueenii. Next base: position 20,495,710 of record NC_141593.1, on the reverse strand, counting down.
CTGCCTTAGACACAAAAATGCCGGAGGTGAGGAAAGGCCAGGGAGAAGCTGTGAAGATACGAGTTTTATAGGGAGTATAAACAATATTTGATGGGTACATTTTTATTATAAAAGCAATTAGCCAGTGAAAAATGGATCAAAAAACAAGCCCCATGCAAGACCCTGCATTTCTAATAAACCTTGTTCATTTTGTAGGTGACAAGGTTTTAACCTCAAAAAATTATGGTAGTTTCAGCTTTAGTTAAAAAACATCCAACTGTAAGAGACAGCAACAGAGAAAGAGAGACTGAAAAACAGCTTTACGTTTTTCACCTAGTGTGCTCAGCGCATTTGGACCACATGGTACCTTATAGTCTTGAATAACTACATGGTACCTTCAGTCTTGAATAACTGAACTCACACACATTTGCTGTTTCCTGCCTTCACTTGCAGTGTCCATTGGACAAGAAATACTGAACGTGAGGACAACACTGTGCAGTGGAAGATGCTGTCAGAGGAGTGACTGACCTTTGCAGTACATCCATCTCCCCAGAGATGTCTTGGTGTATCTCCCTCTGTAATTTGGTGGGTTTATTTTCAGAGCCCTATCTTTGCTTTGTGGCAGTTGGTCCTTCTTTCTGCCATTCTGTCTTACTCCATCCTTTTTTCCCTGCTTCCTCTTGGTTTACATCCTTCCTTCTGCACTTTGGGTTTCTCTTCTCCTGTTGTCCTTTAGAAGAAAGGGAAGTCTTGTGTACAGAAAGGCTCAGTTTGTCTCATTTCCTCCTCAAAGGCAATGGGATGAGTCAACCCTTGACCATGCAGACCTCCAACACTTGATCCTCCCTTCTCTCCCAAGAGCCAGGAGAATAAGTTGGGTTTCCTTGGATAAATACATGGTTAACAACACAATTCAGGTGCTACAAGGGCTAACTGATATTTTTACAAACCCTAAAAGTGCTCTGTAATGTGTGCACAGTAATAGCTGGTCCCCTTCTCCAGGGGCGTCACTGAGTGAGGAGCCACAGGATGGAGTAGTCACCCCAGAGTGGTCAGCATGGTCGAGGACCCAGTTACAGCAAGCACCCTAGAAAGCCAGGGATTGAAGGGCACAAGAATCATCCCCAAATGCTCCTCATCCTGCTACAGGAACAGGGAAAGAAATCCTTTCTCCAGGGGCTAGAAACAGTAGAACAGTCACAACTTCTGCTGGTGAAGCTACAGTGACCTTACAACACATTTCAGACTCTTTTTGACAAGAAGCAGTCCGAGTCTCCTTTTAGCTGATCCCACCCAGCTTCCTCCCAGCCTCCTAAGATGCTCAAATGCATTAGCTTGAGTGTGCTCCTCCTGCTTTACTGGCAGTGAAACTTCTTGTGTGTCAGCATGAAGATGTAAGTGCCTATCAACAAGGCCAAGTGCAAGGTCCTGCACATGGGTCAGGGCAATCCCAAGCACAAACACAGGCTAGGCAGTGAATGGATTGAGAGCAGCCCTGAGGAGAAGGACTTGGAAGTGATGGTTGATGAGAAGCCTAACATGAGCCAGCAATGCGTGCTTGCAGCCCAGAAAGCCAAACACATCCTGGGCTGCATCAAAAGAAGCATGGCCAGCAGGTCGAGAGAAGTGATTCTGCCCCTCTGCTCTGCTCTCATGAGACTCCACCTGCAGTACTGCATCCAGCTCTGGAGCCCCCAGCATAAGAAGGACATGGACCAGTTGGAGAGAGTCCAGAGGAGGGCCACAAGGATGATCAGAGGGCTGGAGCACCTCTCCTATGAGGACAGGCTGAGACAGTTGGGGCTGTTCATTCTGGAGAAGAGAAGGCTCTGCAGAGACCATATAGCGGCCTCCCAGTACCTCAAGGAGGCCTACAAGAAAGATGGGGAGAAACTCTTCAGCACGGCCTGTTGCCATAGGACAAGGGGTAATTATTTTAAAATAGAGGGAGGTAGGTTCAGACTTCACATAGGAAAAAATTTTTTACACTGAGGGTTGTAGAACACTGGAACAGGTTGCCCAGAGAGATAGTAGATGCCCCATCCCTGGAAACGTTCAAGGCCAGGTTGGATGAGGCTCTGAGCAACCTGATCTAGTTGGAGATGCCCCTGGTCCTTGCAGGGGGGGTTGGACTAGATGTCCTTTACAGGTTCCTTCCGACTCAAACCATTCTGTGATTCTAAGACATTCTTTACTGTGAGGGTGGTGAGGCACTGGAAAAGGTTGCCCAGAGAAGCTGGGGATGCCCCATCCCTGGAAGTGTTGAAGGCCAGGTTGGATGGGGCTTTGAGCAAGCTAGTCTAGTGAAGGCGTCGCTGCCCATGGCAAAGGAGTTGGAACTAAATGATCTTTAAGGTCCCTTCTAAACCAAATCATTCTAGAATTCTATAATCAAGGCAATTACATGACTTAGATGCTCTCCTGTTTAGTGAGGGACATCAATACTAAGGAGCTTCTTGAGCAGCTCAGTTTCTTGCCTTGTCTACTTTTTTTCACATCACTTAGGAAAGGGCTTGAACACAGCCCTTGTAAACAGAGGTGCAGATGCCTTTAAATTGCCATCTGCACTTGGTGGCACAACACAAGCACACGCTAATGTTCTCAAGTTCAGGCCCCTCAAGGCTTTTATTTGAAGATAGCTCCTTGTGTGTGCCTATTTTCCATCTGTAGCACAGAAAACACCAGCTATTGAGAAGCACATCCAACAGCAATATACACTGAAATTAATAAAACTTGGAAAGTAAAGCAGCAGGCTCCAGCCTAATAACTGAACACAACATGCTGTCACATGGTAAGCTTGGTTCAGATGAGCTACCTTGGGTCATTTGCTCCAAAAATAAGTGTAACTGAGAGCGTTGCTGAGGTAATGATCATCACCTCCAGGGAAGAGCACCACACTCATGGCTCCCCTGCACCCAGGCAGAGAAAATGGAGGTTGCTGTGGCAGACCGTTCAGATAGCGGTGTATAAAGGCACCACACAGGCCTGTGCCTAAGGCCACGTCATCACACTTTGTGCCCCACCACGTGTAGCTGGGTGCTTCAGGACATCACTGATCCGTAGCTGACTCAAGTGTCTTCCCTTTCTTGAGGATCAGCAAAGTCAAACGCAACATCAAGTTCATTTTCCAGGCCTTGACTCAAAGTGGATCTTTCCCTCGAGATGTGTGAATAATGGATTAACTCAGTTTGTTGGTGACACCAAGAACACTTTTTCTGTTATGAGTCAAACTAGAGCAGTTTATCCACTTTTTGGCAAGGGAGAATTCACTGTAGGTCAAAATGCTTAATTTTACCCTCAAACAAGTTGCTTTATTTCGTTCTTTGTATGGGGGAGAGCTGTCTTTTTCTCAAAATCAGGAAAAAAGGCAGAGGGGGAGTTGAGAAAGCTTAGGGTGGATGTCTTAGCATGAAAAAAAAGTTGCTTTACAAATCATTTTGCTTCCCAAATTTAATGCAGTTCCCTATTCATCATGAGAAGAGAATGACTCTTTCTATGATTCATTCTCATATGAAATTCAAAGGGTTTAAAAACATGTCTGATTTTGGAAAGTTTCCTACATTGCCACACAGTTTTATAGCTCAGGTAAGGTGTTCATCGAGAAAGCTCAGCTCCAGCAAAGGCTTCTGATCATGGGCAAGGAGAGAAATCCCAGAGTGCAGGGTGGCCCGGCATAGCACGGTTTGCAGCCTCGGAATAGCGTGTGCAGTGCTGGATGGGGTGAGCAAGTGGAAAGAGAAGGAAAGAGAATGGGGAAGTCTGAAGAAACACAGGATGTGCAAGAGGCACCAGCAGAGTGAATCAGTGTGATTTTCCCGTAACCCTGAAGTTACAGGAGCGGCTAAGGGGCAACAGCCACACAGAGACTCCAAACTCTTGAAACTTTCAGGCAGGGCAGGGGTGGTGGGACTTGGATGGCAGATTTGGAGTTGGGTTGTTATCTCTAAGCAGCATGGCCGTTTGAAGAATCTGTGAACTCTTTTCCTGCCTTGCTGTCTCAACCATCCTTATCTCTCCCCTTTTAAGGAGAGACGCTCAACTGTATCTGTTTCTACATCTAGTAAAAAGATGTGATTAGGTTAAAAAAAATCTGAACTTTTTACTAGCAAATTATTAACAATAATAAACACACTGCATTATTGCATTCCTTTTAATGACATGCACACAAGCAAGGTGTGAGCACAGGATGCACCCCTGCTTGCCTCGCTCCTGGATATAAGCTGAGAGCAGAAGCAGGGTTCACAGGGTTATCCAAAACAACTAAGGTGCCTGAGACAGGCCTGAGGCTGGCTAGTCGCTAAGAAAGTTACACCATGGCTGTCTAAACCATAAATGACATAGTAAACACAAGAATTACATCATTAGGTGTTACGAATCTGAGCACTTGGACAAAATTTCAGCAGGACGCTGAATAATTGCATCTATCTAGAGAGTGTTTCTATCTTCCAGTCCCTCAAAAGCTGCTTTAGAAAGACCACACAGTGGGAAAAGGACACTTGCTGACTAGAAAAGAAGTATGCTTTTAGCCTTGGGTAAGGATCTGGCCTCATGTACGACCTCAAGCAAATTACAGGGAAGAAACAGAGGATGGAGTCAGAGCTGGGGCTACAAATGCATAGCAAAACAGTGATGACAAACAACGCTGTTAGTCAGAGGTGTTCGGGGCTGGGCAACTGTAATTCAGGCTCGGGGAGACTCCTTCCCTGCTAGCACAAACCAGAAGGAGCACAGTAGGTAGGTGGCTGAAACATGTTCACTCCTGTCCCTAGGCCTGCAGCGATATTAGCTGTTCCTCCAAAACATACTCCTATATTCTGTTCTACCTCCTTGACCAAAGTCAAAGCTGGTTTCCTAAAGTCCTATTTGCTTTACCCTCATTATAAGATTCCGTGCAAGTCATCATGATAGAGATCTATGGCCTCAAAGTGAAGACTAGAGCAGCTGCAGAATATTTGATGTTGCAGCAAAAGTATAAATTTAAGGTAACAAGAAATATTTCTTTATTGTAGATGTTGACAACATTTCAGTAAATAAGAAAGTAGTCTGCAAACTAAAGATTAGAACAAAACGTGCCAAAAGCAGGTTCTCAGAAAATTGCCATGTTATTAAATTATCTTTACTTCAAAGCAGTAAGGGGGAAACTACATCATCCCTCTGCCATCGCAGAAAGTCCCTGTTTGGGATCAATGAGCAGGCATGTGCAGCCAACCTTCTTGCAATTGCCTGCAGGTTATGAATTTGGAAGTTGGTGGAAAATTTCGGACTGAGCCTGAACATTTGCTGGCATCTGGACTTTAATGTAACAGCCTAAAGGGAATGTTGCTCTAAATTTTAGATCACACTGAACTTGATGAAGGGCTTGACATGATCTACAGGAAAAGGTCAGAAAAGCTGTAAATGTTTATTTCAATGAGATTAAACCAATGCTTTCAATCCTGCTTTTACACTTCCACCTATGTACTCATTTACAGTCTCTGCAGAACCCTTCCAGTGCTTTTCTGTTCCGGGAGATCTTTAGCATGTAGGCGCTGAAAGGCAATGTACATGGCATAGATCCCTGTAAGGGACCAGGACAGTGGAATCTGTGGGCAACTGCATGGCAATTGCTAACTCTGTCAGCTCATCATCATCTCATCGGTAGAAAAAACAGCTGGGCAAGACTTCTTCAGCAGGAAGCCTGAGGGCCAGCCTGCTGACAGTAACACATGATGAAAGGTACCTTCACTGTGGAGGGACTGTGAAGAATATAACGGACAACAGAGCTCCACATGGGTCACGTAAGAGACTGTCCAAAGGGGATGTGCAGCTGGGAAGCTGTCACACTGCACTACAAGTATCTATCATTTTGGGAGGAAAAAAAACCAAAGAAGAACATGGGAATAGACAAGACAGGCCAAGTCATCATACTCTTCTCACAAAAAAAAAGAGATGTCAGAAGGCACTGAGGTCCTTGTGAAGGGTGCCAGAGATGTCAATGGCAAAGGACAAAAGAGGAACATTTTATCAACTGTTTGAGCTAGTCAGCTGCAGACATTGCAAAACACAGATGTGTCTGCCCTGCAGCGCTCTTAGCAAAAACTCACCAGGCATTCCTGATCTTCAGCTCTGTCTACTCTGGGCTATAAGCAGCATTGCCAAGCTCTGTTTGAACTTCGCTTAAATGGCTGATGATTCCTATGGCCAAACTGTCAGAGTGTGAACTGAGCGCCTATGTAGGAACTTGGAGCTGCGGTGCCTAAAGCCAGCCAAAGCATGCGCCTTCATTCTCAAAGCTGGCTGCTAAAATTGTCTGGTATAGGGGAAAAAAAAAACCCAGATAATGACAAGGGTGTGATAGTCAGGTCTAACATTATTAATAACATGTTCTTGCACATATGAAAATAACACGTTTTAAAAATAAAGGAACTTCGTGTTTAAACTGCAAGAGACTGCCACTTCAACTCACAAAAGCTGAGTTTAACCCTGATCTGTTTGACACAACCGTTTTGTAACTGCAGGGAGCTACTTGACAGTGACATGTGGTTCTTGTTCTCCTGCCTTAGGATGTCACTTACAGCACTATTGCTTATTATTTGCTGTGTGCACTTTCTTGACATTCGAGTCACTGAACTGACTTACACTCGCACTGGTAACTTCCCAGCTTCAGATTTTTTTTCCTCTGCTTACCATGCACAAAGTCTGATCTGCTTCCTTTTTTGTGCGTATTGCCAATCACTTCCAAGACAAATTCGCATTTGTGATAATTTAGAGGAAAAGCACTGTCCAAGGATAAAACAGAATTTAGATGAACATTGGAGTTGTCACATAAGATATAGCCACCAACTACCTCTCCAGCACCACTTCTTTTTTTTTTTTTGTCTGAGCCCAACTATTTGCAGTGGCTTGAGTGCTATTTAAAAGACCATAGCAAGCATACTTCGAGAGCATGTGCTTTCTGGTGTTTAGACCCATGACAGGTGAATTCTTGGTTTAGTTTTCTCTATATCCTCTTCCTCTTTTTTCCATCCATGCTGTAATGCATGGAATTCCTGGTCTACAAAGCAAAGCAAGTAACCTGCAATGCAGCAAGAGGAAGAAAACAGTAAGTATTCATGGCACATGTGTCAGGTTGTCTGGGATCAAGTCCCGGCACAAATGGCTGCACATGTACCATTTGTTAAAGCGATGCTCCCTCTCAGGAGTATTTGCTAATTTCTGGTTTAGGAAGTTACACTGCTCCTTATTTACGCTTGCATGCAGAAATGAAGTTTATAGATAGTATTTGGAAAACAGTTCATCAAATTGGCTCACTACATTTCCGTAATGACTACTGCATCTATGTAGTAACTGTTTTTTTAAGCCACCGAGTATTTTGTTCCATCTGGCCACTTTCTTCAACACGGTTCTGTTTGTATGGGCTACTGAAACTGAATGATGGCAGTACTTCCCCAGGTCAAAAGCAAACCTTGTACAACGCCCACTGTGATCGCTGTGAGCTGGTAGGGCTCTCAGCTGCCACAACAGGTCCACAAAGCTGAGGTGCTGTAGCTCATGCCATTCATCACCCAGGGCACCTCTGGTAAAAAGATGGGGGGTGTAGGGTGAAAGAGAGTTTGAATGATTTTTAAATAAATGTAGCAAGTTTTGGTATTATGATACTAGACAAGACTGAAATCTCTCGACTTCAAAGTATGAACAGTTTCATATCTCAAGCATTTCATGCCAAATGTTTGCTGGGATTTTTATCTCAGTCCAACAATTTCCAGTGATTCTAATGCTATGTAAAAGACTGTAGAAAGACATCCCCAGGGGTCTGTATTACTATTTGGCTTTATACTTCTTCCACTACTTCCAATAAATCATGAACTTCTTCAGATGTGTCAGAGGGCATTCCATTTCCCCGACTGCAAATGATAAATGATGAATAATCACATTTCTGACTTTTTTTCCCACCCTAAATTCCTACCTAGCTCTCCAGTGACTCCAACTGTTGCATTTGGTCTGTTTGTGCAGATGTGGCCTGCACAATGACTGTGAGTCTCTCAGATCCTTCTCTTTCAGGGCTACACATACGTGTGCGTCCTATTCAACTCGTTTGCTGTAAGCGTGAATTTAGCGGTTCTTCCTTCTCGTGTGAACATACAGAAATATGTGGAAATAAAGGAAATATTGAATGGAGGAAATTAAGTGTTGTTCTGTTGAACTTAGGCACCAGAATAATTGTGTGAGTAAGCATGTAGCAAGCCTCTTTTCTGTAGTCCGTGCTGAAGAGCATGACTTCACTGTTGCTATCGAAGCAAATTAAAGCTCGTGCAAACACACCTACAGGGCTACTCTGGAAAAACAAAACACCTGATTGCTTTTTGCTAACTAAAAAGTTCCTACCAAGCAAACCATAGCATTTTATTACCATTATTTTCAAAAAGGCTGCTCAATGGCTGTTAATTCCCACAGTCAGTTCTGGGGTGAGCTGAGAGGAGCATGCAACTTGTCATAGTTTAGGAAGAAGAGATTAAACTTGTTCTTTCTGGAACAAGATGAAAGACTCGTCAAGATCAGCTGAAGAAACTACCTCAGCTAAGCCGTATTTGAAGCAATTGATTTTAATGAGATCCCATCAGGAACCGTTTAGAAGACCAACTAGTCACTCAGTACAGGCTCATCATAAGCATCACGTAGTGTTGCAGAGCCCAGACTGCATTTAAACTGAATTACCAATCTGCATTTTAACAATGGACCTCAGAGGAGCACAGCCTGGGAATGTGGTTACACAGGTGGTTCCTATCAATATTACCCAAATCCTGCTGTAAACATGATGGGATACCAATGTTTTGTAACTATATCCATCATTAGACCAGCTTCTACAGAGCTGATAAGATCAAAACAAAAGCTCAGTGACCCTCTTGCATTTAGAGATTCCATTATCTTTATTATAGAAATCCCTGAATGCAGTTTATTTCCCATTACATATTTAAGCCCATGTTGTCTCTGACACTCTTCAATTCTCTCAAGATCTGAAAGCACTCTTTCTCTATGCTTATTAATTTTACATGGTACTTTGAGACAAGTTAATAATAGGATCCAACTCATCCACTGTCCCACTGTTGGGGAACCAAAATGCATGAATGAGAAACCTAGTGCTAACGGCAATGCTATTCATATAAAGCTGTTTTTATCCAGCTGTGCCAGAAAGCTAAACAGCCTGCTGCTCCTGATCCCTCCAGTTTTGTTCCACTCTGTGGAAGACAGTAAACAATCCCACAAGTATTACCAACTTGTATCTTAACTTTCCTTCCAACTACTACATAAATTATCTTATTGCCATTTACATCTGAGGTTCATACACTGCCACACTGATACTGTCTGTGCAGCAGAGACATAGATTGATTATCCAGAATATATGGCACAGCAGCAGCCATTCTCCTTTTTTTGGAAAGGTACCAGGCTCAGGAAGGAAAGGAGCCACCCGGGAAGCACCACATAATTTTTACCAAAAGGATTCTTTCTGTGCAGACTCCCATGCCTGTGCTGGAGGCAGAGGGGATGCAAGGAGACATGGGCCCGTGCTGGCGTCTTTAGACACTAGCATAATACGAACACTTACCCTTGTCTGACAACTTAAATTCCAGAATTATTAATTATCACAGGAAGCCACAGAGCAGCTCTCAATGAGTGATTTATTCAGGTAACATAACTACTGCTGTATTTGTGATTAGTCTAATACAAAGAGCAGTTTTCTCATCATTATTTGCAGTTGTGAAGTTTACTGAAGTAAACTCCCACCATATACAAAAGTACAGCCTTCTTTAAGGACTGAACTGGTTGCACAACTTTGGCTTTTCGTTGCCTCCTGAGTCACATGCTATGGGTGCCCTATGGGGTAACGTTTTACTTAAAAGTAGGACCCTAAACCACAAAAGCCATCCCTCCGTGGGACAGACGCAGAAGACAGCCAAGGCAGAGGGAAAACTGAGTCTCTGGAAGGAAAACCTGATAAATAAGCTCATGGAGCTTCAGGATGTTGAATTAAATGTTGTAGTACTCTTCTGCAGAAAAAAAAAACACGTTAGATTTGTGTGCACGAACAGCAGACTTTCAGGAAGCTGTTGCTGTTGTGGTGACTGTGTAGGTTACTTTGCAAACTACGTGATCTCACCTACCAAGGAATTCCTCATGCACATGGATGTGAAATCTAACTGGAAATGTGAAAAAAACCCTGGAAGTACAGCAGCTGAGCCCTTCCCTGACTTGTTGAAAGGACAGAGCTGCCACTGCCGTGAGCTGAGGGCACCTGCGTTCATCCCACCCTGTGCTGCACCGTACCCACGGCACCTCACATCTCCGGCCTCAGGTTTTGAAGAAGGTTGCTTTGCTCTCCACTCTGCCCGTCAACTGACATGGCATCTACCTCTCCTCAGCCTTCTGGTGGGCACTGGAAATTAGGAAGCTTCCGGGAGGCTTGCAGGAGGAATTTGCTTAAGAAATGAAAGGAATTGTCCAATGCTGCACCTTCAAAAGAGGGGAAGGCAGTCAATCATCTACTTCTATCAGACTTTTTTCTACTGCCCTAGTTGTAATAACCAGCAGTCACACCATAGCTCAGAAGACACAAACAGTGTGAGTCACCTCGTTTTCTCTGTCACAGGGATTTTTCAGCATCTTCCCCTCAGCAGCCAGTTGAGCGTTTCATCCCAAGGCAACCTGGTCCCCTTTTCACTTCCCTGTGCAAGTGTGGCCCCAGCGCCTGACCGCGCAACACTCCCTGCCTTGTCTCTGAGCCTCCTCGGGCATACTGCACAATTTTTCACCCTACGGTCAACATAGTTTCATCCCACATGGTTCAATGGGGCAGGAGGCTGCTGGCACACACTGGGACACCCTGTGCCAGGGGATATTTTGTTCCGTGGGGAACAACAAGGAAACATGACAGCAACAAACAACCACTGCAGAAAAAATGTGCTGTCACTAGGCCTCATGCAAGAGAAAGGGAAGATCGTGGTACCGAGCCCCGGGAAAAACTCCAGCAATGTCAAACACAGGAGTGCTGGCATTCTGTTGGACACCCCTGTTCCCTGCTTGCGTTGCTTTCTGGGGTGAGGATATTATCCCCACAGCTCAAGTCCAGACCACATCACTGCACTCAAGCTATGGATCTGCTTTGCTGCCTCAAGTGTAGCAGGCAAGCTCCGCACCCCGGAGCAGCCACATAGTGCTGCACAGCTGTACTGTACTGAACAGTTGCCCCGCTTCAGCCCGGGCTGGTCCCGTCTTGCTAGCAGCAGGGAAGGATCCCCACCAAAAGCGCTCACAGGTAATGCTAAATACTCCAGTATGGATCTGCCTACCATCATCTATAGGAAAGTCAGAAGCCTTAAAATCTGTTAGAAAATGGTGAGGAACAAAGTTAATGACAAGATGGTAGGTTTCTCCTGGGAGGAATTTTAGCAAAAGCAGGAGTTTGGTGATTGCACCCAGTATACAAAAAGCTAAAACAGCTGCTCCATGTTGGAGTTTATTTCAGGAAATAAAAAGTAGGGAAGAAGCTGGAATGACTACTCACTGTATCACACACACGTAGGTAAAATTACATGTTTTGGAAAGGGCTGTGGTTCCCATGTTGCAACTGGAAAAGCTTTTAGATATCAAACACATTATTTGGTGCATACTGGCACCATCAGAAGTATTAGATATAACACAGGAATTCTTAGATGCTGTTGGAGATTGAAATGGTTTGAAGAACAGAAATGACAAGCTTCACTTCAGGCAGAAGCCAATGTATCCTCTTCCAGAGCAACAGGTCTATCTTTTAAAACCTCTGTGAGATTTATTACTGTAGTACCTATTAGCATCAACATATTTAAGGAAGTGTTGGTGTTTCCATTATAAACTCCTATTTTAAAGTGTTCTATAACTCGGTTGTAAACATACAGCACTTGACAGAGACAGGCACAATTTGTCTGTTTCTATAGCGAACTTTAAAAAGTGTGCACGCGCACACACAAGCATGTATAAAAGCAATTGTGGGATCTTAGCCTTTATTGCAAATATGTAGCCCGAAATGATGTGAATCAATAGAATAATTTGTCTTCAGCCTCTGACATAGCCCTCTACTTTCACTGCTCTCTGTTGCAGCCAGTTACGCTTTGTTTTTCAAACCTTAAAAGGAACTGCTGTTATACAGTACCCACTTCTCCTGAGGGCTGTAATGTTACTGCCCAGGGAGTTTCACGTGGGGAGGGAGCCTCCCTCATCCTCCCCGCGCACACTTCTGCAGCAGGCCCATGATGAACTGTTTGGTAAACAAGTGGTGGTCTGAAAACCTCCCTTAGCAGGCACTTACAAAGGCTACCTGTAAACAGGAGAATTTTTTTAAACACTAGGTTGCAAAGAGCTTGGATACATTTGCAATACATCAGAGTGTGAAACAGAGCTGCCAAGAAGCAATTTGTTTAAGTTTTATTTTTCACTCCTGTTCTGCTTTTTATTTTAAGCTGTTAAAAAGGAAACAAAGGAAACTAAATGAAAAGCTTCTCTGTTTAAGGAAGCCTGGCTGCTCCCTCCTGAGCCTACTCCCTCGAGTCCATTTCTGAATCTCTGAGGAGCACTGTCTCCCCCATGGCCTCTCCTCCCGGCACCCATCGCTGGAGCTTTGCAGCGAGGGGTGGGAGTGGGGACTCAACCCCAGCAGCTCTGGGCCATGACCCCAAGGATGATGTACTCTGCACAGACGGTCTGGCTCCCACCAGCTGCTGAAGGAGCAGGCCGTGCACTCCACTGTGCTGCTAGGTCCTCCCCTTTAGTGAAGTACTTTAAGGAAATGAGAAGCATCACTGACCTCACAGGAACTATTCACGCACAGAAACTCAGCCATCTGCTCCTGTATCTTGCTAATCCAGAGACCTAAATCAATACGTCTGTTCCAAAATCGATCTGTTCTTCATGCTGGGGATCTGCCGTGGGAGCTGCTACTCATCCACTATATAGCATGAGAATTTGTGGAAAAAAAAACAAAGCCAGATGTATTTAGCCTTTTGGAATTATGGGTTCCGGAGACCTGTGTTTTGTATGTCCTTTCTGTAGCCTTGAGAGGGCTCTGCAATTGCCCTGATAGTTGTGAAATAAATGCAGCAAACTGAAAACCACCACTGTTTGGAAAAGCCAAGGACCCACTGAACAAGCCGAGGAATATTCTTTACAACAGAATTCCAAAACTCTATAGTTTCTGAATTTAATAATAAATCCACAGTGTGACAGCTCAATAAGCAGTTTAATTCCTCACAATTCTTACAAACAGAAAATCACCAGAATTGCTGGCAAATTGAAAGACCTGCAGAAAGCCAAGAGCTGCACAAAAGAGCATTCACTTCAAATAAAGGCACAGAGGCAGCAGTCACTCAGGCTCACGGATATGACAGGGTGGGATGGGATAATCCAGCACAGGGGGGCTCTAAGGAAGATCTGTGATCTCTCACAGTCGTGTGAACCTGCGCAGGGCTCACCCTGCTGCCTTGATACTCATCATCGTTTGCCCAGTAGAGGGGCGTTTAGTACCAGTGAAAGAGGGAACAAGCAGTTTCTCCAGGGCTAGCTATGCCCATGGTTTATCAAGACCTGTAGTTGTGGACAGAAACAAACTCTGTTGCTCTGTTGTTTTGACCCATTGCTATCCTCAAGCCCAGCCATAGCACGTCTTTTCAGGACGTACATGCTGCTTGGAAAGACCAAAGCTATGGATATCATCTAGCGAGCCAGCCTGTTCTGTGCGTTGGTCCGCAAATATTTCTGCCAGCTGCAACACCTGAAGAAAAGCTTGTGCTCGTGGTTAATAGCCATGTTTGAGCTTGGACACTCCTCTTATGTCGCCCCCCTCTCCCCACCCCCGGTCCCCACACCACAAGGTCAGTCTATATTTGTCCCTGCTGAACACACTCACCTGTAAGCACACACTTGAATGGCAGCAAAGAGAAAACCCCTGCAAAATTACTGGCAAATTCAGACCCTAAACTCAGCCATTGCTAGAGACCAGGCTTCTGCTCAGAGCTATCAGTGCAGCTGCACTTCACAAGCAGCAGTTCAAATGCTAGACATGCCTTTAATTTTATTTTCCATCAGTAGAAAACAGAGACTGAGGGTCACTGCTGGTAACAGATAACCTAGACGTATTGTAAGTAAAGCAGGGTGAGCAACGAGATAGCACACGGAGGTTGCCAGTGTGGCAAGCATGCCAGAAACACATTATTCTCCAGTTCAGCAGGATGAGCAGGTGCATAAACTACCGTTTTCACACTGGGCTAAATAAAGCCAGTACCATTTCAGTGTATCCAATTAGATCGCCTCGCCCCCCCCCCCCCCCCCCCACCTCCAGCCAAACTAAACAGATCATCTGGCTACTAAACAACAGGCAACTTGAAGACCAAATCATCCTGTCTGATCTGTCTGGACTTTTCTAGGAGTGGAGAACTTGTGCCTTGGCAGTGTATACACTTAGTGATGCACTTCAAACTCTTCTCAGTAACTACCATTTTCCTGATTTGATCCTTTCCCATGAAAGACCAAATGCTGTAAAAATCTTTGCCTTTAAAAAAAAAAATATAGCCTCTTGTTAGCTTCTGGCTTTTATGGACCATGTTTCCTGTGTAAGGAAGTCAATATGCTCACAAAATTAATGACATCAAATTCTGAATAGCGCCATATTGCTTCCTCATGAGCCACGGCTACTTTTTTTCTCAACAGAGAACAGCATATATAGTCCCAAATTATCTCTGAGAGGCAGAGTGTGAGGAACACAGTATAATACTGTACACGTTCTGCAAGTGGTGAAATGGAAAAAGAATTGCTGAGGTGTAGAAAAAGTCCGGGATCATTCCACACGGAGAATACAGTAACAGTTGGGAAAAGGTGGGCTGTGAACCCAAAGCCACTGTGCTAGTGCAACAGTTTCTCATACGGAATAATCTTCCCTTAAAAGACTGAACGCTTCAGAGCAGCTTGAAAACTCTATGAGTACAATCTCCCTCTATAATCACCTATCCATAATGCAGTGTTGAAGTTTCTTTTTCAGTATTTATGTATCATTTCACATTAAATTTTCCCAACGTGCCTATTAGGCTTCTCAGTTGTCCATTATATGATTTAGAGACCTAAGTGACTGAGTAGCAAGCAAGCGATACAACTTAAAACAGACTATCAAAAGTCTTACAGAACTTAACGTTTTTAATTTAGACCCTGGATTCTTGAGAATGGAGAAACTCATCTTTCAAAACCAAAAGTCCTCAGACCTCGCAGCATAACAGGAGTGGAGATGGCCTCCTCAAGGATGTAAAAATTGCAGTGTGCTGGAGAACAAAGTATTCATTGGGTCAGACACTCATATTGACACAAAGGGGTGGTGGAGCAAAGACACCCTGCGTAACCAGGCAGTCTTCCCATAGTTACTGCTGCATCCACACCACACATGGAAATCAACCATTACGTGGCTAAAGAAAAAAAAAAAAGCTTTTAAACTCAGGAAACAAAACACCTTCCAAAAATACCTCCTTTCCCTCTCTGCCACCAAAACCAGCCAGAGAGGAATGATGGTTGTCACTGAGCTGTCAATTAGAGCTGCCTCTCACAGCTCCAGCTTCATGGTGAAGGAGGAAGAGCGTGACTGTGAAGAAATTCTTCAAGTACATTTGTTCCTTCCAGTAAAAAGTTAGCAGGACAATCATGTCTTCCACTTGGTTATTTGGGGATATTTTTAGTTACCATACTGATCTTCTAAATATGGTTAAAGTGTCACTAAGAGGCACCAAAGATATAACGTTTTCTTCAGAAACCACAATTTCCACTCATTTAAGTGAAGAACTGCTGCTAAACATTATACAAATAGGCTCTTGCTGGGAAGTTTTCCCTGTTGCAACCTTAGCCTCCTGAATTGGTTCGGTTGTGCTGCTAAAGATTCCTTAAAATGTAGGCAAGATGGCCCAAGCAAGACCAACCTTTGTCCCAGACCTCTTGTTTTCAGAGGGGACAGAAGGCTCCAGTTATACCATTTGTGATGCATCTGGTTGGTTGGGTTGCAGTCTGCCCAAGTCTGTGCATTGGAAAATCTAGGCAGTAAAAGCATTACAAACAGTCATTCTGCTGTTTAACAAGATTCAGGTCATCTAGAACAGGCGGCCACAAACCCCAAATGATTTTTGCTGCCCATTGAATGGGCAGAATTTGGCACTACTTCTCTCACCACTGTGGTTCTTATAACCAACAGGCTTCCCAAAAGGGTCTGCCAAGATCAACCTTGATGTAATTCCAGCAACTTCACCAGAGGAATGTTTAGCTTTGTCCTTAATCACTCTCGTCCATTTTTCAACTTCCCAGAATCCTTCTATGAACAGTGATTTGCCTTTGATTCCTGGGACACCAAACCAAGACTTCTCTGTGGTTAGACCAGCAATCCCAAGGTCATTGTGGTGGAAAGGCAGACAGTGCTGGTTCTGCACGCCAGCCCTGGCTGCTGGCTCAGGTCTCAAGCTGCGCGGCCCCTACAGTAAGCGTGACTGAACAGCTCACACTATGCTCCACGTACTTCCCACATCATGGACCATGGTTACCAAGCAATACCTCCATTGCTCACTTTACATCATCAGACCACAAGCATGTCATCTTCCAGGTGAGCATTCTTCCAAAGACAAAGCTCTTGAAATTACATGCACAAAAACAAAAAGGCTAAGCGGGAAGAAAAGGAAAGTTATAACAACAAAATGCAGTTGATACAAAACTCAGTAAAAGACTACTCACTGGCTGGCTCCTGGGCAGTTAATGACTGCGGTACTTTCTAGTCATAATTGCTCCCTACACAAAAGCTATAGAAATTTGTCAAGGCTGGGTTTAGAAATAACTAATGCTTTGTAGCGCATACATGTTAACAGAAATCTTTGATCCTATGACCTTGCAGATGTCTACACACAGAGCAGCTGATGCAATTTTATTTTTAAGGGAGATTTTTTTTTTCTTGGAGCATAAAGTGCTTTACTTTTACAAACTTTAGGGGTACTGATACAACCTGTAAGGATGGATCGCAACATTTCAACTGGCAGCTAGGTGCTACTTGATGCTGACGACCCCAAGTGTTAGTGGAAGCAAGACTCTTCCCATGTGTGGTACGGAGTGTACACTTCTACAGAGGAGGCAAATCCTAGCAACCTCTTCTCTCAAGTAAAGCCACCCCTGACACTTTGTTGTCTCTCCAACCAAAAATCTTACAAAGCTTTTCACCTCATTCAGTGTATTTTGTAATACACAAATACTCCCAAATGTCTACTACCCCTTGCATTGTCACAAGGCAAGGGTTGGACATAACACTTTGTTGTGTGTGCTCCTTCCATCCCCACTTATCCTTGCAAAAAGTGTACTTTCAAGGGGACAAGCACTTAAAAGGACAGGAAAATGTTAGTCTATGAACATTTATCTCTAGCCAGAACTGCAAAGCAAGGAATACCCGAGGGTATCATACTTCCCAATTCTGCAAAAGTATGTGATGGTTTAGCCCTGGTCACCACAAAGTTTCCCACTCACCTTCCCCGTCCCCAGCAGGATGGGAGAGAGGAATTGGGATGAAAGGAAAACCTGTGGGTTCAGATGAAGACATTTTACTAGGATAGGAAAGGAAAATGACAATAACAACAAAATATAGGGACACTGAAATATACAAAATGAATAATGCATGGTTTCTCATGACCCGGTGTCCCACTGACTGATACAGCCCGTCCTAGGCAGCGATCACGGAAATGAAACTGAGCAGCAAGCAAAGGAGCGAGAGGGAGAGCGAGCAAGGGATCCAGAGAGTGAGATGCCCACCCCAGGCAACCCCCACTTATATAGTGAAGATGACACCATACTCTTTGGCCAGTTTGGGTCAATTATTCTGTTTATTTCCCTCCCAGCTACCTGCACATCAGCAAGACTTGGAAAGCTGGGCAGTTTCCTTGGTTTCATTAGCAATAACTCACAACATCAGTGTCTTTAACAACATTCTTCACATACGAAATCCAAACCACAACAGCTACTGAGAGGAAAATTAACTCCATCCCTGCCAAAACCAGGACAGGTATCAGCTATATTGCTATTATTCCAAATTATACCCTGCATTAAAAGCAGACTGATTACCAGGAATTTTGTTTTTAAAGCAGAAATGGAAGGCTGGATTATTTTTTAGTAAAAAAACCCAGATTTTAATAAAATTGAAGGCATTTCAGTGAAAATAAATTTACTTCTAGTGCAAATTCACTCTATGGAACTACAGATCTAAATTGGTACAGCTCAGAAAACAAGTTTTCCCTCAATGTAAGCAGCATCTCAGTTTTCGTTATGTTACTAATGTTACTTATACCCACTTACATGAAAAACTTAATTGCTACTAGACAAACCTGGAAGAAAATTGTAGTTCAACCTCATTTGATAGAACACTAAAACATTATTGAAAAGTGACATTCACCGAGACTTTTGAAAGCTTGCAGCAGGAAACTTTGTATGGACATAAAAAGAAAACCATGGAACATGGATTTTCTATCGAAGAAAAATTTACTAATGCAAAGCACTCAGTATCTTCTACCCTTAAAAATACTAGGATGCCAATTTTACTTTTTGATTAAAAAAAAAAAAAAAAAAAAAAAAAGTTGTCCTTCAGAATTTCACCTGTACTGTAAGAACTCTGCATTGGTCACCCAAAGCACTGATTGCACCTAGTAGCACATGCACTGTCTTTAAACAGTTGCATCTGTTTTACGAGACAACCATGGTGAAATATAGTCCCAATCTTCTCATTGCGGCTCTAGCCTTAAAACACTATCTGCAATGTCTCTCAAACAGTCCTTGTCGCATACATGCAATCCAGGATTAGGTCCACTGCTGTAGTATTAGAAACAAAAGATTTTGAGAATAACACATGATGTACTCTGAGAGATGTGGTCTTGGATTTCAGTTGCACCTTAAAGTCTGAGTGTCCCACATGTGCCTTTATTTCATGCTGAAAAGTTGTGCTGTTTTCTCTAATGGGAAAACTGTATGTGGAAATGAAGTGCTGAAACACTAAAAACCTAAACAAAGTTAAGGTAATTTGGGTAAAGAAAACCTCTTTGGCTTCTGTCCTGGTAAAATCAATAAAGAAAATCTGAAAACAAACTTATGGTCAAAAGTCAGTTGCTCGGGCTGCAAGAGTCTCACAATACAGAAATAATATCACATCTTTCAGGATTTCATTCAACTCGCCAAAAGAATGAAAATTCAATGGTAGGCTATGGTAAGCAAGAATCTTGCTCAGTTCTTTTCACTACTGAATAGCAATCCTGGATTTAAAAAAACCTTCTCATTTAAAGGAGCATTAAAAAGCGCTAAGACAATCAGAGATAATGATAGCAGTGGTGTTCAATTGCGTAACTCAAATATACGGCTCTGAATAGAACAAAATGAATTTGAGTCCTTGTATTTTGACTAGGCTTCCTTATACTTTAGAATAATTACAATACATAGTTTCAGAAATATTTGACCAGTTTTCACCAAAAGAGCCCTCAGGCATTTTTTTTTTTTTTTTTTTTTTGTGGAATCCCGTTCCTGGGTTCTTCTTACCTCCACAAAACAAGAGCAGTACATATCTAGGCATGTTTACTGGACAGACTGGCCAAGCCTGTGTTGGTCCTTGAGGGCTTTTAACGTGATGGGAACTGCGCTGCACAGTACCACTGCAGACACAGAGAGATTTTACTCAGTCATGAAAAGAAGCCAAATAAACTTCCATCAGTTCTGAGAGAATAAGCCATTGTGCTCATCAAAAGCAGACGGCAACCATCAGAACTGCACTTAATTCTAAAGCCTGGTCTTCAAACAGGCTTCAGTATTGCAATCTATATAATCCACAATATCCTTAATACAGAACTATTTGTAAGAGGCAAGAAAAAGAAAAACCAACCCACAAACTCTACTACAGAATGAAATATCCCTCTTCTTCCTTACTGCCTGTAGCAGAAAACTTATCTAGGACAAAATAATGAAGCAAAAATGTAATGATGATTCAATACTTGAAAGGGACAGAAGTTGCAGAAGCTACCAAAGGTTAGTACTACTAGGTCAGGACAACTCAGCTGCTAGCAAGCCTTAGTAAAGTCTCTTAGCTTACATGACAAGTTGTACAGAGATTCAGACCTTTTTCTCCTTAATCTTCCACTCACACTATCAAAATTCATGGTTGTATTGCCATCTCTGGTGGCTGCTTGCTGCGCACTAATTCTCTTTTCAGTTGAAGATACTAAAAAAAAAAGTGAAGGTGTTCAGATCATGTAGTCAAATATGATGTCACGTAACATTCTTAATACAATAAAGATGTTGGTAAAGCAGAAAGCTCTTCTTCAACTTTGAAGCATGCTGTGCCCCATTTTTTTACTGAAGGCTGGAAAACTCACAGAACTCCTACAGAGCAAGGATCCAAAAATCAGAAATGTTGGCTGCCA
The DNA here is from genome assembly GCF_036417535.1 of Chlamydotis macqueenii. Classification (NCBI taxonomy): domain Eukaryota; kingdom Metazoa; phylum Chordata; class Aves; order Otidiformes; family Otididae; genus Chlamydotis; species Chlamydotis macqueenii. The sequence goes on along the minus strand of NC_141593.1, from coordinate 20,475,269 downwards.
GCTGGTGAGCAAGAACCAGCTGGTGGAGTTAGCTGCATGGCTCAAAATACAGAAAAAGTAATTTAGAAAAGCCAATCCAAGAACAGCAAGAATTGTCCTTGTATATATTTGCAGCACATAACTCTCATGGACACCCAAATAATCCACTGAGTGGGAACATATCCCTGCACACACTACCACCTCACCAGGGGGCTATGTCAACGCTAACAGTTCAGACCACATGGCTTCAATCACAGGCAGCATTTGGTCCCTCCTCTGACGCACCTGGTTTTCTTCCACCAGCAACTGTGAACACTGTCATTCCTCAGCGCATTTGAGGAACAAAATCTTTCTTTCCTGGGCGCGGCAATCATATTGCTTACCACCATAACATACCAAAGTTGCAAGCTGGGCATTTAAGATCTATGAAATATCCGTACACAATTCAACTCCAGTAACAGATACCATAAAGGAGGCAGAATCAATTTTCAAAAAACTAATTTTAATCAAAACAAAAAAGTTGTTGATCATTAACAAGTTTATAAAACAGTGATTTAGTTACATAAATAAATTGATATCAGTGTATCAAATCTTAATTACTTTCAACTTCATGAGCATGTTTACATGGGTGATGAAGTACAACCTTTTAATCTATTATAATAAATAAAATGGAGAGCATGAAATAGTTTTTCTAACCAAAAATACCTACAAACATACCTCTAGAATGTTCTCTAATGAAGGGAACAAGAGACACTGGACAACTTTTGCACCAAAACATAAAAACTGCTTTAAAAAGCACAAGGATACAGAACCGTCAGCTAAAGTAAAGACACTATACTGTAACCAAAGTTGGTATTTAATAATATAATGAACAGTTTGGTAGTTAGATCTCCAGTTTGGTTATTTTAAAGCATTAAGACAAGGCAAGATAGAAGGCTGCTTTTGTTTGAGTAATTCTAGAGAAAATAAAATATATTAAAAAAACAAACTGAAAAGTAGAACAGTCATACCTACACAACTTTCTGTCCTGCACAAAGTCAAAATACCTATGCAGAATATATATATATAATATATATATATATGTTATTTGTGCACAAAGGTTAGCTTATTATTAGCTCACTGCAAAGGCGTAATGTATCACGTCAATCATTTTGGAAAACATTTTGCGTTGTGTCAAAAAGGATATTTCTTTAAGTCTTCTAGGCTAGGAGGCACGATCCCCAATTCTGGCATACTGTATTCTTAATGCTAAGGCTTGCTGCTCTGGCTGTGTATTTTTTGTTGTCCCTCTTTACTATAGTGCCTGTTACAAGCATGTGTGTATGTGTGCATACATATATATGTATACACAGGTTGTATAAATATATATATATAAAATTTCCCCAAATAGGTATCAGTCCAACCATGCAATCCAAAAGGTGGCTCTGCATAGATGCCCAGCATATAGTTCACCACCTGAGCCAACCCTGAAGCAAGGCGCACTTTAGTCCTTCTGATTGGTTTTCTTTTTTGTTTAAAACCAAGCTACTGCAGCTTCAAGTATTTTGCATTACATAGATTTTTTTTTTTTATAAATTAGTTAATGTTATATTTTTCAATATTCAGACATATACTATAATATATATACAGTACAATAAATGCTCTCATTCTTTTTTTAATTTTTTTTTGATAAATCCCTGAGAATGTATGTTGACAGTCGCTAAGTTTCCACATGCACAAGCATTGTGTGCCATGCTTCTGGATGAACAGCACTGCAAAGCCACGTGGTCAGCCTTTTAACTATTAGTATTTCATTTGTTGGTTTGTTTAAATATGCTGAAATGTAAGGATGAGTTATAAAGGAGTAAAGCTGAATCCATTCGAGGTACTTATCACAGGATGGAGGTGTTTTGTTTGGTTTTTAAAGCCATTGCAATATATGTTTGTTTTTGAGGCTGTGAACGTATACAGAAAGAACAGGAGAGCAATGTGGGCTTTTGCCACTTGACAACATATACTCAGTGTAAACCAAACCTTTTTGAACCTCTCTCTCATACAAAACAGAAAAAAGAAAAAAAAAAAACAAACAAAAAAACCAACACACATACAAACTTTCACAACATGACAGTTTAGTTTGCAAACTCAATATAACTATACACATATAATACCGGTGTGGCTCTGTTTCTTTAAGTTAAAAAGGATACAAAGGCAGGCTCAAGTAAAAACAAACCACCCCTCCCACCCCCTAATCCCCCATTCACACAATTTTGTCAACCAAACCGCTCACGAACCAGCATCATCAGTTTCTTTTTGCCTTTGTAGATTTGTTTTAGGTTGTCAATAAACTGTGTAAACTGGATGTGACCATCATGAGCCATTAAGAAGGTCTCTCGGGCCTTGCTGAGGAACTCTATAAACTCACTATAGTGTCGCGGGCTGATGTGAGTGAGACGTGAATGAGTTGTATTAATGTAGGCTCCAATCGTGGCATCCAAGAGTTGCCGTAAAGGGGCTTTGTCCAGTGACATGAGCTTACCAGAGTTCCTCCTTCCATGAAGTCCCACCATGCCAGGAGTGGTCAAAGTACACCTACGCAAAATGTCTGACAGTACTGTTGCACATTTGACACTTTTGACCACCAGAGGTATTATAGCTGCTAGCTCATTTTTCCCAAGGGAGTGGCTGAGCGCACATGCCCACAGAACGTCATTAATGGCAGGGTGTGTGTCCTGATTGTAACTCAGGTTGAGATGCGTCATGGCCAAAGTGGCCAGCTTGTAGGCCCGCATGGGGTAACCACGGTGCTCCATGTATCGTGCTATAGTAAAAAGCTGCGAGTAGCTCATGCCGGTTGTAGCAGCATCTAGAACAATTTGGTAAGCAGTCTCAAAAGCTATGTGATCCTTTTCACATAAGGTCAGTGCAGAGAGGGCACAGTTTTGAGGATCCTTCATGGCACACTGTAGAGCAAGCGTCCTAGCACTGCCAGCCAACTTCTCCTGCTGATGGCAGTCCAGATGCAGACGGACTATGGTGCTGTTGGACATCACTGTTGTAGCAACAATACTAGTGGCTTCTGTTGGAGTGAAAAGTGTAAACCAGTTTTGCATGATACTATCCAGTGCATAAACACCTGGGGAGAGAAAGAAGGGATTAGCCATAACTGAAAACCTAGCAGACACAGACTTTCAGCAAGAGATTACATTTGCAACAAAGTCTAAGATGTTGCCAGCTCATCCAAGCGGATGTGCTTCAGCAAGAAGGGTAAACCAGGGAGGGTCCTTTTCCAGCCATGCTAAAACACAGGCTACTCTACAGCAATCTCTACAGCAGTCACCAAAATGCAGAGAATAACAAAAAAGCCTCTGCAAGATAAACCTTAATCTCCTGGTGTGACAACTGAGCTGTATTACTTGTTATTTAATGCAATTAGGATAATAAGCTCTGGCTCATTTGGACCCATCACATCACTCAAAAGCAGCCCTCAAATTAAACACTTTTTAAAAGGCAATTTTAACTTATTTTCTCATTGCATCTCGAGGCACAGCGCATGCACAAAAGAATATGAAAGTATGCTAAATGACTTTTTTAATACAATAACATGGCATTTAATACAAAGCACACCTTAAAAAAAATATATATATAAGAAAAATCCTAACTCTCACCTCCTCCCAACAGGCTTTTTCATCTTGTAGCAAATCTGAACATCAAGATCCTTATTAGGGAAATACTCTGAGCAATACAAACTACTGGATATTATCTCAAATAGGTATTTTCCATAATATCGCTTTATTCCTGGCATGTATGTGCTTGACTGTGTGTTGGGCAGGGGGAGGAGGGGGGGAAATAGTAACTAATGGGTTGCATAAATTGAACCTTACAGTCAACTAGAGTGCCTTATTACTGCTAGAGGCAGTTTACACACATCTGCGAGCCCACCCAAACCACACCCAAAGGTCCTCACTTTCTCTATAGAGACTCTGATGCTTCCCATACACCCCTTACTCATGTGCAAAAATTCAGCATAGTCAGAGAACATCAGACCTTCATTTAAATAAACAGATTCCTTGCTTTGCCAACTTGATTAAGTCTCAAGAGTACTTTGCATAACATTATAGGTTCTTTATGAGATACTTCTATTAGAATATATAAACTAATTTAAAGCAGTATTAAAACCAGCATTTTATTTGCCAATATGCAACTGCACAAAATAATACCCAGGCACTAATATCTGTAAGATAGCTTCAGTAATAATTATCTTGGCAAAGATAAGTAAGTAATAAAACAAGAGAATTCCATAAAAATTTGCAGACACAAACCACTTTCTGGTTGAGGGCATACAAAGGCAAGCTGTATTTTCCCATGCTACTGACAACAGTAATTTCCCACTTGATCATAAAGCAAAGAATAAACTATTCCAGAGAATAAGGGGCAGCAATTCTCTGAAGTTCTGAAACTCAAGAAGCATCTACGGGATACAATCCAACTCAGACATATGAAAAAGAAATAAATACAGTAGGGAAACATGCTTTTCAGATATACTTTTAGTGACAATTAACACTGCTCCCTTATCGTAAGAACTTATATTGTTCCCACCACCACAGCTGCTGGTTTTTTAATTTTATTTTATTTCACAACTAAACAGTTTTTAATACCCTCATCCTCATTTTCAGATTCTGTATGCTCATCTTGCAGATGGTAAACTGGAATACAGAAGCTAAGGGACACCTCATCAAGACACACAGGAAATCCCCAGCAAAGCCCAGAAGTGAGCAATGTCCTGCCGAGTTCACTGCTCACCCATTGCTGTCCTCTTATGTATGAGGCGGGTTCTGCTTCCGCCTTATTTTCACCTTACAGGGTTAACGATGGGTGCATTGGTATTTAGTTTGCTCTCCAGTGCAGACAGAGGTCTGCACAATGTCATATCCACATAACAAAGATGCATTACACTCTAAGCTTGGATTTACCCTGAGGCTTAAAAAAACCCTTAAGAATGAGAATGCCTTTGAGAGATCCTGGCTGCCACATAGTAGCAGGCATACTCAGCGCTTCATTCACCTGTTTTCTGGTTCTTCCCCCCATACCTGACCAGACAGCTCTCACCTGCCTTTCAGAGCAAGCAAAGTTGTGGCATAGTGCAACTGCCCCTAACCACAAGCCCTTTCTCCGTTGCAGTCTCAAACCCAAATCCATCATGGAGGGGAGAAGAAGAAATCTAGGGTATTTCCCATGAGGTTATGTAGACCTCCATCTTGTAGGGGAAAGAAGTCACATTACATTACTCAGCTATTGTCTCATTTGGTCTGTGTCTAAAACCCAAACCACCATCATTGCCATAATGTCTTCTCACTGAGGGAAGTTTACAGATGAACAAAGTGGAACACATTTGTTAAGCCCTGGGTGTTGATAAGCCCTCTAAGCTTAGCTGACAAGAGAAGCATCTCAGAACATACCTACTTCTGTTGCACATGTAACCAACCACCTCACCATTTCCCGCCGTCGCCAATTCAGTGTTGACAGTGTCATCCGCATCACCTGTTAAAATAACACAAGAAAAATACAAATTAATCCTATTGCAAACCAAGGCAATATGCTAACAATTAGGGATTTTAAGTTGCTCAAACACACTGAGGCTTAAAATGGTAGCATCGTGTCCTTTCTACTCTGTTACCTCTTTTTTAGCTGATATGTCAAAAGATCTGAAAAATATTACTCAGCTGTCTTAGAGTAGCATGCAGAGACTAAATCCAACTGTAGATCCTTCAAGGCTAGACGAGAGAGACTGTTTCATCCATGGGGAAGGAAAAAAAAAAACCACTAAAAAAAGCCCCCCATCCAACAAAAAAAAGCCCAATCAATTACCAATTATTCAAATCAAACTATATCATGTTTCCTCCCTCTATGCACAGTAATGTTTAAAGTGGAAAAATGTCAACAATACAGACAGGAGTTAGTGTACTGTGATTTGACTGGCCACTTATTCTGCAAAGATATATGCAGAATTCCAGATATAATCAGATATTATTAAGAAGTCCACAGCAATGATTTCTCTTCCTGAACAAGGAGTCCCTGCAAATAAGTTTCATCATAAAACCACTGGAATCCTAGAAAAACGATGTTAAGCTTTGATTGTAGTGCCCCTATTTTACATCACTTGTGGTTATTGCCTCTGTTATTTCTCAAAACATGGGCAAATATGTTTATTTGTTAAAACAAATACTGCATGGAAATTGCATGTAAAGTCTGCTCCAGCTAACTGGAGAGACCCCACAGACATCTTGATGAAGAAAGCAAATAGTTTTCCCCTTACAATATCAGTCATCATACTGTGGTGTTACTATTTTTATCAATTAAATAAAGAGGTCAATAATAATAGTAATAGGTCAATCACAGTGTTCTCAGCAATGATCTTTACATATTAAACTCAACAAATGCGCTCATAAAACAGTTTGGAATTGGCAGCATTTGTAAGAGAGTTCTCAATCCATATTCCCTCCCAATCCTAAGACGACTTCAAAGTGGCATGCAGCCTGTATTTGTTACTCCTGTCACCTCCTTTAGTCCTATGCTGTACATACGATAAGAAGATGGAAAGATTGTCAAGGAGCACAAATACACAGATGATCTCCAAGAAGTCTGTTTATAAGCAACCATAACTGGTTCCAAGCTGGCCTCCAACACTCCCACCTTGAGACCTCAGTGACTGGTTGCACATCACCCTAAGTTACAGGGCAAGGACAGCTTTGTTGGCCTTAGACACTGTGGTGTCATTTTACCTAAGCAGTAATCTAAGTGCTGGATTGGAGCACTTTGAAAGAAAGCAAGCTGATCTGTAAGGACCAACCAACAGATTTTACTGTATGAAAATATGGCTAAAGGAAATCGTGGAACCAGCCTTTGCTTGAAGTCTTTCTGGAAGAAAAACAGGCAGCCCCAAGTCAAAATGCTTTGGAATACAACTATGTCCCATTCAGTCCACCAATGGCCAGGAGTCTAGGTGACTTCCTGACTGACGCACACACAAATTGAAGGCTAATACTCTTCCAATATTCATGATGAATTTTCAGCTTCCCCCAGACAGAGTGAATCCAAGAGAAAATACAGGGTTATGGACTGAATTCTGCTACTGGTGAAGGAGGGAAGGAGGTAATAAAACCCCAATTGTGTGAATGACAACTTCTCTGAAAGCCTTCTCTGATAACTTCCTCCACTGTAGTTGTCTGCAAAGGGATCAGCAGTCACAAGAGCCTTCAGCATGTGTAGTTGGCATAATAGCAGGTCCAGTGTAGACAGTCCTAACTCAAAAGTGAAAAACAATACCATATCTAGTTTCCTGACGAACTATCCTGGAATTAAGTTCCTTTCATTTGATTAAAATGACAAGCTGAGAACAGCAAGAGAGAGGCCCTCCTTTACTGATCACAAAAGACTCAAGGATTTAAAATAAAGTCTGACCAAGGAGCAGCTGAAGTTATACTGTAGCACAAGTAGCTGAAGAACTACTTCACTTCTGCTTAATATACTCTTGAACTACCTCTTCGTAAAAAGAAGTTCCACATCAGTCCAAGATTTATCCAAGATCTGTGCTATCAATTGAAGAGAGCTTCTCAACAAGTCAGTAAGTCTGAAAATGATAAAAGGCTCTGTCAATTACATAGCTTATCTGAAAGCTAAGCTTTCTTCCACACAGAATAACCTTGACTTTGCCTTGATGAATCTTTATAAGAATTTCTTAGGCTAGAGGGACAGAAGATCACACCATCTGTAAGATATATAAGAAATGGCCAACCAATCATTAGCTCCTGCACCAATGTAAAACTGCTTTATTATGCACATTGGAAGGAGGTTCATCCATAGGTTTGGGGCAGTAAGGACAACACTTGCCAAATACGCATCAAGTGATGCATATTTGACACTGTTCTGCATTACACCCTTGTCTCTAAATTGGAGAGACATGGATTTGACAGATGGACCACTCAGTGCATAAAGAATCTGCTGGATGGCTGCACTCAAAGAGTTGTGCTCAGCGGCTCAATGTCCAAGCGGAGATTGGTGACAAGTGGCGTTCCTCAGTGATCAGTATTGGGACTGGCCCTGTTTAACATCTGTCAGCAACACAAACAGTGGGATAGAGTACACCCTCGGCAAGTTTGCCGACAATGTTAAGCTGTGTGGCACGGTTGATGCGCAGGAAGAAAGGGAGGCCATCCACAGGGACCTTGACAGGCTGGAGAGGTGGGCCTGTGCCAACCTCAATGTTCCACAAGGCCAAGTGCAAGGTCCTGCACACGGGTTGGGGCAATCCTGAGAACAAATACAGGCTGGATGGAGAATGGATTGAGAACAGCGCTGAGGAGATGGACTTAGGGGTACCAGTGGAGGAGAAGCTTAACATGAGCCAGCAATGCACACTTGCAGCCCAGAAAGCCAACTGCATCCTGGGCTACATCAAAAGCAGCATGGCCAGCAGGTCAAGGAAGGTGTTTCTGCCCCTCTGCTCCACTCTGGTGAGATCCCAGCTGGAGTACTGCATCCAGTTCCGGAGCCCCCAACAAATGAAGGACATGGACCTGTTGGAGAGGGTCCAGAGGAGCTCTGCGAAGACGATCAGAGGGCTGGAGCACCTCTCCTGTGAGAACAGGCTGAGAGAGCTGGGGCTGTTCAGCCTGGAGAAGAGAAGGCTCCAGAGAGACCTTATAGTGGTCTTACAATACCTAAAGGGGGCCTACAGGAAAGACAGGGAGAAACTCTTCAGCAGAGTCTGTTGTGATAGGACAGGGGGTAATGGTTTTAAAATAGGGGGAAGTAGATTAGACATTAGCAAAAAAAAGATTTACAATGAGGGTGGTGGAACAGTGGAACAGGTTGCCCAGAGAGGTGGTGGATGCCCCATCCCTGGAAACATTCGAGGTCCAGTTAAATGGGGCTCTGAGTAACCTGATCCAGTTGGAGACGTCCCTGCTCCTTGCAGGGGGGTTGGACTAGGTGACCTTTAATGGTCCCTTCCAACCCAAACCATTCTGTTCTATGATTCTATGATCACCAGCACTAACTTGCTCAGCAGTTCTGCCAGCAGTATCTGTTTGTATGTGTGCGGCAATACTGGCACTGATGTAGCATACAACAGGCAAAGAGAGGAACAGAAGCCTTTCCTGTACCTGTAGATCTTACAGTGTCTATGCAAGTAAGCTTCTGAAGGACAGGATATACCTGAGATGCTCCATGCCTCTTTGGCCATGCTGATGACCTCTTTCCCCAGCCAGTTTAAAAGCCTTCCTTCTGCTGTGTCGTATAACACATGCTGCCATTGGAAATAGGGAGAAAGAACCCAGGAGTCTACACATTACTGTCAAATCTAGAAAAAAGTGAGAGACTTTTCTGTCACAGAGATCCCAGTGACAGAGTTGTGAAATTGTTGGTATCATCTCCTCAGCCCAATCAGGCCAACTTGTCATAGCTGTACCTGAGGCAGAACAGTACACCCCTGAAGACACTGCTGCTCAGTTCACCACGTGAGGGGAGAAAGTTTTCTAGGACACACAAATGTCATAAGTAGTCAGATACTAGACAGTGAATACAAACAACCTAATTGCCGTTAAGTTGGCGGAGGGGGTGCACAGGGCAGGCAGGAAAGGGGTAAGCATCTGTAGGTCACTAGAGACAATGCTGACACTAACAATTTTGTAGGAAAATCATTACTGTAGAAATCTACACAGCTATGATTTACTACTAGAAAATGGCAATGCATCTTCCTCCTAGAAAGCAAACTACCTTTGAGATTGTTAAAACACCTTCATAAGCCAGGACAGTGGACAAGTTCCACATCAGTTTGTTCCCAACCCTAGGACTGAGGAGAAAGTATTGGTTCATTGTATTTCTTTTACTAGATCTCATCGAAGATATTCCGACAACACCATTAACCACACAGGGGTATCCATGAATACAGTGACACCCAAAGCGTGCTGCTACCACTGAATGACACCTGGTGAATACTTGAGGTGACACACAGGTTAACCATAAGGATCTCTCTCTCTCTCTAGTAAACATTTAAAGCAGAAAAATACCAAGACGTGAGAAAAAAGCAGGTTTCCACAGCAACCTTAGCTTCTAAACATCTAAAATAGGCGAATAGTATCTTTCTTTGGCACAAGAAGCAACTAGGATAATATCCTTTCCCCAGAAAACTTTGGAGCTTTGTTTACTGAAGCAAAGTAATAAATGGTTTCCTGATCTTTGCAAGGTTTTTTTGAAGAACTCCCTGATGGGGAATGAAGAGATCTATTTTTGTTGAAATGAACTGTGTAAACTCCAAGACTCATCAGTGTAAGGCAGTACTACTCCAGATAAACAAAACTTAGCTGTCCCCTTTTAGCTTGCAAACTCTCTCCTAAAAGTCTGAAAATAGATCTGCGATTCTTGTACACTTCAAGCTGAGTCTGATACATCTGACTGTCCCACAGCTTGTGGAGGGCAGGATTTTGATGAAGGAAGTGAGAGGGCTGCTGTTAGCACACTGCTTAGAAACAGGTCATTATGTTTGACCTTGGCTTTCTGTAATAATTCAACAAGCACCTACCAAATCTTATTTAGGGGAAAGGAAGGGAAGGAATGGTAAGAAACTCCTCAAGGCCATGCCAAAAATACAGTGCATTTCTGGCAAGCAGAATAATTTTGCTTTCTAGCCAGTCATACATACATTCCTGAATCCATTGCACTGGTCAGCCCTGAACAGAACAGTGCCTTGCAGCCAGCCACTGCCAGCTCTCTCTTCCACCTAAATGGCACAAAGAGACTGTCTACCAGTCAATTGTGCTTTGTATCAGAAAATAGAATCTAAAAACTCCAAATAGACCCCAAACAGAGTATGGTCCTCAGTGCTAAAGAGCTATCCCCACCAAGACTGGGTCAAATTCCTTTCTTCTACTGTAGTAGTAATGAACAAGGGAAATACCTGAAGGCCCAACTCCAGAGAAACTTTTAGAAGAGTGATGTCTGGCAAGCTGTCCATGAGTGTTGCGATTTTAAATGCATCCTGGGCAAGTTTGAAGATGTGTGATGAGGAGTGGATATTTTTCTGGATGGATTCTAACACTGTCTCCAGCCTCCGAACATCACCTGCAAGGTGTAAACAGAATTACCAAAACAGAACACGCTCCCAAAACATCCAGAGACACATTAAAATTGAGCCTGATGTTGCTATGCAATAGTATGATATTTCACAGTTACAGACAGTTTGTTTTCAGAAACCTTCCATAATTAAATCACATATGAATGCAAGATACAAGACTCCTCTAGTGTCTGATGTTGTTAGTGCAGCATCTGGCCAAAAGTCATCGTGACTTGTGAATTTTAGAAGCGATTTGTCCACTCCTGGGTTTTGCCGTGTACATCATGCGTCAGGAGAGTAAAAAGCTGTCTCATCAGCCTCAAATCAAGCTCATTTGGCTACCATCTAGCTAGCTTAGCTACTCTGCTAGAAAACTAAGTGACAGGTTTGCACCACTTCAGTTTGTTGTACTCATTTCAAGCTCCTGTCAGACTGCAATTTGGATTCCTAAACACAAGTTTTATAACCTGTTTACTCCATGCAATATTAAAAGCATACATTTAGTTGAGTACATAACTGACAACAATGTACCTTTGGCTGCTGTTAGCATGGTTGACGCCAGCTCACACTGCTGGGACTCGATGTGACTTAAGGTGAACCAGCGGGGATACCGGTTTGGAACAACTGATGCAATGTGGTGCGGGCGGGACACGTCTCCCAAAGGAGCTGTAGATTCCAATACCAGCAACCTGAAATAAGGAAGAAATACTCTTTTTTTAAATAATTACTAGATCAGGTTACTCACAAGTAAAACTAAAGCTGCAAGAACACTTGACCTTGTTCATGAAATGTGCCTTTGTGAGCACACAAAAAAAAAAAAAAAAAAAAAAAAAAAAAAAAAAAAAAAAAAGATTGAAAAACCACTTCTCTTCTTGGGGAATCTTGAAAGTCCATTTGCCAACCAAACTTGTCTACATCAGTGGGCATCTGCAGGAATTCACAGTACAATTAAGCCACTCATTAGCCAAGGCAGCAAAAACTTTCTGCATCACGCACAGAGCTGAAGCTTTTTTCCCTGCCTTGCTTCAAGTCTTTAAACACAGCCCTCAGAAAGGAAAGTGGAGTAGTTCTCCACAGGACTGAGAACATGTAAATATTTTTCAGTATTTGGAACACACTTTCTTCACTTACAAATGCTCAAAGGGAGAGGGATATTCAACAAGTCATTCAAATTTTGACCTTGCAATAAATTCAAACATATCAAAAAGGACATTTTACTGCTCAAATATGATTACTTTTTAAAGTCCTTACACTTCAGCCTAATGTTTTATAATGTACCATAATCTGATAGTAAGGTCCCAAATAGCAGTGACAGAGGAAGTTTCCTTTAAAGTTACTTTTCAGACTCCATTTTCTAATGCTGAAGCAAGAACTTCTTGGAGCATGTGTCAATCTACAACAGTCTTATCCATCAAGGACAATTCATACTCAGAAAATTCAAATTAATGTGTTTGAGAAAATATAAATTAATGTGTTTGTTGCTGACTACTACAACACAAACTACAGCCCAGCACAGAGACTGAGCTGATGGCCCTTACACTAGATACAACCAATACACTAGATAGAATACAAATGCCAATGCAAAATATAGGCGTGAACAAAACCAGGCATTTTTATTCAATACAATTAAGCATAGTTCAAGGACACGAACAGTTAATGAGACACCAAACAATATTAATAGACAATGTCCAGAAGAAAAGCCCTTCCAATGCTTAGCTTTTTGATCAGCATTAATATCTGAGTTCTGTTTCTATCAGCTTTCACATGTAAGTTATTTTCTAGGAGGAAGTCTTCTGAGAGGACAAAGGAAATTGGATTTCTCTTGTCAATAAAATTGCAACTACTGAATATTGAAAATACAAAGCATTGAGATTTTCTGCGATATAATATTTCTTATGGAATAAGCTCATTTAAACATAACTCATAATTTCTAGCACTTAAATACTTAAGTTCTTTAAGTAGCTGGAGTGCTTATCTTAAAACTATCTTACTGAAAAAAAAAAAAAAAAAAAAAAGACATCTGCTGCAGTTCCATCAGTTTTCTGTTGCTTCCTGAAGCATATGAGAGTATCTTTAAGAATTTCCTGAGAAAGGTAATTTTGACTACACAGCAGGGTGTCTAGCAGACACATACAAATACAACACACCACATAAATAACTATGAGCAGGTTATGTTAACATTTTCAGACACATTTATGTGCATGATAATAATAATTAAAAAAAGACTTCCCTTTTGATTTGTATAGAGTTGAATCTCTTCCCTAGTACCACTGAGACACCTCTTTTTACAGCTTTAAATATATAAAAATAAAATACATATTAACTCTTCAGCTGATTTTTGCCAAGCATAGAGAGAGGGCAAGGGGGAGATGCATTATTAGATGTTTTCAATAAACAGTAAAAGTCCCAACTACCTAATGCAAAAAGGCATTGTTCGGTTATGAGTAAATAGACAAAGAGCATGAAAGAAAGAGGCTGTTTGGGGGAAATCTTTTGTCACTTTGAATTTCATCGCCAGCTTCTATGTTCCTTTGCTATGAAAAGAAATGCTGTTGTGAATTAGTGGCTTTCATGCAATTCTGGCAAGATTAGGGAACATCAGAACAAGCACAAGCAGATTTAGCATTTTTCACTTTTTTTTTTTGGTCCCCTTTGAAACATCAATTATTTAGCTAGGTTTTAGCAAAGCTACCTTGTGATTAAACATCAACATTAAAGTCTGGCTCCCAAAGCCTGGATGAAATTCAGGCTTAACAAGGGATCAGCCAAACTAAGATAAACATTCAAGCTCAGATTCCAAGCGAGCAGTCAACTAGGTCAGTGCAGATTCACATTCTCCAAAGCTCTGCTCCATATGTTTCAGAGCTGCAAGTAGAGAACTGTATACAATGAGCATCAGTGATAGCACAACCCTTTCCTTCCAGATCTGACGTACATGCATGAAAGGCTTTACGGTCTCTGCTTCCATTGATTTCAAACTGAGTGTTCCACACACTCAAACTGGATTCAAAAAATGAAACAACAGGTGATTTTGAATACAGAGAGGTAAAATACTCCACAGCTGCCATCAAGGGTCATTGAGCTGTGTAGTCTTGTGTGTAGACTGACAGTAAACACTTATGTCTAGACAGTAGCTCTCTGGGTCTTGGGCTTTAACAAATGTTGAAGTGAAGAAATAAATATGCTCCACTTCTGAAAGCATGAGCAATCACAGATTTCTACACAGCACCTTTACTAACTTCCACATGAGATTTCCGTCCTTGCCACAGCCATTTCCTCTCCGCCACTGAAGAAAAGATGCTCCAAGTTTTCCTTTTCTGATCCATTCAACCTCACAACCATAAGACAGACATTCAACCTTCATGTTTGCTTTCTTCTTCCTCCTCAAGGCATTAAGTTAGTTTTTCATTTGTTTTTTTTTTTATCAGGAGTCCTTTATACACTGAACTATTGCTTTGGTGCGAATGGAAAGGGTAACAAATCTTCTTCAGAAGAACTTGAGAAAGTGCTTACGAATGCAGACATAGAATAGAAAGTGTCTAAATCTGCCATTACCACGGTTCAAGATAGCAGTCCACATTTCTGAAGAGTGTCAAATATCAAAATATAGAAAGACTGATTATTATCTAGGATTGAACTCTCATTTGCCATATAAAGTGATGACAAAAGGGCTACGGAGAAAAGCCCCAATTACGCTGATGTCTCCTGTGATTTTACCAGATGGAAACGAACTGACAGCTCCTTATACTGGTCTGTTTGAGAAGTAACTTCTTTGGCTGAGGTGACAGCTTCACGCAAAAAGATGGCTGGAGCTCCCCATGACTAACTGGAGATTTCATCATTTGGATCTTTCAATGTAGAATTGTGGATCCCAATGGGATCAGACTGCTCATTCTTCAGGTGGATTCGAGTACTGATGTTACTGCACAAGTTCTTAATTAGGGCAATAATATGATTGTCCACGCCCCGTTGAATAAGAGCCGTGATGATGGCTCACCGTGTCAAAGGCTTTTGCTAAGTCAACGAATACTACCCCCAGGGGTCGATCCTGGTTGTTTTTCCAGCTGAGAAATGAAACTTCCAGAAAAGAACTTTTCACTTATGACTAGGTTCTGGGGAAAGCCCAAATCCTTGTTCAAAAGGACTGGCATGCTGCTGTCATGTTCACTGAAGCATTCAGTGCGCTGTGCAAAGCTGCTGATAGATGTCTATTCCAGCCTTTCAGGGTGGTTTCAGTAGTTTAGTTTAAGGAGGAAAACTCCACACAAACAATCTCTGAGAAACTCTTTAAGGTAGTGACTGAAAATAAATACAAGGACACAAGTCTACCTTATAAAATTGACTTGTCTGAAAAAAAAAAAAAAACCCCAAACAGAAAACAAAACACCATACAGTACAAAAAACCAACCAAACAAAAAATCTCACCGACCACATTTTGTACTATCTTTCTCATCTGATACAACCAGTCCATTATTGATGGACTTGCAATAAAAGAAGAGGGGTGTACGTAGATGGCCTAGACAGCTTTCTGATCATACATTTGAATCTTCTCAATAGTTCAGCAGTAATGCACTTCTGTCTTCTCAATCTATTTCCTAAAATGCTAATCATAAGCAGCAAGTATGCAAGGTCACTCTTCCCATTTCTTAGATTCCTTCCTTAACATCCATTACTAGATACTCTCAGAGGCAACCCAAGAGGCTAAGTGGACCTTTAGCCTGACCTGATAGTAGCTATGTTTTGTTCTTACGCATGCCCACCCATTTAGTCCTTTGAACACAAAATTATTTTCTTCTATGTTTTTGGAGAAACTAGCTCCAGAATAAACAGTAGTAGGACACAATCTGTCTGATGAGGCAAAACACTACTTATGTGGGCAATCTGTCAATCACTCTGCAATCACTCCTGATAATAATGACCAGAAAAACTCAACTTTTTTTTTTAAATTTAAGATCTCAGACTTGATTGCTCTTAGTATTCAGTTATGGCTATTCTTTGTCAACGATCAACTACAACGTTCTTGACAGCGACCAGACAATCCAGATGGGACGAGTTTCTTCCCTGCATTGTATATGGACAACACATTTATCGCTGATCACTCAGGCCCTAGAAACTTTCTTCAGAAGGCTTCTCTTAGTCATCATTAGCAATCCGGCCTGCCTTGAGATAAAGTGAGCACACACTGAGCACTCCGAGAAACATCATTTTCCTGATTACTGAAGACAAATGGGATGCAAGTCATACATTTTGTTGTCATATGACATACTGCATTTAAATTCCCAGTGTTCACCCAGAAGTGGGCAAGACTGCTTCATCATGAAGCACAAGAAAAAAAAGTACTGGCTCAGACCACACCATATAGATTCTAATCTAATACTGAGAGTTAATTTATAAAGAAGGCTGGTGGAACAAGTAGTCCCACCAAACAGGCTAAGTAGCAGATGATCCTAAGACTGCAGGTGAGATGGTTCTTTCCTCACTTCCTTGCCAATACCATCAGACAGACACACACACACACAACCACATGGGTGAGAACGCACATGCTAAAGCTGTCATTGTTTAACATAAAACTAATGTGCCCCAAAAGTGGGATTCTAGAAAGATTTGCAAGAGAGAATGCTCTTTTACAGATGTAGCTAAACACTAATTGTATACTTATAAATTATTATACTGTAAGTTAATACAGACACCAATTGCTTTTACAGATGACAGAACCAAAACAATTTCTCCTTAAAGGGAGGAATGCCTCTTTTAGGAAAAAAAAAAAGGCTAGGTCTTGATTACCAAGCTTTTTCCCCTTTCCCAATCACTACTTGTGTTCTTTCTAAATGGTTCGTGAATACGTACCGCATGGCTCTCAGTGCAGTTTTGTATGCCAGTTCAGCATCATGAGGTAGGAGAGAGGTGAAGAGATACTTGGCAAATGTGTGCATTGGAACACTCTCTCGATGGATAACTTCACCTAAACCACTATATGGTCCAGCTGTGGGAAAGAGAAAGAATGTCAGCCTTTACATACTACTACACCCCAGTCTCCGGAGCTTTAAAAACATTCACTATAGCTTCAGTTAAAATCGGTATTCAGAGACAGAGTCTGCTGTACAAAAGGTAAAATTACATTGCTGTTTTCTGTGAAATATATTGCACATATATCACATATGTACAATGTATTACAAGTATATTAAATATCATATATTCGAGACAACAAGACAGATTGTAAATTGCACAGTACTAAGCACACTACCAGTGCACATACAAATGGCAAAATCATTCTGGTGCTCCATGGGGCTCATTCAACAAGCCTGTGTGGTATGCAAAAGTAGAAAGTGATAATCCTGTATTTGCCTCCACGTAGTTACATTGTGCACAGGAATCCCGATGCACGTTGTTGGTGTGTGACTGCTTTATCACAAATCCACCAAAAGGAAGGAAAAAAAAAAAAAACCAACAAACCACACCAACAAAAAAAGAGTGGTTACAGTGGAAAAATGCCTATCTTTAATTGAAGTTACATGACCAATTACTACCGCAGCAGCTGATCCCTATTAATGTCTCACCTGACATTAGGAATTTAAATAACACTTTGGTCTGGACTTGGTGTCCAGAGAAGGCTAGGTCAGATGCTTGCACCAAAGCTGGTTTTGTTAGTCCAGTTTAGCCGTAAGACCTTAAAAATTGTATTGTAGGGAAACGATCCCCATTGCTAGGGCAATGGATTTTTCTCACAGTGCAGCCAGTGCAGTATTTCGACTTTGTAATAGCAGTGTCAGGATTGAGAATAACAAAGAAGTTAAATGCAGCTATTTCCTTGATGAGTTCTGAATGCTCATGGTGCATGTGAATACCATTTTCACATTTTTCCTGCCAGCTTAAGAGTGTTATTCCTGTTAATAGGAAAACTGTCAAACAGTTTTTTACTTCAGTGACTAGAGGTTCAGGCATTAAATATTGCAAAATACAGAATCTTACAGTAAGTATTACTGGACTGTTACTGCACAGATAGCAGCCAGCAGTCCTAGGAGTTACTACTACTATTAGAGGCTCTAACCCACTACACTTGGATGGACGGACCAGTGACCATGTGAGTACACTTCTTTGCTTCAGAGTCATACATGTGACTGAAACAGCTTCCAGCAGCGGTTCAAACTAACAGGTCTGGCCCTATCCAGAAGCAGATGTGAAACAGCCAAGATGTTTCAGCAATGTTTTTTCTGACTAGTGGCTTAGCACAACAGGCAAAGATAAAAATCACTAGGCATTAAAAAATTCTAAGCTCCACAGGTGGGCATTTCTGAAGACTGGGGTTGATTACAAAGGAAATGTCAATGAAGATTTAGTAGGTGACAGTGAGTCTCAATAATTTAAAATGAAGTTGAAAGCCATTCAAAATTAGCTGGCATTGCTTCAATGAAAGAAGCCATTTCGTGTATGTTTGCCAGCTGGTGGTCCAGCCAGAAACTCAGATAGGACAGGAAGAATACATCACAAAGCATTTCTATGAAAATATATATTGCCGTTAACTTAGCAGTCAAGCAAAAAATTACAGAAGTTTTTGCAAAACAGTCTTACGTTTTGCTTTCCCACTCAAATGGTAGCTACATACAGCATGCATTAATCTGCATTAACAGTATAGAAATCAGCTTAATATTTGATTAAGCTTTCTTTATTATATCTACAGGACTTTAACTATAAAAACACGATGTATATGATTAGCATTTTAAATCGCTGCACAGTTTTTCCTCCATGTGAGCTGACAGTTTCTGCCTAACCTGGAGTAAACCGAAGCTACTGCAGGAAAGCCAGGTTTCTCGCCACACAGTAATGCAAGACCATCATTGCACACTGCTCACCACAGCAATTTTGTAGGTAGTTAGCAGACTTCCTGCTATTATCACTTGTTCACTACTCTAAGAAAACATTAAAAGAATTTCAGTGATCACTGCAGTAAACTAGAATTATTAGAGAACACTTGAGAGAAATCCTGCTTTTTCCACATAAAGGGTCCTTACCAGTAAACGGATGCAGCAAATTGATATTATAATCCATAGGATCCCTGTATGGTGGTTAATAGCTGGAACCAGCGAGTAGCTGTTCTTGTCCAAAGGACATAAAGCAGCAGTACAGCCACACCATAACAGAACCTCTCCCCATGGTGTGCGTGTGCGCACGTGTGTGTGTCTGAGGTTTCAAACAGCATCATCAGTAAGGGCCAAAGTTTTTAAGGACCTGGGCAAAAATCATGACTCAAAGCTGAGAAACCTAAACAACATACTGCACCTCTTCCACTAAACAGGAAGTTTCAAAAGACAAATGTCTTACAGAAAGAAAGCAAAACCTAACTGCTGCGTAACAGTTGTCTACACAACTGAACCTACAGCAGTACCACACTTCCCACCATCCCTTGGGCAAGCACTCAGAAACCTGCACCATGCCTTTGGCTAACTGGTTCCTCTGAAGTTTTTTCTTCCATTTAAAAATACAAAAACTAGAAAGATAACCTCACCCATAAGACTACTCTCTGAACATGAGGCTTAAGTGCTACACGGTAAGCCTTTTTAAAAGCTACAGATTTTATTGCAAGCCACCAGCTAATTCCCAAATACAATTGTTTGTCTTAGTCAAAATTTAGTTACAAGACCAGGCCTCAAACCTCAGTATTTGACCATATATTTCAATTTTCACATACGATACAAACGTCAGAGGCAAGTAATTATCTCAGTTGCTACAAATAAAACATTACACTTCTGTTACAGCCATTCTAAGTAAATCATCTGAGCTTTTCACTTGGGAACAGAGGTAAAATTCTTCACACATTAACAAAGCTGCCAGTCCCTTTTTCAGGAGAAAAGGAACACTTCCAGAATTTTGCTACCTGAGAACTGCTGATGATCACTGATGTCTATATTTGTGATGTCTATATTATTTGTGAGCCTGGGTTGTATAATCAGGATACTGAGATTACAAAAAGCAACAAATCTAAAGAACAAAATGTAATAAAAACTAAAACGTAAGGCTTATAGGTCAATAGATGCCTTATCTCTATAGTCATGTGATATCTGAAGTATGTTTGATTTTCATAAGAGACTGGAAACAAAATCATGCTGGAGTTCTACATCAAAAAAACATTGGAGTATGTAAGGCAGTTTCCACAGAAATACTAGTTCTGTGTGCTTGTGTAAGCAAAGATAGTTTAAAGAAGCAGTCAGCATCTATATTGAGTTACCTTCTAATAGGAAGACTGCTTGTTTTCGAAAAATCTTCACCAGAGTATCATCCAATTCAATTTCCTGTAGCTTAGAAATGAGCTGCTCCTCATTTCGACAAACCTTCTCTTGTGCATACAAGCCATCTGGCATTATTCGTTGCTGTCCCAGCCCTATCAATGCTACTTCCACAGCCAGCATTAAATAAGATTCCCCTTCTTCCAAAAACTTGTGTGCAGGCAGGTGCTGGTACTCCAGAGATTTGCATTGCCCCATGTGCTCTGTAAGGAGTGACACAGAAAGAACACCACATCAGCAAATCACTCTAACCAATAATCTGCCTACAATGCCACATTTACAAATGCTTCCTCTGTCAGTATTCATTTTTAAAAATTATTTTAATTACTAATGCAATGTCAAGATCCAATGATCCAATCTAAAATATCCCATCCAATTCCACATGACAGAAATACACAAAACAATTAGGTTTTAAATAACACACTCGTAAAAAATTTTCATTTTCAAACTGCACAATTTAGAGAAAGGAGTTTTTCCAGCTTTGTGTCAGTAAGGCCAAAATCAGAAGATCAATTTTTTTTTTCCGCACCCATTTCTGTATCTTGCCTTGATGTGCAAGAGGTGCTTATACACCTGCATAGATTTTGGTTGATGCTATTACAACAGGCCTGGAAACCCCACAACTTTAGTGTTTGCTAGCACTCTTTTTAGACTTTTTTATTTTTCATATTTGTATTTATGACAAAAATGTATATTGTTAACACTAGAAGTCCTACTTTAAATTATGGATTAAATTCCATACAGACCAAGCCAGTAATTACTTTAAAGAGTAGTACTACTTCCTTTGGCACTTTACAGGCATGACAAAACACTATTCCAACCTGCAGTAGTTTACAGTCTAATTTGGGAACAAAGAGTTACAGTGGACAGATGTAAGCAGATGGACAACTGTAGCAAAAGAGAAGCCTGAAAGCATTTGGTAGATTGCATATGTGTGTGTAGGAAGAAGTTACTTTTCAACACACATTGTTTTTATTTCAAAGGGCTGTTTTATTTCTAACAACTGCAAAGAATCTGATTTCCAATTTCTTTTAATTGAAAGTTCTTCCAGAATTGTTGGATATGGGATTAGAAATTTATTGAAGAATATCTAATTAAATAAAACGAGTTTTGAGGTAAAGCCCTAAGAAGATTGTGGATGTGCATCATAAGAGCTGCCGGTAGCAGAGGGACGAATCCAGTTTCTGTCCACACAAGTGGTGATAAGAAGCTACCGCAGAGGTAGAAAGAGACTGAGAATAAGGAATCAATCAGTTAAGCTCCTGAGAAGCAAATACCAAAATTACAATGGGCATACATAGCCTACCCTAAATCTTGCATTTATACTGCAACACTATTTTCAGATAATTTATAGAACATATATGTTATCAATTTTAAGTGTTTTGTCATCTATTTGAAATATTACATACTAGCTAAGAATTCCAGTAATATCCTAGGCTGCATTAGAAGTATTGCCAGCAGGTCAAGGGAGGTGATCCTTTCCCTCTGCTCAGCACTGGTGAGCCCACACCTGAAGTGCCATGTCCAGCTGTGGGCTCCCCAGTACATGGACAAACTGGAGCAGATCCAGTGCAGGGCCATGAAGAAGATTAAAGGACTGCAGCAGCTCTCAAAATGAGAGTGAGACAGGTGGGAATATTTAGCCTGGAAAAGAGATGGCTCAGGAGGATCTTACCAAAATGTATAAATATCTGATGAGAGAATGTAAAGAAGACAGTGCCAGACTCTTCTCAGTGGTATCCTGTGACAGGACAAGAGGCAATGGGCACAAACTGAAACACAGGAAATTCCATCTGAGCATAAGAAAACAATTTTTTACTGTGAGGGTGGCTGAACACTGTAAGAGGTTGTCCAGAGAGGATATCCAGTGTTCATTCCTGGAGTTATTCAAAGCCCACTGGACACAGTCCTGGGCAACTTGCTCTAGGTGACCCTGCTCTGAGGACAGCAGGTAGACTAAATGATCTCCAGAGGTGCCTTCCAACCTCAATTCTGTGATTTCCTGTAATTTCTCAGAAAGAGGATATACCAATATATGTGGAGAGGGCTGCTGCTATAAAGTCTTGTTTATTTTTATTTCAAGTGTGAAATACAGAATTGTCTTTATGAATGAGTTAACTGGCAATTTTTTAAGTGCTTTCATATTTTACTTAAAATATCTTTTGTTACTTGTGTTTTCTTAAGGAATGCAAATGTGAGTTCTTATACTACAAAAACACTGGCTTTGAAGCCGATTCAGAAAGGCAAGATAGAAAAATGCCTCTAGTAAATGCAGACATACAGAAGATTGCTCCCTTTGCCTGGCCTTACCCGTGAAGTCTGAGAATCCATGGAAGCTTTCATCATCCACCCTGCAGGCTTCCATCAGACTACTGAAGAGTGTGCCAATGGGGTCCAACGGGTGTCCCACCCAACCTTCAAGATTCGTTATTGAGGTTACTCCTCTGTGGAGCAGTTCTGTGAGAGCAAAAAGGGAGGGAGGAGAGAAGGAAAGAGAGCACATGTTAGACCCTCAAAACAATTATAAAAGTAAAACTGATTTAAAGTATCTCTGTACAAAATTGAAAGTACTTCCAGTAGCTTCTACTTAGAAGGAGAAATTAGTTATCTTTCAGGGTGAATTCATGGCCGTTTGTGAATACATTAAAAGAGGAAAAAAGAAAAAGAAGGACAAACAGCATTTTGAGCACTACTGAAGTCTATTTTGGGTCAAAAATTTCAACTGCAGTGTCTTTTGAAATCTCTTACTTGATAATAGTAACTCTTCCAAAAATGTCTGCTGAAAAATTAGAGCAAAGACTTTTTTTGGTAAAATATTCACAACCATTTCCTCACTCAAAAATACATAGTACCCCTTTTACATTTTAAGTTAATATGATAGCACTGAAATAAATCATAGAATCATAAATGAAAATATTCTAAAATATGTTCCATTTTCATAAATAACATATGAGCTTATCTTGCATCTAAATATTTATTGAAGTAACAAACTCAGAATGACAGGTACTTCAAAAAAAGAATGAAATGTTTAAATGAGGTATACAAGACCCTTCAAGTGGACCAAGTGCACGTTTTGTCATTCAAAAATTTCAGTCAAAGACTTTCATGGATACTTTGTTTTGTAGCCCTTGTCCATTCAGTTAGAGTATGAAAAAAACTGTTTACCACAGTGAACCGAAGGAAAAGTGGTTGTGCTAACATGTCAGAGATTGCTCAAATCCCTTCAATAGCTCCCCTTTGACTCCAACTCCCAACTTTTTTCCTGCTAGACACATACACGCGACTGAACTATGAGAGATCAGATGCATTACGGGTGACCATTAAAAAACTCTATACAAGCTGTTATGGATGCTCTGTTTCTCTGCCTGTTACACGCTAAGTTGTACCTGCCTCCCCTCTCTCTAGTTCACAAAGTGCCATCTTTCTGAGTAACCATATGTATTATTACAGAGCTTTAAAATCCTGCTTCTTGACTATTTAAATGTGTAGGGCTACAAAATAAAACACAGCCACACTGCTGAACTGTGTGTTCTGGAGGGTGGAGTTTTTTAAAAGAATTCACCGATATGTAATATGAAGAACAAACAAGTAAATCATTGTCTTACTAACAAATAGCATGTACTAAAAACAACAGGCAGAAGGCAAGTAATATTAACAAAAAGGATTAATCACACTGACTTCTTACTGACTTACTTATGTTCTGTTTAATCTACTGTGCCTACTTATGAGCTTCCTTCCTGTCATGTCAAAGACTTCAGTACTCCAGTAACACACACATTTAACATTAAATCAAGCAAGCGGTTCCACGGACGTCAGATCAGTCACATGAATAAAAGCTAAGCAGAAGCATGTGTTGTTTGCTGAACTAAAACTTAAAGATAGGCTGTAGCTGCAGAATTCATCTGCTTATAGAGAGGATTAGCACATTTTGTGATATTAAAAAGTTGGTTTTTTTTTTTAATTTCACATGTAAGAGGAAAAAAATTTAAAAGCAGTGAGTGACAACATAGAAGCAAACTTCTTTGTTTTGGGGTAGGATGGATCACATCTCATAGACTGTTTTTTACGTTTAATAGCATAACATTAGTTGACAGCTATAGAAACTGCTGTCAGGAAACTGACAGGGGAAGGAACTTAGTAAAAGTACCGAACATCCAGACACTGCATTACCAACTGGGAATGAAAAGGAGCAGTATTATGACCAGTGCACTTGCAGCAGACCCTTCACATCTGTCAGAGGTACACACACATACACACTGACATAATTAGTCCCTTCCCATCTTATCTCTCTAGTCTGAGAATCTAGAAAAGCTGCAAAGCTTTTAAGGGAAAACTTGTTAAGCGAAGATACATTAAATGATAAAAAGACTTAGCAAGTTATCCTAAGTAGCAACACAAAATACTTCTAAGTTTTGTTTTGTCTTGTTTTTGTTTCAAAAAAACATCTGCACACACACTTGAAAAATTTACACATATGACTTCACACTGGTATTTTTGCCTACAATGCATGAGGATACACATAGTTAAGAGTAGCAACAAAGATCTAAAATAAAATTTGAATCAAGGGATTCTTGTAGCAGCTGAGAAAGTAGTTCCAGTTTTTCCACGTGCATTCTTAAACCACAAAGCCATTCCATTCTTCCATTGCCCCTTCAAACTAACAACAGGGTTCAGTGTGGGATTATTTTGGGTAGCACGGATCACATGGCATAGAAACTGTATCTGACGGAGAATGGTCTTTCAAAAAAAAAAAAAAAAACCACCACCAAAAAAAACCAAAACACACCCAAGACTAGTGCTCAGAGGAATATCACAGAACCACAGAACATTTTTTAAAAAAACAACACAGTGTTTCAAAAACCAAGGAAAAAAGCAATCCACCTTTATGAAGAAACACTAACATTTTAAGCATGGTACGAGACCCTTAGAACAAATGGCCAAATTTTATTAATTTGATGGATTTCTGTAATGCAGACTTTGCATCATTGTTACTCTCAATGTCAACCTTAGGCTTCCACCTCAGAAATATATAGTTCGGCTAAATTATACATCAGAGAAAAAAAAAAATAAACACCTGATGTGCCAAAAGTAAAGCTCTAATTAAAAGCCTGTAAATTACACAGGGTATTTTCACTGTGTAACCAAAAACCCTGATTTGGATAAAGGCCCCATCATGCCAGACATATCGCAGAGGGCAGAACAGAGCCCTTGCCCTGCACAGCTCACAACGCAGCTTATAGAAAACATCCGACATCCAGAATATGATTTTACAACCATGATCATTTGGGTCAAAGAGCTAAAGTCACCTCTTCTGCTTCAGTTTCAAAACCAGTTTTCTCATGCAAAGCTCCAGTATGTTGTCACTGTCACCTCTGCACATCCTTTGCCTTTCTCTCTTCCCCACATTTACCTTTCTTCTGAGCTCGGAACATTTCCAGCTGTTTGTGCTGCTGCCTTCTTAGTGTATTAACAATAGCTATTGCTAGCCTCAGTGCTTCTCGTGGGTATCCATGAGACCGTAATGCGTCCACCCTCGCACAGGCTGTAGGAACGTGTTCTAAAATGGAGAAAATAATTCAGGAATAGCAATGCTTCCATGTCTGCAATGGCTTGGTTTGCTAGATTACTCAAAAGGGCTTTCTTGTTTGTTTTGTTTTTTTTTTTTTGGTTTTTAAAACTATGCAAGAGAGACTTAAAGGACTACTTCTGAGCCAGCATTTCAAGGAAGCCTCTGTTCTTTTTTGCCAGGCTTCTCATTCATCTCCCCACCACCCGCCCCCCAAAATAATGCCATAGAAAATGAACAAAGCAGCAAGTCATGGAAACGTCTTTCCGGTTTAGCCACTTACCATGCC
Organism: Chlamydotis macqueenii; assembly: GCF_036417535.1. Taxonomy (NCBI): domain Eukaryota; kingdom Metazoa; phylum Chordata; class Aves; order Otidiformes; family Otididae; genus Chlamydotis; species Chlamydotis macqueenii. The sequence continues at coordinate 20,449,065 of NC_141593.1, read as the reverse complement.
AGAGGGGCCACCCATGAGAGTCAAAGAGTGAGTTTTCAGTGTCGTCATGGTAACAGTAGTTGGTGTATAGGTCACTGCTGATAATATGCTGTAAGTGGCTGTCCTGCCAGTGCAGATCACACGCCTCAATGGCTCGAGTGAACACCGTCCGATGTGGCCTGTTCGATGAATCTGTCATTTTCACAAGTTCAGAAGGCTGCATTAGCTTTTACTCATTTGTATGTGAATCAGTCATTCACAGTATTATCTTCTGCCTGTTCACCAACCCCCAACCAATGGCAGCCTGTCTTGCCGCACTCTGCACCAAGCCGCCCGCAGATGACATTTCACATCCTATTATTACCCAACAGCTCAGAGAAAGTGTGTGCGGTTCACTTTGCATTCAGAGAGATCTACAAACCAGCACAGCTGATGCTAAACAGGACTTTGTAGAGGAAACAGCTAGAGATGAAGGATTCAACATTCAACAGCACACAAAGAATTCCCCTAAAAACAGACTAGAAAGTATATATGGCACAGAACTACTTAAACATTCCCAGCTTCTTTCATTCTCAGACCCGGAGCTGTCAGAACAAGGGACGGATAAAGATCACATGAAAGATTTTTAGTTCTCTGAAAAGCGACATTAACTTTGAGCACCTGTATGATTTTTTACATCATAAACACATACAAATGGTGTAAAGAAAGTGAAGTACTGAGGCCATGGGACTGACATAATCCTTACTGGACATCTTCCTATGGCAACATCATTCTTTCAACATGGCACTACATCTACGAACACTGAGATGTCATTTCAGAGTTACTACTAGCCTGCCCAGGCTGAACTGATCATGAGATATAGAAAGCAAACCACCTCTGTAAGGAGTTGTATGTCAAATGAACTTCTGTCCCCAGCTAGCTGAGAGATTTAAAAATGAACCAAGTCTATTCCCTTCAGAGGTAATCTTCCAAGAAAAAGAAACAAGTAAAAACCCATAAAAGTCCAAATCTGCCACCTCCCAAGCATTTAATTTCAACTTTATCAGAATTACATGAAATACATATCAAAATATTGAGGGGTTTGAGGAATACGAGGGTTTTTTCCCAGGTAAGTATCCTGTTACTAGCAAAGGAGTCATCTTTGCTTAAAGAGGACTGGATAAGGCTTCTGTCAGATCTGATAACCACATTTTAGATTAGAAAGCATGATACTCAGTAAGAAGAGACACCTCCTCCAAGGCAGCAGTGTTGCCTCTGCACCCTCCCCATATCTGGCAATGCAGACTGCACATACAGAGCATATCCCACAGATAGTTGCTTTAGGTTCTCACACACTCAAGTTTAATGCAGTTGCAACAGATCTCTCTTTAAATACGTGACCAAAGGCTTCATAACTGTAAACAAAATAAAAACCCCAACACCAGAAGGAATGCAAGACTACAGTCAAGCAAAGAAACAACAAGCTTTTACATGACATACCTCAAGGACATCCAATTTTCATGCAATATGTATTCAGAAGGACCAAATAAAAAGTTAGAAGACCTAACTAAACACAAATTCTTGCTTTGAAAACATTGCAGCCCCATCACAAAAAAAACCCCACCTATTTATCCTTTCTGCAAGGATAGTATTAGTGAAAATAATTTTGTCTGGTCAATCCTCAACAAGAAAGTTACTTGTCCCAGGAAAGAGTGTTGAGTTCTGCAAGGCTAGAGTATATAAGATAGAGGTTATATTATATGTTGCAGTCAGTGCATATGTTTAGGCTCACCTTGGTTAGCATTTGCACCCTGAGGCAAAGCATTGGTTAAATTGGGCAGCTCGTTTCCATGGTTTCCATCTTCCCAGGGACAAACATCCACACTGTTCCATTTTTTCAGCTGTTTTAGCCAACTGGCCTTCTGCTCCAACTTGCAGTGGGGATTTAAGACTATACACATCCACAGAGCACCTGATTTTAAAAAAATTGCTAAATTATGTTTTCTATTAAAAATGCAGCAGCCAATGTCTAATTGCAAGCTTCTATACTGTAACACTTTTTCTCCCCTCAAAGGCTACACTGCTTGCTTCCCAGGTACGCCTAATATCAGGCAGACTGAATTCCTGACGCAGGATCTCAGAGCTGGCGTGGCGCTTCTGAAGCAGTTGGAAGATGGTACCAAGCCAACCATCTCAATTAAAAGGCATTAAGAAGCCTTTTGTATTAGAAAATTCAGAGTTCTCAATGTATGGCTCATCAGACAGGAACATAAGTCAAAAGCAAACAAGAATGCACACAATCTTACAGCAGGAAATTACCCAAGTTTTTCTTCTAATTTTTGTACCAGAAGCAAACGTTGTTTCCTACGAACAAGAACTATGTATCTTCCAGCTTCACACTACAGAAACCAAAGAAGGGCATTTGTAAGATACGTATTTTGTAAACATATACTTCAACACTCAGGACCCAGTAAAAGTACTGCTGATCATATAACTCATTTCCAAACACATCTGGGTCTCAGAGATCAAATAAACACTGGTTTTGTTCAGTCTAATAGGAATAAGATACTTTAACTGCAATTACTTCAGTAATTTGGTTATACTAGAAAATTCGATTTACATTTTCTGTTTATGGAGCTTGAAGGGAAAGCTAATTTGTGCTGATATTTCACACATACCATCACTTTAGAACCTGCTCCCTAAGACTACATAGCAGAGCAGGCATAAACACATCAGGGTCTCTAGCAACAATTTTAAAATGGACAGATTTTTCTCTAAATCAGCTGTCTCTTCATCAGCGTGAACCTTCGCAGAAGCACGAAGACATCCGAAAGTAGTTTAGCAACAGTTCATTTGCTCATTAAGCATGTGCCTTATAAGTTACAGGAAATCTAGAGAATATGTTTAAACTACGCAATCTTCATGACAGGCTGAAAAAAATGCAGCTGGTTCTTCTACGATAATAAAATTCTCACATTCAAGTATTATTTTGCTAACTAAGAATGTAAAATATACCCAGAGCACAGGCAATCACATTACATTCATTCCTAATGTAGCTCGACATGTCAGTATGCCACGGCACAGGAGCCAGTGGAAATACAGCTTGATCCTTAAGGTTGCAAATCCCCTGCTATTCAGATCAACATAGAACGGAGGAGTAATATCAAAGAAATCTCAAACTACCACAAAATATGATACAGTACAGTGCAGAACACCAGAGAGACAGTACGTTACTGCAGATTATTACTGCACAGTAGTTAAATACAGTATAGCAAGTTGTTTTGGTTGTTTTTTTCATGTCTGAAATTTGCCATAGGAGTGAATAATGCCAATACTATTTTTAAAAATTTCTTTTAAAATAAAATCATATTACTTTCTTTAGACATGCTTGTCAACACGCTTCACTCCCCAGAGCCAAATTACAACTGCTTCTTATTATTAAACATTAGTGCAATCAGCACTGCCCAAAACAGAACGACTACATTTCTTGCAATCTGCAAAGTAAAACAAAAGATGGGGGATATTGGAAAGCCTTGGAGAACACCTAACTTGGGCACGCTTATTTATTTGCAAAATCAAGCATCACTTGAGGGCACTGAGGAGACACTGTACCTCTCAGCATCTAAAAAAAAAAACCCAATTTAATACTTTGTAACCAGATTCCCAGTGTTCCCAGACTGAAGCAGAAGTGAAGTGGAATACCTTAAGCACCTTCGGTCAGTATGTCAATCATCCAAACAAGGTGGAACATACACTACTAATGACACCACACCCCTACAAAATGAGTAGTCTTTTTTTCCACGTCTCAGAAACACCACTAGGCACTTGCCCTCTACAGAAGCTCCACTACAGGTGCAGTACATCTAAGCAGCAGGAGAGGCAAGAGATATCCCAAAGTACCAAAATCCTTTGAAAATTTCTTTGGTTTAAAAGAGGGAAACTAGGCAGAGATTGTCTCAGAAACCCAGGCTATTTTTATGCAAATGAAGCACAAGAAGTGTATTTCTAATAAACCCCACACAAACCACTTAAATTTCAATAGAGTCCAACTGCACCCTGCTCCTGGTGACTTCAGGGTGAGACGCATGCACATCTGAGATCTCCCCGAGCTTTCACAGCCCGATTCCCTGCAGGAAGAGGAGTGTGAGACAAAACTCCCCCACGAGAAGAGAACAGAAAGAGCCTCAGGCTCAGCTCCTGTAGTGCTACAAAGGCTACCATCTGGGAGAAGGATGCATAATGCCAATGACCCCACAGTCTTCAGCCTATTTGGGTTTCTAGGTTTTTTGGCTTGCGTTTTTTGTGTGTGATTTTTTTTCCTTCCCCTCCAGCATGTGTGCATTTGCCTGTATTCGTATTTCTTCCCCCTCCCCTGGCATCTGCCTCATTCTAGCTCTTTCAATTCACTGGTTCCTGTCCTGCTCCTAGCACTGAAAAGTCTCAGGAAAATGTCCACTTGTGCCCAGATTTTTATCACATGCCAACTGGAAGAAGCCTGGATTTCACTCTGATGCTGCTCAGTGGAAGCGCCCCGAGTTGGTACTTAAATGTCATCACCAACCTGAAGGCTTACACTGGCCCGAAAGAGGAGTTTCTCTATTTTCTGCCTAATGGCTCCTATATGGGGAAACTGCTGATCACATTTACCCCTTACTACAGGTAAGGCTTATGGAAAAGAGAAGGGCAGCTACTTGCAATTTGTGGGGAAGGTATCCAAATCCGTTTCCAGTGACTTCAGCTTGGAAACTGCTGTTGGCAGTCTATACTCAAAAAGAAGTTTCCCGAAACATATTCCTGGCATTCTCAAGTTTACCTGTTTGACTAGATTTAATGATGTCACTAGTGTCATCTGCAAGATGAACAAATGTCTCATTAAATAAAAAAAAAAAACAACCCTCCAGGAAATGTGTTTGTGTTTACATACTGTTTTTCTAATACAGCTCACTCTCTTCTTCTGTCTCCCTTTCCCCAGGCATCAGGTATCTTCTCATATAGGTTCTCAGTAGGCTGACACATCTTCCCCCCTACCCCTAAACTGCACACTACTAAATCAAAAGTAAAGTTCTGACTTGGATCCCTTGACTGTGACCTACGTCTTTCCAAGACAAAACTCCTCACAGCACAGTGGCAAAACGATTACCAACTAATATGCAAAAAAATTTCCCCGAGAAGATAATTGGAAAAGAAGACATGCTGTGACTGCAATTTGGTATTAATTTCACAAGGGAATTAATATTAGAACTGCCACACTGCAGTGAGGAATTGTCTATTTTGATTCAACACTAATCCTCTTGACCTGGAAAAAGTCAGCTTTGCCAAACAGACCTTTGGTTCCTACTGCCCTCCTTTTGAAAATGCATGGTTGTCATTCATCTTTAGCACGCCTCACACCACAAAAAACCCCACAGGTTACATTACTGCTTTACACAATCATGCCTTCCTTATACACACAGGGGAACATCAGTACTTTTGTTTCTCAGTAGACATCCAATACTTACGAATTCATGGGGGAGAAAGGGACAGCATGCCTTTACATTGATTAGGATTTAAACATGCAAATTGAAAAACATTAAGAAGCATTCAGTCCTTGTAAAGTAAGTGTTGTAGTAACTACACATTCTGTGTATCGATGTATTCATGAAGCCAACAGGAAGTCCAAGGAATGTACACAGACTTTCCTGAGAGACCATTGCTTGGTTTTCATAAATCTCATTATGTTTTACTTTTGCTGTAGTAAATGGGAAGGCGGTGATGGAAACAGTTTTAGCAGGCGGCTAGGACACTGACTGTGACTGAAGATCCAGTGTACAATTCTGTGATTGTTTTGATTGCAGTCTTCCCAAGAAATCTGCTCTTCCTAGAAATATTATGCTGCCTTGACAGGACTGCTGTGTAGCTAAGCTTGGGTCAGCACTTCTTCATTTATAATATCAGTGTAATCAATGGCTGAGACTTGGCACTTGCTTTGGATTTTTACATTTAATATACTTAGGATCAATTCATTCATTTGCAAAATTGAAAATGCAAAAAAGACACACATCTACTGTGACATGTCTTCACCCTTCCCATTAATGCACAACTCTTTCTTAAAAAATAAAAACTCATAACCTACTAGGTTAGTAGTGTTTGATCATTTCAAAGAAAATGGAGCCAGGTAATCAAGATCATTCCCTTTGCGTAACAGAGAAATCAGCTTCAGCACTTGCTGCACACTTGCCACTTGAGCCTAATCAATTCTATTATAAAAACATTGCTTTCCAGCATTTGAAGTGTCAGAATAGAAACAATACTAGGAGACAGAACCTATGACTCCTTTAAAGTAGAAGTGTGAGCAAAAGATTTTTGGAGTGGTTTACATCTGTTTTTTAAAATACATACGCACTTTCACTGGGACAGCCGCTTGGAAACCTCAAAGAAGGTAGTGTATGGTATTTATGGTTTCTCAATGAAAAGGACAAGCACCCTCACAATGACTGGCAAAGCCACCTCCCTCCTCCAGGCATGGAGAGATCTCCATTAGGACAAAGCATAATCAGAAGTCCCACTGGAGAATGCTCCAGTTAAACAGTTGCTTCTACAGAACAGCAGAGATAGGCAAGGCAATTCAGTGCTGTTGTCTCCTTGATAAGAAACCAAAGGAAAAGTACTCTCAGCATTCAGTTGGATTCAAGTTGCAATTTTATTCATAAAAACAATTCCTTAATGCATTCCAGTTTCTCTGTGCAGCCCTCAGAAAAAAAACATGCTTTCGATGGGTGCTGTTTCTTGCAGAAGAGCATGTTTCATTTTGCTCTAATTCATTCTATTACTGAATTAAACTTTGATGTATTGGTCTTGACAAGTGCGTCATGCTGATTGTATTGTGTATGATAGTATAATCACTCCGCATGCATTTCACACTAGCTGGCTGATTAATGCAATAGATTACCTGCAGCACTGATAGCAAGAGGGAATCATTGCCCTTCTGCACACCAAACTCTAAACGTGCATTAGAAGGAGTAGAAGTGTAACCCAGGGACAAAAAAAATGCCTAATTCCTTAAGTTTCCTTTATCTCTTGCTGCATACTGCTGCTCCAAGGGTTAAAGGCATACACGTATTTGGCTGAAACAAAATGACTATTTACATATTGAGATTCTATTCTAAGCTATCATTACCTACATGTCCTGATCTCTACATGTCAAGTAATAAAAACTCCTGCTCTCGTCTTTCTACAGTACTTTTCAACTTTTAGCACAATGGAAAAAAGGAACTAACCAAGTATTACTGTCATTTTGCATAAGCCCTTTCTTCTGGATTATGCCCTTCTGAGCTTGTTTTAAAAACTCCTGCAACTCTGCAGACATTCTGTCATTTGAACAAAGAGTTTATTTTACAACAAACAACTGCTCGAAAGGTGCAGGTTACAGTATCATAGCCTAAGACTACAATCTCCCTAAGAAAGCACTTCGGATATGTCACATCTCCATTAGATGTCCCTCTATACACCTACAGCACCCTATATTCTGCAGCAAGGTATAAGCTATTACTCTACAAAGCTGGAGGAAAGTATAAAGCCCCTGCAAATGAATCTCACTGATTAAATTCCCTGATATTCACCAAACTACTCATCCATTCACACAATCAATCAATTGAAGGTAAAAGCATTGCTAATACTAGCACAAATAGTACAAAAATACTCCTTTATGAGTATCTTGATAAAATTCTTCACAATTTTAAGTAGTTCCCAATATTTACAACTAGGTAATGAACTACAACTGGTGTGCTCCTGCCCAAAACACAGATCAGATGTTTTATCAAATATTTTAACTGGTAATACACTGTCAGCAGTCACAGTCTATTTTCAAAGACTTTGACAATTTTCAGAAGAAAGATTAAAGTGACCACTAACTATAAACACATTAACCTACCTCTACTTCATTCATAATTGAGATTAATGAATTCCTCTCACAGTTCATTTTTTAGGAAGATGCAAAACTAGAAAGCTTGTTAAGTTCATCAAACAGAACAAGATATTCATAAAAGAGAGGGATTAATATAACACCCTTTAAAAAAAAAAAGCAGAGCAAGTGCAAACAATCCCTTGCAGAGTGGGAAGTTCAGAAAAAAAAAAAAGTATGATTGCCACAACTATGCTCGCAGACTGTACATAACCCAGTGTAACTGGCCAAAAAAAACCCCCATTGATTGTCTAGTCTGAATTTCTTCCTACTTTTAAGATTTCCTGAGTTAGTTTCTTCTTCCAATCCAAAACTGATTGTTGAGGTTTGGTATAAAAACAGCATATTTCAACTAAGATTTCTAATACAAGAATCTAGCATGGCTCCTAGTTACCTGGTCCACTGCCTGACTACCACAACTCAAATTTATAAGCTTATTCCCAGTTTTCTAGTTAAATTTGTCCAGCTCCAATTACAAATTTCAGCTACCCTTTGTTTGCTTGGCTGAAGTGTCTTCCCTATTATTCTTTTGGTCTATGTAGGTATCTAAATTACGAAGGATTTCCTTTGTCTTGCTTTGACAGACTGAGATTCTTGCACCTCATTTTAAACTACTGTATCAATTTTTCCGTTACCTTTCCAGTATGCATTCAAGATAGAAAACTGGAAAATATCACAAGGCTAGATTGCTGGACCACAATAAAGCTCAAAGAAGTCAGTGGAGATTCAGTAATTCCTCTCTATAAATGTATTAGGTCTCTCAAGCTCTGGTATTTACTAGAAGTGGAAAATTAAATGGCATCTTAATGTTACTAAAGTATTAAAAATATATAGTGAGAAGAAGGAAAAAAAAAACGCCAAGTACCAGCTTGGGCTCATAGTAAAACTATGCCTTTATCTTGGCAGTCACAGTTCCACAATGTTAGGGCCGCAATGAGTTTTATACCAGCTCCAATATAGAACAATTTTTTAGGACATTTATAAGTAAATCAGTTCAACAGCTTAGGAATAAAAACTTCAAAAACTGTTTTAATGTGGGTACTTCAAGAAATTTGCCTTCTGCTCTAGAAGTACTTTCTATCCAATTGAACTAAATGGAAACCCGAACTTTCTGTAGGGCATTAAAAATAAGCCATTCAAGCTATGCTTATAGACTAAAGTTAATGACTTTAGTCTACTTTTCTCGTGTCCCGCACGACATCCTTCTCTCTAGACAGACATGGATTTGATGGACGGACCACTTGGTGGATAAGGAGTTGGCTGGATGGCCGCACTCAGAGGGTGGTGGTCAACGGCTCAATGTCCATGTGGAGACCAGTCACGAGTGGGGTCCCTCAGGGGTCCGTGCTGGGCCCGGCCCTGTTCAACATCTTTGTCGGCGACATGGACAGTGGGATAGAGTGCACCCTCAGCAAGTTTGCCAATGACACCAAGTTGTGTGGTGCCATCAACACGCTGGAAGGGAGGGATGCCATCCAGAGGGACCTTGACAGGCTGGAGAGGTGGGCCCGTGCCAACCTCATGAAGTTCAACAAGGCCAAGTGCAAGGTCCTGCACCTGGGTCGTGGGAATCCCAGGCACAAACACAGGCTGGGCGGGGAATGGATTGAGAGCAGCTCTGAGGAGAAGGACTTGGGAATGCTGGTGGATGAGAAGCTTAACATGAGCAGGCAATGCACCCTCGCGCCCCAGAAGGCCAACCGCATCCTGGGCTGCATTAAGAGGAGCGTGGCCAGCAGGTCAAGGGAGGTGATTCTCCCCCTCTACTCTGCCCTGGTGAGACCCCAGTACTGTGTCCAGTTCTGGAGTCCCCAACACAAGAAGGACATGGACCAGTTGGACAAGGTCCAGAGGAGGGCCACAAAGATGGTAAGAGGGCTGGAGCACCTCTCTTATGAGGACAGGCTGAGAGAGTTGGGGCTGTTCAGCCTGGAGAAGAGGAGGCTCTGGGGAGACCTGATAGTGGTCTTCCAGTACCTCAAGGGGGCCTACAGAAAGATGGGGAGAGGCTGTTTAGTAGGGCCTGTTGCAATGGGACGAGGGGTAATGGTTTTAAAATAGAGGGAGGCAGATTTAGACTGAAAATTAGGAAAAAATTTTTTATGATGCGAGTTATAGAACACTGGAACAGGTTTCCCAGAGAGGTGGTGGAAGCCCCATCCCTGGAAACGTTCAAGGCCAGGCTGGATGAGGCTCTGAGCAACCTGATCTAGTTGGGGATGTCCCTGCTTCTTGCAGGAGGGTTGGACTAGATGACCTTTGAAGGTCCCTTCCAACTCTAACCATTCTATGATTCTATGACTTTCACCACTACTCTTCAAACCAGATAAATGCTTTTTAACCACAGGAAAGAACACTCTTTGAAAATAGCTCCCACTTACTGTCATACTCTGGCCTCATATATCCTAATTTCAAATATCATTATGGCACATGCTAGTAATGAAGAAGAAAGGAAATCATCCTCAGAGAAAGTGGATAGAACTCAGTTTTGTAGAACTGCAGCCTGGCTTCATTCACCAGGAAAAAGAAGGTGACAGCAACAACTGAGACACTCCAGGGCCATGACAGCAATTTCTTTAAGGTGTCATCCATAACTAAGGCCTCCGAACAGCAAAACTGTCTTGTGATGCTAACTCAGAAGTAGTGTTAATTCAGTGCCTCCAATAGTACAAATCATACAAATACACTGACAGATGTTAACAGCTTATACTGTGAAATAACAGATGTAACCTTAAGTGCATGAACTGAAGCCACACGTTTTGTAATTGTACAGCAATGAAAGTAAGAGAAGGATCATCAGTTAGGCAAAGACATTCTACTGGAGATGATATAGTTGAAATATGTGTAAGGCATCACCACGCCCCACAATGAAAGACCAAGGTGCAAAGCATGGTGCACCCCACCTCCTCTGAAACATGGGTCTTCCTACAACTTTCACTTCAAGGCCAGAAATGTAGTATGTGCAACTGATTTATCTAAACTTAGATATTTTAAGTTACCTTTATTCTCTATAGGTGCAGGGCACTGGTACTTTCTTCAGCTTTAATGCATAACATGATGCAATTAGAACTTGAGATATTTTTTAAAATAATGAAAAAATGGATATAAGCTTGGCACTCTAATATGAAACTTAGCCTTGGTGTACCATTTTTAAAGTATTATAAAATATGGGGAAGAGTTAATGTTTCTACTGCATAGCTAATCCTAACATGGGATTGCACGAAGTATGCAGCTCCAGAGAAATGGCATTAGAGCAGAAAAACTGTTATGAATGCTTAACTTTAGCAATTCTTTTTCATGGCAGCCCTGAAGTAGTCATCAAATCTGGCATCAGGAAAGAATTTCTCTAGGGGCATATTGGCAACAACCCTAGCTGCTTTTGTCCTTTTTCCCCCTCCACTTACGTATTAATCAGAGTAATCTGTTTAGAACAGTTGGCATGTCCCATTCATATAAGTTTGTCTCTCTAATTGCAAAGGAAAGGAAAGTCTGAGATAGAAAGATAGATGGAGAATAGCTTCATTTAGTTAAGGTCAAAAGAATCTAACTTGGTATTTTCTAGAGATGAATATAAACTTTCACCAGGAAACACCACTTCATCAGAGTGATTTCCAAATTAAAAAAGCATTATTTAACACTCAATTATTAGTTTGCTTGTGGCAAAATGGTAATTAAATCTCAGTTAATTAATTTATAATGATTCCTTGCCCAACCTCAACATTTAGAATGAAGTTTCATATGAGAAGCAAAGTGTTACTAATAAAAACTTAGGCATGATCCTTCGGAAATATGTTGTACTATTTCTCTACATGGCATGGTCTTGTAAAATGCTATTTTAGATTTAAATTTTAATATGAAATTCACTCTAATCCAGAAAGTGTTCAAAATACCAACAAATGTGAACTCCAAGTACACCATCAGGCTGCTCCAACATCTAAAAAGCAGCCCACAATGGGGCAAAACACTAGTGAAAAACTAAAACTGAGACTACTGGAACTGCTAAGGCAAAGACATGTTATTTCATTCAGGAAATACCTTTATGACAACAACTCGTTTAGTATGCACAACAAAGATGTTACCCTGGAAAGCTTTATCCCATGAACAAGGCTTGTAGAAACATTGTGAGAGGTTCCTCCATTAAAAACTTTAGATATCAACAAGTGGTTAAGGTAGAAAGGAGAAGCTTATGCCTTAAAATGTGGAGACTCCCCAGCTAGAGGTACAGAAAACCTTTTAAGTTCTCCTCAACATCACAAGAGGACCAACAGAGACCAGGATTAGCCCAATGCAAACTCAAGAGCACATTCACCAATTTTAGCCACTGCCCTGTCTTGCAAAAGCTTTTTGGACACATCCTCTTCCTGGTGACACAGCCATCATATTTTTATTCCACAAGAAACTCATCTTTGACTTAAAAAAAGCTCTCTTCCCTCTTAAACAGTTCTTAAATATAAAAGTGGAGGAAATCCACTAGACATGTTTGTTTTGAAACATGCAAATTATCTGAAGTTTCTTCACCACTAAGGCAAGCAAGAGGATACAAAGACACTGAAAATGGTAGTTCACAAAAAAAAAATCTGATCCTGTAATCTACGTGTTGACAAGCTGTTGGGCTCCATCACTCCACCAAGCAGTAGATACTTGTCTTAGATTCTTCTACTTGACTGCTTTCATCAGATTAAGCATCTGGGATTTAATTTAACAGTTCCAGCTTTATTAAGCTGTCACAAGAGCAGCCCCGCTTTGATAACAGTAGCTGCTCCAATTATGGTTTGGTTTAGGGTTGACAAGTATAATGATTCATTCGTGGCACATGAGAAGCAATAAAAGGTTGTTTTGCATTACAGCTTTAAAAATGTAGGCACTTTTTTCATTTAATTTGTCACTTAGCTTTTGCTAAGAGGACATTTAAATTGCAGTAAAAGGCAAGTGGGGCTTTTAGTTTAAATGTAATCCCCATATTTAAATGATCTGTAATGGTGCAGTGTTCGAGTTGGGAACACTATTGTTTCGCAGTGGGCCCTGATGGTGACATGTGACATTTGTATTCAGGACCTGTATTATCCATGTGGCTAAAGGGCTTCCAATTTCATTTCACAGCCAGAAGCCTGCAGAAAACACCAATTAACTCGCAGATCCCATTTGCCGACAAAACTCAGCCTCTTCTCAATGTCTGGCATCTGACAGTGCTCAACATTTAATTCCAAAGCAGAGCCTCGTAGCCATCATGATCCCTAGGCTGGGGCACAAAGTCAAATTTTCCTCTTTTTTTAAAGAAACCTTTTCACTTTTGCAAAGAACAAGCTACTTTAACCGAATTTTTAATGGATGAATATTATATATAGTAAGATTGCACAGTCCATTTTCTCCCCTCTAGACTACAAAGAAGGTTAACTGACCTTTTCTTCAAATCAGAGATCTCAGCTCAACAGGCATCAGCAGGTATTTACTGTGCAATTCTATATCCCTCCATTCTACCAATGCAATTTAATTTAAAAGGCAAACTAAGAGGCTTCAGATAATTAATCATTCTGATATACTGAAGTCTTCAATCATGGTCACTAACAGTTAAACACTTAAAAATCAGCATGTGAAATTTACCTACTAAGACACCATTTAAACAGCAGCTATGTGAAGAATTCTAACTTTGCTTTAAACTCTGGAAAGCACATTCACGTATTACAGTGGCAAATTAGAAGTGTCCACCGGTGCACCACTGAATTTGCATTTAAATTCTTCTAGTTTGAAAAGTATATAAGCAAGCTTTGACCTGTAAACTTATCTTTCCAATACTTACCTTTGGAGTCCCGTAAGTGGCACTCAGCTCAACCCATTCTTTGAGGTACAACAGGGGAATCTGCTGAGCATAATTACATTCTTCCTCCTGATCTAAAGGCTTTAAAAACAACTAGCTAGTTACGTGTAAGGCTTTTTTGTTAACTTGAGGCCTTCGAATCATAAATTGCTTACAGAATTAGGACTTTATTAGAAAATTGCTGGGTTCCTACTTAAATGTGAAGTATTTGTGGGTGTTTGGCAGGGAGTGGGGCTTTTTTGTTTGTTTGTGCATTTTATGGTGGGATTCTTTGTTTGTCTTCATGTATTTATTTATTTATTTTAAAATCAGCACCTTCAAACATTCAAACTCAACCTGACTTCTACCAACATCAACAATTGACCATAAACTTCACCAGGAAGTCTGATCAAAGGACAATGTGTCCTTCCAGTACCCTTGCCAACGCCCAATGCCAGGCAGGAAGCATCAGCTAACTTCTAATGAAAGGCTCAAGTGACTGAATCAAGGAGTAAAGCTGAAGTTATTTAAGTATGCCTAAAAACCTACGCCAAGATGGAAATGACAAAGTGGCCATTTGCCTAGGAGTTGGCAGACAGCATATCTGGGCAAGCAAGCAAGGCCTTATTAAGCAGAGTCTGTATTTACATATTTTTTATGTCCTAAAATTCTCCATAACTACAATCCCGGATTGCTACCTACCTATGAAATAAATGAGATCATAGATTAAAACATTTTTTAAAAGACGTAAATGTATGCCACTCCCAGATTACTCTGAACAGACAACACAAAGCATGCAAAGACCCATCTCACTCTCTTTATTGATATTTTAGTTTTCTGACATCCTAGAAGGCAACAAGACAGGAAGTCAACATTATTTTAGAACATAATGGTAACATCAACCCCAAACTCAATGTCTGATTTATCTCTGCACAAATATATGTTGCCAGGGACATCTGCTCTTCCTTCTGCAGCCTAGGAACTAGGCCTATTGTAACTCTAGTCTGACTTAAAAATCCCCTTCAAGTTTTGCACATTCACATTTCTTTTTTAAAGATGCATGCTTCACCTGGAAAGGGGGATGTGTTTAATTTCAGTGAAACTCAAGGTGAAATCCCAGTAAAAACAGGGCAGCAGCTTGCAAACTGCACACAAGGAGTCAAGTTGGAGAGATTAATCCAATTAACAGCAATTTTGAGGGAATTTGCTAAGCACCAGTAGAAGGAATCCTACTGGAGTGGGGAAGAAATGGACAGTTTAGCAACATAAACAGAAGCTGGAGGTGGAAAAACCAAATTAAGTTCTACCCTTGGCCTACCACACATCTGAAGTCATTGAAATGTATTTGCAATTGAAACCATGGTACACTATCAACATATTTTGATACTGTAAGAGGCGGCAGAGCAGTTCAGGACTAAAACAATAGGGTTTCAGTCTTTTTTGCCTTCAATTGCAAATACAGCAGCTGTATTTGGCTCTTGAAGGCAACTGGTGGTGAGGCTGTAAGGTGCAACTACAGCTTTTTGGGAGTGGCATCTATAATTATGAGGAAAAAGAAGTAAACTAATAAATTAAATCTAAAATAGTGCTTATTCAACGCTGCAGGCAGAGAGATTCCACCTCCTCTACCTTCAGATAGGTGCTGTTAAGAAAATGACGTTAATATGAAACACTGATGAAACAAGAAGAGGAGCCACTAAGAAAATTTAATAAAACTTTTTATGTTTATTGGCAGTGTGTGGCAAGACCGCTACAGGTAACAGATGGAGAACACATTTCTGCCTCTCCCACCACCTACAAGTTCAACCCACATAAGCAACGAAGCATGAGACCCTCCAGTTCTCAGTATGGTGGATTACAATTTTGCGGCATCCATGTCCAGCTAACCATGTGCCCTCCTTGGCAAAAACTGTTATTCCCCAGCAAGCCAAAGGCATCATAAAAGTGACATCCTAAAAGGGTTGTTACACTTGAAGATAAAGTAGTTATACCTACACCCTCTCTGACAGAGCTTTGCCAGTGCTGAAGTTAAGGTTTTCCACCACAGAAGTTTATAATCTCAACCAGACTGCTAGTGCTTTGTTAGCCTAATGCCTCATTTAGAGTGAATACGACTTAAGGTAAACAGGTTATATCTAGCCTTTGCCTCAATAGCCAAAATGCAATAAGTCATGGTAATCTTTAACCTTTAACAGTGGAAAACTTAAGTTTCTCTTTTAAAGTTTTCTTTCTAAATGAGACGTGTAATTCTTGCTTGGATTTAATTTCATTCAGCTTGATTTTGGACCTTTAGAATTTATCAAGAGCATTATGGTCTTTAACTCTCTCTTCTGCAGTGTTTCCATATAATCTGTAAGATGTTTCATTTGTTTGTTACTATATTTATTTATATGTTTCATACCTCATAAGTCAGGCATAGAATATTGACCAGAACACATCCCAAGACAGACTCCCTTAAAGTCTAAACTTCCAGACTGAGTGAGAGCACAGGTAACTACTCAAAGTTCCACGAACCACAAGGTGATTCCATTTAGGCTGTGTGCCTTCAGCTTGCTTTGAGAAAACCCCAAGACAGCATCCAAAACCTTGCTGCAGCTAAGATACACATTAATCCCTTCAGTCACACACACAGTGAATATCTTTCAGAGAAACAAATTAGATTTACCACTGTATTTTTAAAAATTCAGGTTGTCTTATCACTTCTACCTTTTACACACTTACTCACCAACTGGTTAGTAGTTTGTTCCGGTACCTACACCTAGGAAAGCAATGCTTGTGGTTATTTAACATTCTTTCCACTCACCTACCCACCTTTAAAATATTGGTGACATTTACATCCAAGTTGTTTTGAATTTCCCTTCCCTACCACAAATTCCTATAGATTTTGAGAACTTCTGAAGCAGTAGTTCAAAACTGTGTCAGCAAGTTTCTGGAACACCTTAGAGCAGGTGTTCTCAGACCTTATCAATTTAACTACTCCTTTCCCATTTCAGTCTGTGTTCCTCTCTCCATTGTACAACTAAGCCATGTATCTGGTCATAATCAACCTTTCTTGTAATGCAGTGTTAATTGTTTTAGCTCTCTTATTTGATCTCCTTTCCTGCTCAGTATTGGACTTCTCGTTTCCTTTGTTGCTATCTTCTCATACTCTTACTGAATATTCTCTTTTTGCCTTCTATTTCTCCCTAGTTGTGAATCCATTTCTTCCTTAACTTCCCCAGTTTAGCACCAGTAGCTTATTACTTACCGTCGGTTATGTAGCTATGTTTCCAGTTTTTGCTTAATTCTTTTTAGATCCTCAGGTACTTACAACCTGTTGCAATTGTATTTGTTTCATATCATGTTTCCTCTCCTTCAACTGCAATTGTCTCACACTGTAGATCAGAAATTCAATTTCACCCAACCTTAACTGAACAAGCAAAATTGTGAAAAAGTCTAACTTGTTTTGCGTAGTACCAAAGTAAAGTTTCTTTCCACCCGAAATATGTAATTGTTTCTTCATTATTATACATATGAACACCTAAATGAAGGTCTGTGCATTTACCCAGTTCATCCCAGAGCTGCCTATACTTGTCAGTCATTGTAGTTCCTTGTTGTCTCCAAAGTGACAGACGAGGGTCGGCCATGAACTGTTCTGTTATCAACGTCAACATGCGAGCTCCATTTGAATCTCTCATCTTTAGCATCTCTCGCACCTAGGAAATGAGTCTTTTAATACAAACTTGAAAAAAACAAAGAAATTACAGTAGAAACAATATGCTGCAGTGTTAAACGTTCCACATCTGTTAAAAAAAAATGTAATTTACATATCTGATGTGAAGTTTTTAAGTAGAAAAAAGTAGTCTGCCTTCCCAATTTTAACAATTTGTGGTTTCAGTATCCCATTGCAATTCTTCAAGGACACTTATTCCACAAGTAAATCCACAAGTGCATAACGCAAACTGCTGCGAGACCAGAATTTCTACAGGTTTCTCCAATATTTCAGGAGTGGGAAAGACAAGAACAGCAAAGCTGTAGACACTTAAAATGTTACTTCATACCCTTAAACTGACCTCAAGACACATGAGATTGTGGTCCACTGCTGTAGGTCGCATTATTAAGTTGTCTTGTTTTAGAACATGAGGACTTTGAATAAGACTCAAGTACAGACTGTCTTGAGGAACAGGGGAGATTAAAAAAGGGAAGGTTTAGAGGACACAACACACCTTTGCAAAAAGCAAATTGAGCTGCTTCCCTGATCCATGGTATCCGCCCTGGGAGAGGAAGAGTTTAACCTGTTCTTGGACCTGTTCCTCATCCAAATGCCAGCAGTTTTCATCATCTATGCTAGCACCTGCTGTTGGGTCAGGAGCACCTGCAAACAGCAAGAAAAGAAACCACTGCATTCAATATAAAAAGAGGTTCATGGGTTCAGGGGAGAGGAGTACTGCAGAGGCTTTTTGATTTCTGTTTCATCCTGGTTTGAATATCTCAGCTTTAATCTAAACATTTTTAAAAAGACACTTAAATTTCTCCTCAGTAGTCATACGCACTTAGAAATGACAGCCTATGAAAAGATATTTAAAGAAAAAAAATTTTACAATAAAATATTAAAATCAAGGCAAGTTTTTTTCCTCCCATCTCAGTAGCTATACTAGAATGCTTATACAAGGAAAAATAGAACTTGCATAGTATTTCTACAACTCTGATATTAAAACCACTCTCCCCAAAACATCTATGTAATTCCTGTACCTTCAGCAATCTTGCTCAGGTTTAAGTGACTGCTAGTGAGCGCTGCTATTGATGAACATGAGGAAAATCATCACCTCGGTGCGTCTGAGCTGTGATGGTTCTGCAAAGCTAAACAAAGAGTAAAAAAATCCCCAAACAAATCCAAAGTCTTAAAGCACTAAAGGCATTTCCATCATAAATAAGAGTTACAGCTCTGTAAGACTGTGGTGCTTCCAAAGGAGCATTTTTACATAAGCAATCAGCACAGTTAATTCAGCGCAATTCTACTTGAATTAGTTTAGTGTGGACTGAAGTTACCAGATTTACATCAGGCAGTGCTTTGGCCACAGTCTGCTCTACCTCAAATTTTGCAGTTGAGATCACTGATTGGCCACTGGTGGCCTCTTCTAAAGGCTGACAAAATTAACTAAAACAACTTCTTGCACCATCTAGCAATCTACATTTTTCTGAAGAAGCCTGCACATCCACTGGATATTTTTTAAAAAGCATTCAAATTGAAAAGGCCAAAAAGCACTCAGACTACCAGGGAAATAACTTGAGGTAGTACATCACCATAGTTATGTAAAGCATGACCAAGACTCAAGTTAACTTGACATTTTGATTTTGAGCTTATCAAAACTGTGTAATCTGTACCTCCATCAGGTTTTGAGATGTTAGAAACTGAATCACATTACATATTCTATCACTTAAATCCAAGTCCATGTTACCTCCGCAGCAAGAAAAAAGGATACTGGCAGAGAAGGAAAACCACAGTCAAATTTGCAAAAACTTGCATTTTCAAAGAAGTCCTGAGAACTTGAGAAGCAAAGATAGCTACAACTCTTCAGATGTATAGGAATTAAACATCAATTCTATTGATTCAAGCCTTCATTTCACAATTGCAGCTCTGCTGTGTAGGTGAAGCTTTTAAGTAGTCACAGGGCATGCTGGAATCTTTATTCAATGACAATACAACTGAAAGATTTAAAGGGTCAGAGGGATGCCTTGTCTACTAGTTGCTGAGAGTGAAAAAATTCTTCCAGCTCAGCAATGTCCTAAACTCCCTCCAACTTCAGAGCCTACAGCTGGAATCACTGTGCTGCTCTATATACATACACATACACACACATTTAGACTAATAAGAAATTGTGTCCTTGAAGAAGGCAAACTCTCCTGCCTTCCACAGGAACTGTAACAGTGTCTCAGAAGGCAGGAATCAAGTCCAAGACAGTACAAAAACCAAGGAATGAAAAACTTCCCCTCCTGTGAGTGCTTCTACATTAGTTTTAAGGGGCTTTCAATTCAGTCATCTATATGAAACACATACTGATAAGTCTTCAGTTGCAAAGAACAAGATAAAAAGGGAAATCAAGCCACACAAGAACAAGCAGTGCAGCTGTTGCACAGACCCAAGTTTGCAGTATCATCTTGCAAATAGTTTAAATATTTAATTGTTCTAAAACACAGAGAAAATACCTGAGAAAAAAACTATATAAAGTACCAACACAAAAAATACATTTATTTATCCCTCACTTCAATGGAGATTTATCTTCAAATAATCTTGATATGGCTAGTTTCAAACTGAATTTAAAATAGCCCAAGATTCCTCAGCTAAGCTTCCCTATTTAGGAAAAAAACCCCACAAAATTCCTTCTGTAACTGTTTACATTTTATCAAAAGCTCATCAGTTAGTTTGTGCTAGAAAGTTAAGTTTCTACACAGCTACTATAGATTCTTTAACAAGTGGGTTTTTTTACAGGAAAAAGGGCACCCACCGCCCCAGGCCAGCAACACTGCTCCCATCAAGGCCTCTTCTTCCAGCACAGTCCCAAGTCTACCTTCCCCAGGGGCTCACCACCACTATACTTAGACCAGCACTATTTCCATGCCTGTAGGGTAGAAGACTGTCTTGGGCAACAGACAGGATTTCCACAGACACTTCTTCTGAAGACATGGGAGTGGGTGAGTAGATGAGAAACTGAGTAAGGAACAGCAGTCAGCTGCCTTAGGAGGAGCTGCGAGATGAAGTCAGCAGGAAGGCTCACGCTCACCAGGCAGAGCTGAAGGCTCAACCCAAAGGCGGTGGCTTGGCTCGGGGTACAACACGGGCCCAAAGAGGCACTGTGAGGCTGCGGCAGATGGACGGTTTGGCTGCGGAGAGGAACACGGGCAGCCTGGAATTTAATCTCTGCAGTGCAGTTTGGTACCAAGACCAAATCCTATTCCCCACTTCTAAACTGGGGATAAGTGTTCTACAGGGGTGGCATGAGCATATATTAGTTCATATTCAAACTATGAAAGTGAAAAGCACTATATAATTATCCTAAATATTAAAACGTGTAATGAAAGTGTGTCAGTTTATAGATACTAACATATTACTCTCCCTCCCTCCAACCTCTGGCTTTTTTAACTTCTATCATGACTGGTCTTCGAAATAGGTTTTACATCATGTACTTACAGTTAAATACAATACATAAGCTATTTATACTCAGTATAGGTATACAGCCACACATACTTATACTCTTTCACAAAAACTACTAAATTGCAATCTTAGCAATCAAAGCAGGAATATTGTGCACAACTGTTTGTAACACTGAACACCCAAAGAAAATTTGAAAACAGGGTGAAAGTCTTATACTTACGGTAACAGTAGGTTATATGTTCAATATAATCAACTCCCAAGTTCTAACATGCAAAAGCATTTTAAAAAATAATCACTCTGATCATTTACATGGCAATTTTAAAAGCAACTGCTTTCAAAATGAGTAACCACATTCATGGTGTTGTATACAGAGAACTTAACCCCAAAAAGAGGTTAGAAGCAAAGTAAGGAGCACTGACTAAAATAGAATCGAAACTACCCAGGTGTAGATCAACAGTGAAATTTGGGCAAAACAACCGGAAGTAGTCTTTCAGGCAAACTGCTTCCCTGATATTTATTTCTGAAGTATCACAAGAGTTGTTTTAATCTTCACATGAAACCATGCCAAATTACTCACTCATAGCTATACTGAAACTTTTTTGAACTTCATTTTACAAAAATCTTATTAATTTAAGTATACAAATGAACTGTAGATCAGTTAAATTTTAATGTCATGCCATGGCAGCATTAAGGAGAAGATATGGAAAAATTCTTACAAATAAAAAGCATGACCTACTGAGTACTATGCAAAGATTGAATGGTCTCAGCTAGAAACCAGTACTGCTGTATGCTGATTCAGAACAGTAGCTGATTCCCTAAACTTAGTGTGCTCGGAATTATTCTAAACAATAATTACATAAACCCAAAGATCTTAAAATTAATGATTCAAAAATATTATTACGCCTTTGATACCCCAAATGATTCAAAGTTGAGACATAAGTCACTTCATCTTGTACTTAATTTCAGAACTCTTGGGTGGAATAACACCTGTTCTGCAGCACACAGCATCAAAGAAAAACAGTAACTGCTGTGAAGCAGCCACTGCTAACAACAGAGAATATAAAGACAGGACAGGCTACACTGTTGAAGTTAAACCCCCAACAAGTTTTTAACTTTAAAAAAATTATTTTCCTTCTGCCTGCACATACAGCAAAACACTAACTTATCTGCTGACAATATCTAACCTCTCCTGCTAAAATCCAGGTCTCAAACATTAGATAGTAATAAGTTTAAAAGTCTACTTGTGTGTGGCAAATAAATGAAAATAATGCATGCTAGTCTCTACTGATAAAGAAGTTTTTATTTCTACTTTCCACATCTCAAAACATAACAAATTTTATTTTAGTATTTAATATAGCTGAAAAACTTTCCTAAAAAGATTAATTTCATAAATTATTTTTTCATGTTATTTTGTGGCTATCAATCTTTCATTTTATTTTACATTGTACTAATTTACTTCCACTGAATTTCTGAAATTTCTCTAGTTTTGTCTAGTCTTGTCATTACTTGTTTCCCAGATCAGGTTCACAAAAAAAATTTCATACCAAACACTGGAGCACTTCACTTTAATCCTTTCATCGTCTTTCTTAAAAGCAAACTCATCTGCCACTTCCCATATTCTTTTGCAACTAGTTTCTCAATCAATTTTTCTGGTTTAAGCAGGGCCATATGAAAGATACTGTAATTCTTTTAATAGCAAATCATCTTCAACATTAAACACTCCCTCTTCCAGTACATTGGCAATACATGGTGTTCTGTTGTTCAGGCCTACCCTACTCTACAATCTTCCACTAAAGTCTCCATCATTTTGGTTAAATGCACTAAGTTCATATTAACACACACTCATCTGTACCTCTGGATTGCCCTCTGGAACTTACAATATATAGAAACTGCACTTTTCTTTAAAAGTAATTTTTTTTTTAATAAATGTTTCCTTCTTGAATGCTTCCACTGACCCTCCTAATATACATTACAGATTAATGTTTGCAGGGGATGTACCAAGATCTGCCTGGAAAAACAGAAACAACTACCCGGACAGAGGTATCTCTGCTTCTGAGAAGACAGATGCACTTAAATCGCTTTCTCCCAGGTCCTCCCTCTTAAATTTCAGTTCATCCGCATGTGGTTTTCTACTGGCAAGCAACTCAGTCAGAGAACTGGACAATGGGCGAAAGTCTGGAGAAATTCATATAGTTCTTCCAAGAGCCAAGATTGCAACAGTAGCACTAAACGCTCAAGAAAGGAACAGCACAGTTTAAAAGGAAAAAGTGAAATTCGGTCGATAGACTGTCCTTGTACCAATAAAAGGCAGACTTTTTCACTATGCATATAACAGATCAATGCTAATATGAAATTAATATGCAAACAGACCTCCTTTTCTGCCCCTCCCTCCCGCTCGAATCTTGCAGTTACTTTCATATTTCCACTTAACTTCTAGGAAAATAGTTTGACCTTCCAACCAATTTATTTAAGCGAAAGTTTCATACCTAAGAAAAGACAGATCCAAGATTATAAACTCTGCTGATAATTAAACTGTTCTCTTCCTAGCCTTACACACTTGCCAGCTTCCTCTGCTACAATGGTACAAATATTAACAGGGAGGGAAAAAGCCTCAGCTAAGCAGTATTCAAATGTACATCCAGCTTTCTGAGTCAGTACCCCTAAATTGAAACCCAATGGGAAGCCAACAGTTACGCAGCACAGACATAAGTGTACCACTTGCTGCAGCAGATAAGACCTCAGAGATCTCAGAGTTTTGAAGTCATCAGGAACATGTACAGCTATAGCAGTATCACAGGAGATCAGAAAACAACAAATTTCAAATCTAAGAGGTGCTTTTGAGCTCTAAAAACATGCAGAGTCCTCTTGTAATGTAATCACCACCAAGTGAAAATTAGCATGGCAGTTACAAAAGAGGATTCCCAATAAATCACTCTGCTCTCCTGAATAAATAGTGAACAGACAACATATTCCTACGCTTCTAACAGCATCCCCTTATTTTTTTCCTGCAATGAGGCTCAGTCATGAAGCAAGAAAGACTACTGCATCATTTGTATCCACCTCAACAGATTTTGTCATTTCAAAACCCACGTCACTTCCCTAGTTGCCCCAGTAATCTTCTTCCCAGTCATCAAATGCTACATAAGACGGAATTTTGAGCAACTGAACAAATATCCAATTCACCTTTTGGGAAAGGAAGGTACTGCAGTGTTGTTCCATCTCCCTGGCGAGCTCATAAGCAAGTCAACAAGAACACTGTGGTCAGAGCTCTTCAAAGTCCCAGATCATTCTTACTCCTCTTACTTTTTGTACGTTTTTCCCCTTATTTATCTGAGCTGTCAAGCAGCGTTCAATATAATTCCTCTTCAAACACTAGTTTAGCAAAGTTAAATTGTTCAAAGCAAGACAGGTCTATAAGACAGTTTTGTATTACAAACTGAACATCTGCAGCACAGGAGATATGACAAAGTGAATGGTGATCTTATGTTCACCAGCCTATGCTATTAGAACCAGGGGTCGATTTCTCTTGGCTAGCTATTATTTTTATTTGAGGAATTTTATTAAAGATCAAAATAACAGAACTACAGTATGAATCCCAGAAAAATGCTTACTTGCTACATAATCAGAGGAACTTGAATCTTGTAATTTTTAACATTGTAAAAAAAAAAATCAGACCATGGTTTTATGGGAGTCAGTAAAAGCAGGAGGCTATAGATCCTTTTTTGTAATGCAGCTGTCTTCTTATTAAGAAATACCAACAGTCAATAAAGACATACTGCAATCTCATTTACTAGGAAAATAGCAACTATGTAAGAAATATTTTAGTTTTGTATGCATTTTTAAACTACTGAAATTCATTGCAAAATTTAATAATTGATCATCAGTTTAGTTTTTTGTTTCCTATTCTTTTTGCTCTTTGAGCTGTGATATAAACATCAAATATTTCTCTAAAAATACTTTAAATACTAATGAGATATTTTGACAATAAGGAAATACCTGACAAAGACCAACATGCCTATGATTAGCATAATTACAGACTTAACATTGATCAAGTTTAAGCACTGTCTGCAACAGCTTGTAATTTCTTACACATTAGCCACAGCTAATACATCCATGTACAGCAATCATCTGGCTTCCTTTCCCACTCCTGCCTTCTGCTTTTCTCATCACCCTTCATTGAATCTTATGTGACACTTACACTCACCATAGGCGTTTTAGAAAAGACAGGAAGGGGAGACGAGGAGGGGGTGTTGCTCTCTATATCCACAACTGGCTGAAGTGCGTGGAGCTCCTCCTGGGAATGGAGGAGGAGCTGACAGAGAGCTTATGGGTCAAGATTAGAGGACGGGGAAGGACAGGGGACGTTACGGTGGGGGTCTGTTACAGGCCGCCTGGCCAGAAGGACAGAGCAGATGAAGTGCTCTATAGGCAGATAGGAGCAGCCTCACGGCCACAGGCCCTGGTCCTCATGGGGGACTTCAACCACCCTGACATCTGTTGGAGAGACAACACGGCAGGGCACAGGCAGTCCAGGAGGTTCCTGGAATGCGTGGACGATAACTTCCTCCTGCAGGCGATAGAGGAGCCGACAAGGAGGGGTGCCATGCTCGACCTTGTGCTCACCAACAGGGAGGGACTGGTGGGGGATGTGAAACTGAAGGACAGCCTTGGCTGCAGCGACCACGACACGGTGGAGTTCAAGATCCATGGGGCAGCGAGGAAACTACACGGCAAGCTCTCTGCCCTAGACTTCAGGAAGGCGGACTTTGGCCTCTTCAGGGACCTGGTGGGCAAAGTGCCATGGGAGGTGGCCCTGGAGGGAAGAGGGGCCCAGGAAAGTTGGTCCATATTCAAGGAGCACCTCCTCCAAGCTCAGCAGAGGTGCATCCCAATGAAGAATAAGTCGGACAAAAAGGCCAGGAGGCCTGCGTGGATGAGCAAGGAGCTCCTGGACCAACAGAAAGTAAAGAAGGAAGCCTATAGAGGGTGAAGCGGAGACAGGTAGCCTGGAAGGACTACAAAGATGCTGTGCGAGTGGCCAGGGATCAGGTGAGGAAGGCCAAAGCCCTGACAGAACTGAATCTGGCCAGAGATATAAAAAGCAACAAGAAAAGCTTCTATAGGTATGTAGGGGACAAAGGAAAGTCCAAGGAGAATGTAGGCCCCCTCCGGAAGGAAACCAGTGTCCTGGTTACCCGGGACATGGAGAAGGCTGAGGTACTCAATGACTTTTTTTGCCTCAGTCTTCACCAATAAGGGCTCTTGTCTCACCACCCAAGCTGTGGAAGGTACAAGCAGGGACTGCGAGAATGAAGAGCCGCCCACTGTACTCAAAGAGCATGTTTGGGAACATCTGAGGAACTTAAAGGTGCACAAGTCCATGGGACCTGATGAGATCCATCCGCGGGTCCTGAGGGAACTGGCGGATGAAGTTGCCAAGCCACTGGCTATCGTATTTGAGAAATCTTGGTGGTCTGGTGAGGTCCCCAATGACTGGAAGAGAGGGAACATAACCCCCATTTTTAAAAAGGGGAACAAGGAGGATCTGGGCAACTACAGGCCAGTCAGCCTCACCTCTGTGCCTGGCAAGGTCATGGAGCAGATTCTCCTGGAAACCATGCTAAGGCACATGGTGAGCAAGGAGGTGGTTGGAGACAGCCAACATGGCTTCACCAAAGGCAGATCGTGCCTGACCAATTTGGTGGCCTTCTATGATGGGGTGACAGCATCGGTGGACAAGAGACGAGCAACGGATATCATCTACCTGGACTTGTGCAAAGCTTTTGACACTGTCCCGCATGACATCCTTCTCTCTAAACTAGAGAGACATGGGTTTGATGGACGGACCACTTGGTGGATAAGGAGTTGGCTGGATGGCCGCACTCAGAGAGTGGTGGTCAACGGCTCAATGTCCATGTGGAGACCAGTCACGAGTGGGGTCCCTCAGGGGTCCGTGCTGGGCCCAGCCCTGTTCAACATCTTTGTCGGCGACATGGACAGTGGGATAGAGTGCACCCTCAGCAAGTTTGCCAATGACACCAAGTTGTGTGGTGCCATCAACACGCTGGAAGGGAGGGATGCCATCCAGAGGGACCTTGACAGGCTGGAGAGGTGGGCCTGTGCCAACTTCATCAAGTTCAACCAGGCCAAGTGCAAGGTCCTGCACCTGGGTCACGACAATCCCAGGCACAAATACAGGCTGGGCGGGGAATGGATTGAGAGCAGCTCTGAGGAGAAGGACTTGGGAGTGCTGGTGATGAGAAGCTCAACATGAGCAGGCAATGCACCCTTGCGGCTCAGAAGGCCAACCACATCCTGGGCTGCATCAAGAGGAGTGTGGCCAGCAGGTCGAGGGAGGTGATTCTCCCCCTCTACTCTGCCCTGGTGAGACTCCACCTGGAGTACTGTGTCCAGTTCTGGAGCCCCCAACACAAGAAGGACATGGACCAGTTGGACAAGGTCCAGGAGGGCCACAAAGATGGTAAGAGGGCTGGAGCACCTCTCTTATGAGGACAGGCTGAGAGAGTTGGGGCTGTTCAGCCTGGAGAAGAGGAGGCTTCGGGGAGACCTGATAGTGGTCTTCCAGTACCTCAAGGGGGTCTACAAGAAAGATGGGGAGAGGCTGTTCAGTAAGGCCTGTTGTGATAGGACGAGGGGTAAGGGTTTTAAAATAGAGGGAGGTAGATTTAGATTTGATATTAGGAAAAAATTTTTTTTACACTGAGGGTTGTAGAACACTGGAACAGGTTTCCCAGAGAGGTGGTGGAAGCCCCATCCCTGGAAACGTTCAAGGCCAGGCTGGATACGGCTCTGAGCAACCTGATCTAGTCGGGGATGTCCCTGCTCCTTGCAGGGGGGTTGGACTAGATGACCTTTGAAGGTCCCTTCCAACTCTAACCATTCTATGATTCTATGCTTCTATAATTCTTCCTTCCCCTTAATTCTTTACGTTCAGGCTATTACCAACTCTCATGCAACACACGTCTTCATCTTACAACATCTGAGCATCTTCCTTTATTGCTTAACATCCTGCATCTGCTTTAGCTTCCATTTCTTTCCACTGTCACCAGGCAGCTCTGCCAATTACCTTCTCATTATGTTCCATAACAACTATGGCATCCACCTTGCCTCTGGCCACATCCCCACAGCCCCCAAGGCCAAAACAGCACTGCTCCCAAAACTCACCTTCTTGCAGCAACACCAGCCTGGGCCTGCCAGCATCATCAGACACTAAGGAAGAGGCTAGGCTGCAGATGAGTCCTGTTATTGGAAAGATGCCCTTCTTGTGTTCTGCCTACATTGTATCTAACACACACAAGTTTTTCTTTCTCTATGATTAAGCAGCTTCATTGTGTTTGTACTGCAAATTCTTCGGGATAGCAGTCAGCCCTCAAATATCTAACACACAAGAGGCATTCCTCCGAATGAACAAACAAAAAAGATATTTTTAGATATTTAACTTATTCTTCCCCTCTAAGCTGCCCTTACATTTACAGCTCTGGTCACCTCAGAGGACAATTCTATCAGTTGAAGTTACAGGAACATAGGACTCTAATAAACCAGCTAGATCACCACTAGCTCACAACTATCCACTTGAAGTTCAGCAGGGTCCATAGAAAAGCCACCTCAGAAGCCTCAAGTCACACCAAGCACCCTTTAACAAACATAAGGACGTTCCGTACAAGAAACTGAGAGCCATTAAAACCACATGCAGCAGAAAGAACAGGAAAGATCAAGACCTTTGCTGATGCGGCAGGCTGCTGCAGCACTAAGGAAAAAGGCATTGAAATACAGGTTTTCTGTTTCTCCTGACTTCATATAGAAACCAAATCCCAAAGGATAATAAAAGTATATTTAATGAATGAAAAAAAAACAGTTAACATCTACTTGCTTTTAAGCTTTGCCATTAAAACATAATTACACAATCAAAATGTCAGAAGATAAGTTCAAAAATAACAAAATAATAAAAACATGTCATTGGTAAGTTGGTAAGATAGTTCCTTTAATTAATATGGCTATAAAAAGAACAGCACTACTCAGTTTTTCATAGCTCATGGAAAACACAAGCATGAAGCAGCTCAGGCCACATTAACAGTGCTGGAGATATCAAGCCAATTGCTTATGAATTCTTCTCTTTTCCAAGAAGTATTGCTTCCTAAACTTCTTAAAGCAAAAGTTCAATTATAAAACCCTCTTTAGTAAACACTACAGAATCACAGAATAATTCATGTCAGAAAGGACCTCAGCAGGTCAGATTCCTGAATGCCACAAAAAAGCTCAAGACCAAAGAAGGAATGAAGTGAAGGAAGAACAAGTATCAAACTCACCATGAACTTGATTGATTTCTGAATTTTGAGACAGAATTTCATCTGCTAATTTTTGAGCAGTTGGCAAAACTTCTGTGTGGTGCACTGTGATCAAATACTGTACAAATTTTTGTAGTTGGTCTCTGTTCATTTGAAAGAGTGTCTCTGAAATGGGAAGATGTAGTTTGACCTGATCTGGCTTACGGATCCGGTATAAAGAGAGTGCCACAACGTGGGCACAGTAAAATATGTCCTTGTTTCCACAGCTACAGGTCACTGAGGTAATCTTGCAACGATCAAAGCTGATAGCTACATTGCAAACAGTTTCTGGCTCCGATTGCATTGCAGGCTCTGTCACCGTGCCACTCAAGTGGAAACCTGTGCAAGGGAAAAAAAGATAACTTAATATAAGTAAAATACTGTATGTCATTATCAATAACATTTTGTTAATAGAGTGAAAGTCACTATTTCTGAGAAACTATATATCTTAAGAATTTGTTTTTATTACAAATGATTAACTCTTTTGTATGTACACTTTTAATCCCCAATAAAATCAAAAGCGGGGTAAGAAAGCTAGTTTACAAGCCCTCTTTGCCATTCTATCACAACATTCATAAGAGTTTGATAGTGAGAAAAATGTTTGTTTACTTAATGATAGTTACAGAAGCAGAGTTGCATCTGATTAAGACCTTAAACTCCTTGTACTTCAAGTTTGCAGCAATTTTACAAACCCCACACTAGGGAGGCCCGGCACCTACCAGTCAATTTAACCTCTTTCAATAAGTAAGAGGGAAGCCGTGCACTCTAGTGGCACGAACCCAGGTCCTAGTCTCAACTCTGCCACTGACTCACTGATACAACTCACTTAACCTCTTTGCTTTCACCTCTCCCACCACTGAGCTCCTGTTAAAGCTCACCTTCACCCACACAATCCAGTACGACGGCTATGTTTGTGTAGCTCTCTGGAGACGCAAAAAGCTGCAGTTACCAACATACAGGATACCAGATTGGTAACACTGAATAAGACACGCAAGCACTCTATCCGAAGTCTGCATCATTGTCTGGTTTTCCATTCAGCTTGATGAAGCACAAGCTAAAAGCTAGGTTTTCTTGTATTGTAAGAAGGTATGGTATACCATAAGAAAGATGCTCACTTCAGCAACGATGCCCCTAGTCGACACAGTACCCTGTTGAACCAAGGTTGCAGACTCTGGAGGGCAGACCCAAACTCACCTCTGTTTGCCCAACACAAAGGCTCAGGTTTGGCTCTCAATACTTTATCACTGAATTTGGAGGTTTCTTTTGGATTTTATGTAAGTATGACCTTGATTTTGGCTCAAGCATTAAGTCAGAGGCAAAGATAAAGGGCAATACAACCAAATTTCATATGCCGTATCAGTATTAAACTTGAACAAACACTGCATACAAAATCTGGGATGGACACTACAAGTAAGGTGTTACACATTAACTATTTAGAACAGAAATAATGTAAAACAATACTCAAAGTCAAAAACTGATTTAGTATTCTTGAAATACCATAAAAGTCCAGTGTAGGAAGCAGTATCACAGGAAAATGGGGGGGTTTGCGGGAGTGGGGGAGATATGTAGACATCGCACTAGTCCAAAATGTTGTATTTCCAATTATTTTCTAAAAAGCTCTTGAAGTTACAGGAAATGAAAAGCTCTCATTTTTTCCATCTGTTTACACTGTACATTTCAGAGCAGGTTGTGCAGTCAGCATCACTGTGTTGATTACATTCAACTGCAGTACTCTGATACTCTACCCTGAAGAAGGTCATATGCGCACACTAACCTCAACTTTGGAAGAGGATGTTTACCATTTAAAGTAGCTAAGAGTAGAGAATGAAGAGTCAGTAAGCTGTAAAGAGCAGAGAGGAAGGAGGGTGGACAAACAAGCTCAGGCATGTGCACTCTTGCTTTTGTCTCCATGCAACACTTGCACACAGAATGGGAACGGAATTGCCCCTTGCATGATGAGCTCCTTCTTCTGCCTATCCCTTTAGTTTTTAAATAGTCATGGCATGCTCCAGTAAGTGCCTTCTCTCAAAAAGAGAGACTTGGTTAAAACTAAGCCAGGTCTATTTCGGGTTAACTTTCATTAAGTGAAAGGAAATTTTTCTTTTTAATATCACTTCCCTATGAGGCACACATGAAACCCCCTCTCCTCTACGAGTTGAGGAAAAGCCTAACACTTGAACACTGAAAAGGCCTGATCCCACTCCTTCCTACTCTCAGCAGGTACCTGAACTCGTACTAATTCCAACAGAAAATCTTATTCTATTAAACATCTTGTAAAAAAAAAAAAAGGAAACCTCAACCAGCTACTTCAATATTCTTCCTTTTAATTTCTTAGTATACAACTCAAGCATTCAAAAGTTAAAGTCTTCCTGGAAAAATGAATGTCTCTAGAAAAACTCAATTATCAGCAGGCCTGCCTATAATTCCCTACACTGTTCAGACACAAACATGGCCGATGGCTCCCCCTCCCTCTCCACTGAGGTTTTTTGAGAATTCATGTTACAACATTTATAAACATGTATCCTGGTCTAAACAATGGCAGCACTACTACAGTCAAGTTACCTAATCTGCCCTTCTTAAATTACAGATAGTTTAAACCACAACATCAGCTGCCCTTGCTGTCTAAAACGTAGAAGCTCTCTATTAACTGTACTGCAATGATGAACTATGCCTGCTAGTCATTAAACATTATCTTCCTCCTCTTTTTCTGTTTGTGTTTTTAAAGAAATAAATTGTTGTTAGTAAGTACGACCTCTAAAAAGGTTTCAACACACCAGAGAAAGCATTTCAGGAAATTTCAACTCAGAAGTCCTGGTAGGGCTGTTAAAATCTGACCTACCAGGCTTCAAACGCCACCTTCTCCACTGCCCCAACACTGCAGGGTACTCAACAGACCAGGCTGTTCCTCTCCCAGAGACACAGCCTTATGTTTTTTTTAACCTGACCATCTAACATTCTCCAAATAAAGTACAAAAAGTTAGTACCAGGTAAAAAAAACTCGTGCACTGTGCTTTGCTAGAAAGCTTTCACCAGTGGTAATTTATAGCCTGCTGAGATCAATGACATTACATGCTCCTGGAAGAAGGCAAAAGAAATCACCTGTGTGAGGACTCAAAGACAATGACATTTCACTAACAGATCCAAAGGAGCAGAAAAAGTCTTTTCAGTTAAAAGCCCTCACTCCAAACAGATATTTTGCTTCAAAAATTTAAATTCCTCTTTTACTCAAAGTTAGAAACCTTTGCTGGAAATATTTATCCATTCCAAAAAAAAAACCTCAACACTACTAATGTTTCACTTTTAAACTAAAAAGCTCGTTCATTATTAAAGACAACAAAAGAGTTGCAGGCAGAAAAGTGTGTTCGCTACAGAAGCTATTTATAGAGCAAGCATGTTTCACCTTTTCCCTTCAGCTGCTGCAGTTCAAAATGTTTTACTGTTTTCAAACCAGCACATGACCAGTAATTCAAGCTCTGCTGACATTTTCAATATGCAGAGGGTTTGCATTCTGCAAAAATTTGTTTAGAAAAGCAGTTGGAGCACTAAGATAATATATCAAATGAAGCTCTTTAACAAAGTGATTTTGCTTCTGTTGAACACTCATCTCAAAGAAACCACAAAAAATATTTAACAGCCAAAAAACTAGTGATTTCAGCTGCCATACTTTTGGAAGGGCACCATGC
The DNA here is from genome assembly GCF_036417535.1 of Chlamydotis macqueenii. Lineage (NCBI taxonomy): Eukaryota > Metazoa > Chordata > Aves > Otidiformes > Otididae > Chlamydotis > Chlamydotis macqueenii. Next base: position 20,416,214 of record NC_141593.1, on the reverse strand, counting down.
CAAAGTGCCATCAGGAGGAAAGCATTAAGAAGTCAGTTAATTTTACAAAGTATTTTTTTCCAAAATCTCTTTGACAGCATCTGATCCATTAGCTAAAAACATTCTGGGACTGTAAGGCTGCCTGAAAAATTACAATTCACATTACTACATTGTAGTATTTACCAGCACAACTACATATACTTGTCATAAAAAAAAATACTTTAAAATAAAACAAAAGAAACTTCAGACTCTAAGGCACTAAAAGGAGAAGTTATGGCAGCATACTGAGAAGCAGCAGTAGGTCTGCTTTTGCTCAAGTCAAAAACAAATTTTGAAATAGTGAGTTATACTAATCCAATGGGATAAGCAGCAAAGTTACTGTACCAAATAAGCATCATCAATGATATCTCAGAAGTTTAATTCATTTCTAGAGTCACCTAGTGCTACAAAGCATCCTCCTCAATATAATGAAGTCCAAAAATGCAATTTAAAAGACAGACTAAAATTAACAAAAACTATCAGAACAACAAGCTACGTGAAATGCTAGAGATGGAATTACGCTGAGATTATATAGTGGTGTGCTTCAAGGAAATAAAACAAGACTAGAATATAACTTTTAAATTAACTATAAATAGTAATTCAATCTAAAAGTTTAGATTGCTGGTTTCTTTTCAATCCGTAATTTAGAATTCAAAATTCTAAGATGTTCCTGTAGACAAAGGAAATGAAATTAAAGAAAAAACCTCATTCAAGGGAAGCCACATCCATTTGTGTTCCAGTCAACAATACAGCAAGCTATTATGGAGTGAACTTAATGTAAAAAATTCTTCCTCAATAAACTTCCAGCTACCTATTCAAAAATACCAATAACATGAGATCAAAACAAACACATTAACAGCTTAAAAAGTAGCACACAGTTCTTACAAACATACAATAACAGTACTTCAAGTAAATGTAATAAAAAATGCAAACCTGTATTGCATATGTCAAAAATGTATCTGTGCTGTCAAGAAATCCAGTGGTTACAAAAAGAATCACTTTAAGTGAACACTTGCAATGGAAAGCTTTGATTGAAATGCAACCATACATCACCACTGGGTATTGTTTATCCTTTACAGAAAATATAAAAATGTCAGAATTGGATTACAGAAATACCCTAAAACTTAAAAAAACAGTGCTTTTCAACAGCATTCTGACATGTAACTTTTGAGAACACCATGCACGCCTCATCCACTGCACACACATTATCCTAAAATTAGGAAATACGCTACCAACTGTATTTGGAAAATGAATGTGTTCCTTAATATAGATCCACTGATCCCTTTTCCAAGCAGTTTACAAGAACCACATACATACTTCTAGTCAGGAAAACGCATGAGCTGTTTTACATTCACATTACATGCACATGAGGTTACATAAAAAGAAAAAAATGGAAGAGCTTGTTCTGGGAGTTGGGGAGTCTTCAGTGTGTAAGACCTATGAAGGTAACCTTCTGCTATGTAATTTTACATTGGTAATTAGAATCATAATCTATCTTTAAAAGTTTAAAAGTCATTTGAATTAACTTACAGGCCTATGAGTTAAGATTTATTCAGACTACTATATTACTTGGCAAACACATAATCACTGTGTAAAGTGAAAAACATCTGATTCATCTTGCCTGCCAAACAGCAACTACTTATGGAAAGTAGTTTCCAACTATGCCCATTAGCCATTTTTTCGTAACTTAGATCAGTGGTTGCATTTTTTTCCCCAAGATAAGCAAAAGTCTAAACCATGTTTACCTCATTCAAATTTTGTCTTTTAAGAGCGGTTTTCCTTGAAGATGGTAAAGTAGCATCCTATATTCAATTCTGTCTGAACTTTGGAACACTCTCAGATCAACAACACACTTTGAAATTATTATGAAGTCAAAAGTTTGCACGCCACCACTCAGCCTGAAGCTAATGTTAACAGCTTATTTATAAACCAGAGAAAACACTGATTTAAAATGGAAAATACTTACCCATAGTACCTTAAACATGCCAGTACAAGAGTAATGAGGAGTGGAAAAAAACTAATTAACAAGAGCAGCACATAAGATATTTACTGTATGTAACCAATGCACACAGTATAGAAGACCTTATGTTCTGCCACCTAGAAAAAAGCTTGGCATTACCACTGCACCCAAACATTAAGAGAAGACCCATCACAACCAACCACCCAGATTCCATTACTCCCTTTCATGAAGACAATAGTTAGGATTTGATATTTCGGGACTTTTGCAAGAAAAAGAGAGTGGAAGGAGCCTTAAATAACTAACTCTGCGCATACACTCCATTGACAACTCGGAAGTTCACTACTGCTGGCACACATCCAAGAACGTGCATGCTCTAATGATGCCAGCACTAGCAACTTGAACAGCAAGATTTATTTGTCCTAGCACTGTTAATTCAACAATCACATTTAAAAAAAAATCTTCCAGGACTTCCTTCGACAGCCAAAGCCTTCAAGTCTGAAAACTGTTCAGCTAATTACATTCATTAGCCAAAGGCCTCCACTAACTCCTCAAGCCAGGGTGCTCAAAAGCAGCTGCTTATCATTGTGGTCCAAGCAGGGGTCATGGATGAGATACACCTATCCAGACTACTCTTCCCTAAAGAGAAGGAAAGGCAGTTAAAACAGCAAACAACAGCAAAATGCCTTCCCCTGCCCAACAGCCATATAAGATCTGGACTATTTTAACACAGACGCAAACTGCAGCAGCTCGTGCTGTCTGGAGGTGGAGTCACTGAATAAAACATGCATCCCACAAACACGGCCTCAAGGGACCCTCAAGGTTTCACTGCTATCCCTGTGGTTAAACAGCTTGCAACCCAGCCCCCATGAACCCCATATGAACTACAAAATGACCTTCTCATCAGCACTGCTCACAGTCTCAGATCACTTCTCTACAAAACCTTAAAGTTGTCTGCATGTAAACTCAATTAATATGGACATCATCAACCCCATTTGTAACATTAGCTTTGTGGGCAAAGCAAAAGCAGCAAGATCTTGGTATAAATAAGACATGTGTTAAAAAAATGCCTTCTAGACAGCAGTAACAAAATTCTCCCTCTAGCCCAGTGATACTCAAATTGTGATCTAGGCTGCTATGACAAACAATGCTTATGGCTCACAAAGCAGAAGCAGAGCAGAAGCAGGCAAGTCACTTCAATTAAAGCCTTAACATAGTGCCAAGCATTCGCTAGAAGTGTGAATGCTGACTCCTGTCAGGTCAAGAAGGCTAGCAATTCATGGCCACAGGCCACTATCAGGTATACAGCCCAAGCCTTTTTGGTTTTGTGGGTTTTGTTGTTGGGTTTTTTTGTTTGTTTGTTTGTTTTTTTAAAGGGCATCAGTTTAAAATGACCTTTGCTCCTTTATGCCAAGAATTTAACAGCTCCTCTCTCGGTACAACATATTATAAGTGCAGCAGTAAACGAAAAAAAAAATCTCAATGTAAGCCTGGAAACCCTGAAGCTGATTGATAGAAAAGTACAGTTTACTATGAGACATCAGCAGACAGGAGATTTATTTATATGTATGACAATTTTTCTAATAATATACCTCACAGAAATCACGTGACAGCTATTAAAAATCAACAGTGCCAAAGAAATACTAAGCTTTGTAGGATGTGGGCAAACTAACATTTTATGATTTATGATGCATGAAATACAGTAAGCCTCCAACTTCGGAGGGAGACTTAATAGGCTATCTGAGCTGAGGGAAAGCATCTGGATCCACCATACAGCAGCTTGCTGCAACACAAGCATGAAGTGGGACACATCAAAACTACACCAGTGCTGAAGAGAAACTGGAAGTAAATTCAAAACAAAGGGTAAGGAAAAGAGTAATTAATACTCATTAAAGTTGCTAGAAGTGGAGTTACTCCAAAATAATCAAGCTTTCAACTAACCATGCTGCACAGACCATCCAGTTAATGTACACTGAAGTGTTTATAAGTGAACTGTAATGGAATATGAACATAGGCCAGCATCAGGCATACGTTTACATTCAGTCATAACAAAGGATGGAAACAAGAGGTTAAGACAGATTACTAATCTACAAACCTTCACCCTGCTGGTGAACTTCAAAGGCCCTTGTTTTTTGAAAAGCAAACAGACTGAGACAGCAGGATGTGCAGTCTGCAAGGATCTGCAACCCAGGAATGCGCTCAGGGTGCCCAAGAACAAGGACTGATTACGACCAGTCTTCAGAGGATCAGTGCAAAGGCATCTGTTGCTAGCTTTTGAGAAGGACTTTGCTCTACTATGGTGAGCAGAAACTGGCATCTCTCCTGCAGGAAGGAGGCAGCAGAGATTCATCCCATAGCCCAGGCTACCTCCCAAGGTGATGCCATTTCAGCTTTTACTGCTACTCAGTTTTCACATCAGATTTGCAGGGAGAAATTATGCTTACTTGCTACAGCACAAGAATAAATATCACAAATGGGAGAGTGACTGCAAATGAGGAAGAGCAACAAAACCAAGCAAACTCAGATTAAACCTCCTGCTTTCATTAAAATATCCTTAAAGCACTAAAACAATAGGCTGCTCTTACATTCATGAAAGCAAATACTTGGAGACTACCAGTTGTTTTAAGCAACTTAGAAGATTCCTTGCCTGTCAAAACATATAATAAGGTCGTTTTTTAAAGCTTCTATTTACATTTTTATTGCTAAGAGGAGAAATTTTCTGTATTACATGTCTACAGTTAAAGGCTTACCTTCAATTAAGAATCATCTGTCTCCATCAAAAGGAAGTAATAAATGAAATCATCTGAGACTGAAGAAAACCTCCAGTAAGGTCTGCTTATTTTTAAGGGAGGGAAAGAGAGGATAAGCTCAGTCTAACCAAAATCTTTTTTTTTTGTTTTGAAATTTCCCTCCAGCAATCCAACCAGATCTCTACTCTTTTCACACTCTTTAGTACTGCTACCACATGGCCTTTGCTTACATCACACGGGCTGCATCAGCTTTATTTTATTCTCTTAGGGCTCATCTTTGACTTAATTTGCACAGTGTCTCTGTAAGGCTCCAACATTGCTCAGCTTTTACAATTAAAGCATAATTAGCACTAGTTATCTACATGGCATTTCAAAGAAACCAAATTCAAATAACATAGGTCACAGAATAGCACAGAGCTTCATCACCGGATGGATGAAAGCAAGAAGGAAAAACCTTTAAAAATTACATCCTGCTTGACTCATAAACACTGCTTTATCATCAGGAAAAACTGCTTTCTCATCTTCTTGATAAGGGTGTGATGAAATTCTAACTGTATTTTTTAATGGGAAGTGGATAAAATCCTCAAAAGGAAGACAACAGCAATCACTGACATAAACTTGGGAAGAGGTTTTTTTAAAAACTAGAAAAAACTGCTTCCTGAAAAAGTGTGTCTGGACTTTCAGTCATACTTACAGTTTGGGAAAACCCAGCACAGGATGTCTGAATAACAGGCATCCTGCAGTAAAAGGTATTTAGGTCATTCCAACAACACAGAACATTTCCCTGATTAAGTAATTTAAGACTGCACTCAAACAGTTCAAGTTCAAGCTAAGCAAAAGCATAAGCCAATGTAATTTTGAAACTAAGTTGACCTTCCATCAGGAAATGTTACACTTGGCCTAAAGGAGGAAATTGCCACTCCCATTTCCATTACTAGTTGTGGAATAAATAATTTTCTTTTGTTTAAAAAGGGGAGGGGAAAAGAAGAGAAAATAAGAGACCAATGCTGTACTTGGGCCAAATGAAAAGCAGCATTAAAACTCCCAGAAGGTAAGGGAGACCCTTTCTTTATAGCCTTGATTCTATTCTTTCACTTGTATACTAAATAGTCCCAAAGATTTAATTTTTAGCATTTACAAAATGTTTTTATTGCTTTAATTTTTCAATGTGTGTGTATTACTGCAAGAGTCAGGATGTTCACTGAGCTCCTGTTTTATTCATAATCAAAGGGGAAGAGAAAAATAGGTTTTTAAGTGCAGAAACAACAATTGCTACGTAGGACCTTCGGAGGGGCTCAGTTCATTTTGGACTAAGTTTTACACGACAAATGTTTTCTGCAACTTCTTCTGGTCACCAGAAGATTACAAGGGATTCCAGCAAAAATAATGAAGTACAACGCAGCACTTCCTGACAAAGCAGCAGTGAAAAAGCCGCTAAAACCACAGTGTTGAGAGACTTCCAGGATGAAAGTCTAAAAAACCACCAGTATCACAAATGAGTCACCCTTGCGTGGCTAAAGCCAACATCAGGGGAAGCATCTTTTTTTCTAGCTCTCTGGCCAGCTGCAGTGGAGTTCCAGGGAACTATTGTAATAACAATAAAAGTGTTTTTAAAAGGTCATGCAAAGGTCACTTATACATCAGAATATCCTTGATAAGACTGGCACACAGCCTAAACCCATACAAGTGTACATATTGTATGAAATATGTTTCTCGTGGTTCAGTTTTTCATACGGTTGCTAGGCTAGATCCTAATTCACTTCTCCCAGTTCCACTTATTACTCAATGAAATCAAATCAATATACAGAAGCGCACCCCATCATCAAAACTGCCTGATAAGACTTGCCATACTAGACTTTTCCATATAGGTGCGCATCATCTCTTTCCAGACACAAGCTGCAGATGGCATAGGCTATGTAAAATAAATGGATTTCCAAAGGCACAGACAACTGTGTGCAAGTTGCTCACATATTTTTATATTTATATAAATACCAGTTAGCACAAGCAAAAGTAATGCATAGTCCCAGGCCCTAATTTCTTGGCATCTCTAATTTCCGGGAGCTGCATGCACAGCAAGCACTTGGAGTAAGTATCAGTGGCTGCATGCAGGTGAGGGAGCCTGAGGTACGTTCTTCTAAGCCAATGCTAGCATATTCAGAGCACACCGCTGCTCCTCAAACAATGTAGGTAAGATTAATACACAATTTTCTTGAAGAGGTAATTTAGGAGCCCACCCCTTCCTCTAAAGCCACACGCTAATTCTTCTTGAATGAACAAGGCATACCATTCCTCCTTGCTAGAGCCAAGAAATTCTCAAAAATATTTACCTCTAGCCTGTGGCACCCAGAAGTTTAACAAGCTACAGTTATTCTGACTGTTCATCAGATTCTACATAGTATTTTAGTGCACAACATCTTATCCAAGTCTCTATTAATACACATAGAATTGAACAATAAAATGCAACATGCAAAATTCAAGCCTCGCATCCACAAATATCAAAAACTTCCAGACAACAACACAGAGATACTGAAAAGTTTGGAAAGGCAGGGGGAAGAAGGAAAAAGCAGAATCTCACAACAAGGAAGTAAAACTTCCAGGGTAAATTAAGGAAAACAAACAACCTAATGAAGGAGGACAAATTATACAAATAAAAACAACCTAATTTGTCATTTAGATTTATCAAGCAAGTTACTGGAATTCAGCTTACTGTGGCTTGGCCTCCAGACCAGCTTTTACAGCAAGTTATTAGACTGAAGACCCCAACGAAAAGCACTGTATGGTAACATACAGCTTTCCTGACTTTCACTGGCAAGCCAAGGAACACCTTACAACTACCCTTTGATAGAGGAAAAGGAAGCAATTACAAAACCACCATCACTTATTTCACTTTTACAGTGCACTGTGGGGAGACACAAAAACAAGGCAACAGAATAAAACACCTCAAGGACGGCAAGTCTATCTACCAGTGAGCCCAGCAACAAGCTGTTTTCATGCAATGATGAAGTAACTTTCTCCCTTCCAGATCCCTGCATTCTCTTGCCATTGTTTTTGTGCTTCAGCTTCTGATAACTTAACCATACTACAATTATTAGCATTTGTGATAAGCTGGTAGGTGGTATACTTGAAGTATGGTTAATGTATCATTTTGTTAGACTCGGTTACTTACTAAAACAGTCAAGGGTTAGGCTTGCTGATGAACATCAAAAACGTAATCCACAGGACTAAGTACATGGCTGACTATTTTTGTAATTTTACTTATATCAAACTAGATTTTGGTCTTGTAGTGGTATTAAGCTCCTTTCTGATGCAGATCTCATACTTACACATCTACCATTTGTGATAAGAAACGATCCTCTGTCTATGCTCTTAACTTTGATCATAACCTATATTAACATAACTGGGGGTTGGGGGGGGAGACAATCATTCCAAGTTCCTGAAGAAAACACTGATTTTTATATGAATTCTGAAACAGATGCAGGTAAAGACAGAGGGTGCCCTTTGCTGGCAGAAAAGCTGAACAGGAATCATGCCTCTAAGATCACAGATGTTGATAAGATGAACAGTTGCAAACTGTTTAGAGGCCCAAATTCAGCAACATACTGGACTATTACATAATACCATTGTCACCTGTTAAAGGTTGTGTTGTCACAGTGCATTGAAACAGCAAGGCAGAGACAAGATTACACATTAGTTTTCTGTCTTGCTCAAGACACTCTGATCAAGAGATCTGCTAGTATCTGTAGTTGTTCCCTATATCACAATAAGAAAAGCAGAAACAGAACAGTTCAATTCTCTGTCTAGGCTGTTACAACAATAAAGATCCATAAACTGAAAAATGGGCCTTCAAATTTTAACACTGTCAGTATCCTATATCTCATCAAAACAAACTACAAAGTCAGGTTCCTTACACAGAAGTCTATTGACTTTTTTTCTTTACATACTTTAAGTAGTTGAAAAGAAATTTAAAACATCTAGAAAGAATGCTTTCTGCTGCAACAACATCCCCATCCCATTCTGCGTATCTCCCCCACTTTCTCTGAGGAGAGTAATTTGAAGGAAGCAGCTGGATATTATGCCAGAGTTGCCCACTTTTAAAAATTGAACTGACGCCCTCAAAAAAATCCATCCATATCCTCTTCAGACAAATGGGAAGGAAAAGAACTGTTGAACTAGCATCATGCTTCCAAGGATGTTCACTATGACTTAGGTTATTTTTATCTATTGAGAAAGGGTTTAAATAGATCACAGACTATACCAAGGTAGATTAGAGTATGTAGCAAGGATTACTATTCCCTACATCTTTTTTTTCCTGTTTAGTCAAACAGGAGGCTTCCTCCTCTGATAAGGAGTGAGACAGATATCAGGAGCTGCAAACATTATCAACCATTTCCTTAGAAATCTGCCTTTCCTCTCTGCAGTCTGAATCTCTGGATGAGAGTGTCAGATGTCCATATGATACTTCCCGCTTTTCTTAAATTGTCCCAGCAAGTCTTAGAAGTTTAGATGTACAGACCTAGGTCGGTCCTAACAAAAAACGACAATGTTTTAAGGTTAAATGGAGTCACTTAGAATCACAGAATCATAGTTTGGGTCAGAAGGGACCTCCAGTTCAACCCCCCTGTAAGAAGCGGGGACACCTCCAACTAGATCAGGTTGCTCAGAGCCCCATCCAACCTGGCCTTGAATGTTTCCAGCAATGTGGCATCTACCACCTCTCCAGGAAACCTATGCCGGTGTTTCACCATCCTCCTCATAAATAATTTTTTTCCTTACCTACAGTCTGAATCTACCTCCTTCTATTTTAAAAGCATTACGCCTCGTCCTTTGACAACAGGCCCTGCTAAAGTTTCTCCCCATCTTTCCTGTAGGCCTCCTTTAGGTACCAGAAGGCCACAATGAGGTCTCCTGGGAGCCTTCTCTTCTCCAGGCTGAAGAGTTCCAACTCTCAGTCTTTCTTCATAGAATCATAGAATCACATGGTTGGATGGGACCTATAAGATCCAACCGTCCAACCGTCTTCCCACTACCATTGCTGCCACAGCTACTAAACCATATCCTGTAGCTTCTCATCAAGCCGCCTCTTGAACACTGCCAGGGACAGAGACTCCACCACCTCCCTCATAGGAGAGGTGCTCCAGCCCTCTTTATGTTCATGGTCCTCCTCTGGACCCACTCCAACAAGTCTGTCCCCTCCCTATGCCAGGGGCTCCAGAGCTGGATGCAGTAGTCCAGGTGGGGTCTCACCAGAGTGGAAGAGGGAAGATCACCTTGCTCAACCTGTTTGCCGCGCTTCTTTTGATGTAGTCCAGGATGTGGTTGGCTTTCCTACATAAACATATGAATATTAGACCAACTACTTTTAAAGCACTTCATAAAGACCCAAAACAATATCCATTATGAATCCAGAATACCCAAAGCTTGTTGGCCCCTGCTTACTCAGCAAGAAAACTTAGTTCTCACCTCCCACAAGACAATGCCCAGGAGAAGCCCAAGTGCCAGATTCAGCTGCTAGCTCAATCTGTCAATTTGTGACGTACATTATTTGAATCAATGAGCTTTAAAAGAGGAATGAATGAAAATATTGCTCACCTTTTCAGTACCCATTCTCACATGCACTTTTGTTTTTATTTCATCTCTTGGTTGCACAAAAGAAAGTAAAGAACACGACATCCACTACCTCAGAGGAAGTACTGAAACCTAACACCATCTCACCCCCACAATGTGCACTTCACACCCCTGCTTGCCCGTTTACAGCAGTAATTCCTCAGTTTGAATACAAAGTAACAGATGAGCATCCCTCTTTATGAATTTACCCCCAAGAGCTCAGAAATGTTGCTCCGTTAAAAGCACATCTCAGACATCCTGCTGTTTTTGGTTGCTGGAACGCTCTACCCCTCCCCAATCCCCTCTGGTCTCTCATGGACTGTAGAGCTGAAATTACCTATTCATTAGGTCTGAAGAAGTCTCACACAGAGCAGCACCCTGCTGCTAAAGGCTGCTACTTTACATGGCAATTCCAGAACTAGAGCATCCGCTGCCTTACTAATATGTATATTTAATGCCACTGCATAATGTGCAGAATTATATGCTGTTCATTGCCTGTTTGTTCAGGTATTATGCACTCTTAAGCAGCATTATTCCCTTGGAAAAACACTACTTTCCATCAGGTCTTCTCCCTAGTGTTCTTTGTAACAGAGCCCCAGATGAGCAGCTCAGACTATTCTAGACCAAAAACCCCAGGACTCAGGGTGGGATAACCACACATGACAAGCTTCCAGCCAGCAAATACAATTCAGTTTATTTCCTGAGTCTCACTCTCCAGTCTATAGTTTTACATTGTTTTGATACGATGGGAATCGTATCTCAAAAACTGGAGGAAAACCCACTCCAGGTTACTCCTGCCACTGGAAATGTGAATACTTGTACTAGAGCAGTGGCCTTTGCAACAGATTTTATCCTTTCTACTATAGGACACTCAAAGCAGTAATAGCAAGGTCAATTACATAGAGTTTATCATTTTGTTCACAATAGCAAACTATCTCAGAGGAAAGAAATCCAAGTTGTCAACTAGAGAAAGAAGAGGTTTGGAGTCAAGTGTTGGACCAGCACATGTAAGATGTTTCATGTCCTTCAAGACAGACTTTGATATGCTCCTAAGCCAAATGTCATCTTAAGACAGTGTTACCAATCCTCCCCACACCTAACTCAGGGAAAAGTGGTTATGCACATGGTTATTCCAGGTGACAAAATGATCTGCCACCTAGTCTAGAAGGCAGTAAGCACTGGCATGAATGGTTCCCAAGACATGTTTTGACTTCAATTACATACTTAAAAAGCAGCCCAAGTAGGAGGTAATGAATCTACTCTGCATTACTAAAGTGATGCCCTCTTGGAAATACAACTTTAAATTTGATTTGGACAAGCAATAATCTGCTCTGTTGGAGGGAGAATGTAGTGCAAGGCAAAGGAGACTCCAATACACTTAGGTAAAACAAGCTTTATCTCAATTAGACACTCAGAATTAAACAGGCAGACATTTCCTCCAGAATTACTCTTTGGATAATTTTGACATAAGGGAGATTTGGGGACTACAACAACACTGAAGTACCCCACACAGACTGCTTCAGGATGTTAGGAACAAAATCCCAACTGGTCCGTTCTCGTTCCAAGCTACAAATAGGTCTACAGATGAGAAAAGCAGACAGAGCCTCCATCTATTCTCTTATCTGCTACGAGCATGTGATAGTCAAATAGCCCATTGTTTGAATATGAAAGGATGCCCAAGGCTTTCCTATATCTTCTTTCCTTCCTTAAGCACTAGACAAGCCTCATTCCTGAGGACCAAAGGACTCCAGTGGACTAGGCCTTACTCCTCACCCAACACACATGTAGGCTTCTCTGATATGCAACCCGAACACTGCCCTGAGAATTCTGTAAAGCAGAGCATCACCACTTTGCCTGACTGCTTAGAGGAATCAGTAGGCTGACGTAGGTTGCTGCCAGCTGTGCATCATTGATCAGAGTATGGACTGCAGATGCTGGGAAGACTGCAACAAGAAGGAACTGCAGAAGGAAAAAACCAACATCTCCCCCCCACCACATACACACATACAGAGTTTACATGCAATTAGAACAACAGGAAAATTCTCAGTTAGTCTTCTCTGTTTTGGACCTGCTTAAGACATTCTATGAAGTAATATGAAGAACATTTTTTTCTGTGCTGTTATGAGAATATGAAAAGTTTTTCTTTTTAAAGCAGTAAGCCATTCAAACACTGCATCAACACCTCTCAAGAGGCAATGGTGACCCTGTCAGTAAGGACAGTCATTACCACTGAAATCTGTGAAACATTTGTGGGCAGAGTCACTCCTCAAATGAATTATGCCAGATTCAGAGAAAGAAAAAAGAAAAAAAAAAAAAAAATCAAATAATCTTTCTTCCACACAAGCATATTTAATTAAGAAAGCCCTCTTGTACTACACGAGGAGAAAATCTGAATACCAAGATCATGAAGCACAACCAAGACTCTTCTAAAAAAAGAAGATATATTTTTATTTTTTTATTCATCTACATAAAATTAATGAAGTAGAAAATTGAACTGTTATATTTTAGTCTGCAAATTTAATATGCTTTTAAAATATTCCTGCCAGGGTTAAAACCATTCAGAAAAAAAAGAACTTGTATTCTTTTTAAGAGTAAAGATCTCAGTCCACACACTTTGTTTTGAAATGTGATGTTTGCTTTTTGTATGAGAAGGCAATGCAAATTCCAAAGCTTTTAGACCATGAAAAACAAAACATAGCTGAAGAAACCACCTTTTAAAGCAGGATAATACTTAATTTCTGGAAAAAGCTAAACAAAAAAAAATCGTCTAGCTGTCCAGGATATTAAGAGAAGTAACCTTTGTATTTTCTCTTCACTCTGTCTTCCAAATAAACAAGCACTGGAAAAGCCACAAGCATTGTTTCTACTCCAGGTGAGTTTCAGGAATTTTTTTTTTTTTCCTAACCTAGCTGGTTGAAACTTTTTTTTTTTACCACATTTGGACAGGAAATTTTTATATTAACTAGTTTTTAAAGTGAATAAAATGTTTGAGGCCATTTGTAAGATCTATTCCTGTAACAAAATGGTAAGAAAAGGAATAATTACTTTCAAGATGTTCTATAATCTGACCAGCCCCAAATAAATACTATTTGTATTCTGAGTTCATATTGAAAGCAGGAATAAAATTTACTGAAAGCAAACTACTTAACCATTTTTTTTTCTTGCTTAATTACATGTCAGGCAAGGGGAAAAAAAAGCCTTAATAAAAAGAGAACAACACTTGCTTGGATTTGGAGCTCCTGGCCTGGAACTCTCCAATAAGAGAATCCCTTTCCTGAAAGCAGAGGAAACTTCCCTTCTCACTGTTCTTTATGGGAAATGAAGACAGAAAATGACTGTAATCTCACTAAATACCTGTGCCTCCAACGACCGTTTGTTTTGTTTTGTCTTCTCCAGGACTCCAAAGGCCTTGCTCTAAGGAAGCCACTAACACTTGGATGCTGCACACCCGTGATGCACTCCACTTCAAGGGGCAGAGAAAAAGCTTCCAACACACCAAAGGCAGTGTGCTAATGTTTGCTACAGTATTACTTCTACACCGAAGTCACAAAAATAATCTGTATGAGTTGGGGCGTGGGGGGGAATGAGGATGTCTCCCATTTATTGTTTCTCACTTTATCATGGATTGTGTAGGGTCATGGTGAGAAAAAGCAGTGAAAGTACAATGAAATGGCAGAGTGGCCTAAGCCACAGCAAGGCTGACTGCTATCCTGGAGAAGCACCTATGCAACACCTGGACTCTCCAGGGCCCAGAGAGGAAGGTCAGGCTGCAGTTGCTAGAAACTGCTTTCTATTTGCAGCAGTCTGAAAACCAGAAGTTCATATGTAAAAAGCTTGCAGGACAAACTGACTCCCTCAGATAAGAAGGATGTCTAACACCAGCAGAAGGTGAAATCCAAATCAACAGAGGAAAAGAGCCCACGCTGGTGCTCACAGAGGAGCGAGGAGCAGAACCGGTGAGTAATGTCTGCTCCAAGGAAGAGCAGTGCATAAGAAACAGGCAGTCTAGACAGGATGAGGGGCAGGGGGAGGGTAGGGGGTTTCCGGCTTGTTTGCTTCAACTGTTTCACAATGCAGACTTTTCCCACATCAAAAGGGGTGGGGAGGGAGGGGATGAAGCAGGCAGGCTTGCAGGAAGGCATACCTCATTTTTAATACGGAAGGAACAGTCTGCCACCATTTATTGATGATACTTCATGTATTAGAAAAGGTTACTTTGCCACTTAATAGCTCGAGACTCATATTTTCCCACAGATAGATACAATCCATTATCTCCCAATAAATTTCACAGTGGCTAACCTGATGCTAAGTCTTCCAGGGTACTCTATAGCCTACTTTTAGAAACTAGGCAAAGCCACTAAGCTGGCTATTTTAATGCACCATGGTAAACAGATTAAAAATATTAAAACAACAGCAGAGTAATCTGGGCATCTCTACCCTGCAATAAAACTCTTTTCCTTCTTCCCTCAACAGCAGTTCCCCAGTCACACAGCAGCTAGCTAAACGTACCAAGTATGAACCTTTCAAGTACGGGGATGGAATGGAGTAACAGTGAGGAAAGGACCTATTAGAAAAATTAAGCCTTCATGAAACCAGAAATTATTTGAAACATAGTATTTAACAGTTGTTTAAAATATGCATAACTAGATTTGTAATAGTTACCCTGATTTAGAGTAGGAGCACATCCGTTTATGAGTAAGCAAATACAGTCTGACAGCAATTTGGACCATCTATCAGAAGGAATTAACTGCAAGTTTAATAAGCATTATTTGTATTCTACATAGAAGTCTATTTGTTCTTTCAAGCCACTGCAGTGATAACACATTTAAAGTCTTCCACTGTGTATTAAATCAAAGGTACCTAGGCAAAGCATAGCATATTCCAGTTGGATGCATCCCAAACCGTATCGCTCAACTTTTTAAATATTACTGCCATCTGGCTACTAGACTTTGTTTACCAAAACAGTAGCTGTGCACACATTTCTACAGCAGGTGTAGTCAAAAAAAATTTAAGTAATGCCATTTGGTTAAGTTACAATTCACATTAAAAAAAAAAGGAAAGGAAAACTCTAAAACTGTTTTATCAAACCAGTTACTACCATTGAACCTAGAAAAATTAAATACATGTAGCTTTGTGTTTTGTTTTCTTTCCCATTTCAGTGATTTAGTGTTCTTCACCAACTCACTTCCCCATCGACACTGGCACAGGAAAAAGTAACAGTGACTAAAGAATGTGTCAAGAACAAAATAAGAAGTTTTGCTTGTATTATCTGTAATTCCCTGCTGGATAAGCATTGGTGCTACAGAAGTACAATGCAGAAGTGCTGTTAATGCTAGTACCTCAGGTCATTCTTAGGGTACATAGCAAATCATACAACCCTCTCAGAGACCCCAAAATCAAGCTGTTCAGAGGCTGAAAGCTCTGATAAGTTCCATGGACTCTTCCCAGTGTCTAAGTCACACTAAACAAAATAAATATTTCAATTATGACTAATCTGAAACAATGCACAATGAAAGCTGGGAAAGTCTCAGGAGCAGTGGGAATATTTAAACTGGAAAAGAGCCTGTGGGGGTTTTTCCTATTCCTAATTACAGTACATTGTATTAATCAGGCATTGAAACCACAAACCCAAGGCTCTTTGTGACAGTTGTCATGGCAGCACAAAACACACTCAAGGCCAAACAGGTGAAGAAGCATTTTCAGCACCTTACTGTGTGGATTATCTTATAGGTGTGCAGCATATAGAGGAATTCCTATCTTTAAAAAATGCTGTAGCCTTGGAGAGCAGGTAAACTTTTGCTAGATAAAATCCATGACAGTGTAATTACAGCAAAGTTTTTTTTGTAAAGTTCTGCTGTGCTTAAAACCTTGCCTAAAGCTCCATCCAGATACTTATTCATTTCAGTACTCAAATAACTGAATATAAAAGAATCTAGCAGTTGCTTAAAATATGCATAACTAGAACTGAAATAATTGTACCAATTTAAAGTAAAAGCACATGTGTTTGCATGCAAAAAAAAAATAAAATACAGTCTGACAACAGTTTCGATCAACTACCAGAATCAACTGCAAACTTAATAAGCTATGGGATAATTAACCAGCGTTGTTCGTGCTTATGTCAATATGCTGAGCTATGTGCTGTTGGCCCAAGTTTTCCACCAGTAACTCTGAGTTCGGTACATGCATATGCATTCTTTGTGACAGTCACAGCTCGTTCCTAAATCTGAGTGAAGACTGCAGACTGATAAAGCACTTTACAGTCCAGAACAGTTCTGCAGGCTGATTTTGCAGACACTACAGTAGAAAAAAAAAGTGTCTGTTCTCATCCAGAGAGCAGAATTTTGTGTCCTGCAGTTTGTTCACATGCCAATGTTTTAGAAAGAAGTATTTTTCAAAGTAATAACTAGGCTTTGACTTTTGTTTCTCCTCTCTGGAGTCAGATAACCCTAGTGCCTGTAAGAAGTTACATGTTCTGGTTCACTATGACACAGGTACAGCATCTGGCCAAGTTCTAGCCAAAGCTGACTTGATTGCTTTATACAAGGTTTCAGGACACAAGAACAGCTTCCTCTTGCTAGAGAACAAAAGGAAAAAAAATTAATAAATAAAATGTATATATATTTGATCCATAGGTAATCAAAAACCCAACACAACACAGTGTGAGAAAATAAATCAACATACAAGGAAACAGGAAGTTTATCATAGTAAAATACCTTCATGAATGGATCCTAGAGTGTCAGCCAAGTTACCATTAGGGGTTATACATGAACCATCTACTAGGCCAAAAAGAGAAACCAAGAACTGTTTTAAAACAGCTTTGAGAAGATCATCTTAAAATACCCCTCTAATATTTTCATAACATACTGCATTTTTCATCCCTAAGATAAAACTAACATAAAAGAGTCAAGTAACCAAATATTGATGAACAGTAATAACATGATCCTGAAATTTTATGATACCACTCAGCTGCTGAGTATTTGAAAATGACCAGTGCATGCCTTGTCCTATTTAGCTGGGAAACTTAGGACAAGATTGTGCTTTAGATAAGCAATGCCAAAACAGGTTATACAGCAGAACATGCCAGGCCAATCTCTGAACAGATAAGTTAAGAAAAAATAGTGAACAATTAAAGAACATCTTTCAACTTCTGAGGTTTGAACAAATTGAAGAATTAGATATTCCTTTTTGTGGATGCAAACTAATGAGTGAGCAAGTAGAAAAAAAATACAGATAAGAAAAAGACAAGATACAAGATTACTTCTCTAACTCTACTTATCTCCTAGAGAAAAAGTTTATTGCTGTGGTGCTTGCTTCAGAAACATGTCACTCCAAGAGATTAATTTCAAATTGTACAAGCACATCTGGCAGGGAAGAATGGTATTCAAGTGCCAAATTTAGTTTAACTTGTTTTTGGAAAGTGGTAGGAAAAAAAAAGAATGTATTACCTTGTACAAAGACATACTCATTTTTTATATTGCCTTATATCTTCCATCTTGACCTTTTATGTCTCTTTCATCTGGTAAATCTCTGATAACGACAGAGAGTTGGCACTGATGCACTAAGTGTTTTTCCTGTTTGTACAGCGTAGACTTACACACAGCTCCAGTCTCAATGAAAACCCTAGGAGCTAGAAAAGGATGTATATTCAGTTTTTAAATCTGACCTCGAAGGTGTATACAGCAATCTAAACACATAGATGAAAGGTTTCAAGAAGTGGTGATGGTTGTATTTATCTTCTTTCCTCTTCCTCACCCCCCCCCTTCAGTTTTGTGACAAAAAGAAATCCCCTTTTAATCCTCCCCTCAGCTTCTGACCCACATCTAACTGCTTTTCCAGTGCTAAGTTAATACCAGCTGGGGCAGCTATGGATGAAAGCATTATTCACTTGCCCTGGGCTTCAGGAGCTGAAATCCATCGTTCAATTTGCACAGGTTGTCTAGATTCCATCACCATCTCTCCAATGATGCATATACCTCTAAATTCAAGTGTAGCACAGGCCAAAGTTTAATTTAATGTTGTTGAGAAGAGGGAGGCAGAATTGTTTTGAAATTCTCCCTGAAAAGCAGCCTGTTGTATTAGAACAAAGCAGCTTGCTTCTATCATTTCTTTGTTGGACAAGTTTGGGCTGGTTAGAAAGGTCATTTATGCCTCAAAGCATCAAATTAACATTTGAGGACATGAATTTTAAAAATGGCTATTTGCTTCTGCTCTCTGAATTGCTAATGATTTTCTAAAAAAAAAAAAAAAAAAAAAAAAAGGAAAAAGAAAGACATATCTAGACCCCAAAAGGAAAGAGACTTTTCCTCAGGCAAACTAGGCATTGATTTTATATCCATGTCAGCACAAGCTGACTATTTCTTAATTAAACCTCACAAATTAAGCAGGTAGTTGAAATTGTGTCAGACAAAAATATCATTTAATTACTGAAGAAATACTTTTTGGCATATCATACACAACTTTCTCCCTCCATTCCACATAGACAAGCTCCAATACTCACAACATGAAATCCCC
The DNA here is from genome assembly GCF_036417535.1 of Chlamydotis macqueenii. Classification (NCBI taxonomy): domain Eukaryota; kingdom Metazoa; phylum Chordata; class Aves; order Otidiformes; family Otididae; genus Chlamydotis; species Chlamydotis macqueenii. Next base: position 20,397,374 of record NC_141593.1, on the reverse strand, counting down.
ACTAACAGCAACAGCTTCCGAACATGCTTTGCACTGACTTGCAATTGTTAACACAATCCTACTCATCTTGCTAGTCTTGACTTTAATAAATTATGTCTCATCTCGTAACACAAACACAATTATTTAAAAGTGTTGGAGTATTTAAAAGAAATAAACAAAGCCTATGTGTTTTTAACTATGTAACTTATAAATGTAAGTATTTAGGACCAGGTTCTCTAACATTAGGCCTTACACTCCACACCTGTGATTTTCATCAATCCTTCACAATCAGCATCAACTATGCTAAGAATTGCATTTCTGGGGAAAAGCCTAGAAGCTTAAAAAATATTTGCAAAAACACAATTATTCTTCAAAAATAATCAAGCTGAACTAAGATGATTCCATACAGGTACAGTTTGAGCAAGAGTTCATACCTGGTCACTTGCTTTCTCCAGCTCTCTGAAATCTGTTCAGCCATGTTGCATTCATTCCCCCTCCCAGTAGATGGAAGCAGGAAGACAAACTGCAGATAATGATCCCTGCCACATGGAGGTCTTGCTGGCTACGGAGACTCTAATTTTATGCAGAAATTCCCAAACAATAGAACCACCAGCTCAACTCCAGCAGCATGTGCAACAGCAGCTGGCAAAGCTAGTGCCAACTAAGTTGTTTCAAAGAGGTGGGGCAGCAGGAGGAGCCCAAGGTAGGACACACACACAGTGTTTTTATTGGCAACCTCCCTGGGAAACATCCCTGCTTGCCAGAAAGAGTCAGCCAGAATTCACCGGGAATTTTTTTTAATGCTCCATTCAATGCAAAATTTGTATTTACGAAGAACAAGCCACATTCACCATAACAACTTTTAAGAGTAGTCCAAACCTTTCAGCCAAACCTTTCAGCCAAAAAGAACCACCTCCTCTGCTCTTTCACAGTCTGAATCATTTCAGAGTCAGCATCCTCGACAGCTCAAATATCTATTACCAAATGTAACCATTCAGTTCCAGCCATAGCAAGACTCACAAACTCAGACACTTCACAATATCTTAAACACTGCTGACCTAAAAAATCAACTACATAGTATACACTCTATGACAGAGTAATATGTAGTAGCAAAAGCACCGTGTAGATGTTGTAAGGCTCTAGTACATAGTAAATACAATTGTAAATTGCTAGTACAAAAACAGCTGTTGTTTTGAAGGCAGAAAAAATTTCAGACAACAGTTCCTCACACTGGCAAATGAAGTCAAAATTTTCTTCATGTTTCCACCTGTCGATGTGAGAAGAATCTCATCGCTTTATACCAAAACAGGGAAAAGAGCAGTGAGCAAGGAAAAACCTCAACCTGCATAAATCTGCTTATAAAAACACTGTTTTGTCACTTTCCTGTAATTGTTATTTGTGTTAGTTGTTGAAGCATCAATGCACGGAAAACAAAGAATATTAGTACAGAGTTAGTCACAGAAGGTATTTCCGAACACCGAGGAATTCTTCTATTAGAGCCACTATCAGCTTTAAAAACCAGATACATTACTTTTACATTATCAATTTTGCAGCTAATAAGTTTTTAATAAACTCTTATTAAAACCATTATGTAATTCCAGTCAGGCAGGAGCAACTATGTCAAAACTTGTGAACCCTTTTCCTTATTTTTAATTTCAGTTAGCTTTACAACTATGTGTCAATTGTAAAGACCTGTACAGCAACTGTCACTTCAAAGACGGTATTCTGAAATAGCTTCAAGAGAAAGAGCTTCCAAAATGTCATTAAGTCAGCCAAAATCAAGCCTATACTCTTCCAGCCTGCTCCTACAGATACAACAAATCTCAAAGCACTGGAGAAATGCAGACAACAGTGTATCTCAATGTGCTAGCACAGTATCTCTGTGACATAAGTACCACACTGTGTTGCAGGAATTTGTCAGCTAGTACAAATGGGCTCCGTAATAGGTTTCAAGGCTAGAATGAGGTCACATCATCTTTCACGGAAAATAATCATCCACACTTGAGCCATCAGAACCAGTTAACAAAGATGATGCAAAATCTCTTTAACCAAATTCTAACTGAGCAGCATCCAGTTTTTCCCAAGTCTGGGCCCCTCCTACTAGCACAGGCTAGCTACATCCAAGCCATGCCAACTGATACCTTGCTTTTCTATGCAGACAAAAGAAACTCAACACAATGAGCTATGCCATTTATATCCTGAAGTTAATGAAATGAAGTCTATATTTTGCAGAATAAGGTAAAAGAGTGGAATACAGTCAAATCAAAAATCAAAATTCAAATCAAAAAGATACAAGATTCAAATCAAGGTTCAAATAAAAGAGATGTAAGAGTTCAAAGTTAACAAGAAACTTTCTGTGGGGATGGAAAAGATACTTTAATGAAAGTTTAAGCAAAGGCTCCATTTGCTTATTTAGCTATAGTCCCCTGTGGATAGTTATTTTACTGTTATTAGAAGCATTAAGAGAAAAATTTAAATAACTTAGTGATCAAGCCAGCTACCCGCAGTCAAGTCTACACTGTGCAGAAGAGCTCTGAGCCATGCTCTGCATTTGGTGTGGGGTTCCCAGAGACATTAACATCCAGTGCCTCCTCGCTGCTGCTCAGCTGAGACTCCCACAGCCCCCCCGATCTCCTGGCAAAGGGCACCAATTATGCTGTCACTATGGCTCACATCCTGGTGTAGGGACAATATGGGATGCTGGGCAGACAGACTTGAAGCAAAAGCTGCCAAGTGTCTAGGGAAGGAGAGATGGAGAAGGAAGTGATATGCAGCAAATGGGATGGGACAGAAAGGTTGTTTATTTGTCACCCCAACCGTATCCAAATACTATCAAGGCCAAGCATCAAGCAAAAGAGATTTTCCTTCTCCTGATTCACCAAATCGGAGGTGAGAGCAAAAATCCCAACATACCGACAACAAAAAAACCTCTGCCTTTTTAAAGCTAGAGGGGTATTTCTATCCCTATCCCATGAAAATTATGAAACACCTCCAAAACAAAATCATTTTGGTGACATGGCACATAAAATGTTGAGGAGAGACACTTGGTAAACTTTCACAGTCACCTTCTGCAGAGAGTTCTACTCAGAATCACTAGAAATACCTTCTGCTGCACTTAAAACCAAATAATTTCTGGTTACTCATAATACTCAGGAAACTAGTTCTGTTGAGTGTTATCTTCTTACTCAATCAAATAGCTGCCTAATTTATTATTCCTAATTTATCCACCATCTGTAAGAGTGCTCTGCTCTCAGCTCTCTGGCTGAAGTTCACCAGATGGGCAGTCCCCAAAGACAGACCTAGTAGGGGAAAGGAGGGGATGACAAATTGGTGTCTTAATCTCAGCCCTTGCTAAAGTAGTTTCTGTAGAAGCTGTAAGTGAAGTTGCCTTTTAGTTACTGCCCCTAGAAAAGGTGAGGCAAGGACATGTGTTTCAAATTTCTTTAGTTATTAAAACGCAAGACAAGGATGCAAATCCAGCCCAAGTACCCCATTGCCCAAACAGCTGATAGAGAAAAAAGTAACACGGCACTTAATATCCTGTCAGAGAAAGAAGGATCACCCAGAGAAAGCAGCTAGTACACATATGGCATTTGTTAGGAGTTGGATCTTTGACTACTACTCTCTGCCCAGTATCAGAGGGGCACAACACCTATAACTGCAAAAGGGTTGCTACTACATTCTTTTCACTTTTTTAGAAGCATGTTGGTGTTTTGTTCCTGCACGCTTACACTGACATTGTACTGAATTGCTAGTACTGCATCAGTACAGACGAACAAGACCTATACAAGGCAGGACCATCAGCTGGTAGAGCACAAAGTGAAAACAACAATCTATTTGGGTACAGGTACCACAACACTGCTCTACTGCAGCACTGCACTTCTGTTCTTTTCAGAATTACAGCAAATGCTATGCTGCACAGGATTTCTTAGTGGATATGTCACTGGATATGTTTCCCTTAAGTTTACAGGGTAAGAGCCTCTCTCTCTGAACTGCTTCTAGGTTTCTTTCATTATGAGTCACGATGCTGAGGGACTTGAGGTACAAGAGCAAGGAGCACCACACCTTGAAAAACCAGGCTCTGAAAAAGAGAAGTGAAACAGCAAATACGAGGAACACTATCTACTATAACATCAATGAAAACCAACTACACAACATAGTTAATTCGTAGTTAATCAAGAGAGGGAAAAAAACACATGCTTACCTAGACATTTTAGTAAAATCCACAATCTTGACATTTAATCCATCTCCACAAATCAAATTAAACCTCTTGACAATGAAATTCAGGAGCAAGCAACACGTTAAGCTTTATGTGGTGCCTATCCTTTGCGGAAATGCAGAACTTCAATGAGTCTCATGGCTCAAACCCATTAAACACAGTTTCTATTCAATACAGAGCAATATTTAGGAAGCTTGAAAGCTCCCAACTCCTGTTTTATATGGTCTATGCCACGTGTAACTGGACTTAGTCATTCCACAGCTCAAGAGGAAATCCCAGATTGTGCTCACTGGAATGAGAGTTGTAAAACTAGTCTGATTCAGAGGCAACCCAGAGGCTTCCTCGTAGTCAGACTACTGTATTACTACTGCCCAGATGCCCCAGACAGAACTTGAGGCACTGCTGTGGTATGCACTGCTTAGCAGCAGTCATGAAATTTAATAATAATCTCCAACAGACAAGACAGGAAAAAGACAGTGGAGAAAGCAACACACACAGAGTGACTCATGCAGAGTCATGCAAGACCTCAGCAGTTCTGAGGAAATTCACTTCTGACTCCTGAAGCCCCAACCACTGACTAGGTTATGTCTCAAACAAATTTTAAAAGGTGTTTTCCATACTAGTAAATCTGGTCTTTTTTGGCTCCGTTCAAGACTTGGCCCCAATACCATCTGACAATGGATTTTATGAACTAGGCCTGCCTTGCACAAATAAGTTTTTCTTTTTAACAGTTTCAAAATTTGTTTTCTCCAGTCTGCTGTTCTCTCATTTGTCTTTATTATTAGGAACAGGTAACTATACCTACATCTGCAATATCATTCACAGGAAAATAATCGGGAGAGCAAAGAGAAATTGGCTTCTCTAGAGTTTTTTTTCCCATCTCCCCTCTCCTTCATAAAACTTAGTAAATTAGTTCCATCCTGTATTTATATTTAAAGACAGAACAGAGTCACACAACCTGTATCTGTAATTTACAACAGGATTAGTCTGTTTTATACAAGACTTAGTGACAAGTACATGCTGACCTGTGATGTGAAACACTGGTCCAGAAGTCTTGCAGATTTACTGGTGAAGACTAGAAGCAATAAGACTGGTTACAGGAGGAAGGGTAGCCCCAAAATACTAAATTAAACAAGCCAAGGGAGCAACTTCAAAGAAGCTGCCTGGACCTGCTCAGCAAGTATCCAGGTAGCCCAGAAGACTCTGCGATCAACAGTTCTTCCAAAATCCTTTAAAAAAGAGAAATATTTGAAGTAATGCTCCATTTACCTATATTGTCAGTAAGGCTGATATTCAAACATGCTTTCTGTCATGCTTCTGCAGCCTGCATATTTTCCTGATATGATCACTTTTTGTATTTGTTTCCATAATAATCCAAAACCATAGATCTACACTGAATTTGATTACAGAACTGAACACCACCCAAATGAAAATCAAATCTAAAACAAGGCTAATTTTATTCATTTTTAACTGAAAGCTTAACATCCTACCACCCTCAAAGTGCTTTTCTACAGAAGTTTTCTCCTAATTTAAGATCAGAAGGGGCTGTGATGGCGTGGTGGTGTCCCTACTGCTAGGGTGCTCCTGTTACCTGACAGGACAAGCAGAGTAAGGAGCTCTGATGGCAGAAGACACACACTGCCTCCCCAAAGCCTTGAAAGCAAAAGCCGGGTTTTTGTGCCCTCTTCACGGTCTCACCTGCAGCACTGAAAACGAAATACAAAAGCAGAAATCGCACTATTGCGGGGCGGGGACACACACAGACACACACTTGTTTTTTTGTTAAATGGCCACTACACCTCACGGAGCGAGACGAAGAACGGGATGAAGGCGGCGGGGGGGCCGCAGGACCCCGGGGGCGGGCAGAAGCGGGCATTTTGGGGAGAGGAAAAGAGCGCTTGAGGGAGAAGAGAGCTGCCAAACGCGCAGCGGGCAGAGAAGGCCCACGCCCCCGCCGCCATCCCGCCCGCCCCTCAGCTGAACCGCCCGCCGTGACGTCAGCTGGCGGCGGCGGCCGCATTCCTCAACAGCTCAGACGAACCCGGGGTGGGAAGCTTAGAAAGCTCTCAGCTGTAGTGAGGAAAGCAAAGGCCTGGCCGGGAGCCAGACTACTGAGCTCAGCAGTTTGCAATGCGCTTCCTTTTCACTTCACCGCTTGCATAATGCCTCGGCCCCTGCCGGCCTTAACCCCTTACCCACCTGCGCCCCGACACCGGGTTTGGGGCCGCGGCCCCTTCCCGCCGGCCGGCGGCTCTGTCACCGGGAACAAGCGGAGGGGGTGCGGCCCCTCACGGGGCACCGTCACCGCCGCGCCTCTAAACCGCGTGTCGGGAAAAAAAAAAAACAAAAAAAAACCTCGCCCCAGCTACGGCAAAGCAGATGCAAATTGGGTTCTGCCCGAGTCCCTGTGTTGACAGTCGGACACCGAGACCGTATTTACAGCATTTATCTGATTTTAATCGGTTTTTATATACGATACTCAATAGATGAACCCTCGAAGCACCACAGGTCACACAGACAGATCCATACACGCAGGGAAACAGGCTGCCTGCCATTGCAGTGGCTGGATTCGGGGCCCTGGGTGAGCGCAGGAAGATGCAAGCCCTCCCAGCTAAGAAAAAGACTCAAACAAGCAAATCTAAAACCGTCTCAACTGGGGAGGAGGCTAAGAATAGCTGTGGTAACCGCATACTACATATGCTATGCAAATGATTTCCAATAATCTCTATGACTCTGAAGAAAGTGAAGGAAGCTTTCTGAAGGTCATGTAACCTTAGTTTCCACGTTTCATTCACACAGCCCTACTACTTTTGAGACCACACGGTTTTTATTCTGAAACTGTGAAGACAGCACAATGTAGTAAATTCCTTCCCACCACCCCACCCACGCTGTTTTGTGACTCTCTGAACACGACGACTCATTTTCAGACTTATGCACCCAGATCATAGTTTCATGACAGCCACAGGACTACCGCTGCTTGAACTCTCACCCTCCAAACACATACCAGTTGTTTTGCAGCTAATAGCAAGAATAACGATGAGCAAAGAAAGCTTCACTGTCCCTTAACCTCTTTTTCAAAAGAAGTTTTTAAGAGTGAATAAGAGTGAAGTTAAACACAAGAGCTCAAACTAATCAACACTGTCAAGCGCAAGTGTCACCAACAGCATGCAACAAATGCCCAGATAAAGCGTACTCAGTCTGCCGTTTTGTAATGTTCTCTTATCACAGATCCCTATTCTACACCATCATGTTTAGCTCTAGTTTTCTGAGCACATGCCATACAGCAATACTTTCCTAGAACATAAGAGTTTTTGCACTTTTAAGTGAGCATCTACCCAGTACACACTGCCTCACTCAGCAAGGGGCGCTCATCTTATGAGTTACAACGCTAAGAAATATTTGTATGAAATTCTTTGATACTGGCTGTCACCATCACCTGAGTACCATAGCATTACAGATATGGCAAACCTGAATCAAAGAGTCTGAGATATGTAATAGTAAAGTTAGATAATTTTAAATTCAGGTAGCAAGTAGATTGCTGGCAACGCGCAGCTCTGTCACAGAAAATTCCTTACAAAAAGCAGGAAAGCATTATACAAGCATTTAGTTTTGATCAGCTGTTTCCATATCCCCACTACCATTTACAACACAAGTAATCATATTCCTGTAACCATATCAGATGACCCAACTCCGAAGGGAAAAACAAAACAAGACAAAAACACACCTACATAATTCCTGAAGAGGGGCAAGTACAGTGTTGGCAAGAACTCATATGTTTACGGTTACCTTTTTTAAAAAAAGGACAGACTAGATTTCCTAAACTGGATGTTCATTATTTTAATTAGAAAAACAAGTTCTGATTTTCAAAGTTCCCCACTTCAAATGAAAACAAAACAGAACAGAAAGACAGGACACTGCTCAGGGACAGTTAAAGCAAAACAAAAAGCTTTGACTTCTGAACCATAATTTTTTTTCACACTACATTTTAATTTGAAAGAGTCATCACAGTATCAACCTGTGGTCCTAAATTGAATGAGCAGGTAGAGTGAGAGAAAAGAAAGGATGCCGCTCTTCCATCACACTCCATCCATGCCACTTAAGGCATGGTTTCAAGGAAAATCCCTTTTCCAGTCTTCTGTAACCACCGCCATTAGGAAGTGTAAAAGCTCCAGCTGTTGAAATTCTCCAGCACTGAAGTTTTACAATGTAAAACTTTAACACTGCAACACGACGTGCAATTTTAACTGATAGCATAAAGGATTTCAAGTATTAATACCTAACATTTCTACAACTCCTTTCACATTAAGTTCTATAAATCTTGCACGGATTGCATTGTGGTGGCAATCTGGAAAAACTGAAGAGTTAACTACAGCAAGTAAAAAGTATTTTATCTGAATGCATAACTGGCACCAGTATCTAAATGCATGGAATAAATCAGTTCAATGCCTTCAAAGCACTAGGGCGCTTATTTGAATAAAAGTTGCCCATGGCTACTATAACCATCACAACATACATATTTTAAGGCCAGATTTTATCAGTATATACAGCAACACAAAAAACTCAAGAGTACTAGGGGATGACTTAATACTTGCTGTGGGGGCCATAACTTATCGTTTTCTTGACATTTACAAATTTAGTCTCTGCTTTCAACATGCACACTCTGTATTTCTTTTAAATTTAGCAGATAATTGAGTTGGAAAAGATCTGTTGCTTTATGTGATCTGTTCTATCACCGCAGTGTACAATTCACAGATTTATAAAGACATTAATCTTCCTGAAATACCCCTAACTGCCAATTCCACAAACTGACTAAAACGTTCCACTGACTAACTGATAGCAGCATTAAAGGGATTTCAGTTACTAAGCTTCCACCTTCCTAGTTTTAGGTTTTCATTTGTGGTACTTGCGTGAACTATTAAAATAGCTCCCTGTGAGCCTCCTCTGTTTCTTCTGCTCCAGTAAGGGCCCTAAATCACCATTGCTAATAGAACACAAGCAGAGAAACATTTAGTACATCTCTTTACACTGTTAAAAAAATGAAATTAACAATTACTTACAGATGTAAGAGCAGACAGACATTTTAATTTAGATTTAACTTTACACTATGTTTGTAGTACTTCCTCAGTGCAATTCCAGGTGGCTCTCACTGAGAATTACGTCCTTTGGGTGGTTTTAACCACATCACCATCACATCTCCATAGTCTTCAAAAGAAAAAAGGTCATCAGCACAGAAGCCAACCACATGGTCTTTCAGGCTTCTCTCAGGTATTTGAAAAGAGGAAAAAAAACTGATGGTCTACAGGTCATTATGATCCTAGCAGCATTTAGTATCACCAGGTTTGTGTTTCACTACTAGCTTACCATTTGGAAAAGCTGAACACCTCGATACCAGCATAGGCAGCTGCTGCCATCTTCAAAAGCCTTCCTAGAATAATCCCCTTCTTAAATTTCTACGGGTTTTCGACTTGCCATTGGGCTTCTCTCATTTAAAACTGTAACATTTAATTTGTGTCTGTTTTTTGGCCTTTGGATTGTTTTTAAGCTTCTCTTTTTAGCTGCAAAGGACAGTCTGAAAACTGCAAACCCTTAAAGCATTGCAAGAGGCAAATAACTGTGGAATTTCAACATTATCTCCAAAGTTTTTTATTCTTATTTTTCAAGCCTTTTGATTTCAGAAGTTAATAATGATTTAACACAGTTGACAATTACACAACACCAATTATGTAACTATTCAGCCTATGAAACCACACATTCACATCTTTGCTTTCATTCACTCTTCCCCTTCTCAGTTTTTTGCTGCACCCTTTTACATCATAATTTAAGAATAAACTTTTAGAGCTAGGACTGACTGGTAGCATGAGTTTGCACATGATCTCACACAAATGGGACAAAATAATAAACATCATGCAGTAGAATACAGGCAGGTAAGGGCAGTAGTGACAGGGAAGTACTGGAGTGGCAGTGCACACAATTTTTGAAGAAATCCTTCAGTCATCTACAGATACCTCTTCTACCAAATCAACCAGAGAAGATGACATTATAAACTCTAAACAAACAATTAATTCTTCATAAGGTGAAGCGTGACTATAAAGAGCTTCTAAACATTAATAGTACAAAATAGAAGATACAGAAAGGACGAACTTTAACACGAACAAGCAAGTGAAGGGAAGCTAAAGGACAATTCAGCATATAGATAATACAGTTAAAATTTCCACTGCAAGAGAAAAGCAAAGGAGGCTCTTATAACCAATAAGCATCTTCATTTTTATTGCAGTTAAATATAAATTGCCTGGCAGCTATTTTTAAAGACAAACTCTTGTGCTAAACAGCAGCCTTTTTAAAGCTTGCAACTCTTCACAAGTCCTACTTAAGAGAAAACTGAACTCTTAAATTTCATTTATGCAGATTAAGACATTATTTTCTCCTGTGAACTCTGCACTTTCAGAAGATCTCATTCTTGATAATCTCTCCAAACCCATATTTCATTCATAAAACTCCTAAAAAAGGAGTTTCAAATGACCTTAACTTGTCCTTTACCTACCTTTACAGTTTGTACTGCAGTGGACAGACAGTTAAGTGCACAGAAACCAAGCAATTTCAAGCAGTTGTTACTACCTTGCATTGTGGTGTAGCAGTGAAGTTTAAGTGTCAGGCTGTTTCATGAACTCTACAGCAAAGACCTAAGGAATGACAGATGCTGCAGAGGGAACAGCTTTTTTTCTGTTTTCTCAGCCAACCTGGGTATATTTCAAGAAGCAGGGCAGCATGCATTCATTTTTTTTTCAATCAGGAAAGACAGGAGTAGGAAGCAGCTTGCCCACTGAGGCTGTTACATGGCCTTTTTTACATGCACAACTATATCGGATAAACCAAACCCTTGAAAGAGCCACCTGGGGGAAGAGGGACAGTTGCTGCCAGGTATTTTTCTTCATCCTCTTAGTTCTGGGTGGCAGGAGATGGTTATTGTTTCCTCCTTCAATCTTGGTTTTTTTGGAATAAACTTCAGCAGCCAGGCCTAGTGTAGTTTAAGACCTGGCTTGGAGAATCTAGATGAGCTGGATAGAAAGAGGACTCCCCACTTCTCCTTGGACAAAGATTTGCTCCCCTAGCATAAGCACAGATTAGAAGAAGGAAGGTAATAAAGTACTGCATTAATGTCTTATGATTAGGATTGGGAAATCCATAGCACTTCAGGCTAACATACCTACAGGCATGACCTCTTCTGTGTAACTTAAAAGCAGCAGAAGGCAACACCAGCCACTGACACTGATTTTCACCCCCTACTCTATCCTCTCAAGCTTCATCGGAACTCCTCTCTGTGGTCTTACATCCTGAACTGCAACACAGAACAGACCCACCCAAGAGGGGGGAAAAAATACCCAACTAACCAACCATCTTTCACTGGGTAAGTTCCCTGACCCACATCACCACATCAGGCCACACACAAAACAAAAATCGTGCTTCTGCTGGCGCAAGTAAAGCAGTAGGGCAAAGACAGAAAGAAGCAGCTGAAAAGCAACTTCAGCTCATACTGACATTGCAAGGCAGGTATGTGAAACCACAGCCTAATTCATACTTAAGTATGCACCGAGTTCCCCCACTGGTCACAGCACATGGTAAAACGTACTTGCAAAAATTTAACCCATCTTAGGAATTCTTACCACCTTAGGCCCCCCCTCAGCAAACAAAACCACAACATTGGTTTTTACTAGTTTAAAATGCACACACCAGTAACATTTGTTCACTCCCCATTGCACTTTCAAACTGTAAAAAACCCAGAAATCTACATGCCAGTTAAGCTGCCAACCTCACACAAAAACATCAGCCCCTGAACTTTATGCTCACCTCTACTTTAGCTAGCAAGCAACCAGAGCGTAAACAGTCATGGAGCAGACTGAAACTTTCACACCACCCTGAATGTACAAAACTGTACCCCCATTTCAAGTAAAAGATATGAAGTTCCAACCTCTGTGTTTCATTATGACACACTTCAAGGTATATATTGCCAGTTACTCTCAGAACAGTTTTGCAAACCTTTAGCAAGAGTTAAACCGTTTTTTTTGTTTGTTTGTTTTTTTTTTTAATGTCAAGCCCATAGATGATCTTTAAAGTCCCTTCCAACCCAAACCATTCTATGATTCAAGAAGAGGCACAAACCCTGCTTATACAACGGGCTGGAGTTTACTATGGTATCTTCCAGCCCTTGCAGAGCGCTGTCCTAGTTCAAACTAGAAACTTTCTTTTATTTTCTGCCTACACTATAGCATTCATAATAAAATGCAATAGTCTGCAAGGAGGCATCACCAGTTAATTATAACTGCAACTCTAGCAAGTGAAGGAGTGTCATCACAGGGTTCAAACAAAACAAAAATACAATGGCAGTGTATTAGGATACTCCAGCAGTACAGTCCTTACAATTGTGTATTGGGCAACAAAAATTATCATACAAAGAAGGAACTTCAGATACTTAAAATAAACATAGCTCATAAACTGCTAGCCAATTATTTGTTCAAAACAGATCCTTCTGAGGAATCACCCCTTCTTATTGACATTTTAATGGATCAGAAAAAGTCGGAAGCATTCTTGCCTTAGACCAACACAGAAAAGTTAGTTGTTAAAACTATGGTATTGCCAAGACAAAAGAAAATAAAATGAACAAACAAGGCTGCCAAGTGCATTGAAACATTGTGGTATAACTGCTATAGGGCAAAATTAAGCAGCATTAGTGACTCAAAGCTACCCCAACAAATGCCAAAAGAGTGGGCAATATCAAATTTACTATCTAAGAAAAGCTACCATTACAGGAAAAAAAATTGAGATATCAGTAAAATCCCAAACTTGCAAGATGTTTAAACATTCTAGCAACAACCCTGCCTGTAGGGTTCACAGTTAGTAACAAAGCCTCCAGGCTCTAATTTTATTTACAGAATGCTAGGGGGATAGCAGGGAGAAGGGGGCTGGGTTCATTTGTATCCTGATGCATTACAAGATTTTTCTCCCCAAGTTAAGGATAGGATGCAAAAAACAGGAAGGACTGTCCTAGCTAATGACAAGAGTACTGAGGTTCCAGGGAGTTTGATCCAGGCCACCTCTGTAAAGAAGCAGTCTCTCAGAGAAGATGAGGGTGAAGGTCAAAGCAGATTAGCAGCCCTTAGTAGCCTCCTGGAAACCTCCCAAAAGACAAAACAACAGAAACTGGCTTTGCAAAATTGAGATGTAGAAACCAACACAATCCTGCACAAGTAGTCTTCTGCAAAGATCCTCAGGGAAGAAAATAGTCCCCAGGGATTACCCATTTCCTCAGAATGGCCAACTTTGTTGGAGAAAAGTCTGTTAAGTTTCAATACAAAGACTTTAGCAACAATGAAATACAAACAACATTTACACAGAATTTCCTTCTCCTTGCTCCTAAACTACTGTATTTCTCAAGGACTGAGTAATAATCGAAATTCTCTACTTGAAACCCTTTTATTTCATTGCTGTTAATTCAGGGAATGCAACTTTACAAAATAATCTTTATAAAGAGCAGCCTTTCAAGTCTTTTATTTAGGCGGTGGTGGTTACCATAGATTTTATCTGAAAACCCGATACCATACTTAGTCACCAGGCAAGGGCATAAATTGTAACATGTAAGCCAAACTACGCCAAACTCCTATTAAGAATTCACGCCATGGCTCACGTTCCAAGGGAGCTGGCTTTTGATGGAAGGGACAACCTCAGTAATTACTGTAGAAGGTGAAGACACGAATTGTTTACAGCTGAAACCGAAGTATTTAACTTTGTCACAGATTTGGTTGCAGCAATATCTACTTCTGAGCTAGAAAATACTTCTAAGTTACATTATCTTCTCCCTCCAGGATGGTGCTAGCCGAACTAGAGTGTCACCTCCCTTTCTGTCAAATGATATGGGCTAGGTAGAATCTACTGATGCACTTGCAAGCCAGTTTCTCCTGTTGCTTCACTGACTCTGCACAGAATTAGAAAACAGGGAAGGAAATAGGGCTTTAACCTAGTTGTCTCATGAGACATGGTCTGATATCCAAAGTAACTTCTTAACCTAAAGACATTGAAGAAAACACAGGGTCTCTGCTCCAGCAAAATGGAAGCACATCTGTTCACCAGAGCCTGAACCTCATAGAGCTCTATTTTGTATTAAAAATAATTTATCAAAGACAGGTTAGCCCAACCTGCCCCTCTAATTACTCAGAAAAGGATCTGAAGCACTAACATCCAGAGTTAGCAGACTGATTTGCCTGCTTACATCCTTTGCTGATGAGAACTCTTCTGTCACTGTCATCTTGACAAAACAGATCAGAAAACTGAATAAAGTGTGCAGAACTTCTAAAGAAGATCCCAAACACACCAGTGTAATCTCAGTCATACTGCTCTCCAGTGACAGTGAACCATAGAGGCAGAGGACCCAGACAGAAGGAGCAAGGAACAATACAAGAGGAGTTTTATTAGTTGTCAATTTCCCTTTGAGGAAAAACCAACAAAACTCAAAACTAACACCCTACCTATGTATCTGCACCAACAGCCCTGCCAAACCAAGTTGCTTAAACCCAAATAACTTTGCCTTTTGGACTGAAATAATCCATTTGCCTCATTTGGTTAGGTATTTAAATTCAAACTCATTAACATAGTCTTCAGTCCCTGAATTCCAATACTATGTCACTTCACTGTAGACTTGTAAAACTCTGAACTCTCCCTAATTAAGTCTTACTTGTAAGAATCTAATCTATTCTAGCTCCCTTGTACTCAGGCAGACTTTTTAAACCAATTTCAATGACCAGATTAAAATAATTTTAAACACAATGCAAGGCAAAATTTTACTGGGGATGGGACTGGTGAAATGAATACTTTGCTAAACATGTTCATGGCATGGAGAGAACATGAATAAGCAAAGCTCACTTGTCACTAATGTAATAATTATGAGTCCGCTGGCTGTACTTGAGATACTTTCCTGTGCCTGGCATGATCCTAAACATTTTAAATTTTTACCTCGTCACACATCTTCAGTAATTCATTACATAGTATATGAACTTACCTTTAATGACCACAAAATCTTATGTATTACATTCAAGATCAACTCCATGTCTTTTTTCTATAACTTTAATTTTTTAACAGCCTCCTAAAAGCAACAGTAGTATTTCTGTGACATATTCTAAACAAAACACTAAGTCAGCTATATAATCTCTACCATGATCTTTTCCTGCGTGTTTATCTCCACCTGCTGCAAGATGTCCTCAAAAGTACGCAGGAAGGCTACAGCTTTACAGGTTCCAAGTCAGCTTAGGTCCACCTAAATGAATACACACAACAAGAAGTAAGCAGTTGTCAATTAGGTTGTGACTATGACTTCATCCTTACACATGGAGAGGTAGTGGCTGAAAGTGCTTGAGGTTTTCCACCAAGTGTTCAAAGACATAAGCAGATCTTCACCACTGTGGGGGAGGAATGGAGGAAGAAGGGAAGCAGCAGGAAATTTTCCTTAAATTTCAATATGTTTAGAAATATTTTCTTTTAATAAAAAAAATCTCTTGCACTACTTCCACTTGCAAATGCAAGTGACTTCTCAAACAGTATGGAAGGGAGAGCAGAGCAGAGTATGGATCAGTTGTCTACCACTCCATTGGAAAGCTAGCTTCTGAGTCGAACTGCAAACAGAAACCCCAGCTTTTCTCTACAGAAGAGAAAAAAGTCATCAGTACATATTTGCTATTTAGTTACCCCTTCACTTGCATGAAAATGCTTATTTTTTAAGTGTTTCTTGTTCAAGGAAAAGTCACAGACTGTGGAAACTGAGAACCTCTTCAATCACTTTCAGGAAAAGATTCTGTTAAAAAAGCATTAAATAATTTAACATCTTAAGTGTAGTTTTGCAACTGTTTTTCTTGCCTGTCACTTTATCCAGCTGTGGTAAACCAAACCTATAGAAATATGATGGTTAAGGACAAATAATCATTGTCTTGAAAACTACTTTGCTTTCACAGCATTCTCTGCTCTACATTAAAAAATGCTTTGCCACTTGACCAAAAAGTATCTACTCAGATGTATTCTGCAGCTACAATTCTTATTTTGAAGTATCATCTAGTTGTAAGAGATGCATCATAATATTTATTTATATTCTGGAAGAATCAGAAAGAGCTACCTTGACATTTGTTAATGGAAGAGAGAGCAGGGGATTAAAGAAAGGGCAAGGAGCAGATCCTGACAGATAGCCTTCTCCACCTACACCGCTGTTTCCATGTCAGCTGAGGCTAGTAATAAAGCCAGAAGGTTAAAGTACTGTAGAGCTCTCTGATTACCTCTTATTAAAAGCACTTATTAAAAATTGCAGCAGTTTTCCATTGTATGCCAAACAGTAGATACAATAACCAGAATTTCTCCAAGAGATATCCTCAATTCCTCTTCGCCTATGCTCTATTCTGTTGAAGATAATCTGGGGGAACTTGGGAAGGGAGGAAGGGGGCTATCCAGGTAAACCTTACGTTAGTACTCTCATGCCCCAAGAGACCTCTCTGTGAGAGCCACAGCAGGAGCGGGTCACCTGCAACCAAGTTCTATTAAACAGAAATCCAAGCAAATCATAGAAACAACTGTAACAAACTGTAACAAACTAACAATGGTTAGCAAACAATATGCTACCAGAAGAAAAAATACACAATTTATTAAGTAATTCTGTAGCTTCTCCCAAATAAAAGCAGCAGCAGTTCCAAATCCCATCCATGAAGATATTGGTATTAATGCTGGTGTTAAAAATTCAAGCTTGGAAACTAGTCTCTCAGAGTTATGAATGAAATCGTTCCAACTACACAGGCAGGGCAAATGAGGAGTTGTGATTGCTTTTTAAGCAAGTTTTTCTGTTTCATTCCTGTTTAGGGTTAAGAATAGTCTGAAACTCAGAAATCAGAAAAAGTTAAATTACTCTTTTGATTGTTAGTTGAAAAATAATTAGAAGCTTCAAAGCTTAAACTCTTCATTTACATTAGGAAAAATATCAATACAACAACAAAGAAAATCCCAACCTCACAAACAAGTGCAAGTGCTCATTCATTAACAAGCTTGGAAGGTAACTCATAAGTAATTTGTATTCCACTTTCAGCCAGAATCACCATTAACTACTCTGAACTTCCAGACTGAATAAAGCAAATTATTTCCACTGAATCCTACTCCACCAAGAACTACAGTTTGAAGAAAGGGAATGTGGCTTGCACTTCTAAATAGGAGAGATTTTTTTAAACCTTCAACACATGATCGCTGTTTACAGCTATCACCATTGTACCTGCACCCTAGATTAAGAACATGGCTAGCCACTTTACATAGCTCTTCCTCCTGCTCCAACAGTTATCCTCCTTCCCAAGCAAAATGTGAGTAAATTTAAGGAGTAAAGGGACTGAACCTTTTTTTCAACCCTCCCGCTAAGCAAAGGGATGCATACTGTGCTTGAAATAAAGACCCAAAGTGTTCCTTAAAGGTATGTTGGGACTGAGTGCAAGATTTCTCAGCCCCAGCAGTTTTTTTTTCTATAAGCTAAACTGCATCTGTGCAGTATCACTGAGGTTACTGAATGAGACTTGAACTGTAATGTGCCAGTGCATCCCACGGGCAGCAGAAAGGCAGCTACCACAGGCTCAGATCCACAATCCACTGTCTTGGTCAGAACTTCTCTGCATGAAATATCTCATGCCCAAGAATAAATCAAGTTCTGATGCATTACCTGCTATGCAAGCTTCTGGTCACTGACATTCAGCTCTGCAGTAATGCTGTATCTGTACTGCTGCACAGAAAATGTAACATTTTCTCCCATCAACAGTCTATAAGAGATATTCTGTTTATGTGGCCAGCTATTTGTACTGTGCTATGTACTGTATTGTGGGCAAGCCAACTTGAAAGCAGCTTTGCAGAAAAGAAGCTGGAGTTCTTCATGGACACCAAATTCAGCAGTTCAGAGGCAGCTACGGCATCCTGGGCTGCAGGAGGAATGTTGCCAGCAGGTCAAGGGAGGTGATCCTCCTCCTCTGCTCAGCAGTCGTGAGGCCACATCTAGAGCCCTGCGTTCAGCGCTGGGCGCCTCAGCACAAGACAGACATGCACATACTGGAGAGAGTCCAGCACACGGACAAAAAGGTGAGTGACTCAGGGACTGGAACACCTCACAGAGGAGAAGAGGCTGAGAGAGCTGGGACTGTTCAGCCTAGAGAAGAGAAGGCTCAGAGAGTTGTATAAATATCTGAAGAGAAAGTGTAAAGAAGACTGACCAAGGATCTTGCCAGTGGTGCCCTGTGACAGGATAAAGTAAAACACTGAACGTTTTTCCTGAACATAAGGAAACACTTTTACTGTGACAGTGACTTCCTTACCAGTCTTTCAGGCCATGGCTTTAATCTAGACAGAAGTCTTGGGAAGCAGTTGGATAAAACAGTTGATTCCTGAAGAGCCTACATGTATTGCCCTATCAGTTTGGTAAGTATGCCAATGAATATTCTTCAGTCATGACTGAGAGGTCAGAAACTCAGAAGCAGAATGGGTTTTCTCCCTGGATTAACTCTTCCAGAAATCCAGACTAGAGAGTTTCAATTCTCAGCTAGTGACTTAAAAAAAAAAAACAAACAACCCACACAACACACACCCACAACCCAAGGAGACAATAAGCCTAAACTATATTGGTAACTGTCCAAAAATTCTAAAGCTTAAATTCAGCTGCCAGCAAACACACAATCAAAAGTGGTGAATGCCTGCCAAAAGATTTGAAAAGCTCAAAAGAAAAGGGGCAGTGTTGTTTTGTTTAAGAATCTCTTGTTAAATCTCATTCTTCATGGAGCAGTTATTTCTTGAAAGAAACCAGTGACGACATGTTTTTATGGTTTGGGGGTTTTTTTTAAGACATTTTAGTGCCAGTAAATAAAAAAAACATACACCACATGATTAGCTGCAAACTACTGTTGAGCTATACGCTTGTCTATAGACTTAGGTATAAAGTACTCTACAAATCTGACTCCAACCAGTTCCGTTTTCAGTGAAAATTAGGTTTAAGTTCTACAGTCACTTAACCAGCCTTCAGTACGTTCCACATTAGCAGTATATGCCTCACAGCACATGTTATTCATGTGAACTCAATTTAAGGCCCATCAACACTGCAGAGTACATGTTCGTCAAGGGCAGATGTAGCCAAAGCTATGTTAGCCCTAGGAATGTCCAGTGACGTACCAGGCAGACACATGTCACAGTATAACCCAGCCTCAGCTTTCTACAGAGGCAATCAGTTGTAAAACAATAAAGGAAAAGCAAACTATAACTTTTAATTAGCTTTATTGCATACAGCTCTTTACACATTTCAAGAACTGCAGATGCCCCCTGAAGAAGGTTTATGACATTTCATACAAAATTTCAGAAACACAACCCACAGTAAAGACAGTAAGAACTGATCTAAGCATCAAACTACAAAAGAACTCCACTAAGCTTCCAAATTGTACGAGATAAGAAAAAACAATAGCAATAAGGATCATGGACAAGAGACTTCATCCCACTATTTGTCTGCAACATATGAACACAGTACAAAACAATAATTTGGAGAGGACGCCATAAGAGCAGGAAAGTAAACATGTCGATACTAGTATCTAGCCAAAATGACTTCTTGAGCTCCAGTAATCCTGCTCTCTGTAATTCAAAAGGTGCCTTCAATAGCTAACAAAGAGCTTGCCACAAGTGAGATTAAAAAAGAAGAAAGTGTCACGTCTACAATAGAGACAGGTCATTTTGGCTTGCTGGGGCGAATAGAGTGATTGCCATCCATCATCTTTCTGTGTCAGAGTCAGCTCAGCTTTCTCTTGAATACAGAAGAACATTTTGAATAGTATAATTCACTGTATCATTTAATGTTGGCTGTGCTGTGTTTTGATAACTCTATACATTTTA
The DNA here is from genome assembly GCF_036417535.1 of Chlamydotis macqueenii. NCBI lineage: Eukaryota > Metazoa > Chordata > Aves > Otidiformes > Otididae > Chlamydotis > Chlamydotis macqueenii. The sequence continues at coordinate 20,377,258 of NC_141593.1, read as the reverse complement.
AGTCAGTGAACTGTTCTAACTCCACAGTTTTCAAATATGCACTATGCCCTTTAAGAAAAGAATCCTAAAATCTGACAATCTCTTGCTCTTTACAGACAACATAATTGAATAATTGCAAAGCAGAGTGATTTAAAAACAGTGCAAAGAGCTTCGAAAAGAGGTGGCTGAACCAATTTTCAAATGTTTTTGATTGTTCAGTGAACACATTGCATCTTATCCTCTGTAAAAACAGCCTACGTGTTCAAGTCTGCTGTAACTAAGCTCAATGCTTACTACACGCAAGATACAGAACTTAGATCCACAGTATTTAAGATTTTATGATTTGCACAGAACTGAATAAGAGTAAAAATTTACTTCAAGTAATATAGTATAATAACTTACTCTAAATAGCAAATGTAAATATTTTCATTTTCAATATTCAGTATGAGTTAAAGCTCCTTGTGAAATGTTAAACACTGAAAAGTTATTTTGTTTGAAATAACATAACTCAGCTAGGTTTAAACCTCTCTCTAGGAGGCCTCCCAAAGTGTTCAATAGTACACATTTTAAAAGAGATAGCATGTCATATTAGAAATGCTCTTCAAATTAAAGATTAAAGCAGTTTCTGGTTTGTTTTAGACTGGTAGATATATAACAGTTTATAAACTGAAGTATAAAAACATGTTTGCCAATTTTTAAAAGGCTATAATAAAACCCTCTTTTGCTTTGCTCTTCAAGGCGAAGCAATTTACTCTCAGCAAATGAAGACGCTGATGCGTCCAACACTGCCTTACTCTATTTGTGCAAGAGCTTACCCTCTCTGTCATTTAGCACATACAGTGCAACTGGGCTGCTTTCTCATTATCATGCTGCTGTACTACACTTTCTCTTCTTTGTGCCTGGAGAACATGATTTGGTTTCTGCCAGCGCAGCCCTCCCGCAACCCCAGCGCACGTGTTGGCAGCGCCTACCTTCAAAGCAGAACAAGCATTTCTCCTTAAGAAAGTCCTCTCTGAGCATTGCTGCTGAGTTACAGGGTTAAATGGCAGAATAAACAAACAGCTCAAGAGTTAAAGCAGTCAGAGGTAGATTAAGGGTTTGTGGTAATCATTTAGGTGCAAAGAAAAAATAAGAGGGAGATGAGTGGCATTCCTTTAAGGTTATCTAAGTAGTAACGCATATGCAAAACATGAGGTACTATGGCTGCAGAGGAACATTATAAAAGCAAGCACACTGAGATACTCGTTTACAAACATCAGGGGTTGCTTATTTTGAATGAGTATTTCCATAACACTCCCACATAATGCTGAATTCAGGAAAACCCAAGAGTTCCAAGACCTACAGGGTTTATTTATGTAATCTAGTTTAACCTCAGCGACCCCCCATTCCTCGCCTCAAGACAAATCACACCACTTGTGCAAGTACTTCCTTCCCTCTACTTTAACAGAATTACTCCCTGTGCATTACAGCATGTTTTACCATTCAAAAAGCATACAAAGCTACAGTTTTATTTGCTAAATATTAACATCCTTAAAGACAATAAGATAAAAATAAATCTTTGTGCTTCAGTAACAGCACAATTGAGGAAATTAAGTTTCCAGATACGTTTCCAATTTGCACTCATGCTGCCAGCTGCCTTTGCACTTGTGCTTCTGGAGAAAAAAAAAAAAAGCCTTTCCCCCTCTCCATGACCCCAGCACTAAAGGTCTTTGTTCTACCCAGAGGCCAGCTCACCTTACCCCTGGAAAGCCTGAGCTTTTGTCAGCTGTTCACACAATAAACAGCTGTGGATGTATGGAAAACCAACTACCACTGGCAGAAAATGAAAGCCAGCAAGTAGTTTCTGTGTTTGCAATGGAAGAAAGTCTCCAGAATATATAAGCATTTCAATATATTATGAGATTTTTTTTTTTAATCCTCTCCCTCTCACACCTATTTTGTATGAGCCTTCAAAATTAGTCTGTGTAAACAGCACAATAAACATAATTAACTTCAGAGTGCCAATAAGAGGCTTTCGCCCTGCTAAGTGCTAATGTGAAATGTGAGAGTATTAGTAAGAGCAGCAGCAGAATCATCCTTGGCACATAGGGTTAATGAAGGTTTTCCTACAGGTCCTGTTCCTGCTTTACGGGAAATGCTAGGTGGGCCAATATAAATCTAAGAGGGTAGAGTATATCAAGTATGAATGCTGTCAAAAAAAGAAAAAAAAACCAGAGTTGTTATTCTGCCTTTCTAGACATGCTCAAGAATTTCATAACTTTCAGTGAGCTGGTTAGAAGCCACAGATTCCCTTCATCTGCCATGTTTTCCTCTCTAAAATAACCTGCCAATGGCCATGACATAGCACATACTTTACCCCATCTTCTGAGGAAATACACTTTTTCCTGAGTGAGCAGGTTGAGTGAAGCTATTCCAACTTCAGCTGAGGTTTCTCCTTCACCTCCTGTTCACCCTCTCCATACGTATTAAATTAAAGCGGGCTTAATCAAGATGTGCCAAATTGTATTCAGAATAACCAGAATGCAGAGAGATATGAAAAAGTGTGAAGTCATGACAAATGCACTGCAAGTTTTTAGCAATTAAGAGCTGAAGCATTTCAAAGGGTTCACAACCATTGCATCTAATGACGTCAATGTCACATTCTGCTAACAAATAGGTGGTCTAAATCTCAGTTGTCTCTTCATAATAAACACCACAGGGTCCAGGTTTGCCTTTGCCTTTCCTTCTCATCACTACTACTTAGCGAGGGGAAGAAGAGAAGGAAATGAACTGAAACCACCATGAAGCTCAATGAGAAACATAGTGTGGGCCTCTATATTCACCCTAATTCATCATTCCATATAGATTTTTCCTTCTTTTCAGCACACCAGTATTTCCAAAACTGATACACTGCTTTTAACTTCTTGATCTACTAAGCGTTCACAATGGTTTAAGTCAAGAACAGCCACTTCTACCTAAAAGGAAATTTCATATACACAATTTGAGTGAGCAATGTTCTAAGGCCTCCCAATAGACAAGGTTTCAAACATTAACCACGAAACATCTGTTTGCTTTATTACCTGGTGCAGTGCTTTTCTTGAGAAGAGGCACCTCTTAAAGTCTCAGACTAGTTAATTTTGTGCCTGTTGTTTCTGCCCAAGTATTCTAAGCTAAAACAGATCCAGTACTTGCATCCTGAATCTGTAACAGATTCAACTTGATGGAAACCTATCAAGTCACTGTACACACTCTGCAAGCATTGAGCAGCAATTGTGTGGCAAAAGTAATTTAATGAGTCCCAGCTCCTAGTTTGCACATAATTTCATCTTTAAAGATAGAATCATAGAATGGTTAGGGTTGGAAGGGACCTTCAAAGGTCATCTAGTCCAACCCTCCTGCAAGGAGCAGGGACATCTCCAACCAGATCAGGTTGCTCAGAGCCTCATCCAGCCTGGCCTTGAACGTTTCCAGGGATGGGGCTTCCACCACCTCTCTGAGCAACCTGTTCCAGTGTTCTACAACCCTCAGTGTAAAAAATTTTTTCCTAATATCCAATCTAAATCTACCCCCCTCTATTTTAAGACCATTACCCCCTGTCCTATCGCAGCAGGCCTTACTGAACAGACTCTGAGTCACATTTAAAGAGACTACTGGATGAACTAAACCTGCCGTCTGCACAGCGTCAACTGACAAGAACTCTGGCCTGAATTCAAATAGCACCAAAGTGGATAAAACTACACAAACAATTTTAGGAGTAGTTACCTGAACCCAGTGTGTCCTCTTCCTCGTATCTGCAATATTTAAAATCCAAGAGTTGTCTTAGACTTCTCTACTAGGTCAAACAACCTTGTATAACTTCACACCTACTGCAGCAACAAAAACTACACAAAGGCACAGCTGGTGGCACATTGATTGCTCTATGGAAACTGCCCTGTGGACAGTCTCCCAACAGTGACTGGAAAGTAATCCACAGGACTTTACCCCTTGGTATAAAGCAGTCAGCTGTCTTTCAGGAAGGTGCAAGATAAAGGTCCGAAGAGAGGAAATTACAGCAAGCAGCTGACACACAACAGCTCCTGGCCATGCACACACAGGCAGCATTCTCACCTCCAGCTGGTGTGAAGGTATTTACGTAATGCTTCTGGAGGGCTTTGGCAAGGACAGCAAGCACAAGTCAGGATTCCTGAACCAGTTCTGCAAAATTCTGAACTTGTGAGCAAATCTGTATGCAGAGAGCTAGGTACGTTTTTCTGGGTTTTGGTGGCAGACATTTTTTCACTCAACCCCAGAGTTGTGATGAGAACATCCACTCAGAGCTCTCTGTTCCATTAAAAAAAAATTAATCCCAGTAAGTTTTAAGTTCAGCAGGTTTGAGAGGCTCATTCAACTGTACTGCACAAAAATCCCAGGTTTCTAACCCTGTTTTAAGTGTCCTTCCAATAAAACAATGCTTTTTCACTTACAGGGAAAAAAATTCCCCAGATTAAAGGCAAAACATACTCAGTTATGAATAAAATGTGACTTAAAATACTTTTACCAGATTAACCTGAACATATGTCACTATCTTGGATTTGTGTAAATATAATAATTAAAGTACACACGTCCACCCATAGCAGATGAAGTAACTTAAGAATTTCATGAGGAGAAAGGAAGCCTACAAGCACTGCTCCTCTTCTTTTTCCCCACTCAGGTGCCGTAAGCCTTCAGCCTTCCTCAGATAGCACTTCTTACACTGAATATAACTTAACCAAGCTTTAAAACTGAACATTTTATGTTTAAAGAACTTATTGCATTACTTACAGAGATTGTTCTTTTCTCCTGTTTGTTTGTTTCCCGTGAACAACAGCACTGAGTACAGCTAAATACCCTGTTCTAAACAGCCAGCTTCCCCTGATTGTATTTGTCTTCAAAATAGCAAATAGGAAGTAGGGGTAGCAGTGGACAGGACGGGTTAAAAGAAGACAGCCATGAAAACCACACTAATTAGTACAAAAATTGAAGGACTGATATACCTGACTACTCTTCACTCTACCAAGTGGACAAGAGTTTAAGATGGTACTTCCTCAACAAACTTGGCTTGCAGAAAGCGTAGTCAGCTTACAGAAGCATCACATTAAACACCTGTGATCAGCCTAAAACATGATCTGATATAAAGGAGACATCTAATTTTATACGACTGCTAGCAGTGCAGCAATGGAGCAGGAAAGATAGCAGACTAAGTAATTTCACCTTCCTCAAATAAGAAATATTTAGTTTAGGAGCCTGGATAAACATGTACAATAAACACCCCCTGCAGAGGTTAGGAAGGAAACTGGACACTTCAATTAGGGTTGGAGGTCATGCAGGCTCCCTCCCAGCAGGAAACAATCAAGAGAGGTAAAGTACCTTGCTCAAGCTCTGTACAACTTCAGACCCGGTCTCTCGCTCATGCATGCCTTAAAGAGCCTGACAGTCCCAATCGTCGGGCAGACCTGTAGGAGGGCTCTAGGAAGTGCATAATCCAGATCAATCCTTCTGCATCAAAGCAGGCTACTGTCAAAAGCAAACCAGGAATAAGCTTTAATCCCTCAGCGCAAGCAGTTGAGAATGCCATAGCATCTTCTCCCAGACAGGTCCACATAAAGCCCCATGAAATATCTCTATGGTAACAGAAAAATGTTTCTGCCCTGAAAATGGACTCATCTTCGCTGTGAAGTGTGCAACAGGGCTTCCAGCACACTTCTTCCCTCCGCCAGCTATGGGCAACCTTAGTTCTGCATTAGTTCAGTCCATCTGGAATAGATCACACATCAGCTTTTTTTGAGCTCTGAAAACAGATCATTTCAGTAAATACACCTCACTTACCAGAGCAGCTGTCATTCAGCTTCCACACTAAGCAAGTTATACAAAACAACATTCTGCTCAGTTGCTGTTCTACCTGGGGAAGCAGTAATGACACTGGAACCCCACAAAGCTATTTTAGACTCTCAGTGAGGTCCACATTGAAAGTACTCAAACAGTAAGAGTTTTTTCCCCCACTACATGCTAGCCCTACAAACTCAGCTTGAGATCTCGAAGTCATGCTCCATCATCTCCTTCTCAGGCATTACTACCAGTAATAAAGACCATGCAAGACACTTGAAGCCTCTGATATACTACGATGACCCTGCAGACTCCAGTGAGACTCAGTGGCGACAGATCAAATTTCAAGAAGCAAAGAGGAGACTCCAGCTCATTCTCAGTTCTCTTGGTTCAGCAGGGCTAACCAGACAGAAAGATGTGAACACTTACTTTAGCAACTGAAGTCAGCACCTATGAATGAAAATAGACATAGAACATGTTATTTGGTCACCAAACAACTGGATAATAAGCAGAAAAATTGCCTCAAAAGTCTATGTTATACACAAGTACACTGAAACTCAGCACTGTTTCAAAAGAAGAGGAAAGATACTAAATTTAAAGGCAAAAGGCACCTTTTGCAACAGCTATGCAGATAGAAGTGAACACGTGTGATTGGAGTAAATAGTTAGGTATTTCCTTTCCCCTCTCCTGTACTCTTAAAGTAAACATTTGTCGGGCTTTCTTTTAACCACTGGTGGAGCGTGGGAGGGGTACTCATCACTTGGACAAGGTTTTGTAACAGAGAAAAACACTGTGGATGAAGAAGTGTGGAAGACTGCTCACTCATACAGGCCCAACACAGGCTGGGTTCAGGAAAGGTCCGTGCTGCTGTTTCTGAAACAAACAGGTCGCCTTTTGCCACAGGTGAATTCCCAAGCACAGCAGCCATCTGCTTTCCCCAGGTAGCAGTCAGGGATTCAGGATCACTTTAAGCCAGTCTAAGTGTGACTGACGCAGAAAGGAGCCATGCCCTTCTCAGTGCCCCTCTCTTGAAATCTCATCTCCCTTAAATCAACAGTAGCATTTTCTTGGCCAATAAGCCAGGTAAAACTCACCCAGCGAGATCTGAATTCATAAGCAGGCCAGTTCTCTGGCTTACCATGCAGCTCACAAGCCCTGGCACAGGCTGCAACCTTGAGGAGAACTGCAGCGTGCCTTTGACAGCAGCACACCTTTAAGCCAGCCTAAAGCAACCACGTAACTTCAGGGTGAACAACACAGTGGTCTTCACAGTGGCTGAAGTCTTCTGTTCTAAGAGTTACACAATGAGACAGAGCAGTAAATGAGTCACGGCACAGCAGATGAGTCAGTTATTTCATTTACCATATTCATGACTAGAGTATTTCACAATGGAAAACATTTATTTCAATAGGCCTGGTTCATCATCTGTCCTTGGAGGAGTTCACTGAGTGACAAGAGGGAGCAAGTCCGCTGGAATGGGCTCTTGGAGTAGGACTCCTGTGCTTACAACCATGCCATGCTACTGTATCAGCAGCTCTCCTCAGGGCAACAGGCTTGGTCAACAAGGAACTTGCCCACTCCCTGCAAAAAGGGAGGGACAAGAGTGATAACGCTGCTAAATTGTGACTGGAAATATAGTTTCAGCTTCTATCAGAGTAAAGGTTTATGGCCTTTGTCATTTATGATCTTTGTCAGGCAACCTAGGGTTACCAGCCTTAGAAAGAAGACAGACACCAGGCTTGTATTTCAGCTTTAAACCTGTATTTACAAAGACCATAGACTACTTGTCTCAGCCTTTGATCAGCACACCACCTTTACGACACAGCTCGTGTTTCGTTGGCCGGTACAAGAGCTTCTCAACAGCTGAGACACAGCTCAAGCTAATGTAGGCCCTGTATCACTGCACCAGCAAGTCCACATCAGGGCTAACAAGCTGTAACCACCACACTGGACCCTGCCATTAGACACCTACAGCACGTATCGCTAACAGCCCTCACAATAGCGCCCTGCTCACCAATATACCTATTGTTGCAGGAAAGCAAGCTGACCAGAGGCCCAGCAGTTCTTCTGCCTGTGGAAGAGGAACTGCTCGGTGCTGAGAGCAGGGTGCGAGGACCCTGAGCCCTGCGGGACACAGGCCCATCAAGGTCCCTCCAGCCCGTGCTGAACATGCTGCTGGTGACTTACACTACCTGTACCCAGCTACTGATGAAAGATTAAACTGCAGGCTACCTCTGCAGCAGTCCCACCTCCAGCCCACCCTGCAAACACACCCTTCCCGCTCTACTTCTGGCACGTTAAACAGATATCAGCTGCAATGCAGGTGGATCTGCTCTGATTTTGTCGTATTCACTCACACCACACTCCTCCATCCTCAGGCTCAGGACGTTCATTTCCTCACCAAAGTTAAATGCAATGCTATCCCTCCCAGGCTGCCTGGCCCAAAAGACAGCTACAAACAAGCCCCCCTGCCTACCAATCAAGCTATACATGTGCTAGGCTAATGAGAGACTTCTTTTTGCACTCTTACACTGCTGACTCCCCCACATCATTCACCTATTAACTTTTGCCTGAGGTGCCTGTGTTATATCACAACATCACCTGTCCCACATCACCATCTTCTTGCTTCCACAGCCAAGTCATTGAGTAGGCCAAGGCCCTTGCCTGGAATGTGGTTCTGCCTTTTGGGCCTTTGATGGTTCCAGTGCAGTGCATTGCACTGGGATGGCTCTCACCAAGGTCTCCAGTGGAGATCTTTTCTGGATGTGTTTCAGGATTTGGAAAACCTGTCAGTGCTTACATAAATTGATGATTCCTCTCCTAGAACTTCTGACCTTTACTGGCTTTTGTGGTTCTCAGTTTACTTCCTCAAAAATCACAGCTTAGTGTCTCATTGCACAGTCATCCTCCCCTGCTTCCTCCTTTCAGTAGATGTTTCTCAACACTATCTCTACTTCTTAACCTCCTTTTGTTATTCAAGGAGGGAGGGGAAGATGGACCTCATAATAGGCAGGATTCACTGAAATGCATGCCCATGATTCACATCTCTTTCCATTCATCCACTCTAACATTTCACTGGCTATCATTTCACACTTTGATTAATCAGGAAGTACCAGCTTTGATCTTAGAATCATCTTGCTCCTTTCAAGCTTAACTCTACATGCTGGGAGTATTCAGTTTTCTGACAGTATCAGCATCATTCCTTGTCTATCCCATCCCCCTCCCTGTGCATATACAAGTCATTGCTTTTAAACCCAACAAAACTTTGAATCTCTTAGCTGCAGAGATTACAACATTCACATTTATTCTACATTTGCAGTCTTTACCATTTATCTTCTACTTCATCCTTGTTTTGGCTGTGATGGCGCTGATTTTCCTCAGTAGCTGCTGTATTTTGGATTCAGTATATGAAGAATGTTGATAATACACTGACATTATTAGCTGTTGCTAGAGTGACTAAAGACTTTTTTCCAGCTTCCCAGTTTTGCTAATGTTCAGGTGCAAGAAGCTGGGAGGGATATAGCCAGTACAATTGACCTAAACTGGCCAAAGACAGTATTCCATACCATGGACGTCATGCTCAGTATATAAGTGGGAGCTGTCCAGTGGCCATCGCTCTTGCTCTCTCTCACTGCTTACAATTATTCTGGGATCACTTTTTGGTCTCGTTTCTGTGATCAATGCTTGGGACAAGCTGTATCAGTCACCAGGTGCTGAGAAACTGCACATCATTCATTTTGTACCTCTCATTATCCCTATATTTTGTTGTTATCATCATCTCCTTTTGCTGTTCTAGTAAACTATCTTCATCTGAACCCATAAGTTTTCCTTTCTTTCCAGTGCTCTCCCCCATCCCACTGGGGAGGGGGAGTGTGAGTGAGCAGCTGCTTGGTATGAGATAGCTGACTGGGGTCAAATCACAACATAACCCCTACCAGTGTCAGGTTTGTCTTCCACATGGCCTGTTAGCCACAAGAACAACCTCTCCAGTCCTTCTGATCACCACTGTAGCAACTCAGACAGTTCTCTTCCTCTCTACCCTTCCTACTTCCTACCTTTGTCTAAAGAAGTGCCTAATAAAGCTGTGCCTCACTCTTCACCAGATTCCTGTCTTTCCTCATTGCACTGCCCATCCTTATTCACAGGTCAGCACAATATATATCCCTGGAAAAAAATATGTCTCTGTTGTGCACAAGTCTGAGTACCACAACTATTCACTACTGTGGGAAGAAAAAAAAAAAGAAAAAAGAAAAAACATCTTTCACAATACATAATACTTAAATTCAGTCAGTTACTGCCTGTTGAGGAGAATTTGGCTGTGGCTTCTAGTAAAAAGTTCAATTCTATTCTGTGATCTTATCAATGTGTATTTAATTCTACAAATACATCTGTTTCAAAAACCTGTACAGAATGAAGTCAACGGTATTCTTTTACCACTGTAATGCTGGAGCTTCTACCACGACTCAACAGAAATAGCTTCTGCTTCTGATGAAGTACAATCCAACAAACACCCTTCAAATAAATAAAAATTCAGTGCTTTCTGAAAAACAGAGCCTTTCCTTTGTGTGTCAGATACTTCTTATTTATAAAACTGTAATTGGGACACGAGATTGAAAAAAGAATGAGAGGACACCCACTTCATAACTTTAAACATATTTTACAGTTTCAAAAGCTATAGGACAGCTAAGTTAGTTTGCCAACCTGCTTTCCATTTTGAAAGCTTTGCTTCATTTTGTAGGAAAGAATCTATCAGTTCCCATGCCTTTACTAACACCTTTTGAAAGTAGACCATACAGAAGGAGCAGTCATTCAGACTATATCCTCCCTAAAAACAGCTCTTCAGGGATCTACTGAGGTCTTTGACCCTGCCCTTATCTCAGGTATCACCACTTCGCCACTTCTCTTCCTAGCCTCTCATTTATAAAGGTCAACTCAGCATTTTACTACCTCTCTTCTCTTCAAGTACATCTTATTCAACGAGCTAAACTCATGTTTACTCCTAAACACTTCTTCATCTACATAACCACACAGAAATCAAGCCTGTAAATTACTGCCAGGATACATGACAGTGTAAAGTTTGATCACTGAAAACTGTCAGTAAAACTAGAGTGGTATGCTGCTTCTGAAATTTTTAAGTAGCACTAATCAAGTTATTCTCAGCTTCCTTATCCCATCAGACTGCCACAGCATGTTACACCAAATCCCATTCCTAGTCTCTGCCTGCCATGTATACATTGGTAGCACATTTAGCTGAAGTCGCCTCTTAATTCATGCATTTAGATTTGACCAGGAAAGCTGCATGATGGTTATCTCACATACCATGGCTTGCAAAAACACAAAGAACAGCTACACATTTGATGTCATCCTCATCCCTCTGCTCTAGAAGTAGCAAAATTGAAGTTTCATGCCTTTGTGTAATACAGCTACACTAAATCCAGACGCAGATACAGAATATAATTGACTTGATATTTTATCCCCCAGAGACTAATTGGTTTCAGTTTACAACCTAAATCAATGGAGGAACTGAGACTCATTTTGCATGTGCAGCAGCACAGCCAGTTGTCCCAGTTGTCACTGGTCATAACAGAGCACTGCAGAATAAAAGTGTTCCAGGTTTCCTTCCTTCAGCTAATGCATTAAACAATTCATTTAGACTATTGATCTTCCCCTGTTCTTGAACTTTTAGAATCAGCTGACTCAGCAGAATTATCTTGAAGAGGCACAAGCCATGCTTAATGCGGTTACTGAGGCCAGCTTTGTAAATATGCAAATTAGTGTTTTACTAAGACTACTTTTCACCCTCCCAAAGTACTGCATTGTATTCCACAAGCAGGAGAAGCAAAAATAAGTGCTTCATTGAGGCAACTGCTATGCAAGTAATCAATAGCTTACCGTAAGGTTCTCCGCTCAGCTTTGCTGATTTGCTCACATTTTCCAGAAGATTCCAGGAAGATTATCTGTAAATGTATTTATTAATGAATTCTTAACACAGACATTTTATCTATCTGCCATCCTTTCATAGCCAAAGCTGCAGGTAAGTGTCAAAAATGACCATCCACCAAGCATATGAAACCCCAAACACCACACTACCTGCATTTATTTATTCTTTCCATAAACATACTATCAACCCCATCATTAATCACTGAATATGGACTGGTGCTCTATGAACTTTCTGCCACTCAAAATATCAAAGCTGAATGTACAAATTAAATACTAATAATAAAGCTCTCCAGCTGCTCTTGACAAGGGTAAGCTAGAAGCTGACTCGCTTAAGAGAGTTTGTGCTGCTGCCACTCCTTGCACACGTACCTGAGCAGAGAGAAGGCAGGCCCCCAGTATAAAGCAAGAAAGAGTCAAACTCCAAGCATAAGTAAACAAGTCCAAGAGTGACACTTCTGGTAAAAGCCTTTAACCCAAAACCTTGCTTTTAACACAAGTTTAAAAATACAAAAGTAATTACAATACCTGCAAACCTGATCCTCTACTCTATTACATGCTGTAAATTTGACTTACACTTTATAAAACAGTTTATCCAATTTTAAGTGCCTCAATGGTCGAATGTTCTTTATTTCATTAGTCAGTATAAATTAAACATTGTAGTCAGCTGCACAGTTCCTGCACTGTATTTGCATTACTCCTGGCTGTCAGTAACCAGTTAGCAGTTAAACTTGGCATGCGTACAGCAAAGCGTCTCATTTCTTCGAAGTCATACAGCTATGCAACATTTGATTTTCCCAACCTTTAAAACGATCATTTGAATGCAATTAACTTGTGTCAAAAAAAAAATAGACACAATAAAGATGTATATTAACGTCTGCTTTTGCAAAATTTTGTCTTACACCATTTTCCCCCACTTATTTTCCCAACAATCCTGTAACATATTAAAGGTCTGACACCAATTAACAATGAAAGATGTAAACAGGCAGATTGTTAAATAAAGCAGGACAAAAGGTAAGTCATCTTAAGTGTTAGCACATTAATTCAGTAAATGAGCTTCTGATTCACCTGATCAGCTAGCTCTACTAGTGTGAATTTAAACTAACTGACAGATTTTACTACATCCTTCCAATTAACATCAGACCTTCTCAGCCATTGCCCATGCATTTGCAAAGCAAAAAATCTCGGTATTTCAAGACTGTCAAATGCACTCACTTGCAACAAGGAGTTGAGGGTTACAGTAAAAAATAATAGTTTTTAAAAAAAGATTAAGCTCTCCTTTTTAAAGGATGTGATGGTGCACATCACAATTACCTTAAAAATACTTCAAATATTGTTTAAAATTCCCCTCTTTCACAATTTGTTTTTCATTTTTCAGAAGAGTTTAATAAAGTGTCGGTTAAAAGCCCACATTAGGAGACACTTCAGTCCATACTGAATCACGTCAAACCAGAAGTAGTCTTTTGTCCAACTGCTCAGCTCCGATAGCAGGCCTTCTATAAGTTCTAACTTAACCACACAGGAATTGTCTACACTGCAGTTACTATTGGAAGGCTACACTCCTTTAGTCTGTTTACACATTTGCAGAATTAAGTCAGAAAAAATATTTTAAATAGTGTCTAATATCACAAGCTTTCTAGACGTCCTGGTCCTCAGTAGCAGGGCCAACGCAACAAAGACTGGATGCGTACTGCTGCTTCGTCAGAGGATGGCAGGGGAACACACCGCAAGGGCACCGCACAAATCATGGTAATTGGCATGTAGCTAGAAGGAGAACGCAAACCAGCATACAGCGTAGACCAGCAGACATCTCTAGTGATCCAGGTCACAGAAGGTTACAAAGCCATGTCAAGGGGTGCACACATATCCAGCTGAGAAAAGCTTTTTCGTAGGTAGTCTTAGAGTAAACTGAGAGGAAAAACTGGAAGTTCAAGGAGACAGATCTCCCAGAACAACAAGTGCAGTTGTTGGACAGTACTCAAGTATTCACATGCTGTCAGGCTGACTGCATTCCAGGCAATCAGAATTCACATTAAATCTGTACTCTTGTTGCACATGAAAGCTTTTTAAAATTTCAAATTAGTTCCTGTCACAGACAGCATATTCATAAATTAGGATAACTTTTGTCAGTTAAAATAGTGTGGTCCTTTTCTTTCTTTTTTTTTTAATGCAGTAAATTCTCCCACCTAATGCCCGAAGACAACCAACTAAAGAGAAAGCAATTTAAGGCATGTCAGCTGCGTTCTCATACTACCATAACTTCGCACTCATGTTTTGTACACTACTACAAAACTTCACAATTTGTCTTGACAAAACCAGATTACCGAGACAGCAGGTGACATTAAAATTGAACCCATGCAGACATAGCTTATAGCATGCCATCACTTTGATCCTTCACCAGTAAAAACTGCTGCACATGATAGCAGACTTCTTTTCACTCAAAGTAGGCGGGTTTTTTGGTTTTTTTTGGTTTTTTTTTGTTTTTTAAATTAGAACTTTACCAGAGTCTTATGTAAGGGTTCAATTTTAACAGGTTCACTAAAAAAAAGCAAGTGATACAGGAAAATGCAGCAACTAACTACTGTTTTTTAATGAAACTAGTTTGTCCAATGCTGATTTTTAAATAGTTCCAGCCTACTCTCACACACAGATTTAGCCTTTAATTAATTGTTCATTTCAAGAGTTAGAGTACAGGGAAAGAGAGCACACAAAGGCATCAGTTGCTGGCATGACAACTGGCTCAAATTCAAGAACTGCTACATACCAAAATATCTGATGATATACAGAGATGGAATCATTTTCTAAAACAGAAACCAAACTTTGAAAATGAAAATTGTTTTCTTGGAAGTGAGGAAAGCCTTGAAGCTAGGCAAAAAGTGAAACATGAGAAATAGGAAAACTGACCTAAAACAAACAACGAAAAATTTTGTTAGGTCAACCCAATATAAAACTTCGCTATAAAAGAAGATTCCTTGTTTTAAAAACTGTGATGGGAACTGATTTACAATTCATTTTCTCCTTAAAAACTAAATAAATTCTAGAGTAGTATTGACATTGTCCTATTACATTTATTCTACTATTCACAATTACATAGACAGATAGTATAAAGTTTTGTTTTCATATCACTAAAATGCTTACTTTTCTCTCAAAATCCAGATTAGATATTTTTAGAAAGACTGAAAAAAGGCAGGAACTGATTTACAAGATTTTCCACATTTAGTGATCTGTCCTGAAAGAAAGCTTTTTTCCTTCTTTTCCCTCTCCCCCCTTTTTTGGTTTCCAAAGAAATTACTCAAGGTCAAGGATAGTCCATCAGAGTACACACACACTGAAAATAGCTTGTGCATCCCCTAATTAATGCATTGCATTCCAAATCTAACAAGGAAACTGGAATGCATTCAGATGTCTCCCTTTCAGGAAGAAATATTTTAAAATTAGTTTACTTGTTTCTGTTCTGGCACTTGGAGATATCGGTAGTTATTTCTTAAAGTAAAACTGGAATCAATGAAGATATTTTCGCAAGACTAATAGTTTTGGAACCAAGTCAAAGAAAGTCCAGGAAAAAGTCAGACATCATTTGTTCACTCCCCCACAATATTGTATTAACAAAAATCTGGATTACTTGTTTTAGTCACACATTCCTAACCAAACACCAACATCAGGCTGACTGTAGAAGAAACCATGCTTGTTCTTCCAGCATGTCAGCAGATAAACTTCTGCTCAAACAAGGAGAGTTCAACACAACCTTTTCCCCTTGGAAAAGGGTCACTACACATACCAGGACAATTTGGTATCCCAGGACACCAAGAAGTTAATGCAAAACACAGGGCTTGCATCTCTACAAATGACAGCCTTCATTTTGTCACACAACTTAGTATTACTTGCATTAAACAAAATTTTTTTACTAGAACCATGTGTCTTACAGGTTTCATCAACAACTACATATACATTGCACAGATCAGTGAAGATGCTCAACTCACAGCACAAAAACATTTGTGCCAATTTTGCTAATAAAACACTTGGTGTGGTTTTGTCAACAGAAAGGTGTTTCACATTACACTGCACTCCAACAACTAAACCTTGACAAAGAGAAATTACATTTGTTTTTCTTGCGCCATAATTTCACATTATTTTGAGTAAAGATGGCTAGAAAGAACAAAAATAAATTATTAACTAGAATCATCATCTGTTAAAAGGATCTGAAATTTGCCGACTACAATACACATTCCACCAGAATACACATGTAGCAATGTGGCCTTGTAAGGCTCTCTCTTCTTCCTGGAGAAAAAAAAAGGGCTCCTGGGTTTGAAAGCAATCATCAACTTTTAGCTCATATTAAAAAGGAAGGGGAAAAAAAAAAAAAAAAAGGAAAAGGGGAGGAATAATCCGTTGTAACAGTAGATGATAAAAGCACATCTGAGTCAGAAGACAAATACTTCTAATTACAAGAAAATTGGGGAAAAAAAAACCGCAAGTCTTCAAGAATCAAGGAAAAACATCCCGAGAGCTCCAACCATTAGTTTACACTTGAGAAATTTTACTTTGTTTTTCTCTAAAAAGTATTTTTGTTACATCTCCCTGATCACCTATCATCAAGAGGCTTCAGAAAAACAAGTCTGCAGCTCCACACCAATGATGCTGTTCAGCTCAACCCTCCTCCACAGACAAGGCAGTTTTCTAGCTCGCAATATTAACATTAAATTCTAGAGCTGTGCTAAGTGCCAGTCAATTAATTCTTTACATTATTTTCCTTCCCTAGGAGTCTCTTCCTTCAACTCACTCCCTTGCCATTCATACCTAAGAGGCATGACTACCATGATTACAGAGCCTCACGCTGTGTGGAAAGGACTGTAACGCCTTAAAGGAAGACCTGTGTGAGCAAACAGGGTCTATGCCATAAAGACAAACCGACTTCAAATTACAGACAGACGAGGATACTCTAGGAGTACATATATGACATATCAAAAAAACACTTTAAGTACTTCTACAGCAGAAGAGCTGAGCTTCCCAGCAGTGCAGCAAAGGCAGTCTCCGTCTTTCTGGGACCAAAAAGAGTCATAGGGTTGGTTTGGTTTTTTTTTTCCTCCTAGAATAGCTGCATTAAGGGCTCTCGCCAGGTCAACTGTGCTATTGAGGGACGAGACCTCTTCCTAACCTTGACAGCCACAGCTGTGACGACAATACAGTACTGTATACTAATTCAGGACTAACCTCAGAAACCAAACATACACTTCGTCATCTAAAACTGTCTGCTCTCTCCTGGCATCTTCACAAACTTGACCAAATGAAACGGAGTCAATTTCTAATTTTCCTTCCAGATTGTTGTATTTACTCACAAAGTACTTTCACATTTAGACTGTAATTTTTACTAAAAATACCTGGTTTGAAATATATGAAAACCATGTATGGTAGAAAGTCTGTTTGATGCAGTTGAAAAGGCTTGCTTCAGGAGCCTGCATTATGGGGTTTTTGTAAAAAAAACTTTAAAAAAAAATCCTTCATGTCTAATTGAAACATTTCAAAAAGCTATGAAAACACCAATAAATTAGATGTAAATGCAATTTTGAAGCCAGCTTCTTGGAGAAAAAAAAAAACTTTCAAAATCAAGTGATGCTAATTATTATGCTAGGACAATATCACTCAACTTCAAAATAGGCTAGTAGACAACTTTACTGCTTGATCATTAAGAACACTACTGGTGCATATCACTAATGTGTCATCTTCCTTTTATTTAGGATCTTCTTTTCATCACACACATGATATGAACTGGGGGAGGGCAGGAAGCAGGATGACATGAGGATTTTTGTCAGAGCATAGATACAAGGTTTTTGAAATTCTCCCGCTTGAAATGAGTTGCCATGATAAAATTTGTCTGAATGTTTACTCAGGGCTAGACTGGGGGGGAGGGAGGGGGGAAAGGGGGGGGAAGTATAATTCAGAAGCAAATGGTTCCATTTAACAACCATTGAACTGAAATTTATGCAGCTTCCTCAGAAATTAAATCCTGCATTCCCTGGTTATAGTAATACTCAGTGTTACAAGTCAGGCTGTTAGAATTGGTATGTACTAAAGTGTACTTTGTCCAATAACTCCACTTTTCCATAGTACAATAGTAAACATTTACAGAGTTTCCATTACTCATACTGCAAAGAACATAAGTTCACATTTATATGGTCACTAAACATGCACTTACATAAACTCAATGCTAAGTTTTCCTCAATGCTACATATTCAGCTGTATTATATGGAACTAATTCCATTCTCCGCCCAATATAACTCACTCCAGTTCAATTGGCTTTAACAGTCGCACCTTTCTGCTTCACAAGGAATATCTTGCCAGCAAAAGCCAGCCCTAATGACACAGCTACCTACCCAAATTACACAAGAACTTTCCTACAACAGGACCCAGCCTACCCAAGTGCTCCAGGGAAGCCAAAAGCCTCTGTCAGAACAACTGACATGTTTCATATCACCAGGTTCCACAACTATTTTTGTGCAGCCTTCCAAAGAAGGCTCACATAAGGTTGGAGGAAAAAAAAAAAAAAAAACACACCACACAAAGCAAATGTATTTTCAGCATTAGGTACAGCATTTGTTTGGAATGCAGTTAATGGCTCCAGAAGCAGCAGACAACACTTCAGTTGGATTTATGCATATTTTCTTTCCTCACATTGACTCTTGCCAACACTACTGAATGCCCCCTCCCCTTCTGAAACCATGTAAAAAGTTACCTTTTTTTTCTTTCACAACTATTTACCGAGGCCTATTCCACTGCTGAAAGCCAGTGAGGCAAAGCCCACACTGGGTGTCTGTCTCCTAGAGAAGATTGCATCTTTTATTTATCGCCCCTTGGCTTTATTTTCACAGTGAATTCCTGGCTTAAATGTAATCAGCCAAGAAACCCTCCCTATGTGCACTCCTGTCGTTCCTCATAGCTTGCAAACAGAATCAAGTGCAAGCAAAAGGGGCTTGGGGGAGGGGGGAATCTCACTACTGCCAAACTAAAAAAGCCCTACTTCTGGTTTTGCCAGTCCTGAGGAACCACAGATGTGCCTCGGACCACTGGAAAGAGAAAGCCAAAAGATGAAACTTACAAGAAAGTTAATTAGATTAAAAAAAAAAAAAAAAAAAACCAAACAAAAAAACCACCTTGAACTCCCCCTAGGCAGAAGGGAAGGGCACTGAGCCTAGGAGCAGGGATAAGGCTTCCCTTCGGGAAAAAAAAAAAAAAAAAAAAAAAAAAAAACCAAAACTGATGGCACGCTTGCAAGCCGCCCGCCAAGCCAAACCCGCAGCGGGGCAGGGACCGAGGTTTTGGGGAGAGCGGAGGGGGAATCCCGGCGCGCCCCCCACCCCAGCCGCCGCCGCTAACAAAAGGCGAGCAGCAGCCTCTTTTGTCTGGCTTCCTCTTTTCGGGGGAGGAGGAGGGGGAAGCGACATAAAACTGTAAAGAGGGAAAAAAAAAAAAAAGACACAAATAAACATGAAAATGAGAACAAAGTGGCTGGGTCGCACAAAGCGCATCACCCACCGGCGGGAGGGGGTCTGTCTGCCGTTCGGAGGGGGAGCCGCCCCCGGCAGACAGCCCCCCCGCCAAAACTGGGGGTTTACCCACCTTCTGCAGCCCTTTAAACAGAGGCAGGGAGGAGTTAACCAGGGGTGCCGGGCGCGGGTAAGGAGCGGCTGCAGGCGGTGGGGCTGGAGGGGGGAAGAGGAAGAGGGGGAGTATTGTTCCCGGAGGAGGAAGAGCAGCGCTCCCCCCACCCCCCCGCGCCTTGTCACGAAGCAGCTCATCCCAAAGCAAACCCAAACCCCCTTCTATATCCCCTCAGGCGAGGCAGATCGCGCCCAGCTCCCTCCGGCTCGCCGCCGCTGCCCTAGAAATGCCTTTGTTCGCGGATCCCCCCCCCCCGCTGCCGGGGTCTTGCACTGCTTTTATGTCTTTATTTTGGACGGCGGCGCATCCCGCCTTCCACCCCCCGCCCCCTCCGCCGACCGCCCTTCTGCTGATTCATTTCCACCGGCGGTCCCCCCGGGATGGGGGGGGAGCGGCACCTCTTCGCTATTGTGGCTCGGGGTAAAGCGATGACCCGGATTACCGGGGGTGGGCGCTGGGAGGGGGCAGAACCAAGCGGGATTACACGGGCTGGATTACCAGCAGTGGGCACTGAGGCGGGGGGGTGGGAGTTTAAAAGGGCAGGCAGGGGGCGGCCCGTTCGGTGGCAGGGGCCGTGTCCGTGTCACGGAGCGAGAAGGGAGTTACTCCATGTCCCGGGTGCGAGGGGGAGGAGACCGGCGGAGCAAGTTCCCGGACCGCAGCACCGCCGGGGAGCCCAAGGCTCCTACGGGTCGGGCAGCGGGGCGCAACTCCCCGCCCGCGCTGCTGGATACCCCCCTCTACAGAGGGGCTGCCAGGGGAGGCCCCGGCCGCCGGGGCGGCGGAGGGAGGGCAGGCGGCTCCGCGGGCGGGTGACAGGCAGAGACAGAGCCGCGGCGGGGGAGGCCGACGGCGCTCTGCCCGGATGGCGGCGGCGGCTCGGCTCCGGAGCGCGGCTCCGGCCGGTGGTGACTCACCGACTTGCAGGACGTTATCGACGCAACCGCCGTCCAGCAGAGCGATGCCCCTGCGGAAGGGCAGGCGGTTCTCGTCGGCGGCGACAGCGGCGGCGACGTCCGAGGCCCCGCCGGGCGCCGTGCCGGCCCCCCCGGCGGCGGCGGCGGGGTCCTCGGCGCCGGTGTTGAAGGAGGAGTACATGCAGATCTCCCTCTCGCTGCGGGGGAAGGACCAGTAGACGATCCTGCGCTGCACCGGCTCCGGGATCCGCTCGAACCGCTCCTCCACCCGCTGGAAGGGCCACTTCTCCGCCACCTTGCGAGCCGCGATGTCCAGCAGGGACTCGGGGCTCTGGGTCTTGCCGAGCGGCAGCAGCCCCAGGGCGGCGGCAGCGGCTGCGGAGGAAGGTCCGGCGCAGAGCGCTCCACTGCCGGGTCCGGCGCCGCCCGCCCGCTGTCCCGGCCTGCACCCCGAGCCATAGCCGGGTCTGCAGCAGAGGCGCTTGGCGGGGGCAGGGAGCTGACCGCGCTCCGCCATGATCGCGCCGCTTCTAAACAGACAGCGGAAGTGCCCGTACCCTATAAACGGTTGCAGGAACGCAGCGAGCGGCCTCGACCTCCCCCCGCCCCGCCCACCCGCGCGGGACACGCCCTCCCCTCTGCCCTTGTATGGCGGGAGAGGGAGGAGGGGGCGGTGCCTTATGCAAATCAGCGCCGACAAACATAAATAGAACGGCCCGCTGATGTCACACGCGTGGGGGGGAGGGGAAGAAGGAGGGGCGTGGCCGGCGGTGTCCCTCTCTGCCGCCATATAAGGAATGGAACGCGGGGGCGGGGCCGCTGCGGCCTCAACCCGGTCACCGGTTGGGAAAGCCGGCGACCGGGGGAGAGGTTACGGTAAGGGGTGAAGGCGGTGGGCGCTCGCAATAAGCTGTTAATAAAAATAAGTGCATCAAGTCTTTTCCCTCTATTAAAAGCATTACGGTAGGCGCGGGCGGGCTTGCAGCCGGTTGCCAGCGACCGGTTCCCTTCGCAGATGGGATCCGGGTTGGGAACGGCACCGGCAGCCCGAAGCGAAGGGCGTGAGCCGGCGGGACGCCATCCAGGCGCGGCGGGGGGTGCCGGGGCTGGTGAGGAAGCATTTTTCCGGCATATGATGCGGAGAAGGCAGCTGGGGGTTGTGGGGTGCGCCAGGGGCACCGGTGACACCGGCTGGAGAGGGAACCCGACATCTGCTTTTTTATTTCTACCAGACACACCCCCCTACCCCCCCGCCCCAGCCTAGAACAGCAGCTTATTCTCCGAAAAGGGGATCGACGAGCTTTGCAAAAACTGCATTTTCCGTTAAAAATGGATGGGAAATTGAACGGACCTGATCAGACTTGCTAACTTCAGTTTTTAAAGAAAGATCGGCAGAAAGCTGAGATGGTTTAGAGTACACGAGTGTTGGCTTTTTTTATACTCTAGTAAGCTCTTAGGCAGTAGCACTCATTTTACATTTCTCATTTCACTGATTTTTTTTTTACATCTATGTATAGAACTTTTTTTTTTTGTCTGCTATCATACTAAGAAAATGAGTGATTTTTTTTAACCGAGGAGTTTAAACTGCACACTACAGACAGCACCTAAACTATGTTCTGCATAGTTTATTTTTTGTATATATGGCAAGTAGTTTTTTCTTTGAGATCACGAGAGTACCTCCTGGGTAAGAAACGAGTATAAACCCACGCTTGCGCTTCCGAGTGTAGGCCACACAAAACAGTTACCCTTGAGGTGCCGGTTTCTTAAGGCCACAGATACCTTGCTGGGATCTCACCTGGCTCCTTCCTCTTTTTAGGCATGTATTTTACAAGTGATGTACTGGATTTATAAACATAATTCCAACTAAAATTTGCAGGTGTTAGGCAGCCTGAATGCTATGGGCCAGAGATGAGGATGTCGTGCTTTCTTTTACCATTAATATGGTATTGATCTCAGTATTTCTGAGAGCAGAGAAATGAATATGTAGAAGGTTAAAAAAGAACAACTTTGTGATTGAATGTGTATGAGAGCAGAGGAAAATTTTATTTCATTTTTGCCCCATCACTTTTTGCTAATAATTGTTCACATCTTGAAGCAATTTTTCTTCTCTGTTGTTCTAGCACTATTTCTGTTTTAAACAAGTGTCTAGCAAGTCAGTAAAAATGCTCTGCTAAATTGGGTAATGGCTGTTCTTTACCAGGTCTTAGCCACCTGCTGCAATGAAAATAACACACTAATGCCACCGGAAGAATTCTTCCCATCATAGTAAAGATGCTTTACAGTAAAAATTGAGAAATAAGAAGAGTGAGAGGAATGCCAGTGAACAACAACACACCTGTGATAAGTAGCCCAGGTGTCAGTTGTCTCAACTCAGTCATTTTCTGTATTCAAATCTGGGTGGAAATTATTAAATTTGCTTAAGAAATCCCAGAGAAAAGCAGGTGGAAAAGCCCACAGATCCACCTCTTTCATTGGTCTACTACTTAACAGGAATAGCTACTTCCCATTAAGTCCATGAATATTAATAGCTACACAGGGTGCTGGTGAAGCTTTTTTGTTTCTGGGCTAGGGAGAACATGAACAGGTAATGGCATCTTTGCTCTTGACATGCTGCCGGAAGCACCAGGTATGCTTCTCCTCGGGCTCCCTCTGGACTGGTGTAGCACCCTAACGCCTTGCTAATTACCATCCCAGGCTGAAGTTCCATTGTCCTGCCAGTTTTGCCCCTTGAGTTCATTTACCTTTCTGAAAGCAAGTGGGATGTGTTAACTCCAGGGAAGAAATTAAAATGTGTTAAAGCCATACCTGAACTGTATTTTAATTTCTAGTTAGGTTTTTTCTTTCAGCGGATGTTCTTCTTGTGGAAAGGCCTTGCTGGGCTGAGCTGTCATTTCCTCTTTTTCTCCCTCATGGTTTTGAGAGGTCTGTATTCCAGAGTTACACAGAGAAGAAGGGGTGGCTGCCTTAACTCGCTTAACTTCCTGCACGTAATCAAAGGCTGTTCTATGGGCCTTTGACTGGAAAAATACCCTTGGCCACCACTCGGTGAGATTCCTTCTTAATAATGTTTCAAAGCCTTAGGCCCCTTGCAGTCATTTTTGCTCATTCCAGTAAAACATGCAGGGCTTGAGCATTCTACCCCTTGTGCTAATTTAAAAGAAAGGTCGCATGCAGCTGCACAGTTGTCTTTGTGCGAAGCAAACAATGATCTAAATGTAGAAAAATGGATGGCAGACAACCTAATGCTGGCCAGCACAAGTCATCCTGGTGATTAAAACTTGTCTGGAAAGATGAGACTCAGCATTCCTTCATTGAAGCTAAACAAGAATCTGGATTCATGCACTGTATAAAATATTTCTAAATGCTGGGAGGGTAGGGGGTCAGAGAAGAAGAGAAGGAAACTCGGGAAGGGAGGCTAGAGGATTCTCAGAGCTAGAGCTTTAAGAAAGAAAAATACAACAAAAATTACTTGAAGTGAGAGCACTAAAATTATCAAATACAAGACAGACTGATGGGCCTACTGTCACAGCAGAATTTACAATGCTAAATCAACTTTTTTATCCTGTTTTTTTTAAGCCTTTTTAGATAACTAGGCACTTCAGTTCTTACAAGAAAGCTGTAGCTTTTACAGACACCAAATATGTTATAACATTTATCATTTGAAAGCTTGAAAAGCACGGCTGTAGTTAAAGGTAGTGAGTATCACTGTGCTCTGCAGCATAGTGACTCTGGAAATTCAAACACAGGAAAAACAGTAGTAATGAGAGTCAATGAAGTTACTGTCTTAAGATTGGTCACTGAAGAAAATAGTTAGTCAATATCTTTAGTTTTCAATATTCTCTTAAAACAGTTTCCTTCATTATGTTCAGAAACTATTTTTAATTTAAGGAGTTAAAAAAAGAATATTTGCCTTTTACTAGCCTTTTAAATCAAATACTCTAGCATAAATATTGCCAGCTCTTTAGAGTCTCTCTATTAAAGTGAAAATAAACCAACAGAACTGAATGAGCCCTTTCAAAGTGCAGCTTTTTATTCTAATTAAATTCCATGATGATTCCAAAACTGAAGTCAGAGGCTAGAATCTAAAAGCGTCTAGGAGAATGTACTTAAAACACGAAGGGTGCTTTACGAGTATTCTAGAATAACGAAAAGAGACAAACATCTTATTTTGAGCTAAATCCTCTTGACATTCATTTCTGTGTCCTCTGCCTTTTTGTGGCTTGATACTTGACGTATGAAGTAATTCTGAGATGGACTGAAGGGGAAGGCATTGTGTGTGCCAGAGTCCCAAAGCTGTGTGAATTAATGCTGCTCTGTATTTCCTCAAGGAATGAGCACATTCAGTTTACATTTATTGAGAATAGACCCTGGGAATGGATTATTTCTTCCTTATAAGGAGCCTTGTGTTGGGATATCTGTTGGGACAGTTTAGCTCACTACTAAGTTACTAGGGATAAAAGCACCACTGTTACAAGTAAAATAATAATGTGCAAGTGATTTCTTAAAATTAAACATGTTGGACTGATTTAGAGGGTTCACAATTTCAAAGTCTTGGAATAGAGGAACAAGAGTGTCTCACCTTTGTTCAGAGTTTTGATTTATTCTCTCACCATTTGCAAAAAGTCAAAAGCAGAAAATTCTGGCTCTGCAAGGAATCTTGATTTAACATTCCTCTGGGTTTGTTGTGACTTTCTGTAGATCTAAGTTGCAGAATTCATGAACACTCAAAGTACAAACAGTGATATTCCTCTCACAGGCTTTTGTGAACTTTCTTTTTAAAGGATTGTATTTTTCTAATATCAAAATGTAAGCAAATTTGATGAAAACTTCAGGTTTTAAAATAACTTTCTTACAGGTATTTTCTCTCTTTACTGTAAGGACATACACATAATTGTGGCAGAGCAGTTAAAAAAAGAAAAAAAAAAAAAGAGTCCTCAAAGCTTTATGCTCTTCTGGTCAGACGTCCACCACCAAAAATGTGATAGGGCAGTTCAGAAGTTAATCAAGAGTAAAATGACACCAGTGAGTCTACCAGCACGTGTCAGAACCTCAGCACGTACAATGTACAGAAAGTGAAGTGGACTGGTGATCTAAAACGAAACATGATGTGACCGCCTTCTTCTGGGTAAGCATCCTACACTAACAAACCTCCTTTATCTTCTCGGGCTTCTTCCCTTTAAACTGCACTTTAGACTTCCTTGCATTAGACCAAATAACTATTTTGCTGTGGCAAGTAACATAATAATTCTTGGGCAGAACTTCTGCATGAAGAAGGGCCTGCAACCCTCAGTACGCTAATGTCAGGAACAAAGGGCATTGCATACCCAGATTTTCACCAATGGCAAAGAAAGAGGAACCACATATGCAAAAAAGTCTCAAAAGTTTAATTTCCAGGATTCTCAGTGCTGCTGGAGTGTATTTAAAGAAAAAAAAAAAAAAAGAAACCACAACCCAAAAAAAGGGGGGTAAAAAAAACCCCTCTTTTCCATTTCAAGAACTCTGAGACCAGATTAATTTGTGATGGCAAGAGAGCTGTACTTACAAGGGAACAGCTTAAATACGCCAAAAGCTGAAGCTCCTGCCTATGCGCTATAGGGATGTGGTGCCTATGGACAGGACCCTTGCTGTGCTGGTGCCTCCTTGTCTCCACCAGCACAGCCTGGAGATCGTGCAAGGAAGAGGAAAGTATAGCTAACTGGCCAACCATTGCATCGGATATTTGCCACTCTTCTGTGAACTTCTCTGCCTTTGTAACTGAGGACTCGCAGAAAGTATGGAGGCAGAAAAAGGCAGAGATATCTAAGCAGCACTGGAGTGGTTCCTGTTTAAACAACTGATATTCTTTTTAAAAAGTTTGGGTACAATGTCTGCTTCCCATATCTTGGTCACCACTGATTGCATTTAGCAAGCTGGGGAAACTGAGCTGGACTTTAGCAATTTTTTTTTTCTTAACAGTCTATTTAAAATTTGATTCCTACTTGTACTTAAATTCTTGGTTTACAAGTATTCAAACAATATTGCAAACTTGCCTCTAGCTTTGCTGGGACTGAAACACCCAGTCAGGGTTTACCAATGATTCTTTTCTTGGGTTATATCAGAGACAAATTTAGAAGGTGGTGCTCTAAATATGAGGGTTTCTGTATAATTCAGACACCCTATGTAATTAGGGACTGAGACTTTTCTGTGTGGCAGAAAAATGCTGCTGTGCCATCTGGTTAAGCTTCATTTGGTCAAAGAGGACTATCCCTGGGGAATAATTGATAGTCAATGTGAAGGTATAACATTTTGGGGATTTGTTTTCTTTTATTTTCACCCAGATTTCATCTTCTATTTGTAACTGTATAGCGGTATTTGATGTCAACTCCATCCTTAAGCAAAGTGCTCTTTAAGTAATTTTGCGGGTTAGTTTTAACTAAGTGAAACTTGGGCATTTGTCCCAGGGCTTTAGAAAGTATTTGAAACTTTGTAGCCCAAGTGCTAATTAGACTGATACATACTTGTTTTACCAAGTTATTCCTGCAACACCTGTGTCCGTTTGGAGTGGTCATCCTTCAAAGTTGAACACAGTTTACCAACGTGTATCTTGGGTGATGCTGATATACTTTCACCTTTATTTTATACCCCAGCTGTAAGTATTTTCATTGTCTATTTGGCTGTTTCTATCCCTCCTTTCTCTTTCCCATCTTCCTTTGACCACAATTTGGCGCTGCCAGTTCACTGTACGCTGTACTGCTCTGTCCTCTCTAATGCCCTGTACACTTTCCATCTGCTTGCCTTTCTTCTTCCTATTCTTCCTATCCTGCAGTCTTGAAAATTACACCAGAGCTAATATCTCAAGCTAAGCCTTGTAATCAAAGTAAGAAGATAGACAGAAGAAAGCTATGGTTAGAGCTTTGCAGTAAAATTTTCTCCGAGAAACCAGTACTTCCTTCTACTTCAGTAGCTTCAAAGATTTCACTGGAATCCCTTTCTTGGAGCAGGAATGTAATTTTTTTTTTTTCCTACTGGTCTGTTACTAAACAACATCTAACTTTTGAAGTTGCTCTGAATAACATCATCTAACTTTTGAAGTTGCTCTGAATAGAAGAGGAGAGCATTCTTCTTTGTCCTCTTTTCTGCTCCAGGGATTAAGATGAGCTGACAGATATGCCTCGGCTGCACTTCACCACTTGGAATAATAGTGCCACAATGTGCTTTTATATTTCCAGAAAGTTAGTGGTTTTAGCCTCTTCCAGGGTGGGTTTTAGGAATTGCAGGAATTTGGCAGTTTTAGTACTGAAAAGGAAGGGACTCCTTAATATTTAATACGTGTCCATGCTTCTTTGCTTCAATAAATTAGGCAGGACACATGGGACAGCTGTCTTATTGCTAGACACTGTCCTCTGCTGGGCTGCACTGGGGTCCTTGAGAGGGAACGGATACAGGCACCGTGTGTGGTGTGGTTCAAAGGCTCCAGGAGATACTGTGTCACACACTGTGGCTGTGAGCTTGGACAGATGTCACCATCAGTCATCCTGCGGATGCTGTGCTCCGTGCACAGGAGGTGTAGAAATCTATTCTGCTGTGTTCATGTAAAATACATTTTTTAGTGGTTCCAAAAAAATGGAGCCTCTGGGCAGGGACAGGTGTCCATGGAGCCTCTGGGTTTTAGTGAAGTTGGAGTGAAGGTCTGACCGCACGTTGCTCCCCTAATCTGAGCAGGTGGAAGAATCTCTCCAGAACTGCTTCCCAGGTAGTACTTTTAATATGTAGTTCTCAGAGCTTTGTTACAGACAGCACAAAAATCACCGTGTTCTTCTGTTCTGAGCAGCTGGAGCAGCAAAGCCTTGAGCACGGTACTCACTGTGCGTAAGGCAGCAGAGCTCTCCATGTGCACACTTCGACAACAAGTACTGGGTCAGTTTGCACTCCAGTCTGACCTTTCAATTTATCTCTGGAAACATAAGGGCCTTGATTTTTGTTTTTTAAAACAAAAGTTTACTGGCTGCAGTCAAATGGCTGCTTCTGAAGTTCACTGGGAAATCTGGAGGTCCTTTCTTTAAAAAGAAAATAAGAAATCACTAGGATGTGAGTTAGGAGTGGAAGAACTGAGGAAGAGCAGGGCAGAACTAACACGAGTAAAATTTGAGGGATGAATGTATAAACCCAGTCCCTTGCCAACTCCACCCTCTAAATGGCATTTACTGCTAGGGAAACTGGATCCGCCCTGGACTGATTCTAGCATCAGGAAAATCCTCCTAAAATAGCTCTGGGCCTTGCAAAAGTTGCAGTTTCCTCTCCCAATAATTGATGCTGTGGTGACAACCTCCATCTGGTACTCATGAGTCGCAGTGATCACATCTGCTAAGGGGAAGAAGGCAACTTTTTCCCTTTGCTCAGAGTCTCTTGCCTTGTCTGCAATGATGATTCTAGGAGTGAAAAATCACTTTTTACGTTTGAGCGCTTCTTAAAAGGGATGGTGTCCCCTTGTACTGGCAACTTGGAAATGAAACTACAATCTCCTTACAATCTTACTTACAGATTTTAAGAAGCGTAAACGAAGAGGAACCACTTTAAGAGTACCTGGGGATTGGCCTAGGTCGCCTTATTGCCATCGAATGTGGGTTTATTTCACACTGTTTACTAAATGGAGAGTATAACCATGGCAACATTCATGACATGCTCTTGGCACGGATCTGCCAACACAAGATTGAAATCAGCATTCAGAAGACAACTGTTTGAAAGTAGTCTGAGAACTGAAAAATTGTGTTTCAGATTACATTCCATATGAGAGTACACTTCAGCATCTGCAGAGTGAACATTATGCAATATTTACTACTTTGCCTTACTGAGCAAGAGTATTTGTGGTATCATTGGTATAGATCTTACCTTGATGTGTGAAAGCCTAATTGTATAAACACTAATAGCCAGTGGTGATTCTGACTAGACACCTAACAACCATAATTTTATGTGAAGTATACTTAGAAAATACAAATACTACTAGCATTTATGCCCAACTGTAGTGCAAAGATAGTTAAAATCTTTTGTCCAAGTTTACTTGGAAAAAAAATGAAGAATGACAATTCCTAAACAAGATGAAGATTCTGCTGTCTGCATATAAAGAAGAAAGAGGTGGGGTGAATAAGTGGAGGAATATAAAAGGAAATTCCAGATCTGAGTTAGTCCTCTGCTATCCCAGGTATAAGCTGATAAACTAATCAGTCTAATCAGTGTTTTCTGTTGCTGTATATTGTGATGTTCTTGCAGAAATGTTTTATGCGGGAAGTTACAGTCTGATAGAATGAAGGTGGATTGCATAATAGCTTCTGCTTCATGTCTTTCCGCAGGTCACTTCTTTCTGAAAGGAACGGAGTCAGTGCAACTGCACCTTTCTCATTGAGTCATACCAGCTGTTGCAAGTAATGCTAAACTCTGCCTGAAATTTTATCTGTGGCTGACTTCACTGGTTTTGTTTCAGACAGTTTCTTCTTTTGTTGCATCTGTCACATAGCAGGAAAGACATGTTTCTGTAAATAAGCGTCACGAGTCGTTTACGAGATGTGTAGGAAAATACAGAACAGCTTTTAACTAACTTTTGAAAGTCGGCTGGATTTTAAGCTGACTCTGCCCTTTCAACAGATGCTCGGAACAGTGACTGCTCTTTATTGCCTCAGCACACCATCCTGGGATAACACATCAGCCAGTCTGATGGAATATTTTATGTAGAGTTACTATTTCCCGTGAGTCAGTGCTGCAAATGGAAATTATGTCTGCAAAGAACACAGCATCATTCATGTCCCTTGCTGCCCTCGTGGCTAGAAGTGATGCACTTACCGGGGGTTATGTTAGTCCTAAGAATCATATGGGTCTGTAGAAATGGTGGAAATGTTGCTAATAAAACACAAAAGACTGAATAATTCAATATTTTTTCAATGTTTGAAGCATATGGATACTCCGCAAACTTTTATCACTTCGCAAGGTGAGAAAACACATCCTATTCCAGCAGTAACTGAGGAGCGTGTTAGCCATCAAAGTCAGGTTTAAAGTTACACGTTCAAATAACTTTAATTCAGTGTTTATATTCAAACTGACCAAAGAGCTATCCATATTGCTACTGTTTGTTTTCAATAAATTTGAAACTGGGAAAGACAATCCAGAGGATCTGATGAAATTAAAAGTACTGTCAGTAAAAAGGCTAAATAAAACAGTCCAGATGATTACTGGCTAGCATCCATGTAGGCAAAAAATGTATAATTGATAGGTAAGCTATTAAAGGAAATACATAAAATTAATGTTGGTCAATATGAATTTACAAAAAACAGGTCTAACCACAGTTTATTAAACCACATACTTCATAAAAAAAAAATGTCTACATAAAAATAGTGTCTATGTCATACTTCTTCCATATATTTTGACTTACACTTTTTATATGTCATGCTAATTTAATCCATGTGACCTGTTAATTGACAGAAAATCAGTTAGCTGACAGCCAAAACCAAAATACTAAGTGGGTGATTCAAAGTCAGCTTAGGAATTGCTTTGACGTGTGTTATTTAATGATTGTTTTAAATTGCACCACGATTGTACAAAAACTCGTACAAAATTATTAATGATACTTATAGATGACCCAAAAGATTGGGCATATAATAAGCAACAAAGGTAAGTCATTGATGCAGTCCAGATGACTTTATTTAATAAGATGGGGGCAAGCAGACAAGTGTTTTGTGGGTTACTGTTAAGTAATACATCTGTGAACACTGAAAGCAGACTGTCCTTTTTACCTGTACATTTGTTCTGCCCACCAAATACTAAAGCTGAAGAACGAAGGCGACACCCAAATTTGGAACTATTAAAGGTCAGTTGAGCAAGGTGTTCTCAAAATACAATTCCCTAGCAAACAAAGCCTTTTGTTTTAGAGGAATCTAAGCCTGCAATTTGTTTTCCTGAGTTTACTTGTATATCGTGGCTCTGGTCGTCTCTAAAGCATTCGGTTGTGTTATATGCTTACACAACTTTCTTTTGGCATCTCAGAGTAATGCTAAAACATTCTCATGCTGTAGATTGACTCTACTTTTGAACCTTGAGCCAGGCTTTTAAAATATGTCTTACACTATAGATGCGTCACTGCTTCTGTTATCCTTTCTCTGCCTTGTGTACCCTTTTCACATGTATTGGTACAGCTGTAACAAATATGGGAATAAAACCATGTCTGCAGGTAATTCCCATCATCATTCCCAAACCATCAATCACATTATGGCAAAGCTAATGCTGCTTTTTCATCTTCAGAAATGTGTATTTGGCTGGACTTAAGAAGAACTGAAAATGCTGGTTGGAATTTTTCTTCTGTTAACGAGTTTTTATTTGGGGATTTGTAGGAGGAATGAAGAGGCACAGAGAGATTTGTCAAGGAAAGTAACAATGAATTAAGTCTTAAATATGGTGCTTTGGTCAAAACGCCTCATGTAATTCTTGGCTATACAAAGATAAATTTATAGGGAGTATGAAGACAATACTAGTTCTATGTTTGGCACTGAAACTATTTTTGTTGGAATTTGCTTTGTCCAGTTTAGGCTTCAAGAAGACCGTTGGTAGACAGAAAAGGTTGAGAGAAGAGCCAGAAAAGTCATTGATTCATGCGATGCAATACAAGGAAGTTTTTTTTGTTGGGTTTATCAAACAGAAAAGTGTATTGACTGCAGTCCAAAAGTATCTGCAATGAAATAGAAACTTAGTACCTGGCTTTTCCATCTAGCTGACAGAGACATAACAGGATCCAATCGCTGGATGTTGAAGCTGAACAAAATCAGACTAGAAGTGAGGGACATGATTTTTCCCTAAGAAATGAGCAGTTAACCACTGGAACAGTTTAATGAAAATTACAATGGGCTTTCCATTTCTAGTACTTTTAACCTCAGGATGTATCTTTCTTAAAAGACATATTCTAGCTGAACTCAGCAGTAGTTCTGGAAATCTCGAGTGCTTCTGTAACAAAACAGATCAGCCGAGATGATCACAGTGGATGTTCTAGACTTATCTCTGATGGGGACAAAGGTGGTTTTGTTTCTTCACTCAGCTGCTATGGGCTTACTTCATGATCCAGTTTTTTGCCTATGGGTGCTAACATGTGTCCTAGAACTTCAGTGCTGCTGCAGCAGGTTAAGAAAGGGCATAATCATCTGTAAGTGGTACAGTGTGGCAAGGGATCCAAACTGCATAAAAGCCTGCTCTAAAGATGTACAAGGAGGACAGCCAGCCACGGGTGGAATTTTAGCACTCTTTTTTTCATGTTTATTCCAGTTTCTGAGCAACAGTCTTGTGAATTAACAGTATATCTGGTGATTCTGTGCCACTATATGAGCTTGTGGTCATATACAGAAGGCAGAATACTGTTTTGCATTAACAGTCTTAGCTCATGTATTAGCTCTTCTGTGCCTGTATGATTTTTAAATGTACCAAGGGTATGCCCATATCGAGACCTGATTTTTTTAGCTTGTCCAAAACTTGCAACTTGTGTTTGAGCTCTTCTTTGTAAAGTGATATTTAGTCCTTCAAATAAAAAGTGCAGAAGTAATTTGTAACACTAGCTTATCATTATTTACAGCAAACCAATTCCCTCTTTGTGCATAGAAAATGAAAATTATATCCTTGCTTGGCTGAAAACTTCCTTTCTACAAGTAAGAAAAAATGCCAATATAATTTACAATGGCTACTTCAGCCTTCTTGCAGCTTGGGGCAAAACCACGTTGGCAGAAGGACAATGTCTTGTCTCTCTGAACTTGACCTGAATATGAATTTACACAAAAAGGACCTCTGTGCAGTGACAAGAAGTTGAAAACAGAGGAGAATTACATAAGAAATTTAAAATAAGTTGGAGATAATGTTTCAGTGAGATCAGCATTTCAAGTGGTCCCTAACAAGAACTGGATACTTGTATCTCTGTTGCCACTCATTTTATTTTATGACTGATCATCTGAATTTTTCTGTTAAGCTTCCTCCAATCTGAAACCTTATACCTCATAGTAATCCTTCTTAACAGCCTTTTGGTGCAAAGTTGGCCTTACTATTTACACTAGTCTCCCAATTTTGTTAATTACTTTGATACTGATAAGGAAAGGATGTGTTTAAAAAAAAAAAAAAGCATCACAAAGGACCCTGTATTTCCCTGTCCCGTGTTGAAGAAGCTAATAAATTGCTTAATCTCAAGAAATCAAGAGAAGGAAGATCCACAGTAGTGTCATGGAAGTAGTAGGTAGCACTGGTCACCTCATGCAGCACTGACCAGGAGGGAGCTGCACTAATTCCTGCCCTTGGTATCAGCAGCTCCAGGGCTTAGCCTCTGTTCAGAAGCAGCCAGTTTCTCACTGAGCTCCCAAGCAGCATTTTACTACTGAGAAGATTCTTTTTTTCTTTTTGAGGAGTAGTTTTTCTCTTTTACATTCTCATCAGACTGCCTTCCATGTTCTTTGTAGTTTAACTGGTCACCACTCATTGAGGAGCACTCTTTCCTCATCCAACTTAGCATCACACAGCTTAAACCACTCTGGAAATCTACAGGTAAGGAAAGCACCACATTTCTAAGTAGGCCTTATGTCATACACCTGAACCTCTCAGGTGGGTTGTCTTACATTTCTGTGCCTTGGGAACTCTAGTTTTGGATTGAGTACTTTTAAGAATCATCTTTAACTTTGGATCTTTTATGTGTCCCTTCCATGGTAAAGATTCTGCCTAGTGACTCTCACCAAGACAGGAGGATCCAAAGTACCCATGCCATGAGACAATGTCTTAGTACCTCATGCCTCCGCAGTTGATTTTTTCTTTCTCCTACTGGAGTCCTGTGTCTCAGATGCTATTGTTTGTGTTGTGACAAAGTCACAAGGAGACACTTTGCAAAGCAGCACAGCATTAGCTGATCTATACACAACTACACTTGACTACCATTTCCCTCTTTATTATGGGCATCTGAATAAACAAATTTTGATCTGTGGCTGTGATGAAAGGAGACAAAACCTTCTCCATCCTCTTTTCCCCCGTTTTGTTTTCTGTCTTTGCATTGCAGGTGATTTCTCTTCTGAAAGAGCCCAAGTCTTTTGGACTTCTGATGAGATTTTCCTGTGATACACACCAAGCTTATGTCAAAAGTGCTGTGATAACAGTCAGTTGTTTGTAGCAGCAACCTAATTGCTCTTCCAGGCTGAAAGTATTCCTGGCTGAGGTACTCTTGAAGACTGTTTCAGCTCCATAGATGTAATCTTGTTTCTGCTACAAAATGGTGAGTCTAATCTGCACTTTAAATTACAATGAAATGATATCCACAAACTGGCAGGCATTCCCCAGACTATCACACCTTGCTTCTAACATATGGGCTGACTGACACAATCAGATCAAATGATTTTCCAGACTTTGCTATATCCACTAGGCAGCATTTCTCATTTAAGATTCCTGTAGTGAGGCTGTATCTCCAATGACAGCTTAGATTCTCATCTGGTGTAAATTATCATAGTTCCAGTCGACTTCAATGGATTTGGTAATTTATGCCATCTGAGGTTCTGCATCTGAATACTCTGTAATAAAAAGCAGCTGCTACTTCAACTAATCTGAAAAAAAATGATAAGTGCCTAGTATGTGTCTGAGTCTAGCTATCTTAATACCTGTAACTCAGCTGCCAGCAGACCACTGCATACTGGAGAATTAAAATCTCCACCCTGCATCTGAGTAACTGGGATTGTGTTCTGTATTTTAGCAAAAATGAAAGTTGAACAGAGACTGCTGTAGTCCTTGCCAGCAACTTTGCTGGGAGGCCCACAAGCCAACACTGCCTCAGAAAAGCCTGTGAGTTTAGCTCTACCAAAATCTGGCCGTATCTTTATACTGACCATGAATATTACATACGTCATACATATATATGGTATTTTAGAGTGGTTACTTAGGTTTGTCACTTTAATGTGTTTTAGTTTTGATTTCTATATTCATCTTCAAGCCATATGAACATTACTTGATGTTCGGTATCAATTTGAACTTGTAAAAAATATGAGATTGTAGGGGTATCAACTATTTATACCAAGAACATGATAAGAACTTGTAAAGTGTTTCACAGAAAACATGGTCTGTGATCTATTCCAGAATGTGATACTGTAAATAAAGCACCTATCACTGTACATTTGAAGAAAATGTGTCTTCTTTATTTTCAGTTCTTGATTTAGCTCTCCGCACAGAACAAATAATCGCTTTTATGTGACTAGAGGATATTATGCAGTTTTGCCTATAAAGAACTATTTGAGCCATAAAGCATCAAATTTCCCCTATTACATTAAAATTTGTATACAGTTATGCTCTTTTTTTTTTTTTTTAAGTAACAACAGGGCACAGCTATAAACACCACCTTTTCTATTTTTTCACATTCAGTCCTGGCTCAGGCATACTCCATGACTGCTACCCAGTGGGGATACTTCTAGTGAATGACAGGAGTTTCTGTCCATGCTCAGAAACTATCTGTAACAGGTCAGCAAGAAAAAAGTATAAACTTATATTCCAGCTTGTTCCTCAGAAATCACTGATCTGTCTTCATCTAGACCTAAAAGTAACTTTTCCTGGTATGCATGAGTAGAAGCATGGAGAAATGTGAGAATGTTGGATTTTAGGAGGTGAGCTTTTTTCCTTCTACCCAAAGGTCATCTTTTACATCTCTAGAGCTGGTTGTTTGATGTTTTCTCTGCATCATCACCTTTGTTTAATACTGTACTACATGCTTTATTTCTAGCTAGTACTAAGACCTAAACCCTCCAGTTATCATGGTAGTGTTGGGGAGAGGGCAGGAGAAGTATTTTTCCTTTTTTCTTCATTGTCAAATTTTCTTACAAATGTTTAAACAAGAATGAATTATGAACTATCAATCTGTCATAGTTTAGTCCTGCTCAGGACCAAGCTATGCACTCACTAGCTCACTCCCCCCACCCTCAAGGGAATAGGGAGAGATAACATAACAAAAAGGATCAAGGTTTGAGATAGGGACAGGGAGAGATCCTTGAAGTTACTGTAACAGTCAAAACAGACTCAACTTGGGGAAAACTATTTATTTATTTATTATTAACAAAAACAAAGTAGGATAATGAGAAAGAACAAAAAACAACCTCCCTCCACCCCTCCCTCTTCCCAAGCTTAACTTCATTTCAGCTGTCTCTACGTCCTTCCCCCTCGAAGTGGCACAGAGGGGAACAGGGAATGGGGTTATGGTCAGTTCGTCACACAGTGGTATCCGCTGCTCCTTCCTCCTCAGAGGAAGAACTCCTCACATTCCTCCCTTGCTCCAGTGTGGGGTCCCTCCCATGAGGTGCAATCCTTCACAACCTGCTCCAGCACAGGCTTCCCAGGGGCCACAGCCCTCTTCAGGCATCTGCCTGCCCTGGCGTGGGGTCCTCCCTGGGCTGCAGGTGGATCTCTGCTCCTCCGTGGGCCTCCATGGGCTGCAGGGGGACAACCTGCTCCACCATGGGCTGCACCACGGGCTGCAGGGGAATCTCTGCCAGGAGCAGCATTACTGCTCCCCTTCCTTCTTCACTGACCTTGGCGTCTGCAGCCGTTCCTCTCACAAGAAATTCTTTACAATAGGCTCAGGCAGACACCTCTCAGGTTCTCTTCACATCTCACCTCCTCTCCACTTCTTGCAGCTGGGCCAGGCCAGGTCAGTCCCAGTTGGCTGCCCCGCAGGAGGCCAGAGGGTGAGGGCTGCAAGGCCCACAAGGCTCGCACCTCCCCCTCTCTGCCCCCGCATCTGCTTCTTCAGTTTGTTTTATTCTTTTTTTTTTTTTTAATTTTCCCCCTTCTTAATATGTTATCACAGAGGCATTATTGCTGAACATTCTGTCACCAATTGTCTCAGCCTTGACCAGGAGCTGGTCTGCCCTAGATCCAGCCGAGTCCACTGGACAACGGGGAAACTTTTAGCAGCTTCTTGTAGAAGCTGCTACCATAGCTTCCCCCGCTAAACAAAACCAACACACAATATAAAGAAATTAGGTAACCCCAAATTAGTACAATCTCAAACTAGGGGAGATATTTTGGCAATATGTGTCAGGTTCTACTACAGTCATGGGACTTGTTAAGGGGATGCTGGGTTAGTTGCTTTGGACAAGAGCTACAGCTGCATCACCCAACAGAGCCTGGTGCATGCAACACATTTGCCCTTCAGAAAGCTTTTGGAGGTGCAAACAGAAGTATGACAAAAATTATCAATCTGACTCTACATAAATGAAGCACCATGAAGTACAGCCGAAGTGTCCTTGTCTGGTGGCAAAACTTAAGCAAGGACACCCCCAGACTTCTCTTTTTCTTCCTTTTTTTTCAGTATCTTTACCCTCACTGTTGTTTGACCACTGTCTACATATCTGAGTGACTCCATCTTGTTACACAGGGACAACGTCCTCTGCCCACCCCAAACCGCAACTGCTTTACAGCTCTTACATTCCTCATCTTCCTGCCATCTTGTTCCTATGTAGTGGCCATGTGTATGAAGTAATCACCAGGAGCGAGAGAAAGGGCAACAAAGACAAACAAATGTGTGGAGACCATAGTCTCAGTGAGCCTGCAGGAAGCCTAAGGTGTGGTTGAACTAGTCTGGTAATGTTCTGTCCTTTGGCACTATTTTATGTGTACACAGGGGAAATAATCAGTAGTACAGTCATTTTTACATTTAGGGTATACAGATAATTTGTGAGTACAATGAATGTTTTGTTTATGCAGCACATATGTTTGACTACAGCTTTACCTGCTTATGAGAAATTACTTTTTATTCTGCGCGTGCTTCCAATTATTCTGTTTACTGTTTGCAATGCTGCTATGGATAGATAAATAGTGTGTGTTACATGTTGGACACAAATATGGCAACACTTTGTATTGTTTTACATGCTGACAAATTGATTTGAATTTATTTGCAGCCATATCTAAAACCTGATCTTAATTACGGATATTCAATTTTGCATTTGCTAGAACAAATAGACAGCATCTTATGTCAGAGATGAGTTTGGATGATAAAATAGAAAATGAGATGCAGTACCTGCAACTTCTCCTCGGGTCTAGCTAAAGGGTGCCCCAGACACGGAGTTGTCAGTTGGCTGCAGAACACAGAAAGGATAAACAGCTGGGGCGAAGCACTTGGGCTCCAGGAGAGTCTTTAGAGGCAGGGAAGGGAGTCAGCCTGAACTCCTCCCACAAAGCTAGTTTTGCAGCCTGTGCCACCTTTTTTAAAAACTATATAAGCTGGGATGTAATCAATTGCTTCTTGTTTTGCTATTCCTACCAACAGTCTTTTGAAAATTCAACCCAAAACGTTTTACTGAGCTGAACTGGTAGGATTTCCCTTTCAGCTGTGAGAGATTTTATTCTTATTCAAGGCCTCATTCAGGCCAGCAATGGAAATATAGGCGGTTGGAAAGGGTTACATCAGGCCAGCAATGGAAATATAGACGGTTGGAAAGGGTTACAGGCCAAGGCCAAGCTGCCAGTGAGGGTCTTTGCTAAACTGCAGCCCAGGAGGAAAGGACAAATCCCTTGCCCTTTTTTGTACCTTTCTTCTCCTTTTCAGATCACTTCCATCTCACATGTCTCTACACATTATCTGATTTACTAGATTTTGCTATTCTTCCTAGGAAAATAGTTTTCTGAATAAAAAGGATTTGCCGCTTGGAAGATTTTTGTGCATATTTAGTACTAACACAGGATGTAATGTAGTCTAGGTGCACAGTACATCTGCCTAACCAGAAGGATAGGCAAATGCAGACAAGCTCCTCATAAGGAAAATGCATTCATTAGATACTGGCAGCTTTGGTACAGTAGCACAGACCTACATACACAGTGGGAACGTTCACAGCTTGCTTTATATATGGGTGTGAATGCACTCATCACTCATAAAAGTTCAAACTTTGTAGAAATCCTACTTATGTAAAAGAGCTTTTTGCTCCCACTTACATTGTGGGAGTGACCTCCAACTGCAAAAGCCTTTCTTTTGTTTAGGAGACATTTTCCCTGATGAGTTTTCTATTTCATATCCTTTTGATTTCACAATGTGTCTTCTCGTGTTCTGAAGTAGTAAATAAAAACAGTTTATTTATTTCCTCTTTATGTTTTTTTTTGTACTGTACACAAACTTCTATTGTATCTCAGATCTGTCTCCCTCCAAACATCGAACTATTTTCTGTCTCTTCATACTCAAGCAACGGATACTAATAATTTTCAGAACCTCTGTATTTCTATTAGGCTTTTTAGATCTTTGTAGATGATGGTTTTTTACTTTTTTAAAAATTTTAAGTAAGGGCACTCCTATGCAGCAAAAAGGATTAAAATCCTCCACACAATATCTGACCAGTACTTACTGCTGGCCCTTATCTAGAAAGATGTCTTTTTTATTAAGGTCCATCTGACTTCAAGCAGGCACAACTAAAGGCTATAGCAGGAGAAAGCAAGCTGAACTGACCTCTACACTTTTAAAAAAATAATTTTTAAAGTCTATTTGCAAATATTAAAATAATTTTTGTGAGACTAGTAGAACAAATAACAAATACATTAACATTAAAATAATTTTAATTGTTAAATATTTTATATTAAAAGTCAGAATTGGCTAACAGATTCTCTCATATGAGAATATAAGGGCTGACTGATATTAATAACACCTCTTTTATTTTCCTCATAATACAATAGATTTGTGTGTACATATAAATTTGCATAGCTGTAGTCTTTCTTGCTAGCATGTAGCAATGCTAAATGCATATATACATGTGAATCAGCAGAATAACTGAACACATTTTGAAGAGGTAACAGTATTTCATTTGAATTTAAATGTCTTGTTTTGAATAAGCAGTTATGTTATAAAGCTAAATCAGTCAGCTTAACAACAAAGGGCAGTATGCTGATGAATTATGTATGTTATCTGCATTTTCTGACTGCTGATAATTGACAGGTATCATGGCATCTTCTACAAACTTCCTGTAATTATATGCCACATATCAAAGAGTGACTTATGTGTAATGGTCCTACACACACACACATATACACAAAATGTTTTTATGTTTTATTTAAAGCTTACAGCATTTTAAATTTTTCTGTTTCTCTCACTCTGGCTTCCAAGCTGCTTTGCCACTCAACCCATTCAACAATGTTAAGTTAAGAGTTCCTCAGCATTAGTTTCTCAGAGTCACTCACTCAAGCATTTCTTCCATCCCTTTTTTTTGTTTTGCTTTTAAAAAAAATAGTTATGACAAACTGATACCAAAGAAAAATTTTCTTTTTAATCATTTAAGAGAAATTACCTGCCATTTGGATTGTTGTAGTAAAACAGATGTCTCTGCCTTTGATACCGAGTTCCTGTCTTTACCAACAGATACATTTTCATCATTGTGTAGCAGCATAGGTAGTAACAGGTTAAAAAACCTAGTGTCTTAACAGAGCTGATTAAATAGCTAGTTCCTTCTTGGTAGTATGCATTTAATTCAGACTAACTCCATCACAACAAGGATACATTAACTGGGTAGCTCTGCAACTGGACTCATTAGATGCAATGCTTACTGATTAAATTTAACCACTACTGGGTATCTTAGCAAATGATTCAGAATTACTTTTCTTTTAATTCAGTATTCTATTCCTTGGAAGGAAATTAATTTTGCTGAGAATTATTTTAATAAACCTGTAATAACAAAGCTATAATTAAAATACAGTCTTTTAGTTACTTTGAAGGGCTTTTTACTTACATTGCTTCAAATACTCAAATTTGTATTTTAATCTAAAAACCTACATTCAGTAAATTATATGACTGGTATATGTGAAAAAGAACCACTAGTATATGCTGTGGAAGAGTTCCTCACTCTCTATCATTGCATCCTTGACAGTATTTGTTATCAAAGAAAGTACATGAAACAAAGCCCCAGCAATTACAAAGTAATTGTGCAGAAAGAAAATTAGACAAATATCTCTTTTGTTCCCATTAATTTAGACTTGATTTGTCAGCTTCTTTAGAAACCAAAGCTTATATTCTTATCCTATATCATTGGCTAAGTTGGTTCTGAGGCTCATACTTTAGTGAAACAAGATCTGATACACTCATTGAATGAAAATAAACAATTAAATATATTTCTAAAGCCCCTTTCATCAAAAAACACTTCAACTTTCAAAATGTGATGCTCTGGGACTCTGGTAGAAGGTGACAGCCTGTGGGCAGCCAGTGATGACAATGGAAAGGTAAGGTACTACCACCAGCTAGTAACATCCCTGCTTTTTACTGAAGTGAAGATAAAATTTCAGGAAGGGTAAAAAAAATAACACTATTTTTTCTCTAAGGCATAATTTTTGGCAATGGTATCTGGATGTAGGACCTGTCTGGCTTGAAAGCTCTAAACATCTGAGTGCAAATCTTTTAGCAGTTGTTGGCAAATGCTTCTATGAACAATCCTCAATGACCATATATAAATCCAGTTTTCAAAGACTTAGCATTCAGCTGAAGTAAACCCAAAATTTATAATGACACATGGAGGCACTCTGCTATCAGACTGAGTGCTAACTTTGCTATTTCTACCCCAGTGTTGGGGCCCTATACCTGAATCTGCAGAAAAAAAAAATATTGCCCAAACTTTTTAAAAATGTGCCTTTAGGCAGGAAGTTATGAGGAACTGCAACCATGACTTAATGAATAGAAGTGATTATGCTCCCCCTCTGATTTTTATTTCACATTGCTACCAATGCACCCAAGGCTTCTGAAGCAGGTTTTTTTTTCTAGCAACTGCTTATCCAGCTTAGCCTGAAGTGGTACAGGTGTCTCCTAGAAGGCTATTGGGTTCAGCGGGAGAAGCTTTCCAGATGATCTCAGATGTAGAGATGCACCGCAGGAGGAACTCGGGAAAGCAAAGCAGGCTGGGGTGCTTAGCGGGGGGACACAAGCCATCCAAAAGCAGAGTGTCCTGGGGATGTACAGCTCTCACAGAGGAAGTGGCAATCTGAAGACATTTCCATAAATCAGCTTATTCAGCCTCCTAAAATGAAGATTAGGAGAGGGTTGGATCACTTTTGATAAAACAAAATGTGAATGTCTTCCGCTCTGTACCCTTGTAAACTGATCAAACAAACATTCAAAATGAAACAGACTCTGTGATCCCTTTTCATCTTTTAATGGTCTCCTCACCAGTCAATCTGCTTAGCACAACCTAATTTGTTTAGGGCTAAATAATACCACACTTTCTTTACAGGAGTGGTACATATTTAGGCAAGTAATCTTACAGAATTAACAGGACTACTCCTCTAATTAAGGGGTTCAGCAGAGGACCTTGGCAAAGACCTTTTCTTATCTGAATATTCATATCAGAAGTGCTTATGTAAGGGCTTATTTTTATGTTAGAGCAGCTTTATCTGATTTGTTTTTGTTTTTGTTTTTGTTTTTGTTTTTTTTTGTGGTGGTGGGCCCCGTTAGCTCCTATTGGTGCACTCAGAGGCCCCAGCTTCCTGACTGCCCATTGCAATGCAATCCAAAGAATCATCATAGAATCATCATAGAATCACATGGTTGGATGGGACCTATAAGATCATCTAGTCCAACCGTCTTCCCACTACCATTGCTGCCACAGCTACTAAACCATATCCTGTAGCTTCTCATCAAGCCGCCTCTTGAACACTGCCAGGGACGGAGACTCCACCACCTCCCTGGGCAGGCCGTTCCAGTGCCTTAAGAAAGCCTGTAAGCTCCCACCTCAGGAACAGACCTGTCACATCATGGGCACGACTGGGTGTATTCCCAAGCATGTAGTGGAGGAAGACGCACAGAGCCATTCAGACAGGGGTGAAAGGGCTGCCAGAGAGATTCCCTGGCCCCAGCACAGGGTGCTGGGCAGGGGGGCAGCATGCAGCAGTCGGGTGTCTTCTGTGGGGCTGGGCAGCATCAGTGAGCCTTAAGGAAGCATCCACACTCTAGACCTATTTCAGCTTCAGTCGTGCATCGCAGGCTATGGGGTTGTGGAGATTCATGCTCATTGGCCAGCCTCTGAAAAGCCGGTAAGTGGAGGAGCCACTTTGTGAATCTACAGACAATGTGTCTAAACTCAGCTTTCCCATGCAGGTGAGCTGCAGCTGGAGAGAATGGCTGGCTGCTCCACAGACCAATGTGTGGAGAGTTCCCATGCTGTCTGCTCAGCTGCAAAGAGCTTCTGACAGAGATTACACCTATATCATTTTGTAGGTACGCCTTCAAAGGGTGAACTGAAAACACACTGGCCTATACTTGCCCCTAAAGAATAAACGAATCATTTCTGCTTATTTTGGCATTTGAGTCTACCAACAAAAAAGGCTCCACTGTGGCAAATCAGGCTGTCATTCTCATAGCAGGCTGACTTGATTAATGTAGTTGCAAAGCTTGTTTTGCAATTCAAACTTTGTCAGATCAAATCAAAAATTATTTTCCTGGATAAGTTCAATTACAATGTAAATACTGAATCAGAACTTATTTACTACGCAATTCTGTAAAAAGGCTCTTAAAGTAGGCTAAATTGCCTCTCTAATCCTGCCAGGCCTCCTTGCCCCGCCAAGGGCACCGCTCTGGAGCGGGGCTGGGCTTGGCAGAGGAGGTGGGAGGTCAGCCCGCATGTGCAAAGCCCCCAGCAAGTGGCAGTGCTCCACTCAGCCTTAGTGCTGCTCCAGCAGGAGAAAGGGTTCCTGACAAGGTGGTGTCTAATGGAAATGGACACCTTTCCTGGCCTCTTTTTTCATTTCAAGTCCTATCCTAGCTGGATATGCTTCTGTCAGATCAGTCAAGGCATCAGCAGGCTTTGCTCTTTGTTGTTACAAAGACAGAAATATTTTAAATTATGATAGTAATATTTTTCATTTAAAAAAAAAGAAACCAAATAAACATTTTTTATCTCTGCAAACATGTCCATAGGGAAGTGTTGGAAGTTTCTTCTTCCTGTAAAGCTGGCAGACATGTCGTCAGCATTACTGTTTCTGAGAAGTTTGAAGACAAAATGCCAAATCTTTTTAACAACTGTTTTTTTTTTTTTTATGAGCAGTCAGCCTTGATGTCTGTAGTAGCTTTGAGTTTGTGGGGTCTTGTTTTTAAGTGAGTGGCAGCTTGCAGGCCTTAAATAATTCATAATATCCCCCTCAGTTTTGTGTTACTATTTTCCTCAATTAAAATAACAGGGCATCAGGCCAAGGCAAGGGTCTTACACAACAACTGCCACGAACGGTCCTTCCAAAACAACTGAGTTGTGCACAGGAGTGAGTACATGTTCAGCACAGCAGGTGGAAACATTTTTGAGGAAAGCTTTTTTCCATCTAAAAATAACAGTTGGTTAAACTGAATGTTTCCCAGGAATGTCACAGTTTTGACAACAGCAACAACAGCACAGAAATGTGAACAATGTCCCTGGGCCAGGACAGATGTTGCGGGATGAGAAGGAAGGGGATGCCCCTGCACCGGTTGGATGCGTTAGGAAGAAAAGGTTTTTCCCATCTCCCCCACCAACATTCCGACCATGGAGCCACACTCTGTCCTTCTTGCTTTCCTGCTAGAAGTA
This sequence comes from Chlamydotis macqueenii, assembly GCF_036417535.1. Lineage (NCBI taxonomy): Eukaryota > Metazoa > Chordata > Aves > Otidiformes > Otididae > Chlamydotis > Chlamydotis macqueenii. Next base: position 20,332,428 of record NC_141593.1, on the reverse strand, counting down.
TTACACTTCTAGAGAAATAATCAAGAGCTGTCTGGGCTGGGCTGCACGAGAGGCTCCGGCTGCCCGTGCTTGCCTTGCTGGCAGGTGCTGGGGCCGAAGCCCCTGCCAGGCAGCGAGGCTGATCCGCTTTCACCCCCTGTGTCTGGAAATACCAGTGCTTCTGCAGAACTGGTCATTGCAGGTCTTTTTTTTTGGAAAGTGCAATTTTACACTTTCTCTTTAAAATGTGAAAGGAATCATCCTAGAAAGGAATTAACATAGAAATAAAAGACATTTTGTATTTTTTCATCTAAAATGTTGTTGGTTTCCAGCCAGACTCAGTAGGACAAAAACATTGACGGGCTATTGACAAGGCTGAAGACTTTCTGGAATTCTCCAGGCTGAGACCAGCTTCCCATCACATTTTTAGTGCCATACTTCACTTAAACGAAACAAAACCAAAAAGAAACAAGCTCCCTATTTCAAAGATGTTTCCATTCATGCCGATAAATGTCCTTGTGCTGATGATGCTTAGGCTAGGAATTCATGCATTATTTTTCAAAGATGCACTTTAAGTATTTATATGTTACAACTTCCTGAGTAATACAGACTGTACTTGTCTAGAGCTGTTTCTACACTACATTTTTTCAACACCAAATTACTCCATACTTGCCTCAAGACAATTTGTGGAAAATTTCATGAAAACTGCAATAGCTCTGATTTTTACAAGATGTTATCAGAATCAAAACAAAAATTGAATAAATAAATATACAATATCTCTATGCCTGTTTTGTGTACGACTTCTGGTTCTACACCATGTACAAGTTCCACATTTCTATTTTATCAGTATCTGTCATATTAATAAAACGATAGTCTTAAGAGCCAGTAAATATGTAAAAGTGTGGAAAATTATACTAAAATACCTGTGACTTAGACATAAAAAATAGAGAAAAACATTTAATAAAACTAAGAAATCATTAAGAACATCAAATCAATTACTGTGTTTCCTTACTTTGATATAACGGACTAAACAGTGTCCCAGTTCTCTGGTGAGACAACAGAGGAACAACTGTGCTTCATTGACATATTTCAGGTTTATTGTTATTTTTAATGTTAGAAAGGGTGAAAAAAGGATCATATAATCATAGAATAGTTTGGGCTGCAAGAGACCTTTAAAGGTTGTCTAGTCCAACGACCCTGCAACAACCAGGGACATCTCCAACCAGATCAGGTTGCTTGGAGCCCCGTCCAACCTGGCCTTGAATGTTTCCAGGGATGGAGCATCCACTACATCTCTGGGCAACATGGTCCAGTGTTCCACCACCCTCATTGTAAAAACTGTCTTCCTAATATTTAGTGTGAAACTACTTTCTTCTGTTTTAAAACCATTACCCCTTGTCCTATTACAACAGGCCCTGCTAAAAATTTTATTCCCATCTTTCTTATAAGCTCCCTTTAACTATTGGAAGGCTGCTATAAAATCTCCCTGCAGCCTTCTCTTCTTCAGGCTGAACAACCCCAACTCTTTCAGCCTGTCCTCATAGAGCAAGTATCTCATCCCCCTGATCAGGGGGTGTGCCATTCTGACCCTGGCAACACCTCTGATGTGGATGGACCATCATCCACATCATCCATTGACTGGCCTTCCACATCCAGAGCCTCATACCTGTTGTACAGAAGCAACTGAGACGGCAAGGTGGGCAAGGAGGGAGTTTGCCTGCTGCCCTGAGCATGGACTTGCTTCCATTCATTACTTTTTGTTAAGCTACTACCTTCAGCCTGGCAGGGGAAGGACACAAGATCGCCTTGGTCTTGCAAATTTTATAGTGGCTATTCCTGTTTCTGTCTCATGGAGGGCAGAGCTTGACTCCCCCAATCTATCTCTTTCTCAGACTTTCTGATGCTTCTTAACCTCTCCACTTCCTCTCATAGCTCTGCCACCAGGCTGAGTAGATCATCCACCTGGTCACACCTCACACAGCTGTCCTCACTACTGCCATCATTGAAAGGCTCTGGCACACCTTGCAGCCTGAGACCTGGATGGTTGTGTGTTTTTGTGCGAGCTCCATCTGGGTTGCCACATCCAGTCTGGTGAGTGCAGAGGACAATTTTCCACTGGGTGAACACTATGGCTAAGCTCCTTCTGAAAGGGTGATAACCACCAACTGAACTCACCTCTTGAGCTGGTAGGGTGACTGCACTCTTTCTGCACACCCTCCCATGCAAACTGCTGCCCAAACTGCCATGCCATGCTCTGCCTGCTCTGGTTGCAGTGCTCCTGGTCACCAGTGCTCCCTGAGCTGCTGCTTTTTATAGGCGTGGGGGTGTTCACCATTGCTTTGGCAATGCCCTGGATGTTCACATTTGATTTTGACACACAGGCTCTGTTATACTACAAAACACTATAATGATATGGTGGATTGAAGTGTGTCTTGAAGTAAGGGCTGCAGGATGTCGTCAGTGCCCCAGCCTGGCCTCTCACCTTTGCTTTGGTGCCTAGGTGTGAAAAGATCTTCAAACTGGTGTAAGATGATAATCTTGCAATAGAAGTGTCGTCTTCTCCTTTTGGTTAAAGAATTTTACAAGAACACTCCTCACAAAAAAAAAAAAAAAGATACAGTGTAAAACTCTTGCTGTAAAGATGAAAAAAGTGTTTCTTTAGTAGTTTAAAACAAAACAAAACAAGTTAAATAATCTCAGAATTTAAACTCTTCCCAATTTCAGTACTTCTTGCTGCAGGCACCAATGATACTGAGCAGTAGCATCCATTTAGGATCAGGTATGCTTGTCCTATGTGTCGTAAGCACCATCTTCTAACAACATTGCAAATTAGTTAGAAAAGCAAATATACTGTTTTAAGAGGAAAAAAAGTGTTTGCTTGTCTGTGTCACTGAAATATGAGACTCAGTCTAAATACCCTTTTAATAAATACATTGTTTAAATACAAGTGTTCTGGTTTGAATCATATTAATACACATAGATTCAGTTCTAGTGTATCAACTTACCAACATTTCAGCAGTAAAATCTGGTCTAAATCACCAAATAATTTCCATTTGTGAACCATCAATCAGTTTCATGATGCCTAATGCACATAAAAGCTTCTTAAAGATTTTTAGGAGAGGGAGAAAAGTTCTTGACTTGGGATGGGTTGTAAGGACTCTTGAGAGAAGATCCAAAGGACAACAGATAAAATTATTCTACTAAGGATTGACTTTTGACTTTCTTTTTTTTCTCCCGGCAGAAGCAAAGAAGGGAGGCCTGAAAATTTCCCCTTTTTTCCTGCTCAACACCAGATTTGTTGGTAAGGAAATTGGAATTTTATAAATAAAACAAAATAAAAAAAATATGCAAAAGCTAATTGTGCATAAACTTAGTGTTGAACTAGTGCACAAGCTAGTGTTGCAAGATCTTTCAGCATTCTTCCTAGGACTCATTGTCATTAAAAAGGTTTTCTATTTAATAAACAGGTGGTGATTGGTTTGCTCTAGATTCCACGCCCACTTCACCTTTGGATGCTGAAACAACATGGATATCAAGCCATGTAGGCTGCTCCATAGGTTACAGTGCTAGAGTGTTTCAGTGTATTTTGTATTTCTTGCCTATATATACACTTAAGAAACAGCTATGTGGTCCTTCTTTCAAGTTTAGAAGACCACCAATATCCACCTAGCTGTGCAATCACTGTAGTAAATTGAGATGGATCTGTTTGGTATATATGAGAAAAAAGTACATATTCTACTGCCCCAAACAAATATTTTAATACTAAATTTCTCATTCCATCACTTGGTATTACCCTTCTGGAGTCCTGCTTTGCCAGAAACATGGTGGGATACAGAGCGAGGTGCCCAGAGATCACGGAGTTCTAAAGACCAAGTACACACACGGTTCGTTCTGGAGAAACAGAAAGCACCATCAGCAGTGGCAAACCCAGGATCAGAGTTCAGCCGCTCTGGTGGTCTGCCAGGCCTTGCCGGGTGCACAGTGTCTGTCTGCGTCCCAGAACACACTGTAATCAGTCAGGGGAGAACAAGATTGGGCGTCCTTGTCCTGTTTCTTACAGGGAATTTAAACCCTGTTGTTGCACTTTTTAGGTTCTTGGAAGCTGCACAATGTGCTGTTAGAATAAGCAGTTACATTTTTTTCCTAGTGCCATGTTTCTTTGTATAAATACAAATATCAGGTGCTGTTCATGTTGCAGCACTGGTTTATATTTGCACGGTAATTGCCTAAGCAAATTACAGCACATGACTAAGCGAAAGGGGAATGGAGAAAGGACTCCTCACCTGGATTAAACTTTTCCATTACCTATGTGACATGTGTTTATCCTTGTACTTGCCTGAGAATGGATCTTGCTGATCCAAGAGCATGACACCGAATTATTTGGCTCAGTTCGTTGAGGTCCTCACATCACTGGCTATGTGGGAGTACTGGGAGTCAAGAAGTAGCTGACTACATCCATGACTAAAAGCACCAGCTCTCTCCATTTCCACCCTATGTGTTCATCTCAATCTGCAGAGGTTGAATTCACAGCTTTCACTTCCCAGCACTTATAGTTGTGAGAATAGAGGTAAAGAAACCACTAGGACTACTAATTTCTTAACCAGAGATAGGAAGATGTCCTACGTAAAAATAAGATGGTCTTCAAATCACCTCTGTTACCGGGTAAGGAGCAGAAGGTTTGGGAAGAGAGGTTTCTGAAAGGGAGATTGCAGCTACACAGAACACAGAATCCCTTGGTCATTGCTGAGTTTTGTAGCGATTACTACAGGTTTGGGGCTACAGCTGAGGGCAGGTAACACTCCCAGAAAATAACTGCAGTTGGAGTGGCATCTCTGAAAAGACCCCTAGCTAATTTTATCCTGGAGGTTTATCCAATAATTTGGCCAATTCTAATTTAGTGTCACCGATAATGGCAGCAATGTTTGTATCACAGAAAAGAGGCTTTGAAAGATCATTCAATATTTCCCCTTACAATGTTTTCAGAATTATTTTCAGCAGCATTTTACCTATTTGAGTGCACTGTTTTACATCTCTCTAGATCTGCGTCAATAAAGACCTAATGTTCTACCTCCCCAAATGCCTCTCAGATATTGAAAAAAACATAATGTATATCACAAATAGTGAACTTCTAATGTGCTCTCTTGTCACTGGTTCGCTCTGACTCCAGCCAACGTTAATCTCTGTTACTCTCTTGACACTGTTCTGTTATGAGGCTTAAAGTGTTCCTGATCATAGAATCCTAGAATCATAAAATCACATGGTTGCATGGGACCTATAAGATCATCTAGTCCAACTGTCTTCCCACTACCATTGCTGCCACAGCTACTAAACCATATCTTGTAGCTTCTCATCAAGCCGCCTCTTGAACACTGCCAGGGACAGCGACTCCACCACCTCCCTGGGCAGGCCATTCCAGTGCCTGACCACTCTTTGGGAGAAAAAGTTTTTCCTCACGTCCAATCTAAACCTCCTCTGGTACAACTTGTGGCCATTTCCTCGGGTCCTGCTTGTTGCCTGGGAGAAGAGGCCAAACCCCTGCTCATCACAACCTGCCTTCAGGAAGCTATAGAGTGCAATGAGGTCTCCCCTGAGCCTCCTCTTCTCCAGACTAAACAATCCCAACTCTCTCAGCCGCTCCTCATAAGACTTGTGCTCCAGACGCCTCACAAGCTTTGTTGCCTTTCTCTGGACACATTCCAGGGCTTCAATGTCTTTCTTGTAGTGAGGGGCCCAAAACTGAACACAATACTCAAGGTGCGGCCTCACCAGCGCTGAATACAGGGGGATGATTACCTCCCTGCTCCTGCTGGCCACACTATTTCTAATGCAGGCCAGGATGCCGTTGGCCCTCTTGGCCACCTGGGCACACTGTTGGCTCATGTTCAGCTGAGCATCAACCAACACCCCCAGGTCCCTTTCCTCTTCACGGTCCTCCAGCCACTCAGCCCCGAGCCTATAGCGCTGCATGGGGTTATTGTGGCCAAAGTGCAGGATCCGACACTTGGCCTTGTGGAACCTCATCCCATTCAGCTCAGCCCAGCAATCCAGCCTATCCAGATCCCTCTGAAGGGCCTCCCTACCCTCAGGCAGATCAACACCACCACCCAACTTGGTGTCATCTGCAAACTTACTGAAGGTACACTCAATACCCTCGTCTAGGTCATCAATAAAGATATTGAACAAGATGGGCCCAAGTACCGACCCCTGGGGGACACCACTTGTAACAGGCTGCCAGCTGGACTTGACTCCATTAACTACTACCTGCTGGGCACAGCTCCCTAGCCAGTTCTTTATCCAAAGAAGGGTATACCTACCCAGTCCACGGGCAGCCAGTTTCCCTAGGAGAATACTGTGAGAGACTGTGTCAAAGGCTTTGCTGAAGTCCAGGTAGACCACATCAACAGCCTTGATACTTCACTGTTTAGAGATAGAGAAAAAAGAGACTAAATGGAGGAATGATAGCTCTGTACTTGAAAATAAACACAGCCTTGGATGCAGGCAGAGTTAGGATTAGCAGACGCACACACTCCCAGTCACGCTACAGAAGGCAGCTTACATAGTTGGACTCACGCTGAGATCCTTTGCACAATCAGCATCAAAGCATTCACAACTCTGACCTCAGTTTCACATTCTATTTCATTTCTCAATTCTCTCTTTTTTTTTTTTTTTTTTTTTTGGATTTGGCAAGAAAACTTAAAAGTAGGAATGAGAGAGCCCACAGGAGCTGTGAGGTTGTCACAGAGACCGGGAAAGTCACTAGGGTGGGTACACAGGCGAGGGTGGGAGGCTGAAGAGATGTGGGAGCTGGTGGAGAAGCCAGAGAAGGAGCAATGAGAAAAACTCCAGCAGGGAAACCATAGCCAGGGAGATGGGTGGGGAGCAATGAAGGGGAGAAAGAGAGGTCACATAAAGCAGGCAGATCTAGAAACCATTTGGTCTCAAATGTGCTCTGACACCCTCATTAAGATAAGTAGAATGGTTCAGATGGCTGACTAGGATGCCTAGGAACACCCAATGTATTCTCACCATATGGTACACGCAGTCCTAATGAAAGCATAGGCCAGTTCGTTATTAGCTCACTCTTGTAAAATATATAAGATGCTCACTGACAAATTAATATTGCACTCCGAAGTTTGAAAATTTTCTGACTTTTAGTATTTGTTCTTTCAATCCCAGCGTTACTTTTACTTCAGGCACTATACATACAAACACATCTAAGAAAAGTTAAGCGAAACTACTACAACTTACTGGAAAGTCATATTCTCAGGTTGTCATCAGAGCGCCATTATAAATATTTGACTTGCTTAGAAAACCAGACATGTGTTAAAAACGCATTCAGACTTAATTAGATATTATATTCTCCTTATAAAGAACAAACTGCAGATTGACATGCTCATATGAAAATACCAAACGTGATATCTTTTTAAATTTTTCTTTTTTGAAAATATCCTCTTAAATGTGTTTCTTTTATCCCATCACTTGGCATAGTTAGCAATTGCTGGTAGGCTGTATGCTCTGCTATATCTTATTTCCTTTAAGAAAAACCAAAAGGATCAGGGTCACCCATGTCTAACAGAGTTTTTTTACAAAAGCAGTTTCAAGGAGGGAGGCTGATCTCTCATCCCATGCTCTCCCACACTCCCCCTGCTTTTCCTGCTATGAATGTTCTTCCAAATGGTTAGACTGGCTCTACACAGTGTGTCATTTGTTATCCCAGGTCTCTCCATGAATAATGGACAACAGAGTGCAAAGTGCTTAGGTTGCAAAGTGACTCCTCTTCCTTTATTAGTTACAGATGCAAGCAAGGAAACCCAGAATCTTCTGTATTAGAGTTTATACCTTCAGCAGAGCTGTTCCCATAAAATCTCCTCTGAGTCTCAGGCAAAAAGGTTAACTATTGACCAGGAAATATCAAAGCAAAGTCCACACATGAAAAAAATTCAGCTTCCTGGTTCAGCCAGCTCAGCACAACTATCTTTAGGAGGCATATCCACAAGCTCAGACCTTCCTTAGCCAATCCTGAGTAGATCCCATTCTTTGAAGCCACCTTCCATCTCCCCAGATAAGAGGGTAAATACGTTCTCCTTTTCATGAGTTTGGCAGAAAGACTCTCCAATTAGCCACTAAAGCAAGACTTCTTGAGCAGGAACAGTCTGTTCTCTTTTTTTCTTCTGTAACTGGCTAGTTACAGATACAACTCTGGGTGCAGAGTGGACTTCAGATGTGGTGATAACAATACTTCTACCCAGCCACCATCCTGCTGGATCCCTCCAGTGCCTTCACTAGGAAAGCCCAAACTTAGTGCTACTAGCACCAAGGAAACAGGAAATAAACAATATCTGACTGTTCATTAAATTATGTGATGAAACAGCAATAGGATTTTACATGCAAATAAACTTCAATTAAGTGTATAATTGCTGATGTATGACCTCTGATGTCTAAACCACACCTCCTGAAAACTCAATCTGTGAAGGTCATGAAACGAAAAAGAAAACCCACCAAACTTGTACTGACTTAACTTTGGGACCATCACACACCTTCAGTCACAGTCCCTCACCCACAGGATCCCTAGCTGTAGCACTGGTTGAGTTCCTCTCTGTGAGTAGTTGCAAGATTGATGTATTGGATCCACCTTTTAGATCTTATTTGCTTTCAAGCCAGCTCAGCTGGAACTGCACCAGTAGAGTGTTTAAGCCTTCATGTGCCTTCATGGACCTTCCTTAGGTGCAGGTGCCCTCTCTGGGGACTATGCAGTCGATGACATAGCTCTTCCAGTTCCCGGTTTAACTCTCTGAGGACTATGTGATAGGTAGAGCATTTACAGCCTTGATGAAGAAACTTTACCATGCAGTCACCTATTTCACTTATAGGTAAAAAACCAAAAGAGCTAAGAGCCAAGCAAAAAATAATAAATGTCTTTTTTTTTGATCCTCTGTACATCTGTGCAGTACAAGTCCTTCAGCTGCCCTGTATTTGTGCTCGTTCTCCCAGTCTGGTCATAGTGAGAACTTCTTCCCCTTTACTGGGTGTTGCCATTTCTCCTTTCCCTTTTAAAGTTGTTCACCAAGAGCTGTTAGTAGTCTGCAGCTGATATCCTTCATTGCCCAGGCAAGATAGCTCTATTGATTACTCTTAAAGGAATATATTTCTTAGTCTCCCTTTCCAGACATAAAATGGGCAATTCAGGTTGCACTGAAAGTGATGGGGAGTTTGTAGAATGGAATAAATGCACATTGCAGTGTTCCCTGGCTCGTCACAGCCAGTAGTCCCTTTGCAGTCTAGGTTAGAGCCATGTGTGTTGTCTTGCCCAATATGCAGCAAAGAAAAACTGCTCTGAGAACAATCCTCTCATGGCCAGTATGTGTTCTTTGTACCAGCTTTGAGGAACATGAAACTGTGTCCTCATAATTAAGGAAACCATCGCATAATCAGTCTTATTCTGACCCTACATCTCATGTTTGCCCATTTTATCTCTTAAAAAATAATTATGACTACACATTCTGCTCACTGGCGTATTTGTTCTGTTTTATCAAACCTGTTTTTCTTGCTATGATAGCATGTGATCCATCAACTATTTAAAACAATTAAGAAAAAAAACAGTAACTCTGCAAGGAAGGCTGTGCACACATTCCAAGGCTGTGATAATATCACAAGACGAGAGCTTTGCTTTTTGAGAGAGTATCATTTTGTCAGGACAATTGAGTGTGGGTTAAAAATTAGTTTTGTAGGGCTTTTTGGACATAGATTTTGATTCCCTTGCCTGCGTTTTTAAGATGGGAAGAAAGCTCCCTAGTGCCAAATGCTGCATCTAAACATCTGACTAATTACACAAGGACAAGGAGTGCTACTACTAGTAGGAAGAACAAGTTCTGAGAATGAACATTTCCAGGATCACCCCAGCGTGCACGTTTTGACAGCCTGATGGTATTTAAACTGCTTGTTCTAGAAACTTTCTTCCCAAAGTTCCCTTATTAGGCAACTTGAACTGACTGTGTTTCACTTGATTAAATATCTTCTGTTTGCTTTACAATGCACTTTGGAGCGAGAAAATTTGACCCACTCATGCTGCCCTCCAAGGTGCAGCTCTCTTGACTTATAGTACTGATGGATTTCCAAAATAACTGCACGTCCCATCTCATCCTAAGGTCGCTTGCATACTTGATGGATTAAAAGATATATTTCAGAGGTTTTATCTTTGCTGAATGCATTCAGAATAGTACCTGCATAATAATTTCAGGGTCTAGGATTTGTGGTTTAAATTGATGAGTCCTTATTTAAGGTTGTGTTTCAAAAGTACGTAACACTTCAGTGTTTTTGTCTCCTTTCCTTCCTGGCCTTTGCATGCCAGGTATTTTTGTCTGCTTTTCCTGCTGGCTATTGCATGCCAACTATCATATTGCTATGGCTCAGAATATACCCCATGTGTCACAAGCATTTTTTAACAGAGTCTAAGCTGAATGTTGAATGAAGCCATGTCTTATGTAGAGGAGTTTTAATTATTCTTCGGTCTGTGGAAGAGGGGAGTAGGGCCAGGATGAGGAGGACTGAGTTGTCAGGAAGATAGCTGGAGGGAATCAGAATATATCATTACCTAAGGGAGTGGTATCCTCAGTCTTCATCTACTTTAATTCTCTCACCAGACACATCAAATGACAGTGCTGTAGGGCTTAAAAAAATTGGGACAAAGCTGGGGCAGCGGGTGGCTGATAATGACAGCTTGTCTAAATGTCTGAGTGGCAGACAAGTGGAGAGAAAGAAGTTTGTGGTGTGGGCTAGCTAAGGTGGAGCAATAATGTATTTGGTTTTTATCTGCTTTCTTTCCTGAGCAGGATTTGGCAGCTGGTTAAGCTGGCTAGCTCTACATAAGCTTCACAATGCTGTTTATTAATTTTTTTTGCTAAGAAAATTGAAATTTGGCAGTCATCTCAGCTTGCCCACCAACTGATTGTTATTGCATGGAGCACAAGAATGAATGACTTGAATTATTCTTTCTTTATTGGCAGAAGCAAGAGGCAGCCACAGTCTGATTTCTTTCCACACCCCCTACAAGGGACCCAAGGTAGGAGTCCACTACAGTTGGAATCACTTGGCGTAAAGGAGGAGCTCTCCAGGAGGGGATAAAGCTGCAGCTCTGCCAGTCTCTCCTTCCTATTGAAACAGGTCTGTTCCATGTCTGTCTCACTATTTACATGTGGAAATATTTTTCCTACTCCCTAAGCAAATCTGACATGTGCTCCTCTACTCATGCAGCTCTTGTGGCGCATGTGTATATACTTCGCACAATAGCCACAACAAACCTGCAGAACCCCTGCGGATCCCACTCCAAGGTCAGGAAGTGCGGTTCACCCAGCACAGCTACGAACCCTGGCACTTCCCACTGATTCTCGTGGGAGATGGGATGTCTCATCAGCCCAGGACATCCCTTCCCTGCCCAGACTTGGCGATCACAGTGAGCTGTCAAGTAAGGGATAGTGTAGTGCTAGCCTACCGCTTTAGCATAGAATACAATTCCTGACTTGAAAAGCTTTTCCATTTCCAGTGAAAGAAAGCAGTTGGAAAGGTGAGGTGTGTGCACACAGAAAGGCACTCTCTCTTTCTCAACTGTGTGCATTTAAAAGTTGGGCTTTTAGCTGGGGTAGTCATAAGCCTCCGCTTACAGATAAAGGAGAGAAATAGGCACTTCCAGAGACACATTCATATCATCTGAGACAGATATGTAAAGACAGCACCTCTGGCAGGTGATTGATCCCGTCTAGCACTTTCTCCACAGACTAGAGAGGGAGTCTAGACAACTGGGTGTTCAATCTCTAGACGGCAAAAATTAGGTGAGATGAATTCAATGCAATACAGATAAAACTAAACATGGACATGAGAGTTTCCTTTGGATACTGTCCCCCAGCTGTTCTTCTAGAAAGTTAATACTGTTGATTTTTTCTTTTTTAATGTTAACTGTTATCTGAAGCCAAATATTTATTTACTAGTGAAACAGGTCAAACTAGGTATTCTAGATCTGCCTGCTGATTAGCAGCAGTTTTGTTACTACATAAGACAACTAATGCACCATTCCCATCCTGTGCAATGGTAGTGTTTTAATCAAAGCCCATCCCAGATATCACAGAGCCCACGACATCAGAGGGGAAGACTCTCAAAGGTGTCTCTCTTCCACTCCCTGCTGTTTAAGCAAACAGTAAAGAATTGCTCAGATGTAAAGGTGGCTGGCTATATATAAATATACAGGGTATAGTATATAGACTCTTTGAACTTACCCATCACTCCAGATTTCCAAATTACATATCTGTGATGGTAGTCAGCAAGTAATTCCTTAATTCCTTACCAGCGATCAATTTGTAAAAAGCTCACCACCAATAATCCTCATTTCTGCTCTCCTGGTTACACATCAGGTGACACTGCCTCTATTCCCTGAACAGATGCAAGAACACATACAGAGTGAGATCTGCTTTTCTTTCCTGGTCTAGGACCACAATGAGCTAATGCCATCCAAAGACCAAAAGGCAAAACAAAGAGCAAAATGACATACCCTTCCTTAAAAGTCTTACAATCTTAATACAAAAAAAAAAAAAAGAAAAAAGACAGTAAGCAGGCACAGAGGGGAGTACAAGAAAAAGGCAGTAATGGACAGTCTGTCAGGCGTACACACTGCACATCTGCAGCCTGGCTTATTCAGGCCTCTGCAAACGCCATGGAAGAAAAGAGCTTGATGGAGACAAGCTGGCATTCTGCAAAGGCTTGCAGCGGCCTCCAGAGCAGCAGGGCAACATGGGTTTTCTCAAAGCCAATCATGAAGTTCTCTGCTCCTTCAGAGAAAGGAAAAGGTTCAGCAGAGTGATTCAGAAATGGCATCTTTTGTTGCCCAGAGTAAGATTGTCAATTCTGAGCAAAGGATACAATTTAAAACATCCTTCTCTCCTTGTCAGCACTACCGCCCAGCTTTGGCAGCTCCACACTCAGCCGTCTTCCACAAATCCCGCTCCAAGGTGCCAAATTGCCAGCATTCTGGTGAATAAGATTTGGATGTTAGAAATGCCATTGGGTGCCTACAACTCAGGAACCTTCAGCTTTATAACGTCCAACTTTTTTTTTTGCTATACACTAAAGACATTGAAGGGCCTAATAGAGAGGCTATTCACGTATGTTTTAGCTAGCAACAAGACATCTCTTTCTAGGCTGCACTAGGAATGGAACAGTTGCTCCATGAGGACAGGCTGGAGAGCTGGGGCTGTTCAGCCTGGGGAAGAGAAGGCTGCAGGGAGACTTCATAGTGGCCTTCCAGTCCTTAAAGGGAGCTTATAAGAAAGATGGGAAGAAAATTTTTAGCAGAGCCTGTTGTAATAGGACAAGGGGTAATGGTTTTAAAACAGAAGAAAGTAGCTTCACACTAAATATTAGGAAGACAGTTTTTATTATGAGGGTGGTGAAGAACTGGAACATGTTGCCCAGAGATGTAGTGGATGCTCCATCCCTGGAAACATTCAAGGCCAGGTTGGATGGGGCTCTGAGCGACCTGATCTGGTTGGAGATGTCCCTGGTTCTTGCAGGGTCGTTGGACTAGAGGACCTTTAAAGGTCTCTTGCAACCCAAACTATTCCATGATTCTATAGAGTGCACCCTCAGCAAGTTCACCGATGACACCAACCTGTGTGGTGCCATCGACACGCTGGAAGGGAGGGATGCCATGCAGAGGGACCTGGACAGGCTGAAGAGGTGTGCACGTGCCAACCTCATGAAGTTCAACCAGGCCAAGTGCAAGGTCCTGCACCTGGGTCATGGCAATCCCAGGCACAAATACAGGCTGGGTGGAGAATGGATTGAGAGCAGCCCTGAGGAGAAGGACTTGGAAGTGCTTGTGGACGAGAAGCTCAACATGAGCCAGCAATGTGCTCTTGTGGCCCAGAAGGCCAACCACATCCTGGGCTGCATCAAGAGGAGCGTGGCCAGCAGGTCGAGGGAGGTGATTGTCCCCCTCTACTCTGCCCTGGTGAGACCCCACCTGGAGTACTGTGTCCAGTTCTGGTGCCCCCAACATAAGGACATGGACCAGCTGGAGAGGGTCCAGAGGAGGGCCACAAAGATGGTAAGAGGGCTGGAGCACCTCTCCTGTGAGGACAGGCTGAGAGAGTTGGGACTGTTCAGCCTGGAGAAGAGGAGGCTCCGGGGAGACCTGATAGCAGTCTTCCACTACCTCAAGGGGGCCTATAAGAAAGATGGGGAGAGGCTGTTCAGTAGGGCCTGTTGTGATAGGACGAGGGGTAAGGGTTTTAAAATAGAGGGAGGTAAATTTAGATTGGATATTAGGAAAAAATTTTTTACAATGCAGGTTGTAGAACACTGGAACAGGTTTCCCAGAGAGAATCCTTTCCCAGGATGGGAAGCCCCATCCCTGGAAACATTCAAGGCCAGGTTGGACGGAGCTCTGAGGAATCTGATCTAGTTGGGGATGTCCCTGCTCCTTGCAGGGGGGTTGGACTAGATGACCTTTGAAGGTCCCTTCCAACTCTAACTGTTCTATGATTTTATGGTTCTATGACTTGTTTACATACTTGGATTTATATCTCACAGGGGTCCTTATCACCCAGCTCAAGGAAAGCATGAGCTTGTGCTTAAAATATAACTTGCAAGTCACTCAAAGAGTGGGAAAAGGTCCAGTATAAAGTTATTCTGTTCTGTCCTTCTTTCCCAAATGGAGAAAAGCTTTTAAATCAAGCAAACCCATTGTGCATCCACAGTAACTGGAAGCAAATTATATTATCAATTTCTGAAATGAGAAAAAATGTTTTCAAGAGAACGATAATGCACAAGCCTATGCATTAGTCTAGGTCCCAAATAAGTTTGATAGCAAGGACTTCAGTGACCTGAGAGTTGCTGCTGGCACGGACTGTGCGTGATGGGAGTTGCATCCTTCTGTCTTAGTCTGTCACCCCGTAAAGGTGGCACTTGATCAGCCATTGCCTCTGTGGCAGTGTGATCCAGGGCCACTGTTCAAGGGCAGAACATGATGTATTACATCCCCTCTCGAAGGGACTTATGCATTGCCAATCCCTTCTGCCTTTTGTCTTTGCAGTGAATGAAACACATATTCCAGT
Organism: Chlamydotis macqueenii; assembly: GCF_036417535.1. NCBI lineage: Eukaryota > Metazoa > Chordata > Aves > Otidiformes > Otididae > Chlamydotis > Chlamydotis macqueenii. The sequence goes on along the minus strand of NC_141593.1, from coordinate 20,317,348 downwards.
AATTAAAAAATACCCTCGTAGAACATTCACATCTGCATTTTTCAATCCACCTTGCACTGCCAAAATATGTAGAGCCAGCCTTGTCTGTTAAAAAGGAGTGTTAAAGACTTAGAAAAGCATGTAATTTTCTGAAGCCGTAGACCAGAGTCTGTAAGACAAGAATCTCTTCAGGGCACTTGTGCTAACTTTTTCAGGAATGAGCAGACTGTGCTTTATCCTGTTGTTTCGTTTGCACAGAATAAACATTCCAGACTGATACACATCACACACAAAGGCCCATTTCTGGCTTAGGGGACTAGGAACTGTATTGTTTTTTGCTTGGTCCTAGACCTGAAAACAAAAGACTTCTATTGGGGATATTACTAATTTTCTGAGCAGTAGCAAAACCAACTTGCATTCTAAAAACAGCATTCAGGTGTATTTCACTTGTTCCAGAGAAGTGTAGATATGCAGTCTTGTGCTGCAATGTGCTCTCTCCTCGCTTTGCTGGCGCTGGAGTTTGCTGGGCTGCATGGGGTAGGGGGCTGACATGGCTGAAATCCCTCTTGCTCCCTTTTTTGTCAGAGCACACAGACCTAGAGATGAGCCTCTTCACTTTCTGGAGAGCTTCAATGAAAGGACAATTCATTCACTGGCTGCTGGCCCTCAGCCCCAGATTTGGTCATCCATTTGGGCCAAATTCTCCCCCTAGGCATGGCCTAACTTGATCATACAATGCCTTCAGTGGCAATCCTGCCCACTGAGCTGAGAGCACAATTTAGCTGTTAAAACTGACACAAATCCTGATGCAAAGTCTTTCCTTTGTTCTCTGTTATCTCAGAAAGAATTTCAGCCTCCCTTGCAGCTGTTATTTTTATCCAACAATAACAACACTTTTGTAGTCTTTAAAAAAAAAATTAATATCTGCCAAAACCGTCTGCTTAAAATAGTACTGTACAGCATTTAAAGTATTATTTCTCTTACATTACTGCTTTTAGGCACCACACTTAATTCCATGGGTTGCCTTTTTATGTGTTGATTTAGATAGTTGCATTTCCTGTTGCAGGGGTGAAAATAACACACACATTTTTTAAAACTAGTCTCCAGCTTCCAGTGGACAAAATTGGTCCACTGGCAAAATTGGTCCAGCTGGCACAGGACCAGGCTCTCATTCCTTTTCTGGTACTGAAGAATATTTCACTGTGCAAGTTTTTGTATTGAATCAGTGAAACCATCTGTGGAATAAGGCACCATTTTGGAATAATGAGGATACTGACATTAAACCCTTCATTGCAGCAGTGCCTCTGTAACTGTTGACATGTACCAAACCCACCACATTGCCTAGAATAAGGCCAAGAAAAAACCTAAACAAATTAGCAAACAAACAAAAATCGTCCTTCTTTATTAACTGCATGATCTTACATTTAAATGGGCAACAAACTATATATGAATTCTTGGATTAGTATTTTCCAGATATAATATGTCTTGTGTGTCTATTGCATATAGAGGTTTAATTAAATACATAATTTTAAATTTTTTTATGGAAAAAGTCTGTTTACATGCTCTATTCCAAGGTGCTTAAAATATTGTTAAGATTTGGGGACAACGGATCAAGAAGTCAGGGAAATTTGAAGTTTAATATGAGGTATTACTAGTTTCCAAAGAAATGTGTACACACATTTCTGCTAGTAATAACGTAGAATGTCTTGTTCTAGAGCACCACCATGTTTCAGATGTATGATCCTTGTCTCATTGAAACGAAGTTTTGCTGCTGATGATCTGTGCTGGCAACGCAGCGGGCTGGAAGATCAGTAATCTTATGTATCTACCAGAAACGCTCCGCAGGCTGCACAGTGGTCTGAACTCCTTGCCGCTCACACCTGGAGGGCCTTGCTGCAGCAGAGACCATGCAGGAACCCACAGTGAGGGCCAAGGCAACTAAGGAACAGGAGCAGAGGGAGAGAAGTCATATGCAGAGAAAGGAAGGCAAATGGAAGGCATTCTCACAGCATCTGCTGTTGGCGTGACCAGATCTGTGACCAGATCAGACAAAAACAACCCAGCCATTGAACATAAGCCTGCATTTGACAAGAAGTGCTCCAGGAGTGTTTTTCATTTGTAATGATATCCCTCCAATTTGGAGGAGTAGAGATTTTATACTCAGCTACAAATTTTCTGCATGTAAAGTAATTCTGCTGGAAACAGACGATCATCTCTTAAATTTCAAAAGGACTTTGAGACTACTAGAGTGCAAGTCAGGCTCTTTGCCCATCTTATCAAAGGGACCAGAACTGCTTACTATGTATACTTCAGCCAGTGGGCTTTTTCTTAAGATGAGTAGAAAGTGTGATGTACAGTAAGGAGCACAGGAGTCCTTTGCTTTAGTAGTCATCCATTTGGCCTGTCCTGAAGGTGTGCTTTTCATTCCAGGATGTTTCAGGGAATTGAAAGATGTTGACTTTATTTTTGATGGTCAGGATGACCATTTGGGTTTTTTTCTCTGAAAAAGAAAAAGAAAAAAGAATTATTGGAACAAGATTAAGCTCATGGTACATAGGCTCACACTTAGAGAACATGACCTTTTCCACTACAAAAGTACAAATGAAACCAGAAATATTTTTGCAAAAATACTTTATGGACACCATACAAAAACTAAGTTGTAATTATCATAAGGAGTTGAAAGAGACATTTAAATATCTTGACATTTAAAAAAAGACCATTTTGCCTTCTGGGCTTCTAAATCTGCCCTGTCTCTTCCCTTTCTGTCACCTGGACTGTAACCTATTCAAGACAAGAAGAATATGTATTATGATTCAGGATGAACTCTATTCGTAGTAATCAACAATGGAATAGAAAGGTACAACTGAAGGGGGAGATTTCCTCCCTAGGATGTGTCTTTAGCAGGAACTGTATGTTTGTCTTTAGGAGAACCATTGTACAGAGAAAGATGAGACTTGAGAGTAAGCCTGGCACTAAATCTTAAGTGTAGAAGACAGGCAGCTCTGCTGCACAGAGCTCCACAGTGCGCAGACTGGCAAAGTGGCATTTACTACACTGATCAGGAAAGGAGGTGCAACAATGAAAACCATATACTAATAACCCAAATTCCAGTTGAGACTTGGTTATAATAAAGGCAGAAATCCCCTCACCTCCTCTGGCTGTACAAAAACTAGGCGTCCCACCCAAATTAGTCATCTTGACTCTTTCCCTATTGTCAATGGTGAGAGACAGACACTCCAGAGGGTGATTTATCCTTCCTCTTATGGGTGCATGCCCTAGGATAACCTCACTCACCTTATGAAATAAATTTTTAATAGAGGCAGGTTCCAGTCTTAACCCCTTGTTTCTTCCAGAGATTTTAGGAATTCCAGATGAAAAAATGGCAGCACTGCCATAGTGGTAGAAGCATCTGTGAGAATGCTGAAGGAAAACAACATTTTTGTCTACTAGTCATGTGAACCTGCTTCAGGATGTTGTAGGTAACACAAGATGCAAATGCCAGTGTTTTCCAGAGCCCAATCTACACCCACGTTCCCTCTGTGACTAGTCAAAAGGGAGCTGTCCTGGCAATAGAAACAGCAAAATATTTTTTGCCACACATCATGAAAGGGCAGGATGACAACTCTCCAGCTAACTCCAGCCAGGCACAGAAATGAACATTCTTCATTAATGGAGAGGATGGCAACACAAGAGATACAGTAAATTTGCCAAAGAATTTGTTACAGTGGATCACTATGGTGGGGACTGAACTTCTGCACAATGAATGATCCCTTTGTTAGGTGTAAGATGTACATCCCTACATGAGGGGTTTGAACAAATGTTTCAGATTTTAAATTTTCATCTGAAGATAAGATTGTAGTACAGATTTAAATATTGCATTTTTTCTTCCAAAAAAAAAGCATCTAACTCTTAACAGAGGGGGCATATTGTCTCCTCTGCCATCAGCATGTAGAAGTTGCATGGCAAGGGAATTCCTAGTGAGGTTTGTTTTGCATACATCAGCCGTATTTTCTTCTTAGATGTATCTGTTAACCTGCTTTTGCTCCACTGGAGTCAGTGAAATAATTCCAGCTTTTCATAGATGCAGAGCAGACCAGAATCTGTTGGCTGTGACATTAGCCTTCAGATTGCCTGTTCAAACAAGTCCCACATCATGAAGTATTTTTTTTTTACACAGAACAAACTACACGGCAGAGGTAGGGGGGAGGGAGGGGCTTTGCAGTTAAAGCTCCAGCACTGGTTTGAGACCTGTTTGTGCTACTCTTTAGGAGATTTAGGGGATAAACAGCTGAACTAACCCTATAGCTCTGGATTACTCCAGCTGGGAGACTCAGGAACCCAAGACGTGGCTTTATTGTCCCTTTTTTTTTTATACAATGTGTGCGCATGGAGGGAGCAATTCCCTGCTGGAACAGAGACCCCTCCACACCACAACCGTACACAAAACTTAGAGCTGCCCTGAATGAAGTGCACAGTTAGTGTCTGGACTACAAAATCATCTCTAGAGAATGCAATTCTATTCTGCTGTGTAACCTAAATCTGCAATATAAATGCAAATGGAATAATTTAGTGTAAATGTTTCTTTACATAAGCATATATCTGGATATGGTTCAGTTTTACTATACCACTAATAAGAAACAAAAACTGGCATCTGGTGACCCCATAATTTCAGAGATGCTATAATCAGAACAAAAGAGGTTATTTGGAGAGCTTCAAAGAGTCTTTCCCTTTCCAGAATCGGATCTCTTCCTGATGTCTTAGTTCTTCCTCTGAATAATAATGCTGAAGCTTTATTAGTTAATCAATAAGACATGATAGAGGGTACGGTTATCATAAGATAATCACACCCTGGAGCATTTTGAGGCATGAGCCTTATGCCTCTAATCAGATTGGGGTGAGATTATCTTTTGATAACCACACCTTTGGGGATTGGCTCATTTCTATTATGAGAAAATTTTATGGTTGTGGAAAATGTGCATTTCTGCTGTAGAAAAATGAAAATAGTAGTTTAGAATTAGCAGCCATTTCTCCGAAGCTGAAAAATCAGATTTCCTTTTGGAATGCTCCAGGGGAATTCCTCACTATGCGTGCTTTTTTAAGGCGAAAATAATTTCCAAACAGGTGACATACTTGGGAGTCAGTTTTAACCTACCCTATATTAATTTAGATACACATATATATATACATGCACCACAGAGGCACACAGGACAAAATTTCCAATGACAAGTTTGCTGTAGAGATAAAAAAAACAAAGAAAGGCATTGCCTTGTGTTCTTCAACAACAACAAAACAAAAACAACAACAAAAAAAACCAACAAAACAAAAAACCCCAAAACAAAACAAAACAAAAAACCTGGCTGATTAGGTATTGTTTCTGATGTCATATATGCTGCACATCAGATCTCTGTTCATGTACACTAGAAGCCTGTCTGCAGTTAGTTTTTGTCTACTATTTACTAACAGGAAATTGCAATGTTGATAAAAGTTTCATTTAAAGGAAAAAAAAAAAAAGTCCATTGCACTGAACCAGGAAATAACCTTTTCAAGTTACAGTTTTCAATTACATACTATTTCACTTGAGTGTGTCCATTGAAAATGTACACACACACTGTTTTTGTAAACAAATTCACTGTAGACATTTCTAGGTATTTTGGAAGTGCTGTCTATGAGTGTTCATAAGAAGCATTAATTTAAAAAGAAGTCTCAAATTTGCAATTAAAGGCGATTGCAAAAAGCAATTTTTAGATGTTTATGGACGAATGTCGATACGAAACATGTTTGTGCACACAATCAATCCATGGTCAGTAGGGACAGAATTCAATGATTTTGCTGAATAAAAGTAAGTTAATAATAAAACCTCAAATAACAATAATTTCAGGGCTTCTCACTTAACCTAGTATTTTTTATCATTGGAGCTCAGCTCTGTGTTTCCCGCCACCCAGCTCCAACAGACTGGGAAAGGAAGGCACAAAGAGATGAAATAATTAGTCCCAACTTCCCCAAGACCCCAGTGACACAGTCAGAAGAAGAATTGTAGTCTCAATATGGAAAAAATTTCTACGCTATGACTTGCTGTGTGCCTGAGAGGGCCCAGTCACTAAACTGAGCCCATGTTGCAGATCTTGTTTATGCCCACTCAGGTGAAAAAGTTCCACTGGTGAGAATACACCAACGGCCTTCTGGGGAACCACTGAATCTGAGCCTTGCTCTGGAAAGCAGAGAGCATAGGAGGCTAGTTGGGACCTTTGGAAGAAGACCAGCTACAAAGAAACCTCCAAATCGAAGAGAAGGTGTGGCAAAGCAACAGCTGCTTCACAGCTTGTGTTCCTACTTCCACCATGTTCTTCTGTGCTTACCTCCATCCTCTCTGCTGGATGTGATTTTTCTATACTTTGTCTGTATGTGTGGTACCTCTTCTATAAAATGAAGGAATATATTTTTAAAAGGGGATTTTTCTTGCTGTTCCCTTCAACACACACACCTTTCCCATCTCTATTTGCTGCCGTTATTCTTAGCCACAGCTGTCTGTACAGTCCAATAGCATGAGATTTTGTGATCACTTAGAGAACAACTGCTGAAACTATTGGAACCAACTCAGGACTTTGTTGATCTACCAGGACAACACTTTCTTCAACATATTTCAACATGGAGCTATTTCAACTTTTCTGGTATTACATTCCAGAGTTTGTGAACAGAGAAGGACTCGTGGGAGATGTAGCAATAGGTGGCTGTCTTGGCCACAGTGATCATCAAATGGTTGAGTTTAAAATTTTCAGTGTAATGAGAAAAAAAGGACAGCAGAGTTGCTACACTAGACCTCAGGAGAGCAACTTGAAGATATTCAGGGAGATATTTAGCAGAATACTCTGGGAATCTGCTTTTGAGGGCTTAGGAGTCCACAAGTGCTGGTCAGTGTTTAAGAACCACCTTTTAGAAGAAAAGGAGCAAGCAATCCCACAGTGCCTTAAGACAAGCAAGCAGAGCAGAACACCAGCTTGGCTGAACAGGGAACTCCTTGTGGAGCTCAAGATGAAAAAGAAATTGTATAATCTCTGGAAGAGAGGTGAGGCTTCACAGGAAGGTTACAGAGCTGTGGTTCATCTATGCAGGGAGAACATATGAAAGGTCAAAGTTCAGTTAGAGCTGAAACTGGCCAGTGTTGTGTTGGACAACAAGAAGTACATGGATAGCAAAAGGAGGTCTAAAGAAAACATTGAACCAATACTTGTTGAAGGTGGTCACCCGACTAACAGGAAGGAAGTAAAAGCAGAGTCATTCAATGTGGTTTTTTTGCCTCAGCCTTTAATAATACTGATAGACCCTGAGCTGCGCTGTTCCTTGAGTCAGAGGACCACGACTCTGGGAACAGTGACATTCCATTTGTGGACACTGAAATTGTGAGGGACCAGTTGTATCAGCTGAATGGTCACAAGTCCATGAGGCCTGCTGGGATTCATTCCAGAGTACTGAAGTAGCTAGTGAATGCTATTGTAGGGCTCCTCTCAATCATCTACCAAAGGTCTTGGGAGTCTGGGGCGGTGCCTGCTAACTGGAAGCTAGATAATGTTATTCCAATTTACAAAAAGGGTGTGAACAAAGACCTGGGAAACTACAGACCTGTTAGTCTAAACTGAGGTCCTGGAAAAATTATGGAGGAGATTTTACTGGGTGCTATTGAAAGGCATTTAAAGAACAATGCAATCATCAGGCAGAGCCAACATAGGTTTGTAGAGGGAAAGTCCTCCTTAACTAATTTGATGTCCTTCTATCTTAAGGTCAGCTGCCTAGTGGGTGAAGGGAAGGCAGTGGATGTAGTTTTTCTGGGTTTTAGTAAAGCTTTTGATACTGACCCTCACAGCTTCCTTCTGGACTAGTTGTCTAAGTGTGGGAGAAGCAGGTTCATGGTGTGCTGGGTGAAGAGCTGGGTAGAGAGCAGAGCTCAAAGGGTTGTGGTGAATGGGGCTACATCTGGCTGGTGACCAGTGGTGTTCCTCAGGGCTCAATTCTAGGGCTAGCACTGTTCAATATAGTTGTCAATGACCTGGAAGGAGGAGTTGAATGCACCATTAGCAAGTTTGCGGATGACCCCAGACTGGGAGGCGATTTTAACTCTCTTGAGGATCAGGAGACTTTGCAGAAGGATCTAGATAGATTGGAGTACTAGGCAATCATTAATGCGATGAAATTTAAGAAGGACAAATGCCAGATTCTGCACTTACTATGGAGTAACAGTGAGCACAAGTATAAACTGGGAGAGGTGTGGCTGGAGAGCAGCCCTGCAGAAAGGGATCTGGGAGCGCTGGTCGATGGCAGGCTCAATAGGAGTCAAGAGTGAGCCCTGGCAGCCAAGAGAGCAAATCACATCCTGGGTGCATTGAACACAGCACAACCAGACGGTCAAGACAGGTGACCGTCCTGCTGTAACAAGTGCTGGTGCAGCCTCACCTTGAGCACTGTGTAAAGTTCTGGGCCTCACAATTTAAGAAGGATGTGAAGGCACTTGAATGTGTCCAGAGGACAGCAACAAATCTGGTGAAAGGGGTGGCAGGCATGTCCTGTGAGGAGTGACTGAGGGCTCTGGCTTTGTCTAGTTTGGAGAGAAGGAGGCTGAATGGCGACCTCATTGCTCTCTATGGATTTCTGAGGAGTGGAAGCAGAGAGGGAGGTGCTGATCCCTTCTCCCTGATATCTAGTGATAGGACGCGTGGGAATGGTTCCAAGCTGTGCCAGGGGAGGTTTAGTCTGGAGATTAGGAAACATTTATTTACCGAGAGGGTGGTCAAACCCTGGAACAGGCTTCCTAGAGAGGTGATTGATACCCCAAGGCTGTCAATGTTTAAGAGACATTTGGACAATGCCCTGAACAACATGCTTTAGCTTTTGGTCAGCCCTGAAGCTGCCAGGCACTTGGACTAGAAGATCATTGTAGGTCCCTTCCAACTTAACTGTTCTAGTCTAGTCTAGTCTATATGTTTTGATTATGATCTTCCTTACCGCAGATTTAGGAACATGTAATGCTACAGAAATTGTTGGAATGTGTGGAAAGCCACAAATACCGGATGAACGGGATTTAACTCCAAGGAGGTGTAAGCAGCAGGATCAGGCCTAATACTTGAACAAAACCCCTTCAGACTTAATGAGAAAACTCAAAGGATCCAAATAGTCAAAAGATAATTTTTTTTTCTGTCTTAGAGCATTGAGCTGTGAGCCTGTGTTCATGGTTAGTCACACTCACACCACCAGAAGGAAGTGTGCAGCAGAATTTTTAATAGCTCAGATTGTTCTGTGCCACTGCCCAGAACATACTCACAAGCACAGCAAAGATCAAAAGTTGTTGTAGCCTTAACATTTAAACAATGCGGCATGTGTGCATGTGCTAACAGTGTAACTGTGACTACTCTTACATGATGCCCTTAAGGGCACAAACTACGCAGGCTTTAGTCATGCAGTTGAGTCTTCCAGCTATAATTTCTGAAACATCTTTCAGGGCCAATTTACAAGAGTAATCCCAAATGGCAAGTGAGTGCCCTTTTGCTTTTCCTTACAGACATGTTATTGCAACACTGTCCGGGCGAGGGGGTTTGCATCTGAGGCACACCAGGCAGAGCATGTCACAAGACAGCATTCTTTCTGTCCCAAACTCCCAATGACTTTGTGGAAGTTTGGGATGTGTTATGTGTCTAAGAACTTCTATTTACATGGTAATTAAAAAAACACTACTTCATAGTTTGCGTCAGCTGCTGTTCATTGTATAAAGAAATGGGTGGTTTTTTTTTTCATTGATAAATCTTTGTCATTGCAACACAGCTGGGAGATCACTGATATAAAATACCAAATTAGATACATATGTCCATGACAGTATTTTGAAGCTAACCGTACACCATCCCAAAGCCCACCAAAGTCAGTGAGAGTCTTCCCATTGCATCCAAGGAGAGAACTGTCGTACCTGACAAACTAGGCATTACACTGAGGAGGTATAACAGATGTTCCGCTCATCCCGAGGAAAAGCCAACGTGCACATCGTTACATAGTATGAGTTGTGATAGACGTACGGACTGCCCTGGTAGAATGCTCCCCACAGCTTTGCAGCTTACAGCAGGGACCAACCTCTCCACGATCACCATGCACAGCTGCCCATGGATTGTTCATGGCCCAGGCTTCTGAGACTGCTCTGCTTTCTCCAATTCAGATCTACAAATCCCTGAAGCAGAAAATGTTTAAGAATCAGCCTCTGGTAGCTCTGTCCTGACAATATTTCTGAATTGCCATTATACTGGCTGCTGGTGTTGTAAATGGACAAGGCTCTAACTGAGCAAAAATCTGGGCCGTATGCTGTCCAAATAGCTAAATAAACTTGGATTTAAAGAAGCAAAGATAGCAAGGGGATCAACTTTGACATGAATGTTAAAGTTGCATTTGGCATTTGTTAGCCTTAGGTCCTTTCTTCTTTTTATTACTATCACAGTATGAATCTTATTATCAGAGTATTTATTTTTAATTCCTTGATTACTGTAATATCAGAAAAATTGAAATAAACTTGCATTTGTTTGCCAGCTTTGTTTTGGCAAATATTGCAACAACCCTTTTTAAGGGGAAATTATGTAAAGAGATCCTGCTTTACTCATTTTGATATCTTAGACATGTACGATTCCAACATAATTTTGGGATTAATAATTATTTATTAGCCTGTGTCCCATTTACTGACTGACTGGCTTTGTAACAGCAGAGCAAGCACTCTGAATAGAGCCACATTATCATCAAACATTTTTTTACAAACTACCAATCAATTAAAAAGTAAACTAGAAATAAAAGGTCATCTCACGCAGCAAAACAGCCTCAGAAATATTCCCCAAACTATTACCAGTGTCTCCATAATGTCAAAGCTTCACAGACAGAACAACTGTATTTTCTAATTCATCTAAACTTGATAGGTATGCAATATAGATACTAGAAATGTGTATTTATACAATGGGGAGGAATTAGTCTGCTGTTGGTAACAATAAGTATACTTTTACCATCAAAAGAATTATCAGAAACTCTGATTTCTCAAAAAACATTGTGAACGTTTCCACTTTCATTAAAACTGATTTACAATGTAAAGATTAATCTCTAGGGCAATAATAACATTGATTCTCTGGAAAATAGTGTACCCCCAAGAGAAAAGAATGAGAGAGGGAGGAGGAGGAAAAAACTGAACATAAAATAAGTTCTGTAAGCAAAACAGTAATGCTCACAGGTGCCGCAAAGGTTTAACTATTGAAAATTTTACATTATCTGCATAAGAAATGTATCCCAAAATATGTTTGCTCCAAATTCTTGTCATTAAAGTCTTATTTGACTTTGCACCATTACAAACTAATATGCTGATTAAATGGGAGTGAGAGAGGAATAAAACCCATTTTTGTAAACACTGCAGTGCATTTATCAGACTAGTCATTTTCTAAACTAGCAGATTGTCTATTCAGATGTGAGAATTTTCACTGGAATGTCCCCTAAAATCAGTTTTGTCTATTAGATAAATGATACATGGAGTAAACGTTAGCATGAGACCTAAAAGGATAGTAACATTTCTATCTAGCCTCCGTGGACATCTACAATCAGTACAGTTATGGGGAAAATGAAGGAAAAAATACAAGTTTAAGGAGTGAGACTATCATTTTGTCTGTAAGTCTCCGAATTACACAGTGTCAGCTTCTACTGGATGTTTCATACTTCTGCTTACATTAAAACTTCAGTATTATGTACCTATCTCTCTTAAGAATTAAATACTAGCCATTTTTTTCTTTACTAACAGCCATTTGCAGCGTGAAAGCAGATCCCTCTTTCCTGCTGCATCCCCCAGTAAATATCAATCAGTCATGTTACTTGCCTTGTTTTCTGGGCAACCTACTCCAATAGTTGACAGTAAAAAGTGTTTTCTCTTGTTCAGGTAGAATTTAATGTGTTTTAATTTGTGCCCATTGCCTCTTGTTCTGTCACTGGGCACCACTGAGAAGAGTCCGGCTCCCTCTCCTTCATTCCCTCCCATCAGGTATTTAGACACATTGGCAAGACATTCCCTCATTCCCTCAGTTCACTGGGACAGAGAAAGCTGTGTAAAACACCAAGGATCTGCCCCTATAGAAAGGTGCTGCACGATCTCTAACTGCCACCTGCAAAACTACCTAATCAGCAAAGTTAATTTCTCTCTAGTGTTTTATTGAAGTGACAGAAATACTGCTTTCTTTAGAGCTACGCTGTTCTACCAGCACTTCCCCAAGTTTCCTGATTCAGAAGGGAAAGTCTTGACAATCTTAGCTTTGAGTTGTGCATGCCACGAGAACAGATGTGCTTCCACAAATCAGATTTCCATCCTTTCACCAGAACACATCCATACGACAGGATCATCTGGGCATTTTTTTTCTGGGCCTCGCTAACCTGAATGCAAAGCCTACTGCTGCAGGTTTCAGAATCCACTTTATTGCAGAATTTCAAAACCATTTTCAGAGTGCAGGGGTCTGCCATGAGCTCCTGAAGGGACTGTACATAAAGACAAGCAGATTGGCCTGTCTCAACATCCAGTCATTTTCAGGAGCCATTCTGTATTGCTGGTCAACAAGTGACAGGGGCTTCTGATACAGAGATACAACTGTCTTACGAACTGGACTAGACAAGCGCGCTTTCATTTCATAGGTAGCGGCTACTATGTAAGGGAGAGCATTTGTCAGCTCTTGCTGTATATATTTCTTTTTCTATTGATACAGAAAATGGGTATTATAGAAAAAAATTGTGACACAAATGGATTTAAATGCCCACGGGCATTTAAAATATAAAATCACTAAGAGTATGTTGAGAATAAAGAATAATTCCAAATGCTAAAAATTAAGGAAGTCAAAGCGAAATAGTTCTGCTGCTTGGTGTCTGTGACCCATGCACTCCATAGCATACTGGCTGCTATGGCCAGCATCTGGTTGCCTACTGGTTGGTTACTGAAAACATGTAGTATCTTACAAGATTTCTATTGAAGTTTGGTTGTTTTCTTTATTTTTATTTTGGTTTTTTTTTTTTTGGTTTTTTTTAGATACTTTCCATTCAGGGAAAAAGTCAGGAATTACATTCTCCTAAACAAGTAACTTGACTGGAATGCAGGGTGGTGGCCAGTCTTGTCACCCAGAGAGGAGATGAGTAATAAACTTTTCTTACCTTGCCACTTTTCTTAATCAGGTTTTTTTAGCAAGTTTAAATGCCCCCCTAGTTCTTGTCACATGATTTGTAAACACTTACTGTAAAGACATTACTAAGTTGCCTTTTAGGTTAAGTTCCTGAATAAGAGAAAAACAGATTGCTAATATTGAATTTTGCTCAAAATTCTTTCCAGTAGCCCTCCTCAATGCATGAAACCCTGATCTACTGCAGTTGATAGCAAAGCTGCACTGACTTCACTTGGCAGGATTTTGCTCAGCCTCTCTTAAACACTTTATGGCTGACGTCCAATGTCTTGCTGTAAACTTACACATGCACACTTTGGAACTTGTTAACAGCTTAATGCTTTTGCTCTCCAGGGAGCTTATAACATGTTAATCACTGCCCCAAGACCAGTAAGATCACACGATACATATTATAATCATTTGTTTTAAACCTTTAAAATAAAGAATGTCTTTGTCCTAGTGAAATGGGCACACAGCTAGGAACCCAGGAAACACCAGGGAAAGCACACGTGATGACTCTCCTGTTTCGGCATTCCTTGGTAGTTCTGATGTTTGCCATTACCAGGATTGGTGTCATTGTCTGGGAATCCAGAACAACATTTGCCATTCTTTGCTCATCATTACAGTGTGTTGTGCATTTTCCATAAAATGAAAACAAAACACAAAAACACAGTAGTACTGGGAAGGAAATACAACACTCCTAGAATAAAGATGGGCTGCCAGCTCAGCCGTCATCAGCAAAGCTGATTTCATCTTCATTTGCAGCTTCTTCTGCAGGGTTTAGATCAGGCACGTTCACAGAAAGGAACTATTTCTTGGTGGTAGGATGTAAGGCACGCCAGAGCTGTGAATACATAAGTTTTGGTCCACAAAATCATGAACAGAACGAAACTCCCATCACTTACAATTGACAGAAAGGACTTGAATTCACTGGTCTCAGCTACAGAAGGTACAATAGCACCAAATCCGATTTCACTTAAAAAAAATGTGTTGTTCTGTAATGTATAATTTAATCACCGATATACATAGGTTGTCTCTGAATCCTTATTTAAAACCCAACCTGTATCCCCAAAGCTATTTTTAGATCACCTAACAAAGGCTTATTAGCATATTAGTAAAATTATGGCACTCCAGTATGTGAAATGTCACTCCAAAAATTTCCCACCTGAGGCTGGTTATTCATGTACTCCAGCTGATAACGAATCAGTTATTTTTAATGAAATCACATAATGTCATACTTTATAACTGAGAATATACAGGAAAGGCAAATACTTCCTTCTAAAAATTTCTTTCCACTCTTCTCTTTGAAGCACTAAAGGTTGAAATGCGGGAATAAATTCTGTCCCATTTGGGTGGGGAGTTTACCCTTTATTGGATCAACCTGGACCTACTGTTGTTTTTATTCTTCTGTAATAGTCCTTGGTGGACTTGTAATGGTCCTTGGAAACCAAAATCAGAAATGGTAAATGTCTTAGAACGAAGAATCTAATTTGAGACTAATACAACGCAGCAAAGCCCTGTATTAGCCAAATAGGCTGCTGAAGTCACTGAGAGAACTTAAGCACACAGACCGACACACAGGAGTTTTGCTGAAGCAGGGCTTTGAACAGAAGAGTTTGGTCCAGAGAGTACCTTGGATTCTGCTCCCATCTCTTCTGTCTGCTACCTCTTGCAGCCTTGCAAGAGGTAATGGAGCTGAGCAATCAGAATCAGATTTAGGCATGCTTGAGGTGTTTTAAGTCTCTATCTGTGATGCCACCCTTCATCCACACAGTGGCCATTTTATAAATTAGGCTCACAGCCTTTTGGCTTTAGAGTCCCATAAGCACTCTCTGATTTGTGACTCCTCCCAGCAGACCAGGCAAGCATTACACAAGTACCACAGGACCTAGAAACTTGGAGAGTGACACATAAGCCTTGCTCAGTATGTGTTCTCCAGCCAAACCTAACTGAAGCTGACAGAATGAGATCCTTCACAAAATGCAATTGCATCTGTTATCCTTGTCTTTCAGACCCCGTTCCTGGTGGCACAGGTAATTCACCTATCCAACCTAATGCCTAGAGCACTTACATGAAGTGGCAAATCCACTTTCAGATCCGTCTTTGGCTACAGTGTGTTCAACTCCACAAATCTCCCTGCACAGAAAACAATCCAAATGCCCAGGATATAGGCTATGAAGCCAATATGAGTAAAGAAACAAGATTTACCGGACAGCAGAATAGCAAGCAAAGGGCATGATTCTGCAATGCTCAGTGCTCTGCAGCCGCCTTCTAGGGCAAAAGTCAGAACCAGCCTTGTGCGTCTCCTCCAACAGTAATCTCTAACCATGTTTGGAGGGGAAGGAGTGAAACAAACATAAGCCCTGCGTTCATTTCAAGGCCCACAATACTCACAATATTTCTGCTATACAGACATGCTGCTTCGTAAATATTATGCCTTTGTCACCAAAGCAATCCTAAATGGCTACGCTATCAGAGAAATTCCTAGCTGCCTATCTAGTCAGCTTACTCCCACCTTTTACTTTCTGGGATACACATGTTGGCCTGTCTAATTTCATGCCAGAAGATATACAAAACCCATACACAGTGAATTGATTATGCTGTAAAAGGGAATAAGAATTTACAGATTCCAGGGGAGAGATGCCAATGGTAATATTAATGAGGGCTGCAGGTGTCTTTGTTGTAGTAAAGCACACAGACAATGTGCCAGCTCTAAAGATATTGTGCTCTGACTTAGCAACACAGAACAGTACAGACATGAAAAAAAGACTCAGTGACGTGTCTTTGCTGAGAAGTACAAGAGAAGAGCTTCATAGAAGGAAGGAATTTTAAAGATGGATTTAATGGCGATAAAGAAGAGCGTGCTGGGCATACCAAGTAGGAACCAAAGGTAAGGAAGATGGATACTACATCCTGCCGGTATATGTGTGCCTCTGAGCCTAACTGCTGGTAAATAGAGCTAAGGGCAAAATGTCATGGAAGAATACAGGCACTTGGAAACATACGAAGGATAAAAGCTTGGAGATTTATGATAAGAAAATCATTGTGGTTTAATTATACACTTCTAAAGGCCATATTTTCAATAAAACACCAGGTGCAAATAATTTTAGGATCAGAATAAGTCAGAAAGTATGTGGGAGATGGCAGGGTCTGGCTTGAGCATTACTGCACAGGGAGTGTGGCTGGGAGGCAGGAGGCAGCAGATCTATTTCAGACTGTGCCACTGGCTTGTTTCTTACCTGAGTGAATCACAAACACTCAAATATTCAAAAGGAGCTTCTAGTTCCAGATGCTTTGCCTTAGACACCGAATCCATCTTTTCAGAAGTGCTAGACACCTGCAGCTTTCTTTGCAGTCTGGACAAAGCCATGAATATCTGAAGCCAAGGTCTGAATAATGAAGGGTGAGGTTTCATGTTATGGCAAAATTGACCGGCCAGCTAGCTGCTGGTAAAAGAGCTGCCCTGCTCCCACCTGATTCTTCCACAAGCTTTTGCTTTTCTCGGGAGAGGTCTGAACTTACAGAGCCAGGGGCTAAACTGGCAGAAATTCTCATTTGTGGGGCCTTACCTATCTTCTGGATTAGCTCCTTGAGTCATTCTCCTTCCTGGCCTCACTAGGACTGGAGGGGTGCAGGGGAGGCAGTAGAGGCAGTAACAAGGCGTAAGGATTCCTTCTGAGGCAGACACATTTCAAGGCTAATTTTGAACCCATATGTCTTATCCTCACCGTTCATTCATTTCATTCTCACCATTTGTAAAACAGAGATGGGGACAGGTTATTGTAAGACTAGACTAGAGGGAATAAGGATGAGGAAGTACAAAGACTAAGAGTGGCTCCATATAAATATGAAACTTAACTGAAATGCCCTTATCCTTATTTTTCTTCCACAAGCCTGCCCACTATATTCCTTTCTCATCATAGAATCATAGCATCATTTGGGTTGGAAAAGACCTTTTAGATGATTGAGTCATTCTCACATCTTTCCTTATTAATGCTGATGAACACGTGTTTGTTTCAATTCAAATTTAATTGAACTACTCCCACTGTACAGTACTTCTAATCAGGCCTGTATGTTGAAACCAGGCCTATCACTTCTAGCTTCACTCCAGCTGTGCTCCTGCTTCTTGTACCCTGAAACAGTGCTCTTCAATCAGTGCCCCTTGTCAGAGCCTGCCAGGAGGGGCTGCTCCCAGTTCATCAGCTGGGAGGAAAGGGCTTGCAGTAGGATAGCCACTGCTCTGCCAACAACGCTCTGCAACAGCCACCCTTTGAGAGGGATTCCTGCTTCAAATACTCAATTAGTAAAATCCTGGCTATACTGAAGAAGGCAGTGGGATCGCAGCCACTTGCATGGAGGGAAGCCAGGATTTCACTCATTGTCTGCATGCAGTTGCAGCACACCAGGGCTCAGGATTTTCAAGCTCACCAATAAAAGGTTATTCCCTGCTCCTGAGTTAACTCTGGAGCTGTAGTTATAGGCCATCCAGTATTTCACCATGACAGCCCCCACAAAGATAGAGATGTCACTCAGCATGGCTGTGAGAACAGGAGGATAGATTTTAAACATGAAATCATAACAGGTGCTGAAAGCTATGGTGGATTTTTTTTTCCTATACATTTCAAACTGAAAGATTACCTGGAGAAGACCACAAGAAGAACCAAGCTACATTTGTCATAATTATAAAAAAATCCATGTGAACTTAGTTTTTACCTTCTACATGAGCAGGTAGTCTCATTATGCAACTCAGTGATAACAGCAACAGCAATAACCAATTCATAGAATAGAATCATAGAATCATAGAATGGTTTGGGTTGGAAGGGACCTTTAAAGGCCATGTAGTCCAACCCCCCTGCTAGAAGCAGGGACATCTCCAACCAGACCAGGTTGCTGAGAGCCCCGTCCAACCTGGCCTTAAATGTTTGAGGGATGGGTGCTTCACCATCCTCACCATAAAAGATGTCTTCCTTATGTCTAGTCTGAATCTATCTCCCTCTATTTTAAAACCATTACCCCTCCTTCCATCACAACAGGCCCTGCTGAAGAGTTTCTCCCTGTCTTTCTTGTAGGCCCCCTTGAGGTACTGGAAGGCTGCTATAAGGTCTCCCCAGAGCCTCCTCTTCTCCAGGCTGAGCAGCCCCAACTCTCTCAGCCTGTCCTCATAGGAGAGGTGCTCCAGCCCTCTTATCATCTTCGTGGCCCTCCTCTGGACCTTCTCCAACTGGTTCATGTCCTTCTTATGCTGGGGCCTCCAGAGCTGGATGCAGTACTCCAGGTGGGGTCTCGCGAGAGCAGAGTGGAGGGGCAGAATCCCATCCCTCAACCTGCTGGCCACACTACTTTTGATGCAGCCCAGGATGCGGTTGGCATTCTGGGCTGCAAGTGCACATTGCCGGCTTATGTTGAACTTCAGATCCACCATCATTCCCAAGTCCTTCACCCCAGGGCTGCTCTCGATCCATGCTCAATTAATTCTCTCTCTTCATACAATTCAGTTATATGAAGTTTGCTTCTTAATACAACTATTTTAGAAGCGGATTTATTGACTGAAACACAAACTATGACCCATAACTTAAAGCCAGTGCTATGTGGTTATACTCCCATAACCTTCCTATAACCTGATAATATGGACAAAATATGGGCCCTACTCCCAAACATCTACCAATATCCCCAAATCCATGCTTTAAATATAATTGATGATACATGGCTATTATCAAAGATGAATATCTAAATATTATTCTGAAGATTGATAATGTGATATACAACCACATTAGGGCATCATTAGGACCATCTAACTGAAATCACAGCAATTATTTATGTATTGAGTACAGTGCATTCAGTAAGAGTGACCTTCATCACCTGAAAGCAGTCTGCATCAGTCACACATATCTAGAATTATTCCTCATCCAAAAGAGAGCTGCAAATTTAAATGAATAAAGTAGTAGGACTGTGGGCACAGAAGAACCAGCATTCTATAGGCAAGGAAACTGTGAAAAAACAGGGCAGCTTGTGCTGTGAAACATTAGCCTATAAATAGAAGTGCAGTACGTTATAAAATAAACATGGAGAAAAAAGAAAAAATCCCTAACAGGTTGTTTTCTTTGTGTGCTCACTGCTGCATTCGCAATTGTATCTTTGTGCATAGAAAATACTGTATAAACAATCTTAGTGAGGTATTTTTTTGGTGCTTCCTGTTCAAGATTACTTTTTTAAAAAGCTGTAGAAAAAAGACATAATGCACTACTTCTCTTAAAAACAGGGGGAAAAATCTTGCAACACTTCTCTTTGCAAGGAGTGTGTTATACTTCAGCAATGATACAGAAACTACCTAATACCTGGAATACACACACAGTCTGTAGAAACTGGCATCATCCCTTTGGCTAAATTTCGAACAACTAATTTTATAATTCCTTAGCCATTTACTCAGCACTTGGAAATGTCATTCTGTGGACAAAGTAGACTATGCTCCATGTTCACTGCACTAAGCAAACAGCCATTCAAAGTAAATATTAGCAGAACCTCATTTAATGCAGGAGAGAATATCCATTTGCATTGTTTTGTTTTCTTTAAAATACTGAAGTATTACGGTTCTGAACACAGGAAGACATCCGTACCCATTAATATACCCAAGCCTAAACTAGACCAGGTCCCAAAATAGAGGTCCATAGCACCAATTCATCCAGTACCCACTGAAATTAATAGCAGTCCTTCCACTGACTTCTAAGTCCACTGGAATTATGTGATTAGTCATCATGGTGTCATTTTAAAGCTACATATAGATAAGTAGTTTCTTCTTACAAATACATATGCTCATATTTTAATCACTGAAGTGGAGTTCTCTTTACAAATCTTTACTCGTGTTCAACAGAAGGGAATTAGTTTGTTTTTTTTTTTTAAATAAACATTTTGCATGTCACAAATAGCTAAAACAGAAAAGTTTTTGCACATATAAAGATGAGAGTTTTCTCAGATTCTCTTAACTTCTTACTGCCATGTTAGGTAAGAGGACTGCAAACAAGTTTAATGGATAGAGTAAAGAGCTAATTTCAGTCCAGGACAACAGAAAAAAAAAAGTAAGTTTCTTTTTTTTTCTTACAAATAGGTAAGTATGTGGCACAACAGAACAAAAATTGATCACGGTTTACTACCAAAGCTGAGAACTATCCTATGCCATCCAAATGTATCCATCCCTAGGGATATCTACAACATTTTAGGTATTTATCCATGCAAGTACAAAATAAATTAAAAATGAAAATAGTTATTTTCAAAGCTTAAAGGAAATACATAATTTTGTTATATAAGAATTATATATACCAGGAACAAGAATTACTTATAGCAACGTGTCCCTGGGCTACCTCCAGGATATTCTGAGGCAAGCTGCTGACTTCCAGAAAGAAGACAACGTTAAACACCTGCAGAAATACTGTTAAAGCATTACATTGTGTACAGAAACACTTCCTTCATGTGGGGCATGGCAGCTCCTATGCACAAGCTCTGGACCTATATGTTTCCTTGGTTTTGGACAAGACACCAAGTGAGAAGGTATAAGATATGAGACTCAGAGAATTTCTCAAAAACATTGCCAGCTCATTTATTAATTTGTGTCTTTTGACTTCTACAGCACTTATAGCTAACACAAAAATGACGCACACACACTTTCTGTCAAATAAGTATGGGAAGAGTGAGAGCAAGCCACAGCCAGACTGCCTGGTGCATCCCAGGTTTCAGCGACGGTCATTCAGCACTCTCTTTGTAGGTCACAACAGCACAGGTACCCAGGACTGCGCAGGGAGGCCTGTGAGGGGCCTGAGTAATGGGAGTGGGACTCAGGAATGAGCTGTACTGCTGGGGAAAGAATAATAATAAGTAAAGCAGTCTGGCAGGCACCCTGATATTAATTTAGCTGGTAAAGGTCTTTCTACGTGCTTTGCTTCATAGACATGCATAACAGCACAAAATCCCACCTCCTCATCATATGACTCCAACGAGATTCTGTTGCCAGGATGCTGCACCATTCTCTACCTAATTTAGTTGTTATGTGGGACAGCACTGACTTGAGAGATCAGATTATTCTCCTTTATGTGATATGCAATAACTCCAATTCATATAGACGTTCATACACACAATGTTGCTATTAATAAAACTGTTTTTATTAGAAGATAATGAAGATGTTTATTTTTATATGATGTTTTCTTTCCTTATTGGTATTTTTTCTACAGACAAACAGGTTAAGCAAGTATGCATGCTTCCCTAGTTTCTGCCATATGATCACAATACAAACACTTTTAATTTCCAGATGTAATGAAAAGATCCTCTTGTGTATTTCTAAAGGCTCTCCTGGATGTTACTTTCTGGTTTATAAGTTGCTTTCAAAGCTGTTTAGACAATACCAAGTACTTCATGATACAATCCAATAAGCATAGCATCAGTGGCAGCCAAAAAAAGTATCAAAATCTATGCTGAAACAGAAAAACAGAAACAGAAAAAATAGAAACATAAAATTGTGTTTATTTCTGAAGGCAAGGAGAGAATATTTTTACTAAACATTTACATAGTGTGAAAAGCAAGCCTAGTGTAATAATGAAAACTATACAGTGCAAATTCATTATATATTGGAGGTAAAATGTCTTCTGAACGCTATTCTTTTTGCTACGAGGCTGCTATATCAGATTTTCAAGGTGTCCAGTTTGAAGAGTATATGTGCCTGAAGCACCCACATGTGCTTCTGGAGTGATGAGGAGGAGTCATGTGATTTCTAGGTGGGAGGGGTGTTATGATGCAGCAGGAGATGAAGGAGGAGAGGAGAAGCACATACATTTGGGATTAACTGAGCTGTAAGTAGATGTTTGTGGATAATCTACTCATATGAAGTCCCTTTAACATTACTGCAGAAACAACTAGGCACTTCCAGAGTTACAGTTCATCTTATCCCAGACTGAATGTCTGAGTTGGGTCAGATAAATTTCGCCCTTAGACTGGCACTTCTTTCTAGCAGCTGTAATGAGGTATTAGGGCTCAGTTGTAGTAAGCAGGCAAGATGAATCCTTCCACCAATACTTGCTAGAGGCATAGCTGAGTTAGAAGCAGAGAAGAAAAATTCCAGTGCATGAAGTAGAGGAAGAGCCATGTGTAAAACCATTCAGGAATGGGATCTGATTCAGGATGGAGATAAGATGGGAGAGCATTAGGGGCAGAACAATTCTCTGTTTCTGGAAGGAGGCCCATTCTTAGCTGGGGGGACATGGTGCCAGCAGCTTGAGAGAGAAGTCCATGCAGATAAAATACTTAACGCTGTGCACAGTGTAAATGAGTGAATGGAGTTGATCTCTCAGGGTACAACAGTTTCCCAGCATAGCATCAAAATGCAAGTGATTCTTTCTCAGCCTACATGCCGTACAAAAGAAGGAAAAGATGGTGTGGACTCCTAGTTGAGCAGGCTCCTCTGACCTCCACAACACTCCTGATAGCACTACTCATTTGCTTGGAAGAGCCGAAAATGCAGGTAGTAAATATCATAATGCTTAGTAGAGCCAATTCAAATGGGAGATTCTAGAAGCTTTTCAATTCAGGTTAGATGAAAGGCTTGGTTGGTGACAGTACAACCTAGATCTATCCTAAGGATTGGCAACTGTTGAAGTCAGATATTGCTGATGTGCTCTAAAGTCGAGAGATGGCCCACAGGCCACCATTTGAAAATCTAGCTTTACAGTACAATTGCTCTCTATTATTCTTGCTATCAAGAGAACCATATCTTGTCTCATCCCCAAAAGGACCTAGATACAGAAGACCTGATGTGATTCTGTTGTATAGCAAATGACTTCCATGGCTGGGTTACTAATGATGTAGTTTGACACTACAGCCAAACAAGTTTAACAGCCAGCTGCTACCAACACTGGCAATTCTTTCCCCTCACTGCTCCTTTTTCATGCCCTAGGAGGTGGAAAGGTGTGTGTTAGAGGAATTTCTCTGACTCAAGAAAAGAGAAGCAGTGTGTGGGGAATGCTAGCACATTGGTGCTGCCCCTTCACCTGGGCTGGCATTGATCTACATAGCAGAGAAATGGGCTAGAGAGCCAACTTGGCATAAAAATTAGCAGTTCATTTGACAACCATTTGTCAAAGGACTGAGTAACCATGGCAGCTCCAAATTTCTTAGTATCCAAGGCAAAGTTGAGCTTTATTCCCTTTTATTGACTTTGGAAGTAGATAATATAAACAGGAAAACCTCTTTACACAGTATGAGTGTCCACAAACAGATTTATTCTGTAATGCTTATCCCACTTTATTTTACACTAACAGTCACAAACACGTAAGTTACAAGTACCCAGCTGTTTGGTTCGTAAAAATTTGATGGCAATCCAACCTAGAAAAGGAGCTCTTTTAGCATCCACTAAGGATTTTACAAATAAAAATACTTTGGCTCACTGGTCGTAGTGGTACATCATCTTTCATATGGAAGGATGCAGAGCTAATACAAAGATGAAAAATAAAACTCAGTATATTTTCTTATTACTAACTTAGATAAAAACTGTCCCAAACCATACTCATCTCAATTCCTGCTTTATGCAAAGCGTATTTGCCCTGAACGCATGTAATTGTTTGTTTTGTAAAACTTCTATTAAAAAAAAATGGAAGTTTGAAGTTCTAACTCTACCTCTTAGGAAAAGGGGAACAGATGTAAGAAGAGTGACACTACAATCAAGCCCACAAAGATGCCTGTATCTTCCACAGTCTCTGCACACATCTGCAGTATTGAACCAAAGCACAGGGCAGACACTTGGCTCTTAACACCGCATTACGTGCTCTAGAAAGAGTAAATCTCAGGCAAATGCAAAAAAATGTCACAGTGTCCGTGAGATGGACACTTCACATTTTCATACTGACTCCTACTCCATTTCATTTAGAATTTAATTAGCTGTATTTAATAAGTAGAAAACATTGTTGTTTTAAATATACATTCTCTGTGAAAATGTAGTCATGTTTGAAGAGCCTTCAGAATTACAGCTGCTAAACAATACTTGGACAAAGGAACTCCATATTCCTTATCTTATTTTTTACATTTCTTGTATGTTATCACTACGTATGTGTTAGATAGCCCTGGCCAAAAAGCAGAGCCCCAAATCTGACGCTTTCCAAACTATTTGGGAGTTCAGGAATAACAGAGTACTCCTCATGTGAGGCCCTAGGCTCTGGAATCTGATTCCCTCTTTGGTCTACTAGTTCCTGGATTTAGAAACATTCCAGGCATGCTACATAGTCCCTCTTATCTTGCAGGCATTCAAAGAGGATGAGGCCTGAGAGATGGAAGTGCTGGAAATACGAAGAACAATGCAGGTGGGGTTTCATAACATTGGTTCCTAGAGTGCCTTTATTTTCTATGGGCGATTATGTAAACAGTTGGAAATTCTGATGAACTGAAGTATGTACTGAAACCTTATAGGCTTTCAGCACGCTGAATGATGAAAGGTACTGAGAGCTGTGGGTCATTATACACATCTTTTGCTTGTTCCACAACAAAAACAGTATGAAGAAACCATGTGGTATAATTGCGTCCCAAATAACCGCACTTACTAAATAATACACAAACATGCAAGATATAGCTAGGGGCATGCTGCTGCTCTGACTGGTTTCTGGCAGCCTCTACAAACACAGAGGGTGCTATTAAAAGGTTCACAAGTGATTTAAAGAGACACTAACCTATCCTTATACACTAAGAAATCAAACTGGTACTGCAGAAATCAAATCAATAAATAAAAAGAAATGTAGACTGTGAAAAGAAAGCATTCCACTATGTTGTCCTTTATTTTTTGATGAGAAAAAGTAAAAAGCAATGGTTGAAGGAATTGTGGTAAATCAGAATAACATTCTTGAACACCACAAATCATAACTGAGAAAGATTCATACAATAATGCTAAAATAATACCGAAGTGGTCTGAAAACTGATGCAGTTTGAGCTATATCTAGTTTCAGAAGCCTGTGATGTTATTTAATACATTGTATTTATGCTATAATTTTTAACCAAACAAGTTATAAATAATTATATACAAATGTCCCTCCAAACCAAAACCAAAACAATAAAAACCTTTAACATAAGTGCAATAATACTAACTACAAAGACAGCCATATCCACATTATAGAACCTTTCTATCACTCAGACAAAATACAAGGACATTAAGCAGGTAGAAATGTATATATGATTTGGATCATCTTAAAGAAGCTTTTGCATAACTCAGAATTGTGTTTATAAAATTAAGTTCCCTCTTATTTTACCACTTTCTGCACAGATATTAAATACCTCTGATGTTCACATAGCATCATCCCAAGTGCCTTTAAATACAGCAGTGATAGACATTACTGTTGAATGTCCCTTTATAGGGAATTATTGTACACTACACATCCCCAAATACGTTACGTTAGAACAGTATTCTGTGTGTGCTTATACATATGTATGTGTACAATTATATATGTACATATACAATTATATATATACATATACATATATCTATATGCATATATTTATACATCTGCATGGCTCATTACAGAAAATTGTGCAGTTTCGTTTTGACTGCATCATATTACACCTTGGTATCTGATGTTTCACAATTATGCAATTCAATGCCCTATCAGGGTGTAACAGTGAAAAATGACAGAAGAAACATCTCTAAAAATAAGTTTGAAATTTCCTACCTTGTGTGTAACTAAAATTGGAGCTTTACCAATACATCAGCACAAACCATTACACAGCATTCTCTCTATGGACTTCCCCAGTCAGCAGAGAGCTACCTGCAGGAGAACTCCTGGCTCCTGGCTACCTTACAGTCAAAGAAGCTTCTGTATTGAACACCAAATATATGACAAGTGCAACCAAGATCAAAGTGCAACTTGCCTACAAGATTTCAGAGGAGCTGAACAAAGTTATGTACTCTAATGCAGAAGGTGAATGTCAGAATCTCGTGTTCGTTTCCATATTTACTGACCACATTAGTGAACTGGCCAACACACCAAAGAACTGAAAGACAGATAATAAAAAAAATAATATTAAGTAAGCATCAAACTGTTAGCATGTCATGAAATCACTACATTATTACATTTGCATTTACTATATCGTGTTCAATATATTTTTAATGCATTCTTGACTTAGGGTGAAAGAACAGACAAACATGTAGTGCAATGAGTCTCAGATGGGTTATTTATAATGCAGATTTTTTTTTTTGTGGGGAACTTTTGCACAGCCTGAAATAGGTAGAAAGTCCTAGTCCTGTTCAAAGTTGCTTGCAGGGAACTGACTGGAATCAGGACTAAAGATTCCTCAGAAAACAGAATTGCCTGGGTGTAGCTTATCAGTATGTCTCACAAAGGATACAGCATAAATGCAGAAGTTGAACTTCGATGATATCCAAACATCACATTACTGATTTCTCTCCAAAGGGCAAATAGCCAGTAAGGCCCCAACTTCTACCACATGGCAGCAAAGTTAAGATATTTAACTTACACATTTTTTCCAGCTGTGATTTATGGGTGTGTTTTTAAATTAATATAGGCATTTCCTATGAAAGAAGGAACAAACCTACCATTGTGGCAGCCCAACCCTCACTTACACTAAAGCTGTTTTATACTTTTCTGGCACTGCCAGGATGTTAAAGAGAGCAAAAAATATCTGAGAATATCTCCCCCCTAGTCAGCCACTGCTAGCATTAAGGGATCTAATTTGAATCCCTGATATAGGGGATTGAGATGCAACTATTCCGTGCTTTATGAGGAAAGTGCAGTGTAAGGAAGAAGTCCTCCTACTTGTTTTACCTGTCTTTGTTATGTGCATCTGTTTTAATTTATTAGCTCCCTAAGGCAGAGGCATTTTGTACAGCACTTGTCCAACATGCAAATTCAGCATGGGTAATCATCTCTAAACAATTCAAACAGCTCTCTTCTCTGTCTTCAATTTTTTTTTTTTTCTGGGGATTCTCTAGTGGTGTAAAACCAAGGAGCAGCTTCTAAAAAGCCAAACAATTCAGTACCTGTCTCTCCTAGACTTACATAAGCAATGGTTTTGTGGGTACTATATTTGTATCGTGCTTCTCACTGTAATTTCTGCGAGCTTGATTCTCCTGTCAATCAAGTCAATGGGAAATTCAATACTAACATCAGCAAGGCAGAACTGGTCCAGAAGTCATGAGTATCTTTCATCTAACAAACAAGTCTGAGGGCTGTTCTTTCCACTGCTGGAGTGGGCAAAGCAATTATTGGGGCAGTTTGTGGGAAACACCAGAACTTGCATGTCTCTCTGTTCTCTATTGCAAAATGGAGAGTGCAAAATTTCCAGTGGAAATGTTTGAGCAATTAAAAATAACACAACAAGCACAGAGTAGGTGAACTTCAGGGCTGAGAATAAACATACTTGTTTGCTTCAAAATGTTTTAAGAATGAAAACGAGGGGCCCCACCTCTCCCTGCCTTGAAAAGGACTTTAACTAATGTGAAAAATGTTCTTGAATCAAAGCAGGAAAAAGCGTGCTCTCTGTTTTTCGGGATACTTCCTTGGTATTTCTGATGAAGTGAAAGCTTTCCTTGGAGAAAACATTGCCTCCTGTAATGTATGCCTGATGGGAGCAGGGATGAAAAGGCTTCCCTTTTCGGAAGCAAATTGGAGGAAAAAGCATAAAATTCAAGGAAAGAAATGAAGCAAAACTTTGGATGGAAGAAATAGTCCTACTTACACAGGTGTTTCTTTGTTAATCACAGTTTACTGGCAAGTCTCAGAATCAAGAACATTGTGCAGTATTGGGCTGAAGGAGTCTTGAAATTTAAGTGAGAGTAGGTAATTCAGTATTCATGTCATATAAAGGTTAAGCTGAATCATAGTCTTCAGCCACATTACAAAACACTTCCATTCAAAAAGGACACCAAAGCCATTGGCTTTCTCCAGCAAACATTATACAATGTGTAAAATAACAGACCAAACAGCCTGGGGAGATGTGATAGAAACCATGAACATTTACCTCATCATCCCAGCTAGATGAAAGACAGTATTGCTGGGAAATAAAAAGAAACAGAACAGCAAAAATATTCTGTCCCTTAATTTGGAGGATCATTATGCAATGTAAAATACTATTGACTAAGACTGTTTCAAAAGTGATAGTGATAAAACTACATTTCCTACTTGGAAATTAAAACTAAGTATAAGATGCAAGATTTTTTTTCAGGTGCCACCATTGACTGGCATCATTGTTCCAAGAAGCACTGGTTTCAATTCAACAGAATATTCACTAAATATGCAGTATAAGAAATCCCGTGACCATCTATTCTACCTCCTCTTTGATTCTGGCTATGAGATTTCTTTGAACCAGCTTCTTTATAGAATCATTCTTTCCCTGGAAAAGGCTTCTTTTGAGATATATAAACTTGACCTATCATTTTATAAGTAAGTACACACCCATATTAGGCCATAAACAAGACTCTTCTCCAGTGTAGATCATGAATATTCACTGAACATTTCAACTTTCCTGGACCAATTATTTTATTAGAAGAGAATATAATCAAAACTCCTCTTAATTCTTATCCTTAACTGTTCTGGCTATAAGCTTGTCCTCCTGCACTTACTTCTTTTACTACCTTTCTGCAATTCCTACCTTCTGCTTTAGAATATGAATTAATGTTTTGTTTTTCTTTTCTTGATATCTGTTATTTCTGAAATAGCTGCTTTAATTTTCTCTCTAAATGGGTTTTTTAGACTGTGTCATCTACTTTTTGATTTGCGGTCATCTAGTAAAATCTTTAAAAGTTTCCAATAATCATTCACACATCTTCTGTTCTTTTTAATAAGTTATTTAGCTTTTAATTATTTACAGCTTTTTTTTTTTTGTGAAAGAGGAAGATATGAAAAACAAATTTAGGAAACATACACAGTAACACAGGTTTTGGTAAAAAAACAAAGGCTCTTTTTTAAACAAAAGAAATTCTGTGAGCGAAAGAAAATGCTTAGAAAATAGGGTTTATTGCAGGTAAAGAACCTGATTGGAGGGGAGAAGAGGGGATACAAAGGAGATGGAGCCAAAATCTTCCCATTGGTGCCCAAAGAAAGGACCAGAGACAATGAGCATGAACCAGGAAACTCCATTTCAATGTAATAAAACACTTTCCGATTGTGAGGGTAGCCAACACTGGAATAGGTTGCCCAGAGAGGTTGCGGAGTCTCCACCCTTGGAGATACTCAAAACTCTACTGGATGTGGTCTTGAGCATCTCGCTTTAGGTGATCCTTGCTCAAGTTGGACTAGGTGATCTTGAGGTCCCTTTCAACCTCAACCATTCCATGTTCTATGAAACTAAAGGATCACCCTAGCATAAAAAAAAAAAAAAAAATCAATTTTAAAAACAGGAAAAAAATAGTTTAGAGGTTGAATTTGATCAGTTTATGAATGGGATTAGAAGACAATCTCCCACAATAACTTGTAATAGGACTAATCCACTCAGAAGATAACTTCCAGTCTTAATTTCCAAAACTAGAGCATGAAGTATGTGAGGACATCTTATACATCCTGATTTAGCCACAGTCAATTTGAACTAAAAGTTGCTTCCCCTAAAGGTCTACTAGCATCAATGCATATATAATTGCTCCCTAACCCAGTTCTGTTAAATGACTCAGTTTATCCTAAACACAGTTTATCTTAAATATGTTTTTAGTAGATGTTTTTAAACCAGATAATTTTGACAGAACTGTTAGAAAGCAATTTCAAACACAGGTCCAGTTGGACGGTGGCCTTTCACATAAAAGCTTTGGCAAGTAACACTGGGGGCCAGCTTCTTAACTGGTATCAGCTGCAGGCAGAACAGTTCACCTTACCATGTCCAAAATTACAGGTGTGGATTTTAATTTTTCTTCTAGACATTAAAGCAAGTCAACTGAGACTAAATAAACATGCAGTTGGTCTATCAAGCTTTGTGAGGGCCCCAAGTGCGCCTCTTCTCCAGGTACTGCATCCGCACCTCCAGTACTGTGTGCAGTTTTGGGCACCTCAGTATAAGAAGGACATCAGACAACTAGAGCGTGTCCAGAGGAGGGCGACCAAGATCCTGAAAGGACTCAAGGGTAAGACCTAGGAGGATTGGCTGAGTCACTTCGTTTGTTCAGCGTGGAGAAGAGAAGGCTGAGGGTTGACCTCATGGCAGCCTACAGCTTCCCCAAGGAGGGCAGTAGAGAGGAAGGTGCTGATCTCCTTTCTGGTGACCAGCAATAGGACATGAGGAGATGGAATGAAGCTGCATCAGGAGAAGTTCAGATTGGACATTAGGAAAAGATTCTTCACTGAGAGGGTGGTCAGTCATTGGAACAGGTTCCCCGAGGAAGTGGTCACAGCACCAAGCCTCAGAGCTCAAGGAGTGTCTGGATGATGCTCTTAGTAAAAAGGTTTAGTTTTAGATAGTCCTGTGAGGAGCAGGGTGTTGGACTCTATGATCCTTATGGGTACCGTTCAACTTGAGATCTCCTATGATTCTATGAGTTAGCTGCCTATGGCTCAAGCTCAACACTAGATTCATGCAACTCTGTGACCCTGAGTCAGAGTACTGTGTAGAAAAAGTAGCATGAGAAAAAGCTGTGGGAAGTGGAGTCCTGTCCACTTTCACTCCAGAGCTGCTTTTAAGCTCAGGCTCTTGCTCTCAGTCTCTGCCTGAATTTTGTTGCAGGAATGCCTGTGCTTGGTCTTCCACCTTCCTGACTCTTGACTCTGATCCTAACCTGCTCATTTGACTTTCTGGCTTGATCTCGGACCTGTCTTATCACTGCAGGCTTGCCTGCTGATCTGAACCTCACCACCATCACCAGGCCTGCTCTGTTCTTCATGCTCAGGTACTGTGGGACTGAACCCTTGTCTGTGAGGCCACCGTCCTGCCTGCCCTGGCCCCTGGCTCACCTTCCCTTACAGAGTGGCCTGTCCTTGCTGCGCCCTGCCAAGTATGACCATGCACCTTTGGAGGGTGCAGAAAAAAAAACCTCCTGTGCTAGTTCTGTGGGCGGAGCTCTTAAAAAGTATGCATACGGGAAGGAATATTTCCACCTTTACAAACATATCTGTTCTTTTCTATAAAGGCTTTCTGCTAGCAAGGAAAGGAAGATGAGCATTTGAATCTACTGCTGTTGTATGCCTCAGAATGCAGAAACACTTAAGGAAAAAGCACCTGAATTTCTTGCAGGGATGAAACATCCTGACAGCATTTTTCAGCTCCCTGAGCTCAACTGTCTGAGCTTTGCAAGTTAGGCTACTAAGCTGCTTCTAAAGAAACCAGACGTATGCTACTGTATTCAGTGGCAATCTAAGTTACACAATTTTACTCAGTCGTTTTTGCTAACTGATGGCTGTTCTAAGTGTGTACTCCATGTGTTTGAAACTGAGGAGTGGACCTGGCATTGGCAAGGATAGGCAAGCTGACAATTACCCAGCTTTACATGCGTGTCATTAACAACTGAATTTCGAGAACACACATTTATACATTTTGCAAAACTGACCACTGCTGTTACGACAAAGGTAAGTCAGTGAGATATCACAGTTGTGAGGGCATTTCTAAGGACATAATTTCCCATAATTTGAGGAAGAAGGAAATAAGCACAAGTTCCATAGCAGTGAATCACCTATCTTTTCTGATTGTCTTTTGAATATGCAGTATCATTTAAACATGTGATCTGAAGCTGAGGAGTTTCAGACCACAAAATCAGCATCAAGAATGGCTGATGTTTAGATATTCTAGTCTTGGCAATGCCCCTTTTTGTTTGATCACTCTGCTTTGCTAAGAATGAACTGAAAAGCTTTTAACTTTAGGTGTTTTAACTCTAGCATGAAAACTAGGTAAGAGAACATATTAGAATTTTCTTTTCTTTTTTTTTTTTTGCTAAAGACTATTTCTTACTACATGCACTACTTACGTCTGTGCATGTAACGCTACAGACGGCTATAGCATTCCATTCCATAGGACTAAGAATTCAAACAAGGTACAGACTCCCACTCCCACAAACAACAGTTTCTTTCCATATAAGACAGAGCAGGAAGCAGCCAACAATGCTGGCTGTCTTTCGGATCTCAGTGACTCATACACATACTACTCTCGTAAGTTAATTTAATGCTGAAATGGGCACTCATTATTGGTACTGAAGATTTATACAGAGAGCTCACAATACTCTATAAAGTGTTTCTAACCACACATAAGCAAAAACTGATACTGCAATGTTCACATGGAAAATGGCAGCCATATAATGCACAGGAAGATCGTACCAGAGCATATACGTCTAGTTGCCCAAAAAGGAATAAGGAATTAGAATTAGGGTCCTTTGTTATGACAACAGTCCTGAATTGTTAATGTATATCCTATAATAAGAGTCTCAAACTTAATTTTTATGCTGGATCACCAGGAATCTTTGTGGTACCTCGTAAAAACAAAATTGAGATCATTGGAGCTGTGAAAAGGATTTTTTGTTTAGGAAGATGTGTTAGTTGAACTAGGTTTAGCAAGGACCTGAGAACAGCTGTGAGAGAGATTCTCTGATTATCTGACAAATGCTTCAGAGCACTGAAATACTATACAGTACAATCACTATTACTGCAAGTATCAGGACCCCATTCTTACACCATATGCAGAGCACAATGATTCAAGTAAAGAGGTTCTTGCAGGCAATATCCTGGGACACTTGTTCAATTCCAGTATCATTACTTCCTACTGCTCTTGGAAAGAAACTATAGAAAAAAAACCTATGCTTAGGTCTCTGACAAAATGTGATGGATTAGACAGAAGTATGGTTCTGGTTCTGTAGCTCTTCTCGGAACACACATCATACACGCAGAGCAGGCTATGTTTCCTACCTTAGAGTGTACATCACTTAAGTTCTAAAAAGAATTAATTTAATTTAATTTAAGACTTAAATGTCAACCAGTCTCCTCCTTTGGCTTCTCTGGTGAAGAAGCCACAAAATGAACCTGCTTGTATACAGTTTCGGGGAGATGTCTAGTTACCCACTAGAAATACCAAAGTCTAGTAAGTTTTTGTAACAGAAAATAGGGTAAGGCAACAAATAGAAGAAGTAGCAGAACTGTACCCATACTCCCTGAATTTGGAAAGGCTGTGTTTAGTTCCATTACTTGCATATTGCTTTAAAATAGACATAAATTGCTTGTTAAACTCAAGCTTCTACAAAACGAAGGAAAATCTGAATCCTAGAAGTTAAACTAGTAGCCGTACTGGCATTGCTTCTTTTATTCAACAACCTCAAAATATTTTAAGAAGGTGGATAAATATTACCATCTACATGTATGTAAAGACACAGAGTCAATTCACCGAAGGGTATGCCATTTGGTTTGGGTTCCTTGCCCTCCAGTTTGGCATTTAGCGGAGCTATTTATGTTGGGAACACTATCCGCAGTCCTTAGTGCTCTCTACAGCCCATGAGAGGAAACAGGCAGCTTCAGAGAGGGACTCCCATCGTGCCCAGAGGCACCCATCTTTCCCCTTTGCCTTTCTCCATTGTTCCTGTGGTATCAGACTTCTGTGAAGATACCTAAAATTTTCAGAATGAGCCCAGGCCTAGTGTCACAGTTGATATATGCTCCTGTGATTCTCAGTTCCTTACCTGAATCACTAAGCTAAGCTAGCTCTGGGAAAAGCTCTGAGGATTTATAAAGCTGTATCAATGATTATTTTTTCTCTCCTTCCCTTTAATATAACCCAAGAAAATCCAGAAGCCAGTTAATACTTGTATCAGTCATGACCATACCAGAATGCAGTAATGATCTACGAGAAGAAAAGTTCTGTATTATTTGAATAATTTCTGTTTGTATCTTTGATAATTCTTTTCTGGTTTTGAACTGTGAGAAGACCTAAAATAGGAACAAATGAAGGATGGAGTAAGGCCTGACACACTTCAGTTCTTCATTCTATGATTCATTACAAGGGTAGTAAAACCAATGCTATTATATAAATGAGTCCACCTAGAGCACAGAAGCAGCTGATCATCATTTAATTGAATGTCAGATGTCCATACTTCTATGTTCTATCATTTTCTTAAGATACAAAAGTGCGCAGCATGTTACTTGACCTACGGATCATCCACTGTCCCAACACGTGCTCTACCCTTGAAAGCTTATAGCAGCAGAACAATTTATAAGGATGATTTGAAGCGAATTAAGTAGAGCAGTAGTATTACTCACTATTTTGATTACTTTTCTCTTGGATACTCAGACCTAGCTGCATTGCATGGTAGTCAAACTACAAATTTATGGGGTTGTTCATGCAAATTACAGAATAAAGATATACTGCAGATTCACTTAAACATAAAACACCAATGCTTTGAAACAAAGATTTGTAGCAAGAAAAGAAACCTTAATCCCCAGTGGTAAAAAATTGGCTCAAGTAAAGCTATAAAACCCAGAATGTTTATTGGCTGGCACATACTGTGGATATATCATACACGGTCAAAAAGTGCCAATAAAGCTTTTACAGCTTAGAGATTTTACAGGCTGGAGAGAAAAAAAAAAGCCATAGTCAAGTCTCATTTTAAAACTCTTCAAAAACTCACCATTTGCACAGGAATTCCACCTAGCTCTTCTGGAAAGAGGGACATTCATCAGGTGGAGTACAAGATGCCCAGGACATTAATAAGTATACGTAAAGACTATTGGAGAATTTATGCTGTATGTAGAAAAAAAAAGTAGCTTTGAGGAACAAGTTTATCCTCAGAATTTACAAACGGTAAAAGAGTAGTTAGACATTACACTGTGCGAAATACTTAGCAGCTTCCTTGTACAGAATGATTCTGGACCACTGATACAGATCAACACATCTGAGTGAAACACACACATTTACTCAAAGCTTGTCTTCACCGCACACACTCCAACGCTCTTCAGTCACTGTTGGCATGAGAAAGGCTTTGCTTTCATCCAAGTAGCTCTCCCACTTTCCATGCCTGTATTATATTCTCAGCAGATATCTCTGCATTGTATCTTACTTCATTACTGCTGGATTCTCGGAGTGCCGTTTCCATTCCTCTGCCCACTCCTTCTCTGAAAGTGTGACAACGGATAGCAATGCTTGTCCCCTCCAGCAAACTATCATGAAATTCCATTGAAATGGAACTTTTAATGATGTTCATATATATGTTTATATATATATATATATATAAAAATTAACTGGTGATTTAATTTTATCAAGGTTGATGGTTCATCAATTCATACTGTATTATATTTTGATGCTACTTCTGTAACTGCTGTCATTGAGGTTATGTAGTTGCTGAAAAGATTAACTCCATCCTAAGCAAAGTTTCTTCCTAGCCTAGATATCTAAAAGGACATCTAGGTAAACAATTATGATGTTTAGTATGAATCGTGACTTTCACACTTTAACTGATGTGATCTTTCATCAGTGGGTCCTTTCCTGCTCCTTCCTAAGCCCTCCAATTCTCTTGCTCATCCACTTGTAAGTGACAGATACAAAATTAAAGAGTGTCTGTCTTAAAATACACACAGGCACATAAATAGCTATAAATAACAGAGCAGGGTCCTTTAGAGGAATTCTAGATGAGATGTAAAAGAAAGTGTAGATTTCACAGAATCATGGAATGGTTTGGGTTGGAAGGAACCTTTAAAGGTCATCTAGTCCAACCCCCGCCCCCGACTAGATCAGGTTGCTCAGAGCCTCATCCAGCCTGGCCTTGAATGTTTCCAGGGATGGGGCATCTACCACTTCTCTGGGAAACCTGTTCCAGTGTTCTACCACCCTCATTGTAAAAATTTTTTTCCTAATATCTAATCTAAATCTAGCTCCCTCTATTTTAAAACCATTACCCCTAGTCCTGTCACAACAGGCCCTACTGAACAGCCTCTCCCCATCTTTCCTGTAGGCCCCCTTTAGATACTGGAAGGCCACTATAAGGTCTCCCTGGAGCCTCCTCTTCTCCAGGCTGAACAGCCCCAATTCTCTCAGCCTGTCCTCATAGGAGAGGGGCTCCAGCTCTCTGATCATCTTTGTGGCCTCCTCTAGAGTGGCTCCAACAGCTCCATGTCTTTTACAAAGTAACAGTTTTTAGAAAGTAGCAGTTAACCTCCAAATGATAGTTAACATATGCTTAATGTGTGTTTTTAAAGGATTCTGATGGTGTACTGATTTGTTCCAGTTATAGTGACTTGTGGAATTTCTGTTCTCTCTTTGACTACTTAAAGTACAACAACTAACTCAGAAAAGCAAAATGAGTATCCTGATCTCCCGTGGCCTTGCAGTTGAAGTATTCTGGATTTAGTAGAGTGCAAGCCCCAAATGAAGCCTCTCCATCGGGCAGTAATCCCATAACATCCCTTCATTCCTAACACAGACACACTGCAGCTTCCAGTCAAGGTTGCAGCCCGTGCCTCTCTTCTCCACCTAGCTGCCTATTTTCACAAATCTTAAAGGAGCAGAATTGTTATGTGTGAGACCTCTACTATGTTGACAACAGAATTGGTGAACAACTTCAGAAGCTATAAGGAGAAGGACACCACAAAAGGTAATTACATAAGAGGCAATTGCTTTTCTTAGAAGAGCAAATAAAAAATTCCTACTTTTTATTTCTTCCCTGCCTCTACATCAACATGGCAGAAAAGACATAGAAAGACAGACAGATGGGACTAATAATATTATGTGAAAGACTAGAACTGGAAATTAATTTTGCAGCAGGTCTAAAGGTGGTGATATCAAGCAGTGTGTATATAGCGGTTGAGTAAGTCAGTGCTTATTTTGGCAGATGTACCTGAATTTAATATCCAAGCATCAGAAATATAACTATCTCCTCTCTAGCCCAATATGCAATTTTACCAGAAATAGGCTATACTTACGTAACAGCCCATCTACTTCGAACTGAGCTACATAGTATGCAAGAAGTCTTATAATGATACCAATAAATACAGCACTTCAGAAATAATATCTAAGCTCCAATAAATTTAGATTGTTATATTTTGCTAAAATGTACAAATTACAGACCAAACAGGAACCCATAACCTCTCTAAGAATTTTAATGCTCCTGTAAATGGCTGAGTAACACGTGTACAGAGATACATGCACAGATATCTGCCAAAGGTCTTGGGAGTCTGGGGAAGTCCCTGCTAGCTGGAAGCTGGCCAGTGTTATTCCAATTTACAAAAAGGGTGTGAGCAAAAACCTAGGAAACTACAGACCTGTTAGTCTAAACTCAGGTCCTGGAAAGATTATGGAGGAGATTTTACTGGGTGCTATTGAAAGGCATTTAAAGAACAATGCAATCATCAGGCAGAGCCAACATAGGTTTGTAGAGGGAAAGTCCTCCTTAACTAATTTGATGTCCTTCTATCTTAAGGTCAGCTGCCTAGTGGGTGAAGGGAAGGCAGTGGATGTAGTTTTTCTGGGTTTTAGTAAAGCTTTTGATACTGACCCTCACAGCTTCCTTCTGGACTAGTTGTCTAAGTGTGGGAGGAGCAGGTTCATGGTGTGCTGGGTGAAGAGCTGGGTAGAGAGCAGAGCTCAAAGGGTTGTGGTGAATGGGGCTACATCTGGCTGGTGACCAGTGGTGTTCCTCAGGGCTCAATTCTAGGGCTAGTGCTGTTCAATGACCTGGAAGGAGGAGTTGAATGCACCATTAGCAAGTTTGTAGATGATACCAAACTGGGAGGTGCTGTTCACTCCTTGGCAAGCAATAGATTGGAGCATTAGGTAATCATCAATGGCATCACATTTAACAAGGACAAATGTCAGATTCTGCACCTAGGACGGACCTAGCAGGCATAAGTATAAACTGGCTTTTCTGCCCTGCAGAAAGGGATCTGGGAGCGCTGGTCGATGGCAGGCTCAATAGGAGTCAAGAGTGAGCCCTGGCAGCCAAGAGAGCAAATCACATCCTGGGTGCATTGAACACAGCACAACCAGACGGTCAAGACAGGTGACCGTCCTGCTGTAACAAGTGCTGGTGCAGCCTCACCTTGAGCACTGTGTAAAGTTCTGGGCCTCACAATTTAAGAAGGATGTGAAGGTACTCAAATGTGTCCAGAGGAGAGGAACAAATCTGGTGAAAGGGGTGGCAGGCATGTCCTGTGAGGAGCGGCTGAGGACTCTGGGTTTGTCCAGTTTGGCGACAAGGAGGCTGAGGGGCAACCTCATTGCTCCCTACAGATTTCTGAGGAGGGGAAGTGGAGAGGAAGGTGCTGATCTCCTCTCACTTGTATTCGGTGATTTGATGCGTGGGAATGGTTCAAAGCTGTGCCAGGGGAGGTTTAGTCTGGCCATTAGGAAGCATTTATTTACTGACAGGGTGGTCAAACCCTGGATCAGGCTTCCTAGAGATGTGGTTGATGCCCCAAGCCTGTCAGTGTTGAAGAGGCATTTGGACAATGCCCTGAACAACATGCTTTAGCTTTTGGTCAGAAGTGGCCCAGCAGTTGGACCAGATGATCGTTGCAGCTCCCTTCCAACTGAATTCTTCTTTTTTCAAAAGCTACTACAAGAGCCTGAATACGACAGACAGGTTTTAAGTAAGAATGCAAAAATTGCACACAGCACAAAATTGCATTCAGCATATTCAATGTAAAGCACCTCAGTTTAGTCAGATCTCGTCAATGACTCTTTCACTGACACAACATACTTTTTATTTGCCTGTTTGCTACTCTTTAAGCGATACATTCACAGAAAGAAAAGGTATGCAAAGCAGAACGCCTTTGTGGCATTGGCTGTGATGCTACAGAGAAAGGGACTCCTGACTTGATCAACACAACTTAAGTGATGGCAAGATCTTCTTACGTACTAAGCTAACACCCTCATCTACGCTCAGTGGTGCTTTGGGAGCACAATCAAGTTTCTGCTCGCCCCAGCGCGTGTGTGCAGAAAGGGCGCAGGGAAGGCGTGGTGCAACACCCGTCACGCAAAACCTCGACCCCGGACTTTTCGGCAGGAGTACTGAAGGCGCTGGCAGTCGCCCTGGTCACACCGGGGCGAGCGGAGCGCTGCTGCCGAGGTGGCTGCCGGAGGGCGCAGTGCCGCAGCGGCAGCTCGGACAGCAGCGGGCGGGCACCGCACAGCGCTGTCACTGCGGGGCGCTGCGCGTGCACTGCGGACACGCGCGCACCTCAACCCGCCGGGACGCCCCGGCACTCACACATACACCTCTGCGAATGTGCGCGACCTTGCCCCGCCCCCAGTGACGTTTTGTGACGTAGATAGGGTGCGCGGCGGGGCCGCTCTAGCCAGCCGCGGCGGGTGGACTCTGTTCCCTCCGCGCCCGGCCGGCATGGGCGGAGCGGGCGCCTCCTTCCTGTTTCCGCTCGGCAGCCCGGCGCCCTCCAGGGCAGCGGTACCGTGGGGCAGGGGCGGGGGGAGGGAGGGAGGGAGGGGAGGGGTGGTGGGTTGGGGAAGGGCAGTACGGACTCTGAGCCTCGGCGGTGCCCCCCCGCCCCGAGCAGCGCTACCCGTGCCGGCGGAGGAGAGCGGCGGGGGCGGGCCGCGCCGGGCGGCTGTCCCTCACGGCCCGTGTTTTCTTTCCGCAGGGACCTCGGCGCCACCCTTCCCTCAGTCGAGGCGCCCGGCGGGTGCTCGAGGCGGCGCTGGGCCCCCCTCCCCGCCGCAGGTGAGGGCGTGGCGGCCGCTGGGAGGGGGCGGGGCGCGCGGCCGGCCGTTACGGGGTGGGGGGCGCAGCGGCGGTGGCGGGCCGGCGGCTGCCCGGGTCCGGCCCTCCCGGGGCGGGCTGGTGGCGTCTGTCTGCGCGGCTGTGCGGGGCTCCCGCCCACGGGCACCGCCCTGCTCGCTGCTGCCGGCGCCGTGTGTGTGCTTTTGAGGGAGCACTGCCCCGGCTCCCTCGCGAAGCCTACAGAAAGATACAGCTCTCCTCCCTTCCCTTCCAAACCAGTGCAGACCTCACTTTTTTTTTTCCCACGTTGCAATTTTTTTCTCAGTTTTATCTGAAACGCTGTTGGGTGAAATGCCTAATTGTTTTGTAAACACTGTAACTCTAAGGTAGAGTGAACACACAGTTTGTATTACGCTTTCATTCACGAACTATGCACTACTTTTAACTTCTAACAAAAAATGAACTTGCTCTTTAATAATGAAAGATGGTGGCTTATATCAAAATGGTAAATACTCTGTATGTGTTGCTTTTATGTTTCTGAATATTCAGAATTTTATCATTATTATTATTCCCTAGGGTTTTCCCAATAGAAAATCAGAAAAAATGTTTGATGTTAAGGCTTGGGCTGAATACATCGTGGAGTGGGCTGCAAAGGACCCATACGGCTTTCTTACTACAGTGATCTTGGCCCTTACACCACTGTTTGTAATTAGTGCAGCACTTTCATGGAAGCTTGCAAAAATGATTGAGGCCAGGGAGCGAGAACAAAAGAAGAAACAGAAACGCCAAGAGAATATTGCAAAAGCCAAACGAACAAAGAAGGATTAAATGGGAAAAAAAAAAGGCCTTCCATGTGCAAAGGATCCACTTTTTAAATGAAACACATGTACGCTTTGTGTTGTAACTGTCCTTTGATACTTGATCCTGTTACTTCTTGAAGTATGAAAATTAATCTCTTCAATGTGTTCTGCTGAGATTATTTGTCTTAGTTTGCCCAGGTGACACTTGTTACAGTCATTTAATCTACTACTTGTGTTGTAGTGCAGGTTGCTTTTCTAAATTTGCATGTTAAATTAAAAAAAAATTAATCTGCTGGGTGGCTGTGGAGGTAGATTTATTTTTTTTCCCTATCTGAGCTATGATTTAATAAATGTCTTAAAGTTGTCAAATTATGGGGAAAATGCGAACAGTAAACTGGATTACAGAAGGGCAAGTTTTGGTGTACCTTCAGCAGAGCTGTAGAGGTAAGCTAGCTTCAGCGTTAGGTAGCATTCCTGACTGATTTTCTTCAAGGATACTGTATACAGCCCTGCAGTTCATTCAGCTGTGTGCCCATAGGGACTGCTGTAGTGTTTTTGACGGTGGGGCGTGTCTGCAAAAAGGATCAAACTTGGCTTTTCCTGTTTCCTGAACTACCAGTCACCAACAGTCTTTAAATTCAGCCCTAGGAAAACCCTAGGAAACTGATTGCTTGTTTTTACGACCTTCTTTGTCTTGAGCCACTTATGTTCCACAAAATACACTACTGTGTGTTGTTTGGTTTTCCCTAACAATCACTTGAACGCTCCATCTGTAACTGACTTGTGTCTGCTTTCAGAAACTTACTATGCCTCAAAGAATAGCCATAATTGGGGTGACGCCAAAGGCCCAGGTGGCCTACTGTGCTGCGGACCCGCAGCAGGTGGCTGTGGGGGAGCATAGGAGGAGGATGCGCATGCTGGTGACAGTAGTTCTTCCTACTTGCTAACCTTCTGGCTACCTTTGATTTAGGACCACCTGAGTTTAGGTGAGATCTTTGTTCTCATGGTCCTTGAAACTCTGCTGCCTTCCAGGCTGCAAAATGCTGGCATACTGGAAAAAGTTCATATGGGGATTGCATTGTAAATACGCCAAAATTATTTTACCTTAATTCCAATTTATGTTTTTCTAACAGAAGTAATTAATTTTTCAAAGCCTAATTTTTATTAATAGCTTAGTTCTAAAGAGCTTGTGGCAGTCATTAGGTTTTTTAGAATTAGCATATTTCTGAACTGCTGCACGGAGTTCTGCTTTCTAGCAACTAGTCCTTCATTACGTTTAAAAATAAAACCTTAAAATAATACCAGTGTTCAAATGAGGAGACCTGTAGAGCTGGCTGACACCAAGGGGAACTAGAAGCAGGGGTTCTGACTGAAACAAGAAAGTAAGTGTGAAGTATTGTTGATCCTCTTTCAGTTTTGCTGGTCAAAGCAAGCATTATTAAGAATATGACGTTTTGGCATTTTTTAAATACATGGGATTAAGTCTCCACTGTTTTCTCAAGCGTTGTCAAATGTGTATGTGTTCCACCTTTGATAATCTACATAGCTTAAAACGCATGGAGAAGAACTGATGAAGGATGCGCTGCTTAAATAAATTTGATACTTTTTTAAAAAAAATGTGTGGTCTTTATTTTGACTTGAAGTCCTGAAACATAATCTCTAAGTGAATAATCTGCATATTATATGTATCTAAACTATAGCCAAATAGATCTAATAATCTAGGGGAGTCCCCACATAAATAATAAAAAAAAACTTTTATTTCTGTTTTTTTTTTTATTTAATATTCATGACCGTCCCTTGTCCCAAACCCTCTGTTATTTTCCAGCAGCTTTACCAAGTGCTTCTAACCTCTATTATAGTAGTTATATGTAGTTTAACTCAGACTGATTTTATCCTGTGCTTACTGCTGGCTGCAAATCAAACATTATTCCCATATATTGACTGTATTCTTAAATTTTATTTACAAGAATGTCTGAAAGATTAATACAGTGTGTAGTCAGCATAATGTCATAGTGATTCCTGTTAATGAAATCAGCTTTTCCATCCACTTGCCAGAGGAAAGCAGACTGGCACTGCCAAGGGGAATTAACAAGAATTCTGAATCTTAAACTGATGCCTAGGTTTGGGAAAATTTAAGTGTACTGGTTAACTAAAATTTATTACATCAAAAACAATTTTAAAAATAAATGAGTCTTCAAGGAAAAAAAAAAACAATTTAGAATTATTTAAGAAAATTAAGTTAGCTGGAAAACCTTCTGCCTATGATTTTGTGAGTAACTGATGAACAGCAACTGTTGAAAGCAAACTTACTAACACATCCTATTTTTCACTAAACCCAAACATTTTGCAGTAGTTTGTCAAAATTAAGCCTATGTGAACAGTTCTGCAAAAATAAACGAGACTGCTTTAACACTGTATTATTGCACACTCACTCATATAGACCAGCTGTTCATGTTGTCTGTTAAAATACTTATCCATTAGCAATACCTGTGCATTACAATTGTTTATTTATTATGACTACTACCACTGCCCGGTGGCACCCAGGAACCTGGCTGAAAGGTACCCGCAGTGCTTGTTGGATCTTGGGAAGGCTCTTTCTTTCCATAGTAATGGGCTGATGCGTGGCCTTTAACATGCGTATGAGCTGGTTCAGCAACAAGTCCCTCCTTGTAGTCCCTGGCCTGAAGCAGCTTATCCTTTTCAGAGACATCTTTGATTTTCTGTTTCATTTTTTCTCTATAATTTTCATTCGTAAGAATCTCCTAAGAACACAGCAGAAAGATAATTAGAGAAATCAGAAGTAAATGCAATACACAACATTGGAATAAAACATTTTAGGAAAGCGCTTTTTTCCTTAATTTTATAATCCAAATTTTCTGGTACACAGGTAAAATAAAATGTGGCCAAATTTTTTCTACAACTGCAATTTCAGCCTTAGTTTAAAATGTTCTTAATGTTTTGATCATGTTGAAGGAAAACTGTACTGTAGTGTCCCAGTTTCACTATCCTAT
Organism: Chlamydotis macqueenii; assembly: GCF_036417535.1. Lineage (NCBI taxonomy): Eukaryota > Metazoa > Chordata > Aves > Otidiformes > Otididae > Chlamydotis > Chlamydotis macqueenii. Next base: position 20,273,778 of record NC_141593.1, on the reverse strand, counting down.
TAGGTCAAAAAGGAAAAGAAATTAAATTACAACAAAGGTGAAATTAAAACAATAAATGTGAAAATGCATTAAAAATAAGGCTACCATTTTACATTGTTTTCTATGCAGGACTTGCTGCTACACAGCTGTTTATCACTTGCATTTCTTCCTGTAGCTACTATGCATATGACTTCAGGTATTTGTGCGGCAGGGTGCAGTTTTGGGAGAAAAAGATGTGCAACCTTGACTCTGCTAGTGCGTAAGCCGAAGCCATGCAAGATAAATAAATACGTAATAAAAATAATAACTAAAAAAAAAGCTAGGATAGAACTGAAACTACTGAGATGGTACCAGTAACTCAGGAGAAAAAACACTGAGGGGGGGAAAAACGGCATGACAATCCCTGAGGGAAACCCTGCCCCAGGAACTCGGAGGACTGCTCAGTAAGGCCAAAGACCAGCATGGTCCCAGAAGCAAGAGAGGACAACGCATCCTCAGCTGGTGACTGCCTGGCCAGAAAAAGTGAACGGAATATTGTGAAGAGGACACTAAGCACAACACTGCTTAGGCAAGCTGTATTAGCATGATTTTACATGTACCACATTCATAACGCCTGTAAAATCATACCTACTACCTCTGCACAGGTGAAAAACTCAAATAAAACTGATCTGTTTTCAGAGTTTGACCTCCACTCTTGATAAACTGAAGCAACTGTCTGATGCGTGATCCTACTGTAAGGCCAAAAACCCTACCCAGGACACGTCTTCAGACAAGGCTCGTACAACTTGCTGATATAATTCCATGAAGCTCTGTACAGCTTAAAGATGGAAATTCACTAACAAAGATGACCTGAACTGGGATTCAGCTGCCTCCACTGAGAAATGCTGTAGGTTGAAGCAAGTGCAATTACTGGCTTGTCCACAGGTATAACAGATAAACAGCTGTTAGCAGACCTTGCCATCTTGTTCAGAGGAAAACACAAAGAACTCCCAAAGTAAACACAAAGAAAAAAGCCCTCAAAAATAATGAAGTTTGGCTTTTACCTATTAGCACGTGTTTCCTATTAGAGGGATGATTTGCAAACCCTGCTAACAAGATCTCTCTGTGCTTTTGTAGGCCAGATAGTGAAGAGTATTAGAACCAAAAGCAGAAGGGTGATACAAATTTTTCTAACACTCTGAACTCAAATACAACTTAACTGTAACCAACACCATGTGACGAGGAAGCTGCTAATATCCACATTTAGATTGTGATACAGAAGGAAAAAGGCTGAACAGCTGTCTCCAAATTACATGTATATGGCAGAGGTAAGGAGAAACTAGATCAGTATAGTTCTCTTAGCAGAAGACTATGACATTATTTTAGGAATGGCATTAAAATACATGTGATATTGCCAAGACCTGACACAGCAATTATGTGAACATATAATAAGATTTTTTAAAGACAGTGTTTAAAGAAACCTTATTTAGAGGTATCACGAAAGCTAACACTTTTTTTTCTTAGTCCTTAGCTGCCTCTACACTTAAATTCACAGACGCACAGAGCAGAGGTAAAACCCTTCACATACCTATACAGCACGAAAATACACAAGCAGCACATAAAAGACTTTGCAAACTGAAGGGGAGAGAGAGAGAAAATTCTTCCATACTGAAACAAAAATATTGCCAAGTGTAGCAAGCTCAGATTTTCAACAGTCAGTATAGCACAACCTCATTATAACATCTCTTAATTCCATCCTTGTTTACCACATGCCTGTACAAATCTACCATGACCTTACTGATTCCAAGGGGATTACTCCTACGGAGCTTGTATGACCCACTACTAAGAAACAAGGTCATACACCTTTGTGATATCTGAAGACTGCATCGTAGTCTCTGCTAAAACAGCATAAAGTGCTTTATTAAAATCTGGATGTAATTCACTTACTGTGAACAGCTATTTAGTAACTTCAAATATTTTCCATGTTAACAGAGTTATCTTAGTGAGGTAACAGCAGCTGTAACTAAATTCCAAATACTCCAAGTCCGTTTTAAATGTTGATGTATAACTTATCTGGTTTACAGACTCAAGTAAGGCTCTTTTAATCAGCTTTCACTGGCTAAGGTATAGTTGTGATCTAGTAAAATAATAATGTTGATCTTGAAAAAAGCATGAGGAAGGATCCTCATTAGCAAATACAGAAAAAAAAAATTATGAAGTGACTTGTTTGGAATCTTCTATACAATCCACACCAGGACAAAAATTTTTCAAATTCAAAGTATCTGCAAGCATCCCTTGCAATTAAATTCATATCACTAATATGTACACTGAAGCCAGAGCTCCTTTGCTCAAACTAAAGAAAATGCAAATCAGGAATCTTGTGTCAGTTGGTACATTAGAAAAATTAGGTCAAATAGATGAGTTCTCTTAGCATAAACATCTTGTCCTTTGATACTGGCAAGTTTGTTATATGGAATTCTCTCACAGGCACCGAGTCCTTCCTATTTCTAATATTATCACCAGAAAATACTTCATTCTCATTTCTCACTAGAACACATACTTTTTTTTTAAGCATTGTGATTGTATTTCCAAATACTATTTGTTCAATTACCATAGCCACTGCACTTTGAAGCAGTTGTGAGACTGAAGTTTCCCCGCCATTACAGGCATTTAAATAAAAGTTCCAGGTAGTTCCAAATTTGAATAGGATAATTAACTTGGTTCAAAACGCAATTTTTAATAAAACTATTGTATGCATATTTATAGAAGGAATTATCCATAAAACACACTAGAAGTGTGCAGAATCTTTAAAATTAATCATCCAAATCTGGCTTCAGTCTATCTGCATGGCTCACTGCAATCAAACACAGTGTGTGTTAGGAAGGTTCCTCCCCAGACAACCTCCTGGTTCCACAGGGCTTCCTGTCACCTGCTGAACAGTGGTGGAGAAGCCGACATCTGCTGGGCTCTTCTACCTGTGACAAGTGGTCTGTACATCTGCATGGCACCACAGGCTCTCCCAACTCACCTGCACACAGCTGTATCTTCCCTTTGAGGCTCCGTTGCTACCCAACCCTCTACTGTTTGATATACCACAAACAGTGAGCAGTGACTGGGAGTGGTGTCTTTTTTTTTTAATACATTGGCAGGTTCAGAACATTTATCTTCTCCTCCAAGATTAATTGAAATGTTTTATAAAACGGCTAGCTTCATTATAAACTGCGTCCCCCCAACATACCATTTAAGTTTTCTGCTGAAATATAAGAACATGAACATGTAATGTCCTCTGACCTTTAGCAGCAATACAAAATCATTCTATCCAACACAGAGAACGCAGTATCTACCAGGTAACTGCAGCTTTCTAAGGGTTAGTTAGTTTGTTCTTCCACCTCTTTATACAAATTAATGATATAAGCTCTCTGAACCTGCAGTTCTCAGGAGGCACATAACACCTAAAGAATACCAGAAATGCCGTTTATCATTTTTATTAAAAGGGAATCTAAGGATCTGGATTATGCCACAAAACTAAAAAAAATGAAAAATGCCTGAAGACATCCATCCAGCCATGTCTTAGCCCAGTTGAAATCCCTACATGTAGATGTTCACCTTGAAATGCATCAGCTCCAAGCATCTAGAACAAGATACACAGAATGTGGTGAGAACTACGTCCAACAATTTAAATTTTTTAAATAAATTTTACTCAGTGCAGGTAACTACTCGTCCAGCTTTGGTGACTACTGTAAGCTCTATGAGGACTTTCATCTTTCTAATAATTAGAGCTGCATGCCTTCCCTCCTTAGAAAAGCAGGGTTTAAGAAACTGATCTCTAAGGTTTTCTTGAAAAACCTAACATTATTATTAAGGAAATGCCTAAGTGGTCCTTGAGGCAGCTGCTTTTCATCCAGAAACTAATGACTTCTGCATATTCTGACATCTTAGCAGTGGTAACAGCTGCATGAACAAATAATGAAAGATGGCCTGCTCACTGGGGCCAAAGCAGTTCAAGACAGAGTGCTGCCTTCCAAGTGTGTTGCTGCAAAAGGGATGAGGCTGTATTTCATGCCACTGGCATGAAAGTTCCACTTCTCTTGCAAACTATATTTTTTTCTTTAAAGCTCTCAGTTAACTCCAGCAGCTGAGATGTATCACCAAGCATCCTCTGCTGCTTGGAAACTGTATTCACCTCTACTTCACAAAAGGAGAAAAATCTAGAAGTTTCTCTCTAGTCAAAGGACTTTCAGTGCCTACTAGGCTATACTGAAAGAGCTGCTTCGTAGGCTGAAGATTTGGAATGGCGTGTTCTTTCACTCTTAAAAGATTTCATATTGTTACTGCTTTCCCTTTTCTGAATAAACTAGTAGCCTTACAGAATAAATAAAATGAGTTCCTCCTGGTAGGAAAACGTCTTGAGTACACAAGCATTTTCTCTAGACTTGCTTATTCCTTCAGCTGCCATCTTGCTCAGTAGTGACTAGCCTTTGAGAACTCTTCTTGCTAGTCTTCTCCATAGGTCTGTACTCAGCCCTTTCTGTTGTGCAGCATCTCCTGAACCCCACAATCTGAGGAACTTCTCCTCCACTTCCTCTTACTTCCTTAGCGTTTCCCTCTTGGTCCTCAAGCCAGCCTTCGGTTGTAACACCTCTTGCCTCTCATGGAACATTTTCAATCTCCTGAAGACAAAGGGCAACCCAAACTTGTGAACAAGGATACAGGTGAGTAAACATAGAGCATCAATGTAAAAAAAAACCAAGAGGGATTGTTTAAATGTTATTTTAACGGATTGATACTTGTTTTTTTTTTTTTCTTTCCAGATGAGTTCCTAAAGACACTATAGCCAAACCTATAAATACAAGGGGTTTATGTATTACTGATTTTGAGCAAGATGTTACATTTCATTTCAGATCGGCTTGTATTTTGATTAAATTAAAAATAAATAACTTCTTTATGTTGTCTTAAGAAGTTGGAATAGTTTTTATCTTAATTACATATGTTGAAATACTCATGATTTCTCTTGTTTTGAACAGGGTTAGCTATTATTTGACGCCAGAACTGAGAAACATCTGGACATATTAACATTCTTTGCTTGAACTGTACAGACACTACACATTCATAGAATACTTGCATTTTGGTGTCTAGTTTGAACAGTTCATGTTTAATCATGAATGAACTTGAACTTTGAACTCTGCCTGTTAAAAATCATCAGACAAGTTAGCAAAAATTTTAAAAATTACAAAAGGAAAGTAAAAACATCTGGTTTGGAAAATTATTTTAAAAGTTGATTGTTGCAAGACAATTTAACACATCAGAATTTTTTCTTCACTGACAAATTAACTAAAGTGCTAGAAGTTAAGCCAATTCACCTGTTTATATAGTATCATCAAACTGGTTAACTGAACTCCATTTTCCAGTTCAACAAGTTAAATAGGCAAGATGAAATAATCAGATATTACATCATATTTCAAGAGTGGGAGGCAGAGTGAGGACCTCATCACTGAGAGGCACTGAATGTTCTGATTCAGGGCAGATCTTGTTAACTCAGCAAGCAAACACGAGCTTAGCAGTGCCAGGTTGGGAATAAGAAATAATGTGGTAAATGAAGGGCTGTGTCAGTCCATGACAAAAACAGAGGAGCAGTTTGAATTAGAAAGGCGTATCTGGCTTTGCTAAAATACTTATTTAAATAAAACATTGAGACAACTGACTGCTAATTTTGTAAAGAACATACATGCTAAATGTCTTTGGTCAATCGACAATCAACATTAGTCAAATCAATGCAAGATTTGCGTTATTCAGACTTAGTTTTCAAGCAAATCTCTAATCAGTTGCAATTTTAAAATATGGACTGCGTTCTATGCATGCAATGTTATTTTTTTAGAAGGGTATACCCTGTGTAATTCAAAAGTAAACTGACGTGACTGGTCTTTGTAGGATACATCACAATTTATGGCATCTCATTGTCTAGGCTCTGTAGAACAGTTTTTCTGACCTTTGATCAGAAATGGATAAATAATCCAAACAAATTACTAAACTAACACAGCTGCTGTTCTGGAACAGTTACTTCAGCTTGCAACCTGCAACAACCCCTTAAATACAAGCAGATACAGAAACAGACCTCTACCACAGGTTTTTGAAACAGAAAACTCTGACTTCTATTCTATTGTAAAGGAAAGGTAACTCCTTAGGATCAAACATTACAGTTCACTCCAGATGAAGGCCATTTGTGCATTCTGGATGCCTAATCCTGTAAGTGAAAAGCGAACAAATTCTTTGGAATCAATAAGTAACAGCACAAAAATTGCAATTAATGTTTAAAGCACTCCACAATTAATGTGTAAGTGTTAAATCAATATATTGATTACAAATATGTGTACAAATATACACTTTGATGACAGCCCAATACTTAGTTTTAAATGCAGTGCTAATACTGCCTTTACTACCAGCTACATCAGTTAAATACTAATTGTAACTCACAGTAATTTTTGTTTAAATAAAATCTACAGAAAAGCAATGCTAACTGTTACTAAATTACTATATTGCTGCTTCTGAGCTACAGAATCTCTGGTATGAGCTGACACAATCTCTAGGGCACCACAGTGTCGTACACATGTATTTAGCAAGAACATGTAACAGGAGGCAAAAGGAAGAGAAAAGGCACAGACACCGGAATATAAAGCATGTTGGCAACATACGGGGTCAGTAGGGGCTTGTGCCTGAATTATTTTTATAACACTGCAAAGATTTTTGTACAGAACTACATCTACTTTTGAAGATTACAGATGAAACTGTGTAGAAGCAGCAGTAATCACAAACCAGCCTGGCACCGCTGCCTTCTGCCCTGAAGAAAGGGCGATGCACAGCCGTGGTGCCCAGAGAGCAAACAAGGCACTGCAGCTGTGACTCACTCCTAGTCTGGTCGCTGCTTTCCCCGGACTCTACAGATGATGTAATCCGTACCAGCCCTTTTCCTGGTACACGTTACTTCTCCCTCCACCCCCGTCCAGCTGTGCTGACAGTGAATTAGGGGACAGAGCCAAGGCTCCATGCACTCCCTCCCACATGCAGAGGAGTAGCAGAGCGGCAGCAGCTCTCTCCCTGTGGCCTTGGGATGTGTAGCACAGGCAAACTGGAAGTAATGGGACAAACTGGTGCGTCGATACTCTTCTGTGAAGGCTGACAAGCACCTATGTTTCAAACCCAAGGAGAAAGTGAAAGTGAGTAAGAGGGAAAAACTCTAAATGATGATGGTTTCTTCAAGCTCTCTCTTTTTTTTTTTTTTTTTTTGGAGTGACTTCTCTGACCGCTCCTCTTTCTATTTAAACCTTTGCAGCTCAGCTCATTATGATGTCAAATTTTACTGCCCTTTCACACTAAGCGATAATCCTCTCTGGAATCATGCAAAAATTACCATGCAAAATGAGATTTGGTGCAAGTTTAGTCATTTGAATGTCTCAAAGTTTCAATCCTGACAGTGATCCTGGACAACAATGGTGGAAAATATTTTGCTTGGAGAGCTGTTTATCCCTGTGCTTTCTGAATAGCACTTCCCAGAACTGTAAATAATATTCTGTAGCTTTTTGTGGCTTCAGGAGGAAAATACTCATTTGCTAAGCCCTGTTCTCTATGCAAAAATGTACAATCTCCACGTCAGAGTTCTCATTTTAAAACTTCTCAACTGAAGCATCTGAAAGAAGACAGAAGCAAAACAAAACCGTGCAATGTCAACAGTGTCAAACAAATAATTTTTCTAAACTGCATCTCATTCTGGTTAAAAGAATGTGAATTCTGTTTAAACTAATCTCCATGAGTGAAGCTAGTTTTGATCATAACATCTCTCAAATAAATAATACTTACCATCAAATAAATGGGAAAAGTGAGTATGCACTGTGGCAACCAAAGGAATGCGATTTCAATGTAATTATTCAGCAGGGGGTGGGGAGGGGGGAGAAACAATCATTGAAACCTTATGGTTATTACAACTCACTGAAGTACATTTTTCCTCCGTTGACAAGGAGGTTGTCAAAACAGATAATTATGGAAATGCTAGAAATAGTCTGAAAGAAGACAGGAGCTGTCACAAAAAGTTTCTTTTTTTAACATTTCACCTTCTATCCAACTGTGCAATTCAGAAGCCACTGAGTTTTATTACTGTGTAACAAGCACATAATGCACGAGAAAAGCAGCCACTTAGTGTGGTTTTCTTTCAAACTATTTTCAGGCTCTTGACACTAATTAAAGGGACACACAATTCTACTTTACTTCCTTTACTTCCCATGAAATATTTACACACACATATGCATACAAAGCAACAGTGAGGTGTCAATTGAAACAGAGAATATTTTTAGCTATGCAGCCTTGTACGCACTACAGAGGAAAAGGCATCTAGCTTAACAGTGAAGTGACTTCTAGCACACAGATCCGTGTTCACAGAGTAGCGTTACTATAGGTGCACATCTGGCAAGTGCAGGATAGGATACCACATTGGCAGATTCAGAGATAAACCACATTTCTCTCCATACTAGTTTCTCTAGGCACTGCTATGAGAACCTTCTCTGGTTTTTCCTTGTGCATTTTCTGGCATCTCAAGATAGTCTGTAACTTTATTTCTACTCCATTCTACAGACAAGGCCATAAACAATGCCAAGTTACTCAAGATGCTCTTGAACCTCAGGACACTGCCAGTACTGTGCAACTACACGGTCTGGTATGGGAAAAAACAAGGGTTAGATTTCTAAATACATTCAGGCATCTTCTGTTACAGACAGTAGGATTCTTTCCAAGCCCCTACAAATATGATGGCATCTGAAATCAGAAATACTAGAGAAATCAAATGGAAATTGGGCACAGAAAGGCTTAAAAAATCACTATATGCCTGATATTCTTAATGTTTGCCACATCCTTGAAAATATGTCTCTTAGTAACTTCCAGGTTTAGAATCTGAGGACTCAATGTGTCTTAGATATAGGATATCTAAACCAATTTTGGTATGATTCCCACTATCTGTGTGGGGGAAGACCTGGCTGTGCGTTACACACGCACTGATTGTATAAAAATGAGCGGCAGAGAGAGAGGTAGATACTCTGCTGTAACAGGCACCATAACCAAAGCTTACTCCTATCTTATGCATCCAGCCACAATTTCAACTAGGAGCTGCACCAAAAGAAAATAATAATTTCTTTCACTAGTATTTTTAATATATTTACATAATACAATCTCAAATTCTAAATAAAGCATTTTTCAAAGGGAATGTGACCCAGAATGAAAACAGGCGATGTAGAACACAGCAAAGCTTGTGAATGCCATGCAAAGTTGCCTATCCACAAAGTGCAAGAAGTCTCGAGAAGTTCTTATCAGCAGAACTTGGCTTGAAATTCATGAAGGTGCATAAAAAGAGCGAGACATACCCACACTGGACCTACAGGTGTTACATTGTTGGACATCTTTTAAGTCTGAGAAGTTCCACTTTGGCAATGGAATAGCAACACAACCCCCTCCAAAAAAAAAAAAGCAGTCCTGAAGAAAAGGATTTTCTCTCTGCCCCCCAAAAACATTTTTTCTTTCCTTTGCAACAGAGATGTGAGAAATCCGAAATATAGAATCATAGAATCTTTTAGGTTGGAAAAGACCTTTAAGCTTAAGCCCAATAGTTAACTTAGCACTGCCAAGTCCATCACTAAACCATGTCCTTAAGTGCCACACGTGCACATCTTTTAAATACCTCCAAGGATGGTCACTCCACCATCTTCCTCGGCAGCCTGGTTCAGTGCTTGACAACCCTTTTGGTGAAGAAATTTTTCCTAATATCCAATCTAAATCTCCCCTGGCGCAACTTGAGGCCATTTCCTCTCATTCTATCACTTGTTACTTGGGAAAAGAGACAGACACCTACCTCACTGCAACCTCCTTTCAGATAGTTCTGGAGAGCAATAAGGTCCCCCCTCAGCCTCCTTTTCTCCAGGCTAAACAACCCCAGTTTCCACAGCCGCTCCTCGTAAGACTTGTGCTCCAGACCCTTCACCAGCTTTGTTGCCCTTCTTCAGACATGCTCAAACACTTCAGTGCCTTTCTTGTAGTTAGGGGCTCAAAACTGAACACAGTATTTGAGATGCGGCTTCACCAGTGCTGAGTACAGGGGGACGATCACTCCCCTACTCCTGCTGGCCACACTATTTCTGATACAAGCCAGGATGCCATTGGCCTTGGCCACCTGGGCACACTGCTGGCTCACATTTAGCTGGCTGTCAGCCAGAGTCCCCTGGTCCCTTTCTGCCAGATAGCTTTCCAGCCACTTTTCCCCAAACCTGTAGGGTTGTATGGGGTTGTTGTGACCCAAGTGCAGAACCCAGCACTTGACCTTGTTGAATCTCATACAACTGGCCTCAGCCCACAGATCCATTCTGTCCAGCTTCCTCTGCACAGCCTTCCTACACTTGAGCAGATCAACACCCCTGCCCAACTTGGTGTCATCTGCAAACTTACTGAAGGCACACTCGATCCCCTCATCCAGATCATTGATAAAGATATTAAACAGAGCTGGCCCCAACATTGAGCCCTGGAGAACACAACTTGTGTCTGGCCACCAACTGGATTTAACTCCATTCACCACAGCTCTTTGGACCTGAACATCCAGACAGTTTTTTACCCAGGGAAGAGCAAATCCATCCAAGCCACGAGCAGCCAGTTTCTCCAGGAGAATGCTGTGGGAAACCGTGTCAAAGACTTTATTAATGTTTAGGCAGATAACATCCACAGCCTTTCGCTCATCCACTAGGCAGGTAACCTGATCATAGAAGGAGATCAGGTTAGTCAAGGAGGAACTGCCCTTCATAAACCCATGCTAACTGGATCTGGTCACCTGGTTGTCCTGTATGTGCCATGATGGCACTCAGGATGATCTGCTCCATAACCTTCCCTGGCACCAAGATCATACTGACAGGCCTGTAGTTCCCCTGATCCTCCTTCTGGCCCTTCCTGTACATGGGAGTCACATTTGCTAACCTGCAGTCAGCTGGGACCTCTCTGGTTGTCCAAGACTGCTGATAAATGATGGAAAGTGGCTTGGTGAGCACTTCTGCCAGCTCTCTCAGTGGGTGGATCCCATCCTGCCCCATAGACTTGTGTGTGTCTAAGTGCTCTAGCAGGTAGCTAGCCATTTCCTCTTGGATTATGGGGCCTTCATTCTGCTCCTTGTTCCTGTCTTCCAGCTCAAGGGGCTGGGTGCCCCGAAAACAACTGGTCTTACTATTAAAGACTGAGGCAAAGAAGGCATTAAGTACCTCAGCCTTTTTTTCATCCTTTGTCACTATATTGCCCCCTGCATCCAATAAAAAATTGAGATTCTCCTTAGTCCTCCTTTTGTTATTTATAAAAATATTTTAAATTGTCTTTTATAGCAGTAGCCAGATTAAGTTCTAGTTGGGCTTTGGTGCTTCTAATTTTCTCTCTGCATAACCTCATGACATCCTTGTAGTTCTCCTGAGTTGCCTGCCCCTTCTTTCAAAGGTCATAAACTCGCTTTTTTTTTCCCCTGAGTTCCAGCCAAAGCTCTCTGTTCAGCCAGGCTGATCATCTTCCCCACAAGCTTGTCTTTTGGCAGATGGGGACAGCCTGCTCTTGTGCCTTTAACACTTCCTTCCTGAAGAATGTCCAGCCTTCCTGAACTCCTTTGCTCTTCAGGACTGCTTCTGAAAAGACTCTGTCAACCAGTTCCCTAAACAGACCAAAGTCTGCCCTCCAGAAGTCCAAGGCAGGAATTCTGCTAACCACATTCCTTAATTCTCCAAGAATTAAAAGCTCTATCATTTCATGATTGATATGCCCAAGACGGCCTCCAATCATCACATCACCCACAGCATATAAAGATGCCATGTTTTAAATCAAGAGTGAAATCTGTAGCCAGAAAGAAATCTGGGAGGTAGGAGTGTATGCGAGACAGTACATTTACCTTTACCTTGCAACTTAGTTGATGAGCCATACTTAAAGCAGACTATAGCTCGAAGAACGGAAGGGAACAATCTCTTAAAGAAATAATTTGCATGGATGGAACATCACTCCTATAGAACATCTGCCATATCGCAAGACAACTTTTGTTAATAAATTCCGACAACATTAATGCTTAGCAGGTAAACTAATTTGTATGTAAAGTGGTAAATTATTAAATCCACTTCCACAAAATAGCATCTGATTAAAAAATGTTAGTATTTGTAGCCTTTAAAACATTTTCATTAATTTAAAACTGTAAGCTCTCTAGACAAGGACACATTTCCTATTTGCCCAAAAACATGCTACATACATCTAGTTTCCCATATACATAACAACAAAATTTAACAGTCTAGTTAATTATTCATTGCTTGTTAAATTGATTAAAATACAATTTACAACTCTACAGGAATAAAGATAATGACAAATTTTCCTTAGCCAACCATATATGACCACACACAACATATATAAAGGGACAGACAACAGAACGCTATAGTAATGCAAAAATACACACATACAAGCTCAGATTCTCATCTGTTACAAAGCAGCATGTGTATATGTATGTGTATGCACACACGCATGCTTACGCTGAGTGCAGATGTGATACAAAATTCTCTGTCAAGATGGACTCCCTGATTACCATAGTAACAGAGTATGTTTAAGCACAAGATAAGAAACAACTTGATCTGCATTGACTGGCAAAGTTATCACCCTCATCATAACTGAGTTGAGAATGAGACTTGGCATATTTCAAGTTGTAAGAAAATCAAAAGGCAACCAACTGTTTCCAGTATCCCAGAAAGTGGCTTTTAAAACCCCAGGCTTTCAACCACTAAGGTGCCTTACATTACTGGTCAGATTAGAAATAACCAAGGTGATGAGCAGCATTCTTGGGTTATGACTAGCCCAGTACACAGAAGTCTGAGTTCCTCCCAAAATGAGGAAAAAGCAGTGGGGGCACAGAGAGGAAAGAAACCATTAAGTATGTGAAACACTTAACAAGTCGTCTTGTGAAGTCACTGGAGTAATCTTCCATAGAAAAAAAATTAAAGAAAAAGAGACGAAAAGCAATTTCTTCTGTGGGAAAACAAAAGCTTTTTAATGGAAACAAAAAAGGATCAGTTCGGTGTTTGTGGAAGAAAGAACAGCCTGAACAAAAAAAATTCTCAAGTCATAAGAACATGGTCAACAGACTCAGCTGGTGTCACGGCCCAGCTACCTTGGCCAGTGCAAGGAAGGACAATTCGTATTCATTCTCACTTAAGTGACTGACACATAGTGATGACTATGAATGACATTTTGTTGGCCTACAGTGTCCACCAAACCACTGGTTCCCAAAATGCGGTCGTCAGTGCTATCAGTAAGATCCAGTTGATTTGTGAAGCCATATTTCTGAAATATTTCCAATTAAAGTTTGATCATAACTCTCATAATGACACCAGATAGCCTGAGAAGTTCAGCAACCTCTATCATCCATAGTTGAGAGCTGAGAAATACTCTCAAACATATATATTGAGATACATATATTTTTTATATGGACAAATACAAAAAAAAAACCTAAAACATAAAATACTAAAAGGGTAAGCAAACAGAGCATAGAAGGTGAACAGAAATTTTAATGAAGTTTAACCTATTTCATTTGACATTAGAAAGAAAAAAAAAAGATTATGGGCAAAGGACAGGAAAAAACAAAAATCATCCATGAAAAAGGTGGTATTACAAACCAAAAAGGTAGGAACATAGGTACAGCTCCAGAAACTTACACTGTAGGAACTGTAATCCGTTTTGTGGTGTTACAATATGATGTCGACAGTAAAATTTCATTAAGGGAAAAATGCAAAATTTGTGGGCTTTGCATCCTCTTTCAGAAATAGTCTAGTCTCACGAGAAATATGTGAAAGAACAAGGAGATTTGTTACACAGGGTTTCAACACGAAATATGGTCACAAATATTCCCTCGTTCCATAGCTGTCACACAGCAGTTTACCATATCAGCATTACTGTCAGAAAGGGAATATAACATGGAATAGCAGCCAGTAAAGTTTATGTAGCTAAAACACTAAAGCAAATCAGTCCTACAAACAGGGACCAAACAGTATTCTGTACATGCTTCACTAATATAATTATATTTATAATGATATTGTGGTATAACGGTTTGTGGTATAACAGTTTCAAATCAGGAGAAAAGTAGATCATATGTATCACCCTACACTAATACAGAAAAAAAAATTAAGCTGCACTATCACATACTTAAAATGTGATTGCAGTGTTATTTTCAAAATATAGGCAAGAATTTTGAACATACAGATATCTGAACTACCTTCTCTTATACAGGAAAAAAACAATTTAGAGATTACTTGAAAGAAAAGATAACTACTTTTCAGATTCCTGGTGTATCACTTCTGCTCTGATAAGGCCAATGCACAGCCCTGCAGGTAAAATATCTGGCCGCTAAATTATTTTTCAGACCTATTACTCATGAAACTGAAGGTATAAGCAGTCCTGTAACTCTGAATGCACCATTATTACCAATAATCTTTCATTCTCCATAAATTCCTTTTTTTCTGGAAGGTAAAATATTTAGAACACTAGAGATCGACAGTACTTTCACCTGTGCAGACTCCTTGCTCCCTATTTTGAAACAGAACCAACACCTCCAGTGCCAGGAGGAGCTTTATTGCACCAATTCCAAACGCAAGGCTGCCTGCATTCTCTGGAGGTTTATCCTAGCAGAATTATCAGGGCAGTCTGGCTCATGGAAATCTTCAAGTATCACATGAGGTGGTAATTTCAACAATAGAAGTTGTATGTGCGCAGTTAACTTAAAAGGAGATCAGTCCAAGCTTAGAACAATTGCTGTGGTACCACTTCTGCACAAATAACCAGGACGAGAATGGAGAAAAATTTTTAAAAATAACTTTAAAAAAAAAAATCACACTTAATACTTCCCTGAAGTATAATTTAATCAATTAGGCAAGGAACATACTAAATTCTCCCTCAAAAGTGACAAATTACTGGACAAATGAGTCCACTATAAATTAATTATTGTAGTTTAATTACATCAACTGAAAATTTAAAGACACTTCATCTCTCTCACCTCAATGGAGGGTGGATCCTTTCTTTTTTTTCTTATCCATGCTGCAAAAGAAATAAAAATCAAATAGATTATTTCAAAGATCAAAGACAGTATTAAAACTCAAAATTATGATGAATTTGTAGCAGATAGCAAATGTTTATATAAAATTTACAACATAATTTGCCACAACCTTGCAAGCTATAGCATCATTTCCCAAAATATGAAGACTCATGATGTTATTCCTAGTGTCACTGCTCTCAGTCTTCACGGGGCAGGGTGGGAGGAAATCACCTCTATGAGGAGAGCTTGGGCACAATTTATACACCATCCTGGCTGCCAAAACAGGGCTTAAAACCCAGGGCTCACGGGCCAGCTGTTGAGCTTGCTATATAGGCTGAGTAAATGACAAGATGACTGCTGGAAAGTATGAAAAGCCTTAGACCACTCTGGAGAAAAAGGACTCCTCTATGCGCCGCAGACATTGCTGAAGCCAAAAACCTACTTATGTTAGTGCCAACTACAATTCCTTTACATGGATGCAAGATGCAGCCCCAAACCTGACTGAGGGGCTGCAGACCCCTGACTGTACCACATCATACGGCTGCGCGTTGAGAGGGAGGTACCGTAACCAAGGGAAGGCTCCCTCTGTCTCAGTCAATTCAGGCTGGAAAAGACAGCACGGATTGAAAGCAGTGGCAACGACAATTGTCCTGTGGCTCAGGTTTTCCATTATGAACCAAAATCAACAGGCTGATGACCACTCCCATTGCAAACACTGACAAAGGGACCCCACTGTAGACAGAGAGGTGGCACTCCCTTGGGTCTTGCTTCATTCAGTCAATTAATTATTAGAGATAGCTCCAACTCTAGCACAGCCACTAGTTATACAAAAAAGTTCCCTGGCTGTGGACAGGGCAATAGCCATTCCTCTTTAAAAGTACAACTACTGTAGCATTTTTCACACCTTCTCAATTCACACAACTGGTACTAAATACGCAACAATACGGGTTGCGTATTTAGTAGACTTTTCTGCTCATATGTTTCAATCGAATGAGTAGCAAATGCAAGTGGCCAGTAATGAACAGAAGGACAAACATAAGGAAAGCCAGTTCCAAGTGCTGAGATATGGCAAAATGTTCTTTTGTATGTCTGTCTGGATATCTGAGACACTTGTTACTGTGCTTGAGAATCAAAGAAAAAATGACATTTTCATTATCACCCAGTCAAATTCCTGGTCTGACCTGTAGCTGTCTACAAAGTTTCAGAAGTGCTTTAAGAAGGAACTATTCCAAATTTTAATTTTCTAATACCATCTGTGCTGTATTTTGAGGGGAACTAGGGAACGAGTCAGACAGCAAGTCCAAAACACCAAGAGATGCACAGAGTCATAATGTCACCTCACTGCTGAAAATACAATTACACACAGGGTGAAACACTAACACCACTCAGCTTCAGCAACATTACCAAACTGGTTTCAGCAGGAATAGCTTCCAATTAACATAAGAATGGAATTAAGGGAGGCTAAATGGCACTATGTAGATTGGAATTCAGCCATGACTGCAAGGCCAGCAGCCTTAACTCAAGGTTAATGGTAAAATACCCGTAATGATACAAACCAAGGTATTACTTTTGGTGCTTGTCTATCAGATGACACTTCCTGAAGATGTGTTCTTTTAAATACCATTCTCAAATATCTTTTCTTAAAAGCAGTCCCTGCCACTCTTCTCAGAGGCCTTTTGGTCCTAACAAAAATTAGATCCAAATTTGCCATTGTGGAGAAGCAACTGAGCACTGAACAGTAAACATCACCATTTCTGAAAATGTTTACGTTACTGGAGAGAAAACCAGCCCATTAAAATAATCCAGAATACAAGTAAATGACTTTGTATTAAATCTATAGAACTATAAAACATTTTGCATATATTTGTAGCACTTTCAAACATATAAATTTTACAAGAATTTCCAAATGCAAAATCTGGCAAGATCAGAGACTGAACTGGCATAACTGAGACTGGCTCTTCTCAACCGCCAGCCTTGCAGATACTGTTTGTAAAAGGACCAACAATGCTATTAGAGAAAATAGTAGCAGACAAGCTTTTCCTCCTGACAGAAGTAATCTTTGTCTGTACTTAGCAACGGTTCCAACACCATCCAGAAAAGCAAGAAGGTGGTAGCGAGATCAGATGTAGTGAAGTATGTCTAGTAGCCACTAACCAATAAAAGACACAGCTGGAGAAAAAAGGAGTAGTAGTAGTTTAAGGTGTTTGATAAAAAAATTAAGTCTTAAATCTTCAAAATTTAAGGGATTACTTTCAACAAACTATCATCTTCTGCCTCACCATGCCTTGTTTCTGTCACATGGAAGTACAGTACCACTAGTTTCAATTCCACAGCTCCCAGCACCTAAAAATACCTTCTTTTTTTTTTTTTTAAAAAAAAACGCCAGTATTGTCTTAAAACATCAGCTGCATTTTAACTTCCACTGATTACAATTAGTGATTCTTAAAGAAAAATTCTTAAAATTCAAAATCCTACAAAAATTAAGCAGCAGTTAGAAACTACTGCTAAAATATAACCATTACAATAGGTTTTCTTTCAACAGCAGACAGGACTTTCAGTAGTTATTTGATTAATGATTTTCAGATTAATGGAATACTTCTATTAGAAGATTTTATCATTTAATTATCTGCCTCAGCTTAACAAGCCACAGACAGAACAGTGAAGGGTAACACAATGACACGTGTCCTCTGAAAAGAAGCTGTGAAGCAAGGAGTATTACACAACATATTTTAATTCATTAATAGATCTCAATTAGTACCAACACTCAAAAGGAACAAAACAATCCTTAATTTAGGAAGATTTCTCATATCAAACATTCCATTATCAGTCTGTATGTATTTAAATACACAAATAAAGCGCATAGTTATAGCACTGTGCTATTTTTCTTTTCAGCTATAACAAGCATTTAAATGCACGGTTTTACAGGAGCTATCAACCTTCCTTCTTTCTAATAAACGTCAGGACTCTAAATCTTTTTCAGTTTAACCCTAAATAAAACTTGCTGACACAAAGACTAGATACCATTTTCCAAGTTACTACAGGTACATTCATTTTAACATCTCTAATGAGCTGCATTATAAAATCATTATTTAATGAAAGATTCATTCACTGCTATGTAGCTGAGGGAGAAATACTGTAACAAAATTTACTGAAATCCCTTTACAGTCATAAGATGAAGTTAGTTAGCATTAATATATAATACTCCCTTTGTGCAAATCCATTTCTAAAATATTCTACATAAAGCACAGCTCAAGATACATTACAAGATTAAAAGCAAAGAAAACGTCATCTGAATTTAGTATATTTTGGTATACTGTAATTTAGCTTCTAACAGTTTTATTGGTCTGTCAAAAGCAAAACATTTTTCTAATCATTCACCTGACGACTCCTCAGTCTTTGGGAGGACTAATATATTTAATCCCCACCAGTTTTCAGGTTCTTCTCTTTCAGATAGAATATTTTAAAAGTCTTTCAATTTTTTTCTGAAGTATCAACAACATTTTGATCATCCAACATATGGTTCAAAAATACACCAACAACTCATAACTCAGGAATAACAGAAATTTATGGTAACAATTAAAGTATGAATGAATGTATACA
Source organism: Chlamydotis macqueenii (assembly GCF_036417535.1). Lineage (NCBI taxonomy): Eukaryota > Metazoa > Chordata > Aves > Otidiformes > Otididae > Chlamydotis > Chlamydotis macqueenii. The sequence goes on along the minus strand of NC_141593.1, from coordinate 20,255,108 downwards.
ACTATATAGCCAGTGATTTACTACTGAGTTAGCACTAATTTTAACAAAATCCAAGTAAAGGATATATTGAAATTAAGATATTTTGCATTCTTTTTAAAAAAATATAGTCAATGTATACAATTTAGCAATGGAAAAGCTCTCCCACCTTTCTTTGCACTCTCCATTACATTTTTAGTCAATGTAGGTTTAAATTACTGAACAGATTCAAATCACAGATAAATATTTGTTGATGGAAACAAGGCAGGTAGGTGCTTCATTACATATGCACACACACATACACTTAATTAAAAAAGTGTCCAGTAACAGTTACAGCCGGAAAAGATTTCCACATTAACACTCCCATTCCCTACAATAACAAAACAAAACGTCCTCACCATTGTCAGCCAAGATGTTTCAAACCTGGTAAAGTAGAGAAGGTAACATGTATGCACTGAGTGCAACCAAAACATGCTTCCCTGCCACCCAAAGCTTTGGCAAATTGAATCACTGCCTCCATTTCAAACTAATCATGCTGCTGCTTCCAATTTTGTCTGGATGGCACTTCCTGCCTTATGTAGTCACTGTAATGCTACTTTTGTCTAAAAGGAATTTTTCAAGAAAGCGGGACACTTCCTACCTTGAGACCCTCACATTCTTTCATCAGCACTCATTTGCATTCTCATTAGTATGCATGAGATTTTCATTTAACTTTAAGACTCCTACTGGCATACAACACACTGTAATGAGTGTAAGAGTGAGCATGCAAATTAGGACTTCCATTAATCATTAAATGTTACCAGAAAAGAAAAAAAAAAAAAAAAACTAGGAGTAGGCAGGCAATAAAATGCTGCATGAAGCATGCAATCTCATGAATCTCTATAGGCATGTAAAATTACTGATCTCCTCTCAGGAGCACTATTGACATGTCCTGAGGAGGTAAATTACACATCCTACAGCAGATGAACATTCAGAACTAACACTACAGAAAGGTTATCTGTTGTGTGCGTCCATATTGCTTAGGGAAAAGTATGCACTCGCATCTTGTAGAAAAATATAAGAGGCTTCACCTAAACAAGAACAGGTAATATTTGCATTGTGTGTATGGATTACATTCTAAATTCAAAACTACAGTACAAAAGGAAACACACCTTTTGAATTTTAAAATGAAAACTGACTTAATTTTCTGTGTACAAATAGCTAACACTAAGACTAAGGAGAACACAAGGGATTATGATTCCATTCTCTTAACACTGAGCATGCTTCAGTTTTACAAAGGCCTTAATGGACATTCAGAAATTCTGTAAAATTCACAGGTCTGGGAACTTAGGAAATGCAATCCTCTGCAGCACTTAAAACTAACATCTTCAGGAGAAATTTCCAGGCAAACCCTTCAGGAGTAAGCCCTCGGCCCTGTATTCAGTAAACTCTCAGGATTAACACACAAACATCCCCTCCAGAGTTGGAGAAACAGTTTGCACAGATTGAGCCTAATCTGGGTGATTGGTTTATCTACTCGCTTTACAGCTTTCCACCCGGTCTCCGTGACCTTATTACGTGTTTGTAATCTGATAAAGACATTGTCAAAATCAGCCCCTTAGTTTACCAGCTGTCCCAGCTCAATGTCTCAGATATACAATAAGATTCAACTCAGACCTTCTCTGAATTTCACTATAGCCTGCTCCTATTCCTTAAACAATCCTCTGTCCCCGGTTTTGTGAAAGTCCTCCTCAGACAACTCATGCCCTTAAATATTTCAGTACTTCTATTCATTTTAGTCGCAAGAGGTTTCTTATCTAGCCACACAGTGTGATGCAGGGAAACAAGGAGAGGGAAAGGGTGCTGGGACTGCTTTTAAATCAGGTGGCCATTAATGATTATCCACAAGTGAAAAAACAGAGTCCTGGCAGAACAAAGACAGCACAGGTGAAAGCAGCTCTCTGCAGATCCCAAGAGAAAGGAGAGGAAATAAGGCAAAAGAAAATATAGCACAGTCCTTAAAGTGAAGAGCCTGAAAAGGCCAGGCAAGCAGACTGCTATTGCTGACCCAGCCAAAACCGAAGCAGAAAGGCCGCAGATGTCAAAGTGCGCACACAAGATTTGAAGAGCAGGCCTCTGAAGATGTAAGCATATGCCCAGTAGAGAGGAAAAAAAATTCCAAGAGTAAAAAGAAAACAGAAGAAAGAAATATTATATAGCCTTCTAACCTTATACTCATCTTTTACTGTTCACAGAAAACAGCAACTATTTCAGAAATCTTTCTGCAAAGTCTCGGACTATTTGCTGGAATGATCAGCATCCACAACAGCACAAATTATAAAGTGAACACCCACAGAAAGAATGCATTGGGAAATTTTCAAGGTTCTGGACAGAAGATAGAGAATTAAAGTTCAGCACAGGTCTTGTGGGCCTCCTGGGAACCTTCTAGACCAGTCTTAAAGAGGAAAAAATGGGGACAGAATTGTAATGAGCCTTTCATCAAAGCATGTCTAAAGATCTTGTATTAAACTGTTCCCACTCAGATAAAATGGCTTCTGTAGTATTATTTGAACGTTCTGCTCTTTCATTCTTTCACATTTCTTACTCATTCAGAATTTTTCATTTTACAGGAGGCAGAGTAATGAATTAAACTGCATCCCTAATTCACATCCCAGTATATAGCAAAGGCACAGTAGTTCTCTGAACAGCCTCTATACCCACAGCCGAAGTACCAGTTTTGCCTTTTAAAAATTATGTTATACTTCCACAAAACTGTTTGTAATGTTTAAATTGGCATTGGACAAAAAAAAAAATACAGGTTAGCCTCTTTTGTGGAATTCCTATAAATTATCTGGCAGAAACACACACTACACACACATTCTGCTTAAGGAATGCACAGGGGGAAAATGCACGTATCTTTTCTTCCTGTTTCTAGAGAAACTCAGTACTTAAGAGGAAAAGACTGCTACCTATTTGCATACTGTAAATTTTCCTTTTTTCAGTGAATTTGTTCTATTCGGTGCTGACAAAATCACAAAGAAAAAAAATGCAGTTACAAAGATAAGGAAGTTAAGCATTAAAAGTGTAAATGCAGCTCATAAAAACTGGACTGGCCCATTGTCTTTTCTTCTTTAAAACAAACCTGAGTAAGACACCTTGACTCGCAAAAGTGCAACTCAGGTCTGGCAGCTGTATCTTTTTACGCGAGTTAATACTGCAGGGTACCTGACCTGCCACTCCACGTTCCCCCGTACTGGTGCTTGCCCAAAGCATCCTTCCAAACAGCTGTACCCTCCCATGCACCACACTGTCAAGTCACACAGATTTGTGCTAAGGTTTCTGAACAGAGATGTAGTGCAGGCTTATTAGTGCTACACTGATTCCAGCAGTCCTAAGAAACAGGTTCACGTAGCAAGTGGGTTGAACCAGTCTAAGACACTCCGTGGAAGGACAACTAGCCCATACCCGTCTGAGACAGTCTGACTGTCCATGTTGTTTCCTGTTAATTCCAGTCAAATGCAGGCAGAAACTATTGGATTGCACTTTTTGACGCTTAAAAGGCAGCAGCAGGTCTAGATGAGAATTCATTCACAGTAGAGCTGAGTTACTTGAGATTTTACATATGCTTCTCAGTGTTTGTGGTGCCAAGTGATGGCATGACAGTCACACAGACGTAAGATCATCAGCAGTGGCTGGAGAACTTTTGGGTGAGGAAGCAGATGCTCAGAAATCAGATTAGGTAGATACCCAGTCAAGCACCAGATGATTTAGTAAGGACAAGCCTACCAGGCAACCTGCCAGCCAGCTGTGAGTACTGTGGCAGCAGAAGACAGAAGCTGTTGATACTGTGGTTCCACCACAGATGGCAAATGCTGCTAACAGAATTGAAATATCTTTGAGAAGCTTTTAGCTGCTAACATCAGCTTTAGTTGATTATAAAAAAAAAACAACCGTAGGAATCAGTGTAATAACAACAATAAAATGCAAGATGGGAATCTTTGATATTTCTCTACTGACTCCAGGAAAGGATGTAATGGGACCAAAGTTTTCTCTTCGCTCAGTACCATCTACCTCAGGGCTAACAGTGAGCAAAAGGAAAGAGAATGAAGTAAAGCACGTATATTTCCTCAAAACACACTGTAGCCTCCATTAATTTGGAGTTCGTGGACAAATTAAACCACAGTGGTGTCTGTACAAGAGAAGGATTCTTTTTCCATTAATTCTTTTAAACTTTTTGAACTCATGCAAACTTCCAGCAAGCAGAATATTCAACGACAAGGAATTCCACAGTTTAACTGCATACTGCTTAAAATAAAGAAGTTTGTTTGCTTTAAACCCACCAACTTCTGGGCAATGCCTAGATATTACTCTCCTCAAAAAGCATGCTGAATGATGGGTAGACTCTGTCTATTATTTCAGGAGTTTCTTGCTTATGCTAGAGAGTCCTAGATTTTAAGCCACATTCAGCTCCACACTTGGTTCAAGCTCCTAGGGCCTCAAGGACCAACATACACTCCCTCTCCGCTTTCTCTCTTTCTCCAAGGGCTGCTCAGCTAATCCTAAGGAATTTCTCTAGCCTCCATGAATTTCTTTCTACGTTTCAAATTTTCAGCCAGAACTTTCATCAGAACTGGGAAAAAAACAGTTAATTATTAACAGGTTCTTCAACTCCCTACAACATTGTACAAGGAAGAGTAGAGGAAATCAAATACTACCATACAAAAAAAAAAAAAAAAAAAAAAAAAAAAGCCTCATCACTGTGCCACTAATAATTCAACTGACCTACAAATTAACACTGCAGTGAAGGCATAATTAGGACGTTTAACACATTTAGTTTTGGTTTTTCTATCAGATCTCCCTCAGGCACAAATATTTTCACATTTAATAGGAGAAAGCCATGACCATACAGGCTTTATTTACATTTTTATTAAGTACTGATTTCCTAAACATAATTTATCCTATTTGTAAAGAGGTTACTTTAACAATTATGCAGTTAAACAAAAGCCTGCATTACTCAAAATGAAAGATAACAGACAACCTACTCACATAGTCAGGCTTTCAATTAAAAAAATAGAATCTACATTCAATGGCAAAATTATCTTGAAATAAACTCAAAACATTCAGGATTTACCTTCCCATTCTGTTGGAAAATCACCCATTTCATACTGATATGGTTGACGATTTATTGCTTCTACAAATCTTCTTTCTGGTATAATCTGCCCTACAGCAGGAAAAAAAAAAGAAAAAAGGCAGTTAAATACATTTCTATATAATATTTAAATTGTTGATTATGTTACTGTTTTGAAAGAACTGTACTTATTCATACAAGTGCAATGATGTCTACAGGATAAAAATGAAGGATTAAAATACTAAGAAAAGTATTATCACCTACAAGTCCATTTGAAATGTTGTGTTTCAGTAACTTTAACAAAAGCTTGCATGTTCTACAGTTGGCCTGGATTGCTAATGACAAATACATTTCAACCCAAGTTATCCATCTTAGTTTATCCCTTCCTTTGAGAATGCTTCTCTGAAGAAGTGTCAATCAGTTTTCTATCAATGTTTTTTTCCTTCACCTGGATATCTTCCACACCACTGCTGGTGAGGGATCAGAAACTTGATGCTGTTCTCAAGTCAAAAAACAGCACTGCAAGTTCACTAGTTAGCTTTGCAAAGTGGTCAGGCCACACAGAATCACAGAATGGTTTGGGTTGGAAGGGACCTTTAAAGGTCATCTAGTCCAACCCCCCTGCAAGGAGCAGGGACATCTCCAACCAGATCAGGTTGCTCAGAGCCACCTCCATCTACATCATCTCCAACCACTGGCAACTGCTCTGTGCATGTGACTCTTTTCACAGATGCTTGCAAACTAAATATTTTCTATGTTAAAAACAAAAAACCAGTAGGCAGCTCTCTGGTAGGGAACATTTAGCATATTGAAAGGGGAGCCAGTGTGGAGAACCTGGATCTACTCTCTTCCAAGGAGATTCTACTACTGCCAAAGAGGAAGAATTAGTGTTCAACCAATGATGCAGCACATCATTCTAAATCTTAACCACTGCAGCTTTCACTTATGAAAGAGTATTTTAATTTGCTTTTTAAATTAGTGGATACTAGAAAGATGTGCAAGTCCCCTATCCCTCACCCAAAAAAAAACCTAACAACATTCCCCAGGCTTTTTCTCCCAGCTTTTTATCTTCCTGGGAGGCTGATATGGAGAAATTTGACATTTTGAGAAAATACCTGTATAAAATATTTTCTTTCATACTGATGTTATTAATGCAGTTCATTCCTTCAGTATGCTTTTAACAAGTATTTCAAATGAAGTTATTTTAAACTGATAGCAGTCAGGAGTTACAATTCACTCATCTCTAGTTAACAGCTAAACTGCATACTATTGTTCATTATTAAGTATTTAATACAGTAAAATAAGAACTTGCATAGAAACTGCAGTTCCTTTTCTAATTACCTTCTTTAACTTTATAATATTTCTTCTTATTTTTAAACAATGCAACATTTCTAGTGTTTTGCCATCAGGCAAAGAATTAGTGTAGCACACTTAAATCTCCAAGATTAGATATTTTCACTCAGTGCTGAAAGATATGTGTTTTATAAGTACACAATTCCTATATGCTGAAGATACTGTATTTCATACATTTGCTTTAAAATAATTTCCTTTCTACAATATCATGGATCAATTCATATCTCAAACTCTTCATATAGCAAAACAAAAATACAGGATTACTTTCTTCTCATGCAGAAGATTTCCAGGAAAGCTGAAGACCTATCTAGTTAGGTCTGATCCTATAGAAAGTCTCAGAATTAACACTCTTCCTCATTACTGGAAAGTCACTAGATTTTACCGTTAGCACAGCACCTTTTAAAACACTGTCCATAATCTGAGTCCTGCACATAACTGGGTAGAACCATAGAACGGTGTGAGTAAACTGACATAAGCAAAAGTAACAAAGCAGCATATTTTTCTACCTGCTACCACAATTTTTGATTGATGTTATATCTTTATGCATTCCCAAATAAAACATTTTTAACTTTATCGACTTTAACAAAACACACCACTTTTTATACTGCTGCAAGCTTTCATAAGATACATGCAAAAAATTTCATTCTCTAGATCCTACAGTCAAATCACATGTAGAGCTGAACTCAGAAAATTCTTTCCCAAATACGTTGTTTTGAAGAATCATCACACAGTACTGCTCATGGCTTTCAAGTCTCTCCACATTTGCGATGCACACACAACATTAACCAACTTCAACTCTCTGATTTGCCTTGTCCCCTAGGTTTCTTCTGGCAGACCACCACTGACAAATGACTTACGTAGACTTTTCCAGTGATCACACTGAGGCCTCTTTAGATGTAATTAAAAACTTTTACAGTTTAGATAAGTGTTTTCTCATACTAAAGATATTGACTATTTCACTTTATATTAATTCACTCCCATGTTTTCAAATAAATACTGTGATCTTTGCTATTGCAACTCAATAAACATCACTCGTAAGTGTATACATGTGAAGCAATTACAAATAGCAATGTAAGAATCACTATTTAGTAACTTTAAAACTAACCTCATTTTCAGGTGACCACTAGATTTTAGAAACATAGAAAAATCATTAATACGTCACACTGGGATTCTATAAAACACAACATATCCAAAGAATAACAGCCAATAACTCACAAAACATAAAGCAGATTACTTCAGAAAAAATTTAACAGATGTACAGAATACTCACGTAGAATACTCAGATACAACATAATTTACTCAAAACAGTGAAGTAGCCAAGATTTGCAACTTAGCAGGAGTTACAAGGAGGCAAAATGGCCAAGAAGTCTAAGTAATGGACAGATCTTTCTAACACAGTAATTATGCATTTTAGATTTATATACTTTCTTACTGCACATATTTTCTCTAAGCCTTTCTGTCCCACTCTATCTGAAAGTCAATGATGACTGAAGTGAATTTGTATAAAAGCCTGTAAACAAAAGTGTTTAACAGAAGTTAGGCAGCCTGCTGGCATGAGAAAGGTGTTGCCAAAGCCAGCAAGGCAAATCCTAAGCAAAATGTGAAGGGGTACCAAATTACTTAATGAATAATTTTCTAAATTTCTACAACCTTATCTATAGACTATTAAGTCTAGAAACCAAGTTATACTTACGCAACAAAAACATGGTTAACTGTAGGTAGGCACAAATTTTATAAAACAAATATTTTAATTTTTCACTTTCTTCTAAGGAAGAGCCCCTCTTCTATGGACAAAACATCCTACTTGATTCCACTGCAGTCACTAAATCTGATACATCCACATTTGCATTAAGAAGAAAGCACTGAAGAACCTTCCACATCAAAATACTTAAATAATGAATAACCCCAAACTTGTGTTGTTCTATTACAAAATTATTATTCTTCCCCTATCAACTTCTTAAAGATATATATATATTATTTTAAAGATCTCCGGTAGCCCTAGATTGATTTTCACTGTTTACAAAATTGTTATTTAAAAAATGTTTCTCTTTTAAACCTCCAAACAAGTTTGTCTAGTGTGTACAGCTGGGACAAACCATGGCACACATGATCAGTGAGAGGAGAAATGGCACCATCAACACGGAATTCACATTCAGCTTTACAAAGTTGTCTGCAAGTACTATTTTCTTTCCAAAGGAAGATCTATTTCTTCAGATTTCTATTGAAGGTTTGAAGTCAGGACAATTTCTTCCATTTTTGGGAACACATACTGTTAAAGGAAAAGACTCACATGCAGTATAAGTCTTTCTTTCTCTCTTCACTTCCCAAAAGAAGTCAGCTGACAGCGCCAGCATCATAGTCATTCCATCTCAGTATTAACTGCTGTTCCTAACTATCCCACACTGTGTACCAAAATCATTATTCCCACCTTGCTCTGATCTTCTACAGCACTTACAACTGATGTCTAATAAGGTGGAAACAGTTGGCCATGTTTAATTCACTTGGTTAACAGATTTTGCCAATACAATTCCTTAAATATTATTCGTATCCCGCTAACAATGGATTTGACACGGTACAAAAAGACTAAGGGTAGGCTCATGTTGCAACAGAAGCTGAAGACAGCCAATACAGTTTTGAGCAAGTTTACATCCCAGAAAATCTAGTCACAGCAAATTCAGAGCTTTGATAATTTCTTACGCCTGATCTCTGAGTTTGACAGTCTTCCAGACTTCAGCTGTGGCAGGTAACAGCAGCCCAAACAGTGTATACATTTACTGCAGCCTCTAGTCAGTTTACCTTAAAAAAAACCCCTATAGTCTTAGTAGTTTAAACACAGGTAAGATCAGACTTATGGGTCTGGGTCTCTTGCAGGAGAGTAAGCTTTTTGGTTTTAATTGTCATGAAGTCACCAGAGATTATGCCAAATTTTCACAAGGAATTTAGAAGAGGAGAGAGTTCTAGTTTTGCCGGAGTCATGTCCCAACATCTTAACTCTTGTCAGAAAGGGTTATTAACATAATGGCAGCACATTTGATGCTGCCCCAAAACACTTTGCTTCTCCTCTGAAATTTCCATTGAAAAGGACTTTTCCTGTCTTGATAGGATCCACTGTTAGTTTCATAGGGAAAGGGATCTGTAAATAAATTATCTTCAAAAGCTTCTGTAGGATGGACCGTTGGTCCTCTGGAGAAGTTCTCTCTCTTGTTAATGTGACCAACATGCGCTTATGGTATGGTTAGCCTGATTTTGTCCCAAATTTTAATCTAGGATGTCAACTTAACGGATCTGACTCTTGATGACATCCGGATTCTGCCTTTCTTACAAGCATGTGCTGAACAACAAAGTTTTTGCAAACAAGGCTTACTATCCAACTATTTACTAACTAGCAGTTGATCTATCACTTGGCAAGCAAACAAAAAAACAAATAAACCTATGTCCTGAAGGAAGACCATTCCTTGAAATAAGAGCCACATTCTTTATTTCTGAGAATTTTTTTTTTCCCTTACTGCAGGAAAATTATTTACATGCCTATGTAACAGGAAAAACTGCTCAATATCATTCTTGCTGTAGGTACATATGACTTTAAGGAAATTAAACACCTTATCCTGTTAGATCAAGAAGTTTTGCCTATTTTCCATAAAGTAAACAAGAAATACTTAGAACAGCACCTTCCAAACAGACAACAACTCAATCCTGCCTTATTTAACCCAAGTCCACACAAGTAATACTGCAGGGCCTAAATGGATTCATTCTGATTTCATACACCAATTTGTTTTTTGTCTGCTATCCAGAACGATTTTGACACTGTTAGCTTAATTTCTCTGGACAGATATGTTCTATATTTTGCTTAATACAGAACAAGCTTCTCTCTCAGAGCTCTGAAAAGACAACCTGCTTTTACAACAGCTGTCAGACGTTGAGAGTGTCTAGCCTGTGATTTGATTCTATTTTGCCGTTAAAAACAATAATGCATATTAAAATGTTCAAGTTTGACACAAATAGCAGTTTTTTCCCCTTCTAAATCAAAAAAGCCTATGCTTGTGTGGGTGTTAGTCCACACTAATCACATTTTTGCTTAAACACTCCATTCACGTATTTGGTCACTGATAAACTGAATATATATATATATGCATATAAACATATATGCAAAAATTAAGCAGGAACAGTATCCCAGAAATAATTTTAAATTAACGACTGGATAATCAAGAAATTCAAAACACTAACATACAGGTGCCTCACTTTCTCTTTCAAACCGGTGTTTTTAAATCACAAACCGTATTTCTGTCTGATTGTTCCAACTGCCAAAACTCTCCATCTGGATTACGGCCAACTGAATTTAAATGTCTCTTAACTGCTTAAATATAAGCAAGATTTTTTTTTTTGTAAATTAAAACAACTTTCACTATGAGAAGCTCAAGTTTTCAAAACACTTTACAGTAAATGCTTTATTTAAATAAACATCATAAAAAAATCTAGAGAACATTCTAGCAAATCATTAATGGAAGACGGTCCTTTTTACTTTGGTCTTGGCAGGGGAGAACCTGCAAAGAACAGTCTGATATTTTTATGACAAATAAAGAAAAAACACACAGACACAGAAGTCTATGAGTACTCTATTAAGTTCAATGCTACCAAGCCACAGCCAGAAATACAAAGTATAAAATATTTCTAAGAGAAATCAGAAGGGACTGTTCAGATTAGAGAGAAACTATTGCAAGCTTGCAAAATATTCACTGCAAACCATGCACTGTGTGTGCCAGCGCTTTACCCATCTGTGAATGGAATCACCTCAGAGACAAAAAGTCGTAAATACACATACATGCATACAGACATCTATATAAATGCATCACCAACATAGCACAACCATTTAGATGCTAGTACAGAATAACATTTTTGGTATAGAGTCAGATGTGAAGACAAGCTTAGTAAAATATCTGATTAAAGCATTTGCATGTGGAAAGAGAAAAGCTTTGCTTGCCACTGGTGTGGCAGTCTAACTCCATGTTAGATTTCCCAGAGTAATTCTGATACACTCTTTTCATTGTTCTTGAGTATTGCTTTGAAATCCTTCTGCATGGCAATCATGAATTCAATCCACGATGGCCCCAAAATACAGCCTTTAGGCTGAGAAGGCTCTAAGTATTTCATAGAATGGGTAGGGTTGGAAGGGACCTTCAAAGGTCATCTAGTCCAACCCCCCTGCAAGGAGCCGGGACATCCCTGACTAGATCAGGTTGCTCAGAGCCTCATCCAACCTGGCCTTAAACGTTTCCAGAGATGGGGCTTCCACCACTTCTCTGGGCAACCTGTTCCAGTGTTCTACAACTCGCATTGTAAACATTTTTTCCTAATATTAAATCTAAATCTACTTCCCTCTATCTTAAAACCATTACCCCTCATCCTATCACAACAGGCCTTACGGAACAGCCTCTCCCCATCTTTCTTGTAGGCCCCCTTGAGGTACTGGAAGACTGCTATCAGGTCTCCCCGGAGCCTCCTCTTCTCCAGGCTGAACAGCCCCAACTCTCCCAGCCTTTCCTCGTAGGAGAGGTGCTCCAGGCCTCTGATCATCTTTGTGGCCCTCCTCTGGACCTGCTCCAACTGGTCCATGTCCTTCTTGTGTTGGGCGCTCCAGAACTGGACACAGTACTCCAGGTGGGGTCTCACCAGGGCAGAGTAGAGGGGGAGAATCACCTCCCTCAAACTGCTGGCCACGCTCCTCTTGATGCAGCCCAGGATGCGGTTGGCCTTCTGGGTCACATGGGCGCATTGCCAGCTCATGTTGAGCTTCTCGTCCACCAGCACTTCCAAGTCCTTCTCCTCAGGGCTGCTCTCAATCCATTCCTTGCCCAGCCTGTATTTGTGCCTGGGATTGCCCTGACCCATGTGCAGGACCTTGCACTTGGCCTAGTTGAACTTCATGAGGTTGGCACGGGCCCACCTCTCCAGCCTGTCAAGGTCAGTTAGTAGGCCAGAAGATGTTTTTTCAGTATAAATCTATAAAAGCCATGTTGTGGGTTCTGTGTTAACACTGGCATGCCAATCCAAAGATTCGGCACCAGTTCCTTTAGACGCATCTAAACTAACATCCGAGGTGTTAGCTCCCCAATCTGGTGTGGCAGGAATCATTTGATCAAAATACTGCTATTGCTGACATTGACTGCTGGGTTTCCGTTCACTGTTTACATGGTTCAATGATGCCACTTTGAGTATGTTATTCTTACAGAAATGCTTAAGAGCAATACATAATACCCATATCTGTCCTAGTAAAAGTCTCTGAACAAGTACAACTTATCCAGAAACATCTCAAAATTATTTTTATTCACACCTGATTATCAAGCAGCTAATGCTTTAAGAGGATCGTTTCAGAGTTTCTATACATACAAGCGCTCCCTGACAAACTGGTAGTTGTTACTGGAACTCTGATCCTAGTGTTGAAAAGCTATGAACCAGTCTCAAAAAAATGAATACATACAACACTTCTCTTACTGAGGCCAAAAAGTTGGGAAAGAGAGAATAAAAAAAGACACAACCATTAATCAGAGATAGATTTTTTTATTTAAATAATGAGCTACTAATTTATTTGATCTTCTATAAAGTACAAAAATACTTGTATGACATAATACATTAAGCATTTCCTCAAAAATTTAAGAGGTATCCTGAAAATGTGGCTCAATTTTCAGTGAGAAGTGATCACTTCATAACTTGCTATCTGATAAATTAGTGTGCAGGCAGAACAAATAAATGGCAGAGGCTTCAACTGCAAATCCTCGGTTTAGGTGATTACAATGCAAAACTACACCTTACAAAGGTTTTATTCTGCATACTCTAACAGTTGAACACTTTTTTTTTTTTTTAGCGGTATTATTTACAGTAAAAGCAATGGGAGGCAATATGGAACTTATTGAAAATACCCTTGTGAGTTCAGTCTGAAAGCTATCTAGGGAAACAGTCTGGTTTTGCATTTATTTCAGATCTTTTCCATTATATGATAAGTATGTGAAAACTGTCCTCTACTTGAGCTGCGCAGATTCATGTTTTCCATATGTAAGAAAAAAAATGAATGTAAACATACTTATTCTCATTTCTGGCAGTCAATTTCTGATTCTTCTCTGTATGCAACTTGCCATTTTGCTTTTAGGTTTTGTTTTTTTTTTTTTTATCTTCTGTCATCGTAGGAGAGTCAAGCTAGTCAGAAGAGATACTACAGCTGTGTTTCTCTAACATGAAACAGTTTATTCTAACACAATTAGAATGCTACAAACAATTACAAGCTGCTGAGCAGTCAACATGTATTCACCTACATCTGTGTCATAAATACATTTAAAAAGGCATCTTGTGTTCTATATTTTCTTTTTAGCAGTGATTAATTTAATAATCTGAAAACACCGAGTGTATGACTTCCTGAGGGATCAGAGCCCATAGCTTTTACACACATTCACAAAAACCTTGTGTTTCGAAAGCCTACTGTATCCAGTAGGCAGTTAACTCCAGTAAAAATATCTTTTATTGCAGTTTGTCTGACAAGTGTGCTCATTCCGTGAGATTTAAAAACCCCCTGCTAAATGCCCACGGTCATTCGAGTCCCCAAGCTCTCTTCATCTGGCAGTAAGATGCACCAACACCAGTTCCCATGTCCTCCTTATTGGAAGCCCCAAGGAGCCCAACAGATACTACACCTTTACAAAGAATCGGTTCTGTAAATGAATCTACAATAAGCTTACTAGAAATATGCAACATTACATTATTTTTGGAACAAAAGTGTAAATGATACTAGATACTTCCTTGGAGAGCTGACGGATGCTCAGTGCTCTGGCATGCAGAAGCTTTCTCCCAACTGTTCTTTTAGTTTGTTTTGGTCTATCAGATTCAAGACACAGTTTTCTACCAATTACTGTCAAAATGTGAATAAATCCAGGAATGAAGTACTGAATATTTTCTGTAAATGTATGAAAAATCGCTTAAAAGGGGGATTTAGCATGTATAAAGGAAATTTAGCAAGCATATAGAAAGTGTATAATAACTTGTACTCTGAATAAAAGCATAATGCATGAAGATAAACAAAAAGGCAATCATGCAGGGAAGAGAAATGGGCAAATGACAGCAAGGGTATGAATTGTAAATGAAATTAAAAGAAAGTTACAGCCGTGGAGAACGTCAATTAAGCAATATGACCCAACACAGCAGTGTTACAGTCTGTTTTGGCTGATTAATTATATTTCAATTATAAATCATTTGCAAATGCTCATTTACGATCTCCATCTTTTTCAGAACAAATGGAACTATTACAGCTAGCTGCACATACACTCTCAAGGAGCTAATGCTATTTCTGCTTTTTAGTAAGTTTTAATAAATTTTACAAAGGATTACAGGTTTGAGATTTGCAAAGAAAATTCAGTATTATACAAGGCCTGAACACAATTAATACTGTGCATAGCACGCACTTGGAGGATTGAAGAATGCTACTACTGTTATTTTACTATGTTTGCTTTTCATTGCAGAGTATATGGGAGAACGCTCATGTATTTCAGCCACAGAATGCAACCTCTGAAGAAAAGGAAGGTCAGCTAAAGTAATTGTCCTTCAAAATACATCATCCATTTCCGGTATCCTACAGACTTTTTTTTGGACAGTATTAAAAATTATTCTTTATCCTACTATCTATATGCCACTTATTTTATATACATTACAAAATTATTCTTTCAAGTGACACTTTCACTATTCTTATACTCCAAGACAGAGCATTTGAGAACATAAGAGAAGGTGTATATATATAAACCCCCACCTAATCCTTACATTAACAGAAGTCTCTCAGATACACTCAGATGAAAAAGTGGGATGTAGTCACATCAGTATAATACAACAAATAAACTTCTACTGTACTTATGTTGCTTGTTCTCACCTATAAAGCAATTACACAAAAACTCTTGCAAAGTTCACACCTGAGCAAGATGTGAACAGAGACCCTAATATTTCAGAAATAGAAGTGGAAGTGGTCCTCTCTTAAATGTGCCAACATGGCTCTGAAGTTGATGGTTTGGTTGGAAATCTGAGTAGATCAAGACTGAGCTCCTGATCCCATCTGCAAATGCCACAGTCAACTTGGGTGACATGCTGAATGTACATATTCTGTTCAAAAAAAGGCCTCTCAGATCAAGTTTAGAAACAACTTTCTAAACATATTTCTGACTCACTAGTTTGACGCTTGACAAATGAATGCAATAAGGTTTTTTTTTATGTTCATGAGTCATTGTATTTTCCTTTACTTTCAAGTTAGCTTATATTTACAACAAATTTCCAGTATTCTTTTTCACATATCTTTTTTAGATACATGTTACACATAACATTCAATATTTCTTTAAAAGGTATTAAGTAAAAAAAGGAAAGGGACTGGAAGCATAATTAGTAATATACTTTCCAAAAGAATTAAAAGAAAGCTGTACTTATGCTTATAGGAGCCTAATTATCATCAGTTAGGTTAGTATGTACTGCTACAGCTTTTAATATATAAAGTTTGCAAAATGTCATTTCTCACATATATAGAATTTTTAAAAAAATCTTTACTTGGTTAGAGTTCTAAGACAAACAAGTATTTCAAAAGTAACTGTTATTTTTTAAAAATGAAATTAAACAATACTTACCAGAAAATACAACAATTTAGTGGATTATTTCTCTTTCAACCGCTGAAAATTTTTGCCTGATTTAACTCTTACTTTACATTGTTAGGTAACTTTCAAACTTCTGCTTCAAAAGTTTGTTTCTTTAAGCTGATCAGTGCATACCAATTAGTTAAGGTATTTTCCAGTAACACTGATTCTGGTGAAAAAAAAACCCAAACATTTTAGCTTGTTTTGGTGAGCTCAAAGTGGTGTAAGTGGTGCAGAAGAAAAAAGCTTCCTTCTAGCCAAGGTACTGCATCAATGTCTGAACTGCTTTCAAAGCTGCTTTGAACAGGAAAAGCATAAATTGGAACAGAAGGGATCAAGGACTATTTGAAAGTAAAAACTTTTAAAACTTGAGTCAATCCACGAGTTTATATTTCTACTCAAATCTCAAGAGTTTCTGTGGTCATTTTGCAAGTCAGAAAACAATTGCACAGGCAAAAAGCAACATGCAGTTCCCACTTAAAGAGTTTTTCCTGCTTTCTACTTCCACAGTTCAGCTTAACTTAGCAAATATTAGACTACACATAAAATACTGAGGTCTATGTGTTTTCACAGTATGTAAATATCTAATCATCAAGTATTTAAATACTCAATTGTGTGCGCATTTATTTTAGAGTATTTTGCTATTACAAGAAGCTAAAACACCAAGTGCAACTATTGTAGCCAGTAAGTACATAGATTAAAGCATTTATGACGATGTCAGTGAAAGAAAAGAAGACGGCATTTGAACTGCTATCTTTATGCTTGTATAGCTTCTAATAGCCATAACACAAGTGTTTGACACATGGAGTTTATGACCACTGAAAGAACAAGCTGTGATACTTAAAAACTCTACAATCAAATAATTACATTTCCAGGTATGTCAAAGACTTGTAGTTTCCTAAACCACATTTTAATTTTTAGAAGTAAAATTAAAGATAGTTACTTTATTACACTTTACCAATTTAATCTCTAAAATGTAAATGCTCAGAAATAGTGACATTCGCAGAGATCCTCATTATTGCAAAGTTATTCAATTAATCTCATTGGAATTTTAACTAATTTATTTCTGGTTTGAGCAGCTAAGAGATGCGATCCCCATATTTTCATATTAAGATGTCACACAAGCTCTTTCATTCTTAAATATCTCCATTTATTAAGAAAACTTACTGGTATCAAGACCTCATGACTTGTGTCCCACCATACTAACGCACAACTTTGCGCTGAACAGCTACAGAGAAATCCCTTATCAGTTTCCAGAACATTCAGGTGTCTGCTGACCTCAAAATTTATTTTTGTTGACCCTCCTTAGCTTGCAAGGTGTGAGATAACTGCAGCATAGGATGACACAGATGCAGACTACTAACTGTGAGGAAGAGGCTTCCAAATAAAACTCGGTGCTTAGAGCTGCCTTGCTACGCGCTGAGAGTTGCATGCATAAATCTCTAACACCAAGATGAAAGAAAACACCTACACATTAAACCTTCCCATAGTTTTCAGACACACAGGTACTTTGAAACAAAGGTGTTAAGGGAGCTAGAGTCTCAAGGATGATAATACCTCTACTAAAAAAGAAGATACTCCAAAAACATTTAACCTTCCCCCCTGTTCTTTCCATGAAAACATAAATACAGTAATATACAAATTCTTCTAAACAAAAGATATATCTGTTCAGTTTAATTATAGCATTTGTCTCAACGACATTTCTTACTAATTGCTGTGACAACATGAACTTGTTTTTGTGAATGCATGTTTGCTTTTCAAATTATCAACGCAATGACAGTTGTTACTCAGAAAAATAAATTCAGATCTGCACATGCTCTCCTGTGTGTGTCAATGAATGAGAGGGAGCATACCAGAGACAAGATGAGATTTTTTCCCCCCTAATAAAGATGACCTACTTTCGCACATTTTGATATAATTAATTTTCTGTCCTGGGAATTTATTATAAAATCAAATTACCTGTATGATAAACCTTCTGTAATTACCAGTAAGAGTCTTATTTTTCAGTTTAAGGACACTTTTGATCCGCAGTTGCATTTTACATACTGTACAGATGACTAAACATATACTTAAATATCAAATTCAGACATTTTTAGTTCAAATCAATTAAACTGAGAAATCATTCCCTTCTGGCTGCCTATATTTTTCTTTAATCCTGGTCAGTGTAGGACCTTATTACAAGTAATTTGCTACCATAAGGCTGAGGAAAAAATGCTAGCCTCACAATTTTTGTCATTTTTCCCCCCTCTTCCCCTGCAGGCTGCTACTGTTGATGGCCTTCATGGAAATATAAATTCAATCGGCAGCTGCAAATTTCATGAGACGTCCATCTTCATGCTGAATTTCTAACTGAGTGTCAAAACAATCTGTGGATTTCTCCCTGATGAAACACACTTTGAATTGTAAATTTCTGCAATTTTCTCATGTTAGAATTCAAGCTGCACTAAAATAGAGCTAGCCCAGATATAGTGCCTACCAGCTTGAGATCATTTTCCCCCTCATTATCTCTCTCTACTATTGAAAGGGTTAAATAATAACCTATGAAAAATGACCTGTTTTTTTTTCCTTTTACATAAAAATTTAAATTACATTTTCTACTCTTTTTAGTAGTAGAATAAACCAGAAAGGCTGTCAGTATATTCCAAATGCTCTCAAATAAGTTATTTGAATCCACTATTCATTTTACAGTATTTTGCAGTGACAAAACCCCAGAAATTAGCTGCAATAAAACTTCAGAATTTCCTATAGTGCCAAAATGGTGCAACACTCAAGCCGAGCAAGTTCAGTTCACAGAGGTAGTTTGTTTCTTCTAAATGTTGACTTACATTAAATGTTGACAGAAAAAAAAAAGAAAATATATATGTAAATGACTAAAATTTAAACTTAGTACAGTTTTGAACACTTTGCCGTTCTTGAATATAGTAAAGCGAAACACAATTTCTGATTCAATTACTGTTTCTTACCCTAGCTTAGAAAGCACAGGCAGCCTATCAGGTACATTATAGCAGCTCAAGCATTTTTCTTTAGAAGAGTATTTGTTTCTTCTGTAGACACTAACATGAAATATGTAAAACAAGACTACTTTTCCAATTTGCAAGCAAACTAAATTGTCTGTTTATTACATATTCTTCTCATCTCCTTTCCATATATAAAAATGTCATTCATAAAGAGAAATTCACAGATAAAGACAACTTTTCTATTCACCTAGTTAAGTACTTAAGTTAAGTGTCTTTCTATTTGTTTTCTCCTCTCCAGGGATATATATGCGTGGTGGGCTGGGTGGGGGGCTTACAGAATGTACTTTACTAACTGAAAATAATGATTCTGTTTTGGATGTTTCAAAACAAATACTATATTCCAAAACACAAGACTGTCAGTTTACAGAATAATTCAATGGGCATCTTTTTTTTTTTTTATATACCAAGCCTTCAGTTAGTTCTCAGAATAAGAAAAGAAACCTAAAAATGGGCAGCTACAGAATAATTCCCTTGCAGAAGACTTTCAACGAAGTTTTATCACTCAATATCTCACTATAGCATTTCTTCGGTCAAGCCCCCCAATCCTCCCTTGGTTACCTGCACTACATTCTCTTTTGTGTCAGCTGGAATGATCTGAGAGTTGATCATAGTTCCAAAATCCCAAAACTAACTGATCTACATGATTTCTCTGACTGGTTTCTTAACTGTAAGTATGACTTATTGAAAAACAAACAAACAAAAAACATAAAAACATGCAAGAGAACTAGTCTTTGTCAAAAATCAGGTTTGTCTCAAAAAATGCCAAAGGAAAGAATGTTGGCATTCAGCTGCAGGGGGGACTTAACACTAGTTAGGTGAAATCTTATGCTCCAGCAAATAAGCAGGTCAGAGGGGTGAGTTGCCCGGAGAAGACTACTGGTCTCCCTTTTAAACTGCACTTATTAAAATGACTCTTCTAAACTTGCTATTATTAGAATGCAAGTTCCCTAATCAATATGACAAAACACTCCCCAATTTTGCTCAAAACATTATTTCAACAGATCTCTGGTCTTCACTGAGTCATGACATCCCAGATCAAACAATGCCAGGGTTTTATTTCAGTTTCACATTGTCATATTTATTAGCTTTGACAGCAAGACAAAAGCACACACCAATCTCTTATCTAATGCCAGTGATTTTATATAGTTGTGACGGTTTAGCTCCAGAAAGCAGCTAAAATACTGCACAAACACTCACTCGCTCCTCTCCCATCCTCATCCCCACAGTGGGATGGGGATGGGGAGGAGAACCGGGAGAAAAAGACAGACAAAACTCACGGGTTGAGATAAAAATAGTTTAACAGAACAGCAAAGGAAGAGAAAACAGAGAGGGGCAATGAAAACAAAACCAGACTATACTAAGCATGTGATTCACGGTACTGCAGCTCACAGTGCACCCATACCTGACAGCCAGCTCACTTCCAGAGTAACAAAACCTGCCCCTCACCACCATCCCTACTGAGCGTAACATAACATGGGACAGAAGAGCCCTTTGGCCAGTTTGGGTAAACTATCCCAGCTGTTGGCTATTTGGTAAGCTATCCCAGCTGTGTTCCCCTGCCACAGGTGCCACCAGCTCCAGTTCCTCTCCCAGCTCAGGTGAAAATTAACTCTATCCCAGCCAGAACCAGGAAAATAGTAAAGCCTATGTTCTGTAACATACACAGTTTCCAGTCACAAGTTTTAACCCCTGAGTATAGCTACAGATTCGGCTAGGATAGATAGCATGAATGGCAATTACTGAATCTATTGTAATAACTTTCATTATAACAGCTTCTTGAAAATGCCATTATTTGCTTATGTTTACCTGTGGAGCTTGCCAGAAGGGAAGGGAAGCATAACAAGAAAACCTGGTTCTATTTCTCAAAATATCCAGATAGAGCTCACTATAATATATGTGAAGGACAGGCACCAAGAATGCATCCTAACTGTTTTAATCCTCTATCACTGGGCACTTGTTCCTGTCTAGTTTTACATCTTACCTTTGTCTCATTATTTCAAAACTTCACCCCTATTTCTCAAAAACAACTACTTCCATTTTATCTATGTCTTTCAAGTTCTAGGCCACGATGCTGCATTAAAGCACACAGTATTGCAGCACTTCCAAAGAAAGCTGATTAAGCTTCCATTTAACAAATGAAAGTGCAGAATTTTTGTGTGGACACAATTTCAGTGTGGACTCCGACATGACAACTTCCAGGCATTCTACCAAAACTGAAAATACCAAAAAAGTACTTTACAACCTAGGCAAGAAAATTAAATTTGAAAACAATGTTAATAAGCAACACAGAGTTGTACAAAAGAAAACTCACTGGAGTACAAATCTAACAAATGTGATCCCAGAAAATCTAATATGTGCTACATATTTCTTCAGTGCCATCTTCTGGCACCACAGTTATAGCTACTAAACAAGTGTGACTTCTTTTTTCCTTCCGATATAACCTTGAAAGTAATTAGCATATCAACTACCTATGTATGTTTAACAAGAACAGTAAACTTACGCCCTTGAAAAGAGCTGTAATCCAAAGTGAAAAAGTTTCAGAATTTAATGTATGTAAAAAGTTGCATTAGTAGGGGAATTCAGTCATCTGTGGATATAAAAAAATACACCAAGTAGTAATGTCACAAGTCAGATGAGCCTAGGATGAAACTAAACTTACATTTTGACAACATGTCACAAGTATTACATTAAGGTACACCACCTGCAGAGTGTATTGGCTTCCGTCCAGATGCCCCCAAAGTCACAGATTTACGACTGAAATACTTGACTTCTCACTCAGAACTGAAGATATGTTTCTGGGCTGAAAAGTCAGGCTGCTTATTTTTTCTGAAAATATAATTGGTTGTTTTAATAAAAATATTGTCATCTATCTACAAACCTTGCCTTGCTCATCTCTTAACAATCATGGCTAATACATCATCACTATATTTTCCTTGGCTTTTCTACTCGATAGCCAATAATATCAAACAGTTGATTTAGCTTTGTTTTTAATTTAGTAACACCTCCTGCACACACATGCACAGAAGTTCATCAAGATTTCCCTTTCCTCATCTTCCTCCTAAGACAACTGGAAAAGCTTGTAAGTGGCAGGACACCTAATGAGGTTTTGCCTTGAAACGTTGCTAGCACTACCACCTTGTGAAGCTAATTTTTTTTTTTTGTTACAATACAGCAAAATAATTGACAGTATTAGAAGCAGGCAAAGCCAAAAGTGAAGTGAATAATAAAAATACACAAAAGGGCTTACTCTCTTTTGTCCTCAGCAATTTATTACTTACCCACCCCTACGCAGATCTTCAGATGTGCCCAACAGTATATTTTCTTTTGAGCCAGGTTGTTCGTTGTATTTTGGTCAACATTCTTACGCTCTATCTTTTCAT
Organism: Chlamydotis macqueenii; assembly: GCF_036417535.1. Lineage (NCBI taxonomy): Eukaryota > Metazoa > Chordata > Aves > Otidiformes > Otididae > Chlamydotis > Chlamydotis macqueenii. The sequence continues at coordinate 20,232,628 of NC_141593.1, read as the reverse complement.
AATTAGCAATGTCACAACGTTTTACTCAGGTCATTCTTCATCTTAGTACCCTCTTTTTCCCCCAGCCTAGTTCATCTAGTTACTAGCTACATATCTTATCACAGGCTCAAATACAGAGTTAACGCGTTCTTGAACCTCATCCCATACAATTTCAGAGAAAATAGCTGAAATGGCTCAAAACATTACAGAAACACTTTGGAACCTCTCTATTCCCACTCCCCCACTTACAAAATGCATCAGGACCCCATTATGCCAGTGTCAGTTCAAGCGCTTGCCACCTTATTCAGGCAGCCTATCAACTCTTGCCTAGAAATTACCTCCTATAAACAGTTTCCATTTCACCTAGCACGTATGAGGTCTTCCATTACATAAGAGTTCAAGGTGACACCATCATTTTAAAGTGCTAAGACTTTAAAAATATTAAATAGTGATACTATGATTTAACCTACTGTGTGAACTTTAACTACAGTAATGTAAGGTAAAAGTTCCAGTTTGCCAATAACTCTTCCAAAATAAATGTGAACCTCTCTTGAAAAGGATTACAATAAAGTAATATTAAGTAAGCTACAAACTTTGATGTGAGAAAGCAAAATTTTCTAAATTCACAGAAATATCAGCTTCATCATCCGTGAGCTCCTTCAGCACAACAGAGGACAAGCCACGGAGCATGCCTTTGGTAGGTACCCTGAGAAAAAGGAGCACATGCCGCTAATTCAGTGAGATGCCAGCTACAGATGAGCAGGGTATTCATAAAAGAGTAAAATCTTATTGCTACTTGTGAATTGTTACTAAAATTGAGCACAGTGGTCGGTATACTTTTCACAGCTTGATGGTGTGAGGGGGAAGTAAGTGGAAAATCTAGTGAATACTGCATACATATCATAATTTGCCTGGCCACTACAGCACCACAGAAGTGACAGAAAAAAAATTCTCATAATTTGAGACATGTTGTTTTTAGGCACAAAATTATTTCTTTTTAATCAAAACTGTACCAAGAGACATCTGGGGAAGTGAGACACAATAAAAAAAAAAATCAACAGACTATGCTGTCTGTTTTAGATAGGACAATGTGCTTCAGAAATAAAACATTCTTCTATGTGACAAATGAACAGATGGAATTTCTCATTTTTTGTTAACTGGACCAATACTTAAAATATAATTCAAATTAAGCTAAAGCTACTCCCTTCTAAGCAGGTGCATCATCCCAAAACCAATGCATTGAATGCTGCAGAGATTAAACTGATTTTATTGAATCACATTATACATTTATGCAACACTTCAAACTAAATGTTGAAGAAAAAAAATAGGCATTAATGCATAGTGTATTAACATGAGAAAAAATACACGTTCCATATTTGGTTGAGCAAAAAATAAAAATCTCTGCGGGGTAAGACTCTCCTAAATCTCAAACAAGTACACATTTCTGTTCTCTTATCTTCCTCTGAATTGTTTTATTGCTTCAAACAGCAGTTATAAATGGACTAAACCCTAAATACCAATCACCATTCAACATTTAAGCTCCCAATGAAAAGTGGTTTTTTACCTTTTCAGTCTCTCTAAATCAATTTCTTTCTAACTATTCCTTACAAAGGAAAATCCCTGATTTGATCCAAGTCCTTGTCCTCTCTCACCTTATCTCCAATGTATACTTGTTTGGTCTTTCATGATACTTCCTCTGTACAGTCAGTCAACAACACTGCTTTCAAAAAAAACCCCACCATACCCTTTCTTGCAACAGTTGCATTTTGTAGTACATTATACTATGGTACTCTGTACTACAGAATACCATAGTATAATGCCAATCTCCCACCACTTGTCTGCGATACAAATTACTGCTAAGCACCCTCCATAGTTGTTTTGAGTTTACTATCAGGGTTTACCCATCTCATACACAATACCAAACTCTCCTAAGAATTTCAAGACTTGCCTCCTTCTGCCTTAACATCTCTCTCTCTCTGACACCTCCAAATAGATGCCTGATCTTTATATTAAAATCAGCATGTCTAAACCAGATCTTATTCTCCTTTTCCCCACAATCATGATGAAGAATGCCATCACTCTTCTTCTTTCTTTCTGCTATTGATTTAGAATTGGAGCTCTCTTGTCTCTGTATGCAGGATCTCTCTCAAACCTATAGGTTCTTTCTGCATAAGATTTTTTCAATAAAACTTTCCTGATTTTCCACACTGCTAAATCTGTCATTCAGGCTCAATTACTACGACACCATTTTCTCTTGACTTGGCACATGCATCCTACCCTACCCATGAATTTATAATACTGCTGTAAGATTGCTTTTCTAGTCAGAAGCTGTGAGCACTTCAATTCTGTCTTTAGAGTCTCCACAGGATCTCTATTCTTCACTTTGGCTACAAGCTACCTCGTTTTCAAACTCCTCTGCAAACATCCCCTTCTCCTCTGTCTTTCTTTACCCTGAGATGGATTGCCTCTTGTCACACACAGGTCTGTATCAAGCAATCTAAATTTATTTTCTGCCTTCTTGGCTAGACAGGAGATCTCCATGAATATCCATAAACTAATTTCAAAATTTTCCTTTCCTTTCTGTTTTACCATGAAATATGAAACAAAAACGTCAGTTAGTCAGGCTGTAGGTGGGTTACATTTTTGATAATGAGGATGACTATTACTATCCATATTTATCTAGCATATCTTTTCTTATGTATCAACTTTAAACACTCTGGATAAAGCTATCCTTTTGTCTAAATGACCAACCAGGTACTCAGAGGTGCAAGACTACGGTTTGTGTCTCATAAGTGTAATACATTTTAAAATAAAAAGATAAATACCTGAAAATAAATTTAAACTACATGGATGAGAGAAATAGTGCCAAAACAACCAGGAAGATAACATAAAACTACATAGACAGCTCTTGCTCTTTGCCCATAACTACAGCAAATTTTGAAGTAGTTTTACAGCAAGGCATTTTCCTCCTATAAGGTTAATAATTTGAAATAACTGTATATAAACACATTTCATCATGCAGCAACTCAACTTCATTTTTCTCCTAATTCTTCTGTATTATTCCAATTCCAGAAAGAGGTACTTATTTTTAAGACTTGTTTCATAGACAACAGGAGAAACAAAACAGGTCTCTATAGATAAACGAAACTGCAGTAAAGAGGAAGTTGAGATTTCCTTTTTTTAACACACTTGAAGGGAGAAAGATACAGTAAAGGGTGCTGCCAGAAACAATGACCAGGAATCATCACTCCTATTGCATTACACTGAGTAATGTCGGTGTAAGAGTAAAGACGCCTACAATCCACTTAGCAAGCCTATATAAACCCACATTTGATCAATATGCAGAACATATGACCTGGTAGCTGTAATTTTAGCATTAAGTAATGCCTAACAACATTTTATCCAGATTGCTTAATACATCTGTTCTGCCTAGCCAGCTAGGAGGACAGCTACTGAAGCCATATCTGGTCTCAGGACATGTCTGCCAACAGAAGAAAAACAAACAAAAACATTTTTAAAGACAGGTAGGTAAAATTTATTTCCTTCCCTCACACATCTATAAAGAGGGCCTCCATTTGCACTTTACACATATGAACAGAACAAAGCATCACATCAAATTTGCCTTCTACCAGCTACCACAGATCACTAATTTCTTCTCTTCTACTTCACATGATTTATTTCCACTTAATTCTCCATTTACATTTAGTTAGTTGTACTCCTAGTTCACGTTATGCCATACCTTCCTACTGCAAAAAGATTTCCTTTGTGAAGTATGTCCCTAGGGTAATACAGCTACAGGGATCCAAGAACACTTGAAGAAGAGAACATAAACCCTTTCAGCTCAAAAGAGGCCAGAGTCTGCAAGCAGATTTATTTTAACCACTACCTCTGGTAATCAAGACAAAGGAGCTTGTCTTGACTGTAGCAGCATTTCTATTACATCCCCTTTCAAAGAGAAGCAACCAGGCTGTACAAATTTGCCCCAAGCCAGATTACTGACTGTACTCAACTTGCACGGAAAGTAAAAGTACATGGTTGTTGGCAAGCAGCCTGAACCAATCAATTAAATCCAAACAGATTCATAAATTCTAGTAAGGAATACCTAACACAAATCCTTTAGGATCAGTTTCCATATTCATCCATCATCTGACTCATTCTTTTCCTTATCTGAGAGGGTGGCAAGTTGGGAAATTCAGGAAAGTGCAGCTTTGTCTTCCTACTATTCTTCATGGTAAAGCCCACAATTCATTGCAGCAAGATTTTCATAGCAGCAGGCCTCCAGGGTGAAAACTTACATCATTCTTTAGGTGTGGACATCCGACACAATAGTATCGTAGACATCTCCACTTTCCCTTGGGTAGTACAACACGGGTGTTTGCCCTTTCATCCCTCACCCAGAATTATACTGGTTGTGATAAGGTGACTTCCATGGTAAACTAACAATATTTACAGCTATGCAACCATGTGATGAATCTGCATAGTATTTTTTTGGGGTTGTGAGATAGTAATTCATATTAGAAGTCCTGATTTCCTATGTCCTTTATTAATTTATAAATGCATTACTACAAGACACTTTGATGACTATTCTTCATACAAAAGGTTACTACACAAAGTTACTACAAACTTAGAGACATACAAACAGAGTCACAATTCTTAAAAACCAGATAGTTAGCCAGTGCCCAGCTGTCACTCAGGAGGGAGGTCAGGATGTGTACTGGTTGAAGCTCTCTTTCTTTCGTAGCTGTTACTGTATCCGGCTCCAAAGTGCTTGGGTGACCCGTGTTTGTTCCTTATTTGAACTGTGTGCTCACCAGCTGCCTCACCGCTATTAAAGCAAAACGCCAAATATACCACTGGCCACACAGCTATGTGACTTATGCAACTAGCACATTTCTTGCTGGTTTTTTGGTACATTGAGGCTATTTTGGCAGGTTGTTGTGATCAGGCATCCAAGGGCTCTAACTTTGATTTGGAATAGCCACCTTTCTTTTACTGAGGTGAAGATGTGAACACTCAAAGGACACAGAAGAGACTAGGTCAGTTATAGACTGTACTGAACTGCCTTGTTGTGCACTGGAACAGCAGAAACTAGACAATTATTCTTCTTTGAGAGCCTGCATATATTCCTGTTTCAGAGGACAGAGTGACAGAGTTAATCACACTTGGGAATACTGTGGCTGTTGCAAAAATCTGAAAATTCATGTGACCTCCAAAGAAACCGGGCCTTTGCATCTCCTTCTTATTCTCAGAGGAAAGCCCTGGCCTGGCACTGACAAGGAGCTCCTCAGAAGAGTTACCTTACCCTTAGGTGGGATCTGCACAGACCGCACAGACCTCCGCTCCAGCTGAAGGGAAGTCAAATACTAGTAGAGATTCCACTGACAGAAATTTTCAAGAAAGTCTGTTAAAATTCTCAATTTGGCAATCTTCTCTTCTGGTGACAGGGTTAAATAGCTTCTTCCAGAACTGGAAAAATGTTCAATACACCTGTCAAAAATCTATGATCATAACAACAAACCACCCTAAACTTCATATTTCAGCAAACATTACCACTTCTTTCCCATAAAAGATGTGTGTTCTGTTCTAATGCAAAGCAAAGTCAAAAGTCAAAATCACATACAAAAACCCTGAAGATTACACAAGGTGGGATGTGTTCCTCTGGTAAGTCCCTTGGGTTCCCCCATCCACAGTCACCAACCTCCCACTCCACTTTTAGCTCAAAGGTTCCACCTTCCTCTGTCCCAGCTTCATAGCTCATGGGACCACTTGCTCACCTTTTTCTATCGTGTTGAGTTAAACTGGTGCAATAGGTCTCACAAGTGCCACTGCTAGCTTGAGGGAGAGAAGGTAAAGAAAGAAAAAGATCTCTCCATTTCAGCAACCGCAACCTTACGTGAATCAGCTGAGTCAACCTCACTTCACCTTCCGGTTCACAGGAGATCCTACCTCCCATTTTCTTGACTCTTATCCCATACTATTACATACTTGGGTCAGACTCAAATCCAGGAGCTGTCCATTTTCCAGCTCTGGCTCAGAAACTGCTTACACAAGATATCTTTTTGATTAGAGATTACAGAAATTTCACAAAACCAGCTGATTTCATAAACTACTTGTCACTTTTCCACTTCAAGAATGACCTTGGAAATTTTGGTGCATCACAGTGAAGCAATGCCATGGTTTGTTTATGGATATTGTATTCTTGGTTCTCAAATCAGGAATGGGCTAAGCAAACTTTTTTTTTTTTTTAAATGAGAAAAGATCCATATTCTAATAGCACGGACAAATACCTCTATTTCATCTGAAGAAATTCTTACAAAGATGCAAAACTATTACATCAAGTACAAAAATTATAACATCCCAGCCAGGTAAGATAATAACCACAACTTATTTCTAAAGCTACCATTTTTATTATTTTACAGTCATTATACAGGTTTATTTCAGAGTTTTGCTTCGTAAGGTAAGAGAACAGGAGCAGAGTTCTTAATGCTATTAGAAACATGAGCTAAGAAAACCAATACCAGTACTTTGCAAATCTCCACTGTTTATAGATAGGTAAAAAAAACAGTGCAGCCCTTGATTCCTCAGAATTACTAGCATTACTCCACAGTGAGCCTGGATTAGCAGTTCAACTAGCATTTCAACCTAGAAGAGCCACTGAAAGTAGCAGACCTACCTTGGTCTCATTCCCAAATGCTTTTTGCTCCCTTATACCATTGCATTTGCACAGCTTGCGCCATGAACCAGACCAGGTAACTACTCGTGCTGAAAAAAAGGATGCACAGTAGGTTACAGAGACCTAGCACAAGGCCGCACAAATACTTGTGATGAGAAAGAGGGAGAGGCCAACGTTAGAAGGCAGACATGAGCAGCCAGATGAAGGAAAAAGAACCACTTTCCCTTTTTTTTTGGACAGAAATACTTGTTTCTATTAACTCTCACATCAGATACTTACTTCATCATGGAAATAAACCTGGATGTTAATTGTACTACAGCCAAGTAGTTTCACACTAAATGGAACCATGAGCAGTTTATTTTTTGGCAATTTAGAGTCCAGTGTTTCTGCTATGTAGCTTAGATCAAGTATTTACAGTTCGTGTTTTCACATCAGTTTAAAAGCCAACATGTCCCACATGCATTAAACTAAAAAGACATTTAGATACAGAACTCTCTCAGTAGGTATTTTGCAAGAATGGCAAAAAGAGAGGTGAAATTCTAGAAGACAACAGATATTCTGTCATTGACTTCAACAGAATAAATTTATTCTAATTTCTTAAGGGAAAAACTCTCAAAGTCTGTTTTTTAAAAATCTGATGTAGTAAAAAAGAAAGTATAACAGATGAGTCTGGCAATACTCAAGTTATCATTTATTAGCTGATATTTTATTGCCCGATTAAAAACAGGAAAAGATGTATTACATCTGTTATGAAAGTCACATCACTGATTTAAACACTCATAGTCCCACAATTAGAGGTTGTTTACATCAGGACAAACTTTTTTAAAAACTTCTAGAAGATTAGCTCATCTGAAGTTTAAAATAACAGCCAGTTGTTTCAATATTGTGAGTCAGCATTCAATACTTCAATTTGTAGCTCTTACAACAGAAAAAGTCACCACTTCTCCAGTACAAGTAGACAAGATCTGATGGCTAAACAGACAACTGTAACACTTCTGTTAGCCATAATTTTGAAACAGTTTTTGTAGAGTCTCCTGGTAATAACCAACTCTGAGGCTTCTCTCTTGTGTAAACTGAACCTTTCACAGTTCTTGTATAGCATGAACCTCTTCACTGCTGAATTTAGCTTTTTTTCATTTCTTTCAACATAGAATGAATGCTTATTGATAGGGAAACAAGAAAAGCTGCTAGATACAAACAAATCAGGTTAACACTGAACTCACTGTGCACTGGCCTTACGCTGGTCTGGAAAAGCAGTAGCAAGGACCACCTGAATAAGGGCACAGGACTACCAACAAGACAATACATGAGGAAAGATGATCTAAACTGAAGTAGTGATCCAGGGACCAAGCAAACAGAACAATGGCAGGATATCCTCACGAGAACTACCAAAAAATGTGGCTTATTTTAAGCGACTATCCTTGAAGTTCTTTTAAATTGCGAAGTATTTTTAAATTGACCATGTTTTTTCCACGCACATTGCTACTGTAAGTTGTGCCTTTCAAACGTCTTGTCATTTTTAAAAAAAAAAAAAAAAAACACAACCAAAAAACCCAAAACAACAACAACCAAAAAACCCCGCCATGATCAGTTTGGTCATGGGAGCAAAACAAGTGTTCCTTTAGTACTCTGTTGCTGGATGCATCTGCTTGAGGTAACTGCCTGTAGTCCTACTGGAAGCCACAGATTTTGTAACTCTGCATGACTGGGAACTTTATTTCCCCCTTGTTTAAATCCTAATCACTCAATCTGCAGGCTACAAAAGGAAGACTCCTCTGAATGCCAATCTATTGTATTGACGATGCCAAATTAAAAAGACGTTCAGTTCCTCTCTATGCTCCATACATTCAGAGAAACAATAGCAACAATTCAGCTCATTTCAGTTTAACGGTGCAGTAGTAAGTTTCATTATCAACCTACGTGATTAACCTTTATACTAAACAAACATGAACTATGCTCTGGAATGAATTCCTCCCCTGCTGCAGGCAGAACCTCACCTTGGCTGCCAATAGCCTTTGGAGCAGTGCATCCGGATCCAGGCAATAAAACATGATAAATAATATGTCTGAGCAAATGAAAGTGGGACAAACATTTCATTTTCTACACAACAAAATATGAAAGAGCAACTGAGTTCAATTAATTTATCTTAATGTCTTCATTATATATTGTCTTCCTGTTACAACCGTTCAATTTGAGCACTCTAGACCACACTAATGAGTCACTGCTATAGATTAAGCCAAAAAGGAGAAAAAAAAAAAAGAATCCTTTTTATGGATAAGTCTGAAAAATGAGCAGACAGGACTGTGAAGCTGGGAAATACTGGTGTTACATGACATAAACGTTGACAATTAAATATCAATATGAGGTGATTCTTGCTAACTGTAGAACTGTAGTCACATAGGTTAAATCTTCATAAAATTTGTTTGTTCCTAAAGGGAGTGGGACCCTAGAGATATTATAATACGCATTTGTTAGAAGCTAGCCTAGCATATCTTTAATACAATGGTAAGTCCCAAACACCACCTGCAGAAATAGGCCCTGAGCCATCACTTTGGAGCCAGGAAAATCAAGGAGCATCACGACCTGTTCTCAAGACCATATATGGAGATTTCAAGGAGGAGTTTGACCAGCGAATTCGAGGAGGGGCCGTTTTGACGACCACCAAGACCACCAAAAGACCCTCGACTCAAAAGACTGGGCATGTGTGAGTGGGTGGGGAAATGATGTAATGGTTTCTCAGAAAATTTATGTTTATGCATATTATTTCTTGGAATTTAATGAATACGTATAATTAATGTGTATTTAACCCGTCCTGTTGATCAAATGGGCGTGCACGCTAGGTGGAGTGATCCCCCGTGCGCCCAGCGCTGCAATAAAGAAGTGCCTGCTTCTTAACTTCTCATTGCTGTTAAGGAGTTTTATTCCAGATTTCGGTAACACTGGTAGTGTTCTGCCATTCCAAGCTGCCTCGTTAGGTCATCTTAATTTAAGATTCCTCAGTAGAAAGAAACAAGTACTCCACAGCACCAGAAGAAAAGCCTTCAGTTTATGTCCTGTACCTTTGTACCTTCTTCTTATAGAGAAACAAATAAATGCTGACAGGAGCATATAGCTACTATTGAGGGTGTGGGAAGTCTAAGTTGCTTAGAAATCTATGGTGTTCGGAAATTCTACATCCTAGGAAGTTCTGCTGCAAGCTGAAATAAAATCCAAGGCAATACAGACTAGATATAGAAGCACCTATTTGCCAAACAGGCATTTTCTTCCAATATGCTTCCAAACAACACCCCGTACAAATACTGATGATACGCAAGCAATGGACCCTTCTATCATTGTCGTCCCCATTCCCACCATTAACCATAACAATCAGTAACATTTTTGGCTGAGGTGACACCACTTTCACTGACATTTAGTTCCACTTTCTCACTGGACATCAGTGACCGGATGTGACCCCTTTTCAAGAACATCAGCTCCGCCAGATGAAATTCTGCTGTAGCCACTCTCTTCAGGGTGCTCCTCTGCACCCAGAGGCAGAGATGAAACCAATTCTTCTCTCGCCTGAAAGGAAAGCAGTTCTTATCTCTGTAAATCTGACCTTAAAACTATGAAGCCTCTTATGACAGAAACTTTATTTGGTATTTTAAAGATCTATAAAGAACACAAAAACCTTATTGTACAAAGCATAAGTCAAACTGAATTCCTTATCACCTTCTCTGTTCTTCAGGAGAAACTGAAAAGGTTACAGTGGCCCACAGGGTAGCATGCCAACCATCCTCAGCTCCTTTTATTTAACCTCTCTTTTACTACAGTTTCTCAGCTGCACTCTTTTGTTCAGCTCTTTATCTTTCCTATTCTATCTTCTTTCTTTAGCCCCTCTACTTTTTTTTTTAAATGTTTTAATTTTCTTTCTAGTCTTATTTTACAGTAATAAACCATTTCTAAAAAGATCTACAAAATAAGGTACCAGTAAAAGTGGACATCAAAACTTTCCATATGACAATTAAAAAAGCATTTGGACAGTATTTATAACCTTGTTAATCCAAATTCATACAAATAATGAGCTGAAATTAATTAAATAGACATACTAGAAAATGTTTCCTGTACCAGCCAAAGACACACTTAGAGTCTCTTCCGTATATTATATCTGTTCTTTAGTTTGCCAGTACAGTTTCAAACCCTAAAGCTTCATACAGAGTAGGCAATTTATTCCTATTTTTCCCCCTCCTTTTGAATCAGAAAAATAAGTTCAATTCCCCTTCTATTTCAGGGTAGTGAAACTAAACACGATAGAATGTAGCCATAAAGCAGGTATGATGATATGTTGACAATCCTGATATAACAATCACGTTTGCAACACTTGTAGCTCTAGTGATCATGGAAAAAGACTGACTGCAGTTTCATGAGCTCTATTTCTGGGGCAGCTGTCCTCCTGCCACTGTGAATCCACAACAGTCTCACCTGCGCTGACAATGGAATGGCCTAGTGGTGAATCACACCACATTTTAACATACAGGCAGGAAAACAAAGCACAAGCAACCTCAGCAAGACAGCATATACACTCCATAGTTATTGTAACTCTTAGAAAAGACACGCCTAATGGAACATATTTGTAACAACGACCAAAAGGGCTGCTACCTTCAACCCTGCAGCTGGCAGCTGTTTAAATCCATAGGATTAACAAAATCAAGTATGATTTTTCCAGCTACTAAAATCACATTATCTATCCAGGACTTCAATGTTTCTTTCTGTAGACATAATGGAGAAAAAAAAAAAAAGCTGTTAACAACACAATAAAATATATATTTCCTTTTTATTATCTGCTTTTGTCCATCAAACAAACCTCAAAGATCTCATCACTCCCCCACACCCCTCTAGTAAAAGAATGAAAACATGTACTCAAACCAAAACCACAATAATTGAAAGTAATAAATTTACAGCATATAAAACTTAATAGTGGCAGGCAAAACTCAACAAGATTAGCATCTCAGTTTAATACCAATATACACACTGAAGACCAAACCTGGCCATAGCAAGAGATAACATGCAAGATACTGCCTGTCCATATGACTACTTACTGCTATTCCCGGTTTTCAAATCGGCAAGATTAACATTCCATGCCTCTTCTCAATTCACTTCAGGCAGCTGAACAAAAAACATCGCTGCACCCAAACACTGTTTTTCAAATATTAATGCTTTTACAACCTGCAGGGAGATCTTCACAGTGTAATTGCTTTGCTGCATGATATATCACTCAGACCAAAAAGCTATTTTGTCATTCCAGAATGACTGTCCTGGAAGCTGGCAGTCTGCAATGCAAGTTTTGTTTCTGTACAAACACACAATTATTTCAGAGCTAGGTTTCTCCGGTATGCCTTCTCACCCAAAAGGAGCAGGCAGGGAGCTGCCAGCAGGCGCTGTTTCTGAGGCAAAGCTGCCACCATCCGGACAAACTGCCGGCCTTTGCTGGATGTGAGGGTGTGCACCTGGATAAAAAACTCCCTATATAAAACTCCCTTCTTTCCATATCCAAAATAATGAAATCTTTTAAAATTTGGTTTCATATTCATCAACCAAAATTAAAACTGTGTTTCTTTAGTATCTTAAAATTAGACATATAAAACTAAAATGAGTTTATTAGCTCTCCACAAACACTTGAAAAACTAGCTTGTAAAACTTTTTTTTTTTTATGTTCACTAATATTCTGTAGAATTATCTGCAACACTTAATCAGCTTACAAATGCTTCGTACAATTAGAATCAGTTTCTGCCTCTTCCTCAGACTTCATTTCTGTTAGTGAGAAAGGTAACACTCAATCTAAAGAAAACCCCAGCTCTGACCTCAGAAGATGTGGAGACAAGACGTTTTTTCCACCCTATCCTATTCACCATAAAGCATTACAGGAATGTTTCAGTCTAGTCTTCAACATAAAATTAAATTTTATAGAAAATTCAGAAAACAAAACAGAAATTCTGCTCTACACTTCTGATGCACAGGAAAGCAACATGCCACTATCTAAAACAAAACAAGCAACTACAAAAACAGTCACAAAAGATTCTTTCATCTCTAAAGAATTGTAAATTTTTATAACTTTCATTTAAAAATTACACATTTCTATTGAAGTCTGGATTCATAAGATTTAGGACATCCTACTGTTTCATGCAATTGAGCAATTAGAATCTGTTGAAGGAAAATACACTTTCTTATTTACACATTTCTGGTTTGTGGAGAAAAAGGCTTCACAAGACACAGGCCCTTCACACGAACCTGAGTGGGCTTTTCACATGAACAAAAGGTTTCCTCACAGAACTGATGCTCAATTACTAACAACAAAATTTACAACTGAAACTTGGTAATGCCACTTCTGTTTCAGATGGTATTTAAAAGAATACTGAAAAACATCTTTAACTTGCCAGTCTCCTTCTTAAAGCTCGTATCATCACAGGCTCAGGCCTCATGTGCCTCCTAACACAGAGTTTATGCAACATAGAAAAGCTTATGGATACAGAATGCCTCAGGTTTTTTTTTCCAGCTGCTCCTGGTAGGCTGCAGCTCCAAATCAAGTCAAACCTGAGTGGTGTTTCCCCAAAGGGAATCTTAGAACTTGAGCCATGCTTTTAGCATCAATACTTAATCTTTTAAAGAAACTACCCTCTTGTTGCTGATCTACTATTCTTAGAAAATCTTGCGTATGCTGCTATTTCACAGCGCACTCATTTTAACTCTAATCATTACAATAGCTAACAGTCCAGATGAAGACACTGAAAAATTTAAAATATAAGCTACCCATTAATAACCATTCAGAAAAAAAATTAAAAATATAGACCAGATCTTAAATATTTAGTGTCTGTTACCTCCCCAAATTTTTTAATAAATTCATTATTAAGAGTCTTTATAAAATACTTTCAAGGGAAAACACAATCAACTATTTCCAGTAAGATATATTTTTTGTAACAAATGCATAAACTGTACAAGGAGTTTGGTTTGCAATTAAAAAAAAAAAACCGAACATTTTAAGTATCCCTCCATGTTCTGCAGCAAGAACTATTCATCATGTAACAAAGCTATGGCAATGCCCTGACAGTACATTATAAAATAAGAAAAATAAATGCATTACATTGATAAACCTAGCTTGTTTAGTGAAATACTTGTCTGAGATACTGAAATTAGTCATCAGTCACCACTACCCAACTGTCTGTTCTCATCTTCTGTCACATCCAGTTTCAGGACTGGCAACTGAAGAGTCATCTCAGAGTTAATGAGTTATGCTGGATGTTCCTCTCATGACAAGCAGGGTGCAGCTGGACTAATTAATCACTGTCATCACTTTAAGGTAATCTTGCAAAAAAATACCATTTGCAGAATGTCATTAAATACAGAGTAAACTTTTCTTCCCAATGAGCCTATCTCACCATAGTGTGAAGGTTTAACTCAACTTTGGAGACAACAAGTTCTTCCCATTTGCAAATAGAATCATAGAATGGTTAGGGTTGGAAGGGACCTTCAAAGGTCATCTAGTCCAACCCCCCTGCAAGGAGCAGGGACATCCCTGACTAGATCAGGTTGCTCAGAGCCTCATCCAGCCTGGCCTTGAACGTTTCCAGAGATGGGGCCTCCACCACCTTTCTGGGCAACCTGTTCCAGTGTTCTATAACTCGCATCATAAAAAATTTTTTCCTAATTTCCAATCTAAATCTACCCCCCTCTATTTTAAAACCATTACCCCTCGTCCTATCACAACAGGCCCTACTAAACAGCCTTTCCCCATCTTTCTTGTAGGCCCCCTTGAGGTACTGGAAGACCACTATCAGGTCTCCCCGGAGCCTCCTCTTCTCCAGGCTGAACAGCCCCAACCCTCTCAGCCTGTCCTCATAAGAGAGGTGCTCCAGCCCTCTGATCATCTTTGTGGCCCTCCTCTGGACCTGCTCCAACTGGTCCATGTCCTTCTTGTGTTGGGGCTCCAGAACTGGACACAGTACTCCAGGAGGGGTCTCACCAGGGCAGAGTAGAGGGGGAGAATCACCTCCCTCGACCTGCTGGTCACGCTTCTCTTGATGCAGCCCAGGATGCGGTTGGCCTTCTGGGCTGGGCGCATTGCCTGCTCATGTTGAGCTTCTCATCCACCAGCATTCCCAAGTCCTTCTCCTCAGGGCTACTCTCAATCCATTCCTCGCCCAGCCTGTATTTGTGCCTGGGATTGCCATGACCCCGGTGCAGGACCTTGCACTTGGCCTGGTTGAACTTCATGAGGTTGGCACGGGCCCACCTCTCCAGCCTGTCAAGGTCCCTCTGGATGGCATCCCTCCCTTCCAGCGTGTCGATGGCACCACACAACTTGGTGTCGTCGGCAAACTTGCTGAGGGTGCACTCTATCCCACTGTCCATGTCGCCGACAAAGGTGTTGAACAGGGCCGGGCCCGTAAGTCCCTCATAAATATTACACAATGTACCTTCAGTCCTGAAGGTCCATGTTTTCAGCAAAGGAACTACTCTAATTCTGAATTATTTTGTATTCCTGTGGGCAGAACGGTTCCTTTTTTTTCAGGGTCTCTTCCCTCTGTCTTGACACTTAAAATTCTTCTTAACTCCTTTTCTATTTCTAGCAGTTACTTTCTGTACTGAGTCTACTAACTTTTTATTCTTACAGTCTAGAGACTTTCAGTGTTCACTTTCTCTCCTTCAGGAGACTTAACGCAACCAGATTCAAATAGCTCAGTTTTACATTTTCCTTTCTTTCCTCTCCAAATTGTCAATCCTTTCTATATTCACTCAAGAGAATTACGATACCCTTGCAAGCTCCTATCTTTTTACCATTACCCATTAGACCTTTTTAAAATAAGGCAAAAAACACCTCTTAAAATCAGCGCCTTTGCATGTGACTGACAGCTGATACCACTGTTTAAATCTCCACAATGATTCCCAACACTACAAAGAAACACATTCAGGTTGCTAGCTCTTCTTCTAATAACCTAAACACTCAGAGGCAGTCAAAATCAGGAATGCAAGACAACTTTCCTGTGACTACAAACAAGTAACGGTGGTCTCAGGGTACAGTTGCCAGATGTTGAATTTGAATCTCCTATGTCCAAGTAACTCAAAGTCACAAGGGAGAGGCCGGCTAGGTTCAGGGAAGTCTGTACCTTAAAATAATAATAACAAACACTCATGAGGAAGTCTCTTTTGCAAGGAAAGTGGATAATGGTCTGTAAGGTGGAAATGGGGCGAGAACAATGAGTATCCAAATCAAGAGAATGTAGAAATTAAACTTTTAACACTACTAATACAGTACATGCTCTACAATATTTGTCAGTTGTGTAGATGCATGTTTTCAGAACCCTTTAACCACTAAACTGTATGCTCTTTGTTTACAAATAAGCAAGGCTTGAACTCAGCTGACCCCCCCAGATGAATCACATGACAGTTTACCCACCATAAGATGCTCACTGCTGCTCCCAGTTTCCTCCTGCACAGTTTGACCTGTGAATTTAATAGAAATACTTTCTTGTTCTTCATCCAAACCACTGATAAAAACTTTGAGTAGTTCTGGACTTCGACAGACAGCTGGTGGATTCCTCTGGATACTCCCCTCCAGCTGACAGGTAACACTTCTGACTATTCCAACAACAGTTTCCAACCTGCTGTGCACTGACATGGCAAATTCATAATCCACAGTCTTAAATTTTGCACATAAAAAGTTCTAAAAAACCCCAAAATATTGTCCACTAAGAAAACACTTTTGCTAAGAACCTGTCCTGTCAAACCAACAATTTCACATCGTTTTTCACTCATTACCTTGTGAATATACTTACAAGTTATCACTTGTTCCTCTATTTTTCCAGCACCCATGCCAGTTAACCTGATTCATGGAAGGATTTTTCTTTTTAGGTCACTAAAACTCCTGACTTAGCCAGGTCAATTTATTGCTATACATCTTAGCCTTCAGCCACATTAGGGTAATTTGCACGTGTGCCTTTAACAGCTGGAGGAGGTACAGATATGAATTGTACTACACACCTTTTCATTTACTCTGTTTAGATATTCTCAGGCTCTCTCCCACCTCTTTTCTGAATTTATTGAATCTCATTTTCCCAAAGTAAGCTGTTTTCATTCTACTTATTTCCCTCCCTCCTTAATGTGGGATTACATCCCACATCCCATGGTCCAGTGTGTCTCACAGTAACAGTGAGTTCCACCAATTAACAGAACACAGAACATATCAACAGAATAAAAAACAAAGTTGGAACACTTTCATGAAAAAGTTTCACCATCAATTTCTTCTTTCTGTCGGGAAGTCTTGCTTACTTCATTCAGAGTTCTTTCATTCTGCTGATGCTGAGGGGTCAGCACATCTAAAGCACATGCACACAGCTAGTGCATAGTGTCAAATACACATCAATAAATTAAATCAGAAAATAGAATTTTCAAAAGTAGTACTGTCACACAGAATTCTAGCAGCAGTATTTTTCATGTGCACTATCCTGTTCTTTAGTTACATAAAAAAGGATAGCAAGGGAGAATTAACTCACTGTAAATTAACACATTTACAGACGACACGGTTTTACTTTTGAGTACCTCAAACTTCAGTTTGTAAAGCAAAACTATAATAACCCTTCCCTTACTTTCATTCCATAGATAGAATAGAAGCGTGAGAAGAGGTCCTTTGTCAGATAGTTTTTTCTTATTTTGCTTTTCTTTAGTTTTTGAAAATACATTATTTTTCCCAGATAATATGCATTTGACTGGGTTGGATCAGAGGCATTAAAAAGCTTACTAGCGAACTATCAAAAGTTCGCTAGTAAGAAAGCAGAGGAAAAGAGGTAAATATGGTTATAGGAAGCGTTAGACACTGTAAAAGTTCTGGTGCTTGATGTTGTTTCAGGACATCTTGTACAAACTTATGCTATCAAACAGCTCATCCTCTTCATTACCACTTCTCTGCCAGTTCTGGCTTAAAAATTATTATTCATCAAGTAATTTCAATGCATTTTTCTATTAAAGTTTTCTGTAGGAAAATCAAATAAATGACAGTGAAAAGTTAGAAGCAAGAAAGAAAGTAGGGGGATGAGATCTCTCCCTTTTAGTGGCAGTAAAACATTGCATCAGTGCAAGCTGATGGTGCAGAATTTTCAACAGATCAAGACAAAGAAAGTAAGACAAGAAAAAGAGTGAAAAACATAATAACAGAACAGTACTGATAATTCAGTAGACCTGCATCCTCCCATCTGTATCACTAAAATATACTTAATGTGCAAGAGCCTTAAGACTTACAGAAGTGCTGTTCTCACTCACACCACCCAGAGTTGCAACTGCATTTAAGAGCCTGCCCTCCCTATTCAAAGCAAAATCAGTGCAACTTCACCTCTGAAGTGTTATGCTCTGTTATGCTCAGTATTCCTACAGTTCATCTGAAAAAAAAAAAAACAAACCTGTGAAACATAAAGGCTACCACGATGAGATCTTAGATATAACTGGTTCAATTCACTACTAATTTCAAAAGCCTCTTATACTGTGCTCTTGCTGAGTTCAATAGCTATGTCCCATCTTCCCTGCCCTCATACTAGCACTACAGCTACCGCATAATTAAGTTCTAGATACAGAGATCAGTCTTAAAGTTTCAGCCGAGAGCTTCCACTGTGAAAGGCATGCCAGCATAAACTCAGATATTGAGAAAAGGATTGTGAGTATTTCTGGGAAAACAAGTAATTTTCACTGGTATATAAGAAATGACACTGCAATAATCACACAGAATAAATTTGACTGTAGTTTTTACACCACAAACCCCAACAGTGAGAAGCTGAAAATAAGATGCAGAAAGCCTGGAAGTGTTACACTGTAATATTAATCCAGAGGAAAAACACACTGCTGATGGAAGAGCGTGCCCATCATCTACGCAGACACTTGTTTCAGCAGACCTGCTTTAAGTCACTGTCAGTTGTTCACAAAGTTGCACAGTAAAACAGGTTAAGGGAACCGCTCTGGAGGCAAAATAACTCCAGAACACATTACATGTTTATGAAGGGAAGCTGTGTGCTTCATCCCTCCCTTCCTTTTAGGAAGATTACTGACCTAAGTGACTGCACAGCTTCAGACTTTCTGTTTCTCCTTGTACTCTGAAGAATATCAAGGAGAAAGTCTCGCAGCCTCGGGGTGCTCCAATTGATGCAGCCATACAAAACATGTGAGCACAGCAAGCAGCTTAAAGAGCCTGTGCAGGGAGATGAAACAGGGCTGTAAAACACTGCAGCACGGGCACTTCGACGCCTTCAAGGAAGCTGCCTGCAGCAAGTTACGCACAGCTGTGCAGCGCAAGCGTAGCATCTGCAGAGGACGATGCGAGGACACGCTGTAAGAGCACCCAAGCTCCTGCACCACAGACGAAGACCTAAAAAAACTCTTTTTCCTCAGGAGCGCTGCAGACTTAGACACAGGAATCCATTTAAAAACACACCCAGAAGTACTCCGAATGATTAAGAAGAGCCAATCTGTTTATTGCCGCCGGCCTACCTCCTCCAGGGGGTAGCGGCACTCTAAAAATCTTTTGATGACCGGCTTTGGGTCTTTTCTTACAAGAGCATCAGCCTAACGAGGAACCGAACGTCTCCTCCGGAGGGAGCCGCACAGAGCGGGCCCACCCTCGGCCCCCGCAGCACCCGCACCCTTTCCCTCCCTCACAGCTCGCTCCTCTCCGCAACCGGCCAGCAGCCGCCGCCAGTCCGTCCCGGGGCCCACGGCAGCAACGCGGCCGCGGCACGGTCCCCGCAGCAGCGCCCGGGGCTCCCGGGGGGCAGGCACACGGCTCCCCCCGCACATTTGCCTTCACCCACCGGGGCCCGGCCGCCGCCACCCCCCGGCCCCAGCGGCGCGGCCCCCCCCTCCCCGCGTGCCCACCTGCGCGGGTCTCGTGCTGGGGCACCCGGTAGTACTTGTTGCCGAACTGGTCGGTGCCCACCAGCTCCTTGGGGGGCCCGAGGAGGCGCAGGCGCAGGGCGCGCAGCACCTGCCAGGGCCGGCTCATCCCGGCGGGGCGCGGGGCTCCCGCCGCCAAGGTCGCCGCCGCCACCACCAGCAACCGGACCCGCCGCGGCGCCCCAAGGCTCCGCCCCCGCCGGGCTGCGTCACACACGCGCGCGCCGTCCCGCGCGTTGCCACCCTGCCCAGCCGACCGCGCTCACCGGCGCGCCCGGGCCCTCCCCACTCCGCCCACCGGTAGCGGGCCTGCCAACAACGCCGCCCGCCATTGGTGGAGGCCGGCTTGCCCCGAGCCAATCCCGGGCACCCCTGGCGCAAGATGGCGGGGTTGTATGGAGTGGCTTCCCTGTCCGGACATGTTGGGGTTCATTTCGGCTCGTCAGGCCGGGCTCGACGATCCAGTGCGGCTGCGCCGGGCCGAAACCACCCGGAGGTAGCGGGGACCGGTGTGGGGAGCCGGGATGGGGGCGGGGCTGCGCGGAGAGGCCCAGGAGCGGCCGCCTCAGGCCGGTGAGGCGGTCACTGCAGCCCCTGGCTCCGCCCTGCTTAGGAGCCCAAGCTGGGCGGGCTTGAGCTGGGACCCGAGGCCGCCCTGGCTGCCGCTCCGGCCGAGAGAGCCGGGCTCTGCCCTGTTGCTGCCCCGCTGCGTGCTCCGGGCGCGGGGAGCCGGAGCAGAGGAGCCGGGAACCCCCGGTGCCGGCCTGGGCTCCCCGGCAGAGGCTCCCGCGTGTCTGCCGTGCCTCATCGCCGAGTTTCCTGTGGTTGGTTGGTTGGTTTTTTTTTTTTTGTTTACGTGTGTGGATTAGTAGCCCCGGGGCGGGCTGAGTAATGGTGCTTTGGTAGGCTGGGGAGGCACAGGGCAATAGACTGTCTCAGCATTAGTGCTCTTGCTATCTTAGCGATTTCTCCAGCTCTTTCAGCTTGCATGCAGCTGTGCTCTGCTTTGCAGAGAAGCAAGCTTGTGTGCCCTCATCAGTTCATCCTCCCTCCTTCCACAACTTGGCCTGTTGGCAGGTTGCAGAAGAATCAGAGGCCAGGGTTTTATTAAGTTCCAAAGAGCTTTTGTGGAAAGTGATGACTGCGTAGAGAGGCTTATTAATATTCCTGTTAAAGCTTATAATGTGATAATATTTGTTCATTATCAAAGAATCAGTTTTGCAACTGTATATTTCAAGATAAATCCAGTGAAGCCATCCTTAGTTCAGTCACTCACAGAACTCCATCAGCAGGGAGGTTTTGTGTTGGTGATTTACCCGTGCAATGATGCAGCTTTTGTGGCTGTATCATTGTAACAAGAACCTGTTCAAGTGAATTTTGGTGATTCTGGAATCTCCTTTCTGTGTGCACTTTGACAACATAATTATGTCCTTTCAGTGCTCTCAGCACTGAACGCTAGTTCAGTGTTAAGAATGGAAGGTCAGTGGGCAGTGGTCCACAGCATTTGAACAACTGTCTACCTGACACTTCCCTTCCTAAACATTTTAATTTTGACTTTAAGAAGAACTAGTCTATAGTCTCCACTAGATTGTCCTCATAACTACATTTTAAAGGCATATTTTCAAAAACGTTTCCTAAGGGGCTTTATTGCTTCACTAAAATTCAGTCTTGAGCTCAAACGTTTTAAACTACGTATCTTGCATATATCAGAATTCTTATTCTAGGTGAATTATTGCAGAATTATATTTCACATTTTTTAAAAGAGCTTAAATGACTTGCTACTTTTGAAGCATGCATGCAGACATGCTGTTGGGGATCTGCCTGCAACAGCCTAAGCTTCTCACATCAAGATTGCCACTCAAGGTGAAGCAGAGTAGGGCACTCTGCCGTACAGCTTTTCAGTTATCTACTTAGTTACATTTTTGTTAGTAGCGGTTATTACAAAATGGTATTGTAGGAAGCACCGATCTTCTTGTAAGGCTAATTTTATATCGGGTAGTATGGTTTAAGGAAGCAGAATCTGTCTGACTAAATAATGTTAGCATATTTAAAGGTACAAGCTGCTACTAGGTAGTACAACATAGTAAATTGCATCTCAGAAAAGTTTGACTTGGAAGCTTCGTCACATGGACAGTGTAGTTTTTATTCAATGCTACAGAAAACATAGCACAGAAACATTGTTTCCATAAGGGAAATACTGTTATTTATCTGTACTTTGTTAAACTAAGTGGGTCTGTCCACTAGGTGTCCGTAGTTCCAAGTAGGATGAAGCTTGGAAGGATGGTACATGATGAAGCTTCAACATAACTAATACTTGTTGTAACTACAACAACTGCGTCTTAATATTTCTTTTGCTGAGTGTTTCCAAATTATATTCTGATTTTTGTTTCATGTATTGATCTCAAATGCAGTTTTGGTATTTTTTGACCCAATTTTACATATTTATTTCTCTCTTTCTTTCCAGACAACGTAAAGAATAAAATATTTTTTCTGCGAGCTTCACAGGACTATTTCCAGTCTTGTAGCATGTCTGCAAATCTAGTTTTGCAAAAAATAACAGAGATGGATTAAATACACTGAGGAAGCGAAAAACTACGATTTGAGGTGTTCAGAGCTACATAGTAACATCCTACAATTCTGTTGTTCATATCTCTGTTTTTCTTTTTTGTTATTGTTTTAAGGGTTCTAAGTTTGGAATTAAATAAAGATAGAGATGTGGAAAGAATACATGGGAGTGGTATCAACGCCCTTGATATTGAGCCTGTTGAGGGAAGATAGTAAGTATATACTTACCAACTATAGTTGGTAAAAATGTATATGAATGCTTTGCTGTGTTTTGGTACTATGGATTTGTTTTCTTGATGAATACTCAATTATACTGAGCATATTGAGATCACGAGTGTTCCAACTTACATGCTTTATTAACACTTTCAGCATGTTATCCGGTGGGTCAGATGGTGTTATTGTACTTTATGACCTTGAAAACTTGAGCGGAAAACCAAGTTACACATGTAAAGCGCTTTGCTCTGTGGGAAGGTAGGTACTAAAAAATTCTATTAAAAGTTCATATTGATCTCTCTTCTGTGGCTAGTGCTAAACTCACTAATTAATTTCTAGGATAAATAGCTCTAGAAATCTTTGAAGTCTAGCTTGATACGTTATGGTTTTTGGCATGCAAAAAAAAAGAGCAAGAAACTTTGTGAGGATTTCTGTGATTTACTAAGTAGGAGGTGCTAATTGTTTTTTCCTGATTTATCTACTCTAACTGTTACGATATATGTACAATGACTCTCTGATATTGTTTAGGTAGATCTTCAGCAGTTCAAAACTTAAAATGGAGAATGATAATTTTACTTATATGGAAAGTAAGATACAGAGGCTTGTGTTGCTGTAGACCACACAAAAAAGTCAGAGTTAGTACTCCAAACTCGTGTTTTAATACTAGATAAAAGACAAAAAAAAAAATCCCTCTACTAGGTCACAGTCCCTCACCTGAGAGTTTTCTTATAATTTCATGTTGAATTTTGATGACCTTGTGCCAGTAACTGTGAGAAAGTAATTTTGGTACTGTTGTAGAAATATTCGTTCTATCCCCTAAATACGTATAAAGTATGTGTCTTTGAATAATTGTGTGTTTACGTAGGTTATGTTTGCATAAGCCTGTTCATCTGATTGGAAAAAAAAATCTAATACAGATTTACAGTTGTTGATTTTATTTCCCTCTCCCTGCTCCCAACTTTACTAATAGCTTCAATAATAAGTTCACCAAGTTTTCGGCAGGTGCAGGCATAATTAATACAGCACTTCTTAAGAACATGTTTGAATGAAGACAGTTGTGTTACTGACAAAAATGGGACATATTTTTTTTTTAAACAGGGTACTACCATACTGTGTGTAATCTATGTAAAAACACAAAGCCTTTATTGATTTGTCAAGTTCTCCTTGCAGGTAGTATAAACTTGTCCGTTATGGGCATTAAGTCTTCTAGCAAAAGCTGTTTTTTCCTTCTGTTTACATAGTAAGGTTATCTAGTATCTAAGCTTAACATGAGCAGGCAATGCGCCCTCGCGGCCCAGAAGGCCAACCGCATCCTGGGCTGCATCAAGAGAAGCGTGGCCAGCAGGTCGAGGGAGGTGATTCTCCCCCTCTACTCTGCCCTGGTGAGACCCCTCCTGGAGTACTGTGTCCAGTTCTGGAGCCCCCAACACAAGAAGGACATGGACCAGTTGGACAAGGTCCAGAGGAGGGCCACAAAGATGATCAGAGGGCTGGAGCACCTCTCTCATGAGGACAGGCTGAGAGAGTTGGGGCTGTTCAGCCTGGAGAAGAAGAGGCTCCGGGGAGACCTGATAGCGGTCTTCCAGTACCTCAAGGGGGCCTACAAGAAAGATGGGGAGGGGCTGTTTAGTAGGGCCTGTTGCGATAGGACGAAAGGTAATGGTTTTAAAATAGAGGGGGGTAGATTTAGATTTAGATTAGAAATTAGGAAAAAATTTTTTACGATGTGGGTTATAGAACACTGGAACAGGTTGCCCAGAAAGGTGGTGGAGGCCCCATCTCTGGAAAAGTTCAAGGCCAGGCTGGATGAGGCTCTGAGCAATCTGATCTAGTCAGGGATGTCCCTGCTCCTTGCAGGGGGGTTGGACTAGATGACCTTTGAAGGTCCCTTCCAACCCTAACCGTTCTAAGATTCTATGATTCTAGTAGGTTAAGACTTTATCTGAGGTTCATAATAGGATATATCCTACTGTGTAAGAGATTAGTAGCTACATTTTCCCCTTATTTTTTCCAAGTCTTCAAATTATTTGAGGTCTAAGAGCTTCATAAGTAAAAGCGACAAGAACAGAGCAGATTTGTAACAATAAAGGGCCTAAATGGTGTCTTGGACAATAAGAAAGAAAAAGGGTAATAGAACATGCATCAAAACAAGTGGGTAGGAACACAATCTACTGCAAGTAAGCTGCATTTGGTAAGTATTGATGGCTGTGACTTCTTGAACAAAATTAATTAAAATGGTAATTAAAAACAAGTAATGACTATACATCTCCAAATCCAAAACGAATTCTGAAACAGATACAGCAAACTGAAGAAATACATGCTGAGAAGACACAGCATAAAAACTGGCAAATCTGTGCTAAAATCATGCCATTGTCAACTTCAGTTAAGTCAATAGAAATATTTTGTACTTGAAAATTCTGTTTATGAGCATAGTTAGTTGGTAGTTTGTTTCTTGAGTAGGCGTTAATTTGCATAGATGCATCTTTTGGTTCTTATCAGTTGAATAGAGTAGAATCTGATTTAGTGTGACACGGTGTTTTAAATGACAGGCTTATTATTATTGTCACTTAGAGTAACCGTAGTAGTTTTTTTTTCCTCAATTATTCATTCCCAGTATTCATCTAGCTTCCTAGTATGTTTTAAATTCTTACTGTAGCTAATTAGCTATAGGTGCGGCTTCAGATATTGGAATATTATTTATGCAGAGTTCCCGACATCGTAAATAAATTTGTAATTACCAGTAAGAAACACTTCTCATCTGACTATCTGGCTCCTATCTTCGAAACACAGGATAATGATATGTTGCAAAATGCCACCTGTGTTCTAAGTGTACAGCACACAACACAACACTGATCTTGAAGCTGCTTAAAGAATAGGCTCTTGGCAGAGATTCTTTGAAGCTATTTCTGAATAGACTCTGAACTGGGCCTGCTGAGGGTCCAGTAGTTTAGAACATCAGAGGAGATAATTTCTGATGGTAGGCTGTGATTCACCCAGTGTTTTTTATCTAGAATGTAGGGCTAATATTGCAAAAACCAAGAACTTTTGTTGTTCCGCTGAGAGTCAACACAGAGAGCTTTGTGTAGTTTCATATGATCCATACTGTCCTGTGGCAAAACTGGCATTTGAAAGTAACTGAACAGTACCAGCTTCTAGATAATATGTAGCTGATGCTTGTGTGTAAGGAAGTCTCCGCTAATCAAAACTTGTCTAGGAAGAATGAGTGGCAGTGGCCTTATTATGCATAGAATCAATTCTGTATTTTTCTTTGGTAGAAAAGGTTGAGATATTCTGAGTAACCAGGGAAAATGCAGCATACAGAATGAACTGGAAGTAACATACAGCCCCAAGACATGAAGGCAGGCCAAATGGCATGTGGCCACTACTAACCATAACCAGATCAAACGTGATTCCTGCAGAGCTACTCGAGAGTTTTTTAGTTCATTCCTCAGCCCTCTGGATTATGGGAGAATTGATTGCTCTGGTGCAGTGCTGAACACAGTGCATTGTTGTGCACTTACATTTATTATACCAGGATAATTAATTCCATGAGTTTAGATTTTTCTGCACAGTGCTTACAAATGCTGCTGCAGGAGCAAGTTCATGCTGAGTCAGGCTTGATTTCCTGCCACTGCAGGTACTGAAGATTTTTAGCTTGACCCTCTCCTGTAGAACAAGTACACAAAATCTGTTGGTTTTTAGCACCATAGCAAAATAACAGGCCATTCCAGGATATGCCTCAGAGATAAGCAATGGAGGAGTTCTTAAACTAAGCTCCACAGTTGCTCGATAGCTCTTGGTTAGTATTGTCACTACTGGCTCCTCTGCTTTTTAGCCACGCAAGTAAGCAGGAATGTTTATGAGCTGAGGGTTAGTGCCAGATCTATACAGATCTGCATCTGCATTTACACAATAATACTGCTGTGATAGTTATCACTTTGGAGGCCAGGACATTTGAGAAAACAATGCAAAGGTAAGAGCTGAAGTGAAGAAATCTTGTGAGCCTTTCACTAAGTGCAGATGGAGCCAGTTGGACTGTTTTCACATGCCTGCAGCATCTGGCTGGGATGGAGTTAGTTTTCTTCATAGTAGCTTGTATGGTGCTATGGTTTGGATTTGTGACCAGTCTGGTAACACACTGATGTTTTAGCTGTGGCTGAACAGTGCTTGCATAGCATCAAGGGATTCTCCGTTCCTCACTCTACCCTCACTGCAAGTAGGCTGGGGCTGCAGAAGAGGCTGGAAGCAAACACAGCTGGGACACCTGACCTGAATTGACCAAAGGGATATTGATATTCCATACCATACGATGTCATGTGCAGCAATAAAACTGGGGGGGAGTTTTCCAGGAGTTGCCATTGTTTGAGGTTTGGCTGGACATAGGTCAGCCTGTGGTGAGGGATTGCTTTTGCATCAGTTGTTTTTATTTTTCTTTTTGTGGGTTGTTTTGTTTTGTTTCCTTTTACTTATTAAAATGTCTTTATCTCAACTCACAAGTTATCTCACTTTTACCATGTGGATTCTCTCCTCCATCCCACTGCAGTTGGGGAGTGAACGGTGGTGGCGCTTAGCTGCCGAGGGTTAACCCTCAACAGTGTGAAACTTCGAAGTGTAGGAGTGTGGCTTTGGGCCCTGAAGTTGGATCCATGTGGATCCAGTTCAGATATGAGTGGCCTAGCAAGTATGTGAAATGATCTGTGCTGTTCAGAGCTTGGTCAATTGAATCATATGCTGGAGCTGTCAAGAGTGGCTTTGGTGTCCCTTCTTCCCACCATTGTTAATGTATTGTTAATTTTATTAGGTTCTGTTAACTATGCATAGTTGAGTTGAAAGTTCCATATTGTTCTTCCTCTTTCCTTTCTGAATGCAAAAATAATTAACTCCCAGTAGCTCAGTCCACTGCTATCTGGTGACTTCAGTATACATTAATTTCCAATAACTATGTAGCTGTGATTATTAGCCAATAATCATGAGATTCTTTAACTGTTGTTGTAGTTCAGCCCTGATCAGGACTAGACTACACAGTCTCTCTCTTGCTCCCCCCACCCTCCGAGAGAATAGGAGGAGATGATATAAGGAAAAACGGCTCGAGGTTTGAGATAAGGACAGGGAGAAATCCTTAAAGTAACCATCACAGGCAAAACAGACTCGACTTGGGGAAAACTGTTCATTTATTTCTAAAATTAGCAGGAGAATGAGACAGAGAACAAGATAACCTCCCCCCACCCCTCCCTCTTCCCGGGCTTAACATTATCTCTACTACCTTCCCCTCCCGAGTGGCACGGGGGGGGAAAAGGGAATGGGGGTCATGGTCAGTTCATCACACGTTGTTTTACACCGCTGCTTCATGGTCGGGGGAAGAACTCCTCGCATGCCTCCTCTGCTCCAGCGTGGGGTCCCTCCCACGGGCCACAGTCCTTTGTGAAACGGCTCTGGCGTGGGTCATCTCTTCCACGGGTGCAGTCCCTCCAGAACAGCTGTCCCAGCAGGCCCTCCACGGGCCACAGCCTCCTTCAGGCCTCCACCTGCTCCAGTGTGGGGTCCTCCACGGGCTGCAGGTGGATCTCTGCCCCTCCGTGGACCTCCATGGGCTGCAGGGGGACAACCCGCTCCACCATGGTCTTCACCACGAGTTGCAGGGGAATCTTGGCCAGGAGCCGTGTTACTCCTCCCCCTCCTTCTGAACTGACCTTGGTGTCTGCAGCCATTCCTCACAACAGGCTGGCAGACGCCTCTCAGGATCCTTTTTACATCTTATTCACTTCTCATCTCCTCTCCACTTCTTGCAACCAGGCCGGGCCGAGTTGGGCCCAGTCGGCTGCCCGGCGGGAGGCCAGAGGGTGAGGCCTGCAAGGCCCATGAGGCTCGCGCCTCCCCCTCTCTGCCCCCCGCTCAGCTGCTTCACATCTTCTCTCCTTTTTTTTCTGTTTTCCCCTACTTAAATACATTATCGCAGAGGCGTTATCACGGGACATTCTGCTACCAATCGGCTCGGCCTTGGCCAGCAGCAGGTCCGCCCTAGGCCCGGCCGAGTCCACTGAACAAAGGGGAGCAACTTCTAGCAGTTTCCTACAGAAGCTGCCACCTTAGGCCCCCCCTCACTAACAAAACCAGAACAACTGTATATGTGATTGTATTTTTCAGTGAATCCATTTCTAAAACAGCAGGATTCCACAAGGATAAATGGTTTGTAGTGTTAAGCCCTCACTTTAAACACTAGAATTTTAAAATTTCAAAAGACATTAGTGCCTTTTATGCCTCAGACTGTGTCTTAACTTGAGATATGCTACAGATGTGATATTTTGAAAATCTAAATGATCTTGCAGTTTCTCTTCAAAGCGTTGATTGAAAATTGGGGCACCAAAACAACTATTTTTTTATTGAAAACTTCAGTACAGATTAAAAAAAAATTAAACTGTATTTTCAACCTGTCATTGAATGTCAAGACAATTATAAGACAATTATCAAGACTCTAACCAACAGTAATCTTTTCCTTGATTTTAGGAGCCATCCTGATGCACATAGATTCAGTGTGGAGACAGTCCAGTGGTATCCTCATGACACTGGCATGTTTACATCCAGCTCATTTGATAAAACCTTGAAAATATGGGATACAAATACTCTACAAGTAAGAGAGAATTTCTGCTGCTAGCAGGCTTCTTTGTAAGCATGTTATTCATTCCACATCTGCGGTTCTCCCAGAGCTCAACAGGACCAAGCATCCATAAGAATGAAAACCAGCTGATTGTTAGAACATTAGGTGCAGGAGCGGGGTGGCGTGGTTCTGGTGTTCACACATAACTTGATGTATACTTGTCTGTTTCTAAAGATCTGACTCTCTAAACTGTACGAAAGCTTGAAACCCCAGGACAATTCCTTTCTGCTTTTGCAGTGAACTGGAATACAGCTGGTTGCATTTATGCTACATAAACTTGTCCACCAAGGACTGGTCTGAAGTTCGTTCTTGGGGATTGTTGACTGTAGTCATAGTGTATAGCAGGGCTAATTTTAGTAACCAAGGCCTAAATCCTGCTTTTGAGGGACTGGTGTTCTTGGCATTCATGGTCATTAGGTCCAAAATTCTATAGCACTGTAGACACCATTTCTAAAAATTGGTGGAGAATGAGACACACTGGTTAGCATTTTCTTAATAGTTTAACTGGCTTTATTAAAGTAAATAGATTCTGTAGAATTTTTGGTTGCTTTGACTCACTAATCCTCACATCTAGTTATTGAACTATGAATTCATGACTGCTGTTTATCCTGTTTCCAGTATGAATGTATTAGTGGATTTACGCTGGTGCTATTTGAATGTTGTTTCATGCATAGTGAAAAAAATAAGAGGTCTCTCACCCTAGGGACACAATAGAGAATAATTTTTCGCCTCTTTTTTTTTTTTTTTTTTTTTTTTTTTTTTTTTTTTTGTGAGATGTGAAGCTGTGTTTGCAGCTAGTAAATCTTCACATAAATGCAGAGTTTTGTTCACTTTCCAGGTAGTTCTGTGAGCATCACTTAAAAGACAGTGTTCATTTGGAAGTTGTTGATCGACCCATTCTGCCACCAAATGGTCTATTTGAAAACACAGACAACTTAGTTTAAAGGTTGTTTTAATATACAATATTTTAGAATGAGACAACAAAAGCAATTGTACCTGAAAGTAATTGTACTGATTATTAAAGCTGATATTGTATTTCATTACTTTTTAACACTCACAGGGGAACTAATAATTTTGTGTGTTTGGGATTTTTTGAGGAATTGAAGATAGTATGTGATGTTTGTGAATGACAAGGGGCTTCTAAATTTAGTTGAAGTGCTTCTTTCCTGTTGACTTCTATTTTTCATATTGTAACTTGTTTGCTGTTTTTTCTTGCTAGCTTTTTTACTTATTTACTTTGCAATATTTGCATGATTTGGTTTCTAACCGGGGGATTTATTATTAATATGTAAATAGTAATATTTGTAGTAGCCTCTTTTGTAGCTGTTACTTGTAAAATATTTTATAATAAGGATTTATGTTCTGACAACATACTTTGGTTAATTTAATCTTTTTATTGTCAGTCTGCAGACGTCTTTCACTTTGAGGGAACAGTCTATAGCCATCACATGTCTCCAGTTGCTACAAAGCATTGTTTAATAGCAGGTATGTGTGTGTTTTTAAGGAATGCCTTATGTATTTTGGGATTAGAGTAAAAAGCAAGGGTGTCTTTTACCTCCCCTGACTTATTTTTACATAATTTGAGTCTTTGTAAGATGTAAGGTCATTGGTAAAATAAAGTGTTGTTGGTTGGATGATGTCAATGAATATCACATGTGTTCTTCTGAAAATAATGCATCAATCAATTCTACTTCTGGATAAAAATTCCTAGCTATAATTAGGTTACCTATCATTACATAAGTTAGCATTTGAAGGTTATTAGACAGAAACTTAGTAAATCATGTAAATGGGGGGTGTGTGTATTGCTTACATGTACACAATTTAATTATGTAAAATTAGTAAAAAAAATATATTTAAAGAGGAGATGTTTTTAATTTTTATGTTTCCTAAGTACTGTTCTGTTTACCCTCATTTTCTATATTTTGGTTGTTACATGGTAAATTTACTTGGACTAAAAATGTAGATCTATTAATAGAATGCATTGCTCTGACTAAATGAACAGTTATGCAGCTACCATTTTTTTCTGTTTCTTTGTCATTGCTAAGATTTGTTGTTGTTCTCTCAAATACTGCGGAGTTTTTTAGCAGTCTTTGTTTCTCTTGTTACAGTTGGTACCAAAAGCCCTAAAGTACAGCTCTGTGACTTGAAGTCTGGATCCTGCTCCCATATTCTGCAGGGTACTTTTTAGTCTGAAACATAAATGTTAAACAATAACTACTTTGAGTAAAACAAGTCCTGTAAAGAAACACTGTATACAATGTATTCTTTGTAAGTAACATGACTAATTTATTTATTGCCAGTTGTGAAGGTTACACAGTGGCAATAGGTTCTTCTGGGTGTTAGTCTAGTGCTAATGAATTGGAGAATACAAATATTAATTGATGAACAGTAATTACAGATATTTGGCCTCTTTCATTATCTAATCAATAACAATTATTATTTATTACATGGTTAAGCGTAGGCATTGGTTTTGTGTTCACAGAAATGCAATATGATGTGCTGGGTTTTTTTTTTTAAACAAAACAAAACAAACAACCCCAAAACAAAAAAAAACCTTCAGTATTTTTAACATAATATCCTGAGGAGATGCTTGCATGGATGTGTTCAGAATTTTCTGTATAACAGGCAAGATACTACTTGCTGTGGAAAGGGACTATCTAATCCTTTGCATTAACCTAATTCAGTAAACATAAGGGTTTATTGTTCTGTAATCCATTACTTTTAGCATTTAATGAGAATTTGCTCTTAATGTCTCTTTTCTAATGTTTAGTTTTGGAGTATGAGTGTATATACACATGCTCAAGTGAAGGCAATTACAAGGTAAATCATCATGCTTCAAACCAGCAGGGCAAGAGCCAGATCTGATCTAGAAACTGTAGAGAAGTGTTAGCTGAGATATAGCAATGTGCAAATGCAGCTCTATTTCTTCAGCAGCCAGCTCGAATCTATAAAAGCAGCCTAGGTGCTTTTGTGTGATGCAGAGCTTAAGCCAGTAGGTGCATCTGAACTCAGTCCGCCACAATGGGCATCTTGGTGTTCTGCTTCTAGAGCTGCAAGCACCACAGAGAGCAGACACAAAAATAGTTCTCTAGAGAATAGGTTTGATTTCAGCAGGTCTTCTTAATTTTGACACAAGGTTAGTGCTTTCCAGGCACAAGCTGATTGTGTCTTTGCGCAGAGCCTGCTACAGTTAGCTCAAGTGTGATGTCAGAGCAACAAGTGGAAGCAAGTTATGTCCTCCACTAAACATAATAGAGTTATTTTTTACAGAACTTGAAGCACTCAGTAGTGTCTTGAAAATAGGTATTAATATTTTTCACATAGGCTAACTCTAGCAGCTAGAATAGAGCTAAATGCTTGGCTGTAGTTTACTTAACAGATCCAAATAAATGTATGTGCCCTGAGCCTTCCAGATGTGTCCTGTGATACCTGTACTGTGGAGATTTTTTCCATTACCCTGGGCATCACAGCCCTTTGATTAATTCAGGTAATGGAAAACCAACTACTAGAAGATGTATCAGAAGCAAGGTGGTTCACATAGCTCTAAACTGCATTAGCAAAAATGTAGCTGTATGACTTAGTTTATTTTTCAGCATTGTGTTTCTATTATTACATGAAGCATGATTGCAGTCTTTCCATTTAGGACACCTTACACTTCCTAATGTCTGTATTTGTTTAGCATTTTAAAAACTTTCCAAGTTTTAAAGTGTATGTATATATATATATGTATTACTTGCCATTAAGCTGTACTGGGTATGACATTGCTAAGACGACATTTATCTCAGTATCTGACTATTTCAGACCTAATTAGGGGAAAAAATTCAGGACCAGAGTATTTGAGGATAAGCTGAATAAAGTTTTAATCTTAAGTACATAAGGTAAATATATTTTTTATTAAGCATTTTGAAATGATTTGAAGAAAAACAAATGGAAAGTTCCTTCTGTGTTTGAGAACACCAGCGCTAACACAAAATTTAATAACAGTATTTAAACTCAGTAGCTGTGACTGTGCTGTAATATGTTTTGCATAGGTAAGACTGTCTTTGCTACCAAGTTACACACACATAATACTCCATGTATCACTTTAAGCTCACTGCAGTCCCACTCAAGCAAGAGGAGGAATGAGAAATAACCTCTAGCACAAAACAATATATCTTGACAGAAATCAAATTCATATTACAGTTTAGATTACTGTTCTGGATTGGTGGATCGTATAGAAATAAGTATCTGCTTTTACTTTTAGTTATTTACGTAAAATGGTGTGTATAAGTATTTTCCTAGAAAATCATATAAGCTTTTTCATATAATTTTTAGGTCACAGGCAAGAAGTACTGGCAGTGTCTTGGTCTCCACGTCACGAATATATTTTAGCAACTGCAAGGTAGAGATGTTACTGGACTGTTATCTGCACTAAAATGTTTGATGGTATAATTTTATATGTTCATTATCCATGTGTTTTACAATTCAAATGCACTTTTAAAGTTAATCTTCATTATTTACTTTAACCTATTCACAGTTTTACAGATCTTGCCTAGAAAAACTAAGCGTGGAGAGCTAAGTGATTCTTATTTTATAGGAAGATTGTACAGAATTTTGAAATAGTAATTGCATTTAAAGGTGTGGGAAAATGATACAGCATTATAGAGATACTAACTTCTTACTGTTTATTAGTGTGTGTGTTGCTATCGAAGTCAGGCATACAGGATCTGTTTTATAACAAAGTAAAACATTTAGCTCAAAGTACCATCTTGGTTAATCATGCTCTATTATGCCAAAGAACTTAACTCGGGTAGCTTCGCTGACATGTAATAACTTTCCAAACTACAGTAATTCAATGAGTATAGATTGTGTGTTGGTACTGCCAGGCCTTTATTATATATTTTTTTTTCATTCCAGTCATTTTAAATCTAGAAGATCCCCTTGGACTTGCTATGACTTTTGCATATGTTAGCTTTTGATTATAATGTGACATTTCTCTTCTTAGTTTCTTGGTTGGCATACTTTTTCTTTTGAATTGCAGAGAGGAATGGCCATTTTATAAATTGAGAGTGAATTTTGAATAAGTTAATATCAGAATTGCATACCCTTGGCTTCTGATGCTGAAAGGCTCAACGTAGTTGGGAAATGTTCTAACATTGTGATTTTTTTGTTTGTTTGTTTGTTTTAGCAAATGAAATTTAGTTTCCTTGTTTTTCTGTCACAGAAATAGTGGCAGTTAATACTGACTTATTGACATCTCCCAAAATGTTTTGCTTATAATCATATAAGTAGTATAAGTATAAACTGCATCTACCTGTGTTGTCGTGTTGCCTTATGATAACTGCCTGTTAAACGTATTTCTTATGGCTCCATTACTTAATTCAGTACTGTAGTTGGACTACTAGTTCCTAATAACATAACTCAGTTTTGCTGTCTGCTAAGACAAATATGAGCAAGAACTGGCCACACTGAAATAAAGAAGAGGTAGTGAGGAGAAACTGGCTGATGCTGCTAAAAAGAGAATCTAGACTAATCTTGCATGTCAAGAGATGTGACTGTTTTCCAAGAAAATTGTATATTTTCTTGTGATCACTTCAGGGGAGGGAAAATACTTTGAGTGGGGGTTATATGGCTTGCATTTGAAATGTATTATTTCAAATTTCCTGTAAGATGCTCAGCTCTTCTGTAGTTTTGGCAGAAGGTTGGAATGGTCGGAGAAGAAACGTATTTTGTGAGTGTCTTTCACACACTTCAGTTTCTGACAGCAGAGAAGGTTACAGGAACACCTTCCACTAGACCAGATCACTGAAAGCCTCATCCAGCCTGGCCTTGAACACTTGCAGGGAGGGGGTGTCCACAGCTTCTCTGGGCAACCTGTTCCAGTGCCTCACCACTCTCATAGTGAAGAATTTTTTCCTGATATCTAAATCTAACTTGAGAAGGTACAGGAAAAAGCATGTCGTACTTCAGTTAGAAGACTGCTTACCTAAGAAGAATTGTATATTTTCCAGCTGTAGGTCAAACAGATGCAGTTATTTTTGTTTAGGTGGGGTGCAAAGTGATATATGCCTTTGTTTTTCTTTTTCTCCAAAAGGACAGTTAAGTTGCTGGGAACTGTGCAAATAGTTTCAGTAGATAAATCTACATTGCATGGGAAGTGGTCTTTTGTATTAATTTACCTCCTATCTATACCTGGGAGTCTTGTGGTGCACACAGAAGTGTACTACTGGAATGCTCAAATCAGGTTGCGTAACAAGGTACCATACAAAGTGCACTGCCTGCAATGCTGCTGTCTAAGCGTGTACCTAGTATCATCATTTGTCATAGCTTTTGTTGTTGGCAAAGACACAGCATGAGCAAAGCATGAGCACACAGCCTGGGAGCCACAATCAATCACAGCAGCCTGAACATTAGTCTTTCTCTCCTTGTGCCACCCAGGTAACGTAGACAAAGCCAGTGAGTTCCTACAGAAGCAAGCTCTCAGTGTTTCTCTGCCATATGACAACAGAGTGTATAGATCTATCCAGCCTATGTGTATGTAGCCAATTTGTGTACCAGTCGTATTATAGATCAGTGATAGCAAGAGCTTGAGTTCACGGACAACCATTGCAGACAATGCTGGAGTCTGTAGCTACAGTTTAATCAACAGAAGAATTCACAAGTTTACTGCTAATCTGTGTATGTATGCAAGGGTGTTATGTTGTAAACGAAGAGGCAAGTGTATTGTATCGTAGACAAAGATTCACTCTTAACTTAGGTGCTTGTAGTGTACCAACTGTATTTATTAATTCATGTAAATGAATGTCTGAAGTCTATCTTAAAAATCTTTTCATGAAATTCTATCGGCTTGAATGTGACTGCTTGATGAGTAGTTCAGAAGAGTTGCTGAAGCAGGGTGAGTGTCAGGCGTGTTGGCTGAAGACAGTTATTGAATCAGGGTGGATGCAATTTCCCTAATTTACTCAAATCTGTTTTTCTTAGTGCTGACGGTAGAGTAAAATTATGGGATGTGAGGAGAGCATCTGGATGTCTGACTACACTTGATCAGCACAATGGAGAGAAGTCCAAAGCATCTTCTGAGGCAGGTAATACAGAATATAACTGCTGGTAATCCATATGTAACTAGAAGCATTCTTGTATTTCATAAATACGTTGAATACTAAGACCAGCAAGCAAACTAGTGATAATCCAGTTGCTATCTACTGACTAACACAGGCCGCTGAATTTTATTCAGTTACTTCTGTTATAGAGACAATGTTTGTGACTGGAGATCTTGTTTAGAGAGATCTCCTTGGCAACACTATTGTATTTGTTCTAAGTGGTTTTCCCTCTAAAATGGGAAATTTTGCCATTTGTTTTATGGGTGGAAGCATTAATTCCTGCTGTAGATTAGGTTCCATATAAACAGCCATCATTTCATACTTATAAGCTGTTCCAGTAGTTAATTATCCTTGTTTAAAGACAAGGACAACACAAACAAAATCCATGAAAGCACATTGCTTTTCCTGTTTAAATTGGTCATGCTGCCAGTGCAAGCCTCTAGAATATTTTCTCATATGTGGTGCTGTAAAATCAATTATATTCTTTTTATGCTGCATAAAGTATACAACAGGGTATAAATTTATGATGGTATTTAATTTTACAGGAAGCTAAATTACACTAATTTCAGTACAGTCAAATGCATTAATGGTGCCTGTATCAGTTGTTATTAGCTACAACATTAACATTTTAATGTATCTTCTGATCACATTTCCATACCTAAAGAAAACCCCACCTAAATTAAAGGGAAGCTTCTTAAACTTCAAATTGTAGTTCATGAATTTTGGTCAGTTCTGGGCAGAAGATATTTAATTTTGGCAGGCCAAGAAAGTACTTTAACACTTGCTCCTCTGAGGTAGAAATAGGTAGTATTTGGAATTGAATCACGAAGTAGAAACTCTGTATCATGGCTCTGAATAGAGATTTGTGTAGCATAGATCATAGTGATTAAAGCTACAAGTTAGCCTGATTTATGTGCAACTTAGATTGCATGTAGAAAAATACATGCAAATATATGTAAAGTCAAACTAATTTTCCAAAACGTAGTTAGGCAATATGAAGTAGCAGTAAGTATCTGTCTTAATAACCGTGCTTCTGCTATGGAAATTGTAGTGTGGTAATAGAGACGTTTGGTTTTGACAATTTTAAATTCCCTTAAAAGTCAAGAAATTACTGAGATGAAAATGCTCTAAAGAAATCTAAGACTTATGAAAAAAGAAAACATTGAACAAATTTTGCTTTATAAAAAACAAAATTCTATGTAAGTTACAGGATAAGTAGTGCCATTTTATACATTCCTTTGAATGACATGTTGTCTTGTTCAAACACAACTTTCTTTTCCATTTTATTTCTCTGTCTGACAAGTTCCAGATGATTTTTTTATAATCTAATGGCAATGGGATAGACTAGGGTATTAAATATATTGAAATATAGCTAAACTAAGCCAAATGCTGCTAACAATTTTTTAAATAAAATCTTTGAAAAACGGATAACACTTTTTACCTAAGAATTATGTCTAAATTGTGTACTGCAGTATGATACAGAGGTACGTTAGCTATTTTTCAGTGAGTTAATTTATGGGCACCATAATTAGGTTTGCTGTGGTAGCACTGAGTTGGATTTTATCTACTTTAACAGAATCTGGAATTTGTTCTTGTTAAATTTCATCCCATTAATCATTGCCCAGTGCTTCAATCTATCTAGATCCTTCTGCAAGGCCTCTTGTCCCTCAAGAGAGTCAGCAGCACCTCCCAGTTTGGTATCATCTGCAGACTTGCTAGTGGTGCATTCGACTCCTCAGCCAGGTCATTGATAAACATTGAACAGAACTGGCCCTAGAACTGAGCCCTGAGGAACACTGCTCACTGATCCGTTGCCAGCCAGATGCTTTTATAAACCAAGAGTTAAATTATTAATTAACTGATATGTTATCATTTAAATAGCACTTTCAGAACTATACATAGAAATAAAAATGTGTATCCAAAATAGTAATTCTTCTGTAGATATCTGAACCAGATCTTTTGCCTGACAGCAAACACGGCTCACAATGGGAGAGTTAATGGTTTATGCTATACACATGATGGGCTTCATTTGTTGACCATTGGTACAGATGACCGCATGCGACTCTGGAACAGCTCCACTGGAGAAAACACATTAGTAAGTTTTCAGGGATCTTCAGTTATGTTTTTGCTTGCACTTAATTTTAGAAGATTTATAATTTGTGCAGTTGTCACTACAACTTTGGGTATTTATTCACTTTCATAAAGGATATAGCTGCTTAATCTGATCATTAGAAAATTTAGTGAGCTTTTTTTTTCCAGATTTCTTTTCTTATTTCTACTTATTAGAAAAAAGCAGAGTATGAGGAAGCTTGGATCTACTCAAAGATAGAATATGTTAACTTCAAGTTAGTTAATTAGTAAGCATAGCTGAAAACACTTCAGACAGTAATGAAAACCTTAATATGCAATGACAGCTGATAGAAGTTTTTTTTAAAAAAACCT
Source organism: Chlamydotis macqueenii (assembly GCF_036417535.1). NCBI lineage: Eukaryota > Metazoa > Chordata > Aves > Otidiformes > Otididae > Chlamydotis > Chlamydotis macqueenii. Next base: position 20,194,119 of record NC_141593.1, on the reverse strand, counting down.
TCTAGTTGTCTGAGTGCTGTCCACAGGGCAGTTGTCCGTACCTGAGAGTTTCACTAGTTGACTGCCTGGCTTTCTTTCAACTTTCTTTCTGTTTTTGTGGAATGTCTCTTGTGGAGTGGTATAGCAGTGTTAAAAGTATCTATCCCTTTACATTTGCATTGCAACCAAAGGGAGAGGAAATTAAATCTTTACTGCTGCTTGAGTCCTTTCTATGGCTTGTATTTTGCTGGAAGTTTCTGGTTTTAGTTTTCTGTTCAGTAAAGAAAATTGTTTCCTATGTTTATTTTTGAAAGAAGGACATACTAGGTAAGTCAGTTTCCATGGGCTTTTAGCCAACCATGATTGTGTTGGTTTTGTTTAGTGAGGGGGTGCTACAGTGGCAGCTTCTGTAAGGAGCTGCTAGAAGTTGTTCCCATTTGTCTGGTGGACTTGGCCAGGCCTAATGGGGACCCGCTGCTGGCCAGGGCTGAGGAAATTGGTAGCAGAATGTTCCCTGATAACACCTCTGTGATAAGGTATTTAAGAAGGGGGGGGGAAATAAAAAAAAAAAAAGAAAAAAAAGAAAGAAGATGATGCGAAGAAGCTGAAGGGGGGCAGAGAGTGGGAAACGCGAGCCTTGTGGGCCTTGCAGCTCTCATCTTCTGGCCTCCTGCCAGATGGCTGACTGGGCCTGACTCAGTCCAGCCCGGCTGCAAGAAGTGGAGAGGAGGTGAGATGTGAAGAGAACCTGAGAGGCATCTGCCTGAGCTGATTGTGAAGAATTTCCTGTGAGAGGAACATCTGCAGATGCCAAGGTCAGTGAAGAAGGTGAGGGAGGACTAATGTTACTCCCAGATGAGATTCCCGTGCAGCCCATGGTGAGGACGGCTGTGCCCCTGCAGCCCATGGAGGCCCACGGAGGAGCAGAGGTCCACCTGCAGCCTGGGGAGGACCCCACGCTAGGGCAGGTGGATGCCTGAAGGAGGCTGTTGCCCAGAGAGCCTGTGCTGGCGCAGCCATTCTGAAGGAACTGCTCCCCATGGAAAAATGACCCACGCTGGAGCAGTTCACGAAGGACTGTGGCCCATGGAAGGGACCCCATGCTGGAGCAGAGGAGGAATGTGAGGAGTTCTTCCCCCAAGGAGGAAGGAAAGGCATAAAGCATATGTGATGAACTGACCATTACCCTCATTCCCTCTTCCGCCTGTGCCGCTTGAGGCGGCGAAGGAGGTAGAGATAATTTAAGTTAAGCCCGGGAAGAAGGAGGAGTGGGGGGAAGTTGTTTTGTTCTCTTCCACTTTATCCTGCTTTGGTTTTAATAATAAACCAATAGTTTTCCCCAAGTCGAGTCTGTTTTGTCTGTAACCGTAACTTTAAGGTTCTCTCCCTGACCTTATCTCAGACCTGGAGCCTTTTTTCTTATATTATCTCTCCCCCATTCCCTCAGGGGATGGGGGCAGTGAGTGAGAGACTGTGTAGCTTGGTTCTGAACAGGGCTAAACTATGACAGTGATTATGGTCTGTCATTTCTGTCAGGAAAGGAAGAAATCTTACTCTGTCATAGAAATCTTCTACTTCTGCTGCTTAGTTTCAAAACATAGCAAAATAATTCCTTATAGTCACTTAAATTAAAGGACTTTTCTGTCTCCATGCTACCCACATTTGCCATCCTCAGCACTTCATGTACAGACATCTTTCTGTCTTCAAATCACCATCACCAAAGTAGATAATACAATTTGTTCATTCTCATCAGCTGGATCACTGTTTTTTGTTTTTCTGTGCCTGTTAGTTCATTGACTTGTTTCACAGGCGATTTTACAGTTGTCTTATTTGGTGTGGAATAGCTTGATCTTGCCTTGCTTTTTCAAGTCCAGAATTATATTGTCCAGAGTATTGTATTTTCATACACTGCCCAGAGGTATTGCTTAAAATAATTTTAAGACACCAGCTGACAAATAAAATGCATCTACAGGTAACACAAATCACACTATAGTCCCTTTATTTCCCCTGCTAGGCAATCCTTTTGATCTCCATAAATTTTTTCCAAACATTTCAAAAGATATAGAAATTAAGCCATGCATATTTTTTTTTTTTTGGAGCAATGAGCCAAATTTGAGGCCTAATGGATTGCTTCAGTTAATAAGAGAAGTTAATATTGGAGTCACACACATCTTACATACATCCTTCATCACAAAAAGGAATAGAAAGTCCTTATTCACTGAGTATAGGAAGAATCAAAGAGAAGGAAGCAGGTTTTCCATTTGTGTGAGCACTAAAAGGACAAAGGCAGTTCCTAAGATCTTTCTTCAGTTCTTCTTTTGGCAGCATCCTTTCCTTTCCATTGCTCCTCTATCAAGCAGCAACATTTACACTGAGTGTATCCATATAATTCACTTTTCCCAGCCTCCACTCCTTTTCATTGTACATGTTGTAATTTCTGTGATAGTTTAGGTGCTCAGTATAGATCTGGCATGCAACAGCCTGTGCAAATTCTAAGTGTGGAACTGCTGATTTTTATGCATATCTTTATTTGCCATTCTTAAATTGACATTAAGGAGCATGAACTTTAATGAACAGTAAAATTATTCTCTTTATAAAAATCTGCAGTTGGAAATATCAGGAGTTCTATTAACATTGGAAAGCTTAAAATTAAATTTATTGGGTGTTAAAGAATAAAGGAAATTGGTCTTTACATGTAGTTTTAGTTAATAGCTAACTGCATAATCCTTCATTTTACAGGTGAACTATGGGAAAGTCTGTAACGAAAGTAGAAAAGGACTCAAATTCACCATCTCTTGTGGCTGTAATCCGGAGTTTGCCTTTGTACCGTATGGAAGTACCATTGCTGTTTATACAATTTTCACAGGAGAACTGGTAACTATGCTTAGAGGGCATTATAGTACTGTCGACTGCTGTGTATTTCAACCTAATTTTCAGGTAAGTAAAGCAGAAACAATATTCCAGACAACCTGGGATATTTATGCAAATTGCCAAACCATTTGTACAAAAAGTGCTAACTTTTCAGGGATCTACTTGAATCAAAGATCTTGACATAGGAAGGAGTTCTGTGGCCTGTGTGTCAAGCAAAGAAAGTTTGATCAGGTTCTTGGGACAGCCCTTTCTGTATTGGGTTGCTTCCGCTATTCATTTCGTCTCACACAGCTAACTTTTCAGTATGCCTCTAGTAATTTTTTTCCTTATATTGTCGTTAATACATCGTATACATTAAGGCTTTTGTAAGACTGAAGAGGAGGCATTTGTCTTTCTCTGAGATACCGAACACTACTCACAGTAAGAAGGAATGTGAAGTGCATTAGTATTGCTACCAGTACTGAGAAGCTTCTCAAGTACTTTGCTACAGTGATACTGCTCAAATACCTGTAGTTGTATCAGTCACTGTATCTATGAACAGTTTTGATGAAGTGTTGAGAAAATGATAAGCCACTTAAATTAATCTGAGAACATTTCACCTAAGAGGTACCATAGCATTAGAGGGCCTCATGGTGCTGATGGTCTTTTTTTCTTTTCCTCTCCTCCTATGGTATATTTTCCTCTTGTAATAAAAGACTTAAGGATAACAAAGCTTAATTTGTTATGAGGTACTTTACAACAGATTGTTCTTATGGCTTGTGGTGTGGCAAGTGCAGAGTGGATGTTAATGTGGATTTAAAGGCTGTTACATAGTTGACCTCATCACTGGAATGGGCTCTAAAAGGAACTTTTACTTCACACCAATTATTTATTTGAGGTGAGAAGTGTCTTCTGTTCGCTCAGAACCACCTAATCAAGTATGATCATTGACACGCAAGCAACTAGCTATTTACAGTCCAATGATATTAGTCTTTTTCTCTTCTTATGACGTCCAAATTAATTAGCAGATTTGTGTGGAATACCTTTTGTGTTTGAGATATTGTGTGGAGCTGTCTCCACAGAATGGTGTGAGATTTAGTTTATGTGTGTATAGATGCCTTTTGAAATCCTGGGAATAGAGCCATAAAATCAACTGTGTTATTGTTGGCCTAAATTGTTCTTACATAATTACATTTGTAAAGTTAATAAGATGTTAGTCTGCTTGAGTGACAAGAACTGCAGAATTTTGCCCTTTAATAAAGCCGTTAATTTAATAGGAGGTCAGTAATTTCAAGGATGGTGTGGAAGAGGAAATCTTCATTGTGCAATCTCTTAGGTGATGTTTACTGTTGGATCTAAAATGCTAGATACCATTGTGCCATATTAGCTGCTTAAAATAATAAAGTAAACAAACAAGACCTGCGTTTCCTATTCAGAAAAAGAAATGGAGTAAAGCATCATGCACAAATAACACCTCATAAAATAACGCATCAGGAAACAATTTTGCTTTGAATTATAACTATTTCCATTGTTCAAGAAATGCCAGTGACATCTGCAAAGGTATTTGGCAAATCCAGTCAGAGGCTAATAAGTAAAGATAACTGAAAGTTAAATTAGGTTTTATTTGTAATCTTTCCTCAGGGTTTTAAAGCATAATATTTCCATATATTGTACAATAAACATACATGGAGCATGTTGGTAGTAGAGTATATGTGTATGCCCTATACAGTACATGTATAAACATGCATGGAGCTCACTGGCTTTTCTTTTGACTGAGTCACCATTCCAAGTTGTAATAATTAATTGTAAGTATTACTCAATCCAGTGGATATTAACTGAAGATCTTGCAATGCCAGGATCAGAAAGTGAGACAAGTGGTAATAAAGATTAAATAGAAGTATGCTGATGTCACTATGACATTGCTCTCAAGGAGAGATTTTGGTGTTGGAAGAGGTTTTGAAGTTCTCGTGATATTCTATATCCTGTCAAAGACAGGAGGCCTGAGTAGAGTACTGCGGACAGGATAAAGTGGGATTTGACCTATTTCTTGGTGTAACTTTCCCGTCTGCTTTTAAGCAAGATAAGTAGAATCATAGAATAATTTGGCTTGGAAAGGATCTTTAAAGGCCATCTAGTCCAACTCGCCTGCAACGACCAGGGACATCTTAAACTAGATCAGGTTGCATAGAGCCCTGTCCAATCTGGCCTTGAATTTTTTTCCAGGGATGGGGCATCCACCACCTCTCCGGGCAACCTGTGCCAGTGTTTCACCACCTTTATTGTAAAAAATGTCTTCCTTATAGCTAGTCTGAATCTGCCCTCTTTTAATTTAAAACATTTACCCCTTGTCCTGTTGCTACAGGCCCTACTAAAAGGTTTGTCCCCATCTTTCTTGTAAGTCCCCTTTAAGTACAGAAAGGCTGCTCTCAATTTCTCCGTGCCCCAGCCTGTACTGATATCACAGGTTGCCCTGACCCAGGTGCAGGACTTTGCACTTTACCTTGTGGAACTTCATGAGGTCTGCATTGGCCCACCTCTCCAGCCTGTCCAGGTCACTCTGGATGGCCTCCCTTCCTTCCAGTGTGTCAACTGCCCCATACAGCTTGGTTTTGTCAGCAAACGTGTGAAGGGTGCATTCAGTTCCATTGTCCATGTCTCCGAGAAAGATGTTAAACAGCACCAGTCTAATACAAACCCCAGAGGAACTCCACTCATCACTAATCTCCATTTGGACATGAAGCTATTGACTACAACTCTTTTAAGTGTGATCATCCAGCCAATTCCTTATCCACCAAGTAGTGCATCTGTGAAATCCATGTCTCTCCAGTTTAGAGAAGGATGTCATGCAGGACAGTGTCAAATGCCTTGCATAAGCCCAGGTAGATGACATCAGCTTCTCTTCCCTTATCCACCAACTCTGTAACCCATCACAGGCGGCCACCAAATTAGTCAGGCATGATTTGCCCTTAGTGAAGCCTTGTTGGCTGTCACCAGTCACCTCCTTGTTTTCCATGTGCCTTAGCATGGTTTCCAGGAGAATCTGCTCCATGGTGTTGCCAGGCACAGAGTGGGGACTGACTGGCCTGTAGTTCCCCATGTCTTCCTTGTTCCCCTTTTTAAAAATGGGGGTTATGTTTCCCTTTTTCCAGTCAGTGGGAACCTCACCAGACTGACACAACTTCTCAGATATGATGGACAGCAGCTTGGGAACTTCATCTGCCAGTTTCCTCAGGACCCATGGATGCATCTCATCAGATTCCCATGGACTCGTGTACCTTCAGATGGTTCCTTAGGTGGTCTGGAACCTGATTTCCTACAGTGGGCAGTTCTTCATTTTCCAAGTCCCTACCTTTGCCTTCTGCGACTTAGGCAATGTGGCTAGAGCTCTCAGTGGTGAAAACTGAGGCAAAAAATTGAGTACCTCAGCATTCTCCGTGTCCTGGGTAACCAGGTCTGCCATTTCGTTCTACAGAGGGCCTACATTTTTCCTGGTCTTGCTTTTATCCCTGACATACCTGTAAAAGCTTTTCCTGTTGCCCTTGACATCCCTGGCCAGATTTAAATATATCAGGGCTTTAGTTTTCCTAACGTGGCTGCTCAGACAACCTCTCTGTATTTTTCCCAAGCTACCTGTTCTTGCTTCCACCCTCTGTAGGCACCCTTTTTCTTTTTCAGTTTGTCCAGGAACTCCTTGTTCATCCATGCAGGCCTCCTGGTGTTTTTGCCTGACTTCCTCTTTGTTGAGATGCATTGGTCCTGAGCTTGGAGGAGGCACATATTAACAGGCTGTCCTGGTCCGCTTTTCCCTCCAGAGCTTTTTCCTATGGTACTGTCGTAGTTCAGCCCTGATCAGGACCAGACTACACAGTCTCTCTCTCACTCCCCCCACCCTCCGAGAGAATAGGAGGAGATGATATAAGGAAAAACGGCTCGAGGTTTGAGATAAGGACAGGGAGAAATCCTTAAAGTTACCGTCACGGGCAAAACAAACTCGACTTGGGGAAAACTATTCATTTATTACTACAAACAGCAGGATAATGAGACAGAGAACAAGATAACCTCCTTCCACCCCTCCCTCTTCCCGGGCTTAACATTATCTCTACTACCTTCCCCCCCTCCAAGCGGCACAGGGCGGGAAGAGGGAACGGGGGTTGCAGTCAGTTCATCATACGTTGTTTCATGCCGCTGCTTCATGGTCGGGGGAAGAACTCCTCACATTCCTCCCCTGCTCCATCGTGGGGTCCCACCCCTACGCCACAGTCCTTCGTGGAACTGCTCCGGCGTGGGTCATCTCTTCCACGGGTGCAGTCCCTCTAGAACAGCTGTCCCAGCGGGCCCTCCACGGGCCACAGCTGCCTTCAGGCATCCACCTCCCCTGGTACAGGGTCCTTCACGGGCTCCAAGTGGATCTCTGCTCCTCCGTGGACCTCCATGGGCTGCAGGGGGACAACCTGCTCCACCATGGTCGTCACCACAGGCTGCAGGGGAATCTTGGCCAGGAGCAGCATTACTGCTCCCCCTCCTTCTGAACTGACCTTGGCGTCTGCAGCCGTTCTTCACAACAGGCTGGTAGATGTCTCTCAGGATCTTTTTTACATCTTATTCATATCTCATCTCCTCTCCACTTCTTGCAGCCGGGCTGGACCGAGTCAGGCCCAGTCTGCTGCCTGGCGAGAGGCCAGAGGGTGAGGCTTGCAATGCCCATGAGGCCTGCGCCTCCCCCTCTGCGCCTCTGCCCCCGCTCAGCTTCTTCACATCTTCTCTTCTCTCTCTTTTTTTTTTCTGTTTTCCCCTTCTTAAATACGTTATCGCAGAGGGGTTATCACGGAACATTCTGCTACCAATTGGCTCGGCCTTGGCCAGAAGCAGGTCCGCCCTAGGCCCGGCCGAGTCCACTGAACAAAGGAGAGCGACTTCTAGCAGTTTCCTACAGAAGCTACCACCTTAGGCCCCCCCTCACTAACAAAACCAGAACAGGTACTCTGCACAGCAGATCCCTGAAGAGGCCCAAGTCTGCCCTCCTGAAGTCCAGGGCAGAGAGCTTGCTGTGCACCTTCCTTGCTGCCCTAAGGATCTTGAACTCCACCATCTCACGGTCACTGCAGCCAAGGCTACCCTTGAGCTCCACATTCCCCACCAGCCCCTCCTTGCTGGTGAGAACAAGGTCCAGCATAGCACCTCTCCTTGGTGACTGCGCTGTCAGTTGCAGGAGGAAGTTATCATCCATGCATTCCAGGAACCTTCTGGATTGCTTGTGCCCTGATGTGTTGTCCTTCCAAGATATATTGGGGTGGCTGAAGTCTCCCTCATGAAGGACCAGGGCTTGTGATTGTGAGGCTGCTCCTATCTGTCTACAGAGGGCCTCATCCACTCAGTCCTCCTGGCCAGGTGGCCTGTAGCAAAACTCCACTATAGTGTCACCTGTCCCTGCCCCTGCCTTTAATCCTGACCCATAAGCTCTCTGTTGGCTCCTCATCCATGCCCAGGCAGAGCTCCATGCACTCCAGCTGGTCATTGATATAGAGGGTGACACCCACTCCTTGTCTCCCTGCCTGTTCTTCCTAAAGAGCCTGTGTCCCTCCATTCCAGTGCTCCAGTCATAGGAGCCATCCACTATGTCTGCGTGATGCCAATAAGATCATAGCCCTGCAGGAGTGTACATGTGTCTAACTTCTCTTGTTTGTTCCCCATGCTACGTGTATTTGCATAGAGGCATTTAAGTTGGGCCCCTGACGAAGCCGACTTGCTGGCTGAAGTGGCTGCAGTTCCTTTGTTCTGCACTTAAGGTGCTCTGCTGCTGACCTGTGATCCTTCTCCAGATTTTAGCCTTCTGTTGCTGGTACTGGTATCAAACTAGTAGGAGTGGGATGGATTGAAGTTCCTCTGCCCAAGCAACTTTAGCTTAAAGCCCTCTTCACCAGCTTGGCAAGCCTATGGCTGAAGGTGCTTTCCTCCTTCTTTGTCAGGTGGATCCCATCAGCCCCCAGTAGGCCAGGTTTCTCAAAGCAAGTCCCATGATGTAAGTAGCCGTACCTCTGGCTGTGGCATCAGTCCTGTAGCCATCTGTTGATTCACCAGATTTGACTAGCCCTTTCAAACTACATCCCTTTGGTGAGGAGGATTAATGAAAAAACTGCTTGCACTCCAGAGTCCCTTAGCACCACTCCCAGGGCTCTGTGGTTCTTCTGTAGGATGTTTCTCTGTCATAAAATTATAAACTCTAATCTTGGATGTATTTTATCCATTAATAACTTCATGGATAGGACTACTTTTACAAAAGTGAGTATGTTGGCTCACTTAAATGAAATTAAAAATGAGTATTTATAGGAATCAGGCATTATGTTCGTGTACCAACAGTCAGTGCATTTCTTGCAGTTCTAGAATTAAATATACATAATATGAGACTTTCTGCAAAGACAGAACTGTAATACTTCATTGAATTTACATTGAATCAATGTATTAATGTGCACATTTGCACAGAGTTATTAGTTTAAGTGTAATAGCTGACATGCTTAAAGCAAGGCTTTCATACTGTTGGCCTGAATACAGAAAAATACTTTATATGTTTCAGTCGGGCAATTTAAATGCCTGGCAATACTCAGGTGTTGTCAAACATCACATATATGCAAGAGTATGATTCAAGATTTAAGGCATATGATCATGCATGTTCGTTTAAGTAGCATTTTAGAAAATAGAAGCATTATTAGTGCAAAATTTACTGCAAGGATGGTGCAGTATTTCTCATTAGCAGAATTTCCTCGGTTTAAAGTGACAAAGAAGTCTGTATTTCCTTTAATAAAAAACTAAGAAAACTAAGCTGTAGTTGACTGTTAGCTGTTTGGTGTAGAGACTGTTTGCTTCCATGTGTTTGCAGGGTGCCTTGCACAATGGGATCTCAGTCCTTAGTCACTACCATAATAAACAGAGTTATTTATATTAAAAATAATAAATCGGTTGTTCTGATCTCTGCCTTCTCAACAGGATACAGGCTTCAAATTGTTCTTCTTTTGTTCTTTTCCTTCCCTAGGCATACTGAAACTACGCTTACTTAATGTTTCTTTATTCCATACTTAGGCACTCTTGTAACGTGTATTAATAGATGCTTTTGAGTTGATTCATATTTTTTAATTAGAAAAACAATAAAATATATTTATTTTCTTACTTCTTCATTGAACATAAATAATCTCTTAAGCTTCTTAACTGTTAAAATAGGTGTCTTTTCAGGGGACATGAGAGTGGGAAGAAAAGTGCATTTAAGCAGTAGAGTTCACTTAAATGTGGATATGGCTGTTTTGGTGAACAATCTGGGAAAAACATAAAAACTTACTCATTTTGGTTTGGCATATCATTTAAAATACTGTTTATCAAGATTATAGTACAAATTAGAAGTTGTATATTTGTCTTTATTTTTAAATAAATATTTCATACACTTTTTCCCCCAACACTATATCTATGTCACTGTTCAGTAAGTCTGTCTAAAAGTAATGTTTGCTTGCTTTCTTAAAGGAACTTTATAGCGGTAGCAAAGACTGCAATATCCTTGCGTGGGTACCAGCTCTTCGAGAGCCAGTTCCTGATGATATTTCTGAAAAGGTAATGAATTTGTGAGTTTGAACTGTACTTTATATGGCTGTTATACTTGAGGGAGTTGGTATGGAAATTAAATATGAAGCCTGTATTTCACCATAAAAATTTGTAACAGTCTCTAATTAAGAGGAGAATCACCTGTTGTTTCTGTGTAATCTTTTGATTGTTGTGTGGTTTCAAGAAGACATTTTATTCCATAGTCTAGTAAAATCTTTTTCAGACTTATAGCTTCTCACTTAGTTAAAAGTAGTACTTGTCATTTGGCTATCACTCTTTCAACTTCTACTTCAGCTTCCTTAATTTCCATTTTTTTTTTCTGTAGTTTATGCTATTTTGGAATTTGAAATATGCCAAAGATTGTGTTTTAAGTTGTTTAAGAATACACTGTGTATTAAACATAAGATTAGGGATTCCACACTTCATACTCAATTATTTTTGGTGCAGAAATATGATAAAGAAGGTTCTAAATGAGCTTATTTTAGTGTCTGAGGCAAGACGTTCAGGCTGTTACAGGGAAGATTATATGTAACACTGTTTTCCAAGAGGGTGCTTTTTGTCTCTTAGTATTAGAGCTAGGCAATAAAAATTTCAGTGAAGAGTTTGAGGGGGGAAAAAAAAAATCTAAATTTTGAGGAACTGAAACCACTCATGGAATCAGAGTCTAGCAAGCTACTAATTTTTAAAAATCAGGATATATTAATGTCTTGGCTCATAGCATACAAAAATGTGACATTTAAAAATTTCTGAAATGTTCCAGTTTGGATAGGGAAATGATAAGAAGCATAAAATTTTTGTAACATTTGCTTTGCTTTGTAAGACAACTTATCTCAAAACGATCCTCCACTTAAGCAAAGAAGAAAAAAAGTAGTTTTAAAGGTTAAATACCCTAAACCCAAAATGTGTTCAGTGGATCTGAAATAAAGATTTTTGCGATAACTGAGTATTTTGATATGTGTGAATTGTTTTTACTCGGTCTGAAAAACAAAAGGAAATCCACAGCAACATGGTTATTTACCCAGCTCTGATTAGAGCTGTGCCTTTAAATTTGCCGTGGTGGAGGTATGTAATATGTGCCATTGTTTTCAAATCTGTTAAGCTACAGCTGCTGTTTGCAAATGTTGTAGATAAGCACTGCCTCTGAAAGAAGCACTTCTGCTGTCCACAAGCCACAAGTTCCCACTCCCTCTTATGGGCTACAACAGCCATTTGAGTGCATGTATGACCAGAATCTGAACTCAGGATAAAAGTAAAGAAGAAAAAAAAATTTACCTCAAGTCAAGACTGTGATTCAGTGCATGGTTTACCTGCACAAACCCTTTAGCTTGACCCTAGAGAGGCTGAGGTGAGAAATAATTGTTGGATGCAGACAGAGGCCAGGGCTACTTCTTGAGACAATAATGCTTAGTTACGCTGGGCCAGGGAAATTATAACTTAAAACTAGTGACTCAAAACAAACACAGTAATATCTATCTGTTATATGTTATACTAGACATTTGTAAAACTTCCAGTCAGTGCTCCAGATACTTTTTGTTGTTGTTGTTGAAATTGTAATTAAATAGAGTAGTGTTTCTTTTCATAATTTATCCTGCCTCTAATCAGCGGAATGGCCAAAGAAGTGGTTAAAAAGAATAATCCAGTACCCATGAGAGACACACTGGTTTGTCTACGTGTAGTAATTTAAGCATTGCCCTTATTTGATTTTAATATTTTTAATTAAGCAAACCACTAAGAGAATTTTTATTTTCTTTAGTCTCTGCCTCAACAGCATTTCAATCCAGCATATGAAGACGCATGGAGCAGCAGTGATGATGAAGGCTGAATTTCAATTATGTGCTGATATAAAACCAACTGCATTCATGGATTTTATCTACAGAATTGGATATTGTCAGATTTATTATGACTGGATTTTTGGTACAGTTCTGTTAGAGCAAGGTCTTTCAGAAATAGGTTTCCACTGTTGTCTGTGTTCTTTCTTCATTGTTACAGTTAAATCTAAAGGATTACTTTTTCATACTTACTGACTTTTATACTTACCTGTACACATTGGTATACTTTATTCAGTGTTGAACAGCTGATAAAGGAAAAATAAAAGCCCTTGGGACCAGTTAATATTGCATTGTTTCTGATATCACTAATACAGAAGGCAATAATCCCTGTGTCTCCAAGAGACATGATACAGAGGATTTTGCTGGAAGGATTTTGCTTGAAGGAGAACTAGCTCAGGGATACTTCCAACATATTTTTCTCAATGTCTAGATGGAGCGGACTGTGTCCATTTTTAAGTGCTTATGTGCTGTGGGAGCCAATAGGATTTTGTGCCTGTTCTTTTGCCCTTTCAGTTTTGCATAAGTTTCTCCATAAATGCAGTATTCAATTCAGAAAAAGAGATATAGCTGGGATTACCTATTCAAGGATTTATATGTTGACCCCATCCACTAGTATTTGAACCTGTCCCAGAAGGTTAAGGATAGAAACTAGTTTAATTTGAGGAGTTTTTGCTCCTGTTAGCAGGTTTTTAAGGTCAGTCTTCTATGTATGAGTCTCTCACACTTCCCTAGCCAGCATGAAGAATTCCTGGACAGAAACAGGCTTGACGTACAGTACAAGGCAGAGAGTGGATCACATTTCGAGTTAGAAATCGCAAATGTATTCCTTCAGAACTGTTTTCATCTGAATTTGTGGTCCTAACGCCTGCTCTGTTTTGAAAGGGAGGAGCTTTGTGGGGTTATTTGTCTCATTTCAGTCACTAGTTTGTGCTTCAGACATTCTGTAGTCACCAGTCTGAGAACTGAGTTAGAGGTTCCTATCAGATGTAGGTCCAGCTTTACAGAGGTAAAATTCCTTGCAGAACAGAGTAGATATTAGGACCATAAATTCAGACAAAAGGAAAATATATTGTATAAATAAATAAGAGATAATAATTTAATCTTTGTATAGTATGTATTATTTCTATGATTAGTATGTGTTTTATAATTAATTCACTCTGCTTCTGTATTTTAATATCTATACAAGATAAATGCTGTCAGTTTCTATATCAATCTAGAGTCCAGCATTTTAAAATTATACCAAGTGGGGAGTAGGCATGTGAAGGGAATGTTGCAGTTAAACAAGCTTGATGTGTAGTGCATATTTGCTGGGAGAGACCCAAAATTTAAGTTACACTATTAAGAAGATAATTGCAGGATGGAAGGCTTCCAGAAGTTTCGGCTGAAGTTAAGGACCAGCTTGACACTGTCACTTTACAGGAATAAAGAGGAGAATTTTCTAATTCTTTCAAATGATAATTTTCATTACCAATGGTAGCTGTTCCCTTTAAAATTGGAAAAACTGGGGAACAAATTTGAAGAAAGATGACACATTTTGATTTTTGTCTTGAAGAGAATTGCTTTTTTTTTGTTTTATAGTTGTGCATATCATTTGTATATGCCAACTGCAGTGCAGATACTTGGCACTTGGATTTCTAAAAATGTGCTGAGTGAATCATAGAGCTAGTTACCAAAGAAAAAATGTATTATTTTTTTTCAATCATTTTCCAGTTATCTGTAATGTGACTATAAATTGTGTTGATTTTAAAACAAACAAAAAACCTACGGCCTCCATGGTGGACTGGGAATGGTGTATAAAATGGGAGAGGTAGAAAAACTACATTTATTTAAAAATACGAGAAATCATAAAAATTAAACCTATAAATAAGAATGTTGCATTAATTTTCCTGTTTCTTGGCATGGCCTTTCTCAAATGAGTTCCTTTTCCTGTGCTTTGAGTACACAATTACTGAGATTGGAAGGAAGCACTGGAAATAATCTAGCCCAACCTTCCTGCCTAAAACAGACACCTAAAGCAGGTTGCTCAGGCTTGTGTCCAGTCAGTCTCTACAACCTACAAACCTGTTCCTGTGTTTGAGCATTCTTAAAGTAAAAGTTTCTTCTCAGGTTTAAATGGAGTGTTCTGTATTTTAGTTTGCACCCATTGTGTCTTGTCCCATTGCTGGCTACCACTGAAGAGTCTGACTTCCTCTTCTTTACACTCCCTTTCTCTTGCTCCGTCAGATATTTCTACACATTGACGAGATTGCCCTGAGCCTTTTCTTCTCCGTGTAGAACAGTCTTAGCTTTTTCAGCCGGTTCTCATGGGAAGGACCACCTCTCCCAGCCTACTGACATCACTCATCCTAATGCAACCTAGGATGCTGTTGGCCTTCTTTGCTGCAAGAGGACATTGCTGGTTTATGGTCACTTTAGTGTCCACCAGGAGTAATGGGTCTTTTCCCACAAAGCTGCTTTCCAGTAGCCTGGTTTCTGGCCTCTTCTGGTCCATGGTTTTTCCTCCCTGGGTGCAGGATTTGGCATTTGCCTTTATTGAACATCATGAGATTCCTGTTTCCCTATTTCTCCAGTCTTGTTGAGGTCCCTTTGAATGATAGCAGCACAACCATGTGTTGTATCAAGCACTCCTTATAGTCTTGTATCATCTGCAAACTTGTTGAAGGCACGCTTTACTCTGTTCTATCATCAAGCTCATTAATGAAGATGTTAAACAGTACTGGCCCAACTACTGACCCCTGGGGTACGCCACTAGTGACTGGCCTCCAACTGGGCTTTGTGCCACCAATCACAACCCCATGGGCCTGGCCCTTCAGCTGGTTTTCAAACTCATTGACCACTTACCTAATCTGTACTTTGACAGCTTGTCTTTAAGAGTGTTTTGGGAGGCTGTCAGGAGCCTTACTAAAGTAAAGGTAGACATCATCCACTGTTCTCCTCTCATCCACCAAGCTAGATACTGTATTGTAGAAGGTTATAATGTTCCCTTCATAAATCTACTCTGGCTGCTACCTTCTTGTCCTTGATGTGTCTGGAAGTAGTTTCCAGGATCATTTGCTCTGTCAACTTCCCAGGGATGGAACTGAGGTCAACTGACCTATATTTTCTGGATCTTCCTTCTTGAAGACATGGATGACCTTGTCTTTCTTCCAGTCCTCAGAAACCTCTCCTGCTCACCGTGACCTTTCCAAGATAACTGAGAGTGATCTTGCAATGACATCAGCCAGTTGTGGGTGCATCCAGTCAAGCACCATGGACTTGTGTGTGTCCAGTTTGTGTAAGTATTTCCTAACTCATCCTCCTCCACCAAGGATACACCTTCCTTGCTCCAGACTTTCTAGTGGTCTCAGGGACCTGGCATTGCTAAAGTCGATTTTTACATGGTGAGGAAGCATTGAGTATCTCAGCCTTTTCTATGTCCTTTTTCTTCATTTCTTGTGCCTCATTTAGCAGTGGGTCCACATTTCCCCTAGTCTTCCTTTTGCTTCTGATACACCTGTAGATCTTAGTTTTGCTTTTCATATTCCTCATCACATTTAACTCCAGATGAGTTTTGGCTTTCCTAGCCCTATCTGTGCATGCTAGGACAATTTCTTTATGCTCTTACCCGCTTCCACCTCTCATATGCTTCCGTTTTGCGTCTTGAGTTTTGTCAGGAGCTCCATTTTCATGCATGCAGACATCCTTCCACCTTTGCTTTATTTCCTGCATGTGAGGATGGCCATCCTGAAAAATCAGCCAGCTCTCCTGGACGCTCCTTCTTATCAGGGCCATATCCCATGGAATTCTTCCAGAAAGAACCCTGAATAGAGATCTATCTGGAAACATGGAAACTTTCCTCTATTCCTTTGTGGGGCTCATTTTCATACTGCTGCTGAACATTTTTTTGCGTATCAGTTTTGCATAAGTTGCACCATGAATACAATGTGGGATTCAGCTCAAGAGTTGGGCTGGGGATTATTTGCCCAAGTATCTATACACCCAGGCACCTGTTGGTTTAGTGTCTCAAGCTGTCCCAAACAGTTGAAAATAGAAATTGCCTTGGGGACTTACTGCTCCTACTAACACACAGAAATTCCTTCTACACAGGAATTTTTCCAAATTCTCTTCTGGTATCAGTTGATGATGTCATTCTCTCCCTTGAATGTTGTCCTCTGCTGGAAGGAGAGGCATTTTTAGTGAGGGAAATTAAAATCTTCTGTGTCTCATCTGGGGAAGAGTCCAGGCACATTCTACAATCCAGCACCTGCAAACCTTCCATAAAATGGCAGTAGCTGATAGGTGATGTTTAGTTTGCAAGGTTTGAAACCTCTTGATACTATCTAGCATCTCAAACACAAATTTCTGTGACAGTTCTACTTTGAATAATGGCATATATGTTATAATTTCCTTCAGTATGTCTAGTTTTCTGTAGATGTGGTAAATTTACTATTAAAGTTTTTTCTAGGAAAATATATTATTTTTATTTTATTTTACTTTTCCTACATTCTTAGGTTGCTGTATTTAATTACTAAGTAAAGTGTCGGTATCTTCCAAACAAAAAAAAATAAAGGACAGTGAAGGTATGTTGTATATTAGTTTTCACTGGAAAGAACCAAGTACTAAGCCAACGGTGTCAGTTGCAACTGTGCATCGCTTGCTTATATGTAAGTTAAATGTGATAATTAAATCTGAGTCCTCCCCTTCATTTATGCTTATTCTGCTTCTATGCTTATAACATGTATTTTTATAGTATCAGAGATCTTTCAGAACCAGAAATGCAGCAAGGGGAATAGTACAGACTTAATTGCACTTCCCATCCTTATGTCAGTCAGAAAAAAAAAAACAACGTGTTTGCAAATCCAGTCAGGTTTCAACAGGGGTGCTGTATTCACATTAAAATAAAGTTATCCACTTGAGAGGCAACTAGCTGGTAGCTGGATTCTAAGTTCCTGTTAAAAACAGTAAGAAAGTTAGGAGTTTAAAGAGAGAGCTTAAACTGGAATGGACTGTACTGTTATTGCAGTAGGAGTACTGGGATTTAGTAGTCATACTCTGTATCAGAATACATAGAGAAGTGCTTTCATTTTTTCAGGCTGTTCCAGACTATTGCTTGGAAGACTTGCTTTGCCTACCAAGCAAGAGATTTTTATTTGAACTTGATACAGCAGGTGCCAAAAGAGGGAAAATAATTTATTTGTTCTTACAAGAGACCAAAGTATTTCCTTTCCCTTCTAGCCTAAGGAAACAGTGGAGGTGGGAGTCAGTCAGAGCCAGCCCAGCTGAAGAAATCCAGAGAACCTAAGACAAGCCTCCTTCAATTTGAGTGAAAGTTGAGTTCTGTAGAGACAGTAAGATAGGACTCTGATTATTCGTGTCTAGGTTCTGGTACTCAGAAAGAATCTGGTATTAAGACATCCAAGCAAAAAACTGGTTCTTTTCTTCCTCGTGTACATAGACCTGGAAGAAAATATTAGCATATGAGAATTTAAATATGATTTAACTCCCAGGTATTGAGAAGAACAAGTTAATACCACATGCTTACCTCCCTTTGCCCTTTTCCATATCCCAGGTATACTCACTCCCACACAGCGGGTGACAAGGCTAAAAATTTAGTGATCTCTTCGCCACCTTTTTCTGCATTGTTTGGATTTGTAGTCAGGCCAGGCTTCTCACTGCACAAGATATTTGAGGGTTTTTTTATCAAGAATGAGCTCCTCATATGCTTAGTCAGTTTAGGGCACACAATTTGAGACCCCTGCCACTGTAAATCTGAAAAGTTACTAGATTTGGGAAAATCAACAGAATTGACAGATAGATTTTTTTTTTCCCTTATGTTTACCCTTGTGTTATAGTCCTTATCCTACCTTGAATGGCTATACAGAGATATATATGTATACGCACACATCTGTATATGGCACACAAGATATAAATATATTTAAAATACCACTGCTTTGGCATCACTGGAGGATAGTTCTCTGTTTTCTTCTTACCACATTTTTTTAATGGAGGTAAAGGTCTAGTGCATACAGTTCAGAATTGTAAGCTCTTCAGTGCACGCAGGCTTAGTGAACTGCCTACTGTTAGCTTAGTACAAGTGAAGTTTGAGATACATAGTCAAGTTATGGGCATATCAGCTGAACCACAGGAACTGTCCAGAAACATTTTTTTGGCATTTAAAATGTAGGAACTAACTTAGTCAAAGTAGTCCATAAAGAAAGAGAGCTTGAGTGTTATTGGCCATGTGCTTAGCCACTAAAATGTGTGCTGAGGTTTTGACTCCTGAGAGATGTTCTTGAAGGCAGTATATTTGTTTCAGTGGACAGCAGTTAATGCTTATAATATCCAACTAAACAAAAGTATGTAAAAGGTATCAGTAAACTCCTTTTGTGTGGTTAAAGCTGAGTTATGAAATGGACGTGCCTTCTTCCATCCTCCTTTTGTTTTTGTTTTCTTTTAATCTGTTTTATAAAAACAGTGGGAATGGAGGATAAAAGGGATGACTGAGCAGCCAGGAATTCAGGCAGGTGCATAACTACTCCCCACAGCTTCATCTCTTCTAATCATATCTGTGTGCTGTGTAGTCAGCCTTACCCACCAGCCCACACATTCTGCCCAGATGACAGCTAACTGATGTCATCCACGGCGCTGGCAACTCTTAACAAACTGCAGTCCTGCCAAAATCCACCAAACCTGAGAGCATTGAAAAAAATATTTGGGGCTATTAAGACAACTTTCTATTTAACTATGAAATAATTTTTAATTGCATAGGCATACAGCTTTGTTTTTAATTTTACCACCATTTGCTTTTAAATTAAGGCAGAAAGAAAACAGGATATTTTTAGTTATGCATTTTAGCTTTGTGCTAAGGACGCTTTCAGTCAGTTACTGAGGTCTGTACACATGGAAGATTACAAACCCACCCTTTTCTTGCAGCTGTGGGACAGAGGTGTATCTGCAATCCTAAACAGGTTTTATAGTAAATTTCCTCATGCCAAACTGGAGATTAAAATCAGCAGTTTGAATCAGTCCAACTAGTTATTTTTACAGCCATATGTTTGTAAACTAGAGTAACATATTTAAGCAAGAATAGGGTCATTTATTCAGCAACACAAAAATAATATGCCTTTGTTTAATACAAAATAGATTAATGTGGAAGGCAGAGAAAAGGGGGGTTATTAAAACATTTTTTGCTATTCTTAGAAGACACATTTGAAAGATACTGAGCATTTTACTTTTCTATTCACTGCGAAGCATTTATTTAACTTGCTTTATAGTGGTTACAGATCTTAGCCTCCAACAGGCTAAGACCTACTATTAAGATATTCTAAGAAAATTTGGAATTATATTTTAGAATGGCTCAAAAAACATATTCATAATAAATTAAGAAATACATTATGCTCTTGCTGGAGATTATTGGTCAAGAATAAACTTAAATTTGGTAGCCAGCCAGTTCCATTTGTATTTAAAATTTAAAGTTTACTCTTAATCCTCTCTGCTAGTAGTTCAGGATGGCCTCCTAAGGAACTGTAGCTATTAGCACCTGCCTGCAATGTTTTACTTTCCTCCACACAAATCTATCTTGTTCTGCATGGTGGATATTTAATCTGTCAGTGCCTTTTTAAGAAAGGTGGGTAGCCTGTGAAAAAGGATGAGAAAAAAAGATAATCCTTTCCTCTGACTTAGGGTACATCTGTTCTGCAGGCAGCAGCATAATGCAGAGATGTGAACTCTAGCTTACGTGAGCAACCCCCCCACAGGCAGATACACCTTGCTGGGATGTTGCATCAATCCACCTCTATGGAGCTTAATTCTGCCATGGCTAGACTTTCTTGTAGCTATGTTAATGTGCTTATTTCCTGTTTTCTGTAGATATGCTTTGTCAACAGGGCACAACAAATGCAGCAGTTTGGGGAGCCCGTGTTTGCTGTGATAAAAGATACAGCAAACAGTAGGTGTGTGGTAAGAATATCAAGTTCTCATGTTTTGTGGCAGACAGTAGGGAGTGTCTCACATTGCTCAACATTTCATTACTGTTTCTATTGCCTCCTACACTGTTCTGTAACACCTCAGGAAATCAGCTGATTTGGATTCTCATGCTAGCAAACATGAAAAAAATGTTTTGGGACTTTATAAAATAGCAGATTTGAATTGAGCTTTTTTTCTTTTGTCCATCCCTAGTTCTGCCAGGTGGAGTATGTGGTCCAGAGAATGTATTTTTGTACCTGAATCATGCGTTATGGCCTACGTGAGTTGAAGGTAATCATCTTAAGTATCCAAATGGTCTGATGCTGTTCTGTGGTTTTACACTGCCACTAGTCCAACAGGAGCCTTATACTGAGCATTCTCCTGCACAGCTTCTGTGGGAATTGGTCACATTTGGCACTTACTTGGACTGTCTTGCACATTCTCAGGGCACATTCTCATTCTCATTCTTTTCTAAAGAAAAAAAAAAAGCTTCTTTAGAGTTTCATGGAACTTTGCCATCTGAATGCTATTCATCATTGCCTATGAAGAAAGTTTCCAGAACATTTAATTGTTTTGCAGACAGCTAATATACCTGAGGGCCTTAATGAATGTTTGAAACAGCTGCTTCATCTTGTTCTGCCACTATGGATAACTCTTAAAGTTTAGATTGAGTAATTAAGTATATCAAAATAATTTACATAACACTCCGTGATGGGTTACTATATTAAATGTAAATACCTGTGAGACATGCAGAATTCTGGGTTATAAGAATTATAGTGCTGCTTAGCAGAATTCCCCTGTGTTGAATTATAGGTTTCAGTACTTCAGGAGGCTTGCTCTGTGTGCCCTAAACATGTATAAGGTCTAACTGGTACATCATCCTACGTATCAGTAGGAAGGCTTATTACATATTCCAGTGGCCTTGAAAACTGTGCCAGCAAAGTTTTTTTTGTTGACAGAGAGAGGAAAAAGGATGCAAGTCAAAGAGTGGAAAGTGGTCCAGTAGTTCACAAGACTGCTCAAGAGTTAAGCTTGACTCCACAAGAAAAATGGAGAAAGGAAACAAAGGAGCCATTCTAGTTTATAGAAGAGAAGGTAGAGCCCTGCTTGTGCTCCAAGACACACAGAGTGTGTGTGTTCAACAGTCCTCCATGCTGTAGTGGTGTATCACCAAGGCCAGTGCTCACTTCTGTGGCACCTCATCTCCTGAAGAGGTGAAGAGCCTGCTCCACATGGGCCAGTGCCTGAGAGCTGTGAAAGCAATGGCTTTCACACTGCACCATCTTCCCTCTATCTCCATTGCTTTACCTAGGGTCAATTAAACACAAATCTTTCATGGTCCCCAACTCCTGCCTCCTCTCCCTCTGTCCCCAGCAGGCTGTTCATAATCATTGCTGTTGATTTGCATTTCCTTTCTCTGCTGCACACAGCCATGCCCACACACAGCCCTCCAAGCCAGGACTTAATCCTGGCCTGTCTCTACACTGAAGGTCCTCAATTTTTACTGATCCAGTATTACTCATCAAGCTCTTCTGCTTAAAATTGCTAGTTCTGTTTGCTTTTGAAATATCACCCAACCTCCCTCGGCAGTTCTTTGCCCTGTCCCCCACCTTCTTCATTTCCATTTGGCTGGCATGGCTATGTACTTAGTGCATATAGTGGTTTGCCGCTTCAGATAGTGTTTTGTGCAGAAGAACATGAGAGCTTTCATCTGAAAGCCAATTGGCTATGACAGAGCAGAACTATACCCACAGAATAAAGAAAATGGGAGAGAGGTTTCATTAGCTTTTTTGTAACCCCTTGTTAACATATACGTGCAGTTTCTGGACTAGCAGTAGCTGTTAACTCACTTGGACCTAGTGCAATATTTTTCTACGAAGAAGAGCTCATTAGTTCCCACACTTGCAGCATTTGTTCGTTAAAGTCTTCAGAAAAGACTTGTGCTGAAAACCTGTTATTTAAATATTATTTTCATTTTATAATTGACCTATGTTCATCATTATTTTCCCCAGTCACCTGCAGCTTCTTAAAATCTTAGTCATTAACAAAAGTGATCATTTAAATGTTCAATAACATAAATGTTTTAAATAACATGTAAAAGTTATCTAAAAAGATATTTCATCATATAAAAGTACAGCTGAAGTATTGCAGAAGTCTTTGAAAATCAGCAGCACTACTAACTGCCATATTAAAGTATTTCTCAGTTTTATAACTGTGCAATACAAAACAACTGCCAGCTTTGTTGTTTATCCTCATTTGTAGATGCTACTTCTCCATGATCTTTCTTCACCCGAATTCACCCAAATTCTGCCTTTCTCCTCATCATTTCTTAAATGCCATTTCACTAATCCGAACTGAATTACCTAATTTCTCTTAAAATGTTCTCACTGCCTTGTCTCCTGTTACCGTATCTAAGACCAGCAGCCTCCACGATACAGAGCTGCAAGCTCTGCTTCATTCAGCCTTGAGATTTTACCACTTTTTCCTGTATAACTATTCATAAAATCTTGTCTAACCTTTTTTTTTTTTGTGCCAAGAGTCCACGAACTTTAATTCCCTCAACTCCCAACTTGATGGTTTCCTCCTCACTTACTCCCACATTTCCAATCTGCCACCTATATAAGGAAAGGTGCCACAAATTTTAAGATAGCTCATGTGCTAAGATTTTCTTTTTGGAAAGATTTTTTTTTTCTATTTTTTTGCTATTTTCCTTTAAGCTTTGCTTTTCTACCTTCTTTTTACCTTTGCTTTTATTCTCCCTATGTATCACCTTCGCTTCAAATCAGTTTTCTTTCTTTTCAATACATTTCATAATTCTTACCTAGCCTGCCTGAGTAAGCTTCATTCATTTACTCTTCCAGCAACTATCTCTACCCTTTTTACTTCCTTACTCCAAGCTGGTATACCCCAGTTGTAATTTTTCAGTCACACTGGATTTCAAGACTCCTCTCACCATATCTTTAGAAAAGGAGTCAGATATTTGTTTATGGTTACCTCTTAAATATTCATGAGATGTTTCTGCATTGTGCTTTCAGCTGCATCCCATGCTGTCCCATTGTTTCAGGTGTCACTAATTCAGAAAATGGACAACAGACCATAGCTGACAAACATTAGACCTTGCTTCTTTTGCATGATCACATCAACCTCTCCTCTTCCTTCCTACTGTCTTAAAGCTTTAATCCTTTCGTTGTATCAGGACTCAGATCACTTGATACTATAACACAGGTATATTAAACATATGGATGGTTTAATATAGGAGTAAACCTTCATCTAACATTAGCAGAAAAACAAAACAGTGTTTTATTACACCCATAAGTATATTCTAAATTATTACAATAATTAACCAAGAAATAAAGAGGATATCTGAGGTACATCGATTACAGTGCCTTGCAGAGATGCTTAACTTTGTTAAAAGCTGTTATCAAAACTGCTTTAAGGAAAACAAGAGTTCTCTCAAATCTTATAAAACCTGAGCTCATACTGCACAAAGCAGAGAGGGTTTCCTTGATTAGACTCTGCAGAAATCTGCATTACAGTAGATATTCTGCATTATTCCAAATCCACCCAATGTTATTCCGCTCAGAGCTATCACCTATTCAAGAAGACAAAGCCATTACCAGAGATGACAAAGCCAGGGACAGTCAGCAGAAAGAGCCCTGTTTGTGTGTCCACCATCTCTGCCTGCCTGGGTTGCACCACAGCAGCCACCAGAGTCTGTAGCGTTTGAGTCCCTCAAGGCTGTTAATTTAAAGACAGGCCAAACAGGTACAGGGATGTCCTTGGCAACTGGGTGAGGGAGTTCAAAATGGTTAAAATTAACTTTGCCTCACCTCTTCTCAGGAGGGAAAGCTCTGGTGCAGAACTGGATTGTTTCTTTACTTTCCATGCATGAAAATCTTGCTATATCTTGGCAGAGTCTTAAAAACAAATCCAATATAATGGAAGGAGTTTGTAGGGAAACTCCCCTGCTTTTTCTAGTTGGGTTGTTTACCTCTTATTTTTCGGTCTAATCCATCTCCCTTTCATACTGCTTAGACCATTCTCATCCTCCCCACCTTTCTTTGTAGCCTGTTTGGAAAAATAGTGTATTTTCTTAGTAACTCTAACCTAAAAGCCTTTTAACTGTTAAAGATTAACCATTAAAGTATATGTGGAAAAGCACACATTTCCCTGACACTTGACTCCAGCCTGCTGCATTCTGAAAGTCAGCTATTAGTAATGCTTCAATAGCTTGTTCACACTTAACAGGTTGATAGAAATACAAGCTCAGGTCCTATGTGGAAAATACAGAAATGCAGGCTAATATTGTATCCATGGATGGGGAGCCATGAACACCTCTAATTGCAAGCGAGCAAGTGTAGAAACCTATCTTTCAGTGGCACAATTTGTTGGAGATTTTTATTCTGATAAAGCTTTCTAGTGAGTTTTCTGAGAGTGGCTTGGGTGCTTTCAGAGTTGAAGAGAGGAGGGTTGCACATGTGCTTGTGCACAGAGGAAAAAGGATAAAAGCAGCAAATCAGGCCCAGGTGAGGGACATCAAACAAAAAAAAAAAGGGCTTTTTGGAGAGGATGATGTGTACATGTAGCCGGAAAAGCAAAGCTCTAAGATTACTATTTTAGAGCACACAATATGCTTCAGATAAGAAAACTCAATGCTATGGCACTGGTAGGAGTTTCTCAAAAGGTATCTACACTCATGTTGAATTCAGGGACCAAATATGGTCTAAATGCTCAAAATTTTACAATTTTACCTGGATTTCCCTATAAGATTAAAAGATATTTGGACCTTTCCTTTATACAAAGTGATAAAAAGCAGTTTCCAATGTTAGTGAGAGGTTTCCTACACAGCATTTTGCTTAGTCTCTTTTTAGTGATACTGAAATATTTGTTTCCGCCTCACCATAAAATCACGGTAGAAGCCATTTCACTGTTTAGAGTGAATTAGCTAAACTATTTTTTAAGAAAGAGCATAAGGCAGACTACACTGTGAAATTCCTTTTGGTGAAATTTCAAATTGCTTTTCAATTTCTGTCTTAAAAATATAAGTAATTAGTTTTATTATAAATTCATCTGTGATTTGGAAGAGTCTAGATCCTCTAACAGAATCAAAGATCAAACATCCTAGGACAAGACCTAACCCAACTGACAACCAAAAAGAAAGTAGGAGAAAGGGATTTTGTTGGCTTTTCTGAATTATTTATTTTTAATTGGATTTTTGTTGTTTTTATTACATTAACTGGTAGTATGTAGTATTATTTACTTCAGTATTCTCTGTGATTTACAGAATATTAGACCAGAAGGATTAGGGGGCACATCCTGACAAAGAGCACTAATTCCCGTATGGCTTTGTATATGAAAATACTGCCACCAGAAGAAACAAAGATGCTTGGGGGTAATTTCTTTTTCCTCGTCTTCAGTACATGACTGAGAGACAACTAGCCTTAAAAATGATAAGAAAGAATAGTAAGCAATAGTAAGTAACTCAGTCCTTTCTTTGTGTCACAATGACATGATATCTGCTGAGAGAGATTACAGCTGCATTCATATATAGTAGCTTGTGTAGCCTTTGAGATTTTTCATGTATGTAGAACTCATTATAAACAATAAAGACCAAGATGAAGCCAAGAGCAGGCTAGAAGACAAGAGCCTGAAATGCCTCTGAAAACCTTGACACAAGTTTAAAATTTCCATTCTGTCCTCTTACTATATCTCTCAGTAGAAAAGGTGAGCACAAAAAGTATAATAACTGCTTACCTCAACCACTGCAAGTCTCTGGATAAGACAATAGTTGTCAGGAAGGAAAAAGAGTGAGGAGAAAGCATCAGAGTATTCTTTAGAAATACTTGAGAAGCCATTGTAGAATCACAGAAAAAGACCAGTAGCCTCTGTTAATACTCAGTTTTACTATCCAGTGATTAAATTTTGAAGAGAAACTATTGGCTTCTAAGAATACAGAATTCTTCCTGTGCTCTAAAAATCATTGTTTTCTGTGTTTGTGGCTATCACATGCACAGAGAAAACTACCTCAGGTGCAAAACTGGTCTATGAATGTAGGTCTTGCAAACTTCACTGAAGATTTAGCCCCAAGAATTTCTCCAGCTGAAGAACATCAGACCATGTATTATTCCATAGTAACATGCTGTAGACTAATACAGAGGTAACAATTAATTGAAGCTTAACAACCAAGGAAGTGTAAGCTTTCTTTTGAAACACTGGGATCTTTAAATAAGATTCCACATGCTGTGAAGAGTTGCATTAATCTCAGCCAATCTCTGTTTAACCT
Organism: Chlamydotis macqueenii; assembly: GCF_036417535.1. Lineage (NCBI taxonomy): Eukaryota > Metazoa > Chordata > Aves > Otidiformes > Otididae > Chlamydotis > Chlamydotis macqueenii. The sequence continues at coordinate 20,167,650 of NC_141593.1, read as the reverse complement.
GTTTTTATAACTCATTACTTTGCCTGTGGCTACCCTAGAGTGAATGTAAAGGCATGCCAAAATGGGTGGAGATATGAAAACAAGTACAATTAAAAGAATTTTTTTTCTCAGCTCCCACCTGCACCTAAGAGTCAAATAATGCTCTGCAATCTGATATGAAGCGACATTCCCACTTCCACCTTTTACTCTTGACCTATTTAGATTCTCAGCCCCAACAGTAAAGAAATAGCAGGAGGAGAGAAAGAATGACAACACCTAATATGAAGCATACTGTAACCCATAATGCTGTTTCATGCAGTTGCCTAATATGTCCCCAGATGCAGCTATTGAAGATGACAGGAGTCTGCCTGGGACAGTGTCCTTGGCGGGAATATAGGCCTGGGATATACCCTGTAGCAACAACATACCCTGCTGCATTTGAAGTCTCTCACTGGCAAGTCTAATTTCTCAGCTGGAATAGGAAGACAGTGATCTTTTATTTGGAAGAAACCATTTGATTTACTGAGTTCAGACTAAAAGTTTCACTGGTTTGTTTGGTGGGTTTTTCCCCACCTTCCTTCCATACTGGCCTTAGACTCCTTCACAGAACACTTTAGGTTTCACAGCAGATTCTCCAAGATAGACTGTTCTTCCAGTCAAGTTAGTATTCGTATCTTTAAGCCTTGCCTTCAGCCTCATGGTTAGATAGCTCTGCTGTCCTCCTTTAGACACATAAAGAAGACATCTCTATCTGCAAAACTCATTGTTCTGAACTACTGCAAGTGACATTTATGGTGAGTAGTAATAAAGGAGTTTCAAGAACTTTATAAAAAAATTGGACTACTTAGCCCGTCTCTGTAAGCATGTTACATCTGTATCAGCAGTAGTGCTGCTTAGTAGTGTCTGCTTAAAAGACGCTCTCATGGCTGCCTGGAAGATCAAGGATAGCATGGCAGTAAAAATTCATCTCTGTTGGCTTGGAAAGGGGTGCACAGAGCTTTTTTCCATGAGGCACTAATAAAGCTGTGCTGTAAAATCACCAAAAAGAGGTGATGCCCAGCTCATCAACAGCCGAGGCAATTCTTTGATACCCTTATGGGATCAGCTCCTCTCCTCTCCCCTCCTCTCCTCTCCACTTCTGCCATGGTACCAATAAAGACCAGCTCAGCTCGGGTGGGCTCAGCAGTCTGAACAGCATTTACTCAGCCCTCCAGGAAGCTTTAGTCACTTGCTCTGATTTTGCTGCTGCTGTGGTTATGCTACCATAGACACTTGAGCTGGGAAGAATAAAAGAAGTTCAGGTGTGTTTATATGAACTGTTGTGGTAGTAATGTAAGTGTATGTCCTTCTTTAGAAAGAGAACTTTAATCACAATGGGAAGGCATGTGTTATCTTGCTGGTACATGGTGGTGGCTCAGGTGCTTCCTGTAAAAATGTCAGATTTCATTGTAAATGTTAAAGATAAGAAGGATACAAGAAGTAATGCTTTGAATAAAAGTTTCTGTTATACTCTAAGATTGTCTGCCTTCTTTCTCAGGGAGGAAAATGTACTGATGTGTATGCATGTCTGTGCTAGCTGGTCAGGAGTGTGTAGAAAGGAATGGAATTTTTTGTTTGGAGAGGACTAGGGATAGACTCATGTAAGTGAATGAGAACTATTGAGCACAGCTTAGCTATTTGTGCATGTGATTTTATTTTCAGGGGTTTTTTTTGTTGAAGTCTTAAAACTCAGATTGTGGGCTCTCTGCTACCCCCTGGAAACAATGTGAAAGGTACCAAAAAGAGAAGATGCAAGAAAGGAGTATATTCTTCATGCCTGTTTAAACAGCATGAACTGGTCTGAGAGGAAGGGGAAGACCATGTGCAAAACGGAGCAGGAAAGGGCTTGGGGGTATAGTTGTTTCAGTAACAATACTGTGAGGTGGAATCTGCATCATCCCCCGCGAGCTGAAACGACCACCCTAGGGTAATGGAGCTGTGATCTTCCCAGGCTTTTGCACTGGGCAAATGGATAACTGAACGGAGAGGCTCACTGCATTGACTGCTGCACTTCTTACTGGGAAAAAGTGATTTCCTACAGCTTCAAGGTTAGGTGTCTGAATTAAGAAATACCAGAGCTAGTTACTGGTCTTCCTTATGCTTATCTGCAATGAAAGTGTATCACTTATATTTTCAACCATTCTTCTGGATCAAAATACATAATAACTCCAATTCTTGGAAAATTTTTGCTGATAATTATTATAGAGTTTATGAAAATTGTCTGAACCAATGAACTTGCTCCAAATTCTCACTGACATAACTAAGATGGGGATCAATCATGAAGGGAATGCTGTCAATAAGCAGAAAACTAAGGCTTATTCAGCTGCTTTACTCCCTCAGCGTTGTTCTTCTTCAGGGTGCAGCACATAGCCAGCATTTAGGGTGTTGATAGTTTTAATTTTCTTTAGAAAGTAACTCTTGAGACAACTGAGCATATTCTCTGGTAGAACCTTGGTTCCTTAAAAACGTTTCCCCAAAATAATAGAGGAAAAAGATCAAGCTGGCAGCCTTGCTGCCATCGATGTCTGATTTCTGTAAGGGTAGTGTGTCTACAGGAAACTGTTACTTAGCTTACTCCAAAAGTTTATTTTGTACAAATTTTCCCTCATTTGCTATCTCTCCTGCACAGTTTCAGCCCATTATTTGTAGGGACTCAAAGACTGTAACCTGTCTTAGGAAAAAATATCTTTAAGATGTTGCAGGTTAGTCCTTGTGAAATCTTACCATGCAGCTAGTTGATTTAACTCCTTTGGTTGGTGTCTCCACCAACCTCACTCCAAAGAGAAGCATAAACAGGCTTTCTACTGACAGTGGCAGATGGTGCTCTCTCACTCCTCAGATTATATCAGATCTGTGACTCCCCAACATTTTCTTCATGACTGCCACCTCTACTTTGTAGCACACCTGCACCATTTGAATATGCACTGTGAGACCGTGAGTGAGATGGTGACTCTAATAGGTTTTGGATGTAACTGCAGACCTGCACAGTGCATCCTTTCATAAAGGAAAGCCATTGGGTGTCCATATTTCCATATATAGAAGTGTGACAATGGAAGATGTCCTTAATGACTTTTCCAAATATTTCTAGAAAAGCAAATACATAAGTGAAGAAAATTTTTGTTGTTTGTTTGAGTGGTTTTGGGGTTTTGTCATTTGTGGGTGTTTTAGGGGATTTTGGTTTTTTTTGTCATTTGTCCCTTTTTCTTAATTTCAAAAGCCTAAATTAAAATACTTGATCTGTGGTAGTACTATAGGTGTGAGAGACCACAGAAGAAGTGTAATTAGCTATGAAATGTAGTACAGATTTCTGTTTGATTGATTGATTGGTAATTAGCTTATCGGATTTCTTTTTCAGGAATTGTTGCCTCACAGGTCTTGTATTGACAGTGAAGAGGCTCAGTTTCAAAACAACCTGTTAATGTACGTAACCTAGCTATGATAACACAGTATGAAATACAAAGACTCCGCTATCTCCACAAGATTCAACATTTGTTGACATTCACAGCCTATTCTTCTTAGCATCTTATCTGAACATGTATCTAAATTAACAAGTTCTTACATTTAATCCGTTAGTTTTTTCTGATTTTATTGGAGCCCTTATTAGGAAAGTGGCAGCGCTTATTTTTACCCATTTGAAATGTATCTTGCCTACTGCTCCTTTTCTGAGTGTCTTGAAAAGCATGTCTGCCACAAGGCTATTTTTCCATGTTTTACCTTTCCTTGAGCATGAGTGGGTATCTTCAGTTTCACAGTAACTTATTAAATAATTCTGTGACCTGTGTACCAAACACAGGTAACGTTACCGTTGTGGGGAGAACAGGGACAAAGAGAGCTTGATTTGTCTGAAATCAGGAGAGAATCTCAACTAGGGAAAGGTGTAACACATTCATAGAAATGGTGCTGAATATCTCTTTCCCTTTTGCTTATCCATTTCTTTCCTTTTATTTTCCTGCTCTTCTTCCCAATCCCATCTGCAGAAAGTTTTATAAAAATTAAAAAAAAAAAAAACCACTAAAGACTTAGGTTTCCACAATGCATTGTTAACTAGTACATGTAGTGTGACCAAGAATCAGTTTTGGAAAGTAATTTCTTGGTATTATTTTGCTCTAGTTTTGCATCCTAGAAGTACTGGCATATCTGTCAAGGCAGAATAGACTGTGGATTTGTCGTAATTAATGGAAAAGCTCCCTTTTCTGGTCCTTTGTTTTTGTTCATATCAGAGATTGGCAGAGGAAGGAAAGAGAAGCTGCGCTGCTGTTAGCAAGGCTCTGCAATTTAGCAGCATTCATAGAAATTCTTGTGACATGAGAAATACGAGACAGGAGAAAAAAAATAGACGGTTGTTTTTTGAAGAGGGGGAGGTGGGCTTTCGATGGCTTACTCAAAAGTTGTGTAGATGTCCATTTCTCACTGTGATACTCACAAGTTATCTCCCGAGCCCTGGCTGCCTGCGTATGAAACAATTCAAGGGCTCTGGTTTGAAGGTCTCTTCTCACTCCTTAACCCAGCTGTACCATCTTTCTAATGCATTCTCACAGCAAAATGTTTGAAGAGTGGCAAAATTTGTTGAAGCTTTTGCATGGACACTGAACACAGCAAGGGGAGCACTCTTTGACAGGCATCCCTGTCTCTCCTGTTCAGGGAACAAGGCACCACTCCCAGAGCGTGGTCTTTTCACTAGCCAGGGAATAGGAAAATGATGCAGGAGAGTTGTTGACATATCTCTGTGTCGTGGCATGCTGCTTGGATAAAGAAGCTGTCACTTTTATGTTCAGACAAAAAACAAATCAGCAGCTACTCAAGCCCACACCTGAGAAAGATCTTACTCTTCTCCTTGCAGATGTTCTGCAGGACGTGGCATGCTGCGGTGACACACACAGCTAAGTCTTCACTAGCACCAAAGAGTTTCCCGAGGCTGTACTGGTTTCTCTTCAGCTTGCCTAATTAACTCACTTGCTTCTAACAGCACAAAACAAACTTTATATCAGGTAAAAATCCTCACTAATTACTCTGATTTAGAGGTGGTGTAGTTTGTACTCATAGCTTACTGCTACTGATCTTCTTACAGCTTTGCACCTTCCTGGCGTATTGCACCATGATACTCCTGTGCCCACCAGTTTGGCCAGCTAAAGCCGATCGAGCACAGCACAGGTACTCTGCAGAGTTAGCATTCACTTCTTCGCTGATGTTTTTTGTTTCCATTTTTTTTTTAATGATGCATGTCAGAATGTTCTTGCAGTCGTGCAGCATTGCTCTCTAAAAGGAACTTATTTTTCCAGACATGTTTATGGACCCAGCTCACGGATAAGGCTGTGATTATGGCATAATGTTGTGGCCTAGGTACAACAAACAGACCCGACAAACCTCGAGCATCCTGAAAATATTACTACTTCCTTTAGCTTCCTCTCTGTGAGGTCCTACAGAATAAAATATTTGCTACCATCACTGTCAATAACACATACAGCTACAATTTGACTTCAGAAAGATTTAGCTATACATTTTGTATAACAAAACAGTTGGTAGATAGCATCTGAATTAGAGTTCTCAGCTGTGAAAAGCTGTAAGATGCTGTGGGCTTCAGAACAGCCACTTCCTGCAGTATCATGGAAAGTGCTTGGAGCATTCATTCCATGGTTATCCACACTGGGGAACGAGCCTTTAAACCTTGACATTTATACATTTTTAAATTGGAGATTACATTCATAATGTTAGTGAAGTTAGCTCTTTTTTCATGTGTTGTTTTCAGAGATGGGAGAGATTAATATGAAAAATCTGGTGATGCAAGATTACAATTTTGGGGAATAGGCTGGCCAAGTGTGTTTGGTTTTCTCATTACATTCTTTGGCTGACTGCAACGCACTTTTTGCAGGTGATCTACTTCTCCTTCCTGGCATAAAATAAGTTGCAGTCAGCCTGCATTTAAGCAAAACTCTCTGAAGAGGTGTGTCACTACCAGTTTTCATTTGAGAAGCACAGTGTGTATATAATAAATTGCGTTATATAATATGTGTGTATATGCATTATATGTATATTTATGTGGGCAGTATATTATATATGTGTATCTGGGTCTATAATGTATACACCTTATATATAAACTTTAAAATACATACATATATAACAGAATGTATATATCTCACATGTATATCATATATATGACACCATGAGACTACCTCTGTTAAACAGCCCCTTTAAAGATATTTTTTGTACACTTGAGTTTATTGCTTCTACTTTTGCAATAGCCATTTTTCACCCTACTTTTGGAGCACCTTTCCTCACTCTTGCCTAGCACCAGTCTCAGCTGCATAATAGTAAACCCATTTTTCATGGTAGCTCCATTCCAACCTAAACTATTCTATGATTCTACAATTTTAATACTGTTACTTGAGATATGTGGATTTACATGGAAAGTTCCCTATCTAAATCTCTTTGTCACATTTGCAAGAATTTATCAAATTCTTTATTGTTCAAATGGCAAAACTGGAGCTCAGCACGTAGCTGAGCAACTGTTGAAACAGAGCTGATGTGACAACACTGCAGTAACTCGCGGTGGGTTCATGCTGTCAAGAAACCATGCAAAACCAGCAGCAGCTGCTCACTTCTGCACAGTTACCTCCAGTGTACGTCTACAGAGAGAGGGGGGAAACCTCCTTGCACAACTCAGCTCATCCACAGACAGATGAACAGGACTGTGTCGCCTTCTCATCTTGTGCTACAGCAAAAGTGATGATACATGTCTGAGGGGGAATTTCTCTGCCATTTGGAAACTGCTCCTGGAAGGTCACCATCAGCATTACACAAGGACCCACGCATGGCTCTCCAGAACAGACCTAGGTAGAGCAATGTTCAGAAATGCCTCAGCCACACAAAGGACACTGTTCCCACTCAGAGGATTAGCTAGAAAAAAACATTCTTTTTCAGCAGTAAGCAGTATGCAAAGTCTGAAAGTAGCTGCAACCGAAAAATGAGAAGGGCCAAGGAGCGACCTTGTGTCTCCAGCCACCAAACGCAGCAACATGCTCTGCCTGTGGGATACAGGCTACTTGCAACAGAGCCCGCCTGGGACAGGTTTGGCAAGAACACCAGTACAGGTGCACAAGCAAACCAGATGTTCTCTAGGAAAGCAAAGCTTGCAAACAAGATAAGGGTCAAGTCTGCATCTCTTCAAGACTGGTATGCAGATACCTGTTGGTGTTCTTTGGGTGACTTCCTGGCTTGGTTACAACTGTTCCTGTTTCAGCAAAAGCTCCTAATGCTGTGGGTGCACTAGGGAGGGGTGCCTGCGATTCGCCTGCTGTTAGCCCTTCAGGCTTCAAATACAGTTCTAGAGAGTGCTTGTCTCTAAAAGACTCTTAAAACACATCTCATCAACAGAATGTCAGTCGGTAGAAAAGTAGGATCTGAGCTATTTGGATTCTAGTAAGGCAATTTTGTCTCGGAGAAATTTGGATTCTAGTAAGGCAAAATTCCCTTATTTTGCTAAATAAGGGAAAGCATTTGTTAGCAGCATTGTGGCAGTGTGCTCCCCTCACCTCTGCTTAAGCCATGACGACCAGTGGGGCTTGTGATGGCTGCATCCAGCTGAAGCTGAACTTTGGGGGATGGATGGCAACATGGTAGCCAAGGGCTGTCCAGAAGAGTAGCCCAGACTTCTTGCTCACACACAAATATGACTATAATATGCCTATTAGTCAATCATCTTCCTCTATAAATCAGGGGCAACCCAGGGCCCGCTGAGGTCTCCTGCATGGCAGCGGGCTGCTCGTCAGGGTCTCCCCTTGGGTAGGGACGCCTCTCGAGGTTAGGCCTCGAAGCTGAGAGATTCCTTGCCACAACAGCTCCACGGTAAGTGACTAATAGCATGCTAAACTTTTAAATCTTAGCTAAGTGATATAAAGGATTGATTGTGCACATGTAATCCTTTAGACATAAACCGTTGGTCAAGCCAACGGTTGGATTGGATCCAGCCACACATGACTCCTCTCTGAGAAGCAGTTTAGAAAGCAAGGGTGTCTTTTCCAAACCTTGTCACTCAACAGGAGGGTCTCCCTGACAGTTTTTTCTGACTCTGTCCTCTATACAGGAAATAATCAAGTGTGCCTTGCCATTGAATCTTGTTAAACCGCTGTCACATTTACCATTAAACTCTGTTAATTGTTTATAAAGTTCACTGTTGCTTCTGTTTTACAAGTGAACAGCATCACTCCCTCTGTGACAAGTACACATGGCAAGCACAGTTCTTCATTCAGTGTAGTCCAGGAGTTAAGTCTTCAGCATCTTGTAAAATTCAGAGAGCTGTCTCCAGTGTCTACTTTCATTTCTCTCTTTCCCTGCTCTTGGATGGTGAATGTAGGAAACATAAAAGCTTTCTAAAATTCACAGTAAATCTCCCGTGCATCTTTCACATGCTAAGCTCTGAGAAAACCTGGTTGCTGCTAGCTGCCCCTTCACAGCGTAAACGCCTCTGACTGCCTGTGTGTCTCTGCTTGCTTTGTGTGTGCAGGGCACAGCTGTCTCCTTCGTCCTGCCTTTCCCCTGCTACACGTTAATCATTTACCTGCCATGAGCAGGTAAACCATTATTCCTCTCCTCTCCCAGCCCTCACAGACTTGCTTGATTATTTGAATTACCTTTGCTCCTGAAGTGCATGGAAGGTGAGGCCACCGACTCTCTTTACGGGGCTCCAAAGAGAGAAGTAGCTGTTGTTGCCACTCTTGGTGTCAAATGTGTAAGCTTGCACCTGGCAATTTTTTTCCATTAATGACAACAGCCTTCCATCTTGAAGTCTACAGGTGACCTACTTACTTTTTATTGTTACGTACCAGAGTGCCCCATTTTGTCTCAGCCAAGGCAGCCCTATTGGGCATGGCAAAATAGATATTACAACACACGAGGAGTATTAGTTGCTTGCTGAGCCACTTAGCCGCATCCCTCCGGACAAGTTGAGACTTATTGGTCTTAAGGCTCCCAAGGGCTCTATCTGAGCAGGGATGTGCTTGTTCATAAGGTCTGTTTACGGTTTTTCTTGGCTTATGTCTTAGAAAAAATTGTTTTGAACCAAGAAATCAAAGAAAAGGTTCCAACTTCTGAAAAGTGAGGGAGTGGGGGAATGGGGTGTGTTAATACTTTTCTGTGATTTTCCCCACCTAGGTGAGACATACAGTATTGCTCAATGGATTATCATATTTCTACATATCCTTTTTGGCCAAACCCAGTGATCTTATTAAGATCCCCTTTCAAAAGCCTGAGGATTTCTTCATCTGTCAGAATCCTAACCATTCCAACACGAGCACAAAGCAAATCCAAAAGCTCAATGTCTTCCTCCTCCCAACCTCTAGCTTAATCAATCACTCAGTGATGCGGAGTTTCCACAGGATCTCTGTTGCAAGCTGCGTTTCTCCATCCCTGTCCCACCACCTGTTCTTCAGTCTCTCGTAGTGTTTCCCCACTCATAACAAGCATTCTGTGCTGGTTCTGCCTCTCGTGGCCTCAAACTTCTGGTTTGAGCTTCTTGCTGTGCCCTCACTCAGAGGCCCCTCCTGCGCTCACCCAGCGACTGCACCTTCACTTCACAGCACCAGCTCAGTCCCTTCATCTTGCGCTTTTCTGGACATGGTGAAAGGAGTTTGCCTCTTTTCTTTGATTTGCCTTCATGCCCTCTCCCTGTTCCGTGGTTTTTTTTCCCTTTCTTTTGTGTCCGTGCTAACCGTGTCAAAGAGCTGTAACTCACAGTTTTCCGTGGATTGAGGCGCCCAGCCAAACCTGAGCGCACCTGTTCACACGCTCGGAATTCCCCGTCTCTTTTCCTTGTGCCCCGTCCTCCTCTAGATGGGGGGGGGGGGGGTGTGTGTGTGTGTGTGTGTGTGTTACCGTCACCCTGCACAGCTTCTGGGAGAGGAGCACCGCAGTCTTTTTGGGGACCGGTTGCGCTTGGTTTTTTAAAACCGAGGAATCGCCACGCACCCTCAGCCGCGGCTGGAGTTGCCGGAGCGGCGCCAAGAAGCCGAGAGCGCTGGGGACAACGAGCGACCCCGGGGGCGCCCGGGGAAGCCCTCGACCCCCGCCCCCGGGGCGCCAGGGGCGCCGAGACCCGGAGCGGCCCCGTGGGAGGGGGCGGGCGGGGCCGGTGACTCAGGGCCGGGGGCGGGGCCAGGCCCGGGAGGGCGGGGCCGGGCCGCCCCCGCCCGCGCGCCCTCCCGCCAGCCCCGCCGCTGCCCGCAGTCGGTGCCTGGCGGCTGCGGGAGCAGGCGCGGTTGTGGTGCTGCCGTGTGAGTGGTCCCGGCGGGAGCGGGAAACTGCGGGGAGCGGGGAGCCCCGGGGGCCAGCCCTTCCTTGCCTGCCCGCCGCGCGGTGTGGAGTGGGGTGGGGTGGGGTGGGGTGGGGTGCAGTTTAGTTCAGGGTGGCGTGGGGTGGTGTTGGGCGGTGTTGGGCACGGGCGCCCACGGCGTCCCTGCGCGGGATGGGCACGGGGTGCTTCCTGCCAGCCTGCCCCCGAAACTCGCTGCTTGCGCTCCCACCCCCTGCGCCTCTCCCGCGGAGCCCCGGCTGTGCCCCGCTGTGCCACTTCCCTTCCCGCTCCCTCCTCTGGCTGCACCCCAAAACTGCAGACAGCACCCGCATCCCGGGTCCCTTCCTGCACCTCGCTGTGCCTCACACCCAAACCCTCACCCTGTGTCCCGCGGTACCTATTCCCCCACGCCCTCTCTCTGTGCGCCGCACCCCGCACCGCGTATTCCCCCAAACCCTATGGTGTGCCCTGCACCCCATGGTGCCCGTTCCCCCAAACCCTCTGGCTGTGCCCCACGCACGCTGAGCTCATCTTCCTGTCTTGAAGAACAAGTTGCACCACGGATGAGGTGTGAGGAATGGCCTCCACCTTCCACAGGAGACTGTGTCAGGGATTTTATTCTTGAAAATGCCGCCCCCCCCGCCCCCCGCACACCCCGAACAGAAGAGTGGTCCTGGGTGTCAATAAAGGGAGGCTTCTTTCTCTGCAGGGGCAAAGGTTGGAGGCAGCCAGGGGAGAGGTGTGGCCCCCATCCTTGAGACAATGATATTAAAATGTAGGGCTGGAGGGGTGATGTCTCGTCAGGGGTTGTCTAGCAAGTTGAAAGTGAGGCAGCTGTCTGGCTTGCTGCCTTCCTCCTCCTCGGAGATGGGTCTGTGCGTGGCAGGTCTGTCCCCAAGGACTGGCAGCCCCACTGTGGCTGTGAGCTGAGGAAGCGGGTGGCTGATGAGGGTCCATTGGGCCAGTCTCTTGGACTTGCTTTGCGCAGCTGGGAATGCCCTGTGTGTGTGGTTTGAGTGTTGTAAGTATGATGATATTCTATTTGTAAGTACATTTTAAATACGTTGATAAATTCTGTTGGGTTTTGGGCATCACTGAATTGGGTGATGCTTGCAAAGGCATAGTAAGGCTGCAGACCAACTCTTACTGATTTCTTTGCCTGCACAGGAAATAGAGATAAGTTAACCAAGCTGTTTGGACAAACTGGAAACCTTATAGCTGTGTATGCATAGACTTTTCCTTACTCAATTGTAACTCAGTCCTTCCCAGACTCGTGTGTAGGTCTGTACTGAACGCTGCCATGTGGGAGAAGTTTGAACTAGTTTTTCTGGTTGTGGGGAGCAGCCTGGGAACAGCCTGCTGCCTGACTTACTCTGCTGCTCCACGTCTGGGGTGCTGCCCAGGAAGCATTCGAGCTGCCTTGGAGCTGCCTCGGGTAGAGGGAGCGTCGTTGCTTATTGATGTGGTGTTAGGCAGTGGGGCCGTACTCTGTAAATGCTTCACTGAGGAATGGGAGCGCTTGTACTTGCACCTTGGCTGGAAGAAAAATTACAAAGACCCAGGACATGAAAACTAGCCAAATGTTGGCTTAACGTCTTTGTGGGCAGCGCCTCTGCTGCAAGTGGGGGGAATAATGCAATTTTATGGTATTTCCTTATAATGTGTCAATCAACATTCTATTAAATAGTATTTATTTGCTGGTAGAGTGTGGCAGGTTATAGTACAGGAAGCAATATTCATGGAATGTGTTGGGAAAGATGCCACAGCATTAGTCAAGCAATACATGCCAGATAGGATTTAACTAGTTATGAAGCTCGTCAAATACCACAAAATACCTAACAACTAATTACATACCAGTAAAAGAACTAATCAGGTACATTTCTGTATCCTGACATGACTTGATGGCCTTTGTTCAGTGTGCTCCCCTTGCCCTGCTGTGCCCTTCCTGGCACACAGTTTCACTCCGCTGCAATAAACCAGGAAAATTCTTCTCCCTGGCCGGCCCCCCACCTTGGACTCCTGCACTTCCTCTTGAATCTATTTCTGCCTGGTGCTTCTCATGTAATGCTTACCTTATCTCTTCCTCTGGCCTGCCCCCATCCAGTTGCTTAAGACAGGGATTTCTGGAGGTGTGGGCAGATGCGGGGCGAGGCAGAGTGGTGAGCAGGGGGTGGGATGGGCACGGGAGGCGCCTGGGCAGTGAGGGAAGTGGGAGGACATCGCCTCTGTGCTGTGTTCTGGTGCAGGAGGTGGAAAGGAGCCAAGATCCTCTCCTGGATCTCTGTTAGCTGCTTGTGAAATGGTGTTTGTTGTGTTTTGTATCTAGCTTTGCAGACTTCAGGTGGCATCTCTCCCTCCCTGACGCCGCTCTGCCTCGGCTTGGCTGTCAGAGGCTGTTCCCTCGTAATTCTCCTGGTGAAGGCCGGTGTGAGCTCCCTGGCCTGTCCCAGCCAAAATGAGATAGTTTAGCTCCCGACTAGAAGTATAGCTAATCTGACTGGTTTTGTCTGAAGTACATTAGGACGATTTGTAAAACACGAGTAGTAGGGCTACGGTACGTAGGCCATGATGAATAGATAGAGTGGTGTCATCTTCAGTGGCACACCATGACTTCATAAAAATAATTTTATAGCCCAGCACTCATGCTGACTGCAGGCTGGTGGACATATGAAGCTTTAAGCTACTTTCCAGAGCCTGGGTAGCTGAAAAGGAAGAAATACGCCATTCCTCTTGCTGTTCCTGCCCTTCACCACAGCTCTTTGCTGTTCTGGTGATCCTTCCCAAAGCCACAGCAAGTGACGCACAAGCAGGTGCAGCGTTTTTGTCAGTTTCCCCATTGCCTGAGTACGTAGGAAGTTTGAGAACTGGCAGATTTGATTATGATTTTCTCTATTGCAATTTTTGGACGCTTCAAACAGCAGTTCTGGTAGGCCTTTCCGAGCCTTTTGGAGGAAGCTGGTTTGTGTTTGGAAGCTGTCCCCGAGGTGGAAAGGGATGGGAGCTAAGCGCTGGTGAACTGGGAGCAGAGGCTGTTCCAACATTAAGAATAATTGTTGCTGTAAAACAGATTTAAAGCATGTCACAAAAGCTTCATGCTTGTTTTAGGTTTAATTTCAGGATCTCTCTGCTCACTTTAAATTACTTTACCTGTTATTTAAAAGTTGGGCAGTTACGCCTCGTTGTCGGACAGTGCTAGGGAGCAGGTCCTGTGTGCTTGCCCAGGACCCTCCCTCTGTTTGCACCTGGAGGGCAGATGCAGCCTCAATGGTGCGAAGTAAACCTTTTACTCCTTGGAAATGTCAGGTTATTAGAACAAAAACATAGTATCAACAAAATAAATAGTTCATTTTGTAAGCCTGATTGTATTTTTTTAAACTTAGTTCCTTTAAAAGGTGGCAAAATTAAAGCCAGGGAGTCATGCAGGAGTTTTAGTGTCTGTAGCTGTTGCCATGTGTTCAATTTACAAGAAGTTTTACAAAGTTGCAAATGATGTAGCAGTTAAGGATTTTTTCTATCCTTCTGATACTTAGTTGAAATTCAAAAAGTAAAAAATTATTTCAGCTGAAATTAAATATGTAAGTTTACACTGATGGGATTCACCAGGGAAACTCAGGTGTTTCTTTTCTTTACCTGTGTTTCATTTCAGTATTTAATCCTGACCATTGAACAGGAAATGTTCAATATTTTTTTTTTTTATTTTGTTGTCTCTTCGTACTAAATTCATGTAGTAAAATGCTTCCCATGTGTCTGTTGATATATGTCTTGATTTTTATTTTTTTTTCTGCATGTGTTTTGCTGATGATGTTGTGTCTGCTTGTGATGGTTATGCAAAACATTTTACGGCTGAAGACGCTGACTAGAAACATCTTTATGACCAAGTAGTTCATAAATTGAGTGATATGAGAAGAACACAGTTTAGAGCAACACGGGTGCTTAGTTGTCTTAGTTGTTAGCTTGGTTCTGGATGAGAATCTAAGGAACTGAATTTCAGTGGCATTTTTAACTTTGAAACCCTGAGCTAGCACACCAAGCTAACAGCTTAAAGCAAGCTCTGGGTTCCACCTGCAGAGTGGCACAGATGTCACAAGGAGGACAAATACAGATGTCAATAAACTATGAATCATCTTATTTGCCGGGAGCAATGGTATTGAGATTGCTGCTCTTAACTGTGTCAGGGCTGTATTACTCATCACGGTAAAAGCAGTGAATGCTGCCTCTTATCTCCCCTCCGCTGGTGATACCAGCTTAGGCTGATGTTGTAGTTTCCCCAGCACTCTTTTATCCTGAGTGCTTTTGCCCCTGTGTCACCTTCCTTTAACCCTTGGTGAAGGCTGGTGCTGAAAAGCACTGAGGAACTGGTCTGGGTCAAAAACACCCTTTATTGGCCGTCTCCCTGACCCTGGATCTGTTTTGCAATCTATTTTATTATGCAGCCAGAAAAAAAAAAAACAAGCAGTTGTTCCAGAACAAGTCAAGGGTGACATGGAAGGGGGTATGAGTAATGGGGGAAGAAGTAGATTAAAATGACATTGCAACTGTTAAAAGTGCTTTTACGATTGCAAACGTACCCTGTAAACAGTCAGACTTGCTCTGCTTGAGCAGGCAATGCTCAAGAAAAGCTGCCTGTATCAGTTTTATTAATTCTTACATGCTGCCGGCTTGTGTTTAATTGTGTTGTGAGTTCTTTGTAGTTTGGGTTATTTGTTATATTGACACAGTGCCGTGCACATCACGTCCTGTGTCCTGACCTCTAGTCAAATTTGGGGGCCTACTTTTTTTTTTTTCCCTTTTCTCTCTCTCTCTTAAAAAGAAAACATCTCTTTTTTTGAGGGGGGGGCTCTCTCTCTCTTTTTGGTCTTGTTTTTGTTTGTTTGTTTGTTTTTTGGAAAGAGATACCTTGCCAAATGTGTGTGAATATGAGCGTAACTTTGCAGAAACCTGTGCAAAAAGTTGTTACATTCCTACAGGCATGTCCTAGACATTCAGCGTCCTATCCCAGCGATGGCATTCTGGATTTATGCATATGGCTGAGATAAAAACATAGCTTACTAAGAAGAACTCTATTCCTTCTATTCTTTGTTTTCTAACAAAGGGGACAAGAAGGGCATAACTCTTGCTGTACTGTGAAACACAAAGATCAGTTTGATTGGGAAATAATTTGTATTGTATCATGAGTTCTGAAATGGCTTAAAAAAAAGTAACGAAAACCGGATTCAATGCTTCTCTGTTGGCTTTTAGAGTATGAGTATCCTTCATGTTGGTACTCTGCCCTTTCTTTCAGAAAAGTTATCTGAGAAGACAAGTAGATTTAAAAAAAAAAAAAAAAGGGTTTTGCCTGATCTCTTAAAAAGTAAAGTGCCTGCAAATTGTTACCAGTAGTTGAAACTGATGTTTTTTAACGTGTACCTGAGCAAAGTGCAAGGCCACTGGGAAGGAGAAACTTCTTGGTTTAGAAATGTTGTTGCTAGTGGAGGAGAAAAGATATTTTTGAGGAGGGGAAAAAAGTGTTTCTAGTTAACTTTTGAAGTACAGTATTTGTCAAATGTAGCTGATTTTTTTTTTCCAACGACTTTACATTTTCTTTTTGTAAAATGTTGTTTGTGTTGTTTTTAATTAAAAGATACTGGCTGCAGCATCAAGAGTATCAGGGTTATTAGTGAGATGTGCTCACTTGCTCCGTTACGTACAGAACTGCAGTATTTGTTTACCTGTGGCACTACGAATAAATGGGAATGGGCAGCATGGAAATTTCTATAGTCCTTTCAAAGAAGTAGTGGCTGGTACTGTTGCCTTCTCCCAAACAGGTGAAGATTACTTAGATTTTTATTTGTGTTGCAAGTGGATACTTTAGTTTATTTTACAGCATTTGCATTTATAACATCCACTACAATCTCTTTTTTGTTTGTTTAGATGTACAGGTGGAAATACCTGGGTTAAACATAGTCTTTAATCACTTTTGTAGTCAGAGTTCTGTGGCTTGGTTTTTTTCAGTACTGAAATAAAAGATTCACTTTTGAAACTTCAGCTGTGCGGAATGGATCTGCCTAGCTTAATGAAATTATTGTAATGCCCTTTGGAAGTGCCCTGTCCACCCTGGTCTCTTGTGACAGAGATGTGTAGAGAGAGACACACTGTACAAAAGGCAAGAGGCGGATGGAGTAAGCTCAGTGTCCACCTTCAACTTACAAACTAAACCTTCCACAAAACTACTTGTGAGGTCTACTCTCCAGAAACTTTTTTACAGCTGTTAATGCCTTCGCACACTTGCTTTATTGCTGTTGTGCTGTTGTTTCTGTAGCACCTTTTGTTCTGTACCAAGTTAGGTTGTTCAAGAAGAGTCTGCATGAGTTTGTTTTTAAACAGACAAGTGATAAACTCTAAGGCAAGGCTGTAAATAGCTTTATGCATAGCTCTGGTATTCAAGAGGTCCACCCGTTTTAACTTCGAAGCATGAACATAACTCTTACATTGTGGAAAAGGGAGAAGGTTGGGAGGAGGGAGTGCGAAATGTAGGAGCTGGTGAAGGGGTAGCACCGAGAGCTCTAACAAGTCCTTTAATGAGTATTTGAAATGTTATGGGGTGAAAAAATCCCACCTGCACCCCCCTGCTGAAATTCAGATTATCCTGAAACTGCTTCTCATAAACTGAAATTGATCAATTATAAAAGTTTATCTGAAATTTGCAGAGAAAAAAAGGTTCCTGAATTGGGACTGGACCATGCTGAGTTCTGGTTTGATCTGGGGTTTTTCCCAGTCTGCTGAAATGAGGCTGCTACTGTATTTTCAAACTGGACAACTTTGATACCCCATTTGAACTACATTTAAAAGTACAGGATGGAAAATTGTCTCTGGAGCTGTGGAAATTCTGCAATTTGGTGTTCTTGCTTTTATCCTGTAGAGACTTTGCATGTATCCTTGTGAAGTGCGATTGCACGCCGTCGGTTGCTTTCATCCAAGGCGCTGGAGCAAAGGACAAATGTTAATTGAATCTGGACAGACTTTTGCGATAAGCAGGGGAGCTGCTTTTACAGATGGTGAAACTATACGACCTTGGCTCACTTGTTGAGATAACAGCAACGGGAAGAAGTTCCCGTCAGTGGGAAAGCATCATGGTTTTTTGGATATAGTCAACTGGATGAACCTGCAGCTATATAATGTATATGGAAGACAGTGACTGTGGGTGAAAGCAAATTCCTTGGTCTGAGCGTGAACAACAAAATCATCTTGAGGCAAGGCAGAAGAGACAAGAGTGGAGAGAAACCACTCTGCTTAGAAACCTGCTGGGGTGATGAGGGCTGTGGAGTTGCTTTATGTTTGGACAGTGGTGTGTGGCCTGGTAGTTTTGCATAGTAATGGGAACACCAAAGTGGCCCACAAGACTTTGGTTTTGTTCACAGCTTTGCTGTGCTAACTGACGGCAAAGGCGCCCCTTTGTCTGTGGTGACTGTGTGCGCCGTGCAGCGTGAACCAGCCACACTGACCTCTTCTGCAAGGCACTGAAACCTCTATGTGAAAAATGCTATCTGAGACTTTTTTTGATGACTTAAATGCATAGTTATATATAAGCCTAATCTTCCTTTGTACCAGAGACAGTCTAGTTTTCTTCTTTTCTGCTGTTGCATGCTCAGTAGGCTATTAGACACTTGTCTGTTTGTTGTGTACTGGTGTTTTACAGGAACACAGTATTAGACTGAGTACTCCGCTGCCTGCCAAGCTTCTATGCTGGAATTATTACTGTCTCCTCTGCTATTCTGATGTGGTGCATCTACTGCCTAATGCACTTTGCTGATGGGATACTTTTTTTTTTTTTTTAAGCTATTTGTATTTGGCAATCTTTCAGGATCAGAAAGTGGGGGGGGGGGGGGGGTGGGTGGGGAAGCGCAGTTGACTTGGCCAGATGTAGCTAGTTCATCCCTACATGCTGTCTGGCTGAGCTGATCTATTTTTAAACTGCAGCAATGTCTCGTGGTCCTGGGTGGTCTCGGAGTGTTTGGAAAGGTGGTAAAAACTACCTTCTGCTGTGGTAGCTGAACATACTAACAGAAGATGGAAAACCCTTACAACATACCTGTAATTAAACCTATACATTAATGTGGCATTTCATTCTGGTCTTCTGTGAAGTTATCATTCAGAGTTTTAAGCTGCTTTTAAAAAAGCTCTACTGTTAACAAACTTACAGCCTGCATAATGCTGCTTTACACACTGTTCTTGAGCTTCCTGAAAGTGCAAAATAATGAAGACTTTTTGAAATTCTGCTTAGCAAAGGAACTAAAGTCTAGTTAATGAGATCTGGAGCAGAAGTAAACCTTCACAGCTGTGTATTGTCAGTATATTTTACCCAGAATATCAGCCTCTACTTTGTATTTTGTGTTAAGCAAATCCCTGCATGTTAATTGCTTGGAAATTGAACCCAGAACTGATACATTTTTAAAGTTGGATTTTTATAACAAGATCTGTTTTAAAAAGTATTGTAAGACACTTTTACTAATAAAGCCAGTTAATGTTTTTAGGTGATGGAGAGTTTTGTTTTCATGTAGGCTTTTCAGGTTGGGTTGACATCTGAATATTGTCCTATGCAGCATTGCTTTGCCCTTTGAGCAGCCTTTTTCTTTGGTCTCCACAGGCCTGTGATTGCTCTAAGTCACCTTGACTCGATGTTTCCTCCCTAA
This sequence comes from Chlamydotis macqueenii, assembly GCF_036417535.1. Lineage (NCBI taxonomy): Eukaryota > Metazoa > Chordata > Aves > Otidiformes > Otididae > Chlamydotis > Chlamydotis macqueenii. The sequence goes on along the minus strand of NC_141593.1, from coordinate 20,148,678 downwards.
TGCTTGTAGGCAGCTATGGATGTTTGTGTTCCATACTGTTTGTTTGAGTCCTGACCGTCAGGGCTGTCACAAGAGCCCTTTGGAAGTCCAACAGTTTGACAGTCCTTAGAAGGGTACCTGCACAGCAAGTGGAAAAGAGCATTTCTGGAACTGCTGTCAGTACTGAGTCAAAGCAAAGGTGCTCCCTTGTGTGTGTTCACTCCATATGCCCAACCTCCATCGAACTGGATCGTCCTCCAAGGGGTGCAGTCATGTCAAAAGTGAAATGTACCGTGGAAAGTTAACACCATGAAGTAGTGCAAACAACATCCAAGATGGCTTGAGTGATACCCAAAAGCTGACTCAAATTTCAGACAAAATCAAACAGGGTTTCACAGTATAATACTTTCAATTTATTCATGTTTGGACTCACAGTATAAGCACAACACACCCTTGACCGTGGCTTTCACTACAAGATGAGTCTGTGGGGTCATTTCCTCCAGCTGTCCCTAACGTTCAGACATCTCTTTCCTGTCTGTTCTCCATCCCTCTGTGACTCCTTCCTTTAGTACAGAGTACAACAGACACTCACTAGGAAACATCTGGCTTTTCTACCTGACCTCCATTTCTGAAACTGTATTTCACTTCTGCAGTAACTCCAGTCAAGTGTAAATTCATTATTTCTCCTTTTAAAAGTGGAGATCTTCATTGGGATGCAGGAGAAAAAACAGGAGAAATTAGAAGTCTCTTCATGTTGTTACTGCTCTGTTTAGTTGTTCTGGCTGAGAGGCCCGAGACTCCAAACAACAGTAATATGTACCTCTGTGAGTTGCCTGACGCTAATACTCACGAGTATGTTTTGTAGTGAATAACCAGACCTTTCATCATGCTGGAGAATGTTGATTTAAACAACCACAAAAACTCAAGGCCTTTATATCTTGTTGTATATATCTCAGTGATTTGGAACCTCCACCTGCAGCTGTACAAATTACCAGCTCTGGACTGGAAAGATTCAGGATGTGGCAGTGTAGTAGCTTCCTGGAGTAGTCCAAAAAGCACGTTCCACAATAGTGGTCGACGTGCCAAGAATGAACTTGGAAGCAGCAGCTTTTTTTAATGATACTGTCAACATACTCCCTTGGGCAGGGGGAGTGTTCTGAGACTTTAGTTGAAAAACACGCTTAGCACAGGTTTCCTTTAAAATGGCTTTTGTCACCCTGCCATTGCCTCTCGCTGTGCAGCCACCGCCTGTGTCGTGTTTCCCAAAGATCGTGATTGCACTGCGTGGGCCGTTGCAGAAGGTGCCAGCGCAGCTGGTTCCAGCTTTCTTTCGAAAGACCCTCCTAGGCAGGATCCGGCTGCTGATGTTTACAGTGCTCAACAGCATGTCCGCTATGCTGCGTGTAGCTTGACAAAAAAGAAAAGGCGGAGGGAAAAGAGGGTGTCAGTTCTAGGTCTTTAAAATTTATGCCTGCCTAATGCAACGCAAGCGAAATCAGAGCAGAAGGAATGCATTATTTTGCTGCCTAGGGTATTGGCCTAGGACCCAGAGGGTGGGTAGGTTGAGCAAGTGCAAGGCGGTGGGAAACAATGGTAAAGGAAATTGGCCTACGTCAGCATGAGAGAGTGATGTGGGAGCAGTTCGGCTTTTCTAAATTACTGCATTAAAGAGTGAAGAAAATAATATGTTGTAACTCCTCCACACCAGTGTTATCAGTGTTACCACTTACTAATATTCTAAGCCAAGCAAGATTACAACTGGTGCAATAAAGAGTTCCATAAAATGACACTGACTTTGCGATGTTTTGCCACAGCAACTACGGTGACAGTAGTTGTGTTGAGTGTATGCTACAGGCAATATGTGACTTCTTCCTTGGGTAGTGATTAATATTTTTCACTTTACTTGCTCACTTCTTCTTTCTTAAGGTAAATATTGTGTTCTTAAGTTAATTATTTGATTTTTTTGTCTTGCCTTCCTATGAAACTCCTTTCTGCTGTATTTTGATGTTACAAAAGACAGCACTGTCTCAGTCTTTGTCTACCACAGGAGGAAATTTATGGTCTGATTTTTCTGTATTTATTTTTCTCTAGTGCTGAATAGCTAGAAGTACGTTACCATTGATTACTTGGTTACAAGATGTCTTTGGAAATAAGAAGGCTTATCTGCTTTTTTTTTTTTCCACTGGTGCTGGCTCGATTAGCAAGATGTTACCTGTGTAACAAGTCTTGTTCCCATTTCCTTTAGGGACTCTTATTCGGCAGCTGAAGTCTAGCTCTGCATTTCACTTTTTAGTTGGCTTCCATGGAGTGCCTCCCCAACTGTGACCATTTAATGACAATTGACGTCATTATTCTTTTAAGTGATGGGTAAACACAAACTAAGTTCTTTACCAGTCCTTAGTAGCAAACTGCTTCTATTGTAATTAATTGGATTCTCATATCATGGAATCATAGAATAGTTTGGGTTGGAAGAGACCTTTAAAGGTCTGCAGTTAACTCATAAGCATTAACTCTCAACTGTTAATGAAGACAGATGATATGATGAAGCCAGCTCAGTGACTCAGCTTGCTGCCCAAGGAAGGGGATTGTCTCACTCACGTCCCTTCTCATAGTTTAATGTGAGTAACTTTAATTGGGCAGGTAGATACAAGCAATAGTACTCATAAATAGAGTCAATTCTAAGCCATCCTGCCTGGAGGTTCAGGAGTGATACAGACTTGGGGTAATGGTATTGTAGAGGAGAAGGGGGGAGAGCTTCGGACTGATCACAAATCTTGGCAAAGTTAACTGCATCTGTTTCATTGTGGCCTGCCCTTTGTCAGTATATTGGGCAGGTATTGATAACTGATAAGAGGATGCTCTTATCTGCATTCCATATGCCTCAGCTTAAAATGGGTGTCCGGTAGAAAGTTGAGTCTTATGAAGGCATTCAAATAACTACAGCCTATACTCAAAACAAGCAATCTTCGTCACCACAATGAGAAGAAATCAAATGTGATTATTCCTGTTTTGGATGCCTTCACAAAGCCCATTCATTTTTAGTCTTACAAAATGCAAAATTTTGATGTCATCAGATATCTTTGATACCTTTCATGTAAAATATTTAGTCAGCACTTGCACTCCCTCTACATTTTTAGAGTTTACCTATAAATTGTGTTTTTAAAACAATGCACTTACCACGCAGGTCAAAAAACCCAAACTGTGCTATCTTTGCAGTGCAGCGAGGTAGCGCTTCTTACCCCTCTAGCTCGGTACAGAGTTTTATATTCTGGTTTGCTTGGTTACTAACAAACTGTATCACTTCAGAAACATCACAGCTATAAATAATTCCTACATGTATTTATCAGAACTGTCCCTGCAGTACAGGCAAAAAACCAGAATGGGTAAAAGCTCAGCGTATCACAAAGATGTTGACATGTAGAAGAACGAACGGGGAGCAGTGGGGGTATGCGTTAGCACGACTGGGTAGTGCGGCTGAAAATACCGGTTTGTGTTCCTGCTGTCTAGCCTCTGGTTCTTGTTTTGTGAAAGTGTGTTTACAGTGAGACAAAGCTTAGCTGATCTGGTCTTGAAAGAAAAATTGAAATGTGTCAGGAAGTTTATTAGTTACATAATAAGCAGGCAGGAAAAAGGAGAATCTCCTTTGGGTAAGGAGATTAACCTGAGTCAGATATGGCCCAAATACTAAATCAACTATTTGCTGAAGGTTTTTGGTAAGGGTAATGATATATGATTAGCTAATGCAAACAAGGTTGCATAAATAAAAATATTTACATCATAAGTGAACGTGATTTTGACTTCTAGGTGAAAGCTGTCATGCTATAGGTGCCACAGGGCTCACCACATAGGCAGGGCGAGGTGACTTGTGACCTGGCGTCACTGACCCAGAACGAAACTTCAAGGAGCCAAGTGCGAGTCACACGCTGGGGGACCAGCGAGAAGAGCTTCTGTCCTAAGCTGGGTGCAGGAGCCACTCACTGCAGTGGAGGAGTAGGCAGGTGAGACTAGCTGGCTGCAGGATGGCTGTCATGCAAGTGCTCAAGTACAGAGTTTTTGGTAAAGGCAGAGGAGCACTGATAACAAGTGGAGATTCTAAGAGCTTTTCCTCCCATATATGTTTTTGCCTTTCTCTGAAACATAGGGAATATGGGGAGAGAAAACTCGGAAGGATAGACTGATGTCTGTGGTGTTCACATCCCAAGTGAAACTGGGAATCTTTTCAAGGGCCTGCCTAGTGTCTTTCTCATATGTGATTTAGGCTGATAACTGAGTTCAGACTTGTAAAGAAACTTCCTTCCAGGCTGTGATTGCAAGGACTTGATGTGTCTTTCTATGTGATGTGGGACATTAGTCCCTAGGATCACTTTCACATGCACCACTGCAATCCCAGGTGATGCATTTAAGATAGACACTTAAGATACTGGTGATGCCATGGCTTTCCATGCCTTGCTTTAGCACAATGTAACTTTTGTGGCTTCAGTTTTCATGTTCTGCGATGTCCCTTGTGGCTTGTGATGGACAGAGGGATGACTTGCTGAAATGCAGTGTGAGAACTTCTTGACTACAGATCTAGTACATGATTGTCTATGGTTATGCAGGACTGAACATGGTGATCCTGTGTCCTCCCTACATGATTTCACTATCAGCTTAAAGGGAGCTATGACAGGGCTGCTGCTGCCACCTTTCTCCTTGCCTGCAGCATCCCATTTCCTGTGTCTCAAGCCCATTCAGTTGACTAAAAAATAACTTTTTTTTTTCTCAAAAGATTAAGCTTTCAGTTGAGTCAGTGAGCTGCTGTGACTTACCCTGCAGCTGCCTGAGAACCAGACCTATCAGCAGGGATGCTGTGGGACTGCAAACTGGGGCTTGCCCATTAGCCGTCAGTGGTTGTGGGATCTGTGTATATGGACCAGGAGAATGCCCATACGATTCTGGCTGGAAGTTGGGCACAAAATGGGGCTGTACCCCTGAAACTGTTCCCATAGGAAGGGGCTTCTCTGTGCCTGTTGCCAGTGTTCAGTCTTGCTGTGAAGCCTGCAGTACCAATTCTTTTAACAATTTATAGGCAGGTATGGAAAGAAATACAAATTGGTCTTTATTTTATGCAACATCAGATGGAAAATCCATTAGTCTGGCAGAAAACCAATCTGAACTGTGGTTGAAATCAAACCTGTTTTCACTAGTTTTGCTTGTTTACAGACTACTTTGTTCACGTAGGTGAATGAGAGATTCGATGCTAGTTTAAAAAGCAAAGCGTTAAATAAAGAGGTGCTCTGTAGATAATTCAGCAAGGGTGACTACACAGGGTAAGTATTAGATCTCTTATTGAATACTGCTGATGGGGAATTTTACAAGTAGACATTCTAATACAGTTTCTAAACTCTTTCATCTGTTTTTAGGATGTCCAGTATTTTAAAGAGAAATTGATATTTATTTCGAAATATGTTATTGTCTCCCCAATGTCTACTCTAAAATGTACCTGCAGAGACTGTTGATGCATTTGAAGGAATTAGGATTAGTGTTTTAAAATGGGCTGACTTCAAAGGCAAAATCTGAAATTTAGTCAAGATCATGATTAACCAATACATCTCTTAAAATGTGGACATTTCTTAAAGTTGCATTTCTCTGTTGCATAGAGTTGCCTTGCCTGCCTTTTGTCACTCACTTTTGCAGAACGGTTGTCTAACAAGAAGAGTGTTTACAAGCAATATTATCAAAAAAGAAAAGGGCACCTGACGCTAAGTCGGATATAGTCAACTTATCTGTGAGATGACTCTTTCCAAAAATGGGTTGGGTGGTTGAGGGAAGGCATAAAGGATGGGGAAGGTGATGGAAACCCCTCTTGGGGAAACATGTAACAACAGGCGACACCTGGGTAAAGTTTAAAACTTTGTTGGAGAACATAGGTGACTAATCTATCTCATATAATAGGCAGTTTGTACTTGTGACATAAGGGAGTAATGTAGTTAAAATAACTGCAGTTACATAAGCACACAGCCTTGGGAAACAGGAAGGGCAGAGCTGGTATTTCCCAGGTAAAGCTTAAGATACCATCTGGGAAACATCTTAATTTAATTACATTCTGAACTTCAAGAGCAGAATTAACAACAGTATACCAAGCGATTCTGAAACATGAAAGTTTCATAATTGTGTTTGAATATTTAAGCCAGTACTACTGTCATTTCCTAAGCTACCATTTTTTTAATCAGACCTGCGTGAGTCAATGCTCTCTGTGGGACCTCTGCATTTTCCAGAGGGCTCTGCGGGGTGGAGGGACCCCCCATCATTGCTTGCTTGACAGGGCAGGGGGTGATGCTCCAGAACCTTTGCTTTTGGGATCTGCCTTGGGTGGAAATGATCCCATTGAAGTTCGTGCTGTATTGTCATATTTTCCAGTCTTCTGCTAAGAGGTCCCTGTAAAAGTAGCATTTCCATCTTTCTAATAATTAGCTTTGCTCTCTAATGCAAATTCTTAACTTTTAAGTGTCTTAGGTTCCCACTGAGTTTTAGAATTTGTTTTCTGGAGTGACAGAGCTCACATTAGATTTTTTCATTTTGCTTGGTTTTCTGTCAAGTTCTTTTATTTGCTTGTTTTGTTCAGTAGCCTTCAACATAAAATACTTGCTGTAAAATTACTATTTAAAAGCAAATTTTGATCTCTGTTTTAATATTTTAAAACTATGTAGGGGGAATAAATGAGCTTCAGGAATGGCAAGTATCTTTCATGTGGGTTAAGCAGAGGAATGTGAGAAACCTCTTGTTCTCATTTAAAAATAAGGAATGTTTGAGGCATACCAGTAATTCCCCTTACAAGAATCACTAATAGTTTTGTGTGCTAACCAAACTTGAGCACTTCTAGTAACTTATTACCTACTACTTGTCATCGTGAGGCATTCTTATATGGTTTGCAGTGGTATTCATGGTATTTCTGGCTAGTGTAAACGGTCCTACCATCTATCCTTGCCTCTCCAGTAAAGGTAGTGGTCCAAGTTGAAATTGGTCCTGCTGAGCAGTATGCATTAATCCAGCTGCACTCAGTGGCTCTTTCAGCTGTCTGCTGAGCTGCAGGGGACCAGAGGCCAACAAAGGCCTTTGCTCTTTTAACACAGCCCTCTTCCTCCTTTGCCTCACTTATACTCCCTATTTTTATCATCGTGAAGACACATTTGTTTAAAGATCTCTTCAGAAATTATGTTAGTACAGCTGGCTTGAACCTACATGCACAGTAATACTTCCATTGACATTTTCAAATAAAAAGGAAAAAAAAAAGAAAATTATTTCTTAATCTTATGCCTAATTTCTTATTTATTTCTAAAAGCTGAGTGCCTTACCTACGTTTCGGAGTTGATTTCAGTGCTTGTTTTCCAAACATGTGTGCTTGAGAGGACTGCCCCTGTGTTCTTTAGAACTTTTCAAGCTGGGCAGACTGAACTTACATGACTGCATTTTTTAAGTTTATGTAAATTGCTTCCAATATGTCATTAATCTAATTTTGAAAATGAGTCTGCTAGTGTGAATTCCCTAATTTTGAGAGAGTTTACTACAATCTAGATGCTCTACTTTAAAAAGAAAATTCCCTACTGTTAGTGCATTTCAGTTGCATTTTTAAATGTTGTTACAAGCAGAAAGTGGAGCTTTGGAAATAAAAATGCCTATGTGCTGATTCTGTAACTGCATTAGCAGGTATGTAAAGTAAATGTGTATTTTCCTGACTGAACTGTGGCTATAACAATGCTAAGCATGCAGCTGAGTTTACTGTATGAGGAACTAAAGCTGTGTATTGAACAAATATCTTTCTCTGCCCCCAAGTCTTTGTTCCTTCAGGACAAATATTTCCAGTCTTACATTTAGAGGATATGTTCTGGTGACTTCAAAATTGCCAAACATTATGGAAGATGGTGTTATGGTCAAAGCGTTACCAGGTTACTTCTTGTCAAGCAGTCTTTCAAAAATGGCTGGGTTTTTTTGTTTTGTTTTGTTTTGTTTTTTTTTTCTGAAGCAGAAGCAAGATGTTTATCTTGTATGTGCGCTTTTTTGCTATTTAAAAAAAAAGCAAGCCTTGATCATATTATTTTCCAGTACGTCTGAATTCGTGTGTAAAGTAAGTGTAACAGAATAAGACAAAATACCTTCTGTGCTGCCAGTAGCCCTACTTGTAGGTAGTTAACAAACAAAAAGCCCTGAAAATCTGACAATAATGCAAACAATCGTTCATAGAAATGGACTTACAAAGGAAAACTAGATAGCTAGTTAAGAAAGCAAGGAAAATTCTAAAGGACATTGAAAGTAAAGTAGTAGTGTTATATATGAAAGTTGATTTTAAATACATCTTCTAACTGTAGAAAAGTTCTGAACAGCAACAGTCTTTCTTGCAGATATTACTCCCTGCTATTAAAATAATTAGTTTTCATTTATTGTACTTTACTTACTTTCAGCTTCAGAGTAATTGATCCATCAGTATGTCTGTGTGGTGAGGCGGTGGCTGCTTCCTGGCTGGCACATCCTTCTCTCAAGGACAGTAAATCAATGGCAGAAACTTTCAGAATAGGTTTAGCAACTGCTGTGGAGTTGTATCTTGCTGGCTTGGTTATGAAGAGAAAAGAAACCTTGAAGGCTGAGACCCTCGCTGTCTTAGCTTTTGTGAAATGTTTTACAGGGACAAGACCTGTGAGTGCTGGGCTCAGGAGAGGTGGGACAAATGCTTCTTCATCAGTATGGCAGGGGCTGGGAAACTTGAGGATTCACTGTTTTAATCTGCTGCCTTTCTACTATGAGCAGAAGCAATCTATTGAAAATAGTCTGTTTCCAGATAAAAACCTTACTTTTTGTCCCAATGCCTAGCAGGCATAAGAGTTGCTATTTAAACACCAACAGCACCTTTGTCTGACTCTTAATACAAAATTATAATGATGTTGACAAGTCAAGTGGATAAATGTAAAGAATTGTCTGTTTGTAGGGTTGAAGTTGTCAAGATGAGAGGTTTGCACTGTAAGAGGGAGAAAACGTCAGTCAACACCCTCCCAGTCTATAATAAATGGCAATTCATTTTGAGCCAGTATCTGCACAGAATTTTCTGGATTTTTGAGATCATGTTCTGAAGCAGTAGGTTACTTGTTTAACTGGGGTCAGCATATTGAGCTAGCCAGTCTGAGTTCCAGTAACATCTTCATCAGGATGAGAGCTGGAAAACTGACTGGCAGTAAAATCAGTAAACTGTTTTTCTTATCGAAGAACTGATGAAATATAATGTGATTATTTGTATTTGGTGAATATATTTATTGAAATATGCAGCCATACTGTGCACAAGGGGTCTGTAGGTGTTGTAGTTTAACACCAGTTGGCAGCCAAGCACCACGCAGCTGCTTGCTCACTCTCCCCAGGGTATGGGGGAGAGACTTGTAAAGAAAGGAAAACTTGTGGATTGAGATAAAGAGCATTTACTAGGACAGCAAATGAACAGATAATAATACTATACACATATAATGATAATAGTGGAAAATGTGAAATGAACAACGCACAACTTCTCACCACCCGATGACGAGTTATAGCCCGTCCTGAGCAGCAATCATGGAACAGAATCGAGAGCCATCTCAGAATGATTCTGAGAGAAAGTGAGGGCGAGCAACCCACCGGCCAATCCCCTCATATACTGAGCATGACGTCTATGGTATGGGATACTTTCTTTGGCCAGTTTGGGTCAACTGTACTGGATTTACCCCTTCTAGCTTCTTGCACCTGCACATCAGCAAAACCTGGGAAGCCGGAAAGTGTCCTTGGTCTCTTTAGCAACAACTCATAACACCACTGTATTAGCAATGTTCTTCATATACCAAATCCCATACTAAATCCAAACCACAGAAGGTACCAGGAAGAAAATTAGCTCCATCCATCCCAGATGAAACCAGGACAGTATCCACCCCTTATTCTATAACATTTACATCACGCTCAGGTCCCAGACCTTTCACTGCCACTTTTCCTGCCTTTGATATATGCACACAGATATCATTCCCTTAGTCTACGGGCCATCCCTCCAAAATGTGTGTTGAGTTAATTTAGTCCATGACTTTGTGCTCCATCTGTCATAACAGTCTTTCAGGGCAGGAAAGATGGTGTGTGGTGTTGGATTGTTGCATTCTGTGTCTGGCACTTGTAGCCAGTGTATCTGGTATGGCTAGTGTATCATGTCTGTGCTCTACAGGTCGAAAATGTCTATCTCAAGGAAGTAGCTTGGCTGCCAGTTGCTGAAGTCAGTTCTGGTTCCATCACCACTACAGTTTGCTTGGTTTCATCAAAGTTAGTTCTTCATTGATCTTATTGTAGTACCTTTGATATGACATAAAAATTCTGGAAGTGATGGCATACAATGTTATAGCGCAATTAACATCATACAGTTCAAATTATTGGCCATTTTCACCTAAAATCAAATCTCCTTGGGGTACACATCAGAATTCCCCATCCTCCCACATCACCCACCAAGTACACTCAGGTCCTTGAGCAAAAGCAATCCCTCTGATGGGTTTGCCTTTGCCTGAGGCAGGAGTAACCCAGACTGTCTTCCCGAGCACATTTTTTATGTGCACCATAGGGACTTTATCCCCTTCTATAACATGTAAAAGGTTTTACTGGGCAGGGCCAACTCGATTGGTAGATCCCCTAGGGTTGACTAACCAGGTGGCTTTTGTTAAATGTCCCATTGTGTGAAGGTCCCACCATCCATTGCTCTCAGTGTAGTTTTTAACAGTCCATTTCACTGTTTGATTTTTGCAGAAGCTGTGCATGATAGAGGGTCTGATATACATGCTTAATGCTGTGCTCTTAGGCCCAGATATCTGTGAGGTTGTTTAAGAAATGGGTCTCGTTGTTTGACTCAGCTCTTTCTGGGGTGCCATGTCGCCATATAACTTGCTTTTCAAGGCCCAAGGTAGTGTTTTGGGTGGTGGCATGAGGTACAGCATATGTTTCCAGCCATCCAGTGATTGCTTCCACCATTGTAAGTACATAGTGCTTGCCTTGGTGGGTTTCTGGGAGTGCGATGCCATCAATTTGCAAGGACTGTCCATATTATGGGCACAGGCTGAGAGAGTTGGGGCTGCTCAGCCTGGAGAAGGAGGAGGCTCTGGGGAGACCTTATGGCGGTCTTCCAGTACCTCAAGGGGGCCTACAAGAAAGATGGGGAGAGGCTGTTCAGTAGGGCCTGTTGTGATAGGACAAGGGGTAATGGTTTTAAAATAGAGGGGGGTAGATTTAGATTGGATATTAGGAAAAAAATATTTACAATGCGAGTTGTAGAACACTGGAACAGGTTGCCCAGAGAGGTGGTGGAAGCCCCATCCCTGGAAACGTTCAAGGCCAGGCTGGATGAGGCTCTGAGCAACCTGATCTAGTCAGGGATGTCCCTGTTTCTTGCAGGGGGGTTGGACTAGATGACCTTTGAAGGTCCCTTCCAACTCTAACCATTCTATGATCCTATGTTTTTACTGCAGAGCCATGGGATCTTGACATAATGAGGGTGCCCTTCATACAGCCAGGTTGGATGGGGCTCTGAGCAAAAGTTGGGGATGTCCCTGCTCCTTGCAGGGGGGTTGGACTAGATGACCTTTAAAGGTCCCTTCCAACCCAAACTATTCTATGATTCTATGACTTATCTTTCAGGCATCATCCTTCATACCAAAGAGGCTTTAACAGCTTGGGTTGCTTGGTTGCAGCGCATGTTTCACATTCATGGATAACCTGTGCGATAGTGTCCATGGTTAAATCCACCCCTTGATCACAAGCCCATCTGTATGTTTCATCTCTTCCCTGATGGCCTGAGGTGATAATGGACTGGCCAGAACGTAAAGATTTTTGAATATTGCCAGAGGAAGAGCTGATGCAAGGTGAAGAGGCCCCACCATGTAATAAACTACCAGAAAATGAGAAGCAAACAGATGAGTAGAATATGATTATAACCGCTGAACAAGGTACCTTCTGTTTGCCATGCTTTGTCTCTTTATAGGCTGTTCTCATGAGTCTGAAATGGGAGGAATACTGGATTTTAAGGATAATTTATTGCAATCATTCTAACTATTTTAATAAAATAAATATTTATAAAATACAGATTTTTAACACTTCCCCCAGCAGCAGTTAGTTACAGCTGAGTGGCCTGACTGTCATAGTCATGCAGTCTGAAGTACCTGGTGCTCAAGACAGGGTTGGGTTTACATATGTTTGGTATCATCCACATTTCGGCTTATCGAGCAAGATGGCATGGATACTTATAATTTGTCTCTAACCATAAAATCTTTTCTCTCATGTGATTGCTAGTGCTGAAAGGAAGAGGGCCACTCATATTTCCATTAGAAAAGGAAGAGGATGTCCCCTCCTTATTCTGATTTTGCCAGCACCTTTATAGAGCTTTGTAGCAAACGTTGTAGTATGAACATGGGGCATGTCAAAATGATCAGCATAAAGGTAGTGACATTGAGCTGGGAATTGCTGATGCTGGAGGATGGTATTTCTGAAGAATGTGAACTTTAAAGAGACTTGCAGAGGGAATAATTTCTGAACACAAAATAGATGGTGGTTTCAGATGTTCAGACACAGGACAGAAATGCATACAGGAACATGTGGGTAGCAAAATGAGAGTTGAGGAGAGGTAGATCAGATGAACCCTAAAGAAGGCAGGCTTGTCTGTGTTGCATCTTGTGATGATGGGTGGATGTAGTGTACTTTGAGGTGCTAAAAACCCCTGTGAAATGGCAATGCACAGGAGGTACTTGTAGAGTGGAGATAAGGTAAAATTATTTTTTGGGAGTGTTAAGCTGAGGACAAATGAGAAGATGATAGTAAGGAGATCTAAGGACAGAGATGCATCATGAGGGCAGAACTGACTCTCCAAACCTGCAGCTAGCTTAGCCTGGAGGGAGATGCAGAAGGGCCGCAAGAAGAAATGAGCTGGTTATCAAGGTGTGCTGCAGCCTGGACTAACAAAGGTGAACACAGTGTGAAGATTGCACAGAAGTACAGAGAGAAATCGTATGGTGAAGTGAGACACTGAATGGGAATACCGTTCAGATGTGTTGGGATTTTTAAAAAGTATTTTCTAGGGGGAATGAAGCAAGGGAAGGGCTGTTGAGTACTTGATTTTGGAACAAAAATCAGTATTTATATAAGCATACTTCTTTGAAAAGTTTTACATATGTGGGTGGTGCTGCGTGCAAACTGGATGTGCTGGATAATTTTTGTGTGCTAATGGTATTACCAGTGGTACTGTGACACTTCTTGATCCTGGTGTGGAAACAGTTGATTCATCAGAGTGTGATTTGCAAACTAATTATAACATAGCTAATTACTATATTTAAAAGGAGTATGTAGACACATTGGCACCTTCCCTCCTTCCTTTCTTAGTTAGAAAATTAAAATTTTTGATAGTAAATGCTGCAAAGCTGAACTTCATCACATATTAGGGACTTGAACTTCAAGTGGAGATGGTAATAAAAATAGATTTAATCAGTTGCTCTTTATTTATATTTTCCCCGTAACTGTAATGGTTAACCACAGCATGGTTTGCTAAGATAATGCTTTATTTCATGGAAGCACGTTGTTTGCTAGGTAGAGATTACAAAATCATATCATTGTGCATAACAGCTCAGCTATAAATTAGCCCCAAGCATAGTGGGATGTGGTCAGATAATGCTCCCTGATCTGTATTTCACATGTGGTGCTCTGTTAGTCCTCTCTCTATTTTTTTCCATTCTCTTTCCTGACAGTCTTTTCCAAAACACTTTACTGACCTTTATTTTATTAACTACAAAACTCATATTTCTATTTTTTTTTTCCTGCAGACAGCATCATAAAATCTTAATCAGGTGGAAATGGCCTTTAGCAATCTGACATCAAAGGCTGTACTACTGTATGATGAATGGATTAAAGATGCTGGTGAGTCATTTAAATCTAAAACTTATTAACTTTCAATAATTCTGAATAGCAATGTGTAGCTATTCTAGGTGTACTGTTTATCAACTTAAAGTAGCCTTATCTTCCTGTAAATATTTCTAAGACTTGCCAGGTTACCTATTTTTAACTGTAAAGAAGAGACTAGTTTCTGCATTTTCTAAAAGGAAAAAAGCAAAACTCACGTATTCTATGAGCATAGCCTCAGACAAAATAAATGGCAGACAGTGATTCTTCTGTAAGAGTTTCTAGCTTGCCTGAATATATAGTTTATTTTTCCTGTGCTGCTTAACATAAAACTTTAATGCTTTTCATTACCAAACAATGTTCTTTCATCAGTTAATTGAGCTAGGTGCATGGTGTTATTGTATTTTATTTTTGCAAAGTAAAAGAAATAAAAACTCTGATAAATTATAGTATCTTGACATTAATTCTCAGAGCAATTAACTCCGTCACAGTTCTGTTTTGAAAAGGAATGTTAGTCTCTTGTTGCAGCTGTTATGAGGCTATTAAACATGCTTTGCTTTAACATTGTTGTTCTGTAGTTCTGCATGGTTATCAAAAAATGATGGAGAATATCTCACGTTTGGGGTTAAGACCCATCTGTTGCAGTGGAATCCCTGAGTGTTCCTTACTGTGGTAGGCACACAGTGACAGGGATTAAGTAGCTGATGCCTGGGGAAAACTTGAGAGGCAGTTAACATCTGATCAATAAAATTACTCATTTATCTTTTCCAGTACAGCTGAGAACCACTTCTTCTGTTCTCTAGAACCGCAGCATGCAAGTGAGAAGGGAATTTGTCAGTATGACTCATGGGGAGAAGTGGATTGGGATGGAACTGGGTGATGTAGCATTTCTGCTGCAGTGTCTATGACTTCAGAATTTGAGTTTCTTGTCTCCCCGCCTACCAGTGCTTGTATCTGACACCTCGTAGCATACTGTTAGAGGCTGGGCATGGTTTCCTCATGACGAAGCTGCAAAGGCTCGTGGGAAACTTTTGGTAGTACCAGGGCAAGGAGTGGATACAGAAAAAGCAGTCAGTTGTGAAAAGCTGGTGATTCTCTTACAGTGCCACACATACAGATGCTAGTGCTGTGGTTCACAATCCTCTTCAGTCCCTGGACAGCAGTGGTGAGCACTTTACAGACTGTGAGCAGTGTTATAACGTGCTTTCATCCTTCGTCTGTTTTAAAACTTCCAGTGGCTGTAAACAACATCAGAGGGTCTCATGGGTGACAGGTTGCTTGAGTGTTGTGGGTTGAAAATGACTGACTTGAGACATTTGGCAACTTAAAAAAAAATTGTAGTGTATAGTTTCACCCCCAAAATACAGCAGCAAACCATGAAAGCAATAGTTCAGTTTGGGGTCATTCAGAAACGAATCTTCCAGAAGTCAGTTTATAAAAATTTAAAAAATACATATTAAAAAAATACATGAAGTTTGTATCAGTTCTCCTGCTTATGGAGAAACAGTAGAAGTCTTCGGTGAGTGAGGCATTGGCAATGGACGACAGAAGGGTGCGGTGGCAACGTGGTGCAGTTCAAAGGGAGCACTTGCCAGCCTCAGCTGCAGAGAGAGATAGTGGGGCATGTGCAGGAGGAGGACTCTGCAACACTTCTGTCTGGAATAACTGAACAGGAACTTGCAACACTTCTGGCATTTGGAGGCTTGTAATATGAAAATGTGTGGTTTATGGTGCTGTGAAAGCAGCAACGTGTCTGGACTGAAGAGGTGGAAACCTCAAATACAAAGCTATGAATATCAACTGATGGCACAGGAGGCCTTCTGACTTCAAGTTCCCTTACATACTATATCTAATGTCATACTGCTTATAAAGCTCAAGGATGTTGAAAAGTGAGGCTACTCCCTGTGTGCAACTTGATCTTGTGAATTAAGGTTCATGCTTTTCCAGAAGAAAAGTCTCACATGGAGGTGCAGCCTCAGTGATCTGCTTGTGCATTGCCTTCCTGTGCTGCCCTCTGAGCCCTGCTTGTGTGTGAAAACACAGACTTTTCATGAAGGAGAGCTCTGGACCAAAAATCGCATCACTCATGATTCTGTGTCTCCTCTTCATTACATTCGAAGAATTGATGCAGAAAGAAGTGTTGAATCCTAAAGGTACTTGTCGAAGTTCAGCCCAATCAGGACCAGACTATGCAGTCTGTCTCTCGCTCCCCCCACCCTCCAAGAGAATAGGAGGAGATGATAGAAGAAAAATGGCTCAAGGTTTGAGATAAGGACAGGGAGAAATCCTTAAAGTTACCGTCACAGGCAAAACAGACTCGACTTGGGGAAAACTATTCATTTATTCCTAAAACTAGCAGGAGAATGAGACAGGGAACAAGATAACCTCCCCCCACCCCTCCCTCTTCCCAAGCCTAACATTATCTCTACTACCTTCCCCTCCCGAGTGGCACGGGGCGGGGGGAAAAGGGAATGAGGGTCGCGGTTAGTTCATCACGCGTTGTTTTACGCCGCTGTATCATCGTCGGGGGAAGAACTCCTCGCATGCCTCCTCTGCTCCAGCGTGGGGTCCCTCCCACGGGCCACAGTCCTTCGTGAAACTGCTCCAGCGTGGGTCATCTCTTCCATGGGGTGCAGTCCCTCTAGAACAGCTGTCCCAGCGGGCCCTCCACAGGCCACAGCCTCCTTCAGGCCTCCACCTGCTCCGGCGTGGGGTCCTTCACGGGCTGCAGGTGGATCTCTGCCCCTCCATGGACCTCCATGGGCTGCAGGGGGACAACCCGCTCCACCATGGTCTTCACCACGAGTTGCAGAGGAATCTTGGCCAGGAGCCATGTTACTCCTCCCCCTCCTTCTTCACTGACCTGGGCGTCTGCAGCCGTTCCTCACAACAGGCTGGCAGACGTCTCTCAGGATCCTTTTTACATCTTATTCACTTCTCATCTCCTCTCCACTTCTTGCAGCCGGGCCGGGCCGAGTTGGGCCCAGTCGGCTGCCCGGCGGGAGGCCAGAGGGTGAGGGCTGCAAGGCCCATGAGGCTCGCGCCTCCCCCTCTCTGCCCCCCGCTCAGCTGCTTCACATCTTCTCTCCTTTTTTTTCTGTTTTCCCCGACTTAAATACGTTATCGCAGAGGCGTTATCACGGGACATTCTGCTACCAATTGGCTTGGCCTTGGCCAGCAGCGGGTCCGCCCTAGGCCCGGCCGAGTCCACTGAACAAAGGGGAGCAACTTCTAGCAGTTTCCTACAGGAGCTGCCACCTTAGGCCCCCCCTCACTAACAAAACCAGAACAGTACTAAACTTGGTTATCCAGTTGGGTATGGATTTGAGGTGAGTGAACTCTGAAACATGATCAGTGACAGCAAAACCTAAACTGTTAAAAAATAAGTACCTTTCTGTAGCTTTTTTAGGATCTAGTAAATACTGGAAAGATCTGATTTCTTTTTTTTTTTTTTTTTTTTTCTTTTCCCCCCCGCCCTCCCTCTTCCCTCCTCTAGATCCAAGACTGGAAGGCTGGCCACTCATGTCGTCACCTTTTCCAACAACCTTTATCATTGGAACCTACATTTATTTTGTCACTTCCTTGGGACCCAAACTCATGGAAAATAAAAAACCTTTTGAACTCAGGCAGATAATGGCATTTTACAATTTTAGTGTGGTAGCCCTCTCTTTATATATGACTTATGAAGTAAGTATTGCTTTTAATTGTAACGTATTTATACATTTTGTTTGTCTAACTATCCTCATACTAATTTTTAATAAATTTATTAATATAATTCCCATTCTGCAATTCTCAGAAACCTATTATTCTGATTGTTGTAACTATATTACTCCAAGCAGTATGCTAAACTAATTGAGCTGATATTTGAAAAAAAAAAAGGGGAGTAAGTCATACCTAGAAAGAAAGATTGTAAAATATTATATATCTTATTATATATAATTTACAAAATTAAAAAGTCTCATAATTTATTTCATTTCCTTGGGCTGCAGCAGGTAAAGCAGAGTACATGTTTTTCTTAGTCTGTTGTAATTGTTTCTGTTCTGCTATGTGATAGTCAACACTCATGTTTCAAACACTATATAGAGTACGTTTGCTATGGAATTATCTCCAGTTAGATATGCCTTTTAAACGACAGAAGTTAACAAAATCTCATTTGGGGATCTTCATCCTTTAAAAAAAAACCAAAAAACAAATCCCCAACCACCGCAAAATGCAAACCATGCAAGTGTTTAGCATTGATTTTCCTCCCCCACCTCCAAAATAGCTCTTTCTCTCACAATGAATGTTGAGATTTTGCTGTAGTTCAAGCAAATGTTAGACTTCAAGAATGGAAAGCTTGACGAGTTGTATAGTGTTATGGGTTGAATGACCTAAAAATTCTTAACCATGAACCATATGTAGGAGCTTTTATTTAGAACCTTAAACCCTAAGATAGCTAATGTTTGTTGGGTTTTGTTGGTTGGTTGGTTTTTAAAGTGTAGCTATTTAACAATAATACTGTATGAACAATAGCCTTATACACTTGCTTGGTGAAGCATCACTATACTAGTACTGACCCTGTTTGTGTTAAATCTGGCTATGGGACTATTTCAGGTTTCGCAAACTGGTGAAGAAAAGTTGTCAAATTATTGCGCCAGATTTGCACTGCTCGACATTTCTTTTAAGAGCACTCTAAAGTCAGTGCAGCAGCAGAAAGAAACTGGGCAAGATGAATGCATTTGAAATTTAGACTTTGTTTTGAAAAATCGCCAAACTTCCTTTTGTGATATGGTGACAAGTGTGAGTATGGTTCTAGCCCTCAGAAACAAAAATTATTCAACTTATCTTAGTATCGGACGCTAACAGACTATTCAAATAACCTGCTGTCAAGACTTCCATGTTGTGATTTCATGAAAGAATGCATGGATAGAGTGTAATGGATTGAATTTCTGCTATTGTCTGGTGCTTGGCAAAAAGCTGATTCTTTCCCTTTTTGGATCCAAGCCATTTGGATTCAAAAAGGGATCCAGGGTGCTTAAGTATTGTGCTGTCTTGGGGGTGTTTAAATCTTATTTTATTTAAGCAACTCATTCTTTTAGAAAGTTAAACAGACTAAAATCCTTCATCTCTTAAGAGAACTGAACCTCCTGTTGTGCGTGGGTGGATGATGATGATCAAGGGATGAAAAGCACTTTACGAAACAGATAAAATATACAGTAGTCCTAGTGACTGGCAAGGGAATGAGCCAAGTGTAATATTAATAATGTTGCTCTTGTCTGAGCTTTAATATATTCCAAGAGAAAAGATTAAATGAGATGTTACATACAGTCCTTTGATCATAGTGTGTGCTCTCGATTGTAAAACTAGCTTCTCATCACTCGTATCAGTGAAAGGCTAATTGAATCATGCAGTTTAACTAAGCAAAATTTTAGAAAGTATGATACTAAAAATATAGTGCATATTGATTCGTTCCTTGTCTTAATGATATTAAGCCACATTTTCTGCTGTGCTGGATTCCTTTCAGTATTAAGATGTTGTTCTGGTTTCTTTTCAGTATTAAGATGGTTACGGTTGGCTGTGATAGCAATTTAAAAAAAAAATTTAAAATGTTTGATTTGGTTTTGTGGACTGATTTACACAATAAGTCACTTTTTTAACATTGGATTTGAGATGCAGCTGCTGCTCCTCTTCAGTTACTAATGCTGAGATAATGGGTGTAGAAGAAAGTTCTTGTCCATAGGTGTGGTCCTGGAATTTGAAATTCATTAATCTGCGACAGCAAACGATTTAACAGTAGCTAGCCCACACAGAGGTGGAAGATTGACAAGGTTGCTGATTCAACAAGTTTTTAATAATGTTTTCCCTTCCTGCTTAGTGGTTGTGAAAGTAATCCAAACTTAATGGATTTTTCAAAAAGTAAATCTTTGTCTTTTCTCTTTTCTTTGCTCCAGTTTCTAATGTCGGGTTGGGCCACAGGGTACTCATTCCGGTGTGATATTGTTGACTACTCGAGGTCACCCACAGCTCTAAGAGTAAGTTGAAAAACACAAAGCTGAATTGTTATGCTACACTGACTTTATTTTTAGAAACACTTTTTGAACAACCAAATGCACTCCTGTTGAGTGGAATGCACTAAATGGAAATGCCCTCTTGCATAATGTAGAGCACGTGAATTAACTGGAAGGGTTGATTGTTTGGGAGAAGGAAAGAGGCAACGTATTTGCTGGCTTGTTCTTCTTGATTTTACAGTTCCTTCGGGATTAAACATGTTTTGTGTTTTTAAAGAAAAACCAAACTGTACATTTGAATATTTCTGTCAATCTTGTGACACAACTTACTTGTGCCAGTACTTCCCTTTATATAGTTACTTATTTTTCTTGCAGCTGCATATATTTATTTATTACTATTGTGATTTGACAGTTTCTGGTTTTTACTCTTGCAGATGGTACGAACTTGTTGGCTTTACTACTTTTCCAAGTTCATTGAGTTACTAGACACTGTAAGTATTTGAAGCCTAATAAAATAAGTAGTGGTGTTTCTTTTTTCACAGTAGAAGAACAGGTGCTATTTGGGGCTGGGAGCATAGATCGCTTTTTATTTAGCCTGCCGATCTTCAATTATTTGAATACCATCAGGGTGTTAAACTTATCTCTTCTCATCTTATTGTCCCGTTACACTGTCATTGCTTGATTATCAGGAAAATGTTAATAAAGGAACACACCTTTAAAAATTTAGGAAGCCATGATAGTTTGTTTAACAGCTGACTACACTAACCTGCTGTGCTATGGCAATGCTTGTCTCAACGCTGCAAATAAAAAACAGTGTTGATCGTGCTGAATTTTTTTTTTCCACATCATCTTCAGATTTTATCTTCTACATTTGGAATATTTGCATCAGCATCTCTGAATACAGCATAAATTGCTACACATAACTGCTCTAAATTCCTGTGTATGCCTTGGGGGTCATGACTATAGATGTGTTTGATATCAGGCTGGCACCCTAACCTGTTTCAAAGACAGTCTGAGCAGCAATGCATTGAAGAAGAATGCAGACCTGGCTTACCACCAACAGCCATATGCCTTCCCCTGTTCCCTAGACCAACATGTAGTAGGGTTGGTTTAGCTGTTCTCCAACCAGCTTCTGAAGGTTGGAATCAGCTGCAATTTCATTTTCTCTATTGTTTGAGGCACAATAGTGGTGATCAGGAGCTGACTCTTCAGCAGTTAGGATGTTCTACACCCTGTGAGCAAAGTTAGCCACCTAACTTTCATCTGCAAATACTCATGATTCAGCACAGGAAGATCTTACTGACTGAGCTGAATGGAATGGTAATGGAAGGACCAGGAATGCTAAAACTGGAAAAGCCTGACAAGTCTAGTTCTCTACTTTTAGTACTCACTTGTTAGACTGCTCTTTTTTAATTAGTCCTGGTCCTGAAAAATTCTTTTTTTTCAAAATTTGTTTTGTTTGAATCCATCCAGTCAGCTACCTGTTTCTCAGCAGCTTTTTGGTTTTATTGCAAAAATAATTTCTTAGCTGTATTTAAGTCAGCTGTTTCCAAATGTTTTCCCTGGCACACCCTTTTCACCTGTGTTCCTTTGCTTACCATCTGATACTACCCTTTGCATGACCTGACTTCTCCCTACACAGCTTTCTTGCCTTGTCTTCCTTCAACACTTCCATTGATGTCTGTCCTTTAAAATGTGGCCAACATCAGTTAAGAGTACCTACATTCTGTCTAGTTTTTCCTTTTCCCGGGGGCAGCTAAGTCAGTGTTCATAATAAAGTGCTATTTCTATAACTTAATATTTTCTACTGTCTCTATCTGTTGCTAGTCCCTCAGTTAATTTTCTCAAATGGTCTTGCCTTAGTATATCAGGAGACTTAAAATCTGATGCTTGCAGATACTTCTCAATACAAGCAAGTCCATCTTATGCTGTTCGTTGCACACACAGGTGATGGTTCAAACTTAGATATTTGCTTTCAAAGCTTTTGAGACTCCACAGGTTGATTTTACATACTGGTT
Organism: Chlamydotis macqueenii; assembly: GCF_036417535.1. Classification (NCBI taxonomy): domain Eukaryota; kingdom Metazoa; phylum Chordata; class Aves; order Otidiformes; family Otididae; genus Chlamydotis; species Chlamydotis macqueenii. The sequence goes on along the minus strand of NC_141593.1, from coordinate 20,126,795 downwards.
TAATTTTTTTTGAAAACTAGTCTACATATCCAGAGCCTTAGTTTCCCTTCTCTAAAGACTGCAAGTGTGAAGAATTTTTCAGCGTATAATAGTGAGCAACCAGCACTGATGCATACAGTTTTCTGTAAGTATGTTGGGCTTGATTATCTCCTGTAACATTCTGTTCATTAAAAATCTGTTTCAGGTTTTTTTTGTGCTGCGTAAGAAAAACAGCCAAGTTACATTCCTGCATGTCTTTCATCATTCCATCATGCCATGGACCTGGTGGTTTGGAGTCAAATTTGCTGCAGGTAGTGGAGAGAGAGTTTCAGTAGTACTTCTCTTCTGGCAGTAAAAGTTAACTATGCTAGAGAAAAATATTTAAAGAACAGAAATAAAAATCTCTCAAACATCAATGTTTTTAAAATTAGATGTCTGCAGTACTTCCTGGAACATCTGAGATGATTGTAATTATTTAAATGGATGGGGAGTAGTAATTTTTCCTATTTGACAGCATTTTGTGTGGTGTTGACTTCTCGTGGAGTGGGGGGGGAAAGGTGCAGAGGAGAGAGCTGTATTTAAGGAAAGAACATCATTACATGAAAGAGAGATGTGACTGCAAAATCAGAAGTGCTGGGGGAGACATATGAGACAGGTAACTCTTGTTGAAATTACTTGAAAGCCATTTGACCCCCTGAAATGTAGGAACTGAGTTGGAGGGAGAGTGTGTTCTCATTCTCTTTGCGTGTTTAAGAAATAATTTAGGCTTTGTTGCATTTATTTTTACTGGCTTTAAGTAGCATAATCAGGGTTTACTTATATCTAATACTTTGGCTTTCACAAAGCCAGGCAGGGCCTGTTGTGATAGGACAAGGGGTAATGGTTTCAAAATAGAAACCCTAGATATAGGGAATAAATTTTTTACAGTGAGGGTGGTGGAACACTGGAACAGGTTGCCCAGAGAGATAGTAGATGCCCCATCCCTGGAAACATTCAAGGTCAGGCTGGACGGGGCTCTGAGCAACCTGATTTGGTTGGAGATGTCCCTGCTCCTTGCAGGGGTGTTGGACTAGATGACCTTTAAAGGTCCCTTCCAACCCTAATGATTCTATGATTCTGAAACAACAGAAATATTTTCTGGACCTTACTTATTACAGAAACTTATTTGAATTGTACTGAATTGAAAGTCTTTGTGCACTTCTGCCTTCCCTTCACTTCCTCCTTTCCTACTCTGTGTGTCTATGCATGCATCTTCCCATGTTGTATTATTAGTGTGCACCACTAATAAATACAGCTTGCCATGAGGACAGCCTGGTAAGCACAGAGTGGAGAAATGCAGTCATTTAGAAGTCCCTCTTTAGGAAACTGTGGCCTTTTTTAGAAGTTTCTACCAAGAAATGGGTTTGGTTTGTATTTGCTCCTTCACTCATGTTCTCTGTCACATTTTTTTTTCTCCCAGAAAACTGGTGACAAATGGATGAAGAGAACTATTGTGTATTAAATCTGATCCGTTACTGTTTGTTTCATGAATACAAAAATAAGACCTGGAAGCAGATTTGTAGATCTTCTGAACATGTCCAGTGTGCTGATTTTCCTATTGTTTAAAAGGATATACTTCTGCTGCATTTGCTGAGCTTCTGTTATTAGGAAGCTAGTGTCTTGATCAGGTCTTTCTCAAACGTTGCTGAGTAACTGCTATTTTAAGTTAATGATGGAATTGTGAATAGTTTTCTCAGCATACAGTTCAGTGTGTTTATAGACATGCAAAAAAACCCCACCATCCAGCAACTAACTATCCCTCCTCTTCAACCTTCAAAAATTTCCATTTGTAGGTGATTAACTTTCTGCCTTTTATCTGGAAATTGGATCAGTGTACCAGCTACAGGCCTCTGATTTTGCATCAAATTCAAATTTCCCATGTGATAATTTGACAAATACTTTCAGCAAATTGTGCAAGAGCTGGTTTGTCGTCTGCTAATAATAGTCCCTCATATTCCTGCAGAGCTGTGTTTATTCCTACAACTCTCTTGCATATCTTTATACTAATCTTTCCAAATATTGTTCTGTTTGATAACTTAAATTTTTTTCCAAGAATTTAAATCCTGCTGATGATTATCTTGTATTCAGTTTCATCACTGTTTGTCCTTCTAAATAGTGGCATTGATCAAGTTTTCAACCTGTTTGTAAAAAAACAATGGGTTTGAATGGAGATGCTGATTTTTCTCTGATCTGATATTAACAGGAAACTGGAAAATGGTGCTTATGTATGGTGTCGCTTTTTGGAGCATATTTTTGTACTGTTGATGAGGTTGTTTTTTCTTTTTTCTCTGCTTTAACTATTTATTTTTTCTTTTGAATATTCACTGTGCAAGCCAAAAAAAGTATGTACATTTGAACTGTAAGAACATTTGAATTATTTTTAAAAATACAAATAGCTAAGTTTCAAAGCAAGTTTGCAATCACAGCTGGAGGAGTTATGATCTATCAAGCTGGAAGATTAGTGTGAGCTACTAAAATCACAAAATAAGTTTTTATTTTTAACTCAAAGATTCTTGATGGAAAATTGTCACTTTTTTTCCCTCACCAAATGTCTGGGTTTATGTCATCTTGTTTTCTTCCTGGTGCTTAGTATTTTCATATTCATATTGCACTTAAAAATGACTTGGCTGAGTGCCACTTCTTGGATCACTTTTACCTATAATTTCTTGTGTTCATTATAATAAAATTACTTTGAGCAAGATCATCTAACTCCATAGATGATCCAATGGAAAAGGAAGTATTTTCTTACTTGTTTTGTAGTATGTTTGTATCTTACCAGTTTCAGTTATAAGTTTGCCCCAAATGTGGCTACTTGGCTTTAAATTTCCTCTTCACTTAAGTATGGTTTTGAAATGGACCATGGATTTGTGAGACCCTCACTTAGGTCATGATTCCAAAAACTTACTGTCTGAAACTGTGATTCTTTCCCTGGCAATCTGGAAGTCTGTGCTGGCGAGAGAGTTACTACTTATCTTCCAGAGATTTAAGTTCATCATGATGTGTAGAAAAGAGGTGTAAAACAGGAGGAACACCTTTTCTTCTAAATTCTCTGCATCTCCACCACATATATGTTTTAATTAAAAAAAAAAACCAACAACTTTGAAAAGAGTCCAAAGAACAAAAATTTCCACTAAAACCTTTTATATATAATTAGATCAGCTAGGCTTTATTGCTGATTTGGAAATGCTTATATAAGCCTTTTCTGAGAAAGGAAACTGATGTGATCCCTCAGAACTGGTGTCAACCCAATTTGGGTTAAACACTTTGAGGGTTAATAAAAGTCTGTAGGTTTTGTGGTACACGGTTTTTCTACCCCAACTCAAAACAAACTACTAGGACCTGAGGTGGCTTTTTAAATACCTGATGCAATAATAGTACTATGTTTTGGTTTTCTACAGGTGGTTTAGGAACATTTCATGCTTTGCTGAACTGTATTGTCCATGTTGTCATGTACACTTACTATGGAATCTGTTCTTTGGGACCAGCCTATCATAAATATTTGTGGTGGAAAAAATACATGACAACTATACAACTTGTAAGTAATTTTCTGTTTGACATAAACACCTCTCAGAAAGCTGATTGTGGCTAACACAGACTTAATGCAATATATTTGTACTTTTAGTTACGTTAATGTGTGTAGCCTACAGTTGGTACAAGGTTTACTCATGTTTTAATTAAGTGAAACAGAAGTTGTGAGCTTCTTTCAGTTATATATCTGCTGGCTTCAGTGTTCACTATAATAACGGATTTAGACACATGAGCTTTTCAGTTATGCAGTACCTGATTAATATATTTGCAGTACTCATTGCCTATGTAGAAATGATTAGCATTAAAGTTTACACCAAGAAAACACAATGGATGTACAAAATTCACATGTGACTAGCAGCGAGGAAAGGGAAAAAGAAGTATTTCTTTAGAATTTCTGGTCTGTTCTTTCATAGAAAATGTTTATGTTTAGAGAATTTACCTCTCCCTAACTCAGCATTAAAAAAACACTCTTACAGTAATTACATTTAGTGTTTTATCAGCCTTAGATCACTTTCAAAAGGTTACTGTGTTGGGTGCTTTTTCATGTCCAGCTTTTTTACTAGCCAAATTTTCAAAATTCAGCTTCTGGCTAAACAATTAGCTTGGCCTTAGCAAGGAGGCTGATGGAAGAGGGAAAGGAGCTGGGCAAAGCAGCCATTGCTGGCTGCTTGCACCAGGTCTGGTGTTAATGGAATAATTCATGTAACCATGTGTAACTCTGAAGAGTTTAGCTTGAATATTTATGACTGTGTTAAAGTATTTTTGTCTTGGAGGCACTACCAGTAGATTATTAAGTTAATGTAGTTTTTTTTTTTTTTTTTAAATCCTTCATTAAATAGTTTTTTGGGACCTATGGACTTTTGTGCCACATGCCAATGTGCGGGGAAGGTGGGAATTCATGTCCACCAGTCCTATAATGGTTGCCTTTTTGTTTTTCTAGCTAATTTTTCTAAAGTAGCCTCCCATTTGTCACTGATCGAATACTGTCTGCCTTCTCTGAACTGGTCATGGCAGACTCCCACTCTCCTAGTATGGGTTTCTCACTGCTGCTTTTAATTCAGTTTGTCCCAGGACTTCTCTTTCTTTGCTTGGAAAGTGTTTTTCAGTAAAGTAATATTTTGGGAGAGGGGCTGTAATGGTGCATCTCTGTAGTTTTAAAAAGCACCGCACCCCCCGCCCCTTTCTGTTTTTCTGTGTCCAAGTTATGCTGAATCTTTTTAAACTTCTGTAGGAAGCTTGTAATTTATTTTAAAAGTATTTCTTTTCTTCACCTTTTCCTCCAGGTCCAGTTCATGATCATTACAGGCCATATAGGACAAATCTACATCATGGATGACTGTCCGTACCAGTACCCAATTTTCATGTTTATTATCTGGCTATATGGCTCTACGTTTTTAGTCTTGTTTCTGCACTTCTGGTATCATGCTTACACGAAGGGACAAAGACTACCAAAGATGGCAAGAAATGGGATCAGCAAAGATCAGTGAAATAAACTCCTATCTCTAAAACAAAAAAAAAGTGTTTATGTCAAAGGGGAAACTTGCACTACTTGACAATCAAGACACTTATGTGCACACACTACACGGTGTATATTTTGTATGTTTTCTTCCAAAACAGAATTTGTATTTTTACCGTAAGTTATTTGGTATTCAGAATTAGGGAGGTGGGGAGAGTAGCGTGATTTTAAAAAAAAAAAAGAAAAGAAAAAAAGACATTTTTTCAACGACTTGTTCATGTCTATCCTATATGAAATCAATGGATAGATGATCTCTATCTACAAGATGTGTGAAAACAAAGACATTCATTGGGAAAATTAAAATGTATATGACAAGTACTGAGTACTTTGAACGCTGAGAGGAAAAAATGACTTCACCTTAAATGTTACAAGTTGCTGAGACTGTCAGCTGCATTTTATTAAAAGAATGAATTTTCAAGAAGTACTGTTTATAGAATCTAAAGCTTACTATTAATGTAGGTAATACATAAACATCGTTATGTGTGTTTACAAACTATGTTACTTCAAGGAAAGGAATGTATGCTAATCTGTCAAGGTATGACGTTTCACTTAAAGATCATAGATTTTTGGATATACTGTTTTTTTAGTAGGATAACAATTCATTTCATGTTCTACTCACTTGAACGATACTCTGAATGTTGGAAACCTACTAACTTGGGGATTATCTGAACTGTTTTGTAGCATAATGATCAAAACATTGTACTGATTTGTTCACTGAAGTAGCCTAATATAGTTATTATTCAATGTATTTATAGATATATTTTGATATTGGTAGTCTAGGCTGTTTAGGGGGATGGAAATATCTTGTAATTCAGTAGTAAAAATCTTAGTCCTCAAATAAGTTTTAAAAATACATATTTTTAATTGAAGCCTAAATGTCACCTAGCAAGACTACTGTGCTCTGTTTTCTTCTATTGCCATTATCTATTGAAATACATGCCTAGAAATCTTTTCTGTTGGGTTTTTTTCATTATTGTTATTGTTTGTTTTTAACAACTGAAGGTTAAAATTTCTCCATTAATAGCACCAGTTACCTTGTCTGGAACTTGGCAAAAAGACAGGTGCTATTCTCTGAGCTTCTGAGAGTGATGCAGGTAGTGGTGGCTGGTCATGACTCCACTCTGTGCAGAATTAACCAGTATGTTGTTTTCCAATGTTAGGAAGATTGTTGCGGTCACATGTGTAGAGATCAAAGGACTTAGCTATTTGTATGCAAGTTGCATTTGTACTGTATGAGTTTATTAAGGAATTGGTGCATGCAACAGACCTGTAAATGAGGAGTCATAGGTGTTTAGGTTAATGTTAACTTAAAAAGTACAGTTTTTTATTACATTCACTAATAACAGAAAAGATGCTTGTGATATTTTCTTTGTGCTTGATCTGATCTGTGGGATTTTCAAATACCCAAAACTTTGGAGCAGGTTTTAATTGCATCCCTGTTGTACAATTCCAATAAAGTACATTTTGTTACTGAATACTTTTATGGGAATACTGACAGTTATGGTGCCTTGTTAATACTAAAAGGATTTAAACTTCACCTTGGACATGAGTTGCAAATGATTTGTTATGAGATTACATACAAGTCGTCTTTATTTAAAAAAACCCAAAACACTTATATTTTATCTTTCTACCATTTAATCCCGGCAGCTAACCACTGTCATGGCAATCTAAAATTAGGATTTGGATGGCTTGAGATGTATATTTTGACCCCTGAATTTTAGATGCTTGATCCCAGAATCCTCAGTGCTGAGTTTTGGTTCCCTGGCAGTGCTTATGGGGAGGTGCTTTAGCACAGAATCCAAGACAGCCGGGGCGCTGATTAGGGGCCACACACATTTTTCAGTGGGAAAGTATCAAATCCGACCAGCCTCCAGCCTGTGTGTATGTCCTTGGCTTCCAAAGCAGGGAGTCATCTCCTAAGGACAGAGACCTATTGCTCGTTTTTTTTTTTTTTTTCAAACAGCTGGACAAGATTTACCTCTGATTTATTTTTAAAGCTGGAATGGTGCTTATTTTTTATATAACATTTTATTATCTAAGTACTGATGTGGGGCAGTTTGGCTCATTGAGGCCTTCTTAAGCCTGCACCTTTGAATGTGTTTGGGAAATGCAGGCCTTTTGGGGAAGGGCCACAATATCTAGTCTGTAGTGTAAACAGGATTGCTATCCTCTGCTTCTTCTGGAGGGAGGCAGGAATTAGTCTAGTCTCACAGTAACTCCTGTCTAGTAGTGGAAGTGCTAGTCCAATCTTGCTGTTATCCCTCCCTTCCCCACTCCATAAATATGCATGGGGGAATGCATCCTGCAGCTGGGTGTGAGGGGACAGGTCCCTGTTTGTTGGTTTTGGGGCCTAGATCTGCAACTGATTCTTCATACTCGCTGGGGCTTAAGTAGGAGCTGAGAGCATACACGCTTGAGCAGCTCTGCAGATGGACAGGTGCTGAACAGAAAGGAGTCAGGAAAAAACTTCCAAGTCCAGCAGTTGTACAGTAGCCAACTGCCTCCAGAGTGCTTTGTTCGAGATTAAGAATTAATAAGCAGGAGCAGAAACTGGAGATGCTAATCATTCAGTGGGCCGTCAGCAAAAGCCATTTCAGATTCCAGCTGCCTAATTTCTTGCACACTGCTTTAGTTTTCTGTTTGTTACGAAGCATTCGGAGAAAGAGAATGCATTGTTTCAGCAAGTTGTATGGATGCACCCTAAGAGGTTGCATATAGGGTGTCTGTGCTAATGATACCAGTACAAAATGTAATTAAAACTGCTGCAGCCTGTGGGAATCACACAGTCCTGGGCTGGACAGCTACATTTATTACCTACCTAAAAATTGTGCATCTCACCTGCTGGAATGTATTATATGTATATATAACTATATATATAACTATAACTATACTAGAAAGAGGAGTGCAACAGTCGGCAAAACCATTAATGTTATAGTGAACGTTTACCAATAATGAGGGAAATTTGGTTGAGATTTTCTATTCCTTAGACACAGAAGGTGTTTCTCCTTAGTGGAGGAGAAACACTAGTATTACTAGCACCTGTCCTAAGACTGAGACCTGAAAATTGGTTTTTTTTTTTCTTTTTTTTTTTCTTTATTTTTTGTCCCCTTGGTGAATTAATGAAAAGACTATTCTCTTTATCAAGGTGGCAATTCACCAGACAATATTTCAGGGACGTGGTTTGACCGTTTCCCAGACCTAGGCCTGGGCCCATCCTGCCCCACTTGCTGGCAGAGGAAGCGCAGGGAACGGCACGCAGTTAACGTTCGTTTTAAAAGCTGAGTAACGTATCTCCCGGGAAGCCGCAGTCTGCCACCGCAGCGGCGGCCGCCACGGAGACGTTCCCGCCCCGCCAGCCCAGGAGCTGCCGAGTTCCTCCTCCGGCGGTGTTGCCCCTGCGCCCAGTCCCCGCCTCGTCCCGCGGCCAGCCCTCCGGCTCGGGGAGAGTGGGCACGCGTGAAAACCCGTCAGCGTCACCGCCCCTGGGGCAGAGGCACCCGAGCCCGGGGAAGGGCGCAGGGGGCGCGGCAGGGGGCACAGAAAGCGCCGCGCCCCTCTCGCCGGGCGGGGCCACCCACCCTGCGCACGGCCTGCAGCGGAGGTGGGGCGGGGCAAAGGGTCCCACCGAGCCGATCAAGAGTGGTGCGGACGGATCACGTGGGGCCGCCACCACCCAATAGACGAAGGCGGCGCCTCTCGGGCCCGGATTCAAACCGTCGGCGGGTGCGGCGTGTGCGGCTGCCCGTTTCCGTGGAGACGGTGAGGCCCGGCCGCGTCCATGGAGCCGAGGCTCGTCGGCCCCGGGCCCTACCGCGCCACTCGGCTGGTAAGTGCCCCCCCCCCCCCCGGGCTGGGGTGCTCCGTCCCCGCCTGCGTCCCGTGTGGCCTTACCCCCTTTGGTGGGGGCCTCAGTGCCCGACGGCGGCTCGAGAGAGAGTCGGGCGGCACCGACCGGCTGCCTTGAGGCAGTCTGGCCGCCTGGGCCTGCCCCGCTGGCTGGTCTTCTGCGGCCTGAGGGCCGAGCGCCGCCAGGCCGGGAGGACCCTGGGCCTGCCCCGAGCAGCCAGTGCCCGGTCGCGACCCGGCAGGGCGGTCCCCAGCCGCCGTCCGGGTGTTGTTGTTCCCCAAGCTGAGTCTGTGTGGGGCGGCTGGGCCCGTGTGCTCTGCGTGACCGGGGCGGCGGCAGAGCCCGGCGGAACGGCGCTTTAGTCCAGCCTCTCGTCGAGTTAAAAGCCATGAAGAGGTTAAAACTGTATCTGTAGAGCTATAGGTAGCATGAGCGTGTAGATCGTTCAGCTTCCCCAATCTGGTGTTCTCAAATCTCAACTATTTAAATCAAAGTTTCAGGTTTCCGTGTGCTTGTAAGAGCAGAACATCAAAGAAGTATGTAGTTCTGCGTTCAGATCTGGCTGGATTCTGATCTAACCTTGTATAGCTACAATATTTCCAAGAGAAAAGCTTCTGTAATGGTTTGCTTTGTTCTTTTTCCCTAGTGGAACGAGATAATAGAGCTCTTTCGTGCTGGGATGCCCTTACGGAAACATCGTTGTCGCTTCAAAAGTTACGAGCGTTGCTTCAAAGCCTCGGAGGCAGTGGACTGTTTACATGAACTGCTTGGTTCCAATCAAAATTTTGGCCCAGAAGTGACTCGCAATCAAACGGTTAAGCTGCTTAAAAAATTCCTGAAAAATCATGTTATTGAAGACATTAAAGGAAGATGGGGCAAAGAGGACTTTCAAGATGATGGCCATTTATATAGGTAAACATATATTCAGTGAATGAAAAATTTTGAGAGTAGTAACTCTTGCGTATTTGTCTTACAAATGTTTTTGTAGAATGCTGTTGAAAAGGTGTGTTAATGCGTCTTCCCCCTCTTCCTTTTAAAGACTATTCTCTGTAGTGATAGGCAACTGTCATGATTTAATGTTTGACTTGTTTTGAAGATTTTTTTTTTTTTTTTTTTGCTTGTTTGCTTCAAAATATTTTTGAAGGGCAATTTTACTCGATTACATTCTCTGAATACTAACAAAGGCTTTTGCAGCTTTTACAAGGTAGCGACTTCTGTTTGCTGTTGGTAGATGTCAGGTTTGTAAGTGTTGGAGAGTGCATATCAAGAAGACATTGATGGAAGTGAGGATGCCATTGAGCATCCAACTCCAGTTGTCCTCCATCTCCCCCAACCCTCTGACTATTTTGGATACTCTTTTTACTCCTTCTGAGAGAAGAGTCTGAATTTAGAAGTCATTCTGAATTTAATGTCTTCTGAATTTAGAAGTTATTAAAGATACAGCCTTTTCCTATACTCCTTGTGTTGTAGATTGAAATTGTCTCAAAAGAGACAAAGTTTTATTCGCTTATCATCAAGGATGTTTGCTTGCTTATATCTGTTTAGCCTCTCAACTGGTGGCTTGTTAACAGAGGAAAATAATTTTCTTTGTAATGAAAACTTAGCATTACTTGGTTGAATTCTTTGGCTTCTTGTGACTTCAGTTGAGACTTGGGAATCCAGACATTGCAGGTTCTGAATTTGTACTGTGTCATAGTCTCCTGTTCAGTGAAAAAGTAGGGTAAAGTGACCATTACCTTAAGTATGGATTTGTAACTTAGATCACGGTGAGTCTTCTTTTGACTAAGTGGGATCTGTCTTCATGCAGAGCAGCAGGGAAAATAGTTCAGCAATAATGCTATGTTTCTACTTATTACATCAATTATTATATACTTAAAGAAATTTTATGTATTAATTTTTTTTCAGTGATTTCTTAATATTGTCTTTGGGAAAATGTATGTAGTACTGAATTTCCACTTGATGTGGATGAAGTCAATTTTTCATTTTGCTCTATGATGTTAACTAGTTTGTTTGTAGAGTGTGCCTAAGCTTTTTTGCTCTTTAGTCTGTAAACCTGTGCTGTAAGTGCAGTTTTTCATTCCTCTCCTAATTTTATTTGTTAGCTTGGAGTCCTTTATATCATACTTACGTCTTATTTTTAATTCTTTTACTTTTTCATAAACAGTCTTGGGTCAGGATACTTTTTTATAGAAGAACTGTGGTTTGTGTTAAACTTGTTCCACTGCAGTTCAGTTGATTTACAGTGAGATTGGATTGGATTTGTGTTTAATTCCAGTAATAAATTAGCACCAATCCAACTTGTTCTTTACGACACTACATAACATCTTTCAGTAAAAGCAGTAGCTGGTTTTTAGCCTGCCTTCTGAAGGAAACAACAGTGAATGCCACAGCTTCCCTGCAAATAAGTTAACTATTCAAGCCAATTTCAATCAACTTTAACTAAAGAAACTTTCAATAATTTGGGGGCAATAAAAAAAAAAGAATGTTTTCTCCAAACTTGTCTCCATAAAGGGAAATTCCATGTAACAATTAATCAAGGAAAACGCTACATTTTGGAATTTGGGACTCAAATTTGAAGGAGCCAATGTATCAAAGGACTTGTAACTGAAGATATTTTGAGAAGCTCACCCAAGAAAGTCTGTTGCTAAAAATCTCAAAACAATATATGTCTCTGCAGTCTGTGAGCTGAACGTGATCAAAGGCTGGGAAAGGATGCTAAGGAAGTACCATGTATGCTTGTCCTGTTCTTAGGTTCTTCTCTGGCCATGTGCTTATGGCTGCTGTTGATGGACAAGATATTGTGCTAGTTTACCTACTTGTCGACTAGTTCAGGTTGGAAAACAGGCATGGAACACAAGAAGAGCTGCAGAGAATCTTACATGTTGACTTGGGCCTGGAGAAGGTTAAATGTAAAGGAGCGTTGTCCAGTGGGCTTTTTACTTGTTTAAACAGAGTTACAAAAACAGTTAGGTGCTAGTACAGCACATGGTGGTAGGTATGTTAGTAGTTTGCTGTGTTCCTAACTCAGTTCTGCTCTGTTTGTTCTAAGGACAGCACTACCTGCACAGTGTTTTTTTTTTTCACTAGTGCCATAGGTGTTAAAAGTACTTTGTTTTCTTTTTTTTCTGGGCATTGACTCTTTGTCAAAAGATAAGTTTTGGTAACAGCTGATATTATGCTATATCTCTTTGGCTTGGGTTTGTTGTGTTTGTGTGGTTGTGGTTTATGTTTTTGTTTTGCATTGGCACTGTGACACATTCAAATTATTTTGTTCTTTTCTCCTACATATTTTCAGCCATGACTTTAATGAGCTGCAGGCTCTGGAAGTTGGTTGGTGAGATATTTCTGTGCTTTTATTTTCTATGTACTCTGGCTAATGACCTGCTATTGGACAAGAGAGCTCTTTCGTTATGGCTGTCTTAATGATGTTCTTCTTTCTCCACCTCCCATTCAAAAATAATTGCTACTAATTGAACAGTTTTTTCTACTAAAACTGCACACTTTTCACGTCTTGGATTGGAGGCAGTTTCTTCCCCACTAGGCTTGGTGCATAAAAAAATTGTATGCTACTCCTGGTTTTGGTGTACGGCTTTAAGTATTAAAACATGCTTTTCTCCTATTTATAGAGCTAAACATCTGGTTTGCAGCCTGCCTTTGTTCATGTATTTAATGTTCTGGCAGCTCCCTCTCGTGGAATTTCCTGATGTTACTTTTTTCTCACTGTGTTGATAGGGTTAGCAGTACAAGTCACTTCTAATTCCACTGACAGTGCTTACTCTGGAAACCTTGATATGCTGCATACCTTTTCTATAAATTCCTGTGTTAATTTACTGTAACAGTACACTGTAGTGCACAGTTATGTCATTCACTGACTTTGCATGTAAGTGTAGTTGTCTGCTCTTGATCACTCCACAGAGTACACAAAGCAGATGTTGCCAAATTTTGATTTACCTGAGAGTATTGAACAAATACTAAATGTGAAGGTGAGAACTAGAGTGGCTTCTAAAAATAGCAAAGACTATTTGTCTGTGTGTCCTGATTTATTAGCTCAGTGTAGTCTACAATAATAAACAAGAAGTTAATTTTAGAAGGGGTCAGGCTTTACATTTTTTTGAATATACGTTTTGTATTAAAAGCAAAAGGGTTAGTACTCTTGCATTGTTAGTAAACTTCTGGAAATTCAGCTGTGGTACTTGTTATACCATTGTTACCAATGTTAGTTGACCCTGTTCTCTATCCATTGCCCTAGACACAAACAGGCATCTCTATTTCCTCCTCGCATAAATTCCTAAAACTAGTGTTTCTGGCTGTAAACCATGCTAATCTTGATATGTCAACCTTGGAATGCTCCTTAGTTGCTAACTTTAGGTAACACTATCCTATTCATAATAAAATCAGAGGCTTTTCATTGTTCATCCAAAAACCTGGCTTTATCTAGGTCTCCCTGTAATGCTACCTGAAAAAGGCAACTGCACATCCTTTTTCTGCTTGTAAGAACTCATTAATTTACTGGTTGGTCAATAATCAGGGCAGCAAATAACATAAAGCTAAAAATTGTGAAGAATTGGAGGGAACTGTTGAGAATACTATAAGGCAAAAGGAAGAAAAGGCTGCGGATATAATAACTTTAAACTCTAAGAAATACCTAATAGCTGAAAAATAGTTGAGGACACTTAATAGCTGAACATCTGGGTTACTTTTAAAAGGCAGAGTAAGTCTTGCAGGATTGGTGCAAGGTGCTTATTACTTATCCTCACGGTTTGTCCGAAGGAAATGCTGTCTCCCTCTGTTGCAGAGATTCGTCAAAGAGCATTGTGAAATATGCCAGTACCAGTGTGTGTGGCCAAAAACAAAACATGTTTAACCCATGCAGTATAACACTACTGGACTAAGAAAACTGCAATTCAAAACTAATTTTAAAACTAATTAAATGTCGGATTTGCCTTGAGAGGATGAGGTGAAATTTTAGAGAAAACTTGAGGATTTCTTGAGCATGAGAATCCAACTGTGTACAAGCTCTTGCTGCATGGTCACAGACATGGCTATCTTTTACATTCTGATTAAAAGAGTGAGTGAGGCTGAAGCTATTTCCTGAAGCATCAGGAATCTCAGCATCTGAAACCTAAGAGTGCAGAAACAAGATCTGATCTGGGCCAGTCTGATATGTTGCCATCAAACTGATGCATCTTTCTGATGTGCTGCCATTAATTCCTTTGTACATGCTCTGACCCAGGTCTGGCAGTAATTTAATTCTGGGCAAGCTGGAGATGTGAGTGCACTGAATGTGACATGGAATAACTTGTTTTCCTTGTTTTCTGCAAGGGCTAGCTTAGGGTTTATTTCTGCTAATTTCTTCAAGGCACTTCTTGAAATGCCTTGAAAAGTGAATGATTTTCCTGCACAACCAGCTGGAAAAAGACTCCAGAAAAGAACTACAGGATATGATCTTCGCATAGAAAGCACATAAATGCAGAAGAACATGATATGGTAACGTGGACAAATCTTTGTGTGGACACTTGCATGCACACAAGAGTTAGTCATATGACATAATTATGTAGCTTTGCTTTAGGAGATGCATGCTAGCAGTGCACTTGACTGGGGAAAAATCTACCCATAGCTTCTTCAACAGGATCAATGTCTTCTAGTGAAGGAAGATGTGATTCAGTTGTCTACGTGTAGGCAGCTGGTGCTATTTGAGATGCACTGGAATATCAGACATTCACCCAAGGCTCACTTATATCATGGGAGGTACAAAGGACCTGAACTGTTCTGGAGCAGCAGATGAAGGCTAAACAAGACACCTCAGGATGTTTTATGTGTCAGTCAGCACTAGTCTTCAGGCAACTAAATTGCACTGTGAATGTCCAAGGCATTTGTTGTATTTTTGCATGTGGAGGTCTACTATACTTTTGCATTGGTAAATACAGATGGAGTGGAGTTCAGAGGCTTTAAAAACACTCTCTAATTGTAGATTTCCTCCTTCCTCGCCACTGAAGCCATATCCAAAGAAACCTTCATGTGGAAAGGAAGTAATTAAATTTCCAGACTGGAATGAACCGAAGGCTGGCACTTCCCAAGAACACATTCCAGTGAAATCAGTCACAATGGTAAGGTCTCCAGTTTTCTTTTCACCAGACACAAGCATATTTGGAAGGCAAAACTGAACTAATGATCTCTTTCTTGTGGCACAAAATACTTGGTTATAAAATTAATTGCCAAATACTTTTGTTTTGAACTTCAATGAAGTAAAGGTGTTCTTAGTGATTTCCTGGGGATGTTGGCTTTGAGTGTTCTTTCTGCTACAGATTATGATGTCCTGAGCATCCTAAGTTCAGCATGGCTGTATTTGCCAGTATGCTTGCATTCAAGTTTTCTTAAATTCCAGTAAGGCATTTATTTTACTACAAGACAAAATAATTACTTTACTGTCACTTACACTGTAACGCTTATTCAGACACTTCATATAGCAAAGCATATACAGTAGTACTCCCTTGCTAGCTGATATGAGATTGTTAGTGATTCCATTTCCTTTTTTTGTAAGGGAGCAGTGGTCTTATTTTCTTTCTTACCCTTTATAAGCTTGGAGAATCATTCTGCCCCATAGTTGCCTGGATTGATCCAGGCAACTTTGTATAGTTGTTGAAAAAACTGTTGCTTTTGTTAGTAAACCAAAATTGTGCCAACTCTTGCTATCTAGATCTTAAAAGCTGAGGCTTCTGGAGTTACGTATATTGTATGTGAGTGTTCCCATGTTTTGTGAACTCTTGGGACTTCTTCGATAATTTTGGCCTTTTTATTACTGCTTATCAGTGCAGGACACTAGCCTTGCAATTCTTGGTGATCAGTAGTCTATCTGGAAAAGTAGCTCCTACCATTTTGCTGGACATCTAGAGATCCTCAATGAATGGTTATTCCATATTTGTAATGTAATTACTTATGTGCAGATCGAGTGCACCTTTCATGTACAGCAGGCTTCTGAAGAGGAAAAAGCATGGTCCTTGGAACCTCAGTAGTAAGCAGAAGACTAAGAAGGAAGAAAGAAAAGATAATACCAAAGACAAGTAAAGAGAATAGAGTATTTTAGTTACTAAGCAAGTATCTGCTGGAGTTTTAACATATTACAGGCTGTCTGCTCTAAATTTCCACCCAAGCATCCTGGCCTGATAAGAGTTAGCAAAAACCTACCTACGTACATCTGACACAGATGTGACAGCATACAGTCTGGGATAGCTCAAAATCTTTCATTGGCAGTTTTGGTAAATACAGTGGATTGTAGTTGAAGTAACTGAAGCAAAGGAATAAGCTTCTTTGTGCTGGCTCTTTTATAGAAAGGTGTAGCTTCCACTGGAAAAGTGATGTAGACAGGTACACCTTAAATTCCTCCAGCATCAATCACAGCACTTATTGGCTGTGTGTGGACTGATGGACATGGGTCTGTGTAGTGAAATACTGATGTGGAAGACCAGACACTAATTTCAGAGAGTACTATTTGTTTCAAGCTAGTTCTAGTCTAGTGTCATGGAATTATAGATGATTAGTGCTTGGAGTAATGATGTGCATTCCTGGAGTGCATTTTGTGGTTTGATTGTGATTGCAAGGAATACTGTTAAAGTGCTTTAGGACTGCTCTGTGATGTAAGTCAAAGAACTGGGGATGATTAGGAGTTTTGCCTTGAAAAGTATGCTATTGACACCAACTGTATCGTATGTCCACCCATTGACATGTTGATGACAATCTTCAAGCATCAAGCTTGGATGTGAAGGTTAAGTGAAGGGCAGTTGTCTCTTGCATTCTCTGTTTTACTTTATTCTGTTGTAATAGTGGACTAGATATGATGGGTGTCTTCAGCTGTAGCTGTTTGCTTTTAATTTCTTCATATACGGAATCTGCTAATGTACTTAATGTTTAGTTATGATCATTATAATGCTGAACACGGATTAATATCAATTTGTGATATTTAATCTAATAATTCCCCAATAATTTTTTCCATAAGCAGATGTTTAATCTTAGAGTGGTAGCTGAAAACAAGTGAGTTGATCTGATTTTAATTATGGAGAGGATCTGAACAGAGGACTAGAGACCATTGACTCCTGAATTTTAATGGATATTCTGACACACATAGTTTTTCAGCTTTGGACAAGTTAAGTAACTGAGAAAAGATGTTGCATGTCTGTGAAACCTTAACACTCACTGGTATCCTGGAGACTTTACTAGAATTTAGGAATACTTAAAATATTTATAATAGGAAGCAGGCTGTACTATGAATGTATCATACTGTTTAATACTTGAAAAGTCATTAGTTAATCAGGAGTGTTTTTTTTCTGATTTCAGAACTCTGAGATGTGGTACAAGCGCCATAGTATAGCTATAGGGGAAGTACCAGCATGCAAACTTCTGTTCCGCAGAGAGCTAACACAAACAAATATAGAAGAGATATGGAAATCCATTACTTTGTCACAGTGAGTATACTTGTGAGTCATTTGCTGTTAAGAGTTAAACTGTGTAGTAGGTAATAGTCTTCTCTGGTAATGCTTGTAATTTCACCCACTCACCTTTCATCGCTGCCACTATAGCCATAGTGGTTAAACAAACTATACCACTTGCTATTTGGCTGACAAATTCAGCAAATAAAGTTTGCAAAGAAACTTATATAAAGCTTATACCTTTTGACTTTTCTTTTTCTTGCTGTGTTACATAAATCCTTTTGTTGTGTAAGCTTTTTCTTGTTTAATAACTTTTTTCCTCAGTCTTTCTCTTTTTTCTTGTTGCTACGAAATCACTTCTGTAGAAGCACAATACCATGAAACATTTCAATTATAAGTACAATGCTTCGTGTGAGATAAGAAATGGAATAGCTAATTGAGTGGAGAAGGCTTTAAGATTCAGATATGCTTTTCTGTTTCTGAAAGAAATATCCTATCCTATGTAAAGTTAAACACATTGCTTTAGATTATTTATGTAGGAGAAAAAATAATATACATTAGCTATTTTTAAAGCACAGTTGAGGTCTTACTAATGATTATTTCTATCTAAACCTAGCACATTAAGTCCATGTAATAAACTTGATGCCAAGGTGAGCAGCTCCAGGGCTGGCATGATCCGCAGTGGAGCATTCTAGCGTGGTATACAGGGGGGTTTCCTCAAGTGGGGAAACCTCTGAGGAGGGAGAGACTCACCAGGAGCCCACAGCTTGTGTGACAGTGGCTCATGAGACCTGGGCAGAGCCAGAAGCAAGGGCAGTGAAGACCCCTCCATATATAAAAGAAGCCCCTACAGAGCCCTAGTGACCAGGAGTGCTGCAAATAGGGCAGGCAAACAGGGCATAGCACAGCAGTTTACACAGAAGGGTGCACAGGAGGATGCTGTAACTCTGACAGGTTGACCGGGCAGCAATGGCACCCACCTGGCAGAAAGCCCTGTCCTCTCTAAACTCTGCACCCATGACAATTCCCAGATAGAGCTGTGGTGGGAACATGCTGCCACCTGGGTGCCAGGCTGCAGTGTGTGTGCCCTACTGTCACACCAGTACTGGCCAACTGTAGTGAGTTCACCGGTGGGGGGTGCCCCTAGGTAGAAGATCTCCTGTGCTTAGTAATAGAACTCCAGGAGGAGGTGAGTAGGTTGAAGAGTATAAAGGAGACTGAAAGACAGATTACTGGAACTGCACCCTAACCTCCCTGGAATAGACTCTCAGGCAGACAGGACACATGATACAGAGGATTCCCTATCCTCTCTCCACCTGGCTGAACACAATGATTTAAGGGATGGGGGAAAATGGCTACAAGTTCCTGTTTGGCTTAGCAAGCATGTCTCCTCCATGACTACCCCAGCTTCCCCATGCCCTTGCATAATAGCTAGGAAACTCTGCAAGTGGAACCAAACAATGACGGTTCATCTAGGTTGGAGGTGTTACCAAGGTTAAGCACCTTGCATGAAAACCACTTCCATAAAGAAAAAAAACCATGTCATTGTCATAGGAGACTCTCTTCTGAGTGGAACTGAAGGCCCAATATGCAGACTGGACCTACTTCTTAGGGTCTTCTGCTGCCTTCCTGGGGGCCTGAGTTAAAGATGCGAAGAGAAAACTTCCTACTCTGGTATGGCCCTTGGATTATTATCCATTATTAATTTTTTCATGTAGGCAGCAATTAAGTTGCAATAAGAAGTCCAAGGACAATCAAGAGACACTTCAGGGCCTTGGGACAACTCCTTAAGGGATCAGTACTGTTCTCTTCTAACCTTCCAGTTGCAGGAAATGATAAGGAAAGAAACAGGAAGACCCAGCAGATGAATACTTATCTCTGAGACTGGTGTCACCGGCACAATTCGGGAGTTTTTGGTCATGAATTGGTCTACATGACAACCAGGCCTGCTGGCGACAGATGGGTTACACTTTTCTCAAAGCAAGAAAAGGACTCACTGAAAGACTTAAAAAAAAAAAAAAAAAAAAAAAAAAGGTCGATTTGAAGGGGGAAAGGGATAAAACTACGCTTTCTAGAGATAAGCCTGGGGGGAGGCAGGACAGTGTTTGAAGGCAAGTGTGCTAGCGAGGTCTTTTGGTCTGCTCCACGATGTTCTGAGTACACTGGAGCACATTTGAAATGGCTTTTGTCATGGTTTAACCCCAGCTGGCAACTGAGGACCACACAGCTGCTCACTCATTCCCCTCTTGGTGGGATGGGGGAGAGAATCAGAAGAGTAAAAGTGAGAAAACTCATGTGAGGAGATAGAGACAATTTAATAGGTAAAGCAAAAGCTGTGCATGTAAGCAATGCAAAACACTGAATTCATTCACTGCTTCCCATTTGCAGGCAGGTATTCAGCCATCTCCAGGAAAGCAGGGCTCCATCAGGCTTGGTTACTTGGGAAGACAAATGCCATCACTTCGAATGCCCCCCTTTCCTTCTTCCTCTAGCTTTATACGCTAAGCATGCTGTCGCATGGTATGGAATATCCCTTTGGTCAGTTGGGGTCAGCTGTCCCAGCTGTGTCCCCTCCCACCTCCAGCCTACTTGCTGGTGGGGTGGTGTGAGGGACAGAAAAGGCCTTGACTCTGTGTAACCACTGCTCAGCAACAGCTAGAACAACTCTGTGTTATCAACACTGGTAGCCCCATACTAGTTGCTATGAAGAAAATTAACTCTATCTCAGCCAAAACCAGCACAGTTTATACTAATGTGTGGAGCATGTGGAATAAGCAAGAGGACCTAAGAAGCTTTGGCCTGATTCCAGAGCTATGACATCATTGGCATAAATGAAACCTGATGGGATGAGTCCTGTGACTGGGGTGCCATGACAGATAGTTATAGGCAGGATAGGTAGGGCAGGCAAGGCAGATGGGTGGTGCTGGATGTAAAGGAGGGGTTGGATTGTATGGGGCTGTGGTGGTTTAGCCCTCATCGCCACACAGTTTCTCACTCACCGTCCCCCTACCCAGCAGGATGGGGGAGAGAAATTGGGAAGAAAGGAAAACTCATGGGTTGAGATAAAGACAGTTTACTAAAACAGCTAAGGAAAACTACAAGGGCTGAACAAGCTGCAGCATTTGTAGCAGGAGCTGGAGTAGCCACACTTTCTTCCCAATTTCTCTCCCCCATCCTGCTGGGTAGGGGGACGGTGAGTGAGAAACTGTGTGGCGATGAGGGCTAAACCACCACACTTGGTGATGACATGGCTGAGAGCCTCTAGGTGAGGATGAAGGGGAAAACAAAGTGCATGTTATTATGGGACTCTACTATCAAACACACAGCCAAGATAACGACATGATTAATCATCCTACAAGGAATTAAAGTATCTCGCTAGATCAACAGCTCTTGTTCTTACGGGTGATTTTAACTTCCCATACATCAACTGGAGATATAATACAGTGGACACAAAAAGGTCCAGAGAATTTCTGAAGCATGTTGATGATTACTTCTTGGTGCAGGTACTAAGGGAGCCAACTAGGAAAGGGGCCCTCCTAGATTTGTTGTTTGTAAACAGAGAGGAACTTGTGGATGAAGTGGTGATTGGTGGCTGTCTTTGTCACAGCTACCATGAAGTAGTTGAGTTTCAAATAGCTGGCAATAGGAGGAAAAACTGCCAGCAAAACTTTGACCTTGGGTATAGGGAGAGCAGACTTTGGGCTGCTGAAGGAGCTAGTTAGGCAGGTCCCCTGGGAATCTGCTTTTGAATGTATTTGGGTTCATGAACGCAGGTCACTTTTTAAGATCCATCTCTTAAGAGCATAGAAGCAGGCAATTCCAAAGTGCTGTAAGTCAAGCAAGTGGGGCAGAAGGCTGGCTTGGCTAAGCAGGGATCTTCTAGAACTGAGGTGGAAAATGAGAGAGTACAGACATGAGAAGCAAGGACAGACAACATGCGAAGACTACGGAGATGCTATTCACCACTGTAGGGAGAAAATCCATGTGGCCAAAGCTTGATTAGAGTTCAAGCTGGCCAGCACTCTGAAGGTCAACAAAAAGGTCTTTTAAAAATACTTTAATAGCAACAGGAGAATCAAATATAACATTGGTCCATTGCTTGATGAGGTCTGTCACCTCACAAAGAGGGACATAGATGAAGTGAAGATGTTTAATGCCTTCTTCGCCTTTGTCTTTAACAATGATGATGAGCTCTGGGACCCCCGTAGCCCTGTTTTGGAAGACTGTGCATGTAAGGGGGGTGATAAACTCCCAGCTGATCCTGAACTTGTTTGAGTCTTGCTGCTCCAGGTGGATGTGCATAAATCCATGGGGCCTGATGGGATTCATCCCAAGGCACCAAAGGAGCTGGCTGATGTCATTGTGGGAGCTCTCTCCATTATTTTTTTCCACAGTCTTGGAAGTATGGAGAGGTCCTAGTCAACTAGAAGCTGGCAAATATTTTCCCAATTTTCAAGAAGAGTAAGAAAGAAGACCCTGGTAATTGCAGGCCTCTCAGTCTCACCTCAGTGCCTGGTAAAATTATGGAGAAGGTTATTCTGGAAGTTATTGAAAAACACTTGAGAAACATCGCAGTCATTGGTCATAGCCAGCACAGGTTTATGAGGGGAAAGTCCTGCTTAAGTAATTTAATTTCCTTTTATGACAAGGTCACCCATCTAGTTGACCAAAAGAAGCCAGTAGATGTGAATTTGGATTGTAGCAAAGCTTTTTGATACTGTCACTCAAAGTATCCTTCTAGATAATCTGTCCAGCACACAGCTAGACAAGTCTATAATATGTTGGGTGAGCAAGTGGCTGACAGATTGGGCTCAAAGCGTTATAGTAAATGGAGTTACATCAGGCTGGCAGCCAGTCACCTGTGGGGTTCGCCAGGGCTCAGTTTTAGGGCCAGTGCTCTTTAATGTTTTTACAAATGATCTGGGCACAAGAATCAAATGTACAGTAAGTAAGTTTGCTGATGATACTAAATTAGGAGGAGCTGTGGACTCCTTCAGATATAAAGAGGCCTTACAGAGAGATCTGGATAGACTACAGAGCTGGGCAATCACCAACTATATGAGATTTAAAAAGAGCAAGTGCTCTGGGGCAGGGTAATCCTGGTTATACGCGCAAACTGGAAGATGAGAGCCTGGAGAGCAGCCGTATGGAAAGAGGTCTGGGGGTTTGGGTTGGTGACAAGTTGAATATGAGTCAATATTATGCCCTGGCAGCCAAAAGGGCCAACCATGTCCTGGGATGCATCAACAACAGCATAGCTAGCCAGTCGAGGGAGATGATTGTCCCACTCTACAACACACAGGTGCAGCCTCACCTCAAGTACTGTGTGCGGTTTTCAGCACCTCAGTACGAAAAGGGCATCAGACTATTACAGTATGTCCAGAGGAAGACGACCAAGATGGTGAAAGGTCTCAAGGGTAAGATCTAAGAGCAGTGGCTAAGGTCACTTGGTTTGTTCATCTTGGAGAAGAGTAGGCTGAGGGGTGACCTCATCACAGTCTACAGCTTCCTCAAGTGGAGCAGTGGAGGTGCTGATCTCCTCTCTGGTGACCAGCAACAGGACATGAGGAAATGGAATGAAGCTGTGTCAGGGGAAGTTCAGATTGGACATTAGGAAAAGATTCTCCACTGAGAGGGTGGTCAGTCACTGGAACAGGCTCCCCAGGGAAGTAGTAATGGCACCAAGCCTCTTGGAGCTCAAGAACAATCTGGATGATGTTCTTGGTCATAAAGTTTAGTTTCAGGTAGTCCTGTGAGGAGCAGGGAGTTGGACTCTATGATCCTTATGAGTCCCTTCCAACTTCAGATCTCCTATAATTCTATGAAACTGAGATGTCACTTTTTCAGAATCATATCTCTCCTAACACTACATGTCTGCTTTTTTCAGATTAGATGATGTATCAACTATGTGTTTATGTATTTTTACAGATTACAAAAGGTCTTGGGTTTGGATTCTCTGGATGAAGTATTAGACATAAAACTTGTGAATTCAAAGCATATAGTCCAAAATGCATACAATGTGAATAAACAAGGCATTGTCACTTTAGAAGACAAATCAAGTGAGTGTTTTAGAAGTTTTCATTTAACTTTTTAATATTGTATTTTACTAGTATAAAAAAGTGTTAGTTCTAATCTAAATACTACTTACAAAGTATGCCATTGTTGTCCTCTGACATCCCCATTGTACGAATCAGCGTTTATCTCTTAAGTGTATTCTTGCTTTAGCAGGGTTGACCAACGAAGGTGAAAGAGCAGCAACTTTTTATTTATAAAGATAGGGACATTATTCACTTCAACCTTTCTTTTTTCAGCCTGAACTGGTGCATTTGCGTGCTATAAATGTGTATTAAAAATTGGGAAAGAATAAAAATGAACACTGAGAGATGCTTAAAATTTCTCAGTTTTGAGTTTTCAGTCGGTGTATTTTGAAACTAGTACCGAATCTAAAACTGCTTTACACATCAGGGAGAAAGTAAAACATATTTGAAGGTCCCTTCCAACCCTAACAATTCTGATTCTGTGATCTTTGCTACTGTGATATATTACTTAAAATATTATTACCACCATATTTTCCATGAGATTTGTAGAGAAGTGAAATATGAGATTGGAACCTGGTTTAGTATATGAATGAAACCTTCTGCAAACCATATACGTGTTCATTTTAAAGACAATTGGAGCACCTTAAGATATTAACTTCCTCCTTTGCAGAAATGACAGAACTGAATGTATGAGTACTTTTCATTATTTTCAGTGCAAAGTAAACACTTCACTGTAATGCACTAGTGAAGGTGTAGCTTGAACTAGTTTGGCTGATTTTTGCAGGTTAGGTTTAGGATTTATGATATGATCCATTTTGCAGATTAAGTCATAAGAGCAGTAGGCATAACTAGTTGATATTGAGTACTGAGGGTATTAAAGTATAGATGTAATTCAAGTAGGGTCGTGCAGTAAAGAATAGTCTGCCTTTGCAATCAGTAGATCTACTATACAGGAGGAACTTAAGGAATTTTCAGCTTTGCTTTTATCTTACAGTTAAACAATTTTCTCAGATTTTTTCTCCGTTTAATTTCTGTCTGTTTCTCCCCTGAGCAGAGGAACTACCTCACTGGATATTATCAGCAATGAAATGTCTAGCAAACTGTAAGTAAATTCAGGAGAGGGGAAAAAACCAAACCAAACCAACAAACCCCTGTAAAAATCAATTGAACTGACTGTGCCTTTACCACTTTATCAAATCCTGTTTGTATTTACAGTCAATATTTTTTTCTGATCATTGCTTTAAACAAAGTTGGAAAAGATCAGCCAGCATATATTCTCCTGCCAGTACAGCTTATTTCAATGAAATATATAAAGTTTTAATTATTCTATTAATCTTCTGCTATGTGTTTTCACTAGATCTATTGGAAATAGATCAATAAAATTTCACTTATATTTTGAAGAATAAGTCTAAGTTTTGATTTTTTTTTTCTTCTTGATGTTGCATTTTTATTGGTTGCAGTAGAAAATAGTGATCTGGTTCGGGGCTGCAAATTAATTTTCTTTTTTTTTTTCTTTTCCTTTTTTTTTTTTCTCTTCTTCTTTCTTTGTAGGGCCCAGCTGCTCAGATTTGAAGCAGCCTACATACTCAGGATTTGAAAGAGATGTCTTCAAAACTATAGTGGACTACTTCAGCCAGATGAAAGAACCTCTTCTTACATTTCATTTTTTTGATGTTTTTGTTAGTGTGTTAGGTAAGTAGTTTGGAAAGTAATGAATTATTTTGAATTAACTTCCTGGAATTAACTTACCATACCCACATAGTATCACAGCTCATTTCTTTAGGACCGGTCCTGTCCATTCTACAAGGAGAACAGTTTAATATTTAAATTTATTTCATATTACAAGGTGCTTTTATTCTTATGTCTTTTTGATCACATTGATTCAAAAGTCTTATATTGCTTGTCTTTATAATTTTTAAAGGCCTCTGTTCTCGCTTAGCACTGCCACACCTAACAGATGGATTTTAACAGATTTTTCTTTTTTTACAAAAGCCTAAGTGTCTTAAAAATTCTCATAAGCTTTTAGAAATTGCTTGACTGAATTCTAGATTAAAAAAGATTAGGGCTGTAAGAACTGTTTTTAACCCTGGCATTATGACATCTGAAGGAAATTGAAATCTTTCATTGCTCAAATTGAGAATAGACACTACCTAATCTAGTGCTTTAAAGAAACAATAGTTTAGTTATTAACTATAACTTTTTAAGCATTCACACTCTGTAAACTTCAATTATCTTGTAGACAGTAAATGTGAAAATATTTCATTACACTTTATGGTTACATTTCAGAAAAAAGTACTCGAAAAGCAAACATGCTTTGTAGCATGTCACTTTCCTGAGCTTCTTTAAGTGAGCTTCTATTGCTTTTAATAAACTTTTGAGATTAAAAAGGAATTCAGAGTAACACTTATTTCTGGAATTTAGTATTTTTATACTTTATTAGTTGACAATCTTGGTTCAAACTGAATATAGTTCCTTTTCTGACCTCTTTTTCTTAGACTACAGATACTCTTGATAATATCTTTATAACTTCTTCCTCTCCTTTCATACTCTCTTTTTGTTTGCTTTTCCATTGTATTTCACACCTTTCAGGTTTTAAGAGTTTTATTTTGCAATATTTCACAGATGTAAAAATGAGAAGAAAGAATTCATAGCAGTGTTTTTTGTGGAAATGAAAGAAAATTGTGCATTGTTTCAAAAAGTCAAAAAATAATTTTGTGACGTCTTTCACAAAAAAAAATGAGGTGTTAATATGGAATCCTTTCTTACAAAGAAAAACAGATTCACACAAAAAAATTGTAAGAATACAAACTTTCAAGAACTACTTACTTTGTTTGTCATCTTCATACTTATACAATTTATTGTAAAGTAATGACTGTATATATTTGAAAATGTCATGTTTCTCTGGAAGTCTTGCCTAAACAGCCATCTAACACAGACATTTGAATGGCTAAAAAGCTGTGTTTGGCCTTAGTGGGATAATTTGGGACACCTGGATTAGGCAGCCTTACTGACTGGGGGATGGGGTCGAGCCAGATGAGGAAATTAATTCAAAACTATGCTCCCTATCTAGCTAGAGGAGGGAGTTCAATAACAGAATTCCGCATACCTGTGGTAAAGCCTAACTCTCCTTTTTGTATTCAAAACCACTTAGAGCCAGTAGTAAGAAAATAAGTAAATATAAGGCAGAGATGCCTGGCCTGTAGTTTCAGTAGTAAGGTCTTTTCTAACCACTCAGACTCTCTTCTGAGATTAGAACTGTGATTCTTGGGTGTGAAGGGAGAGGCAGAGGAGGAAGGGATTTTTTGGGAGTTCAGCTGAGAGAGAAAGGGGAAAGTTTTGGCTTCTGCTCAATATGTAATTAAGTCTTACCAATGAGGCTAATGTACTGACCATTATGAAGCTGTAGGTAAATGCAGAGGGCAATGCACACTCCACAGAATACAATTTTGTAGTAAGTGTCAGTGCTAGTACTGAATGCTGCCTGTGAAGCAGAAATTGCTTAGCAAGCTGTGCAGCTATAAAATACAGAAAAGCAGATCCATGTCTGCAGTTGCATTTCTGTGGGTTTTTTTTAAGGGAGTAAGGCTTGATAAATTGGCAATAATTCTCAATCTTAAGACATTTATAAACCAAGATTTCAGTCTTTGAGTCTTTGACATTTCCTACACTACTCTTAGGGAATTAAAAACTTTCCACAGTGATTATAGGATTTCTTTCTTCCTTTAGTGGATAAGCTTTCCGTTTAGTGGAAGACTTCAGGAAATAGCAAACAAAGTGTTACCAGATTATATTTTTAGTCATTTGAGGCAACCGTGATGTGATGTATACATGTCTAAAAACATGTATACATGTAAACATGTCTAAGTACATCTTAAAACCTGAGAAATATTTGCAGAAATCATATGTGGTTTGTGTAGACATATCAAGATGCCTCACTTGCTTCTGTTTTTGAATGAAGGCTGTCCAGAGTACTTCTCTTCCAAGAGGCTGGCTGAAATTAGTTTTCAGAATAGCTAAGAAAATAGGACTAAGGTGTCAGTGACCATCAGATATCTTCCTAACTTGGTAAGACTAAACTTGCTCTTTGCACAGCTTATAATGATTCTTCATGTACACATCTCATTAAGGTTAATTATTACTTCTCAGGGCCTCTTCTAAATATATACACTACTGTGCTTGTCACATTTTCCTTTGAAATTAGAAGAAGCTTTGCTTTGAACATGAAATTAACTATGGTGCTTTACCACTCTTTTCTCGGAATACTCTCTGTTTTGGCTGCCCTACTTAATACTGCACACTTCTGTTCTTTTTTTAAGAACAAACAGCTTCCACTTTTTACACCATGTGGAATTGACTGGCATGGTGGATGAGAAGACAGCAGTGGATGCTGTTTATATTGACTGTAGTAAAACTTTCAGTCGTGTCCCATCACATCTTTAGGGGCGAAATTGAGGAAGTACAGGCTGGATAATTGGGTAGTGAGGTAGAGCAGAATTAGACTGAATTGCTGGGCTCAGAGGGTTGCGATCAGTGGCATGAAGTCCAGCTGGGAGTCAGTCAGTAGGGAGTACCCCAGGGTGGATAATGGGGCCAGTAGTGGTTCACTAATGACCTGGATGGTGGGACACTCTGTCCTAAACAAGGACAGAGTGCCCTAAACAATCGTATAAATAACAAAATGGGGAAGAGAGGTTAATGCAGCAGAGGGTTGTACTGCCATGCAGAGGGACCTTGATAGGCTGGAGAAACGGGCAAACAGGAATCTCATAATGTTCAGCAAGGTTGAACAACAAGGCCAGGTTGGATGAGCAACCTGAGCAACCTGATCTAGTTGAAGATGTCCTTGCTCCTTGCAGGAGGGTTGGACTAGATGACCTTTAAAGGTCCCCTCCAACCCAAACCATTCTATGATTCTAACAAATGGAAATGCCAAGTCCTCTCCTGAGGAGGAATAACCCCATGCACCAGTGCATGCCAGGGCTGACTTACTTGAAAGCAGTGCTGCTGAGAAAAATTTGGCAGTCCTGTTGGGCACTAATGTGACCGTGCGCCAGCAGTGTGTCCTTGTGGCAAAGATGACCAGCAGCATCCTTAGCTGCACTAAGACCATTGCCAGCAATTTGAGGGAGATCTTTCTTAAGCATTAGTCAGTGAGTCCAATGGTGGGCCACAAAAATTATTAAGAGCTTGGAGAATCTGTTATAACGAGGAGAGGCTGAGAGCAGGGACTGTTTAACCTGGAAATGAGAAGGCTCACAGAAGATATTATTAAGGTGTATAAAAGAGTGATGTGGGAGGAGTAAAGAAGAGAGAGCCAGACTTCTATCAGTGATATCCAATAACAGGACAAGAGGCAACAGGCATGAACAGAAATACAGGAAACTTCATTTTAAAAAAATAGCATTTTCTACTCAGAAAGTGGTCAAACACTGGAAAAGGTTGTCCAGAGAGGCTGTGGAATCTCCATCTTTGGAAATATTAAAAACTTAACTGGACATAGTCCTGAGCATCTTGCTGTAGATGACCCTGCTTTGAGCAGGGCAAGAGGTCTAGATAACCTCCAGAGATCCTTTCCAACCTCTGTAACCCTATGGAAAAAAAAAAAAAGAAGTGTATCTCTTTGTCATCTTCCTTGGTCATTTTTTTTTTTTAAGAGAAATCACTGTTAGACTTCAGTCATGCAGATGTTTTGCTCCTGACTTCTGTGTGTTCTGGTACTAGCGCTACTTAGGCAAATATGCAGTAGAAGCTTCCTCTACTGAGCCTCAGAAACCCAAAAGAGGTTGACATCTTTATAGGTACCTGAACTACAGATTCCAGAGTGCCTGTCCAGTCTTCAAATATCTCTGCCATGCTCATGTTCTGTGTTTTCTCAAGAGTTTGTAAGTAGAATTAGTCATAGATTTAACTTCTATATGTGAGGGACATGTCAGTATTGTCATAGCTGTCACTGGTGCATAAACACGTTTTGTTTAGATTCCTTGATTTTTCCCCCAGACTTAACTTTTTTATGTGGTTACTACAACTGTGCATACACCTCAGTTGTATGTATTGCTGATGGTTATAAAAAAGCAAAGGGTGAACCAAAACATTGTAGTTTTTCATGTTTAATAATATCTAGAGTTGTTGGTTTTGATTATTAATATCTTCCAATGCATTGGAAGGAAGTCTTGTAAATACTTAAACAAGGTACCCAGTTCTAGTAGTCCAGTTCTATGGATATCTTCCTAGACTCTTGGGGAGTGGCATTCTAAGGTAGTCTTGAATAAGAAGGAAAGGAATTTGGTGAGATAGATTTAGAAATGTTATGGTAAATGCAGTGGAAATATATAATTAAGAAATGTTGCCCAATCTCCTGATCTTGTATAAACCAGGTCTGCTGCAAAAACACAGCAAGGCTGTAGAAGCTCTTCAGATATCTTGTCTCCTGCTGCCACCAGAAAATCGGAAAAGACTACAGCTGTTGGTGAGGATGATGGCAAGAATTAGCTTTAACAAGGATTTGCCACCTCTTTCCGAATCAGTGAAGACCAGAACCTTGGTATGTATAGTGTTAGGCAAAAGGTCTAGACAAGGCTTTTGGAGTAGCACAGATAAAAGATTCTTAGTGGAGAGTGTATACAAAATACAGTTTGCTTGTTTGAAGAACAGTTTGCCTATTCTAGCTATGTGGAAAGCTACTCTGAATTTGAATAAATTGGGATTTCTTAGTAAGTTGTGAACAAATGAAGAATTTGCTCAGAATTTGGAGGTTTCCTTATCTTTCAAAGTTAAATCCCCACTGATTTCAGTATTGAGTAAAAAAATAAATAAATACAGTAGATGAGATCTCTGGTGTTCTTTATCACTGCAGGCAGTACAAGAGAAACAGACTGCCTATTTCGGTCATAGTTAGAAATATTTAGCTGAATGTTTTGATTTAACTGTTTTCAGCTGTTAAAAAAAATTCCTGCAATTTTATTTCAGTACTGATTTTTTTTTTTATCATTTAACTACAGAAATCTCTGAAAGTCACTTTAGTTAGATTTTGACAAAGCCCTAGTTTTTGCTAATGCTCTTTCTGTAGGACTACTTGTAGAGTTATCACTGTTGTTTGCTACAGCATGTTATTACAAAGTTATTAGGCATAACTTAGCCAATTCCAACTGCATTTCTTTTGGTTAATTTTCAAATTTTTTTGCAAGAAGGGCAACAAAAAACTCAACTGTAGAGTCACTCCATAAAAATCCTATAGTAGCATGCATAAATCTAAATTTGTTCTGTAGCAATTTAGTTTTTAATTAACTATAAATAGTATTTGATTATATTTTTGACTACTAAGGTTATAATTTAATTAACTGTAAATGGTCTTCCATTCAAATAATTATGTTATAATCTAAATGTTATTTTTAGAAGTGAATCCTTTACAGTCCAAATATTTTGTACTAAGTTTTAATTCAGCAGTGTAATCTATGGTACATGACAGAAAAGCTTGATTGCCTTCTGTGTTTTTAATGTTAGAATTGACTGGTGCACAAAAGGAAAACTCTTGTAACTGGATGCTTGAGCATGAGGCTACAGGAACTGAGCAGGACCTGAAATTTGATTTGATTATTTCAAAATAATGGTATTAAGTTTTTCCTCTGGTGCTTAACTTGTATTAAATTCCTGTGTTATATTTAAAATCTCTAAAATATTTGTGCCCTGTTTAACTGGAGAAGCCATGTGAAGTGACTATTTGACAAAGTCTTGAGAATAAAATGTAATTCAGCCATTCTAAGTCTAAAGTCAGGATTACATTATGTATATGAGGCAAGAGCCATCTTCAGTCGCTCAGATGATGTCACTGAACACAATACATTTTTGTTTTTCAATTGATATGTTGGAAGTACAGTAAGTATTGTACTGTAAAAGTTTTTTTTTCTAGAAGATCACTTTTAAAATACAGTCTGATTCCACCCCCCCAACCTCTCCTCCCCCCTGAAAAATATACAATAATGTTGTTTTGGTTTTTTTCCCTTTAATCAGATGGTTCAGGCATTTTCCCGTTGTATTCTTTGCTCAAAGGATGAAATGGATTTGGATGAACTGCTTGCTGCTAAACTAGTATCTTTTCTCATGGACAATTATCAAGAGATTTTAAGTGTTCCTTCTGCCTTAAAATCTTCTATAGAGGAACATGTTGTACATCTCCAGAGAGTCCAAGTAGGTATCTAGTAAAAAAAAAAAAAAGCCTGTTACATCTCTGTGCTTCAAATTTATTCCTTCTGCTCTGAAGTTCGACAATTCTCAAACACTTTGTTCTGTCTTTGCTAGCTTATGAAGAGCTAATTAATTTTGACTGCTGATATTCAATCATAACTATGTATTTAAATGAAACTAAGCAGATCTTGAATGGTTTAGAGACAAGAAATCTAAGATGTGTTTTCCTGTTGGGCAACACTATCTTCTCCATCGAATGGACAAACTACGTTTGTGGTAGTGAGGAAGACTGAAATGGTTAAAAAGGGTTTCCATTAATGTTGTGATTTTCTTTTAGAGCCATCCTCTACTTGCTCAGCTCTTTCGTAACTCTGTTTCTTGATACCTTATTTTGTTTTGTTCAAAGCTGCTTTTTAGTGCTTCTTTAGTTTCTACTGAAGAAAAAACTTTTAACTTATTCCTAGACTTAAACAGGCTTCCAAGGTGTAATGGTTTTTTACGTATCAGAACTCACTCAATTAGTGTAGGAGACAGGAGGTACAATTTAGAGTCTATATTCCATGTCTTCTCTACTTAACGACTTCAGGTGGTCAATTTCATCAAGCCAGTTTTTACAAATTCATTGCAGACAACATAGCTGCACTTTTTTTACTCTTTCTTCAGATAAAATATGCTGGAGCTGATACTGATGCAACTTTTCCTCCTCCATCATTTTGTCACCAAATCAGTACAGATGAATTTGAATACCAAAGGGCAACTGGTTCTCAAGAACCACTGGCAGCTTTATTGGAAGAAATTGCAATGAATAAAGAAATATCCGTGAAAGATAAGAAGAAGAAGCTCAAGCAAGTAAATAAAAATTCCTCTACAGTCTTTAATTTTAACTTAAAAAGCTTTATCAAGTCTCAGACATGTAGTCCTCTACAGAAATACTGAGATTTAAAATAGTAGGTACTCTTGGGGATTTCAAGCTTTTAAATAGTTTATAATAGAGGTAGTGTGATGAAAATATAACCTAATTTTCTACATAGAGGTATAGAAAATCCACTAGAGAAATAAATATTTTCCTGCTCAGAGGTGGAGGTTACACTTTAGTAGTTTTTTTTATACTATAAGTTTGAGTGAATTCTTCATTTAAATTGATGTGTTTTTCTAGTTTCAGAAATCTTACCCTGAAGTGTACAGAGTACGATTTCCTACCCCTGAAACTGAAGCGGTGCTATTTCCAGAAAAAACTAAACAGAAACCACCAATACTGATGTGGGCCTTAAAAAAGCCTTTTCAACCGTTTCACAGAACCAGAAGCTTTCGGATGTAAATGGTTTGAAATGTATCAGCGAACTGAGTCAGAGAATATTATCAATGGATTTTATGTAAAAGGAGCCTGAGTTACTTAAAAAACTACTGGGGATACTGCCAAAATGGTATAAAAGATTAAAAGAAGAAGGTATTGAGGTGGTAGAAATGTGAGCCATTATCAGTATTTTTGTAAATCATTATTTTTTTTTAAATGTCTGTTATTTTAAAACAAAACAAAAAATAAAACTCAACCAACTCAAGGTGATTAATCTACATGGGTGATAAAGTACACTTGCTTTCGTTTGATTTGACCATTGTTTCAAGGTCTAAATGTATTTGTGTGTAATGTATTGTTGGTAACTAGTCAACAGCTTTTTTTTTTTTTTTTTTTTGCATAAATTAGGCTGTGTTTGTTCACATATACTTGAGGAACTAATTTTCTCTGCATGCCTGACTAAGTATGAAACACTGGATTTTGTTTTGTTGTTCTACACCTTTGTGTTATTGATATGTAAGATTTCTCTTGGAAAATTGTAAAAACTCATTCTTAATTTTCTGATTCATATGATTCATTACAACTGAAGTCAACTCCTGTTGAAATCATATTAGCTTCTGTAGTTCTGATCCATTCTTTTAAATAACCTAGTCTTTTAAGTGTTTTCCAATATGTTTTTACTACTTTTTGCCATATAAAATGTGATGCCTTACAATAGAATATATTTTATCAGAAAAATCTGAAGCCTTGCATTTCCTCTGGAAATGGAATTCAAATATTGAAGTTACATTGAAGCATACATGCCTTTAATGATTTCTTTTGTTTTGCATTATGAAAACTACTGTACCTATAACTTGACTGTGCATGTAACATACTTTATTCTGACAGCACTTTTGATCTATTAAAGCATTACCATTTCCCAATATTTACTTAGAGTGGTGATTTCATGTTACCCATTAGAGCAACATTTCATACCTTATTGAATGTCAGAGCAGTCAACACAGGAGAGAAGACAGATGACACTGCAACAAATTTCTATCTGATATTTTCGTAAGCAACATGTTGACTATCCTGTGATGCAACATTGACAGTATTTTTGCTAACCTCATGACCAGTCAATAAGCTTTAAGATGTACATTACAAAGCTCTTGGTTTAATTGATTGGAATATTTCTTGGGCAATGTGATTTTGAACAGTACGTGTTTCCATGACCTATTTTCACACATTGGTTGTACTTGGACTTCATATCAATAATCTTTTTCTTAAGCAAAATTGATACAAAAGGGTACACTTTTCTATTCAAATAATAATGAAATATTAAAATTAGTATTAAAAGTAGTCTGCGATCACTTAACTTTGATACTAAGTCTTCAAGGGTGACATAATCTTTTAGATGTGTCATAGTATTCTGTGTATGCTTAAGTGCAGTAAAAATTTGAGTATGACCAGAATACTCATCTGTCACAATTTGATTACAGCACTAATCAACGAAATATAATAATAAGTAAGACTAGTTGGAAAGCAAGTCTTGGATACAAATGGAAACCCACAGTAAGTGATCTCTGACATCAGTTCATAACTTGCTGAGGAGAAGTAGAAGCCAATCTATTTGCCATTGGAAGTAATCTCACTGCCTGCGAATAAGCCTTTTAATGTTATGTAGATTTTTTTTCCCCCATTGTTACTTTTAAAAAATATATAGCCTTCCTGAGTCTATTTTAAAAAGTAATTACAGTTTACTCTTTAGTTTCCATGAGGAGAAGTTGAAGATGTTATATGTTTCTATAGATCAATTGTACTTTCGTTTCAAATAATTATTTCCTTGACTGTGATAAAATCAAACCAAGCAATTTGGTCACAGTACCCAAGCCTGTGAAAAATATCACCATGAAATGTCCTCTAAAACCTTGAAGGGACTGTAGGGAGACAACTTCATCTTAGTTCTTAATCTCACAGACCGAATTTTAACTGTTGCCCTACCTTGGGACACACTTAAGAAAGCTTGTCTTAGTAATAGAAGATATGTGATTATGGCTGCTGCTTACAGCCATTCCTTGTCTCGTAACTGAACCAACTGCAAATATGTGACATGCGTATGAACACAAAAGTAAGTTTGCCTATTCCCTTCAGGGTGGAGGTTAGGAAAAATAAAAAAAACTTGAAAGCTAGTTCAGAGAAGACTGTGGGCTTGATAAAGTGTCTTAGAAGAAACAGATTCTGTATTCCTAAGTTATAGTCAATAGAAACTTCAGGTTTGATATTAACTTTCTTGTGAATTTAATGTTTATTTCTGTGTTAGATGTTGCCAAGACTGAAAAACATGGGCTTTCTTGGGTTTGTTTCTCTTGAACCGTGAGGACCATAGGCCAAACATTCTTTTGCTTAACCTAGTGGCTGTTTTCTGCAAAGGCTCATGAAATGGAGTACTAGCTGACATTCTTTTAAAGCACAGCAGGCGGAAGACCTAACAAAGGTAGAAGATGTTTCAGCTGCTTTTTCAGTCTACTTAGATCAATGTTTGTCATTGAAGAGGAATATCTGAAATATCCACCTGTAAGCTTGTATGTAAGTAGGAGCTATTTCATGCTAAATTTGGGCAAACAATGCTGTTTAACTCCTTAGTACTGAAACTTCTAGTGTAATTTCATTAGCTGTCATGTTGCTGTTAGGATTTCTGGACAAGATCTTTGAGTAGAAACTTCTATTTTGTGTTAGGATTTTTTTCCTTTGCTAAGTTCTTTGCTCCCAGCAGAGCAATCTCTCTTCCATCACCCTCCATGCCACCTCGAGCATAACTTCTCACCTGACCTATTGGTTCCCAGTGACACATCTGTGACAGCTTTGCTCCAGCATTTCCTGGAAAACAGAAGAAGAGTATTCATCTTCCTTTCTTGGAAAGGGAGGGGAGTCTTTGCTTAACATTGCTCTTTCTTGCTGATTGTTGCATTGCTTTCTTTCCTTCCTCAAACACAGCTTGCTGCAGCTTCCAAGATAACAATCTGTCATCTGGTAAACCTTTCAGTTCATGTGTCTCTATTCCTGCTTTAGTTCCCTGATGTTCTTTGAGTAATAGCTTTCTTTGTTAGTTGCTAATATATAAAGATTATTTAATTACTCATCTTTTGTATGAAGTCTGTTTAACTCACCCAAGTTACCAGGATTGTAGCATTAGCTGTTTACACTTATGATTACAGAGAATGATTGGTGACTGATGCTGTTTTCTGAAACTGTTTTCAGATGTTACTTCACTTCATATCGGAGGAAACTTATGCAAAATTTAGCGGACAAGGAATGAGCAAATGATGTAATCTACCTGGACTTGTGCAAAGCATTTCACACTGTCCCACACGACATCCTTGTCTCTAAACTAGAGACATGGATTTGATGAACAGAGCTCTTGGTGGGTAAGGAATTGGCACTCAAAGAGTTGTGGTCAATGGCTCAATGTCCAAGTGGAGACCGGTGACAAGTGGTGTTCCTCAGAGGTTGGTATTGGGCCTGGCCCTGTTTAACACCTTTGTCGGTGACATGGACAGTGGGATAGAGTGCACCCTCAGCAAGTTTGCTGATGACACCAAGCTGTGTGGTCCGATCAATACAGTGAAAGGAAGGGATGCCATCGAGAGGGACCTTGACAGGCTGGAGAGTTGGGCCTATGGAAACCTCATGAAGTTCAACAAGGCCAAGTGCAAGGTTCTGCACATGGGTTGGGGAAATCCCAAGCACAAATAGAGGCTGGGCAGAAAATGCATCAAAAGCAGCCCTGAGGAGCAAGACTTGAGAGTACTGGTGGACAAGAAGCTCAACACAAGCTGACAATGTGCACTTGCAGCCCAGAAGCCCAACTGCATCCTGGGCTGTATCAAAAGAAGCATGGCCAGCATGTTGAGGGAGGTGATTCTCCCTCTCTACTACCCCTCTTGTGAGACCCCACCTGGAATATTATGTCCAGCTCTGGAGCCCCTGATATAAGAAGGACGAGTTGGAGTGAGTCCAGAAGAGGGCCATGAAGATGATCAGAGGGCTGGAACATCTCTCCTATGAGGAAAGGCTAAGAGACTTGGGTTTGTTCAGTCTGGAGAAGAGAAGGCTCTGGGGAGACCTTATAGTGGCCCTCCAGTACCTAAAGGGGGCTGACAGGAAAGATGAGGAGAAACTCTGTAGCAGGATCTGTTGTGACAGGATGAGGGGTAATCGTTTTAAAATAGAGGGAAATGGAGTCAGATTAGACATTAGGAAGAATTTTTTTTACAAGGAGGGTGGTGGAACACTGGAACAGGTTGCCCAGAGAGGTGGTGGAGGCCCCATCCCTGGAAATGTTCAAGGCCAGGCTGGATGAGGCTCTGAGCAACCTGATCTAGTCGGGGATGTCCCTGCTCCTTGCAGGGGGGTTGGAGTAGATGGCCTTTAAAAGTCCCTTCCAACCCATCTTTTCTATGATTCTATGAAATTTAGGCGATCTCATCTTCTCGTTCTACTAAGTGGAAAGGAGGACTAAAATGGAGAAGGTAGCATGTTAACATATCACATTTCTTAACTTATCGTGATACGCCAGAGCTTTTTTCCCCTTTTTTTCTAAAAATATGTTTTGTGTTGTAAGAGTATCTCTTTCTTTCACAGAGACTGCGCTAACTCAAATAACTTGCTTTATCTCTCGGTCACAATTTTTTAAGTCTCCTACTGTCTCAGAGCTTATGATTCTAGTTATTGTACCTCTAAGTAAGCTCTTACTTCTTAGATTTTAAATCCCCAAACTCACAGATACCATTCTGTATCATACCATAAGTGCACGTGAATTAATTGTATTAATTTGAAACCGCTGGTATACTTTATACCAGTTGTCACGTATTAATATTACTATTTTCATCAATTTGTTAATCTTGAAGCAGAGGTGATGAACTTGTCAGGAAAGCAAAGGCTGTAAAATGGGATTAGAATATACACAAGTTTTTAGCTCTATTTTCAAGTATCTGCTGTATGGTATTTGTTTATTAACATCTCTTCTTCCTGTGTTAGATGTTAGTTCTGCTGCTGTGTTTTTTTTCCCCCAGAAAGCCTAACTATAGAATAGTTATGCATCCAGGACACTATTTATCTCCTCTTTCTAGATTAATCATGTTTGAGAAGAGAGCATTGCATTCTACCATCTGTGAAAGGAGTTCACAAATTTACTAAGTATAAACATAGAACATTATGTGTAGTAAGTCCCTTTTCATGAATTTCTGTTTGGGTGCCTAACTGCCATTTAATTTTACCAAGAAAACTAAATAACATAGAGGAGATGCTCAAGTCTGTATTTAAAAAGAAGGAAGCTGATACATATTTGTGAAGTCCTTTCTAAAAGTAACTGAAAGAAGCAGGATATTTAACCAGTTTTGGTTAGGGACAGTAATTTTCAATTTCATTGCTTTTTTGGGGGGACTTTGGATATCTAAAGCTGCCTGAAAAAAATCTCTTTCTTGTCCTGGCAAAAACAGAAAAATACCAGAACATTGTCAAGTACACCATTATTTAAGAGCATAATTGAGAATAATCGAAATAGCCAATAGCAAATGAGTTTGATGGCAAACCAGGCCAAAACTGTGGAAAACCTGATACAGAATTTTAGTGGGAAAACCTAAATCACAGTAACATAGCTAAAGTGTAGTCAATGAATCGCTTTAATTTGTCACAGAAAATACACTGTCTTTGCATGGCAAATTTGCTTTTGTTAGTGATGGAGATTCCAAGTTTATTTTATAATGTATTTCAGCTTTTGACTGCTGAAAAATTTCTGTTAAAAGTGGGATATCTATATAGCAGATTTAGGCAAACTGACAATAGACTTAGCTTTTATTTGTTTTTTGTGGATTCCTTGGAAGTACTGATGGAGCCATGAATATGGCTGAAAACCGTGGGTACAATAGACCTTTAATGGCATTTCATTTAGTAGCATCTGATAAAAATATTCCTGGATAATGTCAGTTGGTGTTTAGGTGATAAAGAACTGCCTAAATGTAGGAACAAGGGAATCATGATGGAGGTACTCTTTACGGGTTTTTGCAGGAAATCAGTACTAGATTTTCCTATCAGGTAGTGTTTTCACTGAGGACATGAAAGTAAACACAAAAGGCACTCTTAGCATCATTAGCTAATCTTGTTTGTGTTTTCAGACTGTTAAGTAACAATAG
The DNA here is from genome assembly GCF_036417535.1 of Chlamydotis macqueenii. Taxonomy (NCBI): domain Eukaryota; kingdom Metazoa; phylum Chordata; class Aves; order Otidiformes; family Otididae; genus Chlamydotis; species Chlamydotis macqueenii. The sequence continues at coordinate 20,087,780 of NC_141593.1, read as the reverse complement.
AGGTATTAATATGGAACAGTGCAGGTTGAAAATTAATTCAAACGAGGTCACTTCAAAGTCATGCATCTGAGAACAAGGTATGTAGGTCATAGAAAAAAGAAAAAAAAAACAGGAGGAAAGACTGTTCTGGAAAACTACAGCTCTGTAAAAGGTTTCTCCCACAGTGAACAAGGCTTCCTGATATTATGCTGAGGCAAAGGGCTAATGTGGTTCTTGAAGGTCTAAATTGGAGGTTGTTACATAAAATCAGCTGACTCATCTCATGTGACCTCTACACTCAGTACTGACTGACTGATACTGAAACATTGCCATTTTTGCAGCTTTTGTAAAACTGTAGATGATGCAAGGTGAGTGTTTGGAATTATTTCCTTAAACTGCGAGTTTGCATTACTTCCGTCTTTCCCAATTATGAGAATCAAGAACAAGAGGTCACTTGATTATCTTGTGGAGTACATTCCCATAAAGAAGTACTTATATTGGTAAGCAGCAAAGACTTGAGTTGAGAAGGGAGTAATACTCAGTGGATGGAAGATGGAGCCGGATATGGTGGTTTTTTTTTTTTTATGTTGAGGGTACTGAATGACGGGAATGTGATTAATTTTAACTCTTCCTGGTACCTTCAGGGGAAGATCTCTCTGGTGGGTGTTTACTGAAACCCAACTCATTGAGCTCAGGGCAAGGTGAACAGAGGGGAAGTATAACGTTTTGTGATGTGTGGAAGATTGGACAAAATCTCAGGGCTCCTCAGTTTTTGCATGCTATGGATTTTCACCTGCAAGTCAGACATCTGTTCAAATTCATCAGCTTCACTCAGTGACTTGATATTCAGGAGTGATGTGAAACAGTTGATTTGTTATTCCTCCTGTGATTTTTGAGGCAATTAAAGAAAACAGCATTTGTTACTTTTGTTCTTCAGCCAAACCCCAGTGAATATAGGCAAAGAGGGGTCACCTTTTGAGTTGCCAGGGCACAGCTGCTTCTAGGATAATGGAAAACAGCTCTACTCTGGCCAGGGAGAATGAGTTTTGTCTCCGGTGTGCTACAGCTGCTTTGCCTGGGATTGAGAGAGAGGATAAGATACACAGAAATGTGTTCTGGTGGCAGGTGTGAGTTATAGTTACACAATCGTTGCTGCTTTATGATCTAAATTTTAAAATGTATGTCTCAGTCTTTTTTTTTTTTTTTTTTTTTAACCTGAGATTATGTGGTTCTGAACTGGTCATAGTCATATATAGGAAAGACAAGTCTTGAACATCTGAAGCAGCCTGAAGTATCTTTTGTCCTAGCACTAACTTAAGGCTGTCTATAGCTACTTCTTCCTGTGATTTTTTTACACTTTTTCTGTACTTGTGGTTTGAAATCACTGCAAGGTTCTCTGAAACTTTAGCGGTAACTGAATGAGAAGCTTCTGGCAATGATTCCTGAGCTTGCCTGCTGAAGAGAGGATGGATTGACCTTGGCACTTCTAGAGAGACTCCAAAGGTGAATAAAAGGCATGATGTAACATATTTAAATGTTTGCAAATATTTCTTTTGTTCCCTTGTTTAACCTGAGTGCTTATTCATGTGAGGATCTGGCCTTGTGCATGACTAAGATTTACCATGTGATTTCAAAGCTTATATGCAGTGCTAGCTTTTAAATTTAATCTCATAAAAAGCAGTAGTTCTGAGTCCTGTAGCTAATTTTCTATTCAAATACTGGTGACAGAATGAGTAGTGGGACCGTTAGTTTCTTGTTTGTTACAATGACTTGCTGTATATTCACTTTCTTGTTGCAAGAGACTGTATGAAGAATAATATGTCCTTTTGATGTTGAAATCTATGCAAAATGTTTTGAGATCCTACGAAAAATTCCTGCCTCTTCTTTCCCTTGATAATTATTTAATGTTTCATGTATCACTCTAGCTGCTTCGTAATTTATGACCCAGCAGAGGTCAGCCTTGTGACATTTTTCAAAATATATGCTCAAAGAAAAGGAGTAGAGACAAATTTTTTATTATAAAAGCCTTTTGAATTTTGTTCTGTAAAATACATCCCTGCAAATAAGAGTTGGTGTGGTATTAACTTCGTTGTAGCTAGATGTGTGCCTTCAGTATCTCAGTGTAACTTCTTTTTCTGTAATAGGAATATTTATTGTTTTGTAAAATTGTCACAAATTGTCTCCATGTTAGCCTCATTGGTATTCTAAAATACCTACTTACTGATTTGATGAGAGTATTGTATTTCCAGACCTGGTTGTGTAGCTCAGTGAAACAACATCAAGAGGGAACACACGGAATTGTTGTTTGAATGCTATATGCTTCAGGTTCACAGTGACGTCTTGAAGCAGTGTGTCTGTACATCAGTGACTGGGGCAGGGCCAGAAAAAGTGGGGAGTGAGATGGGAAGAATAGGCAAGTATTTTGTTATTTTTTTCTGAGAATCTATGAGAATAAAAGGTGTTCTTACCTTTTCATAAGGAAGCATTTTTTTTTTTCCTTTGTGATTCTTAAAAAAACATAAAGTTTGGGAGTGGAGGGAAATGAATATTCGTCCCCTATGCCAGCTCAGAAGCACAGATTATTTGTTCACAGTGTAAAATGCTATTCCTATGTTGTATCACAATGCTAGAATGATCAGTAGTGGTTTCTTTGATGCTAATAAGGGTCTAATTGTATATAAAGTTATGATTCAGATTATAATCCTCATTGAGAATAGTGGCAGACCTGTCTTAAATTGTCTGACTACCTGGTTTGTAATTTCAGTTTCAACTGGTGAACTCAAGAGTGGCTGATGTAATTGCTCTCTGCTCTGCTTGAACACAATCTTTTGTGTACCTTGAGCTAGCTGCAAAGTAGTTTTACCCAGTTAGACAGTAGAACTCAATATGCAATAACAGCATTGTCAAGGCTGCAGCTGAGTCTTCTGCAATAGAACATGCTAAGTGACTTGAGTATGACATTGGGAAACGAGAAAACATGTGGCCTTTTTTGTTCAGCCAGTTTGTTTTCTGAACTGCGCAAAGATGTTTTACTCCCTTATTGTTGCTGCACTTTTTGTATACTCTGAAGTTGTTTTTCAGACGTTGAAAACACACTGTGATGAGAACAATATTCTGAGGTCTTGGTGTAGCTAATAAAAACATATTCTGTGTCTCTTGCAGCAGCAAGGCTGCAAGTAAAAATCAGCCTCAGGAATAGAGACTACGCTTTTTTAATGCTTGCTTTTCTTTTAAAACCCTCTTCTCTTTGTTTGGTTTTTGTTTTGTTTTTCTTTTTTAATTTGCCTTCAAGGAGGCAAGATCAGCTTGGAGCAACAGCAGCTATTATGTTTATCTTGCAAAAGATGTTTACAAACCACTCAAAAACCTTCTAGACAGAGCATTATCTTACAAAAATGTTATCCAATTAGAGAGAGAAAATAAGAAATTTGTTAAAATGAAAGCCTTTCCTGAGATGGAAGCCTTTATTAGTGTGCTGTGACCAGAATGCTGTAATATGTTCTTCTTGAATATGTTATTGAGGACCCTTAACGTTTATTATTTGCTGGAGAATAGGAAAACCAAGGTATTAAGACGAAGAACCCTATTTAATGTTAATCAGCAACAGTGTATGTTGTTCTTGTTTCTGTCCACTCACTCTATTGAAACGAAAATAGTCTTGAATGCTTTGGCCATCCTGTGGACTTAATAGTATGTGCTTTTGTAATTAGACCCTAACCTAATGGGTATGCAAAAGAAGAGACATTGTGAATTAATGTTGCATGAGTAACTATCATTTTATTATGCTGCTTCGTAGATTTTGAGTACTTGACTGCTGTCTTAACAGTCTCTCATTCAAAAGCATATTTTATCCTTAGCACAATGGCGTTTGCCCAGCACTTTAGTTGTTACATAGAAATCCCAGACCTGTGAGAAAATCTTCAATTTAATAGGCCTTCCTTTAACAAAGAGGAAAAAAAAAGTAGGTGCAGGGACAGGTGCTCTAAATTGAATCAGCTTGGATTCAGGTGTACTGAAACAAATAAAACCAAGTGAACTTGGACTATCTAAGTAGAAAATCACTGGGACTTTTGCACTGTGCTTCTCACCACACCTCCCTTTGAGAATACAGTGCAGAAATGCCTGGTCTGGTTTTGACAGAGAAGCTTGCTTCTCAAGACGTCACGTAAGTATGTAAGCCTCAGCTAGTAAACTCTTCAGACTTTAGAAAATATAGCAAAATGCTTGTGGGTCAAGATAAGGACAGGAAGAGATCACTGACCAATTACCATCACGGGCAAACCAGACTCAAGGACATTAATTTAATTTATTACCAACCAAATGAGAGTAGGGTAATAAGAAAAAATAAACCCCAAAACTTGAAACATCTTTACCCTCCCACCCCTTCTTCCCAGACTTAATTTTACTCGTGATTTTATCTGCCTCCTCCCTGCCAGCAGCACTGCAGAATGGGAGTTGTGGTCAGGCCATCACACATTGTCTCTGCTGCTCCTTCCTCCTTAGGAGGAAGACTCCTCACACTCTTCCCCTGCTCCAGTGTGGGGTTCCTCCCACAGGAGACAGTCATCCATGAACTCCAATTTGACTCCCTCCCATGGGCTGCAGTTCTTCATGAACTGCTTCAGTTTGGGTCCCTCCCATGGGGTGCAGCCCTTCAGGAACAGACTGTTCCAGTGTGGGTCCCTTCCATAGGGTCACAGATCCTGCCAGAAGCCTTCTCCAGCATGAGCCCTCCACAGGCCACAGCCTCCTTTGGGCATCCACCTGCCATAGTGTGGGGTCCTCCCCGGGCTGCAGGGGGATCTCTGCTCCTCCGTGGGCCTCCATGGGCTGCAGGGGCACAGCCGGCCTCACCGTGGGCTGCACCACGGGCTGCAGGGGAATCTCTGCTCCAGCGCCTGGAGCACCTCCTCCCCCTCCTTCTTCAATGACATTGGTTTCTCTTATGTATCTTCACTTCTCTCTCTCGGACACTGTTGCACAGCAGCTATTTCCCCTTCTCAACCATGTTATCGCAGAGGCGCTACCACAGTCACTGATGGGCTCGGCCTCGGCCAGTAGTGGGTCTGTCCTGGATCTGGCTCTATCAGACTTCTGGCATCTTCTCACAGAAGCCACCCCTGTAGCCACCCTGCTACCAAAACCTTGCCACACCAACCCAATACAAGAGGTTTACATAACTTGAGAAAATGAGACAGTAATTTTGCAAATCTCCACAGAAAAGTGGCACCATGTGCACCAAAGCAAGGAACACTATGTATTCAGACAGCTCAAGTTTAGAGAACAGGACATGATGTGCAATTAGTGTGCACTTTAAGTTTTATAAAGGCTTCAGTTTTTTTAACAGACTAGGAATATGGAGAAAAAAATTAAAGTTTACTTTCTGAGTAAAATTAAGTTTACTTTCTGAAGCTAGAGGCTCGTCTGTGAAGTCTTTGTTCAGGCTCATCTGGAAACACATGTCTGAGTTTAACTCAAGCTAGTCTTGTTACAGGACAGACTACTAGAGGATTTTCTCTTGCTTAGAGTTAAATAGGTTCACATTTTCCTTCGTGGACTTCCTTCCATACCTTTATTTTCAATAATTATCATCAATTGGAACTGTGCATCAAAAGAAGCATGGCCAGCACGTCAAGTGAGGTGATTCTCCCCCTCTACTCACTCTTGGAGACCCCACCTGGAGTACTGCATCCAGCAAAGGATCCCCCAACAGAAGGAGGACATGGACCTGTTGGAGCAAGTCCAGAGGAGGGCCAGAAAGATGATCAGAGGGCTGGAGCACCTTTCCTATGAGGACAGGCTGAGAGAGTTGGGGCTGTTCAGCCTGGAGAAGAGGAGGCTCCGGGGAGACCTGATAGCGGTCTTCCAGTACCTAAAGGGGGCCTACAAGAAAGATATTGAGAGGCCTGTTGTGATAGGACAAGGGGTAATGGTTTCAAAACAGAAACCCTAGGTATAGGGAATAAATATTTTACGGTGAGGGTGGTGGAACACTGGCACAGGTTCCCCAGAGAGGTGGTGGAGGCCCCATCCCTGGAAACATTCAAAGCCAGGTTGGATGGGGCTCTGAGCAACCTTATCTAGTCAGGGATGTCCCTGCTTCTTGCAGGGTGGTTGGACTAGATGGCCTTTGAAGCTCCCTTGCAACCCAAACTATTCTATGATTCTATGATAATTATGGCTGTTGTTTTTCTGTAGCCAGGTTCATCTGCTACTCTGTGATGGTGTGCAGATTATCTGAGTGTGGAATAGTAATGTTTATGCTTACCATGATAGTGCTTATTTTCTTACAATTAGGAAAGAAAAAGAAGGGAGTCAAGGTTTGTGCTGGGCATCCTGCTTTACTGCCTGATTTCCCAAACTGTTCTGCATGTTTGGTTGACATTGTGTCTGAATATACTAAAAATATCTGCAAAATATTAATTGATATAAAATAACTAATGATTTATTCTATGCAACCTGTTTGCTCATTTCACAGGTACCTGAAAGCTTAAATAATTTTTTTTTGTAGGTTTTAGTTCCTATTGTGTCAGGAAATAGAATCAAAGAAAAAATAAAATTGTGTCCTATTTCAACGCCAAATGTAGCATTGGTTTATAAGATCTGAAGAAATTTTCTTTACCTATCTCAAAAGTTTTATTTAATCAAATTCAAATTTATTCCTATTTTATTTTGAAAAACACTGCAACATTGAAATACTATTGTTACCTGGCTTCCATTAAGAAAACATCTTTGTTTTGACACTTGAATCCAGGTTTGAATAAAATATTTTTAGATGTAATATCAATTTTGTGATATTGGCAGAAAATACAATTATTTCCCCTCCCCTACCTTTAAATTCAGTTGGAAGTCAAGCTTGCACTATCAGGGCAAATTCACTACCAAATATTGCAGTCTTTGTACTTTTCACCTGATTTTGTCAGTTTTTCAGATTCCTGTTAATGGAGAAAACTATTGCCTGAAACCATGAAAATGAAATTTAAATTCAGAGGTGGAGTGATTGAGAAAGCTTGGCAGGCTCATTATTCTTATTTAAGGTGGGATTCATCATATGCAACTTCAGTCACATAAAAGCTAGATCCCAACAGAAACCCTTTTTATTGCCATTTTCAGGGGACTACTTGTCTCCTGCCTTTTGAGATTAAAATAATCGTTTTCAGAAAGGGCCAGTATTATTGCTGTGTTGATGTAATGAAAGTATAGATAAACTTTAAAATAAAAAAAAAATAATCCTGGTATTTTTTTTCTCATGTTTATGAAGCCAAATGTAGGCAAAACTGCAGCACTCTATAATATGCTAAATTTAATTTGATGTGGTAACATAGGTGATAATGGTGAAGAAAATAGCTTTCCATGCAGCTTGCAAGCCTGCCAGGAGCTACAGAGATGTACTCAGGTTTCTGAGGTACTCAGAAGCCCTTGCTCTCATGATCTTTGTAAGGACTGTTGTTAGTACTATTTTAACTCAAAGCTATGGCTGTCTCCTCCGTGTAGGTATACGAAATACATACTTGGGAGATGGGAGATTTTAGAAGCTATCTGACCAGAGATTTTTTAAGAACATATTAATGCAAACATAGGTTTACAGAGTATTGTCTTGTATACAATTTTGATGAGCTTGCTTGTATATTTAAATAAAAAAATGTTAGTAAAACAGAACTCTAAACATATTTAAAGAAAGGAAGTGCTAATACTACATGACTTAAGAGGTAAATCAAGAAAGATTCTGCCATCTCTTAAAGAGTGTTATGATGAGTGATAACCTTAGAAATATACCTAGGGAAAATGAAACGCTTGAAAATAGACTTCTTATTCTGAAATTTTCTCTGATTCTCAGTATTTATCTGTGAAAGTGACATACATGCATAAAGATATTTTATTCAAGATAGGGGAAAAACAACTTGACATGGAAGTAATGATAAGAGGGGTACCTAGCCATGAAATAACTGAAGGGAAATAATAAAAAAAAATTGGATAAATATTTATATAAAATCTCTAACTGTTTAAATAGGAGACATTAAACAGTCAAGAAGGCAGGAGGGACATTGGCCTCAAAAGTTTTTGAATGATAAATCTAGCATGCAGAGCAAAAAAAAAATTCTTTTTCTTTTTTTTTTTTTTATTTTTAGCTTATTATTCCTAACAAACTGAAGGTCAAACAAGAGACAGGGATAAATTACCTGAGAGGACAGTGACATGGTAAGAACTTTAATTTTCTTGCTCTGCATGGACAAAACATTAATAAGAAAATGAAAATTGTACAAGTAATGGTTCACAGCAGAGAATTAAAATTTGCCCTGAAACTTTGGCTCCTGGGGTGCTTTATTAACATCTAAGAGTAGTGAAGAGTAGTGTGATACTGCTTGAAGGCACTCTACAGTGTTTGCGTAGGAGGGACAGGTGTCTGATGTCATTGGTTGCTGAACAGAGAAAGCATGTAGACCTCTCTTTTTTTTTGCTTTCTCTCCAGAGTATTACTTGAGGAATTTCAATAATAATTAATTTTTATTTTTATTTAGAAAGTAAAGAAGAATATCGCCTGCTGTCGTCCAGCCTGGACAAAGGAACTGCCTTAATGCTTTTGGGGGCGAGATATCTTGATAATGATGCTGCAGCACGTCATGCGTATAGCAGGGAAGAGTGGCCACCACTACTGGTACAGGTAGGTTGCCTAAACGACTGGGTAAACATGTGCTTAAGCAACACTACAGATACCGTTCTAAAGGCTTAGCAAAGAGTAGAAGCTGTCTTGAGATAAGTGTTGAACAAATGAGGCTGAATGCTATCCACATGCTGCAGATTGAGGAGAAAGATACAAACTGTGTATCATCCCACTTTATGAAAGGTTAGTATGTTTTTTCAAACACTTATCCTCCAAGGTGTTTGCTTTGGTGAGAAAGATTTTTCAATATACATAACTATCTTTGCTCAGGGAAGAACAGCCACTATTAATAAAAACTTACTAAAAAAAAAGAAGTTCTATGCTACTGAAAGCATTAAGATGATGTCTTCAGCTTCCCATATCTTTATTCCTTGTCCTAACATTGTTATCACTTTGTTGGAAATTGCCTAAATGTAGTTTATGCAGAGACTTGTCGTTTCTCACATTTTTTTTTCTGATGCTGATATATTGAATAGTTAGACATACTCTGTTACCCGAGTAAGGACCAGGTCTTCTATATGACTTTTATAATTCTAGCTCCAAACTTGACTCTTGTGAAGCCTAACTAGAGGGCCACTGTATCTCCAAGTATGATTATGCTTGCACTTGATTGCCTTTGAGAGTAGCAAGACCTTCTTAGTGTTATCTTGAAACACTGCACAAGACTATTATGCAAATTTGACAGAAATTGTTGAGGGTAGGATAAAAAGAAAATGGGGAAAAAACAGGTGTGTGGAGAAAGGTGAATCATGAGGGAGGTGGAGCCTTTTCTGTCTGTCAAGATGCCTACTATAGCCATGTGGGAATTGTCTGGCACTGTTAGTACATAATATGGTTTCACTCAGCTTTATACATGAACGTATAAACAACAGAAATTAAAATAATACACAAAAGGGTGCTTTAAAAGATTCTGTAAAGAGACCAGATAAGTCTGATATTATCTTTACTTAATGAAAATTAAATTATGAGAAGACTTGGAAAGTAGAGATAGCTACGTGTGGGTAGCTACAGGTTTGCCAGGGTGGAGGAAAGCCCGTTGTCTTCTGCTTCTTTCCATAGATCACTTTGAAGGCTCACAGTTGGCTGAATTGCTTTCTACTGAGGACATGTTTCTATCTTTGCCAAAATGAAATATAAAACTGTGGGAGGGAAAAGATGTCCAACAGTTCTCTGCGAAGAAATGCTGAAAGCTAACATGTGCTCAGGAGGTAGGAAAGGATCTTTTAGACAACTTTTTAAAGGATTGTTAATTTGCAAGAGGAAATAATAGAACCACATAGTGCTGAGAACCCCTTGCAAGTTTACTTGAAGAAAGAAATAGAAAAACCACCAAGTATCTTCAGGAACAAAGCTGAAACTATGAATGGTTCTGTATTACCTGCTAGGATGAGAGGCATATGTCCACTGTTGCAACCTTGCTATGGTCTCACCAGTATCACATGTGTTTCTCTATCTAAAGAAAACAAGGGAAATTGAAACAATAAGATGTTATCAAGAATGCTTTTAGTCTTGTTAGTGTTTCCCTCTCTATGTATTGCAGACAACATTTCCTGTAAGGATGCTTGCTTCACAATACTGTGCTGTAGTTTAAATTGTGGTTAACTGCTGTGGATTTCAAGAAAGAGACTGAAGCTTCTGCATCTGCAATGCTTTCATGAGCAGAGATACTCTTATATTTTGGACCCCATTTTAGAATTCTTCAGAGTAGTTGGTTTTATATTCCCTCAGATTGTCCTAAGAGGTTAACAGCTGTTAATTGTAATCTTGGTTTTGTGAAGTTTTTGTTTGTTTGGTTGGTTTTTTTTTATTTTTGCTATATTCTTGGGAGGTACAAACTGGTATGTTAAATTAGGAACTTCATCACCATTTATTTCTCATAGTTTTCTATTGGTGTTTGTGGGGAGTATGCGGGCATGTTTTCCTGTTATTCTGTAGCTGTCTCAAAAAAAGTATGGAGTATAGATATGCTATCATGTAGATAATCGAAGGCATGTTCCTGGAATCTTGACCAGGGAATTATATTATTTGTTCAAAAAGCTCTAAAGGTTTTGAGACCTGTAATTGTAACTGGTGATTACAAATGCTTGTAAACAACAAAAATCAATCCAGCTTCTAATTGCCGTTCTTTTGCAGGGAATGTGTGAGGATGATATTTTATTACAGGTAGGAGTTCAAAGTATGTGACGTAACATTATTTTTTGTTTCATTTTTTTCATTAAAATGATCTGTATATGAATAGTAAGCTGCACAGGATTTGTCCATATGCTTTAGTCATTCCTTAAAGCATGCTATATTACTACTAAAGCTGGTGCAATGTTAGTATTGTAGACATTTTTTTCTTTTTTTTTACATGCTCTATTGCACATTCTCTTTCGCTCTCAGACTTTGATGATGCTTCTCTCAGTAAGCCTATTTCACAGCCTGTGCCTTGGGAGGATTCTTGAAAACTTATGATATTTAGTTCTAGTCTGTTCAATGCTGCTGAAACAATTTATGTTTGGAATTCTGTTTTGTTGTATCTTCTTCCTTTAGGCCAGCTTTGAAGATACAATGCCCCTGCTAGAGGGCCACTGTATCTCTGAGGCTTGACACTTGGATACAGGGCTGTGAAAACAGTAATTTTGCTGCACTGCAGGCTGTCCTGATGCTGCAGGAAGCTTTCCAGAGGTATTGCCCTAGATGGTAAAGAAGCATAATGTTTTTTTTTTCTCTTACACACACACTGCTAGTAATGCCTAAAATGCCTCACATTAATCATCCTCTGGGTTTTCACTGGGGCATTGGTTTTCTTTTGCTTGGACCAGCTGCCTGTGAATCTCACAGAATTGGCACCATGCAGCATGCTGCAATTGCCTTTGCAGGGCTGCCAACCTTCCAGTATGTGCCAGGCTTGTGCCATGCCTCTTGAAAAGCAAAAGAACATTTCCAGGTTCTGTTCCCAACTGCATTTCTTTCATTTAATAGGTAAGCTTTTCCCCAGAGCCTTGCACCAGTGAGATCCATATTTCTAGGCTAAAGTCCAGGCATCAAAACATATCAGCTACTCAGCTTCACCCTTAGTGTGCCACACCTCTCTCCTTGCCACAAGTCTGCTGTTGCCCTGGATTCTTTGCCTCCCCCATCTTAAAAGCCAAAACCATCTTGGGTTCTCTGACTGCAATATCTTGAATTATTTCACTCTTCCTGTTTTCCTGTGAACACTTTTGTCTTTAGTGACCATATTTCTTTGTAACTGCTTCCTAGTTGTTGCCTTGTTTTAACTCCTTCCTTGGCAAGCAGACTTGGGAATCACAACAAACTGTCATAGATAAGGGCTGTCATGTTTACAGTTACAGATTCTTTGACTTCAGTGTGGGTAGCTTGTCCTAAAGGTTTAAGTGTGTGTTCTTTGAGTTAAAGTTTCAAAAAAAGCTAGTCTCCTGTATTACATAAGAGCTGACAATTTTCATCTGCTATGCCTAAATGTCATGGCTTCCTACAGGACATGTCCTTTTAATTTACTGCTATAGTTTGTAATGATGTCCCTAACAAAAGATCTGGATAATATTCAGAGTATTTAAGAGATGACTTCATCATTATGAAGAGAGAAATTTTAGTAGTAGGAGCCTCATTGTCTACAAGATGAAACATCACGGACTAAAGCAACTATAAACTGAATTCAGACAGTTCTGGATTAGAAATTAGGAGCCACTTATTTATTATACTTGTAGAAAAAGTTGACTACTAAAAACACTTACAAAGGGATTGTAGTGGATTTTCAGTAAGAATCTTAAAATTAGTATGGAGTACTACCTGAAAAGCCTATAAAGGTTTAGTCTTCCTTCCTGAAACTCATCTTACTTTCTCCTCTTCAGGAGACAGTCAATCATTCTCCGAAAGTAAAACAAGAATTGTTTTTCTTAAGTTAGGTATTGCCTTCTGTACTGGACTAGATAGTTTCTTCAGTCTAATGAAACACAAGTCTTTCCCCCCTCCTGTTGCATGGCTCATTAGTAAGATTCAATGTCAAATATCTTTCACATTGGATCTTCATACATTCTACAGCAATCAATATATGGACAAACAGACTTGATAAAAGCATTTAATTGTTTGTCTATAAAGTTTGTAGATAATTGTCATAGAATAATCTTTGTTTATAAATAAAAATAAATATAAACAAGTATCTCTTTATTTAGACCACTACAATATTGTGCAAGTCATTTGACACTGTCCCGCACGACATCCTTCTCTCTAAACTAGAGAGACATGGGTTTGATGGACGGACCACTCGGTGAATAAGGAGTTGGCTGGATGGCCACATGCAGAGAGTGGTGGTCAACAGCTCAATGTCCAAGTGGAGACCGGTCACAAGTGGCGTCCCTCAGGGGTCCGTGTTAGGCCCGGCCCTGTTCAACATCTTTATCAGCGTCATGAACAGTGGGATAGAGTGCACCCTCAGCAAGTTTGCCGATGACACCAAGCTGTGTGGTGCCGTCAACACGCTGGAAGGGAGGGATGCAATCCAGAGGGACCTTGACAGGCTCGAGAGGTGGGCCCGTGCCAACCTCATGAAGTTCAACCAGGCCAAGTGCAAGGTCCTGCACCGGGGTCATGGCAATCCCAGGCACAAATACAGACTGGGCAGAGAATGGATCGAGACCAGCCCAGAGGAGAGGGACTTGGGAGTGCTGGTGGATGAGAAGCTCAACATGAGCAGGCAATGTGCTCTTGCAGCCCAGAAGGCCAACCGCATCCTGGGCTGCATCAAGAGAAGCGTGGCCAGCAGTTTGAGGGAGGTGATTCTCCCCCTCTACTCTGCCCTGGTGAGACCCCACCTGGAGTACTGTGTCTAGTTCTGGAGCCCCCAACATAAGAAGGACATGGACCAGTTGGAGAGGGTCCAGAGGAGGGCCATGAAGATTATAAGAGGGCTGGAACACCTTTCCTATGAGGATAGGCTGAGATTGGGGCTGTTCAGCCTGGAGAAGAGGAGGCTCCGGGGAGACCTGATAGCGGTCTTCCAGTACCTCAAGGGGGCCTACAAGAAAGATGGGGAGAGGCTGTTTAGTAGGGCCTGTTGTGATAGGACAAGGGGTAATGGTTTTAAAATAGAGGGAGCTAGATTTAGATTAGAAATTAGGAAAAAATTTTTACAGTGAGGGTTGCAGAGCACTGGGACAGGTTGCCCAGAGAGGTGGTGGATGCCCCATCCCTGGAAACATTCAAGGCCAGGCTGGATGAGGCTTTGAGCAACCTGATCTAGTTGGGGATGTCCCTGCTTGCAGCGGGGCTGGACTAGATGACCTTTGAAGGTCCCTTCCAACCCTAACCATTTAATGACTCTATGATTCTATATTAGTCACTTAGACATTATTGATGTCCCAAACTATTTCCAATGCATGCTCACACTGACTTGCAGGACAAGACAAGTTTGAGCTCTTAAGTCCTTTTGAAGGAAAAGACAGTAGGTTCAAAAAAATGGTACCTTCTCCAGTTCATTGTTAGCCTGGGAGGATGAAGGACTCCTTTGTGCTGATGTTTGCTGGCATTAAGGTGGGATGAAGGAAACTCAGTAACTGGAAAGCTATGGTTCAGCTATTGACAAAGGCTACTTTGTAAGGGTTTTTTTTTTCTTTAATGACTCCTGAACTCCATCATGTGTATTATGAAAACAGGAATTATGCAAGAATGTGTCTAGTGCCAAATCCATACTTATTAAAAAGTGCTTGATAGTCAAACAAATACATTTTAAAGGTCATTTGGCTAGAGTACAGACTGTCTAACATTTTTGTTGTCAAGTGACTTGAACAATGGTTTTTTAAAAGAGGAAAAGAATTAGTGCTGTTCCATTGCGACATCTAAAAAGGTTACCGTATTCATCTCATATAAATATACAGAAGTGTATTAACACTGCTGATCTTGCATACTTTTTTTTTAAGAGAACAGATAATGACAATGATAAAACCTAGTATCCTGTACTAGAAATGAAAGATATTTCCAAAGGGACTCCCAATCCTATTCATTACACTGTGGTTTATCTGTAAAGGCAATCTCTTCTTTACCTGGATATAGCTTGAAGGGCCATTTTCTTGAATATGAAAAATGGAAAGACATGCAAACTTTTACTTTGGACATAGGATAACTTTGTTGATATTTATGCATCTTTAAGTACTTACTTTGAATATGTAATAGCAAATTACAAAACAACTTCTTGTCAGTTTATTGCCTTTTAATTTCAGTACACGACCACTGGTTCTGATTTTTTTTTGAGATAAATACGTTTTCTGTTTTCCAGAGAGCTTATGTCATGACTTATCTTAATTGTTTTTTATATGTAGGGTTCTCAGTACCTCTAAACACTTTGGTAATCGTTTCCCACTTTCCATTTATGCTGCATCCTCTTGGATACCAAGTGACCAGAATCAAAGCGATAAGAAAATAAAGCCATACTATAACTTTCAGTTCTTACTCTGTTCTTTTCTAAAAGCCACTTAACATTCTTTCTGACACTTAATAGCTTACACATTTTGTGCCAATTATTTCATTAAGTTGTCACAATTATAGCTTTTTAGGATACACAGATGTGACCATGAGCTGGTTTTGGCTCATGACTGACTAAGCACACACAATGCAGCTGGCACAGTAACATACTGATCTCCACTGGGATGAGAAGATTAGCTTTTCTTGCAGGGAGAATATGCTGAGAGGTCTTTGTGGAGCCTTTGCAAGCCTTTGCCTGTGGCTTGTAATATACAGCATGGGCAATGTGGCCCCCAGCGAACTGTCAGCCACTTTGAACTCTAATATGAAATTCATTAAATAACTTGTATACTTTTCACAAACTATCACAAAACTTAATCTAGTTCAGCAGTATCTATCAGAGCTTGCTCTGAAAATGTAGCTTTCTTGGAAACATAGAACAGCGAATTAAATTTTTTTTTTTTTGAAACTATATTTCAAAAGTGGTCATAGTATTTGGTTTTTTTAAATATACGGCTTTGTTCCTGTTAGCTCAGGGGGTGAACGCTGGTTGCCTAAGACTACCCATTTGTCACTTCTTGACTAGTCAAACAAATGTACGTTACATGTGAATCTGTTTAAAAATCTAGATCATACAGTTTTTCTGTGTGATTTCTACAGATTTGTTTTCTACAGAGTTCTTTTCTAGATTTCTTTTCTATGTGGTTTTTTTTTTATAACTGGAACCTTCTTTTATGCTTTTCCACTCCATCCCTCCCCACTGCCCCCTCATCCTCAGGATCTAGAAACTGTTTGTTAGTGACATAACTAAAATGACTGAAAAGCTGCAGATTACTACTATAGGCAACTTGATGTGTCTAGTCAACCTAAATAATGATGTGGCTATTTACAATTACTGTTCTGTTTCTATACTAATGTTTGCAGTTTAATGGAAATAAAACAAAAGAAACAATTAGCAGATGACAGAACTCTTAAGTCATTTCTCAGGAGTGATTTGAAACAGTTTGATTTTTTAGAACAAAAAAAAAAAGTGATTGCCTGAAGACACGAAGGATATATTGACTGGGCTTTTGAGCACGTGTTCCAAATTTCAGTAGCTTTCATTGTGGCAGATAGTGGATTTAAAAGTATTTTAAGTTCTGCATTTAATTTAATTTAAATGGTCAATTTGAGTGGTCAGGTTAGTAATGGCTCTTTTTATCTAGTCCGCAGATACTGTGGATATTGTAGCTGAAGTGCTTGAGGCACTGCCTAAGGGTAGTTGAGTGGCATTCTGCAGTGCATCAATTTATTTTTAAAGAGACTGTAGTAATAGTGTTCTTTTTTATCTTGCTACTGTACAAAACAAGCCACAGAAAGATGGTTGAGCATTTCAGTGCTTACTGAAATTGATGTTTTGGTAGGATAAGATAATTAATATCCATAGAATAGTATGAACATTTCTTCTCATATTAAGACTGTAGAAATTACAATATCCTATATTATTTCTGTGTCTGTGTACATGTAGCACAAAGTTTCCTCTGTTAGGAGGAAAGAAAAGGAACCAGTCTTTTGGTAACAAGACAATATGGCTGCTGCTCAGCTTATGTGTATAGTCTTCATGATGTATTGCTCTCTGTTGCTTTACATAGTTCTCCAGTCTGGTGGGTTGACCTTAGCTGAGTGCCAGGTGCCCACCAAGCCGCTCTATCAATCCCCCTCCTCAGCTGGACAGGAGCAGAAAATATAACTAAAGGCTCCTGGGTTGAGATAAGGACAGGGAGAGATCACTCACCAATTACTGTGACAGGGAAACCAGACTCAAATTAGGGAAATTAATTTAAAATACTATCAATCAAATGAGAGTAGGATAATGGGAAATAAAAACAAACCTTAAAACACCTTCCTCCACCCCTCCCTTCTCCCTGGGTTCAACTTCACTCCCAAATTTTCAACCTCCTCCCTTCGAGTAGTGCAGGGGGACAGGGAATGGGGGTTGTGGTCAGTGTGGGGTCCCTCCCATCGAGACAGTCATCCATGAGCTTCTCCAATGTGGCTCCCTCCCATGGGCTGCAGTTCTTCATGAACTGCTCCAGTGTGGGTCCCTCCCATGGGGTGCAGCACTTCAGGAACAGACTGTTCCAGTGTGGGTCCCTTCCATAGGGTCACAGATCCTGCCAGAAGCCTTCTCCAGCATGGAGAAGGGCCAGAGCCTCCTTCAGGCATCCATCTGCCCTGGCGTGGGGTCCTCCTGGGCTGCAGGTGGATCTCTGCTCCTCCGTGGGCCTCCATGGGCTGCAGGGGCACAGCCGGCCTCACCATGGGCTGCACCATGGGCTGCAGGGGAATCTCTGCCGGAAGCAGCGTTACTGCTCCCCCTCCTTCTTCACTGGCCTTGGCGTCTGCAGAGCTGTTCCTCTCACGTATCTTCACTCCTCTCTCCTGGACGCTGTTGCACAGCAGTTATTTCCCCCCTTTCTTAAGCATATTATCCCAGAGGTGCTACCACCACCACTGATGGGCTTGACCTCAGCCAGCAGTGGATCCATCTTAGAGCTGGCTGGCATTGGCTCTGTTGGACATAGGGGAAGCTTCTGGTGTGTTCTCACAGAAGCCACCCCTGTAGCCCCCATGCTACAAAAACCATGCCGTGCAAACCAAATATATCCAGTAACTTTAGGTCACCTAAAAGACCATTTTAATTGTTTTATTTGTTTGCAACTTCACACGGGGTCTGATTTTTAGTTTATTACTGCTCCCCATTCACTGACTAAATATCTGTATGAATGACACCTACAGACTCTGTAGAACTGCTTTAAATCTTGGGCACTTGATTTGATTCTGAAATATATTTTCACCCTGGAGGTCAGGTCATTTTACTCTGCCAATACAAAAATTATTGACTACATCAATTTTTCAGATATGTAGTGGTTTGAGAGGAATGTCTCAGTATGGAATGATTTAAAAAAGAAAATCCAAAATTTTACTGGAGTTGTGATAACTTATGAAAATAAAGATTTCTTCCTCTTCTCCAGCTGTAACAATACTGTGAGGAAACATGAGATTTTTAAATTAGAATGTATACTTTGTCTTCTGTAATGTTTGATCTCTGCTTCAGAGTTCTGGCATAGCATAATGAGCAACAATTTCACAGAAATTTGTCTCAAGCACTTTTTATCACACAAAGCTAAAAGATGTGTATAAGGAAATGGTAACAATTCCAAATGTGTCATATTTTTTTTTTTCAGGAAGAAAATCTATTTACATATATTTAACTAGAAGAGAGAACTTGCAATGGAGATATGTAATCTTAAACAGGTCAGCCAGATATATGGTCTTAAAGACCAAAGAATTATTTCAAGTGGCAGCTGGTTCTTAAAAAACACCTTAGATTCTTTAAATGAATGTGTGTGAATTTATGGTCTTAGATTGAATTGAGTGCCTTGCATTAATTATGTGCAATTTCATCATGTATTGAGCTTGTTTGCTCTTTAACTTCCAGTAACAGAGTCAGAACTAGTAATTCCTTCACTCATCCCACCCTATAAATGTCAAACTGTTGTCTGCTCTTTTGGTTTCTGTTGCCAAACAGCTTATCATGCATTTGGATATGAAAAGGGGGTTAAAGGTTTAGCACCAGATTTAGACAATGGTCTGCCTTACTACTAAAGCTTCAGATTTCATTTAGGGCCTGATTACACAGATGCCCTGAAGAATAATTTCTCCCACTCAAACTGTGCTCAAATTCAAAGGTCAAGTTCTCATTGTATGTGACAATAAAACAAAGCTAGTATTATTCTGTCTCGCAAATGGGATGAACAGGTTTCAGTTCCAACAATGACGTAAGTAAATCTCAGAGAATATAACACTTTTCCAGGAGTTTAGCAAGGGCACTATCTCTAAAAATGAACAACACTGGATCCAGGAACTTTAAAACCTTTGATGAATTTAATAACTTTTAAAAACAAAGCTGTTCACATGGATGATTGAAAAACCTATAGCACAAGGAAAACAACTATTAAGCCTGACATCTTGCCTGCCAAATCAGTTTGTGCTAACAGGAAAAAAAATAATAAAAGTACTGAAATATAATAAAAGACCAGATTCAGCAACAATATTAACAATAATTATATAGCTTTAAAATTACTTAAATAAGGCTTTAAAAGGGAGATAATAGAATTATTGAAAGTGACCTTCAGCTGGAAAGAAAAATTCTTGTGTCCATGATTCATGTTTCTGACCTTCTAATATACATCCAAAATTCTCAGGCATATAGTGCAGTAAGAGGCTTTTCTGTAACGTCATCACTATAGGGGAAGGTGGAAGCTGTCCCCCTCTGAGATAAGGGGAAAGAGAATGAGAACAAACAATGCTAGGAACCTCTTTCAGTTCTGCACAGAGTGAGTGTAAGTATGAGAGGTGATAATTGTTTGACAGGCAGGACACTTACTGTCAGTATAGGATATATAGCAATTTACTCTCAATGTAACATTGTTATGCCAATGCAGAAGTTGGTGGTGTAGCCACACAGAATATATTGGAGGGGTTTTCACATGAGAAATAAATAAACAGACCAGCAGTCTTCAGCCTGGAGAACAGATGATGGAAGGGTAGAATTGATGTCTGTGATACAATGAGAGAGAAAGAACAGGGAACAATTATTTTCAAATATGAAAACTTGGAATCATCAAATCAACCTAGGAGGAGGTATCACATTTGGAACTAAAGGATGTAGTTTTTATACATTGTGTAGTTAAACTGTGGACTTCTTTCTAGCAAGTTCCTATAAATGCTGAAGGCTTATGAGGGTTAAAAATGTGTCTGAATAAATTAATGGAATAAAATAATTAATTTAGATTTATTATAAGGCATGATGCCAGCATTGGCTCAGTGCATTGCTGATCCACAGTGTGCTGAAGTTTGCAAGTGCATTTTGGAGAGGCATTTTTTACATGTTCGGTCTTTCATTGGCATTGTCTGCTTGCCAGTGTGAGAGAGGATCTCAGACTCTGTGAACCTTAGGTTTGATATGTGTGGCCATTCTTACCATGTGGTTGTCCATTGCTAGCGATATTTCAGTGCAACAAAATTTCAAAGCCCCTACCTTCTCTAGTATAGAATAGAATATAATATTTCCATTGGAAGGCACCTACAAGATCATCTGGTCCAACTGCCTGACCACTTCAGGGCTGACCAAAAGCTAAAGCATGTTGTTCAGGGCATTGTCCAAATGCCTCTTAAACATTGACAGGTTTGGGGCATTGACCACCTCTCTAGGAAGCCTGTTCCAGGGTTAGACCACCCTCTCAGTAAAGAAATGCTTCCTACTGGCCAGACTAAACCTCCCCTGATGCGGCTTTGAACCATTTCGACCCATCCTATCACTGGGTACTAGTGAGAAGAGATGAGCACCTCCCTCTCCACTGTCCCTCCTCAGAAATCCATAGAGAGCAATGAGGTTGCCCCTCAGCCTCCTTTTCTGCGAACTGGACAAAGCCAGAGTCCTCAGCCGCTCCTCACAGGACATGCCTGCCACCTGTTTCACCAGATTTGTTGCCCACCTGTGGACATATTTGAGTATCTTCACATCCTTCTTAAATAGTGGGGCTCAGAACTGCACACAATATTCAACATGATGATATTTATGAATTTATGAAGACAGAAAGTTACAACTTCTCTTTGGAATAAGGGTAAGAGGACACAGGGTGTTCAGGTGTCCTCTTGAGAGGTGGAAAACCTCTCACCAGAAAAGCCTGTAGACGATCTGCATCTAGACAGTGGATAGGCTGTGACTTTAGAGAAGGATGAACTGGGTAGAAACGTGACTTAAACCATGACTTATCTACCACAGGCTTATCTCTGTCACAGGCTTATACAATTTGGCTGTGGTCTAGAGATGACACTGACAGTTCTTTAGAAACTATTTCATGTTGGTAAGACAATTTCAGTTGGCATTTTGCAACCAAAAATGTGACCTGCTCTGCTTATAACTTGATTGCTTAATATTTCCCATCAGAAAGAAAACTCTTCCTCTTAAATCTCTTGTCTTCTTGTTCACAACAGTTTTTTTTTTTTTTAGAAAAAGAATACCAGGACTCAAAGAACTATTTTGTTTGGGGATTTTTTTTCTCTACTCAGTCAAATCCTATCCAGGTCTAGCTGAGCTATCTAAAGTATTAAATTGCCAGATTTTTTTTTCTGAGAAGAAAGAAAAAGGCAATGTGCTAAAATAACTGCACATATGAACTCAGCTGGGCTCACACTGCTGCTGCCAGAGTGACAGCTGCTGCTTCACTGAAAACATCTGAGACTGCCAGAGGGGGTGAGAGGGAAGATTGGGGCAAGAGTCCAGCCCCGTACAGATCCATTGCTACAACTGAACTTCTGGGGCTCCCAAAAAAAGGTAAAGTGTAGACTGTTTTTTTTTTCCCCCCTCTTCTCCTTTGACACTGTAACATTAATTTCTTCCTGACAGCCTTGCACTTCACCCTTCCCTCTCCCAGTGACTTGGTGGGGGTCTCACAAAGTGCTTTGGGTTTTTCTGGTATTAACATCACTCTGCCTGGATCTCCTGACTCACAGCACCTCTGGGAATTGCACTAGGCAGGAAACATGCTGGTTTAATCTTCCTCACTCTGTTTTGTACATGGTTCTATTTATAGGAGACCAAGATGCAACAAATAGTTTGAATATTTCTACTTTTCCCAACTAGGAGCAATGAAAGAAAAGCCTGATGCTCCCAGGTTAGGACAGGGAGAGAGATAACGGGAGGGTCCATTCTTCAGTGTTCATTCTCACTCCTTGAGAGCCAGTGCTTGTCCCCAGTGATCCATCCATGCCAGCAGGCTACCAAGGTCCTGGGCTTGTCAGCAATGTCTTTAAATGGTAACTGTATGCTGCAGTGCTTCGTCTGCTGTGTGAGCTGACCACTATCAGCACCTCCCAGCAATCACTGAATGTTTAGAGTGGCAGATACAATTCATACTGGTTTTCTCAGTATAAACCTAGGAAGCTACATACATACCACGTTTCCTCCCACAAGAAAAGCCTCCCCTGCAACTCCCCTACAAAATATTATAGTGTTTCTGAAATCTAGTATTCAGACACTGGAAATGCCAGGTTTTATAGCTAGTTTCTAACGCAGTCGCTATCTATTCTCAAAGGCCTCCAAATTTCCTTACTGCTGGGATTGAATGCATCAGTTTTGCGTGCAACTGTAGAACTGTCATTTTTTAAACTTTCTAGTGCTTAGGTCCTCGGTGCAAACAAGTTCTTCTAATACAATCATGCTTTTCTAGGAGCAAGAAAGTAGAAGCTTTGTAGGGCTTCCCCATATGGGTCTCCCTAGGTTTACCGACATGGCTGAAAACACACAAGGTCTGCTAGGTGCTGAACTTTAGTTGGCTGCTTTCTTAGCTTATCTGGCATAGGTCTGAGCATAAGGTTTATAATTCTTTCAAAGATATGCTGTCTTAGGCTCTTGGAGACAGTTTTATCACTCCTAACCAGATGTTAATAGTTTCTATGGGGAAAAAGAGCCCTATCTTATGAAAATTGGTTCTCTAGATCATTGACTTTCTCTTCCATCTCTTCATCTGAATTTCTTACCTCTGTGGGAGAGAGAATATGTGCAAATGAAAGCACTTTTTAAATGTTTGTCTCCTGTGTTCCCCTCCCTTGGATCAAGCTTCCTGTATATCTGTGAGAGTCCATAAATTCTTCTATACCGCTCTAGTTACTGAGACTCCTAATGATGTCCCCATATCTTCTCCTGTTTCTGGAATAATTCTATTACCCTTCTCCCTTCATGGATGAGCCAGTGTGAAAGGACTGATTTCTCTTAGCTTCAGCCTCTCCTTAGCCTAAATGCAACTCTGCTTTCCAGAGGACCAGTGACATTTAACAGTCTTCCATCATTGCTGGTCTGGGACATAGGTAATATAACTTTGATAGCATGAAGTTGATTGTACGTATGCAGGATGCTCAGTCATACAGTAGCAGTTTACATAAGCTCACTGCCTCATAGGTAGTTTATAAGCTGTAACTGGGTGCAGTAAATAGTGACGGAGATGGGTATCTTGTGGCTTGAATCCTGGAGTAAGACTTGGAAGACTGGTTTCCATTCCACAGTCAGTAATCATGGGAAAAGCTGCTTAATATTGTGTCTCCCTTGGCATGTGTTAAACTGAGAGGACTTCTACACTCTCATATTTTTTAATAAGTGTTGTACAGAGTATGGCTTTTTTCCTTTCTTTCTAAGTGAAATGAGTTCTGAATCTCAGTCAAACACTCCAGGCTCTATTAAATGGCAAAGGATACAAATAATAAAGCCTATCCTTTTTTTTTCTGCCTTTTCTTTTTGTTCCCATTTTCTTTTGTTCCTTTTTTTTTTTTTTTGTTTTTGTTTTGGTAGTGGGCATGTCTTCAACTAAGCATACCATGTTGCTCACTTCCAAATTTCGGGTGCTGAGCTGAATTCATTTTAATTCTGACTTAGTGCGACTGTTCTAGTAACAAAATAAATAATAGGTTGTTATTCTAGCTACTGAAATAAGAATATTTACTAAATATCAAGTTGACTTAGAAGTTCTTCAGGGTCTTGAAGCATCTCCATTCTGAGATACAATACAAGCACATACATATACTATAGCATAATTTTGTGTTGAAGTAATACAGCCAGACTATACAACACTGTTCTCCCTCCATGCAGAACTGATTAGCTATGAAAATAGCTTATATTGCTTTTGTATTGAAGTTGTCAGTTAACTGTGCATCCAGTAGTGAGTTTAGCACTGGCTGAGGTTGCTCATATGCTTCTGAACCAGTAGTATGGATGAATCCCTGGATTCCTAAATGAATATCTGTATATAGGATTTTTCTTTTTTTTTTCTTTTTTTTTTTCAAAAAATGTGCTATGCATACACTCTGTTTCCTCACTGTGTTTTTGTAGCCACATAATATAACCTTACCTAGAGATTGCTCTTGTTTACTGTAAGCAGGAGTTTCACATTCTTTTACATATTGTTTTGCTAAATCATTATATAGTTACATGCTGGATGAGGTCCTTCTGCTTCTGACGTAGGATGTGTATTCATGGATCATATGTTCCATTCCTTGCATATTTTCCATGTTTCTTTGTGCACTGTTCAAAAGATTTCCTCCACAAAACTATCATACAGAGTACAATTATCTTTTACGATCTGGTATTTGTTGGCATTGCTGCTGTATAAAATAAAATCAGCATCTGGAGACATGAACAACTTGTTTATTAAAATATTGTATGTTTGTTTATACGTCAAGTCATTCAAAACACAGTGCTTGTTTCCTAATATTACCAGAGAAACCTTATTCTTCATGTAAGATTTACTTGCGGATTATACCTGCTGATTAATCAGATGAGTAAACAGTTAGAATTTCTCTGGTAGCCTGCCTTCAGATCTCTACTTCCATTGTTCATATCTGATATTTTCAATGCTGTCCTAGTGTGTAGAATTTCCCTACTGTTTTTAGAGCTGAGTGTAATAACAATATAGCTTTCTTTCCATATATTTTGTGCATGTGTATTGCAAGGGGTGATTTTGTAGACATCGCTTATATAGTTAGACCATAACAGAGAAATCATAACAATCACCTCTGTATGAACTTCATGGATTGCAAGTAATCCTAGGAAAGCTAAGCACAAATGAGGATGAAGAACCGCCCATTGTACTCGAAGAGCAGGTTCGGGATCATCTGAGGAACCTAAAGGTGCACAAGTCCATGGGACCTGATGAGATCCATCATGGGTCCTGAGGGAACTGGCGGATGAAGTTGCCAAGCCACTGGCTATCGTATTTGAGAAGAAGTGGCGGTCTGGTGAGGTCCCCGATGACTGGAAGAGGGGGAACATAACCGCAATTTTTAAAAAGGGGAATAAGGAAGACCCGGGTAACTACAGGCCGGTCAGCCTCACCTCTGTGCCTGGCAAGGTCATGGAGCAGATTCTCCTGGAAAGCATGCTAAGGCACATGGAGAGCAAGGAGGTGGTTGGTGACAGCCAACATGGCTTCACCAAGGGCAGATCGTGCCTGACCAATTTGGTGGCCTTCTATGACGGGGTGACGGCATTGGTGGACAAGGGACGAGCAACAGACATAATCTACCTGGACTTGTGCAAAGCTTTTGACAGTGTCCCGCACGACATCCTTCTCTCTAAACTAGAGAGACATGGGTTTGATGGACGGACCACTCGGTGGATAAGGAGTTGGCTGGATGGCTGCACTCAGAGAGTGGTGGTCAACGGCTCAATGTCCAAGTGGAGACCGGTCACCAGTGGCGTCCCTCAGGGGTCCGTGCTGGGCCCGGCCCTGTTCAACATCTTTGTCGGCGACATGGACAGTGGGATAGAGTGCACCCTCAGCAAGTTTGCCGACGACACCAAGTTGTGTGGTGCCGTCAACACGCTGGAAGGGAGGGATGCCATCCAGAGGGACCTTGACAGGCTGGAGAGGTGGGCCTGTGCCAACCTCATGAAGTTCAACCAGGCCAAGTGCAAGGTCCTGCACCTGGGTCATGGCAATCCCAGGCACAAATACAGGCTGGGCGGGGAATGGATTGAGAGCAGCCTGGAAGAGAAGGACTTGGGAGTGCTGGTGGATGAGAAGCTTAACATGAACAGGCAATGCGCCCTTGCGGCCCAGAAGGCCAACCACATCCTGGGCTGCATCAAGAGGAGCGTGGCCAGCAGGTCGAGGGAGGTGATTCTCCCCCTCTGCTCTGCCCTGGTGAGACCCCACCTGGAGTACTGTGTCCAGTTCTGGAGCCCCCAACACAAGAAGGACATGGACCAGTTGGACAAGGTCCAGAGGAGGGCCACGAAGATGATAAGAGGGCTGGAGCACCTCTCTTATGAGGACAGGCTGAGAGAGTTGGGGCTGTTCAGCCTGGAGAAGAGGAGGCTCCGGGGAGACCTGATAGCGGTCTTCCAGTACCTCAAGGGGGCCTACAAGAAAGATGGGGAAAGACTGTTTAGTAGGGCCTCTTGCAATAGGACGAGGGGTAATGGTTTTAAAATAGAGGGAGGTAGATTTAGATTGGAAATTAGGAAAAAATTTTTTACGATGCTAGTTATAGAACACTGGAACAGGTTGCCCAGAAAGGTGGTGGAGGCCCCATCCCTGGAAACATTCAAGGCCAGGCTGGATGAGGCTCTGAGCAACCTGATCTAGTCAGGGATGTCCCTGCTCCTTGCAGGGGGGTTGGACTAGATGACCTTTGAAGGTCCCTTCCAACCCTACCAATTCTATGATTCTATGATTCTAAATATGTTCTGCAAGATCAAGTAAATCTGCAAATGTTGCAGCTCATATGTATGTGGTCATCTACAAGACACTCTTGGAACTGCAGGAATAAAGGAATGTGAAACCTAAAGAATGAACAGCATAATCTACAATGGGGTTGAATATGTTGAGAAAATTGAAATATATTGGAATGTAACTTAACCTTGCATTCTTCTTTTGAACAACCTAATTGCGACTGACAGGAGTAGCCCTTTTTCCCAAGTCCCAACTTAGCTAAGGAGAGATGGGGAAGGAAGTGGCCCCCATTAGCACTTTCCCATAGAGCCAGCTGCAGCTACCACACTGCCTCTCTCATACCTGGGCTGTGTCTGCCTCTGCCAATCAGTTAGATGTTCAGAGTCTGCTATGCCCAGACACTTCTATGCTTTTATGTATGAAAATGGGATTCCCCTTCAGTCTGCCAGAAAGACGTAACCTCCAGGCAGGTAATTGTTGAAGTTCCTGCTGGATATGTTTTCCTTTTAAGCTGTATACTACACTGTTTTAAAAATTTTCAGCTAACAAAAGTATTTCAGATATTAACAAAGCAAAATCATTTGTGGGTGAATCATTTTTAAAAAATGTAACTAGCAGAGGACTGCATTACTTTTAAGGTTGCTGACTTTATTAGTAGATATGAAGTTGATACCAGTGAGGCAGACCCAGAAACGCGATAAATCAGGGAGTTCTAAAAGAGAGCCTAGTACAGAAAGAATTAATTACACACAGAAAACTCCTATTATGGAGATGAATAATTTAACAAGATATATATAAAAAAAATGAAATGCCAAGGATATGATATCTTAAGTACTGAAGGATTAACTGCATTGCTTTACCTCAGACATTCCAGTTATTCAGTGAAGGCTTTTCTTAACTGAGGATTTGGTTTCAGTAAATTATTTGGTTTTAAATTTAACTGCAGTCAACTGACAATGTGATACTGTGCAGAGTTATACAGCAAATAAGGGAATGGTACCAATTTATTATGGTACTGCAGTGGATTTTGTTTTCAAAACACTGAATCTGAGTGTCAGGCTACGTGTATCTCCTACACTGGTGGAAATGGTAGGAGCTAATGGTCTTTGTGATCTGGAGAAGGAAAATCTGAGACTGCCACCCTTTGAGGGTGTAGCTGAGAGTTATGGTAGGTTTCTTTGCTGAGAGAACTAGAGCTAGCATCTTCTCATTTTAATTGTGAAAGGATGTTTTCAGCAGGGAGTCTGGGAAAGCATTCTCCCTTCTACCTGCAGAGCCTGTCGTAGTCTCAAAGGATGGTAGGGTGGAAGAGAGAACTATGAAGCCTATTTTAGTGGGGAAAGGCAGCACCCTACCTGAATTAGTCTGAAAAAAACACCTTAATGTGTATTCGTATATATATATTCATTTACCCCTTTCATTAGCAAATGGTCTTCTTTGGAGTAGGCTATTCCTCAGTCATTGTGGAAAGAAACCAGCTGGTAATTGCTTTATTTTCCTTATGTTATGGCAGCAGGGAGCTGAAGTTTAAATTTACAGAATTTCATTTTTCAATTTGGAGACACGACTTGCAAAGGTAATTAACTCAAGTTTCAAGTCTGTGAAGCTATTCTATTTCTTTCTAGTATTTGTTAAATAAAATATGGGCAGTGACAAGGTTGCCAATGGATAGATAACTGAAGATTTTGTATGCATCCCATAGGTATGACTAGAGTATTTTACAATTTCTAGATCAAATTGTATAATACTACTCCTTTAAAATTTTTCGTTTTGTATTTTATTTTTATATATGCTACTGCTTCTATTTGCCCGTTTGCTTAGCAGATGCTCTTCTTTGGAGGTGGCTGCTCTTCAGTCATTGTGGAAATGTAGAATCTTTGAATACAGTTATCCTTTTAATCTGTTGCTTAGAAATCTATGGGGCACTGAGAATTTCTTCTAATTGACAGAAAGAAGGTAACTGAATATCACTTTCCTTATCTGTTACAAACTGTTGATTTTCAGCACATAGGGCTTTTTTTCTTTTTGCATAGTAATTTTTCATCAAGAGACATTTAAAAGGATGCACTGCTGAAATAGCTAGTGATTACTACATGTAGTGACAGACTGGATACCTGGGGAGGAGACTGCTTAGGTATGCAAAAAGACCTGATTCATGAGATTAAAGGCTTCCGTTTCTCTAATTCAAGTAATGATGCCCAGCAGGACAAGGCAGTCCAGATGGTCATCTGCAGCTACTAACTGTTTCCTGGGAAAATACCTAAAGCTGCAAAATATCTGTAGCAGCTGTTGAATATGGATGTCATGACAGCAAATACAGGAGGCGGGTTTTTTAAAATACATTTTGACAAGGAAATGTTTAAAGCATGGATTACAAGAGGAAAGAGAAAAGAGAAGGAATGTGAAGAATAACCATAGGTAAAAAGGATTTAAAGATAAAACAACCAAACCTATGTGATTTCCATCGTTGTAAAATTCATGCTAGCTCACCTCAAAGTATCTACATTTTCATTAACTATTACTAGGATTTTTGTATAAACAGGCTAAGAGCTCTTTTCAAAACCTGTAGATTTTTATGTATTAAATTTTGTTTCTTCTTTTTTGAGTAAATAGAAATTTATCAACATGGAGAATTCAGTAGTCATGTGTAGAGGAAGATAGTTCTGTAAGGTCAAAATCTCTTATCTTACTGGATTCCTATTTTTCACTAGATGAAACTATAAATTTTATTTTATAAGTTTTTGTAAAATAAACCAGAATTGAGAATAAAATGTTAAAAGAAAAATTATTTAGCAGAAAACAGCAGTGGTGTTAGTTTCAAAGTGGGCAAACCCACATTCCAAAACCATGGAATTCCCAGGAAGGACAACTTTGGCTCCATATGTTCTAGTGTGTAAATGCTGCTCTGTTCAGATTATTTTAAGTGTTTCTTTTTTTTTTTGGTTATTAATTGAAGGCACCCTTTCGTGTTCCTCTTCTTATCTCTCTCGTAAATGATAGTCTTTCAAATCTGAAACCCCAGGACGATGCAGATGGCTTTCCCGGAAGGGCTGCTCATTAATGCACTGAATAGCCACCTGTGATTTGAAAAAAAAAATAAGCTTACTCTAATCAGATTTTGTGGAAGGATGTTTTACATTAAGCAGTAACAATAAACTTAAATTAAGAGCAGGAGAGCACTGAAACAATTGCATAAGAAATATAAATCCAGTTTGAGTAACTTTCTGTCAATAATGTGAAGAAAAATCACTACTACGGAGGATGGCGCTCTTCTGAAATGTTTTAGCTGATGCTACAAATGTTTGACTATACTACTAGCCATCTGACTACAATGGAAGATTTGCCTGGTGATTGAAATTTGTTCTGTTGTTTCAACAGCAAAGCTGTGATTTTTCTTTCTTTTTTTTTTTCTCTCCTTGCTCCACGCTTTCCTCTCTCTCTACACAGAAAGCAATCCTAGATAAGCAGATTAATATGTGGGATAGCTCCTCTTCATTGTTCTGTGCAGCACTTCCAGCTTTTCATAGCCAGTTGGACTTGTTAGGAGGAGCTAAGCAATTGGTTGTTCCCTAGGCTCCGTTTCATAAATTATAGCCCAGCGTGCATGAGCATGATTCCTCCAGTTGCAGTAATCCAGAGGCCTGTCAGTTCCTGACTTTATGTATGTTTCTGCCTACTTGTTTTATAATATTGCACTGGAATTTCCTGTCTTAAATAGTTTGCTATTGCATCTTCAGGACTCTGTGAGTAATTTTGACTTTTTCAACTCTGCTAATTACATACTGTAAACAAGAATGCTTGTGTTTAGGAAGTAGTTCACTAGCAGCTAACATTTGAGATTCTGTGCTGTGTGAGAGCAGGTACAGCCAACTTTGTAGTTTTCCTCTTGCTAGGGTTAAAATAGCTTCGTGATGTTGCATGTGGTCAGTGCATTTGGGGTTCATTAATTTCTGAAATGGGCTGTGTCTGATACCTATTTTTTTTTTTATAAGAAAATACAGTCATGCTACATTACGCCTCATTTGTGCCTAATCAAGACATGTGGTATGTCTTACATTTTTGTACAGTTCGTATATTTTATGCTAATAATTGCAGTAGAACTACTGAAGAAATGCACACAATTCTCAGCTTGCAGCACAACAAAGAACCCCCATTCCTTTCACACTCTCCCTCTGCATCTTCTCTAAATAATGGCAGACATACCAGTGAAAAAGCAGGACAGTGTTAACATCTAGTATTTTAAACAACTGCAAAGCTTAACTAACACCCTCTCCCCCCCCTCCTTTTTTTTTTTTAATAGTGCTATGATGCTTTCCTTAATTTGTAGAGGTTGTTTTTGTAGTAACTGAAATAACAACATGTTAGAGTTCACAAATTTTAAAACAAATTCTACCGACAGTGAATTAGAAAACAGTGGGAAATGCTGTTCAGGATCTGCGGTTTAATCAGATGGAGTCATCACAGTGACTCCCTTGTTGGTTTCCTGAGATTGTCGAGTGTTACCTCTACACAACTCTGGGCTAAAAAAATAGAGCAGCAGATTGAAATCAGAAATTAGAAAGCTACTAAGCTAGTGCTCTGCACGTCTCTAGTAAATGCTACAAGGTCATATTCATTGCTATAAATGCATTAGTTCATGCAAAAAAAACTTTCCACATTGCTTGTTTTTCCACTGGAAACATAATTTCATTGTGTGGTGTAATAAAGCTAGCATGTGTGGGTAAATGGCTTGCGTTACACCAACAAGTACATACTTTCTACTAGCAGGATATAAGCCTATGCTGTTTCTTATTAGCTTTCCTTCTTGGAGCCATGGCTTTTCAGATGGATTTGTGTGAGTAAATAATTTTAAAATAGTAAATGTAAAAGATTAAAAGTGACCATCACAAACTGAAAGTCAATACTATGGTGATACTGTGTAAGTATTTTTGTTAGATGTAGGTCAGCAAAGTAAACTGTTTAATTCCTCTAAGTTAAACAAAAAAAAAATGTTTTGCTGACACAGGTGACATTTGAGATAACTTTGCTGGCTTTGCCTTAGTGGTCAGGTATAGTAGATAGGTATGCTGTTATATATGTAATATAAAACCTAAACCACAGTTAAATTAATTTGGCTGAGATGATGTGCATTAAGTGAGGCAGTAAATTATAGTATTAGTTTCTATGATATTTTTGAAATAAGAAATCCAAAGTAGTTCTCTTAGATTTGAAAAGCTGGTTTCAGCATAGCTTCCCTGTTGTATGCAAAGCACAAGGAAATAACTTGGTGAGACATTAAACTTGGAGAAAGTGGTATTATGGTCTGAACAACCATGTGACTTGTCATGTCTCATTTGAACGAAAGTTATCTCTGGTGTGATAATTTTTTTAAATCCAGTCAGGTCATTTAGTTTTGAATGTTGCTACTTTACTTTTCCTGTGCTCAACGAAAAAAATAAGAGACTATGAAAGAAAATTTGCAAGTCTACGTGAATTTCTTATGGCACTATATTTACTGTGATCTTAAGGGGAGCAACGTGGAAAATTGGTCCTGTGCTGTAGCTGAGTACATGCACTATTTCAATATTGTTAATACCATATTTCCAGGAACTGAAACGGTATTGATACAGAATTCTATAGGTGGTATTTGGAATCTAACATACCGCAAGCAGTGCCTACAGGCTGGATCAAAGTCCTATTATGCTGGATGCTGTTCAAACAAGTAGTAAAAGGCAGTCTCTGCCCTTACGAGATTATAAACTAAACAGGATGGTAGGCACAGGATGGAGATACGCACAATTTAAACATAACCTTGGGCAAGTCAGAGCAGGTCAGCAGCGAAAGAAGGAATAAATATGTCTGCAATATGATGTTGCATTAGAGATATCTGTAGCAAAGAGCTGGGGCAGTGAAGGACCACATGAGGACACCTGTTTGATCCCAGAAGCGGTATAGGTACATTGTGCCAAGGCTAATTAGGGCAGAATCGGCTTGCACTGAACATTTTACTGCTGCTTGTATAGATGCTACCCTAATTCATAGTTCAGTGCCTCCTCAACTATACTGAGGCTACTTGAAAGAAACTTTTTGTCTTCTACTATGTTAAATAACTATCCAAATATTCTGCATCCACTTCAGGAAGTCGGTAGCTGTTTTTTTTCAGAACTCTTTGAACAGGTTTTCCCAAAGGTTTAGTAGAGAGTTTCAGATTTGCATCCTTGTTTAAAATGTGCCAGAGGCTTTTCTCTATACATGCAATGGAGCTTAAGTTTGCAGGGAAGCAGCCAAAGTTATAGCTTATATAGCGCCTACATTGAGTCCTACTGACTGAGTTGTATGTATTGGTGTGTGGTTGAAGCAGATAAAATTCTTGTGTGTTTGTCTGCTTAAATGTAAGATTGATGCAAAGAAATGCTTTATATAATTTGCAATATCTTATAAAAAGAACTAAACTTGCCTTTAAACTTGAAGGTCTGATGTTTTGATAGTGAATTTTTAGTGTGAGTTCAGGTATCCACATCAGCAACATAATTTATATAAAAACTTCAACGTGTTTTGGAAAATATTTTTGTAAGTATTTTGCTTACAAATATTGAAACCATATCTGCTCAGTACAGCACCAGAGTACTGGCTACAGGTGTGTCCTGCTTTATACCCGTGTTATTCTTCTGATGGGCAGTTAATTGTAAGTCATGTGCAGGCATCACACTCATGTGAAGAGCCCCCCCCCCCCCCCACCTTCCAAAACACTAACAAAAATAATGGGAGGGACACTCACAAAAAGAAAAAAATGTGCCCACCTTAGCCACTGGACACATCTTAAGCTTGTACAAGTGGTGGGTTCTTCACGTAGACCACAGACAGGAGTGATCCTACAAAACCCTAGGAAGGCATGAGCATTGCTCAGTAGGGCAGTTAGCCCATGCCTTTTCTTCTGCTAATAATTCATGGCAGCCTTGGGAATTAAGCACAGGTTGAAATTAGTAGAGGATCTGACAGGGCCTTCTGTTGTTGTTGCTATGTAATGTTATTTGAATGATCACATTAAGTGACTTTGAGTATGGCACTGCTTATCTTAGCAATAAATATTTCTATATATATCAGTTTTACAGATCTAAAATACTTTTGCTTTACAGAAGAATGTATTGATGTGAATGCATTGTTATGGTTTTATGTTATAGACTTTCATACAAAAAAATAGAGAAATTATAAACAATAATTCAGAGTTGACAAGAAAATAAAAAGAATTTAACTTAGCCTAAGGTATACAGAACTTTTTCTTCTCTTGTTTACAGTGGTCAATTTGAATTTATGAATAAACTATGCACTATATAAAGATTATTCCAGAGCTTGAAAAATAAATAACTGGGTTAAGATCAATAAAACTTCTTTTCCTTTCTTTTATTTTTTTTTTCTTTTCTTCTCTTTTCTTCTGGGAGGAGTTTTACTTTCTTCCTGGCTGATCATTAAGAGTTAAAACAGTCTTGGGAAAAAGCAAAAAAAAAGTGTAATCACATCAGTACAATAATGTATTATATCCGCTTAAAAGAGTATAAACATATACTTGTGGTATCTGTGCGTTCTGGTAGATCACTCAACAAATGTGTGTGTGGGGTGTGGGGTGTGGGGGACAGAGAGAGAGAGGAAAGAAAGAACTGTAGAAGAAAAAACAAGTCAGTTCCAGTCACATTTGGAGATAGAAGAAAACTAAAGGGAGTAAGTGGGAATGTTGAAGCTAAAATTAGCTGTTCCAATGAATGTCTTCAAAGTGTCTTGAAAATGTTAGTTCATGCTTTTAAACAAAGTGTGTGATGCAATTTGGCCCAGAGGTGAAAAGAAAAAGCCTCCAAGTCATATTATTAATGAAGTAGCTTTTGTCTTGCTTGTGTAATTTTGACTTTGCAGTCACTTTCTGTAAATAGTTGTGCAGTGAATGTACGGATACTAAAATATACTTCAAAGATGCATGTGTGGATGTTTGTAACAGTTGAGTATTTACATTTGTGTATATGGGGGAAAGGCCTTAAGCAAAAATGGTACTGGTTGTTTGCAAGTATTTGCATTCTTAGGAACAAGGGCAGGATTGCTTTGGTTTTGTTGGGTCAGGATTTGTGTTTTGTGCATCTGAAAAAGTTCCTCTGTTCCAGCTTGCTTTCCTTGAATGAAAGTATTGTTACCCAAAGTAGAATACAGATGTATTTAAATTTTCAGGCAGTAACACAAATATTTTCCCCAAGTAGCATAGCTCCTGGCTCGTATACAGAGAACACGCTGTTCCTTCAGAGGCTCGCTGGAACTTGCTATTCTCCGTATGAGAAATGATGGTGTCCTTTGCATTAAATAATTTGCTGTCAAATTTTACCTGCCACAGTGATTTTGAGATCTAGCAAAGCTCAGCCTGGAATCTGAATTACAGCCTGTGGATAGTCTCTTAGCTTTCTTGGTACATCATATCTTAAGTATGATCTCATTTATCTCTCCAGTTCTGCCAAACCAACACAGACCAAAACTTTTTTGAGTTTTCATGGTTGGAAGCTCTCAAATAAGAACTACAGATATGTAATTTGTAGGTTGCCAAAGTAAAAACTGAAATTATTCCAGTTCAGTAGTGGATTGGAAAAGATGATGTAGGGAGAGAAACAACTTTTTATGTATTATCTGATGGAACTAGTTATGTATACTTTTTTTTTTAAGGTGTGGATGACAAATATTTTCTTTGTGCTTGATGTGTGTTTGGAAGTGGTTCGAGGGCAAGTTAGGAGCTGAAGTGGAAGGCGGCTTTATGAACTGCGACAGAAAAGGATCTAGATGAACTAAAGGGACTCTATTTGCTGAGCTGGCAAAGCTTGAAAGCTGTTTTATACGCTGTTTCACTGGAAAATCAGAATTTTGAGAATCTAAGGGATGTGCATGCTATGAAATGTGATTAATCACATCTGTGTTTGTCTGTAGCTGTAGTTATCCCAAACAGCTCTTCTATATTTTAAAGCTTTCTGGTTACTGTTAAAAAAAAAAATCAGTTCACCACAGTACATAAATATCTCACACAGTAGAGGAACGGAATACAGCTGATCTTGCTGTTCTGAATTTCCATGTGACTCTACTTTTCAGTGATAACTGTATTTCATCTAGGGTCTAACATTTTGCAAATGCAATTTAAAATTTAAAAAAATGCTTTGTTCATTCTATCTATTTTGAAAATGTAGACCTTTATTTAACATTAAGCTTCTTAATGTATTTATTCATACAGTATTAAAAAAAAAAGGCATCCTGCACATAGCATTTATGATGATACACCCCCAAAACAGAGTTAGTGTGTGATTGTACAGGTATAAAAAATTACATGCACAATTAAAATTTGAATTTTGTTGATGCTGATTTTGCTTGCTGTTTTTAAATCTTGAATATAAGATTTCATTCAATCTGTATAAAAATATTTTTATTTTTTTCTTAAAATCAACATTTAGCAGTCAAGAAGTTGAAATGAAGTCCATCTATTCTTTATCTTATTATCTAGGGATCTCATCCTCCCTAAGCTCTTAGAGATCTGGGCAGTGTTGTGATGGGTTGTAGTTTCATTAATTTACAGGCAAGGAGTGTGCATTGATTTATATCCTTCTGCCTCTTCTTTCCTGCCTCATGAGTAAAGTGATGTAGAAGAAAAGACATATTTATATGAGAATGTGTTTTCTGCTTTCTTTACTCTCAGTAATACATATGCCGACACAAAATTACTATGGTGAGTCTGTTTTTACTTGTACAAGCCATCATTTACACAGAGAACAGCCATAAACCACAAATTATACTTGAAACCAGACTTAAAAATTAAATCAAGGGCTCGATTTTTAATATTCAGAATTTGGATGCTGTATGCAGCT
Organism: Chlamydotis macqueenii; assembly: GCF_036417535.1. NCBI lineage: Eukaryota > Metazoa > Chordata > Aves > Otidiformes > Otididae > Chlamydotis > Chlamydotis macqueenii. The sequence goes on along the minus strand of NC_141593.1, from coordinate 20,051,550 downwards.
TGTGGACTCAGCTCATATGGAGGTTTGAACATCTGTGGCTCATCCATTTAAACAGATGGTAAGATCTGTGATGTCCCAGGCATTTGCAGTGCAACGTGGTGTCTGGCACAAATGTGTTTATACATCCACCTGTCTTTGACCATTAAAGAGACTGGCCTTGCTGCAGCCTTTTGGTATATGAAATTCCTAGCAGTGTGCTGCCCCTGGACTTCAGGGACATAAAATCTGTTCTTTGCCTCTGTTCTCTCCATATGGATGCTTCCTATCAAGGTATTGAATTATGAAGAGCGGGGAAGTTGTTCATCACTAACCTTTTTTATAATAGATTCCTATATAGTGAATATAGCACAGCATATGTGTATACAGTAAGCAAAACAATTAGCTGAGACCTGAAAAGACCAGTTATCAATATGCTGTGCATTTAACTGAAATTAAAAAGTATAGGAACATCTACCTGATGCCCCGCTAATCAACATTATGGGTTTTTTTTTTATTTAAATATAAATGTTTCTGTTTGAAAAGCATCTGTTGCTGTGAATAATCTGTTCAAGTTTATTTTAGATGAAGCCAGCTACTCTTGATGACAAAACAAAGTTTGAGAACATAAACTCCAGTTATTACAGCCATTTCCTGAAGCCTTCTCACAGAAAATAACACTAAGGCCCTTTATTCAAACATTCAGATTCAATTGCCTTGTCATGTGCCCAGCTGTGGGAATACTGATGCATGGGACAACCCATGGGAAGGGATAGTCATGATGTTGATGTTCCCCAAAAAGTGCAATACGGACTGATCGGATAGCAGTCTTCTAGGATCTTTTCTGTGCAAGAGGAATAATGAAAGATAGCATTTAAAATCCACTAAAAGGTAGCACTAGAAAAGAGCTACATCAGTGTAATGGGGCTATATAGCCTTTTATGTCCAGGTTTGGAGTGCAATAGGAAAATCCAGCGATAGCAGGAAGGCAAAAAAGGCAGCTTTCCGAAGGGCATTTAGCAACATTTGTTGGCACGCTTGGTAGGGTGGGAAAACAATATGGAAAAAAAGTATGCAAAAACCCTTCAGAAGCCATTAGTTGAAAAGCCAGGAAATGTCTGCTTTTGCAATGCATCAGACTGAGGGATTTGAAGATGATGCTTTATGGCTTTAAGACTTTTATTTTTCTGGAAGTCTTACACTAGCTTCTTTCTGAAATGCTACACTTAGATGCTGTTTTAACAAATACAGAATTAGTTACATTTGGATATTATTTCCTCTAGCTTCAGCTACTGACTTTTCATCCTATTGCTTATTAAGTGTTATTGCAGCTTAAGAGCGAAATATCACCTTCAAAGTCTGTTACTAATGTGTGATAAAATCATTATAAATACCTTCCAGTCCTGGCTAAGATTCTAAGGTTTTTAATATAATCCCTGGTTTTAGATACTCTTGATCCATATAAATGATATGTAGCATTACTTTTCAAATTCCTCTCTTCATTGAGGAAGCTTTTTATCCTCAAGGTTTTCATGGCTCATTGCAGTTTCCACTTTCAGAGATATAAAGCAATTTACCATGTTTGTTGTATTAATGTTAAGATAGCCTGTTCTGGAAAAAAATACTCTTCTTTTCTCCTGTATTTCCTTACAGAAAATTTCCTGCAGCTGAAATTTTCATAGTGTGAAATGTGATATGTCCAGTATGCTCTGGAGTCTGGCATGATGGGGATATATAAGGGTAAAAAGCCAGCTTGGGACAGTGAAGGGTGGAGGGAGACAAGCCTGGTGAAACCTTGTCTGTTCTTCCTATGGAGGACGACTCCTGCAATGTGGTACCCTTCCAAACTGTGCCAGCTAGCATTCGTTTTCCCCCCTTGTTAGCTGGCACAGCCAGTACCCTGCCAAGAAACATGCTCGCAGTTCCTGTGGGGGATCCGCAGTCAGGGGTTCAAGCTTACACCCCAGCCACGTTTTGATTGGCTTTCAGGAGTACAGATCTACTCATTGTGTTTACTCGTTGTGTTACCACCTTGTCATTTGTCTGGGTGACTTCTCAGCCTGCTTCCTACACCGGCTGACCAGCTTCCTGGTCTGCTCTTCGCTTGCTGGGGAAGGCAGGTCCTCCTCAAGCACTGGCCCTCCGGTTGCCTAATGAAGGGCAGCTCCCTGAAGAAAACCCTACAGGTAAGAGGAATTTCTCTCCACAGAACAGGGACTGCCTGTGTTTTACCTCCTGTAGGATGTGCGCTGCCCGGGGTGCCTGCTGCGTCCTTTGTACAGGGATTTATTTGTATGCCTGGGCTGAGATGGCTTTGGGCACAGCCTGCAACCAACCTGAGCAGCCCCAGGGGTGTACATGCTTCTAGACCAACCCTCTTTCCTGCTTCACTTACTTGCAAGTGCTCTGGGAGTTTTGTGCAAAAAGGCTTACGAAAACTTTGAGTTAAAAGCACCGCATTGAGGCTTTGCCATGGGAAGCTCTATCTGGGCGCTTGGAGGTGTTTACATATGTCACGACAGCACAAAGAAACAGCACAAAACATTTTTAAAGTATGCAAGTAGTTAAGCTAATGGATTTCAGTGGAATTACCTGCTTGAAATTAGGCACTAACATAGTCCCTTGCTATCTTTGCTTAGTAATGCATTTCAGAGACCTACAGGGAAAAGTTTGAAAAACGCAAATTTTCCCTGCTTTTATAGCCTGTGCCATTTCTATATTAAAGCCTGTAGTTTTTGCTGTTCAACATAGGGATAATCCATGGGCAGCTTAGTGTGCAGGAACTTTTTTAGGCGCTTTGTGTTTGCTTAGTGTTTTATTGATTTGCTTTACATCATCATATGTCTGACTATCTAATACTACACATATACTTTAATTTGGAGAAAGGTGCTCTCTCCTGTGGGGAAAAAAAATTATCTTCCTGCTTTAGGGAATTGGTTGATATGTGCATAAAATCAAAATTCCAAAATCTGGATCGATGATTCCTTAGGGAATCTGAAATAACACAGTGATGTTGCTTGAGAGAGTTAATCCATTAACAGATAGACTGTGAAAATATAAATACAGGCCCCCCTCGATATATCACTAGGTGAAATAAATCTGACCCTGAAGCTACTATTGAACAATTGAAACTTACAGGTGCTGCTTCATCTGTAAAGTCTTGCTGACACACATATTAAATATTTTAAAATGTTCTATACTGTGTGATGATCAGATATGCACTAATGACTCAATTAAAGGACAGCTGAAATGAGAGGCAAATCATGTAATTCTGATAGAATGACAATTTATAGTAATTTATTAGTTTTATTATTATTCCTCTTTTTTTCCCTAGTTGCTACTTAAACTCATTTTCTCATCATTCAGATTTGTAAGTGATCAGCTGTCAAACAGTAATTTTGGAATACAATTACACTTTTATTAATAAAATTCAGCAAAATAGCTTATATAGGACTATATAAATAATGAAATTGCAAGTAGCCTATTTTAAAAGCAGCATAGTGCTAAAAGTATTTATAATGCTAATCCGTTCACAAAATTACATTTTAACTTGATAATTCTAAAAGCTCTAGATTTAAACAAAGACAGTTCCATGGTAAGACTTTACATGGCAGTAGATTTGAAGAAAGCAGAAATATAAACCAATATTGGATTGTCACATGTGTTGCACAGCTGGTCCCCACTGCTTTCTATTTGTATCTTTGAAATCAAAATGCAGGTCACAGAAAACATGTAACTGTAGCAAAATTTTAGGACTACCGCTGCCAGTTACTTCTGTGCAGAGGATTCAGTAAGGGAAAGAGAATGGATGTGGGCAGCAGTTTCAGCTGCAGTTGCTGCCTTGGGGCAGTCCCCTGTTGGGACACTAGAATTCTGGGTGCATTTTCAGGTTTTTCTGGAGGATTAGTGTTCAGCCTGGAGAAGAGAAGGCTCTGGGGAGACCTTATTGTGGCCTTTCAATATGTAAAGGTGGCTTAAAAGAAAGAGGGAGAGACTTTGTATTGGGTCCTGTAGTAACAGCATACGGGGCAATGGTTTTAAACTGAAAAAGGGTAGGCTTACGTCGGATATAAGGGAGAAATTCTTTACTGTGAGGGTAGTGAGACATCAGAACAGGCTGCCTAGAGGAGCTGTGGTTGCCCCATCTCTGGGAGTGTTCAAGGCCAGGTTGGATGGGGCTCTGAGCAACCTGATCTAGTGAAAGATGTCCCTGCCTATGGCAGGCAGGTTGTACTAGATGAACTTTCAAGATCTCTTCCAGCCTAAACCATTCTGAGATTCCATTATTATTATCCGGTGGTTATAGAGATCTCTGTTCTCCACATCTCTTTTTTTTTTTTCCTGTACACCAATCCAGGCCTCACCTTTGTCAGCCTCTCCTGTATTTTTCTGTGCCAGTCTATGGCACCTTTTCCCCTCTCCTAGCTAACTAGCCATGTTGATTCCTTTTCCTACTTACTTACCTCTGGTTTTCCTAACCTGTTAACCTCTCTGTCTCAGTCTTTCTCTTTTCTATCCAGATACTTTCACTCCCTGATGTATTCCTGTGGTTGCTTATGCCTTAGTACTAGCCTCATGTGAAATCAAAATCAGTCTTGTAACAGTGAGGGGAGGCATGGTGGTTCAGGAAACCCATACTTGCTCTGTGTTAGGGATGTTAGTCCACTATGACTCTCCAGCTGTAGACATGTCAACTGTTTATCCTTTTCAATTTCCGCATACTTCGGTATAAAGTAGATGCGATGCTTGCAGGAGTTGAGACAGGACAGATTGTGATCAGTCGATCCAAGTCTTTTCAAAACTCAACTGCAGAACTTGGTCCCTGCAGTGCATGTGTCAGATATATTTTTTTCTCTTCCTCTCAGAGGTTTCATTATTTAGGAATATTTACAGGGATAGCTGAAAGCATATCCCTGATGTGTTTTGTTTATCTGAATTTTCATTGCCTTCTCCAGATTCACTGCACACTGTGGCTAAACTGTGTCCCAAAAATTCAGTGGGATGTAAATATCTGTTAAGAGAAATTTCAGTCTAAACAAATGAAGTTTGGCAAAAATTATCAGCAATTTGAAACAGGTTCATATGAGAAGAAGAGTAAAGGAATTTTCTCTAAGAGGTGTTGCTGGAGGATGATTAGCAGTCTTTATCCCATGAGCCTTGTGCGGCTGTATCCGTAAGGATGATAAGACAGCTGCTGGTCTCTTCAGAGAGCAGTGGGGAAGGGGAGCTCCTGGTTCTGCTCAAAGAGGTGATGGGGCTACAGGCTAGATGGCAGCTAGCTTCATGGCGATGAAGCATGGCAACCGTGGCAGTTATTTGCTGCCTTGCTTCCTCCTGTGACTGGGAGCTGGTTTAGACAGTTGCCCCTAAGCCAGAACAGGCGTGTGTTTGTTGTTGTTTGACAAAGCATATCTGCGAACCAGCATTAGCCCGGCTTGAGATGCAGCTGACCATCTGGACCCTGAATTTCTGAAGGATTCCTTCCAAATCAGGCTTAACATTCCCCTCTGCTCCTTATTAATCTGGTTTTAATTCTGTTTCTTGGGAAATAACGTTGCTGATATGTACAAGGCAGATTCTGTACAGCGGGAATTTTTTCACCTTTAATACAAAGTATTTTCAGAAAGCAAATTAGTGCTATTTTAAACCTAAATGTTGTTTTTAAGGTTTGCTAGACAAGGTCAAATAAACACAAGATTCTCCCAGCTCAGATGTGAATTGAAAATCATTTTTTAAAACCTTTTAAAACACAAGGTTTTCAGAGAAAATGTAAGTTTTAAATTCAAGTTTATGGCTTTAATTTCTCACAGCAAATTTTTTAAGGCAGTTTTGCAAACGGTACGTAAATTTTTGTAAAAGTTATGTTAAGCACCATTAGTTTGATACTTGAATTAGTTTTGTTAAAAAACCACAAAGAAAAAGCCAAGAAAATATTTTCTATTTCTTGCTTCAATATCAAGAGGATGGTGAAAGGAAACTGTATAGACAGTTGGTTAATTGAAGATAGATTTACATAAATAGTTCTCTAGATTCAGTCTCTCCTTTCCAAAGAAAAGTCAGGAATGAATATTCCTGTTGAAACGTACATCAGATCTACTGAAAGATATAGTAAAGTGAGTTCATTCAGCTGCTTAAGAGAATATCTGTATGGTCAAACAATTAACCAATGCTTATGACACTATGAAGTTGTATGTGCAATTTAAAATCAGATTTTTAAAAAATTGTATTCTGCACCTAGCAGTCTTCTGTTTCCTTTTAGTTGCAACAGAATCACAGAGCAGTTGAGACCGGATGGCACCTCTGGAGATCATTTAGCCCAACCCCCTTTTCAAAGCAGGGTCACCTAGAGCAGGTTGCCAGGACCATGTCCAGTCATGTAGCTCCAGTAATTATTCTGAATACTTTTTTTTAGTTTCTTTCACTATTTTTCTGTTATGAAAACATTTTTGCCATTTAAGTCAAGCAACATACAAAAGCGCCTGTCAGTCTGTTTGCCCAGGATAGACTTCCTTTGGTGGAAAAATATTTTTCCAGATGATTTTCCTCTAAAAAGCTTGTCCATCTTTCACATAAGGAACACAAAAAGCTCTTAGGTTATAGAAATAGGAAAGTTTGAAAATTCTTTTAAAAGTCAATTTGAAAAAACAGAAGTGCCTCAAGGCTCAGCCAGTTATCACAAACATGCTGTCCTGAGAACATCATTATGTCTACAAAATAAACAAGGTGATTTACAACAAATAACAGGAGGTCCTGACTCGAGGCAGCAAAAGCTAGGGCAAACAGGAAAGAAAAAGAATGTGTATCCACGTTTATCCCCAAACAGTTGATAGATTAAAGGTTATTTTCATTAAGGCATGTACCTGTAGAAGGAGCAGACTTGCTATTTGTTGACAAAAAGATAAAAGCCCTGCAGATCTTCGTATGTATTTCTATAGTAAAAATACACATTGCCACACTGAGAAGAATGTGGTGGTAAATACTGGGATATTTACCTATGGTGGAGTGTCAGTACTGCCTACCCTAGTTTGTTCTTTACTTGCATTCTTCTTCCTTTATTGAATGTTTGTGTATTGCACAGATGTTGGCATTTCTAACTTTCAGATTAATGTCAATGGACCCTTTGTCTAGATGTTTGACTGCGCAAAAGAATGGAGATCTAAAGGTAGGAATGTGTGGAAAAAATCTCTTGTACAGTATCAGGCAATGTAACTATATTAAAATATTCTTAATGTAATTACATTAAAAGTTATAGGTATTTAGAGTGCTGTAGAGTAAAATAGAAAATCAAATGAAGAACTTCACTGAACACCATGATCTTTCCAGATGTCTTGTCATGAAGATAACTCAATTGTTGGGAGTGAATCAAATTCCTGCAGGAATCCCTCATATAATCAGGCACTCTTCTCCAAAGCCTATGAGTTAATCCATAAATACCTGGCACTGTGTGTGCCCCAGCTGTGTTTTGCTAGAAGGTTTTGCAGGAAGTTTTTCTTTTATATAAGACCACTTCTCCCACCACCAGTGTCTCAGAGGGCTCACTGTAGGGCTCTCACGATAATAGATAGGATTGCTTTCGTGCTTAGGTGGCTGATGTTCCCCTCAGTAGAATAGCCTTCAAACAATAGCCCTCTCTAGGCCATCTGTGCCTGCGCACAGTCACCCTCACACTAACAGAGTGTTTCCTTATGTTCAGAAGGAACCATCTGTGTTTCAGTTTGCACCCATTGCCTCTTGTCCTGCTATGGGAAAGAGCCTGGCTCTGTCCCCTTTGCACCCTGCCTTCCTGTGTTTGCACACCTTGGTGAGATCTGCCCTGAGCCTTCTCCTCTCCAGGCTGAACAGTCCCAAGTCTCTCAGCCTGCCCTCCTCCTATGGCAGATGCTCCAGGCCCTGAGCCCCCTTTACAGGAGGGTCATGTTCCTGGCTCATGTTCCAGTGGATGGGAGTCCTCCAAGACTCCCAGGATCTTTTTTTGCAGAGCTGAGAGAGCTCAGCTGCAGACACACTGCCTGAGGGCCTTGCAGGCTGCAGAGGGTCACTGCCTGCAGGGCTGGGGGATTCTTGCAGGGTGTGGGGCAAGAGTGTCTCCCCAAAGGTCTCCTTGCAGGCTGGAAAGTGGCCAGCCAGCCCTGAGGGCTGCCTCCACACCTGCCTGCCATTGAGCTCTCCCCCAGCCAGCACGGCTCAAGCCAGCACAGGGTACCTGCAGCAGGCCATCAGGGAAGATGGAAGAGCTCTCTGGGGATGTCAGTGGTGCCAAGAGCGCCGGCACCTTCCTTGTGCCCACAGCTCTGGGACAGCCACTGTGTGGGACCCATAGCCCTGGCCAGCCAAGGCTCTGCCCCAGCGCAGCACTCCCGGTGTAGGCCCACAGTCCTGCCACAGCTTGCATGCAGTGCGTGTGCACCTAATGGAGCTGTGGACCAAATGTGGGAGAGCAGAGCCTGTGGCTGCTCAAGAGCAGTAAGGTTGGTACCATCACAGATGCTCCCCAGAGATGTCACAGGGGTCTCTGGGGCTGCCCACCACCCACTGTCTGAGTGAGGACAGCAGATGCCCCAAAGGGGGAGAGCCTGACTTCAGAGGATGTTAACCATCTTCTTGTGGCCTTGCGGAGATGGTTTAACTTCAGGCCAGGTCCCGTGGTGAGAGGCTGGTGCCTGTGAGTACAAGGGCCCAGCAATGGGGCAGCAGTACCAGGAAACCCTGGTGACCTCCTTGGTGCCAGTGAAGCACCCAGACTCAGCCCCTCTGAGGAGAAGGATTGACTTGTGGTCTCCATTGGAAAATACCCAGAGATCACAGAATGGTTGAGGTTGGCAGGTATCTCTGGAGATCATCCTGTGCAAGCCCCCTGCTCAAGCAGGGCCTCCTAGAGTAGGTTGCCCTGGACCACATCCAGAGGGTTTCCAAGTATGTCCAAGAAAGGAGACCCCACAACCTCCTTGAGCAACCTATTTCAATGCTCAGTCACCCTCACGGTAAAGTGTTTCCTAATGTTCAGAGGGGACCACTTGTATTTCAGTTTGTGCCCATTGCCTCTTCTCTTGTCACTGAGTAACGCTGGGAAGAGTCTCTTCTCCAAACTGAACAGTCCCACATTTCTCAGCTTTTTCTCCTGTGTGGGATGCTCCAGTCCGTTCATCATCTTACTGGTTCTTTGCTGGGCTCTTTCCAGTATTTCCTTGCATTTTTTGTTAAGGTGTTTGACAAAGGTTTTTAAACCCTTGTTTTAAATATATTTGAGGTTTTATCAAATCTCAGATAATTGGAACAATAAGGGAAACTAAAATTTGACCTCATCACCTAATAAGACTTTTGATAGGATTTAAATGGAATAATGAATTAAATTTTCTGAATGGTGTGACTAGGATAACGCTATTAAACAAGCACTGGTGTGTCAGGCTGTGATTATATTTGGAATCATTAGTTCTTCCTCTTCTTTCCTCATCCCTTCCAGTCCTCACCTTTAAATATTCATGAAAGTATCCTTTTCTTAAATAGTCACAGCCTACAGGATGCAATAAAGAGCTATGTAGTGTTGTGCTCCCGTGCAGCTTACTGCTTCTGTGAGTCCTCTTGAAGTGTGAAACAATCTGAGCTGGTATTTATTCAGCAGGAAAAGCACCTATAGAAATGAAACCAGAGTCTAGCTGAACTGAGAATTATAGGGTCATTTTCCTTTGGGTGCCAGATTCTGTCAGGGCAGAAAATAATTTTAGGTTTATATACAGGGTGTCCTTGTGAATTCATTCTTAATACCATATTTTGTAAATATGTGTAAATGTATCTTAAAGAGTTTTAGCTACAGATAGCAATGTTATACTGTTAGTGCTTGATGGTTTGGTTTGGTTTTTTTTTTTCCTTTTTATTCTTGTCTGCTTCAAGAAAGTAAGTCAGACAGAGTTTTCCTCTTCTTGCCAGGGTCCAGCTGAGACATCCTCTCACTAACTGAGGCTGATGCTTTAGGTAAAGGAGATGTGCAAGAGAGAACATATTTGCCTTTTTCTATTAGTGGAATATTTCTGAAAAATGCAGGAGCTCTTTGCTCATTTAAATTAGTTAAACTCAGGTCTCTGTGGGAATTGTGGGTACCCATCTCAAGAGTTTTTCCTCAAAACTGTCAAATGTAGGTTTTGCTGCCTGGCAAGTAGAGGGCTCAAGGTCTTGCAGGTCCTGATAAATGCATTGAATAGAGTTGAGTGGAGTCATCTGCTAAACCTAAGAGGTTTGCCAAGGACTGTGATACTCTGGGAATTCTACAGTTTTGTTCATCTATGCATGATTTCTTCACTTCTGAAGTCACTCAAGTGCTCTCAGGACTAATTTTTTTTTCCACTGCTGCCTTCTACTTAAAATGCAATGAGGAAAAAAAACAGTCAAAGAATTTGCTTGATAGAATCATCCCTAAGTTCTCCTTCTTTACAAGGACTGCCTAGGTATTCAGACTTATGTTTTGATGTTGCTATACCCCTAACACATTCTTTGATGCAACATGTATGAAATTCATCCTTGGTAAATTTCCTAATTTCATGCTGGAACCTGGCCTCGAAGGCAGCTCTCATACCAAAGGCTGCAGAGTGGGGTGAAAGCTAGACAAACTGTATGATATGTTACTAGCGGGTGAAGAGCTAATGCTACAAGATGGAAAAGAAAATAAATGTATTCTGTGGTGAAGTCAGCTCTTAAAATGAAGGACAGCCTTTTTGTGATGTCCATGTGCTAGGCAGTCTTTGGAAATCCTGTACGGCAGGGATAAAGAGTAATTGACAGTGCATGACAGAAATGTGATTATAAAGAGGTGATTCTTCTGTTGACTGAGAACGGAATGCGGTTTTCAGGCTTCTGTAAAACACAACTAAAATGGCACTAGATCCAAAAAGGAGAGCAATGGTCTATTTTCTGAGAAAAGAATGGGATTACTGTGAGTACACACAGCAGCACTGTATGTTGTACGTATGTTGTAAACATACTATAGGTATGTGCATGCATGCTTCTGATGCTGTCTCTAAAGATTGTGTACAAATAGTTGTGGTAAATAGCCAAAGGTGAGAATTTCAAGGTAGCGCAGTAGAGAGATCCACAAGGATGTGTCAGTCATGGCCTAAATAAATCTCGCAAGTGGCAGTATAAATCTGCTAGTAGAGAATATCCAATATAATTTATTCAAAATGGATGAGAGTATCTGTGAAGATGGAAGAAAGAGCATAAAGAAATCTAGAGATGCTTAGCTTGTAAGCAGAAGCTAATGATAGAGGAAAAACTTTCAGAAAACAAACAACTGGTAAAGAAGAAACTGAGTATGACTTTCCAGAATGCAGAAAGGATCCTGCAAATGGAATCCACACTTTAAGCAGCATGCCCAAAGGTATGGTGTGATGAAACTGAAAATAAATAACTCCTTTAAATGTAAAAAAAAGCCTTTATTTGTTTGGCTACTTGTTTTTTTTCCCCTATTTTTGACAAATTCAGTATGAGAAAATTAGAGGAAGCAGAGAAAATTGAAGGAAGCAGAGAGTGAAAACAAAAATAGTCTCAAACTAATTGCAAGCTAGAAATCAAAGATGACTCATAAGCTAATTGAGGCAATTCAGTTGCCAGTTTCAACAATTTTAAAGAAGGGATGACATTTACACTAAAACATAGCTGTGGATATTGTTGACCAAAAATGAAGATGAGGAGCTCTGAGCAGTGGGAACTTGTGAGTTACTGTGTACAGTCTGTGTTTTCTGACTTTGCATTTCTTAGTTTAGCTACACTTCATCCAGGAAATTTTATTATGAGTAGAGATGCCTTCCAAGATGGTGCCATGTAGGGTTAAATAAGAGACCCCAGTATATGAAGCTGCTCAGGGAGAAGGGTTTGTGTTCACTAATGTTTCATGTTGATTTATTTTCTCAACTGGGGAAGTTGTCTAAACTTGGCTTTACTAAGTACAAAAGGATGACTTCAAGCGCCTGAACATGGGCACTCACGTAAGAAAATTTTACGCTATCTTTTGGACACTTCAAGGTATCTGAAGACTAAAAAATCTATTAGTTGCCTATTTGCACAGTTACGTGCCTAGCTAAATTTTAAATACGTTTTTATTACAACAGACATTATGGCTCTGTGTGTTGGGAAAAGACATGCAAGAAGCTAGATAAGAAAGATGGACTTAAATTGAAGATATTTATCTTCCTGACAGTTCAAGTTTTTTGTCATGCATCTTTCACAGGAAAATCCCTGAAATTTGTTAGTAATGTGTCTTCAAGTGTGTCTGGCCTAGCTGGTATTACTCCCTGACTTTTTAGTGTAACAGACACAGATGTGAACAGTTCAAGTAAACTTGGAAATCTGCAGAGAAATTCTGAAAAACATTAATTTATTTTCATGTGGTATCGTTCACATTAATTAATTCATGTATTAAAAGGGAGTTCAAATATCAATAACAAAATAATTTCTAATATGTGGCTGGCAAAATTACACTTAGTCTTATCCGTTGCCTCACAGTAACTTAAAATTGCTGTTTTTTCAGGGAATATGCTCAGGATGTTTGTAACCAAGTATGTCCTGTATCACAAATTGATAGAATGTTTATTCCAGCCAACATAGTATAATCTTATATTCTCAGCAGAAAATTAAAAATAAAACCATTCTTAAGAGGAAAAATAACATTTTAAAAAAGTGTAATTAAAGAAAAAGGAAATATTTCTGAATGGAAGAGTTCTATACTTATGACATAATCAACAAAAATAAAACTCTTCACTTATAAGGTTAGCTTCACTTAAGGTTGCCTTGTGACTTGCAAGCAACTAATCTTTAAAGGTCCTGTCCATATATGTATTTTAATAGTCCTAGGTTAACAAGACAACTTGAGGTACATTATGGTTAAATGATTTGCCTGAGTTAACAAAATAACTCTGATTTATATAATAATCACTGATCATATATTTTAGGCTTCTTGAGGCTGTCTAGCAAAACTGGATTTGAGCCCCTTTGTGTCTTTGTATTGGCACCTGAGGCCAGTACTTGGGAAAATTAGCAAGCACACCATACGGTATTAGAGTTCAGACTGGTTTCTCTCCCTTCCTCCATACCAAGAGTGCAAGTCTTCCCTTTGCTCCCAGGCATAGTTGGGCATGCAACTGGTAGTGCAGCGAAGAGGTTCCCTTCTGCTCTGAGAAATCTGTGATACAAACTCGGTGCTCATAGGAGCACAACAGTTTTAAATGGTAAAGAAATAAGAGCAAATACAATCTTCTGGTGCAATGTAGAGATGTAGAAAAGTAGAAATCTGCATTTCTAATCTTAACTACTTGCAAGTTTTCTCTCTCATGTCATCATTGCTTGTGTCAGTAGTGTCCTTTACTCACTGTAAAATGGGCCAAGAAAAGATTTCAGATGCCTTGTCAGTCTGATGTTATAAATATGTTTATTTGCTTTTACTATCTCTCCTAAGGGTAGTTTTGATCCTTATGACTTAAAATACGTAATGGTTGGGCATTTTGTACTTTTCTGTCTGGAAAGTCCAGTGCAGGCTGTACGTAGCATTTGCAGGCATCTGATAAGAATCAAGGGAAATGCAGGATAGAAGACTGCTTTATTTAGAAGCTGTACATAAAAGGAAATGCCCAAAGAAAGTTGCTTAGTTGGAACAAGATTTGTAAAGCAAAACATGTTAGGTCATTTAAAAACAGCACAAACCCTGAAAATATATGTGTGTACACAGAGATGTAGAAGCATCATTATTAATTAAGCTTTCTCACATTGCCCATTTAAGAATTTGTATAAACTCATTTTTTTGCTTTAAACAGTCTTTTCAGAAGCTAACATTTAGTAGTTACACTTAAAAATATCATTGTGAATATCTTTGATATTGATGTAACCCAATCCAATGTTACAGGTTTCTGTTTTAATTTAAAGTGATCTATATGAGGTGGCATGGCATGTGGGAGTGCAATAATGAAAGTTCCTACTTCAATGTGGTCGTGGTTTTGGGGGATTTCTGGCTTTCTAGCTTTCAAGTCCAGTCTTCTCTCTGGAGAATGGCCATAGTGCAAAGTCCTGCAGTGGAAGCTGCAGGCACTGAACTTGGCTTTCAGGGCAAAGAAAAGGCTTTTTGCCATCCTTCTCAATGGAGAATTGCAATTTGGTTTTCTTACAGTCACTTTCCAAGTCTTTTGTTCCACTGTGGTAAAACTATTCCTGGGTAAACGTTGCCTGAGTCTGTATTGTTTGATGCCTCTGCATGAGCTGGTCAGTTCTTGCCCCATTAGGCAGAGTTTAGGTAGCACTGCAGCCCTTTTCTCAGAACATCATTATCCATCCCTCTGGAAGGTTATGAAATTCATTAAGATGGTCGTGACATTCTTCCGTCCACCCCCACAGCCTCTACTGGGTAGTAAGGAGCTGTGAAGTTCAACAAATGATATAAATATATATCCTAAAGCAAAGCAGCTGTTCAGCTTCCTCCTTCCCCCTCACTGTGCAGCTCTGGGAGCACAGCATTCCCATTGCTATATTCCCACACTTCAGTTTTCAGTATCATCCTGACCTGCAGTCCTCTCTTCTAAGCGTTGGGTTTCACTGTTTATTATTTTATTTATTAGGGAAAAACATCAGCTGATGCCCTGCCTCAGAACAGACAAGAAGGGCAGTTGCCTCCCTTTTCCATGATGAGAGCAAGCGCATGATGGACACGGAAAGCAAGCTGTAGCTCTCCAAAGCATAATCATGTGGGTAATGTATTTATTCCAGGCTAGCAGGAGACAAGCTGACCCTACTCAAGAGCCTCTGAGACACTGTGGCACATTAGCATACTCCTCTTGGTAGGTGTCAGGTGGATTTTACCAGCTCAGGCACTGTCCCAAGGGTTGTCAAAGCTGCTGGCACAGGCCCTGTCACGAGGAGCACAGGACAAGTTAACGCAGAGCGATTTCTACCTCCCTGTGGTATACAGATGCCCATCACTCCTCCAGAGTCTTATGCAGGAAAAAAGGAATTATCTAGCTGCACTGGCTGTGAAAAAGCATTCAGAAACAAGGGCTGCGTAACCAACACAGAGATGTTCACCGGAGTCCATAAGAAGTATGTGGTAGGATACTGTGATCTGTATGGCTGTAAATATTGAACAACTCTCAAACCATCTAGTGATTTGAGCACATACTACTTGTCTCCCATTTCCCTAGCCCTGCATTAGTATTCTTTTTATCCTTTCAAGGACAAATTCTAGGAAGTAAGTATCATATAGATTGTCTTGACATATTTATAAAGCAAGTGCTCTTTGCTTGAGAAAGTACTGGGAATGCATAGCAGTAGGCAGAGGTGTACCTAGATACAGAAGTCCAGCGTGGCTTCATTTCATGCTGCTGTAATCAGCACAGTTACTGTTAAGCCTGTTTGGAGCATCACTTTGTAACACTGTACAGAAGCTCAGTTTGACTACAGGATCTCGGCAACACAGTGAATAATTTCTGGTCTCACTTTGCTCTGTATGCTCAAGTGCTCCTGAGGATTTGGCTCCATGGGGTTTTTTTTTTGGTTTTTTTTTTTTTTTGGCAAGTTCTCTCTACCAAGGTTTTTCCTGGCTGCTCCTTTGGCTCCTTCCTGAGTGCTAGCTTCTTTTCAGCTTCACTGCAAGTCAAAGCTCCTGCTTACTAATAATCACGTGCCTCTATACCTTGCTGATTTTCTTAGTATTTTAGCCTTTAAAAGGGCTGGAGTTTAACTGGATTATTTATTTTCTGTTTGGGAATTTTCCATTCCTCTGACCCTACCTCTTTTCTTCCTACTAACAAAATAGGGCAGAACAGGTTTCACCAAGATTAGACTTAAATTTTACTTTAGGCCAAGGCTGTTTGTGTACTAAGTCTTTAACAATTCCCATATTTGGAGTAGATATGCATAGGCTAGCATCCTTGTCTCCTAAATTCCAGGAATGTTTCTGGGAAAAAGCAGTATTGAGAACAAGTAGGTAGAAATTACTGAGAATAGTTACATGAAGTCACCACTTTTTCATAGACTCGATCCATGGACTCCCATGCTTTTTCCATCTTTTTCTTTTCAAGGAGTTAAATTCAAGTTATCCAGCATTCTTCAGCAACATTAAATATCACAAAAGTGAGACATTGTGAAGAAATATAAGATAAAGTAGAACGATTGTCTGATATATGCGTAAGTAAACTATGTGGCATTTTGCTTCAGCAACTTACATGAGCCAGAGCTGTTTTAGGTGTTCTAGGTAAGGACTGCGTTGCTGTCTTCTGTCTGACCTGGGGCCACCCCTAGTCTTTGGAAATTAATGTAAGTGAGTAGCAGTGTTTTAGGAGCCTTTCTTCTAATTTCTGCCATTGCTTGTTAAAGCAATGTCTGATGTCTGTTAGATGTCTGTTTCTTTTCCGTTCTCTGGACAGCAAGGGGAGATCCTTAATGCTTCGTGTACTGGTATGGGCATAATATTTGCAGCTTCCCTCAGCAGTGTATTTTGGCACAATAAGGACTATATCTGCAAATCTACAGCAAGAAAAAAAATCCTATCTGTCCAAAAATCTAATGAAAACAATACATTTCAGTGTTCTCAGTGAAACAAACTCTGGAAACTCATTTCAGTTGACATGAGACGTTTTGTTTCCATTTTGATGGTAATTTTGTGTTCTCTAAAATGAAAACTAAACCATGAAGAGTTCTGTTGAAATGGCAGATAAAAATGTTCCTTTTTAAAAAAGGTCAAAGCAATTTCTCAGCTATATCAAAATGTTTTTTTTATCTCTGTAAGTGCCTTTTTGAAACAAACTTACTTTGAAATGAATAAATTTCCACAAAGCTGTTTTTCCTTGATGAAATATCTAATTGGAAAATTTTTAACTGTATTTAGCTACTATCTGGAGAAATGCCCCACTGGTAGCTCATACTTCTCAGGCCTCTGGATGAGTGCTGTTTTCAGCTCTCTCTGCATTCTCCTCAGGTTTGCCGTCTTGGTTCTTTGAGTGATGAGAATAAAAATGTTTTCTTTTTCTTCAGATTGAGATTTTAATGCAGTTGTATGATGTGCTGCCAGCAGTTTCATTCAGTCTGGGCTGAGACCTACAAGGTCCACAAGTGAGGTGTCCTCTGCACAAAGCAGCCAACATCTGTGTCAGACAAACACAGCTACAGGCCATATCAATAACCAAGAAATTTTCTGTAAAGCAGCAAACACAGCCAGAAGTTGAGAAACAAGATTGGCAGGGGTCTAACGGCACTTTGATGAAGTACAAAAGAAAAGCCAAGCATTACCGTTAAGCCTGGTGCCAAAGCAGGAAAAAGGTTTAGCCCCATGTACAAGAGGAAAGGATGGGGTTAATTTGTAGAAGTGTTTCCAGTAAGAAGGGTTTGTACTGAAATTCACCACCTGAGCCGAGGATTTGAGGCGTGTTCTGCAGAAGCAAGGAAACTGAGGCATGACAGCATCCGCTTTGGAAAAGTACTGCAATTTATACAGAGTCTCTTAGTGGGAGTACAAGGCAGGAAATGCGGTGAAAAAAAGAAGGGTAAAAATGGAACTGAGAGTAGATATATGAAGATTCTGGAAAAAATAAGAATACCTTTAGATGGAATATTTTCTAATAGTCATGATATTAAGAGGTCAAGAAACTCTAGACGAATCATAGTGATCTTACCATATATTGCTAGGCTGGAATGCCAGGCCTGCAGGTCTCTCACTCCCTTCTTTCCAAGTGATTGATTCTAATTCTTTTGATCAGCTGGAGTATCTCTAGTAAATTATTCAATTTAACATAGTATAACGGTAGAACTAATAACTGTATCTATAAATATTTCCCATATTGAATTGAATTTGGAAATTATGGACATGGCTCTTTAGAACTTTAAATTGGTAGTTTTAAAATGTAGCTGCAGATGTAACCTTAAATGTCTGATTTGAAATTGCTTCATTATAGGCCTGAAAGGAATACACAGAGCAATGGCAGATGAAATTAATGCTCATGAACAATCACCCCCACACATTCTGATTCCCTGTTTTAATTTCACTTTTCCTATGTGCTGATGAGGTAGTTACTTTGTTTTGATGATCTTTGAAAGCTCATTAAGAACACTCATTAAGCTTCACAATACGCAGTGAAGTATAGCTGCTGCTGTTACATGCAGGGTACAGTTCAATAACCTTTTCAGATGACAACAATTTGGTGACAATCACGAATAGTACCCCAGAGACTGTGTTACCAAAACATGATATAGACAAAAACAAACATAGGGATGTTTGATGTCAGGCTGATGTATTGCCTAGGCTGGCAAGACTATCCTATTTTAAGATGCTGAGGGTTAAACTTTGTCACAAAGGGACTGGAAACCAAATGAAAAGTACTGACACTTCAGTTGTGCTTCTGCAGATTGGTTAGTTTAATATTCTTTCCCTTCATGCCGATGCTTTTCTGTTACTTGAGTTCCATTCTGCATTTATTCTTTTATCAAGGTCTAAATTTTTTTTTAACTCTGTTGTTTTCTGTCCCCTCCTTCTCTCTCCTGCGAGGAAATCTTTCAGGCCCTTCCCTAATCTCTCCCCAGACTTCCTGAGTTTCTAGTAACTTGTGCCACATCACTGTTACCAGCCTCCTCAGATCCTTCCTGTGAGACTTGGGGTCCGTTGCATGTGACTGAAAATGTTTGCCTTGGGATAAAATGTTGCATTTCAATGT
The DNA here is from genome assembly GCF_036417535.1 of Chlamydotis macqueenii. Taxonomy (NCBI): domain Eukaryota; kingdom Metazoa; phylum Chordata; class Aves; order Otidiformes; family Otididae; genus Chlamydotis; species Chlamydotis macqueenii. The sequence continues at coordinate 20,032,900 of NC_141593.1, read as the reverse complement.
ATGACAGCTCATAAAGCACTTGGAAAACAATGGGAGTAGGAGTTCACAAGCCAGCTTCAGCTCTGCTGAAGCTCATACAGAATTATATTAGAGTGAATTTCCTTGTTCCTGTGTGGAGGAAAAGTGTGCTCATCCCTACATAAGGAATGTAAAACTTCCCACAAAACATTACCTGAGAATTATCATCTGCACCTTTTCTTGCCCATAACAGCCCCTTTCCTGTTTGCTTAATCTTGTCTCCCAGTCCATTGCTCTCACTTTCTCACAAGGCATCTGCCTCTTTTCCCCATGATACTTACTCTGCTGTGAGAAATGTCCTCCTTTTGGTAGCTTCTATCCTTCTTCGGCTCATTCTGCAACTAAGATGGTTCTTGTCTCTGCCATCCTTTCCCCTCCCTGCTCCCTGCTTCCCCTCCTCAAATGTGCTCAACAGCTGTTTGCTTTTTCTATTGCACATTTGGTTCTCTGACTCAGATATCAATAAAAAAACCTGCCATGGATGAATGGGACTAAAGCTGAGAAGTCTCTCAAAATGATTGCCTCTTAAACGCTGCGTGCTTCATCATACCTATCTGTTGTAATTTAACTCCAGGTGGCAATTAAGCCCCACACAGCTGCTCACTCACTCCCCTCCTGGTGGGATGGGTGAGAGAATCAGAAAAGAAAAAGTGAGAAAACTCATGTGTGGAGATAAAGACAATTTAACAAGGAAAGCAAAAGCTGCTCATGCAAGCAAAGCAAACCAAGAAATTCATTCACTGCTTCGCATCAGTAAGCAGGTATTCAGCCATCTCCAGGCAAGCAGGGCTCCATCGCAAGCAATGGTTACTTAGGAAGACAAATGCCATGACACCGAACATCCCTCCTTCCTCCTTCCTCCAGCTTTATATGCTGAGCATGCTGTCAGATGGTGTGGAATATCCCTTTGTGGGAACGTAGTCATGGACCCCAGCTGCATGCTAAGCGAAAATCATTTATTGTTACAGCTTATGTGCTTATATACCCTCCGATCGCCCAACCACCACCAGGTGTCCTTTATCTTGTTTTCCTTCTCTCGGAAAGTCCCTTGGTTCTCATTCCCATGGCTTCTTGTTTCTCATTCTCATGGCTTCTGATACTCGTCATCCCCAACATCCCTTTGGTCAGTTGGTGTCAGCTGTCCCAGTGGTGTCCCCTCCCACCTTCTTGTGTACCCCCAGCCTACTTGTTGGTGGGGTGGTGTGAGGGACAGAAAAGGCCTTGACTCTGTGTAACCACTGCTCAGCAACAGCTAGAACACCTCTGCGTTATCAACACTGTTTTCAGCATAAAACCAAAACATAGCCCCATACTAGCTACTAGGAAGAATATTAGTTCTAATCCAGCCAAAACCAGTACACTATCTCATCTGGAGGGTGTGATGAATCTTGGTAAGGTTTTGAAGGGCTCATGGAGGTCTGGGCAGTCCAGAGACCCAATGAGGAAGTCAGGAGGCAAAGGTGTTGGGATATGCTGTCTATTGTAGCCTAGAGGGACTCAGCAGGAGATTGTTCAGTTACTGTCCTTGGGCTGGGCAAGGAATAAGGAAGTCCTCTTCTCTGTTTTCAACTTCATGGTGTCAGAACAGGGAATGGGGCGAAATGGAGCCTTAAACAGGGACGTGGCCGAGTCCTACTCAATGTCAGCTGGGCACATGGTTTGCTGACAGTCTTCTAGCTGAACAGTGAGAAATCTCCCTTTCTGTTGGTAATTAATAGAAGCCTAAAACATCAGTTAGGTTTTTGTCTCTAATTTAGCCTTGCAGATCAGCTATGCTGTTAACTGAGGTGGGTGTATCTCATGGAATTGTGCTGAGGTTAGGTTTCAGCTTTGAGCCAGCAGCACTCAGACCCTGAGAGTGAGTCACCCAAGGAAGAGGGAGCTGTGGCAGAGCTGGGCTTGATCCATCTAGGAAGAGATCACAGGAGTTCTGCATCTGAAGGAAGGAAATGTTTTCCTTAGCCTTAACTAGAAGACCAGCCAGACTAGTGGCATGATGCTGCGAGCATTGTTTTGAATATTATCAGGCATTATCCAAGGGTCAGGTGAATAAAAGTATGTGTATTGTTATGAGTCAGTGAATTAGAAAAAAAAATTATTTCTTTGCAAGCATAATATTGATATTTAGTTGCTGCTAACAAATTCCTTTTTTTCAATTTAGACTAATAGGCATTTATATTTTTAAAAATTGTAATCAGCCCCAGTCATAATGAAACTAACTTTTCTTAATTGTCAGAATAAGTTTAAAATTTTGGGTAGTCAGCATAGCATTTGAGAGGAATAAGAGATCATCAGAGTAACTTAAATTAGAAGTGCAACCGGGAAAACGAAGGCTTTCCACCTTGCAGAGAATTTCAGTATTCAACATGTTTATTATTTGGGAATACTCTGTTTCAGCTTCAGAACTGTAATATTGGATCAAGTCCATATTAAACCAGATTTTCCTGGCTGTTTGAGTTATTGTTTGGGTTTCCACTTATTAGATTGCATCTTTACATGACCTCTACCTTGAGATGCCCACTCCTTAATATAGCATGTCAGCGTCAGAGAGGATTATGCTGCACCATGGAAGACACCATCCAGCAGAGAAGTGTGATTCATCCTGGACAGGCTAATCTAGCAAAAGGAAGTATAACTTCAGTAAGCAATGCAGATGCCTGAATCTCACTGAAATGTTTGTAGTGGCAAAGGTCAAAGACCCATCTTTCCCCATCTCAGTTTTGGTGGGACAATGGCTGAGAAGGATGTAGAAATAGAGCAAGTATAGACAGTGCTTCCCCATAATGTTCTCCTAACTTCCAGTGCTGATGTAAGTGTAGGATTTCCTGAAGTGGGTGTCGTTTCCATGTGGGTAGAAGTTATATAGGTAAATTATTTATGTGAAAAAAAAACTTGGTATAAGCTTTGTTTTATCTATCTTCTTCACTGCAAGCACATCTTCTGCAGGCAATGAATGAGAAATTCAGTTTAGTATTGAACTGTTTTAAAGAGAAATGTTTTGTGTCTTTCCAGTTATTCAAAATATTCAGTGTTAGTTAAAATCAACCAAAAATGAAATACCTATTTTCAGCTTTGTCTTTTTTTTTTTTTTAATAAAATTGAATTTTGTGCTAGGTGGGAACAGAAAGTCTAGTTTTGCAGAAATTGTGTACTCTGAAAGAAAAATCTCTCCTAAAGAAAATCTTTAGCTATCTCCCATCCTGCTCTTGGAAACACATTCAAGGAAGAGAGGGTAGTGATTTTTCAATAACCAATGCTGAGCTTCAAATAGTAAATCAATAATCCTTTAGCAAGATTGAACTCATTTTGTTCTTTGCTAGGCTGGTTTGTCACAAATTGTTAGGAGGATTTATTTCCCTGTGGGACCATGACACTGCTGCCATGACAACAGTTATTCATAAAGCCAGATTCATCCCATTATATGTAAAATTATGGAAACTGTCTAGGATGATGCTGAGTATTATATATTTTTTTTTCCTTTGTTAGTAATTTAACTTGGTGGGTGGATAATAATAACACAGTTTGGAAGATTTCATATGTCTATTTTTTGACTTTCTGTCCTATATGGAGGCTTTCTTACGGAAAAGTCCAAATATGGTACAAAACCGATGTTCTGCACATGGTAAGTCCTTGGTCACATGCAATAGCATTAGCAGAGGTCCAGGTAATTCAGCCAATTTGGCTTTCATGTGTGATCTTCACAGATATTTTTATGATTCAAAGTCATGTTTTTCTACATTTTGGGCAGAAAGGGAACTTTAACACAGTTCATTCACTACCGTATGCTTATTTTCAGACTATATGATAAATAGAGTCTATCTCCTAGGTATTATAGGGGCTTTCAGCAGTAGAGAAGTTTGTTTTGAGCTCAGGAAGCATTAAAACAGTTTCCATCCAAGTTTTCTTTCTGTAGGAAAAATATTGCGAGTTCCAGTGCAAGCCTGATATCAGCTTCATAAGTAATGGAGGTTTTCTCAGCCCTTGCCATCAGATGTCTAATTTGTTAATGGAGAATTTGCATGATTCCCTTGCATTTCATTAATTCTCATTTTCCATTTGATAATTTTTTTTTTCAAAAAAGAAGAGTAAGGGTTGGCATTGTTGTCACTTTTTCTTAAATCTTTACATTTTTTTTAAAGTAATATTTAATAAAATAAAAAAAAAAAAGAAAAAAAAACCCTTCGCATGTCCAAAGTCTTTTATAAAGATTATTGAACCTTCCAGTAACTTGTGCAGTGTGGACAAGTTGCAGCAACTGAATTATAGAGTTTGTACTCTCCAGTTTCCACACATTGTCTGCCACAGTGATGTGGAGAATTTTTAACTTTCTCCTTCCTCTATTCTCTCTCAAGCTGTTTGGGGTCTAAGCAGGTAGCCATGTGCAGGTTTGGGAGTGGTTATTCAGCTAGTGGTAACACACATTCCTGAACATCAGCTCTTCCTTACTGATGAGGGGAAAGACTGAGTTGAATGACATTTTTTAAGCAAGGTGGATTAGCCCATGTGCTGTTAGTTAGACCACATCCAAATCAAACAAGTATTTGTGCTCTCTTGCTGCTCTGCTTAAAATCTCCCAATGGTACTTTGACAGGCTGCTGTATGCCTGCATTTTTAAACTCCCTCTGGTTTTTGGATCAACCCCACAGCTGTCAAATCTACAGTGGCCGTTAACCCCTTGTCTTCTGCAAGTAGAGTCTGTCACATCCTGTCCTGAAGTGGGACCTTCTGACTCGGTGGCAGTGAGCACTATGCTGTTCCTGACATATACCTCTATGAGGATAGGTGGTCCCACTGAAGTTGTTCTGGTGTGTGGTTTCTAAGAACAGAATATTGTTAAATCAAATTGAGACTTTGCACTGAAGAACAGTGATTCATTTTAGAAATTTTAGATTCATTTTAGACTGGGTAAAGCAGTAACATGTATGTCTGCCATTCCTTGTAGCTAGTTAGCTCCTACTCCTGTGTGTCTTTTGGACTTTGAATCAGGATCCTTTCAAATTTTCAGGTCTCCTTTGGTGTTCTGAGCATCTGTAAATTATGTAATTCTTCTTTGACCTCCTCAGTCTCTGAAATTTTCTCTTTTTATCCTCAATTTTTCTGTGTCCCCTTTCATGTTTCCTAAACATATACACTTCAGCCCTTCCAGGAAAATTCTACTTCTCCCCTCCTTCTCATCCTTCCTGTCCGTATAGACAAGGCAGAACAAACCTATTGTCAATTCCAGGTTTTCTGTTTTTCCATATTGTGGCCATTCCAATGGTAGCTGTTAGAACGGAGTCTCCCTTGTCTCCATCTTGTAGAAATTTGCAGTCCCTAGTACTAGGTACCAAAATTGTGTATGTCATGCTATTGGCATTCAGTATTGCAATAAATTCCTTAAATCAACCAGATTTATTAAGCTTTTATGTGATAAATTTCACAATCATTCTGGAGGTGGTACAGAAATTGAAAGAAAAATACCTCAGCTTTCACAACCATGCTTAGACCATACGATTCTTCCTATTTTTTCTTAAATGTTTGCTGTGTCTTCACTTCTGCTCCCATGCATTGAAAGCTTCCCTGTGCGCGGTCATGCTGACAGTAAATTAGTATGGCATGTTCCAGAACACAGGGTGAGAATTGCTCCCTGGGAATTGCAGACAGAAATCTCTGGCTATGTACTGTGGATGCCATTGACAAATAGTCACAAATCTGAGTTGCAATTTTTAATTTTTTTTTAACTGTTAAAAACCTGTTTATGACTTTTGTTTCTCATTTTTTTTTTGATAAATGTGCTTCTTTCTGTGTTTGACAGGTTGTCTTAAAACCGATTTTGATCTAACCTTTCTGTACTCTGCCTGTGGATAGCACAGTGATCCATCCTGCCCCTCATCCTTTATAAAGCTGATACAACACTGGCAGCAGCAAAGGTTAATGCTGAGACTTCTGCTGAAGAAGACAAAATTGGACTTGCTGTTGGGAGTATAATTAAGTAATATTAAATAAAATACTGCACCTGCTCCTGCCCTACTCCAAAATAGTACGCATGTATGTCAGCGTGCCCTTTTTCCCTGTTATCTTTCTTAGCATTTTCCCCTTTTGTTTTCCATGGAAGGGGAAAAAAGACTTATACTTCATTTGAATAAAATTATTTTGTTACATTAGAAAGTTTGTGAAAGTTCCCGTTTCTCAGCCAATTCTAGCTATAGCTTAATTCCTTGCTTCCTCAATTCCTGTAACAACTGGGGATGGGACATTCTCAAATCCTTTACCTTGCTTTTTGTGGTATGTTCTAGCATAAGCTTGCAATTTCCACTGTGCCCACAAGCAGTTTTCTGACATTTTTGACCAGCTCAGTGAAGTGAGACTCTCTGGAAGCTCAGTTTAGGACTACAGTTTAGGGGCAGTGGATATACCAAGCTAACAACCTATTGCATTACTAATTTGCACTGAGCACTGAATATTAAGCATTGTCACTACTTAATACATGAAATGTTGCCTTGCGTAAGCTCCATTGCTGTACTATTGAACTTTCAACTGGGCTTTTTTTTTTTTGCGTGTAGTATTGTCTATGTCTATCATCTTCACATTGCTGACATGAAAAGTTAAAGACCTGTCTTGTTCTTATTAAACTTTGTTAAAGAGGGAGCTATTGTAAGAATCGTCATTGATGGAAGAGATAGGGGATAAAAGTCAGTCAATAATAAAGGAATAAAAGAGGGTTGTTGTTTTTTTTTTTTTAAAAAATGTTAAATTAAAACCTGTATCTGGCTCCTTTTTTCCTTCCTCCTGTTGGGACTTAGCATTACAATTTTGAGGCAAGGAGGAGAGAATATTTGTAAAACTTAGGGAAAATACGGAGTATAAAAATTTCAGCCACACATAGCTGCAGATATATTTTTACTGGATTATGCATCAGTCCTATGTACTACACACAGCTACTTAAACTGAAGATAAGATGCAACTTGTACTGAGTTAAGATCTTTGCCCATTTAAGTACCATTTCGGGTGCGTATCAAAACCTTGTGCTAATTGCTTGAATATTAAATACCAACACTTCAGTATGACCCTACAAGCTTTTGCAGAAATTTTTCTTCAGCTCACTGCAAATGTGGGAAGGATAAAAGTTTGTGATATTTCTTTACAAACTTATGTTTTCTTGTGGTACAACTGTTTGCAATGTGAGGCCAGAAGGACACTTCAGAGTGCAGCCTCATTAGAGATCTGAAACTTAAATAATTTGATTTATAAATGAAAAACTTTGTTTTTCAAGGCTGTAAAATTAGAATGGTCAATGATGAAGAGATTAATTTCATTTAAAAAGAAAAAAGAAATCCTAGAACAGTGAAAATAGCATAGAAGTAAAACTGTACTCTGTTCCACTGGTTGATGTGCAATGGCTCTGACCTATATGCTTCAGAAAATGTACAGGATCCTATTTGCTTTTGAATTTAGCTTGGTAAGGACTGTGTTTTGTACCTCATCTCTGTTTTTTTGTTTTGGTCTAGTAGACACATATGTATGCTTTATAGATTAAATCACAGGAGTTGTCTTAAATGCAACATGAAACATGTCAATACTTGTATTAATGGATTTTTTTCTGTGTTTCATGAGCCATCTTCAGTTGTTGTCTTTCATTGAGAAGTTTTATCACCTAAGAGGTGATAAAGGGATAATTCACAAACATTCATGTGTGTGTTATCACTAACATAAAGTCTTTAGCGTTGATAATTCTGTTTTAATTTCAAAATGCAAACTGTTTTAATCATGTAGAGTAGCAGCTTCTCCGTGTATCATAATTTTCATAGCACATTAAGTTGTGAAACAGCTTTTTGTTTTCCTACAATTGCTCATTTTTTTCCTCTCATTTTTCATGATTTTTAGTAAAGGCCCAAATCGCCCACTTATTATGCTAACTTCTTTCAAGGATTTATACTTTCCTACGCTGTGTTTTTGTTTGTGATTTTCCTCTCTGAATTCAGCACATTTGTATAAAATAGTTATCTTTGAAAATGTATGCTGTCTGTGTACTTGTTCTGTAAGTCAGCCAATGTGAGGGAGAATTAACGTAAATATTGAATCAGGGCTGAGAAACTCCAGTTCCAAGTACTTTTTCCTATTGTGTATTTCTGGGAATTTTTTTTTAATCTACAAAGTAAAGCTATCCTGATACTTGTCTAAAATTGGGCAGCCACTTAAATACAAATACTACTGAACACTTTAGTTGGGAAGATAGATTTATCAATCTCTAGATATTTTATTAAAAAGTTTTAATTAGATGAATGATTTTAAATTGTATTACTTTCATTACACACTTCATAGCAGTGGATTTCATTACCAGTTCACAGTGAAAAGCAGGTGCACAAGTGATGCATTAACCAGTTCATGTGTGTAGGGAAGGCATGTGCATTTTCTTTAAGAGAAAATAAAAGCTTATAAACTGCCGGAGGAAATGAACTTATTTAATTCCCCAAAGTCTCAGGTCAGAGTTCATTAAACATCTGAGTTGCCAAGATACTGTTATATTTTGGATTTTGAAAGAACGGGATGGAAGATAGTCTGGGAAAAGTCCTTGTCGCAGACAGGTTATCTTCAGCTGCTCAACTTGACAGAATCAGATACAGTGTCAGAGCCATCAGAGTGATGAATTTAATGAATAAGTAAACTTTTCCAATAGAATAGCTTTTTCCTGTTGGTGTTGGGTTCCCAGCTGCCACTTCTGTGTTACATCTAATTACTAAACAGCACCTGTCAGCACAGCGCTCTGCTATGTGTGTCACACAGAACTCTTCGTGAAATTGATATATAATAAGGAATTATTACTTTCAGGATTACTAGCATGGAAGGCTTTTTCTGATGCTAAATGTATGCCATTTGTGTAATGTCACAATTCAACAGCTGAATATAGAAACCTTAAATAAGTTATATTTGGAATTAATTTTTGACTACTCTCTTTTGTGTACATCCCATTCTTGTTTTCATAGAATCATAGAATCATAGAATCATAGAATGGTTCAGGTTGGAAGGGACCTTCAAAGGTCATCTAGTCCAACCACCCTGCAAGGAGCAGGGACATCCCTGACTAGATCAGGCTGCTCAAAGCCTCATCCAGCCTGGCCTTGAACATTTCCAGAGATGGGGCCTCCACCACCTTTCTGGGCAGCCTGTTCCAGTGTTCTATAACTCGCATCGTAAAAATTTTTTTCCTAATTTCTAATCTAAATCTACCCCCCCTCGTCCTATTGCAAGAGGCCCTACTAAACAGTCTTTCCCCATCTTTCTTGTAGGCCCCCTTGAGGTACTGGAAGACCGCTATCAGGTCTCCCCGGAGCCTCCTCTTCTCCAGGCTGAACAGCCCCAACTCTCTCAGCCTGTCCTCGTAAGAGAGGTGCTCCAGTCCTTTTATCATCTTCGTGGCCCTCCTCTGGACCCTCTCCAACTGGTCCATGTCCTTCTTGTGTTGGGGGCTCCAGAACTGGACACAGTACTCCAGGTGGGGTCTCACCAGGGCAGAGTACAGGGGGAGAATCACCTCCCTCGACCTGCTGGCCACGCTCCTCTTGATGCAGCCCAGGATGCGGTTGGCTTTCTGGGCCGCAAGGGCGCATTGCCTGCTCATGTTAAGCTTCTCATCCACCAGCACTCCCAAGTCCTTCTCCTCAGGGCTGCTCTCAATCCATTCCTCGCCCAGCCTGTATTTGTGCCTGGGATTGCCATGACCCCGGTGCAGAACCTTGCACTTGGCCTGGTTGAACTTCATGAGGTTGGCACAGGCCCACCTCTCCAGCCTGTCAAGGTCCCTCTGGATGGCATCCCTCCCTTCCAGCGTGTTGACGGCACCACACAACTTGGTGTCGTCGGCAAACTTGCTGAGGGTGCACTCTATCCCACTGTCCATGTCGCCGACAAAGATGTTGAACAGGGCCGGGCCCAGCACGGACCCCTGAGGGACGCCACTGGTGACCGGTCTCCACTTGGACATTGAGCCGTTGACCACCACTCTCTGAGTGCAGCCATCCAGCCAACTCCTTATCCACCGAGTGGTCCATCCATCAAACCCATGTCTCTCTAGTTTAGAGAGAAGGATGTCGTGCGGGACACTGTCAAAAGCTTTGCACAAGTCCAGGTAGATTATGTCTGTTGCTCATCCCTTGTCCACCAATGCCGTCACCCCGTCATAGAAGGCCACCAAATTGGTCAGGCACGATCTGCCCTTGGTGAAGCCATGTTGGCTGTCACCAACCACCTCCTTGCTCTCCATGTGCCTTAGCATGCTTTCCAGGAAAATCTGCTCCATGACCTTGCCAGGCACAGAGGTGAGGCTGACTGGCCTGTAGTTACCTGGGTCTTCCTTATTCCCCTTTTTAAAAATGGGGGTTATGTTCCCTCTCTTCCAGTCATCGGGGACCTCACCAGACCGCCACAACTTCTCAAATACGATAGCCAGTGGCTTGGCAACTTCATCGGCCAGTTCCCTCAGGACCCGCGGATGGATCTCGTCAGGTCCCATGGACTTGTGCACCTTCAGGTTCCTCAAATGATCCCGAACCTGCTCTTCGAGTACAACGGGCAGTTCTTCGTTCTCGCAGTCCCTGCTTGCACCTTCTACAGCTTGGGCAGTGGGACAGGAACTCTTGTCGGTGAAGACTGAGGCAAAAATGTCATTGAGAACCTCAGCCTTCTCCGTGTCCTGGGTAACCAGGACACCAGTTCCCTTCTGGAGGCGGCCTACATTTTCCCTGGACTTTCTTTTGTCCCCTACGTACCTATAAAAGCTCTTCTTGTTACATTTTATATCCCTGGCCAGATTCAGTTCTGCCAGGGCTTTGGCCTTCCTTACCTTATCCCTGGCCACTCGCGCAGCCTCTTTGTAGTCCTCCCAGGGTACCTGTCCCCACTTCCACCCTCTATAGGCTTCCTTTTTTACTTTCAGTTGGTCCAGGAGCTCCTTGCTCATCCACGCAGGCCTCCTGGCCTTTTTGCCCGACTTGTTTTTCATCGGGATGCACCTCTGCTGAGCTTGGAGGAGGTGCTCCTTGAATATCAACCAACTTTCCTGGGCCCCTCTTCCCTCCAGGGCCGCCTCCCATGGTACTTGGCCCATCAGGTCCCTGAAGAGGCCGAAGTCCGCCTTCCTGAAGTCTAGGGCAGAGAGCTTGCCATGTATTTTCCTTGCTGCCCCGTGGATCTTGAACTCCACCATGTCATGGTCGCTGCAGCCAAGGCTGTCCTTTAGTTTCACATCCACCACCAGCCCCTCCCTGTTGGTGAGCACAAGGTCGAGCATGGCACCCCTCCTTGTCGGCTCCTCTATCGCTTGCAGGAGGAAGTTGTCATCCACGCATTCCAGGAACCTCCTGGACTGCCTGTGCCCTGCCGTGTTGTCTTTCCAACAGATGTCAGGGTGGTTGAAGTCCCCCATGAGGACCAGGGCCTGTGACCGTGTGGCTGCTCCTATCTGCCTATAGAGCACTTCATCTGCTTTGTCTTCCTGGCCAGGCGGCCTGTAACAGACTCCCACTGTAACGTTCCCTGTCCGTCCCCATCCTCTAATCTTGACCCATAAGCTCTCTGTCAGCTCCTCCTCCATCCGCAGGCAGAGCTCCACACACTCCAGCCGGTTGCTAACGTAGAAAGCGACACCCCCTCCTCGTCTCCCCTTCCTGTCTTTTCTAAAAAGCCTATACCCCTCCATGTTGACGCTCCAGTCGTATGTGTCATCCCACCACGTCTCCGTGATGCCAATGAGGTCGTAGCCCTGCTCATGTGCAAGCATCTCCAGCTCTTCCTGTTTATTCCCCATGCTGCGTGCATTGGTATAGAGACACTTCAGCTGGGTCCCTGACAAAGACGACTTGCTGGCTGGAGCAACAGGGGTGCTATTGGACCGCAGTTTAGGTTTATTTGCACTTATCTGTGATCCTTCCTCAGCTTCTGGACCCTCGGTGCTGGCACTGGCGCCATGCTGACAGCAGTGGGCTGAACTGTGCTCCCCCTCCCCCAGCAACACTAGTTTAAAGCCCTCCGGATGAGCCTGGCAAGTCTTTGTCCAAGCACACTCTTCCCCTTCTTGGTTAGGTGCACACCATCCGCCCCTAGCAGCCCGGGCTTCTCAAAGCACGCCCCGTGATCTAGATACCCAAAGCCCTGGCTGTAGCACCACTCCCTGAGCCACGAGTTAACCTGCCAGATACGTCAGGCCCTTTCAGGTCCCTGCCCTTCAACCGGGAGGATTGACAAGAAGACCACCTGCGCCCCAGAGCCTTTGACTGTTGAACCCAGAGCCCTGAAATCCCTTTTGATGTTTTTTAGACTGCTGCCAGCTGTGTCGCTGGCCCCCACATGAAACACCAGCAGTGGATAATAGTCTGTGGGCCGTATGAGGCTAGGTAGTCTCTTGGTGACATAAAACATGAAACAACTTGTTACTCCTACTTAGTCCTCTGAAATAAATACTGTTTTGCTTTGGAACATTAGAATGGCAAGAGGGCAAAACAGCAGGAACAAATGAAGTCCAAGCAATTCTGTTTAAGAAGAAGAGGAAAAACAAACTAAAAAGTTGTTAATCAACATGCAATTAGCACTTTCAAGTTGCAGAAAAAACTTAGGTTGAATACAAGGCATGTAGGAATGAGGACTCTCTCAGCTTGGGTGGCCGCCTTCTTGTGTTTTCATTACTTCAGACTTCACCTAAGCATGGTGCAATACTGGAAGGCTTATGGACTACTTGACAGATGATTGCTTTTGTTTTACGTGTCTGCCTTGGGTCAATGCACCTGTGGCTCACGCTCCTGGTGTAGTCCTGAGGATCAACAGTCAGGGGAACATGAGTATCTAGGATGTGCACAAATTCTCTGTTAGGTGCTTCTTTATCACTAGGGATTACATTAAATACTTCTGTTCTAGTGTGAATGGTTGTGAGGGATCAAGGGTTTAAATTAAAGAGCCATGAGATATACACATATGCATACAAACATGGCAAGCATAGTATAGGTAAATCAAAACTGTTCCTAGATGCATCTGTATTCCTTCTCCTTAAGCATGCACTGTTTAGGCTTCCATTTCATCATTCTGCTGCTTGATGAAGAATTGTTACTTGTGCTATTAAATTTGGTAGTTTAATTTAATGGTTTATGAAGGAGTGAGCAAAAAAGCAAACATGGTTCCATTTAAGGTACTTTGTTCGTTGTTGGACGAATGTAGTGAAGTGGAAGCTAATCCAATTAGGGATAGTGAAGTTGTATTTTGAAATAGGCCCTGTTTAGTCTTTCAGTTTGTGTAGAATTTATTTATGAGAGAAGTGTAAAAAATTCAGCTTTAAACTTGAAACATTTTATGAGGTTTCACCTAGTTAATGGTACTGTCAGCTTCTGAGGGAGGAAAAAGCTTTCTTATATGTTCTCCAGTTTTAGTGGTGCAAGTGTATGGTGTCACTGCTCCTTATACATGTTCAGTTTTGAGCTCACTGCAAAAAATTGGGTTAGTCCAACTGATTCTGAAAGGTGCTTTTGCAGAATCTACTAAGAACTCCAGGGACAAAAATAATAAATATTACTTTTTTCTGCTATTTCCTTTTTATAGTATTTTTTACCAATTTGTGCTTTCTCTATTCTCTCCTGTGTCAGTGGTGGTACCTGTTAATCATAAAAGTCTTAGTCACCCTAAAGCTACAGTAAGTGCTGTATTCTCCAATTGATGATGGCCTTGCAGATGATGACAGAAGAGTATAAGAGGGAATGTACAGAACAATGCTTTCTCTGATACAGCCTCCCAGTTTCTGGCACGGTCATATGCATTGCAAATTAAACCAGTGGTTTGAATTTCAAATATCTGCTTTGTTTGGGGTTAATTCCAGAAATACCCAAACAAGGAAAATAACAAATTAGTAATTTTTTTCCCAATTCTAAATATGAAAACAGTCTCCACCTCTTGATAAATAAAGCATTGTTACTTTTCACGCATGATGAGGAAGTCTTTCAAATGTTGTGAATATCCTTTCACTTAATAGTGTGTTTCAGTAAGGTATTTTCTTCAGGAGAACACAGGCTTTTCCAATAAAAATGAACAACAAATGTAAATCTTTTTTTTTTTTTAACAGTAAAATGTGGGTTATGTTAGTGCTTCATGGGTTGCAGAATTACTTCTCAGGTGCTTCATGTGATTAGAGTTTGGAATGCAATATGAACAACAAGGTCTTTATTTCTGCTGATTGAAAACAAAGTTATTTGTTATGTTATACCTACTAAACTATGGAATTTCATGCTGCTTATTATCCAGCATCTGAGCTCATCCAACTTTTTCAGCACTTTTATTTAGAATACAATTGAACATGTACCATTTTGAGCTTTATTATCCATATTTCTTGAGAAGTCTTGCAGAAAACAACTAAGAGGGGCTCTGAATTAACAGCTTGATGAAATAATCTGTATTCAAAAGAGGTATGATAACAGCAATTGCTGAGATATACTGCCATAGTAGTAGGTCTTTGGCATCTCATCAATGGAACAGTGTAATTATTTCACGTGTCCTGAAATAGTTATTATAAGGTCATCTTTGTGGGCATATTTACTTGAAAATCAACCAAATTCCTGCTAAGGGCAGGAGTCTTTGTAATTAATACCCACAGGTCTGGTTTTTGCCTTACGAATTTGTTAGTAGTTGGTCTTAAAATTATTGAATCATAGAATGGTTTGGGTTGGAAGGAACCTTTAAAGGTCATCTAGGCCAACCACCCTGCAAGGAGCAGGGACATCTCCAACTAGATTAGGTTGCTCAGAGCCTCATCCAACCTGGCCTTGAATGCTTCCAGGGATGGGGCATTCACCACCTCTCTGGGCAACCTGTTCCAGTGTTCCACCACCCTCATTGTAAAAAATTTTTTTCCGTATATCTAGTCTGAATCTACCTCCCCCTGTTTTAAAATTATTACCCCTTGTCCTATCACAACAGGCCCTGCTAAAGATCTTCTCTTCATCTTTCCTATAAGCTCCCTTTTAGGTACTAGAAGAACCCTATAAGGTCTCCCTGGAGCCTCCTCTTCTCCAGGCTGAACAGCCCCAACTCTCTCAGCCTGTCCTCACATTAGTGATGTTCCAGCCCTCTGATCATCTTCATGGCCCTCCTCTGGACTCTCTCCAGCAGGTCCACATCCTTCTTATGTTGGGGGCTTCAGAGCTTGACACAATACTCCAGGTGGGGTCTCACCAAAGCAGAGTAGAGGGGCAGAAGCACCTCCCTTGATCCGCTCTCCATGCTTCTCTTGATGCAGCCCAGGATGTGGTTGGCTTTCTGGGCTGCATCAAGCAACGCACACGTGCATTGTCTGCTCATGTTGAACTTCTCATCCACCAGCACCCCAAAGTCCTTCTCTATAAGGGTTGCTCTTGATCCATTCTCCAACCAGCCTGTATTTGTGCTTGGGATTGCTCTCATCCTTGTGAAGGACCTTGCACTTGGCCTGGCTGAACTTCATGACATTTCCACGGGCCTACCTCTCCAGCCTGTCAAAGTCTGGATGGCATCCCTTCCCTCCAGCATGTCAACCGCACCACACAGCTTGGTGTTGTAGGCAGGCTTGCTGAGGGTGCACTGGATCCCACTGTCCATGTCACTGACAAATATGTTGAAGAATGCTAGTCCCAAGGATGTTGTGTAGGGCAGTGTCAAATGCTTTGCACAAGTCCAGGTAGATGACATCAATTGGTTGTCCCTTGTCCACAAATGCTGTAACCCCATCACAGAAGGCCACCAAATTGGTCAGACATGATTTGCCCTTAGTGAAGCCCTGTTGGCTGTCACCAGTCACCTCCTTGTTTTCCATGTGCCTTAGCATGGTTTCCAGAAGAATCTGCTCTGTTACCTTGCCAGGCATAGAGATGAGGCTGACTGGCTTCTGTCTTTAGTTTCAGTTGGTCCAGGAGCTCCTTGTTCATCCACCCAGGCCTCCTGGCGTTTTTGCCTGACTTGCTCTTCATTGAGATGCATCACTCCTGAGCTTGGAGGAGGTGCTCCTTGAATATCAACCAACTTTCCTGGGCCTGTCTTCCCTCCAGGGCCTCTCTTCCCTCCAGGGCTGCATCCTGTGGCACTTTACCCATCAGGTTCCTGAAGAGGCCAAAGTCTGCCCTCCTGAAGTCCAGGGCAGAGAGCTTGCTGCGCACCCTTCTTGTTGCCCCGAGGACTTATCCATATATGTAGTACAAATGTACACGTTCTTGTTATTCATATACCTCTCTGTATCTTTGTAATGGCTTCATCTGTCTGGACAAGTAGCGTGGAGTATCTAAGATTCATGATAAGCATACCTACCATTTGTGTAAACCTGATATTTAAATCAGGGATTTTGATGATCGACCTTAAAAAAGAATTCAGATGGCTAACTTCATAAAGAAGTGTAAGCTTCAGTGTCTAATTTCGAAGTGCTCTTTTTGTATGTTTCTTTTAAGTCAAACTGTCTCTCTGTCCCTTCCCCCTGCCCAGAATTTGGCAAAGATTTTAAAGAGGTTTGTAACTTTGACTGGAATTCAGTCCTTTGTCTTTGCCACTCTTGCATGAAAATGAGTTGATCTTCATGCCTTCTTGCTAATTTGTGTTAACTATGAAGCTACAGGATAAAGAACTGGATTAAGGTATTCTATACATTTCTCAGAGGCCACCAAACAGCTTTTATTTGATAGCATAAAAGATGTGAAAAACTATGTAGAATTAGACTCTAGTGATATATATAAAAATTTTCTTATTATGTCAGCAATCATTGATCCATCTAGTTCTGCAGTAAAAACAAACTCCCTGCTCCTCCCCAAAACTGACAACAAAATTGCTCAAGGAAGAAAGACATAGGACTGCAACTAGTATGTTTATATATACTAACATTTAATATTGATTATTAGCTGTCTTGCTGTCACTTTATATGTCCAGGCTGTTTTATTATTGATGATATTTTCATACTTTTACTAAGTTATTATTTAAAGGAAATATTTACTCTTGTACTTTTGCAGGAGGGTTAAGCTAAATGAAAATAATGGCTTGTTTTCTGGACTCCTCAGAATTCAATTTCTGCTGCATATAAATATGGTAGCCTTCCTCAGGCAGCTGGTAGCTAACGTCATGGTATACAAGAGGGAGAGCAGCCAGCTCTGAATTTTAATGAATGCCTCAGCATCAGAGGTTTAAGTCTACTGATGTTCCTACTCTTTAACCAACCTGACATTTGTCACACAAAGAAAGTCAGCTGTAGGGCATAGTTTCCTGGGGGAGAAGATGTGGAATAAGAAACTTGCATGTGGCTGTGGTTTGTGGTGATGGTTTTCTGCTACATACGCAGGCTCTGTCCCAGCTTGCTGCTGGCTGGTGTGAGGATTTCTCTGTGCCAGCAGGTGTGGCTCAGTAATTGCTGAAACAAACAGGAAACCTTGCAAATGAGTGCCAAGCCTATTTGCATGAAAACCATTCAAATACAGGAAGATAAATTTTAAGCTCCTATTTCTAAGCCAAAGTAAGTCCTCCAGATGTAATATTTCTGTACTTTAAAGGCAATACTCTGTGAGTGGCACCATTTCTCTTTCTCCTCCATGGGAGAACTTCAGTGTTGGAAAAAACTGCTGTTGTTTCCTCACTCTATTTTATCATTGTATCTTTGCTTTGTTGTTGGGGGGGCTGCTTAAATGGAGCTACTTTCTTATTGCTCACAGTAAGTTCTATTCGTGGATAAATCAGGATTGTCAGAATTGCTCACAGTTTGTTCTATTTTGTGGACAAATCAGGGTTGTGCACGGTTTTGTGCTGTTAATACTTGCCCAAGGAAGTGCTGTCAAGACCATACTTTTATTTTTTTCATAGCTATTGATAGTGGAGGATTAAGAAGACCTCCAAATGGCTTCTGCCATCTGAGGATTCATGTCTTTTTTTTTCCTGCATAGAAAGCAAAGTTGTGCTTATCAGTAGTGGAGAACACACAACTCTGAGCATCTCCTCATATACTTTCAATGTTGAATGCATTTGACTGAGCGTTCTAACAAAATGCTGAGAAGGAAATCCTGTTAGTCTGTAATTCTACTGAAAACGAAGAAGGATACTACCTGAACAACATAGTTAAAATTCATGCAGTTGGGCCTTCAGCCTGATGTCAGCCTATGGCAACCTTTTGCATGCTCCTTTAACAACCAACCTGTAACATGCAAGCAATGAGACCTTACAGATTGTTGAAATAGCAACTGTTGTACTTCTACAAAATGGAGTGTAAGGGTTCAAGGTAAAAAGAAGTGTAGGTAAGGTAGCAAAGTGTTGGTAGCAGATAGCTTTATATTTCACAAAATGAGAATTATTTAACTGTCTGCAGTCATTCCAGTAAGGTGGGAAAAATGTGCAGGCATTTCCTGTATCGTTAAGAGATCTCTGCAGTAGCAAAGTTAGTCTTGCTAACATGAGATAACAGAAGCAGATGAATGCCCTCTTTATTCCTGAAAGATTTTATAGCTTATATGAAAATTTCTTCAATATCTCTGTTTTAGAGTTTACATGTGTTACCAATAATTATACGTAATTTGTGACTTTTCTACAGTAATGTAAAATACCTCTGTTAAACTAAGATGATTCAATATCCAGGACTTGTCTGGCACAATGCTTCAGTATGTTTAATGTTATTGAGATAACTTTCAACAGTTGTTTAAAACCTATGCTCCTATCTCTTCCTACATCCTTTTTTTTCTTGTCTTTTCACTAATTTTTCATGCCTCAAATGTGAGCTTGCTAGCCTGTTGATTGCAGGTTTTATTTGCTTACTCAGTGCTTGATGCCTGAAGCACTGTAGTGTTTCTGTATCCATTAGATCAAGAGTATTAAATATTGTTTATGAATACTGATTAGAAATATGCAATGTCAAGTGCCCTCTTGACTTTTACATAATCTACTCTACTGTTCCCGAATATTCACTGTCATAAATATACTAGTCACTTATATTTTATTCAGCTTTTTGCCGTTGATTAACATGTATGTTTTGCTACATTTAAAGAAAGTGTTCTGTGTTGATATCATGACCAGGGCTGTTTATTTCCAGAGTGTGTGGAAAAATGTATTGTTGGGGAATTTACAAAATTAAAAAGTAAGATGAGACTTTTTGGTAACTTAACTGCAATGCAGCCTCGTTTTGGCTACAACTATCTTGAAATGTTAATAAATAAGGATCTAAAACTGGCAAAAGGTGTATTCCTTTTAAAAAAAAATACATGGCAAGTCAATAGGAAGAGTAAAAGTGACTTTTTTGTTAACTGTAGTATATGTCTGAAAACAACTTGCCCCATCAAAATGTCTTCTTTATTCAGTTTCTGTGGTGAACCTCCCACATTTGTATTGGAAGATGTCTCCAAAATCTTAACATGCTTTAAAATAAGTAACTACTTTGTAAAAAAGACTAAAGAACGCCAAAGGATTTTTGGCTTATTGTTTGAAATTCCAAAAGTCGTGGCTGGACATAGTTGTGCTTTCTGGAAATAGCAGTCTTTACTTTTACAAGAAAAAAAAAAGTGCCTAGATTTAAACGTGATGGTGTAGGGAAGGCAGGGGAACTCAAGGAGGCAAAAATGCCTGTTAGTTTCCAGGCAGCTAGCATTCAAAAAAGTGACAAAATATGCAGAAAAAACCATTAATTTTTGGGGAGTAGAAGTGTGTTCTATCTTATAGACTTTAGAAATTTACTGGTAACGTTTTAGCTTTCTTGTGCAATGGTTTAAGTAAGTCAATGTGAAGTATTTTACTTTTTGGAAAAGCCAGTGAAGAAGAGAATGACATCAATTCAGGCTTATTTCTCC
The DNA here is from genome assembly GCF_036417535.1 of Chlamydotis macqueenii. Taxonomy (NCBI): domain Eukaryota; kingdom Metazoa; phylum Chordata; class Aves; order Otidiformes; family Otididae; genus Chlamydotis; species Chlamydotis macqueenii. Next base: position 20,013,098 of record NC_141593.1, on the reverse strand, counting down.
TCATGCGAGGAAGTAATCTTTCAGTCTGTTTTTGCAGAGAAAATGGAGAAAGCACTAAGCTATTTGAAAAAAAAGAAGAAGCTGCAAAGAAAGGCTGTTGATCCAGAAAATGCTGCTACAGTTGTATAGGTAACCATTGAAGAGCATTTGTTCTTGTTACCTGTTGTCCTACACCATTTACAGGTTATTTTCACACTAACTGGTTGCAGAGTGAGATCTTGCTGTCAGTGTCTGGCTGCAGATGAAGCACCTGTGTTAGAAAACAGCTTGCAAAAGAATGAGAAGTTTTTGAATTGACAGTAAAATGAGATTTGTTTGCCATGTCTACCTCCTGACCAAGATGGCAAGGAGAAGATTTTTACGGATTACTCTGGTCAAAGTAATTGAAACAAATAGCATTAAATAATGCAAAATAAGTTGAGAATGAGAAAGAGCCACCTAAGTACATTTTGCCATGGTGCTTTAATTCTGGCTTGAATTCTTGTCACATATTTATGAGCAACTTGTCCTTATAATTTTAAATCCATTCAGGCATGAGGATGAGTAATAGGTTTCAAAAAGATTGAAGGTGACAAATAATCACATGGCTGCCACAATCAACTGTTGAAAAACTAGATACTTGTAACATTTCATATTTTTTAGTGGTGACAACTTAGCATCTTCTGCAGAAAATAATTAGTATGAATCTTTTGCAGCCAGATGCCCAGCATCTGAATTTGTTCTCTTTGGCGAAACAAATGTTACTGTCTCTTAAATGACTCCTTTAAGGAGAGTCTCACTTGTAATAAAGTGCGTTCATATTACGCTGCCCCACTGAACTAGACAGCAAGTTATTTGTGATTTCTCTTTTTTCTGTCTCAGGAAGACGACTTGCTTCTTCTTGGCTGTCTTTGCTGGTAGGCTTGGGCTGAAATATGTCTCTTAATGATTGCAATATGCTAAGCTTTTTATAACTTGAGTTGTTTAACGGTTTACAAAAGAGCTTTGCATGGACACAAACACATCATATTAAGGAGAAATAAGCTCTTTCATGAGCAAGCGTGAATTTCCAGCACTTCTTGTTTGAAAATAGAAAGAAAATCTTTTAAAATGCCACAGATTTATTAACTGTCCACCTGATAAATATAGAACTATCCTTTCTGGTATTTCTGAATAGTAAGAGTTGCCCAGATAAAGCTGGAAGTTTTTAACATAAAACTTTAAAATGGTTTGTTCTTAGAAGACATTTCAGTAGCTTCTTTTTATGTTCTTTTTTTTTTTTTTTTTTTTTTTTTTTGGCTGGGTATGGAGAAATGCAAACCTTAATCTTGAATTTCTGAAATTTTGGGTTTTTTTCTATTAATTCCTTTCCCTCCTGCTTTTTTATCCCTTATGTTTTTCCATGTCAAGATTTAAAAAAAAAAAAAGAGAGAGAGTGAAAGAGAGAGAAGGAGGAAGAACAAGAGTAAAGAATCCAATCTTCTGGATAATTTCAGCCTTGAAAAGACTGAAAAGACCCATAACTGGTCTAATGCAGAACCCTGGCTGAGCAGCCGCAGAGCCCTGGTGGTGAAGAGTTGGTAGGAGCTGTGTGCTTTCTTGCTTTCAACTCTGGGACTATTTGTTCTTCTCTGTTCTGTTAGTATATGCCTGCTGTGATGAAATCTTCGTGTGTATGGGTATGGGGGAGCTCAAATTTTAGGGAAAATATTCTAAGCATACCTAATGTTGTATGCATCTAGGAAGTGACTGAAATAGACTCACTTTCTTACTTGGTCTTTCTGATAATTAGCTAGCAGATTTGGTGAATGTCTGATTAATTGTTGCATAGGGATAATTCTCTATTTGTGCCTGGTTGGCTTGGTTATTATTCTCTAGATAGAGAGAGACTTAGTCAAGTCAAGAATAGAAATACACCAGACCCTATATTTTCTGTATAAAACATAGTGTTTGACCACTGGTTAGGATGACTCCCTGCTAATGTCATTGTTTGGGCCTGGATTTTTATTTATTTAATGCCATTTTATATCTTCTTCTTTTTTTTTTTTAAGCGTCTAATTTTTTTTTTCTCTTGTTATATGAAAGTGAAGTAACATGCATTGTTCATAGTAGTAGTCATCTCTGTAAGCATATTTGCTTACAGACTATACATCTCTATATAAATCCACTTAAAAGCCTAATAAACACATTTTTGCATGTGACCTGATCTGTTATTAAGGGGAAGAGAAATGTACTCCAAGGAATAGGAGTAAATAACCAAAATAAAGGGAAGAGAGTGTTGTGTCTGCCTGTAATGAGGACTGTTTTGTTGGAATTTGTTCTCTGAAGAGCAGTGATTCATTCCTCCTCAGTCCCCAGATAGGTATGCATTTAGGATTATTCTCTTATATGGGATTTAATAACAATTGTCAATACATTTCTTGAAGAAAAACTGTAAGAACTTGCAGAAATGCTCAGCAGCCTCTTACAGCAGCTATCCCTGGCACCTAACCTAGGGTGAGTGAGAGGATATGCTCTGGGTGAAATAACATACAGAGGCAGAACAGACCATGGCTCTGCTATTGATGATTTTCTGTGGCATAGTATAGCAGAAACCACTAAGAAAATTAAAGCTCCCTGCGCAACCACGTGTGCTGTCAAAGCTAAGCTTCTAGTGAACTTCCTTGTCTTCAGTCTGAGAGGTCTGTAGAAGGCTACAAATGTTCTCCCTTGGATCCAGCTGTGCCAGCTGAAGTCAGCCCTGCTGTATTGTTCATCATCTTATCTCCAGTACTGACCTACAAGTCCACTGCTGAGATCTTTCAGGAGTTGTAAGGAGTTGTAAGAGTGCTTCTTATATTGCTTCAAGCAAAGTCAGCTGGGCAAGTTTAAACACATGATTGAGGTGGTTTGATTTATCTTAATTGGCTTGGATTGTGCAAGGGCCTCATAACCCATCCCTTCCACTGGCAAAGCCGTTGGGAGATTATGTGAGATGGATGGTAAAAAAACAGCTGAGGGACTGGTAACACCTTCAGTTAGCACTGGTATTTGTGAAGCTGGATGTTGATTCGCTAGGAAACAACACTTCTTTAGGTTTATAGCATTTTTGACCTGCGCCATGTTCACATCTGGAGGGTATAGTGTTTAATTTAGGCTTACAAGTGCCATTTTGGGGGTTTGCTTCAAGGTTCCTTTTAAATTGCACAAAAATGGTAAAAAAAACCCAAGTTGAGACAACAGACAAGAATAACAAGCAGTCCTTAACTTCCACCACATGGCCTTGCACAAATTTCATTGTGTATTCTTGCTTATCAATTCTCCAGCCAATTCTGGTTTTTGTTTTTTTTTTTTTTTTGTTGTTGTTGCTACTGTATTGATCCTGTGCTGACTCTTGAACTATGTAACTAGGATACTTACACCTTTGAACTGTCTTTGAACCCAGTCATGTTCATGTCTCTGAAACATAAGAACAACAATTTATTGCAACTCAACCATGTTTAGGAGACAGGCCCACTGCTCCTGATGTCTGTGGCTGCTCAGCGTAGTGTCTTTCAGACTCAGAAACTGTCCATGACTGTTTCATCATCCCCTTAGAAATGTGATGGAGACTTGGGGAATGAAGAACGGGTTGAGGGAAGGCTGTCGAAAAAGGCTATGAGTACATAAAATGTACTCCTCAGTGTAGTGTGTTTCAGTGGACTGCTCAGACATGTGTTTTGTTTACAAATTCTCTACCTTGTTAATAAGCATTTTCTGGGACAGTCTGACAATACTAGCAACTGCAACAATTTTTACAAGGTTTTCAATATACTTTTGCAAGCAACAAGCACTTAATGCTCCTTAAATTGCTGTTTAAATCACACTTCTCTCTTTATGAAGTCACAAGAAAAAAAGATACCACTTGAGGGAACCCATTTCTGACAGTCACTGCCAGCAATGAGTCAGTCTCTTAATACCAGATGGTGTTATGCCTGCCTTTATGCAACCCCATGTGTCTACAGGTGGATGAAGGAGTAACCAGAACTCCTGTCCTGCAGGCTTCAAGACAGGTGCCAACTTGTCTGATGCCCTTGGCAGCCCTTCAGAAATGCTCTACCAAGTGTAACAGCCATTTGCTTGGTACAGGACTCTCAGTATTTTCAAAAAATATTTTCCCTCTGAGTTGTTTTAAGCAGCACCATAAGAACTTGACCAAAAAAAAAAAAATGCAAGCCATTTCAGAGCTTATTTTATGGGAGGGAGGCAGACAGGACCACTTTTCTCCTCCACCTTCCTCTCCTCTAAGAAAAAGGAATTTAGAAAGCTCTGGCTGTCACTCTCTGTGCTCTTAGTGCAGGGTGGGAGTGGAAGCAAACACAGCTCTTCCACAGGGTAGAGAGAAATGGCCTTGTGATCTGAAATTGGTGGCTGAAGAAGCATTACAGTAGTGCTGCATTGGCTATCTCCTGTGGTGAGGAGTGTGGTAGGCTGACCTTGGTTGGATGACAGGTGCCCACCAAGCCACTCCGTCCCTCCTCTCCTCAGCTGGGCGTGGAAGAGAAAATATAACGAAAGGGTCATGGGTTGAGATAAGGACAGGAAGAGATCACTCACCAATTACCATCATGGGCAAAACAGACTCAACTTGGGGAAATTAATTTAATTTATTACCAATCAAATCAGAAAGATAATGAGAAATAAAACCAAATCATAAAACACCTTCCCCCACCCAGTCTCAAATTCACTCCTGATTTCTACCTCCTCCCCCCGAGCAGCACAGGGGGACAGGGAATGGGCATTGTGGTCAGTCCATCACATGTTGTCTTTGCTGCTCGTTCCTCCTCACTGTCTTCCCCTCCTCCAGCGTGGGGTGTCTCCCATGGGAGACAGTCATCCATGAACTGCTCCAACATGAGTCCTTCCTATGGGCTGCAGTTCTTCATGAACTGCTCCAGCGTGGGTCCTTTCCATGGGGTGCAGTCCTTCAGGAACTTCCCCACGGGGTCACAAGTCCTGCAAGCAAACCTGCTCCAGCATGGGCTCTTCTCTCCGTGGGCACACAAGTCCTGCCAGGAGCCTTCTCCAGCATGAGCCCTCCATGGGCCTCAGCCTCCTTCAGGCATCCGCCTGCCCCAGCGTGGGTCCTTCACGGGCTGCAGGTGGATCTCTGCTCCTCCGTGGGCCTCCATGGGCTGCAGGAGCAGAGCTGGCCTCACCATGGGCTGCACCACGGGCTGCAGGGGAATCTCTGCTCCAGTGCCTGGAGCACCTCCTCCTCTCCTTCACTGAGCATGGCGTCTGCAGAGCTGTTCCTCTCTGGTATCCTCACTCTTCTCTCCGGCTACTGTTGCACAGCAGTTATTTCTCCCCCTTCTTAAACATGTTATCCCGGAGGTGCTACTACAGTCACTGATGGGCTCAGCCTTGGCCAGCAGTGGGTCCATCTTGGAGCCGGCTGGCATTGGCTCTGTTGGACGTGGGGGAAGCTTCTGGCACCTTCTCACAGAAGCCACCCCCATAGCCTCCCTACTACCAAAACCTTGCCACACAAACTCCATACAAATTTATGTTATGAACTTGGTATTTTGTATTCAGACAGGAAAGCTAGCTCTGCTTCTGCGTGTCTCCAAGAAGCTAAGAAATTACACTTACAGTTAAGCTGGCAACCTGAACTTTTCCTGACTCAAGCCAAAATAGTGTCTCTGTGGCATCTCATTTGGTGTTGTAACCAAGGTTGACGTTAATCTGAATCTATTTTTACTCAAACTATTTAACTTTGAGATTGTAAATACTATTATTTTTATTACAATTAACAGGGTAGTTGGACTATGGCAGAAATAATGTAAAAGGTGCTATCTAAATAGCTTGTAATGTCCCAGGCCAAGGTTTGGATCTACTTGTGTGCTGTCTCTGTGTGAGTATATCATGATGCAGTTTAATTTTGTCAGGCTGTCAGAAATCATGTTTTATTGAGCATATTCCAAGGTGAAGTGACTGAAGAAGCAGCAGCAGCAAGTAGGCAAGGTTTAATATGTGAGGAAACAGACAGCTGGCAACAAGACCTGCTTCTTCCTTTCTGCGGTTTTCTGGGTATAGAAAGGGCAGCTGGGTAGCACCAGGGTCCCTCTGTCTTAGCAGGTCCCTAATCCCTCACAGAAATCCGTTACACATAATGATTCTAGTCCAGGAACAGAAGCGATGGTAATGCTTACAATTTTTAATTTCAGCAGGTGGGTGAAACCTCTTTAAATGCTATGGGACCTTCATGTAAGTGAATCTTACCACTATAATCCATGTATCTGCTAGTATCTAAGGATATCTCCCATTTCTTTAAGCTGAAACTGATGACTGAATTTGATATGAATTCACAGATAATATTGATCTTACTGAAGGTCTTGCTGTTCTGTGAAACTTGCTGTTCACTGAAAGATTTCTCTTAGCCACGGTGGTGAAGGTCACAAATCTTAATGTCAGAGCCTTGTAGATTGGAAATCATGCTCTAAATGGGTTTGTTCTTTCTAGTTCTCTTTCGGATGGATTTGTTCCCTTTGGGTGTCACTGTGTTACTTAGATTTGAAAACATTCAAATTGGGAAGGAGTGTTAGATACCAGTTGGAAATAGATTCTGCTTCATACTGACGTTTCCTTTAGAGCTCAACCTATTCTTCCAAATATTCGTAGATCTCTGAAAATGTGTTATGAGTTTCTACTTTCCATTTATAGCTGCAAAACCATCTCACGCCTTCGTCTTGGGTTTTGTTATGGTGTAGGTGTCTCGTCACTACTCCTCAACCATTAGATTCAAGAAAGAGCTATAAATAGAGACATATTTTAAGGGCAAACTCTCATGTCCTCTATAGTTGTCTGCATAGAGTGTATTTGTCAGTAGGTGGTAGATATAATTTTATTAGCTGGACGAATAGAAGGGAGATGTTATTATAAATGCTTTCAGGTGGTGTCTGTGTACCTTGCCTTATCAAATAATTTTAAACACATTTGTCCCATAGTGCAGCTATTAAACTTGGGGCACCTTTTTTGGATAGTAACTCTTTGCTTATTTCATTCAAAAGCAGCAAAAGCTTTGCTATAAGAATATTCATGAAAAATCCATTTCCTGAATGAGTTTTAGATTTTTGACTGGAGTGTCCAGTGTTCAATGTATTTTTTGCTCACTTATTACTGTGGCAACAGGAGCAGTCAGCAGCAAAATGTTCTTACTTGAGTCTTTCAACCTTTTAACTTGGCAGAATGGGATATAAAACCTTTATCGTGGTGGTGAGTCAGATCAATAATATGCACACTTGACAGAAAAGATGGCTCATACCATGTGAACTGCAAATATGTTTAGAAGTCCGTGGATGGTTTTCAACACATGAACTTTAACTCCATTTAGAATAATGCAATGGTTTGAGTGGGAAGGAACCTTAAAGGTCAACTAATTCCAACTCCCCTGCCCTGGGCCGGGACACCTTCCACTAGATCAGGTTTCTCATAGCCCCATCCAACCTGGTCTTGAATCACCTCCCTCGACCTGCTGGCCACACTTCTTTTGACGCAGCCCAGGATGCGATTGGCTTTCTGGGCTGCAAGCGCACATTGACAGCTCATACTCAGTTTTTGATGCACAGTAGATGCTAAAGCATTTAGTTTGTTGTCTTCCTTATTTGTGCTTTTAAAATCTACAGAGCCTGTAGTGATAGAACAAAAGATTGCAGATTTCAGTGTTTACGTCTACTGGGAAGCTCTAACACACTTCAGAAATTATCTCCACAGGGTGTGTGTCCCTTTACATATAACCCTTCATTTTTACTAGTTGGAAATTGGAATTTAGTCTGAGCTGGAACTGCTCTGTATTTCTCGGTTGTCTATTTCAAGTTATCTTTTTTTTTTTTTTTTGACCACCCACGAGGCCTCTCTGGTGGTTTCTCTCTGGCAGCTCCCTGCTGCTCCAAGGCACTCCAGGCTGTTAGTAGCAGACAGATACTGGCAGAGTGTGGGTGTTGAGCAGCAAGTTTGCTAATCAGCTGTGTGGCCCTCGTTATGTCAGAAGCACCCTCTGCCCCTGAATGCACACCCTGAGGTGTCCTAATCCAAAGAGAATATAGAATACTTGGTGCAAGGGCAAGGAAGAACGGAACATCTGGAAACATCATAATGAGCAATGTACTTTACTAAAATAGATTTCAACCCAAAAAAACCTGTCTAAGTAGAGTCTCCTGAGATATGAAGACGATCTTCTTCCAGGGCTTTCCCTCGCACCAGACAGCTAAAATGTTCAGAAAGCAAATGTGGCTTATATTAACATATTGTGTTTTTTTAAGTGTGAAAGACGACTTGTTATCAGATAATCAGCCAATTCTCATACCAGAGATGTAATGAAGTTGGCGTGATCTGCATCATATTGAGGATGTGTAATTAAAATTCTATTCTTATAAAGATTTGTACCAGAGGACAGAAGCACGTATGTGAGTGCTTGAAGTCTGGGACAAAGCATCAGAAATGTACTGGTTGTGTTTCGTAACTGAAGTGTCTATGTTCCTTTTTGCTCCCTTTAAAAACATGTCTTTTCAATTCACCATGACTGCATACCTTAATTTCTACGTATTTTCTTGTTACATAGGAAATAAAAAGAGTGATGACAGAAATTTCAGAGGAATTTGTAATCAGGGCAGGAGTGGGTCAGGAAAAGACGACACAATATACTGTTGTATAAGAACATATCAGTTAACTTTAATACAACCTGATTCAATAGCTACAGAAAATCCCTGCCATCTTAAAACTACTTGCAGGCTGTGGTGAAATGAGTTGATAGTTTTACATTTCTGATTTGCAGGTCTCTGTACTGAAAGCAGCAATCTTGCAACTGTTAATATTTTTTAACTACTTAAGACAAGACAAGACAAATGAGTGTGGAAATGTTGTTTTGTGGTCCCATGTGTACAAAAATACAGGTTTTATTTTCACTGTTTTCACTGTTTCATATGGCAACATGACAGTGAATCTGAGCTTTAGATGGCATGTTTTACATGGACTCTGAATAGGACCCTGGACAGGATGAACATCTCTTGGGTATAGCTGGCATTCAGAGAGCAAGAAAGTTAAACTTGTAATGTGGTTTTTGGCACAAGAGCTTCTGGATAGACCTCAAACAACCACAAAGGCAGATAAACACTGCAGGATACTCTGGAAGAGCACAGGATACCACTTTTGCCAAAGAGATCTGGTGTTTACCTGCCTGAAAAAAAAGGAGGCCTGCTTTTCTCCAGATGAAATAAATACTAATGGAGCTGCTAGTAACTCCATCCACCCTCTGTTTGAAGATATTGAGCCATTTCCTCACGAAAAAGTCTCTTTAAGTATCTGAGGTTTATCTGCAGTCAAATTTAGCAGCATGTATCATCAATGGGGACAGTGTGAGGAATGTTGCAGGAAGCTGCTAACAGCTGAACTGCGGCTATTTCCCAAACATCACACCATGGATAAATCAGATGAGCCAAGAATGTACATCACAAAAAAAATTGTCTTTGCCTGCATTAGCACTACATAATGCAGGTTGCCAGGAGCAAATCTTCAGTCATAGAAACTGCAATTGACTGGTGCAGCGGGATTGCAAAGACTGTGTGGAGAACAGCAGATTGTACTTCATTGCAAATATTTCTTTTCTTACTCATAATGAAAGTTAAAGCTATTTCACTGTGTGCAGCACCCTCCAGAATAGTATTTTTTGTTGATTAAACCCAGGAAACTTCCCCCCATACTTCTTGCAAGTTTTCTTGTAATAGAGATTGAAGATGGTATCTCCTACTTAACTGTATCTCTGGCAACACTAGAGCACCAGCATTTGTCTGCTGTGTAAGTGATTCTCCAGGTTTAGCCTTGAATAGATTTTCAAACTGTGAATGAAAATTCTTGTTAGCCTATCCATCCCGGACATTAAAGTCTGAGGGTCTTTGTACACTGTGATCTATGTGAAATTTTTACTTTTTTGTTGTTGTTGCTGTTTCAGTTCTAAGTGTTTCTAAGCATAAAAACATGAAGTTCCTACTGAGAAAGTAAGGCTGAAATAAAAGGTCAAACCTTTTAGTACAGTGGCAGGTAAACAGGGAGTTTTGGCTGCCACCTTTAAATTTGTGTTAGTTGTTAGGTACGATGCTAGGTACTCCGCTTTCCTTTATTTCCACTTTCACTCTCTTTTCTGAGACAGTATCAGACGAGAAGCTATTTAAGGTATTTTAGTTATAACTGCTCCCTCTTGTGCTTGCACTGCTCTGCTCTCTTCCACTGCATGGTCAGACAGGTTAGTCTCCTGGATTTTGTGCTGAAATGGAAGAGAAGCACTCACACATGGACAGAGATTGGTCTCAGTGATTAAATGTCAGATGATGTGAATCACCATCCGAAGAACAGCTTATACAAGGGAGTTCAGACTCCCCAAGGACAGCTGACTCACTTCTGATGCCCTGCTCATCACAGGGCTGGATTGAGAGCCAAGGTTGTTTGAACAGTCCCCGAGTTACGGCTAACGCTTGGACTGTAACAAGGAGGCTCTAACTAAGCGTGCAAACCCAGCCTGTTCCTGTGCAGCTCTGCTCAGCTAGCAGCCTGCTTGGCAGGCTTTTGCTGAGTGAATGGCAGTGAGCCATTTGAAAAATGAAGGGATGCCGCACGGAACGAAGGGTTAAACGCTGACTGCGTATGAACTAGAAAATGTCTTGAGGTGTAGGCAGTAGAGTGGGAAGTGAGTAAACAGAAGCACTGGAATGTGCAGCACTCAGGAATTATGGGATGGTACCAGACCATTGTCTCAGCACAACTCAATTGTATCTTCACTCAGCTAACATGCTTAGCTGCCTCTTCACTGAAAAGTGGATCATCTGGGGCTTGTATAAAGGAAAAATATGGACTTAACTTCTATCCACACTTGTGGAGGCTCGAACAGCATATTCAAGATGTGCATGATTATAATGCAAGGTTTAAGGACTGTTGCTAAACCAGTCTAGGAACAGAGGACCGGTCTGAAATGTGAAAATAACCCCTAGCAGTCTCAGGAGCAAGGAAACTATTACTACTTACCTCTGAGGACAGAGTGCAGCAAGGATGCCTGGGCTCAGCTGAGCACTAGGGAGAGTTACCTGGCAGTGACACAGTGTGGCTGGGTTTTTTGCATGGGGTTTCATCCCCTCATTCCCCTGTCCCCCTCCTTTAGAGACAGATCAAAGGACATCTCATTAGCTTGTAGATGCAGTCAATTAAGCTTGTGAGTTGGACTTTCCACAGTTACATTGTGAACTAGGGGAAGACAGAATAAATTTCAGTCTATTGTCCTTGCTCCTTCATGTAGGCTGGGAGGCAGATCTTGATTTGCTATAACTGAGTGTTTCCAATACTTTCTTGAGAAAATTCATTTGCACATGATTGGGAGGTGAATAGAAATAAAAGTTTTGTGTGTTAAGGTGGAACATGGTTAGTTTTTCTGAATCTGTTGGGTTGTACTTAATGTGTCGGGAACTTCTATGTGCTGAAGGTTGCACTGAGCAGTTATCTGCCCAGGGTTTAACGAGCTCACAGCATTATAGTGGAGTCACTGGTCTGGAAGAGAAGTTGTTGGATTGTGCTGCTGTCCCATCACACAGTTAAATACAGCTATATCTCCACTCAAGAGAGAGGTTTTTCTAGGAGCCCTCCAAAGAAGGAGGCCACAGTGTTTCCAGGCAGCATATTCTACTACAGTGCTTTCTGTCCTGTTAAAATTGCCATAATATCAGATGTTTATCTTGCTTACTGAAATAATTCTGTTCAATTCAGTGCTTCAAAACTGGTAATAGTCTTGTGTCTTAGTTAAGCCTCAGCTGGAGCCAGACTACGCAGTCTTTCACTCATTCCCCCCACCCTCTGAGAGAATAGGCAGAGATAATACAAGAAAAGGGCTTGAGGTTTGAGATAAGAACAGGGAGAAAATCCTTAAAGTTACTGTTATGGGGAAAACAGGCTCGACTTGGGGAAAACTATTCATTTATTACTAAAAACAGCAGGATAATGAGACAGAGAGCAAGATAACCTCCCCCACCCCTCCCTCTTCCCAGGCTTAACATTATGTCTACCACCTTCCCCCCTAGAAGCGGCACAGGGGGAAGAGGGAATGGGGGTTACAGTCAGTCCATTACACGTTGTCTCATGCTGCTGCTTCGTCGTCGAGGGAGGAACTCCTCACATTCCTCCCCTGCTCCAGCATGGGGTCCCTCCCACAGGCTACAGTCCTTCTTCAAACTGCTCCAGTGTGGGTCATCTCTTCCACGAGGTGCAGTCCCTCCAGAACAGCTGCCCCAGTGTGGGCCCTCCACGGGCCACAGCCTCCTTCAGGCATCCACCTGCCCCTGCGTGGGGTCCTCCACAGGCTGCAGGGGGATCTCTGCTCCTCCGTGGACCTCCATGGGCTGAAGGGGAATCTCTGCTGGGAGCCGTTCCTCTCACAAGAAATTCTTCACAATCGGCTCAGGCAGATGCCTCTCACATGAGAAGATGTGTTCTCTTCACATCTCATCTCCTCTCCACTTCTTGCAGCTGGGCCGGGCGGAGTTGGGCCCAGTTGGCCGCCTGGCGGGAGGCCAGAGAGTGAGGGCCACAAGGCCCACAAGGCTCGCACCTCCCCCTCTCTGCCCCCGCTCAACTTCTTCACATAATCTCCTTTTTTTTTTTTTTTTCCTGTTCTCCCCATTCTTAAATACATTATCACAGTAGCGTTATCATGGAACATTCTGCTACCACTTGGCTTGGCCTCGGCCAGCAGCTAGTCCACCCGAGGCCTGGCCAAGTCCACTGAAAAAAGGGGAGCGACTTTTAGCAGCTTCTTACAGAAGCTACCACCATAGTCCCCCCTCACTAAATAAAACTAGAACATCTTGCAAAGAAGACATTCAACTATTTCAATTCCATTTATTTTAAATATTGTGTTAAATGTTGAGGGAAGAGTCTTGAAGTTACTTGTGAATCATTCGCTGTTGTGATTGGTGATTTCCTTTCCCAGTTTGAATAATGCAAACCTACAAAACGTTTTTTGCTTAAGTCTATCAAATTTTGATGAATAAATTCTTTAATCCCTAAATCAGGCCTTTTGAAATTAGTGCCATCATATCTGCAGCATATCATAAAGAAAACTACTTATTTAAAAGAAAACTACTTCTTTAACTCAAAAAAAAAAAAAGAAAAGAAAACAGAGTAAAAGTAAAACCAAAACACGTTTTCTAGATTTTTATACACTTTATATTCTCATACAATAAGAAGAGGAAAGAAAAGTAACTTCAAACAGCATGACTAGTTCTACTTCCCCAAGTGTGGTGTACAAAATTGTTATACAAGTGCTACTTTGAAAACTGAGGTTATTTTACAATGTAGTTCAAGTAAACCCTCCTATATGTTCTGTTTTTCTGTATATTCTGGGTTTTAGCAAGATGCAAGTCTAGGTTTAATACTAAGTGTTCCCCTTAGCTGTCTTCTTGGTCCATCTGAAAAATGAAAGAAGTGGTGCAGTACTTTCAAGCACTGATGTCATTGCCAAACCTGTTCTTGTGTTTGATGCATAGAAAAGCTCAAGCAATAAATAGCTGAATAAACGATTTATGATATCCTAGGAATTCTGAGTTATACTAAAAAAGTCTGAATCTCAGCTGGACATCTGGTTCAAAATTCTAAATATACCCTATACCTATTTTTTGGAAGTAACTAGTATCCCAGGAGACAAGGTTCTTCATTAATAGAGTCCCACAGACACTTACAGACTGAGTCAGGCAATTCCTGAAACTTCAAAAAGTCCTTATTCCTGCAGAACCCATTGAAATCAATGGAAGACAGATGCCTTGAAGTTTTCAAAGCTCTCACTAGGAAATTTTTGCAACTAGCAAGTCTTTGAATATCTTTGATGTTAAAGTTTTAGTCTTTTTACCTTGATGTGTGTGAATAAGAACCAAGGACCAATGAAGTCTTTATGTAATAATGGACAGATAAATTGGAAAGTCAAGATAACTTTTTTTTTTTTTTAAAGGGGAACTTATTTAAGAGATGTAATAAAATTAGATAGTATTAAGATTGTGGTATTGGTGGACATTTAACAAAGCCATCAGAGAAATAAGTATGTATTTGTTTTTTGCAAATGTTTATTACACAGTTGTTTAAAAACACTTCCTAAAATTGCAGTGTTCTTTAAGGTTACTGCAACCACTTGCAAGGGTGGGGTCATGATTCACAGAGTTTTGAGTAATGAGGTGTGAAAAAAGCCTTTCTTTGTATAAATGGAGGTAGATGATAAGACATAGTTCTTGTTTGTGGACCAGTGAGTACTTGGAATGTGCTTGGATTTCTAAATTGTCAGAAGAAATAATGTCTCATCTTTATTTTTACTAGAAAACCAACTGTGCACTGACCAAAAGGGAAGTGTTTGATCCTCATTTTATGGGGCAGACAGCATGGGGGGTGTTATTTTTGTGAAAGTTTTGTTTTGAATATGTCAAATAAATGCATATGAAAATAGAGCAAAATTTTAATGCATTCTGTTTTAATGGAAACCCATAAAAAGCTCTGGCTAGCAGTACTCAGAGTTGTAAGGGACCAGTGTTGCTGAGGGGAGCTTAGTTCCCTGTGTTCAAATATAATGCAGGCTTCCTGTGTGTAAGCATAACCAATGTGGTAATCAAAACCACCACATCTCATTTTAAGTATGTGTGATGCTGAAGCCAGGTTAGACATCCCGTTTTCCCACACAGCTGGAGAAAGGTAAGGTGCTAACCTCACAGGTAGTTACTTGATGCTGGCAGTACTAACAAAGCTAGCTGAGGGCTCATCTGTCCCATCCCACCTTTGCCAGCTTTTTCCTATGTGGCTATTTGCTGTCCTGTCAGCTGCACCAAAAGACCAGACTGCAAACCAGAGCACTCCAATGATCTGGATGAAAAGAGCCCTCTACAAAAACATGTGGCAGGGAGAGGCATCTTTAATAATTTCCGTGATCTGAATTGAAATGTTGGCTCTGTTGTGTTAGTATAGCTACGTGGAGACAAATCCCAGTGACACACAGCTGGAGAGGGATAAGAGAGCTTTAAAACTCCTTTACTATGACAGCCAGAGTCTGGTATTTCCACCCTCAGATACTCTGTACTTCTCACTGGAAGAGCCAGTGGCTATACCAGCACCTTGCATCACTAGATTGTAAGGTTTGCCTTCAGTTAGACATGTGAAATAAAGTACTTTGAATTGTGCTGCTATTTTTTAATTACAAGAACAAGCTATACACAATAACATAAGAAATGGGGAATTTGTAATGAAAAACGTATTGCCCATTATTGGCCTAGCCTTTGTAAGGAATATTATATAATACTTTAATGCTGAAATAATTTATTAGATAGAAATAATGGTAATACAGATTTTTGCTTTTCTCCAGATTGGGCAATGTAAGATTTTTCCTTTCATGCTTATTTTGCTATGTTTTGTATATCGTAAAATGAAAGGTTTTGAAGAATCTAGATACCTGGAAAATCTAAAATGAAGAGTTACATATATGTTCAACAGAAAATAAGTTGGGAAAGATATTATTAATAAAAGGGAGTAATTTTGTCAAGGAAAGATTTATTCTTTCATCAGCTGCTGCAATGCTTATCTCTGCCTAACTCTACGTATGTTTTTCAGTTCACCCAGGGAATAAGACATATCTTAGACATGATTATGCTAAACCTATTCTGCTCACAGATTCCTATTCTTGCAGAGAAGAATGAATAAAGAATTAAATGGAACGCTTCGGTAATCATAGCACTGATTTTCATGAAAAACTGATATAATATCTGTCTTCATATTTAACTTATCCCCATTTTTCTAAGAGGGAAACAAAAAGGTTATGGCACTGTTAAATAGCAGTCTTCTCACTAACTTTGAACAGAGTATTAAATTTCTGAGATTCTGTAGAAAAGAAAGAAAATTGGAGATAAACCTTCAATAACAGAGAAGCCCTGTTGTTCTTTTCAGGTGTCATCGTAATATATGGTGATAGAATCTCTCCTCTCTTGCTAGCACAAACAGATTAAATTTTTTATCTTCCTCCCTAATTGTTTAGTCACTTTAGACATGTAATAGGGAGTAAAAGGAATTGTGAAGATATTGCTGGCTTGATCTGATCCCACCATTTTTCACTTAAACAGTGAACTGATAGCAGGTGCATTTGCATTTGGTTTTATTCACTGCTGGTTTACTATGCTACTTCTGAAGGCATTCCAATGAAAATAATTGCAAATTCAATTACAACACAAACATTTTCATTTCTGGCTGAACTTCGCTTTGCCTTTTGTTCATGTATAGCAATGGTTGCTGCATCATCTAGACTTAATTTACATTTTAATTGAGTTTTAAACCTTCTTAACAGATGATGATGTACCAAGAGATTATGCAACCATTTCAGTAATGGAGAGAAAAACACTTTTAATAATTTGTTTTAATATGAGAGACTCAGCCATAAGGAAAAACATGTTGCCAATAGAACAGAAGTTAAACTTTTATAGTATTTTGACGTGAAACAGACTATACTAGAAGAATCATAGGAGGCAGATGGTAAAAGTGATATTTCCTGAAAGTGCCAGCATTAGAAATCCAAGCATTAGTACCATTTGTATTGCTACAGGACATACTTATTTCAAAGTCAGCTGAATTGCAAAGGGAAAGGTAGTTTAAGTATTTAAATTTCCTTTTAAAATTAAAATTTCACTTATGTTGTCTTTTCTGAAATGTTAGTGTCATGACTGCCATAAAATAACAACCTTTAAGATACCTTAAAGAGACCAAGCAAGATTATTTAGAAGAGAAAATGTATTTTATTCTCCTAGAATTCATGACTCAGACTGTGAATATTGAATATGTTTGTAGGTGAAGAACTTCTATTTTCATTCTGACAACACTCTAATTTCAATTATCTGTCATTTTATCTAGTCAAATATGAACCAAACTAATGTGATCTTGCACTGTTAAGGTTAGAGAAGTGCTTGATACACTTCAGAAAGTTTAAAAATTCCAATGAATGAAAAGCCTAAAGGAAAATGTAACACTTAAAATAGAACTCTGTAATATTATAGGGCCTACTTTGTCTCATGCTTTAAAGCTACTATTCCCATAATTTCGCTGAATTATTTTAATGGCATCCTCTTTTAAGCAGAGTATTTTAACTTTTTAAGGTGTTGATCTGATCCTTTTGAATCATAATGATGCATATGATGTGGGATTTGATAAATTTAAAGACAAAATTATTTCAGCATAGACAGTGAAGTCAGGAATAATTCAAGGACCTTTTGAAATCAGTTAGAGTTTTGCCGGCCTATTCAATAGATAAAACTTTACCCATGATTTACTAGTGGCATGTTAGGGGGTTGGGAGGGGAGGTAGGAAAGAGAAGATTTATTTATTTATTTATTTTACTCCTTGTAAGTGTAAACCCTTGCAATGTAGCTCCTGTAGTCTTAAGTATATCATCGTATTGTAACTTTTTCATTGTAATTTGTAGAACTGTCTAGTTCAATCCTTACAAACAAATGAGAAGCCTTAAGTTTTAATGGCATTTTGTGTGACAAGCTCACCTGATGATAATAGTCCTAGGAATGCCATTTAAGCAGAGAAATGTATATAAATAATTATTGTAAAATATGCTGTATTTGTATACTTTAGTGAAGGACCAGTAGTTCTGAAGTGGAAAACTAAAGCAGGTGGCATCAATATAGCTTCAGTTTCAACTGGGGCAGTTTACAAACTTACCAAGATAGCAAATTTATTCTTCTGTTACACATTTATAAATTGAAGCACAGAGAAAAATCTGGCTTTCTGTTGCACTCCCTCTAAGATAAATACCAACGATGTAGCTCAGTTTCTTAACATCCAGCTTTGACTACAGCAATGAAGCAAGATTCTTTCTAATTCTACAGTCAGAGTAGTTGCTAAGCCATCCTAAACTCATGGGCAGAGTCTGATTCAGTTCTGTTGTTTTAATGAGATGCTGCTTGTAATAGAACGTATAAGAAAAATCAGCAGAAACGTGATCAGCTTTTTGCAATTTCCTCACTCATTAATCTTCTAAAGCAGTGTAACTGCATTAGAAGAGCAAAATTAAGATGAGTATTTCCTTTCACTGTGTTCCTTCCTAGCTCAGCTAACTCCCTTGCATAGATGTTATTTGTTTGCATGATCTAAATCAGATCTCACTCAATATCTAGATAATGTGCTGAAAGGAAAAATATGTGCTTTAGTGAAGGAAGTGAACCTGGGGTTATCAGTAATAAGTGCTGATATCCTAGTTAGCTGCTTTGTTGTACTGTTCCTGACAAACAGATGTTGTGTTTGAGTTGTCTCTCTAATCTCTTCCTAAAGCTGTATCTTTTCTCGAGTCACTGCCTTCTCTTGTCTTAGAATTTTACCTGATGCACGCCATATCATTCTGCCTGGGGCAAGACAAACTGCTCAGCTGTTAGGTGGTAGCTGGTTCCTCTGTTCCTACTGTTCTGCATGTAAGAACATGTGAAGTTAAGTTACTGTCCCTGGTGGTATGTGTTGCTTTCCAGGGGTACATTTTCGTTTGCTCTTGTTGGTCTCCTGGTACAGTTTTTAGAGATACAACTTTTGCAAAGAGCTATTAGAGAATGGATTTCAGAGTAGCCATTAATAACCAACAGATCTTACTGCCTTTTAAAGCACAGTAACTGGGCTAATAAGTCTACAGAATAAGAGTTATTGTGAAGCTTGGCCTGGAGTTGATAGATTATTTGCATCTATTGATTAAAAGTTGCAGCTCTGCACTGACTAGAAGCTTCTAGCCGTAACTAAATAGCACCAATGCCAAAAGCTGAAGACCTGCATATTATATATTTGCAATATGCATTGTACATAAACAGAATACTTTTGAAAGTTAGAAGGGACCTTTAGGGTCATATAATCCAATCCTCGTAAAACAAACTCTAGCCGTCCACAGTAAATCTTGCACTGGTCCCAGAACATACAGAAAACCATCCAGCCTGGAATAAAAATTTTTACTATGTAAAATCAAAAGTGTTCCTTAATAAATATTCCAATGGATGCTTAACCTTCTTGTAGTTATTACCTGTAGTTTGAATTTAGATAAATTCAGTTGGATCTTTCAACTGGTTAGAATCCTTAATGCATCTCTAAACATAGATTCAGTAGCAACACCCTTATGTTAAGCAAATGTGATGAGAAGATGGCTGTAGGGTTAAAATATAAGGAACAAAAGACTCCGTAGTCAGCTCAGACACACACAGCAGTGCTTTGTGCTTAAGCGGTTTGCTTAAATTTAAACATTTTTTTTTTTGCCTTATTTAAATTTAAACTTTTTTTTTGCCTTAAAAAGGGTGCTAACTTGCTGATGAGTATCTATTTAGATTCAGGGAGTCACTTCTACCCTGTTCTCCCTAATCTGAGAAGATTGCTATGAGTACCACTTAGGTCTCCCAACAGATATATAGCAGAGGAATGCAAATTTGGTTTGGAATATCAAGTGTACAGTTAAATTATATAGTCTATACATAGCTGACCTGAATGCACCTTCTTTGCACACTTTCTGAGGCTGATCTTGATACTCAAGATAGTGAGTTCCTCCAGCTAGTGTTCTTGGAAATAAGTGAATAGGCAGGTCTGTGCAAACTCCCATACAAGGCAATACTGAAACTCCTCTGTTACAATCTGTAGTAGTCCTGCTGGTCCAGTCTGGGGCACCCTTGAGCAGAAAGTACAAATTGTGCTAAACTATGTGGTAGTTTTCTGATATGCACAAATGTTAATAAGTGATTGGGTTGAGTTAATTGATCTTGTTTGCCTTTGTAAACATCTGGTGACTTTTGCATTACCTACTCTTAACTATTAGCGATTGGAATATATTTTACTAACTCACATTTAAGTATGATGTCATCTTGTGTAGCACACCACAAATAAAGAAGGCATTTACTATTGTGCTGTGGCTCTCACCTCAAAACACGAGGTCCAGCAACTGTACAAATGTTTCCTTTTGTTAAAATGGAAGAATTTTTTTACAGTGAGGGTGGTGAAACACTGGAACACGTTGCCCAGAGAGGTGGTGGATGCCCCATCCCTGGAAACATTCAAGGCCAGGTTGGAGAGGCTCTGAGCAAACTGATCCAGTTGGAGATGTCCCTGCACATTGCAGGGGAGTTGGACTAGCTGCACTCTAAAGGTTCCTTCCAACCCAAACCATTTATGATTCTTTGAATGTGGTTCCTAAGTATGTATTAATAAACAAGGAAAAGTTTTTAAAATTTCAATAAATAACACTTATGCTGATTCAGAAAGTGGAGACTCAGCTTCAGAAAAAAGGCAGCAGGAAGGCTCAACAATCATTTCCTTTCTTGTTTCAGATGCGGTTGTTTTGTTTTGTTTTTACTGCCTTGCCTAGCTGTCATTGTTTAACCCCAGCCAGCAACTAAGCACTGCACAGCTGCTCCCAGTGGGATGGCAGAGAGAATCAGAAGAGTAAAAGTGAGAAAACTCAGAGCTTGAGATAAAGGTTATTTAATAGGTAAAGAAAAAGCCACATGCACAAGCAGAGCAGAAGAAGGAATTAATTCACTACATCCCATCAGCCAGCCGGTGTTCAGCCATCTCCAGGAAAGCAGGGCTCCATCATGAGTAATGGTTACTTGGGAAGACAAGCACCATAACTCTGAATGTCCTCCTCTTTCTTCTTCTTCCCCCAGCTTTATACACTGACCATGATGTCATATGATGTGGAATATCCCTTTGGTCAGTTGGGGTCAGCTGTCTCAGCTGTGTCCCCTCCCAGCTTCTTGTGCACTTCCAGCCTACTCACTGGTGGGGTGGTGTAAGGGGCAGAAAAGACCTTGACTCTGTGTAAGCACTGCTCAGCAGTAACGAAAAGATCTCTGCATTATCAACACTGTTTTCAGCACAAATCCAAAACATAGCCCCATACTAGCTACTATGAAGAAAATTAATTCTATCCCAGCCAAAACCAGCACACTAGCTGTTAGAGCTGGTAGTACTTCTGTGGTGGCTGGTCCAGCCTGATACAAATGTGCTTCAACAGAAAAACAGATGATGTTCAGATATTCCCAATTAATAAATAAAAATTAAATAGGTCATATAGCATTTTTCTCTTGAAATTCAGCTGCTGCAAAGCATGGGTAATCATGGAAGAAGACATTTCAAAGGCAAAGGCTTGTTACGTTACTTTGCGGCACAATAATTTTTGCTTTTATAAGGCTGGCTTGGGAACAGGGGTCTAATTCCAAATATTACCCTTTTAGTTAAATTATTACCTCAAAGGCTGTTTGTCCTCCACCTTCCTCTTTTGCTGGTTACTGTTTCACATATTCTTTTCAATTCTTTCAAGTACTTATTTTTGTCAGAAAAAGTCTTACTCAAATAGCGAAGGCATTAGGAGTAAAGCTACTTGTTTTTATATCTTTGTAGGCTACTTGACTAATCTTCCCTTTTGGGACGCCAGACCATTTATGGCTCTTGGTTTAAAATTAGGCATTTCTGTAAATGAAGGGAAGACAGCATGGACAAATTATATGGCAGATACCTGTCAGTTTTTCTTGGTTGTAGATGCTGTCTTTTTTTTTTCCCACAGGCCCCAGCTTTTCTTTTTTTTTCCAGAGTTTCCCTGAAAAGACATACGTTCACAGTATTAGTATCTGGGGCATTTGATCATTCCATATACATAAAATCCAACATGATACATGGATTACTGTTGTACTTTTGAGTAGTCATTACTCTGAGCTGAAACTACCATTTATTTTGCAATATTGAACAACCCGGTTGGCTTCTTTATCAAGGAATTATGTTGCAGATTAACCATACTATCAATGCTAATGCTTATATTATGATAATAAGTAAAGCACTGGGAGCAGGCTAGAGATTGAAAATGGATTAAATTAGGCATTAGGGAAGCAAAGGGATTTCCTCAAATTATATTTTTAAACGCAGATATAACTGTAGCTGTGTATGTTTCCCATCTACGGGTGGTAGTTCAATGTAGAATGAAGACCAAGTACTGCCAACCACATTTTGTCTGTGCTTATGAGTATACTAAGATTACTGATTGAGGCCACTGGGTTTTTTTTTTTTAATGCAGAATTTCTCAAATAATATTTCTTTCCCAGACTTTAATGGAGATAATACAAGTGCTGACCTTCTAGACTCAAGAATCCATGGTAAAACACAGTGGAGTTTAATTAATAATTGGCCTGCTGATTTATCTTTTTATGGGGACCTCTGTGATTTCAGGCAGAATTTCCAATTTATTTGTGTGATGTGAGAGTTTATTTTAGCTGCGCTAAATAGTTATCCATTTAATTTCTTATACAAAAGGAAGTATAATAGGTGCAACATTTCATAACTATGGGATATAAACTGTATAAAGGACAACTCTACTATCTTAACTAGTTTTGTAACCATTCTAGGTGGTATCTAAGCAATTTGGCTGCATACAAAGGCTGTCAGTGTTGTGTGGCAAGTGGTAATCCTATCATTTTAGGAACAGTCTTAAACTGGAAAATGTTGCAAGCCTTTATATTGTCCTGTCAGGAGCAAGACTAATATGGAAGGTAGAGAATGAATACCTACACAGCCTCTATTACATGTTTATTTCCAAAAATACTTTTAAAAATCTGTCAATGCCTTAAGAATCCACATTCTGTTTGAGTTTAAGCTGTTCTTTACTTGACGCTTTGTCAATACACTGATACTGTTTGGGAGTCATCTTATTTTTCTCAGCTGAAAACTCAATTGCCTTTTAAGTGATTTTATAGTTGGCATTAAATGTTCCATGAAGCACAGGGATGAAAATGAGTGCAAACGTTTCATGCTTTAATGGTTGCAGCGGCAGTCCGTGCAGTGCTCTGGAGCTTCAAAAATAACCTGTGACTAATCACTTTGTGACCACATCGTTGTACTCTGAAATCCCCAGTGAGACTGTTCGTGAGATATCCTGACATATGTCTTGCTGGTTTATAAAGTGACAATTTGTGGTTTGTTTCTATATGCACAGTTGTGTGCCCTGGTTTTTTATTGCTGACAGCAGCCCTGAAAGTGTCAGGAAGGGCTGTGGGGAGAACTGCAGTGAACCCCTCATTATAGGACTGCACAGAGGGGTGGGGACAAAGAAGGGCAACGGACAGTAGCTCCTGCGATCCTTGCTTTTCTCTTTATCTTCTGACAAATATATTGCATTTTGGAGGAGGAAGGAGGTGTACAGAAACCAGTCAGGCGTGCTTCATTGTTACTTTTAAATAGTAATTTTGATTTTTAGTAAACATGTTTTATACTGCTCTGTGATTACACATCAAGTGACAATTCTTCAGTCTTACACAGATAGAATTAAAACACTTTTTTCTTTAATCACTCAGCTGCTTACTTTTTTTTCCTGTGTATTGGACAGCATATTGAAGAAAGAGTAGAGAAATGTGCTAAGAGTTCTGTCGAGCAGGGCACCTTCCCAAAATCGTGTAACCCTTAAACTGAGTGTTGCCCTATTAAAAAAAAAGAATAATTTATGCCTGATACAGAAGCTTGCTGCTTAAAACCTTCTAATAAATGGCACTTAGTATGCTAGTGCTGAGTCATTCAATTTTTGTTTTTTTCTTGGGAAGTCACATTATTGTGTGATTTGAGTCTTTCAGTTTGAGCCTGACAAAGTTAAACTTAATCACAGAGATGCTGAAATACTTTTTTTCCTGCAGTCCCTCTATAGGTCATTTGCAAAGCTGGCTTGAGTGTGTTTTGGTTGGAAACCCCACTAACGAAACCCCACTAACCCCACTAACCCCACTAACGAAGCAGCAGCATTAGCTGCAAGGAGAATGACAGCTTGTATGTTTGAGTCAGACTCCAAGGCTTCATTTTGCTCTGTCTGATGGAAACTCTGCAGCCAAAGTTCATCTGTTCTGGAGTACTGATGTGATGAAATCTCTATCACTTTCTCCTTTTCTCCTTTTCCTGACTTGACCCATTTCTCAAAAAGTCTCTCAAACCCATGCTATTTCCTTCCACTTCTTGAGCTTATACATCTCTCCAGATGCATGTGCAGATGAGAGATCTCACCCTCAAACACTGTGCAACTTTTTTTTTGCAGGTAGGAGACTTTCTGTATACTTAACTTGCTCAACAAGCATGTTTCACTTCTTATTATATTAATCAGATGACACAAACTTGCTCTGCAGGTAGGTAATGGGGCAAAACAGGAGATGAAAATGGAAGATCAAGGTTTCTGTGCTTAGCCCAAGGTCCATGATACCCGTTTGTGAATATTATTCATTTTTAAGAAGTTACTGATTTGTGTAGGAAATCTAACTGCCTTTTAAGTAGTGCCTTTAGTACTGTCCTAATATGAAGTTACAGAAGAATTCAGAACTTTTACTGCATCAATAAAAGTATTGTTTTTAGATGACAGAAGTGTGAAACTGAGGTTTTGTTCACTTTTGATCATTCAAAATGCCATAGGGCTATTGAAACAAAACAAGGTTATTAAACTCTGTGTTCAGACCAATATCTGACATAAGTATTTGAAACAAATACTCCGTTATTTAAGGTTCATCTATTGGGAAATATCTGAAGGGTTTTTTGTTTTTTTTTTTTTTTTGTTTAAAAGGCATGAACAATTTAATCTTGTATGGTCTGATTCTCAGAAGCAAGAAGACATAAGCTTTCTGGTTAGATGTTTTGCTTTTATCTCTACCCTTAGAATAAAAAATACGTGCTTTTCAGGCCTTGGCTGATGTTACTCATGGCTATTTCATGTAGAAGTACTTGGAGAATGTTCTAGATACAGGATATATTACATTCATGTACTGAGAGATGTCTTTTCTTTGAGAAGTTTGATATAGGACAATTCTGCTTATCAAGTAATTTCTCATATGAAAACAACTCAAGTCTGACTCCTTATTTATTTATTTGCAGCATTTGGACTTGCTGTAACTATTTTATACAGCTCTAAAAAGCAAGGCCAAGGATTTAAACTTGAATGTGATGTCCCAAAAATAAAGTGGGAAAAAACATAAAGAAGTATCAACTTTGAACCTGACTCTATGGAATAAATTAAAATAGATAATAGGCAGTTGTATCATTCTATTGATTATTTAAAAATAAATGGATTTTCACAAAGGAGAGGTATAACTTTTTTTATGCCATTATTTAGGTGGATGCCAATGGCATAACAAAATTACTGCACTTTTAAAACAGTTGTGAGCTCTAATAGAAAACCAGCAAATGTGAACTTACTTTTTCAAAACAGCCTCTAAGATTGGATTTGTAAAAAGGTCAATGCCAGAATAACCTTCCTACTCAATCTGTCTTTCGGTTTGCGAGTGGTGCAAACTGTTACTGGAGTGCTGTTTTGAGTTACAGAGACTGAAGTTCAAGAATGATGAAAAAATAAAAAATGCTCAGGCAATATGACTTGTCATGAAAGGACTTAAGGAGTTCAATCAAACAGATTAGAGACGACTGAAAGTCGGATAGGATTAAATGGCTGAACACTGAAGCAAGACAAATTCAGGTGACTGAGGAACCTTTTTTTTTTTTAAATTTGAGTGCGGTTAATCACAGAACTAGTTGTTGAGATTGCCATGGAGTCTTCATTGTAGGAACATTTGTAATCAACCTTGGATGTTTCATGAGTACATCGAATTCAAATGACAATAAAATCGGGGCAATCATTTAGTCTGGATTATGCAGGCAATCAAGTCTGATCACAGTGATTATTTCAAATTTGTAATTGATGTAAGCAATTTTAAATTAGAAGTAAAGAAAGGGGGAATGTATTGGAGTGCTGTTAAAAGATTTCATATGTATAAAAATTTTTTATAGTCTTGGATAAACTTTGCAATTAAGTGCATAGGGCTGATGCTGAAATGATTTTGAAAATTTTGTTACATTGCACTAAATATTCTTTTAATAAAGAACCTCTAATATTTGCAAGGGGTTTTGTTGTGCACAGGTTTATGATTGTGCTCTATTTTCTGCTCTTTGCAGGTAAATGAAAAGCAATTTACTTCAGAAGTTTTTGCTTGCTTTCTAACGTTTAGTAAGGTTGCGAGCAGTTAATCTAAAAACATATTGAGCCGTACATGTTCACCCATATTAGCTGCTGTCTGCTGTGGGACATGAGTGGTCATGTGGTCATATATTAACAGTCAGCAATTGTTTGTTAAAATAAAAGTGTGATTTTGGAATTTATCCAAGTTAGAAATTCTCGTACTGCTTTATATGCAAAATTATCAGCAAAACAAGCAGAGCAGAATGAAGTCTCAGTTTGACATGCTTCACCTTGGAAAGATCAGCTTTATCTTTTGTAATTCTTCAATCACAATGCATTGTGTGGCTTCTTTTGTGTGTTTTTTATTTGGTTCACAATGTGCTCAACATTTTATAGGCCTGCACTACTACATTGGTCTTCTAAAAATGCATAGAACTGTAAGGGCTTTTTTTAAAATGTGTATCATCTTACAGCTGTGTTTCACCTTCCTTCTGTCAGCATAATACTTTCATTTCCACTAGTTAACTTGATGTTGTTCTCTTTTATTTTCTGGGTTTGATCTGTCTGCTCTTACAGTGACAAGGAAATGTTTAAAAACCTCAGTATTAATTTCTGAATTGTTGGCTTATTTTTGTCACAGCCACTTGAAATTTACCAAGCTGAGACATATAGATAGGCTTTCCTATTTGCTTTTGATAGACTCCATCAGATTAACACTTCTGTTACAATGAGTGAGAGTGTGTCTCTTTTGCCATTCTCAAGGTGGCATATTGCTGACTTTATCTCTCCATTTCAATCATGAGAAAATTGTTATAAAGAGAGAAGATCAAAGATAGATGTAGTCTCATGAAAAATATTAAAAGTTTCTTCAAACGTAAATATCAAATCCTCAGTGCATTCTCCTTTTGACTCTTCATCAAGCAAGTAGACCTCTTTTTCTAGGGAGAAAAAAACATGATGTATTCCAAAAGCCTTTCAACTGAACAAATTTAGTGATTTGCCATTACCAGAATTTTCTACCTCTCTTCTCTACCATGTTACCCAGATTCTTTCTTACCAATAGGCTTAGAGAGAGCATTTTTACTCTCTTTAGATTACAGTAACCTACAATAGCATGGCATTTATTTATCAGTATAAATTGCATAGAAGAGAATAGTGATTATTTGAATATTTGGCAAACTGTAGAAAAATGTTCATGCAACATTTACTTTACCACACATTTTTTCCCTTTTACCAAAATATTGTTACTCTTCTTGTTCTATCTCATGTTAGCCCATCCCTAAGACAAAATAAAAATAAATTACTTCAGTTCTTCTCTGAGAAAATACTTTTTAATGATGATTACATAGGCTTATGTGTTTATCCTTCCATTTTTTCTAAACAGTTTTGATATAAATGGGAAATATACTATAAGTATAGCTAATACATTCGTATATTAAAATAAAGCCAGAGTAATTTTGGTTTCATTCTTCAGCAGAGGCAAATTCTTTGCAGTTGAAATTTAGCAGTTATTTTTCTAATCTATAAATTGAAATGAATGACATTTTTTTTTTATTCATCTGTGCACTGTAAAGTGACACATTGTAGCAAAATAAATACTTATAACTTGGAATGTAAAAAGGCACCTATTCTAGTACCTGTGCTTATTGTTTTTTTGCAGTTAAGACATATTTATGTGAAAAAGCATGAATATATCTGCAAGTGGTTTTCTAATTGATGCAGTTTCTGCAGGTTTCAGGTAACTTAATTCATGATGTTTCAAATGTATCAAAGGCAGATGAATACAAGGACATCACTTAGGCTCATGGTATCCCTGACTTGGAAGTCACTGGAACCTGGGAGATTATGCAAGGAAAATACCACCTATGCTCTTACTGTGTTCTTCTGCTCTTCCACGGGCATCTGATGTTTACTGCTGTGAATAACAACAAGATTGGGTTATATGGACTTCTAATCTGATGATATCATAGTCCTTGTACTTTTAAATTTTGACAACTGTATCAGTTTATTTAGATATAGGCATGCTTCACCAAAAAAGAAAAAAAAAAGTATGGATAAATAACCTTAAGCAAAAGTTTTCATGCAGTCCTGTTTATAATGGGCATTCATCGTCTCTTCCATGCATCAGCCTAAGAGGCAGGATATAGTTAAATGTCAGGCTCTGGATTTTAGTGAGATAGTATAAGATGTTACCATCCTTTCTTAGGTTACTACACCACTAGCTGGAGTAAGGAGTAACACAGTAATAGCTCCTTCTCCTTTCAGGGCAAAGTAAAACAACTGGCATAGCAGTTACAGTGCTGACTCACAGCCATATGTTTTCCTTTGCCCCAGCTTAGGAGCCCGTAGATAGCCATTACTTACTGTCTTAGGGTTTTGTGAATTCCACCCAACTGCTGCAACTAGGAGCTCTAGGCTGCAAAACAGTTTCCATTTGGTTCGTGAGTGTGTGTCTGCCTCTACCGTAATCACCCTTCCCAGTAGCTTGGCTGTCTCTACTCATCCTTTAATGCCATCTCGCATGGGTGGTGGAATGGTTGGATGTCCAGCCTCATGATGGTAACAATCAATATAATCTCTGTCTGCGTGTGTCCCCGAGAAAGTAATTTTGGCTGGCATTTCATTTGGCTGGTGATAGATAGGTTGCTAGGGAAAGGCCTTGTGTACAGACAGATGTGAATTAATTTAATTAAAACAGGTCAGACAGTTTGAGCAACTTCTGCATAGATGCTCTTGATTCCTTAGCTTAGCTGAATTCCATTTCTAGCTGACCTTAGTAAATCTCCATTTAAACTGCTAGTTATTATTAATCATGTGAAAATAGATGAATTACCTGAATTTAAATACATTTATTTAAATTAACTACTTAAAACTTCTTCAGCCAGTCAATGTGAGGACCGAAGCTGGCCATGGATTGGACGCAACCCACATTTTTCTCAGTTAAGATAAAGACAGAATAGTGATGGTCATACTGTGCTATAAAATGAGCTATAAAGTACTCCAGGAAGATACACATCTGCATTTTCATGGTCTGGGTTTTGGGTTGTTTTTGAATGAGATTTGTGTTTGTAAGCATCCATCTGTGAATAAATTCTGATTTTGCTCCTTGCCTGAACTCTGGCCATAATCCTTTGACTGTGATGCTATTACGGTTTCCATACCAGTTAGTGATGCCTGAAAAAAGGTTTTGGTATACAGAGGGGAAGCTTGCCTGATTAGACAAACTGTATGGTGACAAAGATCTTGATTTCAAACTCAAATATCTTTTGTGATGTAAAGCAAAAGAAGTACAACATAAGGACTAAAAAAGGGGGGATTCATGCAGAAAGTCTAAACAGAATTGGATATGAGTTGTACTTTACTTTTAAAGGAGCACCTGCAGGGGTGGGGTGGTTTTTTTTTGTTTGTTTGGTTTGGTTTTGTTTGGGGTTTTTTAAGGAATTTTCAGACTTGTAAATCTGGAGTGGGCTTACTTTTACTCCCTAATCATGTGTGTATATGTATATTTTTAATCTTTTGAGATGTACTGTCATGCTCAGATATGTAAAGATTAGGACAGGGACTTGGAAAAAAAAGAAATATATTCTCGTCTATAATATGCCTGTCTTGAGGGAGAGCTCATCTGAGCACATTCTGTGGGAGGGGAGAAACAAAAGCATGAAAAAAATCTCTTTTAAATGTGCCTGAAAACACAAGGGGAATGAATGGTTCTTAGTCACCTCCAGCAGGATTTCTGTCCTGAGCAATAACTGGTTTGTGTCCTGGGTATAGCAGCTACCTTTCCACTCGGTGAGGGGACAGAGAACCACCTCTTTGTCCTACAGGCACTTAATCAGTGGAGGCCACTGCCTTACAGATCTGCCTGCAGAATGGACTACCTAAAAGATGGGTTGTGGAAGCTGAGAAATTACTTTGACTGCCAAAGAAGTAAAGGGGCCTGTTCTTTTGAGGAAAGGGAGGAGAAAACATCAGAGCACAGGGCTAGAAAGAGATATGGACATACCAAATAGCACTTGTAATGTGGCCCTGAAGTAAGCACAGAGAGGTTGAAAAAGGTTTGAAGGTCCTCTTTATAGTGAGGAGTTAGAGCTAAAGAAAAAGTACTGAGTTTTACTTACTTCTAATGAGCTAAAATAAGGGGATCTCTCACCTCTCCCTCCCTCAAGAATGGTTGGGACAGTTACATTTTTTTTTCCTTTGATGCAATGATAAAGGTTTTCTTTTTATTCAATGATATAAACTGTGAATTTTTGGCTACCATCTCTGTGCAAATGTGGTAATTTTAGTTTGCAAATACAAATCTGGATATTTATAAAATAGTTTGCAATATTTTTTTTCCATTAAACGTATCATGAAAGCACTTGTTAATACTCTTACCATTTCTGAGAAGTGGCATTTTAGATAAGCATTTCACTATGTATTCAAGAAGTCTTCATAGTTTTTTGTCAGAAAAGGAGGAATGAAATCCATTTTTTCCACTTTTCCCTGATGTGTTAAATTGTAAGCTATTTTTCTAATTTTTCAACCACCTTGTGTTCTACCTGCAGTAGTACTTGCTGTACTTTGTATCTGATCATATTTCTAACTCCTACACTACAGAATCCCTGCAGATCCAGTAAGAGAGAACATTGGCAAAGAAATGAAAATGGTTTTGTTTTGTTTTCTTTGTTAATCATGTACTGTACATCGTAGAGCTATGTCTTTGACTTGCTTGTATACTTTTCACTTGTTTAATTGCAGCAGAGAACTGACGTGGTTAACTGGCTCCAATCTGTGAATCCAAGATAGGGTGCAAAACACTTTTCTTTATTTGCTTCTAATTTCTCAATAATCATTAATTCATCTGCAATGTTCTTCAGAGCACAAGTTGAACGTAGATGCGAGGATAGATGTTTCTAGTGTCATTCAATTGTGCAGATAGGAGAAGAGCCCTTTTGAAGAAACTTGATTTTGAATGAGAGCTACTAGCTGTCATTAAAATTTAGCGGTTCTAGGAGCTTATCATGTTACACAGCTGTAAACTAAATGTGGAAAGGATGCTTTGATAGGTCCCAGACAGAAGTTTACTATGGAGCAAAGGGAAACTGAACAAGTTGGGTGATAAAAATAATCTTTGGAATCAGCTTAAAAAAAAATCTTCAGTGCTTAAAGGAAAATTTGTGAAATCCTTGTCATTAAGGTTATTGTCCACCTTTTATATTCTTGTCTGCCTTTGCCTATTACTTTTTCCCTTTTAATCAGCCTGGATATTAATACAGGAAGAAAGATAAACAAGCAAGAGGAACCAAAAACTTTAATGCACAGCTGACATTATGAATTAACTGACATAACAGAGACTTGTGGAATAACTTGTCTGACTGGAATATTACTATAAAAGGAGGGACAAATAAGAAGGAAGACGTATGTTGCTCTATAAATCAAAGATGTGTATGCTTGGTCTGGAATTCAGAATGCAGAAGGAATCGGATCTGCTGAAAATCCATAGACAATATTTAAAGGAGAAAAAATTGGAGGCACTGTTGTGTTAATGCTGCACGGCATGCCACCAAACCTGGAAGGACAGACAGACAGACGGTGCTTTATGTGAGCAAGTACAGACTAAATCAAAGCACTGGTTACTGCAGTAGGAAGGATTTCCTGGAAATCTTTCGGGGAAAGAGTACAGCAAGGTATTAAGTGTCTATCAGATTCCTGATGATTTTGTTGCAGTTTCTTGGTACAGCAAGCTAAAATATAGCTCAGGTGGATGCTATCTTAGTAGTGAGATTTCCGGGTTAATGTGAAAATGGAAGGCAACTTCCTGAAACTGATTGAAAGGAAGGAAAGTCAGAGAACAACATAACAAAACCAATGAACTTCAAGAAGACAGACTTCAATGCAGTGAGCAAGCTGGTAGATTAAATTTCTCAAAAGGCAAGTTTAGGAAAAATTAAGCTATGGCAGTTTAACAAATAAATGGGAACAGTAAGTTTAGTGAATGGTAACATAAAAATAAATGAAGCTAATTATGTTGTCTCCAAAATGTCAAACATCACAAAGGGATGCTGCATGGGAAAGGACAGCAGAGCATTAGGTAGGGATGGACACATGGTATTTACATTTGGGAAAAATTATCCTCTGTGCTTTAAATGTACTTAACAATGTTGAAGACACTTTATTGTGAGGTTTTCTATGTAATTTGGTTGTTTCTGTACCAAGATATACATATTCATATTCTTCAAATTTAAAGGTCAGAAATATTTATAATGTTTTAAGGAATGCTTTTCTTGGATTTAAGTATGCATGTAATTTGAAATCTGTCAGTGAATTACAGTAGTTAGAGAACAACGTTTCCCTTTGGTTGTAATCTCTCCTTTGTACACCTTTGATTTTTTTTTCTTCTATTGTACATAATAGGGTTGAATTAAAGTTTACCACTTCAGTCAGTAATTTCTTGAAATGATGAAGACTTGTGAAGAAAGTGGACAAAAAAGCCCAACATTTCTAACTTTATTTTAAGTTGTCAAGAGAGTAGAAGATTTCTGGCTTCCAACAATATCTTCCTACAATGTAACATACACCTTGTTTGTAATATCTGGTTGGGTTGCAGCATGAGTATGTTTGTTTTGAGGAGAAGGAGAGAAAGAAACAAAGAAAAACCTTTTCCTAGCCAGTTTGTAGGGGTTCATGTTTAACATTTCTTATACTGCCGAAGTGCCATTTTGATAATTTTTATTCCTTTTGCTTTTAACTTATTAACAAGGTGGCTTTATGGCCTAGGAAGAAATAGACATATTATGAATATTTTTGTCTGGATTGTTAAAGTGAATATGCTGCATAAACTGTGTGTTTTGTGACACAAGAAGCATACTGAGAGGATTTTAAGTAACCCTTTGTTCCCAGGCTTTTAAATCATACATAATTGTCCATTCAGAAGTTCTGATCAATGTAGATTCTCTTATTTAGTTGGGAAAAGATTTTCTTTCTGCATTATATGGTATCAGATGCTTTCTCACCTTCATGTGTTTTGCTTGAGCTGTAAATTAAATCCCTTCTGGATATAAGTATTGATGATTTTTATGGCCTCTTTTTAAGTGCTTCATGAAGTCAGAGTCACAGAAATTATCTTAGTCAGATTCTAATTAAATAGCGTGAGATCTGTGTTTGCATTTCAGAGTTTTGCCTCCCATTCATCATAAATATAGCAAAATGTGTGTATTTTTGCACAGGCAAATGTATGTGTGTATGTCTATATATGAAAACATGTAAAAATATGACATGCCTCACATCTGTTTCCAGACTGAGCTCTCAAAAATGAAAGCAGTAGGATTCAAAACTAGTTTTTGGTTAAAACTGTGGCTTCTAGTTGTTAACTTGGCAATGTAACTCTTAAAAAATCTGTAGATCTTTGTTACACTGTCTGGGCTAACAATTTAATGCTAGATAGTGGAACAAATAGGCAGGCAGAATTGTTTTTGTGAGATGATGATGTTTTATTGAGTGACATGAAGATTGTTCAGAAAAGCAGAATTTTCAGTGCACTGCTCATATAACGATTACTGCAACAATGGCTTGTAACACAGTCTTTAAGACACAGCCTGATGTTTAAGGAGAATTTTAAAGAAAGACAAAATCTTATTATTGTGAATGGTGGAAGAACAAAAAAATTATATATATATTATTCCTTGAATATAAAAGAGTAATCTAGAAATTAATATGAAAACCTAGACATACAGATTTAAAGTTCAGTTCTGTAATTATACCAGGATGATTTCATCCAGTACTGAGCAACAGACATCTAATGAATAATGTTAAAGATGTGCAAATAAGCTTGTTTACTTTCTAAAGATCCACTTACTTGCACCATAGGTACTTAGGTTACTAGAATTAGAAAATAAATGTAGGTCTGGGCTTGATGGAGATTTGCTGTCATAATTTCCTATTATTTCATTATCCAGCATCAAATGATGTAATTTTGGAAACTTTATCCACAAATTTTTTTTTTTGCATTTCTTATGTACAGTTTTGCAGTATTCCAGATTTGTCACAATAGTAAAGAACCTACTAAGATAAACCCATGCCATTTTTCTCATCTGGGAAAAAGCACGCTTCTGAAAGGTCAAGGACACACTGAATGGCAAGTTCTTTGTTTGCCAGCCCTGCAGTGCAGTGTGTTTAACAAGCTGCTAAAGTCCCAGCTCAATGGGCCAGGCCATGCAGTCTGTATGTGATCATCCTGGTTATAGCTATAGCCACAGCTTGATGGGAACGTAATCTGTTCAAAAGCAGAAACTTAGAGAAATATTAGCACCGTCATATATATATATATATATATATATACATACACACTTAATTGTAATTGTACTGTTTGTTGTGATTGCGTTCTGCTATTTGCATTGCTCATGTTCTCTGCTCTGTTTCATTTTTCCTAGCAATATGTAAATACCAGGTCTCATTACTCTTGAAACAGGTCTGTATATAAATGCCTAGTCCTAAAATGCAGACCCTCAAATCTTCTGTTCCCTGCTGGTATCGATGGAAGTACATAAATTTTACAAGTGTCACTGTCTGTAAATCTGCTACTGGTGCACTGTATCATAAGCGTGCACCACTGAAGAGTTTGGCAGGTGATGCTCTTCATACCTAGATTTTCATGTGGAAAATGGTATCTTGCCTGTGGATTAATGTAATAATCATTCTATGATTATGGGCTGGTGAACAAGCTCTTGTGCAGGAAGCCAATGTGGGTACGCATGCTGAATGTTAATTTCTGTCTAAAAATTACAATGCATATACTTACCTTGCAGAAGAATTAAGGGAATTTCTTTTTCTCCTTGAAGGTTCAACGTGATAAGGCTAGGTTACTCTAGACTCAGAATTTACCTACAGTACAAAATATTCTGCTATTTGAAACATTAGCTTAACTAACTGCTATCCATTGGTGTACCTTGATGATATTGTTACTGAATTTGGTCTAATCTAAAACATAAACAGAAAGTAATGGAGGACTTTAAGGACAGAGCACCAATTTTCTTCTCCTTTAGACACTTGATTATAATAATCTGCAGCTCCAGATGAGAGATCCACCGCTGAATCCATGAGACATGCATCACGTTAAACAGAACACTCCCTTGTGAACTGGAAGATGGGTATTCAAGGCCCTCTTCCAAAGTGGGAACAGGGTGAAGCTCAGCCCAGAGTATCTCCCAGGGCTCAGGGAGAACTTAGACTTTTTAAATAATGAAGAGAACTAGAAAAGACAGAAGACCATGGGTGCTTCCATTTGAGAGGAAGTGTCGTCCTCCACGTTAATCTGAAGTTCAGAAATGGTTTTTCTGACAGGGAGATACCTTCTCTTTCAAATTAACTGTAGCTTGACTTACCCCCCCACCCCCTTGGTTAACTTGGTTGGCTACTTTGTGGCAGATCATATTTTTATTCTTCTTAACATGTACTGTAAGGAAGTTTGGGCATATAACTTGTAGTTAAGAAGGATTGTTCAATGCCAAAATTAAGGACCTTGAAGTCCTCCTGCAAATTAACACAGCATGCTTTTTCTTGATACTCCTTCCTTCAATAAAAAGTAAGTTGTGAGCCTGTTTTAGCTTTAATTTCTGTGATGGCTTTGATTTCTCATGGCTTCTGTGATTACTTCAGTGTACCTTATACATAGAATAATTTTCATTTTCCTCCCAGAATCAAAACTCCAAAAGAAGTAGTCAGGATTTTTAATAAGAAACACAGCAAAACTGAGTCCTCTATATGTTTCTCAATTGCTCTATTTCTTCTGCCAGAGAACAGGAGAAAAAAAAATCCATCATAAATAAAAGGTGTTTCAACCTTTCCTGGGATTGCAGTGATAAAGCTTTAGATGTATCTTTTCTGTATCCAAAGCCAAGTGCTTGTCCGGGAGTTTATCTTGAGCTGAGAGAAATCTTATCCGCGGCACTGGAGATGATAAAATTTAAGATATTACGAAGCCACCGCTAGCTGTATCTGTGAAAGCTGCTGTCCAACAGGATATAAAAAAAAAAGTAGGAAATCCAAAATACTAGACTAGACTTTGAACACAGACACATACTTATAATCAAAATACTTTTTTCTTTTCTGTAGCAAACTTATTACTTGTGTATTTGGAAAACTGTATTTTAGGTATATTGAGAAGATTCTTCTGTTTCTCTTTTAGATTGTATTAACTCCTCTTCCATAAGGAAACTGTCTTCTATTGACAGACTGTAAACACAATAAAAAGTAAATCAAATTTGTTACATAATAACAATCTAGTATTTCTATTAAAAATGATGTATTTTTGAAATACTGAGCAGCAGTTTAAACAAATTGATTTTTAACTCCAATCTCCTTCAATTAAATTCAGCCAAAGGAAGAATGACATAAACTTATACTTTGTACACCTTCTCAGTCTAATCTTATAAAATAACAACCTTTCAAATTCAAGTTTGTGAAGCCTGAGGACAATTCATTTTCAGGCACCTCAAGTAATTTCAGAGTAACATGCTTCTAATTTTTGATACAACTTAAATAAATGGTGTACGATCATAAGAAAATACATGTACATCTCATTTTATGAAAGCCAAGGTCCTTGTCACTAATATTTTTATGTTTAGAGCTCACAGACTAGGGATTAGTAATTTGACCTTGGCAGTCATTGGCACGTGACAGGACTGTAAAACAGGAGATTTCTCTGGAGTGACATGTTCAAGAGTCTGTCTAGTGTACAACGTCTCCTAACTATATATTTCACTAGTAGACAAGACAGTATTAAAATCATAGCCATCAAGGTTGTTATCTCAATTTACTTTCAGATTTACCAGATTTGATTTTACTCCATTGCTGCTTGGCAAAATTCTAT
This sequence comes from Chlamydotis macqueenii, assembly GCF_036417535.1. Taxonomy (NCBI): domain Eukaryota; kingdom Metazoa; phylum Chordata; class Aves; order Otidiformes; family Otididae; genus Chlamydotis; species Chlamydotis macqueenii. Next base: position 19,976,265 of record NC_141593.1, on the reverse strand, counting down.
TTAAATATGAAGCAGAAAATTATCTTGCTTAAAGTTTTTATTTCTAGCTTTTTACCAATCTCTTCATCTGTTCCCAGCTCTCACCTGTATGAGGAATTCATACTTGCAAACATCTGCCTTAAATGGTACAACTGTTAGCCTTGCATAACAAGTTTCAAGGGTTTGTCACTTGGATCACACAGCTCTCTCTAAACAGCCATTTGTATGCAGTGTGTTGTATGTTTTGATACAAAGCCAAATTCTGAGTCTGAGTGCCTTGCTACTGCTCCAGTATGGACCTGTTCCTCTGGAAGTGCCCTGAAATGTTAACAGCACAGATTTGACTAGGTTGAGGTGCAGAGATTAATTTTTAATAAACTTGAACAATAAAAATAGGAAATATATGCAGTAGCAAATGTGAACAGAAGGAGCGAAATTATGATGGGTTTTAGAAAAGGATAGAATATAAAGAAATTATAGTACTGTGAGGTACAGGTGAATGTTAGTGCTGCCTGTAAAAGTAAAAAAACCCAACATACAGAAGGGGACACTGAGTTGCTCTCTGAAGTCATAACATGAATGCATGGCATGGGTGGAAGATGGTAAGCAAACAATTACTGATGCCTTGTAGTAGTTAAAACATTTTTAAAGCGGATAGTGTATGCTGACTTTTATTTAGAGAATTTGTTATTTTTAAATTAAGGTATCAAATACTGCTTTTGTGTGCTAGAACTGCATCAGTTAATTCATATATATATATGAATATGTAGTTATAATAGAAAGAAAAGAAAAGGTGGCTGTGTTGTTCTGAAATGGTGTTATTGCTATGCTTTATTCAAATGAGTATATGATGAGATGGGGAAAGCGTGAACACTTCCAGAAAAAGATTTCAGAAGTTCTGTAAGTAATACTTCATCTCTGCTGTGGTTTTCTCTCAAGTGCTTCCCATATTGCATGAAGAACTGCAAAAAGAAGCAGAAGGCCAAAGTTTCATCATGTGGATGAGAAAATAGTACAAGAATGTGAGGCATTTATGCTTCTAGAACAGAAGAATTCTTTTTAGAGGGTAGACTTTATTTGAACCTCAAAGGAAGCAGGTAATGTATCAAATCAAGATGTTGTACTAAGGTTTTAAACCCTTTGAGATTGAGTTACACATGAGGTTTTAAATTCAGGAGTGAGGAAAGAGATAATTCTGAAAGAGCACCTTTCAAACTGATGCATTCCCCTATGTGATTTTTGTACCTCTGAAGAAAAGAAGAGTTAGAAAATTTTTATCAAATAGGAAATTTGAAAGGAGAGAACACTACCATTACTATTAGACACAGTAAAGAAGAAAAAGGACATACTTCTATAAAAATATATAGTTTTATCCTAGTAGAAGCCAAATAAAAACAATTGCGATAATATGAATATATAGAATGCAGTTTTTTAGAAAGTGAAAGAAAGCTGATACAGTGAAACAGTAGAATAAAGATAGTCCTTGAAAAGAAATTACATCCTTCAAAATGTTAATGTTTTGCCCAAACGAGGAAAATAGAAAACATCATAAAATCTGAGAAGTTGCATAGAAAAATGCAATGAGGAAGACCAAAAAAAAGGGCAATAAGAACAAGGGTATGAAGGTATAAAAATCTGCTAAGAAACCTTTTCCAGATCATGAAGTCAGCTAGAGAGACTGGAGGGACATAACTAGGATTAAAGGAACATTTGGCAAAGGCTTAGTACAAGAGATCTTGCAAAGCCTCTTCCGACAGATTTTTTTTCTTGTGAGAAACATCAAATTATCTCCCCAGATTTAGGTAACAGTAGAAGAGCTTATTAAATAAACAGGTAAAGTGGACAAGGACAATCGACAGAACACTTCTAAAGGAGCCTGGGAATTAAATAGACGAATTACTAACTCTGAAATGTGAGCTTGCTGGGAAACAGAGCTTTGTGCTCTTCTATATACTAAAAATGATTTGAAAAAAAAAAAAAAGTTTGGTGATACTAAGCTATTCATGGCATTAAAGACAACTATGTAAAATTGCAAAACTGCAGAATGTGATAAAATAGGAGATTAAATCTAAAATGAAATGCAAAGTGATGCACACGGTGGGAGGGGGGCAAGCTTAAACTTGCATGATGGACTCTGACTGACTATTGCTGTGTAGAAATGAGGTCTTTGGGCAAAAGTAAATAGTTGTATGAATATCTTAGCTTGATGCTCAGAGGTCAAGGAGAAGAAGCTGAAATGTTAGGAAGTGTGTGGAGTACAGCAGAAAACAAGCAGAGAATGTCATTATGGTGGTGTGTCTGTGCCAGGACCATCTGCATGTTGAGCAGTGGGAGGTTCCACTCAGGCATCTTGAAGTGCTTCCACTTTTGTTAAATAAATGTAGTATCCATTCAGTGCTAGGAGGATATGCACGCACACATTTGAGAACTTGCAGTGTGTTAGAGCTATTTTAAGTCAGTTCCTCCATTAAAAAGAAAGTGTCCTTACAGCAGTCATTATCCAGCAGGCAGAAACCTGGGGCTGGCAGCGCCTGACGTCAGCGCTGTTACCTGCGTGGTGCGTAGTGTCAGGACATGCACAGTATTCTCCTGCACGTAATATTCCAGGTATGGTGGGATGAAACAGGTTCAGAACAGTGACAGGTGGATGATTCAGGATGAGAATTTGTTAGACTGACCAGGACAGTTTAGACTATGAAGCAGATGTCTTGAGGCCAGATGTAGACTGTGGGAACCCAGTATCAAATATGTATTTTACTTCAGTATGAAAAGGAATTCTCTGACAATGAAAGATGATGTTCTTCTCTAAAACTGTATTTAAGTAGAAGTTAGCATTACATTATCAAAAGTGTTCATATCTAATACTACTCTTATTTCCTGTCTGCCAGAAGAGGCAGAGGACCAGAGAAAAAATACATTGTGATTTATTTCTCTAGTATTTTCTATCTTCTTTTGATCCATTTTTAGCAGGAGAAAAAGACTGAAGAAATAAAAATATTTTTACTATTTAAAAAAAAAAATGTTACCTGATTGTAAAATGAGATGAGATTTTTCTCAGTGTGCTAAAGGTGAGAAGGCACTTTTCCTGTGGTCACACTTGGTAGTTAGCCTTGTACGTGTAATAGGGCTGCACATACTTTGTGGAAGGCCTATCTTTGTTCTTTCTTGCTACAATCCCTAGGACTGAGTCAGCCCAGTAGCTGGCTGTGAGTCCTCAGTGCTGACACATAAAAGTCACAAATAAAATGCTAGCAATTGGTCTGTAAGTTTATAAATGCAGTAATCAAATACACAGTCATAAGGAAAATAGTGGAAATATTCTTACCCAAAATTGCCTCTTCGTGCCCTCTCCCCAGCCTCAATGCCTGACTGAATTCCCCAGCTTTCAGGTCTCTCTCTTTCTCTTCTAAAGCATTTACATGGGGTAAGTGCTTGGTCACTTCTGCATGGATGGAAGTTATTTAAAAAAAAATAATAAAAAAAAAAAAAGGTAAGAAAAAAAGCACTGAGTGGACTTTAGTGTCCCCCTAGAGGTCATGCTGTATTCTGCTAAAATCACAGTCCCAGGTTCATAACTTTAAAAAAAAAAAAAAAAAAAAGAGAAAGAGATAATCTAGCAAATAGGAATATCTTTGCATTCCTCTATGCTCTGTAATCTGCTACAGTAATTTTAGTCCTCTTTTTTGTTGTTGTTGTTAAAGACCTAGCATCTTGCTGGCCATTCTTCTTCATTATCCAATACACATTGCTCTGATTAATGACATTTCTAGCAGCTAGTCTTCAAAATTGTCTAACATCAACACTTCCATTGTATCAACACAGTAATATGCCTTCTCAAAGAACTTCTGAAAATAGAAGGCTTCTCTTCTTGCATACGCTGCAAAGATTTCCTGCAAAATTGTTCTCATAACCTACATTTCATGCATTTCAGTTGTTGGAGAAAGTATACAGGAAAGTAATTCTCCAGTATTGCTTAATTTTGTTTGATAGCATCTTGGGAATTTACATCCCCTCACAAAAAAAAAAGGGTACAGTACTTAGCAATGAAGGGGTGACAGTAAAAATATTCATGTAGGCTGATTGCTGGATTTGTGATTAATATTTTTAGAGGCATTATTGTTAAAGTAAATAATGATAAAAACAATATCCCTTTGAAAAATTAAAGAAAAATGGCTGAAAATACGATTTTCTGCAAGTGTGACAGGAGTTAATGTCTGTTCTACTGAAGTGAAATTTTGACATTACCTAGATCAATGTCAAAATTCTCATTTTCTCTGCTGGAGAGATTGTTTACGTATCATTCATGCTAACAGAAGAGGTTAATGTAGGAACAGAAAATTCCAAAAAAGCACTAAAATACAAAATGCTTATGACTTAACTCAGTTTATTTGTCATGTTTAAATGCTATTTTTATGCACTCTTCAGAGATGTTAATACTGTATACATTACATTTCTCCAGGGAACTCCATTGTAGTTCTGAAACGCCTGCTTTTATAGTAGTGTTTTTAAGCTTTGGAGAATATAAGGAAAGTAGAAATTATTATGTTTTCAATGTAATAATACAAATAAGGTTTTTCTCTCTCTTCTTTTTTTTTTTTTTTTTGACTGATGTAGCATTGAATTTTTTTTGGTGTGACATTCATGTTGTTGCTTGCTCTGCATTTAGCCAAATATGAAGAATGTTAAATGTTCACACTCATGCTAAATATGCTTTTTTAAAAGCAGTGTAAATATATCTAAACAGAGATGTTATATACATTCTGTTTGCTATTATGCCATTCCATGCAAGTTCTACTGTTCTAAAACAAATTAAAATACCTGAGATTTTGGCAGGACCATTCTGTTTTCATCATCAGCTTCTGGATATTTGTTTCCTGTAGAATGATGGAACCAATGTGCTTTAAATATTACCTTGCACTTTATTTAAATTGTTTTCTCTCTGTTCTGAAGAAATACATGGTTTTGAAAAATGCCTACAACGTAAAGCCAACTATATAGAAAATATGTCATATTGAATAAAAGGAGGTAAAAGCTAGTCTAGCTAGGCAAGTTTGGCTGATTTCTGGGTTATGCTTTTCCAGATGGTTAAGGAAATAAATGGCCAGTAGCATGATAATAGGAATACATTTGGCTTCAAATATTCAAATATTTATTTGCACAGGTCTCTCTTCATTACAGATTTAATGTATCTCAGTAACAGCCTATCCACAGAAGCTGGTTTTTCCCACTCAATCGTAACTAGAGAAACACAGCGTCTTGCTTAGCATAGAAGGGATGATTACAAATTGAGCACGTACTCTGGAAGAAGATGGATCTAGATACATTCTTACTTTGGGACTTCTTTCCTCCTCATGCTCTTGCCTTTCTTTCACATCTGTTCCAATTGTCTAGGTCTTTCACAGTATGTTGCTTTTGAAAATTTCACCAGTATGGCTTCACAGATTCATCGGAGTGTCTTTGCTCTTTTGTTTAGCCTTTTTTTTTTTTCTTTTCTATGCACTTGTGCTGGGGAAGAACAATGTCCCTAAACAGCAACTCCAACTGAAATTAAACAAGCCAACATTAAAGTGTTCCAGAGTCGGTCCTGGCCACTGAATGAGTCACACACTGCAGAGAGAAGCTCAGGCCTTTTAGATTTTTATCCTCAGTTGTTGTAAAGGACCGTGCTTTGCTTGTCTCCGAGATTAAAATCTGTAAACAACATACTTTTTCAGAGCAGTGCCAGGTTTCTTACAGCAGATCAGAGAGACAGGCAGATCATTCAAGAGAGTTCTAATCCTGCATGATGATGTGCTTTTCTTGCTATCTTTTTAATTGAAAGAATTTTGGCTACCTTATCAGCCCAGAACTGTTCAGAAGCAGAGACGTGTCAGAGATAAATAGTAGTTCTTCTTCATCTCCCTCATGCATATGGATATTGGGTGGCAACAGGGAGTAAGCTGTATCTTAAGTCCTTGTTACACCTTTTATAGAAAGATTTTAGGCAGTGATTGGCAACCTAAATCAGTTTAAAATCTTTCTAGATCATGAATGTTTCCAAATGATAAAGTGTAACATTTGTATAGCTGTCAATCAGAAAGGAGAAAAAAAACTTAAGCCTAGAGCTGTATTTTATTAAACACAGCTCTGATGCAGACACAGGTGCCTTTAGAATCAGATTTAGTAAAATAGTAGTAGCACAATCTTGCTAGCTGCTAGCAGTCTGCTCCCCCAAATCACTTCATTCTGAATTCATACATTGAAAGGCCTTTGCTCAGGTTTTAAATAAGTACTTAAGGTAAACAAACTTAAACTACATATGTAAGAGTGAGCAAGCACAATATATAGGTATGCAGAGTGTTAACTCCTCATGGAAGACAATGGCCTCACCTTAGTTTCTGTTTGTAAAATGTCTCGTAGAGGGCAGATCGACCATTGTCGTACACAAGCATTGAACACTCCAGGTTGATCATGGTCGTCATAAATATTAAAACAACGTAAGAGCTTCCTGGCTAGTTCGATGTGTACCTATACAATTTTTAGTGAACATTTTTGAAAAATAAATAAAATTGAAAGAATGTAAGGCTATCTGGCAAGCAGAAAGAGTGCAAGTTCATCAAATTGTGCAGCAAGGATTATTTTGCAGTGTTCTATAACTCATTTTAAAGAAAATATGCTGCCTCTGTGAAGAGATAGACATACATATAAACAAACAAACAACAATAGTATCCTAGCTGGTACAAGAACTTCTCTTACTTACTTTTAAAATCTTATGATTCACCCTGGAGTCTGCTCAAGCAGTCTGGCCAAATTTTTTATTGTTTTTCATTCCTCCTCTTTGAATATTGTTCTGATACATTTTTTTTCTAAACTTCTTAGAATTTTCCAAAGTGAATGAGAGTGTTTTGCTTTGTATTAATATCTTGTTTTACTCAATGGACCTGCGATCCATGCAAGTATCTTGAAAGAGTGGTGAAAACGTAACAGCTAGAAACAGAACACAAATATGAAGTTGTTTGTATTCATCTTTTAATCTCTTAGTCTCCTGTCCAGAGAAATAAAAATGTTTTGTAATTGATGTACCAACTCAGTAGAAGCATTTGCATTTTAATTATCCTTTCTTGTTTAAAAGCTAAGCAATGTCATAAAAATCTTCCATTTGAAGTCACTAGCTTTTTAATCTGTCTTTGCTGTGTTTGATGGTTTCTAGGTGAATAGTAATTATTACAGCTTAATGACTAAGGTGATGAAATAAAAGTGTGTATATATATGGTTCTGCTTGAAGTCTACCTATATACCTTCTGTTTGCATTATTTATTTGGCTAATATTTTGGTTATATCTGTCATGTTCAACAGGAATAAGGTTCATAGTGCTTCGAATTAAAACTTGGGAAGCTCTCAAGGTCTGAAAGTAGGGCTTCTGTCTCTATGACTCATGTCCCTGTTGTAATAAACTGCACCAGTCTGGCTACTGGAAGCAGCTCTCAGCTAGTTCAATGAGTTCTCCTCTTGTGATGTCATGTGATGATTCTAGGTATTACATCCACAGAAAAATAGTGATCAGGGAATGTTCTTCAGTCTCTTTGATCAAATGTATATTGGGCAAAAAGTAATCTCTTCAATCTTAATTCTAGCAATGAATAGCCTTTGTTTTTCTCTTGTATTCTGTGATTTTAAGAGCTCTACTATCCTGCTTTCTGGCTGTGGTATAGACTTGTACATTATAGATGTGTTTACAAAGATGACTGAAAGTGTTTAGGACAAAGTCTCTTACTATGTGAAAGAAATAATTGATCCGCATTTAACGTGCTACTATTACTTTGCTGACTTAGAGCCATAAACTTGTACCTTGGTTTCATACGTAGTCCCAGATATTTTATATGACTTCTGTGAATTTTGTATAAATGCATTAACTAGTTTAATTAGCTAAGTATATTTTTCCCTTGTGTATATTTTGAGCATTGCTGGAATCAATTGAGCAATGATTTATTTACTTTTGTGTCCATTTCATCCCGTAGCTATTTTAAATAGAAAAAGTAATGTGAAAATACTAATTTGTGGATACTGATTTCTATGTAGAGATGATTTGTCACTGAAAATTCTTTTCTTTTTTTTCCCACAAAACAGATAGATAAGGATTTTATACCTATATATAGATTCAAATATGTTAGATACAGTATATGAGTAGTATATTATTAATTCATAGTAAGATAGTTTTCTAGAAATGCAAATTCTCTCAAGGAAAGCCTATAACAGTATCCCAAAAACTGATACAGATCTTGTGGGCTTCTTTTTTTTTCAGTGCACTTTCTACTACTCGCCTCCTACGTGCTTTCAGATCTTCTGAAGTGATTCTTAGGTTTCTCACACAAAGACTCTTATCACCTATGTGCGGAGAGGGTACACATACTACTTTTGCTTCTTTAGCAGTTTCCAGGAAATGCTGGAGTATGATCTTTCTCTTCCATGTGCTCTCTTTAGATATTGGGTCATTCCCAACATTTTTCGTATCAACTTCAACAGCATGGACGTGATACATCTCTGCTTGACACCTTCACAGCCAGTGTACCCTTGGTTGGCAAATCTCCATTGGTAGACAGGATAGATGTTGATGGAAATGGAGTAAATTGAGCCATGGCTCCTGGGGGCAAGGATTACTCCCCCTCTTAACTTTCTGCCTCCATTGACAGTGGGCTGATGGTAATGCCCCTGAGACTCAGAAAGGTAGACGCCTCATACATCTCTGGCAGCCCATCCAGACTGTCATTCCAGTCAAACCATCAGTCTCTGAGTTAATAAACTCCAGTCCATTCAAATCCATTTTCTCTTCCACAAGTCTCTTTTGGTCTCTGATGTTTCTGATGACCACTTAGTCCCGCAAGTCCAATGGACTTGTTTGTGTGGCTACTGATATGCATGTAATCTGCAACACCTGACCCATATTGTCAATTACAACGCGAGAGTACAAATAAGTCAGACAGCACTACCCTCAAGAACTACCAGACTAGGCTCAACTATATACTCATGGGCAAAGGTTCTGGGCAACAGTAGGAAAACAGTGCCAGGATTTGTTTCACCTTTGTAAATAACTATTGAGTGGTCGGTGAAGCCAGTCGATAGGAAGGAAGCAGCTATAACTCCATTACACTGGGACAGAGGCTAACTTAGTTACCTTGAAGGGCATCCAGGGGGACCAGGAGGAGGTGTAGGCCTCTGCAGTTCTAATTGCAAATTAGATCCTCTATTTCATTTTTGCAAAAGTGCCAACAACAATATTTGTATATGTAATGTCTAAATATGAAAAAAAACCTAGCTGTTTCCTCAGCAGTTGGCTTTGCTTCCCTGTTACTGGATGCTGCCTATAAATAATTAAATAGATAAATAATCAACGCGTATTTATCAAAAGATCAAGTAGTGTGCTGAAGATTTGCTCATGCATTGAGATGAGTGGGTTTCCTAGGAAGGAAAATTAGACTTTTAGATCTGTCACAGATCTTCTCCTGTAGGGGCAGAAAACTACACCTGTACCTGTGTATATCTGTGTGAATATATTTGGCTCTTAGTATCATAGTGACATTTAAGAGCTCATTTGCTGTTTTTCGAGAGGTGGGCTTTGGACATTCTCAAAAACTTAGCCTTTTTAAAACAGTATATTAGGCTAGCAAAACTATACTAGTGTGGATGATGTCTAAACTAGGGAAATATTTCTTGTACCCATACGAGTTGCATCAGTAATATGCTGCCCACCCATGAGGAAAATAAGCCATACCTGTAATTTTGTTGGCATGATTGATTCGATATTAGGAGATTTTACTAGAACAGCTCTGTTGGTCACAAATTGCACTTTACTTCATCTTTGGCTGACAGAGCTAAGGAAGAAAATGTATGCAGAGAGGTACCCGGCCCAAATGAGAATATAAATCTTACAGCTGCCTGATCCTGGAGCATATGAATTTCCCTTTAACTGTGCTCTTCCATGATTACTGCTATGCACTTACCCAGAGGCTGCAAGCTGCTTTTCAAAGCTGCCATGCCATGCCACCATCAGCTGCTAGGGCTTTTGCTTAGTTATTATTATAATAGAAAGAACAATTTTTGAAACTCTTACAGCTATATGAAAGTACAAACTGCTGGTTTAAGCATCCTTAGGCACCTGGATTTGAAAATTACTCTAGCTGACCTTCTTCCCCTAAATATAGCATATGTCTGCCAGCCTGAATAGTGTATGTTACCCTCAGATTGAGAAACTGGCTAGAAATATCCAATAACATTTCATTATTACAAACAATACTGCCAATATCTAATTAAACAACTGTGGAAAAAAAAAGTCCTGCTCCAGAAATCTCTAACCTCTGTAATTGTTTGGGTTGGTATGCATTTGTTATTGACTGGAAAGCATGTACTGTTCATGGATATGCCAGGTTCAGGGTAACAGTATGTGTTGAATGATTTAGTTGGAATGGAAGTAGATGGAACATCTACTCTACAGGATTTTAGAATGTTTGCAACTTTTATACACCGAAACAGTGGCTTATGCCTGGATGTTGTACAGCTTGCAAAGACCTTGATGCTAATAAGATAAATTATTTCCTTTCAGTATAACAGCTGATATTTGGATGGTCAAGGGTTAAAACCTCTCCTTTGCAACTCACAGAACACTTCTGATTGACTCATAGAGTCACCATGAACAAGAATACCTGTAGTCTACACGGGAGGAGCAAAAGTGTGAGTAGAAGGTTTTATTTTCCTTGCTTTTTTTTTTTATTATCGCTATTCTTACATACTACTTATGTGTTGTGTTAGCCTTTCAAATGCCACTTTCTGAGTAAGATAGCAACTGTGATAGAATATTTGGTAATTGTATGCCATTCTTGTATCTGTAGCCTAAATAAATATGTATTTGTAACTTGCACACAGAGACAAGATTATTGAATAAGTAGTATGTTTTTGAGTGATTTTTTGTAATTCAGTTATTAATTTTTCAAAGTGTATTTTACACAGAGTTATTAAAAATGAGTCTTTTCTTGAGCATTAGTTGAAAAGTAAGCTTACATATTATCTATAAGGTACTCGTAAATGTATGCCCCTGCACTGATGTTGGTATGAGGGTCTGCACTTGATTTGATAATGCATTGTTTAAATGTTGACTGTGTAAAGTTCCAGGACATCAATGAGAAAATATGCTAATATTATAGGCATAGATTTGGATGAGGCTTGGTTTTGTTTGTTTTCTGGTCTTTGCAGTTGTTTTTTGTCATATGTATGTATGTCTCCCAGTACCAAGAGTACTACTGAACAGGGAGATTTGGAGGCTGCCGTAGCATTTTCTGTCTTCCAGATGCTCATGTAACATTGATGTGTGGTATTATATACCAATGACTCTGCCTTACAAGCATAGACAAGGACTGAATAATATGTTACTGCTATGTTTAGGCTGTTGAATATGCTCCTTCTGCTAATGGACAAGGACAATTTATTTAAGTGCTTTTTTAAGTGGTAATAGGAAGCAAAAATTCTGGTGTGCATCTACAAGGACAGAGGATATGGTTAGATCTCCTTGTTTTCTGAGGGGCTCCCATCTTGTATGTAAACAGAGTTCACTCGAGAAACATTCCAGATCACTCTGGATCCATATTTTTTCTCTTCCTGTGAGTAACTTCCAACTTGCCCTGTAATGACACTGCTTTGTCGCCACTGATGCCTTGGTGTCTGCTTCCTTCTTCCCTTTGCTGCCTCAGTTTTCTAAGTCAATGGGGTCAGTTGCTGGACCAACAGAATCAGCTTAGTTGACTTCATCCAGATTTGTTCAGGTTCCTCGCTGTTTGCTCAGGTGTGGAAAGGCAGTGCAGACATCTTTGACCAGGCCTGGTCTGGAGCTTCCTGAATCTTGCAGGCTGTATCTGGTTGAGCTCCTGGGTATTAGCAGCAGTTGCTCTTCTTAGGTTATTCTTAAGAATTTCTTAAAAAAAAAAAACCAACTCTTTATGTAGACCACTTTTTGTTTTTTTCTGTAATATTACCGTGCATGCCATCAGCATATATATGTAGAACCATAGAGGGAAAGTGACAGAAATATGCTAAATTCATCATGGTGACATGGTTTGATATGTGGGTCAAATAAACAGCCTGATATGTCTCAACAAACTGAAGACAGGTATTCAATTTGCTTAATAAAGCTTCACTGTTACTGTTGAGGAATTATGATGTGAAGCATGAGGCTGTCCATAAAATTTTTAAAAGCCCACAAAGCATAAAATTTTAATGTTAGCTGATGTAACGAGATCTGGTCCAATTTGGGGGAAAGATCAGCATTGTTTCAGTTTAAGTGGATTAATTTTTATCAAATATATTAATCTTTATTAATTCAAAGGATCTTCCTATTTCAGTACAAATGTTGTAGTATATATTTTGTGAAATTAAGTTCTAAAAGTTCAATAAACATTGAACATTTCAGGCCCTGAATGAGAATTTTTTAATCTGCAAAATAAACTTCATTATTTTTAGTGTTAAATCCTAACACATGTTGCTGTGTGAACTTAATCATGACCACCTGCAGCTATTTTTCTTTAAACTGAGTATGTAAAATTTCCTACTGTTTGTTTATTGTTTTTAAATTGCAAAATACGTAATCCCTAAGAAATTATTTTAAGTCATGTAGTAACATGCTGTTTAAATAATTCCTTGATTATTGCTCATAGGGGAATAGTGCCTCTATTTGAACAGAAGTGATTTTGGAAAAGTGTCTCATTATACTTGTTGAGTACAGCCAAAGATTTCATATCACATGATGGTGACATAAAATCTTCCATCTTCCTACATGTCTGTCAATCTGAATTTGCTTTGTCAAAGTTATCCATGATCTGCCAGACCACTCATTTCATCAAAAGACTGTCTAATGAATAAGTAAAAATATCATCAGTAAACTGAATAATCTTTGAAAAAAAAATTGGACTATGCCTTTTATTTTTATTTCATGGGATGTTGTCACATGGCTTTCAAAGAGGTTTTTCTGTTTCTAGAAAGCACGGCAAGTAAAGTCTTGGTTCAGTGGTCTCAGATGTCACTGAACATAATCTATGTAATACGGAAGATGAACCTGCAGATATGTGTGAACATTTTGGTTTTTTTCACCAAATGTAGAACTAACTGCATCATGAACTAGCTGAAGTTTAGTTTAACAGTGTAGATTAATTGAAGCTGCAGATAGAAAAGACATTATTAACGTTGCCAGGACACAGTCCATCCCACTACTGTCAATATGGGACCAGTGTTAACAACAGGTGCCCAGAACCTGGGGAAGGATCACAGGTAAGTATGAGAGAACCTAAAGTGCTGCCCAAGGGAATTCCAGCTGCTCCAGCCAGCAAGTCAGCTCTATCAGGGTCCAGACTAAATGCCTCTATGCTAACACACATAGAATGGGGAATGAACAAGAAGAATTAGAGATGTGTGCACATCTGCAGAGCTATGACCTTGTTGGCATCACAGAGATTTGGTGGGATGGCTCCTATGACTGGAGTGTTGGAATGGAGGAATATATGCTCTTTAGGAAGGACAGGCAGGGGAGATGAGGAGGGGGTGTCGCCCTCTATGTCAATGATCAGCTGGAGTTTATGGGATTAAGGGGAGTGCAGGGACAGGTGACATTACAGTGGGGGTTTGCTACAGGCCACCTTACCAGGGGGACTGAGTGGACGAAGCCCTCTGCAGGTAGATAGGAGCAGCCTCATGGTCACAAGCCCTGGTCGTCAAGAGGGGGACTTCAACCTGGAGATCCCTATATCTGTTGGAAGGACAACACAGGAGGTTCCTGGAATGCATGGATGATAACTTCCTCCTGCAACTGAGAGAGGAGCCAATGAGGAGAGGTGCTATGCTGGTCTTCGTTCTCACCAACAAGGAGGGGCTGGTGGGGAATGTGACGTTCAAGGGCAGCCTTGGCTGCAGTGACCATGAGATGGTGGAGTTCAAGATCCTTAGGGCAGTAAGGAAGGCGTACAGCAAGCTCTCTACCCTGGACTTCAGGAGGGGAGACTTTGGCCTCTTCAAGGATCTGCTGTGCAGATTATAATGGGAAAAAGCTCTGGAGGGAAGAGGGGCCCAAGAGAGCTGGTTAGCATTCAAGGCTCACCTCCTCCAAGCTCAGGACCAATGCATCCCAACAAAGAGGAAGTTGGGCAAAAATGTGAGGACACCTGTATGGATGAACAAGGAGCTCCTGGATCAACTGAAAAACAAAAAGGAAGTCTACAGAGGGTGGAAGCAAGGACAGGTAGCATGGGAAGATTACAGAGACTGTCCAAGCAGCAAGGGATCAAGTAAGGAAGACCAAAGCCCTGTCAAGATTAAATCTGGCTAAGGACATCAAGGGCAACAAGAAAAGCTTCTACAGGTATGTTCATAGAATCATAGAATCATAGAATGGTTAGAGTTGGAAGGGACCTTCAGAGGTCATCTAGTCCAACCCCCCTGCAAGGAGCAGGGACATCCCTGACTAGGTCAGGTTGCTCAGAGCCTCATCCAGCCTGGCCTTGAACATTTCCAGGGATGGGGCCTCCACCACCTTTCTGGGCAACCTGTTCTAGTGTTCTGTAACTCGCATCGTAAAAATTTTTTTCCTAATTTCCAATCTAAATCTACCCCCCTCTATTTTAAAACCATTACCCCTCGTCCTATTGCAACAGGCCCTACTGAACAGTCTTTCCCCATCTTTCTTGTAGGCCCCCTTGAGGTACTGGAAGACTGCTATCAGGTCTCCCCAGAGCCTCCTCTTCTCCAGGCTGAACAGCCCCAACTCTCTCAGCCTGTCCTCATAAGAGAGGTGCTCCAGCCCTGTATTCTGGAGCTCCCAACAAAGGAAGGACATGGACCAGTTGGAGAAGGTCCAGAGGAGGGCCACGAAGATGATCAGAGGCCTGGAGCACCTTTCCTACGAGGACAGGCTGAGAGCATTGGGGCTGTTCAGCCTGGAGAAGAGAAGGCTCCGGGGAGACCTTATAGGGTTCCTCCAGTACCTAAAAGGGACCTTATAAGAAAGATGGGGAGAAATTCTTCAGTAGGGCCTGTTTTGATAGGACAAGGGTAATGGTTTTAAAATACAGGGAGGTAGATTCAGATTGGACATTAGGAAAATTTTTTTTACACTGAGGGTTGTAGAACACTGGAACAGGTTGCCCAGAGAGGTGGTAGATGCTCCATCCCTGGAAACATGCAAGGCCAGGTTGGACAGGGCTCTCAGCAACCTGATCTAGTGGGGGATGTCCCTCCTCCTTGCAGGGGGATTGGACTAGATGACCTTTAAAGGTCCCTTCCAATCCAAACCATTCTATGATTCTGTGATTCTACTTTTTTTCTGACAATATGCCTAATACTGTTTTTAAAAAAATCATTTGCAAGTGATCTTGTCATTGACAGTATGTTGTTAATATTTATTTTTATACTTCCTCTAATAGATTCTTATTCTATTTTTTGTACTTCATGTCCTCAGACAGCACAATATGTCTAATCCTGCTAGTCCTCCACCCTCTCACTGGCTAGTTTGCACAGTATTGCTATTCATTCTCTTATTAGCCTACGGAGTTGCATTTAACTGTATTTTGTAATAAGAATTTATATAGTCAGCTTGTTCTTTCCCTCTTGCTCACAGCATTCCGTGAGGATGTCTGCAGTTATGTCCTTTCAATCTGTGTGTACTATTTGTCTAATCCCTCATAGTCAATTTCCTTAGGTAGCTTTTTGTTTCTTTAAACAGTTTCTTCCTCATAAATAAATTCCTCCTTTCTCAAAATGTCTATTTTGCTGGTGTCTTGAACTGCGTAGAATATTCTAGGTGTTTTATTGCTTTAACTTCCATGACTTACCATCTGCTACTTCTGAAAATACAGCTAAATGTTGTTCTTTCCCTCCCTGTCTCTATCTAATTTGGTTCTCTCCCTCCCCCCTCTTACAAAGTTACTTCTAGATTAGGATAGAGGTTTAATTAGTACAGATCAGCTATGGAAAGAGACTTTTTGGAATATTTTTATAATGAAAAACTGAACTTTATTATTTGTGTTTTAGAACGGCTCCATACTGTTTTCGCAACTGAATGAACAAGCCAATGTATTTCTACACACATCTTTGCAAATATCAACATCATTTGTTCTTTATCAAAAAGCATGATTAAATTAATTATTAATTAGTATTTTTCAAATCAGACTTTCAGCTTACCTTCAGTTAAATTAGCACAGCTTTATTGAGAATTAATACATGATCAATAGTAAATAGTTTTTCAATACAGTATTATAATAACTAGATTTCTAAGGAACTATACTGGAGGCATATTCGGTCAGCTAGAGGAAATAAGAGTCTACTTTCAGGTGATGAGAGTGCTAGTGTATGTGGAGAAAAGAATGAAGTCTGAATGCTACACTGTGTGGGTGTTCTTCTTGGAACATTGTGTCAGAAGTGAGTCAACTCTTGTGAAATCAGAGTGTAGTTATATTGCAAGAAAATGAACCAACCAAGAGGATATGTTTAGCAACTGGGCCTGCTTAAACTGTGGCATTTCAGCAGCTTCAACAGCAACAAGAAAAAAGGAGCGGGGAGCAGAAGACAACATTAGAATTTCAACAATATTTGGTCAGCCTTTTAACCTAAGAACATCTGTAAAAGCCTAGAAGTGTGAGATTGTTTTTAATTTGTAAATGTATTACATTTAAAAGGTGTATTTTCAACAACTGTAACTTCTGGATAAACTACAGATCACTAGTAGGAGACAAAATGGCTGTCTCATTCTACCATCAAAACTTTAACAGCAAAATTGTGACTGCTGATGGGATCAAATGGTGCTGAACCTCAAAAGGGAATGCTCAGATTGATTGCAGCCAAGCTGCTGAGATCGTGCTGGGTGGGGGCGGTGGTAGAGGCGGGAGGTGAGGTGGAACTTATGCAAATACAAAGCAGATGTGGAGCACCCATAGAGATGAAGCACAAAGGAAGGCAGAGAGCTATTTGCAAACAGCTGACTCACGGAGATATTTTCCTGCGAGGTACTTAAGGCTAGATTGTCATAACCTTTGCTTATGATGCGGGGGAGTGAAGAGGAAGTTAAAGACTTCCTTTATTTCTATGCTCATTTCTGCTTAGATTATGACTCACAGAGATGGCAAGAGCCAGAGGCTCTTTGTCCTCCGCTCCTCCTGTAGGCAAATGGTCAGGGAGAGGGAATGCCATCCTTTCTATCCCAGCCAAATCCAGTACGCCCCTCTGCTCACTCACCAGCTGGAATAGCTATTCAGCAACAGGGTAAGATACTCTACAGCAAAGAGTAGCATGATGTAGTTCTCCACAGAGAGTGTGAAGGAATTGCAAATAAGTTCAGTTCCAGGCCCTTTTCTGTCACAGTGCAGTTCTATCAGACAGCAATCCTTCCTTTAGGTCAATAGTTCTAAGTAACCAATTCATCAACAGAAATGGGAGAAGCTTGCAGTATTCCAGAAGCATTTTTCATAATAAATTTGCATTACTTCCAAATAAATTGATTTTTCTCTCATTGCCAATGGTTAGGTCCATTTGTTAGCTAATAGAAGAATACTTAGAGGAAGATTGCTTGGACTAAGCATTCTTTATTAATGGAAAGTAATCACATTACGTATTCTTTGCCTTCTTACACTTCTCCACCTGTAATACAGCCTTTGCAAAGGAAACAACGGATAGAAAAGGCAAAGGTGGGTCATTCCTAAAGGGCAAATTGAAGCCCATTCTGTGGTGCTGCTTTTCACTTTATGTCAGTTGTTGTGGTTGCCTGGCAGAATAGAAATTTTAAACAGCAAATGCCCTTAAGCAAAGCAGCAGCTGATGCACAGGGAATGCCTGAAGAGAGAGTAAGTAATGTCTGGAGCAACTTTGACCCTTTCTGCATGTTTTCTAACATTCCTTCTGCAGGGGTTAGTAACTTAGGTTCATGGTGAGAGTCCAGTCTGAGACAGAATAACTGGATTTGACCGCTAATAAATGAATGCCTTTAATAGTCAATTACTATTGATTAAATTGGTTTTGAATTAATTTACTGTATTTACTTGTGCACATTTTACAATCCCCTTTTACTTGTGGGATTATCTTTTGGAGAGAGATAAAAAGTTCTATAGCAGGAAGATACTAGTGTATTCCTGACAAAGCAGTTGCGAATGTGTTTCTTTCCTCCTACTCATTCTGGATTTCTTCCTTTCTGTCTTCCACCCTCTGCAGTCTTTCGTGGATGTTCTGACTCATGTTTCCAGCCATCCTATTCTGATCAGATCACAAAATCTGTTCTCCAGGCTTTTCTCCCTTCTGCCTCTGATATTTCTGACATTAATGCACACGATTTTGTCATAGTTCTCTCCTTTTTTTGTGTGTGACTCATCTCCTTGTTCAGCTCGTGCCTACCTTGTCAACTAAGTTCCAGCTTTTTTGAAGCAAGTCTTACCTCCTTATATCAGGTTTGGACAGTATGTAAAAGTTTGCGACTTAGAACTGCACCATTTGAGAACATGAAAATACTACTATGTAACAAACCTACCCTGTAACTCAAATATCCACAATTATGCAGATTTGAAAAATAATCTGTGACCAAAGAACATTTATTTAGTTTAAATTAGTTTGAAATTCTCTTGATGGTATGACTGGGTCTGGCAGAGAATTTTGCAGCTCAGCTACACTAGCAAGCCTCTGAAGTGCAGCTGAGCCTTTAATTTTTGGAGTTCTTGCACATTTGTGTCACTGGCATTCTCTGTCCCAGTTCTTCCTATCTGCAAGGATAATTATCTGTAGGGGAGGCTGCATCATCCTAGCAATATAGTTTACTTTTACACTTCTGAATCTTTCCACCCAGTGCTAGAATCCAGGCCATCTCTGAGAGACACAGTGGATGCTTCAGGCCCTGTTTCACAGGAAGGGCTGGCAGGTCTCTGCCATTGGTATCAGAATTACACCTCCCTCTGTGTTTCACCATTACGGATTCCCCAAACCAGTTCTTATTCTCTGAAACCAGCTCCAATGCCCTTGGTTTTGCTGTTTGAGGGAAACTGCTCTCACCTTTGTAATCATTTACTACAGCGGTGAAAATAAAATTAAATGAACCTGAAGATCCCACTCTATGACTGTAAGGGAATATATTTATCTTAAAGAGTGAAAACATAAACAAAATGTGGGTGAATGGGTTAGGAAAGAAAAGGAAACATCAGATAGATAAATGAAAGGCTGAGGGCCTGGAGTAGATGAAATAGGAATACTATAAAGATCAGGACTTTACACATTGTACTTCACACTGAAGAAAGCTGGTGGTCAGGGGAGGAGTAGAGGAAAAACATGAAAGTGATGGATAATGTAATTAAAGCATAGTCGTATTAGAGATCATGGTCTCTCCCTACTTTTCTTCCTCACTTATTTATTACTGTATATTTATAATCCATGACTGAGTTTATCCACATTGTTCTCTCTTCTTTAAATATGAAGGTGGTCTTTTAGGCTCTTCAGTTTGCAATTACTGCATCTTTTGATTCCCTCTTTCAGAAAAAAAAAAATTCGAAATGGTGCCTAGAAGGCTGACCGATGCTGATAGACTGGTGGCACATAAAGGGAATGAGCATGTGACTGATTCACACTGTATACAGAGGGAACTGCAATATTGTGTAATTCTTTTCCTTGTCTACTTATCTTTCGTTTGTAATTTCAAGTTGCAGGTTGTTATGGTCAATATCTCTGTGTCTGTCAGAGTGCCTGCAATGGCTAGAACAACTGGTTCTCCAGCATGATGGCATTCTTGGCATACTTGCAATATAAATATTGAATAGTTTTAATAGAAATATACAAATGTCAAGCATTTGGAAGTATGATAGATGTAAATGCTAAGAGTACTAAAGAGTGGTAAGAAGCAGTTACATGGAGGGTGTTTGCAGAGGAACAAATATTGCAGTTGGTGGCAGAATAATTTGCTAGATATTGTTGTGGAAAATGGAAATGGTTTCATGCAAGTTGTTATGGAAAAACATAGAGAATTCCCTGGCAAGGATTACTGTTCTTTGGCCACTGACAGCAACAGGAGACATGAAGAATTTGAAACAGAATGTGAGTAACAATTGAATACTATTAAGGTTTGAGTACACTGATGAAAGCAGAAGATTTCAGAATTAAGCCTGCCATTGAAGTCTTAGACTGCACTCTTGTTATTGGAATTTTAAAATTTATATTGCATTCCTTTAGCAGTGGCATCAGAAACAGCTGTGACTGTATGAGCTTTTTTTCTTATATGCTATGTATTTTTTTTCCTTGTGACACATGCAATATATCTCGTCTTCTACCTGTGTATACATACACATCTGCACACATAAATATACACCCTAGAAATGCAGAAAGCATATGCTATGAATGTACATCAGGAAGCTCTTAATGAAAAAAAAACAATAATCAGCTTTTCTTAAATGAGTACGTAGTTCCATTCAGAAAAATTTCACATATAGTTCTGAAAAGAGCTTATAGCAAACTTGCTTTTCTACAAAATATTAGGCTTCTTTCACTTAGTGCACTGCATTCAGAGTAACTTGAGTTAGCATACATAGCATCTCAGATGAAACACTGCCAACATTGCTCCTGCTAGCCTATGAACACAGAAGCTGTATGATCTGTAACCCCTGAGCAGACAGTTCTGGTGCCTTGAGGCTGGGAAACCTAGTAATATCCATGAAAGTGTAAGCTAAATCTTCAGGTTCTTGCCTATTTCCTTCAGCACTGCAGGATCTGTGAAAATCTGTTTTGTCCGTTTCTTTTTTCTCTTTAACTTTGATATGATTCGGACCAAAATCCAACTTCAAAATAGGAAGAAATTGGTTATGTTTTGGGGAAGATCTGCTTTTCATTAGATTCTTTTAATGATTATATTTAGCAAACTGGTTTCTGGAATATTTTGATCTCATCTATATTGAATTAATACTAATTTACTCAGTAACAATTCTGTAACATTAAATCAATCTACCTGTGGATTTTAAAGCACCTGACAATATAATTCTCTCATTTTTGGTCTCAGCAAAAAAAAAAAAGGTCTTTGTCAGGTTTCAAATAACATATCTTTTGATAGAACTTCAATACAATATGAGAACACAGTTAATAGAAAGAGACAAGAAGCATTATCCTTAGCCAAGCCTGTGCAGCAAAAGACCCCATAAAGTGCTGGTCTCTTCCTTCAGGTTTGGGCTGGGTTTGTGTAAGTGTTTTGATTTTCAAAGTGGATTTAGGAGATAAACCTGTTTCCAATATTTTTGGTGAAACTTCTGGGTTGTTTGCAGCTCATGCTTTGGAGATAAATCTTGAATAAGATTCCCAAATGAGACCCTATGAAGTGTTTGTTTCATGTCCCTATACAGAGAGAGCTCAGAGGGAACAAAATTGTGCAGTTAGTTCTTCTCTACTCCACTTCTGTTATTTGTATTTTTCATATTTAAATATTCAGAATAACACAAAATTTTCCATTTTCTCCCTTTGTCTCTTCATACAACCAACTAAAATTGTCCTAGGCCACCACACTTTCAGTAAGTCTTAACAAAAATAGCTTATTATTTTGATGCCTTCAAAAGACAGTTCATGAATTATCTGCCTCTGCCTTGTCATTCCTGAGCTGGAAGAATAAAGGAGGCTCAAACTTGCTCTAGGGTTAGCACTCCTGTCTCAGATCCTGCATTCTAGACAACTGTTTTTCAGATTTATCTGCATTTCTTATCACTCTGTACTCTGCTTATGTTCTCATTTGCCCCTTCTATTTTTTTTTTTTTTTAAATTCAGGATACTCTGTCAACAGGCTCTATTACTAATGACTTCGGCTTTGTTTTTCAGAATAGAAAATAATAGAAGTCTTTAAATTTGATAGAATTTTACTATGTTATGTGGCCCTCCTGAATACTAGGCTTTCTTTGGTATAACTTTCGAGCTTTGCAGTTGCTCCAGGTTCCTAGCTATTGGCTTGCACCTGTGCTTTTCAGGCTTGCTTATAGTTATTTCACAGTGGTCCCGCCTGCTGGCTTAGAACATTATTTGCATCTCTTATAGGGTGTTCGACCAGTTATCTTCCTTTCCTTTGTAAGATCCAGAAAGGTAATGAAAGCAATTATGTTACAGTGTGTGAACTGTTAGCTGTCTTACCAAATCATGTAACATCAGCCTAACTGGGACATTTTGCTGTAAAATGTAATAATAATACTAAAAACAAATTTAAAAAAAAATAAAGGCTCACCTGAAAAAGGCAACATCAAAGTGACACTTAGGTAATTTGCATGTTCTTAAATAAATACAAACTACAATTGATTGCAACATGATTTTAAAAAAATGAACTAACATACTCAATATTTTTGGTGGAAGGATTGAGAAAAACATTAAATTTTGTATGAGATGGGGGCTTTTTTTTCCATGTATATGCTGTGTTTCTTCTGATAAATTCTGAATTTACTGTGTCTTGAGAAAACTGACCTCAAAACATAAGTGAACTGTTGAAAATACTTAGAGGCAATACTGCCCAATTTATCCATTAGATAAATAAATTATTGAGTTTTCTACTCAGGAAGGTTGAAACTTAGACAAAGGCTATGTTCCTGTCTACATTCTTTTCCTTGCATGTGCTTTATAAATAATGCCACTCAATAGCCAACTTCCATCTCTCCTAGGGTAGAACATAGCATATCATTGATTTTCCAGCAGGGATTTATATCTACATTATAAGACACATGCTAAGAGCGAAATATTGCTTAGTAATAATAGCCTCTGAATGGTGATGTTAGAGAAAAAGCACTAGCATGAGAGAGGAAGACTTTATGAATCATAGTGCAGAAAAATTTTAATCAAATTGTTATATATCTACAGCCATCTACTTCTGTCCTCTTCGTTGGTTGCTTTGCTTCAGGAAATAAAATGCTAGTTTTCTTGGGACCTTTAAAAACTTCCTTCTAGAAACAATTTTCAGCCATTAGTCTGTTCATAAGAAATCAGTTCCGTGGCACAATCTAGACAGTAAAAGCTTAAGTCTCAAGGGTTTTGCTATGCAGTTTTCAAAATAAAGTGGCCATATAAGTCCAAATGCTCTTACTTAATGATTCTCTCTTGACAGAGCAAATCAGGCTTTCTGCATTCATCTTTTGAAATGGCAGCTCCTCTGTCTCTGAAAGCACTTGTTTTAGGAAAGAAAAAAAAAGAGAAACTACATTGGAAAATAATATGAGATAAAGTAGTGAATAATAATGTTTTATAGAGAACGTGGGGTTTTCTAATAAGACCTGAGTGAGAGAATGTGGAGGTGACCGTCACAAAACCAGCATGATGTTATAGCTGTACTCCGACCTTTCCCCAAGTTTCTTTGCAGGATGTTCTGGCATCTCATTCTACATGTTACCTAGTTACAGTTTTCCAGTGTGTATGCTGTACCACTTTCCTTTCACATTCTGAACATTTGCCTGTTTTTCTTCAAACTAAATTCTCCTCAGGGCAGAAGATGGTACTTTTATTACTTTAGATTGTATGTTGCGAGGCTGAAAATTACTTTTATATCAAAAGAGTACTCACACTGTGATAAGGGTTAGCAGGGTCCTCACTAAGGAGAGGTACTACTGTTTGCCATAAACTATTGAGCTGTAAGCATCATAAAACTGCTATCTGGTGTTGTCGTAGTTTAGCCCCACTTGGGACTAATCTACGCAGTCTCTCCCTCACTCCCCCAGCCTCTGAGGGAATAGGAAAAGATAATATAAGAAAAAAGGCTCAAGATTTGAGATAAGGACAGGGAGAGATCCTTAAAGTTACCGTTATGGGCAAAACAGACTCAACTTGGGGAAACTATTTGTTTATTATTAAAATCAAAGCAGGATAATAAGAAAGAAAACAAGATAACTTCCCCCGCACTTCTCCCTCTTTCCAGGCTTAACATTATCTCTACCTCCTTCCTGCTGTGTGCAGCACAGGGTGGGAATAGGGAATGGGGGTTACAGTCAGTTCATCACACGTCACTTTACGCTGCTTCTTCCTCCTCGGGAAGAACTCCTCACATTCCTCCCCTGCTCCAGCGTGGGATCCCTCCCACGGGCTACAGTCCTTCATTAACTGCTCCAGAGTGGGTTGTTTTTCCATGGGGTGCAGTACCTCTGGAACCAAGTGCCCCAGCATGATGGGGGGTTCTCCCCGGGCTGCAGGTGGATCTCTGCTCCTCCGTGGGCCTCCATGGGTTGCAGGGGCACAGCCGGCCTCACCATGGGCTGCACCACGGGCTGCAGGGGAATCTCTGCCGGGATTACTCCTCCCTCCTCCTTTTTTACCGATCTTGGTGTCACGAGAAATTCTTCACAATCAGCTCAGATTCTCTTCACATTTCATCTCCTCTCCACTTCTTGCAGCCAGGCTGGGCTGAGTCGGGCCCAGTCGGCCGCCCAGCAGAAGGCCAGAGAGTGAGGGCCACAAGGCCCGCAAGGCTCACGCCTCCCTCTCTCTGCCCCCACTTCAGCTTCTTCACATCTTCACTTCTTCTTTATTTATTTATTTTTGCCCTTCTTGAATACGTTATCGCAGAGGCGTTATCAGGGAACAGTCTGCTACTAATTGACTCAGCCCTGACCAGCAGCAGGTCAGCCCTATGCCCGGCCAAGTCCACTGAACAAAGGGGAGCAACTTGTAGCAGCTTCTTGCAGGTGCTGCCACCGTATAGCAGCCCCCTCACTAAATAAAACCAACACAGATGTAAACTTTTGTTAATCTTGGGCTTTTTTTCTCTCTTAGATCATCAATTGGTACTGCATCTTATCTATCTTTAAGCAAAATTATATTTGTATAATGGAGAGACAACAATGATAACTGTTACTTATCCATTTAGTTACTCTTATAGTTCTTTTCTATTTTGTGCCTTTTGGGATCACTTCATACTGAAAAATCTCAGGTCATAAAATTATATAAAAATAACTGTCTTGAATGCCTTTTTGTGTTTTCTCTTGATTGAATTAAAAGTTACTATCTCACTATTTAGATTGCAAGATTTTTAAAACTTACTATCTTGATTGCTAGGTAATAGGAGCATATTGAAAATAATTGGAAGACTTCGTCAACTTTTGAACGTGGTTACAACAGCTGTCGTAAATACTTGTGTTGAAAGTGCTGCTTCATGTTTTCCAAACTGTCCTCTTGTTTCATTGGTTGTGCAGTACCTTGTGTACTGACGCAGTCCTAGCTAACCATTTATATTTCATTAACCAGACACTGGATCAGAAGTCTAATCAGAACTGTTGCTATTTCACAGGCATCTGCTATTTTCATGATTGCTTCTTACTTTTCATCTGCACTTTGGTACAAAGATTTAATTAAAGCAGTTAAAATAACAGACAGCAGATGTGATCTAGTCAACTGCAAGTCAGCACTTTAAGATTCCTCTGTGGATGAACAAAAATTAAAACAATTATGTTTCTGTAATTTATTTCAATTACTTTGTGTACCAAGTTTAGTTCATCACTGTCGTCTTACACCTTTTTAATGCTAATAACATGGGAATTTTCAACAGTTACCTACAGCCTTTGCAAAAGGTATTCTGGAGATGTGAAATTCCCGCATTTTTCTAATTTCCTACTGACAATGTTCTCTACTGTTTCTTCCATTCTTGATTTGTACATTAAATAATCCACAATCCTATGCTCTTGGATGAGTTGTCAGCAGCAGAGGTAGAGACTGGAACCTCTAAAGCTTATATATTGTCATGGCAAGCTCATCAGTCTCAGGTATGCTGTACAGTGAATGAAGTGTGACTTGCCTAATTCCCTGGGAAAGCAAACTGCCATTTTTCGATTGTTTCAATTAGAACAAACAACTATGGCTGAGTATGTCTTAAATCTTCACCTGTTTTCTTCAACTGTAGGGTTTTACATTTGTAGAAAAGTATGTGCATATGGAAAAGGGAAAGAGAAACTGAGAACTCCCCTTCTCCCTCAAAAATCTAATTAGAATTAAATTTATGCTAATTAATTAGCTTGTGATGGCCATAATGTCATGTGCTGAGTTGCTAGTTAATGGACTTTATCACTCAGCAGAACAGTCAAGATAAAATGGGACACAAATTAAGGAATACATTTATTTGGTATTTCTTCCCTAATCATGCCTTCCCCTCCCTCCCCCCTGGTCTTCACAAGTAGTAGGTCTCTGTTAATTTTTTCTTTAATTAACCATATGTTCTTATTCTGTTTCTCACTGCACAACAATTCCTTCTACTGCTCCAGTTTCTGTTTGTGGCTCTATTTTAACTTTAACCTCTACTCTGGTTGTGTTTCTCCATGAGCAATCACTCTAAATGGTAAATGCAAAGAAATTTTAAAAAGAAAAAAAAAGTCCACTGTGTTATTCTAAGGTTGAATCCATGAATACAGATGTAATAAAGAAGCCACAGTAAAAGTAGTGACTCCGGGAGAGAGAACATTATTTTGGCTCCAAGAGCATTGAAAACTAGCTGTGATGCATAAACTGAAAGAATAAATATGATACAATTCATCCTTCACAGTATCACTGAGGAAAACGAAAAAAAAATTAATAGTGCAGAAAAGTAACTATGATATGGTTGAGAATATCAAAATACTACTTTCACAGAGCTGAATAATATTCTTTCCTTTGGAGTAAAATCACTCCCTCAGGAAAAGTATCTATTGGCTTTACAATATGCCTTGAAGGTCTGGCAAAAGAAAGCCCTTAGGCTTTGGTAGACCACAAGTTAAACTACGTTTAAAATTGACTTACTGCTTTTGTCAAGGGTCTGGTAAAGTGTCTTAGTTGGCATTTTACAGAAGAAGGTACACTTTATGCAGCCTTGAAAACCCCTATTCAGCTTTGCACATGTGTCTTTGCTGGGACTCATGAAGTTTTAGAAACCTAGAATCTTCATTCTAAAAGGGCAAAAATACCATTTTCCTAATTGTTGTTGCCTGCTTGAGGTAAACAGAAGATGTACAATTGAATGCCCGACCTAATTTTATAGGGTGGATATAAAGTTGATGCCAAAAAGATGGTCTCCCTTCCACACTTACCTTTGGTTTTTTAGCTTTTTTAATTGCTACGCTCTACCTAAAATGAGTTCCTGCATGCTGGCTTTCAGTCAAGTGTGATCTCAGCCAAATAAGTCTAAATTCTGGGACACCATGCAGCTGCTAAAGGAAGGATGTAGAACAGATGACTGTGCCTTAACCAATACTAATGCTGTCCACACATTCTTATCTTTTTCCCTACCAGACTTATATATTAAGTGTGTTCATTTTGTCTAGTGGGGGGCGGGGGGGGCGGGCTACAGTGGCAGCTTCTGCAAGAAGCTGCTACAAGTTTCCCCTTTGTTCAGTGAGCTTGCCTGGGTCTAGGACGGACCCGCAGCTGCCCAGGGCCGAGCTAGTTGGTAGCAAAATGTTCCGTTATAACACCTCTGTGATAACGTATTTAAGAAGGGGAAAAATAATTTAAAAAACGAAGAAGTGAAGAAGCTGAAGTGGGGGCAGAGAGGAGGAGGCGTGAGCCTTGTGGGCCTTGTGGTCCTCACCCTCTGGCCTCCCGCCAGGTGGCTGTCTGGGACCAACTAGTCCTAGCCCGGTGGCAAGAAGTGGAGAGGAGATGAGATGTGAAGAGAACCTGAGAGGCGTCTGCCTGAGCCGATTGTGAAGAATTTCCTGTGAGAGGAACGGCTGCAGACTCCAAGGTCAGTGAAGAAGGAGGGGGAGCAGTAATGCTGCTCCCAGCAGAGATTCCCCTGCAGCCCGTGGTGCAGCCCATGGTGAGGCCGGCTGTGCCCCTGCAACCCATGGAGGTCCACGGAGGAGCAGAGAACCCCCTGCAGCCCGGGGAAGACCCCATGCTGGGGCAGGCGGATGCCTGAAGGAGGCTGTGGCCCATGGAGGGCCCATGCAGGGACAACCATTCCTGACAGACTGCACCCCATGGGAAAATGACCCACTCTGGAGCCATTGATGAAGGACTGTAGCCCGTGGGAGGGACCCCATGCTGGAGCAGGGGAGGAATGTGAGGAGTTTTCCCCTGAGGAAGAAGGAGAGGTGTAAAGTGACATGTGATGAACTGACCACAACCCACATTCCCCGCCTTGGGGTCCAGGAAGGAGGTAGAGATAATTGAAATTAAGTTAAGGCCAGGAAGAGGAAAGGGTGGGGGGAAGTTACTTTGTTCTTTTCCTCATTATCCTGCTTTGGTTTTACTAATAATAAGAAAAAAGTAGTTTTCACCAAGTTGAGTCTGTTTTGCTCCTAACAGTAACTTTAAGGATCTCACCCTCTCCGTATCACAAACCTTGAGCCTTTTTGTTATATTATCTCTCCTTCACTCCCTTGGAAGGTGGATGGAGTGAGAGACTGCGTGGCTTGGTCCCAAGCGGGGCTGAACTATGACAATAAGTCAATAAAAATGGGAGAATCATGGTTGAAGTTAAATTTTAAAATTGTTGTGTGATCTCTTTTGGGTTTTTTTTGAGAGCAGATATATAAGTAAAACTGTCTCTTCAGCCAAGGAATGCAGTCTTGTTAATGATGCACTGTCAATATTGGGAAGACAGTTGGTGGACCAAAAAGAAAACTATTGCATTACAAGGAGAATGAGCATCATAATCTTTGAATCTCATTCAGTCTGAAAAGTGTGAAGGAGACATGAAAGCTACAGATGTTGCGGGGATTGTTTCAGAGTGCTCAATATCCTCTCCTTACTTTCAAGACAGGAGCAGGTAAGGGGAAAGGAAAGGATGCTGGCATGGTGACTCTTGAAGCACCTAGAGTGAATAATTTGCTAGCACACCCTTAATTTCAGTACAGTGGTGTGCACCCAACGCTGTGTGGCAAGGATACTGGCAACTACTTCAAGCATTAGCACTCCTTTCTGAGTTTTTTCTGTCCATGACCCACCATCTCCTTCCCTCCCCCCACACCTTCTGGAGATTTAAAATAAACAATCGTGTTACAAAAGTGTTTTCAGAGAAGAAATGATCAAGGGAAGGAAATGAGCACTCTGCCTTAATTGGGGTGGAGGGGAAAAGTTTGGGTGTTACAACTCAGAGGAGCAGCTAAAAAAAACCTGGTTACACAAATCTCAGCAAAACCATTATTTTGTGTTCTTCTTTATACAGCAGTCTATCACAAGTGTCCCGTGTTATTAAAAAACAAAATGTACTTCTGATGTAATAATTCCTTTCTGGGTGCTATAGAAACAAAACTACATTCATGACATCACCAAGGCAGGACAGAAATAACATTGTAAGCAACCTTTCATTAGGGGTGTGAGAAATTATGGACTGGACAGTAGCAGTGGCAGATGTGTTCAAAGGTGCATGTTGTTTAGTTGGTGGTCAGAGGTTACAAGACTACCACATGGGATGATTGTGTAGGCAAGACTTTAATTTGTTGGCTGAGTTAGTGAATAGGAGCAGAAAAGGACAACAAAACAACAAACTGCATTTCTAACAATTTCTCTCATCCATGAAGCACTAAATACTGCAAGTTCTTCCAAGTACCAGAACAGAATCTAGGAAGCTGTGTCTTCAGCAAAGCCAGTAAAGATAAGATACATGGTCTAATATGGCAGTTGATAAACAGAAGAGTAGGGGAAATGTTTTTAAAGTTGGGACTTCTTCCTGGAACATAAATACAAAATAAACTGCCAAAAAAAAAAGTTAATTATATGAAAACAGCACTCTAAATAATAAAAAATTCCTTTATAAACTCAGAACATCTAGAGTTGAGGGTGTTGACATTCCTCTGCTGAACTAAAAAAATTTGAATTTTTTCCTCTTGCTGTGTAATGTTTTCAGGGAACCTTCTCTGAACATTTTAAACTGTGCACAAATGGATACATGAGATTTTCTAAGACTTTCCTTTCTGGTAGCTTGCATACTATTGCTGGAGAAGTCTTCAATTTTGGAAAGGGGCAATATTTGTAGTTATGGGACTGAGTTTGTTTCAGTTTCACATTATGCAAAAATTTTGTCAATATAGGGAATGCTTGTATGGACAGAGATAAGCAATTTGTCTTGAGCTCTGCATTAAGGCACTACAAATTTTTGTCCAGATCTTGTACATTTTTATCTGTCAAACCTATCCAAATGGCTAACAATCCCCTTCTGTCTCCACAGTACATTGAATTTTTAAAAATATATTTTAAAATAACAAATCTTTAGAAAAAATAAATTTGTGATGTTTGAAATGGATTCAATGGATGTAAAATGAATTGTATTTGTAAGCATATTTATTTATTGCCTGTGAGAAAGACATATTAGCAGTTAATTGCCTGATTCTCAGGTGAACACAGCGTCATTAGAAGATGCTCCTGCCCACATGTTGATTTGTAAGCACTTGTTATGTCTATACAGGACTCTCTGTAGTGCCAGAAATCTGCTCCTCTGTGCTCATTCAGTGCTCCTGAAGACTCAGAGCTGAAGCACTAAGTTTGTGTTTTAAGAGCTGCAGAAAACGTTGTAAGTGGACATGAAGCATGTGGATTCTATTGAAGTTCAGCAGCAGGCACCTCTGTACATATGCCTACAGTCACAATCTTTTTTTCATGCTGTTTCAATTTCACTATATGAGCCGCAGAAGCCTATATTTTAAAAATATAATACTTCTGTGTTCAAAGATCTGTGTATGACCCATGAGATTTGTGGCATAATGAAGAATGGAAAGCAGTGACGGCAATGTCTAGGATTTGAAGTGATTCCACAAGTTAGATGAAAAGGCTTAACTTTTGGCATCATAACATCATTTTAATACAGATTATTTTAGGGGAAAACAAATTAAATCAATCAATTTGACTTTTTTGAAGGGAAATGCCTTATAGAAGTTTTATGGAAGATGCTTAGACTAAATTCTGTTTGCTGCTTTGAAACAAAGGGATACTGAATTTAAACATGTACAAAATGGGTAGTTATGATCCCATAATTCAGTTCTCATTTTCTTTTTTTAAACAGAAGAATCTAGAATGATAGTGGCAAAAGTATGACCCCAATCCTGTCCTCTTTGGAATGAGTTTTACATTTTAAAGTTTTTTAATATTTACAGAAAGGAATCTGTTTTGGAAGTTATTTGGAAATTTGGTTTTGGAGCAAGCTTTTTTTTGTGTCCTGCACTTTTGCAGGTTTTAGGATAAATTGCTTATATGCCATTGCCAAATTCAGCACATGCTGCAACTCTCCCTGCTTGACCAGCTTTTATTAAAGGTGACAGGTCATGCAGTCTAAAAATAATTGAGTCCTTATGTTGACACAGGAGGGCACTTCAACTGTCATGCAAATGAAAGCTGTTGACATTTAGCTGTGTTTTCTTTTTTTTTTTTTTTTTTTGTTTCATTATTTAATTAATGTCAACTTTGGAAGTGGAGGAAAAGTTCCCATTTTCACTGTGACATATGGTGAAAAACACATTTCAGCTTTCCTCCTTTTTCTTTTCATTAAAACTGAGATGTGTAAAATAACTGGAAAATAATCTGGAGATGATAAGCTACTTTTAGAAAAGAGGATATTAAATTGAGAAGTGGTATATATCTATGTCTATAGAAGTCTTTAAAATGATAGGAAAAATATTAATCTGTTGAGTGATACAATTACAGTTGTCTGTGAGAAACTGCAGCAATGGGTAGACTTTTATAAACTTTATGCTAGGCTGAATAGATGGGACTAGCAATCTCTCCCCTTTCACTGCTAGGATGAAAAGCATGAGGATGTTATTTCTTGTGTAAGAAATGTGACTCTTGAAGCTCATATGGTTTGCAAAAGCTTTCTAAAGAGACAAGTTTAATTTGTAGTTTGATTCTGACAATTTATTCACTGATGCTAAATCACTCATCAAACAGCATGGATGTAAGCCTGCTGTGTGCACTGCATGTGCTGCAGTTGATTATATACTTTTGCTAGAATACTTTTATTATACAAATACTATTATGAGACAGCTTAATTTAATATAAATGTGCTTTAGTTAACTCCTGAGTCTTACTCTATTGCCTCATAAATATGAATCTGTATAGGTCTGAAAAAAGCTTCTCTAGGAAATCTGTTAATGTGTCTCACATTTTGGATTTAAGAGTGTACTGACATACATTTCAGTCAAAAGATCACTTTGGAGAAGTGGCCATACTCCAATTAAAACTGTCTATTATTCTTTAACTCTGTATAACGCTTCAACCAGCCAGTAGTATTCAGATAAATGATTCATTTACAGCTGAGGCCTTTTTGTCCACACGAAAAATAAGAAACACTTGGTTTGAAACCTGACCACTTGAAATCTGTGGGGCTGTATAATCTCTTCTCTTGGACTGCTATCTCCAAAGCACAATAAGAATTTATGAGGGATTAGGGACACCAGTGAGTGACAAAAATGGAAAATACATATGTGTAATATATATACCGTACAGATTGTTGGTAAATTTATACTGCAACTTGAAAGCAAATTATATTCCAAACACAATCTATTTATATCAGAATAGAAATTAACTGTTGTAGAGATGTAAAAAATATACACATAACACAAAACTTCCTACAAAGCAGTATGTAAACTGAGTTCATGTGGAATGCATATATTACTAATTTGAGGTGAACTGAAATCCTAAGGAGCTATAATTACAAATTCTTGGGTTTGAGATAAGTCTAGGAATTTTCAAGTTAACCTTGTGTTCAAACATGCTGAAATGGGGAAGTACATAGTAGTAGCATGCAAAGAATATATGTGATATACTGGCATCCATATGAAAAACAGTGAAAAGACATACACATTTTTTTAAGTAAGTTGAATCTAAACTTTGTGTATAGGTCATAAAATGTCTGAGTCAGGAAGATGTGCTCTTGTTAATGCTTTTATTGCAAGAAAAGTTCAAGTTTTCAGCTAAATCAGAAAATTTTAAATTACAAGCCATACTGTTGAGTGGGGAAAAAAACCCATAAACTATATTTTAAATAGTGAATGAAAAAATTCTTTTAGAATAAGATTCCTAGAGAATAAACTAATAAATCTTAAAGCGTATAAAGAGGCAGAATCAGGCCCCTACTTTCCTGTCATATTCTGCTTCCTTGCATGACTGCCAAATAGATCTGTCCAATGTGTATTTTTTGTTCTTAAAAAAAAAAAAAAAAAAAAAAGACAGTTTTTCTTGTTGTGCCTGGAAGTTTGTCTCTTAGGAATTATTGCTGTTTTAAAAGAAAAGTCATTAATGGTTTCCTGTCATTTAGGGTGGGGGCAGTATGGTGTCTGGCAGTTTACTGAACATGTTTTAAAGGAGAAAAAAAATATGGAGTTACAAAGAAAATAATAATAAAATGCATCACTGCTTTGCAATAGTGTGCTCTAAGCTGCCCTCTTCCTTCCCTAATTCATTTTCTAGATATGAAAATGCCATAGGTTCAATCTAGCCACATTTTACTGAAACATTTGATATGACATCCCATATATGTTGATTAGTTAGTGTGGAGAAGGCAGTGATCAGTTTACGAATTACAAGTTGGACAAAGAATTATCTAAAGGATAGGCAGGAGTTTCTATCAGAGTGATATCTATAAGGTTGGTAGGAAGTTACACCAAGATTTCCTTTGTGGTTTCGTTGACTTGATTTATTTCAAGTCATGAGGCATCATCGATAAATGGAAGACTATGATTATCTCCTGGGAACACGGTAGTGACCTAGTGGACTAGCTGAAATAGGAAGAAATGTAATAACTTGAAATAAAAAATTATGCACATAGGGGACTTAAAATATTTCTGCTAGAAGTTGGAGGCTTATCAACTTCAAAGTGTGAAAGACAAGACAGACCTCAGTCTCTCAGTACGTCACAGATTGGCTTAGAGTTAACAAGGTGAGGTTGCTGTGAAAAACAGGATTCTAGAATGCATAAGGCAAACTTTATCCACTAGTGAAAGGAATGCTGTTGTCTTGTATAATGGAAAACCATCCAGCTGGAATACAGTACACATTTCTTATTACTGAAGTTCAAGAAAGGTTTATCCATACTTGGAGAAGTATGATGTGGACCAGTAATACAATGTCATGCTGCTGAATCATCTTACAGAGGAGACTAAAAGAGGTAGCAATGGAGAAATAAAGTTTGGGAACCAGAAGGATTAAGATCTTGCTTAAAGTGAAGGAAGTATCAGTACAAAAATAAAAAGAATGGAGCGGCCAGGAAGACATTTAGGCTGAATGTAAGATGACTGTCAGGGAAGAGAGATTTCAGAGCAGACTTCCAACAAGGTGAGTTGGAACAATTGATTTTGATTATTTTGTGAGAGGACTTATATGGCTGTAGTGGTAGTAGAAGGCTTAATTTGATCGCGGACCAAGGTACCAAGATTAATAGAATCCTTAACAGTAGGATAAAATTGAGACGCCTTTTCTAATTTGTGGTTCTGTTACTGGATTCACAGTTAGCCTTCCAGATGCAGAGGATATGTAGTTCATAGGCTTCTTAATATAGTTTCATTTGACAACCTGACAAGCTAGCTGCTGTTTCTGTTGAAGTAATTTATCTAAATGATGGACTTTTGTTTATGGCTCCCATGGACAGATGAAGAAATATTGAAGGCAGAACTTTCCGGTATCAAAGCAGATGGCTTGGGATACAGTTGCTTTTAGGATGCGAAGTGGGTCATTGGCAATCATACCAGAGGTACTCTGTTCAGATGCCCAGGTTGGGAGCTTGTGTTTCCTGCAGACTGGGGAATCTCTAGGGCAATTCAGAGTATCTAAGATAGAAGTGTGCCCTTTTCTCTGCTGAATAGGTAAGGAATCTAAGTTTCTGACTTAAGTCACATTCCTACATTCAGACAATTAATATCCACAACTTAATCCTCACTTCTGTGATAGAAAATTGTGTTCCTCTTCCTGCCTACTTCCTGACATAAATTCTTTCCATTTGGGGCTTTATTTTCAAGTGGTTGAGAAGCTACTAAGCTGGAGAAGAAGAGGAAAATACATTATCTTAAGGTGGTATTGGATTATTTTTTTTTCCTACCTGAACTCCTAATTTTCCAGCAAAGTCTACACATTCAGATTTTAAGTGCTGTGGAGAAACATGTATTGGCCAAATATGTTTGCTTTTATATCATTCTATGTAGCTCTTCTAATACTATCGACCGTTTGGGGATAGAGTATCTTGAAACTAGAAAAACAGTGTGACATTTTGTCTTCATTTTGAAAAAAAAAATTCTTAATCAGATAAATTTAAACTAAGAATACAGTTTACGAGGCGAGTAAACACCTATGTGTACATGCTTTTTTTTGTGTGTGTGATACTCAGTTCTACTTCTAATGAAATTTGGTGATTCATCTTTGAAAATCTGGACTTGACTTCTAATATATGATTTAATTCCTCTGCTCAGATTTGTGTTTTGTTTTATGTGACAATTCCTTTAAGTAGTGTTTGGCCTGAAATGATGCAATGACTGATGCAATGGAAGATTTTGTGCAGCTCTTAGACTGCGTTGTCTGTAGTATTCAAAGGTAGTTTGGACAACATCTTTGGTAAAATTAGAAAATATGACTCTTCCCTATTTCAAAGGAGACATTTTGGACATACTTTTCAATCAAGTGAAAACAGAGCAATGTACTAAAACCTTTATCTTCCAGGAAAGAGATTTATTTTCTAGTGTTTTTTTTACCTCTGGCAGATTTCTCGTGTTTCTGTCTATTGTGTTAGTCAACTTTTTTTCACCACTCAGGATAAAAATAAAAACAAAAGTCCCACCCCACCTACAAGTCCCCGCCCTCCTAACCAAACCAACCAACCAACCAAAAAAAAAACAGATCGTGCAGAAATTTTATAGCTTTTGGCTCTGGCCTGAGTAATTTTGTTCCTTTCTTTCCTCTTCATCTTTGAACCTTTTTTTTTTTCCATGCAAGTTCAATATATTCCCATCTTTGAACTAAATCTTGGGCTAGGAACTTTTAGAATTCTTTCAATTGATAAAAATAAAACACATTATGGGAGGGATAATTGCATCCTAATTTGAAATTAAGTCAGGTAGCTTTTTATGCTCCTAAAATTCAAAATATTATAGCCAACTCAGTAAATAAAACCACTGTAGGAATTACATATCATTCATGGACTCTAGAAAATATAGTGGTTTCTCCCTAGGTACAGATGTTCCTCCAAATCTGTCTTTCCTTGTGTTTGTACTATTTTCTGGCTTAATTGTTCACATTTGATTAGGTCTTCAGGATTATTATATAAAATAAAATAACAATATTAATGACGTCCATCAGCAAAGCAGACCTGTCGGTTATAAAACAGTTATGGTACATTCATGTTCTGACTCTTGACTTTTTATATTAAAATATTTTAACTTGCAACTTCTAGTCTCAAGGTCTGTTTCTTGTTAGTAAGCCATACAAACAGCAATGTTTCTCTGAGATGGAGAATTATGGTTCTTCAATTTTGAGGTTTTGTTTTGGTTTTGTTTGTTTGGGGAATTTATCTTTGTTCCCTCCTCCTTCCCAACTGAAATGGCTTACAACGCATGCGTTTAGACCCTGGAGCCAGCTGATGCAAAGTATGAGACAGGACATTTGCAACAATTTTTAATGATCAAGCAAAATATACTCAGGAGCATTTTAGCACCAAATGAGTGACATTACTGCTGCAGATACGAAGTGCACTGGTGGAGGTTCTTTGGGGAGATTTTAGGAGCACTTTGAATGTAGCAAGTAACACAAATCCCTAGTGTTCAAGAACACTAAATTCAGCTTTCATAACAGCATGAGGGATAGCAGTCATGAAGGAGGATTCTTGCCCATCTAAATCATTATTTGTAATGCCTCATGAGCCTTGATGGTATTTTTGACAAATCCTCCCTTGCTGGCAGAGCTGATGCCTTGGGTCTCTGGCCAGCATAAATGGGTATATCAGAAGCAGATTGTAGAATCATGATGTTTAGAACTGTGAAGAACTTTATTTGATACACATTGTGTAAACAAGCTCTGGATAGAGAGATAGGTTATCATTACATAGAATTAATAAGGAGAAAAACTGATCTGGAAAATTGGAATCTATGTTTCCCATCAATGGCAGGTATATTTTCCAGAAATTTTTAGTTAAAATAGTATTAATGTAAGAATAGCTGTGTCAGGTGAACACAAGGGTTCATTTAGCCAAATATCATGTCTCCTAAGCATTCATTAGGAAGCTTCATTGGATTACTCTTCCGTGAATGGATATGCCAAGTATCTTCTTGAACTCACATAAAAATTTCATAATCTGCAAGAGTCTCAGCAAGAGTTCGACAATTCAGACAGCTGTGTGGAGACTCTTTTTCCTTTGTATATTTTGAACCTTACTCCTGTTGTCTTCATTTGATGACTCCTCCCTGTAATTTTTATGTTTATTTTGGAGACTAAAGATATTCCTAAAGATGAGACAGTTCACTGGCTTTCAGTGGAAAGACTGGAGGTTTTGACTGGATACAAAGAAAACATTTTTCATTGAAGACCAACTTAGCATTGACAAGTTGCACAGAGAGGTTGTTCAATCTCTATCTTTAGAGGATGACCCAATAAAACCTAACTGGACAAAGCTCTGAGCATGGTCGTCTGAATTCAGTATTAACCCCTCTTTGAACAGGAGGCTGAAATAGAAACAACCAGTTTCATCCCAAGCTGAAATTATTCTTGAACAGTCTAATGCTCAAGAGTCTAACTCTTCATGCTGCTTCTGAATTTAGTTATTATTGTTATTTTATTTAGCAACTCTTTGCAAGGAAGCTTTTCCATACATTTAAACATCCTTGTTACCAACCTCTGCACCTCTCTGACATCTATAAAGTTCTTTGAAATGGTGATAGTTGAGAACTACATGCAGTGCTTCAAGATGTGCCTAAACACTTATTTATATAATGATAATCATAATGTGTTCTGTTTCATTTCCTATTCCTTTCCTAATAATGTCAAACATCTGCTTTTTTTTTTAAACTATTATTGAGCAGTGAGGTTATGTTTCCATATGCTCCACAGTCTCCTGAGTGGTAATGGTAAGTTCAGAGCTCTTGATTTCTATGTAAAGTTCCAATTTTTTTTTTTTTCATGTGCATTACTTTAAATGTTTCTACATTAAATTTCACCTGCTGTCTTATTGTCTGGTCACTCAGTCTTGTGCTTGTGTTCTGCTCTTCTTAGTTAGCTTTCACTTTTACTACAGTGTCCTGGTATCATCATCAAACTTTGTCATCTCATTGCTCAGTCTTCTTTTTATAGATTGTTTACTACTTTATTGAATAGCAAGGACCTCAGTGCACATTCCCATGGAACTCAAATGACGAAGGTTCTTGGACTGAAGTCCAAGCAGGTTATTAGGTAAATGAGAATTGTATGACCCCCTTAAAAGAATTTTATTAGATTTATGTGGCAGGATTTCTCTTTAGAAAAGGTTAAGTAGCTGTTTTCAATAACAAATTGCTTAAGATATCTTTTTTTTTAATTTTAATTTCACTTTATTTTGTATTTGTAGAGTTATTTAACATGATTTTTCACTTTTGACTGACATGTTACATTTTCCATTCATTTCCATCTGATTGTATTTCTTGCAATCTAACAAACAAGCAAGGAAAAAAATATATTAATATTAAAAAATGAAGTTCCCAGTCTACAAAGAGTTCATTGACGCAGAAGGACTCTTTGTGCTCAGAGCAGATAGACATATGAAACTCTGTGGGACTGTGCTGTAAGAAGTCAAATAAAATAAATTATTTACTCAGCATTAGGAATACATTGAGAAACCTGTATACATGTTAGTATGGTAATAGTGCTTTGGAGGAACATCCCTTTCATTTAATTCCCATTTGTTTTTGAAATCAAAACTTCAATTCAAAAGTAAATCTTCTTTCAGGCACCTTTCCCTTGCAATTTCAGTAGATAGCTCTGTGCATTCTTGAAAGAAGATACTTCAACTTGTGTCTTCAAGGTCCTTGTATTAAACCTCACTCTGATCTCAGCTGTAATACTTTCATTAATATAATTCCTGGCTGCTGATTTATAGATGCTTTGGTTTTATCATTCTTACAGTTGATCATGACTGGATTAGGAACTTTTCACCAAGAATAATATTCTAAGGCATAGAATTTGAATGCAGTCATGGTAAAATAGCAGTTCACAAAAGTGGTAGGAACAGCATAATCTGTATTAGCAGAAGTTTATATAACTGTCCTTTTAGAAGAAATTTCTGATTTATATTCTTGTTGTAAGTGTAGCTCTAGACTTCAACTATACAGACCATAATGTAAAACTAGATTCTAGTCACCTGGCAGGCTCTTGCTGGTAGGAGTAAACACCTTTGTTTAAAATTAACTGCTAATTCCTAAGATAACGCTATTATACAGAATATGAGACTGGCATGCATCTGTAGAGAATTGTTGTGCTAAATTAAGTTTAGAATTGTTAACACAATATGCATTGCCCACAGTGTGCTAAAGGCACAGGACTTTTTTCTTTTGAACAAAGAGTTTCTCCAGTGGTAAGAAAACTAAGCAACAAAATCACGTTATAGACTATTTAAAAGATGTGTGCTCACTGAAAATGGATTCCTTCCTCTTGAAGCAGAACTTTCTATCTTGAGCATTATGAAATAAAAAAGCAAATTAAACTCTTGCTGAAATGTTTGCTGCAGACTGAGGCCTGTATCTGGAACCTGTTACACTGTACATCTCCACAGCATGGACTATTACAGTGAAATCCTTCAATTTTTAAAATTATTCCGGTAAATCAGTGTAGCCATGAACAAGCAGAAGTAATTAACGAGATTAAATCCTAAATACACATAGATTGTCATACCTTTTTGGCTGGGTATGTGACTTATCAAATTCACAGTTTACCTCTTGTGAATTTGATATGTCACATGCAGAGAATCCATAGCCCTTTCCTAATATTGGCAGGAGATCTTCTAAATTATTTTAAATAAGTCTTATACCTATGTCATTTATACTGCAGTGCATGACTACAGACCAAATTTGTTGTTAAAGCAATTCCTGATGTGTTCATGAACACTGACTCTGTATGCTCGCGTTTCCCTGATGTAAATAAATAATTGCAGTAAGGTTTTAAAGGACTTGACAGTCTAATATCTCATGTACACTGGCAAACAGATACAGGGACTGGGAAATTTCTAATGCCTAGGAATTTGTTTCTCTTATCTTTGACCTTCTGCCTTCAAAACATCAGGTGAGTTCAATTGATTTATGTTTTATAGAAACAATTAATTTAGGACTAGTATTTGATTAAAATTCTGACTAGGTTGAAAAGAGGTGGAACTTTTGCCATTGGCTTCAGTGGGAGGACCTTAAATTATGTGTATCATTCTATACTGTTATGGAGTACATGGAATTCTGGATCTTAGATTCATTACCCAGTGTAGAGATTTGGGAAATAATTAATTAGCTTACTGGATTTATTCTTCAGTGACTCATTGCAAACTAGTAAATGATTTATCAAGTCCTGCAGTTCTGTTTTGGACGTATGATTTAACCCTGGTGTGGTAAATATCACCAGCATTTAGCTAACAATCCGTTAATATCAGCATTGAAGCCTTTTCTGATTAAAGGAGGAGGAATCTTCCCCTTCCCTAAAGTGCCTCTTCATAACAGGTACGATGCCCTGGGGCTGGAGAATAAAGAGAGAGTGGCCAGACCCAGGAGAAGCCCGTCATGCAAAATTGTTCCAACCACCCACCTGCGTTAGAACCAGTGCCACCAGAAAGTACATAGGGTGTTAGTAGTTGGAGACTCCTTGCTAAGAGGGACTGAAGGACTTATTTGTCACCCAGACAGTATCTCTAGAGAAGTTTGCTGCCTCTTGGGAGCTCACATCTGCAATGTCATGGAGAGGCTGCCAAGGCTAGAAAGCATGTGGTCTATCACCCGTTCCTACTATTCCAAGTAGAATCAAAGGATGCTGCAACAAGGCAAGTCAGAAATATCAAAAGACTTTATGTCCCTTGGAACAATGTTAAAGGGATTAGGAGCACAGGTGGTGTTCTCCTCTACCGTCTCAGTCACAGGGCATTCGAGAAAAAGAAGAATTGAGCAGGTGAATGACTGACTGCATAGCTAGTGCCATGCTCAAGGTCTCAGCTTCTATGATCTCGGGCGTACGTTTGAGAAACCGGGCCCGTTGACAGCTGACGGGGCTCAACTGACGAAGTGTAAGCAAAAGTGTCCTGGGAAATAAACTGACTGGACTTACAAACAGAGCTTTAAGCTAGATTTAGTGGGGTAAGGGAATGGTGTTCTAAACACTCAAAAAGAGCCAGGGGCTGCTGAGGCATTAGGAATCAACAGGGAAACCCCTGTGAACTGTCTCAAGGGGATTAGGGCGAACTCACTAAAAAGCGCGAAAATTAGAGACCAAGCCAATAAAAGAAGCTTTGTGGTTGTTGTCTACTACAGGCCACCCAATCAAGAAGAAGAGGTTGATAAAGAGTTATTTCTTTAACTGCAGGAAGCATCATGCTCACAGGTCCTGATCCTGATAGGGACTTCAACTACCCAGATGTCTGCAGGAAAAGCAGTGCAGCAAACTGCAAGCAGTCCAGGAAACTATTGGAGTGCATTGAGGACAACTTCCTAATACAGGTGATGGAGAGCCCGACCAGAGCAGAGACACTGCTGAACCTGTTGCTTACTAAGGTGGAATAATTTATTGGAGAGGTCAAGACTGGAGGTAGCCTGGGCTGCAGTGACCATGCCCTGGTGGAATTCTCAATCTTGAGGGGTACAGCATGGGTAAAAAGTGGAGTCAGGACTGTAAACCTCAGAAATGCAAACTTTTATCTGCTTAGGTGCTAGTGCCTGGGATTCCTTGGGAAACTGCCCTCAGAGGCAAAGGAGCAAAGGAAAGCTGGGAGATACTGAAAGACATTTTTCTTAGGGTGCAAGAGCTTCCAAGCCCAATGTGCAGGAAGTTAGGTAGAGGAGGCAGGAGGTCAGCTTGGCTAAGTCAAGCCTCTTAGCCAAACTAAACCACAAAACCAAAATGCATAGGCAGTGGAGGCAGGGATATACATGCTGGGAAGATGGAGCTGAACCTGACTAGGGATATGAAAAATAACAAGAAGGATTTCTTCATGTACATAGGACAGCAAAGGAAGGTGAAAGAAACTGTACTTCTCCGATGAGAGAAATGTGAGACCTGGCTACAGCTGACATGGAGGAAGCTGAGGTACTCAATGACTTTTTTTGTCTCAGTCTTCACTAGCCACAGCTCTAGCCATGCTGCCCAGTTCACAGAATGCAAAGGCAGAGACTGGGAGAATGAAGTACTGCCCCTTGTAGGAGAAGATCAGGTTTGAGACCATCCAAGGGACCTGAATATGCACAAGTCCAACTTGGTCTAGTGGAAGGTGTCCCTGCCCATGGCAGGGGGGGTTGGAATTAGATAACCTTTAAGGTCTGTTCCAAGCCAGACCATTCTGTGATTCTAAAGATCAGTATTTCTAAACAGACATAAAAATGCAATCATTGGTATAATTCTATTTTAGTTATTTTACTTAATTTTTTCAGTTTCTTTATCTCAAATGTGAGGTGCACTTGGGTTTTGTGTTTTGTTTGGTTTTGTTTTTTTCTCTCAAGCTGTCATTAAATAATACTATGCCAAGATATGTTATGGCAGATTATGATGCTCTTCCTCCTTCTTTTGCTAGAAAGAGCAAAAAGGGCAGTGTGTCTGTTCCTGCTCTAACTGCAAGTTTCCTTCTTGACAGCATATCTGATATTCCTTGAGTCACTGTATTGCGTTGCACTGCAATACTGTTGTTCTGGCTGCAGCAGCTATTTCAGAGCTGTACTGAATTTTAGAGAAAATGGTAAAAATGGGAAAAATGTGGAATAAATCAAAGTGTAGCAGTCCTGTACATAGTTTACCATCTGATTCAGCAGGCATTGTATTCAAAGTCAACACAAAATGCTACTCTAAGTTCGGTTTTTCTGTTTGTTTCACATTTTGATGGTCTCTGAGAAGGATCTGTGGTATCAGTCACTTGTTTTTCACTTTAAACATAAGAGTAGAAGGGCATAGCATATGTGTTACTGTGAACCATTCTTGATATCTAAGAAAATGTTTGCTAGTGAATGTGCGGTAGGCTGTTCAGGTCCTTTATGAAATCCTTTTCTAAACTCAGTGAAACAGATTCTGAACTCTCCAGTCTTATGCCAATATAATTTCCTACAACTTTAGAGTTCTTTTTTTTTTTTATGATGTCAGAATCTGGCCCTTATCCTTCATAGCAACTAATTTCAACTATGCCAATAATCAAGGGTCTGCATAATTACAATTATTTAGTGATATTACACACACATAGATGAAATCGGTGGGTCAGCCAGCTTGTGTAATTCCAACCACTATTGATTTTCCTCAATGCCGTTATTAGTACTTAATAGGATTGTTAGACTATAGTTCTTTAAAAAGAAACAAAAACACCGAGGTTCAGCATGCAAAAGGTTTGTAATAAGATTAACTACTCTTTACTTATTTTATGTTTAATTTGACAGCCTGTCAGGGTCCCTCTGGATGGCATCTCTCCCTTCCAGTGTGTCAACTGAACCGTAGCTTGGTGTCGTCAGCAAACTTGCTGAGTCTATGTCGCTGACAACGATGTTAAACAGGGCGGGTCCAAACACTGACCCCTGAGGAACGCTACTCGTCACTGGTCACTTGGACACTGAGTCGCTGACCACAACTCTTTGAGTGTGGTCATCCAGCCAATTCCTTACCCACCCAGTGGTCCATCTGTCAAATCTGTGTCTCTGCAGATTAAAGAGAAGGATGTCATGTGGACACTTGTTGTGCAGGGTATCTTATTTGATGTCTGGCCATTAACAAACTCTCCTTTTTTTATTTCTGTCACATATCCGACTATTCATTTAGATAGGGCAGTAGACACTTGATTCTTTAAGCACAGGTGCAAAGAAATACATAGTGCTAAATTCACACCACCGTTGTCAGACCATTGCATTTCAACATCACTGCCCAGGATAAAATAATACCTTGAATTTAAGTTTAAGGTAAGGTCAGGGTAACTGAATTTTGAGTTCTTGTATCTCTTATTGAGATCAGAGAGCTTCGGTGTTAAGAGCTGCTGGTGCATCTTTTGCCAATCTGATGTTACACTTAATCTAGAAAAGCTATTTTAACGCTGTGGGAATCTGTCTTGTTATGATGTTAGAATAAGTGTATGGTAAGAACAGGAAAGTATGTTCAACTTTTACTTAAATTTCTGAAATATCCAGCTTTGAGCCTACTCAGTGCAAGAGGAATGAGGACAAACCGGAGAGAATCCAGCAAAGGGCCACCAGTGTGGTCAGGGGCTGGAGCAAATGACATTCAAAGGGGAGGCTGAAGTAGAGGGGCTGGTTTGGCCTGGAGGAGAGAAGGCTCAGGCACGGGGGGAAAT
The DNA here is from genome assembly GCF_036417535.1 of Chlamydotis macqueenii. NCBI lineage: Eukaryota > Metazoa > Chordata > Aves > Otidiformes > Otididae > Chlamydotis > Chlamydotis macqueenii. The sequence goes on along the minus strand of NC_141593.1, from coordinate 19,931,903 downwards.
AATTTCCATGACCTAGAGGGTGGTTGTAGAGAAGAGAGAGACAGATTCTTCTCAGAGGCACACAGGGAAAGGTGAAGAGGCAGCAATCATAAATTCGACCAAGGGCTAACATGTTGGGCAAAAGGGAGGAATTCCTCCCATGAAGGTGGTCTGGCAGTGGAAAGGGCTGTGCATGGAAGCCTTGGGGGATCTCCAAAAACAATGTGCCACAATCCCACCTGAACAACCAGACCCAACTTTGAAGCCAGCCCTGCTGGGAAAAGGATGTCATAATAAATAGCTTGCAGAGGTCCTCTTCAACTTTTTTTTTTTTTCTTTTTCCCTAGGAACCTATGTTTTAATTTGCTCATTTTTCTTTACTGCTATGACCTGCTAAACGGTACCTGGCTACAATATAAGAGCATCACTTGAAAATGTTCTTGCTAAGTACTGAGTTTTTGGCATTAATACCAAACTATTGATATATTAAAATATTTTTATTTTTAATTATTTATATGCATTATTATTTATAGGATGGTAGGCACAATTTTTAAAATCTTTAATGGAATAAATATTTCTTTGAGTGTTATAACATCACACATGTTATGCTACTATTGTTTTTTAGTGGTAAACTAGGTTGTGCGTATCTGTCTCACCCTTGGGTCCCCTTCAGCTGACCTGAAGTCTGCAAGTAAAATTTCATTTTGGACGCTGTACTTGAGTATCTTTCTTTAGTCTTGTAAGATGTGATCATTCCCCCTTCCCTGTAAGTGGTAGCTAGGTACTGCTAGCTACCACTTGGGAGAGCAGTCAACAGGTGAAGTGCCACTGGACACAAAGAAGAGAGAACAAGCAATGCAGAAAAAATTAGAGCATATAAAGGACTCTGAGGTCTGTGGAGAGTAAGATTTGTTCTTGTCTTATTCATATATACGGAACTCTCAAAGACAAAATAAAGAATGCTTGTGAATTTATACCATTAGAAAGAATACAATAAATTCACAATCTTCTAAAATTAAAGCTTATTACTATAAATTATAAATATTGGAAGAAGCTTTCTTTAGATAAAGTTGCATTTCATCAGTTTTTGGTTTCCAAACCATTTCTAAGCAGCATTTTGAAGGGATTTCAGGGTTATTTTAAATTATTCAATGGTAGTCCAAAATGGCAAGGCTTGTGCTGGAATACCGTTTTCATGCTTGGTGAAGCCTGAAGGACTTAAGCTTTTCAGTCTAGTGCTGAGAGGCAGTTCAATATAGCCCTTAATACCTGGTACAGAGTGAGGAGATGAGGAAATAAACTTCTTCCTTATTACCACTAAAAAAGGTACTCTCTAATGTTCTCACAGATCAGTTCAGCAATTTATTTCTTTTACTAACACATTCTGTGCGAGTGGAGATTGTTAAGATAGGTCTAATAACATTATTCTTGGAGGACTATTGGATAAAGAGACTTTCAGCTCCAGTTCACTAGCATGTATCTAGAGTTGCAGAGTGAAAGTCAATGCCTTCTGACAAGCATAAACTTCTAAACTGAGCTGAATTGTTGTAGAGTAGTGCCTAGTGCACAACTTCTGTGTAACAGAACTCGAAACTCCTGGAAAGATAATGTTGCTTCTACTTTACAAACAAACTGGAGGATAATCAATAGCTTGGAGATTTGGTTGCCATCTTGGAAGCAGAATCTAGGACCTATTTGAAATATATTACGCTATCTAGATCAATTTACTTTCCTTGCACACAATGATCCTGAATCTGTATAAATAGTAGGCAGGTTTTATACAAGTTCCTCCACCAATGGACATACGCTACTTCTTTCCCTACAGCATCACTGATAATGGGAAACCTAACTTGGGTGTTTTGATTATTTTTTTTTGTTTTCTTTATGTTTCCTTGCAAATTGAAAGCATCTATATTTGGAGGAAGTAAACAAAAAAAAATAAAACAAGGAAGTGCAGAGTTACCAAATGCGGAATGGAATCATAGTGTTCTTGAAACAGCAGCACAGGTGAAATATAAATGAAGGAAAATATACACTCTGCAATAATGGAATTTTGCTTCTAGTGATTAATTTATTTTTAAAAGTCATTTTTTATGCTGATTGCATTTATGTTTGTCATAGATACGTGCATGTATGTAACCTTTCTAACATTATTTACATCTGCACGTTAGAGGGATGCACACAGTAGACATCAGAAAGTGCAACCTGAATATTGCAAGTATGGCTATTGCATCTTTCCCTGGATTGGTTATCATAGAAGTGTATAAGTGAAAAATTACTACATTTGTTATTACGAAAGGAATAGAAGCAGGATACTGCTGTTAATATGTAGGTGAAGCTCAAATAACCTGTACAGTACTTACAGAGCAATCCTGCTGCTGTTCAGAGGCTGAGTCACTACTGATTGCTATCTGCTTTGATGAATGATGACTACCTTATTGGAACAAAAATACTTGTTTTCTTGAAGTGGTGCTAATAGCTATGGATAGGGAGATTGCATTTCTGTACATGGCTGCTAAATCTGTCTTTCTTGCATATATAGAATATAATTAAAATAGTAAATTAACATAACTGACTTTATTTTCATAATTTCTTCTGGCTTAGTCTGACATGAGACTGTTGGATCTTCTTGTTTCCTGGCACTTATCTTTTAACACAGTTCTCATATGATCACTTTTGAGGGGAGTTTATTGTGGGTAGACTTATGGCAACTAATGTCCTGCTAAGGGGTTGTATCCTGACAGTCCAACTTGGAGCTTTCTGTAGAGAATCAAATTAAATAAAAATTAGCACCACAGTCTGAACACCATCGTTTACCTAGGAGCAGGTGAAGCAAGATATGTGCATGGTGCCTGCAAAGTTGACTTTGGCCTGAGTCATCAGCTGTCCTATAATAATAGTAATATTTAGTGGGATATATAGAATGGAAGATGAGTGGATTATTTAATAAGAAAGATTTTGAAAGACTAAGCTGAAAGAAGAAAAGGAAAATCAGAAGAAACAAGAGATTGAGAGCTGTGGAGGATGGGGACCAGCAAGAGATTGTTGGCAGTTCCACCTCTATGGGAAAGCCTTTCAGCCAATACAAGGAAAGATAGAAACAGAAAGGTGTAGCTGTGAAACCCAGACAGTGAAGAATGGTAACCAAAAACCCAGTGGATCATTCCTAATACAACAGAACAGCATGCAAGCCAAATGGAGATTTCTCTAGTCCAGCATAAAAAAAAATAAACTACCTGAAGTGTTCAGAAATTTTGTTCTTTTGTTGGTTCTTCTGCCTGCTTATCTAGCATCCATAGAGAGTTAATACTTCACTGCTTACTTCACTGATACCAGAATCAAATAAGTTAGCGCTTCAGTGGACTGCTAATCCTTCTGTGGCTCCCTTTACCTGAGAATTCAAGAAGAAAAAGCATGAAAAGAAATCTGTGAAAAATCCTAAGGAGTTTTTAATTCTTTTTGCTTTCCGTTTTAATATTCCATTACAAACCCTGGCATTTTAAAAGCAAATGAAATATATAATTTTGAAACCATTTTTGTTATGTTCTTCAGTTAAGCAGCAATGAGAAGATGGATTAGTGTTTTGGAAACCTATTTTAAATATTTTGCTTGATAAGTTTTTGGTACTGGGCAGGCCTATACAAGACTGCATTTTTATGACTAGCCTTTAAAAAGGTTCTTTTAATAATTAATATTTCTTACCATCATTATTTTAAGTGCTGGAAATCTTTTCTACACAAGCAGACTTTGATTAGTTTGATATTTTTGCCAGTGTGCACACTATGTCACTATTCTGAAAGCATGATTGGTTATTACATTTTTCTTCAGCTATCCACTTAGAGGAAATCCTACAAAATAAAAGCACTCCTGCTTGTAGTGCCACTAAGGAAAATACTGATTTCATACAATATGCATAAATGAATCTGCATTCCAAATATTTTTGGGTTTTTTTTAAAAAAAAGCATTTGATCTGAGTCACAAACCTTGTATGGAGTACAGCTTGAAGCAGAAAAATGGTGGTAAATAAAAACTTGACAAAGGAAAGAAGTAATCAAAGCATACCACGATTTTTAACTATTGCTGTTAAGCATTACTATGAAAGAGTTCTGTACACACAAATAGATGGTGTTATAAAATGTAATTCTGTTACAGACCTGAGTTTGCAAGGTTTAGTCAATGTCTTTGATGCTGTCCCTTGACTAGAATAATATTCTAATCATAGTATAGGGTTGTGTAGGATCACACCACAGAACACCTGATATTTCCTGACAAAAAGAAGGAAATTTGATGTAATGTAATTGGTAGTTAGTTGCCTTGTGAACAATGAGTACAGCATTGATAACAAATATGTGTATTCAAGTTAATTTTTAAAAATCTGATTGTGAAGAAGGGCAATATGAAATGAATTGCAAATAATTACAGTAAGAAGTGATGACAGGGACAGTAACTGAAGCATCTAGTCACAAATAAAATTAAATTGACTGTAGACATTACTATGGAAAAAACTTCCATTTCCTGTTGTCATGCCTCTGAATGCCAAGAATAAAGAACCTAAGACAATGCCAGAAAAATAGTGAATGGAGAAAGGAAAAATGGCAGTTAAGATAGTTAAGATGTCATGGAACAGAGACCTATTAAAGGAGTAATATGTTAATGTGAATTATGTGGATATGATCCTACCTCCTGTCTGTTATGCTGAAACCGTCACGGATGATTCTCAAACAGATCTCAGTGCAGCCCTTCTGAATAACTGCTATTTCAAAGAGATACAGAGATAGACACAGACTACTGCTAGCTGCTACAGTGCAGTATTAACATTCTTTTTCACCAGTCTGGAGGAGAATCAGATAGAAGTCTCTGACAGCTGTGATGATGACTTTATCAGAAATCTAGCTAAAAGATCTCCTATTGTTCAATTTAATGACCCCAACTCTTTTGACTATTCAGTGACATACCAATTCATTATTTAGTTACAGAAGTTCTTTTCTAGACTAATAATCATAGAATCATAGAATCAATGTGTAATTCTCTTCTAGTGCTAATGTCATATTAAAAAAATACCTCACTGAAATGTTTTATTCTAAAGCAGCTCCAAAACAAGACCTCTCAAGAGCAGCATTTAAGTAATGATGGAGCTAATCCGCAGGGTTCAGATCCAGAAGCAGATACAAACTTTTCTGATAATTAAGGCAATTGATTTAAGGTTTTTCTATCTACAGTGAGAAAAACCAAACATAGTTTTAAGGCTCAGAAATAAAATTATTCAGGATGTGGAATACTTTTAAAGTCTAAGCTTCAGATTGGGCTTATCTTCCAAAGCATGACTTGGAGGAGCTGCTACAATGCATTGATAGATCATAGAATCATAGAATCATAGAATAGTTAGAGTTGGAAGGGACCTTCAACGGTCATCTAGTCCAACCCCCCTGCAAGAAGCAGGGACATCCCTGACTAGATCAGGTTGCTCAGAGCCTCATCCAGCCTGGCCTTGAACGATTCCAGGGATGGGGCATCCACCACCTCTCTGGGCAACCTGTTCCAGTGCTCTACAATAATGAAATATTAATAATAATATTAATAATAATAATAATGAATGATTTGAAATAAAATAAGGATGACATGGAAAGCTTGCCTATACTAACTGAAAATATCCTTTCATTTTCCAGCTTCATTTGGGATTAGAATTTCAAATATGAACATCTACTCAATGGCGTGTTTAAAATTTTCAGAACAAGATTAAATCAGAAATAATATGCATTTCTAGCCTCACTGGGTTTCCCAAGGATTTTTGAAGTTCAGAACTTTAGAGATTCTCCAGCTTCCATGCACAGCCCTTTCCACTGCCAGACCACCTTCATGGGAGGAATTTCTCCCTTTTGCCCAACGTGTTAGCCCTTGGTCGAATTTATGATTGCTGCCTCTTCACCTTTCCCTGTGTGCCTCTGAGAAGAATCTGTCTCTCTCTTCTCTACAACCACCCTCTAGGTCATGGAAATTATTTCCCCCCGTGCCTGAGCCTTCTCTCCTCCAGGCCAAACCAGCCCCTCTACCTCAGCCTCCCCTTTGAATGTCATTTGCTCCAGCCCCTGACCACACTGGTGGCCCTTTGCTGGATTCTCTCCGGTTTGTCCTCATTCCTCTTGCACTGAGTAGGCTCAAAGCTGGATCCAGTATATTTGAGATCCAGCCTCATGAGGGCTGAGAAGAGAAAAATAGTCACTTCCTCTGACTGCTTACTGTGCTCTTGCAGCCTGGTGGGTGTTTCAAGTTAATACTAAGATGCATCCATACCTATTGAACTTCAGGATTCTGTTGAAATGGCACTTTTCAGTTCTGGAATTCCACTTTTGTGTCTATGATTGATTTGCCTGTAAAGGGCCTATGGGCTTGATTTTTTTCATTTTTATTTAGGCTTGATGGGTCTTTGTATATCTTATAAAATATCATTTCTTTATGCAGGTTTTTTTTTTTTTTTGTGCAATTAGGACACTTGCCAAATGTTTCATCTCTACTCAGATGTTTTCACAAAAAGTCAAAAATATATATTTCAAGTACCTATACTCTAGTCATATTTTGTTGATAGTAGTCAAGAATTTTTAAAATTGTAGGGTAGAGAAGGAGTGAGAGAAAGGATGTGCACAGAACCAGTGACACACATGTATATACAGGCAGCATGATGCTTATTTTGAGCTTTTTTTTTTCTTTTTAAACACCATGATTTATTGGCAAAATTGTGGTAACCCCACTGTGGAGTAGACTGGAGGTACTAGGATGCAGCAGGGGAAAAATAAAAGATGTTAATGTAGTGTATGATGGTACTTTTCTTCTATGTTTCTATTTTCAATCAGCACAATATATATGCATTTTTTCTTTTTCATTTTGAATGCTCTTTCTGGTATAATTTTCATGTTTTACATAAGATAAGGGGCATTAAAAAAGCTCTAGGTGGAGGAAATACATTTATTTTCTCATGTTTACAAAAACATTGGCTTCTATATCTTGTGTATATTTGGTGTTTATTTTAGGGCTGGTCAGGAATGTAGAGTTCTTTGTACTATTGTAGCAAATATATTAGGAGACAAAGAAATCTTAGGCCTATGTCAAAATAATCTAAGGGAAAATTGAGTGTGTATTCAAATGACACTGATAATTTTTGCAAGCACAACAAATATTTGTCCCATGCTATGTTAATTACCGTAGTAATGCAAAAAGTTTGTCAAAGAAGGAAATCCAAATAAGCAATCTAGAATACTTTTCTGTTTTTCCAGGCTTTTTAGGAAAAATGAAGGGCGGGGGGGGGGGGGGGGGGGGGCGCTGTGGTGGGAGTGGAGATGGTAGCAGCAAAGCTATATACTAGTTAATCAATTTTTTTCTTTCCATTAATAACATCTGGAATTGTGACTATTATAGTAGATCGAGGGAGCTGATTGTGTCTCTCTGCTCTACTCCGGTGAGACCCCATGTGCAATACTGCATCCAGTTCTGGAGCCCCCTACATAGGAAGGACATGAACCAGTTGGAGAGGGTCCAGAGGAGGGCCATGAAGATGATCAGAGGGCTGGAGCACCTCTCCTATGAGGGCAGGCTGAGAGAGTTGGGGCTGGAGAAGAGAAGTATTCGGGGACACCTTATAGTAACCTTCCAGTACCTAAAGGGGGCCTACAGGGAAGATGGGGACAAACTCCTCAGCAGGGCCTGTTGTGATAGGATGAGGGATAACAGTTTTAAAATAGAGGGAGGTAGATTCAAATTACGTATTAGGAAAAAAAAATTATGATCAGGGTGTTGGAGCACTGGAACAGGTTGCCCAGAGAAGTGGTGGATGCCCCATCGCTGGAAATATTCAAGGCCAGGTTGGATGGGGTTCTAAGCAACCTGATCTGGTTGGAGATGTCTCTGCTCCTTGCAGGGAGGTTGGACTAGATGGCCTTTAAAGGTCCCTTCCAACTCAAACTATTCTTTGATTCTATTTCTAGCTTTTGAAATTCACTCCTAGTTTTGCTTTGTCCTGGAATTAATTCCTAATTTCATATTATAATATAATTTTTATTGCTAAATAAATCCTCTAGTTTTTCTTCAGTTTGAAGAGGAGAATAGGGAAACCACTAACTTGCTAACACAATTAAGATTCGATGTATACACTCTATTAAGAGTGTACCAAACAAAGAATGTTAAAAAATTCTTACCTACTTGTTTTATGATTGGGAACTGAGGCTTTTAATTTTGTTATGCTGAACCAGGAGCATGACTAAATAAATGTCAAGATTTTTTTTTGTGTGATTTTTAGAAATTTTATTGTGGAATTAGAGAGGGAAGAAATAAGACACTCATAAAACCTCAAACTTTCATTTTAAGAATCTTTAAAGTAGTTACCACTCATCTACAACTTTACTTAAGATTATTATTGTTTATAGTTTTACTTGTCCTGGCTAATGTGTACTTTACAATGTAATACTGATGCTGAGATGCTTTCAGTGTGCAGCTGTTTAGGCAACTGAGGTTTTTTTCCTAATCATATAAAGTTGATTAGAAAAGAAGTTTACATCCTGACTTACAATTAACATCGTTGCCAGAAAATTAAAAGCCATCTGGTCTGCAAGGCCTGACTGGAATTCTTACATTTGAATTGCCTTATCATGCTGCACAAATTAATTTTTCATTTCTTTCAATTCCTTCCTGGAGCAAATTACAATAATAAGAAAAGGAAGGCTTGCCTCAATTTCAGAAGCCTTGGTTCAGTATACACTGAATCAACTTAACCTATGTTCAAAAGTTTCCTTCTGTGTTCTAAAAGAACGTAGTTACTTTCATGCCTATGCAAAATTGAAAGGAAACAGACCTCCATGACTGTGTTACAATATATACTTAGAAGACTTATTTACAGTAAAATAAAGTAAGAACTCAAAATATATTAAAGATTTAACATTTCCCATAAGGAATTGTAACATGCTTTGTAGTCACTATACCCACAGTTCAAGTTATGAATACAAATGCTGACTATGAACTCCTCCTGGATTGAACAGCAGTACAATGATCCTTCACAAAAATGACTCAGTATGTAATTTTGTATACTGAATAACTTGAAAAATGCGATCTATTTTAAGGGAATTTGTAAGATGGAGAAGCATGGAATTTCATTAGACTCTTGTTAGTGCTTTTTTTTTTCCCCTTATTTTTCCCCAAACTGGTAATGCTAGACCAGTTCCCAACATACTCCCAGTGGTAGGATTTTACTGCACTCATTCAAGAATGACCATGTCTTTCTAGTAGCGGGGAGCCCAGAACATGAAACAGCACTCCAGATGTGCTTTTCCTAGGGCCAAATAGAAGGAAAGGATCACTTCTCTTGACAAACTGACAGTGTACTTCTTAATGTTGCCCAGCATGCTCTTGGTCTGATCCTCCTCCACTGAGGGCAAGTCCTCCTTATACCAGACTTGCCCTCTGGTTTGAGGATCCTGGGTTTCCTGAAGGCCAGTCTTACCAGTATCTTCTTGCAAGGCAAAGAAACATTGAGTAGTTTGGAGATTTCACTGTCCTTTGTCATCCGGTCTCCTGAGCCATTCATCAACACACACATTTTCCCTAGTCTTCCTTTCGCTGCTGTTGTACCGGTAGAAGCTTTTCCTGTTCCACTACACATGCCTCACCAGGTTCAACTGCAGATGGGCTTTGCTTTCCTAACTCCATCACTGGATGCTCAGACAGTATCTCTATATTTTACCAGGGTCATTTGCCCCTGCCTTCACCTCTTCTATGCTTCCATTTAAGTTTTATTAGGATCATAGAATTACAGAATCATAGAATTGTTTGAGTTGGAAGGGACCTTAAATCTCATCTAGTTACAACTCCCCTGCCATGGGCAGAGACGTCTTCCACTACACTAGTTTGGTCAAAGCCCCATCCAACCCAGCCCTGGACACTTCCAGGGAATGGTACATCCACAGCTTCTCTGAGCAACCTTTTTCAGTGTCTCACCACCCTCACAATAAAGAATTTCTTCCTCATATCTAATCCAAATCTACCCTCTCTCAGTTTAAAACCATTACCCTTTGTCCTATCACTACACACCTTTGTCAAAGGTCCCTCTCCCGCTTTCCTGTAGACCCACTTTTAGGTACTGGATGGCTCCTATAAGGCCTTCCCAGAGCCTTCTCTTCTCCAGGCTGAACAACCCCAACTTTCTCAGCCTGTCCTCATAGGCGAAGTGCTTCAGCCCCCAGATAATCTTTGTGGCCCTCCTCTGGACCCGCTCCAACAAGCCCGTGTCCTTCTTATGCTGGGGGCTCCAGAGCCAGATGCAGTCCCCAGGTGGGGTCTCACAAGAGTGGAGTAGAGGGAGAGAATCACCTTCCTCGACCTGCTGGCCATGCTTCTTTTGACGATTGGCTTTCCGAGCTGCTAGTGCACATTGCTGGCTCATACTCAGATTTTCATCCACCAGTACTCCCAAGACCTTCTCCACAGTTCATGGTCGTCACCCAGTCTGTATCATCTTTGGGATTGCACTATTCAGGTACAGAACCTTATATTTGGCCCTGTTGAACTTCATGAGGTTTGCATGGGCCCACCTCTCTAGCCTGTCAAGGTCCCTCTGGATGGCATCCCTTCCCTCCAGAGTATCAACCACACCACTCAACTTGGTGTCATTAGCAAACTGCTGAGAGTGTACTCTATCCCACTGTCCATGTCACCAACAAAGATGTTAAAAAATACTAGTCCCAAGGGACACCACTCATCACTGATCTCCATTTGAACATTGCACTGTTAACCACAACCCTTTCAGTGCAACCATCCAGCCAATTTCTTATCCACTGAGTAGTCCATCCATCAAATCCATGTCTCTCCAGTTTAGAGACAAGGATGTTGTGTGGGACAGTATCAAATGCTATGTACAAGTCCAGGTAGATGATGTCAATTGCTCTTCCCTTATCCACCAACACTGTAACTCCATTGTAGAAGGCCACCAAATTTGTAAGGCATGATTTTCCCTTTGTGAAGCCATGCTGGGTCTCACCAATCACCTCTCTGTTCTCCATGTGCCTTAGTGTAGTTTCCAGGAGGATCTGCTCCATTATTTTACTGGACACAGAGGTAAAACCAATTGGTCTTTAGTTCCCTGGGTCTTCCTTGTTTCACTTTTAAAAAAATGCAGGTTATATTTCCCCTTTTCCAGTCAGTGGGAACTTCAACAGTCTGCCATGACTTTTCAAATATGTTGGATAGTGGCTTAGCCACTTCATCTCCCAGTTCCCTCAGAATCCTCAAATGCACCTAATCGGGTCCCACGGACTTGTGCATATTCAGATGCTTTGGATGGTCTCAAACTTAATCTTCTCCTACAAGGCACAGTTCTTCATTCTCCCAGTCTGTGCCTTAGGATTCTGTGAACTAGGCAGTGTGGCTAGAGCCATTGCCTGTGAAGACTGAGGCAAAAAAGTCGTTTAGTACCTCAGCCTTCTCCATGTTCTGGGTAACCAGGTCTCCCCCATTTCCTTCCAGAGAGGGCCCACATTTTCCCTAGTCTTCCTTTTATCCCTGATGTACATGTAAAAGCTTTTCTTGTGCCCTTAATGTCCCTGGCAGATTTAATTCTTTCTTCACCCCTGCACACCTCCTGCAACACCTACTTGATTCCCCATTGTTGGCATGCACTATTCTTGAGCTCTAGAATGTGATCCTTGGAAATCAGCTAGCTCTCCTGGACTCCTCACCAGGGCTGTATCCCATTCCTGGCAGATCCTTTAAAAGGCCAAAGCCTGCTCTCTGGATGTCCAGGGCCATGATCCTGCTATTTGTCTTTGCCCTTCTCTCATGATGCTGAACTCCATTATCTCATAGTCTTCACAGCCAAGGCGATTGCCAACATTCAATTCCCCTATAGTTCTTCCTTGTTTGTTAATGTTAAGTACCAGGTCCAGCTGAGAGCCTCTCCTTGTTGATGCCTTGATCACATGTGTCACAAAGTTGTCATCAAAGCTCTCCAGAAACCTCCTAGATTGCATATGCATTGCTGTGGTGTCCTCCCAGCAGATATCAGATATCAGTCCCTCATGAGGACTAGGACCTGTTAGTGTGAGGAGGCTTCTTCCAGTTTGTCTACTTATCTACCACCTCTTCCTGATCAGGACATCTGTAGCAGTCCTCTACCACAACATCACTGATGTTGCTTTGCCCACTAACCTCGATTGATAAGCTCTCAGCTGGCACATCACCTCTTCCTGTGCAGAGCTCTATGCTATTCTAGTTGCTTTTCAGCCACCTTTGAGAGAGAAACTATGTTAAAAAGAATTTCCATATCACTGTAATAAAGACTTAGTTCATGAAAGATTTTTAAACTAAAGCTAAATGATTAGTTCTAAATAGTTTAAATTACTCATTCTAAGGAATATCAGTTTATAAGGAACCACGTTTTAAATGCCCAAATTTTGTGTTGAAGTAGCTTGTACACCAATACAAATTCCTTTCTGCTGACATGTCGGTGTTGTGAGTAGCAACCTCAGCAAACAAGATGTAAAGGGAGGTAATTCTTTTAACTGCTGGCAGCTAATTCTTCTTTGGGTACCTGCCCAATTTTTTTAAAGCTATAAAAGATATGTAGCCAGCTTTCTCTTCCTGTTTGTCACAACACTGCCTGCCTTAGCCTGAGCCTTGAGGTTTTTAGGGCAACTACCATAAACTCAGTATATTCTGCAATTGAAGCATGGCTGAAAAAAATGTAAACCTTGTTTAATAAGAAGTATTCATAGCTTTTCTCTATGAAGAAGTTAATTTAAGTATTCCAATTTTGGGATGCCCTTTTTCCCCCTTTCTATTTCAGATAGCTGTAAACTTTGCTACTTGAAAAGAGGAATTTCTCAAAGAATCCCATTGATCCTAACCAAATATGCTAAAGCTTCTGTGTTTTTAAATCTGTTTTTAAAGACTTTTCATGTGGGGATGGTTTTTAATGGATATAGTTTCATTAATTAACAGGGGAAATGGTGATGGGGTTCATGAAATATACCAGTGGAATGAACCTGTGTGTTGTGCTTTGTCTTTGTCTTTAAAAACTATTATTAATTTTTTTTGTAATATTCTTCAATATGTCATGTTCTCAGATAGTAATAGACCAAATTTTATCTATTTTTTTTTTTGTCAAAACATGATACGATCTTTTACTGGCAATTAGTTGTTAATATATAATAAAAATGTATTGAGTATCTTAGAAAACAGTACAAAACCATTGACAAGGTATAATTTTTACATGTGGTTCTTGTTGCAAAAAAAAAGGAATTTTGTCGTGACTGGTATTTTTAGTGCACCAAGTATATATTAAATGCATAGCATGTCCTACTTATTAAAATATTTTTATTACTTACTGATTATTTTTACTTCCCCGGAGTGTTTGCGTTGCATCACAGAACTTACTGGTTTGTGGAACTTACTGTATGTTATGTTCAGCTTTTTTTTGTCAGATAAATGTGCAAAGGAAAAGTGTGCACTGTATCAATGTGTTGATAATTACATTAGATTCATGATTAGCAGAATGCTTATTCTTTATCTATAATTGTAGGGTAAATTCTGTACGCAATGCATCTGCTCAAATGAAACATTAATTGGTGTGACAGAATTATGTTTATTTGTCATAGCATTAAAAAAAAACCAACAAGTAATGATCAGATTCACTTGATAAACATGAAATAGTCTATTTCCACCCAATATCTTTCTAGAAATCAGGTAATAAAATACTTCAGTGTTTAATTTTGAAAAGTGAGAAACAAAATGTAACCTTTTTGAGATTCTCAGGGATAAGTGGCCTGGGATCTTTAATGGCCTTTTCTGTATATCTGTCTGTAGAAAGTTATTTTATTACTTTTGCTGGCAGTCTGTGTACAGTGGTGCTGCTATGCTGAAATACAGATAGATATATAGAGTAAGAGCTTTAAAATCTCTAGAATCATAGAATGGTTAGGGTTGGAAGGGACCTTTAAAGGTCATCTAGTCCAACCCCCCTGCAAGGAGCAGAGACATCTCCAACCAGATCAGGTTGCTCAGAGCCCCATCCAGCCTGGCCTTGAATATTTCCAGGGATGGGCCATCTACTACCTCTCTGGGCAACCTGTTCCAGTGTTCCAGCCTCATTGGAGGCTTTTTTTTTCTTTTTTTTTCCTTTCTAAATCTTTTCTTCACAACAAAGATGGGAAGAAGAATATATATTGAAATTGTTCATAAATACATGCTTTTACTCCACTAAATCTCTCTACAAATTTCCGAATTCTTTGCCACATATATGCTCTTCTAAGGTGCAGTTGCAATTTTTGTCCCTCTGTTCCTCATTTCTAACATAGGGATAATCAAAGATCCATACAACACAATGGAATTTTGGACGTAATTATATTCAAGTATGAAACTGTGACACAATAGTAACAGGAAATTATATAAGTAGTTTACTTAGGTTGTATGGGTAGCAAAAGGGAAAGAGAATTCAGAAATTAAAAATTACTTCAAATAGGACATACATTAGTTGGAGTATGAATGAAAAGATAATATATAAGTGTTAGAAATAAAATTGTCTCATTTATTATAATAAGTATGTAAGGCATATGAAGTACTCACATGCTGTTTATATATGTTGATCTGTGGTCTTTCAGTAATATAATTTTGTGAAAAATGAGCATTTTATAAAATCATATGTTTATAAATTGTCAGTTGAATAGACTAGTTATGACTGACGACCAGAGACAGGGAGTACAGCTCGTCATATAAAGGAAGATTTTTCTGGTAGGAATTCCCTATGCAAAATCTGATTCAATAACAGTAATCATTAAGAGCTAAATTTTGCATTCAATTACCTCTGTGACCAGATGCTATTCCCGGTAGAATTATTACATACCTGCATTTACATGTACAAATACAACATAAACTTGATTGCATTACTTAATTTGGATGTTGGCAAAGAAAATCTACTAGTTGTGATTTCAAGACAGTGCATTTCAAATCCTTGGAATGAAGCCAAGATAATATCACAGACGACCTTCAGCAGGAAGGGTGGATGTAAGGGAAGGAGTGTGAACTTTGGTTTTTCCAGGTCTGCAAGCTGGTCATCCAGTTTTCCCGCTGTATCTTCGGGAATACAAAGAGTAACTTCTACAACTTGTTATATTACTGTATGATGTTACATGAGTGCATATTCACTGAGAGCAAAGGAATGGCTAGCTCACACAATACCACTTCTTTGAGAAATAAGTAATTCTAAAAATCAGATGAACACACTCCCTTCCCCTAATTTTCTCTAACAAGTATAATTAAAGCAAATTCATAGAACCAAACTATACTACATGGATTGTAGTCTAAATTATATCAGTTGCTAACGCTCACTCGTCTGAAAAAAGTAACAGAAGCTAAATTCAGTTGCTGACATAGCCGCGGGAATGAGGCCAAATATATAGAATCACAGAATGGTTAGGGTTGGAAGGGACCTTTAAAGGTCATCTAGTCCAACTCCCCTGCAAGGACCAGGGACATCTCCAACCAGATCAGGTTGCTGAGAGCCCCATCCAGCCTGACCTTGAATGTTTCCAGGGATGGGGCATCCACCACCTCTCTGGGCAGCCTGTTCCAACACCCTCAATGTAAAAAAAATTTTCCTAATGTCTAATCTGAATCTACCTCCATGTATTTTAAAACCATTACCCTTGTCCTGTCACGACAGGCGGTACTGAAGAGTTTCTCCCTGTTTTTCCTATAGGCTCCCTTTAGGTACTGGAAGGCTGCTATAAGGTCTCCCCAGAGCCTTCTCTTGACCAGGCTGAACAGCCCCAACTTTCTCAGCTTGTCCTCGTAGGAGAGGTGCTCTAGCTCTCTGATATATTCTGGACCCTCCTGCTCTTCTCTGAAGAAGGAGAAAGTATGGCTTCTTTGGAACTATTTTAACAGAGGAAGAAAAAACAAAAAGAGCCCCCAAATCTGTAGAATCAATGTGAATATCGGGGAATTGGAAATCTTTCTGCTTTTCCCATCAAATAGGAATTGTGATTAGTTGTTTTCTGATGCACCACTTTGGAGAGAGGTCTTTCTATACAGATGTGCTTTGGAAAGGGGAGTATAAATTTGTTGATTTTATCAAGGGTGTTGTGCATCTTCAACTGGTACTGATTGTCTTTGAAGTAACAAAATAAGCTAAGATTTTGCCTAGCTCACTTGGCTTGAGGGAAATAACTCTAGAGATTAATTTGGCCCTCTGACTTCATTACTTCATCGTTCTCTGAAATTTGTGCTCCATCTGAGTTAATGCTTTATTGGGCCTACATAAAATTGCAGTGCTACCTTGGATGTGATTTATCCATTATAGTAATTTTGTTTTCAATATCCACTTGGCTCTATTCCACTGAGAGTCCAAATGCCTTGGACTGCACTCAATTCTTTCAGGATTTGTAGCGGAATTCCATTTTATAACTGCTTTGGACAGCCTTCTTCACAGTACTCTATTTAGTATTCTGGGCTACCCTTGATTGTATCCACAATCTTAAGTATACTGGTCTAAAAGCTAGCCTAGAGCAGAGGCTAAGATTCCGCAAATGTTGCTTCTAGAGTTTTCAAGACAGACACATATATTTCTAACTATGCACTTTTCCTGATTTTTAAATGCAGATTTTTAAAAGACAATTGCTCATTTTAAAACTATGGTCTTTGTAGCTTCTGTAATTGAAGAGGAGGAAATTCCAGTGTCCTCTCTTCTGAAGCTCAGGAAGCATATGAAGATAAGGGTTGTAAAATACACTTTTGTAACATCAAGCCATAGCAGATGGAGCTGTTAAAATAAAGAAAACTTCAAAACAGTGTGAATTCAGCTTTGAGCGTGCAGGACCTATCTGTGTATGTTCAAGGGAGCCCGTGCAAGGGAGCCGTGCAAGGGAGCCATGCACGGGAGCCCGACCGGCTCACGTGATAACTAGCACTACCAAGAAAAAGAGGCAAGTGGTAGTAGTGGGTGACTCCCTCCTGAGAGGTACAGAGGCACCCATCTGCCGACCCAATGCGCTCTCTCGGGAGGTATGCTGTCTCCCAGGAGCTCGTATCAGGGATGTTGCCGCGAGAATACCTAGCTTCATACTGGCCCACAGACTATTATCCGCTACTGGTGTTTACTGGGTACAACAGTCAACGACTCTGGGGCGCAGGTGGTATTCTCGTCAATCCTCCTGGTCCAAGGGCAGGGACCTGAAAGGGCCAGACGTATCTGGCAGGTCAACTCGTGGCTCAGGGAATGGTGCTACAGCCAGGGTTTTGGGTATCTAGATCATGGGGTGTGCTTTGAGAAGCCCGGGCTGCTAAGGGCGGATGGCATGCACCTAACTGAGAAGGGGAAGAGTGTCCTTGGACGAAGACTTGCCAGACTCATCCAGAGGGCTTTAAACTAGTGTTGCTGGGGGAGGGGGAACACAGTTCAGCCCACTGCTGTCAGCATGGTGCCAGTGCCAGCACCGAGGGTCCAGATGCTGAGGAAGGATCTCGGGTATGTGCAAATGAACTTAAACTGCAGTCCAAAAGAACTCCTATCCCTCCAGCCAGCAAGTTGACTTTGTCAGGGGCCTAGCTGAAGTGTGTCCATACCAATGCACGCAGCATGGGGAAAAAACAGGAAGAGCTGGAGATGTGTGCACATGAGCAGGGCTACGACCTTGTTGGCATCACAGAGATGTGGTGGGATGACACATACGACTGGAGCATGAATATGGAGGGGTATAGACTTTTTAGAAAAGACAGGAAGGGAAGATGAGGAAGGAGTGTCGCTCTCTACATCAGCAACCAGCTGGAGTGTGTGGAGCTCCACCTGGGGATGGAGGAGGAGCTGACAGAGAGCTTATGGGTCAAGATTAGAGGACGGGGATGGACAGGGGACGTTACAGTGGGTGTCTGTTACAGGCTGTCTGGCCAGGAGGACAGAGCAGATGAGGCGCTCTATAGCCAGACAGAAGCAGCCTCACGGTCACAGGCCCTGGTCCTCATGGGGGACTTCAACCACCCTGACATCTGTTGGAAAGACAGCACGGCAGGGCACAGGCAGGCCAGGAGGTTCCTGGAATGCATGGATGATAACTTCCTCCTGCAGGCAATAGAGGAGCCAACAAGGAGGGGTTCCATGCTCGACCTTGTGCTCACCAACAGGGAGGGTGGTGGATGTGAAACTGAAGGACAGCCTTGGCTGCAGTGACCGCGACACAGTGGAGTTCAAGATCCATGGGGCAGCGAGGAAACTACATGGCAAGCTCTCAGCCCTAGACTTCAGGAGGGCGGACTTCAGGCTCTTCAGGGACCTGATGGGCAAAGTGCCATGGGAGGCGGCCCTGGAGGGAAGAGCAGCCCAGGAAAATTGGTCCACATAAGGAGCACCTCCTTCAAGCTCAGCAGAGGTGCATCCCAATGAAGAATAAGTCAGGCAAAAAGGCCAGGAGGCCTGCGTGGATGAGCAAGGAGCTCCTGCACCAACTGAAAGTGAAGAGGAAAACCTATAGAGGGTGGAAGCAGAGAAAGGTAGCCTGGGAGGACTACAAAGAGGCTGTGCGAGTGGCCAGGGATCGGGTGAGGAAGGCTAAAGTCCTGACAGAATTGAATCTGGCCAGGGATATAAAAAACCACAAGAAAAGCTTCTATAGGTATGTAGGGGACAAAAGAAAGTCCAAGGAGAATGTAGGCCCCCTCCAGAAGGAAACTGGTGTCCTGGTTACCTGGGACGTGGAGAAGGCTGAGGTTCTCAATGACTTTTTTGCCTCAGTCTTCACTGATAAGGGCTCTTGTCTCACCACCCAAGCTGTGGAAGGTACAAGCAGGGACTGCGAGGATGAAGAACCGCCCACGGTACTTGAAGAGCAGGTTCGGGAACATCTGAGGAACTTGAAGGTGCACAAGTCCATGGGACCTGACGAGATCCATCCGCGGGTCCTGAGGGAACTGGTGGATGAAGTTGCCAAGCCACTGGCCATCATATTTGAGAAATCGTGGCAGTCTGGTGAGGTCCCGGATGACTGGAAGAGAGGGAACATAACCCCCATTTTTAAAAAGGGGAATAAGGAGGACCTGGGTAACTATAGGTGGCTCAGCCTTTCCTCTGTGCCTGGCAAAGTCATAGAGCAGATTTTCCTGGAAACCATGCTAAGGCACATGGAGAGCAAGGAGGTGGTTGGTGACAGCCAACATAGCTTCACTAAGGGCAGATCGTGCCTGACCAACTTGGTGGCCTTCTATGATGGGGTGACAGCATCGGTGGACAAGGGACGAGCAGCAGATATCATGTACCTGGACTTGTGCAAAGCTTTTGACACTGTCCCGCATGACATCCTTCTCTCTAAACTAGAGAGACATGGGTTTGATGGACAGAACACTCAGTGGATGAGGAGTTGGCTGGATGGCTGCACTCAGAGAGTGGTGGTTAACGGCTCAATGTCCAAGTGGAGACCAGTCACAAGTGGAGTCCCTCAGGGATCCATGTTGGGCCCGGCCCTGTTCAACATCTTTGTCGGCGACATGGACAGTGGGATAGAGTGCACCCTCAGCAAGTTCGCCAGTGACACCAAGCTGTGTGGTGCCGTCGACACGCTGGAAGGGAGGGATGCCATCCAGAGGGACCTTGACAGGATGGCGAGGTGGGCCTGTGCCAGGCTCATGAAGTTCAACCAGGCCAAGTGCAAGGTCCTGCACCTGGGTCGGGGCAATCCCAGGCACAAATACAGGCTGGGCGAGGAATGGATTGAGAGCAGCCCTGAGGAGAAGGACTTGGGAGTGTTGGTGGACAAGAAGCCCAACATGAGCTGGCAATGTGCTCTTGCGGCCCAGAAGGCCAACCGCATCCTGGGCTGCATCAAGAGGAGCGTGGCCAGCAGGTCAAGGGAGGTGATTCTGCCCCTCTACTCTGCCCTGGTGAGACCCCACCTGGAGTACTGTGTCCAGTTCTGGAGCCCCCAACACAAGAAGGACATGGACCAGTTGGAGAGGGTCCAGAGGAGGGCCACAAAGATGATAAAAGGGCTGGAGCACCTCTGGAGGACAGGCTGAGAGAGTTGGGGCTGTTCAGCCTGGTCAAGAGAAGGCTCCGGGGAGACCTGATAGCGGTCTTCCAGTACCTCAAGGGGGCCTACAAGAAAGATGGGGAGAGGCTGTTCAGTAGGATCTGTTGTGATAGAATGAGAGGTAATGGTTTTAAAATAGAGGGAGGTAGATTTAGATTAGATATTAGGAAAAAATTTTTTACAATGCGAGTTGTAGAACACTAGAACAGGTTGCCCAGAGAGGTGGTGGAAGCCCCATCCCTGGAAACATTCAAGGCCAGGCTGGATGAGGCTCTGAGCAACCTGATCTAGTCGGGGATGTCCCTGCTCTTTGCAGGGGGGTTGGACTAGATGACCTTTGAAGGTCCCTTCCAACCCTAACCATTCTATGATTCTATGATTCTATGATTCTATGCTCAGATGTATTATTTTGCATGTGGTATTATTTTGTGGGAGAAGCAGAGTAGACAATCTTTGTGTAGAGAGGAAAAACATCTGTTCCTAACTGTGAGTCTAAGGGCATCACAATAAGCAATACATTCTTATTGTTTTATCTCCCCCATGCTCTAGGTTGTCTGCATGAAGGACAATGGGCTTTGCTGCAAGTATTTTCCATTCTTGAAGTTGTGCAATTGCAAAGATACAAGGGCTCAGGAAAACACATATTTAGAAAATGAACTGGCAGAAATGCCTACTATCTTGGCAGAGCAGCAAGTAACGAAGGCATTTACTGTGAAAACATACAACTGTTCTTTTCAGTTCATGCTGTATAGAAGCCAAAGACCCACACCTTGCTTTGTCTTGTGCTAGCATTTGGGAAAGAGAATCTGTACTGGGTGGAAATGGAAATAGGTAATCCCTCTGCTTTGGTCTCTCTTCAGGGCTTTGTGGTAACTCTCTGCTGTTTCCTTGTAATGCGTGACTCAGAGCGTGATAGAAATTCGAGCAGCAGCTTTGCTTAAACTTGTAAGTGGGGGTGGGGATGGGTGCCCTTTGCCCTGGTTTGCGGGCATTCAGGCCAGGCAGATCAATGGGCGTTCTGCTTCTGAATTGGGCGGTGAAGGTCTGGTCAGAATAAAGAAAGCAGAGCAATTTTTGATCAAAGCACTGCATTCATGCCTTACAGGTAATTTGCTGTTTAATAGTTTACTTGATATGCTAGTTCTGCAAGTTTTGTTTTTCCAGGAGGAGAGAACGCTGAGCACAGACTGTACTACTGGTTACTGAAAGCGTTAGCAGGTCTCTATTTACTGTTTCATGAAAACAGCTTTGAGATTCTTTTTTTTTTTACTGCTGCATTTGCTAGATTATTGAATTGTTTAAACAGATCTAAATCCTGCTGTGTGAGACATTATTTTAATTTATGCTGTTGCTTTTGTTAGAAAAATAACCATGGCCTTTACCTTTCTAATTCTTCATTAAGTGGCTATTTGTAATGTTTTAGTCAGCATAGTCATATTTTTAATTGAAAATCTGATCACATTTTGAATTCTTTAACGAATGAATAAATTAATTAAAATTGTACGTGTAGTGCTTTTTTTCAGTGTTTAACAGCAATTGTGCTGGACTTACTAAACAAAAATTTAATCAATCTGTCACTGCAACTGCTCAAATATATTTTATTAAGAAGCTGAAGTTCAGTACCATTTTATGAATGACCTTGAAAATAGTATTTTGAAGAAACATGCATTAGAAAAGTTGCACTAGAGTTTCCACACTTGAGGTCTATTTCCAGCTTTAATGGATGCATTGCAAGAAGAAAAATAAGCATTTGCGGCAGAGAAGTGTAAGTAGGAGGCTTAGTTTTTACATACAGCTTACATGTACATACTTGCTGCAAATGTTAAGACTTCAGGATAAAAAGCCAAAATCATGAAAGTGATAATTAGCAAAACCTCAGGAAGCAGGAAAAGGTAGATGAAAGAGGGAAAACGGCATACAAAGAGCTGTAAGGATTTGTTGACAAGAATTACTGAGTGGCACTCGTTATTTAATGTGTTTTGAGTCCTCTAGTCTTAAGACGTACATAGTCTGTGCTGGGCTGTATATTGAAAAATGCTGAAATCATATCTTTAGCATATTGCATCCATGTCAAGCCTATCAGAAATCTTGTTTTCAAGAATTCTTCACAATCCACTCACATCTTAACAGTGTCCTGTAGCTGTACAAACCTAAGGCTGGCCAATAGACTTAGCTACAGTGACTATGGCCTGTTCTAACTTAAGTAAATATGAAGTATAGAGGGAGAGGTTAAAAAAGCCCAACACTTAAATGCTAGGTGGAAAAGAAAATGACCAGTCACTTCTCTTGTCATGTCAGCAGGACTTAACTGGGGTTAGTTGTGGATTGAACTGCTTCCTCAGGGAACATGAGGCCAGGTGGAAGACTATGGCTTTCATCAGCTACTAATGATTCACTGCTATAGTAAGTTATTATCCAGTAGGATTTTTAGACATTTAATAATCTTATAATGAAACTCAGTAGTAATGTGGTAGTACAGAGTGGAGAATTTATACAAGGTGTAGCTGCCATAGACAAGAAAGGGCCAAGTGACTCTCATTGAGTCGTATACTGTGGTGTCCCATGGGGAAGAGATTACACAGAAATCTTTCCACCTTGCTGATGGTGGGTAATGCTAGGTAGCTCAATCAGGTGCACATTTTGAAACTTATATCTATAATATTTTGCCCAATTATTGTATTCTTTCCGATGCTTCTGTCTTAGGAAGGTGGAGAGGCAAGAGGTCAACTCAAGTCAATGTTAGGGCAGACATAGGAGTTGAATAACCAGCATGTGAAAAAACTTGCCAAACAGTAAAATGCTATTTGCATAAATAACCAGACAAAGACAACCTTTATTTGTCTAAGGAGTTGATTTTTCATAGTGTGTGTCAGATTTTCAGTTCTGAGTGATATTATACTGGTCAAAATTCAGTGCTGTATTGTCATCCAGAAATTCTTTCTATAGGATCTAATATATGTTGTCACTGATAATAAAAACATGGCTGTGAGGTAGGCTTTCAAGCACTTCAAAACTCTCTTGTAGAACCTCTTCTAGATCCCTGTGATGCCAGTGTACCATAAATAAGGATATTGGATTGTGTGCTGATGCTATCCTTCTAGCAGCATTTAAAGTACAAAAACAATTCCAGAAAACCTACTGAATGCAGACTTTTTGTCAGTACGTACAAAGAAGGATATATTATGGCCTCGTGTATACTAGAAATCATTAATAAACTGGTTTGTGGTCAGTCTGGTCTGCCTACCCTCCTGTGCAGCAGATGCCAGTGTGACAGGAATTAAAAGTAGAACACCTAGTTAAATAGTATTTGGATGGGGAAGGAGCCCTTAGCTGTGAGAAAGAAATCGACTTGGGTTTAGAACTGGACTCAAGATATCTGTATGTAAGCTTTCTGTGAGAGAAGGCAGGCACTGGGCAACAGTATTTCTTGGTTTTGGTTTTGATGTTTTGGGTTTTTTATTATTTTAGTTTGGTTTGGTTTCTTTTTTTTTTTTTTTTTCCTGTGGCTTTCTAATGTCTGGAGTGGAAGACTATATGTGCTGCTTTTACGGAAAAGGCCAGACCAAAAAACTGCTTTTGCATCTGACCAGGCACGTGGCTGTGGTTTCTATGTTCTTCTGGGACTAACAGGGCAACACAGTCACTCCATTCTACCAGATGATGTCAGCCTCAAGAAACCACTTTTCACAGTGCTTTCCAAGCACCTGTGGCTTTCACCAAACCTGTAGATCCTCTTAATCTTCTTCTCCTTTGTGGCTCTTTTTGTAGTTAGTGCAAGATTGAAAAATATTGCTGGAAAGAGCTACCCTAGACTAGAAACTACTTTTAAAAATAAAAAAGAAAATAAAAGAAGGAACGCAAGAAAGGAAAAAGAAATCACTATACTTTAATTCTGGATTAGACTCCCATGCATCTTGGGAATAGGATAGAAGTATTTGTATAAGAAAGACACCAGTGTTATAAACTCTAAGTCCATCTCTAAGGCAGGTGATAAAAGAAAATTGCATTATTTAAAGTGAGGCACCATTATTTATAAAAGCATATGATACATAGATTCTGTAGCTTTATTGGAAAACAACACAGAAAAACAAAGGCGGGATGGAATGTTACCCATTACTATACATTGGCATATGCTGCAGTTAAAGACCAAGTGACAGTTCCCTCTACCCTCCAAGCATACACTTAAAATAAGTATTTCATTTAATGATGAAATAGTGTTCTTCAAAATGATAATGTAGTTTATGGCTGTGAGGTAGCATGTGGATTGTTTCTGGTTTTATATGCTATACCAACGGAGTTGAAGCACTTAAAAATTAATGGTATAGTTTTGCCAAGAATAACAATGAAATAGTAGTAACTAAAAATTAGTATCATTACTGTTATGTATTTGTACAAACAGGTTTCTGTTTTCGCAAAAGCTAAGCATAGCTCTGTCACATAGCCATTCTACATTCTTTGAGTTTTTCCATCAATTTTTTCATTGTTTCTATCTTTGCTGTGAACTTGTAATAACTCCCAGAAAGTACAGATAGAGATCACATTATTTCATCAGCAGTTGTTGCTTGTTTAACAAGCCTTTTTGAGGAAATAAGTGTGAAAAAAAGCTATGCTAGTACAAATTGCTGGTTTTTTTCCCCAGTTTTCAAAAAGACCTTAGTGTTACATGCTGAAGTTACAGAACCCCACTCCCAGGTTTGACTGGTGTCTTCTCAACTGTAGGCTTTTTATATAGCTTTTTTTTTCTTTAAAGTAAGTAGTTAATTAAAGCTACATGCCTTGTTGATTAGTAAATGGTTTTCTTGTTCACCACTTCCAAAGGAAACTCCAAAGCATTCCAAGGCAAAAATTGAAATAAACTTTCAAATTTTTCTGTAAAGACATAAGATTACCTTTGGACTAAGTCCTTGTGGTACATGGAATGCCTTCAATAGAAAAGGCAGAATGTTGGATCTGCTGCCTGAGTTAGAATATCATAGAATGGAATAGTTCAGTTGGATGATGATCATCATACAATGATCATCTAGTCCAACTGCCTGACCAATTCAGGGCTGACAAAAAGCTAAAGCATGTTGTTCAGGGCATTGTCCAAATTCGTCTTCAACACTGACACATTTGGGGCATCAGCCACCTCTCTAGGAAGCCTATACAAGGGTTTGACCACCCTCTTGGTAAATAAATGCTTTCCATTGTCCAGAGTTAACCTCCCGTGGAGCAGCTTTGAACCATTCCCACATGTCCTATCACTGGATACCAGGGAGAAGAGATCTCCACCTCCCTCTCCACTTCCCCTCCTCAGAAATCCATAGAGAGCAATGAGGTCGCCCCTCAGCCTCCTTCTCTCCAAACCAGACAAACCCAGAGTCCTCAGCTGCTCCTCACAGGACATGCCTTCCAGCCCTTTCACCATCTTTGTTTCCCTCCTCTGGATGCATTTGAGTACCTTCACATCCTTCTTAAATTGTGGGGCCCAGAATTATACATAATGCTTAAGGTGAGGCCACACCCATACTGGTTACAGTGGGACAGTCACGTCTCTTGACCAGCTGGTTGTGCTGCGTTAGATGAACCCGGGATGCGGTTTGCTCTCTTGGCTGCCTGGGCTCACTGCTGTTGAGCCTGCTGTCCACCAGCACTCCCAGATCCTTTTCTGCACGACTGCTCTCCAGCCACTACTCTCCCAGTTTATACTTGTGCCCAGCTTTACTCCATCCCAAGTGAACAATCTGACATTTGTTCCTGTTAAATGTTATGCCATTGATGGCTGGCCAATGCTCCAGTCTGTCTGGATTCCTCAGGAAGGCCTTTTGTCCCTCAAGAGAGTGAACAGGACCTCCTGGTTTGGTATTGTCAGCAAACTTGCGAATGGTGCGTTCAACTCCTGCATCCAGGTCTTTGCCAACTATATTAAACAGTGCTGGCCCTAGAATTGAGCCCTGAGGAACACTGCTGGTCACCAGCCAGATGTAGCTCCATTTGCCACAACCCTTTGAGTTCTGCTCTTCACCCAGTTCTTCACCCAGCGCACCATGAACCTGCTCCTCCCACAGTTGGACAACTTGTCCAGAAAGATGCAGGGAGGAACAGTATCAAAGCCTTACTAAAACCCAGAAAAACTACATCCATCTCCTTTCCGTCATCCACTAGGTGGGTGACCTTATGATAGAAGGACATCAAGACCCATGTTGCCTGTACTTGATGATTGTATTGTTCTTAGTGTTCTTTATATGCCTTTCAGTAGCATTCAGTGTGATCTTCTCAATATTTTTTCAAGGTAGTGAGGTTAGACTAACAGGTCTGTAGTTTCCTGAGTGTTCCCTCATGCCCTTCTTGTAAATTTGAATTAACATTGGCTAGCTTGCAGTCAGTGAGGACCTCCCCAAACTCACAAGACTTTTGGTAGATGATTGAGAGTGGTATGATGAGTGATCATCTTCAACAAATATCTATTCAATGTTTTCTTTGAGCCTCATCTTGCTATTAACATACTTAAAAAAGCCCTTCCTGCTGTCCAACACAACCCTGGCCAGTTTCAACTCTAGCTGAGCTTTGGCCTTCCATATCTTCTCCCTACATATGCAAACCACAGCTTTGTAATCTTCCTGTGAAGCCTGAGCTCGCTTCCAGAGATCATACAATTTGTTTTCCCTTCTGAGTTCTAAGATGATTTCCCTGTTCAGCCAACCTGGTGTTCTGCCCTGCTTGCTTGACTTACAGCACAGGGGGATTGCCTGCTCCTGTGCTTTTAAAAGGTGTCTTTAAAAAAGCTGTCAAGCACTTGTGAACCCGTAAGCCTTCAAAGCCAGATTCCCACGGTACACCGCTAACTACCTCCTGTAGTAGCTTAAATTTTGCTTTCTTGAAGTTCAGAAGAGCAACTCCACTAACCATTTTTCTCATTACATCAAAAATTTTAACCTCAGCCATTTGATGATCACTGTGGCCAAGATAGCCACCTACCATCACATTTTCCACTTTTCACAAATGACAAGCTAGAAGGGCATCTTTCCTAGTTGGCTTACTGAGTACTTATGAGAATAAATTATCCTCAACAAACATGAAG
This sequence comes from Chlamydotis macqueenii, assembly GCF_036417535.1. Lineage (NCBI taxonomy): Eukaryota > Metazoa > Chordata > Aves > Otidiformes > Otididae > Chlamydotis > Chlamydotis macqueenii. The sequence goes on along the minus strand of NC_141593.1, from coordinate 19,904,816 downwards.
GAATTTCCCAGACTTGCTTTTCACAGCAGTATGGTATTCCCAGTTGATGTCTGGAAAGTTGGAATCTCTCGTAAGGACAACAGCTACCAAGCCAGAAACTTCTCTGGATTGCCTATAAAATAACTTATCAGTGCTGTCATCCTGGCTGGGTGATCAATAGTATAGGAATCACGTGTTTCAAATTGCATCCCTGACATCTTGTTCTGTCACTGGGTACCACTGGGAATAGCATATCCGTGTTCTCTGCTGCCTCCCTTCATGTATTTGTACACCTTGATGAGATCTGCCATGAGCCCCCTTTACAGCAGGGTCACGTTCCTGGCTCATGTTCCAGTGGGTGGGAGTCCTCCAAGACTCCCAGGACCTTTTCTGCAGAGCTGAGAGGACTCAGCTGCAGAAACGCTGCTTGAGCGCCTTGTAGGCTGCAGAGGGTCACTGCCTGCAGGGCTGGGGGGCTTTCTGCAGGGTATGGGGCAAGAGTGTCTTGGGGTGCTCCAGTGTTGCAAGGGGATGCTGTTCAGGGGCTTGTGGGCACATGTGAGGCTCCTCATGGGCTGTCTCAGAGAAGGTCCCGAGGTAGAGGGATGGGTCCCCCTGGATGGCAGAGGAAACAGTGGGCTTGGTAATACCACTTCTCTGCCTGCCAGCCTGTCCCAGAGGGCTCAGTGTGGTGCCGTCAGGAAAACAGATGGGATTGCTTCTCTCCATCTTGGTAAAAGCGCGGTAGGGACTAGCACTCCAGTTCAGCAGAAGCCCAAGGTATATGGAGGTGCTGGCTTGTTTGGAAACATAATTAGCCTTTGAGGACAGCTTCATCAAATTCCCCATTTTTGAAATGAAGTCTTTCTGACCACTGTTGGCAGCTGCTTTGCCAAGTTAGAAACTTAGTTTTATTTTAAAACAATAATCCCAGAATGGAATATTTTGGAAGGGCCCTCTGGAGGTCTTCTTGTCCCCCTCAAGCAAGGTGAGGCAGAGCAGGTTGCTCAGGAGGACCCAACAGGGACAGGGCTGTCATGGCACCTGGAGTAGCAAGTCTTGAGGACCTGCAGCCCAACTGCCAGTCAGAGGGCTTAGTGGTGCCTCCAAGCGCCGCCTGCACTCATGCTTGGAGGCATCTGGATGTTTACTGGAGCCACCTTTTGTAGTGCTCGATAGGCAGAGGCCACAACACCACCATGCTGGTGTTGAGGATGGGTGGCGTGGTCAGGCCCTGCAGCCTGCCAGACAGAGGTGCTGGAGAGCCCTGGAGCTGCGTTGTCCCGCACCACTTGCTCCCTTCCTGCAAGGCCCCTTCTTCTAGTGGTGGGGCCCTCAAGTGCAGGTGGAAGCACTGCTGTGGGGATCTGCTGTGCACCCTCTGCCTGGCTGCAGTGCTCTCTGGGGGGCAGACGAGCTGACCATATACTGCTGATAGTCATCATCCGCCTTCACCATGTGCAGGATATGGTGGCAAGCTGCACAGGGAGTTTTTGTAGCAGCCCATTGCCAGGTGCAAATGAAGCAGAAGTGGTGGCAGCAGGTGTTGACGCAGGCTGCGTTGTTCACCTCGCCTAGGCAGATGGGGCACAGCCCGCCTGTTGCTGCCTCCCACCATCCTGTCCACTGCCCCTGGCTGGTGCTGGCTGTGGCAGCAGGGCTGCTATGCTGCCAAGCCTCCTTGGTGCCCTATGCCATGTCCTGACCTCTCTTCTAGAGAGGTGCCTGAGCTTTCCTGGTGCCAGGAGCACAAAAGCAAAGAAATCCTGAGAGAGTAGCGGGAGAGGGGAGGTAAGGTCTTCCTTAAGGGTCTCCTTGCAGGCTGGAAAGTGATCAGCCAGCCCTGAGGGCTGCCCCCACACCTGCCTGCCGTTGCACTCTCCCCCAGCCAGCACGGCTCAAGCCAGCACAGGGTACCTGCAGCAGGCCATCAGGGAAGGTGGAAGAACTCGCTGGGGGTGTCAGTGGTGCCAAGAGCGCCGGCACCTTCCTTGTGCCCACAGCTCTGGGACAGCCACTGTGTGGGACGCACAGCCCTGGCCAGCCAAGGCTCTGCCCCAGCGCAGCACTCCCAGTGAAGGCCCACAGTCCTGCCACAGCTTGCATGCAGTGGCATGATGGAGCTGTGGACCAAATGTGGGAGAGCAGAGCCTGTGGCTGCTCAAAAGCTGTGAGATTGGTGCCATCACAGATGCTCCCCAGAGATGTCACAGGGGTCTCTGTGGCTGCCTCCCGGCTGCCCAATGAGGTCTATTCTATTCTTGAATCCTCCTCTCAGCCTCCTTTTCTCCAAACTAGATATTCTTAGATATTTTGTCTGGCCCTAAGAACTTTTTAATACATTTTTTTTCTTGGATCACAGTCATTGAACATCAGCATATGAGTACAAGGTGTTACGGTCCAGGTTGGATTAACCCAGTGCTGGCTTGAGCATCTTGATAGGTGATTGGGTGACTGAGATTGTGTGAGAACTTAGTTATCACATGCATGAATGAAGGAAGAAGAGGTTACTGTGTGAAAGCTGTCGGTCTATTGTGACCTACAGCTACACAGTAACACATAAATCTGATACTTCTTATACATGGAAAGCGATATAGGAACTATGGAGGCAAAAACTGAGGAGAGTTCTGTTTCCTTCTCTGTAAAGATGTCACAGAAGGGAGGTCAAAACTAAGAAGAGAAAACATGCATAGGGCAGAAATGAAGCTGGGTAGTGTATGTAAACACGTGAATTTGACCAAAATAGTATGTTGTTGGTAACGCAGACATTGTTTTCTTATGGGGCTAAGTAAGGTATTCTGTAGGCATCATGATGTTTTTGCAGCAAACAATGCCCTTTTATTTGCAGAGGTTAGCCTCTATCACTGTAAGTTGTAAATTATGACTGTAAGCTTGTTCTTTGTCAGTCACAAATGTAACAGGTAATATATTTACTGATTATTCATTTAGAAGTAGCTTAACAGTGAGAATGTATGGGAAAACTCATTATCCTGTGCATGAGTGGAAGAAAACCAGATTACATAGAGACTTGAGAAGCAAACATTTTTAGTCAAATATTCTTTTAGTCAAGTATCCCAAATCCTAATCTTCAAGGTCGAGAGTGAAAGTGAAAACAGACTCTAATTTACTTCTTGCAATGTTAGGTTTGCTAATGATACAGTTCTCTATGAGGGCCCTCAAAACAGAGAATGATTTAACATGCCAAATGAACTTTAATGGTCAGATACAAAGTAAATGTTTAGCACACTGGGGCTTTTGTGTTTGATCCTGTTTCTTATTACTGTTTTAGCAGAGCTATTACTTTCTATGTGAATTTGTATTACTTCTTTGCAAGTTTCCTGGGCATTTACAGGAAACCTGTGATAAATCAATAGGCTGACATGGTTTATTCTATAAAGTGCCATTTTGTTACAGTTCATTAATGTTGGAATGCTTAATAAACGATTTAGTTAGCATTAAGGGATTTCATACACAGTTATAAACTCCTGTGGACCTATCTTCACAACAGGAGACTCCTTAGATAGAAGTTTTTGATATTTTCCTAAGGCACTTTAATTCATCTGAAGTGATACTTACTGTTAAAGTATATTTTCTGCCAGTATTTCATTAGTTTAAGTTTACTGAACTACTTAGAGAGCTTAGAGGATTGTAAATAATAACAATCATCTAATAAAAAAGATTGAGGTGTTGCTGAGAATAATTAAATTTACATTTTCCCCTCTTCTTATTGTGGCCAACACCTGGAAATTAATGCTCAGAGTGGAGCAAGGTAAAAATTTTTTAGTGAAATAATTTGGTGAAAGGTAGCAAGGTGCAGTAAAATAATACAAAGGAGATTATAAGTGTCACAGTTTCTGCTGGAAATTTGGCAGGCCAGCAGACTCTCCAGGACTGTTTCTTTCTTGGATTCCATAGCAGTCTAATCCAGTGAGCCAATCTACAATTTTAACACTGTTTATGATTCCTGTGAAGATAGAATACTCTAAAAATTATATTCTATGGAAATTCTTAGCTTTAAAAAAATCAGTCCGATTTTTACAGTAATTAGAAACACAGAATTTATCATGGGCTGGTAATTCTTCTCGCTGCACAAACCTACTTAAAGATATTGAGATAAACATTGTATAAGTAAGTGATTCAAAATTAAGAGATTTCCTAGGATTTTGACCACAAGCTATCATGTGAAATATTGATTAACTTATCTCCTGAAAGATACTAAAGAGCTGCAATTGGGTTACAAAAAAGAGGATGAATGCAGCCTAAGTCAGTGAAAAAAAAAAAAAATCAGGAGTTTAGTATTAAATACATAAAGAAAATGTGTAATTAATTGTCACAGTGTACTGTTGGTACTTTTATCAATGGATTATTTGTTTATATAGATCTGGAATAATGTCTGGAAAGGTAACAGTTCAAGTTGAGGAAACACGATGGAAGAAAAATGGGGAAGCATATAAAACTTGGTGCTTCTGAGTTTAAGATATTTTAAAATTAGGATTAGATAAGACTTGATAGGGATCAGGTTTCCTCTGATCTGATGATTGCAACGGTTTTTCTCTTCCTGCTTCTGATACATTTTTTGCTGCCCACAGCCCAAGCCTGCAATACTTAACTATAAATCTGGTCTAGTATGGAAATTAAGCCAAGTCATTTCTTTGGTAAAAGTAGTGTAGATATTTTAAAGATTACATTTACCATATATGGGTTTTTTTTCTTTTGTTTTCATTTATCCTCTGTGTGTGTATGTAGATATATGAATTACAGACAATTCAGAATCACTAGTGAGGGGGAATTTACAAATATAGGAGCAGCTGCAGCCAAACTCTTAAGGCTATGCAACGGGAAAATTATATGATGATGTCCCAGTGTTTTTCAATTAATCTATAAGTTAAATAATCCTCTCACATTTAAGTCTCAGATAAGCCTAGAAAAAATACCTTGCTATTATTTGAACATACACTTCCTCTTAGTTTAATTCCATTTTAACTTAAATGGCTCTTGCTGTACTGCTGCTACTGTGAAGTTCTAAGTTATAGAGAGCTACAGGAGGTACACTTCAAACTGTGTTTAAAGAAGGTAGATACTCTTTTCCTAGTACATTTAAAACTTTAAAGTTTTTTCTCCTGTCAGTCGCAAGTGTTATAGAAAAGCCAGCAACAACAGTTACAGAAATAACTCTGGTTTGGTTTTAAAGATTTTTCCTATGGTAAGTTATTGCTGCTAGGGTTATTGAGTACATGATAAGTGGTGAAAGTACATACAGTTAGACAAATGCTAAGAAGTGGCATGGTTTGAAAGAGATTAAAGGGATGTGAATTAAAGAATTGCACAGTGATGTACCAAATTTATACTTTCAAGAATAAATGGAAAAAAGTTGTGCATAAAGGAAAAACTTAGATGTTACTCAGAATGGGACATTCAGCTTTTGTTTGAACCTTGTATTTATAGGAAATAATTGTTTTAACTTAAATATCAGTAACTCTTACTATTTTTTCTTCTCAAGAAAGTCTAAAATTGAAAATTCATCATATTTTAACTTCTTATTAATGAAAATGCTGCCAATAACATAAATACACTGATGCATCTAAACCAATGACTGTTTACTATAATGTGAAATTATCAATAAAACATTTAGAGATGTTTTGGGAGTCCAACATAAATAGATTAATGTGTTATATAATAGATAGAGCTTTTGCCTTCTAATAGAGTTAAGTTGTGGTTTAGAGAAGTTTTAAAGTGAAGAGACTGTCTCCAAAAATCTTATACATCCCAGCAAGGAACAGGAAATATATATAAATATATAAGGTCCTGAGATCAAGAATGTCTTCTAGATTTGTAGGAGATCTAAAAATCTTCTAGATTTTTAAGGAGAGAAAAGATTTGAGGCCCCGGAAGGGTCTTGTAAGCCTAGCCTTTTTCTTAGTATTATAATTTACTTTTTAAATAATTTATCTTCTTAAATTATAATATATCTTTTTATATATAATGAATATTTACATTCATTATTCTAGCTTTCAGACAATTCTGTAGACAACATGTACAGCAATGCTGCCTAATAAATGACAACAGGTCTAACTGTTTTCGTGGAGTTGCCTAGACTGGACAAGTCTGAGTTGAAGGAAACCCAGAAAATGTTTAATACTGAATACTAAATGAATTGAACATTGAATACTTGACTCAAGCTTGTTTGAGTCAATCAATACATTATTTCAATCAATACTTGATGTCAATCAATACTTCATTTCAAGCTGGTTTTAAAGTTCTGTATATTAGCTGTCAGTTGTGCAGTCTAGTTTGTTTTGTATCAGTTATATGCTTTTTAAAGACTGAATTAAGATTTAAGCATGCTGTGTGCATCCTAGAGTGAGGAGGTGACTTTTCATATTAAGTATATGTATGCATGAGCATATATGTGTATGTGTATATGTGTGTATAAAGTGCATTGTAATCACAATACAGTATGTTTAAAGCTTCAGGAGAAGATGTTACAACCTGGTCAGATGTAAATTTATTCTCATCAATCCTGTGTTGACTCACTAAATTATGAGAACATGCTTTGAAAAAGCCTACTATGATTAATTTTCTGCATAGCTTATGTTTTCCTTGAGAACAGTCACGTAGTATTATGCAGCACAGTGGTGTTTGGTTTAAATATGTAGAGATATTTGGGACAAACTGGTTATATAAATGCTGGTTAAAGTAACATTCATCTTACTATGAAATACCTTCACCTTGAAATGTATTCTGCCTTTCTACCTTTTTATAACTGAAGAATATTGGCAGTTTTATTTAGTTAAACATTTGGAATACAGTGTATTACCTTTGTTTTAGTATTGTGCCTTTAAAGTATAAGGCATCTTATACTTTATTTAGTTAATTATTTAGTTGTTGGTGTAAATTCATGGAACACTGCAAGGCATTGCTAGTGCTTCGAAATATACTAAGGCAGAGCCTTCCAAAACATTTCCAGTTTGCATTCTGCCAGGCTAGGACCAGATGAGCTGCTTCTGTGTCGCTGCAGTTAGTGTTCATGTTAGCATGATCTTGATCATCTTGATTTAATAAGGACCACGTCAGTATCCACATCTAGAATAGGCAAATCTATTTGATTGTGCATCTGTAAAAGAATTAGATATAAATGGGAATTTCATTCAGGAAATAACACAAAGGAATACATTTTAAATACAATATGTAATATAATTTCTAGTTTTGCAGAAACCTATTATTTTCTGTCATTTGGAATATTCTTGAGCTTATCTTATAGTGAAGCAAATATTAGTAAAATGGTATGTTTTATCACAGATAAATATGGTGTCTTATATTAATGATTAAATGCATCATGGAACAAAGGTAAAATTGTACTGGATTTATTTACATGAATTTGGAGTTAATTCTTAGGGGATTTTTAGTGACAAGAAAGGCCACAACATGATAGGAGTATGATGTACTAAGAAAGCAAGAATATACCCTCTTTCTGGTCTCAGCTTCCTTTGGACTGCTGGGTGACAGGATTTTCTGCACTCATTGCTCTCCAAGATGGGGAAGATGGTTTGAGCATTGATTTATTTTTGTTAGATAATTTCCTTCTTTCTTAGGTTCTCTCATTTCTGACTTCAGAGAAACTATGTTCAAGGGGGAAAAGTCCTCATCTGCTGGATGGAAAAGATCTGTAACAGATTCTGTTCTCAGAAAAGGTATCCAGACGTGCTATCAGTGGTAGGTAGAGGCTTCCCACTTTACGAACACAATTCTTGGACTGAAGTGTGTCCACGTGCAGTCTGAAAATATTTATAGTATCTTCCAGTACCTAAAGTGGGCCTGCAAGAAAGCTTGAGAAGGACTTTTGACAGGATGTCTAGTGATAGGACAACAGGTAGTGCCTTTAAGCTGGAAGAGGGTAGATTTAGATTAGATATAAGGAAGAAATTATTTGCTGTGAGGGTCGTGAGGCACTGCAACAGGTTGCCCAGAGAAGCTGTGGATGCCCCATCCCTGGAAACATTCAAGGCCAGGCTGGATGGGGCTCTGAGCAACCTGGTCTAGTGGAAGGTGTTCCTGCCCATGACAGCAGAGTTGAAACTATATGAGATTTAAGGTCCATTCAAGGCCCGTTTAAGGTCCAACCCAGACCATTCTATGATTCTATGATAATGGACTGAGGTACATAATCATGTATACAACATTGTAAATAGAGTCCTACACAGAAGGGAAGCATTACGACCAGCCACCATGTGTGCTACTATATCTATCCTTTTACTGCCATGCCAAGGAGATTACTGCCAGTAGTTTTTCATTGTATCTAGTACCACGAGTACTGGGAAAGGCTGGTGGAGCGTTTGTGACCGTAAGGTGACTGGGAGTTACAGAAACACTTTAAATTTCCTTCTTATAATCTTGAACTTCTTTAGTGATTTAAGGAGCTGAGTAATAAGTTTGTACCATAATGAGGTGCCACAGCTAGCTGAGGAAAAAATAATGGAGCTTTTGCAGTGCTAGAAAGTTAAAATCTCCTTGCCTGACAAGCTGAACTCATCAAAGAGCATAGCTATCAATTAAAAAGAAAATGCATAATATTGTTATTATTTAGATGGAAGCAGTATGAGAATAAGAGGTTGTAGAACAAATGAAGACCTGAAAAATACACTAAAATAGTTTTAAAACATTAACAAGAAGACCACCATAAACAAATTAAATGAAAGGTTAAAAATATTTTCTGTATGTAGAGAAGGTAGAGGAAAGATTCAGACTATAATGAGTTAACAATGTTGTGCAGGAAAGAAAAGGAAGATGGTGATGTCTCATTATCTTACCAGAAGCAGTGTTTCAGTAGTCAATTTGAAACCAAGCAAAGAGCAAGCGTGGAAGATTTGGGTAAAATCATAAATGAAGTCATAAATGGTATAACCCTGAAAAAGTGAAATGGTGAAGAGAGAAACTTTTCACAAAAGATGAGTGAAAAGAAAATATTATCTGCAATGTCAGAAATTTTGAATACTGTCAGTAAGTTGTAATTTTGCAAATTTTAAGGATTCACTGATACGTGACAAAATAATTTTGGGTGTGTAAAACTTACTCCTACAAGAATATTTACTATGGGGATTGGGGAGAAAAATCTAACATGTCTCTAAAACTATGCAGATGGAAAAGTAATATTGATTTTTTTTAGGACATAGGGCACAAAAATGGAATATATGTGTATATTCTCTTACATATTATCTAAATCAGGCTCAGGAAATGTAAGTTTATGGGGGCTTTTTTTGGCACGTAAAAAGCACTGTTCAACAAGTAGAAAAAATGAGAGTGAAAGGTGCTTACACACTGTAGCAGTTTTAGAACGGAATAGACTGTTCTCCATGAAAAAGTCAAAAGATTAATGTGTGTACAGAAGAAACAGCAGGACTGCTGTCACGTCCCACCTGTGGAGAGAGGGGAGTGACAAATCCCCTCGGTGTGGATTAAGGCAAGATGACGCTTAAGGTTAGTGCATAAACATCAACTTTAATGAGAGACTTCTATTGAGCAAATATTCTATAAACTTTGGCCCCAAAACATCAGCTTTGCCTTACCTAGCAATGAGGAGAGAGAGAAAGAGGTAGAGAGGAACAGCGAGAGTGAGTGCTAAAGAGATCACCAGTCCTGGATCCAGCATCAGACCTGCCAATGGGGGTATTCAGTGCAGAGGACTCCTGGTACTTGTATGTGCGCCTGTTTATTGGCCCCAGTTCCTGGACTTCTGGAACGTTCTCTCGTTCCGGCTTCAGAAGTGGTTGAAACACCTGTCAAGTCAAGAGAAGTGACAGCAGGCACTTCCCTGTGACTTAGCCTTCTCCTGGGGTGTGATCCGCGCTCACAGTACAGTCACCTGGGGCATCCTAAAGGTGTTCAAAATATGCATGCAGGTGAATGATTTGGCTTTTATAAGTAAACAATAATAACTTTTGACATAGTGATTTTAAGTAATAACTCAAGTATCATAGACTAGCTAAAAACTCTAATAAATTATTGATATTTTAATCATGAAAATGGAAAAAAACAATTAGAAATAATGTAAATATGAATTAAGATTAAATTGGAGGTCAAGTGTAAATTTCTAATAAAGAACCTCAAAATTCAGAGGGTGAATAGATGGGAATGACTGATAGCTGAAGGTGAGTAATCTGTTATGTCGCTTTGAAGTTCAGAATATCAACACAGTCAATAATATGAAGAAAGAGATTTGCAGTAGAGAGAAATTGTACATATTTCAAGGAAAGGCAGGCTGATTCATTTTAGGTTGAGGGGACCTCAGAAGCAAAATACAAATTAGAAACAAAAAGAAGTGTGGCATATGCATGGGTGCCTAAGAAGATGGATTATTAGAATTTTTATGCAACCCCAAAGAACTGAATGATGTTATTCAGAGAATAACTATAAATGATCTTTAAAAAGTGCAGTACTTTTTCCTTTGGATGCTAAGAGATATAAAAGCATTTTTGCAGTCTAATAAAAAATATTAAAGCATTTTAATCTAAAATGATGATAAATTTTATTATTTTGATATGTCAGAGTGGCAGTATTATTTGGAGTCATATTGAGCTGAGTCACTTAGTGTAATATATAAAAGCTGAACCTGTTTTCCACTAGAGGATTCATGGGGCTCTGCTCTGATACTCTCCTTTCTTAGCTACATCCTCACGTATGAGTAGCATAACAGTTTCCTCACAGGGAACCTCTCTTATGGAGAACTCCCTTCTCTTCTCTCCCATGCCTTTTCTAGGCCTCAATAACTAGGCAAGGTTCAAAGACACTGAAGAGACACTGGAAGGGAGGGATTCCCACCAGTAGTCAGACTGCCCTGGTAAAATGCTGCCATCCCCATGCTGCACAACGCATACGCTCTGATGTATCGTATGTGCTACTTTTGCTTTCTGTCCCTTCCCTGTTTTGCCCTCTAACAACTGCAGCATAGCAAGGTAAAGATGGGACTTACTAATGCCTACAAATGTGTATTCTGGTCCAGCTTGTTCCATCCAGTCTTGTCTGGACAGTGATGAAAGTTGCAGTTTTGCTGTGACCATCCAATGTTCTCTCTGTTGCCATAGTAGAAGGAAGTAGCTGGATTTGCCCACCGTGCTGACATTCAGTGAGGCACTCACAGTATCATTGTTTCATTCCCACTGGATCATCAGCTCCTACAGTGCATTCTAATATAAACCAATCTTTGTGTTTTATTATGCCAAAATAAAAGAATTCCGTATGTCAGAACTACAGAGCAGTATGCTGTTCGGACCACTGTGTGACAAATTAAGAAAATTATCAGAGTTGCTTGCCTCTCTTAGAAAATTTATTCTAATGAGCAGTAGAGCTCATTCTTCCTTATGGAATTCTGCTAAAAAAAAAGATGGTTTTTTTTTTTTTGGTAGAAATTACTACTGCAGGGAGTCGTTGTCTCTAGTGAGTCTTAGTGTAGTTACTGTTGCCATATACAATATTTTGTAGACAGTGAGAGACTACCCCTCCCTTCCCTCCTTTTTGCAAGTTCAGAACTGGTTAACTCAGCAGCAGAGCATGTCCTACATTTTAACACTTCCTTTTCATTGCTGTAGACATTGACTCTACCAGTCTGTGTGTTCAAGGTCCCATAACATGTATGTGGTGACATTTTTAATTTACTTTTATCATTAGAAAATAAAACAATTTGCAAAGTCTGAAACTTTTCATACAAATATAGGAGAAATCTGCTGAGCCGTTCACTGAGGATTACCCTCAATACAGAACTAGATTTCTGGTTAGAAGAATTCGAATCCTTGCTCTTCTCTCCACAGTGTAAAAGGAAATTATGTAGATAGGTTTAAAAAAAAAAGTGCATAAATTAATGGAATTAACAATGAATTTCAATTGATGACTAGTAAATGCATCAGTCCAAATGAAACCTTTACCTAAGGAAATCTTAAGGTTGTTGATTGAAAGAAAATAGAAGGTATCAAAGTGGGAGGTGGATTGCTTTTACGCTTGACCTTTTTCTAAGGCAGTTCCCCTAGGCATCCCCTTCAAACTGTCGTCAGAGAGGATACTGGGCTAGGTGTAGTATCAGTATGAACCTGTATGGCCACCTTTCCCCTGGTCAGACAAGGTAAACAAACTGTTGTGATATCAAATTTATTTGTTTTACTGTAGAGCTTAAACTGAATATGTAACAGAATTTTCAAGTATTTGTTTATTCTGAATAGAGACTTTCTGGTGTGGATTGCTTACTGTTGGTGGGTAAACAGAACACCCTATTAAAATTGAAGCCACCTCTAGTAAACAAGTACTATTACTATAAAAGTAACAAGTATATAAAAGTGGCATTCCTATAAAAGATTATTTTTTTATTTTGGTTTTTTTTTTGTTGTTGTTGTTTTATTTAGTTCAACTACCTCTGATAGGTTTTTCTGTAAGAAAATTAAAAATTTCAATGAAGCCAACTCTAGATACCATCTGCTTACCTAAACTTTGTTGTTTCTTGTTTTTTTTACAGTCTGCTAAAATTTATAAAATTCTAAAATTTTATAAAAGTAAGTTTTAATTTGCAAGTTCCTAGAGCAGCATAACAGAAAGGGTAGATGCAGCTGAGCTGGTTATGGCTAGATCAGAATCTATTGTTTCTTCCTATTGGTGCAGCTAGAGGTCTCTATTCAAAGTGGTAATTCATTCTGTTACACAATTTTTCAGTATTATCTATTCTATAACTTTTCTTTTAAATGACAGGATATTTTATTTCATTTCACTGCTATCCCTCTTATTTCCCTGCAAGTTAGGAGGCTTATTATGTTATTCAGCTCCATTCACAGAAAGAGGATAATAAAACAGGTTAATCCAGAAACCAGTCTGTGAACAACCAGCAGTCTCACAACACTGAAAAAGAGCATTGTGGAAGTATCATGCTGCTTTCTACAGACTTTTGGCAAGTAGTGGGTTATATGTCATCCATGTACAAAAAGAAGTAAGAGAATTATTTTCCTCAACTCAATAAAGTTTTACTGAGGTAAGTCACAAAACATATTCCAGTAAAACTCACTTTCAGAAAAGAATGTATAGCTTTTCTACAGGAAATGTTCCTTTTGTCCAGGGAGCTGAGTTTCTAAGCTTGCGTTGCATTTAATAGATTACCATAGAACTAGCTTCATTTCTCCTTTCTTGCTGGAGTGAAGATTTTTTAATTCATTTTTTCTTCAGCCAAGCTTCCACAAAACATGCTGGTTTGTTGTTCTGGTCATGGAAATCTTTGCAAAGGTAGCAGCAGAAAAGTTGTGTCAACAGAAAAACCATCTTTAAGGAAATTTTGAGGAGAGATTCTTTCAGATGTGTGAATGTGCTGAACAACCCAGTCATGCAATTCTTGCATGGTAGCAAGGGTGGAAGAAATGAACAAAGCTAGTGTCTGTAGTCAAAATAAAGGCAAAACTTACTTCACTGACATTGAGGATAATATGCTTTATTTTGCATTTGTGAGAACCTAAGAATATATATGTAATCATTTGCTCTGATGAACAGTAATTTGTTGAATCATAGTAACATTACAGTGTATCTACCTTCCCTTCTTTCCTAACTGACAATTTATCTGCCTTTTATATGTTTATGTCTTTATTGTAAAAAGAAAAAAAAAGCAAAAATGTGATAATTGGTATAAAGTCCCTGATGGAGAGAATGTATTGGTAATTTTCTCCTGTGTCCTTTTTGTGTCTATCTTCATTATCTACAGAAAGGTAGAAGAGTAGAAACTTTTCTGTAGCTTGGTGTAAAATACTTCTTCAGCAGAATCTGTGATGATCTGCAGAATGCACAGATAAGGAATGAACTGGTTGAACATGCTCATTAATTTCCATTGCTAGTTATGTTTCTGCAGAAGACTATTTAGTATTTTATAAGTTTACTTCAACTTTCTGCAGAAGTTCAGTATTCCTATCTGTTGCATACAGGAGCATTGGAGATAAAATATAAGGTATGTATGACATATGCATGGAGAAATTTGTAGAGTCTAGTGTTAATTTTTAGTAATGATTATTTGACTAATTTGTATGTATTAGTCTTGAACTGGAACTATCCTCTTCTGTGTTTTTGTCTATGTATCAGGTCTGTAAAACATATGTTTGGTCAATGGATCTACTAGTTCTTCAAGTTTCATAAGAAACATTAATTTGTTTATCTTTTTTTTTTGTTCAAAAAGTAGAGTTAAAGGAAAAGAAACCATACCAGCTATTTGAAACAAATCAACTTGGCATGTTTTTTCTATATGAAAACAATGTAATAGCTGGATGATTGGAAGACGATAATCCAGAAATATCGATACTAAAAGTTATTTAAGTGTCTAAAACTTTCTTCTAAGAGAGGTTGTGTAAGAAAGGCAAAAATATTTATCTTCTCTAAGGTGGAAAGAAAAACTCAGTCCCATAGTTTACCAGACTTCATGAACTAACTCCTTGGAAGTGCATTAAAGATGCTTTTAAATGCTGGGATAACAGTGTGTAAGCACTCTGTAAATACCCTTTTACAGTTAAATATATGTGAAGTTAAAGTATCTGGAACAGAAGACTGTCTTGGGTCCTGGACCCTCAAGGTTTCTAGGAAGTGATCAGATTTTCTCTGATATTAATCTTGCTCAATGACTAATATCTGATACCTGCTCAGTGTTCAACTGAAATGGATATGATTTTGCAAACTTGGCAATATATAAGCCTGAAAAATGTCAAAACATGTACTGAAAATATAGAGAGGCCAAATCTGTATTTCAGTGTGTGTGCATAAGTGATCATGTGAGCTGCTAAGTAATTATGATTTTTGGAGTTGAAAAGTAGGAGGTAAAAACTTCTGGGAAAAGCTCTGTACTTAGAGTTGTATCTGCACTAGCATTAAAGAAGATTATTTTCCCTTTTGGGAAACAAATAACATGTCCACTCCTTTGCTATGGCCATGTCATACAGTCAAGCTCCACAATCAGAGTTCTCCAGCATTTTGTAATGTGCTTGCAATGTCACGCCTTATTTCAGAACATTCATTGGAAAAAAGCTTATTTCCCTAAGTTGGATGAGATCCATAAAAGGACTTAATTCCAGGACTTCTGATAATCAGGTTACTTGTTGAAATGCCCAAACAGGGATTCAGGAACTGAAAGAAAAATGTTGACATGAATTTTTTGTCAGCTTCCTCTTGTATATCGCTGTTAGAAAGGTGCATTTATAGCAGTAAGTAAAGTATCTATTTCAAAGCTTTCCTTTATCCTGAAAGATTTGCATCTATGATGCCACATAACTCTTTTTGTTATGAAAAGGAACAGGAAAAACATTTGCCCATTTGCCCCCACGATTAGGGCTAGTATGGGTGAGCCATTGTTTCTTGATTTTTTAAACTGCCATTGAAAGGCTAACTCTTGTACTACCATTTCTGAAACATTTAGACAAGTACGTCGGCAGCTGCCTGACACATTCCTAGCTTACTTACTGAATTCTATAGGATTTGAGAGTGTTACTGAATGAGGTCCTCCTACACAACTGACAATGCATCATGAAGCTGAAGTCAGTGTAGTTCTGCCTTACTGAAGCCCATAAAACCTAAGTCTGTATACCTACAGTTTTCTGTAATATATGTGCAGCAAAGAATACAGTGCTCTTGGCATAATCTCCTATTTGAACTGATCTGAAATGCAAAACAGTTTATATCATCACCATGACTTTGAATAACTCACTTTGGTTATTTTTTTTTCCTTGCTTTTGGCTTTTTTTTTTTTTTGCATTGCTGAGCATCTGCCTAAATGCAGACATTTTTTCAGAAAACTTACACTGTCAGACAAATAGTCTCTAGAGATAAAAAAGAAGAGCTTGTAGGAAAATTTGTGATTGAAGAAGAGCAGGACCAGGAAGGCTGTCTAATAAATCAATACCATGTTGGAAATACACACACAGTCCTAAGGATGGAGCCTTGGATTTTGTACCTTTGAGACAGACTACTCTACCTTTTCCCACGTTGCAAGTGACAAGACGAGAAGAAATGTCCAGGGCAGTTGTGCCAGGGGAGGTTTAGATTGGATATTAGGAAAAATTTCTTCACTGAAAGGGTTATAAAGCACTGGACCAGGCTGCCCAGGGAAGTGGTTGGGTCATCCTTAAAGGCATTTAAAAGACATGTAGATGTGGCACTTAGGGACATGGTTTAGTGGTGGGCTTGGCAGTGTTAGGTTTACATTGGACTTGATGATCTTAAAGGTCTTTTCCATTCTAAATTACTCTTTGATTCCAAGAATAAAGGTCAGGATGAGGGGATGCTTACTGAGCTAGAGCTCAGTTCTCTGCTAAATTAAGAAGCCTAAAACCTCCTGGAAATGGGACTGGAACTTGAAAGTCCTGTAGCAAATTCCCAGGGTATCTGCCTCAGAGAAAGTCATATTTGTATAGCGTTATTTTTGTCATCAGTTTCATGTCAGTGCCTTATGAAACTCTGTTGTATGTGCATCCAAAATGCCAATAGTTTGTTTGAAAGGATCAGTTTCCTATAAAGTCAGGTTCACTGGATTATTCTTACATCTTTATAGTAATATGATTTATTTCATTTTTGTGATGTTGGTAGGCTTGCTTCTCTGTTGGAATTTGGGTAATCTAATTTGCTCTCTTAGAACAGCTGTTCTTCCAGTCCTTTAGGATTTTCCTTGTTTTTGAGGATTTGTTAGAAGAGGTAAAGAACTCTCTGCCAACATTTTTAGGGATTCTCTGTGGAAATAATTTAATCTGAAGACTTAAAACTTTTTTTCTTAAAGAACTCCATACTAAAGGCCTGGAAAGTAATTCCTCTTCATTTGCTTTCAATAAATCATTTTTATCCTTTTAAATACAGAACAGAAATAAACATGGGTATTGCTTGCACTATTAACAATTCCACCATCTCTGTCTAATTAACTGTACTATCACTAAGAATTGTTCATTTTCTTACGTATATTAATACTTCTTAACTTGTGCTGAGATACATAATCACATTTTAAATAGTGTAATTATTTTAAACCACTTGAAGAAAGATACAGCAAAAAAATATTCTGAATATTTTGGAAGTGTTTTTTTCACTAAAAATATTTGCATCATAGACAAAAGAAGGCAAGAATAGCCTGACTGTATATAAGTTCATTTTATTTAATTGTGAGACTAAGAGTATGAATCATCGTTTTCTTTTTTTTTTCATAGTGCAAATAATGAGCAGCAATTCATCTAGTCACAGAGAAACACAGCATTGAAATGGTCTGTGAATAATATAGGCTCATTTACTCTTTAATGAAAATTAAAGAATTCAAAAGCAAGAACATGTTGCTGGTTTGATAGTTTCCTTGGGTTATATTTTCAAAGTATTAAAATGGTTATTGGTGAGGAAAAAGTGGAAAATATGTAGGAATTGAAAACAGAGAACTGCTTGAAAGCAGGTAATCTTAATCTAAAATAGCTATGCTAATAAACAGTGCTAGTGGATCTCAAACACACTCATAGCTAGACAGGAATAATTATAACAGTTCTTCAGGTACAGAAGCTAAGGCATGGTGATGGTGAAAGAATTGCCAGTGTAACAATGAACATCCATAATAGAGCCAAGAAGAAAGTCCAGATACTAATACTCTCAAGCCAGCACCTGTTCTTTGTATCCTGTAAATTTGTTACTGGCATTTAAAACAGTCAGGACCCACCCACTGTCTATTTAGATGAACTGTTTGAACACTTTCAGTTACCATAAATACTATTGTGTCAGCTTCTCATAAAGCATAAAATAATAATTACTTATTCTAAGTAAAAGTCAAACAAATACTTGGACAGTTTACTCAAAATATTTTGGTGCAAATGAGAGAATTGATTTGTACAGATATAAGTAGAATTATTAGAGAATATTATTTTCTGACTCAAGCCAACCACAGAGCTGAGTCAGGAATTTCTGTAGGTGGGCTAGAAACAACCCCATCGTTCATTAGAATAAAGTATTTGCCTTGTGTCAAACCTCCAAAATGAATTTTCATTGTGGCCTCTGGCTCTTTGGTACTCAATATTCCTCTGAGCTGCAAATAAACAAGCAGAAGTGATTATTTTTATCTATTTTTCAGCTACCTTCTAGTTTAATTCTACTGTTGTGTGGGCATGATGTATATTGTGACATGGTAATGCAAGAACACACCCAAGAGGTTACGAAGCTGCACCTTTTTTTCCCCCCAATTAGTATTCTTTTAAAGAGCACTATCCTGGAATGTCAAAGTTGTTAGAAGATTGACTGCAGTATTGTGGTTTTTTAAGCACTTGGAAGTCTCTTATTTATTCTTGGAAGAGAATGGAAGAACTTTAGGATGTCAGTAGTCATTTAATCCACGTCACAAGACTGAGCAGCAGATGGAAAGGATGGGAGGGTGTGTCAGGGTGGGTTGGTTATGGATGATTCAAGAACTGGCACTGCACAGCTGCTTTGTTAGAGATGCATACTGTGATAATTCTAAAAAGTGTTTTTCAAAGAAAAGCTATGGAAGGTGAGAAATAGATAATCTTCTTAAGTCTGTCAAGAGGCCTGCTGAGAAATGGCAGCAAAAACCAATCCATATTTCTGCATCAGGACTCTTTGCTTTTTGACTTCTCTCAGACTGTTTTTATTTTTTATATGTGGATGACTTTTGTTCCTTAGATTACAATCATTTATTGCTGCACAAAAATCTATGCCTACTAATGAGCAATTACTGATGAGAACTGAGAAGCATACCTGCTATGATATGCAAGGCATACCATATAGAAGGCAAGCAAATGATCTCATGAGCATTAAGGTAGCCAGCAAATGATTAATCAAATTAGCAGAGGGCCTTAAGGAAGAAATGGAATAAGGAGGCAGACACTTTAAATGACCCAGCCTGGGGTCTGCTCTGTACAAAAACAATTGAAGTAGGTTAATTGGTATCTAGAAGGATGTCGTGTTCTAAAGTTCAATGAATTGGTTACAGGGCAGGGATTAACAGAGTCTTCCAGAATTCTAATGTAAAAAAGAAAGCCTAAAATGTTCTATTTCACTGATTTCATTAACAGACAATGTATAGGAACTTCCTTTATGTTGTGTACATAAATGTGTATAGAAGTGTCAGGAGCAGAACTATTTCTTGGAGTTGCTTTGATTTTATTAACAGTTATGATCTTGGATCACTTTATGTAGCAAGTTAGATACGTGTGGTTCCAAAACTTGGTTGTCATTCTTGGTGGTTTTGTGGCAATAACAGTACTGGATGTTGTTATGCTTGCCCTACAATTTCATAATGGAATATTGGTATAAATTGCTTATGATTGAGGAAAGCCTTAATTGCAACCTTGGATAACATTATCTATACTTGTTGTCTTTCTTAGGATAATTATTTTCACAACTCTAACTCAAGATATTTCAACTGTTAAGAATGAAGCCTTTTCACTGGTTGTAAAAATATGATGGTAAACTTCTTACACTTTAGACCACAGATGCATCTGTTGCCATCCTTGAGAAAATTTGCACAGGGGTAGTCAGAATATAAACCTCTGTAGAAAAAAAAAAAAAAAAAAAGGAAAAAATAAAAAGAAATATATTCTTCAATCCTATTTCGTCCTGGAAAACACGGCCTCAGCATGTGTCATGGTTACTTGAGCAGGCAAGTGCCATAACCCCGAAGGCCCTCAATCTTCCTCCTCCTTTCCCTGAAATTTTATTATTGAGCACAATGTCATATGGCAATTAATACCCTTTCAGTCAGTTGGAGTCAGCTGTTCTGGTTGTGTCCCCTTGCAGCTTTGGGCATTTCTACTGTGTAAAGCTGTGATAGTCCCTTGCAAAAGATAACATTGACCATGTACAGCAACATGTTGCAGAGTCTGCAGGAGAAGGGACAGTCTTGGTCAGAGAGAAAGAATAACTTGTGTGCTGTAAAATATTTAGCCTGAAGCAGAATCCAGAACTCTGACAGAAAACAAAACTAGTAATTCCTAAATCTCATATTTTCCTACATACTGAATATCTGGAGAATTTGCTGGAAAAGTGCTTATTTTGCATTGACTACAGATCTAAATAAATGACTAACAACAACTTACTGCTTCTATTTAAATATTTATTTGTGTGCCATTGCTTTTTGTAGTCAATCTAAAGTTTCTGCTTAGCTGAGGAACACAGTGTGTGTCAATGTCACTCTCCATGATGGAAATGTGCCAACTGTTTTCTGAAAGAAAATTAAATATTGCATGCCGAATTTGTCATAAAAATAACTAAGGCAGAAAATCAGGCACTCAAAAATCAGGCAGTACCAGAATTACTTTTTTTTGTGTGTGTCCTTTTGCTTATACTACAATATATAATATCTGTAGTAGGATAAACTTTAATGGCATGATCACATATTCTCTTAGACATGACCTTGTGGGCTAAAGCTGCTTGTAGGATCAGTAAGGGCTGTGCAGCAATGATTACTATAGTCTTCTTCCCATTTCTTGTAGAACTTCGAAGATGTTTAGCAAATGCTTTGGAATATTTTGAGTGAAACAGTGATCTGAAAGTTAAGATAATAGGCTCCTACCTTAGAGAAAACATGCTTCTCTAAAACTTCATGATAGAACTACTAAATAATACCACATACATTGCTTGAAAACTTTTCGCCCAGTTACTGTTTTCCTTATTTTCTGAATGTTCACTGTGAGTCACTAGTGTTACTTGCAAACATGTTGACCTAAACTCTCGCAAACTAAAGCCAAAGGAAAAATACACTTGATGATGTTAAGGGAAGCTAATGTGAAGTGTTCTGAAACTTGTATTTCCCAAATTGATCAAGAGAAATTAGAGGCTGTTTTTCAGTTTATCTCATTGTGTCTTTGACTCAATGGGATAATGCCATCCTTGTATTGTCAGTAGGTTTTATGGAGTTAAATTAATACCTGTGAAGCTCTTAGCTATTGAGATGATAAGCATCTAAGAAAAACCTATGAGGAATGTCCGGTGGCAACTAAGCACCATGCAGCCTCTCTGGCTCGCTTGGGATGGTGGGAAGAAACAGAAGGGTAAAAGTAAGAAAGAAACTCATGGGTTGAGATAAAAACATTTTTTTTAAAAAATTGTAAGGGGAAAAAAAAAAAAAAGAGAAAAATAAAACCCAAGAAGAACAAGTGATGCAAGCAAAAACAATTGCCTACCACCAACTGACCAGTGCCCAACCAGTCCCTGAGCGGTGGTCCCCTACCAACCTCCACTCCCAGTTTTATTGTTGAGCACGTCATATGGTGTGAAATATCCCTTTGGTCAGTTGAGGTCATTTGTCCCACCTGTGTCCCATCCCAACTTTTTATTCACCCCCAGGCTACTCACTGGCGGGGTGGTGTGAGGGGCACAAAAGGCCTTGACTCTGTGTAAGCACTGTTCGGCAGTAACTAAAACATCAGTGTTTTTTCAACACTATTTTCAGCACAAATCCAAAACACAGCTCCATACAAGCTGCTACAAAGAAATGCAACCCTAGCAAAACAGAACATTCTTCACCCCTTATTCCATACCATTTTAGTCATGCTCAGGTCCCACACTATCACAACATATCCTCATTAACTACCTCTTCCCCCCTAAAATATCTATAAAATGTCCATAAATATCCATAAAATATTTATTAACTTCATTTGGTCTATGACTTTGGGCTCTATCTGTTATGGTATTCACTCAGGACAGGAGAGGTGGTGTATTGCATGGAGTTACTGGGGTATCAAAACATGCTCAAGTCCAGTCACTGCTGGCTGCACTTGCACTGCTTTTTGTAAATGTTGTCCTTCATTGATTCAGGTAGTTTCTGCTGTTGTGCTTCCTGTAACACACAACTCAAATTATGGATTACAACAATATAAAGTTATATCCATTACAGTGTCTACCCTTGGCCTCTTTGCACTAGGCCATAAAGCTTAACATTGCAATGAATTTCTCCTCTTTCCTTTAGCCTGGCTGGCAACAAGAGGTTCCTGCTATGATACCTTTGATCTATTGGCAACCGTAGCAGTGGTGACATACAGCATCATGTAATACTATACAACCTAAATCATGGATTATTTTCACATAGGGTTAAATCACCTTGAAGTACATATTGGACTTCTCCATCCTTCTGTATTACCCACCAAGTGCATCCAGATGCTTCACACAAAAAGTGTCACACAAATAGGTTTGCCCTTTCCTGAGGGAAGGAATAAGGCAGACTCTTTCCCTGCCATTTTCTTATATGTACTCCTACAGGGACCTTATCTTCTTTGACAGTGCACAGAGGTTTTGATTGGGCAGGGCTAAGTTGACTGGCAGATCCTCTAGTGTTAACTAGCCAAGTTGCTTTTGCTAAATTTGTATCCCAATGGTTGAATGTCCCAGCAATCATTGCTCTCGGTGTAGTCCATTGTTTTGTTCAGTTTTCCTGGAGGCTGGTGCACAATATACTGAATCAATGCCATGCTCCTTGGCCTAGGTGTTTATGAAGTTGTTTTGGAAATCACAGAATCATAGAATCATTCAGGTTGGAAAAGATCCTTAAGATCATTGAGTCCAACCATTAGCCTAACACCACCAAGTCCACCACTAAACCATAGAATCCTAGAATAGTTAGAGTTGGAAGGGACCTTTAAAGTTCATCTAGTCCAACCTCCCTGCAAAGAGCAGGGACATCTTCAACCGGATCAGGTTGCTCTGAGCCTGAGCAAAGCCATGTTCAACCCGGCCTTGAATGTTTCCAGGGATAGGGCATCAACCTTCTCTCTGGGCAACCAGTTCCAGTGTTCCATCTCCCTCATTGTAAAAATTTTTTTCCTTATATTCAGTCTGAATCTGCCTCCTTCTATTTCACGTCCATTAGCCATTGTCCTGTAACAACTAAGCACCATGTCTAAGTGTCTTTTAAATATCTCCAGCAATGGTGACTCAACCACTTCCCTCGGGAGCCTGGTCTTATGCTTGACAACCCTTTCAGTGAAGAAATTTTTCTTAGTATCCAATCTAAACCTCCCCTGGTGCAACTTGGTGTCATCTGAAAACTTACTGAGGGTGCACTTGATCCCCTCATCCAAATCATTGATAAGATATTAAACAGAGCAGCTGGCCCCAATACTGAGCCCTAGGGAACACCACATGTGACCAGCCACCACTCCATTCGCCACAACTCTTTGGGCCTGGCCATACAGCCAGTCTTTTACCCAGTGAAGATTACATCCATCCAAGCCATGAGCAGCCAGTTATCCAGAAGAATGCTGTTGGAAACAATGTCAAAGGCTTTATTAAAGTCTAGGTAGACAACATCCATAGCCTTTCCCTCATCCACTAAGTGGGCTATCTTGTCATAGAAGGAGATCAGGTTAGTCAAACAGGACCTGCCTTGCAGAAGGCCATGTTGACTGGATGTAGTCACCTGGTTGTCCTGTATTTGCTGTGTGATTGCATTCAAGATTATCTGCTCCATAACCTTCCCTGGCACCAAGATCATACTGACAGGCCTGTAGTTCCCCTGATCCTCCTTCTGACCCTTCCTGTACATGGGCGTCACATTTGCTAACCTGCAGTCAGCTGGGACCTCTCTGGTTGTCCAAGACTGCTGATAAATGATGGAAAGTGGCTTGGTGAGCACTTCCTCTAGCTCCCTCAGTGGGTGGATCTCATCCCGCCCCATAGACTTGTGTGTGTCTAAGTGGTGTAGCAGGTCACTAACCATTTCCTTTTGGATTATGGGACCTTCATTCTGCTCCTTGTCCCTGTCTTCCAGCACAAGGGGCTGGGTGCTCCGAGAACAACTGGTCTTACTATTGAAGACTGAGGTAAAGAAGTAATTAAGTACCTCAGCCTTTTTTTTTCATCCTTTGTCACTATATTTCCCCCTGCATCCAATAAACAATGTAGATTCTCCTTAGCCCTCCTTTTGTTGCAGATGTATTTATAAAAACATTTTTAATTGTCTTTTACAGCAGTAGCCAGATTAAGTTCTAGCTGCATAACCTCGTGACATCTTTGTAGTCCTCCTGAGTTGCTTGTCCATTCTTCCAAAGGTTGTAAACTCTGGGTTTTTTTCCAGAGTTCCAGCCAAAGCTCTCTGTTCAGCCAAGTTGATCTTCTTTCCTGCCAGCTCATTTTTTGGCACATGGGGACAGCCTGCTCTTGTGCCTTTAAAATTTTGCTCTTGAAGAATGTCCAGCCTTCCTGGACTCCTTTACCCTTCAGGACTACCTCCCAAGGGACTCTGTCAACCAGGCCCCTAAATAGGCCAAAGTCTGCCCTCAAGAAGTCCAATGTAGCATTTCTGCTAACCACATTCCTTAATTCTCCTAGAATTGAAAACTCTGTCATTTAATGATTGATAACCATCACATCACCAACAAGTCCTTCTCTGTTTAGTAGCAACAGGTCCAGCAGGGCTCCTTCCCTAGTTGTCTCACTCACCAGCTCTGTCTTCCACACACTCTAGGGACCTCCTAGACTGTTTCCTGTCCACTGTATTGTATTTCCAACAGATGTCTGGTAAGTTGAAACAAGGCTAGCAATCATGAGACTTCTCCCAACTGCTTATAGAATATTTCATCTTTCTCTTCATCTTGGTTGGGTGGTCTGTAATAGGCTTCCATCATGATATTTGCCTTCTTACCCACAAACACTCAACCGTGTAATCGCCATTAACAAGCTCTAGACAGTCAAAACACTCCCAACATACAAGGCTACCCTACAGCCTCTCCTTCCGTACCTGTCCCTTCTGAAGAGTTTGTAGCCATCCATTGCAGCATTCCAGTTGTGCGAGTCATCCTGCAATGTTTCAATGACAGCAGTTACAATCATTACAATCTCAGTTTTCCAAATGCAC
Source organism: Chlamydotis macqueenii (assembly GCF_036417535.1). Classification (NCBI taxonomy): domain Eukaryota; kingdom Metazoa; phylum Chordata; class Aves; order Otidiformes; family Otididae; genus Chlamydotis; species Chlamydotis macqueenii. The sequence continues at coordinate 19,880,020 of NC_141593.1, read as the reverse complement.
AAAGACTTCCAACCTCTTCTGGATTCCATTGTTTGATTCAGTTCTTTCAGGGGTCCTGTGTTGCCATAAAGCTTGCTTTTCAAGGCTCAAGATAGTATTTCAGGCAGTGGCAAGAGTCACAAGCTATGTTTTCAACCATCCAGTAGTTGCTTCCACCATTGTAAGCACATGGTGTTTGCCATGGCAGGTTTGTAGTAGTGTGATATAATAATACTGTCTGGCTTCCCCATATTGATATTTCAGCCATTGTCCTAAAGCCAAAAAAAAAAGGCTTTAGCCACTTGGTTTATTTGATTATGGTGCATGTTTCATGGATAACCTGTGCAATGGCGTCAATGGTCAAGTCCATCTCTTAATCACAAGCCCATCTGTATATTGCATCCCTTCCTAGATGCCCATTGAGCTATAAATAGCTCACCCTTGTGTTCCTAGTCCAGATCCACCTGAGCTGCTTCAATTCTAGAAGCCTTGTCCACCTGCTTGTTGTTTCAGTGGTCTTCAATGGCATGACTCTTTGGTACGTGAGCATCTACATGACGTACTTTTACAGTAAAATTCTCCACCTGGGCAGCAATATCTTGCCACAGTTCTGCAACCCAGGTGGGTTTGCCTCTGTGCTGCCAGCTGGTCTGGTTCCATTGCTGTAGCTGCTCCCACTCACCATCCATGACTCAGTATAGAGATAAAGTACTGGCCATTTTTCTCTTTCAGCAATATCTAAATCCAGCTGGATGGCTTTCACTTCTGCAAATTGACTTGAGTCACCTTTTCCTTCAGCAGTTTCTGCAACTTGTTTTGCAGGACTCCACACAGCAGCTATCCACCTTCAGTGCTTCCCCACAATACAACAGGATTCATCTGTAAACAGGACATATTGCTTTTCATTTCCTGATGATGTATTATACAGTGGGGCTTCTTCAGCATGGGTCACTTCCTCTCATGACATTCTGATGTTTTGGCCTTCTGGCCAGTCCATGATTACTTCCAGGATTCCTAGGCAGCTGAGGCTTCCTATTCTAGCCTGTGTGTTATCAGTGTGACCCACTTACTTCATGTAAGAGGAGACCCTCCCTTTGAACATCCAACCCAGCACAGGCAATTGAGATGCCAAAAGGAGCTGTGCTTCAGTACCAGTCACTTCTGAAGCAGCTCAGACTCCTTCATATGCTGCCAATATTTTTTTTTTTCAGTTCAAGTGTAATGGGCTTCAGATCCTCTATTTTTCCAGCTCCAAAACTCTAGAGGTCAATCTTGAGTCTCTCCAGGTGCTTTCTGCTACAGGCTCCAGATGGGGCCATGGTCCCTGCCTGCAGTGTAAAGCACTTTTTTTACATCTTGTGCTGTTCAGACCCAGCAGGCCCAGCTGCTACTGCGTGAACAATCTCCTGTTTCATTTGTTCAAAGGCTTGTCATTGCTCAGGGCTCCATTCAAAATCGTTCCTCTTCTGGGTCACTCCATAGAGAGGGTTTATGATCAGACTGTAACCTTGAATATGCATTCTCCAAAAACCCATAATGCCTAAGAAAGCTTGTGTTTATTCTTTTTAGTTGGTATAGATATAGCTGTTATTTTATTGATCGCATCTATTGGGATATGACAACGCCCATCTTGCCATTATATTCCTTAAACTTGGATCTCCTGTGCAATCTCAGACCTTTGTTTTATGGCAAAACCAGCTTTCAAAAGAATCTATATTATTCTTCTCCCCTTCTCAAATACTTCCTCCACTTTATTGCTCCACACAATGACATCATCAATATACTGTAGGTGTTTGGGATCTTCACCTTGTTCCAGTGCAGTCTGTATCAATCCATGTGAAATGGTAGGACTGTGTTTCCACCTCTGAGGCAGTCAGTTCTAGGTGTACTGGATACCCCTCCAACTGAAAGCAAACTGTGACCTGCATTCTGCTGCCAGATGGATCAAGAAAAAGGTGTTGGTGATATCAATTGTTGCATACCATTTGGTGGCCTTTGCTTTTAGTTCATATTGGAGTTCTAGCATGTCTGGTATGGCAGCCCTCAGCAGCAGTGTGACTTCATTCAGGCCTCCAGTGTTAGCTTCCACTATCAGATTTTTCCACTGGCCGTAGGGGACTGTTAAGAGGTGAATTGAGTCTTACTAATCACTCCTTGACTCTCCAGTGGCTGGATCAGCTTATGGATGGGAATCAGGGAGTCTTAATTGGTGCAATATTGTCACCGTTGTGCCATTGTGGTAGCAGTTGGCACCTGCTGTTCTTTAACCTGCAGCAGTCTCACAACAGAAGGATCCTCTGAGAGACCAGGCAAAGTAGACAGCTATTTAATCTTCTCCATACTCAAGGCAACTACACCAAAATCTCGCTGGTACTCTTTTGGGTCCTTGAAATACCCTCTCCTGAGGTACTCTATGCCAAGGATACGTGGAGCCTCCAGACCAGTCACAATAGGATGCTTTTGCCATTCATTCCCATTTAAGCTTACCTCAGCCTCCAACATAGACAGTTCTTGGTATCCTCCTGTCACTCCAGAAATATAGATATATTCTGCCCTTTTGTAATCTAATGATATTAGAGTACATTGTGCACCAGTGTCCACCAGAGCTTTATATTCCTGTGGGGCTGATGCACTAGGTCATCAAATCCAGACAGTCCAGTAGCCCAGTTGTCCCTTTCCTCCACCTGGCCAAAGGCAATACCCACTCTATTCCTGGTTGGAGTGTTCATTACTTGATTTTTGTAACTGCAAACCAGAAGTCTCTTAATCAGCGTCAAAACTACGATCAGCCCTTCTGCTCTGCCCAGCAGACACTGGAGTAGTAATTTTCCCGGATGGATGCCTTTTGGAGGTTGTTTTTTCTTGCAGTTTCTGTACCGAAGCTTCTAGTCTCCAGGTAGGTTCACCACCCCACTTCCTCATGTCCTCCCCACTAGTCACACACATAGAATCACAAAGCAGCACGTGGTGTGCACCACGGGTACCCTCTCCGTTGAAGAGAAAAAGGCTGCCTCTTAATAGCTGAGACATTGGTCAGTGTGAGAAAGGAAGACCTATCCTTGGATTGCTGGAACAATGTTGGGTCAATTTCTCCACAGCTGCGACGCAGGCCCATAGGGAGGAGATGAGATTCTCTTCAGATTCTCAGAGTTGGCTGGCCAGTCTTTCCACAGTTGGTACCTCTGTGTCTGTCTATAAAATTTTTATTTCCTAAAGTTGATCATTGGTTAGTGTCACAATTTGCCTTCATCTCTTCCCTTTTTCAAAGGCAAGCTTCTTATTGGTTATTGATATGGAGACTCTTCAGATCTTGCTCAGTGTTATGAGTCTGTATTTTTCTTGGTAAGTCATAAGATTACATACAGTTAAAATGGCTTTACAAGAAATTCTTAACTGATCTGTCCTGCATCTGAACACTCACCATAATGTTTTTATATTTCTTTCTGACTGTAGTTCAGAAATCAGAATTTTTCATAAATATATGAAATATGTAAATTCACTGATTCCTGAGAATCTTGAAATTACTGTATTATATCCATCCCCATGTTAAAGAAAAAAGAAAAACTATAAATACCAAATAAAACAAGAATCTTCTTTCCTATTTAACCATCCTTATATTGGCAGTTCCAAGTATATACTGTCCTAATAATTCTATGTGGCATTCCAAATTCTTTCTTTTTATAACAAAGGTGGTATTATGACATATTATGATATACTACCTTAATATATATTTTATATATGTGTGTGGCCTGTCTGTCTCACATTCATGTGTTACTGCTGTGAATGTTGGAGCTAAAAGGTCTTTTACGTGCTGATGCTGTGTGGCTTGATTTCTGTACTTCAGTAAATGCTTTAGAGCCAGCAGGAAGATGGTCAACACCAACTCTATTGCTTTTTATATATTTCTCGCATTTCTGAAAATTGTTCTGTTGTTTGCTGTTTACATTTACCCATCTGGTAATTAGGAGCTCATAAAAGTATGATCTCTACCTTTATGAAACTTTATGCTGTGCAATTTAAGTTTTCTATTTCTGTATCTATCAAAACAGTTAGTAGTTTTCTTGTCTTTTATACAGTGATACTATTTTAATTATATCTACATTCAGATACACGACCTCTTCCATCTTCTCCTCAGAGCTACACAAATAAGAGCTTCTTGGTCTCTATCTGACTTTCTAACAGTCCTCATAATAAGACGGAGTCTGAGTTCAAAGAAAAATATCCTTTGTCCTTGGCATGCTCTTCCTCATCCTTGTGTATATATATGTTTATGTCATCTCTTTTGGATCTCTCTTTGAAGCCCTTTGCATTATCAAATGTCTCTTACTCTGTGTCACTCTTTCCCCTAATAACTTTTTAAGCTCTCAAAGCTTCAAAAATAATCTTATTCATTTACTTATATTCCAGATTTCTCCATAATTCTGTCTGAGATTGGAATTTGATCTCTTTCCCCACCCTTCCCCCTTTATAGTGGCGAATCTTTCTTAATAGACCACACTCTGGTTTGAATTCTGGTCAGGAAACCCAGGCTGGATGAAAAGACTGGTAGCTGGGCAGAAAACTAGTTCCACTGCTGAGATCAAAGTGTAGAGACTGATGGCAGCTGTTAATGAGCACATCAGCAGGAGGGGTTGATACTAGAGCCCACACTGAAGTGCAGAGTTCAGCACCCAGACAGGATAACCTGAAGCACTGGCACCGGCCAGCAAGCGACTGACTGGGTCACAACACTGCTGGAAAGGACCTAGGGACTTCAATGGATTGCAGCCACTCTTCATCTTAAATAAAATAAAGTATGTGCCAAAGTGAGTGTAGCTGGGGATGAAGGGGAATGCTGGGATCCCAGGATATGGCTACCAGGATGGTCGAGGCCTAGAGCACATGATCAGTGATGAGTGCTTGGGGTGACTGGGCTTACCTAGTCTGCTGTGGAGGAGATGAAAGACAATCTAATGGTAGCCTGCAGGTACTTGAGGGGTGGTTGCAAAAGACAACAAATGTAAGTTCTTGTCAGTGGTGGTGTGTTCTTTAAGGAGGGGCAAGGGCCCCCAATGGGGAGGTTCAGACTGAACATCAGGAAACTCTTCTTTAGGAATGTGTTGTGGGGAATTTCTGTTGTTAAAGGTTTTTTGAGATTCAGAGAAAGCTGTGGCTGATGTGATCTAGTGATGACAGTCCTGTTTTGAGCATGAGCTTGGCCTGAACAGCCTCACAAGGGCCCTTCCAAACAGCACTTCTATGATTCTCTGTGTAAACATAATGCTTCTATGTTCACAAATGAAGCAAAACTAGCAACATGTTTTGCCAAGATGAGTAAAATCAATCTGATCAACGTTTCCTGGTTTAGATGCCTACATATTTGTACCTGAATCGGTGGCCTGTTTTTCCACAAATTCATTTAAGTTTCCATTGTCATTGAAATATACCGAAGGTGCCTATTGTTTGCTTTCTCCAAAGCTTAGCTTTAATATTTGGGTTGGAATTTTTCCCTTTCCCTTAATACCATAATCTTCTACTTCTCTAATTTTTGCATATGAGTTGAAAAAGAAGTTGCCCAGTGAGTTCACTTTCTCAGTTCAGCTATTTCATTCTCATTGTCTGTGACTGCAATTCAAGGATTATTACATTTTTCAGAGCTGCTCAAAAAAATCAACTGATGAATTGGATCAAATAACCTCATCTGATAGATTATTTTTAGCTGTGATATCAGCATTTTGCATTTCTTGCATAGCTGTAATTAATTTCATTATTATTTTTTAATTTATTCAGCTATCTTGAATATCCACTATGCACACACTGAAAATACAAGCCCGAAGTTAAACTTCTCCCTGGATGACTATAACACATTAATTCTTGTAGTATTTTCACAGTGATTGATTTTGCTATTGATTTGCTTCAGAGTACATGCATTAATTCATACCATTTCATAATCTTTGTTTTTTTAAACTACATTAGAGCTAGATTAAGAAAAATAGCTAAATTATGAATTTAGATTTTGTGATTAAAAATTTAATTAGAAATAATTTGCTCATAGCAATTGCTCAAGCTCTGAGTATAAATGGAGCTTATTAATATTACTCATCATGAAAGGTGTTTCATTAATGACTCTCCCTGTGCACACAGAATAAATACATTGCCGTGAAGTTTTTCTTGCAGGTGTCCATCAGTCCTCATGAAACAGGTCAAACTGAAGGCCATGTTTGTGCTATAACTGGAGATGTGATTGTAAATTGTGGGCATAGTCTAGCTTGCTTTATTTTATATAGCATGTACACCATAATATACATGTGAATTCTAGTTTGGCAGAGGTGAGTACTTGGTGTAGAAGTCTCAAGTATTGTATTGGGACTATGAAGCTGTTCATAGCTGAACTGGGTGGAATATATACAATCATAGAATCATGGAACAGTTAGGATTGGAAGGGACCTTTAAAGGCCCTCTAGTCGACCCCCACTGCAAGAAGCAGGGACATCTCCAACCAGATCAGGTTGCTCAGAGCCTCATCCAATCTGGCCTTGAATGTTTCCAGGGATGGGGCATCCACCACCTCTCTGGGCAACCTGTTCCACTGTTCAACCACGCTTATTGTAAAAGATGTCTTCCTTATGTCTATGTCTAGTCTGAATCCACGTCCATGTATTTTAAAACCATTATCTCTCATCCTATCACACCGACCCTGCTAGGAGTTTCTCCCTGTCTTTCCTGTAGGCCCCCGTTAGGTACTGGAAGGCTGCTATAAGGTCTCTCCAGAGCCTTCTCTTCTCCAGGCTGAACAGCCCCAGCTCTCTCAGCCCGTGCTTATAGGAGAGGTGCTCCAGCCCTCTGATAATCTTTGTGTCCCTCCCCTGGACCCTCTCCAACAGTCCATGTCCTTCTTATGTTGGGGGCTTCAGAGCTGGATGCAGTACTCCAGGTGGGGTCTCACCAGAGCAGAGTAGAGGGGCAGAACCACCTCCCTTGACCTGTTGGCCATGCTTCTTTTGATGCAGCCCAGGATGCGGTTGGCTTTCTGGGCTGCCAGCTTGCCATGTCGGCTCATGTTGAGCTACTATATGAAGCTATATATGCTGTATTTCTAATTCTTAGTTTAGATGTAGAAATTGCTGAGTGCTTGAGTTTCTTCACTGGAAAGTAATCAAGGCAATAGGTACAGACAGTGGTATCTGTGCTGGTGAATTTTTCAAGTGATGGTAAAAGACTTTATGTAAAACATGGAGAAAAAAAAGCCAATTTCTTCTAATTATTACAACAGGCTTCTCAGATTTTCAGTGTTCTCAGAAAAGTAATTATTTGCAAATTTTGTCTCACAATGGTGAGCTGTTTGTTAAAAGTTCTGAAAACTTTTTGGAGAAATTTTCTCCCCTTTAAGTCAATATCAATTGGAGATTTCTTTCCTTGGTTGTCTGCCATCTTCCATGACCCAGAGAATATTACCAGTGATTAGATGATTAAATTAAAAATCAAGTTTACTAGTGCTTAGGCTTAAGATTTCATTACAGCCTGAACTTCAGAGGTTCTACTTATTCACTGTTTCAAGGGACTACGGTGGTTATTTTAAGTACTCATCACTTACTATTAGCATGAAATTACCGTAAGCAAGAGAGAAAGATGGGAGTTGGGACAGCTGAGAGAATTTAAGGTGAATTTTCTCCTCTTTTCAGTTGAGAGGTATATAGCTGCAAATCTCTGACTACTACTATTATTGCATTTTATTATTGGTATTTGGACTCTCACTTGTTCCAAAAGGTAGGTGACTTGTAGGAAAGCAAGCATGTTGTGGAAAAGAAACTTGTCTAATGCACAGCACTTTTGTCTCCTATACAGGTATGAGTATGTCTTTTACATGCCAGTGTTGTTAATCTCACAATACAGTAGCTTTCTGTTTGCTTTTAAAAGCTGACATTATCTAAACTCTAGAAAATTCTAACTGCATTTTTTCATTCTTTTTAATTTTCTCAATAATGATAGTGAATTATAAGTAGTATTCATAAGAAAACAGCTTATGGAAATGAATTAAAAGAGGTATCAAGTTAACATTATAGATATTTTCTTATGTGATGGATATTTTTTGGCCTTGATCATAGGTTTCAGAAGAAGCTCTGCATTCCAGCACTGAGGACGAAGAGGCCTTTCAGGGAATGGAGCCCTACCTTGTGCGAAGATTATCGTCCCGTAACATCCAGCTTCCCCCACTGGCTTTCAGGCAGTTAGAACAGGCAGACTGGGATAAAAAGAATGATACTGAGACTATCCCAAGGCCCACGACTCTTCCACTGAGGATTCCTCCTCTGATTGCCATTACATCTGCTGAGTCCAGCAGGTAAGGTCCAGCAATTTCTTCTTGATTCGACATTTTCAGTGGCAGATGCAGGACAGCAGATACTGCTTCTCAGGCAGAAGTTAATTTCTTTCTTGACTCCCCTAAATAAGTGAAGGAAAAGAATTTAAAAAAATATGTAAATTGATGACTGACGCTTCATAATACTGCTTGTAAACCTGTTGGTCATGTCCAAATGCAAACACTATAAATATCTTCTCTGAACATTACTAATACTTTATATTCAGACAGAAGACTTCTGGAGGCTTGAATAACCTTTTTTTTTTGTTATTATAATAAAGGTAGCCTTTTTATACACAGAAAATTTTTTACATGGTACAATTTCAAAACAAGTTTCAAGGAATCATGAGAGGATTTTGCCTGCCCCTGTGTATTATTTGCAGTGTAAATTGTTGAACGCATTTGGTTATAGAGATTTGTATTGTAGTTTCTTCGTATTACTCCTATGACTTTTTGTATCATGAATGTTTTCTAGAGTAACCTTTCCTATTCTTAAATGTTTCTGATACCATCCTTTTTTTTTCTGTTTTTATTATCCAAAATGTTAATTGTTTAGTATGAAATTGTTGCTTACACTGCTGAAGGCAGCACAGCCATTTGGTAAGCTGAGAATATATAAGGAAAAGGAAAAATGAACACACCAACAGCTTAAATGCAAGACTTAAGAACTTTTGGACATACCTTCAGAAAGAGTATTATATTCTGAGTAATGTAGCTGTGAAAATAATGTAGGACTTGTAGTACATGAGAAAAAGCATAAGTATTCATTGCGATGGCAAAAAACCATCCAATACTAACTTCAAATTTAGTAACATCTCCCAGATCTTACTTCCATGTGGATGTCTTTATTTTTGGAGTAGGTGAGACTAGTTCTTGAAATGCACTCATAGAAACACTGACTACATCCATAAAAGCATGTAATACTTACAAATGTAAGTATTATTTGGAGAGATAAATATAATGTCATTTGGTAAGGTTTTAAAGATAGTGTCTTGATTTTTTTTGTTGTTTTCGATCCATGGAGGCTGGAGAGAAGGTTGGTCTGAGATACAGAAGGAAAATAAGTATAGGTGGAATGATTACTGTTCACATTCCTGTCCTTTCTAAATTTCAGAATATCTGGCTTTGAAACTTCAGTAGTATTTGGGATGTCCTGCGTAAACTGTAATACACAGGAAGTACTCTGTGTTTTGTTAGCATTAGTAATAGTGACTGAAAGAAATATGTATGCTACTGACGTAGTATCAGAGAGTAGAATGAAAAACATTACTTCTGTCCTATGAAAAAGTCTACGTGTTTATAGGTTTCTGGAGACCGCATTATTTTCTAGGCTGGATTCAAATATGCAAGAGCAAGACTGTTTGCAGGCTATTCAAATAAATAACAAACCTAAACCAGACTGGTTATTATGCATAGCTATCCCCTGTACTCGGATCTGTGACAGGCTTATCTGTGGCTAAGAATCTGTCCTGGGCATTAAGAGATAACTTTGTATCCTGCCTATGCCATTCATTCCTGCGGTCTGGTAGAATATGCTTTGAAACTGGACAAAACAAGGTTTATCTACAAGTAAGTTTATTTCTAAGAGTGAGAGGGAAACAGCAGATCTACAGATTGTTGAACAGAGTTGCTAGGCTGTTTAAACAAACAAACAAGCCAAAACTGAACACAACAGCAGAAGCAATTATAATTTTGATGTTTCTTTGTAATATAAAATCTTCAGCTTTTAGCTTTTATAATTCTTTTTTAGCTAAAGAGCAATTATGCTGCTACAGGAAGAATATTGTTCAGGAAATTAAATTTCTCTAGACGTTTAATGCCATTTTTCAATTGTTAGCTCTCAACAGTTATGCGTTTCCCGTTTACATGCTTGCAATGCCAGCCGAACTGCTGGAGAAAGCTATCCTTTTATCTGGCTCCTTGTCTGAGTGGAATTACACAAACTTAGGGGACCTGTTATGTCTGTGGAAATACAGTTTACGTCTGTTTCCTTCAAATGTACAGAAATGTGCAGCTGAGAAAAGGAAACCAAAGTGTGAGTTGAAGGCAGAAGGATTCTCTGACTTTAGTCAGTAGGTGAAGGTAGAAGAGCATTTGGGTCATAGAAATTCATTCTGAGGAAGAAGCTTTTCACATCTTAAATTACAAAGGTGTGTTTTTGGAGGAATATACTAAAAAATCTCAAAGATGGCATTATAAAGTATCATATGCTGTGATTTGAATACCTGGAATGTGCAAAAATAAAAACAGCGACAGTGGATGTAGTTTTTAAAATAAAATACACATTCTATTCCTAAACACACACATATGCATATGTGTGCACCCGCTTTTTAACTCCCTTTTTCTCTCTTTTTATTTTTACAAAGTCTCAAGACTGTTTCTGGGTTTATGTTAGCTTTGTAGAGGAATGAGCTACACTAATTCAAGTAAATCTTCTCTTTCAAAAAAAAAGCCAGCAGAGTAAATTAAAAACTAGAAAGTAAATATTCAGTAACGTTTTTCTAAATATGTCACACTTTGTAAATTCTTCCTCTTCTGACTCTAAGGAGACATCACACTATATTGTCATTCCTTTCATCCTTCTAACGTCTTTCCAGGCATATGAGGAGCCACATTCTGATTTTTTTTCAGCCAGGTTAAACTGAGGCAATAATAAAGATCATTGTTAAGATGAAGGATTTATGTTTTATATTGAAGTTTCACATGCAAAATTGCTAACGAGCTATAAAAACAAGTGCTTGCAAACTGATAGACTGAGCCTGCAGTTGGTAGCGACAGTTGCACTTATGAAATGTAACAATTATTATGCTTTTGATATTTCAGTTACTCTTTTTAATATATATATAAATAAACAATATAGTTAGCCTGTATATATAAAATATTAAATATGATATTTTATGATAAGCTAGGATAGCTAGCATATTTTAAGTATATCTATGACCACATGCTTTAAATTTTGCAGTTTTCCTCAAATAACTGTAAGTTTACCTCCAGTTTTGATGTAGGTCACAGCTATGATGCCATTTAAGATGGGAAGCACAGACAGGAAGGCATCAACAGCAGAATACTTTTGCTTTCACCAAAGCAGCTGGTATTTAAAGGGTGGGGGACCGTTATACGCGGGAACTTATTTGAGGCGATTTAAGATAATTGATCTTACCTCCTTTATAACAGCTATTTCAAATGAGGTTTGCTATATGTGTTTTGTCCAATAGCCACAGATCCCACCCTGATTCAAAATTCAAGCAAATATATATATTAGAATGGTAAGTGTGATATTGTAAATTTGTTTTCTTCCTTCAGACACTTCGATGTGATTTAGGACAGTTGGTCAAATCTATATGTAATGATGGTATTGATTTGTCCAAAGCTTCGTGAAATATGATTAAAGTCTCTTCAGTCACCTTTGTCATGGAAACTATTTCTGCATTTTTTTAACTTGTAAGAAGAGGTGGGATAGGAGATGATAAGGAAGGATATAGATGTTTTGAGCTGGCTGAACTAGCATTTGTTGGACTGTGAAGTGCAATGGAACATATACTTACCCCACTCTCAATGGTACAGATCCAAGGTGTCAGAAGCTGATGTAGTCTTTTATTTTCCCTTTAAAGGATATCTTTTTTTCAGTGACAAAGTTGCTGTGATTCTTCTGTCCTCTTAATACATATGACTGACGTATTATGATCGGAAATGTCATGTTAGTTGGATGTAAACTCCAGAAATTTAAGAGTACTCGAAGACTTCATTTAAAGGGTTATTTGAAAGCAAAATGTTATTTTGGAGTTGAGGTCTGCTTAGAAAGGCTTTCAGTACAGTTATCTGCAATTCAGTGTATGTAGTGTCTCTTCTTACTGTTTATTCTTTGCTCAAACATCATTTAGGAGAGATTATTATAATTGTACCGCATAAAATCTATTCTAAATTGCTTTTGTATTGCTTATGTACAGCTGAAACTGTGTATATTACTGTGTTTATGAAACTCTAGGGAGCCACAAGAATGACTTACATGATAGTTAATTTCTGAAGTATCTGTTTTGTAATGTTCGTTCTGTCCTGATATATCAGGTTTTCCTTAACTTAAATTCTGTGGATTAGATCTGCACTGTACTACTTAAAAACTTCTGTGTTTTATTATCCATTAAAGAAGCAATCAAAACTCTCTATACTGGAAATCAGATAAAAACTTGATTTAAAATTGTCTCGTTTTTCTTTCTACCCTTTAAAGCTGCACTTAAACTTCTTAATATCTGTTTCTAAAAGGAAATATTAGAAAATTGTTATTAGCATCATCAATGTAAGTTGGATACTATGGCAATACAGACTGAGACCTAATTTAAAACTAAATGTGTCTTAATGTCTGCTACTTGTCTGCTGGTTGTCTTCCCCGCTGTAATACCTCAAAGACCAGATTTTGTCTTGTGTACTCAGGGCAAGAAAAGCTTTTTCAAATGCTAAATGACTGAAATGTATGAATCCTGAGCGATAATTTTGCAGCTATTCACTTACTATACCAGCAAAGTATTTTCAAAACAACAGCTAGAATTCTAAATTTTGGTTATTGTTTTAATGAACTGAGTGTTACAGAGAGATTATGAAAGCCAGGACATTGGACCCTAGCAGAGTAATATATAATAAAAATAAAAGCTGATCTTCAGATGTATTTATTTGCAACTTGGTAGGGTAGTGTATGTAGTGAAAATAAGTGGGAACTATGGTTTACATAGTGCTGAAAGAAAAAAAAAAAGGAAAATTTGCTATTTCATCTTTTTTTTAAAACTCAGAATTATGATTTTGGGGCTGTGAAGCTGTAACTCTTCTCAGGAAGCTTCTCATGGGTCTAGGCGGCTTTCAACAGCACCGGTGTTCCCTGATTCACCTGCAAGTTAAGAATAATGAAGAACAGCACAATAATTCTTACCAGTTTTATTGCACATTTCTTTATTTTAAAAGCATTCTAAACATGACCAAATCCTCATATTACCTTTGGGATATCAGTTAGTGAGCAAGTAGTGTTATTTTCATTTTATGCATAGGAAAACTTGCATGCAAAGGGATAGAGCAAACAACTGTCCAAGGCTACAGAACAAACCGGTAATCAAACTATGAACAGAATTAAAGAGTTTTTGGCTCCTGGTTTTGTGACTAGCCTATACTACCTGTTAGAAAGCTGAGGATGGAGCCTCAACCTTTAAAAATAAACCGAGTATGTCAAGGAGAATTTTACTGACCAGATTTGAGAGGGCTTTTAATTGTCATTAGTAGGAGTTAAACGTGTATCTGTTGTTATGCATCTGGACTCACACTGAACCTATGTTTCTATCATACTGACTCAGTCTCATCAAACTCTATCTGACTGCAGTATCTGTTACAAAGAAAAGCATATTTAATTAGTGTGGAAACCAAAATTGAGTGAGCATTTAAGCTCAGATCTATCAATGGGAAAAATCAGTGGGAATTTTTGAAGTTAAGTGGACGTTGGAAGCCTTAATGTTTTGTGGCATCTAAGCCTTGGCTTTTAAGAGAGTCTTCTGTTCAGGTGACCAGCGTCAACCATTTCTATGTTGCTGTTTGTATTCTGGAGTCATTTTGGAGAACAACTTAAAAATAATTCTGTGGTTCAAGACTTGCATGACTAGGTGCCAAAGTAAGGTAAGGAAGCTTTGAGGGTGGCAGGTCGCATACCAGAACACTTGCATAATAGTAATTTTTAATACCTGTGAAAGGTTTCAGATCTCACACTTATCTCCAGACCCTCATCTCCCAAAGAAAAGGATTATTTTAACTTATGCCTAGCATTAAATGGATGATTTAGCTTTTGAGCCTAATGGTCCAACAAGTTTATTGTCTGCCTTGTAGTCCACTTGTCTAGTCCCTATCTCTCCTGCTTGGCTACAAGGTTTCAGTGAACGTCTGTCAAAAACCTTGCTGCTGCTGTTCTTGTCTTTCACAGAGCCAGGAATTTCTTCGTGAAAGGGAATCAAGTTTGTCACATATGATTTGCCCTTGGTAAATTTATGCTGAGTGTTCCCAATCTCTTGTTATCCTTCATATGCTTAGAAATGACTTCCAAGAGAACTTGCACAGTAACCTTCACAGGATCTAAGAGGAGGCTGGAGCAGCCTTTCGTTCCCCAGGTCCTCTTCCTCTTGCTTTTAAAGATGGTCTTACCATCAGACCTTTTCAGGCCACTGGGGACCTCTGCTGATCACCGCAACTTTTCAAAGATGATACACAGAATGTGGCCTCGCAGTGACATTGACCAGCTTTGTCAGCAGCATTACATGCATCCCTCGTGGTCCCAGGAACTTGTTGGTCTTTTCTTACATCTACTCCCTCAAGCTTTCCTTCTGGACAACGTGACCTGGGAGGACTGAGAGCAGATTATGCCAGTAAAATAAGGCAAAAAAGGGTTTGAGTACCTCATCCTTTTCCATGTCCTCATCACTTCATTGCCTACTCCATTCAGTGGCAGTTGATGTACCTTTTTGTTGCCCTTCACATCCATTGCCAGGTTCATCTACAGCTGAGCTTTGACTTTACTGATGCCATTCCTCAAAAGCCAGGTGATACTTCCATATTCCTCCTTAGAAATATGTTTCTTCTTCCACCTCCTGTACTTTTGCTTTTTGCATTTCATCTCTATCAGAAGTTCAGCCTGTTCAGCCAATTTGGTGTCCTGCTGTTTTTTGTAAGCCCTTAATCACAGTTTATCCAGCACACTACAGGAAAGTGAGTCACTGGCTGATTATGTAGGATTTTTATAATAAAATATTATTTTAATTTTCAATTATTATTACATTCCTGTATGTATTCCATAAAAAGGAAGGATTTCTCAATGTGACTACACTCTGTTATCTGGTTTTGTTTTCACATAATTTGATGCTGTTGTGTTAAACAGAGTAGGAGAGACTTATTTCTTTTTTTCTAGCTGATTTGATTGTAGGTATAAAGAGACTAGGTCATTTGCTAAGTGATCTCTTTAAATTATTTCTCCTGATGATTCTTCCTAGTCTATTGCTCACTTATCTGCTTAGATGATTATGGGTGCCAAGGTCTACAGCTGTAATGGCTCACCTTGCAAGGAAAATCTCAAAAAATAAAAGAGTGCTTCTCTTCTATAATTGGTTAAAGTTGCAGTGAGGTAGGGGAAGGCTGGGAATTAATTAACACCAGCTTTACATTCTTTCTGTACCATAAGTGGAAGAAGTATTACAATAATAATTTTTAAAAGATTTGTACTTTTCAGGTATTGTCTTTTTTGAGCAGCTAACCAGTAAGATAATTATTTTGTTAAAATATTTATTTGTGCAATCAGCCAAACCTAAGTGCACATGCAATGTTTGATTCATTATTAAAATGCAGTGAGATAAGAAATGCATAAGAAAATAATATCTTTTTACATACTTTTTCATTATATCATATTAATGTCAATTTAGAGATGACAAAAGAAAACAGAAAGCTTGACTAATTAGAGGAATACACACTGTCTTCCTTATGAGGATTTTTTCATGTTGGAAATTGTTACTTTAGATTAGCTTCATTGTTAAAGATGTCTTGGGCTCTTTCTGATTTTCATTTCAGTCATCCCTACAGTAGCTGCTTATAAATACAAACAAGAAACATACTGGACTGTCACAGGCACATAAAGTTGAGGGAAAGAAAGGAATCACTTCAAGACGGTAATCCAGCCAGCAGCTGTGGGTGAATCCAGCCTTTAGCACAACTCCATCCAAGCTGTCTTCACCTGGAAGGACCTGGTGAATTCTTGAAAGAGAACATAGAGCAGCTCAAAGGCACATCGTGTGGCTGTCTGCAGAATAGAGCCTAGCGTCTCAGCAGTCAGTGCATGTCTAGGAGAGAGAATCAAAGTAGAAGGATATTAATTATGACCATTTACATGACCCGATCTTTCTACAGGCCTGTGTGCACAGTCACTGTTGTATCATCTCTATTAAGGCTGATTACAGGCTGTATTTTTTCTCATGTATTGCCTTCTCTAAATATGCAGAATCGACAAAGTGGAGCACAGGCAAAGGATGTGGGCTATGTGTTACATCAAGTTGTTTTCAGCATTCTTGCTTCAGTACAGTCCTGTGTGGAGACAAGCATCTTATCACATAGCCTTAAAAATTAATACTCACAATTCATAATAAAATTGGATGCTACTTTATAGCCTTATTCTATTTATAACTTAAAACATTGCTAGCTAAGGAAATCCCTTGAGAAGAAAGTTGATGGATTTGGGGAGATTGCTTGAGAAGGTCTGCCTTCATAAACATAAGAACTATGCTTGTTCTCTTCTTTCTTTTGTCAGGTACCTTCTTATGGCCAGTAAGGGTTACAGGATGTTGGCTAGAAAGAGTCTTGATCTGGCTAAGTATGGCCATTCTCACATAAAATGGATTGTAGTAGCTTTTCTTTTCTAAACCATTGTCATCTGTTCATAATACGCATTTCTTCAACTCGATTCTGCAGAATTTTCATCCCTGCTCAGACCACTAGTAACCATAACTTTACTAATAAAGTTATAATTGTATATATGCCTATGCATAGTAAAGCCTTCATTTGTTTTATCATTGGGTGAGTACAGATTTAGATTATAGCTTTTGAACATAGTTCCAGTAACATTTTGCATTACTAGCAAATGATACAGTTAGTGTAGATTCCAAATATCACTTTGGAACTTGAACATTTCATATCTTTAGGGGTTACTCTTTAAATAGTGTACAATATCACATCCAAATATAAATATATATATATATAAATATTTTAGGTGGTGGTGATAAGGCATTTCATTTGTAGAATTACACACTATTGGAATAGAATGAATATTTTATAATGCAACACTTCTATCAAAATGCTATTTCATTAAAATTTTTTTTGTTGTTAAAACTATTTATTTATTTATTTTGTTGAAACTTCACTCTGGAGCAATTTTTTTTTATTTGAAAAATACAGTCTTATTAAATAGAGAGCTCAAATGCAGAAAATAAGTTTTAAATTTATTGAGATGATGTTTCAATTCTGATTAAAAAATGTAAGAGGAAAATTCATAGAGCAGACAATGAATAGTATTTCAGATTGGAACACAAGGGAGTAAATGGGATTTTCTGGAAACAGAAGGAAGTTGATTTCTTCACAATTGTAATAAAAATGATACTTTAAAGTGATCAAGCATAGAAAGCGATTTCCATGTACATATTTTAAATTATGTGTACTCTCTGAGAACAGCCAGTTAAGTACATTCACTTATCTACTGACTTTCTTTTTCTGTTTGTAGTCTAAGCCTCCAAACTTTCTTCTGATTCTTTTAAACATCCTAGTTACAGTTTTCCCTTTCACTTCAGATGAAGGCTCAACATTAGTTAGAATCATAGAATCATAGAATGGTTAGAGTTGGAAGGGACCTTCAAAGGTCATCTAGTCCAACCCCCCTGCAAGGAGCAGGGACATCCCTGACTAGATCAGGTTGCTCAGAGCCTCATCCAGCCTGGCCTTGAACGTTTCCAGGGATGGGGCCTCCACCACCTTTCTGGGCAACCTGTTCCAGTGTTCTATAACTCGCATCGTAAAAATTTTTTTCCTAATTTCCAATCTAAATCTACCCCCCTCTATTTTAAAACCATTACCCCTCGTCCTATTGCAACAGGCCCTACTGAACAGTCTTTCCCCATCTTTCTTGTAGGCCCCCTTGAGGTACTGGAAGACCGCTATCAGGTCTCCCCAGAGCCTCCTCTTCTCCAGGCTGAACAGCCCCAACTCTCTCAGCCTGTCCTCATAAGAGAGGTGCTGCAGCCCTTTTATCATCTTTGTGGCCCTCCTCTGGACCCTCTCCAACTGGTCCATGTCCTTCTTGTGTTGGGGGCACCAGGACTGGACACAGTACTCCAGGTGGGGGCTCACCAGGGCAGAGTAGAGGGGGAGAATCACCTCCCTCGACCTGGTGGCCACGCTTCTTTTGATGCAGCCCAGGATGCAGTTGGCCTTCTGGGCTGCGAGGGCGCATTGCCTGCTCATGTTCAGCTTCTCATCCACCATCACTCCCAAGTTCTTCTCCTCAGGGCTGCTCTCAATCCATTCTCCGCCCAGCCTGTATTTGTGCCTGGGATTGCCATGACCCAGGTGCAGGACCTTGCACTTGGCCTGGTTGAACTTCATGAGGTTGGCACAGGCCCACCTCTCCAGCCTGTCAAGGTCCCTCTGGATGGCATCCCTCCCTTCCAGCGTGTCGACGGCACCGCACAACTTGGTGTCGTCGGCAAACTTGCTGAGGGTGCACTCTATCCCACTGCCAACAAAGATGTTGAACAGGGCCGGGCCCAGCACGGACCCCTGAGGGGCGCCACTTGTGACCGGTCTCCACATGGACATTGAGCCGTTGACCACCACTCTCTGAGTGCGGCCATCCAGCCAACTCCTTATCCACCGAGTGGGCCGTCCATCAAACCCATGTCTCTCTAGTTTAGAGAGAAGGATGTCGTGCAGGACAGTGTCAAAAGCTTTGCACAAGTCCAGGTAGATTATGTCTGTTACTCGTCCCTTGTCCACCGATGCCGTCACCCCGTCATAGAAGGCCACCAAATTGGTCCCTTAGTGAAGCTGTGTTGGCTGTCACCAATGACTTCCTTATTTTCCATGTGCCTTAGCATGGTTTCCAGGAGAATCTGCTCCATCACCTTGCCAGGCACAGAGGTGAGGCTGACCGGCCTGTAGTTACCCGGATCTTCCTTATTCCCCTTTTTAAAAATGGGGGTTATGTTCCCTCTCTTCCAGTCATCGGGGACCTCACCAGACCACCACGACTTCTCAAATACGATAGCCAGTGGCTTGGCAACTTCATCTGCCAGTTCCCTCAGGACCCACGGATGGATCTCATCAGGTCCCATGGACTTGTGCATCTTTAGGTTCCTCAGATGATCCCGAACCTGCTCTTCGAGTACAATGGGCGGTTATTCATCCTCGCAGTCCCTGCTTGTACCTTCTACAGCTTGGGTGGTGGGACAAGAACTCTTGTCGGTGAAGACTGAGGCAAAAAAGTCATTGAGAACCTCAGCCTTCTCCATGTCCTGGGTAACCAGGACACCAGTTCCCTTCCGGAGGGGGCCTACATTTTCCCTGGACTTTCTTTTGTCCCCTATGTACCTATAAAAGCTCTTTTTGTTGCATTTTATATCCCTGGCCAGATTCGGTTCTGCCAGGGCTTTGGCCTTCCTTACCTTATCCCTGGCCACTCGCACAGCCTCTTTGTAGACCTCCCAGGCTACCTGTCTCTGTTTCCACCCTCTATAGGCCTCCTTTTTTACTTTCAGTTGGTCCAAGAGCTCCTTGCTCATCCACACTGGCCTCCTGGCCTTTTTGCCCAACTTGTTCTTCATCAGGATGCACCTCTGCTGAGCTTGGAGGAGGTGCTCCTTGAATATGGACCAACTTTCCTGGGCCCCTCTTCCCTCCCGGGCCCCTCTTCCCTCCAGTTCTCTGAAGAGTAAACAGATCTTGAGACTTAAATGTACCATAATTTTTGCTTCTCTTAAAATGGTCTTGTTTAAAAGAGATTAAGTCTATAAAATGGAGCTGAAAAGAAAGGACTTCAAAATTATCTTGTAAAAATATATGGGCAGATAATTTTTAGTTCTTGTAACAGCAGAGGAAATAGAAGAGTCAAGTCATGAGAGGCTGTAACTCTGGTTTTACCTTTTTCCCAGCTGTGAACCAATTTTATGAGATTTTTTTCATAGGTCTGTTGCTTGAACTTCTGAGTACAGAGTAAAAATGTGGGCTTTAT
Source organism: Chlamydotis macqueenii (assembly GCF_036417535.1). NCBI lineage: Eukaryota > Metazoa > Chordata > Aves > Otidiformes > Otididae > Chlamydotis > Chlamydotis macqueenii. The sequence continues at coordinate 19,859,921 of NC_141593.1, read as the reverse complement.
CAGACAATCTACTCCATGTGATAGAGTAAGATCCGGTTGACAGCTATTACTTTCAAGAAAATAAGTTTCTGTGCAATCTCAAGTAATGGCTATGTAATGGTCTCATTCTGTACTCTCCTGCCACATGCCTTCTCAACTATAATTTTATTTAATTCAAAAGTTACTCTTGTCTTCTTTCTGGTGTAGGTGACAAGGTGAATAAATGCAACAGTTTGATGATGAGAAATGCTTGAATAGGTGGCTGCAGAATTTCACATATTCTACAATGAAAGATTTCATTATGACAGTCTTTATCAGGTCTAATATGTTAGATATGTCTGCATGTCTCTAACAGAAAATAAATGTATGGTGATATGATTTTTGATAACTATCTATGAACTGCAATTCATTGAACATGGAGAAATTGAGGCTTTTTAATGGAGACAAATCAGTAATGTGTATTTTCAGCTGCTTTTATCTGGTTTTATACTCGAGCAATTGGATTTTTATGACAGCTTTATCTGAAAAGTTTGAGGGAATTGTGTCTTTCTTTGGCTGCAACTTTGCTGCAACATTTTCCTCCTTAGTTACTCTGTTTTTTTCTAAGTTACTCTAACCTCCTTTCTCCTCCAGATATTTAGATCTTTCTGATGCTTACAGGTTTTTATTATAATCTCTATCACTGTCTAAAACATCTATTAAACATACATATCTGCTTTTCTTGGTCTGCTACAATATAAGATAGTTGTCTTTCTTGTTCTGTATCATTTTTGTAACTATTCCTCGTCTTTGGCAGAACTGGAGTTCAATGTGTTTTGCAATTATCACCACTGGACACATGCGTGATTGACAGAGAACATTGAATAGACTCTATCAAGTAACTTATACAATATTCAGCACTGTGGTTTCCAAGCCATTTTATCACAACTGAAATTACAAAAACTTTCATGCAATTCTAGAAAAAGAATTGTCAGTTTTTTCTTGGGTAACGTAAATACAGGTGTGAATAGCAAAACTTTTTTTTTTTTTGCATATACAGCAAGATATTCAATAATCAGTAGTAAATTTGATGTCATCCTAGTAATTCTCCTCAGTCGAGGGTCTAATCTGATTTTATAATTGCAAAAGTAAAATGTATGAAATAATCCTTAGCCCTAAATGTTTCTTGAGATGCTTCATTTATTACGTATGCATGAATAAGTAGCAATTGCTCCTCTTCATGAAATGTGAATATGTAACTGTGCTTTTTGATTCATAGATGAATTGGTATAAATTTGGACAATAACTATGCTTTTGTCATCTTTATGTTTGACACTAAAATTTCTTGATGTAGAATATACCTGCAAAGCTTGATTGTTCTGCATGCAGAGATGGTGGCAAAATCCTGTTTAATTAAATGGGGACAGGATGCGGCCTACACAGAGGTACTAAAAGCTGTGTGGGAGATTAATGTAAAGTCATCACTAGTCTGGAGTTTCCTCTGGAGACTGTTCTGTAAATTTAGCCTTAATTGAAAACAGAGAACAAAAAGATCTTAAGATTTTATCTGTTAAGTATAAATGACATGCTAGCTTAAAGTAAATAACAATTATTTTTAAATGTACAGAATTACGGTATTTTTATTGTAGTAGAGGAGGAAATCACAAAAAAATGAAGGAGATACAGAAAAAGCCTTTAGAATCCCAGCATTAAGATAATAACATAAAATAAGCAATGTTGATTTCTCTGGTAGTTTAAAAATCTTTAAGCTCTTCATTAACATGCTTGTATTTCAGATGATTGTCATTGACTTCCTGAATAAACCAGAGGCTAGATGTACTTTGTCACTGTTTTTAGAGAAGAGTTACACAAAATAAAGTAGAAGTTGCTAGTCTAAAAAGCAGCTGCAGCATTGCAGGTGAATATACTCCAGAGTTAGATTTCTTTCAACACTGGTTAGTACTGAATTTGTATTAGAAGCTTTTCTGTGGTTCTGATGACCTCACCTTTCAGGACTTTTCTTCTTGCCAAATGCCCTCCTGAGTAATGGAATCATGGCTATTGCACTTTTTGGGATCCCTCTTACAGTCATGAAGAGGACCTGAGCGTCCTGAACCTCAGTTCAGATGTAAGTGGTATTTCAATTACAGGCTGAGTTGAACATCCATTATTCCTTTGATGGTCTTGGAAATATGTGCTCGCCCTTACACAATACTTGCTGACAGATGTGAAATCTGCAATTTCTAAGAAAGGTGAAGAATTTCTGGGAGCTGCTAGATGTAAGAGTTTTCCCTAGATTTGAGGACAGTCACTTTGATATTGGGTTATTTTGCCTATCCTTGAGACACCTTGAATTTGGAAAAAAATGCAAATATCTATTAAAAATAGTAGTGAGAGCAATCTACCAAAGACAAGTAAAGGCAAACAACAGTCCTTCTTGACCTGTGATTAAAAAAAATCCAGAAAAGTAAACACTAACCTTTTCAAGATATTTTAAGAGGATTAGGTAGGAGTAGCCCAAGATAATCAGGATAGCGAAGTCAGAAAACATGCATTTCAAAGATAATTGAAATACAATTGTAGATGTTGCAGTTTCCTAAGAACATTTGAGGCTTCTGCTTGTTTGCTTGAATATATTCCACTGGCAGCTAGGTATCTAAGAATGATTGAAGTCAGAGAGATGCAAGCCTCAAACTTTTAAATTTTAATTACACCTTTGAAAAGCTGCAGTGCAATTGACAATACAACATTTTTTTCATATCAGAGTACCACCATAGTCAGTAAAAAAAGTAATTTGAAAAGCCTTTCTAGAGTGCTTTCTAATAAGCCCTGATGATAGTGTGGGATAAGAGAAGTTATATTTATGATTGTCCTGTAATACAGCAGTAGCAACTGCTACTGTCTTCTGCACCAATGAATGAGATGCTATTAGCATTGCAATGAAAGGAATTGCTTTGGGTGCTCTCTTTTGTCTTTGAATCCTATGTAGAAACCTAATAATAAGAATGTCGTAGTTCAGGTTTTTTTTTGCTGATCATCAGTGCGACTCCAAAGGTAAGACTAGCAGATTTAACACAGGGAATTCAGCAAGTGTTGTCTGGTTTGTTTAATTATAAGTTAAAATAACTTTTAAAAGACCAGATAGCTTAGAAATGTTACTAGAAAAAATAGGTACACTCCATAAATATTTTTGAAGATATTTCGGTTTTGCCAAGAAGCACAGTGAAGACAAGCAAAGAAATCTCATGGAAAAGCTATGCTATCAGTTTTCCACCTTATGCCAAGGCTAATAAAATGTGCATAGGGTGTTACTGAAGTAACACAAAGTACTAAGGAAGTGTGATAAGAATAAGTAAATTATGCTGTTGAAATGGTTTAAATGACCATTGTTCCTCTCTTGTACAGCATTTTCCATAGAAATGATCAAGACCTGTATGATGCTTAATAGCTGCGTTGTCACTTCAATTTACCTGTTACATGATGTTCTTAGCTAAGAATTAAGAGGGCATGTCACAACCTGTTGAAGAATGCAAAAAGCTGTGAAAAAGGCAGCATGGATAAAAGAAAACAAAGCAAGAATATTGTTGCTACCAGTAGAGTGGTGTAAGATGTGAACTAAGAATATTCATTTCAGGTAGAGGAAGTAGTTGCTTTTTTTTTCTCTTGATGATTTCAACTGAAACTGCCCACCACTTTCTATTTGTGACAGCATTTAATATCAGCAATTATTTCAGTAATTAAAGCAGTAAGTGTATTATGATATCTTACCCAGTATTGTATCTCAGTCAGAGAAATCTTAAGTATTGAGCTACAGGTGGTGGTTTTTCCTTCAGCATTAAATGACTATTAGCTATCCATCATGGATAAGACCCAAACCAGCTAATTCAATTGCCCAAGTGATCAGTGGCACTTCAAGTCCTGACTCCTTGAAGTATGAGCTGTTTGCTTGTTGGCAGAAACTGAGGACAGAACTTTGTGCTTAAATAGAGGGAAGCAGGGCAACAGTGCTTCAGTGAATGCTGACTCAAGAGAGACAGAGCTGAGAATGGTTTCAGGGTTTCTCCTCTTTGTGATTGCTGCCTTGGAAAGTCACAGTCTGTCTGGCATCCCTATAGAGTTTATAAATCTAGCAAATATCAGGCAGAAGCTCAGCTTCTGCTTTGTTTGTTTTTTGTTTTTTTTTTTAAGGAGTGAAAAGTAGATTTTAATCATTTAATCGTTCTTTATTTTTCTCCACTTGAAGATACTGGTGAGAGGAAAGAAAGGGTTGAAGAGAATGATGTGGGTGCTAGTTAAAGTGATAAAGGATGAAAGTATTACACCATTTTTGTAAAACAAGTAACTTGAAAAACATGGCATTTTACTGTGCAAACAGTTGTCTATGAGATCTTTCAAATTTGTCTCTGGAGGGCAGTACTTTTCTTATGCAAGTGATTCATTTTACAAATGTGAAAGAGTTTTCAGCCAATGAATTTCATATTTTCAGAGCATAACTAAGCCTGATATATTATACAGGCTACAGGCAAATATTGCAGTTCAAATAACATTTACTTGTAGCTCAAATACGAGCTGAACAATACAATTTTCAATGAAGACAGAAAAAAAAAACTCTTAATGGTTCTAGCTGGAGGACTATCAAACCAAAATGAGCTAAGCTTAGTAAATAAAGCCATTAATATTACCAGGATATTTTCAGTGAGTATGAGATGCACAACTAACATGACAATTTTGATAAATAGCACTTTAAAACTTTTTTTTTATGTCTCAAGTGAATATCCTTCAATAAAAGCCTTTACTTTGGAGAGTTACAGATGGGAAATTAAATTGGCAATATTCACACTCGCTTACTTGCATTAATGAATGCTACTTTCCCCTCAATCCTTCATTTAAATAATAAGTAATCCACTGACATGCAAAATTACGTTTTACTATTCAAAGTGTTAATATTTTTGATTCACCACAAGCAAGTAATTAAGAAACTTTTTACTGGAAATACCATTTGTTACGATAATTTGCATGTATATGATTTATTTGTTTCAAAATAATTTCCTGAAAAAAATGACTCATACTGATTCCTAACTTTTTAATTTAAAAATATGTAGTTTCTTCTATGTTAGAGATTTTGACACTTTAATTAGTTTCAGTGTATTATATTTTTAAATTTTAATCTGTGTCTGACAAAGTTAAGATTAGGTACATGTTAATTAAGCTGTTCAGTAACATTATACAGGAGAGCGTAATTTTCTTTTGAATGCTATTTCCAAAAAGGAAATAAACTCTATTATTTATTCCAACAATGGTGGATAGACCTCCTGCTTTACTTAAAAGAAAAATAAATAAAGTCTAGAAATATTTTTAGAAAGCTTTGAGAGTAATTAACTGAAATCTATTGGCATGAGCCTGGCCAATCATTTGCCTTCATACTACCTGGGAACAGTCAACTGAAACACCTGTATTGCTCTTCCTGCAAGGTGACTATTTTAAAGGTTATTTTAAAAGTATTTTTACTTTTACTCTCTATCTTGATTGATAAAGTTGGAGAAAACTGTTAAAGCTTATGTGAGGGGATGTAGAGAGAAAAATACCTACTTAAAAAAGAGTTATTTCAAGGTTAGCCTTACCAAAAAATATTGGTTCAGTTGAATTAGCCTTTTTTGTCTCCTTAAGAGAAATTAAGTTGCAGAAGTATATCAGATGTGAGGGGGGGTTCAGTAATCCAAACCCTCCTTAGAAATTATTAAACTAATTAAGACAATGAGTAGCAAAATTCAGTTATGGTTCGAGTAATATAAAGGAGCCAAAGAATTATATTGCCTAGTTCTGAATAAAAGGCTTATCAAGTTTTATTCAAAACCACAATATTTACTAATCAGAATTTGAATGGTCTTGAATTTTCTAGCACCTTTTTCAAGAGATTGGTTAAATCTTGAAATTATGCAAAACTCACCTGGCGTGGAGCTTGATTAAGTACACCCGTTGCTTTTTTTTTTGGCTTTGGAAATTTTTCCTAGTGTTTGTTAGTCTAGTATAGTTTTATGCTTTTTCACTGAGAACTGAGTGAAACTTAGGTTTGAATGAGGTTTGCTTTTAACTTGTAGGCTCTCTTGTTTGTAGAAATCAGTAAAATTAAGAGGGTTTAATGCTGTGCAAGTATTATAGGAATGAAATGGTTCTAAACCTCTGCAAACTGAAGTCATTGTGTTTCATACAAGTGTACCCTTAATAAAATATCTTGGATGCCACTCACGTTCCTCTGCTTGAAGTGAGTAGATCAATAATTCAACTGCGAGAGTGGAAAATAAACTGGAGAAGTACCTTTATCCTTCAGACCTTGTTCAAAATGGGCTAGATTCTCACTTTGTGATTTTTCCAGATCAATGGAGGATGAATAGTTGTATTATTCAGAAACTGCTTTGGAGACAAAGTTTGAATCAAGGTAACACCATCCCCTATTGCTACAAGAGGAAGAAACTCCACAGAGTCTCTCTCTGGGCTTATGCTTCATTTAATCTGCTGCTGGGGTACGGTGGAGAAGAGGAGGAAGTGAGAAGAGCACTAACTGTGCTAAATCCCTCCTCTCTTGCTCCTGTGCCATCCAACTGGGAAAGTAATAACTGTTGCTGTTGTTTCCTCCTCCAGCTGCAAATCAAGGCAGTGAAGGGAATGTTTTTAAGATCTGTCCCCTTTTACATTCAGTAATTATATAGCACTGGCGGGAATCTAGCTTGTGATTTTTAGTGTGCTTCTGAAATAGACTGAGCCTTTGCACATTGCTCCAAGTGGGAGGTTACATGAAATTGTGATCTTAGTGGGTGCAAAATGCTCAGCTTTTCATCAGTAGAGCTCTGCATCAACCTGGGTGTGTGAAAGCCCAGGCTTTAGCTGTGTTTGTTCATGTACCTGGAGTATCAAATACACGGTTCTTACATACTTGACAGATTTTAAATTACCTGGGTAAGAGGAGAGGGTTGGCTTTGTGTGACAGGGTATTTATCTTCTTTGTGGCTGGGTTGTGATGAATGTCTTCCACAGGACTAAACTCAGTGCTTTGATATAGAGAACAAGGACACAATCTGTACACAAAGACTATGCTCTTGCAACTAAAATTTTGATAAATTCAAAGAAACATCCTTTAGCATACATACTTTCTGAAAGAAAGAGAAACTGCTCGCAAGGAACTGTTAGCTTTAGATTCAGATTTTGAAAGCCATGTAGTCTGCATTGTAGAAACATAGAAAGGTTTGGGTTGGAAGGGACCTTTAAAGGTCATCTAGTCAAACCCCCCTGCAAGGAGCAGGGACATCTCCAACCAGATCAGGTTGCTCAGAGCCTCATCCAGCCTCATAAGTATGTATGTAGTACGTGCTTGAATGAATATGATTTCTATTTGACTTTATACTATAAATTAATTTGGTATTTATACCACACCTATTCTGAGAAAAGAAGATCTTTGAATCAATTGTGACTGAACACAGGGAAAGTTAAAGAACACTCAGAATTATAATCTATAGGGTAATAAATTAAGCATTTTAATTATGCTTATGTATAGAAGTCATTAGATTGGATAGCTAATAAGATTACAGTGTAGAGGTTTTTTCAAAACGGGAAAGTGTTATTCCTCATTAAAAAAACTATCAAAACCAAGTCCCTGTGGAGCTACTTGCAGGAATATCTTTCTGCAAACTGTAAAAGCAGCCTTCCTAATAGGCAATAAGCGTCAAACCTGCATAATGATACAGGTCTAGATTAATCTCCCTTTTATCATGTTAATAGTAATTTTAGTAGAATTAAATTATGGAGTCATTCTATAATTTACAAAAGGCATTCAACAAAAAAAGACTATTGATTGTTAATTTCTCTCTGCAATAAGATTTCAGAATATATATTGAAACAGATACAGTGCTCTTCCTGCAACTGTCCCTTTGTTTGCTTGCAATGGTAAAGAAGTTCATGATTAATGTGAATACATTCTACAAGTAGCTTATGTGAGACTTATATGAGTATGTTCTTGTAATATTTTGGTTTTCTATGATTTATAGTTCTGCATCTAACAACATATTCTACATTTAATCAGACTTCTAGTTTTTCAAGCACTTGATTTTTTCCTCTTTAATAATTCATGTTTTCAATTGATTTATCGAATGGTGATCTGCCAAATTCCTTTTGCTAGCAGAGGAAATGTGTTTCTGCTTCATGAGTCAGACATGATAAAAAAAAATTTATATGAACAGCTACTGACTATCCACTGTATCTGAAATTCAACCTTAGTAGACTTAAAAGAATTCAGTGAAACATTATGCTTATATGTAAAATAAAGCACAGTTTCTTAAGTGCCAATGTGCTGAGATATAAGAGGATTACTATCAGTCCTGTATTCAGTGGTGAATACCACTCAACAAAATTTATCATGATCTCATATATGTGCTTTAGCATTGGTTCATTTCTTGTACAGACAATTCAAGTGACTTTCTTTCACTTTGACTGTTCACAGGGTATATAAACTGTTACAGAAATATCTTCTCTGACATGAAGTGGGTGGGCATTTTTAGTTTTCTAATTAAATTGTTGTATATTTTCTTTTCTGATCCAGTTATACTTGTTATCTCCTTAATATATTGACTTCCAGTGTTATGTTTTTATCTCAATTTTGAATGATTTCTGTTGTACTTAGAAAACATACTTCCATGTATTCAGGCCAAAACCAAAATACAGTATTTTGTAAGGACAGCATGTCATTATTAGTCCAGCAAATGAAGGGACTAAATAAGATGTTCCCAATTATTTTCTGTATTCTGTCAGAATTATTTATCTTCAATGCAGTATCATCATAGATAACTGGTAAGAACTGCAGCGCCATTCTGAAGGAGTAAGAAACACAACGGTTTATCTAGTACACTGTTAATGCTACCACCATCAGCTGAACAGAGCCTTGGAAATATTGCCAAAATCTTTGTAAATAAGGATACAAAAGCAAACAAAATTGTTATTTTTTGAACACTATTCTTTCTATTTTTCTAAGTATTTCTTAAAAGCAAGGACATGTTTTTAAAAAGAGATGTGAAAGGTTAAGAATCATAGCTAACTTAAAATGCCATTTTCTTATGAGGTAAAATATTACATTTTATTTTACGCATCTCTGTGCATTGTGGTGTGGTTTACACAGAGACCTCTGAGATGCTAATAGAAGGCTAATAAGTGGGTACAGCTCCGGCAGTAGTTCTCATATTCAAAGCTCAACTCAGTAGGGAGGTTCCAGTCTCTTGTGAGGAGGCTCAGCCAAGTTCCAGGTAAATGAGAAGAAATTTATTTTTCTAAATGATTTACAGTTACAACTCTCAAAAGTAGAATGTTCTGTTGCTATTGATTCTTCAGCTGACTTAGTACTTTTGAGGATTCTGTGATGAAATAAGCTAGGCAAGTAAGAAAAAAAATTTGCCTTGACTTTGAAACAAAGAAGTAGTGAACTTCTTTGTTTCAACTTCATATAGGAAATACTGACAAAAAGATATCACATATATCATATATATTTTTCTGATAAAGCTGCTAGGTCTCATTTACAGCATATTTTGCAGGGAATTGTAAATTTTCCATGCTTTGGGAACAGAATGTTCTGGCCGTGTCTTAGCACACCAGTGTAATAAAAAACTGGTCAGATACATGTCATTTTAAAAATTTAAATATAGAGATTAGTAGGTGACTGGAATTATAGTCAGATATTTAACTGTAACTGAACATCTGCCTTAATGGTGTGCTATGTCTTCTGCCCTGTAGTTCAGCTTACACTTGTGTAAAATACAGGTAGCAACATCCTATTTGTATTTTTTGAATGAAGTGTATGAAAAACACTATGTAAATACAAAGCCTCATAATTCTTAATATTATAATACTGTTACTAATTATAGAACAGGTATACAAATGGTATAATTAACTTAGGTACACCAATGCCGTTATTAACATACAGCTATTACAAGATATGTGCACTACTCTTTCTTATTATAAAGCATTTTTTAAATGAAACCTCGGTAAGCCTATATATTGGGTTTGCATGGCAAGGTTTTGGTAGCAGAGGGGCTGCACAGGTGGCTTCTGTGAGACAATGCCACTGTGTTGTACAGAGCCAATGCCAGACGGCTCCAAGATGGACCCACTGCTCAATCAAGGCTGAGCCCATCAGCGATGGTGTTAGCACCTCTGGGATAATGTATTTAAGAAGGAGAAAAAACACCTGTGGAACAGCAGCCAGAGAAAGGAGTGAGGATGTGTAAGAGGAACGGCTGCAGACACCCTGCTCAGTGAAGAAGGAGGGGGAGCAGTGATGCTGCTCCTGGCAGAGATTCCCCTGCAGCCCGTGGTGCAGCCCATGGTGAGGCCGGCTGTGCCCCGGCAGCCCATGGAGGCCCATAGAGGAACAGAGATCCACCTGCAGCCCGGGGAGGACCCCACGCTGGGACAGGTGGATGCCTGAAGGAGGCTGTGGCCCCATGGAAGGCCCGTGCTGGAGCAGGCTCCTGGTAGGACCTGTGGGCCCACAGAGAGACGAGCCCACTCTGGAGCAGGTTTTCTGGCAGGGCTTGTGACCTTGTAGGGGACCCATGCTGGAGCAGTCTGTTTCTCAAAGACTGCACCTCATGGAACGGACCCATGCTGGAGCAGTTCATGAAGAACTGCAGCCCACGGGAAGGACTCGCGTTGGAGCAGTTCATGGAGGACTGTCTCCTGCGGGAGAGACCCAACGCTGGAGCAGGGGAAGAGTGTGAGGAGTTCTCCCCTTGAGGAGGAAGGAGTGGCAGAGACAACGTGTGATGAACTGACCACAGCCCCCATTCCCCATCCCCCTGCACCACTTGGCAGGAGGACGTAGAGAAAATAGTGAGTGAAATTGAGCCTGGAAAGAAGGCAGGGAGGGGAGTGAGGGAAGGTGTTTTAAGATTTAGTTTTTATTTCTCATTTCCCTACCCTAATTTGATTGGTAATAAACTAATTTTCCTGAATTGAGTCTGTTTTGCCTGTGACAGTAATTGGTGAGTGATCTCTCCCTGTACTTACCTCGACTTATGAGCCTTTCCTTACATTTTCTCTCCCCTGTCCAGCTGTGGAGGGGGAGCGATAGAGCAGGTTGGTGGGCATCTGGCATCCAGCCAGGTCAACTCCACCACAGTGTGTATTGAATAGGGAACAGGGCTGTGGTTACAGAGACTGATCTGGCTTTGTGAGATCAAAGTCTTCCATTGGAGGTTACCATAGTGAATGGTTATTGACTTGACTGGTTTCTACTTGGTGTTATTTTGTTTTAGGGTGTTTAGAGTTTTTTTCACAAAACTGAGTGACAGAGTGGTCAGAAGAACTGTCTAGCCAGCAGAACCAAGGAAGAGATGATCTGCAGTTTGTGAGGAGAGAAAGATGGTCTGGGACAGTTAATGTGGATGTACTGCATCCAGAATAATTAATCTGGTCACTCTATAGGACCCCTGTTTTTATAGGTGAAGGCTCGGAGAAGTTTTTGAAGCTTCTAAGCAGAGAAGCAGATAATACTTGTAAAAGAGAGAAACTCATTCCTCCAGAGGTTCTGAGCTAAGCTTAACTAGCCACATTTTAATCAGATCTAACCTTCTTTCTCCATACTGTGCTCCTTTCAGCCTCTGAGAGCAAACATGAATCTCCCAAATGTAGTTATGCCAAAATTGGGTTCTTTAGTAATGGACCAGAAAGCGAAACATCTGGTTGTAAGCATCATTTTGGTCTGGCTTTTATTTGAGAGGTTTTGCAAAAGACAGTTTATTTTGGCCACTGTTCTTTCACACTTTCTCTATGTAACTGGGAAAATTTCCATTTTATACTGATCTTCAAAAATGGAAATCTTAGCAAGACAGGATTAACATATTCTTTAAAAAAAAATTACTTCTATTAATGCTCGCTGCATTATAGCTTTAAAAAAAATTGTTCTAAAGAGCTTACAATGCAGGGAAAAAAAAAACATATTCATATATTATTACTTTCAATCCTGAACCCTGACATGCCAGTAAAAAATTAGAAAACAATTTAGGCCCACATTCTCCAGGGAAAGCAGGTATCAAACTGTGAGCTAATTTCCAGCATAGGGTTCAGACTCCAAAACCAGACACGTGTCTGTCTGTATTTCATCTTAAATCTCCTAGAAATTTTTCTCCATCCTCCATAAAACTATTGTAGTAATCAATGCTTCTTGTTCAAAATATTTAATTTTTTAAAACTTAAAAAAAATGGAAAAAAAAAAACAACCCAGCCCAGTTGCCTTCTATATGGAGTCATGACTTGTCTCACTCTAATACAACTTTAAAATAACTTCTGTTTATGTACTAGGTTTTGGTAAGATTGTTAAGAGTTCATGTAAAAGAAAGGGTTTGAAGCCATAGGATGCATGTGTGCAGTTTTATTCTTGTTGATTCTATGGTGCCATAAATTCAAAGATCTGTTATGTCAGTCAATAAAAATTCGTATTCTAAAGATGATACAAACAAAATCTGTCTTTAGAAATCAATCCTTCCGTCATAGCTTGTTAGCAAACTGGGAGCTGTTGGCTTCTTTTTGTCTGGAGAATTTTGAAAGTCACTAGAATTGCTAGGTTAAACAAATTCTACAAGTTTAATAAAAATCAATAATACTGGAGAAGCTAAGATGGTCTGCTTTTACACCTCTGTTATTTTCAATAAGTGATGAACTAGTGCATTTATTTCACTCCAGAAACTTGGTGATTATTTTCTGTATTGGCAATTGTAATCACTACAAATAAATATTAATTTAGTCAGCAACTGGAGCTGATCACAAGTGCTATGTGACAAGGTAAGACTAAAGCTTCAGTCTGTGACACCGGTGTTTGAACACCGCTGTGCCATGCTGCCTGTAAACCAAATCTCTGGCTTGGGCTAGATCAGTTCAGCAACCTGCGAAACAACCCAGTCAGTGATGCGGTCTCCAGCAAGCTTCTGCATGCTGTTGTTCTGCCACACCTGAGGAGGGAAGGAGTTGCTGTGTGGCAAGAATTACAGGTGGCAGAGAAAGGATCTCGGATTGTGTTGGCCACTGACGCCAGTCCTCTCTCTCCAACAACCTTGCCTTTCTATCTTATCTTTATTTCAAGTATATAGCAAGTGTCATTATTTCACTCAGATGTCTTCCTGTAGCATTACTACAGAAAAAAATGTAAAGTGTGTTTCAAAGTACACAGAAAGCTTATTCATTCTTAAACCAATCAATTAAATTAGTCACTGTCATAATAAGAATTAACAGATTAGAGCTGGACTTTCTAACACTCTGTTCATTTTAAATTGCTAGTCTATAATTACAGTTTAAATTGCATTTTACAAATATTATCTGTGGTTATGGATTAAGATTATAGTTTGAAACAGTGATACAGTTTTGACATTGCAAAATTATTTTCTTTTTCATATCAAAATATCCTTTAAGATTGACAGCATACTTGTATCTTAAACAGAGGGCAAGTGAAAAGGTAAAAGAAATATGGGGTAGATTTAAATGAAAAAAAAGTCAGGAGAGTAATTATTAACTGGAAAGTTACTAGTATAGCAATATTTAGTCAGTCTTTGTTCGTAACAACTGGAAGTTGTCCCATGTGGCCTATGTGAAGGACTGGAGAACTCCACTAATTCTGAATTAAAAGGTGCCCATTTATAATACGCCATCACTATCTACATGTCTAATTGGTTCCCTTCTTCCCAATCTCAGAAGAAAAGCCAAAAAACTAGCAAGTGTGGGCTCTTACCAAAAACGGCTGTCAGCAAAACTATCTTGGATTACATCAGTGTATATACGAATGCAGTTTACACTACTGCCCTGAATTCAGACAAGGTAGCCTAGTGAAAGTTTATCTGCTTTTATGCAAGTCTCATTGGTATTAAGCTATGGTAAGGTTTCTGTGCAAGAAAAAAAAAAAGAATCCCCTCCCCCCAAAAATATTTATCTGCAGAGAATTCTTATAGCTGTCTAGATGAATTGTGATGCAGTACTTTCCATTCTACTTGCAAAAGTATTGGCAGTGTAATATAGATAAGCTTGTACTTCTGCTGCCTTTTCTGTGTTTCTTGGAGCTAGTATTTTTTTTTAATTTTAAATGCTAATGTGCTTTGATTATCTGTGAAATTGTACTTGGTCTCTAAAACATTAGGTGTACTCTGAAAATACTGGTTTGAATGGAGAATATCAGAAGTGCCCTTATAAATTCAAATACATAAGATCAGATCAGACTGATCCAAAGGGCAATGTCAGTGTGACTGTGAGGTTGTTTTTTTTCATTTGCAGAAAGTCATGATGGTTAAGGGAAGTCCCTGTCAGCTGGGAAAAGGCTAGTGTTACACTCATCCTCAAGAAAGGCAAGGAGGAGTATGAAAGTACTGCAGGCTGATGAGCTTCACCTCAGTTCAGGCTGGAAAGGTGCAAGCACATACCTGAATCTATTTCCAGACCTGTAAAGGACATGAAGATAGTCAGGATGACTTAACATACAGATTTACGAAGTGCAAATAATGTTTGGTTGACCTGACTATGACAAAAAGATTGTGCAGAAGAGAGAACAGTGCAAATAAAATACCTTCAGTTTAGTAAGGCTTTTGAAACAATCCCTCAAAACATTCTCATTTGGAAACAGAGGAAGTCCGGACTGGATGAACAGATTGTTAGGTGGGATCAAAGTGTAGAGACTGATGGCAGCTGTTAATGAGCACATCAGCAGGAGGGGTTGATACTAGAGCCCACACTGAAGTGCAAAGTTCAGCACCCAGACAGGATAATCTGAAGCACCGGCACCGGCCAGCAAGCGACTGACTGGGTCACAACGCTGCTGGAAAGGACCTGGGGACTTCAATGGATTGCAGCCACTCTTCACCTTAAATAAAATAAAGTATGTGCCAAAGTGAGTGTAGCTGGGGATGAAGGGGAATGCTGGGATCCCAGGATATGGCTACCAGGATGGTCGAGGCCTAGAGCACATGATCAGTGTCTGGGGCTGGGGAATTTCTGTTGTTGAAGGTTTCTTGACATCCAGGGAAAGCCGTGGCTGATGTGATCTAGTGATGACAGTCCTGTTTTGAGCGTGAGATTGGACTGGACAGCCTCACAAGGGCCCTTCCAAACAGCACTTCTATGATTCTGGGAAATTATAGTGAGATTGGTCACAGAAGCTGTGTGTCATTTTAAGACAGTAGAGGCAACTAGCAATTGTGAAATACAGTCCCGTTGCAATATGAGGTAAAGCAAGGGGAAGAAGTTTTCTTTTTGGGTTTTTCACAGATTTCCATCCTATCTGCCTATATCCTACACTGCAATTGTCTCTATTGCTTATTTTGTTTTGGATATAATTCTCTCCTGTTGTCTCACTTCTGTCTTTCTCCTTCCATCTTCTGCCAATTTCTGTGTCCTGTACATGCTGTCAAAACTGTCACAGCCTGCTACAGCTGGGCAAGTGGTATCATCTAAGATGTCTGGTTTGGAAATAGTCTTGTATGTCTGGATAAATAGCAGGAGACTCAGAACTTGATAATGTATGAGTTCAAGCTCAAATTGCCTTCAGTGGAGGTACTACTTCAGCTCTTTCCCAGCATTTACTGTATTTATGACAACTTATTGTCTTGTCTGAAATTGGCTGGTGAAACCAAGAGTTATTAGGGCAGGAAAGAAGAAATAAATGATGACAGATGATTACCAGGATTATCTAGGAAAATGCTATTGGCTTGGAAAAACACGGACGGGGAGTTTTGCCCAAGAGAAACTTGGTTGTACCTGGTTAGATTGTGATTTTAGGAGCACTGTGTGCCTGGGAAGGAAGGATGACGTTTAAGATGGAGAATGGAAAAAAAAGCATCAACACGTTAAAGAGCTGACAGAGATGTAAATTTCCATTAACAAGAAATTAAGAACTTTAAAAATAAATTTATGAGGTTTAAAATGATTACAGATCTGTGATGGAAAGTGAAAAAGGATAGGAAGAGCAATTTTGTGATTGAGGAAGTAGAAGTTGTGCATGAAGCTAATCAGAACAGTCTAATGAGTGGATGAACTCTGATTGGAAGAAAATACGTGTTTTTGTAAAGGTACTGTAGGAGCGAGATTTTTGCAATGCATTCTTGCTTAGTACTGATATTCTGGCAAACAGAATAGAAAGGCCAGGCAAATGCATATTAATAGTTTTCAAATGAACACCTGCATGTGTCTTTTCTTATTTTGTCAGCAGTATTGCGATTATAATTTTGTAATGAATAAGTGTTACATTTTAGAATATTACTACACAGGACAAATATTAATTCTACTTAAAAAAATGCAAGGGTTAAAAAAAGAGGGTAACTTAAGGGTAACTTAAAAAATGAACTTCCTTCAGTTCTGGATCATTGATTGTACATGAGCCCAAAAGAATTGAGGTCCCTTCCAACCCAAACCTTTCTATGATTCTATGAAATGTAAAACTAATCTTTAAAAAATGCTTTTTGGGATGATGTTCCTGTTCTGTAAATTTCAACTTTGAATTATTTTTTTCCTGCAGCAGATACAAACTCCTGAAACTAGTGGTTTATAATATAAAAGCTTCTCTGTAGCAGTAGGCTCAGCATCGCTATAATTAAACCTTCCTCGCATTGATTTACAGCCGGTCTTACTCGCGGGGGGAGAGAGCTTACTCATCGGTGAAGATGGCAGAGCAGGGGAAGGTTTCAAGTTGGGAAACAGGCGATTTCTGAACCTGATGTGGCAAAGACGGAACGCGTGGTATCGGGAGTAAGAGGCGTCGGGAGGAGGAGTTTAGGGAGTAACAGCCCGTTTTTAACCCACTGCAAAGTTCTCGGTGAGCTGAGGGCTGACTAACTTTGCCACCTGCCCTCGCTCTCCGCGGGACGAGTCGCGGGGGGCGGGGGGGTCACGCCCGGCCAGCAGCGAGACAGCGCTGCGCGGCTGCCGGGTCCCGTGGTGTCAGGCGGGGAGAGGCGCACCGGGGTGGCGGGATGGAGCAGCGGCCAGGGCGGCCCTTCGCCCTCAGTCCCCGCCCTCCCACTGTGCCGGGCCGGGACCCGTGCACGCCCCACCGCCCTCTCCACACGGCCCACCGCCCGCTGCCGGCTTCGCTCTTCCCCGCGCTGTCTCCAGCCCGGCTTTAAATATTTCCTAGCGGGAAGCCAGCCCCTCTCCTCCTCCCCCTCCTCCTCCCCCTCTCCCCGCCTCCCCTCCCGAGTGGCCAGGAGGACTCGGCGGCGCGGCGGCCGCAGCCGCTCCCACAGCCGGGCGAGGGGCGGGGCGGTGCGGTGCGGTGCGGCAGGAGCTGTCCAACTTTTCAGCACAGTTTCCCCGCCGCTGCCCGGAGGAAGCCGGCGGCCGCCGCCCCGGCCCGCCCGCTCGCCCGCCCGCCCCGCCGGCAGCATGGAGGCAGAGCGCGGCGGCGGCAGCGGCTTGTCCGCGCTGCCCGGTAGCAGCGACGGCGCCGGCGGCAGCGACGGCGCCGGGGGCAGCGGGGGTCTCAAAGCCCCCAAGCATCTGTGGCGGCAGGAGCAGCACTACCCGCCGCAGCTGCGGCAGCACCAGTTCCTCCAGCACCAGCCGCCCCCCGGCCCGCCGCCGCCGCCGCCGCCCGCCTCGCGGGGCCGCTGCCTGGCCGGGGCTCGCGTCAGGCACCGCGGCTACTCCGACACGGAGCGGTACCTCTACTGCCGAGCCATGGACCGCGCCTCCTACGCCGTGGAGACCGGCCACCGGCCCGGCTTGAAGAAATCGCGGATGTCCTGGCCCTCCTCTTTCCAGGGGCTCAGACGGTAGGAGAGGGCTTGGCCCGCCGCTCCGGCCGCGTGTGTGTGCGCGGCGGCGGGGCGCCGCTCTCCCGCCCGCCATGGCTGCTCCCGGACGTGGGGCAGGGAGGGTGTGAGGGGGGGCCGGCGGCAGCCGCTGAGGTGCGGGCACAGCGGGGCCCCCGTCCAACCGGCCCTGCTCCCCGCGGCGGGAAGGAGGAGAAAGGGACGCGGCTGCGGAGGCACCGGATGGGAGGTGGGGCCAGGTCGGGCTGCCGTGCCGGGGGGCCTGGGGTGCGAGCCTCCCCAGGGTCCCCGGGCTGGGCTGCCCTGGGGCGGGCGTGGCTGGGGCGCGGGCGGCGGCACGCCGTCCCACAGACGGCCGTCTGCGGGTGGAAAAGCAATCGCACACGTGGGTGGGGAGCGGGACCGCGTCCGTGCCAGCACGGAGCCCTGAGCGGGGCGGCTGCTCCCTGCCGCCCCCCGCCGCCCCCCGCACCCCGCTCCCCGTCGCCGCCCGTCCCCGCCGCGCTGCCTCCCCGGCTCTGCCCTGCCGCCCGCGCTCACCGGGAACCTGCATGCAGCGCTGGTGCCCGAGGGGGAAGGGCGAAATTCGCCTACTGCTCGCACAAAGTTAAAATAATGAGAGCTCTGGGATGGGGGAGACAGGCTGGCGAAGCTGGGGCCGGGGTCCTGCTAGTTTGAATGGGCTTAGACCAGAAAACAGGCGAATGGTTTCTTAGCCGGAGGGAGGAGTCCGTCATCTACTAGTCCATTGTTCCCTGTTAAATGAGCTGTAGGTTTATTTTACGGCGTGTAGCTCGCCAATGGCTATTTTCGCCTTTGATGGCTATCACAGGCATCAGTTTAAAAATCAAATTCTCTGTCAAAATCAGTAGGATATTGTATTTGATCGATCAATTTATTATTCGGTCTTCATTTTTAGCAGCTGGAACCACTTCCTTTTAGTGGAAAGCCACACGCTCGTATTTGAATATTAAGCGGAAATTGTGAATAAAGGATTTATGGAGAGAATGATGGGCAGAGGGACAATAGTGAACACTCAGTTACTCTGTAGATTTTTTTCTGTTTCCTGGATAATCAGATTTTTATAGCGTGATGTGCTCGATGAATAAGTAATAGAGTCCTTTCCGAACGAGGATTGCTTTGTGTGTTTCCGTGGTACACACAGTATTCTTTACTATGGAGCCTTGGCCATACATCTGAGCAAGACATACTTGAATATTCTCTGGCACTGTTTGCTCTATTTCTGCCCAGCATTGGCTTCGTTTCCACTTTGTATATAATTGAGAAATAAAAAGACGTTCAGTAATTCTAAATTAGAACTACACTTCCACATCAGTAATCTTTAAAATATGTCTTTTAATATCTTTGTTTTTCACACAGCCATTCTGTTGCTACACCTTTGTATCACTTGTGTGAACTCATGCTTGTCCAAAGTTAATGATGTTAAATTTTTCACTATGTAAGATTTGAAAGAACAAATCATATGCTTAAAAATGAACAAATGTTCAATTTAATGCTCTTTTCAAGGCATTCCTGTTTCTTTTACAGGAAAAACACTAGGTATCTAGGGTTTTCAGTCGTTAAGACTGAATGCTTTTCTGTTTTCTGACTGTAAAGAAGTTCAATCGTAAATCGTTACAGTTGGTTTGAGTATATTCAGCATTATTCCATAAGTGATTAGTTATTGAGGGAATGACAAGTCAAGGTGGGAAAGGAAAGTACAAATATTTTTTTTTTTTTGGTCAGGGTTTTGGAGCCATTTCAAAATTTTAAATTACAATTCTTATCATGCCTATTTAAATAGGAATTTAAAATTCTTTGTGAACAGTATAATGGTTTTTAAAACTTCCATTCTTTTTATAAGTGCAACGACGTTGCTTTGGCAAGACATACTGCCTGAAAATTAAGGGGTTGGGGGGGGTCCAGTTTATTTTTGTTTTATGGGATTGGTAAAAATGCTTCAAATGTGCCTCCTTTTTAGAAGTACTAGAGCAAAGCAGAGTAAAAAACCTCAATAAAATTGACCGTTTCATGACTTCCTTAGCAAAAGCAAATACTCACAGTTAAACATTTTGAATGAACCGAATAGCTGTAATATGGAAACAAAAGGTGAACTATAAAAAATTGCATTGCAAATATGTTCAAGAAATATTGGAAAAGGCTGATCTTTCCAGGACTTCCATTTCAAGTTCTAGGTCAATTGATTTTTTTTTTTTCATGGAAAGTAAAGCAAAATATCTTCTTAATATTCTTGTAGAGCCAGTAACTTGCAAAGACCCCAGTCTTTTGAAAAAGACAACAGTCCTTTTTGAAGCATTTCTGTTCCCTTTTAATTTTAAGACTTTTAGGTATCTCTCCCTTATTTAACCTGTTCATCAGAAGAACATTTCTTAGTGGATTCCCATGGATTTATTACAGTCTACAGTGATAAAGTTGTCTTTCAGAAAACTCCAAATTACTCTGAATATGAGAGGGTGGGAAAATTGTGTATAGAACTGTGCAGAAAATGCATGATGTATTAAGGATAGTATTAAACATAAATGGCTCAAATGTGCCAAAATTATGTCAATAGAATTCTAGTTCCAGAATTTTTTTTTTTTTTTTTTTTTTTGCTGTGAAGATATCCTAATTCTTAAAAGCTCAATGAGAACCACAAAGGAACAGTTAAGAAGCCAAATATACAACTTTGAAGTTTCTTTTAAGTTTTGTAGAAAACTTAAAAATATGTAACAGTTATACCTTTCAAAATAAATTAGGAGAGGAAATTACGTATGTTGAAATCAGAGTCAGAACAGACTAGTACATCTTTATTATCCAGATGAAAGAGTGTTAACATTTAAAAGGCAAAATCAACCAGTAAAAATTATAAGCTGAATTAGTTGAAAAACACAACGCGCCTGCAGTTCTGAAAATGAAATATTGTTTATAACCATTTTAATGCTTACTCTGGCTCCCTGTAATCATCAGTAACTTTGTACACAAGTTATTTAGTACAGCGTTGTATTTCCTTCAAAGAATGCAATAGCATTTCGTTACACAGAACAACGTATCAGAATCACTGACTGATGTCTTCTTCTTAAAAGTCAAGATTATTCCTGTATTTTCAAATGAGAAGGTAAGTGCTTTGAATTCATATATTCTAGAGCTATACGAAAGCCAGAGGAGTCAAGAAGATAGCTGGGACTATCTGTATCTTTTTGTTTTGCCACTTGCTTACTGGGTGGTCTTGGGTAAGTCAAATAATTTCTCTCTGGCACTATTTTATTGTATGTAAATAAAAAGAGAAATAGAATCATTACAGATTGACGTTAAAGTCATTTTTTTTTTAGATCATAGAATCAAATGTACCTTGTAATAATAAATAGTACTAGTGGAATTGGGAAATAAATATTTCAACTCAAATAATTTTCCAGTTATTAGTGCAAACATTCAGAGTAATAAATGGAACTGATGTTCTGGTTATTTTAAAAAATATCAGGTCCCTCTATTTGCTTCTCACATCACTATCATTATTTCATGGTCTATATTCAGAGTTTAGTTGTTTTTAAAAAAAACTTAGCATTTTTAAATGCCATTAGTCATATGTCAATTAAATCATCTTGCCATATCATCTTTCTGTGTTCTATTTTTCACTACTGGAAATTCAGACTAGGAAAAATAGAGAAGAAATACCATCAGTCCTAATTCCACTAGTCATGTAATTTCCCAAGGTGTTTTATCCTTAAGATACATCCTAATCTCTTAGACTTTAGACTTCTTTTTATCCAGTTTCCCAGACCATAATTTTTTAACAGTAGATCTGTAAATTTTATCTCAAGTGATTTACAGGTGTAGGTGTAAATCTGTAGATTCTTTCTTCAAGAAACCAGCTTTTCATCTGTATTTATACATACGGAAATGCAGAAAGTTGAGGTGACATTAGCCACATCTACTTCATCTCCCTTTCCATTCTGTATATGTGACTAGATCTAACCAGGTAGCATCCGCCACTGCATTGCTTACATGTGGAGATTGCTCCAAAGTATAGATTTTTTTTTTTCTTGAAGTGTCAGTCTTCTCCTTATACCACTCAATAAAGGGTTAAGAAACCAAAACAACATCCAAGGTTGAATGAAGTGTATATTTCAGTGGCCCAGAGGCTTTATTCTCTAGTAGAAGAAAGGAATCTTTTATGTTAGTTTCTTGACTTTCTGAAGTCTGGGATACTGTATGACACTGTAATCATTTAGCTAGATAAGCCCTTGTTTTTTGTAGCTGCAAATAGAGCACCTGAAAAAAATGATGGTGCCTTTGCAAATCTTGGCAAAAGTCTGCTGCATGGTCCAATAAAATGCACCCTGCTTTCTGTCCTAAAATCCTAAAATCTCCTGCTTGGTTTGAAAAGCTGCTCTTGATCTAGTATGTCCTAACGACTTCCACACAAACTAAGGAAAAGGAAGATCAGTGGTTTCCAACTTACAGGCCAGTAGAAAATGCTCTCAGAATTTACTAGCAGTCTCTAATTAAGAATTTTGTTGTTTACTTGTCTGGCAGTGTTTTATTGCTTTGTTTACTACCAAGTGGTACTGGCACACAAGATGTTATAATAATTGGCATATGCTAACCCTCCCTCAAAGATAGAAATAATTTTTACAACTTAGTAAACATTGCTGGATTAATGTTCTTTATGAATTGTCCATAAAGAGAAATTAAATAATAAACTCATATTGTCAAGTGTTTTAAATAAGTGACTGTAACGGTCTTATTTTCATCTTAGTTTCAAAAGGCTTACATCTTTGTATTGTTAGAATGGTGTGACCTGAACAACACAAGTAGCATTAATTCTCATGCTGTTGGAATTTGTAAAAATACTAGTTTTTAAAATTCACAGATTCCGATATGTTTATTTTAATATGAATGTTACTGCAAATGAATGGTGACAATAGAAACCTGGTGGGACAAGCCCCTCATAATAAAATAAAGACTAATCAGGACTTTTTGTTAAAGACATAGCATGTAAAGCTCTACCTTAAAATTAACGTAACTATTTAATGTATTTCTCTATGAGAAGTACATAATGCAGTTTTTCTTTCAGTATTTTTAAAATAGGTTTTAATATAGCATTTATTTAAGCATTAGTAGAGATGTCTGTCCAAGAAGTGGCTATGTAAAGGAACGCACAGAGCCATGGTGTCAGCTCTGTGGCACTCGGCTGATGTTCTAAATGTCTCTCCTTGGGACACCAGGTGCACAGCTGAGGGGTAAGTTAGATGGGAATTTGGCATAAAACACTGAAAGAACCTTAGTGAATTTCTTACAAAAGTTATCTTGAAAGAGTTAAATCATTTTAACTACATGGTGCTCCCCCACTAGAGAAGACTTTGGAGCTAGGAGATTATTGGAAAACCTGTGAGGTTATGTTGATGTTTTAAAACTGTAAATGTGAAAGGAAGCTGGGAGTGTATAGGTCCAAAAACTATACAGAACAATTTGACTGCTAAATAGTTCGTCTTGATGGACAAGTTCCAAGACTGAATTTTTTGCTAGTGGAAGGTATGGAAGGCAAGAGTTTCATGAAGAAAAAGTGTTAGACAATCCCTACTCCATGTCACTTGAAAGAGTGATTTGAAAGAAGGTTGGTGCGTGCCGACATGAGGAATGTCAGCTTCCCTTTGCTGTATGAGGTATATTGCAGCACTACAAAAGAAGATCATTGCTAGAAGAGTTTATTCTTGTAAACAAGAATGTAGCTTATTTCTGAGAAGAAGGGTTCTTTTTTTGGTGATATAGTGGATCACCACCATGTCTGGATCAAATCCAGGGCTCTTCTGCTAATCATTCTGGTAACTACATTTAGTGATGCTTGTTTATACTTCTTATTTAAAGGTGATAATAACATTTGCTAATAGGAATGAAAATACATAGGTAAGATATTAAATTCTGTTGATGTTTATTTTGAAGGCAGCAATCCTGTTATCTACATCTCTTCCTTGATGCCTTAAGGCCTTAAGTTAGGTATAGCAAGGGTTGCAGGAGGGGAGCAGTGTATGTCAGTTATTAATAGCTAGGAGATGCCTCACTGCTGTTTGTTCTCCAAATTCTTTCCAGTTGCGTCTGTCCTCTCCCCTGTGTCTTCCCAATGACTTAGCGTGTCCTGCTGTGAAGATTTCAC
The DNA here is from genome assembly GCF_036417535.1 of Chlamydotis macqueenii. Lineage (NCBI taxonomy): Eukaryota > Metazoa > Chordata > Aves > Otidiformes > Otididae > Chlamydotis > Chlamydotis macqueenii. Next base: position 19,836,029 of record NC_141593.1, on the reverse strand, counting down.
ACTAACCATTTAGCTTAATAATGTGGCTGCTATTATGCATAAGTGCCTGCCTAGTTCCAGTTATTTTAAATAGGTCTCTATTACAGTATTACACTACAGTATCTGTACGTTAGTTTTCTGAGTATTTTCTGGTACGTTAAAGAATAATAATTACAGACCGATGTCTGTAAGATGAGTTCACATGCTCAGTTAATTTAGTATGTGCATATAAATGTGAAATGGCCAAAGACAAAATTAAGACATATAGCGTTATAGAATCATGGAATCACAGAATGATTCTGTCTGGAAGGGGCTTCTGGAGGTCACCTAGTCCAGCCACTGCTCAAGGCAGGTCTGTTCAGAACAGATTGCTTAGGGCTGTGTCCAGTGTCTTGAACACTCTCAAGAATGGAGGTTCTCTGGACAAACTCTTCCAGTATTTGATCACTTCATGGTAAAACATTTTTTGAATATCTATGTTCTGACTTGAATCCTTTGTTTCACATCATATCACTGTGCACCTCCAAGATTTTGGCTCCATCTCCTTTGTACCCTCTCTCTGACTGGGAGGTAGCACAGAACCGAGCATTGTTCTCTGGGTGCAGTCTCACAAGTGCTCAATAGCAATTCCACAGGTCTAGTTGGAAGTCTAGTACTGGAAGTGTTGTTTTCCACTGCTATTTGTTAGATATACAATTCTAGGAATGACTGGATGCTTAGGGAAGTTAGTTTGCATAGGCTACCCCTTCAGTCTGTTTCTCCTTGTGAGGCTTCTTTTTCCTCCAATTCCAGGGAGAGAGTTCAGCTGCCAGAATAGTCAGGGGGAAAAAAAAAAAAGATGGAAAAAAACCCCTGTGCCTTCCTATTGCATAGTTTGTTGGGGGATTTAGTATCTCTCAGAGATGTTGTGAACATTCCCACTCTTGCCCCTCCTACCTTGGCCCAAGCTGACCTAAGGCCATCCAGCTGCAGACAGGAAAAATAGAGATGGTGAGAATGGTTTGCTCCAGGGACAGCCAGCCCTCCCTCCCACTCCAGATATTTAAACACTTCAGAACAAAAATCATACTCAAGTCCAATACTTGAATCTAATGCCTCTGACTGTTCAGCTTAACTTTTCTGTTACTTCTACTATTCTAATGTTTCAAATGGAAAGCATTACACAATGCGATGCCATGAAGATTTGAGATTGCAAAATGAGCCTTGAAACCCATTTTTTTTTTTAAATTTCCTTTTGCCGCTGTCATTATAACCTCTTCCAACAGATGTTCCCAAATTTAGCCTCCCTGGAAGACTTCTTCTGGACTGTATAGTATAGAAAAACTGCTGGGAAGCTCATCTCAAATAGCAGAATGCTACAGAGGAAAGAAAAGCCATCTTTGAGGTCTTAAAAATGGCTAGAAACTTCAATATATTTGGAATCATAGCGTAGCTTAGTTTTGTTATTCCTCCTGAACCAAAGTCTTAGCGCTTCATTCCCATGAGGAAAAAAAAATGTGTAAAAAAGAGGGAGGGCTAATTAAAACCATCACATTAAAAATCTATGTGTAAACAGATATTTGGATGTGCATTTAAACACACACATGCAAAGATAACCAAAACACATTCAGTTGCAGGGAAGTAAATACAGCTGTTGAATTTCGAGTTCGGGGAATCAATTATAATATAAGTTTATGTTAAATATAGAGAGCAGAGTTTCAGGAGAATATAAAGTGCTGCAAAGCTCTACTCAAGAGATCTGCAAGATCATGAGGCGAAGTGGATTTTCCACCTCACTAGGATTTGGTGTAATAGAAGGATGAAAATTTCCTGTTGGATTTAGAAATAGAGAAATCACTGGATGGACATCACTCTGTTATCATCAGAGGTTGTCACACCTTTGTTTTGGGGTGTGATCGTGTTCACTTGTTTACAGTAGCTGACCATAAAAATTGGTGAGAGTGAGAGCATCTGCTCTTAAAATTACCTTTCAAGTTTTGGATGCATTAATAATTGTTTTCAATTATTATCTCTAAATTAGTAATTTTACATTGAACTCATCAACTTGTTTTTCTTATTTATGTATTTATTTTTCTCTCTACTTAGAAAATGACATAGCACCTAGTATGTCAAGGCAACAGTTGAGTCCTCAAGAAACAGTGAAGGGACTTTTTATAGACATGAATAGAGTTGCTACCAGTAAGAGAGAATGGTAGTAAATGGAAGGAGGATAACTATTCTGCTGAACTCTTCTATTCATTTTTATGGTATCAAATTTAAAAAAAAAATCACAGATTTAAGACTGAGATGCTTTCTTGCAGATGCACTTGTATGTGCTTTCTCTCTCTCTCTCAGACACGTGAGATATCATTAAATATAACAGTAGTAATGTTCCATCTAATGACAAGATAATGATACAAAGGACTGCTACATGTATACATGTGCTCCAGGAACTGATATTCATTTCATTTCTCTCTGTCCACTTGTAAAATCTAAGATTATCAGCAACTCAAATTTCTCTACGTGCCGATGTTCTAGGAGATTTTAGGTATAATCTGTGCTTGGCTGTGAGAATAAAAACACTTTACACTTAAGATAAGTGTTTCGATACATCTACATTGTTTATAGCCTTTCCCATATGTGAGGGGAAGAATGCCTCCGTGATATTTAACATTTCAGAAATTTCACAGAAGATCCATCTTATTTTCATCAGTTAGCAAAGAGTAAATACTAAATACCATAAAAATAATTACTGAGGTGTTCACCTGAATTTCTGTTTTCCATTTTAAAAAGTGAAAAAAATACAAAAGGAATGGGAAATTTTAACAAATAATAACACTGTGTGGACACTAAGAAACAAAGATATTGGATGAGAGAGATGGAAATTGGTTTGAGCAAACAAAGCTCACCACTAAAACTTCACTGAAATTATCTGGCAAGTCTCACCATCTTTTGACCACTTTTCTCACTAGCAATCAATCTGTCTCTACAGTGATGTGTTGACTTTCCTTATGAACTAAACAAATTTACACTCATGCTCTACTGACTGCAAAACAGTAAGAAGAAATTTGGTCACCTGGGAAATGTAGTTTAAGTGTTCTGCAAGTTAGGCTGCTGTTTACTTACCCTAGTTTGATAATTGACTTTTTTTTTTTCCAGCAGCATGGCAATGTTGTATCATACTCAGATGCTAACACACAGTAACCTCAAATGCTTTTCAACAGAACTGCTACCTAATTGCCATTGTGCAATTTCCCCTAGTTGTATGTTCTTGTTAATCCTATTATAATAAATGCAGAGAAAGTATTTCCTTGAGCTCATGAAGCATGGAAAATTACCATAACTAAAACATCTTTATTTTTATAATGTAACTTGTAGTATAAAGTCAGTAGGAAGCCCTTTTAGATTGCTAAAACTTTTGATAAAACATTCAGTGTTCTATAAACAGCCAGAAGAAAAGCTTGTGACTTGATAGTCCCATTGAACTAACAAGCAAACATTGATGCAGTAGTAATAGAAGTGTTAGTGTAATGTAAAGTGTAGTATAAAAATAAAATAGAGAGTGGAGGGTTTTTTAGTGACAGGTAAAGAAGTAACTTAAAATGCCTCTTTTCTTGGGGTGAAGTATGCCGCAAACAATTAAATTATTCATTGTTAAATTCTTATGTCTGTTTAATAAGGCAGTAGTATAGCATAAGCTACAAGAATGGAAACAACTGACTAATCTTTACCTGGATCACACTCAGAAGCAAAACTGTAACAGCAAAGTTTCTACTGTAAACTTTTTCTATACGCTTGTCCAGAATGTACATTAGATCTTTTCCTACCTATTAAACTTTTAGTGACTATAAATGTGGTTGAAAAATTAATGACTGGATCCAGGAAGAATAGAAGGAGAAAATATTCAGATCTGGCAAGTATTTTTCATATTATTGTAGAAAACGTTGATGCCAAAATGTGAATTCTAGTATTTGATTTTGCCTCTGTTTAAAGAACCCTTTTTTTAAATCAAAGTATGTCTACCCTTAGCAAGGGTAAGGAATCTTAAAATGTAATTTGAAATATAGGTGAGAGAAAAAAAAATTGGTTTAAGTTGTCAGTAACAAAACTGAAAGAACAAAGAAGTTAAACTGGTACAAAAACCTAGAGAAATGAGCAGATTAACACCCATATGTACATTTTCTGCCCTTCCAACCATGTAATATTTTTCACTGGTGCAAAAGTAGGAAATTAGCTGAGAAATTACACATAAGTAGATGTAAATTCATTTCAGTTCACAGAACTTAATCACTTTGATTCTTGCTTTAGGTATATCACCTTTAGCTTAAGATTATGCATGCACCATATAGTGAAAGACAAATGCTTCTGCTTCTGCCTCTGCCTCCCCTTTGAGCTATTCATAATAATCTGATGGAAGTCTGAATGTCATTGATCTTTGCCTCCTTCGTAGACTTTGCAACAGGAAGGTGATAAGGCCGAGAGATCCCAGAGCATTGCTGTCTTTACAAGCTTATTTATTAGCAGGAAAACTCCTCTGTTAGTACTAAAAAGATCTTTGGCTTATTACAAGCCTTAACATTGCTCAAATTCAACTTTGTGACTTGTTCACCCTTGTCACCAAAAGAAAGAGAAACAGAAGAGAGGTATGCAATATACAATTCAAACCATCCTATCATTTTTCAACAGTATAGTTTTATTCAGATAAGCTAGATGCTTTTTCAAGATGCTGCTTTGTGACAGCAGTGATTACAGTCATTAGCAATGTGATATGATGGACTGAATTCATTTGATATATAGAATAACAAATTCTAATGCCTGTTTACCCCCATTCTTGCTATATCTCAAATGTACTGAAGTCTGAATTTTTATTTAAGTCTCCCAGCTTTTTGATGCTCCTAACTTGCAGCTTAGAAAAATAGATTATTTTAGATGGAAAAAACACCTACAACTTTAAATTAAAATCATTAGTGAAATTCGACAATGAACATCTCAAGATGAATTTCCTCATGTTCCCAAAAGCTGTGGAAGTATTTTGAACTTAGCAGGTGCTTATTTAAAAAACCCTAGATCAAATTCTTTAATTTGCCAAAGTAAGCTTAAAGTGCACAGCATCTTCAAGAGTAGACCACCCTTCTGCAGTCCCATTTTCAGCAGGGAAAAAATAAAGATGCCAAAGTATCCCGTGCCTTGTGTTGATTTCCTAAGTGCAAAGGATTCAGTAGAAAGGAGGTAAGTTCCACAGTGTCTGATCCCTACTTTTATAGTCTCTTGGCTCCTTACAGGGAGGATATGTCCATCTGTATCGTCTCTTACCTCATATGTGAAAAACCACTAAGAATATCAAATATGTGTGTGAATGTGTATTCCTCAGCATAAGAAAGATATTTAAAGACAGACTAAGGTAGTGTTACTGGTCTGTTTTCAAAGTTCTTACCGTGGTACACATGTAAAAATACACCACTTAAGCAGACTTCGTAAAACAAGCAAAACACACTTTGTTCTGGGACTTACATAGCTATTTTAGTTTATGACATTGATCACGTTAATATTGAGGATGTTAGCAGAGAGAAACAATGTGTTACTTTTACAATACTTAATTTCCCTGGATCTTCGAGCTTTAATTTCACTTGTGGTTGTACCATGCTCTATATCCTTAGTGTCTCTTTTTGTCGTTTATATATTATTAAATTTTGTTCTTCAACATTAAGCTTCCTAAATTTTATTTTATGTTATCTATTTTAAAGAAGTTAATTCCATATTTATAATGCTGTTCTAATTTAAAAAAAAAATTCTGAAAATGGTGGGTAAAATAACTGTTTTCTGAGTAACTGCTAAAATCCACATTAATAAAATCTAATGCAATGATAAAGTTATTTTGGTGGATTTGGAAGGAACTGAATCAAATCCATAAAATTTATAGTGTTGTGTTTTTAGCCTACATAAATCAAGACTTTCTTGTATTTATGTATTCTAATTATATAACATTTAGTATATAAAACACATAGCATAATAAATACATGGCTGATGAAAACCATTTAATATTGATTTTGATTAATAAAAATGTTACATTGCGGGAAAATAAAAATATGTAACAATGTTATTTGTATATTTTACATTATTAGAGCTTAAGTTTTGAAACTAGCACAAACTCTTCTCCTTTTTCCTGAGAAAAAAATTCTGATTTCTGTTATGCATGGCACCTTGTGGATATAAAATAGATTTCATTTACATGAATAGGATGTAGGTGGTTATTCAAAATGGTATAAAGCATTCTTTTATTAAGGTACAATATTAAAGTTATAAAAGCCAGAAAATATGTATTACTTTCTAACTGACTCAGATACAAAGTGGTTATTTATATCCATTCTGTATATCTGTTATTGTTATCATCTTATCATTGCGTTGGTTTTGGCAGTGTTGAAGCCTCATACAGAATGATGACTCATTCCAAAGATCAAACTATCCAGTAAAAATTCAAAAGATCCTAAAATTTAGGTATAGGATAGGAGATTGCAGATGCAGAAATGAAAAGAAAAGAGACAGTAGTTACGGGAAGCTTAACCTAGATCAGAATTCTCAAGTGCCCTGAAAAGATTTCCTTCCATATATGAAGGTTTTTGCTCACTTAAAACTGTGGAGACAAGCATCTCAGTTGGAGTATCGTGGAATATTGGATCAGCACAAGAAACTTGGGCTATAGCATTTTCATAAGGCAGTGTAGTTGTTAAATACCAACGAAGTGTTGATACTGAAAAAGCAGCACCTTCTGATTATGGTCTTTCTCACACGGGAGGCGTATTTCCAAGTCATCCCATAAACACTGTACCTGCACTATGCAGCTTTTAAATTATATAAATGTCCATTTCTGCTTCCACAGATTTTGTAAATGCTTCTGAGTTCTATTTATTTCTGTATCATCTGTCAGCACTTCTCTCTCTTGGGACAAGTGGAAGGGCATCTAAGTGGGAGGAAGGTGGTGGAGTCAGATAAAATCACCTTTTTTTCCATTACTTAGAAGGACCTTAATGGACCTTTGGGAAAATATTAAAATTTAACAGAAGTGAAATTCGTGTGTGCTACAAGTGGTGCAGATGCTAATTTTAAGTGGGTTTTTTTTGTTTTAAAAGACTTTAACATATTTTCAATTTCTATTTTTTCATTAGCAGATGCCAGCTCTTACTTTTGATATTGAAGGATTATTTTTTTGTGAGATACTAACACTGGATATTGCCTGTCATCTGAATAGGCTGAATGTATGGCAGGATGTATGATCTGCAATTAAATCTACAGTACTTGATCCCCCGCTGAACTGTTTGACTGGTCAGGTTTAATAACTTTAAGTCATGTTCATGTAGAATATTATCAATGTTTTTGCAAATATCACACAAAAGCAGCCATTCCAGTGGAATTTAAAAGAGAACTATGGGTTAGTTCTGCAAATTACTTTCTGGTGGATTTCTCCCTAGCAATAAGAAAAGAACATTTCCAGCTTGTTTGAAAATTTGACAAGTGTTAATTGAGGGTTGGCATTGTGAGCTGATTTGGAAGTGGGAGTTGTCATACAGGAAATAAGATATAAATAAGGTGGGGATAACTAATCAACAACCTTGAAGGTGAAAGGAGCAGTTTGTATTTGATGCTATAGAATGGGGAAAAAGACATCAGAGTAATGCACCAAGGGAGACAGAAGTGTTGAAGAAATTGATTAGCTAATTTTCTTTGCAGCAGCATTCTAGTGAATAAAGGAGATATAAAATAATGAGACTGTGGATGTTAGTGCTGTCTTTGCTGAGGAATAGGAAAAGTTGCATTTAAAATCTGGAAAATGGGTTTTGCTTTTCACTGTGCGCTTACTACTTTGCATGGAACACCCCTGAACAAGTATCAAAATGTTACAAGTTACAAGTTACAAAATGTACTCATGCTCTTACCAGCTACCTTCACCCTTGTTTAGCAACTTGCACCATCTAACCTCAACATGTATAGAGGAGTTGTGCATCTTCTGACTTTATTTTGGGAACTCTATAGCGACAAGATCATATGTGTGTTAGTCTAGTACTTGTCTTTCATTTCCCATATATTTTTCTAAATAGTTGTATTTTCTAAGTTCCATTTCAGCAGGAATGTTATAACATGATTTTAGATAAATATGAAATGGTACTTAACCTGATATCCATTTGTAAGTGAAATATGAAAAAAGCCCTGGGGGATGTCTCCCAGCATGTCTGGATTCTGCTTATTAGTAACAGAACAAGGTAGCTCCGGATTTTTTCATAGTATGTGCAGTATTCCAGTGAAACTCTTATGTTCATTTTGCCAGAAAGGTCTGTTGTTTCAGCAGCATATGGGTGATTGCACTTAACTATCTCACTCAAATTTTTGAGAATGAGAGACTACTACATAAATACATTTTATTACATTATGGCAAATCCTCTTATTATTTCATCAAAACAATCTCTTTTAGGCCATGGCTGCTTCTTTGCTAACATTAATGTCCTCATAACTAAAGGAAGTTAATGAACTCGATTTATCCGAGGGATACCTTGAGAGGTATTTGTGAAACTTTAAGAAAAGGTTTTTTTTCTGTGCTTCCTTTTAACATTTTTTTTTGCTTTCCCCTACTTTCTGCTCTCAGTGATATTTTCCCATTCTTTCTTAACAGAACATAGGTATAAAAATGACTGAAAAGCATAGATGAAAATGCTTAAGACAATTCAGTAACCATTCACATGTGTATAACTTGATCCCCCAGTACAGCTAATGTGTTTTGAATTATGATAATGTAACAAATTGAATGCAAATTGCAGTGTACCTAGTATCAAATGTTTTCTATCCAGATGCCAGTTTAGCTCTCTACACATGTTTTTTGGTCAATTTTCTATTTTATTAAAAAAATGTATTTGCATGCTTTTTTCAAAGTTACTCAATCCCACTAAATTTCTAGGCTTATGTCTGCTATAATTTCTTATTAAGATATTACAAAATATGATTTATGTACGATGAGGGAGTAGGTTCTGCCTGAAACTGTAGGTACCTATAATTCAAAGCGCACTTCAGGCAGTCAGAGATGAATATGTACACATATTTAAATCAAAGGAGGAAAAAGGTAACTGACAAGTAGATAGGCTTTACATGTAGGCTAATAAAGTTTCATACCACTTCCTAGAAGTCTGTTGTAACAAGAAGATGGCAATATGATAAAATTGTGTGCTAGGGAGTTTATTAAAAAGATACCAGCTAGTCACGGGTGTGTAAACAGAAGTGTCTTATTTGTATGTCTGTGTGTGTGTTTACTTACTATTAGGGCTGTGATTTTCCAGGAAGCTTATTGGAAACTAAGCAACAGCCAGCTTTTGAAACCACCAGCCAAATAGTTTACATGGAAACTTATTGTAGCACAGAGAGTTTATTTAGTTAAAGAACAACAAAAATCAAGATAAATTATTAAGAATGAAACTCTTGGTTTCTCCTGAGTGTTGTGCTGTACCAAAGTATATGTTGCTTGCAAAATTACTGTTGCTAGGTAAACGTAGGACTGTGTAGTATTTTCAGAGGTACTAACCCCATCTGCTTCTGAATTCATAGCTGCTGCAGTTCCTTGCCCTATTTAGTGAGAGTGTAAGCCCTAAAGCAGGTTATGGGTATAAGCAGTAATGGATATAAGCAGGCTGAATTTCAGCTGTTTTGTGATAATTGCATACTTAGATGCTGTGCCATGAGAGGAAATTTTATTGAGGATGAAGCTAGTTCATGTTTAGCTCACTACACTTGGATAGCTGTGTGGAATAGAGAACAGGCTGTAAGAACTCTAGCTTACATCCCGTAGCTTATATATGTGTCTGCATAGCCGTATGCCACTTTCCTATAGAGGCCAGAGTGAAGAAGGTGTTCATAAAACAGTTCACAATGAATGACAGCCATTTCTGCCCTGCACAGGTGTCAGTCAAACAAATAAACAGTAAACTCCCTGTCCTATTTGACAGATGTTGTCCCAAAGCTAAATTTGTAGGTCTTGTCTATAGATATTGTCATGTTATTGGTTCAATTCTTGATGTTTTAGCATGGATTGCAGAACTGGGAGTTTTTTGCTTAGGAAAACCTTCATAGCCTTGTTCTATAAATGTAGGATGTTTGTTAGTGCCAGCTAGGAATCAAGCCTAGCCCTGTGAGTTTATGAGGATAATCAGGCTGCATCCGATCTGTCAAAGCAGGGCATTTACATCACTCTTCATACAAACATTGTGGCTAGACAGAAACTGCACTAATCTAGCAGCAGAACTAAAATAAGTTTTTTTGGGTCAACTGACCAAAGCAGTGTATTTTTTTTTTTTGATCCCTTATATATGGATAATGAAGGTTTTTAGGCTAACCTTGGTGCAGAAGGTCATCCATACCCAATGGGGCCATGCTTAAAATGTTTCGGTTTAGTCTTGGTGCCATTGTTGTCATTGTGGCATTGCTGGCGTATGTCGTATATTACATTGAGAAGAAAAATCATCCCTACATTCAAGTTGTTCAGGTACTTAGAGATATAAGCAGTGGCGCTTTTGATCCAGTCTAATGCTGCCACCCTTCCTCTTTCAATTTCACAAAATAGATCAACATAAAATCAATAATGTTTATCCGTAAACAAAGAGGAAAAAGAGGTTAAAACCTGAACTTAATTCTAAATTACTTATCACTTCTGGATTTCAGGGAGGTACTTAAATCAAGCTGAATATGTAATACATATTAAATCCTATTAGTTACTTAACTGATGTTGATAGAAGTATATATCAAACTTTGGAAAGACCTAAAAATGCATTTCAACTTGCTTTAGAGGCAGGATAGTGAGGAAATAGGCTGGAACTTATGCAGAGGGATGCATTCCAAAAAGTCTGACCATGTATGATAAGTTGTAATGTGAAGTGACAGGTTGGAGTGTGTTCTAGTGCGTAGTATATACCCTTTCAACTTTCTAAAAAGTGTCAACAGAGACATCTTTTACTGAAAATAAGAAAACGCTTCTGGGAGGAAATACAAAAGCATTAGGGAAATGAAAGTGAATTTTCACAGTATTGATATAGTGAAATATATACTTCCTCACCTTTAGCTGAAGAAAGAGCTGTGAATAACTCATTTGCAGTGCTGTGGTCCTAAGTAGGATTACAAACTTAGACTTTTCTAGCACATGCTGTAGAGGCTATAGCATGCAAAGTACTTCAATTATTCATAAAGCCCTCACAAAACTCCCATTTTGAAGATATCAAAATTTACTTGCACAAGTATGGCCAGCTAAAGTGGAAGGCCACACAAAATAAGATTTTAGTCTTGTGTAGAAATTTAAAGTTTCTTCTAGAATTAAGACAGAATAATTTCTCACTGAGGAGATTATAGTTTTGAACTTAATTGAGGAATAACTGCAACTGAGGAATAAGATACTCCACATTTTCTATGAGGTTAGGGTTGATAACAAGGAGCTACCTTGGGGTAGTTAATGCAATAAAAGCCTTGTATGTTAGTTTAACTCACAGCAATTAGTTAATACAGTTTTATGCAATGGCTACATAATAGATATTTAGGCTTTGGATACCTAGTGATAATTCTATATTGTATGATTCATGCGGACATCGTTCAGCACATAGATACCACTTCATCTTCAGAAGCACTGCATTAATTCAAATAAAAAAAAAATAGGTCAGAAATTCAGGCAGTTTGGCAGTTACCTATCTTTTGAGACAATTTTCAACATAGTGAATCTTGAAATATATAATATTTAGGCAGCTAGGCTTGGCAGGAAATTTTGGAATGTATCTTATCCATCTGCTATTATTATTTAATGTTTCTGTGAATATATAATAGATTTATGTATACATCTTATCTGAACATTCATGGGCATGTGTGGTCCTAGTGATTTATTGAAAACAGACAAAAAGACAAGCAACAGAGAGGTGTAAAAGTAAGTTAAATGTATGTACAAACAGTCATTCTGTGCTGATACTAAGGCTCATTGCACAGCTTTCATTATCTGCGTGAAGCAGGGGCATTCTGCTGTCTCTATGTATAGAACTTAATGAGAAGTGTAGACTCATTAATACTCAATAGATTAAATACAAAACATCTTGAGACTAAGCGATGTACATTAATTATGACTGTGGCCCCTTGATTAAAATGGAGGTTAAGTGTGCACATGAGAAAATATAGCGTTAAGATAACTGAAATAAAAGTAAATCAATAGACACTTCATAGAGCACTAGTTTTAACAGCCATAAAAGCTCTACACTTTTACTAGACAAAAATAAGTTTAGTGAAAATAAGGTTTTTTTTCTGTAAGGCTCAATTTTAAAATCATATATATAATTTATTCTTGCATTTACCTTATAAATAACCAGTTTGATAAATACAGTTGTAAAATGAATTTCTTGTAAATTGGAGAAATACTGGAATTTTCTCTATTCTCTGCTTTGATCATTTGGCATACAAAGTGATCAGCAAGACAGAGGGAAGTCTTACTTTTTAAACCTACAGCATGGATTTCTACAAGTCATGAGAAAACCAGAATATGCATCAGTTCTGTGTTTTCAGTTTCACCTTGGAAACTGTGAGAGATATACTCAGGGAGTGGTTATCAAACATAGGTCCTGTCAAGCTAGGCTTTATTAAATTTATGTATAACTCTATGCCTATATGAAATGAAACTTTAAGTCCCAGTTCTATTTGAATATGATGTTGGTATTTTATTCTTCAGAGTTTTTCCACCAGCGTCACTAGAAGCACAAAACTCCTTTGAAAATGCTGGTGAATGGCCAGTTTTGCAGTCTATGAATGTGTTTCATTTTCTGAGTTGTACCTTGCTTTTTGATAGATAGCCCTGCACTTGATCTTTCTTCACTTCCATGCTGCTTAATGTGAAATTGACCAAAAATTGAACTGTAGATCGATAATCTAAAGTCATCTTAATAAGCACATAACGTTTCTGACATGATGAACAGTTTTAAGAGAGAGTGATGTTGCCCTTTCCCAAAATATGAAGTATATTATGATATCCAAATGTATTTTTTATCACAGGACACATATTCTATAAAATTATGCAGAACTAATTATGTGTTTGGACTGAAATCCACTACTAACTCTGGTAGTTTTGCCAAACTATACCGTAGTACATATTGTGAGGTATTCTAAATAGTACAGGGAGAGGATATGCTATCTGAAGACTAGAGGAGAAGTACCTTACTTAGAAGAACACCTTTCATTGCTTTGCTTTTTGTAAAATAAAATTATTACCATATTATTCAAATGAAACAAATTCTGCAAAGCTCCTCTGGAAAGCTTTCTAGGCTTCCAACTACAGAGGAAGACAGCTAAGGCAGAGGTTACTTTTGTATCTAGGTGGTTAGCTTAAGTACTCGTCTACCATCTTTGAAAAGCTAATCAAAGCTCTATATCTTACATCTTGATCTAGACATCCCATAGCAGGATATAAAATAAAACTGTAAAATACTAAACTCTGCAATGAGATACAGCTTTTTTTTGCCCAGGCCTTTTTTATAGTTCTCATCAAAATGTTACTTTGTCTGGAACACTAGGTAATAGAATTTGTAAAGTTTAATATTAAGTGTCTATGGAAGAGTGATGATACAATATGTTTGTAATTATGGAAGTCTATAGAATACCATATTCTAATATTTTTTACTATAAACTCATATGTGCAGCTCTGTAGAAGGCAACCTATTTTATGACTCACATTTCCTTAAGCACTCAAGACCATATGTTTCCCCAGAGAATGAAGGAGTATTCTAAATGCAGAATTCTGTCTGATGGGAATGAGAACACAGGATTGTAATTTGTACTTCAAGTTAGTTTACAATAATGCTTTTATTGAAGTACAATTTAGAAATCTTACTACTTAGGGGCTGAGATGCTTTAAAATGCATTGCTGAATTTATGTTACACTATATAAATTAAATATAACTTCAGTTGCAGGTAATTATTTGTCTTAATTTGAAGATTGTTATCTTGCAAACTTCTGTCTATGATTTAATCTCTTTGAGGAAATTATCATCCATGAGTTACTGCTTTTTAAACTCTCTTCTGTGGGATATTCAGTGTATCTTGATTGATACATGATGATACATATTCACAGTTTTTATTTTCCTTTCTATATTTAATATTATTTTAAAATGAGGTTATAAATATGGCTACCAAAGTGTGTTATTTTATTTTTCAAATTCCTTGAGCTATTTGACTTAGAGCTGTGTGATAGTCTGATTTAGTACATTTAGACTACGCAAAAGTCAGTGTAGTACTGAGTAAGGCCTAACTGGTAATGTCAAAAAGGAATTTCCAGTAGAGCATCTTCAATGCAAGTGTGTCTAGAAGGATGTCACATCACTTTATTATTGACTTAGTGCTCATAAGGTTTGGAAATAAAAAAGTAAAGCTCGAGCAGATAGTTTGTAAATGAGATTAAGAAAACAGTGAAGTAATAAATAAAGATGAAATATTAGCAGAGTCCTCCAGGGTGGTCTAGAACACAGTAAAATTAAAACAGGGTTTTAAAATGGTAAAATCCAAGGTTAGACATCCAGAAATTGAGATTACAGGTAACATAGAAGGGTATGAAAATCTTTGAGCAAGATACAAAGGCAGAATTCTAGTGAATTATATTTGTTGTGAGTCTACACATTTTTTCATGGTGGCTGTAGAACATTTTAGTATTTTCTTCACTTACAACAGTAATTTTAACATTGTAATAATGGTAATCCAATTAACTCTATCCTGTAATTGCTCGTCATTAAAGAGACATCAAGAAATACTACCAGTGACAAACTTTTTTACTGTTAAAGTGTATGCTTGGATTCTTTTTGGTGGAATTGAGGTAAAGATATTGAACTGGATAAAACAGTGCAATTTGGTAACTTTTGCTACATTTATGCTGAAACTTTTGTGGTTTTGAGACAATACAGTTGTCTTGAAAATAGTTGGGGGTCATTATTATTTTTCTGTGTAGGATCAATGTCACTACAGTTTTGATTCTACCTCCTGGTGTACAACCTGCCATTTATTTGATAGGAACATGAAAGAACAAATTGAAATATTTTATAATTGATATACGTAAGTAGAACCTTCACAGATGTAATCAAAACACCATCACATTTCCCCAGACTCTGTTTATTGCCATTTAAAACACTTTCATCTTACAAGATCATGTTGTGCACTACAGCATTTCATTTTTCATTACAGTAATTATTCTTCCAGCTTACTTAAAAATGAGTTTGGAACACTTAACATGGAAATGATTACTTGCAGATACTGCCAAATTTGAAGTATCTTTTCTCATTATTAAAAAGTTTATAAGCTTCAGCCCGCCTAGTTAAGTCATGGGAAGAGGGACTGAAGAATATTCTATTATTTTAGTTTTATTTATTCCATGTTCTGTTGTTCATTGCTTTTACGACATTTTAGTGATGATTTTGCCACAGCAGTGGCTTACAATCTGTGGACAGTCATATATGGGCAACCGGAATGCTTGCCCTCTATATTAACGTTTTGATACTTTAAAGATTGCTGATCCTTATTTATATGAGCAAAGTATCTAATCCTTGAAGTAAAGCTCACTTTATAATAGAAATTTTTTTTTTTGTAGTTTTGTGTATCTGTATATGAAGAAAACATGAACAAGATACGCTGATGTACAAACTTTTCATGCCATTCATTAATGCAGAAAATCATGGTATTAGAACCAGTACCTCTGCCAGAAGGTGAGGTCAGAATATGACAGGTTTCTTGCCTAGCATGTGTTGTGGTTTTGTTAGTGAGGGGGGGCCTAAGGTGGTAGCTTCTGTAGGAAACTGCTAGAAGTCACTCCCCTTTGTTCAGTGGACTCGGCTGGGACTAGGGTGGACCCGCTGCTGGCCAAGGCCAAGCTAATTGGTAGCAGAATGTTCTGTGATAATGCCTTTGCGATAACGTATTTAAGTAGGGGAAAAACATAAAAAAGAGGAGGAGAAGATGTGAAGCAGCTGAGTGGGGGCAGAGAGGGGAGGTGCGAGCCTTGTGGGCCTTGTAGGCCTCACCCTCTGGCCTCCCGCCAGGCAGCAGACTGGGCCCAACTAGGCCCAGCCTGGTTGCAAGAAGTGGAGAGGAGATGAGAAGTGAATAAGATGTAAAAGATCCTGAGAGACATCTGCCAGCCTGTTGTGAGGAACAGCTGCAGACGCCAAGGTCAGTTCAGAAGGAGGGGGAGGAGTAATGCGGCTCCTGGCCAAGATTCCCCTGCAGCCTGTGGTGACGACCATGGTGGAGCAGGTTGTCCCCCTGCAGCCCATGGAGGTCCACAGAGGAGCAGAGATCCACTTGGAGCCCGTGAAGGACCCCACATCGGGGGAGGTGGATGCCTGAAGGTGGCTGTGGCCCGCAGAGGGCCTGCTGGGGCAGGCGTTCTGGAAAGACTGCACCCCGTGGAAGAGATGACCCATGCCGGAGCAGTTTCAGGAAGGACTGTGGTGTATGGGTGGGACCCCACAACGGAGCAGGGGAGGAATGTGAGGAGTTCTTCCCCCAACCATGAAGCAGCGGCATGAAACAACGTGTGATGAACTGACCATGACCCCCATTCCCTCTTCCCTCCTGTGCCGCTCGGAAGGGGAAGGTAGTAGAGGTAATGTTAAGCTTGGGAAGAGGGAGGGGTGGAGGGAGGTTATCTTGTTCTCTGTCTCATTATCCTGCTGTTTGTAGTAATAAATGAATAGTTTTCCCCAAGTCGAGTCTGTTTTGCCCGTGACGGTAACTTTAAGGATTTCTCCCTGTCCTTATCTCAAACCTCGAGCCGTTTTTCCTTATATTAACTCTTCCTATTCTCTCGGAGGGTGGGGGGAGTGAGAGAGAGACTGCGTAGTGTGGTCCTGATCGGGGCTGAACTACGACAGCATGATGTTTTCTTTGGCTAGCAAAATGCATGTAGTTCAGAAACAGAATCTGAAGGTAAGCATATGTAATATAGAAAAATTGTGGTTGACTCAGTTCTTGCAGCTACTGTATATTATCACTGTATCTGCTCCAAGAGAGACAGCCTGTCTACTTTAATTATTTGAGATTCAATCAGGACTGTGCTTTTAAAAAACTTCTGATAAACCCCTTACCTTATTCTTGTTTACACTGAGTAGATGTCTTGGAACACAGTAGTTTGAATCCTCTCATGTTCTAAACCTAACCCAGAAGACGTTAGAGCACGCTCTGGCACTCCAGCCACTAATGAGCATTTTGTCTATGGGGCTGAAACAGAGGTAGACTGAACTAAAAGCTCCTGAAACAAATAGCGTGGATGTTGGGTCTCCTGTACCAGCCATTTCAATCCTCAGATGTGCTCCTGTTAGGCCTGACTACTTGCTAATGTAGGCATAGCCTTAGATAACCTCCTTAATTTTTCTCTTTCTCCTTAAACTTATGCATAAAGGCTGTTCATTATAATTATGGTTTTGGCTTGGGTTTTTTAAACAGATCTGAATTTAATTTTATTTATTTTAAGGCATTTATTTGGAAAGACCACTTTTTAAAGAGTTTTCAATGTTTAGAGATTCTCTAAATATTCTCTAAAATATGCTAAACACTAAAATATGATTTTTGCATTCATGTATACTCTTATTTTAAAGTTCGCCAGCAGACAGCTGGTGAAGGTTGTGGCCACAGCAGTGTGAGGCAGATGGCAGATTTTTCAACAGAAATCTTGTCTGCTTTAGGCACCCAACTGTATTGTCTGTTTTCATATCTATTTAGCATTGAAGGATTCCTTTAAGAACAATAGGAACATTGGGCATAGAATTATTTTGAGTATGTGGGATGAATATCTGTTATACTGCATACTCTGAAAATATTTCTTATAGTTATTATTTGTCATAAAAGACACACTTATGTAGTCATGTGTGTAAGCATTGGTTTCCTCAAGGAAACTGTTAATTAATGTCATGTACAAAACAAAGTAAATGAATGAAAGCATAGCAGGAATTTTTAAAACTTCAGAGTTAAAAAAAAAAAAGGTGTTTCATCATGAGAAAAGTGAAATATCCCTATTCCCTATCCAAAATGAGTCAAATACTGTTCAGTTATACAAATATAATCCAAAGTCAAATAAATAGAAGCAGATCCAAGCTCTGTATCAAACTGTAGACAGTACCTTTATCTTCTCCTACTAATCATCTGTTTTTATGATTTTCTGCCTTTAGTTTCTGTGTTTAAAGATGTTTTAAGTTACAAGGTTTATGCAGTAGTTTTCTTGTTGATACAGGCCACTCAAAGAAGAAGCATCAGCCTATGAAGTGCTTGGTTTGATTCCCTTTGAGGCCAGCAAAGAGCATTAAGAGCGAAAAAGCAATAGTAGAGAACACAGAACATACTTTTAAATTTGATCAGAAGTATAATAGCAATGACAGCAAAATACTATTACTTTAGAAAGTAGATAATTGGCCCCCAATGTAACTCTTCAGAAGGAATATTTAACCAATAAACTATTGCATTTAATATAACTTCTGATCCATCCCTGAATTTACAACTGGAGAAAGTACCCGGTACAGCCAAAAGAGAATGCAATCCATCACTTTCCTAGAATATTGGCAGCATAAATAATTTTATACTCCTCTGTACAAAGATCTGACAAAGTTTAAATATTTCTTAAAAACACACCTGAGATTTTAAGATTTAGATTCTTCATTAACATTTTGTAATACAACTAGTGTACTGTATAATTTTTACACCGTGAGGACATTTCTGTTAGGATAAGTACCTCTGTTCAGGATAACCATTCAAACTAATCTGAACCTGATTTCCAAAAATCAGATCTGTGATCTCATGTCTGAACTGTCTGCAACATCTGCTAGAGGTATTCATGTTAGTTTATAGCATATGCAAATTCAGCAAGCAGTGTATCATTATTAAAACTTCAATTTCTTTCTAAGAAATAGATATAAATACTAATATAATTTTAACATGGGCCAATAGTACAAGTAGAATGTCAGCAGTCCTGACTGCATACCTTACTAACACCATGGATTGTCCTTTTCTAGCCTTGAAAACTAAGCTTAATTAGAACTGAGAGAGCCTGCTTAGCTACAGATTGGTGTCTTGCGGTTGATTGATTTTGGTGTCTGAAGCAGTACATTCTCAAAATGAATCTTTTAAAAGAAGTAGGGACATTTATAAATATTCCATTCTATGTGTATTCTTTACATGTGAAGTTCACACTAAGCCAGCTTAGTGGAGCTGCAAACATCAGCAATAGACCCGCTTGAACTTTTCTTGTCATTTCAGAGCAGCATTAGTAAATCTACATTCCAGCTGCCTTCTTTACTCCAGATGCCATAGAATCAGCTAATGTATGTATTTAATGCACCTGTAAACTAATTGGGATTCTGTGGAGGTTTTGGTGGGAATAATGTCAACTGACTCAGCTTTATCACGTCATTTACTATAGAAGTCATAGGGCTGAGTCAAAGGAAAAGGTAAAAATGAACAGCTTGAGGAATGAGGAGACCCAATGTCAGAGTATAACCAGCTTAATCTGTAATAGAGTAGCATTCTGAGTATCTGAATTTTGTGTATTTTTTTTCTGTTTTACCAGAACTTCTTTGTATGGATGAATTTTTTTTCTGGAGCTAATGACAGCACAGAAGAATCCAGGTTCTCACAATGCGGAGACTTTGAAATATTCTGTTCTGATATCTCTAACAGATAATATTCTGCTCAAGTAAAGTTGACTTCTGTATCTTATAAAGAAAGTTCAGTTCTCTGGTTGTTTTTTTTTTTTTTAGTTTTTTTTCAATTATTATTTTAATGCAGTCATTCTGGCATTTGGTTGTTGAATATCTTCTCCTACTCTTTTTCTTCATTTCATTTGTTTTAGCCCTTGTGGCAAGGCTACAGCAAACAAATGTATTTTACACTTCCAAAGCAATTAGGTTTCTCAGGTTTTTAATGTGTTTTTTTTTTCTTTCTGTAAAAATGTTTATTATGTTCTGTAAGAAATGTCTAATAGATGCCCATATAAAAATTTAATTGCTTTCCTAAGATCTTGTTGTTTCATATTCTGAGAGCTTGAGGTGGTGTGAACAAATCTCTTCCAAGTCTCCTTTCAACTCCCTAACCACCTTGTGCACGCATGTATATATATATTGACCTGTGAAGCTTTGTTTGTAAGTTTAACTTTGTAGTTTGTATAGTTTTAACTGTGTGGACAACTGATTAATTAATCTCTAGTGATGTGCCTAAATCACAAATACCTGTGTAATTTATTTGGTTTCAGTTTTTAAAATTAACTGCTAGGACTGGTTTGGAAATGTGGCATTGTAACTGCTGTAGTGGAGGACACTGTAGTGGTAAACACTGTATTCCAGTGTGAGGACTGAAGAGAAAATCATGTATACTTTGTAGATTGAACAGTTATAACTTTGAGAGGTGTCCCAGAAAGATATTGTTGTGTATTATAGAATCAAAAAGAACAAAGAAGTATTAAAGAATATATTTTGAATGCATAGTGAATCAAAACAGTTTCTATAGACACAAAATCTGTCTTTTACATTTTAGTTGTGATCTTTCACAAGTGATAATATTCATTAGCATGTTATCCTTATTGATTTCCTAATATAAAAAGTTGCTTTACATTATATTGAAGCCCTTTTTACATATATTTTTAGTACACCTCACCACTGTTGTTGTAATGTGGTTTTGATGCTTCATTGAAGCTTTTGAGGCATTTTTCTGAAATAACTTGAACATTAAGTATTTTTTGCAAGAATCATACCCCCTCAAAAAAAAAAAAGCTCCCAAGAGATTCCATTATTATAAAATACAAGCCATTGTAATATTTTACAAAAATTTTTATGACAAAGGAACTCTACTAATTTAGTAAAAAATAGGCAAACGTTATTATCAGCATGACTATATGCAATTCAAAAGAATATAACGTTAAAGTTCGGAAGTATTAAACCCCAAGCAGAGAAACTACTGTTTTCCCATTTTAGTATTTAAATCATACCTTGACCAATACTTTTTTTTTTAAAATGGTAATAGTTTGCAGCCGTCTATAGGCTTATTTTCTTGTGTTTATTTGTATAGGATTAGCCTAAATATATGCTGAATGAAACAGGTCAGTTAACGGAAAGTTACAAACTACTTATTATGACAGAGAAACAACAAGACTGTTACCTCAGTATGTGTAATTAAAGGGAAAACAAAAAGGAGAATTTGCAATATTTTGTTTGTGGAATGGTAATTACATTTTCAGTGGGAAGAACTGGAAAGAAAGATTTCTATAAATCCATAGTGGGACTGTATGGCCAACTGATTTGATCACTGTAGTGTCACTGAGCTGATTTAAAGAATATGGGGTTGTAGTTTTATTTACTTTTAATGTCCATGAATCAGCTCATTACCCAGAGCTGAACAAATCAATTAAAAGACTTCCTATGATTTTGCTGAGCTCTGGCTGTGGTCTGTAATACCAGTCATCATAACTTCAAGGCAGTATTTAATGTTTTTTAAATTGCATTTGATTACTTAAGAAACAAATAAATATTGTAGTTCCTTGTTGTTCTTATCTTCAGAAAAAAATACTGTTGAGAAAGAATTCAAGTATCTTGCAAAATACATTCCAGAATATGTCCCAAAGCTGCAGTTGGTGCTGTGCCCTTTTGTTGCTGTTGTCATTTAAAAGCTAGCTTTAGGAAGGAGAAAGAAAAATAATCCATTGAAGCAATTTTTAAAAAGTATTTCCTTGTATTAGCATATTCCATTTTCTTCTGAATTACGCATTGCTGTTTGTACTGCTGTCCAACACAAATATCTGTCCAGATGAAGCTCTTGTCTCCTCAGAGCGCAGGTTCCCACATGGAGCTTTCTCAGGCCGCACCGATAGCCCCCATACAATTTCTATTTCTGTGCTCGTCACTGGATGTGAAGCTCACACTTATCTCTTATCCTGGGTAGACAGTGGTAGCTGTATATTGTAATAGGTTTTCCTCCTTTGTACCGTTCTGACTGTCCTTCTGCACCTGTTTTTATAAAATGTAAACAATTTACGTAAAATTAGGATGGTTTTTCAAACTAAATCGGAACTCTCTCATTTTTCAAGTTTAGGACTTAAACCAACTCTGTTTATTTTCAATGCATAGCAACTTTCTTCCATATACACTTGCAATTTTTTTTTTTCACACTTGCAATTTGTTTTTTTTTTTTACTATTGGACTAGTAATATGAAAGACATTATATTCAACTTTGTCAATGCATAAAACTGATCTTTTTTAAGGAAGTGAGCCCCCTCTGCTGTTAAACAGGAGTAAATGCTGTTGCAGCCGTTTTGGTTTTTTTTCTTAAGCTAGAGCAAATACAAAGAGGATGACGTAGAAGGGTTGACGAAAATGCAGTAGCCAAGATCTCTGATAGTTTTTTTTTCTTAATTACAGCATTTGATTATATGTGAAAATGAGGCATGCT
The DNA here is from genome assembly GCF_036417535.1 of Chlamydotis macqueenii. Taxonomy (NCBI): domain Eukaryota; kingdom Metazoa; phylum Chordata; class Aves; order Otidiformes; family Otididae; genus Chlamydotis; species Chlamydotis macqueenii. The sequence continues at coordinate 19,813,610 of NC_141593.1, read as the reverse complement.
ATGTTCATTTTATACATGAAGTCACAATCTGTAGAGTTTCAGGAAAAATCAGAGAGTTTACAGAACTCTGTGACCTAATTAAAGAAGTGCTCTCAAATTTGATTTGATGTTCAGCACTACTTGTCAGTTCTATAGCTTGCATGTTTTGTCTGCAGAACTTCAGACCACTGTTGTTTTTCATCTGTGCTTCCATCTGTGGGACATCACTTAGGCTTCAGAATTTTATTTATTGGTGTGGGAATATGTATTTGAATAATAGATTCTTTTTGCAACAAAAAATGAATATTTTAAAAATAAATTTAATTGTAGCACAGAGTGTCAGTGACATGTTTTTACACTGGTATTGGAAAAAAAAAAGTCTAATTTTATTTCCTGGTGCTGGTAAAGAAAAGAGATGGATCAGGTACAGGTTACTTATCTAATTACTGATGAAGGAAGGATTTATAGAAATTACACTGTTGAAGATACAGAGACAGGCTTCTCTGGATCAGTTTCATAGATGTTTTAATGATAGCACTTTGGTGGGATTTTTAAATTAGTGAGAACTTTAAAGGTTTTTCATTGGTACTAATAAAAGGGTTTCTTAAGACATGTTCTAACACTATAAAGGCAATTCCCTTATCTCTGCACAAATTTTCAGATCCAGTAAAGAGAACCTTGCTAGATGTATTTAGAAGTCCTTTGAACTATCCAGATTTTATTTTGAAAAATAAAAAGGTGTTTGTGAAAGGCAGTCTTTGTGATATGCAAAGAGAACGATTTATCTGACTGTTCTGTTGTCTCTTTTAAGTATGAAAACCGTGGAACTTCTTGATAAAGGATAGGAAAGAATTTTTACTGTATTATGTGCCCCATTAATAGAAGCAGGAAATGGGATTTTCTTAATTTTAACCTGAGCCAAAACTGGCTGAATATCCTGTCCCTTTACGATAGGATAATGGGATTTGAGTTACCATACACTTACTACAGTTGAAGATAGGAAGTTCATAACAATCTGAGGCAATGTTGTAGGAAGTGCATTCAGAAGACTTTCAAATTATATTTCTGTAATTTTAATGCACTCCTTTATAATTGTTTTCAAAGGTCAGACTTCTTTCCTGTTGCGCTGTGCTCTCCAGGATGGCAATTATGGGAGGGGAAAACAGATTTTTAAAAAGCTTTCGCTTCAAGTGGTGTTTTGAAAACAATATAACATTGTCATTAAAAGTCTCTAAAAGCCTCTGTGTTTCCTCAAGAATGATTGCATCATTGTTATTTTTTAGCTCAACCAGCATATTTTATGCAAGCAGATCGAGACAGTAGTGTTTTCACCCTTGAAATAACTTCATTTCATGTGCATTCAGATCCAGACTAACTTTTAGGTCTACTCCCAGTCGACTGAGAATTGAATATGACTAAAAATCAGCATATTTGTAAGAAATGGGATTTGCAATAACTAGTGTTGGGGAGTCATCACTATAAATTGTCATCAGTTTATTGTGGTTTTCCAAAAATCTGTATATACTTATCTTCCTTTTACTCTCTCTTTCTCCCCTGGTACTTCAGCATATGTAGTCTTTCAGGCTTGCAATATTGTGGTTAATTTTTTTTTATTAAAACTCCACTCTCAAAATTCTCCACTTTATCTGCAGTATGTTTATAAATTCCTTGCTCTCACTTTCTTATCAAGCAAAATTTATGCATATTGTGATGTCTTCAGTTATCTACTGTGATCTGTTTTCTTTTGGTCTGCCCATTTTTCCCTCTGCTGTAATATGCAGAACATTGTGGTAAAATAAGTCCATTCCTGTTATTTAACTGAGGTTTTTAGTTTTGTTTCTAAATGTTGTTGAATGCAATTGCTTGCTTACTTTTTTCCTATGTCACATTAAGTTAAATCTCAAATTGCTCATCTTTAAATCTATATACAGTTTCAATTTCAGAATTTCTTTTCCACTACTTTCCCCTCTTGCATGTCACAATGGTTTTCAAATAAAAGAAGGTAGATTTAGATTAGATATAAGGAATATTTTTTTTTTTTACAATGAGGGTGTTGGAGCACTGGGACAGGTTGCCCAGAGAGGTGGTAGATGACCCATCCCCAAAGATGTTCAAGGCCAGGCTGGACAGGGCTCTGAGCAACTTGATCTGGTTGGAGATGTCCCTGCTCCTTGGAGGGGGTTTGGACTGGATGACCTTTAAAGGTCGCTTCCAACCCAAACTATTCTAACAGTCTTTTAACTGTTAATTGATGGAGCAGTGTTTTTTTTCCCTCTCTCTCTCCTTGGGAACAGTTGTTTGGGGAGACACCAATGGTTCATCAAGCACAGTATTTTGTTTCTGACTCTGTTTTTCTCCATAAGCAATTATTTAAGACAGCACAAGCATATATGATAAGCCTACTGCCAACTTCTTAATCTCCCAGCCATTTTCAGCCTTTCCGAGCCGGTTGTGGGTCTTACTGAGTTAACAACAGGAAATGGATTTCTCTTCTATGAACTTGCCTAGCGTGCCCTTTGTCTCATAGAAAATTTGTTACCTACAGCAAGTTTTCACAGGGAGTTCCACAGTTCAACTATTTATTACATGAATAACTGAGTTGTTTATCTGTGAACTTCATCCTGAGTAGCTTCATATTATGCCCAGTTCTCAAATCGGAAAACAGAACAAAGTATTTAGTCTGTCACCTTTCCTTATGCATAATCTTGTCGATGGGTTTGCCTTTCTCTCCTGCATTTATTTGCTTACATTATGGTTTTCTTACACATTTGCGGTGCAGTATCATGGGCTTAACCTAATTATGAAAACCTGACTTAATTTTAAAAAGCATTCCCTGTTCCATAATAGTGAGTGACAGGACAGCATGCAGACTTAAAGAGTCACCCAGATTGGAAGGGACTTTCTGAGATCTCTAATCCAGCCCCTGGGAATGTCCAGTTGGGTTTTGAATGTCTCCATGGATGGAGTTTCAACAGACTCTCTGGGCAACTTTTTTTTTTGTGTACATCCAGCCAGAATTTAACATGTTCCAGTTTGTACCTGCTACCACTTGTCCTGTATCTGTGCAACTCTGCGAAGAGTCTCACTCCATCTTCTCTAGACCTTCCTATTCGGTAGCTGCAGACAACAGTAAGATCTCTGCTTAGCGTTCCCTTCTTAAAGATAAAGAAACCCACTTTTCTTAGCCTCATCTTTGTGGTCATTCTCTAGACTCACTCCAGTATGTCAGTGTCTTTCTTGCACTGGAAAGCCCAAAACTGAATATTATATTCTCCATGTGGTGTTAAGGCAGGGTAAATAACTTCCCTCAATCTGCTGAGAACATTCTGGTCAATACAGCTCAGTATGTGGTTGGCCTTCATCGCTGCAAGGGCACACTGCTGGAACATGTTAGCTTGCTGTCGACCAGGAAGCTCTGATCTTTTTCTGGGAAGCTGTTTTCTGGCTAGACAGAAAAATGCCTGTGCCATTGCATGGGGTTATTCCATCCCAGAGCTACCACACTGTGCATTTACCTTCCCTGAACTCCCTGACATTCCTGTCTGCCCATTTTCCCAGCCTGTTTATGTCTTGAATAGCACCAGCCTTGCCTTCTGGTGCACCCACCACCCCTGCTCTGGTGGTGTCACAACTGCGGTTCTCTGTTGCAGATGCAGAAAACTCAGATTTAGTAGCAGCCTGGAGGAACAGGGGAAAAATAGAAAGTCAGATTTGTGAGTGATCGAGACTAAATGTGTCGGAACAAAGAAACTTTCTATTGGAAAAAAAATACTAGTAATTTCACTGATAAATAATGTCCAAACTGGATTTGAATGGTGACAAAGTGCAAAAGAGTACCAGCTTGCTACAACCACTGCAAAGCAAGATGAGAAAAAGACTAAAAACATGTTGCTAAGGAGTGCTGGGGAGTTTTCAGGTACCATAGTTTTTCTGCCACTCTGAGATCCAATGTGCCGTACATACATGATTGGCTTGCCTCTGCAGCTGCTGCGTTTGCCATCCCGTGTTTACAGGGCACTCAGAGGAGCTCAGCTAGAAGAAGATTTCTCAGTTTCAGCCTAGTGCCTGCCACTTGGCTTCTCCCATAGCTGATACATCATTTCTCCCATCCTCCAGTCACTGTGTCACTTTGTGTACAACAAATTACATCTTTGGTGCTTTCAGTTACATCAATTGAAAAAAAAGAATAATTAAGTTCTATGAACTGATTAGCCTCCTGTGAGGAAAAGAACTGAGGGCTGAACACATTGCATGCTTCCCAGTATAGCCAGTATGACAAGGCACAACATACTGAACTCTCATTGAAATGTATAAATTTTGCCCCTTCAGATTGAAAGTACCGACCAAACATTTTCTACTGATCAGTGATTACAAGCAGATACCATTTAACTGAGGTGATGCATCACTGGTCATGTTAGAGATGTACTTCAATTAACTACATTTCATTAAGGCTCTGCACTTTCTTTTAATTTGAAATTACCTTGCAACTCTGCGCGTAACCTCTCCAAGGATTTCATTTTATTCAGTAAATACAGGGTTTTCTTGCCTGCCCCTCTTCTTTACGATACACCAGGCTAAACTTGCCACTTGTAATTTCTGCTTTGCTTCCTCCACTCCAAACCCTGGATCACATTTTTAATCAAGTCCAGCCTCTCTCTTGTTCCAGGCTGTAGGACTTGCAGCTGTGCTTCCTTTTATCTGGGCTGCAGGTTATAATTTCTAGCTATGCTCAGAAGGCAAAAATTAACAGGGGAAACAGCAGCTGCAGCATGGAAAATTGGAGTAGGGAAAGGGCTCAAATTAACCCCAAATTATGAACAGAAGGTGGAAGAGAGAGGGAATGGGCTTTGTAATCCTGTGTGTGAGTGGATGAAGGAAGAGAGAAAGAGACTGGGACTGACCAGAAAGCATAACCATCTGGAGCCCTCAGTAACCAGAGTCTAAACACTACTTTAACTGTTTGCTTTCCAGAAAATTAAATTAAAAAATCCTTCAAGCTGAACAAAACCTCAAAGATGTAAGTTTTCCTATAACAGTAATGAAATTTTGAACTAATTCTTATGCTGTGTTAGCCATTTTAATTCTGGACTTGAACACTGTAAAACCATTTTGTTTACATCCCTTTAGGCAAAGCATGAAAACAATAGAGCAGTTTCCTTTATGTCCACTTGTTTTTTGCACCAGTGCTCTATCTCTCACTTTTCTATTACATCAAAACCCAGATGCTTGTCTTCCTGCCCAAAATTCATCATTACTTTTGAATTCTTCTTGAAGTCCTCCTTACAATTTTGAACTAGTGTTTAAAATCTTGAGAAGTAAGTACTGCATACAAATTACTACCTTATATGTGGAAAATTCTGTTTCCTTATAGTCTTCCTTTCCCTTTATCTTGCTTCTCTTTTCACTCTAATGTTTGTTAAATTTTAAGCTGTTTATTGAAGCTTTTTATTTTGTAATTGTACAGAATCTGCCCCAGTGGGGCTGTAGTTCTTGGCTATGGCTCAGAGCCACTGCAATAGGGTAGGTGTTAAATAATTTAAAAAAAAAAATTAGTTAGTAATGAATTGTAAAAAAAAAAAACAAAAAAACTTTTTGTCACTCTATTTGCTTAGGTTTAGTGTAGCTCTGTACTTCTCCTTCGAGTCCGCTAGAGGGAGAATTTCTACTTGTATTTCCCCAAATGTCTACAGGCGTCCAATTTGGTAAATTTTGAGCATTTTCTTACTGCAGGCTTTGTAGCTAATATGGGCTTGACTTAGAGCAGATGGTAATTGATATTCATTTATCTGTTTCGCACTTATAGATCATTGTTGTTGGATACTAACAGAACCATAGCCTTAGGTTTTCAAGCACTCCTTGTTACTGTCATTTTTTTTTGTTTATTGCTTATGTTCCAAGTTCTAAGCAATATGTAATTAAAAAAAAAACAGAAAAATATCCCCAATCCAACATTCCTTGGCAAGGAGATCTTGCAGTTTAAAGCAACATATAGCAGCAGATCAATATAGAGATTTAAAAGGGAGTATGTGACTACAGTAAGTTTTGTTTTCACTACTTTAGTTTGTCAGTTTTCTAAAGTCACGGCAATGAAGAATTTGAAGGCAGATAATGAGATAAAGTTTGCAGTTGTTTATAGGTGGCTTCTCCTAAGTGAAAGATGATCCTGAAGACAGCTTGAAGGCATTTAGTAATGACAGGGGGCTGAGGGAAATGGGTATCTTAAGTGGAAGCTGACATTTCAGCAAGATGAAAAAAAAGAGGTAGAGTGAAATAGTCGGCAAAGACTTCTAAAAGCAAAGGTAGGCAGTCTATGTCAGCAAAAAAAATAGAAAAAGAGACAGATAAAATTGAGTGTCATATCAGAGTGGTTGGCTGGGGAAATTATTCTTGTCAGCAGTGTGCTGAATTGCTGACAAGACTCTATTTGTCAAAGCCAGGACAAAGAATGGAAGATAATGATTTTCTTGATGAGAGTTCTGGCTGTGTGGACAGATGGGATCGCAACATCATCATATGACTCTGAAAACTGGATGCTAGGCACAAACTCACACTGTTTTCTGTCCTGGACATACGGTTCCCCAGAGTTCTCAGTTTACAGTGTTGAAGTTGTAAAGCTCTCAATCAGCATAATGGCATTCACAGTCTATAGACAATAACACAAACATCGCACCAGAGTTTTGCTTTCCTCTGAGATAAAAAGTTTCCAGAGAACCGTCTGTTCATTTAGCAAGATTGACAGAACTAACTTTTCAGTACTGTTCTTTGCTTGTACCATCACCGCTATTTCTTAGACATGCAGGTTTTGATTCCAGTTCCTCTGTGTACCATTCTTCTTCTCTGTACTCTTTTTCTTTTGTACCTTTATTTTTTCCTTTGTTTATCTGAAAGCCCATTTACACTGTGGAGCATATTTATTGTGCTGTTAGATAATTTTTCATCACAGCATTTTTTAGATGTTCATCTTCCTGTAAGGTCAGTTTATGTGATAATGTAAAGATCTCAGACACATTTGCAGAACACAGAGGTTGTTTTCCTGTTTCTGCTTTTTGCATGTAGGCTACAAGGCTCTCTGACCTTTAGGTTGTCAGAAGAGCTTGTTTTGAATATGAGATATGCATTCTTGCAGTTGAGCAGGGGTAAAAGACAATCAAACACTCTAAGCATTACACAGTAAGAAGGTACACATAGCATGTACTTTGTGCTTCATTTCTTAAATTGCTTCACCTTCCATTGGTGCCATGCGCCTTCTCAGAGCACCACACATCACCTCCAGATAGGAGATGTAAAGGTGTTTCTGGACCATTTTTTTCATGAGTCTCTCATAGTTTTTGCAGAATGGGATTCATGAAGAATGTTGTCAACTGAGTCAATAAGAGAGATGCAATATTCACTTGTGCAGAGATTCCTGGGCACTGGAAAGAGAGAGCACTTCAGCCCCTTGCTTTTCTTAGACTTTATCTTTTCTGTAATCCCTTCTAATCTTTCTCTGTACCCATGAATATATAATCGAAAGGGACCTTCCAAGAGAAAGCTCCTCAGGGAGCCAGAAACATTTCTTCTGCAACATCTTACATACTTAAAGCTCTCTAGTAGGCCATTTTTGAGATCACTCAACTTGAATATTATTTTGCACAGAATGCTGCCATTTTGGTGTAATCAACATCCCAGCACTGAAACATACCACCAGTCTCCAACTCTTGGATTGGGGTGGAGAAAGTATTTCACTTTGTCTTTCCCTCCTTCAAGAATTTAGAATTGCCCTTCTAAAAGAGCATTCCACTGAGGACAGCAGATCCCACAGACTTGAATCCAATATGATTATGCATTCCTTTTCCCATCGGTTTCTCCCAGGATCAAAGTGAGGCAAAATGCATTGCTTTCTACAAAACTTTTAATCAAGTTGTGGAAGTCATTGTGTCAGGAATTATGGATGCTAAAATATAAAGGGTTCAAGAAATGACTGGACAAATACATGGAATAAAAAAGCATTGATTTTTTTTCTGGTATGTAAAAAGATAACATGTGGCTTCAGATGTCCCAGACACTGCAAACTGTTGTAAAGTGGCTATTATGGGAAGTGTCATTGCATACTTCTTGTCTTCTACTCTTCAATTATTATTTTCTCCTAGCAGCTGTCAGAGAAATTATACTCAGGTAGATGGACCTTGTGGTTCTTAATTTCTTGGTATTTAGCATTCTGCTTAGGGTCATCACACTTGTTTCTGGACATCTTCTGTCAGTGGTTGATGTGAAAATATTTATCAGGTCTGCCCTCTTGCATCCCGCCAATCTCATTTGGCAAAAAAATTACTTCTTATATGACCATATTAAAAAAAAAAAAATCTACATAGGCAACACGAGTTTCTTCTGTAACAGACAGGCCGGAACCTCAGTGTTCACAAAGGAATGTAAATGTCTTGATGCTTTGGCTGAACAGTTACATTTTTTTTTCTGATACTCTTCATTTCTACATCAGCATTTTTTATCGGGTATAACAAAAATCTTCATTAATCCTCTTTTCATCCAATTAAACATCTACAGGTGTCTTGATTGCCAGAGAGGGAGCTTATTTCTATGACAATAATTAATTTTGCAACCAGTATCCTAAATGCAGCTCTGTGGTTATGCACTTGTTTTGAGAGGCAGTCTTCATCTCTTACTTCCCTAAAGAGGTACCCAGTCCCAATCTGCTTTGATAGCAAAGGAGTTTTATGCTCATATGTGGACAAGATTATGCATTCTACAAACGATTCTAGGGACACATTAGAATCTTTAAAGGCAGTCCAACCTTCCTAAAAAGAAAATGGGCTGTCCTCAGGCACCTTCTTCCAGACTGTAGTGTTCAATGGCTTTGATTCTGTATCAGGGCAGGCAGCAAGAATCCCCAAATGGAACTACTGAACTGTCTGTAGGCACCCTTCTAACCTGAATATGTCAGGCCTGGTGCCCTCAATATCAAAAAAGAGTTTTTGGAAAGAGTTTTTGGCTAGTAGAAATTCTCTTTTGATAGTCCTGCAGCATTGTCCGATTCTTCCTGGAAAAATTTAATAGTGGAAAGATACATTGCATAACTATGTTAAGGTAAATGAAGCATGGATGGGGTTTTTTCTTTACTTTTCTACATCTCTGCATTCTGTGAACATCACCATTTCAATTTTGTACCTTCAGAAGCTGTAGTACGTTCATGTACTTTTTGACCGACTGTTCTGTCATGATAGATCATTTGAATATTCCTTTTTGACTATACATTATAATAACATATTTCACTGAGTTAGATACAGTTAGTGGTATGAGTGTGCCAGGGAGCAGCATGAGCGAGGAGGAGCAGAGGATTCCCCGGCGCCGGCAGGTCACAGACAGCAGCCCTAGATGGGGCCTAGGAATGAGTCAGGTCCAGGGAATCCAGACAGGAGGAGCAGGAGATGGGGCTGGAGGCAAAGTTACCTGCAACAGAAGTGGAGCCAACTGTGACAGCGGAAAGCGGGGCTGGCCACGGCCACAGCACATCTCCACACACCTACCTGGCCCATTAGTGTGCTCACGGCTCTGCGAGATGTAGGGGCCCTGCAACTTGTAAAATGTTTTATTTCCAAGCAACAGTGATAACAAAACTTGGAAAGGTAAATTTTCCTGCTACAGAAAATTAAATTATGTCCCATTATGCTGCGCTACCTTAGTCAATGAAAATAATATAACCTCAGGAAGAATTTTTCTCTTTTTAATAGGGTTTTTAGCCTTTGGTTTTAGAGTCAAGGTATAAATAGACTCAATATTTATTCTTAATGCTAATCTTAGGACATTATCTAATCATCTTAAATCTAATAATAAAAACAAATATTGTGAAAATGAGCAACAAAGAGTAGAATTATAAAAGTAAAAAAAAATAGTTAGCTGCTTCATGGTCTGACCTTTGGATTATCTCTTTCAGTTAATGGATTTCATATTTTATATTCAAATGCATAAAAATCCCTCTGAATCCTTAGTTCCTATTCCACTTGCTGGTAAACGTTATTTTTAGTGATCTCTTGTATGTGTACTTTGTTAACATTAAAACCAGAATATCCTATCTAAGAACAGAAAGGACAGTTTAAAATTCAGCTTAGAATTTTGCATTCTGCAACTACCACCCAAATGTTTCACATCATTTTTTGTCATGTAAGTTTCGTTTACTACTAGACATTAACTTCTCTGAAAACAGAAGTGTCTCTTAAACCAGTGATTAAATGGTGGCACAGATGTGTTTAATTCTGTATTAGGTCAGAACTGCTTCTGGGTTAGGATTTTTCCTGTAGAGGGTGACAAAGGACTGATGATTTCTTCTTTCATTGTCCTATTTCTGGAGATTGTTCCTGTCCCCATTTGAAGTCAGTGGATATAGCCTCAGACACAAAACCTCTCTATAGTATTAGTTTTGGACAATCTATAAGGTCATCTTAAAGGTCTGCTAACTATGTTTACTTTTTATCATAAATATATTAATTTTCTTTACCTGATAGACTATATATGACCCTCTTATATAAGTGCTGTTGTAGTACTTTGGAGTATCTGAGAGGAGCCATACTTCACTTTGATAATTAATAATATTTTTATTTCTCTGTAATTATGTATGCCATTTGAGGTACTTTAATAAATTATTTGAGATTACTCTAGTTAGATGCATTAAAAAAAATAACTTCGTTACCATTTTCTTTCTTATTTGTTATATATTACCTTTTTCTACTGTGCATTGCACTCTAGTTTCTGGTTCCTAGCTTCTTCCTTGCAAAAGTTAAAGGAAAACTTGCAAAACTTTGGGCAAATATTAGGACAAATAAAATTGCTTATACAAAACCTGATTGCTTATTATAAAAATGTTTATAAGCTATATGCAACCAAAAGGAATTTTGAAGTTTTTTTTTTTTCTGTACATTCAGAAGAAAATAATTATATTTAAGACTGCAAGGTAGAATTAAATTTCTATTTATATCCACAAAAGGTTGTCTGAAACCATTTAAGTCCTGCTTCTCAAGATGGAGAGTCACACACTATAGAACTGGCAAAACCACAAATACTTACTGTTGATTCCAGAAAGATGTATGAAACTCATACTTTTTGGGGAAGTACAATTTACTCCCCTTCCCTATGTGCTCCCATAGGAAGAAAGGCTGAGAGAGACGGGGCTGCTCAGCCTGGAGAAGAGAAGGCTCACGAAGGATCTCATCAAGCTGTACCAATATCTGGAGGGAGAGCATATAGAAGCCAGGCTCTTTCCACCAGTGCTGAGTGACGAGAGGCAATGGGCACAAAGGGAAACACAGGAGGTTCCTCCCACAGATCAGGAAACACCTCTTTACTGAGGGGCTGCTGAAGCAGTGGCACAGGTTGCCCAGAGAGCTGGTGGAGTCTCCATCCTTGGAGATCTTCAAAAGCCACCTGGACACGGTCCTGAGCAGCCGGCTGTAGGCGGCACTGCTTGAGGCACCTTGGACAAGGTGACCTCCAGAGGTCCTTTCCAAGCTCTGGGGCTTTCCCATGGCGGACAAGGGGCCAGTCCTTCCTCCCTGACAGCCCTTGGAAGAGCCCAGTCAGGGCCCTCCATGGGCACCGAGGAGGTCACCGGGCTTCCCCACCTGCATCACTGGGCTGCGCAGTGCCAGGTAGGGGGGCAGCCCCAGAGACCCTTGTGATGTCACTGAGGGGGCATCTGCAACAGCCGCGGCCTCACTGCTCTTCAGCAGCCGCAGGCTCTTTCCCGGCACTTTTGGTCCAGGACTCCCAGCGAGTGCAAGCTCCCAGGACTGTGGACCTCCACCTGGAGTGCTGCCTTTGTGCAGAGCCTCTTGGCTCTTGGGGGTGCTCCAGGTCACACACGGTGGCTGTGGCCACCACTGGAGACTCCCAGCCAGTTCCTCCGCCTCACCCGATTGCCTTCTTCAGGTACCCTGTGCTAGCTCAAGTCGTGCTGGTTGCCTGCGGGGGAGCAGAGGGGCGTGGGGTCTTGGGCTGGGGGCAGTGTCCCACCGGGGAGCTGAGGGGCTCAGGCAGGTGGGGAGGGCAGCCCTTGGGGCTGGCTGTCCCATGGGACTGCTTCTGCTGCCATTTTTCAGGCTGCAAGGAGACACCTTGGGAGGCCCTTGCCTCCCGTCTCCCACTGCTTTCTGGGCCTTGCTTTGCTTTTCCGTTCCTAGCGCCAGGACACCTGGCACTTTGAACATCTCTCTTGGCAGGTCATGGCGTTGCGTGCTGAGAAGGCTCCGCAGCAGAGCAGCTCTGCTGCCACGGCCTCCACCAGCCAGGCGCAGCAGGCGGGGCAGTGGCAGGCAGCGGCAGAGGGCCTGTGCCCCATCTGCCTGGACACCATGGACAACAAGGCCTTCATGGGTGCCTGCTTCCACGCCTTCTGCTTTGTGTGCATCCGCCAGTGGGCTGCCCTGACAGCTACGTGCCCACTCGGCAGGCAGCCTTTCGAGCGCATCCTGCACATGGTGGAGGCTGACGACAACTACCAGGAGCATGTGGTCAGCTGGTCTGCCCGCCGGCAGAGGACTGAGGCAAGGCAGATGCAGGAGTGAAATAATGGACTCAACGACATATCAGTATGATCCTAGTTGAAGACCCTTTATTGTTAGTCAGCATTAGTCTTTTATAGTCTGTCTAAGTTACACGTGAAGTGCACACACTTATCTAATTTGATTGGTAGCAATCTACTGTTCACGCGCCTTATGCTTCATTTGGATTGGTTATAGCTTTTTGGTTGTCTTTACTATTTTAGCCTTTGGTATTTCCTTATCTTGTTCTAGTTGCTGTTTTTTATTATTGAGCAAGTGGTGTTCAAGGACATAGCCTAAATTTGTCTATGTCAAACAGCTGTGCTGCACTCTCTGCCTCCACAGGCAGAGGGTGTGCAGCAGATCCCCACAGCGGCACGACCACCTGTACTCGGTGCCCACCAACAACGAGCTCGCTGCTGGCAGCGAAGGACCTGCAGGGAGGCAGCAACAGGCACGGGGCAACCCAGCTCCAGGCTGCTCCAACGCCTCTGCCCCGTAGGCTGCAGGGGAGCACCTGGCCAGCCGGACGGATGGACCCGTTATCCGCTACCACCTGCTGGCTCTCAGAGCATGGCTGATGGCCTTCACCAAAATCAAATAAAGATCCAGAAGCTTTTTGGGGCATCTGTCTTTCCAAAGCCAAAGCATAAGCCACTGCAGGACATGCTTTCCAGCGCGGTGGCAACCATGGCCAGAAGCAAAAGGCGAGAATTTCTCAGAGGGTGCTGTGAACTTCTTCAATGGCAGTGCTGCAGCACAGCTTCTTTCACTCACACTCTCCACGCCTTCCCCTTCAAAGCATGCGGGACAGGCTCTCCAAGTCCCCTTTGCCAGCAGCTGGGATGCCTGTCCTGCAGACCTGCAAAGCGGGGTGCCGTGGGCAGAGGCCATGCTGACAGCTGTGGGCAGAGGCCATGCTGACAGCCCCGGCCCTGCTGGGTCCTCCTGCCACCTCCTGCACACCCAAATGGCCCCGTCAGCCTCCCGTCACAGCCCTCTGAGCCTTTCTCTGACACTTCTCTACCGCAGCAGCCCAACTCCTCCAGCCCCAAGCCCTGTGGCCATGCTTGGGAGGCAGGAGCGGGTTGCTCTTCTCTTCTGGGGACAGGCTGCCTGCTTTCCAAAAGCCACTGCAGGGGAATGAGGTCACTCTGCTGATCTGCACGCCTTGCCTTGCTGTCGCTCACAAAAGCAAAGCTCCAAACCCCCAGTATCCCGTGATTTTGGCAGCCATCCACAGGCAGGCGGCCATTTGAGCAAAGCATGCTTGTGCCATGGGCTGAAATGCGCTGCTTCCCCCACATCCGGCGGGACCCATCCCAGTCTCCTGCTTGTGAGCCTTCCCTAGGAAACCCCGGCAGGAGCCTTGCACACTTCCCCAAGCCCCTCAATAGCACCCCCTGCCCATCAACTTCAGGCACCCCCAAGTGCTTTTGGCCCCCATCCCACAAAAACTGCCCCAGCCCTGCAGCCCTTGCAGCCTGCAAGGCCCCTGCACCGCCTTTCTGCAGGTCATCCATCTCAGCTTGGCACAAAAGCACCTACGTGTCCTGCTGGGCACCAAATGGAAGAGGAGCCTGCAATGTGCCTTGGTGGCCAAGAGAGCAGGCGCTCTCCTCAGGAGGAGGCTTGCCAGCAGGCGGAGACAGATGATGCTTGCCCTCTCCTCACCACTGCTGAAGCCACACCTGCAGTCCCATCTCCAGTTCGGGCCTCTCCAGTACAAGAGAGGCATGGCCATGCTGGAGAGAGTCCAGCAAAGGGCCCCAAAGGTGACGAAGGGACTGCAGCCCCTCCCCTATGTGCTCCTGTAGGAGTAAACGCTGAGAGAGGCAGGGAGAATCTCTCTCCCGTAGGAGTAAAGGAAGAAATGTGATACTTTCATAGTAACACAATCTCAAGTTTTTCTGTGCAAGGCAGGAACCATTTTTTCCCCCAGAACTGTTTAGAACCTTATCACCTGATCAGGAATACACTCTTTCAGTTCTTAAGTAGAACAAAATCCTTTGTGTTGTTTAAATGCTAGTTCTTACAAGTATGTAAAGTGACCGCTTTAACATCTATAGAAAAGATAAGGAAGTGACTCTAAGTAAATTGTATGAATGGGTTTCTTAAAAGGTATATTTTCATTATATACTAAAAATTTTAGTGACTTGAAAGTTATATAAAAAATTTACAATAACAAGCTTGAATTGAACCATTCATAAGATCAGCAGTCTAAGCAGAAATCTCCAAACTCTGAAGCATCCGGTGGCATTAATGCTTTTTCAGTAGCTATGAGTTCTCTTTCAATTCAGTTATTTTTTGCCATCAAGTAGTAGCTCATCTCCAGACAATGACTTAGTAATGTAACCATACTGTAGACATTTAGACTTAATTTTTTTTTTTAATTTTCTAACCTCTCTCGGTTTTATAAACATTTCTTTGAATTCCTCCCAGCTTTTAATGCATGGTCAAAATAACAGATTACGTGAAATACAACAGATGGTCTAGATTCCTTATTAAGTAAACTTTCTGTGCATGCGTCTGACCTCTCAGAAATGTACTTGTTTATTTGTACACTAAACCACCATGTTTGGAGGGCCTGGGTTAAGTCTAGTTTAGTAAGAGCTATTGCTCCTGCTGGCTTTAGAAATAAACTCTGAAGTTTTGGAATCTGGAATGTCAATATGCTTTTTGCCAAGTACTTGTGATACTTTATAATCCTTAGATTTTCACAAAGGCATAATGCGTTCACTGACATCAACAGGCAAAATTATGCTCTCATCATTAAGCTAATTGCTTTTCCAAAAGCTCTAACAGTATCTGTCACAGATCTAGCCCTAAGAAATCTAAGATTACAACCACAACTTGCCTAGCTGCTATACTTTTTAATCAAGCCCGTATTCCTATTAAATACAGGCTGGGGAGTTGAGGCTCAGCTTGGTTCATTCTGTGCCCTGTCCTCTCCCCTGCCCTCTCCTTTCCGCTCTCCTCAGGACTGCTCTGCAAAGCACTTTATGCTTATAATTTTGTTCTGCTCATGTGGGCCACGTCCTTCAGTTGCGATTAACTAATAGTTAACAAATATCTTTATGCATTGCAGTGTCAGGCATGCTGCCTAATGCTTCTGTTTGTTCTTTGATGTAATTGTGTAGAAGTAAATTCATTTCCCTTAATCTTACCCCAGGAAATGTTTTCTTGCACGGTTGTTTAGAAATTACAGTTATTGCTACTCTGTTTATTCTTATTTGTCATATGAGGTCATTCACTTCTATGTTAACACATATGTGTGGGGAATGATACATCTGCCTATCTTTTCCT
Source organism: Chlamydotis macqueenii (assembly GCF_036417535.1). Taxonomy (NCBI): domain Eukaryota; kingdom Metazoa; phylum Chordata; class Aves; order Otidiformes; family Otididae; genus Chlamydotis; species Chlamydotis macqueenii. Next base: position 19,797,798 of record NC_141593.1, on the reverse strand, counting down.
GACAAGACAAGCTTCTTGCCACATTGAATATAATCTTTTAAAATAAATGCTGGTTTTATATTTATGATACATCTGTTAGATATTCTGATGTGTCATACTGGCTGAGGCCTTTTTTCCAGGAGTTGGTATAGTAAAGGCATTTTATTTTCAAATGCAGATAGCTTTGTGTAGTCAAACGGGATCGTGTTAGCAGCCCTTTCTCATGGAAGCTCTTGATTATAGAAGCAGTTTTTCTTAATCCTTTCCTTTAAGTTAAGGAACATCTAATCTTGTTAGAAGGAAATCTCCAAGCTATCCTATGTGGTGTTGACATAATGATTTCATTTATAACCAAATGCTAAGTAGACTGAGCTTGAGATGACCACTTCCCCCACTTAATTTGCTTTGTTTTCTTGTGTGCATGTATGGCAATGCATGTTTTTAAGCTGGAGGTCTTTGTCAGACCATTTACGAGACAACCATGGATGGCTCCCAACAGCGCTCTGTTTATAGCATTTTATTCCAGAAAGAAACTGTATTCTGAAAATATCCTTAATTCACTCTCTGTAGCAGCACGAATTGTAGGAAGAACTGTAGAACCTTGCAAATATTTCAGAGAATCTGTAGTTCTACTTCACTCTTCAGAAACACATTGTAGTGTTCTGTTTCAAGTTCGGAGCCTTTTTAGAAGTTCCGTTATGGGTCTGTACTCCATTTAGCAAATTATTTTGAAAGTGTAAGACTAAGTGTTTTCTTTGACATTTGCATACAATACTGCTGAACTTCTTGTGCATAGATTGCAAAATCTTCCTCTTTTTTTTTTTTTTCCTAAGAATGGACTCTGGCTCTATTGTAATATGTGGCTGTTATATCTACTTGTTTTCTTTTATTATCATATGCCCAGTGTTCTCTTATCTCTGTTGTTTCTGCCATGCACAAAAAAAAAAAAAGGGACCAAAAATCCAGCAGCTCATTTGGGGGAATCAGCAACTGAACAGTAGTTTATTTTCATAAAATCATGACAATATTACCAAATTCTCAAAAAAATATATAAATGACTGACTAAATACAACACACTTTATTGAATTGCAAGGTAAATCTGAGCTGATTTATGAAAACAGTTTTTTATTAGGAACTTCTCAAGAACAGAAGTTCTCTAAAATTTTAAGTGACAATAAGTGTTTTTTGATGGTGGTAACCATATCATACCTAACTCTGGATGTACCACAAGCTGTTCTTACTTTAATCTGTTGTTCTGGAAAGATACTTTGAAGTATATGTCTATCTGACTGTTATTTGGAAATTTGACCTGATTCAATCTTTTAATGCCATTTTAGGTATCATTGTTCCATTAGGATATTGTTGAAAATAACATTCTTAGAGAGAGAGAGAACCCTTAGATAAAGATATACATATATATATGTGAGTATGTATAAAATAATATATATATATTGTATGTGTATCTATATACACACTAGTGTGTATATATATATAACAACATGCTTAGATCAAACACACAGAGTAAACACAGCAGCCTGCAATTTCCTTGGAGTACAACACTGCAAGTGTTTTCCATACCTTTATCTATTACAGAGTTTTACCTGTCAGAGGATGTCAGCCATTTCTGTGCTAAATGCAACCATTCCTCTTTTCAGTCACCTATGGCAGCTCCCTGGTACCTATGGTTTCCCAAGCTGCCTGTGCATGTAACTGTTAAGAGAACGATCTGATAAGCACTACCCTGCATTGGCAAATCCATAGTATCAGGTCTTTGAGAATGTGGCAATTAGAAGGTATTAAAATGATACTGTGAACTTTGCTGGTACCTAACATCTTATTAAGTCTTCCTATCACCAATTAATTTCTTCTTTTATCCTTATTTTCTTCCTTGACTGCTATGCTCCTCAATTCATGTATTAACCTCACTTTCCAAATAAGAATCTTAGTATCATCCAAGATTCTTGTTTTCTACCTTATTGAGAATTAGAATTCTTCTCAGTCACACCATACTCTCAGTATTCTGTTATTTGCTTCAGGAAATTAAACCATGGTATAGCACCCATTCTTCACAACCACATCTAACCTTACCTCCTTTTCTCTCCACTTCTGCAACGTTCTCAGCTGCTCTAGTACCTCAGCATGGTCTGACCTTACAGCTGGTCCTGCTTTGAGCAGGGGAGTGGAACTGATCACCTGAGGTCATTACCAACCCAGATTCTTATGTGATCCTGTGATACTGATCTCCTTGTTTTCAATAATCAACACATTGGAGGGTTGTTCTTTTGCTTGCATTCCTATGTGTCTGGAATTCTCTACTTGGTCTCAAGCAAGATATTTTAATAACTCTTCATATTTTATGTGAAAGAGTTCTTTTGTTTCTTCCATGTGAGTGACTACATTTATGGTCTAATAAGAAAAAGTATGTTAAAGATAATTTAAAATAGCCACAATCACATAATATATTTTATGTGTTGATTAGTAGTTATAGTATTAAAGAAACTTCATAATAACTTTGTGTTGAAAGTAGTTCTAACACAGAAATTACTTTTTAACCCTTGTTTAGTCTCTTTTATGTGACATCAAATAGGTATTTAATCTTGCACAGTATTACCTGCAGAACCTATCAGCTTATTCTTTTCTGTACGCTGTATCTCTTTCTAGTCTTCATAATTAACAGAAATGTGAGCACTTTAAGCCTGAAATATTTAAGTACATTTATCATAAGGAACATACTTCATATGAAAGTTTATTAAAAGTACAATAATTCAATGTTTGAAGATAATTTTTAGTATCGTTAAGTGGTCACTGGAAGAGAATAGAAGCTACTGGCACTTCCAGATTTTTGTAATACAATTTCTGTTATAAGGAGATTCTAGTTCTCTGCTTTTGTCCTGAGCCCTATGATGATTTATTTAAATGTATAGAAGGCAGAACTAAATCTGATCTTGACAGAACTTTTACCTATGCAGCTATGACTAAGCAAAACCTGCAAAATTAGATTTTACTGTGAGTGCCTTTAATCAGAAAGTGAATCAAATGCCCTCAGGCCATACAATATGGACATGCTTAAAGCACTGTCTCTATTACCTTTTGGAAATGTGATGTGTATTACCTCTCAAATGTTCTTATTTTGAAACAAACAGTAAATATCTTTTTTTTTTGTTTAAATTTCACAGACCATCTTCAGTGATCTCATTTCACTAGTAGGACTGGGGAAGAGCCCAGGAAACTAATTAATCAAAAAGAAACATTTAACAATACTTTTTTTGTCATCTTGATTGCAGCACCCCTGCAGCAATTTTTGGAGTTGTACCCTATGCTTTCTTAATGTGTGTGAAAAACACATACTATTGTTTTTACCTGAAGAAGTCTTTCAAAGGAGTAGCTGACAAGGTTCTCCAGTTTTAATAATAATTGTGATGATCATTGTAGGAAAATTAGATATGTTTTTATTAAAACACAGTCAAGTAAGGCTGTTCCTTAATTAATCATAATCTGTCTAGGAAAAAAAAAGTAATTTACTGTCCTTTTTTAATGTGCAGCTAGGGCAACTGGAAATTATAATTTTTCCTTATGGAATAGTTTTCTTTCAATGCTTTGTTCTAGCACCTGAGTAGGCTGCCTCATGCTACTGCCCTTTTTCTGCCTTGTCTTCTCTACAGTCCTGGCTGTAAAATTAGCATTTTGTCTAACTCACACCGTGGTTATTCAATACTGCTGGAAGTTAGACCTCTGCTTTTTATTACAGTGAAAGGTGTTCATATTTCTAGTCTATAATAAGATCAGGTCAAAGGCTTTTATTTTACTTCATGAGTATGCTTGCGTGTTTTCATAGTACATATAGGTGCTAGGCACTGTACAGATTAGCTCAACAGATTCTTAAATCATTTATATTGTGAGACTGTTTATAGTAATCAAAATTATTGGTCTGTGTTTCTGAGTGTGCGATGATCCCATTTAGTATTCCCAGACTTTTTTTTTTTTTAGGAGGAAAAGGAAGAGACAGGAATATGTCAAAATAAGGTATCTGTGGGAACGGAACATATACATTCAGAAATGTAACCTGTTGATTAAATAAGGAAAAGCATTTTAGTTAGCTATTCATGCAAATTGTGCTACGTTATAATGACCAAGTTCACTTTGCTGTTAAAAGGCCTTTTCCTGCTGTTCTATACACATTACATATTACATCTTTGAATATGTGGCAAACCTACTCAGTACCTGTAATGCAGGGTGCCAAGGTAATGGTCCTGGTTGACTTAGTTCTAATATTTTTAAGAACAAGTATAATAGAACTGCTGATCTGTGGACTAATACTTTACTCTTCTAGAATTATCTCATAATGTAGTGCAACTTAAAGCATGATCCTGAGCCCACTGTAGTAAATGTTAATAGTCTTATTTAGATCATTGATTAATTGATCTCCAACAGATACGTTTGTCTAGTTTTATAAAGCCACTGCAGCTATCTGAAGACTATACTTTGGAATAGTCAACAGATGGCAGTATTTCATAGCATAAAAGAACATAGCTCTCATTTTACAGACTGCATTGTTTGGGAAAAAAAAAATGATTTGACTTACATGGAATTGCTATTTTTTTTAAATAAATAATAAAGAATAATAGACTAATAGGTGATATAGAATCATAGAATGGTTTCGGTTGGAAGGGACCATTAAAGGCCACCTAGTCCAACCCCCCTGCAAGGAGCAGGGACATCTCCAACCAGATCAGGTTGCTCAGAGCCCCATCCAACCTGTCCTTGAATGTTTCCAGGTATGGGGCATCAGCCATCTCTCTGGGCAACCTGTTCCACTGTTCCACCACCCTCACTGTAAAAAATGTCTTCCTTATATCAAGTCTAATTTACCTTCTTCTAGTTTAAAACCATTACCCCTTGTCCTATCGCAACAGGCCCTACTGAAGAGTATCTCCCGGTTTTATAAACCCCTTTTAAGTACTGAAAGGCTGCAATAACATCTCCCTGGAGCCTCTTCTTCTCCAAGCTGAACAGCCCCAACTCTCTCAGCCTGTCCTCATAGGAAAGGTGCTCCGGCCCTCTGATCATCTTCCTGGCCCTCCTCTGGGCTTGCTCCAACAGGTCCATGTCCTTCTTATGTTGGGGGCTCCAGAGCTGTATGCAGTACTCCAGGTAGGGTCTCACCAGAGCAGAGTAAAGGGGCAGAATCACCTCCCTCAACCTGCTGGCCACGCTTCTTTTGATGCAGCCCAGGTTGTGGTTGGCTTTCTGGGCTGCAAGCGCACGTTGCTGGCTCCTGTTGAGCTTCTCATCCACCGGTAGCCCCGTGTCTTTCTTGGCAGGGCTGCTCTCAATCCCTTTATCCCCCAGCCTATATTGATATTGGAGGTTGCCCCGAGCCATGTGCAGGACCTTGCACTTGGTCTTATTGAACCTCATGAGGTTTGCATGGGCCCACTTCTCAAGCTCGTCCAGGTCCCTCTAGATGTCCCTCAGACGTGTCAGCTGCACCACTCAGCTTGGTGTCATCTACAAACTTGCTGAGGGTGCACTTGATCCCACTGTTGATGTCATTGATGATGATATTAAACAGTACTGGCCCCAATATGCACCAGTATGTTTGTTCGTCATCGATATAGAATAAACATTTTTATGATTTTATTTTTTCTGCGTGTTGAGGACTAGTGCTGTGTGTACTACTCATCCAATGGAAATGGAGTGGAAGCACTTATTCTTAGTTGCATGTTAGTTATGATTTAATCCAATTCTTTTTCTGTCTGTAGATTAACACTTCATTTCCAGTTTAAATTTTGTTCTTAATAATGCATAGTTTAAAACTTGGTTTTTGTACATTTAATGATATCTGGGTTTTATTCTATTTTGGTCAGTCCTAGTTTTTACATAGTGATTAAATCTTGTATAAAATTTTAGAAATATACACAAACACAGAGTGCACATTCTGCATTCTGTGGTGCTGTTCAATATTGAGTTAAATTTGTAAATACATTGTTATCAAATTTCACATATGACGCAGTACAGTTAAACTTGTCTACATAATGGGGCTGACACCTGATAGCAATGTCATTCTTAATGTAAGTTGACCTTTCAGTTGCTGTTCTGCTCTAGTTCTGTCAGCATCATGATGTTCTCTTTATAATCCTCATCAAGAATTGTGGCTTTGGTGCTAAATACAAAGTTGATTCCTCTCCATTTTGACAGAAGGCTGCTTTTGCAGGATTTCTGATTTTGCCATGAGACAGAAAACAGTACTTTCCTTTCACACGTGGTCATTTAAATGTGGTCAAACACCCTTCACCACATTGAAAGCCTGGAGACTGTGTGGGCTTCAAAAGAAAACTCTTACTCACAAAGGAAAACTGGATTGTAAGACAAAGTAAAAGATTAAAAATATATTGCACCAACAAAAATGATATTTTACCAATGTTCTGACTTAAAAAAGAAATCTCTCAAAAAAATGGTGATGATTTGTTCCTGCAGGATGAACAGGAAGTATGATTATAACTGGAAAGATTGTTGTTGTTGTTGCAGTAAAAATGAATGTACCAAGCTTAAGCAAATATTAGCCTATCCCCAGTTATTACAGGTCTTTGTCCACTGTCAGTGAGTTATGAAAAAAATGGAACATATTTATAAAAATTTTGTCTTTCAGAATAGCTGAAGTGAGTTTAATTAAAAATAAAAAAAAAAACAAACCCTTAAGATTGACTGACAAAGGTTTTGTTGGATCAGAAAACTGCACCAATATCTTGTTTGCATAATGCCATGAAAAAAAAGACATTGTAAAAATGAAATATAATAGCAGTATGTATTGGACCAAATAAATGCAAGTACTTTTGCTTTTTTATATTTTGGAAGTTCTCTTTTAGATTTTTTTTTTTATAGCTTATGTCCCCACCAGCTGTGGAAAGAAAAAAAAAGGCACTTTCTTAGTTCAAGTAGTGGTCATAATATGATGATATACTGAATTAAGACTATCTCATTAAACTGATACCAGTAGCTGTCAGAGTTTGATTTGAGTTTGTGTGTGGATCTTAAATGTTGATTTTGTTTTTCTGGGAAGTGTAAGGTAACAAGTATTAGCCTTTCCTAAATGCATTTGAAAACTGGTTGTGATAAACCGATGTGGAAGTTGGGGATTGTGGGGGAGAAGGCAGAACCTAAACTCTTTTACATTATTTAATCATAACATTTGCTAGGTAGCTTAACAGGTAAAAAGTTTGTAATCTTGATTTGTAAATGGGGACTACAAAGATAAAGACTGTAGATCCTGGAAAAACCAGAAGAGGTTTTTCAGCAGTCCCCCTTCCTTTCAGCCTCTCTGAAGGTTCAGGAATAAGCAAATGGAAAGAATAACCAAACAAAATGAGCACACATCTGACGTTTAAGCCCTCCTCCAGCACTTTTTATGTACATAACCAGAAGTCACTCAAGCAGCTGCAGCACATTAGTTCCAATAGTTTAACAGGCAGCTTTACAGCTCTGACAAAGGCTGTGCTACAGCAGTTTCTTCCTCTCATGCTCACTTGCTGTGATAGCTAATAAGTGATCTTTTGGCAGCCGGGCTGTGAGAGGAGTGGTAATGTTTAATAGGTTTCTGTGGAGGAGTTAGCTTGCTTTTTTCTTTGTAGATCATTATCTATAGAGAGACGCTGAGAGCAGGCAACACCATGCTGAAAACAGAATAGGCTGAACTAGAGTTGGAGCCCTGCACAGTTCTTGGGAACTGATTGACAAAGGAAATAGTTTAAGCAGTTAAGCCAATATTCAGTTGTATTAGACCTTAATAACAAACTTACTTGGGAAGCATGGCTCAGCAGACAAGTCCAGATGCTTTGGCTGTTTCTGAAGTGGATAACACACGTCAAAATCCATGGTTAAATGAAGATCTTGTGAGGACCTTGAGGGAGAACCTGTTGCAACATGAAAAGTCCAGGACATTTAGGAGATCCTCATCTGCTTCTCCCCGGCTGTCTCCAGTTATTTCTCCTCGAAACTCTCCAAGACTTTTGCGCAGGATGCTTTTAAATAACAACATACCAAAACAGCGTCGTTTCACGGTGGCACATACCTGGTAAGCACTGAGCAGGTTTACATGAAATGTCAGATGAACTTTTTTTTTGTAGCGCATTTATTTCCTCAATGTCAGTGCTTATATTTGTTCGTTTGATCTCTGCATGAGTCTCTCTGGTTGAAAGCGACAGTTCTAATTTGTGACTCAAGTTAATTTCAGACCTGAAGTTAAAACAGTAGTTTATATAAAGCAAGAAAACATACATGTGCTTGCACAAAAGTTATTTTATTTCCTTTGATTTCTTAGGTAGTAATTCTGTGCTTCCCTTCCATTACAAATAAAAACTGGAGTCTTAAGAATGAAAACTGCTTAACTCACTCTGTGCTGTTCAAGCCGTAGTGAGTAGGCAATTTTTATTCTTCAGTGTATTTTTAAAATATATTTATTTATTTATTGAGAATTTATGATCCCTCTGCCCCAAGACAGAGTAGTGTATTTGTTAATCTTTTAACAGTGCTAAAATTAAGAAGGACATGATAGAGAAGAATGGTGGGAACAGATATTGTATATGAAACAGGGATTTTTATTAAAGCAGTTGCTAGAATAAACAGAGGAAAGACGGAAAGGCAATGCCTTGTTAAATGATTCACTAGTATGACTTTTTTGTAACTCAGTCATTTCTTAGAGATGTGTTTGTGATCAAATCTATAAAAGGCATTTATTTTATTGCATCCATCTTCTGTAAAACAGCAGCATAATTTCATTATTTAATTTATTCTTTTTAAAAATGTTCCATACAAGACTATTGTAGCTCAATAGGTTCCTGTTTGCTTTGATGGTCCTGAGATCTTGATGTGTTCTGTTTTTTCTTGTGAGATTTTTTCCCCTATTATTTTTCAAATAAAGGTATACTATAAAGAAAGGAAGGCCATGAAATATGTTCAAAGAAAGTCAGTCATGCAGTCTAAGCAGCAAATGGATATGCTACTCAAATTTATCTATCTTCATTGATCTGAAATGAGATTTACAACATCGCTATGTGACTGGTATGTCCATTGCACATTGTATACATGTGTGCATTTGTGTAGCTAAAATACTCCTTTGATAAAATAATAATTTTGCCCTTGAAAAGGATCAGGAAAGATGAGTATGCCTTTATACTTAAAGAATATTTGAAACTTGTGCACCTGATCAGAAATTGCATGTGTGACAGAGAAAACTGAATGAAATAAGGATATTTCATGTTCCTTTGACAGTTATGCATAAATCCCAACATCATTAAGGATCTCTAACTGCATAAGAACATGCAGAATAAATTAAAAAATCAGACAAAGCTGTTTTACATTCTAAGATAAAAATAAATAAGAATTTGTGAAAGTTTACTGAGGGAAATTATAACGTGAGATTATGTAAGTGTTATGATAGTTATTGTAGACAGTTTAAGAAGACAGAGAAAGGAAGGGTATTAAAAGGGACAGATATGAAAGGAACAAACAGGTTTGGGCAACATGAAAGGGCAAAGGATGGCATAGTATTAAAAAGTGGAATTTTGTTTAAATGCAGTTCCTCTAGTGAGCTTCAGAAAGTTTTGAATGTGGGTAGAGGGTCTTTTTCAGCATGACGTGGACTATAGGAAATGCTTGGTTTGCTCCAAAATGTGTGAAATCCTAGGCCTGCAAAATACTGTTGTTGAACAATTCATAGTTATTTCTAAACGATTTGTAAGACTGACTTATTTTAGCAGCACGGTTTTTTTTTTCAGCAAGTAGAGAAGTAGAGAGTCAAGAAGTGAGTTACAATAAATTACATGTGAAGATGGAGGAGAAAAAAACCACTAATCTTAAGTAATAATATGTATGAACAGACTTACAGGCCTATGAAGGGAAGCAGAAGCACTACTGCAGGCTTACAAAATCAACTTGTTGCCACATCCCATCAAGTCCATAGCTACTGATACACCTTCATTGGGTTATCTATTTAGAAAACTGAAATGCTGTGTGGTAGACATTTGGTTTCTAGATGCTTTGGTTACATCAAGAGAAGCGTGGCCAGCAGGTTGAGGGAGGTGATTCTCCCCCTCTACTCTGCCCTGGTGAGACCCCACCTGGAGTACTGTGTCCAGTCCTGGTGCCCCCAACACAAGAAGGACATGGACCAGTTGGAGCAGGTCCAGAGGAGGGCCACAAAGATGATAAAAGGGCTGGAGCACCTCTCTTATGAGGACATGCTGAGAGAGGTGGGGCTGTTCAGCCTGGAGAAGAGGAGGCTCCGGGGAGACCTGATAGCGGTCTTCCAGTACCTCAAGGGGGCCTACAAGAAAGATGGGGAGAGGCTGTTTAGTAGGGCCTGTTGCGATAGGACGAGAGGTAATGGTTTTAAAATAGAGGGGGGTAGATTTAGATTAGATATTAGGAAAAAATTTTTTACGATGCAAGTTATAGAACACTGGAACAGGTTGCCCAGAAAGGTGGTGGAGGCCCCATCTCTGGAAACGTTCAAGGCCAGGCTGGATGAGGCTCTGAGCAACCTGACCTAGTCAGGGATGTCCCTGCTCCTTGCAGGGGGGTTGGACTAGATGACCTTTGAAGGTCCCTTCCAACCCTAACCATTCTATGATTCTATGATTCTATTAGCAGTATAGTGGTTTTAATTCCATATCCATATAATCCATTTTAGGCAACTCATATGAAAAATGTGCTTTTGAAAATGGAGCAGTTGTAAACTTACTCTAAAATGTTGTACTATGGAGGATCCATTCTGCTTTTAGTGCATATAATTTGTTCCACCATAGTTATGACCTTCTCCATAAATGCTCTGATTCTCTCGTATTTCTAATTTAATCTGGTTTTTACTTTAAGAATAGTCCTTGAATTCATGTATACATCCTTCTTGTTTAGTCCATTATTCACATAGGCATGAAAAATTTTAATAACATGATCTTATTGAAACCACCAATAAGTTGGAAAGCCATTCTGACTGCAAAATGCCACTAGTTTTATAAATTTAGTATTTTCTTTTGTTTCTGTTATCATTAGAAGTTTATGAATATAGGCTGCATGAGAACTAAATGCGTAACACTAAAAATACTGATGTGTGTGGCAGTGATGCCAAATACAGTCACTACTGATCCAGTGCACCAGAATAACTCAGTTAGATTGTACCCAACTCCCTGATTTTCAGGCTCTGGAATGGCATTCAGACGTAGTCAAGAAGTGGGTGGCAGATTAACAAATTGTTCTAGCAACTCTGTTCTTCCACCTTTCTTTCATCAGGCTCATAGGTCTCCCCCTCTAATGGCCTTGCATGTAGAACTGTTGACACCAAAATGCATTTTCTTTATCATATGCTTATTACCCTTTCACATTAATAGTGAAGTTACTATTTTTAGTCATATGGCAGAAATGTTTGGTCTTGTAAGGACTTCATAAATGGCCTGGTTGTAAACTATCAAAATGCCTTCATTTTTTTGTTACGTGGTGAGGTATAGAATAATAGGATGCAATGTTCACATACATGTCCATTTACACAGTGGGGTGATGGTATATTATGTAAAAGGCATGTTAACTATTTGTCATTTTAAAAGGTGTGTAGTATGTAAGCCTTTAAGATCTACTTAAGAAACTTTACAGTTCTTTCTAGAAAAGCTGTTGTGTCTTCTGAAAACTACATCTTGTATAAAAATTGTCATGAAAATTGTACATAAACTGAGCCATTTACTAGGAAGTGCTTAAGGAACTGATAGAAGCATTTATTTAAATCTGTTCTCTCTGTAAGAGTGGTGCTCAGGAAGGCACAACTTAATATGTTATTTTAAAATTTCTTTAATAGGAGTTTTCCATGCACTGTGTTCAGAAATGTGGTTCTGTAACTTGATTTTCCTTACAAAAATTTAATGGAAAATTTGCCAATATGTCTTTCAATTACTGATTCAAATCAGTAGCCATTAACCTCAGATATTTCATGAGTCCTTCTCTCCTTCCTTTTTTTTCTTTAACCTTCCCTAGATTTTAAAAGATAAATTACTAATTTTAGGATTTCACGGAGGGAAAAATACAACATTAAGAGTGAGCTGAAATAGAAGTTTTTAAGTAGTAGAGATGCATGGAATCTTCATTTTTGTTGGAGAAGTTTCTGAATAACTTTTAGCTTCAGAGAGTGTTACTGCTAGTCTTGCCTATAACTATGTAATTAAAACTACTTCAATTATCTTGAACATTTGACCTGGCTCCCTCTCAGTCTATAGACAGTATCAGTCTGCAGTCTATAGGAAACCACAACAGCAATTGAAAAGAATCAAGTGTTTGAAAACTTCATGGCCAGGAATTCAAATACACTCTAACCAAAATCCACTGAAGTTCCTCAGAAATCTGCGTTGTATAATTTTACTGTAAAAATAATCATAATGCTTTAAGGTCTGGTCAATATACTGACGTGACAGCATGTGTTCCAACCCAACACAGACAAGATAAATTAAGTCCTTTGGTATGTGCTTGACAAATTCACTTTCTGGACTGTCTTGTATGGCTCTTCATGTGCCTTTTCTAAGCTGTCCATTACCCCAGCGTAGTTTGGCAGGAGGGATCATTAGAGCGGGATTGTACATGCTGGGATTTGTGAGAAGAGAGGGCCATCAGTGACGGGAAACAAAACTGTCGGTTCCCCAGCTGTGTGAGACATGTCCAAACGTCTGTAGAAGGATGTTTAGATACTTTAAATCATACAGCTTTATTAACTCATGTGGGAAGTCAGCTTTCCTTTTATTTCCATGAAAAATTCCTTTCTGTAGGAAAGAGGGGAGAAGCAAGAAGCATAAATATTTGGAGCAGGATAGTAAGGTCAGTGCAACACAGCAACTAAATTGGATCTACTTAATTGGGAGTATGAAGTCATGGCATGCATGTACTTGATTTCTTTGGCCTTTATTATTTGCTGCTTTGATACTTCTCAGTGAATACAAAATGTTCAAACAGTCATTTTTTCTCTTTTGTATATACCTTTGGACAAAATATTTGCTGCCTTTGTGATTTATTTGTGTGTGTTCAGATACAGCAAATAGTGATATATGACATTCTTTTCACTATATAAAGCAAGTTTGTTATTCATGCGTTCATTGTCAGCCTTCCCCTTTGATACCTATCCCCTTTCCAGCTGTTCTGGAGTTCATTTAGTACCTTCTGATGTTCAGGGGTTTTATGTTTTTACTCTTCAGACTTTTTTTTTAAAAACATGCACCCACAAACCTAACCCTCTAATGTGATTACTGACTGTAAGAATGCGAGTATGTGCTCAGTTATATAGAGTACTTTCATCTGAATTCAGCTAGCCTTTGTCCCCACCCATAGTAAATAGTTTTACATTGACTTTGGCATTCAGATATGAAAATTATAGATGTCGTAGAAATAGTTTAGATAGATATGGGCAACGTGTGCCATTTCAGGCTTTGGGAACGTAACTGACATAGGGGTACTGATGAACACAGGTCTTTATTTTTATTGCATGATATCTTTTCATGCACTTTTAGCCATAATTGTGAAAACCAACACAATCTCAAGTGTAGTTATAGGTAGATTGCAGAAGGTTCTACACTGCCTGGTTCAGGGTGTTTATGCTGAAACTACTAAACTATACCAAAGCTATACCATACAGAAAGTATAGACTTTCTCACTACAATTTTCTTCCAGTTTCAATATATATTTTCTTCAAAGATTTTTAATACCTGTCTGTTTTTCTTTCCTTCACTACTTGGTGCTTTTCAGGGAACTAAAGTAATTACAATTCGGTGTATGAAAAGCATTTCGAAAGGAATATCCATCAAAGCAGAGTAGGATGATAACTATGCTAAGAACAGTAGAGAAGGATAGGATTTGTGGTCTCTATATTCTACGTATGTACACTCTAAACTAACAGCTGAAATGTTCTAGGGAGTTGTGCAGAGTAGTTCAAACTTCTGTGAAAAAAAAATTGGAATGTTATGGAAGAATATTTCAAAGATATTGCAGGATATATTCCTGAGTTAATTAGATGCATGTACTCATGAGATTAAAAGCAGTGTTTAATCAGGTTATAGATGCAATAAAATTTAATTCACAATAACATCCTTTTGGAACTATTAAACTAGAATGTAAAGCTTAAGAAGAGAGGATTATTTGAGTAAGATTTGGCTGGCTAGATCTGCTAATACAAGAGTTGTCTTTTATAGCAGCATCTGCAGTGTCTCTCCTTTTCTTCCAAAAGAGAATTTATCTCAACCATTTTCATTGAACCTTTCACATTGTGGATGACCTCCTTGTCTTGTAGATCTGATATTTCTTCATAAGTTTTAATAGCCGAAGTGCTTTACCTAGGCCATGCTATTATCTGATCCATTGTCTTTAATAGTGTGTTCTGTGTTGGATGGAATTTAGGAGAAATTCTAAATAATTTAGCAGAAGTGGACCAGAATTCCTATATTTCTACATTTATTTAGTAGTTACCTCAAAAGCAAAGAACTGCTTTGCAAGAGTGCTTTTGCATTCACAAATTTTTATTGTATCTTACTACGATTGTGAAACAACTTATTATGTATGACTGCACAGGTTTTAACTATCGTACCCTTCCAGCATGATAAATATCTGATTTCCCTACATTTTGGGTTTTTTAAGAATTTGAAAAAAATTCCGGTCATTTTTGTAGAATGTTTTTATTAGCTTACTGTGTAACATCTTGGGAAGTCTGTTAGACTCAAGCAGTCTTCCACGTTGCTTTTTGTGGAATCACTCTGACTTTGTGAACTTGCTATCTTCACTTTCATTTTGCATGTGTATATTACTATTTTATTTGTGGTTTGCTAAAAGAGGTTATTTGTTCTTGCCCCAGCCCATGGAATCCTGTCTGTTTCTCCTGCAGTTTGACGTATTTTTAATGTTTTATGCAAGCTGAAATTGGTATCCTTTTTCTCTGTTTTGAATTTCAAAACTCCACTCTACCCTGGCCTTAAATTCAGGATTTCATAGATATTGTATAGTTGCATATACATAACCTCAAAGTTTCAACTGTCTTATAAAAGCTTCAGAAGTTTCTTTTCCTTTTTTATTTGTCATAGTAATTAATATCTCTTAATAGATGTATTTCTTATGGGAATAGATATGATTTCTTTAGCACAGTCTAGCAACTAGCTGGCTTTCCCTTTCATACATTCTTGAAGAGCTTAATCTTCTTTGGGATTTGTAGGTATTACTCCATTTTCTTTCTCGTGAGACATTACTTCTCTATCTCATGAACTTTTGGGGTTTTATACTTCTGTTTCATCTAGTACCAAGCATGATTTTTCCACTGGTTGTTCAAGAGAACACTGAGCTTAAAACTTGAAAGACTTAATTCCAGCAAGAGATAAGGCAACATTTAAGTGAGAAAGAAAAGGGAGAGAGGAGTCTCAGCATCTCTGTCTGTCAAACTACCAGTCCCAAAAGGAGAAACTGTTGACTAGAACCAGCAAGGTTTACTCTGTCAAAGGGCAGAGTACTGGCAGACTTCCAAATTACCAGAAGTGCACTGAAACATTTGCTAGGAAAAGGCTTATTTCTATCCTGATCTAGGGAAAATGGCCAGTCTTAGAACTGGTCTTTAGCTAGGGCAAGTTACTGGTGCTTAGACTGTGTCTGCAGTAGAGTGTGGTCACTCTGTTGTGATGGGATGCGTTGCCAGACGTGTTCTTTTACTCATGCCCAACCAATGTTTGATCTTGGTCAGCAGACAATATCAGTAATATTGGCATCTCCCTTCACTGCAAAGTTACAGGGAATAATTTTGTTAAAACCTCTACTGCTTAATACTATGTAGATTAGTACATTTAATTAATTTATAGGGGGCTGACTTTCCATTTTCTGAACCCTCAAAATTCTGCAAGCGCCATTCTCTTCTTTCTCCTTCATCAGACATGGCATGACACTACATGGCTAACACTTCATGTTAGCACAGAACTTCTTTTCTGGTAGTTGTATATTCTCCTCTTAGTAAGCATCGGGATCTTCTATCCATTATTTTCAATAGCTTACTTTTACTAAGCCTCTGTATTCAATTCTTTAAAAAAGAACATGTACAGAATAGAGAAAAAAAGCAAAATTTTGTGCATGTACAGGGTGAAATGTAACACAAGAAGGACATGTTTAATTTACTGTTTTATGAAGAAATACTTATGGTCATGTCATAATGCTTTAATAGTAACCTGTTTTCCTCTCAGATTGTACTTTTCTTAGACAGTGATCAGATCTCTTCTGTTTTCTTCAGTATACCAAATTTATCAGTACTTATTAAATATTCATATTATAACAGACCTAATCAGTTAGAATCTCACTGTGACAAATGCTCCGCAGATATGCTCCTGACAGGGAGGTTGATTATTGTAGAGAAGCAGTCGCAGACTTTTATGAAGAATAAATTGTTCAAGTAAGCTTGGAATACTTTAAATCATAGAATCATAGAATCACATGGTTGGATGGGACCTATAAGATCATCTAGTCCAACCGTCTTCCCACTACCATTGCTGCCACAGCTACTAAACCATATCCTGTAGCTTCTCATCAAGCCGCCTCTTGAACACTGCCAGGGACGGAGACTCCACCACCTCCCTGGGCAGGCCGTTCCAGTGCCTTACCACTCTTTGAGAGAAAAAGTTTTTCCTCAAGTCCAATCTAAACCTCCTCTGGTACAACTTGTGGCCATTTCCTCGGGTCCTGCTTGTTGCCTGGAAGAAGAGGCCAAACCCCTGCTCATCACAACCTGCCTTCAGGAAGCTATAGAGTGCAATGAGGTCTCCCCTGAGCCTCCTCTTCTCCAGACTAAACAATCCCAACTCTCTCAGCCGCTCCTCCTAAGACTTGTGCTCCAGACCCCTCACCAGCTTTGTTGCCCTTCTCTGGACACGTTCCAGGGCTTCAATGTCTTTCTTGTAGTGAGGGGCCCAAAACTGAACACAATACTCAAGGTGCGGCCTCACCAGTGCCGAATACAGGGGGATGATTACCTCCCTGCTCCTGCTGGCCACACTATTTCTAATGCAGGCCAGGATGCCGTTGGCCCTCTTGGCCACCTGGGCACACTGTCGGCTCATGTTCAGCTGAGCATCAACCAACACCCCCAGGTCCCTTTCCTCTTCACAGTCCTCCAGCCACTCAGCTCCGAGCCTATAGCGCTGCATGGGGTTATTGTGGCCAAAGTGCAGGACCCGACACTTGGCCTTGTTGAACCTCATGCCATTCAGCTCAGCCCAGCAATCCAGCCTATCCAGATCCCTCTGAAGGGCCTCCCTACCCTCAGGCAGATCAACACCGCCACCCAACTTGGTGTCATCTGCAAACTTCCTGAGGGTACACTCAATCCCCTCGTCTAGGTCATCAATAAAGATATTGAACAAGATGGGCCCAAGTACCGACCCCTGGGGGACACCACTTGTAACAGGCTGCCAGCTGGACTTGACTCCATTAACCACCACCCGCTGGGCACGGCCCCCTAGCCAATTCTTTATCCAAAGAAGGGTATACTTACCCAGTCCACAGGCAGCCAGTTTCCCTAGGAGAATACTGTGAGAGACCGTGTCAAAGGCCTTGCTGAAGTCCAGGTAGACCACATCAACAGCCTTTCCTTCATCCACCAGTCTGGTCACCCAGTCGTAAAAGGAAATGAGGTTGGTCAAGCACGACCTGCCTTTCGTGAACCCATGCTGGCTGGGCCTGATCCCCTGGATGCCACTCATATGTCAGTGATCTCACCCAAGATGATTTGCTCCATAACTTTCCCAGGTACTGAGTGTAATAATGTGTAAGAATGAATGATGTACAATTAAATGAATGATGTACAATTAAATACATTAGCTTTACGGGCTAGACTAACTTTAGCTGGAATATCCAGGAACTTTCATAGTGTTCTTTAATGCATGAATTTGTTTGCAGGATTATCTCTTGATAGCATTACCTTGATAACATTAAAAAAATAATTATGAATTTATTAATTGAACCTGTGACCTGCAGGGTTTGTGTATATGTTTGGGGTTTTTTCTGGTATATGTTTTATTTGGCTTCTGTGATAAATCTGCACCTGCTGAGCCTCACAAATAATCTCCAGAAGAAGTAGTAGGAACACGCTAGAGAAGGAGTCTCCACAAGGTGTTTGAAGAATATCTGTCTGTATATTCACTTCCCCCCAAAAAATAGAATATGACAGCAAGTAAGTTTCACCCAGACTAGATTCTATAAATTGTCTGATTTTTCCAGCTTTATCTGAAAAATATATATTTCCATATTAAATAAGTTAAAGGAAAAGTAGGCATTTCTGATGCACATTTTAATATTATAACAATTTTCCACTTATATTAAAATAAATAATTGATTTATTTGACCATTACTGTAAAATAATTTTATGTAATAGAAGACAGATGCAACCACAGATAATATACGTTGTTTTCTTTTGGGAATGGGAACGATAATCATAAAAGTTAGCTATTGTATTGCCAGTCTTGCTATGCAGTTGTAAGAAGCTTTAAAATCCGCTATACTTCCATGAGCACAGTCATAAGCAATAAAATCCAAATTATTTTAAAATATCATCTGCCTCTTGGACTTATTCATTATTATGCACATTCACATGATAGAGATTGAGTTCTCCAAAGGTGTTAATTACAGTCATAGCATGTAGCACATTACATAATCAAAAAGAAAAATAATGACTTGTGTAAATGCATGCTGTCATGGGAAATAGATTAGAATACATAATTAAATGTGGAAATCCAGGAAGATCACAAAAAATATTCATTAAAAGGCATAAGAACTGACTGCACAATGAGCTATATTCCCCTAAAAATAATTTACTGCAGAAGTACTTGAAACGTACAAACAACGGTGTTTCTCCTAATGTGTACTGCTTATTTGCAAGAAATGCAACATATGTGAGAGAGTGCTAAGTTACAGCTACAAAACAATTATTTAAGAACAATTGTGTATATAAATATTTCTTACTTATTGTTAGTAGTCACAGGCTGGAGACATCCGTGTGGTTCTCTTGGGGGTGGACTATATTTATATTTGTCTGTATGAGGTATATGTACTGGAAAAGGAGTTGTTGTGGCTGTAGTCCCACAACAGTTTGTGATATCTGGATATCTGGTGGCACCGGTATGGAAGCAGCTATGACAATACCAAACTTTTGGCCTTTCATCAACATTAGCTTGCCAGCAGAAACAATATGAAAACACGTGTTGATTGGTTTGCGGAGGAAACAGGCTATGAGAAAAATTTAATCCCATCATATGATCATTCTTAGCAATTTAAAAAGTAACAGTAAGGCTGAACCATGCTGAGTTCAAGACTAGACTGCATCTTTCAGTGTGTAAAAACCATCTCAACAAACTATTTTTAGCCATGAACTTCAGGATAGAGGTTGTAAGGAATTTTCTAATAAAATATTGGAAAATACTGACTTATTGTGCCTGAAATATTTAATTTGAAATACTTCAGAGTTTCCCGCCCCTCCATCCCCAAAGTAGTTGCTGAGAGCAAGGAATGCCTTGTTTCACTTCACCTGGAGCCTGCGCAGGAGTGAGTTCTGTTGAGCTACGAGATACAAACAACTGTATCATGTATTCTGTTCATATATGTGGCAATGAATTATAAATATATTTCATTATATTATACATGTGTTGTGGTTTTGTTTAGTGAGGCGGGGCCTAAGGTGGTAGCTTCTGTAGGAAACTGCTAGAAGTTGCTCCCCTTTGTTTAGTGGACTCGGCCAGGCCTAGGGCGGACTCGCTGCTGGCCAAGGCCAAGCCAATTGGTAGCAGAATGTTCTGTGATAACGCCTCTGTGATAACATATTTAAGAAGGGGAAAACTTAAAAAAAAAAGAGAGAAGAGAAGATGTGAAGAAGCTGAACGGGGGCAGAGGGGGAGGCGCAGGCCTCATGGGCCTTGAAGGCCTTACCCTCTGGCCTCTTGCCAGGCAGCCGACTAGGCCCAACTTGCCCTGGCCCAGCTGCAAGAAGTGGAGAGGAGATGAGCTGGGTGATGTGAAGAAATTCTGAGAGGCGTCTGCCAGCCTGTTGTGAAGAACTTTTCTTGTGAGAGCAACGGCTGCAGATGCCAAGGTCAGTTCAGAAGGAGGGGGAGGAGTAATGCGGCTCCTGGCCAAGATTCCCCTGCAGCCTGTGGTGACGACCATGGTGGAGCAGGTTGTCCCCCTGCAGCCCATGGAGGCCCACAGAGGAGCAGAGATCCACTTGGAGCCCGTGAAGGACCCCATATCGGGGGAGGTGGATGCCTGAAAGAGGCTGTGGCCCGCAGAGGGCCCGCTGGGACAGCTGTTCTGGAGAGACTGCACTCCGTGGAAGTGATGACCCACGCCAGAGCAGTTTCACGAAGGACTGTGGTTTATGGGTGGGACCCCACAACAGAGCAGAGGAGGAATGTGAGGAGTTCTTCCCCCAACCATGAAGCAGTGGTGTAAAACAATGTGTGATGAACTGACCGTGACCCCCATTCCCTCTTCCCCCCTGTGTCGCTCGGGGGGGGAAGGTAGTAGAGATAATGTTAAGCTTGGGAAGAGAGAGGGGTGGAGGGAGGTTATCTTGTTCTCTGTCTCATTATCCTGCTGTTTGTAGTAATAAATGAATAGTTTTCCCCAAGTCGAGTCCGTTTTGCCCATCACGGTAACTTTAAAGATTTTCTCCCTGTCCTTATCTCAAACCTTGAGCCGTTTTTCCTTATATTATGTCTCCCTATTCTCTCGGAGGGTGGGGGGAATGAGAGAGAGACTGCGTAGTCTGGTCCTGATCGGGGCTGAACTATGACAACATGTATTATAAGTATATTATAATGTATTATGTATGAGATATATATGAGATATATATCTCATGACCCCACACCAGGTTCTGCCATTGCTGCTGTTTTAAATATAGACTACTTCTCATTTAAGCCACCTCTCTTCTTTCAGCAAATTCACAGTATACTCAGTGGTGATATCTGCAAATTTTTCTCTATTTTCTCCTTTTACATTATCAAAATTTATTTCTGATCTGTTTTACGGGGTTTTGCTCCAATCTGGAAGCCTTCCTTTTTTAAAGATCTCTGTGTGATCTTGATAGACCTTGATGAAATGCTCCTTGAAAGACTATTGTACACACTGCTATCTCTTCATGATGGTGGTCTGATATCCATTATTCCACCTAGGAAGGTCAGTGGGTTATCAACCATTCTTCCAGAACCTCCATATCCTATATTGTATTATGTGGAAGTTCTTCTCTAAGAAAAAATACAAATACTTTGCTGGAAATAATCTTGCATGTTCACCAGATTTTGTTGGGACAATGGTCTAATCTTTTCTATGACCTATGCAGCAATCTCTTAATCTGGCTTGTAAACTGACAGCCACTAAAAGAATGTGTTTCCCAAGAATACAATTTGTCAGTGTTCATATCATATACTGAAAAAAAAAAATTGAAAACATGTCTTCACAATTATAATATCTTTTCTCTCCAGAACCTTTGTCAAGATTATTTTTGGATGAGTTGTTCCAAGTTCCTTTTTCTCCTTAGTATAAATTATCTGGCATCTTACTGTCCTGATCTTTATGTAACTGTTGTGGGGTTTTGTAATGATAAGGCTTCTTGGAGGATGATTTAACCTCTGCACCCTTCAGAGAGGGTATATTAACATTTAGAACTTGATCTCAGTGCTGATGAATTTAAAGGACATGCCTTATGAACCTTTGAGAATTTATCACTAAAACTAATTTTTTAAATAAATTCTTTTGCAAACTCTCAAACAAAAATAGTTTACACTTAATGTTCAATGAATTGTTAAGAAACGGGATTCATTACTAAGAATTTTTAATTTGTAAATTAAACTGGATTCTGTATAAACAGCATTGAAAAGGGTTTTAACAATTCCTTCAGTCCCTCAAGCATCTGCCGCAAATGCCATTGATATGCTGAGCAGGAGTAGCGCCTTTTCTGATGTGAAGCTTATTTCACATGTCAGGGGAAATAAAAATAAAATTTCAGTCCAAGGAGGAAAGCCTCTATCTTTCATTCTCCATAGTCAGAGCTATCTAGTTGTCCAGACTACATGCTGCATTTAATTACTAAGTCGCTCTAGACATGCCTTACACAATAAGGCATGGCATGTGTAGTTGTGGCTTTGCTACAAGCTGCTGCTTGCATGTCCAAAGTGCAAAGATCATCACCAATCAAAAATAAATAAAAGACATTTATTCATGTTTAAAAGCCCTATAAAAATGTCATCAATTATTTGAATGCACACAGTGAAACATCATTGTTAAAATACGTAGAGATGGTAAGCGCAAGTAAAAACATGAAGTGACCTCGGTCTATAAAAGTTGTTTGGTCGTATTTTTTGGATATAAGCTTGTGCTGTGAGCTGGAACTGTTCAATAGTTGCTGTTTCCATCCACACCCTTTTGGTAATAATAGAATTACAGAATAGTTTGTGCTGGAAGGAACCTTTAAAAGTCATCTAGTCCAGCCCCCCTGCAAGGAGCAGGGACATCTCCAACTAGATCAGGTTGCTCAGAGCCCCGTCCAATCTGGCCTTGAGTGTTTCCAGGGGTGGGGCATCAACCTTCTCTCTGGGTAACCTGTGTGGGTAACCAGTGTTTCACCACCCTCACTGTAAAAAATTTCTTCCTTATATCAAGTCTACCAGAACAGGTCCTGCTAAAGAGTTTCTCCTTGTCTTTCCTATAGGCCCCCTTTAGGTACTGGAAGGCCGCTATAAGTTCTCCTGGAGCCTTCTCCTCTCCAGGCTGAACAGCCCCAACTCTCTCAGCCTGTCCTCATAGGAAAGGTGCTCCAGCCCTCTTATCATCTTCGTGGCCCTCCCCTGAACTCGCTCCAACAGGTCCACATCCTTCTTATGTGGGGGACTCCAAAGCTGGCCACAGTACTGCAGGTGGGGTCTCACCAGAGCAGAGTAGAGGGACAGAACCACCTCCCTCAGCCTGCTGGCCACGCTTCTTTTGATGCAGCCCAGGATGCGATTGGCTTTCTGGGCTGCAGACACACATTGCCAGCTCATGCTGAGCTTCTCATCCACCAGCACCCCCAAGTCCTTCTCCTTGAGGCTGCTCTCAATCCATTCTCTGACCAGCCTGTATCTGTGCCTGGGATTGCCCAGACCAACGTGTAGAACCTTGCACTTGGCCTTATTGAACTTCATGAGGTCTGCATGGGCCAGTTATCCTTTATTTGTCATAGATGGAGTTATACAGAAGACAAAAAAATAAGTATTTTGAAATGGAAATCCCCTAAAATAAGAAAGGTGATCCTCACTTTACTAACAAATACCGTGGCATGTGGTAGCTAATGTAAGAACTTAGACTTAGAAAACTTGATTGGAAAGTTCATGGAGCCCACATCAGAAAAGACCAGCGCTCTTCCACACTTTAGTATATCTATAAGGTGAAAGAAAAATACTTCAGCAAAATGTAGTTGCCAATGGCTAATTTACGTTTTTTTTTATACAATTTTCATTCTTAACGGAAGCAGTTACATAAAATGTAATTTAATTCTTTTAAGGATGTTTAGACCTTGGACTAGACTTAGCTCATTACATAAATTCTGCAAAGATGACTGCTATTAAATGACTTTTGCATAATTAATTCCATCCATATAATAATTTTATAGTGGAAACACCTAGTTTTACTGTGAAAGTTAGAGTACTTTTGCAAAGAAGTAGTCTGCTTAATTTGCAGACAATAAGGTAAAAGCTTAATGAACAACACTAGTATTATCTAAGGAATTTAAGAAGTAGCAGGCTAGCTAGTTTTGGAGCATTTGAATGCAAATGAAATGACGTGAGTGAGAGTAAGGGGCAAAATTCGACCAGCTAGTAGTAATGCCTTGTCAGCAACATTTAGACTTGAGGCTTAGAAGGGCTGGAGAAAAGCAGGTGCCATCACACTGGGGCTTATATGAAAGTCATCCGATGGAAAGCCACTAAAACTGTCTGACTCACTTTTTGTCTTCTTGAAGACTAATGATACCTCAATATGTCGACCAATGGCTTATAATGCAGGCCAGACACAATATTATAATTGATGGTCTAATTTTAGACTACTTTAACAGGAACATCATTGTTGTTTGCCTATTATCACCCAGTCTAAAGACAGAGAAATAATGACTGTTTCTCTAGCAAAGCCCTCTTCTGGGTGCTACTTGCCAACAGTGGCAAATTAATTTCTCAGTAGTTCTGTAGCAAACCTAATTGCTTTCATCTCATTCTGACATAGTTACCTGAGGGATTCTTGTACTTATTTGAAGTTATTTTACGTTTTCAGGAACTTTGTTGCCCTTAAAATAATGGTACTTGAATCTTATTGCTCTTCCATGCAAAGCATAATAAAAATAATTGGTATCATGTTTAGAATAAGCTGTGATGTAGTCCAAAAATACTTTTAATAGTGTGAAAAACAAAATTACTACCACAAAAATATTTTTTTTCTGGATAATTAATATCTTTATTTGTAACTGCAAAAACAAAAGTTCAGCTTTCCTATAAAAAGGCTAATACAACTTTGCTTAAGTTAGTAGCTTGTGACTCAGTCCTCTGAGTAAAAATCTTTGGATGAAGATCAGGAAGCATTTCTATAAAACTTGTTTCTGCTTCATTCATTTATTTGAATAGAGTACTAAATTATAACATCTAATCATTAATTATTGACTGCTTAAATGGTTTTGAGGAGGAAACAAATTTAAGTGACTTGACCAACATAGTAGGAGATGAACTTTGGGTACCTCTCAGTTTTCCGAGGTGAATTGTAAAGTACAGTTTTAACATTTCAAAAGGATTCTCTTGATTAAATGAATAATCTATTGAGTAGCACTTAAATCAGTAGAAAAAAATGATAGTGTCCTTTTAAATCAACATCTGTGACATCATAGTTATGTCACTATGAAGTCACAATGGAAAACAAAAAGATAAACTACAGTTATGCATCTATTTTGCTCTTTTGAAATAAAAGCATGATTTCTGTGTTATTATTGGGTGCAACAGACATGTAGCTCTACAGAAAGAGCTGCGCAGCTCGAAGAGAAGGTATGTGCATTAACAAAATATAAAAATCTTAACTCCCACTTAAAATAATAACAGGCAAATAAGTCCTATTCATACTGAGTCTTGTAAGCCAAATCAAGCAGAGGGCCACATGGCCTTGTGGATGTAGTGCGAGACTGTGTCAAAATAAGGAAGAAATTTTTCGCTATGAGTGTGGTGAGGCACTGGAAGAGGCTGCCCAGAGAAGCTGTGGATGCCCCATGCCTGCAAGTGCTCAAGGCCAGGTTGGATGAGGCTTTCAGCGACCTGTTCCAGTGGAAGGTGTCTCTGCCCAAGGCAGAAGGGTTGGAACTAGATGATCTTTAAGGTCGCTTCCAACCCAAAACTTTCTGTTATTCTGTGAAGTATCCTGAGATTTTAAACCTAGCTCTGCCATCAGTTTCCCTTCTTCGGATTCAGCAGACTTGTTTATGCTCTATTGTCCTAACTTCTAAATACTTGAAGTAAAACATTATAATATTTATCTCAGGAATGTTTTGTTAATATTTTCCAATGCTTTCCAAGTATGAAGTACTGTCATTCCTTACAGATCAAGAGAATGTTCACTTTTCATCTTCTAAATATTAAAAATCCATTTATAGTTTCTTGTAGTGTCAACATTCTAGGTGTTGTAAAAATCCAAGCAAACATTTTCCTTGTTTTGAACTTTTAAACTGCAGCAGAAACCAAACCAATACAAGCTTTGGGGATTTATTCTTGTAATTGTAAGACTACTCACTGATCTGTAACAAAAATCTAGAATGTTAATATAGTTGAGTATGACAAGTACATCTGAACTTGTTTATCTTCCCTGTCATTCACCATACCAGTTGAGGGATATGCCACACTAACCTTGAATATGCAGTTCAAAGTTTACCTGTGTCTGATTTGCAGAAAGAGCAGGCAATGCAAAATCGTGCCTGCTTTCAGAAAGGTGTAGACATCCTTGGGAGTGGAGAAAAGGCCAAAATGTAGTTTTACAGAGTAGTGTTTCTTAAATACAAAACATATGCTCCCTCCTTTGCTCATTTCAGTTTCCAACTTCTGCAAAAACTGAGGGGCAACAGATCTTTGCCTATTTTTCTGTCTGTAAAATGTGTCCATGCAACCAAAGAAGTACTGGTTTCATGGAAAAGATGGTTGTGATCACTGCTGAAGAGCACTTCTATCAGTTATTGTGTGTGCAAT
Organism: Chlamydotis macqueenii; assembly: GCF_036417535.1. NCBI lineage: Eukaryota > Metazoa > Chordata > Aves > Otidiformes > Otididae > Chlamydotis > Chlamydotis macqueenii. Next base: position 19,771,546 of record NC_141593.1, on the reverse strand, counting down.
ACACAGAGGACAAATTATGGCTGCTTGGAAAAACAATTCTGGCATTTCTCAACATTTGAGAAACTTTCTTATACTCTTAATATACTTTTCTGCAAGCAATTTCTGAGTATAGGCTAGGGAATTTTGTGAGTTGTTTGTTGCTGTTTTAAAGCAAGAAAAATTCTGATGTCATTTTGTGATGTCTCCTTCATTACTCTTCTGCAGGCTTAGCTGTACTGTATTAACCTCCCATACCTGTAAGAAGAGGGAGTGACAGGGAGATGAATGAACTTTCTAATGTTGGGATGCTGGAGCCACATAACACCTGACTAACCACATTAACATATCTCGAAAATATTTGTAGCTGTTTAGCAGGCAACATTGCAGAAATTACACACTTGTTTGCATTTGTGGGATTGTATTTTCCATGTGTTAAGCTTGTTATTGAGAAACTAAATTTAAATACTCAATTTTAAATATAATTTGTTGTACTTAAAAGTAATCTAAGCCCTCTGAGATAAAAAAAAAAAAAAAAAAAAAAAGGAGGATCTTTTCCAGCAAAGACATTTTGGCTGATCTTGGTATATTTCTATAATGATTACCTATCACTGACTCAACTGGAAGGCCTGTGGTGACTAGTTGGAGTCTAAAACTGGGGGGTTTTTTTTAAGTTTTTGCACTTGTAAGAGACAGTGTTCTATTTTCTCTGCTAAACTGAAGATCTGAACCCAAAAATCATCTTAAAAAAATAGACTTACAAATTAGATATTGAAGAATTTAAATTTATACATTTAAAGTCTAAATATATATTCACTTGGGTTTTTAACTCATTTTAGTTTTACATTCTCCTTATTGTTTATATATTTTTCCATTTTCACAACTGTGCCAATTAGTCCAAACTTGTAACTGATGGAATTGCTTTCAATGAAATGTCTATCATATGAGTGGTGAGTGATTCTGTAGATAACAAATTAAGACCAACGTGGCAATGTAAATAATTTCTTTGCAGTCTGATATCTCTTGAATATTGTAAGGTTTATAACTTTCCTGAGACCTTCATGTGTGCTACTTCTGCATCTGTAGGCTTGTAAGACCCCTGACTTTTATGCAGAGCACTCACAGAAATTGCATAAAGAAATTATTCTGTTTCTACATCTCTGAAAACAACAGCAAATGGTGGAGAAAGTAAAAGAAAATATTCTTACTCCAATAGGTTTTATACTGACATTAGACGCATGAAATATTTTTCTTCCACTGCAAAGTAGTAGTGTTTGTATGGTGGCAAAGAAATATTTATTAATGAAAAATTCAAGCTGAGGCAATGAAAATATTACAATACTGTGAACTACAGAGATTTTTTCAGGAGGTGAAATGTTTTAAAATTCTTTCACTGTAAGGAAAAAGAAAAATTAAAAATCTATTTTAAAAGGAAAATAATTTAAACATAACAAACTCTAATTAGATATTGGAACTTGAATGTGGTTCAAATTCCCTTTGCTCTTGCATTCTGGGGAAGAAAAACAAAAGAAAATACAAAAATTAATGTGATGCTGGCCATAACCTTAATGTGAAAAATGTGGAGTGAGGGCTGGCTAAAATGTTATGAAGTCTTTGCTAGAAGAAATGATCATGGATTAGTTTTGCCAAGAGTATTGTTTTGTAAATAAGGTTTTTCCATATCCTAAGTCCAACAGAAATGTAAATATTGTTTTTTTAAATGTAGGTTACATTTTTTTAGGCATTAAAAATCCTGCAAAAAATCCCAAATGTATGAAAAATTATTGCTGACAATGCGTGCGTGCAATGGTGGAATGAACCCAAGTTCACTAAAATAATTAAAATGTCACATCAGTAACGAAAGACAAGGGCAAAATGTAATAAATAAATTTTAAAAAGGAGAGAGAGAAAGCACAAATATACAATTTACCTGTTGAAGTGTAAGTAAAGGAATTTGACTTGTTACTGTTGTTGAAATGAATCTTTACTTGAGGGTAATTTTTATGTGTTAAAATTACATGAGCATATTGTTGTAAATCTTTGAATTTATTTTTTTTTTGTTTATCATAATAAGCCATCCATTTAGAAACTCAACAACCAGTTAGAAAAATAACTTAGTTCAGAAAACACTATCTATCTATTCTTGTTTCTAACCAATTTAGACGACCAATGTAGAAGTTTTGTTTAATTTGGGGCAAGAACGAATGTATAGAATTAACAGCAACACAGCAAAATAAACAATTTCCTTGGAAACTGATTCTTCTCAGCCACTGAACAGAGCATAAATACTGGAGCAGTGAGACACTATTGTTCTTTGAACTGCACTGCTTTTGGTAGACAGAGACTAAGGATGCCAGAGAAAGACCAGGTCTGAACACGTACAGTAAGGGTGTGGGAGGTATGTTGTCAGAAGCAGTCTGTTGGCTGTTGAGTTTGCTCAGGGTAGAGATCACTTTGTGTTGAAGTGTTGCTGCCCGGAGGGTGCGATACCATGTCCGTGGCTCTGAGCAGATCTCCTCCCACGGGCTGAGCCCAAAATTACACATGCCTGGGGAATAAATTGTCTCAGTGCAATCGCTTTCATCATATGACTGTATATTTAATTAGGGAGAGGAAATGGGAGCTTCACTTGTTCTCTTTTAACAGCATTTTATACATTAGTGCATTAATGTATTTATGTAATGTTGTGCAAAAGTGACATAAATGTATGTCACTACCTAAATACCTGTTTCACATATATAGGGACTGAAAACCTGTTACAATTGGGTAGAAATGAATATTCTCCTGTTTTTAATAGCAACACAGTTAAATTTACAGGAGATCTGCAACAGTAAAGATTTATTAAAGATTTTAAAAATTCTGTCTTCCAGTGATGGAGATTGTATGATGCCTGCAAGACTGAATAGGAGCACTCCAGAAAGTAAATAAAAATCATTAAGATTAATTTTAACTGATCATTAATAAAATAATTACTTTTGTTTAAATTCTCATTTTATAACTTAAATAGTTTTAATGATTTTTAAAATTACTTATTTTTTTCAGAGATAAGTTTCACCAAATAAAGTAAGACTACTTTAACTCAGGATGAGTATCCCTATTACTGTTTGGTATAATTTAAGTAAGCCCCTTTAAGTTAAATCCTTTGTAAAACAGTCAGTCCTCAAGCTGCTAGACACCCCCTGTCAGAACTCTAATTCCTCTCCATTCTCTGATCCATCCGGCTTGAATGAGGAGCAAGTTTCAGAGCTGGCAAAGTTACGTGGTTATCATTTGACTTTTGTATCAGTTTAATAATAGACATTTACCAAGGGACTTTCTCCAAGGAGTGGTTGCACTGGTCATACAAACAGCAATATTTTAGAACAAAGTCATCCTCCACACATGGGGACTAGAAAGGAAGGAGGGAAAAAAAAAAAAAGAAAAAGAAAAAAAGAGATGGATCGGAATACATGAGATGGAAGAAACAGAAATGCTTAAAATTAAAACCCACGATAACTGTGATTTGTAGCACCTTTTAGAACAATGACCAGCACGCTACACAGTCATTACACTTTTCTGTGTTGCCTGGAAACTGAAGTGAAATGGCCTCATTCATTTGCAGTTTGCCCCAGCTCTCTCCTGCTGTAGTGTCTGATACCTCAGAACACTGAGCAGAACGCAGCTTAGGAGACAAACATGGGTAAACCCATTAACCGTGCATTTTTTTCTGAAGTGTGATTAGTACTACATTTCAGTATAATAGTGCATTAAAAAAGAGATAATTTTTCAGTAATATAGCGCTATTTCAGTTCTGTTAATCAGCAGCGTGTTTTCAGTGAAAAGTAGTGTCGTAGTTCAGCCCCAATCAGGACCAGACTACGCAGTCTCTCTCTCACTCCCCCCACCCTCCGAGAGAATAGGGACAGATAATATCAAGAAAAAGGCTGAGTTTTGAGATAAGGAGAGGAAGAAAATCCTTAAAGTTACCGTTACAGGCAAAACAGACTCGACTTGGGGAAAACTATTCATTTACTACTAAAAGCAAAGCAAGATAATGAGACAGAGAACAAGATAACCTCCCCCCACCCCTCCCTCTTCCTGGGCTTAGCATTATCTCTACCACCTTCCCCATTCTGAGCGGCACAGGGCGGAAGAGGGAATGGGAGTTACGGTCAGTTCATCACATGTCGTTTTATGCTGCTGCTTCATGGTCGAGGGAAGAACTCCTCACATTCCTCCCCTGCTCCAGTGTAAAGTCCCTCCTGCAGGCCACAGTCCTTCGTGAAACTGCTCCAGTGTGGGTCATCTCTTCCACGGGGTGCAGTCCCTCAGGAACGGCTCCCCCAGCACGAGCCCTCCACGGGCCACAGCCTCCTTCAGGCATCCAACTCCCCCGGTGTGGGGTCCTCCCTGGGCTGCAGGTGAATCTCTGCCCCTCCGTGGGCCTCCATGGGCTGCAGGGCGACAACCTGCTTCACCATGGTCATCACTACAAGCTGCCAGGGAATTTTGGCCAGGTGTAGCATTACTTCTCCTCCTCCTTCTGCACTGACCTTGGCATCTGCAGCCGGTCCTCTCTCAATAAAAATTCTTCACAACAGGCTCAGGCAGACGCCTCTCAGGTTCTCTTCCCATCTCATCTCTTCTCCACTTCTTGCAGTCAGGCCAGGCTGAGTTGGGCCCAGTCGGCCACCCGGAGGGAGGTCAGAGGGTGAGGCCTGCAAGGCCCACAGGGCTCATGCCTCCCTCTCTCTGTCCCTGCTTAGCTTCTTCACATCATCTTTCCTTCTTTTTTTTTTTTTTTTTTTTTTTCTTTTTTCCCCTTCTTAAATACGTTATCGCAGAGGCGTTATCAGGGAACATCCTGCTACCAATTGGCTCGGCCCTGGCCAGCAGTGGGTCCGCCCTAGGCCTGGCCATGGTCACTGAACAAAGGGGAAATTTCTTGCAGCTTCTTACAGAAGCTACAGCCATAGCCTACCCCCCGCCCTCCCCCCCAACTAAATAAAACCAGAACATAAAGCTAACTCCAACATTCAGAATGGCAATTTTTAATATTCTGTTTGAATAACTGATATGTTTCATTCCTGGCAAACTTTGGTCTATTGTGCTGTTTGAGGTATTGTGTGTCTGGGACTGTTAAATATTGCAATATTTATTTAAAATATTAGAATTAGTAGACTTAATGAAAGACAAGTGAATCCTATACAATTTAATTAGCTTTTTTTTGTGTGTCAAGTATCCTAAAAAAAAAAAAAGAAAGAAAAAATTAATACCTTGCTAACACAAAGGATAAAACCAAAGTTTGTGTTATTGATCAGATGATTTGTCAAAGACTAGCTTTTTCTATTTAAACAGCTATAGAATAGAGGCTAATGTTGTTTGATAATGGATGATTTCTAAGTAAAGTTTTATTTTCCTAGTCAAAGCTTCTTTGGAATATTTTCATGTCTAGAAAAAAATAATATTTTTCTGCAAGTGTTATTTTTCAGTTCAGTGAAGTCAATGGAAAAGACTACACAGCTGGTGTAAGGCATTCTGTATCTCTGCATGCCTCTCTCAATAGCCAAAATTTAACCATATTGTGCTTTGTACTCAATCAAGGTTAATTTCCAGTGTTAGAGGCCAGTATTAGCATTTCTGTAGTTCTGTAAATTCTATCGGACATAACCTCTTGGAATAAAGTGTATTGTGTAACACCTAAAAGCTGTTAACATAACTCTGTTTCATCAGAGCTTGTTCTAGGGTTTGTGCTTTCACATAGGTATATAACGAGCTTTTTCTAGCCCACTTTATAATTTATTTTGGAAATAATTCTGTGTTTATGTGTGTAACATTTGGTACATAACCTGATAAATCACTGAGAGATTAGAGGAGTATTTAAAGAAGTCAAAGCAACAGCAGAAAAACAAAACTTTTTTTTTTTAACAGTTCACTGAAAAATAACTTAAACTGTGTCTTACAGTAGAGCTTTTGTTTACAAGCACTGAGTTCAAGACTTGCTTCAAGCAGAGACCAATATATACTTTAAAAAAAAAAAAGAAAATTAAGGTAAAAGTAGTAAATTTCCAGGTCCAGATGTTATTCACTCAAGATTTCTAAAATAACTCAAATACAAAATTGTAAAACTATTACTTATATCTATCAGTGAGATCAGTGTTATTACCAAAAAATCAGATGGTGGCAAACATGATGCCAGATTCAACTGGAGAATCCAGAGAATTGTAAGCAAGCATGTCTGATTTCTGTACTGGAAAAACTTGAGAAACATTTAGAATGAAAAGTGTGTGTGATAAAAGAGATATGTGAATTGGGCTTTTATACAAGAAAATCATGCTTCAGAACTGGTTAGAGGTTGGGGGGTTTTTTTGTTGTGCTTTTTGGGGGGGAGGTTGATGGTTTTGGTTTTTTCTTTTTTTTTTTATTTGTTTATTTTTCTGCGGAGGGAGGGTTAAGGAGTCAGCAAACATGAGTAAACATGATCCAATTCTTTTTGTATATATAGATTTCATAATTCCTGCTTATAATGTACTTTTTAAAGAGCTCCTAAAGAGACAAAGCTGTCATGCAGTACTGATTCAATGATGGGAAGCAACATGTTGAAAAAAAAAGTTTATTGACAATAAATAAAAATGAATATATAAGGGAAAAACCAACTTTAACTATGCATAGCTAACAATGGATCTTAAATAACACACCTGAGGATGGGGTCCTAGCAATCGTGGGTAGTGCTTTGAAAATACCAACTTGGTGCTAAGGAGGAGTCATAAAGAAACTCAGATTGTTTAGAACTATTAGAAAAGAAATAATGAGAACAGCAAGGAGTGATCAGATACACTAGGATGCTTCAGTTTGGAAAAGAGCTTGGATTTACAAGAAAATATATACAATTGTGAACAGCAGTGGAAATGAGAATAAGGAAAAGTCACTTACTATTTCTCATGTAAGAACAAGGTCACTCAGTGAAATGATCAGGCAGCAGGTTTCAAACAAAGTATTTTTTCACAGAATGCCCAGTAAAGTTTTTTATGTGGATGCCAGAGTACACATGAGTTCAAAATATGATTAGACAAAATCGTAGGATAAAAGTCTATTCAGAGCTATTCAACACAGTGATGATGTGAATTCAACCACGAATTCAGCTTGCCATATTTTGACCGGAGATACTGAAAGAAATGCCTATCTGTTCTTGAAGTATTGTTTTCACTTTTTCTATTAGCAGCCTCTCTCAGAGAGTGAAAAGTCCAGTTAAGTGAACTTACGGTCCAACTCAGAGAGGTTGCATCCATGCATGTGTGTGATCTGGGAGTTGTTTGTATATCTGTATCCAATCAGTGCAACCTGCAGCATTCCCAACCAAAAAAGAAATATTTTGAGAGCTGTTAGTGTGAATTCAGAGCTACCATATTTTACTGAAATTATTCACCTGTACTTAAGTGTGGAAATTGACTGTGTCTCAGGGGCAAGAAATCTTTCACTTCCTTTTAATGCTTTTCAGTAATTAATTACAGTCCCTCTGAATAGTTCATTTGCTCACCTGAATTGGCTAAGTCATTTGCAGATATTCTGAATGTTGTTTATCTGCCTGCTAGACAGTATTGCATCAGCTTCAAATTCTGTTGAATTAACATCATTGCTCAACCCAAGAGAGTACTGCCTAATTCTTCTTACTTTGAAGGATTAAGGATTTTGCACTTGCTTTCAATGGAAACAACATCATGTCTTACAATCTTTGTTACTTATAACAACACTGACTAAACTGAGATGCGGAAAAGGAAAAGGAAGGACATAAGTAGTAACTTAGACGATATCTAACAAACCTTTACCAATTAATTCAAACAACTTGGAAAGGTTTGGTTTAAATATTTTGCTCTTTGGTAACTTGATTGATTTGATTTATTGCTTTTACTTGGATTGACTTATATCCTGAATGTGCCTGTATAACTGTCTTTGTGTTTAAGCCCAAGAACTTAATAGAGGTTTGGGGTGGAGGTGTGGGGCTGAACTACACAACACTGCTAAGGCTACATGTAGAGACTTGGGAATATCTAGGTGCTTTTTGTATCACAGAAAATAAATGAAAATGTTGTCCTTCTTGCCTAGGTTGATTTTTTTTTTTGTCATTAAATAATTACAGAGCAGAAATTCTTCAAGAATATTTATAATTCCATCACTATGATTTTTAGGATATGGGAGTTTTATATTGCCTTTGTTAAATGTCTGTTGTTTGTTGTTCAATAGAGTCAGATTAAGAATGTTCAAGAAAGACAGCCGCTGCTGTCTTTTTTTTTTCTTCTTAAAAATAGTTTTCTTGTAGAATAATGTAAAATCTGCTGTTGCTTTCCACAGTGCTTTAGCTCAGCATGTGTGTGACGTGCATCAGAAACGTCTAAGGCAAAGAGGCTTTTTTATTCTAAAGACCAGTAAGCAGGGAGGCAGTGGCATGCTGTCAGGTAAAAATGCCATTCCCAAGAATTTCAGAGAGCATTTAAGCTAATTCGAGACCAGTAGACATTTTTTCTCATCCCTTTTTTAAAATTTTTAATATTTCTTTTATTCAAAAGGTATTCGTCACATGTTTTGCGTCTTTAGAGGACATTTTGTGGTAGTGTTATAACACAAGGTTTAGTCTAATGCAAAAGGCATAAAAATGAAATTAAATTAACTCTTTCGTATTCTGCATAGTTTTTTAAGGATGGAAAATGAATTAACTTTCTATCTGCTTTCGTCTGGAAAGACTTCAGGTGTTTTTGTGCGTACATATGTATATACTCACACCCTCTTTATTAAATGGTATAATTTTTATCAATTATGTTGCACCTTCTCTGTTAATATTTCGTGCATATTTGGCATTGTATCTAGCACATTGAGACTCTTCACCTGGCCATCAACAGCTGGATTAGAGTATAGGCTAAACATTTAAAGTAGAAGAAATCAAACGAGAGGTTGAAATGTATCCAGCTGAGTTGTGGATTCATAGAACTCTTGCTTTGTACATATATAAAAAATGTGTTCACTGCAAGTCAGTTTTAATGAATGGCACACTAAAATGGCAGTAGCTGCTGTGCACTCTCTTCCATCCATATTGATTAAGTCAGGTAGGATACTCTGAAATGAGAGATCCTGAAAAAAAGGGCTAGCCATGAAAAATTTATTAGCAGACCAGAATGTTTGAATTAACAATTGATTAAAAATTAACAATTGATGAGCTGTTATGACTTAAGCTCATGTGAAGTAGATTACCATGTGAATTCGCAGCATGCCCCCTGCTTGCCATGTATTTGCCATTGATGCCCCATGTTCCAGTACCGTAATGGCCCTTTTAAGCATATTTACACAATACAAAGCTATATAGCAGTATTTAGCGAGAAAAGCAGCATTTGTGACAGCAGTGTTGTGCTGTACTTTGTGCAGCTCTTTGGAAGTTGGCCTGTGTTCAGTGTCGCTTGGTCCTACTCTGACATCACTTCCCTGGCCCCCTCTGAGAGTAACTGCTTGCACGGACCACCTACTCCAGTTTTAGGGAGGAGAATATGCTAGGGGTTAGCCTCATTCTCTCCTTCTTACTCTGCTTAGAAATGCATTTGAATAGAGCAGATTTGCAGCCTTTTTCTGAGTTGGCTGAGTCCTAAGTAAAAATGAAGCAAGAATGGAAAATTCTGGTGGGGGCTGAAGGACAACAAGTGGGTTGCAGTGATTCTGATTGCACTTCACTTAGCAGACCTGAAGTCTTCCTGAGTTATGTTCTGTCTCTCACTGAGAGCATGTTGGCAGGTCAGTAAAACAGAAGAAGAAAGAGCTTCGTAGGGAAAAAGAAGAGTGTTTGGGGGGTTTTGAGGGGGTTGTTTTTATTCTTTTTTTTTCCCCAATCAGAAGTATCATAGAGGTATGATCCTTGGTAAAAGTGTGATTTTGTTGGGCAACCCCAGGTATTGTGACGTGTTTAAAAAATCATCACCCACCTTGAGCACAGTGCTTTACTTGGTGCCTTACTCTTCTTTCACTAAGAAAAAAAAGCTATATTGCGTAGTTTCACTTCTACTGAATGGTACAATTAAGTACGTAAGCAAAAGACACAGAGCAATAAACTTGTAAAAACTTGTTACCCCAGGAAGCCTTGTCTGTGTTTCAGGAGGTTTTTAGTAACCACACCGCCTCCGCTTTGCGGGCCTGAGCCCCAGCAAAACTAGAACTTTAATTTATACATCCTGGCATGCCAGATACTTTGTATTACAGCATCCTAGAACTTAGCCTAGGGTACTCTAATTGTGGATGGAAGCTTAGAGCAAAGCTTAATTTGTCATTTGACCTACCAGTGCAATGAAAATGGGACCAAAATATGAAGGTTCACAAACTTATCTTGAAAGAAGTTAGAACAGGCAGCTGAAACAGGTATTTCAAGGGGATCAGACATGGTTATGCATATAAATACATTCTCTGAAAATGGCTTTGGGGATGTAAAATACAAGATTAGTGACTTCAGAGATATTTTAAAAAAGTTAATCCATAAAGGATGTCAGGTTGTGGAATGTTTGGGTTTTGGTAGTGCTAGTAATGCAATGCATTATTAATATTAATAGAATGTATTGTTACAGTGTAAGACAGTGACTCAGTAAAATTTATAAGAAGAAAAAGCTGTCCATTGTTTTTTCATAATTACCTGAAAGAAGTAAGCATGAGAAACTCTTCTGCTTTTAGATTGAGCCCAGCTACCAAAGCTTGCCTATGAGGTCCTACCTCCCCAAAGCTGATTTACGTACAAAGCAGTCTCTTGTGGGTTTCTGTGACGGCTGGTGCAAAAAGGAAAGAAAAATACTATATAGAGATAATTTCAATTTTGCGGAGGAACAGTATGCCAGCACTATTTTATAAAAAGTGAGTCATGAAACAATGTAGATTATAATTATAGCTTTTAAAGAAAGTTTAACTGTGACTTGGATTTCTTTGCATAAGGTAATTAGTTCCTATTATTAGCAGAACAAAGACTTGAAACAAATCCATTATTGTATCTATCTTTTAGTCCATTATTTTGATTAAAGTAATCATTCTACTATAATACTGGATGAAAGATAATACACCTTGCTAATTTATGATATTCATTTAACTACATTGTCTTGAGTACACTTAAAAGTAGCCTTATACAGAAATGCTAAAACTGAAATAAGGCGACTTCCTGTTTGTCGGTCTAGATGATAATTTAGGGCAGAATCTGAGGCCAAACATCTGTATGTAGCAAACATACCATAAGGTGTGGAAACATACTGTGAGCTTTCTTCTTCCTACTCTTCCTTGTTCTTTTGATGTTATAGGAGGCATGTTTTCAGAAGGATCTTATAAGTGTATGTGTAAGATGAGTAAGTAAAGTGCTTTTTAAAAAACTTTCAAACTTTTAAGTGTGGATTCTTTTTGATGAAAATCTCTGGTGGTTTAGTATTTCATAGTTGAAAAAGAAAGAGAGTGAGAAAATAATACTTTCCAAATATAACTGACAGATTGTATTTGCTTGTTCCTGAGGATGGAAATAACAATATTGTTACAAAGAAAAAAAAGACTTGTGAAAGTGATTGATCATGTTATCTACCCTTGTCAAATCTGAGACTGTTTTTCGTCTGTTATACAAATGCCAGAAGGGTCACAGTACTATTCTAGAAATACCAAAACAGCCATAGAGGAATTATATTATAGAAAAAATGAATTGGTTGAAGAAGGAGATGTATAAAATAATGCGCAGTGTAGACTTCAGGACATAAATGAGGGGGAAAAATAATCAGTATTTTTCTAAAAAAAAAAATAATTTAAAGAACAAATATATGGTTTATAATCTCTAAATATTATTTCTTTTAAAATGAGCCAAGAATGGTTTTTTTGAGTCACTTATTTAAAATCAATACTAAAAATACATGCCAAAAATGAGAAGCTCTTCAATGAGCATAAGAAATGTTGTGAAAAAGACATTTAAAAGGATGTAATAATTTATCTAGTCTATTCCTACAATGCAGTTGAATTACTTCCTATTAAATGTAAAATAGGCTTATTCAGTCTGTTTTTCTACAGAATCACAGAATGGTTGAGGCTGGAAGGGACCTCTGGAGGTCATCTGGTCCAACCCTTCTGCTCAAGCAGGGCCACCTACAGCAAGTTGCCCAGGACCTTGTCCAGACAGCTTCTGAGCATCTCCAAGCATGGAGACTCCACAGCCTCTCTGGGCAGCCTGTGCTTGTGCTAACCCTCACAATAAAAAAAGTGTTTCCTGATGTTCAGAGGGAACCTCTTATTCTTCGATTTATACCCATGGCCTCTGTTCTTGTCACTGGGCACCACTGGGAGGACCCTGGCTTCATGTTCTTTATAACCTCCCTCCAGATATTTGTACAAATTGATACAATACTCCAGAGCCTTCTGTTTGTCTTCCCTGGGCTAAACAGTCCCAGCTCTACCAGCCTTTCCTCATATGAGAGATGCTCCAAACTCTTCATCATGTCAGTGGTCCTTTGCTGAACTGTCTCCAGTAGCTCCGTATCTCTTGTGTACTGGATGCAGTGTGCTGGATCTGGCCTTGTCAGTGCTCAGCAGAGGGGAAGGATCATTTTCTCCACTGGCAACTCTCCTCCTAATGCAGCCCAGAGACTGTTAACTTCCTTTGCCACAAGGGCACATTGCTGGCTCACATTCAACTTTGTGTCCACCAGGACCCCCAGGGCCTTCTTTGGAAAGCTGCTTTCCAGCTGTGTCCCCCAGCTTTTACAGGTGCCTTGAGTTCCTCCCCAGGTGCAGGACTTTGCTCTTCTTGTTGAACTGCGTCACGTTCCTATCAGCCCATTTCTCCAGCCTGTTGAGGTTCCTCTGGATGGCAGCATGACCCTCTGAGCCTGTCAACCACTCCTTACAGTTTTGTGTCATCAGCAGACTCCCTGAGGGGACAGGGACTGTGCCCGATCATCCACATCATTAATGGAGATGTTGAACAGGATTGGATCCAGTGTTGATCCCTTGGGTACACTGATGGTTACTGGCCTCCAAGTAGGCTTCATACCACTGATCACCACCCTCTGGGCCCAGCTGTTCAGCTAGTTTTCTGTCCATCTCACTGTCTACTCATCCAGCCTATGCCTCATCAGATTCTCTGTGAGGATCTTAGGGGGGCCATTGTCAAAAGGCGTCCTGAAGTGCTCTACGCTTAACTACCAAACCAGTCACTTCATTGGTAGAAAGCTGTAAGATTGGTTTATATGTTTTGAAAGGTTGAATTTCTGTGGCTGCTTCTGAGAAACTGATTTTGACCATCTAATAGATAACAGACATAAGGACTACATCTGCAGTTATGGAATAGATTAAGGAATCTAAATTGTGTATTGTCTTGTTGTTAGACTACCTAGAGGAGAATCCTCTCCTGCTCAGGTGGCTGTGCACAGCAGAAAGTAATTGTTTGGGGGGGGTGATGATTACTTTTCATTTCATGGTGAATGTCATACATAAATAACAAGAAACAAGTTTTAGTTCAGTTGATGTATTCTTTTTTTCCCTCTTTAAGACACAAGGTTTTCTTTGGGCATGAAAAGATTACCACCGTCAGTGGCAGAGGACTTCCTGTGGACCTTCAGAAATGCCTATCTGTTCTGCTCTTCTGTTCCAAGTAATGTGTCTTCTGTGCTAGTACACAGTGTAGTTAATTTCTATTGCTTTTAAGAATACAAAATGATGGATGCTGTTGCCTGTAGTTCCAGTAGAAGAATAAAATAGCAACAGAAAGATTTGTGTTGGAACGCTAACAACTTTGAATGTATGTCATCAGACTGAACATACAAGATTTATGCTTACATTGAAAAAACCCACATGTTTTTGTATCAACAATATTCAGCAACTATGCTCTCCTAATTTGCTTTGGGTAGTTGCATAAACTGAGAACTAAAGACACAGTGAGGGACAACATCCTGTAAGTGAGATTCCAGTGTTTAAAACAGGATATTTAATGCAGGTGTCACAAAAGGGCTGTGTCTGAGGACAGGTAAAAGTTTCTCAGCTCCTATTAATTTTACTGCAAATTCAGTAGATACGCATTCAGCCTGAGGCTAGTTGGAAGTCCTTACTTTAGAAATAAGGGGGAAAATAAATAAATAATATATAAAGCCCTTGATAAAGTAATCTGAGAGGAAATAACTCCTTGAACTCCTTGAACTCCAACTGAGTATCTGCATTATTTTTATAGCACATTTTCCAGTTTTAATAATTCATAAGAAAGCAAACAGCCTAAGTTTAATGAAGTAGAATTAGTCTTGTATATAGACTAAACTCATAGTTCTTTTTTTTTGTTGCATAAGGTCTGATAGATTGCACAGTTAGGTTGTCATTTTTTGGCAGACTTTCACATTCATATCTCCTGATGTTGTAAACCTCAGCATGCTTTTTCAAGATCTGTTTTTCTTGTGTTTAAGCATTAATTGTAATGTTTTCAAAGCTAACATTAAAAACCCTAAAACTCTGCACAAATTGATACAGAAAACATATGGTTAATTTCTTTATGATTTCTGTTATCCTGTTACAACTAAATTAATCAGTAGCTGCAGTTTGCAAAGACTTTTGAAGTCCTTTTAATGCCATGAAGTGAACATGAATCATTTGGATAAACTAATTTCATTTCTGATATTCTTTGTAGTGTTCTAATGTTCCAAATCCATTGTTAATGTTGTCTCCTAACAGCAAAAATGCAAACATTCTTGAGTTTTTGAGAAATTAGAAAAGCTAAGATTCATGTTTAACGGGAAAAAAAAGTAGAGCAGCCACAAAGAAAACCACACTTGATTGGGTAACAGCCAAGAACCAAACACATGGACTGGTACAAAAGGAGGATAATATTCTAATGTTTCCTGTCCTGTCAGCCACAAGGGAAGTTTACTTGCAGCTTTGAATTAGTAGTAAATGTAAATGCTTAGTTAACTCAATAGTATATAGCATACAGTGGAAAAAGTACTCTTTGTCTCAAAAATTAATATTTAAAAGTCTTGGAAAACATTAATGCTGTCTTATAAACCCACAGCATGCTTAAGCATACTTGCTGCTCTGTTCTCTAGAATGATACAAAAGTGGAATGACAGAAGACCTGCTGCTTGGAAGTAAATTTTCTTGGCACAGTCGTGTAGGCGGAACAGCCATTGCTTACTGAGACATATTCTTAGGCTATTTCAGTTTCAATAAATTGAACTTACATATCAACTAAAACCAGCAAAAAAATCTGGGAACTATCTAGTATTAAAAATTGCCAATATTTCATACTTAAATTAGCAATGATAAGGTTTCAGTGCTACTAAGCATATGGGTACTGTCAGGTAGATACGTGATTTCATACTCATGTAGACTTCTGTGCAGGGTCAATGGGATTAGGATATTTCAACACTGACAAGAACCTAATTGGAATCTCCAATTTTATTTTTAGTTTTTTGAGAACTGGGATGGAGGAGAAATTATTTTCTTTGTTTATTTGTGGTTTTTTTTCTTTTTTTTTTCTCTGGTATTTAAAAAATACTTTTGTTATCTGTGGATATCAGTAATCAGTACTGAGCACTTAATGCAATTTGACTATGAGCTAGCTTTTAGGCTTCAGGCAGGACAATAAAATGTACTGAGATAATACAGTTGATCTTCATGAGCAATTAGATTGTCTCCAGGCCTCTGCAGATGAACTTTGTATTATATAAGTGGAAGTTTCCACAGCTATATGCAGCAGGCACACCTATCGATTTGCTAAGACTTACATATGGGGTTTGATATGTTGGAAAATGTTGAAGAAGTTGATAAGATCAGTCTTTCCAGGAATCCTTGATGGGATTTTTTTCCATGCTCTATGTGACCTCCACTGATGTAAATAATTTTCAAAAACTAATACCAAGAGATCAAAAATTCATGTAAATGGAGTAGACATAGATTGGGAATTTCAACTTGATATTTCTTTCATGAGGAATGATACAAATTGTGCATGTATTTAGAAAAATAAAGGCATTTGTGCTAATTAATAGTATGATTTATTTTAAAAAATATTTTCCAGTGTTGAATGCCTGGAACAAAGACATTTTGAAGGCAACTGCAACTCTTGCAGCTTGTTATCTTTAAAGATTTCGTTTGGAAGAGTTTTTCAATGGCTAAAAGTTTTTCAGTGTCTGAAATGTAAAATTCTGAACTACAATGAAACTCAAATGTCTGTCAACCTTGAGGGAATACCTCTAATAACTTTCCAATTCAACTGTATGCTGTCACAATGATTACAATAAAAGGAGACTGTATGGAGCAGGGCCACCTGCCTTTTTGGATGATCTAAGATACATATGTCTGCTGTTCTGAGTTTGAGTTTAGGATAACATCTTTGCTTTATCAAAAGTCACTTTTGTCTGTTGGTTTTCTGGCCATTGTTCTGGCTGTATCTCACAATGAGGAGAGTCAGTAAGGCAAAGAGGTTTTTCTAAAAATACACACATGTCTTTCCAGCTTTGTCATGCACATCATGCACAGTCGGGTATGTTTGCTTGAACCACAAAATTCCTAGGTTGGCAGAAGTGGAGCATTTGTGTGATAGAGCCTAGATAAGGAAAAGGAAAAAGCAAAGTCAATTACTACTGTAACCAGGTTACTGGGCACAGCATTACAGCACCTCGTATGGCAGCTTCACTGCTAATTCATAAATATGTCATGCAGCCCAGGCTGGTGTAGGCCCTGACACTTTGTTTTGCCGTGCAGAAGTAGCTCACAACCAATAAAACATGATGTGAACAAATTAAACAGTCTTACATTTGCCAGTGTCGTAACAGACCTTTTGTATCAAATCTCATTCTTATCTCTAGTTTGAACAGAAACTGAAACCTTTCCATAGTGAACAAATGTTTGGGCGTCTTTGTTGCTGTGGAGGACTAGAAATAACTGAATTTATTCTAGTCTGTAGGCACAGGGGTATGGAAACATTTGCATGCAACAACACAAAATGATTGAGAACAGCTGTCCGAGGGTAAGGACCAATCCTGTGCAGTAATGCCAAGTACTTGGGTGTAAAGCTTGATTTTGATGGTTTTTTTTTTCATTGTATGCACATGCATAGTGTTTTAGACCTTGTTTTACTTTGCTGTAGAATACAATTACATGTTGGTGACCTTTGTCTAAGCACAGGCAAGAAATTCACAGCTTAGCAATTCCTACCACTTAAGAAATTTCTCCTGTGTGTTTTTTGTTTGTTTCTTTGTTTGTTTTTTCCCTCCTCTCTGAAAGAACTGAAAACAAGAGAATGCCTCATAATTTAATGGTATGAAATGACTCTAAAGGGCAAGATTAATCCACTCGCCCTTATATGTCACGTGACTGGGTATTTGAGGACCGAAGTATTATTACAATCTGATTATTGACTGATTTTTGTGAAGCTGGCCAAGTCAGTTATGTGGCATGTTGGTTTTTTTTTGCTTTATCAAAGGCAGGCCACACATGTCATTGAAGAGTTAGACCTATGAATAAACAATGTTATTTAGTGCTAAATATAATATTAGAACAATTTTTGGAGCTCTGATATTAGAAATATTTGAAATTGCAGCATAGTATTATCTGAAACTAAAGCATAAAGCCATATAAAAAAGATAAACTTTTAATCTTTTTAATAACCTGCTTAGGAATATGCTAATTCTTCTTCTTACAACTGTTACTATTGTACTATTTAATTTTGTAGCTAAAACCTTGTACTTCTTAAGCATATCTTTGTGTTGTAACTGATGTAGAGTAGGTAGCAAAACTTTGCAAGTCTTTTTAGACCTTAGAAATGGTGATTTTCCAAAATTAGGAAAGAAAAATGCAAAATAAAGCTGATAGGAGAATCCTTTTAAAGTGTCTGTGACTATACATGGCTAAGGGTGTGTAAGTTGTAAATCTAGGAATATGTTTGGACTGGAACCTTTTGTAGAAGTGACTACAATATTGTGATCCTCTGGCATCTTTTAGGATGGTGAAATGTACACGTGTGTCTGTATAGATGCTTAAGTTTTTTTTTCTCTTTGTTTGCTTTGTAGGTAAGTACCATTTATGAAGAAGTACATAGTTTGGTGAGTGTTTGCAATGTGCCCTTCTGTGAATCCATATGTCCAGTGAGTAGACACAAAACTTTTAATGTCTTGACATCTTTAACTTACCAGGAATTGCTATTATGTGTAATGAAATCTTTCTGCTTTGTTCTCTGGGTTCTGGATGAGATCTGTAGCAATACACAAGAAAAGCGTACTCTTGTCCTCTTCTCTGACACATGCAGCTTTAGATCAGTGCAAACCTAGGCAATATTCATGACACTTCTGGGGAAGTTTTGGGTGTTTGGAACTCAAGTAAGAAAACCTATAAATGATTTAATTGAAGTGTTTTCAACTAGAGATGATATTGGCACATTACTCTCACTTTACTGCAAATCTAAAGTCAGATGAATTACCTTGAATGCTGCCATTTTAAAAAAATAAATTGTAGACATGCATCAAGATTTAGAACAACAAATCAATAGATATGCAATGTGCTTCTGTGGTTTTTCGTCCAAAGTTCTTGAAGCTTATATGTCAAGAAGATTTTTAAGGAACATACCTGTAACAGAACACAAGCTGTTTACCCAGTGGTCCTATGGTGTTCACTGGAAAAATATGGCATTCAGGACTGGCTGGAATTAGCAGAAATCAATATTATGACCCCTAGGATGTGTTCTAGCAAACTATATCCATGGGTTTTTTAAAAGAAAATAGAGTATCACTGTGTAACGTTCAAGGCTACTAATGTCTAATTTGCAAGGTTGCACTATACATTTGAATTAACAGATGCTGTAAACCACTTCAATATTCTTGGATGGTTGGAAATTGTTAGATATATGTAATTTTATCATTTATATGAGTATTTGTGATCTAAAGCATAGATACAATGATATCTTTAAATGCATTGTGACCCAAATGATACACAGAAATCTTGTATAATAAAATTTTTGTGTTCTTTACTAACTGCAATACCTGCTGACCTGAGCGAAAGCTGAAACACTTAGCATGCCACAAAGGAGAAGCCTTTATATTTCAGTAATTCTGATGACTCATTCTCTGGACTCTATATAAGTACGTGAGCTGCTTAAAGATTCCTGCAAAACAATAGCTTTTTGTCAGATGTTACATTTCTGCTTCATACTAGGAAATAGAGAGAAAATAAAGAGAATTTGCTAGATGCAAGACTGAAAATTACAATTTTCATCTGTATTTACATCTGATACACGTCTAACTATGCACATCCTGCCTTAGGAAGCAGCAACACATTCAGAGACCCACAGACATGCATTAACTATACAGGTATGTTTGTATGTGTTGAAGATTTGAATCACTGAGGTAGACACTACTACTCTTCTGTACGGCAAGCTCACTTTTTTTTTTTAATAAGCCTTTCCACATTCACTGTGGGCAAGATTCCTGGACTTTTAATGCAGAGCAGGTTCCATGTTAGAAATTCATACACACAGTCGTCCCTCAGGAACTCGTTTCTATGCCTGGCAGATAAGGTGTCTTACCAGGAGGGTTACTGCAGCATGAAGCAGTCAGTTCTGAGAAGCCAGTGTCTACATTGCATATGTTTCAGGGGTTTTACTTCAGATTAACTCTATTTAGGTCCTAATGACCACAGTGCACTGTATATGTAGTCCTGGTACACACCTTCTGGTTTTACTTCATTTGCATTTTGTTTGTGTGCCAGGACTTCTCTGCTATGCCAACCAAAGTGGTAAAGGTAGACTAGCTTCAAAATGCACTTCTGAGCCAAAGTAAAATACCAGTATAGATGCGTCTTTGAATTGTGGCCATATAACCAGCTTTTGCGGTTGCTGATTTTGCTGACCTGTCTTACAGAAAGAGAATATGTTTATATTCTTTACAGACCAGTACCATAAGATGGGTGTTATCTTGCAGAACTCTGAAATGAATGAAAAATTGTGCCTATTTCAGAAATGTAAAATTTGGTTAGCTATATATAAAAAAAGCGTTGTGTTTCTTTTCAAGATAGCTTTTATCACCCTGAACAACCATATGGACCAGTTAACTAAATAAGCTGTTTCATCTTTTGCAGTTGTAATTACAAATTTCTTCATAACACATATTTTGTTTCTTATGTGGAAAACTAGATGAGGTTTATCGTATAAATGCCTGTTAATCCTCCTATTTAATGTATCATTTTTCTTATTAGGCAAACTGGAGTTGGTTTTACTACGCTATTATTTTATCATCACCATAAACTTCAACTAAGTTGGCAGTTCAGATTTTCCATTATCAATAGAAACAATACATTTTGTACCTAAATTATGCAATCTATTTATTAATAATTTATTAATAATTTTATTAATAATGAAATGTTAGTTGTTTACAAGGAAAAAACAGAACAGCTGGAGAAGTCTTAACTAGAAGCTATATTTTGACAAGCATCATCTATAATAAGAATTTACTAATGTAGTTGTTTTGATTGTTTTTTCTGAAGTTCTGTGGCACAGCTCTTGGAGTCAGCATGGGATTAAAAATGAAAGGAGATGTGTTTACCAATTCATTCAGTCCCTACAGAGTTGCTCTGTTTAAAACATGGTGCAGACTTGAAAGGCAAAACATTTTTGCCCACTTCTATTAATGAGAATAAGTACCCATATAAATAAAGCTCTTATTTTAAAATGCTTGATCTTAGGGATTTTTAGGAATTAATGCATTATTCTTTGCATATATAGCAGGACGGAGATGATTTAAGGTCAGCACAAAATTTGAGTAAATTTTTATATGTGTTACTATTCAGAATAGCACTTGCAAATATATCTAAATATCATAATTATCAAAAATTCATAATTATCTAATGGAATTCAGATTTTATCCCAACGTAGCTGTTGGGATAAAATGGTATGTTGCAGGAATATGCTGCAGTATTTTCCTGAACTAAAATGGGCCAGTATATCACGTGCAATCTTTCTTTAACGAGGAAGTAGAGAATTAAATTACTGTGTCATTACTGAAACAGCCTTCTAGATGAATTTTCAAGTTTATAAGGAAGAAGGGAAAGAACCATAAGATGATATATAGAACACGTTAGATAATGTAGCTACTGTGAAAATAAGAATTAGGGTTTTCTGTAACAAATTTCCAATTGAGGACAGCTGGAAATGAGTCCAGAATGGTACAATAGAGCCAATTACATTACAATAATGTGATGTAGTTCAGTGCCTTGTTTGGTATCACGTAATTAACAGAACATAAAATGAACTGCTAAGTAGCACAAATGTTGCTTCACACCATGTTATGTTGGCAAGTTGGTAAAGTATAAGCTGGAAAAGATACATAGTATAGAAAGGCATTTGTAAGCTGAGATCAATATTAAAAAGAACCACGATGCAGAAACACGAGTACAAATTTTATGTCTTGGAAATTCATTCACAGTCTAGCATACTGGGAGGGAAATAATGCCCTCTGGGGAAAAAAACTCCCCAACTGTTAGGTTACAGAGACTAGTGTTGCCTGAACTCATGTATTTTATTCTCTAACTACAGTGTTACCACCAAGCTTTTATGTTATTCCTTATGTTGTGACCAGAATAGTACAAAATTCTGAACTTTCCTGATATAGCATCCATAGTGGGGGCAGGGGGGAAGTATATAAACAGTAGACTTATTTTTGCTAGTTTTTACAAAAAAAAAAAAGTCTGTCAAGTGCCTGTTATAGTTTACTGCTCTCTGAACATGCCAGTGTATAAGATCTTAAGGTGAAGTATGAGGGACATTTAATTTGTGAAATTAAAATGCTGTGCATTTAAAATGCAACTGGATACTGATCTGAGCAAGCCAGAAAATTAAGTCTGGTTTGGTTGATCATTTCTACTGGTTTTTATCACAAGAAACAGTTAATCCTGAAGCTGCAGTATGTATGAATCTGCCACAAATGTAGAGGTGAACGTGTATTCAGTCCTGCATAGGGAAGACGAGCTGTGATTTTCTGTTGTGTCACTAGATGTCATTTTTCTCAAGAATATAGCTGGTAGACATCTGCAAAGTTGTCCAATATTTCACTGAGTATTTGAAACATAATTAGGTAACATCATTGCAAAGAACAGAGAGATCTCTTATCTTCTTTAAAGAAAATGAGAAGTCTTGGATTATTTGTTTTACTGGTTGTGATTTACTGCCTACTTTTGTTAAGTTCTGTGCCCAAACAGCAGGAATGAAGGCTGCCCATTCACCTTGCTCTAGCCACTTCACTGTGAATAGGCAAAGCTCTCGAGAGGAAGGAGAGTTTCTTCCATTGCAGAAGGCAGCTACGGATGAGTGGGGCAGAGGAAAGGCTGGGAGACAAAAAGCTAGGGAGCCCACAACATCAGGAGATTAACAGACAAATTCTGAGTAAAGCAAGAAGTAGGACATGTGGCCAGACCAGAGCAATGGGAGAAAGAGAAGCCTTTCATAGGGACGTGGCTAGGGATGTATTGTTAGCAGAAGCTCATTAAATTTGTTGTTAGACTGAGGGTGAACTCTAATGGAAGAATCACTCTGTGGAGTGGGTCAGCAATATTGGTGAAAAGTCATCTTTATTGATTAAAAGTCATTCTGGTGTATCTGATGTGCCTATCTCAAAGATAAAGCGCAGGCAGAGCTCTCTCAAAACTGTGCTTGAGTTAGTTTCATCAGCACGCTGTGCTATCCGACTCCGTTCTCTTAATGATGTGCAAAGGGCACCTATGTCAAGTATTCCCAAGGCACTCATTGTTAGAGCTAAGCTTTTCTGTCTTCTAATTGACTGTCTTAGTATTTTTGTCTTACAGCTTGTAGATAAATAGCTGCAGGTTAATGTTGCATGTTGTCTTCTTGCTTGCTGCATGCTAAATTCGTTAGGAAAGAACTTGGTTCTGAGGACAAATATTATTTGCCCAACAGTACTACAGAAAAGGGAAAACTATTTCAATTTTCAAAGCCATAGTTTTTGTACACAATTTAGTGTTTATATTCTAGTGTTTCCTGAATAAGTACAATCCAATCATACCTTAGAAAAGAAAATTCTTAGAATGTTTAAAACTCCATCTTCTCCTTTCTTAAGTGAGATCCAGTATATTCATTCCTATTCCTCCAATAGTTAAACCTCTCATGGAGCTTTTCTGAAAATCAGATAGCTAATGCATACATTCATAAGGAAATATAAAGGAAAATATAATGATATAAGGAAAAAAATAACAATAAGGAAAAAAAATAAGGCTTTTTTTTTTTTAACAAATGAGGGTGGTGAAACACTGGAACAGGTTTTCCAGGGAGGTGGTGGATGCCCCATCCATGGAAACATTCAAGGCCAGGTTGTATGAGGCTCTGAGCAACCTGATCTGGTTGGGGATGTCCCTGCTCCTTGCAGGGGAGTTGGACTAGATGACCTCTGCAGGTCCCTTCCAACCCTAACCATTGTATGATTCTATGATTCTCTAAGTTAACGGCACATGTGGGCTAATTGATATCTTAAGATCTCATATTTAAAATAACAAACATAGAGATTTTATATGCTATAACATTAGTTTTATCTTCTAAACTCTATAGGAAAAAGCTGTGACTTTCAAAATTATTTTACAGTAGGCAGATGCAAATGGGATCTTAGAAAACAATTACAAGGTCAATATTAAATAAAAATATCCTAAGTGGTTCCAATGCAAAATATGTTACTTGGAAGTTTCAGTAAGGCATTCCTACTGAATGGACTTCAGGACAAAACATGAGTAACAGGTTGTCCAGCTGATTACATTAAATTAGTTGAATAGCAACATTTTTAGCATTTTGCAGCCATGTTACAAATTCTTTGGAGAAATCCATCTATGCAGGATATACTGCATGGTTAAAAATATTTCATATTTTCTGTGTATTCTAAAATTTTTCTTGTCTCAAATGTATATATTTTCTGTTTAAATGTGTACACAGTTATGTTTTATAATACAGAAATACATATTTATTTTAGAAGTTTCTGTGCTTGTTATTGATTGCAATACAGGCTATGAATTTTAAGAGTTTTATAACTGGAAAATAAAAGGAATATCAATTCTATATTGGCAAAAACAAACAGAGGTAGAACTTTCCTTTTGAAACTGAAGTGAATTTTCATAGTGAAATCCTATCGTCGCAAATTAAAGATTCAGATTCATAACTTATCCTCAAGCTCTAGGTGAATTAATTAGTGTGATTATTTTAGATAACAGGCTGAACAGAAGAAAAGGGTGGCATGGGGAATGCTGGACTACATGCCCAGGTCAGAGCTTTGACTTGACCAACAGCCTGCACTTAATTCTGGTGTGGAGGTCTCTCAGTAGTTTCCAAGAGAACTGTTTCCATATGTGTAATAAATTATTCATCGGACCAGAGATACTGGTAAGAGACTCTCAGTTTCTTACCTCTGTTATTTGCCTTCTATTAATTGCCCTTTTTACTGAGCCCAAGAGTGCTTGAAACACTCCTTGGAATTAGCAGAGCTTTTTATAGTTGTGGGATACAGGCCACCGTCACTAATATGCTCTGGTTGTTGCCATCAGCATCTTTCAAACCTATCAGTAATAACAAAGGGGGTTTGGAATATAGCCATGGCTTTTATTTTCTTTCTTAAATTGCTGCCTTGGTTTTTGAGACTGCTTTTTTTTTTAGTGTCCTTGATAAAATCTTCACTTACTGGTATCTTGAACTGAATTTCATTCCAGCATGCGTCTTACCTCCTTATAGTGCTTGGTATAAACAGGAAATCTAGTGCTCTGCAGACTGACAAATGAAGTCAAAACTACCACTTTGTTGTCATATTAATGAGGAACATAGCAGCATATTTCCTAGTATGCTCAGGCAGGCCTTGGAGGTTTGTCATGTATCTGACATAGCTTAGCTCATTATAAGCTGTAGTGCTTTAAGCCATGAAAGCCCATGGCACTGAATGAACAAAAAGGGATTTAGGTTCTTAGGGATTATCAGCATGAAAATGCATTATCAGTAGGAACCTTTTAAACTCAGCATTGTTCTTTCTTGTTAGAATCCGCAGTTAGGAACAATGTATCTTTCAAAACAATTGGATTTGAATAGTTGGAGTTGAAACAGCCATATTTGTTCTTAATAACTATATTTATTAAACTGAAAATTAGTCTGTGTTTTTATGTTTTTGTAAGACAGGCATTTAGTTACCTTTCACAGAAAAAAAGAATTGCAAACACATCTAGTGCTGGCCTCTTCTCAAGCCTGCATGTACCTTAAAAGTCAATTCCAAACCCTCATATTTTTCTGTTAACAAATCCTTCCCACAGCAGTGCCATAATCTTGAGTGCTCAGTTTGCATAATAACAATCAAACATTTCAGTGCTTAGAGACAGTGAAAGGAAACTTCTATGGTTTGGAAATGGATTGGTGCAGAGAGATAATCCTGAATTTTGCACGTCTCTGTGTGTATCATTCTCAGTAATCCAATACTGGATTCAGTCAGCTCATTCAAGTAAGTTACCAATCAGTGATGTAGGTTTCACGGGTGAGAGGTACTAATATCAAAGATGTCTTGGATTTATTCATTTTGGGACCATGCTGATGGAGGTGTGATATGGAGAGCTAGCCCAGCAGAAATAAGGTAGCAGCAGACATTGTCAGTGGGATACACTGCACTCTCAGCAAGTTCGCCGATGACACCAAGCTGTGTGGTGCCGTCAACACGCTGGAAGGGAGGGATGCCATCCAGAGGGACCTTGACAAGTTGGAGAGGTGGGCCCATGCCAATCTCATGAAGTTCAACCAGGCCAAGTGCAAGGTCCTGCACCTGGGTCATGGCAATCCCAGGCACAAATACAGGCTGGGCAGAGAATGGATCGAGAGCAGCACTGAGGAGAAGGACTTGGGAGTGCTGGTGGATGAGAAGCTCAACATGAGCCGGCAATGCGCCCTTGCGGCCCAGAAGGCCAACCGCATCCTGAGCTGCATCAAGAGAAGCGTGGCCAGCACGTTGAGGGAGGTGATTCTCCCCCTCTACTCTGCCCTGGTGAGACCCCACCTGGAGTACTGTGTCCAGTTCTGGAGCCCTCAACACAAGAAGGACATGGACCAGTTGGAGAAGCTCCAGAGGAGGGCCACGAAGATGATCAAAGGTCTGAAGCACCTCTCTTATGAGGACAGGCTGAGAGAGTTGGGGCTGTTCAGCCTGGAGAAGAGAAGGCTCCGGGGAGACCTGATAGCGGTCTTCCAGTACCTCAAGGGGGCCTACAAGAAAGATGGGGAAAGGCTGTTTAGTAGGGCCTGTTGTGATAGGACGAGGGGTAACGGTTTTAAAATAGAGGGAGGTAGATTTAGATTAGAAATTAGGAAAAAATTTTTTACAATGCGAGTTGTAGAACACTGGAACAGGTTGCCCAGAGAGGTGGTGGAGGCCCCATCCCTGGAAATGTTCAAGGCCAGGCTGGATGGGGCTCTGAGCAACCTGATCTAGTTGGGGATGTCCCTGTTCCTTGCAGGGGGGTTGGACTAGATGACCTTTGAAGGTCCCTTCCAACCCTAACCATTCTATGATTCTATGATTCTATCAGGGAGATGAGATGCAGCAAAGGAGCTTCTACAGGAGCTAAATCGAACCCAGCCCACCTCTTTCAAGACTACTAAAATGTTTACAAAAGCAAGAAGGTGAAAAATTTGTGGATGCACAATAGTAATGGTGGTTCAGGTGTTGGGTGGAGGTCTTCAGATAAATGTGATGGCATCAAGGGATGGTGTGGGGAAGAAGACAAGAGAGGTGCTAGTTGCCTCTTAATCTTCAGGGGTTGTGAAGTAAAGAATAGGAGCAGATGACAGAGGCAACTTGAAATAATGTAAAAAAGCAAGAAGACACTTAATATTACATTTATGTTCCTTCCAGGTGCTACCAACAGATGGTGTGCATCTATTGCTACTCAAGCAAAAAAAAAAAAATTCAAAACATCATGTCATATTGGGACCATGGAGTGAGACATCAAAGAAAGATCTAAAATTTCTTAACTTCTGAAAAAGCTCAAACAGATGTTTGTGTTTGGATCTCAGAAACAAATGAAATACCAGCAGGAAACAGTGAATTTAAGATGTTAACAGAATGGCAATTCACTGAACGGGGACAGAGATAGGAATTCTGTCCATCCTGTGCTGTCAAAGCACCTTACTCGCTTCTTTTGAATGCTTTCTTGTCCTAGTGATGCTGAACATTGAATAACTTGCCATACTGTCTCCTTGAGAGACTCAGCACACAGATGATGTTGGCATGTGACCATCAAAACATGCCACCAAATTTGCCACTAGATTTTGTGGCAAATTTACCTGGTTTTGTCTTTCAATTTTAGTGTTATGTGGCATAAAACATTTTGAAAACAAAGCCTGAAGCTAAGCCAAAGATTATTCCTGAAGGACAAAATAAATCAGTGATTTTATTTTCTCAGGATACCTCCTTTCTGTTGTTTAATTTCTTAGGAGCTTACTGGAAAGGCCAAGAATGAGGGAAGTTTAAGCAAAACAAAATGAGACAAGAAAGCGTATGGCCATTCAGTAAACTGTAATCAATATTGTAGATTCCTACATTGCGGAGCTATATACTCACTTCTTTTAGACTGTAGTGTTCAATAGAATCATAGAATCATAGAACGGTTACAGTTGGAAGGTATCTTCAAAGGTCATCTAGTCCAACCCCCTGAAAGAAGCAGGGACATCCCCGACTAGATCAGGTTGCTCAGAGCCTCATCCAATGTGGCCTTGAACGCTTCCAGGGATGGGGCTTCCACCACCTCTCTGGGCAACCTGTTCCAGTGTTCTACAACTCGCATTGTAAAAATTTTTTTCCTAATATCCAATCTAAATCTACCTCCCTCTATTTTAAAACCGTTACCCCTCGTCCTATCACAACAGGCCCTACTAAACAGCCTCGCCCCATCTTTCTTGTAGGCCCCCTTGAGGTACTGGAAGACCGCTATCAGGTCTCCCCGGAGCCTCCTCTTCTCCATGCTGAGCAGCCCCAATCTCAGCCTGTCCTCCCAGGAAAGGTGCTCCAGCCCTCTTATAATCTTCATGGCCCTCCTCTGGACCCTCTCCAACTGGTCCATGTCCTTCTTATGTTGGGGGCTCCAGAACTGGACACAGTACTCCAGGTGGGGTCTCACCAGGGCAGAGTAGAGGGGCAGAATCCCCTCCCTTGACCTGTTGGCCATGCTTCTTTTTGATGCAGCCCAGGATGCGGTTGGCCTTCTGGGCCGCAAGGGCGCATTGCCAGCTCATGTTGAGCTTCTCATCCACCAGCACTCCCAAGTCCTTCTCCTCAGGGCTGCTCTCAATCCATTCTCTGCCCAGCCTGTATTTGTGCCTGGGATTGCCACAACCCAGGTGCAGAACGTTACACTTGGCCTGGTTGAACTTCATGAGGTTGGCACAGGCCCACCTCTCCAGCCTGCCAAGGTCCCTCTGGATGGCATCCCTCCCTTCCAGCGTGTCAACCACACCACACAGCTTGGTGTCATCGGCAAACTTGCTGAGGGTGCACTCTATCCCACTGATAATGTCACCGACAAAGACGCTGAACAGGGCCGGGCCCAACACGGACCCCTGAGGGACGCCACTCGTGATCGGGTGTTAATATTGGAGCTTGCTATTCTAGGTTATGATTATCAGGAAGTTGTCACAATTTTACCAGGGAAGAAATAATAATAGTGCATTCATGAATAGTATACAACTGAAAAGGTCATGTAAGAGTCTTATGTAAGAATATTTTTGTAGTAAAATACTAGGTTCTTTTTTTTTATCTAGATAGAATTTCATAACTGAACCCTTCTTCTGTCAAAGTGCTACCGTAATAGCCTCTATTACTTTATAAGCATTGCTGTTAGTTTCTTTCTGTGTAATACTGCATATACGATGGTTATCAGAAGTTTAACAAAATTTGATTCCCTAGAGTAAGCTTTTACTCTAATTCTTCTTGTTATTTTAAGTGACTGTAGATACTGAAATATATTTTTCCAATTTTTATGCAGTTTTAGTCATAGATTGACCAAGAGGGGATGACAGTGTTCCCTGTCTATAGATTTCATCCTAAACAAACTGTCATTACACTAGTTAACGTTATTTTCCAAAAGACTTTGTATGACATGTACACAGAGAACTGTTGGTGGGGATATTTAGATATTTATTGGACTGTTTTGCATACAGTGTGCTGCAGCATTATAAGTACTGTGCATGCCCAGTGATGATATCTGATATCCTCAGTAATGAGCAGAGAATAACAAGTCTGTCTTCCTGGAAAAGGGGAAAAAGGAAATGAAAAGAGGCAAAAGTAATTTGTGATTTCACTGGGCAGAAGTAGGGTCCTGGATATCCAGATCTGGCTGGAAAATGAGAATTGTCTTTTGGAGGGAGAACAGATGTAAATATTTCTTTTGTATTCTGGAACAAATGCAAACTTCATAAATTTATTGACATAAAGTCAAGTGACAATGATCAGCTAGTCCCTTATGCTTTATAATATGCAAGTGGTTAAAAGGGTACTTAATTGTACTCTAGGAAGCCCAGGTACGAGTTCTTGCTCTGCATGTGCCAGCACTGAGGCTTTAATGTGGGTTTTTTTACAACACAGCTGACTCCTCTAACAGTGGACAACTAAGCACTGGCTTCCCTGGAATGGCAGCCTAAGTCTGCAGACTGATGTAGCACTGGTTAGCCCTTCACTGTCTGCAGGGCAGCAGGTCCAATTCTCATTTTATAGAGAACAGAGCACAAAGTAAAATGTTGGGTTTGTTGGGTTTTTTTTTCATTCTCTTTAATGCTTGACATGTTTTTTCCTTGACCCCTTCCCTCTGCTTTCACCACCCTAGGCTGGATTAAGATTTCAAGGATATAGAATTTACAAAATCAGAACACTGTAGGTTTTAAGATGAGCAAAAATCTGCAATTGCTGTCCTGCTATTTATTCCCACTCTCCAGTTGAAAGCACTACAAATTTTCTAAGTAATAGCAGAATGTGTATAAAACCTATTATGCAATAGTTTGCTTTTCTGTTGTTTTTTTGTTTGTTTGTTTCTGACTTAGCCACGGTGTTCTACGAAAAGCTATAAACAAAATATACGTATAGGAGTTAGGATGAGGGGTAATGGTTTTAAAATAGAGGGAGGTAGATTCAGATTAGATATTAGGGAAAAGTTTTTTCCAGTGAGGTGGAACACTGGAACAGGTTGCCCATAGAGGTGGTGGATGCCCCATCCCTGGAAACGTTCAAGGCCAGGTTGGACAGGGCTCTGAGCAACCTGGTCTGGTTGGAGATGTCCCTGCTCCTTGCAGGGGGGTTGGACTAGGTGGCCTTTAAAGGTCCCTTCCAACCCAAACTGTTCTATGATTCTATGACTCAAAGTTTCTAATAGCTCAAATATTTGCAGCAAAACTGACATTTCTTAAAATTCAGCAGTGTGAAAGCTTTCTGGATAGAGGAGTTCCTCTTTGTAATGAATTCTGCAGAATTTTAGCTTAATTTTACTGCTTAAAAGACCATTTTCCTTCTGCTAATGGTATTTCTCAGAAAGGTTTGGCAGCCTACCAAAACAACTAAACACACAAACTTTCTAAAACCCAAGGTTTGCCCCATCAACAAGGCAACAGCAGCAGCCTTTAGTGGGCACATCTGGAAGCTGGTGGGACAGCTGTCACAGCACATATAGCCCTGGCAACCCACAATCTGACCAAGTTTTACCAGGCAGTTTTCACTAGGGATATTGTGATTTAACACTTCCTGAGCAGCGCTCACCAAGCCCGCGCCCCAGAGAACGGCCACAGGAGAGACTACAACCATTTCCCGCAGAAGGCCATCACCTCTGTATGGCACAGGGTCCACGTCCCAGTGGCACCTCGCACGTCTGGTGCGAGATGTGAGTTCCTTTGGGAGCAGCTGCTCTCCCTTGTCAGCTCCCCTGGGGACTCAGACTCCAGGGCATCACAGTGCTCCAACTTCAGGCTACAGGAATTGCTTATCAGTTTCACACACTCTCTAAAAGGTAGGACCACCCAGCTCCTGTTCGGTTGCTACCCTGCTTATCTTAGGAAAAAGAAGTTCAGTCGGCCCCACCATTCTGCGAGGTTTGTGGAGTCTTAATCATCTGTTTCCAACTTACATTGCAAGTGTTTTGCCTCTGCTGGTGGAAATTTGCACAGTACAGTGTTTCTCTCTGTTCTGTGCCAGGGTAGGGGTGAGGACATGGAGAGAAGCAAAAGCAAAATGGTACATATATATATATATGTGTGTGTGTGTATATATATATACACACACACACACATATGTATCATGTACATATGTATACATATATATGTATATGTGTGTGTGTATATATATACATATACATACATACATATATTATCCTCTTAAATACTTAACATGTTTTTTCTTAGCCCCCTTCCCTCTGCATTTCGTTGCAGATTATAATATTCTTTCTATGTCACAGGAAATAAAAAAAAAAAATAAAAAACCCCACAACCTTTAAAAAAACCTTTGAAAGTTTCATTACTATTCCATCCCCTGCTGAATTAAAAAAAAAAGTTGAAGTAACAATTTTATTAGAAACATTTTCTTTCCACTTTTGTTCTTCTTTGCCTCTTCAGTTTATTTTTCCTTTTGAAACTGTTGCAGCTACACCACAACAAAAGATGAAAAGCTTAGGAGGCCAAAACATAAATATTCAAAACAATTACATTTATTCAGGAACAGTATGCTCGCATTTTCTTGGAATCAGAAGTGAAGTTATATATCCATTGCTAAATTATATGATTGTTACTTCATTAATTTTTTTAAGTTTATGGAATGCATAGCCTGACAATGATAAACAAATGAGCAGTTTCACATTGCATGTGTTAGTATTGTATGCATTACTGTTGCCAATATGTTTAAGGATGCATTTAAGGACTTTTTGTAAAATGTTGTGTCAAGTCTTAACCAAGCGGGACTGCTTGGCAGATTTTTAATGATACAGGCCTTTTCTAAATCTTCTACTTGAAAAGCTTGAGACAGTGCTGCTGAAAATTATAATGTACTGACTGTGCAGTAAGTTTCAATTCAGTGGGAATTGATCACTTCAACTTTGTCTGAATACAGTAGAAGTTTGAAACTAAGAATTACAAAAGGGCCAATAATTAATTAAAATCTGTATCTTGACTATGAGGAGGAAAGTTTTCCTGGAACAAGGACTGAGTAAAATGTTTATCCAAAGAATATGAATTTGTAAAGTGAGTTATTGAGTCTTGTTGTGAATATTAAATTTTCTCCAAAGGAGTTTTTTATGTCACTTTCTAAAATGTTGGTAAATTGAAAATTAAATATCTTGAACTATTATTTTGAAAAATTTGTGTTAAAATTAGAAGAATTCTCACGCACATTCAGCTGAGAAAGACATGGTTTAGTCCATAAACTGTCATGTAATATGCGTTGTCTTATTGAATTGATCCCCTTTGGTAAAGAAATACTTTATGAAAGTAGTAAATGTTATTGGTGCTGGTTAGCATTCATTACTATCCTGGAAAAAGATTATGTTAAGGAAGAAGTTAATAAATGACCAGAAATTATATTGTATCAAAGAACTCTGAAATGTAGTCATCACAGTTCTGAAATAGAGACATGCATTATACAGAATTACACATAATTCAAAACTCTAAATTACTCTAAATATAATTACATATTTTTATATAATAGAGAAATATATTACTGGTTTTGCACCTCATTCAGCTTCACTGAATCTACTAGTTTATTTAACTAGTGTACTTAAGTAAATAAATACTTAAACTGTTAATTTATTTAAGTAGCATACTGTTGTATTCTGCTTTTTAGATCCAGTGTGAAATCAGTGCTAAATATTGGGAATTATGCTGGATAGGTTCTTCCCCTATAATATAGCCAGCTGTGTCTGAACACTGACGATATTCTTTAAGTTACTTGTATATTGCTTATTTAATTATGCTGCACTTTATAACTTCAAGAATAAAAATAATCTTGATTCTGGATACGTATAAAGAGAGTTCATGATAAAAAGTAAGTCACATCCTTCCAAATTATAAATGTATTAAAAGGAAACCTTTCAGGCACATTAAATTATTGAATGAATGTTTTAAAGTTTAACAAGCAGTGTTCCATCTATTTGTAGTTGAAGATAACACCAGACATTTTTTACTTTGCTTCCAAGATCTGACATGATGTGATCTAATCTCATATAGTCTAATCTAGACTGCTAGATCTGGTTTCAGTTTTTAGTTTATTTTGTATACCTTTTGTATTTGTATCTAGTAGCTTTTCCTGTTAATTAGACTTCTGTTTGTGAAGAGTACTATAGATGAATGGGTTTCTCCCGTTCTATTTAATGAGTTTAATTTAATGAATGGAGAATAAGTTCCCACTAAAATAATGCAAGCTGGGTTTTGTTTTGTTTTGTTTCAGATTTACTGTGAAAGCTTTGCAGAAAGTTAAACTGTTATCCTAATTCCTGACCAAGCACTTAAAACCAGTATGCTGAAAAGTTAAACTGACTGTAAAAAACAGCAGCTTATTCTTCACGACCCAAGGCCAAAAAAAAACCCAAACGTTTCTTTTATTCAAATTGTTTTTGTCAATAATGAAATAGAAAAGCTGATTATCTTTCCTGCTTTGTCAGCTGCTACTTTCCTTCTCCTAATCATTTTAAGAACAGGAAAAAAAACCCCTAAAATCTCCAAAACCTCCCAACACAGAATCTCAGTTCTGAAGTCTGAAAGGATACAAAGAAGTCTCTTGCTGTAGTTTCAATTATTTGCATACCAGTTGAAATCCATGCCCACCAGTACTTTTCTTTAAATATCTACAGCATAGTAATTCTTTTCTGTAACTAACAACTCTAATAACAGCAAACACTCTAAGGTGCTGATTTGTTGTATTTTTTTTTTTATTGAATTCTAGTTTCCAGTGAAATGCAGCTTTCCAGAAACCTGGAAAGGTTATTATCAAATTTTAAAAAGATTACATTTAATATTTTAACACCATAAAATAGTATAAAAAGGTAAGAAACGTACTACATGTCTACTGAACTATGTAATTACTTAAAATATACGTAGATATAGTGTATCTTGATTAGTAACAATAAGTGTGAACTTTAAAGGAGATGAACATTTCTTTAGGTAAAAACCTAAAAATGCAAATGTAACCCAAAGTTTAAGTCAGTTATTTAAATAATTATTGCCACTTGCTAATGTAAATTATAATTAATTTTGGTTTTTTAAATAATTCATTTAAATATATCCAACAAAATTAGAGGAGCTAGTCTTCTGTCTGTGTTTGAAGAACCTTTATCCTAAGTTATCAAGAGCTACTGCCTGATTCCCTGACTGTGTTTTGGATCCAGACCTTAGTCCATTCCAGAGCTTTCTGCTCAGACTGCCCTCATGGCATGAATTTTGTGAAGACTGAGAAAGTTATCCATCTATCCTGCAAAATGCATCAGTTCCTGAGTGTAATGTTAACTCATAAATTAAATGATGCAGTGGCCCAAGTTGCTCAGGACTCTAGACCAGATGGCATGTGTTGTCTTTGCACAGCACTTAGCTCTGAATTCCCTCTGGGCCCTATATGATGCTGCTGTGACAGCAAGATAATAATTATTTTTTATATGTTTGTTCAGTTGAAAGTGTTTGAAATGATAAGTAATAACACAGGCTGTAATCCAACCCATTTTCACACTATGTGTCCCGAGATGTGGCATGAGGGCTTTTAGTGATGTTTGAGTATCAAAAACTCTAGGGCAGCACTGAAGGAAACCAAACTTGATGCCATCTGGTCCATATCACCTGCTGGGAGTCACGTTTAGTGTGAAGTACTTCAACCAGGACCCTATCCTGGTTTTATCTTGGAGAGAGCTAGTTGGAGTGGTCTGAAAAGAGCCAAGCAGAGATCATGGCTCCAGCTCCTGGCAGCTCCTGAGCCGCTTCTTGTTTTTCGGCGTGGACACGGCTCATGCTGAGGCTGGCAGTGTCACGGGTAGTAACGCTGTTGGTAATTAAGGAATTTACTTCCCCCTGTATGTGTTTTGATCACAAGCAACTCTTGAGTGTGCAGGCTGCATAGTCTGTGGAGCTAGACAACCTCACAATTTGAATTTTCTCATCTAGAGTTATTGGTTCTTTATTGGAATTTAGAGTCGTTTTCAGAAACTGATTCAGTACTGGTTACAGTTGCTGAACAGGAATAGTGTTCTTTACATAACCAAGGACAACTGTAAACGGTTCAGCCTCTTCCCTACATATTAGTTAAATGTCTCATATTAAAAATACTTGGATGTATATTTTGGTCATCCCAATTAAAAAAAAAGCCAAAACATTTAAAGACTGTTTTAATCGGTGTTTCTCAAGTGTTTCAGTCTGAACTATGCTGGAATAAGCAGATTTTGCACTTCCAAATAAATGTTTAATTTGTCTTGCTCTTTTTTGACAGCATAGTAAACGATGAAAAAAGAAGTTTGTCATAGATGTGATGAGTTATTGTTTTCAATATCTCACACTGAACCTGATGTGGTCACTTTCAGAGTATATTTTAAAACTTGATGCAGCTATTATTTACTTTTTTAAAGCATATAATTATTTTTTAATAAAAAAGGTATAATCCTGTAATTTGCTTTAAAATAATAATTTGAGGGCTTTTTGATAATAAGGTCTTTTCAGATACACTCACTTCTTGAAAGCAATAAGCTAGTAACCATTAGTGTTCCCAAACTATTTTTCTTTTGTTACTAATTTGCAATACATTGTTATAATAGTGGTAATTATAACTACTACATTACTGGCATTTTTTTCTGAAACAAAATTTGAAGAATTACTTTTGAAAATATTGGACGTTTAGTCTCAGTGAAGTCATAAGTGTTTTGACTTATGTCTGAAGAAAAATTAAAACTTAAATTAAATTTAAATTTCATTCATTAGTAAGTCGAGAAAGATATATAATAAAAGCAATCTGCTTTGTCTTATCAGACCAAAGAGTTCTGTATGCACGCCACTGTTCGTATGTGCTTAAATATGGAATTGCCGCAATTGATTGATCTCTACATCAGACTTAGCAATGCTTTGTAGCAAAATTTAATTTCATTGAATATGGAGAACTATTGCAAATGCTTTAATATTATCTACTTATTTAGGGCTAAATTAGAGGTATTTGCAGAATAATTACTGTAGATAATTAATTTCCTCATATACATGTCTTTTATACTTGTTTTTCCCACCTTTGTTAATTGACCAGGTAACAAACCTACCTTGCAGTGGCTTTGGTTAGATGATCCTTACAAATATGCCACCTTCTGTTGCAACTTTGGTTTCAAACAAATGCCTTTGATATTCCATTTTTATTCACATATGTACCAGGTTGGACTTGTCTATCTTAGTGGGCTACATCATTTACTGCACAATGTCAGATTTCTTTTCAACTTAATTGTGATGGAAGGAAAAGTAGGAATTTGTTTGAAGGATAAAACCTGTAATGATTGGTAAAGGTTATATATTTAGTTACCTCAGATACTAGAAATAATAGAAATTATTACATTCAATAGCAAATTGAAAGAACATTTTAAATTTACATGAGGAGCATTAAATTGGCAAACTCATGTTCTAGTCTTAAAGTTTCCTGAAGTTTGGAAAAAATGAAACAAAACAAAATAAAACACTTTATGTCTTCAGGTGAGAACTATCCTGAATTAGAAAGATTATTTCATTGCTAAATTGAAATTACTATTATATCTAGATACTCATTCTTTGCTTTATATATACATACTAATGCTTTGCTATATTTCTTTTAAAAACCCTGATTTTTTACTTATTTGAATATCAGTATGCATGAATGCACAGTTAGTGTATTATGAAAGGTAGAATGCACTAAAAGTAATGAGGGAAGATGGATTGTAAAGAAATGTGTAACATGAAATTCTTTCTGAATAGTGTAAGACCCAGAAAATCAGTGATGAAGAAATAGTATTAAAGATGAGTCACTGCTACTGGTCTTGTCTGCTTGGGATGTGAGAACTAAATCAGTACAGTCAAATGTAAGACCAAACCAGCGTGTGTGTCATCTGATATAAGAATTCGTTCTGGAAAGTAGAACAGAAAGAATTGGTGGATCAGAGCAGAAATATAAACATATACTTTCCAGAGCAATGATGCAATGAGGAGAGCTAATGTTAGTCATTAGCAATGCAAAATGAGAACTATAAATAGGGATATATTTTTGTTCAAGATGTTGGTGTGACCACAACTAGAAGATTGTCCAGTTTTCACTACCGTTACTTGAAAAAAGTGCAATACCACAGAGGGTTCAAAGAAAAATTACTTGGAATTCTGGAGAATATTTTCATGGCATCAATAGGATTGCTATAGGACAGGTCGCTGATTTATCAAAGGATTAAACAGAAAGGGATTTATATTTTAAACTAGTAAGGTATTTCTACTTGCCTATTTTTATTGGTAAACATTTGTAACAGAGATGCATCTTTTTTTTCCAGAAGTTTTCTTTTTTTTGTTGTTCAGGTTTGAATTTATTACCCAAATAGAAGAGCATATACTACAAATGGCCTGCACCAAAGCTTTGAGCAGACAGCATTGGGCAAAATCACACCCTGCCCATGAAAGATATTATTGGATAATTATTAAAATAATTATTGGATATTAATTGTAGAAAGACTACAAGAGACTACACAGAGCTAAAATAATGTTTATATACTTTTTTAATCTGGCAGGGCAACTGTGGCAATAGTCCATCACCATACAAAGTTAGCAAGATACATAAAGGTGGTATTTTAAAACAAATCACTTAAACGTATATCCATCATTTGAAGTCTTTAAACTAGCTATCTTAAAAACTTGAACTGAAAGAGCCCCTCCAAATCAAAAAACCCCAAACAAATAGCCTAAATGTTTAAACCACATTATTGAGTTAGGTGAAGGAATTCCGAAGCTTGACTTTGTTGACATTTGTTTTTTTAAAAAACTGCTGCCTACAGTGATCTCTGCCAATTTTAAAATCTATGAACCATACTATTTTATATATCCTACAGAGAATTCTAGGAGACAGTCTGGGGAAAACTTAAAAATAGTAACAATAATAACATATTTATTTGCATTTCCAACCCCTCCATTCTTTTTTTAACAATTCAATTTTTTTTTTTTTTAATCAAATCTAGTCTCCCTTTTTCATGAAAAGCTGGAACAGATGATCTTTCAAGGTCCCTTCCAACCTGGGCTGTTCTATGCTTCTATGATTCTAAAAGGCATTGCAATGATTTTGTAGTTCACCAATATCTGAAAGACAATTATTAATTCAGATGTATAGGCTTGCAGAAATGCTGGCAGTCTGACCTTCAGCTCTGTAAAATGTTGATCAGTGAAGCATTGCTTGTCTTTGTACAGCAAAAAAACCAAACAAACAAAGCACACAAAAAAAACCCCTACCTCAAAACATAAACAAACAAAAAACCCCAATAAATCAGACCTGGCTGATCTTCCCAAGAATTTATTTATTTTT
Source organism: Chlamydotis macqueenii (assembly GCF_036417535.1). Classification (NCBI taxonomy): domain Eukaryota; kingdom Metazoa; phylum Chordata; class Aves; order Otidiformes; family Otididae; genus Chlamydotis; species Chlamydotis macqueenii. The sequence goes on along the minus strand of NC_141593.1, from coordinate 19,733,060 downwards.
TATTAATTTATTTCTTTATTATTTATTTTTCTTTGAAAAGAAAGACAGACAATTTATATTTTCCTTTTTTTTTTTCCATGTATGCGACAAGCTGTAGCATACCCGTACAGTGCATTCTTGCATGCTTTGTTGAACTGCTGCAGAGCAACAATAAGATAAGGGCTTCTACTTCTGGTAGTTCAAGTGTTTATAATTTCTTAAAACATTAGCCATTTCAGATCACTGCTTTTCTGGAATAATGCTGTCATTATTTAAATGCTTTCTTTCAACTTCTTGTGAGCTGAGTTTCAGATGCTCCAGGCATAGTATTGAACATGATTGTACTGTAGTATCTCCAGCTATTTCTGCATGTGTATATGCCTATAAATTGCCTAGAGACCTGGAAAGTTAGACAACTTTTAACAAATGTGTACAGTTTGGCTGTATATTTTGAAATAAGTAGGAAATGCTTAATCTGTGTTCTTCAGGTCTTGCCTTGAGATTTCTATAGGATATACTCATTTGCAAAATAGTTATCATATACAGACAGCTACTAAAAGAGAGAGTCTATTTTCTGGAATGGCACTTTTTGAGAATTTATGAATAAAAAACATAGAGATTTAGTACTGGAGGGAGGGAATATTGTTCTTATATGAGAAGAAAATAATTTTTGCTTCTGTAATTTTATCTTTTTGCATTTATACTTGAATTAAATTGAATTGTATGATAAAACAGCTTTTTATGAACAATGAAAAAAATTACAGAATCCTATCAAAAAAGTATCTTTCCTAGGAAAATGAATGTAAATCTAGAGTCTGACAGAGCTATATGTTCACCTAAACTGCACATGAACAAATAAGGGCATATCCTTAAGCCTTGCCTAAGAACATGCCTCAAATTTTATGAGATTTTTGTACATCTCTAGACTTTTTAAAAAATTGTACGTTTTGATATATTTTATAATGAATATTTGCATGATGATGATTGGTTTTTAGATGTGGTTGGATATGATCTAGTTTCAATACTGCCATCAACTTCACAACTAAAACATCAGTGTTTAAGGCATGCTGTACCTTACGGCAGCTTGAAAATTTCAGGTCACTATTCCCAAATACAGCATTTGACTAAGCACTATTCATGATAACAATGACTTTCTTTGCCTTTAAGATGCAAAAAATGTCAATGTTCAAATGAATCTCAGGTCTCACATTCTGATCTGGAACCCTTGTCATATTGTGGCTATATTTTTGATGAGACTATTAATGGGAATTATGATTAATTCCCCCAGTGATGTGACTCTGTGACTATTATCTACAACCAGACATTTTAGGTGCACGGTTCCTTACCATTTGTCAAATTCCACCACTGTACTATTCTTCAGTTGCAAGCTTGGCAACCTGTAAAGCTGGGAATCTTAACAATTAAATTGATTCAAAACAAGATGTCTAGAAATACATTGTTTATGAAATGTCTGTATTTTGGTGTTTAAAAACAAATCTTGGGTGCAGTTACAGAAGAAGGTTTGAAACAAAATGTGTGGGTTTGCAGTGCAACCTCTGTTACCTCTTTTTCAGGAAAGACCACTGTCTGCTCGTTGTTACAAAATAGGAGGGCGTGTTTAAGTACTTCATCTGGGTCAGTGTAATAGTATTCCATAAATAACATTTAAAACATCACAATAAATTTAGAGCTTGCTTGATGAAGAAGCTTGCTGCCATAAAAGCTCCCTCTGCAAACTTATTTAAAGAAGTTTTATCAAATGAGTCTTCAATTTGAAATTAATCTGAGGTGTGTAGTGTTAACTGCATGAGTAATACGAAACACCACCTGTCATAGGTACTCCCTTGTATATTCAGGTGAGTTCCATGACTACTTCTTGAAAATATAGAATTGTCATTCTGTTCAGTCTTCAGCTCTCTTACGAAATACACTGATAATTTAAAAATAAATCTTTCTATAATTATTTCCATGTATTTTTCATGTTAAAATATTGGTGATTGCATATAAAGGTTTTAGTTTTTAGTGAGACTCTCTTTAAGTGTTATTTCCTATCATAATCAAAGATACTTTTCCAGTTTTTCATATTGTATAGATCTTCATTTGAAAATTCATTAAATGATCTTCCAGGAGACATGTCATGGTTTAAAATTAGTTTTAAAATAGTCTAATGGTTAATTGCAGCCGGCCCTCAAACACATATCTGAGTATGACAAAGGAATTTATTATTGAAAGTCCTACATACACCATTACTTTATTGCTTAAACTGTAGTAATTATATTTGGCATTCATGGTTAGCTTTATATCTTTAAAGCACTTTATAAAGAATAATTAATCTTTCCAAAATCATGTAAGGTAGATCTAACTAAGACTAAAAAAAATTATTTCTCCTGGATTTATTTCTTTGTGTTTTCAATATAAAGGGTTTTTTTTTTACTCTAGTACTGTACAATACTACAGTAAAAAAACCCTTTGTATTGAAAACTTTCTGGTCATCCTTTTTGATAGGTATAATATATATTTTTTTGTAAAAGCCTTTTTAATGGTTCATTATGGAGTATAATGTTTCTTTGTGTGTAGAAGACATCTGTCTACTGTTGAAATACTAATGCAGAAAAATAGAAAAAAGACTTTATGAAAAACACTGTAACTAAGAGATTCAGAAGATATTCATAAGCCTATGAGACATCCCAGAATAGAATATGTAAGAGTAGTTCAATGAGTGGAAGCATTATGACACAATACTTCAATGCACTTCAATTTCTGCCTGTTAACTTTTAATAAGTTTATGTAAAATTATCTGAAACATGCTTTGATTCTATCAAGATGAGCTGCACTAGTAGCTGCAAGTTAAAATTTTAAAAATCCTGAATTAATTATAGAAAACCTACATGCCAAGATTTCATGTTACTGGATTTAACGTCAAAAATTCCATTTGGGTCTGCTGCTGTTGCAGGAAAAAATACTTTTGCTTGTAATAATTTTATGTATGTCTATTACAGTGTAACTCCTCTCAGTTTAGAAGTTTTCTTCTTCAACTAATAAACCTAACTTTACTTCTTGTCAGCTCTGAAAAGTGTGACTTTTATGCTATATATTTATGCTATAAATGCATGAATAGTTTTTGTAAATAGTTATTACTACAACAGTTATCGCCAAATCTGTTTAAAAATTTCTTATGAACTTTATTGCTCATATATTTACAGATGTTTTCAGGGTTTCTTTTTCAATTTTTGTTGTATATAAGAAATAAAATAAAACTAGGTTTAGTTATCAGCTCTTGAAAGTATGAGCGAAAAGACATACTGCTCAAATAATAGAACTGGGAGTTTCATATCCATTTCTGAATACTATTTTCTAAGCACTAGACTGAGAGGAGGCATAGGTGATCTTCAATTTACATAGCATTCCCTTCCATACAGATGTCATAGTTTCTGCCCAAATGGGCCAATACTCACACTTGTAATCTGCAACAGCCACCTCCTCCAGCAGCTACTGGCAATTTTGTGTTGGTTATCATTTGTGCACTAATTTATTTAGGCATTGCCCCAGTTAAAAAAAAAATAAAATCTGGATTTCAATGTTTCAAGCATAGTGTGTGTTAGTCAAAACTATAAGTGAAAAACAGTGAAAAATGGAAAACAAACTGTTGGTTTTGATCATGCCATGATTTAGTTTTTCTTCTTTAATTGGTTAATGATCTTTCATGAGCAAAAGGAGATGGCAACATTGAAGCTTTCTGTGATGGAAAAAGCAAAGTCCGTAAAGAAACTCTATGTGATAGGAAAGAAAAGATCAGAAACTGCCTGATTTTTCAAGTGTTGAATTCTCAAAATTCCTACTCATTCTTTGGAGCTGCTGTATGTCCAGCCCTCTAGAGGACAAATTCAGATGTTCAATTCTTAATTTAGCCAATTCTGTTATTCTCCTAGTTTTGAAAAAATACTGGTTTGCCTTTGAATTTTTCCCTTGGAAAATTTGAGCTTACATTAGTTTTTTAAAAAGAGACTCTTCAAACAAAAATAGAAAAAAATCTAAAGATGTAAATTAGTGAAGTTTTACCTTTTGAAGTTTTAAATGAGTATTTAGGACTGTTTTTCCCAGTCTTTTTGTAACTCAACATCACTTGAGAAAATTGGAAATTTTAAGAGCCTTCTTATAAGTAGTAAACTTGTGTACCTCAGAACACAGATCCGTAAAACAGGATAGAAGGGTTTTGGTTGACCCGTGTCAAATGCAAGATGAATTATTTCATTATGAAGACATTAATACATGCTTTCCTCAACCGAATATTTTATAGAGATGTAGAGTCTTCTGGATGAAGTTGCAGTAAAGTATAACAATAAGCTGTAGAAAATAATTCAGCAACAATTTTCAATTTAGTCCAGTATTGGAACAAGTTTAAAATTAATATCTGAAAAAAATACTGTAATATGGATCATTGTGAGAAGATAGAAGGTAGTCAGATGCTGGCATCAGGCTTTATTGTTATATACTGCATTTTGAGAATAGGTTTATTTAGTTGGCATCCTAAACCAGTATTTTGTGAAGAAGTCATTCAGCAGCTTTTCAGTTTTAGTATTTCAATAGGAAGCTGTAAGTCACATTTGTTATACTTCTATCTTATATTTAAGGTGCTAAAGATCCATAACTTCATTTCCACATGGAGTTATCTACCTAATCCACACAAGAAACACCTTAGGCACAGAGCACCATTTCATTATTGTAAAACGCGAATCTTCAAGGCAGTAAGAAACTATGTGTATAGCTTGACTATCATTCTGTAGAAAGTAGTGAGATGGTTCTGTCCTCGGTTATCTACACTAACTGAGGGAGAATATTTGACATATCAAGGCTGCTGTCCTCCTTTAATTATGATGTCATTTACTCAAAAAATCAATATGTGGCCTATGATTACTAATAAACATGTATTCTGTTTCTTCACATACATAAGCTTTCAAACTATAGAATGAAAAAAATAAGAATCTTCTTGGAAGACTCCAGAAAATACATGTTATGGGGATCACTTTCTAAGGAAAAAAAGTATTTGGGATTTTATACGGGCAGATATTTTTGTTTCATTTAATTATCAAAACTTACCTGCACAATTTTTAAAATGAGGAACGTCAGCAAAATAGATTTTGAACGTATGCTCTCTTTCTCCTTTATTTAACTAATTTATCCCATATGCAACTTTGTTGGAGAATTTCATATGAAAGCAGACACAAGTAAGAGCTTTTAAAACTTCTTTTCAGAGGAACTATGGCTACTTACCAGACTATCAGGAAATAATAGTATTCTAGTAACTGTAGTTAAAAGAAGAAACCTGAAAAATGAACATTTAGGGAAAAATAACTTTCAAATATCTAGATTTTCTTGATTAATTTTTTGATTAAGCTCTCTTAGATTTTTGTCTACATTGCGCTTCATAGTTATTACTAAGGCATTGCAAATAGTATGTTTTCATATGCATAGTTTTGGATAAATAGCAAGAGCAGCACAGTCATTATGGCCCAAGCACAGTATACCAGTATTTTCTACTTCAAACGGTGCTGCCTTGGCTTTCCATAGTCCTAGAAATTTTTCATGCTTCTCCTGGGTTATGCTGAAAAAACAAAGTAGGACCAAATTATGTCATGACAGCTTCCCAAATTTTCCAAGTGTTAGTAGCTAGTGATCAGAGGGCTTGGCTTCAGAGACCTGATCTTCTAACTGGACTCATAGATGCCTGCTTTGGACCAGTTATATGGTCCCATTTTTGAATAATTAAATACCAGAAAAAGATCGGATTTGTTTATTTTTCATGTCACATAGGTGACTTATGTTTACAGGAATATTTTAATAGAGCTGGAAAGTAAACAAGCTCTCAATTTCCCTGACGAGATTCAATGTTTAACATTCAGTATACAACATAGTGCAACACCTTGCTATCAGTCCCCAAGGATAATGGGGAACTAGGCATAGATTAAACCCATCCTGCAAAGATATCAAATATATGTCTAACTTAAAGTGTATGAGTCCCATTGTGACTCACTGTCTTATCTTGCTTAAATAATTTGCCAAATGGAGGGAATTCTCAGAAGAGTATTTCAGTAGCCTGACAGGAGACCAATCTGTAGTAGAGCTGTCTAAAGCACCTAAAGTTGTTGCCTATCTCAGAGATCAAACTTACGAGTTTTTTCTTCAAAAACATTGGAAGCATAGAGGAACAAAGGTGTGGTTTTGTTTTGTGTGCTTCATAAAAGCTGATTCTCCAGTTTCTAAGCATTATGCTTTTCACAGTCTGAGATAAGTTATGAAGGAAGACTTCAATTTCTCGCATTATATGTATTTGAGGAAATAATCAGTAAGGCTTCTCAGGACTTTTCAGTTTGTTCACAATCACACTGGTAGTGGTTAACACCATGGATGACGTTGGGTTACTCAGCATTTTTAGTGATGCAAACGCAGTAGGATTTGGACTTCAGTCTTTATAAAAAGCTGCTATAAACTCATGCAAAGTTGTACTTCAGTCTGCAAAACAAAGAGGTTTGCTACTTAGATTGTCACATGTTTGCTCTTTATTGTACTCCTCTAAATAATAAATTAAAAAGAAACCAAGAATGGCTTTGTATAAGGGAATATTGGCACACATTAATTTAATAAATCTCATTAAGTACTTTATAATCAGCTTATTATTCTGTTTCTGTTAAGAACATTTTAGTCCACTTCTCTATGTAATGAATAATAATTTCCCACTGTTTTCTACTTAACTTAGGACTTTAAACCATTTCAGATAAAGATCTTGTCTCTTTTACATTTCTTAGTTACCCTGTGTGGCTGTGGTTCTATGTTGCTATAAAATACTATGTACTTATCATGGAGTACTTCTCCATACACATTCCAGCTACACATACACAAACAACGAAATTTTCATCCAGCAGTGTATGTTACAGCAACATCTGTATACTATTCCTGGGACAGTGAGAATCTCTTAATACTATAAAAGGTCTAATTTTTTTTCCTACCGTCTGCAGCTGGGAAACAGAATTGCTACCTGAGTTACCTTTCATTCGGACACTGCAATTTAAATTACGTGGTTTCCTTAAATTCTGAGAAAACAGAGAAGTTTAGAGGTTGATTCTTAACCACTTTTTACTTAAGAAGCAGACACTGTCTCAATGTCTTTTTAATGATGAGTTTTAGTTCTTGCGCTCTAGTCCAAGTTACAAACAACAGGTATTTGTATTAGAATACAAGTTGCCACTTAATGCTTGAAAATGCCAGACAGAAATCATAGAATCATAGAATAGTTAGAGTTGGAAGGGACCTTCAACGGTCATCTAGTCCAACCCCCCTGCAAGAAGCAGGGACATCCCTGACTATACAATATACAATAATATATAAATATATATATTATTATACAATATACAATAATATATATATTATTATACAATATACAATAATATATAAATATACAATTACACAGGCTGAGAGAGGTGGGGCTGTTCAGCCTGGAGAAGAGGAGGCTCCGGGGAGACCTTAGAGCAGCCTTCCAGTACCTCAAGGGGCCTATAGGAAAGATGGGGAAAAACCTCTTCAGTAGGGCCTGTTGTAATAAAACAAGGGGTAATGGTTATAAAATACAGGGAGGTAGATTCAGATTAGATATTAGGAAATTTTTTTTTTACAATGAGGGTGGTGGAACACTGGCACAGGTTGCCCAGAGAGGTGGTAGATGCCCCATCCCTGGAAACATTCAAGGCCAGGTTGGATGGGGGTCTAAGCAACCTGATCTGGCTGGAGATGTCCCTGCCTCTTGCAGGGGGGTTGGACTACATGACCTTTAAAGGTCCCTTCCAACCCTAACCATTCTATGATTGTATGATTTTGTGCACATCTGAAAAAAAAAAAAGGTATTTATATACAAAAGTCAATTACTATGATAATTCCTGGCCTACCAAACAATAAAATATTATTAATAAGAACAGGTTTGTAAAGGGCAGGAAGACAGTATTGTGCAGTTTGTGGGTGTGCATCATACATGTGCTCTACAGGCTCCTTGGGCTTGGTGGACTGGTCTTAAAGGCATCTGTGAAAGGCAATTAGAAAACAACCGCAGTGTCAGTTTGCATATATTACCTGTATAGGATGGGCATATCCATTGATAGGGGGATGGGAATTACAGTTCTATGAATTGAAAAAAAAAACAATACTAGAAATGAAAAGCAGAGTGTTGCATAGACACGAGAATTGTATTTGGGTGAATGGGAGAAGGAGCTCTTCTGCAAGAGTACTTGGATTTGCATAGAAACATTCCAACTTTATTAAAAAAAAAAGTACCAGGCATTATGATTTTATGAGAAACTTGAATTTCCCATTTTTGTGTTGCAAAAAAACCCCTGTAAATTATGTAAAGATTGCATAGTCTGACAAGATAAATCTGATCGATTTCTTTAGCAAATACTCAATGTAACAACAGCAAACAAAAGATGCATAAATCATAAAAGCAATTAAAATAAAGAGAAGCAGCATAGACTTGTGCTGTAGGGTTGATTTTACAGGACTTACAGGAAATGGAGGAATATCTTCATTTGTCTTAGTTTTAATTAAGAAAATTATTTTAAGCATCAGGACAGGCATGACAGATAATAGGAGCAAAGATATGTAAATCTATATTGCTACAATTGATATGGAAGCAAACTTCAGGCATTAAGGCTGTTAAACTATGGGGACTGAACAATCTCTGTTGAAGAACTTTGAAAGAGCTGGTACAGGAAATCTCAGTTTTGTAGCAGGGAGTGTTAATGAGATTATAAAATCAGGAAGAGTGTAATAGTAACTGTGTTACTTGTATTTAAATAGACTGGAAGTGATCTAGACACTGGAAGTGATCTAGATTATTTTCTTTAAAAATAATTTTTTTAAAAGCGTTAATTTTGAAGACCAGAATTACTAGACATCAAGACAAATAGAAAATGAGACAAAATCGTATGTGCTTACTAAATTAAGTTGCTCTCAGCAATCTTAACATTATTTTCCGACAAAGTAGTAGATGGATTCATGTAAATATGATCTTTGTTATAATGTCACTTGGGAAATTACTATTTAACATGGCAAACATGACTATCAGTAAAATAATTCTAAGGCAGATGAGGAGGAGACAACAAAGGACTGTCAGAAGGTAAGTATTATTTCCCAAGTTAGATGCTGCTAGAGTTCTAAGATTTCACTTAGGTTTTTTATTCATGTTTTTCTTAAAAATAGTAGGCTATAGGAGTGCACTAGTGACACTTTCATATGACTGAGTGCTAGGAAAATCATAGAACCATAGAATGGGTTGGGTTGGAAGGAACCTTTAAAGGTCATCTAGTCCAACCCCCCTGGCAAGGAGCAGGGACATCTTCAAACAGATCATTACAGAGAAGATTCAGGTAACAGGATCTTGGAATAGTTCAGTAGGCATAAAGGTAATGCTTAGAAGTTTTAAGTCCTGAAACTTTTGGAAACTATGAAAGAAAAAAGGAAGTCTGTTGATGCCAATGAGGATAGGCTGACCAAAAGGGAAAGACAAGTTCAGTGACTCAACACTACTTATATTATTTTCAGAATTGCTAACCCTTTTTATGATATAATCCCAATATTGAAGTGATTCGATTTTGTAGGCCCTAAAGGTTTTGACACAATGCATTTATTGATGAATCAGTTACAGACAGAAATTCTTTACTCTTAAATAAAAGTAAAACCAACAAAACCAAGGCAAATCAGAGCAAATACAAAAGGTTTTCATTCATTAGAGTACATTACCTTTCAAATATCTGACTTCATATTCTGATTTCAGAAGGAAATCATATGGTTCAGATTTTTTTCTCAGAAAAGCTGTATCAAATTTTCTAATTTGACAGAAAGCTACAGGATCTAGATTGTTTAATATGAAAATATGGTATAGCAAAATTCATTAAGGTGTCTGGAAAAGTTTCAGGAATTGTCACATGGAAAACAATCCAAATTTCCTCTTATTTTAATTTCATAAAACCAAAAGAATTGCAGTATATCTATTCCCAACTCAAAAGTAACAAGAAATACTTTCAATGCATAAACAGCTCCAGACAAAACAGAAAACTGCTCATTAATGATTCTGGTAGGGTGATCTACAACTCAAAGCTTTACTAAGTTTATATGAGATTACTAAAAAATGTTCTAAATGTTCTAAACCATATTATAAATCATAAATGTAAGTTTAGTTGACTGAACTGTGTATTTGAGGACATCATAAAAGTGTACTTGATAGAAAAATAAGATAGGTTAGGAGAAATGACATTTCAGGAAAAAATGTCTCAAAGCATTGTCCCTTATTTTTCATGTGTCCCATCCTACCACTTTGCCTTCCCCATCCCAGAAAAGATGCTATCTAGACAAGAAAGTGTCAAAAAAAAAAAAAAAGAATGTCTAAGTAAGATTCCATAAGAATTGGCAATGAAGTGCCCTTTTTCTCCATTTCCTTTTGTAAATAATTTCTGCATTGTTCAATTCAGGTCCTTATCATTCCTCTTACAAAATACAGTTGTGTTCAGAATGCGTGCAGTGCTTGGCAATATAAACAGAAGCCATTTCACTAGGCTAATATGCAAATTAATAGCAAGCAAACATTATGAGATGTTGCGGGGGGGAAGGATTTTTTCTTTTTATGCCAGGCAAAACCCCAAACATGTTACAGGCTATCTTTTCTCCACAACCCATAGAGAAGGTAAAGCTGATATGAATGGAGTATATGAGCTTAAACTAATCCCTATGTGAATGTGTTAAATCTCTATTCTGTCAGCAAACTAGGCTGGTTGCTTTCTTCCTGCTTTTCTTAAGAGAAAAGAGATTTGCGGGTCAGTAGGTGGGCTGGGAAAGGGGTTAAATGGGAAAAGAGAGAAGAATGATCTGAGTTTCTATTTACATTTCTTTTGCATACATGTAAAGTTTCTGTTTATATTTCTGGAATGATCCTTAAGACATCTGAACCTTATCGTAAGCAAGACGGAAGAGATGAGTCTGTGAGCATAACCAGTGCCGCCTAATCTAAGGAGATAGGTTGCTATGCAGGACAGTCATTTTTCTTCAGGCATCACCAATCAGTAGCATCAAGGAGAGCAGGACTATTTCTCTTCAAATGAGATGAAAAGGTAGTTTAATCTCCCTGAGATGTACTGGCATTCATTTCCACACTACTCCATCTATTCCAGTTTAAATCTATGAAACTTTCAGGATCTTTTTACGTCAATTATAAGAAATAAATGGTACAGTCAATGTACAGCGAGAACTGATGTTTACCAAGTGAGAGGAGGAACAAGAATTGGTTTTGATAAAACTGAGCAGTTCTGAGATTTTAGAATGAGATTACCTGAAACCAACTCTTGCTCTAATTGAAGGAGGAAAAGAGAGACAGAACAAGCTAAGAAGATAATAGAAGACACATAAAATATTAATTTTTCAAAGTTCTTGACGTGAAGATTCTTTGGACTTCAAGAAGGGCTGGGGCTTGGTTCGAGAATGTTCTGCTCAAATTACATTTAGGCCTGAGCACATAATTTTCAGAAAAAAAAAATGTACGTGATAACTAAGCTCTTTTGCTTCTTAAGTGATAGCAACAAGCTCTGAGCAACATTACCTAATTTGTGATTGTTGTTGAAAAGTGAACTATGTTTTTTGAAGCTTTCTCTTTTATATTAATTTCGATGAGATAGTTGCCACTCTAAGCTCTAAAGCCCCGAGGGCAGGTTATGTGGAGTGAGTTATATCCACACTGCAGAACACTCATTTAGACCTTCTCTGGGTAGAGACACAATTTTTCTCTGTCATTTCTTCACTTCCAAGTGTCTGAAATCATGTAAGGCTCTGTCAGAGCCCCGTGGAATGGTGTTTCTATAGCATGACACCAAAATGCATGTTGCTTGCCTTCTGATTTGTCATGAAGATACCTGAGGCTGGAAGGCCTGCAGGGATGCAACAAGACTGTGTAGGAGGAAGAGAGACTAATAAACCTTTGCTACTGCTTGCAGCAAAGTGCTTCAAAAGTTGCACAGGTTTTTCTCTCTGAAGGATTAGTTTACTTACTCCAGGAGTTCCAATAGTGAGCTGATTTCCATGCAGGGCGGATGGCAGAGGAAGCAGACAGGACAAAAAGCTAAGTTCCTTGGCTTGACATACACTCATGCACCATCTATCTGTGAGTAAAGCAGTCTGAAATGTGGTAAGGAGATCATCAGACTTATCTGCTCACTCCACTGAGGATTCTGACGAGACAAATTTGTGCCTCTACTTTCTGAGCTATTATTATTGAAGATAGCATCTGTGGACCTAAAGACGTTGGTAGAGGGGACTTCCATCTCAGGGAAGAGACATTACCACTTGCAGACTCCTGTTGGTGTCTCTCTCCCTCCAGCTTCTTTATGCCTAGCCTGGATCCTGCATGAATAGGGAAGATGCACTAGACCTTCCAATAGCCTAAATTCTAATGGTCAGAGCACTATGTGGTAGCAGAAGCAAGGAATCAAAGCAAAGTCTATTTTGAATTGCTTTTTAAATTTTTATGTTTTATTTTTATATTTTTTTTTCTTGAACTGAAATTGTGCTTGAACTACTTTTTCAAAGAACTTGGTGAACCTGAATTGGAACTGACGTACCAAAATGCTTCTCTGGTCCAAAAAAAAAGGCACTAAAGTTAATGTCACTAAATGTTTTTAGCAGTTGCATTTTATTATTTTTTTTCAGGGTGAGCTGATTAGCAAACTACTGTGGGCTTGAACTGGAAGAATTTAACAAGTCGGCCTATACTGGAAATACAACAAAAATTCTTTACGGGTTAAAGTCTCTGGCTTTAGTTTATCTCTGTTCTGAAAAGCCCATATATTACGTATTGCACTTTGTTGGTGAGTTCTTTAACTGGTTTGTAATGCTATGTAGTAACTTTACGTACGCCCACTCTCCTTCTGCAACTCTGCTTCTGAATGAAATTAGTTGAGTCAATGGGTGCTATGCTTTGTGCTGAACTTAATTCTAGAGAAAACCAGATCAATTGGAGTATAGATGCAGAACAGACTTGTTCGTGGATTTCAGTTGTGTTAGATGCCAGCTCAGTGCTGAGAGGCTTTTTCTGAAGATAGTACAAGGCATTAAGTAAGTCTAGTGTTGAAAATGTCGGTGCCCATGGATGATCGGGCAAGTATGCAGTTAGGTAAGTGCACTATGAAATAATAATGATAGTGCAGATTTGTGTAGCATTTGGTGTAGTTAATATTTCATAAAAGGTGAATCCAGCCTAGAGAAAGCAATAGACAACTGGATTAGATGTAATGTTTTTTTTTCATATTCATATTAATCACACGACCTTGCAGTTTTTGCTGTTTTTTTTTTTTATTCTTTTCAAATGTCTCTGGTATAAATTCCCAAAGTAACTGGGGGGGAGGGGGCGGTGCTTTTTACATAAAGCATGAACATATTGTTACAGTTGTAACAGCTTACCTTGTCCTTTTAAAAGTTGTACTGAATATTTATTGAACATGATTATATACTTTGCTTTGTAACTTCTTAGTGAGAAAACGCTAATTTTCATTCTCACTATTTGTAACTCTCAGTGTCTGCTTTCTGTTGTGGTGTATTTAAATGGAAGAAGAAAACCCAACCTTCTGCACAGAGTAGTAGGACATAAATGATGCTAGAGCCCCTTTAAATTTTGGAATCTGTTGTATTTTGGTGCTCGGAATCTTCAAAGCACAGTAACAGATAAATGTGTGCGGCAGTACAGGCTCTCTTTTTATTACTGAGTTGAAATGAAGACTGTTTCACTGTCAACACACTGTGACATTCAAGTAGATTAATATTTTATTCTTCCTCCAGAACGGCATCAGCTGTACTAGGGCTAATTTGGGGTATGGTGGAATAAGAGCTGTGACAGCAGTAGCACTGAGCCCAAGGAAACAGGACCTATAAAATGTGCAGTGCAGTGCCTTATCGTGTTACTCCCAAGTCCACCCACACCCTAATCAAATACACAGCCTTATCACACGTTTTAATGTCATTGAAGTTGCAGCTGGCTTCCATACTGCAGGATTTCCTGTCCTAAAGGGCAAGGGGTCGTTTGAAGTTTAGGAAGTCTCCGTGCACCCTGGACCCCGTACAGAGGCCTGGGCAGGCTGGAGCACGGCAGCCTGTCTGGAAACCCCGGGCGGCTCAGGAGAGACCCGCACCGTGGGCTAACTCTGTTAGCTACGTGCATCTTCTCCTGCACATTTCTGCACTTCCACGCCAAATGTTCTCAGCCTTCAGCCACCCGAGAGGAATCGCTTGTTTTAAGGAACGTTTCCCACCTCTCCCTCCCCGGCCCCGCGGTGCCCCGGCTCCCCCCCCCCCCCCCCCCCAAACACACACACCCCCGCCACCCCTCCCCCCTCCCCCGTCGACCGGCGGGTAGGAGCGGCCCGGTGCGAGACGCGGTGCCCGCAGACCCCACCTCGAGCGGCCCCGTGACGCCAGCGCAGCCGCTGCCCGGCCCAGCCCGCGCCGCAGCCCGGCCCGCGCCGCTGCAGGGCGGGAGCAGCCGGGGCCCGGAGTGTCCCAGCCGCCGCCGCCGCCGCCGCCGCCGCCGCCGGGCGAGGGCAGCGGGAGCCCGAGGGGTCGGCTGGAGATTCTGGTCAGGGGAAAGGAAGCAAGAGCCTGTTGCCCGCGTGGCTTCGAAATCTGCGCCGCCTCTTTTGCCTGGGCTTAAGAATCTCCCCGGGGATATCTTACCCGAGTGTCAGGAGGGACAGCTGCCACCGGGGAGCCGAAGCGGGAGGGAAGGACAGCAGAGGAGGAATGCGTAGGTAACACGGGACTGAAAGCTTTGTTTTCATTTTGCAACGCACAGATTGATGCACGTGGTGCTGTGTGCGGTGTAACACCGGGAGAAGGGGGTTCTGCAGTGAAGGAGCCGATAGCTTAGTCATTTCGCGTAAAGGGAGCAGGCAGCCGGCTGATGGGGTCAGGCAGCAGGGATGCGTTTGATCCTGGAACGGTCACATCTCAGGGTGGCATCTGACTGTAGTTCTGTCCTATGGAGCGGAAAAAGCGTACTTCCTTCCTTCTATCTTAGCTGAAGAAATAAAACCCACAGTATCAAATTCAGGAAGAAGTTTGGGCTTGTTGTGCATGACTGTTAGACACCGTCCTCTTCCCCGGGCTGCTAAGAAAGGAAAGCTGCATTGAAGTGATCGCAGATGAATATGTGTCTAAGAAAGAAGAAAAAGCAGTACTCCTTTCTGAAGATGGCAAAGCAATCCGAAGTTGCACATGTCCCCCTAACCACTGATTTGGCGTGGATGACAAGAAACTATCTTTTGAGTAACCTTTCTCAACTGCCCAGAATGCTGCGTATGAAGATGCTTTAATTCACAGTCGGAGCGCTTGGATTTTTATCAAGGCAAACTGTTGGCATTGTCAAAACAGTTTCTGTACACTGATTAGTTTAATGTTTTTTTAAGTAGCCAGTGATGCATAAAGGGATGGACGTGTACCTAGAAAACCGTGTGAGAAGTCTTTCTTCGGCTCCTGGGAGTTTTTATTTTTGTGGATTACAGAATTCTTGCAATAATCCCTGCTGTTGACTACTCGTGCAGTTGTTCTGGAATGCATCTATGAATACCACAACAGATAAATCCGTCTGACAAGGAAAACACTGAAGCTGGAAGATCTGTGAACATGATGCATGTGAATAATTTCCCCTTTAGGAGGCATTCATGGATATGGTGAGTAATCAATACACATTACAGACTGTTAAACTCAAAATGCTTGTTTGCAAAATACTGGGGCAACTACCAGATGGTATGTTTTTCCCTACATTAACGTCAAATGAGGACTAGCCGGGCTGTCAGAAAAATGAAAATCTTGCAGAGATGGCAGCGATGAAGTAATGTGAGTTTGGCACTGACTGGCCAGTTTATGACTGACTGGCAAGTCATAGAAATTGTATTGTTATGGTAATGTTTTCTGACATGATAAAAGCCTTCTGAGCACAGAGACACATTTTCTCCCTGTATCAAAGGAACACTTCTTCCCATTGCTTTCTTAGCCTGACTTGAAGGAAATGATGAAGACATTTTCCCCCTGTGATACTGTGTTGTTTGTCCCGGAACTTATTTTTTTTTGTATACATTCAAGTGACCTGAAAAGAAAAAATGCTCGTTCATATGATAATTCAGTAATCTTTAATAAATGCCTTTGTGTGGTATGTTCTCAAATGTGGCTGTTGGGAGGGCAGTCATCTAGCTGTAAAATCCCTTTATCGCCCTTAGAACATCTGTTTCCGCTTTGAACCACAGGCATCTGTAGTTCTTGCTCGCTGGAAAAATCTCTCTCCGTAACTTTCTTTGCAATACAGTGCGGTTAACTTGCTTAGAAATTCTACCCGTGGTTGTTGCGTCATGTCTTGCTCCCGGTGTCGGAACGAATGTCGTGATCAGTGCTTCGTGACTGTTATCAGCTAAGGCAAAAATGCTTCCCCAGAAGACTTCAGGTGAATATTGAGTCTTTCAGAAAATCGGAAGCAAACACATTACGGAAATTAATTAAAAAAAAAAAAATTGCGCTCAAGCTGAGGGACGGGGTTCAGGGCACCTGCGGGGCAGAGGGGCCCCCGCAGGGCTGAGCGGGCGCAGGCCTCTCCGGGGAAGGGGGTCAGCCCTCGGCCCCTGAGGAGAGGCCGCGGACCGCGGACCCCGCGGCGCGGCACCGGCGCTGCCCTCCGCCCGCCGCCCTCTGCCCGCCGCCGGCGCGCCCGGCCAATGGCGGGAGCCGGGCGCTGCGCGTCACATTGCGGGGCGGGGCGAGGCGCTGCTCGCGCCGGTGCTCCTGGCGCTCTGATTGTCATAAGCGGTGGGCAGTCGCGCTCTCCTGCGAAGGCATCCTTTTGGGTTTTTTGTTGGTTTTTTTTTTTTTTTTTTTTTTTTTAAATCACATGTCATTCCACCTTTCCCTAAGATCATCTTAGTGCAGACAAGGTCCTTTTAGAGCCAACTTCACATCGCCTGAAAAATGAGTAGTTCCATCGTGAATGTATTTAATCTTTTTGTTTTGGCAGTTTGTTTAGCAGAGTCCTTTGGAAAGGGTACTGCCATCCATACCTAGCTGGAAGACCGTTTCCACAGTCTTCTAAGAATTTGGCCTACTTCTGTTTCTAATAACTTAGATAAATTATTTTAAGCATATTTTAACCCCCAGGGTTCATCTTCTGACTAAGCGCCTTTCAAACCTGAACACTGAAGTCTGCTGGAAGGGGTTTGGAACAAACCAACTGTTTTTCACTTGTCGTCTCTAAAAGATGTACCCTGGTTCCCCTGTGCGCTCCTTGCCAGCCCCTTGCTGTCTGCCACAGTACATGAGCCTATTGTCTCGGAAAGGCTGGCAGAAGCCTTTGCTGGGACAATGCTTGAAGATAATGATATGTTCTGGATTTACTATTTTAACTGAATGCAAACTATACCATGCCTACGTTTGTGCTTACTGAATCACAGACCTTAATTTAGAATGGAAATGTTTTTAGTATGCTGCTATTCAAATCTGAGAGAATTGGCAAATTTGCTTATTCATGCTACAGTAAGTCCGTAAGGAACATTTGTGGATGCCAGGGTTTTAAGTTGCCAGTCATAGCTTTACTTTAAATTCTGAACCTTCACAAATCCATGCATTGCCTGTAAAGTATGCCAGTCTTTTCTATCATGAATAGGAATTAACACAAATAAAAGTTTTTTTACATATGTATATGTATATAACCTCTTCTTATGCTACTTTCAGATGTCTGTTAAAGGATGATAATGAAGATAAAGGAAAGGATATCTTTCGTGGGACCCAATTAGTTTTGTGTTTGTTTAATATAAATATTAGTTGAGCATCTTTAATAATGTTTCCCCTGAGCTGATAAACACATCAAAGGTGTTTTGTGGCCAGCATCATACACGTCATAGTATTTTTAACCTTTATATGCATACAGAACCAAGTGTTTCAGAAGTGGGACTAATAATTTTCTGTACCTTAGAGATGCTGCTTTTTTAAGGTATTTTCTGTACCTTAGAGACACGCACTATGCCTTCATGTGCTAGTTCCTGCTCATCTTGCATGGAATATGGGGAGGAAGAGTCAAGGGAATAAAAAATGAACCCTTCTGCAATGTAATTTATTGTTTCAAAGGCCCAGGATTTTAATGTTTTGTAACCAGTCAAGACAGTGGATGTGTTTTTCCTGTTTGGTCCTCTATGTGAGTTTAGGGAAAGAATAGCCAAAAAGTGACGGCCCTGGGAGAAGGGTTTGAGTGTGAACCTGTAGGCTTTTGGAAGTGTAGTAAGAATTCTGGTATCTGAACCTTCCTGGTAATGTTAGTAATAGGTAGGAACTGACTATGGGCAAAAAGCAGCTATAAAATATATATGTTCCTAGGCAGCACGAATAGGAGCACAACTGTATCAGACAGATAAGGGTAGCTGTCATCTGAATGGACTGTAAAGGGCATTATAACAGAGACTGGAGTAGACAAAAAAAGAAGTATTTTGTCTGAACTGTTTCAGACAGTTTGGATGGTAGGGAAGTGAATACAAAATACATAGGATTAAAAGGGTGCCGTGGTTGGGACATGTGTGATCCTGGGTGAGGATAAATTTAAGTCCATCGATAGTGAGAAACATTTGTGATGATAGTAGAAGGAGGAGTAGGATTTTATATCTACTTACCACATTACACAGTATACAGCATAAATTATGTATTAACAATATGCAGCTAACTGCCATTCACACTGAAAACAATTTTGGAAACATTTACTACTGTATTATATAACCTAGCTTTCCTTTCCATTACATTTTATCTGCCTCTTTGATGCCAAACCAAATAAAGATAAACATGGTATTCAATTTTGGCTTGCTTAATTGCATAAACAAATATTGCACATGCCTTTTAGCTTTACCATGGGAAGAATAGCAGTGAAAAACCTTTGTTCAAGAATATCTGTCTTTAAACTGGTAAAGATTTGGAATTAATCCACAGGTGAATACACTAACTTCTCCGAATTAAAAATATAACCTATGCCTGCCCGTCCTTTTCTGCCAACTTTTGGCTTACTAAGATGGAATGCAATTTAATTGCATTTTAACAAGGTTAAATTTGGTTAAAAAGGCAGTGAATAAAGAAAAAAATAGTGTTTCTTGGTTTCTTTTTAATGCCACTGTATTTACATGATTTGATCATTGTTGTTCTTTATATTTCATCTAATGCAAAATGATGCAGATGCATAGTTATATGCATTGTCCTTTGCTTCAGATTAATTTGATGACTAACTAGCTTTTAGAAAAGCACCTTAGTAAATCCCTGAATGAATGCAATTGTTAGTAAGCCTTTGTCTTGTTTTTGCCAGTATTCTAAAATAATACTAAATTGTTTATTTGTACATTTTATGGGACCCCATATGATTTTTAGCCAGCCAAAAATGTTTTGGCTTTCCATTGTTATGCAGGTTCTTCCATTTTGTGTGGCTAGAACAATATGTAACTGTGAAGAAAACTGATGGAAAATGAAGATCTCAATGCTAATGCACAAAATAAACTTTTTGTTATGTTCTTAGGACCTCAGCCCATTAAGGTATCATGGGGAACTGAGGCTGACCAGTGCTATGCTCTTCTCATGGCATAACTCTTCTAACCCAAACCAGGATGAAATGTTTCATGCAGATATTTACTCATTTGCTTTTTCTGGAAGATTTTGTGTATTTGATAGTAGAGGAAGAAAAAATGCTGCTTGTGGAACTTCTTTTCAGCACAGTATTTAACTACTTTTTAGATATTTTGTACTTTAAGATGTTAACATCAAAAAGATAGAGGAATGTCTCAGTTCATCCTTTGGAAATCTGGATTTGAACCTGAATTTGGGGGAAGAAATCATTATTTCTTAAACTAAAAAGGAATATTTTTAAGACCAAAGAAGTTTGTTTAATCCTCTGTGGCCAGCAGATTTTCACAGTACTGCTAAGTATGAAAGGTCACCTTATTCTCTCTCTTCTTATGCTCAGTGACAGGTGTTACTTTCCTTCAGGCATTGTTGAAGTTTAATGCACAAGTCAAGATGAATGTGGTAAGATGTAGTAAGATACTGAATGAAAAAAAAAAGGAGTTTAATTTTAAGGTATCTATTGTCTTATCCTTTATATTTCTAACACCTTCTCTGCCCAGTGGCACCTAACCTCTATTCAACATGCAGACTACCAGTGACAAGATGAAAGTATTCCTACTATTTGCAAATAGAGCAAGGGTTTATTTATTTATGATTGATATTAGCAGTGCTTTCACTTTCTGTTGTGTTTCCATGTGAAAAGCTGGAAGTTCTCCAGATAGTCAGCTAAGCCTGACAGCACCCCGATGGGTAGGTTTTATATATGTATGTGTGTATGTGAACTACATCGCTCACCACTGAAGTGGTCTATGGTCTTCCACATGATAGTTATGGCACTTTTACATGTAAATTTCTGTGAAGGCAAGATAATATCATCGTATGAGCTGATGTAATCTGTTGCCACTCACTTTAGGTGTCCTAGGCAGACAAGTATCCTCTTGGGACTTTAATCTATTGTTCCAGAATAATGAGATCATTTAACCTACATTTTTGGATCACTGATATACTCATCCTTGTATTACTGCAACTGATTCTAACTCAACTTTTTTATCTTTGGAATCTGGACTCTTGCCAAGGCCTGCCTTGCTTTTCTGTCGTCAGCATATGATCTGTAAATGAAATTGTTACTCTGCCCTTTGGATGCACTACTGGTTTTGTTAATTTGGACTGAAAACACTTTGAAACACTGTGTCTCGTTAGGAGTAGCATCTTTTAATCAATCATTTTCAGGCTAAGTTAGAGTCAAGTTGTTTCTTGAAGGATCCTGTAAACTAGCAGAAAGTCTTGCTGTCTCTGGATATAACCCTGATTTATATCTTCTTGGAAACTCAAGTAGAAACTAAATTGAAACCTGTTTTACTCATAAAACACCTGTTGAGTGTCAATGGAGGTCCTCTACAGTCTCTTCACTCTTACCTTCTTAGAAAGAACCACCTTATTTTCTTTGGCAAGAGTTAGTCCATACCTGCTCTTTGACTCAGCAAAAATTGTCCTACACATCTACCTCTTAAGCATTAGTTTAGTAAGAAAAAAGCCATGTACCTTATTATTGCATTAAACATGTTGATTAAATATTACTTATTATTTATTTATGCTGTTTCATTTATGAAGTATTTTATAAGTAGATTTGGGGGTACTTACATTGATTCTAAACATTCTGGCCTGAGTTAAGTGGGTATGGTCTTTCATACATAGATGGGTCACTTGGGGATGGGAATTTAGCTCCTGCTGGGAAAAGAAATGAGAGTGTTAAATATTCTAGTAAATTAAATGGTTTACTTGAAATCCACCTATTTGGCGTTTGGAGACAACTAAAGATTTGTCCAGGTCTATACATGAAAATGTACTATTTTATTTGATATTTTAAACATAGTGTTTTTGGGCAGGGAGAAGAGAAATGTAGGGGGAGGGGAGAGAAGAGCCATTAAAAATGTTGA
The DNA here is from genome assembly GCF_036417535.1 of Chlamydotis macqueenii. Lineage (NCBI taxonomy): Eukaryota > Metazoa > Chordata > Aves > Otidiformes > Otididae > Chlamydotis > Chlamydotis macqueenii. Next base: position 19,711,497 of record NC_141593.1, on the reverse strand, counting down.
AAGCTGACAATTACAAGACTGAAGAAGGTTGGTCAGCAAATATAATTTACAGCTTACTAGAGTTTCATCTCATTAAAATAGAAAGAGTTAGGTTTCACTTGTACCATATGCTAAATGGCAATTTTTATGCTAATATTAATTCAGTATTGTCTGCTGGAACCTCAATACACAATGCTTGATATTTTTAAATGACTGTATTAACTCTTTTGTAATAGCAGGATGATTTAAGATAATTTTTATTTTACCCATGAAAAAATACATTAATATTTCCAGTAAAAGCTACTCATCAATAGCTCTGAATAAACGGAATAATTTTCACTGTGTGACTCACTCCATGGAATTAGCAAATTGGAGTGCACAAAATAAAAAGTTTAAAGGAGTGGATACAACCAAGCACAGCATCTGAGAAAGGAATGAACAGTTTTGCATAGGAAACTCATAACTATTTTTAAGTGTCTGATCAATCCGTGTTGGGCCCGGCCCTGTTCAGCATCTTTGTGGGTGACATGGACAGTGGGATAGAGTGCACCCTCAGCAGGTTCGCTGACGACACCAAGCTGTGTGGTGCTGTTGACACGCTGGAAGGGAGGGATGCCATCCAGAGGGACCTTGACAGGCTGGAGAGGTGGGCCCGTGCCAACCTCATGAAGTTCAACCAGGCCAAGTGCAAGGTCCTGTACCTGGGTCATGGCAATCCCAGGCACAAATACAGGCTGGGCAGAGAATGGATCAAGACCAGCCCTGAGGAGAGGGACTTGGGACTGCTGGTAGACAAGAACCTCAACATGAGCTGGCAATGTGCTCTTGTGGCCCAGAAGGCCAACCGCATCCTGGGCTGCATCAAAAAGAAGCATGGCCAGCAGGTCAAGGAAGGGGATTCTGCCCCTCCACTCTGCCCTGGTGAGACCCCACCTGGAGCACTGTGTCCAGTTCTGGAGCCCCCAACATAAGAAGGACATGGACCAGTTGGAGAGGGTCCAGAGGAGGGCCATGAAGATTATAAGAGGGCTGGAGCACCTTTCCTAGGAGGACAGGCTGAGAGAGTTGGGGCTGTTCAGCCTGGAGAAGAGAAGACTGTGGGGAGACCTGATAGCAGCCTTCCAGTACCTCAAGGGGGCCTACAAGAAAGATGGGGAGAGGCTGTTCAGTAGGGCCTGTTGTGACAGGACAAGGGGTAATAGTTTTAAAACAGAGGGAGGTAGATTTAGATTAGATATTCAGAAAAATTTTTTTACACTGAGGTTTGTAGAACACTGGCACAGGTTGCCCAGAGAGGTGGTGGAAGTCCCATCCCTGGAAACGTTCAAGGCCAGGCTGGATGAAGCTCCGAGGAAACTGATCTAGTCGGGGATGTCCCTGCTTCTTTCAGGGGGCTTGGACTAGATGACCTTTGAAGGTCTCTTCCAGCCCTAACCATTCTGTGATTCTGTGGTTTTATAAAGCATGTGAAAATATTACAGAAGGAAGAGGTGCTTATTTCTCTACTTCTAAAACTGGCTAAGTTGATATTCCTAGATTACTTGGAGAATTTATTACTTTTTTAAAAGATGAGTATGGAAAAACAGTATGAAAATTATTGAGAACTGCTTAAAACAATTGTCTTGAATATTAAAGATACTCAGCCAGTGCAAAGCTGTAGTGAAACTGCGTGTACGTCAGTGTCAAATTCAGTTATTTGAAGGGAACTGTTTCTTTTAAGATTAGTTAGCTTAATTATTCTCTCAAAAGGAGGATCTCTAGTCTTCTTACAGCACAACTTTTAATTTTACGGTATGTCCTTACTCGGCAATTTTGCAAAAATACATGTGGAAGGTTTAATTTATTTTGTAAAGTAGAATGGCTTAATATTTTCAATTGTCTAAAGTAGTTGGTTTAGATTGTATTTATTTCACATGGTCTCATTTTAATTGGGTTACTTTGATATGACAGATGACAGCTTGTCCCCTTCAGGAATACAGATAATTCTTGCTGAAATGAAAAGAGATGACTTTAACTCTTTCCATCTGCAACAAAGTGTAGCGCCTGATTTCATGGTTTTTGTATAGGGCTTACCAAATTCTTAATTTCAGCCATTAAGAAATGGTCTTTGATATTTGATCTGAAGTACAGACATATTTTTAATGATGTCAGTAGCTAAGGCTTACATCAGTTACCTATGTTGATCATACAGATGTAACTCTGAACAGGAAGTTTGTGTGTCCTTCCCAAGTTGTTGGCCTTAACACAACAGTTGTTTGGTGAAATTCTAAGGTCAGTTCTATGCCTAGTTGAACAATCACATGATGTTGAGTATATTTTAAGAAAAAGAATATTCCCTGTTGTGTCATAACATTTTAGATTGCATTCCTTTCATGTGTCTTATTCCATGTTATTACTGGATTTATTTTTCTTTACAAATTTACTGGGACAGATTTTAAAGAATGAATTAGTAAACTATCAGTTTTTTTAAGAGTTATTTGTTTTCTGATGATGTCAATATACCCTCTGTTAACAATTCACAAGCAATTTAAAGTGTTTGGAATTTAACTTCCTTTGAACTGGGAAAAAATACAGCTCGTTTATAATATTTTGCGGATTCAGAAATGGACAAGACCTTCAAGGTGAAATAGCCTTTCTGGTTACAGTAGGAGCATCAAACACAGAGGCTTATATACCCTCGTGATATGTGTGTCTGGATACTAGGGAAGAAAGATCTCAAAAGTTGGTTTCATTTGCCTTTGTATCTAACTATATTCTCTGTAGGCAAGTAATGCCTTCAGGGAAGTGAGCAGATTTTAGTAATCAGATGATTAATTACAGTGTTATTTTAGTTTCGTGTACAACTAAATACTTAAGACATATTAAAAATAGAGGATTAACTGTGATTTTGACTGCTATTTTAAGAGTAAAGTTTAGTTTGATGAATCCAGATTTTAATGTTAATTATGGTATGAACCAAATATTGACCAATTAAAAAATCATCTTAACACATCAAAGTCTAAGATTTTTATACATCTTAGACCGTTTGTGAAATTTTGTTTTCATGGTCTCTGTATTCAAGAACACTATCTTCCACTATTACTTTTTTTCGGTAATTCATCCTTAATTGAGTCAGTGTAATAACTGAAAAAGGAATGAGACATGTCATCTATACCTACTCTTGGAACTTCAGACAGAGGAACAAGTATCCTGTCACATTCAATATCTAGATACATTCAGAAATGTATGGAAATAAATTCTCAACTAAATGAAAATGTACATATCTAGGACAAAAAAAAATGCAGTTTTATTAGGCTGAATTTCGTATGTTGTGAAATAACGATGTCATCATGCCATCCTCCAAAAGCAAAATTATTTACTAAAGAAATACTGATGTGAGTACGTAATGTATTTAGCTTTGCATTTGATTGCATCCATGCATCAGCTTATTTATATTTAGGCATCTAAATAATAATTTAGACTTCCAACTTCAGATACTTTATGTAATTCTTCAACTCAGATAGAGGTGTTTTATTCAATGTTTTTCAAGTCATAGATCTGAAAGTTCCCAGCAGCCTTCTTGAAATCAGTCACTCCAATGTTTCCTGCCCATTATGAAGTATCATTTCATGCAATGGATCTTGTGGCATAACTGCTCTAGCAAACATAGCCTGTAACTGGTATTGAGCTCTTGTGTTTGGCCATTCCTCAATCTTTTAATTTGTAAATAATGAGTCTGAACCTTTACAGACACTCCAAATTAGCCACACTGTTTCATTGTCTTGCACTATATTTGGCTTCTGTATATGTCCTACTATATGACAGTTTTTTTTTTCATCTAGCATCCCATCATGTCGTCTTTATAGTGTCTTGCCTTCTACTAGTCTGCAAATAAAACAAAAGCTGTGGTAATAGGCAATAAACATGATGATTGAATAGGTAGTTTCCAAACAGGTCATAAACCAAATAGACATGGTGAAATAAAAAGGATCCTTTTTCCCACCTTGTACTTAGGGTGTGGAGGTACAGAGAAATTTACACCTTGGATAAAAGTGGGCAAGGAATTCCTTGAATGCTAGGATAGCGTAATACAGAAAAGTGTATTTTGATGTACAGGCCAACAGATACCCAGCTCTACATCCATTTATTTTTTGTATACTTTCATCCATTACAAATTTCTTGCTGATTGTCTCTAATGTTGTGAGAGAGTAGTTTTCTTGACTCTGCTTCAACACAGAGATCTTGAAATGGAGATTTCTTTATCTTTCCCTATTGCTGTTTGGGATTTTGATCTTAAGTGTCCTTGGAATGCTCTTTAGGGTAGAAGTACAGCGGTAACTGTGCAGTTCCCCCAGAGAATTTCCAAGCCCTTTGAATAACTTCCATAGAAAGTAGTCTCTCCCCCCAGGAATATCTGTACCAGGCTGACTTGTCCCATGGAAGTATAATAGTCCTAGGAATTGCCCAGAGAATGAAAGTGGTTAAAGATTGCTGGTTTTTTTCCCCATTCTAATCTGACAGTATTTGGATTGTCCAGCCCAGAAATACTGAAATTACCCTTCCCAATATTAGGCAGATTTTAATGAGAGGATTAGTTTCAGGTATTAGACCATCTTTATTTGTTAGGAAGTTATAGCTGGATAAAAAGTTAAGGTGCTGTGTTGATCATGTGTATAATAACCATTTTCAAGTTTTAAATGCCGGAATGCTTAAATTATTGCAGCATATGTTGGTGAGCTATATGCTATAACAGTATCTTTAGTAAGTCTGGAATCTCTATTTACTGTATAATCCTCACAGCCTGATCATATTTCTTCCTGTAGGATTGCATTTTGCAAGTAGAGGTGGCTTGTGGTGAAGTAACTGCCACTGGGTGTACCGTGGTCATGAAAAGGTATGCATGCTGAGCTGCAGCTGAGCTAATATCTGGCTATTTATGGCAACCAAGCAGGAATCAGAGATTAAGTCATAATAAGGTAGGGATTGTACCAGCTAGAGACTCACTCGCTTCTTCCATGAAGTAGAAGAAGGATTTTAGAGATGGTGACTTAGAGCATTGCTTATCCCCTGCAAAGTGAATATGAATAAAAGTTTTAAGATTTTTTTTTTTGCATAATGAACATTTTGGAAACATCAGTTCATGCAAGCCTAGAATAAGATCAGATACTCAGACCATTGTTTCGTTCATTATACAGTATATGTATATATATTTAAAAAAATGCTGAAAGGCAAAATGAATCTACTTCCTGAAACGGAATAGATGACAATGTATCAGGATCTACCTTTTGAACTTGTATTTAGAAAATACCTGATCAGATGGGTGGTGGCATCTGTATTAAAAAAAAAAATCATGAAGGAAAACAAACATGCAGAGCAACAACCACACGATTTTCAGTTTTTCTCTTTGCATCCTTTGCTGAAATCTTTAATTTCTACCGTCTCCCACCTCCGCAAAAAAAAAGGACTGCTCATCTCGTTATGCAGTAATTTTTAAAAAAGATATGGATACGTGGGAAATGTAAGATATGTAAGCATACTTGTGACTGAGTTTAAGTTCACTGAAATGCCATTTGCTTTCCATATATTCACAAGTATTTTACTGGGTATTTATCAAGGGAACAGAAGCAGAATGCTGAGCAGGAAGAAGTGCTTTGGGACTCTCATTTGAATATGTAACTCTTTCTTTTTTCCCCATGTTTCCTAAAGAAATGAGGCCTACACGAACATGCATATCTGTTTCCCCCTTTTATAGCTTTGGAACATGTTGTCTGATTTCAACTGAGTTTTAGAGGACAGCCATTTTAAAACTTAAGCTCTTAAAAAAAAAACAGTGTAGGTTAGAAAGTGCCTTCAGTTTCTGCTGTCCCTGAGGGAAGAACTTCTGCGTCCTGGCAGCGCAGCTCCTGGTAGCGGCTGGCGAGGCAAAGCCCTTGTAGAGCTTGCTGTCAGCTCAGTCTTTCTTGCCTCCTGTACCCTCAAACTGAGTATGTGCAGGTGGTCACTGGGGGAGGGGGGAGCTAAGCTTCACATTGTTCATGCAACAGCTTACTACTGCAGTTCAGGTGTATTGTGAACATGAAGCTGGTGAAATCTGTCACATGCACATAGGTAATGAAACAGTAGAGTCAAAGCATCATCCATGCAGACATGTTCAGGACAGAAACACAGACAGAATGGAGTTTGCACTAGTAAAGTTTGCACTATCCCGCATCTCTGTTAGCCAGAGATTTTCATCCATTAACAGCATATTCTGAATATTTTCAAAAGCCCCTCATTTGGATCATAAAAGCTTATGCTGCCTCTGAACCCTTGAGTAAGAATTCATTTACAAAGTGGCAAGCTAGTCCAATTGTGTTATTTGTTCCCATTATCTATAGCATAGGTAACAGCAAGGATTTGGAAAGCACCAGAAAACCTTTAAAACCTCAGCAGAGTGGCCATGATATCGTAATTATTTTCCTTATTGAAAATGTACTCAGTATTTTAACTGTCAGTTACAGAAAACACAGAATGAGATAACTGGAAGCACATATAATTTCTCAGAAATGTACTTTTCTTTCCCCAGTGCTTGAAGTGCACTAAAAATGCTGAGTATTCAAGATGCATCGGTTTTAGCTTTCAGGAATGTAAGTTGAGGACATCAATGCAGTTGGAATGAGATTTGTCGTAGTACTAGTGACTGCTACAGGCTTTAAAAGGTAACATATTTCTGATATCAAAAGAGACTTCAGTGTCCTGTCCTTTTATTCCTGTAAATGTTGCACTGTCATTAATGTTTGTTGGGGGATATTGTGAAGAAAGAGCAACTATGCTTGCATTTCTGGAAAAATAAGACGTTTTGTCTAGTGTTCTGAGTATCTTATGGGATACTACATGAAAACCACATGGAATCATAGAATAGTTTGGGTTGGAAGGGACCTTTAAAGGCCATCTAGTCCAACCCCCCTGCAAGGAGCAGGGACATCTCTAACCAGATCGGGTTGCTCAGAGCCTCATCCAACCTGGCCTTGAATGTTTCCTGAGTGGGACATCTACCACCTCTCTGGGCAACCTGTGCCAGTGTTCTATCACCCTCATTGTAAAAAATGTCTTCCTTATACCTAGATTGAGTCTACCTCCTTCTAGTTTCAAACTGTTTCACCTTGTCTTATCGCTACAGGCTCTACTAAGAAGTTTGTCCCCATCTTTTTTACAAGTCCCATTTAAGTATTGAAAAGATGTCCATGCATCTCTTCTCCAGGCTGAAAAATCCAGGTGCTCCATCCCACTGATTATTTTTCTAGCCCTCCTCTGGACCTCCTCCAACAGGTCCATGTCTTTCCTGTGCTGAGGGCTCCAGAGCTGGACGCAGTACTCCAGGTGGGGTCTCATGAGAGCGGAGTAGAGGGACAGAATCACCTCCCTCAGCCTGCTGGCCATGCTTCTTTTGATGCAGCCCAGGATGTGGTTGGCTTTCTGGGCTGCAAGTGCACATTGTTGGCTCATGTCAAACTTTTGATTGACCAGTACCCCCAAATCCCTCTCTTGAGGGATGCTCACAATCTGTTCATCCCTCAGGATGTATTAATACTGGGGGTTGCGCCAATCCGTACGCGGGACCTTGCACGTGGCCTTGTTGAACCTCCTGAGTTTCACATGGGCCCCCTTCTCCATCTTGTCCAGGTCCCTCTGTATGACATCCCATCCCTTGGACATGTCAGCTACACCACTCAGCTTGGTATCATCTGCAGAGTTGCTGAGGATGCACTTGAACCCACTGTCTGTGTCAATGACGAAGATATTAAACAGTGCTGGTCCCAGTATGGACCCCTGAAGGACGCCACTCATCACTGGTTTCCATAGGGACATTGCTGCCATTGAACTACTCTCTGATTGCAGCCATCCAGCCAATTTCTTATCCACTGAACAGTCCACCCCTCAAATGCGTCTCTCTCTAATTTAGAGAGAAGAATGTTTTGAGGGACTGTGTCAAAGGCCTTACAGAAGTCCAGGTAGATTACGTTGGTATCTCTTCCCTTGTCCACTGATAACAGTGACTCCATCATAGAAGGCTGCTAGGTTGGTCAGGCAGGGCTTCCCTTGGTGAAGCCATGCTGGCTGTCTCAAACCACCTCCCTGTCCTCCATATGTACCGTAGCATAGCTTCTAGGAGGATCTGTTCCATCATCTTCACAGGTGGAGGTAAGGCTGACAGGTCTGTAGTTCCCAGGGTCCTCCTTTTTACCCTTTTTAAAAACACGTGCATTGTTTCCCTTTTTCTAGTCTCTGAGGATTTCACCTGACTGCCATGATTTTTAAGAAGCTAGAATCAAGGATTTTTATGTAAGACTTTTATGAATCGATACAGTTCCATTTTCAGGAGAAAAATAACTAATTGTATTGAATTCTTTTTGTTTACATTAGAAGTCTGGACAGGGAAATAAATGAAACAAATTGTGCAGGGAATAAAATTTATTCGACAATATATTTTGTTACTGCACAGAGATTTGCAGCTGCTGAACATCAGAATTCCTTATGTGCTGGGAAGCAAACTTCAGATAATTTTTGTATTCTAGGTACATACCTGCAGCGATGCGAGTTGATTGGCTGCAGCGATGGGAGATGGTTGGCTGCAGACTCGTAAGAGGATTCTTGTAAAAAATCCCAAATTTTAGAAAAGGTACTCTTGGTAATGATGTGCTTCAGATGATGAGGGAAATGTCATGCTTGTGGATCCTTTATCATTGCAGAGTTTTAAGGACAAGTTAAACCAGCATCTGCTGGGCAGATTTAGCTACAGTTCTATTGGATTTTCTAACACTTTTCTGTTAGAGCTCTGTTGGCAAAATAGAACAAATCAATGGGGTTTAATTGGGCACTTGGACCTTCAGGCTGGAAATCAGAGTACTCGTAAACTCTATTAGACAAGGGAGGCTCTGAAATAGCCTTCCAATAGCATATTGGAGAAAAGCATGAAAGGAATTGACTGTTGCGTGTTAAGAATAGCTGTGAAGAGGGTTGTATGATGTGGAGCCTGTGACAGCAGGGCAAATAGACTTTTTCACCCAGAATGTCCCTTCTACCTTTAAGTTTCTTTCTGGAGAATAAATTAATTTAACTGCAGTTTTGGTTTTTTTTTGTCACTCTAGGAGTTCCAATCATCTTTAGATGGATTTCTGAAAGAGAACTCCAAATTATATTCTGTGGGTTCTGCTGTATTTGTCTATAATGACTGTATAGTGCCCCCTCTCATTTCTGAGGACTAAACTTTGGGAGTAGCAGAGACCTGGTAGAATTGCTTTAGTGATGCAACTGGTACATTTCAAATAGGTCCTGTATTGTATCTGTAATAAAAGTAATACATAAAATGTGTAGATGTAATGTTGAAGTATATTTTAAATTACTTTTGATACTCATTTAGGCTTTCTTCCTATTTTACTCTTAATTTTGTTCTTTGAAAATAATGTTTTCATTATTTACCTTTCTGAAAAGAAATTGCTGGTGATCAGCTACTTCTATTAAAGTTAATAAAACAAAGAAAGAGAGGTTGATGCAACCTTCCACAAAATACGTTACTCATCTAATAGTAGATTCAGAAAGATGCTTCAAAAAATCATTTAAACCTTTGAAAATGGGATTGATACCAGTGGAAAACTTTTGTATCATGTTATCTAACCTCATTTTAGTAAATAATGCATTATTTGAAAATGTGGTTTCAGTCAGTAGCAGTTTTGGCTTAAATGGCATGAATAGGTTCAATGTGTAGAAGGGCAGTGCACAGAAGGAAGTAGTTCTGTGCTGGTGCAGTCGGCCAAGCTCAAATGAGTGTTTATGGTTTTGATGGCATCCTCATCTACCATAAATATCACCAGAGATGCAGAGACTTACATTTAAGTTTTCTGCCATTCTGTAGTCCTGTGAAATGCCCTAAATGCTAGGCCACATAGTAATTTTACATGTCTGTCTTTTTTTTTTTTTTGTCCTTTTCTCTGAGCTGTTATTTTTTCGTACAGAATGCTCCCACAGTAGTTGTTCTGTATCAAGGTGAATAGGGCAATCTGCAAACAGCAGAAGCAATTAAATATAGATCTTACTGTCTCATGGCAGAGCTGTTTAATAAATTATGATGCCCCTAGCAGCAGCTTCTTATCTCAACAGGTTTTTCATCTCAGTGAGAAAAACAGATTAAAAATAATTTATGAATAATCCAAATTGATTTTTAATTTTAAAAAATTAGATAACTGAATCAAAAATCTTGTTACTTCAGCAGTGCTATTTGCAAACTTCTTTTCCCTTTTCCTTGTTAGGTTATATTATAATCTTTTAATACACAGGACTCATCTCATTTGGATCAAAAAGCTAGCACTCAATCAAGCACAACTGCTTTCTATAATTGAATATAACTTTGATGATAGCTTTCAATTTCACTGTGCTATGTAATTCCAGTATTTTCAACTTGATCTGTTGTGAAATACCTCTATAAAGTAGTCTCAATATAATAATATATTCAATATAAGGAATATAATGTGCTTAATATCTGTGCATCAGATATCTATATAATTTTATTATTTCTGCTGAATATTTTTTGTATTGTACTGTATGTCCAGATAAAATATATATTTTTCTGAAATTTCTGATTTTTAGTGTTTTCTGAAAAACTAAGTAACTGAAAGAAATATAGTCGGCTTTTTTTTTGCGAACATGCTAAGCAGATACTACCAACTTGGATATCTTTCAGTGACAGCCTAATTTTCTCTTACATTATTCATGGCTTATTTGGGTAAAATTTTATATCACTTTAGTTCCTTTGAGCATTTGCTGTCAGCAGAGTAGTGTAATATCTGAAATACAGTGACAGGCATAGTAGTTTTTTTCTATCTCATTCAATTATATAAATAGTTTCTATTTTGATTTAGTTTGTGTATTTGGCAATGGCAAATGGCAATGTTTTTGCTTTTCCTCACTACAAAGGATAGGCTGATGTTGTAAAAGGTGTTTGTTCAACAACTTCTGGGTAACTTTCCAAGCATGTAATTTGTGTCATATTTAAGAATACTTTCTCCATTTTTATGTCTTCAGTAATGTTTGGTACTTTTATTGCTCATTTGCATTTTATTTCACTTTTCACAGTTATTTTGATACTTTTATGGTGATATTGTTAGTTATTTATATTTCCTATGAAATACTGATATCTTTTCTTCATAAGAAAAAATTGAGACTTCTGCTACAGTTTTTCTGTATCGTTCTTGCTGCATATCTTGTGCAGCATTACAGAGTACCGATACTAACACATACAATATTGAAAACACGATGACTGTTGCTGGAACGTAAGAAAGATTTTTCTATATTTAATTTTTTAAGGGTAGTGGAATCTTTAGAAAACGTTTTCCAGAAATGATAAGCTAGCAAACCTGTTACCTTCTTTTCTTGTTTTTATCCTCAATCAAGATGTTATTTCTTTGGCAGGAGTTTTAGAATACTTTTTCATTATTTTTCTCTCACATACCCTACTTCTGCGTTAGACTGTGACTATAAATATCAGAAAGTTTCTATTGAATTATATTCTCATTGGTGAGAAGAAGCAGGCTTTTAGTACCCAGCAGGGCTTTTTAGCTCTCTATGTGATTAATAGGTCAGTTCTGAGTTCTCTTAGTACTATTTCAGTGCCTCATAATCCAGCTCTGCTGTAGCTAATTTCATTGAGACGTCAGCAGCTATTATTCTCACTAATGTTACTGGTGTCACTCTTAAGGACCCATGTGACTGCTCTTCTCCCCTTTCTCTAGTCCTAATGATATCTTTAACTTCGCAACACATCAGACACCTGTTTCAATGTTGTTAGACTTCATTTCTACTATGTCAGGATTTTTCCCCTTGACCTTGACATTCCCGTCTTATTAAACAGACAATCATGTGCAGATTTTCTGAACTAACCTTCTGATAAACAAAGGCCTGTGTTCTCATCACAGTCGGGCAGAAACAAACTGAAAATCCAGCCAAAGTAATTTAACATCATTGATCACATTAACTGTGAAAGAACTTTATGCATCTGCAAACAAGGTAAAGGGTACGTTACTACAAGGAATGTAAGGATAATTAAAATCTTACATTGCAAATGCTCTTTTGCTTTCTAGTAGGCATGAATCTGTCTTGATTCTAATTTGGAGGAGTTGAAAGATGGTGGATACAGTGGAAACCCAAAAACTCAAGGTGGTTTTAGGAGGAAACTTGATGAGGTTATGAAATGAATCAGATAGGATGATGATGCTCCAGTTCTCTAAAATCTTGTTAGATTCTAACAAGAAGTAGCAAATGTGGGTAACTGGAAAATTGTGCTAGTATTAAAAAAAGCACTTTACAGAAACATCACAAAAGCAGTTGCTTTTGTGATCAGTCTATCAGTCTCTGATAGACTTCTGTTGAGAGAGATTATCTCAGAAGGTATATGACAAATTGCTGTAATTGTAGGAGCAAAACACACTACATACTTGATGTTTTTTTCTTCTATCAAAAATACTTTTTGACAATGTAAATAGCTCTTTCATTTCTAATGGCAGCAATGAAAACCAATGTCAGAGTTCTCAAATGACCTGCTTAAATGTCTTTGAAAATTGTGAAGTAATCGGTTCAGTGATTTTTTAAAGTCTTGATTCTGCAGAATGAAGACTTCACACTGAGATTTTTTTGAATTAGTTTTATTTTGTAATTATAACATCATTAAACATCATGTAGTGTTTGTGTTTCAATTGTTGTTCTCCCTTCTTTTTCTCTTAAAAGTGCTTACAGGCTTCAAGGCGATGTTCAGGTCTTTGGCGTTTGGTTATTTCTCTTTAAGCTGATACAAATACGTGTTGCCACTGAAAGGGGCAGTCATTCAGTATCCTCAGCCTTGGATACAAGTGCTTGTGTTTTTTTTCCCGAACACTGGCACTGGTGAACACAGAGCAACATACTGAGATAAACTGGGGGAAACTAGAAAAAAATGACACTGTTTTTCCTGTGTTTGCCTACAGTCTATATTTTGCATTCATTATGAAAACTTGTTGTTTTGAAATTATTTACCTCTTCTTCCGCAGATGTGTGGGGTGGGGTTCTCTAACTTTTTTATTTCTCTACAATTTCCTTCTTATCCAAAACCTGATCTAATGAAATAAACATGTTTGAATGTAGAAGTCTTGATTAAAAAGTAGGAATTTAAAATAATCCAGATCCCTCACTTTCTTCTGTCTCACAAAATGCAGCCCTAACCTTGCTGAATAAAAAATTCAGGGGTTTGGGTTGTTTTGTTTTGTTTTGTTTTTTAATAAACTACAATAAATCATCACATGCTGGCACAAAAAAAAATTGATTTTTGGAACCAGTGAAATAATCAATTTCTAATTTTAGAAAATATGGACAAGAAGTCAAAGAGAGCTGAGCTTGCTAAATATCTCTCAAAGTCAAGCCATTTATTAGTGTGTATGTCCCCAACTCCAGGTTGCAAATTTGAAAATCGTGTCTGGATAGCTTTTTATTTAATGTAATATTCAAAAATTATTATATTTTAGCTACGCCTCAAAATTAGGAAGCTGATTGTTTGCAGGGTTTTCAATGTCAAAACAAATTCCTGAGGATAAATGTTTTGCCTTTTAGGAATAAGAAACAAAAGATGCTGTGTTAAACAGCTTATTTTATTGTCTTAAACAGTACACTGAGTACCATTAATGTTTCTGCCTGGAAGTGACTCCTCTCCTGTATAGGAGGAATAGCGTTGACACTGAGCTGCTGTGTTCTCAGGGATTCTCTGAAGCCTTCAGCTGCTGTGCTGTGGCAAGGAAAAAACCCCAAACACCCTGCAGCCCAGCATTCAACTCAGTCAGCTCTGTGTGGTGGAAGACCTGAGGCTCACAGTCATCAGAGACACAGTGTGCTTATTCCTAGTGATAAGATTCTCCGTAAAAGCATGGTTATTGCTGGAGATTAAACCTCTACCTGTTTAATAACATTCTGAATAATTTTGAAACTAAATTTTTACAAGATACTAAGTGTCCTAAAATTACATGTTGTTAATAATACCCATTAAAAGTGTAAGGCTGATCTCAGTAACAAAGTCTCTAATACCAATCTGAAACTATTGAATTAATTATTCCCCTGTGAATCAGTGTTTCAGCAGGGTTCTTAAGGTACATTGTTTTCTTAGATTCTTTTCAGAGCCAATTACTAATCTTATAGATTAAATCGTAATAATTCTGTTATAAGAGGTGCTTTTTGTTAAGCCTGCCATCTGCATGAGTAATGAAGATTAAATATTTTTTTAAATGTATAAAAATTAGACACTGGCCTCTGTTCTCATATCCTAATTATTCTTGACAAAGCTGTATCTCCAGTGTAACTCTGTGGCTTAAATGCTTTGAGAAGTTCTGTTTTACAAATCTGAGAGTTTTATGCCAATCCAAATATTTGAGTTTTCACTAAATCTCATCTAAGAAGATTACTTCAAAAGTTGTCATTTTGCATTTGACCCAAAATTCTTTTTAAATAGAGATTTTTTTTTAAGATGGGAGACAATAGGTGAGAGTCTTCAGAATCTTCCAGGGTTATATTTTCATTTAGGACAGATTTCAGGTAATAAAAGTGACTTATGGGTAAGAATATACATTGAGGGAGTGATCAAATATAAGTCTATAGCTTATCAAGCTTGATGCTGGTAATTATAATAGGTTAACTGTGGATATAGCTAGCATTTTTTTTTTTTGAGATAGCAAGAGCTTTTGCTTAATTTTTATGCTCTACCTATTAGTCTTTCTTAGAAATAAGAAACACTTAAAAGAAAAATTGCATGCAGATAGACTTGGATTGGTGCAATACCTTATGTTTCTACAGAACTGACAGGCAACTGGCATTGTTCTGTGGGTGTAGGTAGGAAAATCTGGCTGGATTGTTTTTTTCCCAGAAAAAATTATATAGATCCTTTTCTCAAGAAATAGATAGCAGGAAGGCTCCTGCATCCAGCTCAACCAGAAAAGGTAATATATGATACTGCTAAAACTAGGAAACAAGGAGTAATGCAGTTTCAATTTTTATTGTGATTGGCTGTATGATTTATTATTCTTGCATAACATTCTTTAAGAAAATAATTGTTTCTAAAATTTTTCATAAATTGTATTTGTCAGCTTGGTCAGACTTGAGTTTCTTGCAATTTTCAGAACAGCAGAAAAACTTACAGAGAAAGAAGTGCTATGCCTCATCTCTCATTGCAAGGGCTTCATACGTATCACTTTGTATAGATGATATGTAATGGAAGCAGAGTCTTTACTCAACCAAATTTTGATCACTACCGTTAAGAGACTCCTGTTTCTTCAAGGTCATTCTTTCCACTGTGAAGTACAACCCTGAATCATGGTTTTCTTCAACAGATAAAAGCTAAGGTTATTAGCAATAAAAATACATTAATGTAAACTTTGAGCAGGAATGAGACGGCCTATAAATCTCAAAGGCAACAATATATTCCCAACATTCTGTCTACCGTGCCTTTCTCTCACTGTTTGTTTATCGTACCCCTAACGTGAAACATAAGATCTAAACAAAGTGTGATTGCTGGAAGGATTAAAGAAATAACATGATGCAATCCTTGAAAAAGAGCTTTTCACTTTTCTGTGCTCCATTAGGCATCTTGTTTGTCAGTCATCAGTACACTGAAGCTATGTTTGTTTTTAAGTCTGTTTTACATTTAGCTATATCTTTATTTCATTATTGGAAAAAAAAATACTAAAAAAGAGAAGGTCTGCTGACTATAGATAAATCTGAAGTTCGAATATCCTCCAGATGTCCCCTGAGGACCCAGTGATTTTCTGTGACTGTCTGTTGGTGATGAAGCTAGGAAGATACAAGACAGCTTCTAACCTAAGTGCGAAAAGTATATTTTAGTTCTTACTTAAACTACAGGAGTTTCAATTTTTTCTTTTCAGTCTTGAAAATGATAGAATGTGTACCTTCCTCTATTTACAGGATTTAGAAATTGCTTGGGATGGGGGTGGGGGGGAGGTAGGTGGGAAAATTGTGTAACATGCAATATCCATTTCCCAGAAGTTGGAAAATGGTTTTCTCTTGTCTTAAGAAATGGAAATTTTGGTTCTGCAGTTCTAAGGTTCTTGCTTTCATTTTGTTTAATAGTGAACCCATTGTATGATGGGCACTTTTCTAGAGAAAAATCAGGAGCCATGCTATTTAAAATACATTTTTATATTTGAATGAATAACATATTATTCAAAATCTGGAAAAGCTGAAGCTTTTATTTCTGTATTTTCCAGGATATTTGATTTTAATAATAAATGATTGATTTAATATTGTATTTCCTGTGAGAATATCAAAGAACATTTTGGTAAGGTAACATTCCTTTCTGTTTAGCAAATTCACAGAGCAATAAATAGAAGCACCAAAAGCACTTTTATCCTGTAGTTTTTGTTTCTAAGAAATGTATTACCTGTTCTTTATTATTACAGTTGAGTGTGAAGATTATAATCAAGATTAAGAGTTTTGTTTTCATGGTAGGCTTTGTTAAAATTTGTAATAAGAAGTAATCCCTGTCTCAAAGAGCTTCATCTAAATGCAGAGGCAGAGGTGAGGTGGAAATTCAAAAACAGACGAAAGTGCGTGCTGAGGGCAAAAGAGTGATGGGGCCTGGAGCTTAACTTCTTCTTTCTAATCTTTATATCAGGCTAGCTGTCATCTTTTCCAGATAAAATTGTTTTAGTTCAAACTTATTGTATATGCTCAAGCTATATTGTGTAAGTGCAAGCGTACTCTAGGAGTGGATGTAATGGTTGAAAGCAAGGGTACCTCTGTACTGGTATTCTGGCTGTAAGCAGACGTCCACAGGAGGAAAGCGCAATATGGCATTTCCCACAAGTACTCGCCCAGCCTCCAGTTATTTTCAGCTCTAATATCTCCAAAGTTTTTTTCCAGCCTCCTCCGGAAGCTATGTAAACTTTTTCATCTGCAAGTTAACAGTCTGTTGTATGGAGAGCAAACTCCATTTTCACTTGGAATGTGGATCTTACCAGGTTATGTTACATCAAATCATATTTTTTTCTTAACTGTTTACTCACTGAAGTTTAGAAACCTTTTACACCCACTTTTGAAGGCAATGTCAGGACAAGCAATTGTCCATCCTTATTTTGTGTACCTTGGTTTAGTGGGATATAATGTTATTAATCTGATTCAGAGTTAAAATATTTACATATCTCTTTTAAAGTGTTTAAATACCTTCCTGGCTGTATCAGACCAACTTCTTGCCTTTTAAACCTCAGGTGTTCAAAAAGTATAACAATGGGGGATGTGGAAATAACCAGTTACATTCTCATGAGCTTGTTATGCACATGCAAATTGAGTAGTTGCAAAGAGGCTTTCTAATAAAATCCCCATTTCCTCCCGTTAAAGATTACAGAATGTACTAAGGCATGATATCACATGCCACTGTTTGAATAAATTTAGCACCATATAAAATTAACTTTTGTAGCTAAAAGTGAAACTGTTGTTTATAAGCTTATGTGAAAACAAACGTAATAGTGTTAAAAACAAGAAGGTTCAAAGGATCCAAAAGTTAGGAAGTGTTACAATATTGATGACTTGCACCGT
The DNA here is from genome assembly GCF_036417535.1 of Chlamydotis macqueenii. NCBI lineage: Eukaryota > Metazoa > Chordata > Aves > Otidiformes > Otididae > Chlamydotis > Chlamydotis macqueenii. The sequence goes on along the minus strand of NC_141593.1, from coordinate 19,693,944 downwards.
ATGGTGACTTTAAAGTTGGCATTCCTCTGTGTGCAAGTTACTTGTTCCAAATGCACAAAGGCATACTACAGCTTCCACAGAACACCTTATTCCTTCACAGCCTTGGCAGTTGCCCAGTATTTCTTGTTTAGGAGACAAGCCTGCAATTCTTTCTCAAAGTAAGTAATTTAAAACCTGCACTAGATTTGAAGTGGCCTGTTTTTTCATTAGAGTTCCTTAGCTCTTCCCATTGTAGAATCTAGGTGTTTTACAAAGATTAAAGGATGTGCTCTAACAGCACTGACAAAATATCATTAGATCCATTCTACAGGTGAGGATTTGAGGTATGAGGAAGTGTCTGCTAATGTGAAGTATCCAGAGATTAATTTTCCAGCATTTTTAGTACTTTAATAGTAGAAAATGTAATCTAGACATTGATCAAATCAACTTATTTTGCAGTTGGGAATATGTTGTGTTCCTATTAATCTATCTTCAAAATCCAGAACTAAGTACCCTCAAAACTGAGGGAGGTACCTCTGGAGATCATCTGTGAAGGGTGTGAATGGGTTTACGTACCTCATTATCACATGGGAGCTCAGAATCTCATTTTACAAAACTACTATGTCAGTAATGAACTACCTTGGGATATATACCCAGCATGAAAAATTTCTGACTGGATGGATAATTTTAGACAAAGATATAAATAAGTGAAAAATAACATCTTAAAAGAAATACCAAGTAATATTATCTATCAGCACTGCTGATAGTTTTGCCAAAAGAACTTCATTTGAAATGTAAATATAGATTAGTAATAGATTCTGTCCCTCCCATTTATGAATAATTTGCACAAGAAAACAGCATTTTATACACTTAGTTTTAAAAATTGAATTAATCAATGGCCATCAAGTTACTCCTTAAATGCACCTTTGTCTCTTAAGAAAACTGTTTTGCTTTTCCAAGGATTATTTTCCTGGACCATTACCTGATGAATAGTAACTTGTTTCAGTAATGTTTAATGACGCAGGACCCATCTGGCATTATATCAGGATGTGCAGCTGGCTATTAATTACAGAAGACTCCTCTATAGCTCAGACGAAAGCATCCGCCAAAGATCTGATTCAGCAGATTCTTGTTTTTCTTTTTTCTTCTCTAGTACCAACTGAAAAAAAAGAGTAAATATCTCCTACTTAATAAGTTAGTCATGGATACTAAAATTGCCAGCAACATGAATGCTGATTGCATTAATGGTTTCTGTTCTTCTGTATTGATTTTTAGTCTTGAAACAATATAGTAGTTTCTCTTTTGATTTTTTTTTTCCCAAGCTTCATGGGAGGAAGTAGCATTTTTTTTTTTCTTCAGTGTTTACATACAGCGCAATAATGTATACGATTTTGCACAAAATCTTGGATTTTTTATTTTCATACATGCCCGATAGAGGTGAAGCTGCTGTAGTTTGGCGTTGTCAGGCCTGCTCCATGTGTGGCGTGAGCGTGCTTTCCCCGTAGGCACACAGACGTGCACAGCACTGATAAACACATGTGCATGGTCACAGCCACGCAGATCAGCGTGACGGAGACACTCAGCATTCAGCCTAACACAAGCAGCACCATTGTCCGCATCCTGTTCCCTGCTCTGGCTGATGAGGATAAAGGCCCGTTAGCGGGACGAACATTCGCTGTCAGTCCCTCTGGAAGCTAGACTCAGATGCCCCAGTAGCTACATATCCAGTAGCTGGTTCCTGGTTTCCTTACTTGTGTGAGTGCACAAACACACACTCACACACACTTTGGGTCCCTTTGTGACCAGGCTGGGAGGCCCAGCCCACCCCATAGCTGGCCCTGCTGCCTCCCACTCAGACACACAAACATGCGAACGGTCCTTTTGGTCAGTCTCCAACCCCACAGTCTGGACCCCCGGCCTCCTCCAGCTGCCTTGCTCCCAGCAGCTGGCTCCCAGGCCACTCAGCCTTCTGACCAGCTAGTTTGGCTTGGAGCTCATTAGTCACTACACTTGAACTCGCTCTGGTTGCTGACACCATTACAAGTGGTCTGACCCCCGCTACTGGCACACATGCGCGCAGGCCAGAGAGCCCCTCGCCCAGGAAAAGATTTAGAGGTGCAGACTGTGGGGATCTGTCACAGGGCATGGCCAGACAAGGGAACCGACCAGCTCCTTTTAACCCCTTATCATGCTATTTTCCCATGCTTGTTTCTCTTCAAACCATCTTCATCTGTCCCTTTGCCCGCGTTTGCTTCCTCCTGTGTATATCCCATGCTAAGGCCCCTGCAGTCCCAAAGTGCTCTTCCCCAGCATCCCGTAATATGTCCCGTCCCCCCCGGCAGTACTCCCTTGGTCTGTAAGGTGCCGTGGGGAACCGCTCCATTCGGCTTACCGTGTCACCCCCATTGACTCACCGTGGTGGGTGTCACCCCAGCCTGTGGGGCTGAGGCTCCCCAGGGAGGGCCCAGGCTCTGACTGGGCCGTGGGGGTTCTCCCTCCTGCCATGCGTGCTCCTAAGCATCTGTATGTGTAGGCAAGGTTTTTAATTCCATTACATGTATAGTTCTGCTGTTACTCTGAAAATGTTGGTGCTTTAAGCTCTTGGGGGATTTAATTGTCTTGTATACAGTAAGTCAGAAGTATGTAACCTCACTGGGATAAATCTACTTTAAAAGCATATGTTAAAAAAATTACAGGAAAGGGTGACATGACTTTATTTAAAAAAGAAAAAAATTAAAGCATATTCTGAAAAAAAAAAAATCTTCTATGGAAAAACACAGCAATAGGTACCTGAAGAGTTGCCTAATAACTGTAATGGGAGATTATTAGTAAGGAAATGGCCCTACAAGCTAGGAAATTGGAAGATAACTGGAAAATAATTCTTTGGGTTGAGATTTCACTGAATGGTTTTAGTAAGAGCTTTATTGAAATATTTTGGATGTTTTATGCGCTGTTGTTGCCGTATTATTGTTCACCTCACAGAAAAAAGAATAAATGTCTTTCCAGGTTTGACAGGACCCCTGAACTGACATTGACAGAGAGCTTGTCAGAGCAGATAGGCTCTGCAGTCCCACTCTGGACTTGTACATTTTGTAATATATTTTTGTACACTTCTACAGGTCAGACATCCAAGGAATGCTAGCGGCTAAATGTACTCTGACTTTACCAATCATTTAGTTGTTGAAATGAGCTGTCCTGAATAAATAACTGAGCCTGGGAATTTGAAAAATGAGGGCACAGTGGCTGGAGCTGAAGGCTTGGCAGAAGTATTTGTGAAGGGGGTTAGCATCACAGGCAAGTAATTGGTTCACATAGCAGTGCTTTTTCTGACCTCAAAGAGAGAGGAAGTCTGTCTGTAAGTTCTCCTTCAGAAGATTTTGCAATTTGCTGTGACCTGATATTCTCATTTTTAGAGGAAAATGTACACTATGAAAAGTCTCATGCTGATTCTAACTAAATAATGGTTTTATTTTATTTGTTTAACCACTGTAAAATTTTTATCAATCTGTTTATCAGAGCAAAATTCTTTGTTGCAAAAATTACATGAGATTGGGTGTCCCATTTCCTAGAGAAGCTGGGAAGAATGTGTTTGTGATAAGTCACTGATAGATCTTCCTAGTCTGAAATACACTGAGAGGGCAACATGGCCAAATGCTTAGTTTATATAAACGGTGCAGCTACTTTGTTTTCTCTGTTCCTTTTTGTGGTGAACAGTAAAGGAGATGAGAAAAGAGGAACTTCTCTAATTACATCTGTGGTTTATAGCAATGTCTTCATTTTTTTTTTGTAAAAAGACTACAGGCACAGGGATAACCTCACAGATCTTAATCAACAGTATTTCAGCCTTGAGGCATCAAAAATAAAAAAAAAAAAATCCAAAGTTTTTCTATAAAACCACTAGATTAAAAAAAAAAAAGTCTTTGCTGTTTGGTTGATGCTTGAGGCTTCTCAGTAGTGCAGATGAGATTTGTCATTCCAGGACAAAGACTGTAAAACGTTCCAGCTGGTGAGTTGATCTGAGTGCCCTAGAAAGATGAACTTGCTTCCCTGGCTACTTCCACCAAGGAGTTGGGAGTAGCAAACTTGCTGTTTAAAGGGATCACCCTGCACAGCAGTACTCACTGCTCAGCCTACACAGAGCCATCCTCCAACATACCGCTGTCACAGAAGTGGGTGCAGCCTCACTAGCTCTGCGTGAGGCTGTGTGTGAAAGGAGAGCTGCTGTTGAAGCAGCCTCAGCTTCTCAGGCTTCCCAGGCAGCTGGTTCTCTTCCTCCCCAGCCTCGGGGGCTCTCTCCCCACCCTGGATCCCCGCTGATACCCGCGGTGGCCTGCTGCAACAGGCAACTGCAGACATGAAACTGGCTCGGCACTGCATTGCATTTTCAAGTTTTCGCAAGAAAAGCTGGAAATGGGCTGTAAAAACAAAATTTGAAATTCTTGCGCAATTATTGTCTTAGCTGAAGTTTTCGAAAGAAAGTCGAGGTCTCGTCGGACTGTGTAGTGATATAATGAACAATGAAGTTCCTACAGAACTTTGCAGAAATACTGCAGCCTTGTAGAAAAACGAACTGATTAATGTTGCACTTTTTGCTGTATGAAGCTTCAAGATAACAATAAATAGGCAAATTTGCACATCTGCATCTATTAATTAGAAAACTGGAACTGTTGTTGACAAGATACTTTCTGTTGAAATCTTTGTAATTGTCTATATTTCATTCTTAGATGAAAATAATTTTTAAAAAATGGAAGGGTGATTTTAAAAAATAAATTAGATACCAAAACTCAGCACAAGAAAAGGGTTAGGTATCCAACAGGTAGATGAAACAGCTCCAGAGTAACTTCAGGCAGGAGACAAAAGCTGGATGAATGGAAATAAAAAGATCGAATGAGAACACACAAATATCTGTTAAGGTAATTACTGAAACTGTACCTGTGGAACTTCAGTGTAGCCATACAAATTTTCTGTAGAAAATGGCAATTTTTTTTTCATAAAAAATCCAGAAACAGCATTAAAGGTCATAAATCTTGAAAATTACGTAGAGTCTGTCTCATTAATTTTGAAAGCCTGTCTCTAAGAGAAGAAAAAGATGGAAATAAAAATGCCTGCTTGTGAAGTAACTTTGGTAACAGGAAAAGTGTGCTCATCAAATACATCCTAAAATTCAGGTATCTGAAGAGAAACCAGAGGTCACTTCAAATTATAACAACGATTAATTCTAAAGTTGACTTAAAAAAAAATATGTTTAATAAAGTCAAGTAAGAGTCTGTTTTAATTTGTTAAGAAAATCCCTGAAAGCAATCACTTCTAGTTTTAGAATAATCTGAGTAGATGACTTATTTTGCATAGAAGTCACCTTGCACTGAAACACAGAATAACTGACGTGGAGGTGGTTACCTAATAGCCCAAGAATGTGAGGTTTTGAAATGACAGCTGCAACCAGTCATGTAGGAAAAACTATCTACAGTGCTGTTGCATGAAAAGGCCTCATTTAGTTTCTCATAGAGTTTTTGTTTTTCCCTACTTAGGAACAGCTGACATTTCAAGGCAGCCCTGGAAAAAAAAATTTAGATTACGTTGGTGGAAGAGAGGCTTTTTTACAGAGTTTGTGAATTGTAAACCCCTGAAGTTCAGTTCTGCTTTTGTCTGACTTCTGCTTTGACTCAGAAGCTCAAAGATCTTTACACTTTCAATTATAAATATGATGGAATAGTAGATGATTAGTGAAATTTTACAGCAAAATGCCATAGCAATTTCAAATTATGATTTTATTATAACAAATAATATTTTAAATTATTCTTCAAATATCTGAGTAAAACCTGATCCTGCTGAGGTCAATGGGAACTTTCTCATTGGCATCCTAAATGTGAGGATTTTAAGAAAGGTTTGAGAGAAAATCTGTAGGGATATGAAGATTTGTTAAAAATATTCTGTACTTTTATCACCTTAGTAACGTGCTGAAATTGTTGGAGCAGTGTTTTTCTGCGCAGCCCAAGTATGTGTAACATGGACATTGCAGAGACAGTCCACAGAGAAAGTAGACTATTTTGTGATAGTCTGCTCTTTTGTCTGGCTGAACAACAGTATGCAGGCTGCAGAGCAAACATCCCTTTCTTGTGCTTTTTGTGCCTTTTATAATTTTAAGAATCCCGTCAAAATCCTACATTATAAGTACCAACTAGTGTGACTGTGAGGCTTCGTGCTCTGCACAAAAACTGGCCAGACTTTGTATAGCAGGCAGGAACATTCCCAGCAGTAAGTAATGCCAAGGAAAACCACACGCAGGATGTATGCTTGGGTTCTCTAGACCTTTTGTAGTCCTAGAATGAGTAAGTTGGTGCCAGGGAGGTTTCCTCATATTGTTCTGTTATGTCTCGCAGACTTCTCTATTTTTAAATTATTTTGTATTTCTTCTTGAATTTGCTGGAAAAGTATTTGGAATGAAACTATTGTCTTTCTCTATATTTGTATTTTACTGGTATAATTGTGAGTTTAAAATACTTTGCGATTTTTTCTTTGAGATTCTACTGCCTTTTGAAAAATCATGAATTTTATATAAATGTAGCATATTAATCTAATTTATCCATACATAATCTAGGAGTCTACTGCAACCATAAAGAATTACATGTAAGTTAAAGTAGGTTTGAAACCATACATTTGGGAGAAAAAAAAAAAATTCTTCTGGCATTGGGATTTAGGAAGTCATGTAAGCACATTCCAAATTAAGCACAGTGATTTGCTTGTTTCTTATGATACTTTAGAGCCCCATTACTTTTTAGACTATGCCTTCATCTTACAGCTTCACCAGAATGTCTTTGATCTTTTCTTGAACCAGAGTTGCAAAGGTCAGATGAATATTTTACATAATTCTTCAGTTCTCTATTTCTACATAAAAGGAAATGAAAATATGTTTTTCTCATATGTTTGTTTTCTACAAATAGTTGAATCGACCGCATCTTTACATTCCTTCTAACTGTGTACTACTTTTTATTTTCCAGCTTTAATATATAATCATGTATTTTGAAGTGCTATCCACATAATATTAATAATAGTTGAGAGAATTGACAGACTATTCTCGTCTAAAATCTAAAAATATTGCCTAATTAGTTATTAAACAGTGTCAAAATACAAGCGACAATTTACATATCACAAAAATATGCAATAAAGGAGAAAATGAGAGTGGTAAAAGAACAAGTCTTTTCGTATACAGACTGTTAACACATCTAAAAAAATTTTAGGCTTAAGATCTGTGACCTTTTCTCAGTATAATTTATTCTGGGCAGAGTGCTGTGCCGAACTGTTTAAGTGCCTAATGCCTTTTGATTTTGATACAGGAAGTTATGTACCTAAACAGGAGGGGAGAATCAACATCTCCAGTGCCTTGCTTGGCAGTCAGTATTTTAATTTTCCATGAGAATGATCTGAAGAGAGTCCAAAAAAGGTATTAGTTTTCAAAAGCAGTCAAATGGAAATGAAAAATTAATTTACCTATCTGCTTCTTTTTTTATTTGCCTATATCTTATGACTGCTGAATGTAAACCAAGCCTATTTACGCTCAATAAATTAACTAATCTGCTCTATTGAAGTGTTGTACAAGTTCTTAGATAAGTCTGTATGCCACTCTCTGTGCCACAACACAGAGAAAATCTAAACTATTACTTGACTTGATATCAAGGCTGTGCCTACACTCCCTACCATGCTGACCTATGTCAGTATCTTAATGTGTTTTCCTGGCTTTATTAGTTTATCAGGATCTGCCTATGTATGTCTCTTTTCTTTAGAGTCTAACATCTTTGCGACAGGGATTGAGGTTGTTGTTGCTGTTCTTGTTCAGCAGCTAGCACAGTAGAGCTATGATCCCCAAAATGTGCAGTAGTACAGGAAAATAACAGTGCTGATAACAGTGGGAGGCCCTTGAGGATGCTAATTGTTGACAGTTGTCATTCTTATATCTGAAAAAAACATACATTTCCCCTTCCATAACTCCTGATTATCTACTTCATTTGCTCCATTTGTCATACAATTTAAGGGTGTTCCTTTAAGATTTTAATATATCCATGTATTAGTCATAAATTAACTTTTATATAGCTTGCCTGTAAAATAATTTTGAAAGTTGAATGGAATGGGTGTTATTATTTCTACAAGAATGACCGAGGTGAAGTTATCTGAAGAGGTCATTACATAACAGTTTGATGCAGCATCACACATACCCAGACAACTTTATGTAGATTTTTGTGTAACCTAACTGACCTGTCGTGTATAATATCTGGTGAACAGGATAGTCTGTTCCAGTTTTTGGCCATCATTATCTTTAAAACAGTATCTAGGCCAAATTCTCCTGGCTGCAGATTAAGCAAGCTTCTTGTCTAAGCTCAGAGGCCACGGAGAATAATCAATCAGTGTATTTTTTATGGTATTGGAGAAGCCACCAAAAGCTATTGTCATTTTTTTTCCTGATCTTCTCTTGTTGAGATTAAACATGGCCTTTCTTTATGGATGTTGGTAACATCTTAGGTTACTGGGACACTTTGCATTAATGCCCAAACAAGGTTATGCTAAGTGGACCCCACAGAGCACAGGTTTTGTATAGATTTTCCAGTGCAAAGTGTGGTGACGGAAGTACTTTGCAGTACATACAGGTTTTGAGTGTTGGTGGTGATCCATTGGCTCCACGTGTTTGGTGGGTTACTATTCCGCACCTTTCTTAAAATATTGTGCCACAGATTCATATGTTGCTTAATCTGGAGGCATTCCCAGTTCAGATTTAAGAAAAAAAAAATTCAATTCAAGGAAAAAATTTCAATTCAAGAAAATAAAAATTCTTGCAGATAATAATTTCTGCTAATATCTCCAAAAGTGATTTTTTTCCTATTCTGCAACAGCATTGAGACCGCTGTCTCAGTTGTTGGCTGGTTATTATCAGCTTATCATCTAGATTATTACAAACTGATTAGTGATTTGCTTTTAGTGATGAAGTTAAGCTAGCTCGTTCTCCTTTTTCCTTATTGGCACTGTGTACCCTCTCCAGTGCCCTCTACTCCTACTGTTGTTCTGCAGTTCATGAAAAAAATAACTTATTATTTAAATATTATTTCAGCTAATTTCACAAACACTGGGGTGAATTTCATTTGGTCCGGCTGATTCTCTACCAAATATTTCCCCTATCACTATTTCAAAGAATCATAGAATCATAGAATCATGGAATGGTTAGGGTTGGAAGGGACCTTCAAAGGTCGTCTAGTCCAACCCCCCTGCAAGGAGCAGGGACATCCCCAACTCGATCAGGTTGCTCAGAGCCTCATCCAGCCTGGCCTTGAACGTTTTCAGAGATGGGGCTTCCACCACCTTTCTGGGCAACCTGTGCCAGTGTTCTATAACTCGCATCGTAAAAAATTTTTTTCCTAATTTCCAATCTAAATCTATCCCCCTCTATTTTAAAACCATTACCACTATTTTTTTAATTGCCTAATACTTAATAGTATGACAATGCTTCTATTGTATTTATATTAAAGATGAGAATAGAATATCCTGTCATTATTTTGATGAATGTCAAACCATGCTTTTAAAGTTTTTAAACAGGCTTTGAAGTAGTTAATACCACTGGGATTAAGTTATTAACAAGTTTTTACAATAATTGAATATTTTTTATTTGCTTGTCTTTTGGATCATAATATCTTAAAAAGTACTCAGTAATTTCTGGCTGTAAAACTTTCAGTGCCAGTAACAGAGAGATTTCATCAGATATTTTATACAATATGTGTATCTGGTGTGCTGCAAGTGTTATGAGTGAATTTTTAGCTTAAATAACATGACCAATACAATATTCCCAAAACTAGGCTCTTCTGTTCTTCATACTGTTCCTTAGGGAAACAAGGAGATAGATTCACTAAATACAAGTTTTATATGCTTGTATATCTCTTTGGCTTGGAGATAACCATGTGAGCAGTGAATTGTGTATTTTTCTCAATGTTAACTTGGTAGGTCTTTGCATACTTTGTGAGAAAGAGCAACCAGAAGAGCATTACTTAATTTGTCTAGAAAATGTGTTTAGAGTTTTAAAACTATGAAGACTTTTTAATTATTCGGGTAGGAATTTATACTTTTCAGTGTTACTGAAGCAGAATTTTAAAATATTGCTAATAATCTCTTAAATGTCATGTGATGCGAATACCTGTAAGACAGATCTATTTATGAATGATTCAAATCTTCAACCTAGACACTAAATATTCTCAAGGTATAGGAAAAAATTAACCAAATTTGATTTATACCTTGTGATGCAGATTTACTCTGAACTGTGATCAACCTAATCCACTTCTCAACACTAATTTGTAAAGATTCAGCTGTCAGGTTGAATACATTTTACGTTTTACTCTGAAGAGTTCTCTGGTGTAGCTTCAGGTCTGCATCAATGATGAATAACCTTGTATATTTAAAATAAGATAGATAAATAATAAAACAATGTGGACCAGCTTTGGCCTTCATCTCGAAGTCATACTGCTCTGAAAAAAGACTGCAGCAGTGTATCTCAGGCACTTTTTTACAGTGTTGCTTAGTGCAGGTTTCCCACTGGAGACCTGTCACCCCTGCCGCATCCTGCCGCATGTGGGTTCTTACCCTCCCCAGCAGTCCTCTGTGCCTGGGGTAGCCAGCTGGAGCGTAGGGTACCATCTGGCAGACTCAGGTATATGGTAGTGGTGGTCTGGAGAGGGCAGCTAGCTTCAGAGGATGTGCAGTTACCTTTCTGCCACGTTTAGTCACTTTTGTTAGCAGTACTCTCTTTGATTCTGGGGTAAATAGATGGAAATACGGTTTAGTTTTCTCCATTGGAGCTGAACAAGGCTTCTGCAAATAGATTAATGCAGGGGCATTATGCATGGGCAAACATGAAAAAAAAGTATTGTCATGTTTGAACACAGTAAATCTTAGAAGATTGAGACAACTGTCAGAAAAAAATCTAGGGAAATCTGAAACCAGGTCATATTGATCAGGTCTATAGAATCATATTGTGAAGTGATGTTTAAACTTACTGTAGCTCACGAAGTGAACTACTTGCTTAATACCTAAGCATGCTCCTACTGCTGTATATTGAACCATTTACCAGGGCATAAGATACATGTTGAAGGCACTGTATTCATTAGATGTTTAGAGCAAAGGTAAACCAAGGACTCCAGATGTGATGAAATTAAAAAATAGGTTTGTGTAATCCTAATTATAATCACTCTGCAATATCTGTTATGACAGAACTGAAGGGGCCCAAAGAATATACAAGTATTTAATTTCCCACCCTTGACTTAGACTGCTAGCAATTTGCCAGTCCGTTTTATTTTCTTTTGATGGATTACCTAATGAATTAAGATGCTTTTTATCTTAGTTCCCATTTACTTCTATTTAAGATCCCAAAGACACTGGTACAGTTCATCTAAATGGAATATTGCTGATGAAAAATAGCCCAAAACATGAAAGCAAGAAAAATAGCCCAAAACATGAAAGATCAGTAGGTCAAGAAGCTATCTCAGGTATACTCTTAAACCTATTTAGCAGACAGAACTTCCTTTTACCTTTACCTTTGATGTTCTGAAAAGGTGTAAATGTGATCTTTAAAGTGGTAATTTATCTCTTTTGCATGTGCATACACTCTCACACACATATGTATCGTAGGCTCTTTTTCATGTTGGTTTATTATTCTGTTTCTCCAGTATTTTTTCACCCCTAGGTAGGGGAGGGAATAGAATTCACCCAGACATCTGGTATCTTTAACTCTATGGCTCTGCAAGCACTAACACCTTTCTTTACCAGCTTTTAATTTCAGAATATCCTTATATTCAGTACAGAAATAAAGCATTTGAGTTTTAATAGTTCTTTGTGATTGTTCGTTCCTGTTCTTATTCTAATGTCAAAAACTTGAAATGAGAAATTATTTCAGTAGGTTTAATTGTATTTTATTTTTTAAATAGCTAAGAAAAATTATCTTATAACAATTAAGCTAACATTCCCTTGTCTAGCTGGCCAATTACTTTCTGCATTTTCCTCCTTTAAATTGAAGAGTTTTTGATACAGCAGCTGTCTCCCATATTTGTACACAATATTAAGTACAGTAACACACTGGAGCCTGTAGGAGTTACTGGAATACAAGTCTTAATTTAGAAAATGAATTCAATTGATTCATCATGTTGACCTTTTCAGTCTTTTTACCATATGTAATAGATCCATTAGTCTTTTTTTTTTTTTTTTAAACTGTTCAAAGCCGAATTTACTTGTCTGTTCCTAACAGTGAATTTATTCTCTTGAAGCTGGGATAGGGTGTTGGTAAGGAAGATAGGAGGATACTGAGGAAATCTAGTCTCTAATCACAGTTCTGTGCCAGAGTTAAGCAGGGAACTGTGTCCTTTACTGCCACTCACAAAGTGCTCTGCAGGTCAGCTTAAGCACAGGCAGTATCTACTTCTTGTTCATTTTATTAACAGCTCTTTAGTATGCTTTCTTCAGGAGGAAACACATGTGTTTTGCAAGTTAGGTTCATGGTTGATGTCATGTCTCTTTTTGGCTCTGTACACTCTATTTTAGAAGTGATAGTTTATCTCTCAGTGGTAGAACTGCTCTCTGCAGTTCAATACAGCTGTAATTTCCCCAAATGTATAAATGTGTATACGTATGACCTAGTGTGATACCTGCCATCCTGCCTGAGTCACTGGGGCTTTAGGCAGGAGGAACCTCCAGTGATGAAACTAAAGCTTTACAACCTCAACTGCAAGGTCATAATTTTATAGCTGGGATTTGTGCAGAAATCCTGTACAATCTCTGAAGCTGGAAAAACCATCATGACTAGTATTATGGGTCCGCTTACTGCCTGTAGTTATGAGTTGGATGTAATTTTTAGAGTTATTAAAGAACTACAGAGGATGCAATATGCCTTTTAATTACCTTGTCTCCGAGAAACAGTAAAAGGGGCCACTGTATACATTCAAATGCAAGAAAATTATAAAAGAAACGCAGGAAAAAGTGTTTCATAGTTTTAACTAGTCTGTGTGATTCACTGCTGTGGGAGATTATTATAGAGTCAAATGCAGTAGTGGATTTCAAATGATGCCAGGTATTTTTAGAAACCAGCGATAACATTTTACTGCTGAGCATACCAGGAGAGGCATAGCCAGATAAGCTTCCAAATGCCAGCTGATTTGCTGCGGAGTCTGTGCGAGGAGTTCCCTCACCCACACACACAAAGCAGTTGACAGAGAAGTCTTTTCAGAAGTACCTGGAACTTTCCAGCCTGTCCTGAAGGAAAAACAGTGGTCATGCCTCTGTTCTAACAGCTGTTGAGGCTAGGAAATGCCACTTTCAAGATGAAAAAGATTAGTAAATAGATTCCGCATAATATTATGCTCTCACACACATGTTCACAATGTCTCCTTTTCATAATTGTTGCTGTTTATAGAGTTACCTTATGATGTTCACCAATTTTGTAAAATTTTCTTATTTCCTTGACATGTATAAATGATTTTTTCCCTTCTGAAAGTGGGAAGCAGCTGTTAATTGAATTTCATTGTGTCAGACTTGGCCCATGAATCAAAAAGTCCTAAAGCCTTTAGTAAGTATTGTGTTTAGAATTTATCTTCATGTCCTTGTTTTGTATGTTTTTCTCTCTGTATTAGAATCATATGCAATATACATTATTTTAAAAAAAAGAAACAAATACTGATGCAGATGAATTATCACCAGTGAGTACTTGCGAATTTCAAAAGCTGTGTTGATAACATTCTGGACATAATACTTTTTAAAAAACTTAATTATCTTGGCCTTGTGTATTTATGTCTACATGTAATTTAATATTTCAGATTTTTCTTAGGACACTATGATACATACAGTTTCTTAATAGCCCTGTATTGCTTTTAACTCTGCAAGCAGGGATAATGATACTACAGTGAGTTGGAGAGCTGTGGCCATCTGAAGATTAATTTTAGGATTTGCATAAAATATTTGCTTTCACCATAAAGATTCTGAGACCCTGATGGCCTTTGACTTTTATCTACCTAATTATTTGAATGACTAGACATTGTCACATGACTAGGTGATCTTTTTTTTTTGTCTTTTCTTTTTGTTTTTACTATCTGGTCTCAAGGCTGAGGCTGATGAGTAAGACAATAATCATGACAAAAAACACTTTGAAAGGAAGCTACTAGAGTCCTGAAAAGAAATGTTCAAATTTTCAATTTAAAAAGTGCAAAATCAATGTAGAGACACAAACAAAATCTACTGTAGCTTACTGAGATATAAATGATGTGTTAAGCATAATGGGAAAATGAAGATACTTGTTCTTCAAATTCTTTTTTTTTTGTAATAAGGAAAATTTGCTACTATATTCAGAGCTTTATTATCTGACGCTCTTTTTTAAGAAGGTCTGTCAAACTGCATTTACTGTTTGTCGTTGACTTTCCTTTCACTTCCTGCCCAGCTCAGGCCATAGTTGTAAACAGGAACTCTCTAGTAGTTTTTAGTGCTGTGCTCTAGACTAAAGTCCTCCCTGCGTTCCTTTATCCTAGTTTATATCTAGCTTTGGTACGATGTTAGAGCTTGTCTTAGAGCTCCCCCTGCTGTGGGATGCCCCTATGATTTCTTCTGCTTGGTTATTTGCAACCAGTAGTAGAACCTTGTCATGAAGCTTTGTATTTGAAATTTTACACCAATTGTACAGATGTGCAAGCGGAGTCAGATGAAGGAATCTGGTCCCAGCCACTCAGCAAATAACTGGTAGGGATGATAGGCTAAAGCATGTAGGTGGAACTCTTGCACTTACAGTCAATGCAAATTTAAAGTGAAAATGAAGATTTCAATAAGTTGTTTTATTAGGTTGAACTCATTAGGATTTCTATTTCTTTACCTTTTAAAAAACATGTTGATTTTATGTGCTTATAATTTTTTTTTAAAAATATGGTTAAAAGACAAGATACTAACACAGTTTCTTCTTGGGTGGCTGCGGGCCTGCATTGTTTCATAGTAACATGGATCCCTGTTCAACCTTGACATCATACCAAGACTGGCCTGTACTGTAAACCAACAGAAGGAAAGATTCCCTGTGAGAAATGAATTTTGAGACACCCAACTACCCGTGGTATCTAACCTTAGGATCTGGTAACAGACATGATATGTGAAAAAACAAAATATATTTTAGTTCTGAAAATTTATACGTAAGAGAATTTAAATTATTTTCTGCTTCAAAATAATCTGATTTATGTACTAAATATTACTCTTCTTCTCTTTCCGTGGTCATACTTTTTCTGTAAATATTGATGTTTGAATTGATACATACCTACATAATGCATTTGTGAGAGGCAATCAAGAAGCAAAGAAATGTGTTTCCTGCTCCTCTTTTACCATTCTCATGCTGGTAATGTTGCTTGAACATACACCAGGAAGAATGTTGATGGCAAAATCAATTAATTGTTAGACTGGTGGACATTTTCTAGTATTGTTATAATAACAGATACTGCTAAATGTCCTGATCATCTCTCTTCCCTTCAGGGTTTGCCAGAATTGCTAGACTTGCTGTTTTGTAAAAACATTTTTACCATCTTTTCAACCCACCAGACTGAGAAATTTGGAACTGTACCAAGGGAAAAAGCTAGCTGAAAAGGTTTATCTCTGCAGGGAAGAAGAAAGAAAAAAAAAAAAAGGTGTTGTATTTGTTTAGTTTATATCCTTGGTAATGCACAGAGAGTTGAAAGGCTGAGACTGTGATCATGACTGTTTCAGAAAGTTTTGCTACCCTGAGTCCCAGAGTTTCTTAAGTTTAACGGATGTAGCAGAGCAAAGATTGATGTAAGAATCTACTCTGACAAAGGAGGAAAGAAGATTAAATTTGGAAATAAAACACACTGAACTTTAATTTGCCAAGTAATAATTTGTGCTTTAGCAAGTCTTGTCTGAGAATTCACTGTATTTTCCTGTGTTTTCAGGACTATGTAATGTCAGGAACAGGGAAACACTAGTGCTTTGAAATGAAGGAATGTCTTGAGATAAGGGGAAGATGCAGGCTACCTCTCATCTTAAAATATGTTAACACAGGGACAACCTATACAAAAATATTTTAACTTTCAGATTCCCTGAGAACCCTCAGCAGTTTTTATTACAAAGCTTATATTCAGAGCTTGCTTATGCATCATGAATTTTGAGTATGGACAACTGCCTGCAATCTTTTTTTTTTTTTTTTACTTTCAGTACATTAGAAACATAAACTTATGTCAAGGGAAGCAAGACAAATAGTTATTTGAAACAACTGTACATTATTTGTGACAAAAGCAGAGGATGTGAGTAGCAAAGTATATAAATTAGAAACTGATCAGTGTAGAAAACTGATAAAGTGAAAGGATGCAAGGAGGAATCGAAACCCAAGAGAATTAAGAGTGTTTTTCAAGACTGTTAGACAAATCCTCTTAGCAATACATTTTATACAGTATGAGATGAAAGCTGTCAGCCTACCAATCTTAAGAAAGCAAAAGGATTTAATTAATGTTTTTCTTCTGTAGTTGGAGAAGCAAGCAGAACAGAGGTGCCTTTGTGGAAAAGTAAGAAGTTTAGGAATTGCAAAAAGTAATCTGTACTGATAAAATGGAGGAGTTCAATCCATTTTTCTTCTCCAACAAAGAACTGAAAGATATTCAATGGCAGCACAGACATACTGACAAATAAACAACACTTTAATAAGGGAAGACCACTTTACCTAGGAGATAAGTATTAAAAAAACCCCATTGAATACCTGGAAGCTAAAGCTAGGAAATGAACAGTATAAACAATATTTATATTTTAACTAGAATAGATAATTACCAAGTGAATTTACCAAGGTTTGCTGTGGATTCTTCAACAGTGTGTTTTAAAGATATGTTCTGTTTCAAACAGAAGTTAATTTAGGGCAGTTTAACTACTTTTATTATAGAAGATAGGTCGTCACAGTAAGTCCCATCCAGCTTCACAATTTATAATGCAATTTCTGTTACTTAAAGCACAGATAGTATATCTTTCCATATACCATGATATATATATGGCTGCTGCCAAGGTGACTGTGAAATCTCACGTAATAGTTGCCTAAAATTAAAAAAGCTTTTATTCAGATGGTGCTCTGATTAGACCTTCATGATGAAGAATGAAAACTGTTGTCAAGGCAATAGACTACATAGGAAACACAACTCAGCATATAATATATTAAATATATGTGGAATCATTTAAATGCTTATTTTTTGTGAATTAATAGTCCTCAGTGCATCAATAACTTTAAAGATCCTATTTTGGAAAACAACAACAACAAAAAAAGCAATTAGCACATTTCTATTGATATATCTAAGGAAAAAAGTCTTAAAAGTTTTGGTGACCTGAACCCGTTCGTAAAGTTGCTTCTACACTGCTAAGATATGCCTACTCCAGTAACTACATGTATTCAGGTTCTGTGCTAAGGAAATGGCTAGTTTGTGCACTACTTTCCAAAAAAAACCAGAAAGGAAGAAAAACGTTAGAATGCCCTTGAATCATCTGCAAGGCCCTTAGACTCATATTGAGTGTCAGGACCCTATCTGCAAAACGCCTCCCAGCTGTAACAAGCCATAGCTCAAGTGCTATAAAATATGTCTCAGTGTTAATGGGCACCAATGATAAGAACCTAGACTACAGAGGAAAAACAGGGCTTCCTTAATGCAGCAAGAGCTGGAGCTCTGAAATTTTTTGAGGTACTGCATAAGAAATAAAGAATTGTTTTAAATTGTAAGAAGAAATTCTGTTGTCCTAAAAGACAAATTCTGTTGTCTGTTGAGGTGTTTTCAGTGGGAGTTTTGTTCACCTAGAAAAAGATAATTTGGCCCAGTGTCACAGTCTGCATTATACTCTGATGTATTCTTATTCTTCTCAGCTTCTCAGCACCACCTGCTATTAAGACTGGAATATGTTTAGGAAAAAAAAAAAAAAGATAGCTTGGTTACTTGGATGTGATTGTCTTATTTCCTGCTGTGACATTCTATGCTTCATGATGAAAGGCTGTTAACGTCATTAACTTTAAGGAGAAAAAATAAATCTTCCTTTAATTAGAGGGAAAAAGTAGCAAGCAAATCTAATTACTGCTTGGGCGTGGGTGTTTCTTCATCAGTAAGTTATTGTCATCATCTATGACTGTGGAAAATACTGCCAGAAAAGAGCAAAATGCCTTTTACAAAAGCGTAAGTTAATTATTTTGGAGCTGTGTGAAAATATTGCTTCTAGTCATAATTGTTAAAACTTGACAGAAAGGCAGAAAAATTTAATAGGAATACTATGGTATTGTACTTCTTCTTTTCCAATTCAACTGACTGTTGATTTTACTCACATATGTTCATAGAATCATAGAATCATAGAATGGTTAGGGTTGGAAGGGACCTTCAAAGGTCATCTAGTCCAACCCCCCTGCAAGGAGCAGGGACATCCCTGACTAGGTCAGGTTGCTCAGAGCCTCATCCAGCCTGGCCTTGAACATTTCCAGAGATGGGGCCTCCACCACCTTTCTGGGTAACCTGTTCCAGTGTTCTATAACTTGCATCGTAAAAATTTTTTTCCTGATTTCTAATCTAAATCTACCCCCCTCTATTTTAAAACCATTACCTCTCGTCCTATCGCAACAGGCCCTACTAAACAGCCTTTCCCCATCTTTCTTGTAGGCCCCCTTGAGGTACTGGAAGACCGCTATCAGGTCTCCCCGGAGCCTCCTCTTCTCCAGGCTGAACAGCCCCAACTCTCTCAGCCTGTCCTCATAAGAGAGGTGCTCCAGCCCTTTTATCATCTTTGTGGCCCTCCTCTGGACCTTCTCCAACTGGTCCATGTCCTTCTTGTGTTGGGGGCTCCAGAACTGGACACAGTACTCCAGGTTGATCTCACATGTATTTTAAACAAGCTAAAATATGAGCGTAACAACACTTCATGAATATAGTGTTTTTTAAAACATTAATGTGTGCTTATTTTTTATATGGAGTTATTAGTTATTGAAATATTAATTTCTTTGGGCTTTTGTTAAGGATTTTAAGAATGAATTCAAGCTGTGTAATAGCTTGCTTATT
This sequence comes from Chlamydotis macqueenii, assembly GCF_036417535.1. Lineage (NCBI taxonomy): Eukaryota > Metazoa > Chordata > Aves > Otidiformes > Otididae > Chlamydotis > Chlamydotis macqueenii. Next base: position 19,674,901 of record NC_141593.1, on the reverse strand, counting down.
TCTGGCTATAACTTGATTTTGTTATGAAGTAAGAGATATTGAAATGGCTTTTTAGTGGTATACATCTAGCACTTCAAATGATAGCGGGACATACTAAACTTTAACTTACTGAGGATATTTTAGAATAGAATATGATAAAATATAATAAATGTACAGATTATTCAGTTTGCATAATCAAATTTCAAAACATACACAGGGAATGTCCAAATGAATTCATTATCAAGTTTATTAGTCTACCAAAATAAATGTACCCACTTATGTGAAAAGGGACTGGTTTTGTAAAGTACTGTTGCACAGTTGAACACACCGGTGCAGTTATTACCACTTTCACTGGAGTAGATCACACAGTATGCCAGGAAATCCAGCAGAGAAAATGAGATTAAGCAGCTCATCTCCATTAAATTCTGCTTGAGAAGTTAATTTCATTCCAGATTTCTAGAACTGAATCCTGAATAATTCTTCCAAACTTGCAGTTATCTGAATAAATAATTTTTTTGTTAGCGCATAAAGTATAGGCAAGGTGATTGCCATGCAATAGGAGAGAGTTGAAAATCGGACTTCATCAGAAGGACTTTTGTGTTGATAAGATTGACTAGATTATTTCAATATTTATAAAATGCAGGACATGCCTTTTATACTTCAGACTCAGAACACTCTGCTGTGTTTTAAGATTGCTGTGCCCTTTAATTATGTGACCTCGGAGGTCGTATAAGAAAGCAAGCCAGCTTCCACCTACTGCTGCCTCGCTTTAGCAGTCAATCTCTCCACCATCTTTCTACCACGTCTCACAGTCTGAACTGGGATGCCCCCATTAGGCATGTTCATGAACCATGATGCGTTCAGTGTTTCTGCCTGGCGCTGAAAAGGGCAAAGATGGGAAGAAAATAAGTTTCTTGCTCGAGTGCGCTGCTAACACTACAATAGAGTGTAATCTCTTGAGACTTCTTATGTATTATTCTATAAAGATCAGTCACCTTTTAAGAGATACTCTTTAGAAGCACTTATATGTGAATTGTGAGCTGGTGAGACCGGTCTGAATTTATTTGCTGAAAAGCACGTGGCTATCTCAAATATTGGAGATTTCATTCTCTAAATGTATTTCTACACCACCCCATTAAAATTTGTGAATAAAATGAAGTATTCATTTTAATTTAAACTGTTGAAATCACATTTTGCAGAGCTGGTTTAAGGAAGAGATTTACATTTCATGGTTTTCCTGATAGTTAAAATTAATTTCAAAACTAATTACAATGAAAATAAGCATTCTGTAAGTTTTCGTGACTAGCAGACTACACTGAAAATACAATTTTGGATCAAAATTACGGGTTTCCTCTCTCTATTATTTCAATAAATGGGAGTACCTGGTATAGTTTTAACATCATACTATACCTCAGAATCTTTACGTTTGAAAATGCAGTTCAAACATTTACATCACTGTGAAATGTATTGACTTCAAAACAATGTGTTTTAACTCAAAAACATTCTCTTAAAAACCAGAAAGGTCTTTTGTTCCTAAGGTCGCTCACTTTGTGCTTTAGCATGTTTCCCCCAAATACAGTGACAAACTTGGCTGTAAGTTGGTGCAGGGTGATAGTATCATTGCCATTAAAATTTTAGGAAAGTCATCAGAACCACCTTTTTTCAAACATAGGAGTGTTTATATTCTACAATATTAAGTGATCCACTTACAGTTAAAAGGTTGATGATGGGCTTAGAGAAGTCTGTGAATATAAATCTCATTTCCTTCAGTGATACAGGACCATGATCCAAGACACAAGGTGAAATTGTGTACAATGACATCCTTCAATATGTCAAATACCTTCCTAGCTAGCTATTGCAAAGGTTCCACTGATATTTGTGAATGTAAATGTCAGCATTATTTTTAAATTAAATTAAATACACAGACAATATCCCTCACAAGGCATCACTGATCTTGTGTGAGAGGAAGCAGCAAAGCCCAGGTTGCTGAACCTACCTGGTCTTTACTCATTCGTACAGTACATCTGCCTTTGCTTAACTGCCCAGTTTGATTATTATATATTTAAGAAGTCCTTCAAAAATGAAAGTTATTTGTGTTAAAAGTTTGTTTTAAAGGATTCACATTTTCACAGTGTAGTCTAGGACCCTCCATGACTGCAGCATTTTCCTATTTGGGATGCTGCATTTTGTTAGTGAAGGTATCTTCACCTTCAGGTACAAAATACTTGAGCATAATGTGTGACACAGCAATAAGTTATGTCTGTTTTTTACAAAATGATTAATAGTAAGTGCACCATTTCATTCTGGATTTTTGAAAAAGAGAACTAAAAGCCTTTGCAACAGAGTTTTGGGAAAACTCCATCTTTCCTCATAGCAAAAGACCGTTCTCTTCCGTCTCTTTTTTCTCTCTGATCAGTGGTGGAGAGCAGCAGACTGCAGTCCCAGGTTGCATGTTCAGCCATTAAGGCAAGCTGGTTGTGAGGTTTCACATGTGGGAAGTGCCGTGGGGGACAGGACACCGGGGCTAAGGGTGGCTGGGGAGGGGGCGAGCCTGGGCAGCACGCGTATGGCTGCTTGGTGCACCCAGGGCCCTGGCAGCAGCTCTGCCTCCTTCTGTTCTTAGTGGCATTGAAATGTTTGAAAATATGTTTACTGCCTTGTTGTAGTTCCTGCTCTGTCTGCTGAAGCCAGAAATCGTTGTGGTTATTGTTGCAGTCAGGAATAGTTAAGCCATGGTTTCTCTAGGGGCTGAGAAATGCTGTCCATTTCTGAGTCCATTTCTGTGTTTGGTTTTTATTCTGTGGCTTTGTATTAATGACTAAATGGAACCTGGGCTCCTTTCTTCTTCTGTTTTTGTTTCCTACAATATTTGGGAACTGTTTTTGTTTTCCCAATAAAAGGCTGTGAGATAATGCTATACAGCTGTCTACTCCTCTGGCTCTGGGAAATGAGGAGTCATCTCCAGATCAGGTTGCTTCACCTCTCAATTTAGGTGCCAGATGACTGAAGTGGGCTGTTGGGAAACAAAGACCTTATAGGAAACCCAGCATGATAAGAATGCAGAGTTTTCTGTGATCCACCTTTACTGTTTAGGCTGGGTTTTGATTTTTGTTGCAAGTAGTTGGCTACTAAATCTTGGCTGTATTGTTTAGGAAAATCTTTTTGCCTGTGATTGCATCTAATGAGTTGTTCCACTGGACTGCAGACAATTATAGAATCATAGAATCATAGGGTTAGGATTGGAAGGGACCTGCAGAGGTCATCTAGTCCAACCCTCCTGCAAGGAGCAGGGACATCCCCAACTCGATCAGGTTGCTCACAGCCTCATCCAGCCTGGCCTTGAACGTTTCCAGGGATGGGGCATCCACCACCTCTCTGGGCAACCTGTGCCAGTGTTCCACCACTCTCATTGTAAAAAAATTTTTTCCTAATATCTAATCTAAATCTACCTTCCTCTATTTTGAGAGCATTACCCCTTGTCTTGTCACAACAGGCCCTACTGAACAGCCTCTCCCCATCTTTCTTGTAGGCTCCCTTGAGGTACTGATGCAGACCTTTTTTCTTCACACTGAACATGACAGCTCTGTGCATATAGCTGAGCAGGATCAACAGTCTGCATACTCCAGCTTTTAGTAGAACTGTCATGCTTGTAAATACCCTATTATCTATTATTATTCTTTTGTTTTGTGATACTTGTGGCAAAATAAAGTTTCAGTGAAAGATCACAATTTACGATTTGCAGTCTTGCTAACAGGTCTTCCAAATTTGTGATATTACTGGAATGTTATGCTACTTTATGAAAGTATTTGAAGGTGTTATTTTTTCATATATGTCAGCAATTATGGAAACCTTTTTCTGTTGCCCTTGATGCAAAGGATGCTGAGACACTGGAATAAAGAGAGAGGGAGGGAAGAGAAGATGATGCAAGAGAAGAATGTTGTTTCCTTGGCAACAGGCACTGTGCTGCTCAGGGCATAGGTGGCATCTGTCTTAAAGACTGTTAAACAAAACGCGTGCAGGAAAATATGAAACAAAGCTTAGCATTTCTGTGGCAAGAGAAGACTTCCCTGAACCAGTCTTTAATAACTCCAAACACTTCAAAAAAAATCTCAACCTTTCTGATTTGGAATTTGGATAAAAAATTAATAGGAAATAAAATTTTATGTTTATTACTTTAGGTCAGAGAAATAATATTAGAAATGAGTTAATATTAGTAATCACTGGTGCCAATAGAGCAAAGTTATGATGGTCAAACATTAGGTTTGGAATAATTTTGGAGAGAGGGGACTTTCACAGAGGTCAGGAGCTGGCTATGCAGATTACAGTTGTTTACGAAACCTGGCATTGCTGGCACTGAGAATGCTGAAAGCCCTTTGGAACTTGCCTTCTGTGGGCATTCTTCTGGCAAGGAGGATGTCTGTGCTGTTTATTTTCTGCAGTGCAAAGACAACCTGAGACTCAGTGCAAACTGAAGAATGTGTAATAGATGATGTAATTTTGAGTCTCTGTTCTGTTCTGAACTTCCTCAGTTATTGATTTGCAAAACGCTGTTACGGCTCTGTCCTAGCTTTACTATTCATAGGAATTAGATTTGTGTTCAACTTGGTGTAAGTTAAGATGAACAACATTCTTTTCTCTGAGACTGTACTTTTGGACAGAATTGTCTTCAGTTAGTTGTCTGGATACAGTACTTTTGCAATGAAGTTTGAATTGCACATATGTATTCTCAGTTATGCCAGGAATAGTGGCAGTTATGTTAGAAAAATACACAGTAGAGGTGGTAGATGTAGGTAGTGTGTGTAGTGCGTGTGCACTGCAAAAATAACCTACTTAAAGAAAGTAAACAAAGGCCTTGTGGACTCGCTATCTACATGAGTGTACCATACTGTTTGTATTAAGTCTGCCCCACATCTATGCAAATTGTTGTCTTTTTTGGTTGTGTCTTTCTGGTGTTTCATTGCATCCTCTTTAGAGAAAGATTATCTCCCTTTTTGACAAGTACAAACATGCTAGGTGTTACTAGAATTATGTGCATGAATTAAGTTAAATAAATCTGTAATGTATTTACTTGAAAGTAGAAAAGAATTTCATTTATCTGTTAAGAATCTAGTGATAAGTCAGTTTCTCATTTCTGATGTTCAACAGTATATCAGGTGAGGTGAGTATAAAACAGCAATGAAGCAGAACCATAGCAATTTAGACTTGGCTGACATTTATTTAAAGGATGAGTTAATGTCTACACAAAATTAATGGTGGTGGAAGAAGAGAACCTAGGAATCCCCCCTCATTCTTCTGGAATCATGCTGGCCTTTTATGTTTAAAAATTACTGAAGCAAGAAATAACTTAGAGTTACTCCCAATGGCATTTTTTTTTCTTCACTTAAAGAAAATTGTTGTCAGCATTTAGATGAGATTGCTCCAAACCATGAACACCATTTAATGGCAGTGTTCACGGAAAAAAAGTGGCATCTACCCAAGTGCAGAAAAGGATTAGTGAGATTAGTTTAATATTTCTTAAAGGTTGAGGAATTATTTAATAAAAGTAATATTATGTGTGATAATACTAGAAATAAGATAATGTTGGCTACCCATTCTTTTATTTTACATACTAAACTATCTAAAATGAGATCAGGAATTCTTCCCTCATTTAAATGAAAAAAATACTGCCTAGTTCAGTGCTCAAAGGAAATGCCTGTGGGTTGAGATGAAAACAGTTTACTAGAATAACAAAGGAAGATGACAATAATAACAAAACACAGGGATACTAAACTATGCAAAATAAATGATGCACAATTTCTCACCACTCGACATCCCAGTGACTGATGCAACCCATCCCGAGCAGTGATCTCAGAAATGAAGCTGAGCAGTAAATGAAAGAGCAAAAGAGAGCGAGCCGCCCCCCCCAGCCAGCTCCCACTTGTGTACTAAGCGTGACGTTTATGGCCTGGAATACTCTCTTTGGCCAGTTTGGGTCAACTGTTCTGGCTGTATCCCTTTCAGCTTCCTGCACCTGCACGTCAGTGAGACCTGGAAAGCCAGACAGTGTCCTTGGTCTCATTAGCAACAGCTCATAACATCAGTGTTTTTAGCGACATTCTTCACATACCAAATCCCATACTAAATACAAAACATGTTGGCTCCTGAGAGGAAAATTAGCTCTATCCCAGGCAAAATCAGGACAATAGTTACAAACTCAGAAGTGTAAACTTACAGGTATGTAATTGTTGTGGTTTAAACCCAGCCAACAACTAAGCCTCATGCAGCTGCTCGCTCACTTCCCCCCAGCAGGATGTGGGAGAGAAACAGAAGAGTAAAAGTGAGAAAAATGGTTTGTGATAAAGACAGTTTAATAAGTAAAGAAGCAAAAGCCCCGTACACAAGCAAAGCAGAACAAGGAATTCACTTTTTCCCATTGGCTTGCAGGTGTTCAGCCATCTCCAAGAAAGCAGGGCTCCACCTCGCGTGATGATTACTTGGGAAGGCAGATGCCATTGCTCCGAATACCCCCCTTTCCTTCTTCCTCCAGCTTTATACGCTGACCATGATGTCACATGGTGTGGAAAATCCCTTCGGTCAGTTGAGGTCAGCTGTCCCAGCTGTGTCCCTTCCCAGCTTTTTGTGTACCCCCAGCCTACTCACTGGTGGGGTGGTGTGAGAGGCAGAAAAGGCCTTGACTCTGTGTAACCACTACTCAGCAACAGCTAGAACAACTCTGTGTTATCAACACTGCTCTCAGTGCAAATCAGAAACATACTAGCTACTATGAAGAAAATTAATTCCGTTCTAGCCAAAATCAGCACAATAATCTGTAATGTGAAGAATATAAATTACTTAATACATAAAATTTAGTTTTATTTGGTTTTCATAAAATTGTTTTATACTGGGACTTTCAGCAGAGTCTAAATCCCTTACACTTCTGCTAACATTGTGAAGCCTAGTTCTGTAGACTGTTAAACACAAATAGCTCTACTCGTGTATGTTAGTCTCCTGTTTGCTTATGAGGATAAAATAAATATTGTGTTTGTCACACTAAAAAATGGCTACCAAAAGTAGGAGACCTCTTGTTTTGATTTGCACTACCACAGGCAAATATGAAAAAGAATGATTAGGAAAAAAGGAGTCCGATCACTAAGTGTTTCAAGGGTCTACGTTTGTTGTTCATGTGTTTGTAAAAGCTTCACCATTTAGAATTTTTAACAAAAAAAAAAAAAAAAAAATTTAGGCCTTTTCAAGGACAGCCATTTAAAGCAATGAGAGACAGGACTTTCAAACAGTTTTCTTTGGAGTGGCAAGATTTCCTAACCAGTGAGATGCTCAGAGATGACACTGCCGTGGGGCGATCTTCACTCTTTTTCTGTGTGAAGTTTCACTGGAAATTCAGTTACGGACCTCTGGAATCTTTCTCGATTGAGCTGTCAATATTTGAAATGAATATATTTATATGAAGAAGCATTGCTGTTGCTTTTTGTCATTTTTTAGTAATGTATAAATTTTTTCAAACATTTCTGACCCTTTGTATTTGTAAATCTGAGCTACAAATCAGGATTTTTTACAGAAAAATAAACAGTAGCAGCAGGCTTGGTGACAGCAGAGCAATCATGTCATAGAAACCTTGTTTCCACCACGATCTCAGTGTTGCCTTCCCTGCTAGCCTGAGCTTTCAGTCTGTGTAACTCCTCTTGGCATGCTGAAGATTGCTAAATGAGGCAGTCACACAGAAACTGTGGGAGCGAAAGATGAAGTATCATTAAATAAATGTTCATTTCATAGAAAACTATGGTCTTGCCCAGTATTTTCAAACACAGCCTGTTTGATTTTGCAGAGGAATGCAGAGGAAAAGCGCAAGACAAATCGTGTTCAGTTCAGTGGAGGGGACTTGGAAAGCAAAGAGAAGACTCTGCTCAGTAGAGGCTTGTGGGCAGTCAGAAACACTGATCACAGAAACTCTAGTAAATATAGTCAGTGAACGACATAGAGAAATATGTAGGGATATATTGATACAAATGTATGTAAAGTATATAAATATATATGAATGATACAGTGATATAAGGCTACTGGACAGCATATATACATCACTGGGCTACATCAGTGGGCAGGGGGAGAGTTACGGGGATCAGTGCTGTTTAACGTCTTCATCAATGACATGGACAGTGGGGTTGAGTGCACACTCAGCAGGTTTGCAGACAACACCAAGCTGAGTGGTGCAGTTGACACATCTGAGGGTTGTGATGCCATACAGAGGCGCTTGGACAAGATGGATAAGGGGGCCCATGTGAGCCTCAGGAGGTTCAACGAGGCCAAGTGCAAGGTCCTGCACCTGAGTTGCGGCAACCCCTGGTATCAATACAGGCTGGGGGATGAAAGGATTGAGAGCAGCCCTGAGGAGAAGGACTTGGGGGTACTGGTGGATAAAAAAACTGGAGATGAGCCATCAATGTGTGCTCGTAGTCCAGAAGGCCAACTGTATCATGGGCTGCATCAGAAGAAGCATGGCCAGCCAGGTAAGGGAGATGATTCTGCCCCTCTTCTCTGCTCTGGTGACACCCCACCTGCAGTACTGCATCCAGCTCTGGAGCCCTCAGCACAGGAAAGACATGGACCTGTTGGAGTAAGTCCAGAAGAGGGTCGCAAAAACAATCAGAGGGCTAGAGCACCTCTCCTGTGAGGAAAGACTGAGAGTTGAGGCTGGTTCACCTGGAGAAGAGGAGGCTCCGGGGAAACCTTACTGAGACCTTCCAGTATTTAAAGGCAGCCTGTAGCAAAGATGAGGACAAAATTTTTAGTAGTTTCTGCAGCAATAAGATAAGAGGTAATGGGTTTAGACTAAAAGAGGTACATTTAGACTAGATATAAGAGTGACATTTTTTTTTGTCGTGATGGTCGTGAAACACTGGAACAGATTGCCCAGAGAGGTGGTAGATGCCCCATCCTTGGAAACATTCAAGGTCAGGTCGGACAGGACTCTGAGCAACCTGATCTGGTTTGAGATGTCCCTGCTTCTTGCAGGGGAGTTGGACTGGATGACCTTTAAAGGTCCCTTCCAACCCTAACTGTTCTAGGATTCTATGATTCTAAATTTTGTTTCCTAAATCCAGTTCTACTCAATAAATTTTTTATCTTGCCCTATCTAAGAAAATCACTTAGTATTTCATATTACTTGAAAGTGTTTGAGTATTGCTGAACCAAGAATAAAGTAGAATGAAAATGAGTTTATTGTAGACTGGATAATTTCCAGACAATTTATTTTTGTGTGTTTTGCTCCTCAGAAGTCAGTTTACAAATCTTTTATAGCATTAACTGATCATCTTGTTGATGCAGAACAATACATGTTGCTCACTGAATCCAGTATATCTAGACCTAAATGTGCATCTTTTATATTTAATGTGTGCTATATACAGATTCAGCATTCACCAACAGTTATCTCAAGCTACAGATCAGAAATTGTAATGGAACTATTATCTTATAAATCTAAGCAGTGTGTTTACAATACATTAATTATGGAAAAATCTAATATTCTTAGAAAATACATTGTTAAAATATTTATAACTTTATGTTGCTAGTGATTAACACTACTCCGGGATACACAGAGTGATGAATGTCACTATTGAATGAATTAGACACAAATACAAGTCTAAATGTTTTCTTATGTATTCTTATGTATTGCTGTATTACTGACCTCTGCTCTGAGTAACTTTATATAATGTAAAGCTGTGTGAATTTTGGATTCTATGCAAAAGGTAATGCTTCTTAGCAGAACATTTTGTTATTTTGCTATTGAGAAAAAAACTTGATGTATTATTAAGTCATGAAAAAATAACAATTTAAAGTCTATGCTTAAGATGTAAAAAATTCATAGCAAATTAAAAAAAAAAAGTATGTGGTAAGCCCCTAGAATTGAGGATCTTTTCTGCTTATGTTTTTGCACTTATGTTTTGCAAGTGGCAGTGTAAAGATAGTAAGAATAATTTATTGTGCTTCATTTATATTCACAATTATAAAGAATGCTTATCACTTCTTATTTGAATGAGGCTCCGTAATACAGTACTCTTCAAAGTACAAATGTTAGCTGTTGCTAACAGCTTGAAATCAAGAAGAATTGACTGGCCACAGGTGGCAGTATTGATTGCAGAATCAGTGTGTTAGCCGTGTATCACGACCTAAACTTTTGATTATCTGTCTGTGTAACTCTTGTTAAACAGAGAGCTAGTTTGTCTCGTACCGTAAGGAAATTTTAGGTTATAAGTTGTTAGGTTTATCTGTTGTGCTACATGGTTCGTAGACTTATCGGTTCAACTAGAAATTACGGGAAGCAGTTCTTCTGTTTGTGTCTGTCATTTCTCAGCAAGTGTTTCCAGAGTTGCATGTGGCTGCTTGCCCTTTCTTAGGCATGTTCCTGAAAAATGTTGTCTCAGCCAGTATGAGCAACATAGCAGGAGTTTCTTATTTAAAGTTCCTGATCTTGCCTGTGTAAATATTGTTGAGTAAAAGGATGCAGACATTATCAACAAATAAATACCAGTAAGAAAAGACAGGGTCTGTGGAGAAGGATGATACCTAGTGTTATCTTATCAGCCATACCTTTCTATGTATGTTTTTTACCTTTAACAAAGGTAAGGCAGTTTGTGTAATCTTCATAATCTTTCACTGATGTCATTAACCAGTTTTCCTAACTTCTGTGAAGTTACATGAAGTGCTGTGAAGCGTTTTCATTGTCATAGCAACTTTTTAAATCTGTAAAATATAATGTATCACGTTGGTTTGCTTTTAAATGCAGTCCTCTTCAGCTGCGAAATGTAACAGAAATGCCATATTGGTCATGTCTTATTGCTGGAATAGTCAGATAGTTATTCACAAAGTATTACATAATCTTAAAAGCTATTGAATCAGGCTATCAGCTACTTGTATTTGTTTTCCAGAGGTGTGTTTTTCATTAAATGCTTGAAGACTATTGGAATTATAACTACCAAACTCTCTCTTTAAATGTTAGGGAGGTTGTGAGGAGAGGAATTGCAGTGGTGAAGAGGACAGAGCAGCAGTAGGTAGAAGGCAATTCAATACTACAGCTTTTCTGAGATCCTTCAAATAATCTCTTTAAAATATATTTTCTACTCTAGCCATTGTGCTTCCAGATTATGTGATTTAGAAGCCTGCATAAATTTGAAGTGGGAGCACATTAAAGTATGCTCATAGTGAAGGCTCAGAGACATTAGTATGGACGTGATGTGTTCAGGAGGTGAAAACTTATCACTACTTTATCTTATCTGGTAGTCACTGGAAACAGTCTTTCTGAAAGGGGCCTGGTCTCCCTGGCATCAGAGCTGTTGCAGCTGGTAGGATAAGCAGGTGCAGCCAGGACAGAAACTCTCAGTCACTCTGTGTGGTAACGCAAGATCCCTGCAGGACCTGCTGCAGGTGCAGTACTGATAAAGCAACCTGCTGCTGCACAGAATGGCAGAAGCCTTCTCTAGATGCTCTAGATCTCCAGGGGCTGGTTACTGAGGGTGCTCTTTTGACTAGAGGGCTTCTGTTGTAGTTTAGCCTGGCTTGAGACCAAGCTACGCAGTCTCTCACTCACACCTCCCACCCTCTGAGGGAATAGGGAGAGATAATATAATAAAAAAGGCTCGAGGTTTGAGATAAGAACAGGGAGAGATACTTGAAATTACTGTTATGGGCAAAACAGACTCGACTTGGGGAAAACTATTCATTTGTTATTACTATATAAAACCAAAGCAGGATAATGAGGAAGAGACCAAAAAAACCCTCCCCCTACCTGTCTCTCTTGCAGGCTTAACTTCATTTCAATTATCTCTACTTTCTTCCTTTGTCCTGAGCGGCACAGGGGGGAAGAGGGAATGGGGATTACAGTCAGGCCATCACATGTTGCTTTACACTGCTCCTTCCTCCTCGAGGGAAGAACTCCTCACATTCCTCCTCTGCTCCTTCGTGGGGTCCGTCCCACGGGCTACAGTCCTTCATTAACTGCTCCAGTGCAGGTCATTTTTCCACGAGGTGCAGTCCCTCCAGAACAGCTGCCGCAGTGCAGGCCCTCCACAGGCCACAGCCTCCTTCAGGCATCCACCTGCCCCAGCGTGGGGTCCTCCCCGAGCTGCAGGGGGATCTCTGCTCCTCCATGGGCCTCCATGGGCTGCAGGGGCACAGCCGGCCTCACCATGGGCTGCACCACGGGCTGCAGGGGAATCTCTGCTGGGAGCAGCATTACTGCTCCCCCTCCTTCTTCACTGACCTTGGCATCTGCAGCCGTTCCTCTCACCAGAAATTCTTCACAATGGGCTCAGGCAGATGCCTCTCAGGTTCTCTTCCCATCTCCTCTTTTCACTTGTTGCAGCTGGGCCGAACCGGGCCCAGGCAGCTGCCCAGTGGGAGGCCAGAGGCCTCTCCCTGTCTGCCCTGCTTCAGTTTTTTCACTTCTTACTTTTTTTGAAATTTTTCCTGTTCTTAAATACCTTATCGCAGAGGTGTTACCAGGGAGCATTCTGTCACCAGTTAGCTTGGCCCTGGCCAGCAGCAGGTCCACCCTGGGGCCAGCCAAGTTCACTGGGCAAAGGGGAAACTTCTATCAGCTTCTTGCAGAAGCTGTGACCATAGCTCCCCCCAGTACACAAAACCAACACAGATAGGAACTGCCCTGCTTCTTTTTCTCCTGTTTATGGCAAATGTCTTCTGAGCCCTCACCTTTGTTGGCAATGCGGCTGCAGGATCTTCATTGATTTCTTTTTCAGAATGGGATGGGGATCATTTTGCAAATAGTTACAGGCATCTCTCTCTCCTCATGCCTTTATTACCATCCCCTCACAGTGTTTGCATTCCCTGGAGCTTTGCCCAGAGAGGAAGCCTGAGAGCACTCCTTGGCCACTTCACTCCAAAATTCAGGAACTTAGTGCAATGCACTTCCAACAGCCATTGAAGTCAGTATTTGTGCTGAAGCAGCTCAGCAGTACTCGTGTATTCCACTTCACCAGCTTCCCCCTAGAAATAGCAACCTTTTCCAGGAGGACAGAGGTACCTTGCCAAGTGAGCTGTGCGGGTAGAGGAAATGGGCCACTGAACAAAAGCCAAAGTTATAGCTATTTGCTAAGCATGTGCATGTCAGAGTCCTAAATGTTTAAGTAGCATTCCCAAATGGACAAGTATGAAGGCAGTGAGTTTATGCAAAAGTAAGGGAAAAGAAAAGGTATATGGAAGAGAGAAAGTGTGTGGGAGGAGGAAAGAGGGAAGAAGACAGTTTTGGGTTGTAGAAATATTTTGGTATACAGCAGTTAACATTTTTTTCTCATGATGAAAACACATATGACATTAGGACATAAATGTCTCTTCATGTTGTCAGTTCCTGTAGCTGTTGGTGTAACACTGTCCCAAACTGGGAGCAGAAGTATGCAAGATTACTTTCTCTGGCTGATGTGTACCATCAGCATTTGCGAATCATTATTTTCAGAGTGGGCATCTTTAATCTCTTTCCCCAAGGAGAACAAACAGAAGAAAGAGGAGATGGAGAGATACTGCTCTGTATGGCAGTGCCATATCGCAATCAGTTTTCAAATATTCATTATGCAAGTATTTATCTGCACTCTAGTGAGAAGCAAATTATGCTTCTTCATCTGGCATTGAGCTTTTCTACAAAAAGACTTGAGAGGACTTGAGTGTGTTTCGGGGAAGGAAACTAAAATTGCTCCAGATTTCTTCTTGTCCTTATAATTCTTCCCACAGCTGTGGCTTTAATTAGGAGTTCTGCAACAGCATCGCTGAAATTCTATCCATCAATGCCAAGATTCAAACATTATAAATATACACAGGTCTTGCATATGAAGAAAATAGGTTTGTAAAGATGGAACTTGTTTTTAAAGTTGTGTATAGTTTTGAACTTCATGAAGATGTCCATTGCAATATTTAAACCATCAGAGGAGCCTATTAAAACTATGAGAGAAGCTCATCCTTTCCGTCCTCCCTCTGTGGGCTGGAAAACATACAAATACAGCCCTACCTGATGCTTCCAGGGTATCTGTCCCTCGCGTATGGCATTAGGAAGCACTGCTAGTTGACAAAATAGGTAATAGTAGACAGACATTACAAAATAACATATTTAATCTCTTATAATACTAATTCAATATAGCAATAAATGATATTGTTGTTAATATATTGACTATTATACCCTAGTTTTGTTCCTATATGTCATTTCTATAACATTTCTTTCACCGGATCGTATTAGGAAAGAACATAGTCTAGCCCTAAGTCTACATATACAAGTCACAAAAAGAAAAGTTTACAGACATTTCAAAATTGTCATAGGAATTAAAAAAGTAAATATCAAATGGATTAGATTAGTAAAGATCAAAGGCAAGTATCAATTTACACATCTAAGGGGTACAACTGGTGCACCAATAACACTTTCTGCTCATTAGGAAGTGTGTATTCCCTTTCCCAAGTTGCAAAACTGTTTTATAACATGGTATATAATGAAACAGGAAATGTTTAACAATATTTACATGTTTAGAGCATACATTTTCAGATTAATTTATTAGTTTGGAGACAATTGTTCACAGAGCATCCGGGCTGCACGAAAAATGATGGCAATGAGGAAGCTGTTTGTTTTAAGCACAGAAAACAAAATTCAGTTCTGTTGTGGAGAGAGAACAGAGTGATGCTTAGAGCTGATGAATGTATGGTGGCACATCAAGGAAAGGAAGAGGTATAAAGAGTGCTCTGACCTTCTCATTTTTGTTCTCTTTCTATACAGCTACATTATTATTAGTTGTAACTACAGAGTTAGAGTCACAGAATCATAAACTAATTTAGGTTGGAAAGCTTCTCTAGAAGCTACCTCATCCTGTCCTCTGAAAGCAGGGCTGACATAAAAGTTTGATGAAGTTTGCTGGGGCCTTCACCAGTGAAGCTCTGAGCATCTCCAAGAGTGGAAATACCACAACAGTTTTGGGCAAAGGGTTTCAGTTCTTAAGCATCATTATTGTGAAGATTATTTTTTTCCTTATGTCTATTCAAAGTACTGCTTTGTATGAACTGTGACTGTTGTTTCTTGTCCTTTCTCCATGAATCGCTGAGAAGAGTCTGGCTCTACCTCCCTTTACCCTCCCTAGAGGTAGCTGAATGCGATAATTATCTCTCTCTCCCCTTGTCCATGCTATCCAGACCTAGTTCCCTCAACATTCCGCACCATCTGACTCAGTGAGACAGTCATCCATTCGACTTACCAGTTTCCTATTGTCAATGGAAAAGTCCTGTGCCTGCTCCATTAGTGCTCTAAAATGCCTGAGATAATAAGCCAGTCTGGCAGACAAGCTAATAAACCCCACCGAGAAAAAGAATACGTTAAGCTGGCCTTGGCTCTGTCCCATACAATTCCTCAGCACAGCTCTCCAGCTTCTTCCTCGTCCTAGGGCAGCTAGCAGAAGCTGTGACATTGCACGACACCCAGGAGTGTATGAATTATTGCTGCTGTGGTGGGAGAAGCTGAGGTCTGCAAGCAGTAGTTCCACAAGGTTTGTCAGAAGCTGGTATCCTTTGAAGGTCTGGCTAGTTGAAAATCACAAATGTTACCATTTTATACGTAATAGCTATAGCCTCTTTCACTAAAGGGGGAAGGAGGACGTAAGTAAAGCTACACCAGTTACCCTAAACCTCTTTCTGGTTGTGTGGCATATGGAATCATCTTCCTTTTCTAGAAACTGTTTTGCAGCTCTTTTATTACTGAACCAAGTATAAGGGGAGAAGGAGGTAGATGATGCTATTCTGGGATAGCGTACAGGGATATGAGTTTTGTTTTGATCCTCTGGGCCCAAAGAAACATCTAAAGCGATTTACACTGCCTGGCAGAGTTAGCTATGCTCTACAGTGGTAAAACATGCATTTCTATGCCGTCTTGATGTGTTAAAACAGAAAAAAAACTTTTAAATGAGGATTTTTTTGCTAACTGCTGAATTTTCTTTTTTCTTAATATGAAAATATTCCTCTTAGCATTTCGTCTGGGTATTTTCCTGTAATCTTATTTCTGCCATCCCCTAAGGGCCACAGAACAGCTGTCGTGAAAGCAAAAGCGGTGTCTTAGAAACCTGTTTTGAAAAAGAGTGAAAATGTAACTCAATCTACAGACATAAAATGGGAAAGTGTCAGTAGCCAGCTTCTCCTCTTTATAAATATTATTAGCCTTAATGTACTGAGGTCTTTAATTAATAATACTGATTTCTTCAGCCAGTTAAGAACCTCTTCAGCTTGTTTCTGCTGAACGCTGTACCTGCCTGCAGAAAATGTTTCCACTCTTTTTTTTTTTCCCCGTAAGAGTTATGTCCGATATAGAAGTCACTTTTGTAACAGCTGTAAATTAAGTCTAATAAAAGGCTCTTCATCTTGCTTTTCTACTAGGATTGTATAATTAATTTCCATTTATAAATCATTAGGCAAAATTATTAAGAAGAGAAAAAAACATGGCATTTTTAATACGATATAGTTACAGCATTTGTAGGACCACACAATTGCTATCATGCAGATTTGTAGGGCCTTTAACAAACAAATACAGTAATTTAACAGTAATAGAAAATACAGATTCATCTACAGTGAGGGTATGATAAGAAAAAACAGTTGATGCATATAATGATTTTTTTTTCTTGTCCTCTCACCTTTTAATAGATGTAATGTTTGGGATGTTTATTTATTTATTTATAGTAGTAAATGACACAGTTCCTGACACTCATTTGATGGCCAAGATTCTAAACACATATTTAGAATGATTTTTCCCTTGAGTAGAACTGGATTTAGGAAACAAAATTTAGAATCGTAGAATCCTAGAATAGTTAGGGTTGGAAGGGACCTTTAAACGTCATCCAGTCCAACCCCCCTGCAAGGAGCAGGGACATCTCCAACCAGATCAGGTTGCTCAGAGCCCCGTCCAACCTGGCCTTGAATGGTGCCAGGGATGGGGCATCAACCACCTCTCTGGGCAACCTGTTCCAGTGTTCCACCACCCTCAGTGTAAAAAAATTCTTCCTTGTATCCAGTCTGAACTTACCTCCCTCTATTTTAAAACCATTACCCCTCATCCTATCACAACAGTCCCTACTGAAGAGTTTCTCCCTGTCTTTCTTATAAGCCCCCTTTAGGTACTGGGAGGCTGCAATAAGGTTTCCCTGGACCCTCCTCTTCTCCAGGCTAAACAACTGCAACTCTCTCAGCCTGTGCTCTCAGGATTGGTGCTCCAGCCCTCTGAGCATCTTCATGGCCCTCCTCTCGACTTGCTGCAGCAGATCCATGTCCTTCTTATGTTGGGGGCTCCAGAGCTGGATGCAGTACTCCAGGTGGGGTCTCACCAGAGCAGACTAGAGGGGGAGAATCAGCTCCCTCGACCTGCTGGCCACGCTTCTTTTAATGTAGCCCAGGATATGGTTGGCTTTCTGGGCTGCAAGCACATATTGCCTGCTCATGTTGAGCTTCTCGTCCACCAGTACCCCCAAGTCCTTCTCAGGGCTGCTCTTCATCCATTGTCAAGCCTGTATTTGTGCTTGAGATAGTCCCAACACATGTGCAGGACCTTGCACCTGGCCTTGTTGAACTTCATGAGGTTCTCATGGGCCCAGCTCTCCAGTCTGTCAAGATCACTGTGGATGGCATCCCTCCCCCTCCAGCGAGTTGATCACAGCCCACAGCTTGGTGTTGTCAGTGAACTTGCTGAGGGTGCACTCGATCCCACTGTCCATGTCACTGACAGAGATGTTAAACAGCAGTAGTCCCAATACTAACCCCTGAGGAACACCTTTTGTCACTGGTCTCCATTTGGACATCAATCCATTGATCACAACTCTTTGAATGTGGTCATCCAACCGATTCCTTACCCACCGAGTGGTCCATCTGTCAAAGCCATGTCTCTCCAGTTTCGAGAGAAGGATGTTGTGCGGGACAGTGTCAAATGCTTTGCATAAGTCCAAGTAGATGACATCAGTTGGTCATTCCTTGTCCACTGATGCTGTAACCTCATCATAGAAGACAACCAGATTTGTCAGGTATGATTTGCCCTTAATGAAGCTGTGTTGGCTGTCACCAATGACTTCCTTGGCACCTTAGCATGGTTTCCAGGAGAATCTGCTCCATGACCTTGCCAGGCATAGAGGTGAGACTGACTGGCCTGTAGTTCCCCAGGTCTTCCTTATTTCCCTTTTAAAAATGGTTCCCCAGTCAGTGGGAACCTCACCAGACTGCCACCGCTTTCCAAATGTGATGAACAGCAGCTTGGCAACTTCATCGACCATTTCCCTCAGGACTTCACGGCAGTCTGATCAATTTGAAGGCAGAGAAGTAACTTTTCCACTCTGGTATTCTGCAGTTTTGCACCTGTCATTTATTAATACCTGGATTGGTGTGTGCTTGGAGTCTCACTAATTGTGTTTAGTTGACAATGCAAGAAGAGGCAGAGAAGCCCAGAAAGTCCAGGTGTTAGACTAGTCAACAATGCCAGGAGGTGATTTTGGTTTTTGCTGAGGAAAAAATCATCAAAAGCAGGCCAGAAAAATTATTAATAGAAAAGCGTGGAGAGAAGTGTTTTGCAATAGCAGTAACTTCTAATGTGTGTTGGATCCATTTGTACAGCCTTGTATTCCTCATGAGGCTCCTCAGTGTCGCTTCTGGACTGAGCATTCAACCATCTGTTAATCATCTTTTTATGGTATTTCTGCTGAAAATATAATAGATTGGAAATTAAGTAGTGCTGAAAAATAGGGCTTTATTCTTTGGTGTTACGTTTTTAGGTTTCAGGGGTTTTTTTTTGGCCAGGAACCTCCCTGTGTATGTAACCAAGGTGACAGAATATATATTTTTAGACTATTGAAGGTGGTATTTTTAAACACTAATTCTTTACTGTTTATTATTAGCATGATGGATAAATAACTGGAGAGGGACACTGTCCTGAGCACCGGTAACACTCCTGGTGATCTAGTCACATTTTAAATCCAGAGCATTCTTCTTTCCTTTTTCATAGTTCTTCCTATATTTCAAGTGATTTTAATAATCTTTTTCTATTGTCCAAATTTATGGCACAGAATTTTTGATGTAACTAAGTGGCAAAGGAACTTTAGAGATCACAAAATGCCTGCAATACTTCATTTTTAATCTATTTAAAATTTGATCTATCTATATGTATAATAACTGCAAAACTTTATTTTCTATGAAGATCTGAGAATACACATTTTACTTACATGTTTTGAGATTAGGAAATATATTGATATTCAATAATACTAATCTGAAGCTAATTTTAAACTCAACTGCACAAAAATACATGTTCGCAGCTTATTTTGTAGCTGATAACTGAAATAAAAATTTATATGAGATTGTCCACAGAAAAGGAGAACTATATTATAAAGAAGCTGTCAAATATAAGTGCTGCATTAAATATGAAGTATTCTAAGAGACTTTTTAGTGAACAGTGCCTGTAAGAAAGAAGATTCATAACAAAAATTGGAAATAATTTTGAATATCAAAGAAATAAAGTGTCCTTTTATATATCTATATTGATATATAGATATATATTTATGTGCTAAGTTCACATTCATGGTGCAGTGACATAAGAGAAATAGCATTGATACCAAAATAGAAACAATCCATTTTCCTAGTGGTTCTGTAAATACTTTTATCTGCTAATGATGTAAGTAAAAATTGTAAGCTTCCGTGTTCTAATAATTGCTTTCTTAATGTTCTGTTTTCTAGGTAAGTACTCTCTGTATTCTTCATCATTAAACTGACAGAAAACCTAACATTCCTCTCTGCCTTCTCAAAGTGCAACGAAAAAGGTAAAACCCAAGACAACAAAAATGAAGGAGCATTTGGTAAGACTTCACTTTGGTTCACATGCTCATCCATTTTACTTTTTGGAGGAATGTGATTGCTATAGAGAATTAGTTTGTGTAGAATTGGTGAGAGGAGAGAAGCTCATTATGGCAACTGTTCATTAACTACTCATTGCACATTGCAGGCTGCTGAGGTGAACTGCAGGCAGCACTCCCTCCTCTCCATGGTCCAGGATCACATTATTGATGTAAAGCATTTTCATTTCCTAAAAGGTTGAAATAGAACATAGTTAGAGAGTTTTGATGGCAGAAATCTCTGTTTGACAGTTATTCGAATCATATCGAAGATGAAGGAAATTGCCCTGTTGGGAAAAGGGTTACGTAAAGTGTCTGAAGTGATGGTGTTGCTCTTATTACTAAGTACAATTTGATCTTGCTTTCTTGAAGTGAACAAAGGCAAGAACAAGCAAAAGTAAAAAGTGAAAAAGATGGAAAAATGCAGCAAACTGTGGTTCTCCGCAGTTCGGTCTCACAACCATTTGGTGAAGCATTCTCAGATAAAACAGATTTCCTTCTGAGCTTCTCCAAAATCTGGCTGTGCTGTGCTGAACTGAAGCTATTTATGACATTACTGATAGCTTCCATTGTAGTTATAGTTGCAGGAATGCAAGATGCACCCTTAGTGAACTAGGACTGATGGCTTTTAGTTAAAAGGCCACAGACATGAAGAAGAGGAAGAGAGAAGGAGGAGACTGAAAAAAAAAGGTAATTACAAAGAAAATGACACAGGTAAAGTTTTTTGTGGCAGAAATGGGAATCTTGCACTTTGGTGCTTTTCAGGACATAACCAAAGATGGTGGAAGTGGTGATGTCACATGGTAAGGTTCTCTGGACTCTCCAAATGTAAGTTTTGAAAGCTCAGTTTTGCTTAGGGGATTCCAGGGTTCATGGACTTGACGTTGAAGGCTGGCATACAGGCAGAGACAGATCTTATCCATCATCATCCACTAGTCCTACCTAGTACCAGTGTCGAGCTGTGAATCCAAGACTGGTATTGGGTTAGTGTCGTAGTTCAGCCCTGCTCAAGACCAGACTACGCAGTCTCTCTCTCACTCCCCCCACCCTCCAAGAGAACACGGAGAGAAAATATAAGGAAAAACGGCTCGAGGTTTGAGATAAGGACAGGGAGAAATCCTTAAAGTTACCGTCACGGGCAAAACAGACTCGACTTGGGGAAAACTATTCATTTATTACTATAAACAGCAGAATAATGAGACAGAGGAGAAGATAACCTCTCCCCACCCCTCCCTCTTTCCAAACTTAACATTTTCTCTACTACCTTGCCCTCCTGAGCGGCACAGGGGGGAAGAGGGAATGGGGGTTGCAGTCAGTTCATCATATAGTTTCACGCCGCTGCTTCATGGTTGGGGGAAGAACTCCTCACATTCCTCCCCTGCTTCTTCGTGGGGTCCCACCCATACACCACAGTCCTTCGTGAAACTGCTCCGGCGTGGGTCATCTCTTCCATGGGGTGCAGTCCCTCCAGAACAGCTGTCCCAGCGGACCCTCCACGGGCCACAGCTGCCTTCAGGCATCCACCTCCCCCGATGTGGGGTCCTTCACGGGCTCCAAGTGGATCTCTGCTCCTCTGTGGGCCTCCATGGGCTGCAGGGGGACAACCTGCTCCACCATGGTCGTCACCACAGGCTGCAGGGGAATCTTGGCCAGGAGCCGCATTACTCCTCCCCCTCCTTCTGAACTGACCTTGGCGTCTGCAGCCGTTCCTCACAACAGGCTGGTAGATGTCTCTCAGGATCTTTTTTTTTACATCTTATTCACTTCTCATCTCCTCTCCACTTCTTGCAGCCGGGCCGGGCCGAGTCGGGCCCAGTCGGCTGCCTGGCGAGAGGCCAGAGGGTGAGGCCTGCAAGGCCCATGAGGCCTGCGCCTCCCCCTCTGCGCCTCTGCCCCCGCTCAGCTTCTTCACATCTTCTCTTCTCTCTCCTTTTTTTTCTGTTTTCCCCTTCTTAAATACGTTATCGCAGAGGCATTATCACGGGACATTCTGCTACCAATTGGCTCGGCTTTGGTCAGCAGTGGGTCCGCCCTAGGCCTGGCCAAGTCCACTGAACAAAGGGGAGCGACTTCTAGCAGTTTTCCTACAGAAGCTACCACCTTAGGCCCCCGCTACTAAACAAAACCACGACAGTTAGGTATCTATATATGTTTCACTGCAGAACTCAAGATCTTGGGCTTAGAGTCATAGAATCACAGGACAATTTTGGTTGGAAGGGACCTTTAAAGGCCATCTAGTCCAACCCCCCTGCAAGGAGCAGGGACATCTTCAACCAGATCAGGTTACTCAGAGCCCTGTCCAACCTAGCTGCTTTCCTTGGTAGCCATTAAAGCCTTTCTGGCACATGAATGAAAAATAATTACTAACTTTGATCTTGCATGAATTTTAGTTTGCCTAATTATACTCTGCCTACATTAAATTTCCCTATGCTTGTATACAACACATACCTGAAACAATGACAGAATATTAAATAGTGTCTTTTTAAGCTCAATGGAGTTTGGAAAATGGAAATTAATGTAATTCCCTAGAAAAGATTTCACGTGAAAAAAGATTCAAAGGATAAGAAGGAGAAGACTAAATAGTCTTTACTTCAATTATAGGAAGGATGGATAAGGAACTCTTATCTTTCCTAAAAGTAAAAGGAACACAGGCAGCATTTTCAGTATTTCCCTCATTTTATAGAATAGCTTATTCAGCTCTACAATTAACTAAAGACATTCAGACATAGAGGAATGTTCCCTTAAATGGTTACATTTTTCTGAAAGTAGGAGATTGCATTCCTGTTTTTAATACAAACTTCCGTTTGTCTATGATACATAGTTGAATTATTCAATCCAGCTATTAAAATCAAGTATTCTTCCAATTAAAAAAATTAAATAAGTTTAAGGGAACAACAATAAAAACAAATCGAAAGTGACACATGCCATTTCTTTTCATATTTAATGTATTCTTTTTGTGGCACATGATGCAGTTACCTTTCCTGATGAATCTACGTAGCCACTTTATGTTGTGATCTTTAAAACTTCTGTATTTGTTCTGAGAATATTAGGGAGACTAATACTGGCTAACATTATAGTAAAGACATAATTTTAAAGCTTTTCATAAATAGGTATCATAGTTCAGGTGTGTAGGAGGTAACACGCTTCAGGCAAACAGAATGAATGGTTTGGTATGGAGCACGTTACTAAATCAGCCTGTAGAGGGCAATATGATGATTTCGGCGTAGTGAAATTTGTGTGTCTCTAATGGGGAAATGAGAAAGCTCATTAAGACTTCTTTATAAATAGTTTAAAAGTTCATATAAAATACTTACCATTACTATTTTTTTTTGCTGCTCATAATACTGAAATAATATAACTTGTTCTCAGTTGTCATGGAATGGAACCAGTCTTCCTTGGTGATTTAAAAATGAAATCTTTTGCTCTGTAATTCTACAAAGAAAAAAAACCCGGTTCAATAACTAGTACAGTCTTGTAAAGCTTTTGATACATGAAGAAATATATTGTCACACAATATTTTTCCTTCAAAATAAATCATTGCATATAAAAGGAGAGTGTGTTAAAATATATATCAAGCCCCCACCCTGTGACTGTGTGTCCATTCCCTACAACTTTGAACTTCTTTCTCCTCATTTAAAACACCCTTTGGGGAAGAGGAGTGAGTCCTATTACAGGGTAAAAATCAACTGTGAGACATGGGTCTGGCAAAACTACGTATTTTTGTACAAGCACATTTCACAGTGCTGTATGTTTTCTAACAGAAAAGAAGGTTGAGACTGACTTTTGTGAGTCTTTTGACAAGGAACATGTTGAGAGCTGGCTACTGTGATTCCTGTATTAACATCCTCAGAGCACAAATGATAGAACCATTAAGAAAGGGGTCCCTAAAAGGAAAGGAATTTAGGCTTGGAAGGTAACATGAGGTTTTTTGTACCATGCAAAATAAAGAAACAGACATATTTCAGGCAAGGTCTTCTATTTATTTGTACAGGGACCATTCAGTTGTGCAAATTATATTATTTAGGTAATATCTTTTGTATGCATACAATATATTACAGCATCTTGTGGATGCATAAGTGATTGTGCTGAGAAATAGCACAAACATAATTGCGTGCTTACAAACAGACCACGCTGAACTAAAATGCAGCCTTCCTTTGGAGTTGTTGGGGGTTTTTTTAACCTAATCTTTTTTCTTTTTAAATATCGACACTTTACCTGGAGTAGTTCTACCCACTTCTACTAATGTTTTTCCAACATGTTTTGTCACACCAATTTAATATGCAGCTATTTTTTCTGTTAGAGTAAGACTGGATGCAAATCATGCATTTAGTAGCACAGTCTTACTGACTTAAAAGCTTGAGTATTAGAGTTTTTTTAATGACACTTTTCTCGTTTAGCATATAGTGGGCTTTTACTGGGTTTTGAATATATTTTCCTTCTCATTTCCATACTTGCTGCATTATGCAATTAAGCACTGAAAATGTGTTATTCAAAACAGCAAATAGCGTATCTTCTAACAGGCTGTTACAAGAATGAAAGCTGTGTGTTCACAGGGACAGGGATGGCGTAGATCGTAGCATTACAACACATGTGCTAAATAAAAGAGAAGCAGTAGTAGTGTGTGCTACAGCTGATGACAGCAGAAATGAAATGTACCTGGTTTGTCTTGCTGCAGCTGAGACAAGCTCAAAATCTTTGTTCACATCTGTTTCAGGCTAATGCTCTCACATGTTTAAGATAACATCAGATAGTTATGAGGTAATGTAGTGCAGACTTTCCATAGTTAGAATGTATGTAAAATGCCTAATACCATGAGTTTGTTCAGACATACTACTGAAAAACCCTAGTACAAATAAGTCTGGACTAGAGGTCTAGGTTACTTATACAATGATGCTCTTGCAGATAGAACATAGAAGGGACCTAGAGAGAAATTATGGGAGCTGGGTTTTTCTATTTAATTTTGGTTTTATGACTGATCTGAAGGTAGTAATACTTTCATTGATTTTTCTAAATCTCTCCACTGAGTAAGTAATAAGAAGACAGGGTTTTATTTCCCTACAACACAAAGGAGATTGTGGCCATTCATATCTTCTACGTTCTCTGCAACAAATGTCCTCCATGACCGTTGGATTTCCTTCACAAAAAAATGTTTTAATATTGCCCGGGTGAGTTCAGAAGAGTGGTCTGTTCCATCTTCCAGTTTGGACCTGGAACTAACATGCGCAGTCCAGCGTGCCAGTCTGTACCCTGTCACCAGAGGTCTGCAGGAAGCTTTCAGCATTGCTGAGTAACCATGGACTTACTTGCTCTTGCTCTCTGTCCTATCTCTCCTCCCTTCCTGCCCTGTTTTCTCAGCATGGCTCTATTCCCCATTTTCTCCCCTATTCCAGCCATCCTTTAGGCATATGCTCTGTCTGTCCTCCCCAACCTCGTAAACGACAAGACTATCAAAGGGTAAGAATACAGTTCTTAGTACAGCTTTATTTTGTTTGGTTTTGTTTTTGTTTTTAAAGAGAAATAACTACAAAGCTTGTTTGGGAAATATCTTTATTATTATTGAGTAGTTGGACATTTCATTGGACTTCAGTGTGGTTAGTATGTTTGAATAGATAATTTTATGAAGTTTTTGTTACTAGGCCACAAAGTGGCAGAGTGACAACAGTGATATCTACTGGATCTTTTTTCATTCCTGCTATAGAGATCTATTCTGGAATAGTTTGTTTATTTTTTAGCTTAAATACGATGTTCAAGACAGTACTTACTTTTTCAGTGGAGGCTTCCAGAAAATGAAAACTTAGCCTGAGTTTTCAAATATTTTAGTATTTAAAAAAAAAAAAGTGTATTTTGAGATCCTGCTTATGTAGTTGTACACTACGGTAATATATCATTATACTGTCCTAGAGAATTTCACTCATGCTGCTTCTCCATCTTAACCTTTTTTGCTTCAAGAGTTTGGCACTGAAATGAAACTGACTTGCCAAACATAAGCCATGGTGGCCGTCATGGTTTTAGTTGCGAGGGTTCTCAATAGAAAATTTGCTCATATGCTGAAACTGTGTTTGGATGAGACCACATCTTCTGTGCTCACTTTTTGTACGTAGGTCTATGTAGTTGGTCTGGAAAGAAACTGTGACTACATCCAGGATAGAAATTTAGTCTGTGCTTACCTAGCTTCAAGGTCTGATTTCACGTTATTACGATCAGATACTTCATCTAAATGCAAAGTCACTACAACTGACTCTGTTACATACTTTGTACCAAACAATGTTTTACTTTGTACCAAAGAATGGTACTCAGCCTCAGACTTAAAATCAGCTCCCTGTGACTCATGGACAATCTCGTTTTGACCATTTTTAAACTGTTCTCCTTACACCACTTCTTTCTGCAGATTTTTCTTTTCTAATGGCTACTTCCTCAAATGGACGAGTACAAAGGCACTGAGTACAATTATGGTCAAAGCTCTCTAAAGGGCTCTTCACAGCAAGATCAACTTAAATTAGTTACAAAGGTGGTTTCAAAATTCCACTGAAATCAAGGTATTCATTCACCAGTAAAATCTTCAAAATTTTACTTGAAGCCTTGCTTTCTTGTATCAAAAGAACAACACTATAGAGAGTCTTCTCAGTGATTTCTGAAAAAGAGCTGAGTTTTTCAAAGGTGACAAAGTCTGTCTGAATAGATAAAAAGACTTTAAGTTCCATACAGTCTTTCTGAGTTCTGTCCTGCTATGATAACAGAGTGTATCTTCAAGTATCTCTCCCATCAAACATGAAGGCTTGCTCCATCCACATTCAAGCAAG
Organism: Chlamydotis macqueenii; assembly: GCF_036417535.1. NCBI lineage: Eukaryota > Metazoa > Chordata > Aves > Otidiformes > Otididae > Chlamydotis > Chlamydotis macqueenii. Next base: position 19,648,245 of record NC_141593.1, on the reverse strand, counting down.
GCTCTGCCAACTTGGAGGTAGAGCAGTCCTCAAAATCTTCAAACAAGCAATGTAGTGTTCAGCTGTGTCAAACATAGAGTTAACAGGATCATCTGACAGGTCTAAGAGTGCCATTACAATCTTTTCTGACTGAAGAAGTCGACACTTCTGATTTCCACCATCCTGAGGGGTTAGAGTCTGTCACTTGTCCACAATGGGATCAACACAGACACTTACAGAAAACAAAAGGTATAGTGACCTTATAATTCACCTGAATTCTGCTCCAGAAATAACTTGCCTGTCTCTGTCTCAGGGCTTGCAGTGCAGTTTTCCTGAAATTTCCTTCTGGCTTTTTACCTGCTTCAGTTATACCCAAAATGGGTATAACTGTCATCAGATGTCATCTGTTGACTATTCACAGTTTTAACCTCAAGCCACAGAAAACATTCAAATGTTAGCAAGAGTCACTTCTGGCATTTTTAATTTTAAGATCCTGATTAGTGTCAACACTATAGGCAGAATTAATTTTCGTCACTAGTTTAATGCTCTGATAACACATGAGTAGGTAGCCTTTATTGATAGTCTTAACAAAGCCATATGTTTAACAAGTTTGAGTGGATTTCAGATGTAAGGTGATGAAGGGAAAACCAGCTTGTGCTACAAAGCTTCAAAAGCTTTATCATTATGTTTACCTACACGTTACTGCAAATGATTATGTGTGAATGATTGTTTACAATCTTACAAGAGTAAGATAATATCTTCATTTTTAGTTTTCTCCTCACTCTTATAGTTATCCTCAACACATACTCATCAGATTTGAGAAGGGTGTGAAGTAATTTTCCGAAACATGTAGCAAGTGTATTGTTTTCCCTAACTCAGCTCTGCAGCTTACCCTGGGAAACAGTGACTTGCTTCATACAATGGAGCCATTTTGTAGAGAATGATTTCCTATGAGATGATGATGGGTTGTGTTTTATCTTGATAGAAATCAGAACTTATCCATAATAAACATAGAACAGAAACAGGTATATCCATTACATAGGAAGAGAGGACAACTAACTACTAATTATTTTCAAAGATTTGAAAAAGGAAAGGAAACCCTACCCAACACTTCCTGCAAGAGAAATAATCCATTCTTTTCTTTCAAAAGAAAATCATAATAGCATACCTGTTACAATGCCACATGCAGTAATCCAGAAGCTGTGCCCCTGTGTGTGAAAGCAGATTCTCTACTGATTTCAGTTACAAATCAGCACGCAATTTTCTCTGCAATGACTGAAGTTCATTTCCAGCAGAGATCAGGAACTGGGATGATGACAGTAAGAAAAAGAATCCAGTACTCTGCTCTAGTTTGACGCAATATGGCTGGTGCAGCACAAAGAAAAGTGTTACAGCTGTCACAGTGAAAATGTTAAAGTGCAGTACTCGTAAGATCTCTGTGGGAAGAAAGGGTTTTGTTTCTGGCATACAGATAATGCTTTCTACACTGATTTCGTAACTGTGAATATTTCCAGCATTTTCCAATTTGCTATATCTGCTGCAACATACTTAAAACTCTGTACGAAAAAAAAAACTGCATTGAGGAAAATCTATGTTACAAACTTGGACATTCCAGCTTTGGAAAGGATTAAATTATCCTTACTTTATAAACTTAATTTTGACCCTGCATATATGGACTGATAATCTTCAATTGTGTAATTGCCAGTTTTTACAAAAGACCTTAGCCTTATGTATGCAATGAGATAGACAGATATGATTTTTTTTTTTTTGATCGTAACTGGTTTTTTTGGAGCATCCCTGTCTTTTCTCAATTAAAAAACCCCTTGGTTCCAAAGTCTATGTAGCATTGTGAATTCTGACCAGTAAAATAAATTTTTAGTTTCTTTGTTCACTTTTTTGAAATGTTCAGCAGTATAATATCTGACAAATGTCTGTATATTTGTCTTTACAGTAAGCTGAACAGATAAAGTGGTAGCAGTGCTTCTGTTGTCAGACACCGGAAGATTAATGGCTGAAATATACATTCATTATTTTGTGTGCTGAATTTAAATACCAAGATCTTGATTTTTCAATTTTTGGGTTTTTTTTTAATAGCACCTTTTGCTCAAAGCTCTCATCAACATCAGTTACAAATGAAAATGTGGAAAATGTTGAACATTTCTATAAATGGAGCAGTAAGGGTAACCCACCTGGCTAAAGGCAGACACCTCTATTGTAGACATTACATTTGGGGATGTTGCACTAGGCACTCCTAATGTAAAGACATTGATATTCTTAGGGAATAACTCATCTCATTCTAGAAGTTCAAATGCTTAGTGTAGCAAAACACTACTTACTTGTTCTTGCTCTTTCAGTTAACAAGTTGAATTGGTTCACCAAGGGCTCAGATGAGCACCCTATCCAACACAATAAAAGCAATAGAGTGTTCGACCAAGACCAAAAGGGAGACTGGCATCCAGCTGAGCTGTGTGTATGCATACGTACCCTCACCTTTATCCACACTCAACTCTGAGAGGCTGCTGTAACTTCAAGACTACTATGAGACACTCAGAAGCTTAAGAGTGATTCTAGTTGAAACATAAGAAAAAGCTATTTGAAGTTTGGTTCCTAAAGAAGCCCTCAAGTCTTTACAGAGGTAGATCACGCTAAATGGCATTGTAAACAAAGTACTGTGAAAATTTCTCAGAGCAAGAAGAACTTAGCTTCTTAGGAGCAGCATTAGGCTATATACCATCATTATGCTACATCACCCTTCTTTAGAGCAAAAGTTCCTGCTTTTTCCTAGAACTTCAGACTCCTTTGCCTTCAAGAAACAATATCACTACCTTTTTTCTTCGTCAGTTAGACTGAGCTGCTGACATGGCCTCCTCTTTCTCTTGTGGATGATTTGAGAGGAATGTGAGAGCCATGTGGACAGTATTTTGGAGTGTTTTGTTTTGTTTTCAAAGGAAGGTTTTTAAGACAGCCTGATTATATCATGTTGGGAAGAGATACTGAATACTACTAGATCAATACTGTACATTTTAAAATGTCATAGAATATGGAGGTCAAATTATACAGAGGAGAGATGCCTGCTCTGCAGTATTTCTATGGGAGTCAGAAAGTCTTGATAATAGCAGTGTTAAAGATCGCAGCATAGTTTTTTGATTTATTTGTGGAGTTATTAATAAAACAATCCATAAAAGTTGAAAATTAACCAGAAATTATAACCTTCATAAACTGACCATTTCTAGTGGAAAATATCTTTCTTGAAAATCAGTTGTTAGTGGAAACCTGTAATGGGATACATAGTCTTTCACTTGTACATTGTAAATTTTAATTTAGCCCTGATGAATAGTGTGCAAATACATTATACATGTTTGGTTTTGGCGAAATAAGAAATAAATCCATGGAAGGTGATGTCACATAAAAGGAACCTAGGTGTATATACCTAAGAAATGGATTCAGAAATTAGTTGATTATTAACCTGTACAGAATAGACAAATTTAATCCTAAGCAGCCAAATTGGTAGTCAGTTACAGGATTACTGTGTATTAACAGCACCTAGCATTTCTAAAATGTCTTTATTTTGCCTATTTAATAAACAACATTGGCATTGCTACCTTGCTATTCTAAATATAGTAGCAGCAGCTTATGTTCAAGGAAGATGTTCATTTGGAGAGATGAATAAACAGAATTGTTCTTCTGTGTAATTACAGCAGTATGTCATTAATGTTTTTTAATGAGTAACATTATATACAGTGACACTGACTGCCTATGGTTGGATACAGGATTTAATAAGAACTCTTGTGTTTTTAATCGCTTCCATTTATCAGCTACTTTATGCACTTAAATATTTTTTTTTGTGAGAACAATATGAAATTTTTGCAATGTGATTATTGAAATTCAGTCTGTAGAACCTTTCTGGTTTTATAATTAGGATGAAGCCAAATGAATGGTAGGCTCCTTGTCCAGTATTGCAAATGGGATGCTGAGCTGAATGGACCCAGTGTGGCTACTCTGATGATATGTAAGGGAGAGAATACAAGGTCTTCATGAAAGGTTCTCTGGAATATTTAATGAAATAAAGGGAAGAAAAATCTGTAGGAGTCAATTTAAAAAAGTCTCACGTTTCAAGAGCAGAAATGTGTATTGGCAGAGTTAAAAGAACATATGTTAAAACCACATTCGTCTTCATAAGGCAAATTTAAGGAAAGACTATGACAAAACATTACACAGTCAAGCCAAGCATATGCCATGAGTGAATATTTTTCTCACTCCTTTGAACCTGGGGTCTTTTCCAGCATGAGTGTTTGATATGTACTGTATAAAACCATTTTTGTTATCCCTGAATGTAACAGATGGACTCATAATATGTCTATGCAAACTGTGCAGTGGTATAACTAAAAGCTTGATCTTATTCACAGCTTTATTATATGACCCTTATGTTAGGGACTTGTGTTTGTGTATTTGTTTTAGCTGACAATTGTTGAGACATATGGTATGCATTTTCTGATCATTGTCCATCAGAGTACATTCAGCACTTAATAAAAATATATGAGCAAATTTTTGGACAATTCCTGCAATAGTCTTCTTTGTAAGTAAATCAACAGTACATTTTTGAAGAAATTCATTCTCTAAAAGATAGGAAGGACAATCAAATATTTATCAGTCAAGGAGAGATTAATTGAAATAATGCTTATATCCCTGGATTTCTTTTGCTTATCTGCTGGGAGATAAATAGTTGCCACTATTCATTACTCAGGGAATGCCCAACAGCAAGATTTGGAAGAGTTAGTTAAATAAATATATAGAAAGGAAAAATCTTCAAAACCACTAAAGGAGAGGAGAATCTTTGTCTGATCTATAAATATAACAAAGAAGACAATCTAACCATTTCTGTATTCTGGACAGACTGTATCTTCATCAGAAAAAAATATTATCACATATTGCCAAACAATTTGCATATCATCTGTCAATTTTCTGTCATTCAGGATATTTCTAGGTAGAAACTCTATCACAAGAAAAAAGATCTAGTCAGTAGATGAACTGAGAGTATATGGACCAAGAAAAGCTTTTTAGTATGTTTGTGCTGTGAGTATGAGGAGCTATTGCCTTTTCCTTAAAAGCTGCAAAGTCTAGTAAAGCCCATGACATTGGGTGAGGTCATATAGTCTAAACAGAAGTGCTATGTAATAGTAGTGACAAGAGTTTGAATGTTTTACAAAATGTATCATACAGCAAGAGAAGATTTTCATAATTGTTCTTTAATATCTCGTTATTTCCTGGTGACAAACACAAATCAAACTAACTTTTAAAATCTTTGCAAATATTGTCAAAATTCAATAAAAAGTATATTCATACATACATACCATGTGCCACAATGAATGGATTTCCTTAAAGGACACAATGGTAGTCTTCTCTGTTTCACTGCGGTTTGGTTATATGAATAAAGGATAATTAAAATATAGCTGTTTGCAAAGTTCAACATTTTTTAAAAGAAAAGTGTTGAAAAAAGCTTTAATGGACACAAACTATGATTAAAGTTTCATTTTTGCCAAGAGTTTTAAGATACCTAAATTAAGCTGTATGGCAACCCAAAATATCAAAATCTCTCCACAAGGAAAATCACAGATGGATTAATTTTATACAGAGCTAAATATTTCATATTGAGAAATGTAAGATATTTATTTCACTTAAATTTTTACTTCAGAGTAGTTTTTTATATTGTAAAATTATTTAAACCATATCTTAGTGAAAAATTCAGTTTGCTCTTAATATATCCAAATTAAGCATTTTTAATTGTTCTGCCAAAATTCCATAAAATTCAAATTAATCCAATCTCAAAATACTTTTGATATATCCTGATGCTGTAGAGTTCCATTGAAATGTCTGCAGTTAATAATGATTTGGATGTGGTCTAATTACCTGAAGACATATTATTTGTGAAACATGTCCACGTAAGTTCACTTTTTCTGGCGCTATACCTTACAAAACTATTACCGCTCAAGATGTGTTTAGTGTATAGTTTTCAAAGATTCACGCTTCACTGAGGAAAAAAGAGCTCTCAGGTAAAAGCAAAGTTCCAGTGAACAGAACTGGTATCAGTGAAACGTCAAACTTGTAGCAGCCCTATACTTAAATCTACTTTTATAGCCAAAATCTACTTCTATAGCTAAAATCTACCAAAAAAATATAAAGTAATTCCCAGTGAGGTCTTCAGACCTGTGGGACATGCTTTGCAGTTGTTATGATACCCCACGTGATGTGCGGCCACAGACCATGAGATGAGAAGACATGGTTTGCCATGAATTTCCCAGTGGAGTGGCGTTGCCTCTAAAGAGGCGAAGGTTGTTGGGAGGGAGATTGAAGCCTCCCAGCTCCTCCATCCTGATGCTGCTGAGGGCTGCCCAGTGAATGCACTGACTGAGGCACAAACATCAGCAGTGCAGCTGGGAATTCATCGACAGAGCGTGGCTCCTGCGGTGCTGCTGTGCACACTTCAGCTCCTGCAGAGAAGAATCTTCAGCGCATTGATTAAGTCCATTTTTGTGTCTAGAACAAATACTTCCAGTTGTGTGCATATACCCATTAAGAAATGGAAAGAACCTATCCACCTCATTAACAAGACAGAATCTGTTCCATATGTAAAAATACTGGTTTGCAGCTGTCTTTATTTGCACTTTAAAAAAAAAAAAAAGAAAAACCAAAAAAAAAAACAAATACCCACAAGCAAAAATAAAACCAAACCAACAAACCATAAGCAAGAAAAAAACCTCTTAGTTTGAATTTAATCTGATTATTCTTAAATTATTGTTAACTTTTCCTGCTCTTCTTACCTTTTTTTCCGTCCTTTTTCTTTCTAAAGTAAAAAAGCTAAAAGGTAGGGGGTTGAGAGTTGCTTGCCTTTTAGGTTTTTTTTCTTCACAATAGCCATATTTGCAAGTCAGAGAATTGCTACTTGAGGCTTAGATTAGACTAATTTATTCATTTTAGCTTTCTGTTGTACAACACTGAATTAATTTCTAAATTATTTTTAACTGTTGATATCTTACACCCTGAATAGAATCAGATGTAATCTTATACTGTTATTGTCACATTTGAAAGACTAAGTCAGATTTTCAGGTGTTTTCACTTCAGTAGTTTTCGTCTTTTCAAGATTGTGCACTCCTCTTTCCTTAGAGCGGCTGTTAATGCAGTATAAAGTTTACCTAACTTGAACTCAATCTTACAATAGCTGTGCATGCAAAATTGTACTTCAGTTATACTGACAAAAAACTTTCAGGACACAAGTAGAATTAAGAACAATCTAAAAAAGGCTTATCTGTTACAGTGGCAGTTCGTATTAGATGCAAGGAAAAGGTACAGGATAGGTGATTGTCCACCTTTCGCTTGGCTTTTCTGTCACTTAACAAAGTCCTGCGAGGACTTTGACACTGTTGTCATTCAGCCCCAATCAGGACCAGACTGCAGTCTCTCTCTCACTCCCCCCACTCTCCGAGAGAATAGGGAGGGAGAGATAATATAAGGAAAAAGGCTCAAGGTTTGAGATAAGGACAGGGAGAAATCCTTAAAATTACCATTAAGGGTGAAACAGACTCAACTTGGGGAAAACTATTCATTTATTTGTAAAAACAAAGCAGGATAATGAGACAGAGAACAAGATAACCTTCTCCAACCCCTCCCTCTTCCCAGGCTTAACATTATCTCTACTACCTTCCCCCCCCACCAAGTGGCACAGGGAGGAAGAGGGAATGGGGATTATGGTGAGTTCATCACACGTTGCTTTACACCGCTGCTTTGTCGCTGAGGGAAGAACTCCTCACATTCCTCCCCTGCTCCATCGCGAGGTCCCTCCCACAGGCTGCAGTCCTTCATGAACTGCTCTGGCGTGGATCATTTTTCCACAGGGTGCAGTCCCTCAGGAACGGCTCCCACAGCACGAGCCCTCCATGGGCCACAGCCTCCTTCAGGCATCCACCTGCCCCAGCGTGGGGTCCTCCCGGGCTGCAGGTGGATCTCTGCTCCTCCATGGGCCTCCATGGGCTGCAGGGGGACAGCCTGCTCCACCATGGGCTGCACCACGGGCTGCAGGGGAATCTCTGCTGGGAGCAGCATTACTGCTCCCCTTCCTTCTTCACTGACCTTGGCATCTGCAGCCGTTCCTCTCACCAGAAATTCTTCACAACCGGCTCAGGCAGACGCCTCTCAGGTTCTCTTCCCATCTCACCTCCTCCCCACTTCTTGCAGCCGGGCTGGGCCGAGTTGGGCCTAGATGTCCGCCTGGCGGGAGGCCAGAGGGTGAGGGCTGCAAGGCCCACAAGGCTCACGCCTCCCCCTCTCTGCCCCAACTCAGCTTCTTCACATCTTCTCTCCTTTTTTTTTCTGCTTTCCCCTTCTTAAATACGTTATCGCAGAGGCGTTATCACGGAACATTCTGCTACCAATTGGCTCGGCCTTGGCCAGCAGATGGTCCGGCCTAGGCCCGGCTGAGTCCACTGAACAAACAACTCCCAGCAGCTTCTTACAGAAGCTACAACCATAGTTCCCCCTCACTAAGTAAAACCAGAACAGACACCTGCCAAGGGTACAGGACAAATTGCTTCTTTTTCTAGCAAGGCATAGGGAGGGGGCAGCACACAGAGCGGCTGCAGTTGCAGCCCCGAGCATCAGTCCGGTGCAAAGTCAGTCACTTTGGATACTTCTGACCTGAGAATTAGTTAAATTTATTCCCAGATCAGTCTTTTCCAAGCAAGAACTACTTTTTTTTTTCTTTTTTGTCTTTTTAAAAGTATAAAGCACATAGAGCAAAAGGTAAACAAACATATGCCCAGATTTTAACATTTGAACTTTTTTTGGCACATCGTGCAAGAACCCCTCCTTGCAGTTCATTTTAGCAGTGTCAAGGGGAGGCAGCCTGATGCCCATTCTGCCAGGTATCCCTGCTGCTTGTCTGATTTTACTGAGCCGTCATGGGCAAGTTCTTGCCACCCGCTTCTTTTTCCTTCTCTAGACCTCTGCAGTCTGGGAGAGGTAGATGTTGCCACCCTTGCTGGAACCAGCCAGAGGGTATTCCCCTTTTGGGAACACTCCCTTGTCCATTGTTTCCACAAGAAGCCTTATCTTTCTTTTTGTCTTGTTTCCTGTTGGGGTTCCACCTTTGCAGCCTCCTTTGATTTAATTCCAGCAATTCAAGAGGATTAATACTAGCCAAATAGATTTAGGAGCATGTAGTATTTATATATTATATACACAAAATCCGCCTAGTTTTCCAGTTCATCATGATAGAGCTCGTTCTGTACTGAATTTAAATCTCCTTTGTATCCCTTAAATTCTCATGCTAGAGTGTAAAATCCACTTCATAATTTGTGTGTGAAAGTAGCACTGAGGTACTACTTTTCTGTTTTTTGTAGTTGGGATCTCTAAGAGGAAGTGGAGGCCACAGTGTCTTTTATAATATGAGAAAACAATTTAATATATTCCTAATGATTGAAGAGAGAGTAAGTTCTTCTATGAGGTTATACATGCGTTTTGTTACTTTGCATTAGTGGAGAACACAGTGCTAAGAAACCTACAACGGAATATAAAATATACCAGAAATGATATGACCATCTTTCTATCTTTACATAGATTAAATGCCAAAATAATTTGCATAACAAATCTAATCAATGTGAGCTCATACCATGAATCTGAACAGTTATTTGACCTTTTCAAATGTACCGGTGGGCAGATCCTCCTCCTCCCACAGTGATTTTTTAATGTATGCAAAAGTACCTCTCCTGGCCCACCCACTGCTTCAAAGTAAATTCAGTCTGTGGCTTTTTTAGACATTGGTCTTAACTGATTAAGCTGTGCTTACAGTCTGTCTCCACCAAAAAAAAAGATTAAAGATTACTGCCCAGAGGTGGGGGAAACTGTTCCTGAGAGGCTTTCCGCTTTATCTGCTTAATCAGTAATTGGTTGGAGTATGACTGGGTGGAAATAAGCAGCCAGCTTCCTGTGTCCATGCGGGCAGCAGCGACGGCTGAGACGAGGAGCATTTGCTTTCCAGGCACAAGAGTGTTTGGCTCCTTTGGAGCAGCGTACTTCGATGAAGTTGGTTATTAGCATTTTGCTTCCCGTTTTCCCAGGATTGCATCTTTCTGGCTGTTAGTCTTATGCTGCCTCTGTTGGGATAAAATGAGTTTACCATCTAGCTGTGAGCACCTGACTCTGGAGAAAGTGGCTAGATTCCGGAGTGCTTACATTCACGGATCACCTTATGCTATTAACAAGCCAATTGATATTAAACAGCAAAGGAGTCGGTATGGGACTTTATTATTCTTCAGCAAAGTGTTTGCACTGTCTACAGCTTGCTGCCTTTAAACCTTCTGTGCTTGTGTGTAGAGAAAGGGGGAGAAGAGGCATGCTATGAAAAAATATCTCACTGTGTTTGTATTCAGTATTGAATTGTGGAAGTGAAGTGCAGTGAAAAAAGGAAAAAATACAATAGCAGCTAACAGCAATAAATATAGCAGCACAAAGTTATATATATTTTACACAAAGATATGAACAGAGTATTCAGGGTATTTACCATTTGGACAGTACAGTACTGTATGTACGTGCAATTGCAAGTAATTAGACACTTTTTCTGGGAAGAAATGTTACATATTTTTTTAAATACAAGCAAACTAGGGCTATTGTCTCTAAATTTCAAGCAAAAAAATATACTAGGAGTTTGATTAGTCAAAAAGTGTTTCTTAATCCTAATCGTCAGGTATACATTGCAGGGAATATTTTCTGTCTTTTTATCTAGAATTTATTTGTTTCATATTTTAGGAAAATAGCTGAAACAGCCTTTTGCATATTGTTCAGTGTGGCAGAATTTCTTTTTACAAACTGTACTATGAAGAGAAACTTTCTTTATGAATGGAATGGAAAGACTTACTGAAACTTCTTATATAAAAAAATCGATCATCTCCCTTGATTTTGTCCTAGTGGAAGTAACACATGTAAAGTTCTATGTGGAATCAGAGAGTTGGTGATACCTGGTTAGTGTTTTAGCAGGGGCTGTTGAGTAAAAGCTAAACTAGTGAGATTCTGAAAAAAAAAACCTTAAGAAAAATGATATTTTATTCCAGCTATACCTTCTCAAAAGTAGTTTCAGGTTAAATCAATATTTATAATCTGAAGTCCTTTGTGTGCTTATATGGTATGTAGTACTATTTATTGAAATGATAAGGTTATATGTAGGTTTTAAATAGAAAAAGACAAACTTCAGCATGGAGAAAGAAAAATCTAATGTAAAAACTTCAGTGAAAATCTTTCACTAGCTTCAGAAAAAAATGATGCCTTTCTACAATATTTCTGAAAAAGTTATTTAAAAATAATACTCTGCTAAAAAAAAGGAATCCAACTAATAATAACATTTTGAGTACTATTTGAAGAAAACTTCCTATTTTTAACATGTTAGGGGGTTGCTTTGTTCGTTTACTATAAGATGCTTAGAGAGCTCCATGATTTTTCTACATAATCTACTTTCTTCTTGAATATGCTGTTAATTGTTCATAGTTTGAAAAATCAGTGTAATCAATAACTTTTCCTTTCCCAAGGTGATATTTCCCTGTCCAAAGATAGTATCAGGCTATATTTCACTTTCTTTAGAATATTCATACAAGCAACCATGCACCTGAAACTCCTTGCTGTCTTTTTCAAGGAGAAGAACAGGTGCTATACAGAAGTTAATTTCAAAAATGCACAAAATTTTCATGAACCATATTTTTCAGTGTAGTAGTTTAAGGTAGAATTTGCAAAAAATAGTAGGTGAAGAATTTCTAAGTAGAATATAATTATTAGTTTGGTGGTGCCAAGTATTATTGAGGAACTCTTGACAGAGTAAAAGTCATAATTAAAATATTTCAAAGGATTAAGGTTAATGGGAGTATTCATATTCAGGAAATGAAATAAATGGCTGGAACTTCAGAGCCGGAACCTGAATTAGACTATGCGACATTTAAGATGACTGCGTCACTAAGAAAACTCCTACCTCCTAATATACTGAGTTAGTCTTCCTGAGTGTGGATTTGCAACAAGACTTTTCGTGGCTAATAGTAATTGGTTCTTTTGTAGCCAGATACTCACAGGAGGTGCCAGGTAGATACGTATCTTGGTTGTGGAGTTAGGGCTGTGAATTGTTTTGTTAACTGCAGGTCTCTTTTTAGAGAAAAATTCAGTCATTCATTTCTGCACATGTAAATGTTCTACATATACATACAGACACACACATGCATTTATTTAAAATTTTCATCGTGCTTGTTTTCATGGTTGTTACCAAAACTGATATTTTATATCAGTTTTATATTTTAATAGTGCTAGCTGAATATTTCCCAATGTTTCTTGAAAGTGAAAACTTTCTACAGAATTGCATGACACCAAGTTGTTTGGCGATTTTCAAATAATGATAATTCCATTTTGTCTCCATTTTGAAGATTTTTTGTTTTAGATTTTTGTATAATGATGCTTCCAAAGGCTAATAGAAAAAAAACTAAAAAAAGAAATATTTCAGAGTTTTAGTGCCAAGTACATTTCAATTAACCTGAAATGCAAGCCTCTTAAAATTTTAGCTCACTTGAAATTTCCATTCTCCGTTAGGATTCTTTTCTGGAATAGGATGAAGTTTCAGAATTGCAATACTGTTGGTGAAAGCAAGATGACTGTTTCTCATATAGGCCTGCCTCTGAGTACCAGTTGGGTTTTCTGTCAAATTGCCAAGCTAGTCATCATTTTATAATGGTATCCATGGAAATGTTTCAATTGCAGTGAGACAGTGGTGGGAGTTAGAACTTGGACTGATGTTTGTGTATTAGTTGTATCTTCATGTGCATGAAAACCGAACAAAACAATCAGTGAGCTCCAATATATGGTGAATCATGCTGCAAAGCACATCATGTTCCAAGAAGGAATTGATTTGATTGGAAAGTAATTGCCAGGGTTGGGTGCAGAGGGGAGTTATTTGTTCTAATTGAGGTATAAAGGAAGCCCTGCATTTTCTTCTATTGAAAAAATAATAATATAGAGGGTAATTATATCCAATATGCAGGGGGATACTATTTTTTTTTTTAAATATAGTATATAGTATGCACTGCTTGTGCAGTGCTTAGGTGAACTAGTAGAGCTAGAAGTGGCAACGTAATAAGCATTTGGCTAGTCTGGTATTGACATAACGCTTGCTTATTAAAACCCATCAGTTATGTTTCTTCATCTGTGGCACAAGCTGGCCCGTAACAGGGAGCTGACTAGCTATTTGATTTATTTCCGTTCTGTTCTTTGGTTGATGTGAGCAACTTCATTTCACAAGCAGGTCTTGCATTGTCACATTATAGTACTCATGCTCTATTCTGTGTGAAATACGCTCTAAAAACTGCTTTCTGTTTCAATGTCATTTTAAGGTATTTAAGGGTGTTTCATCGTGTGAAAACTGTGTCATATACCTTCAGTTTGCCCTGTTTTAAATCTCAGTTGCATAGATTATTTTGGAAATGGTAACTTTCAACACTTCTAGGATGCTTGAAATTAATGCTGCTTTAGAAGGTGAGCGTGTTTTCAAATCAGCTTATATCGTACTGTAGTGGCACACTAAGGTCCTCAACTGACTTAGGAAATTGTTCCTTATAGTGAAGTTCCCATTCCCTTTCCTACTTCATCCTCGATTGTCATGGATGGTCTTTAACTATTTTGGGAGCTTGCTTCTTGTCTCCTGACCTTTCCGTACAGAGAAGATGCCTAGCCACATTATACTTAGAGCACTGGCACAATCCTCACTCGCACTACATTGCAATTTCTGTCCCTTTTGATCTCTCCCTAATAATGTGGGTTTTTGTTGGCAAAGTGCCTGAAATAATCTACTTATTGCCCATGCTCTTCTTTATCGTTTCTATGAAACACACATTCTTTCCCACTGTGAATGTCAGGGGACCTCAGCTGTCCTGACCCTGCCTGCCACCTTACATCCCTCCAATATATACTGCTGTGTGGAGGTTAACAAACAGTGATTTGTATCTATTTATTTTACTGCCTCTTGTTTGTAAGCAGTACTGGCATAGATTTAGAAAAATAATTTATTAAGAATATTTATTTTATAGACAATTTCCAGTAGTAGAAACATTTTTTTTTAACATTAAGCCATCCATTTTATTCCTTCTGGCTTTTCTCACAGCCGTGAAAAAAATGTTGTTACGTATCTGCTATTTAGCCTGTCACATTAAAAATGTTCTTGTATTAGTTTCTCTTAAAATAGAAAATAGGATGGATGATTGCTGCTGCATAGAGCAGACCGAGATGCTAATTAGTGGTGGTTTTGTTTGCTTCTTCTTTAGAAACATTGCATTTGAATTGAGGCTTCAGATAACTGTGACTAAAACACCCTTTACAGCATAGTCTGTTTTACTAGCTGGCATGCTTTTTAGTATATGACTTTCAGCTCTTAATTATCTGAGACAATTATAAGGTGAGAATCTTAGGTTTATTTTTACATTTTTAAACCTGTTGACATGGAAAAAAATGCATGAGAATATTATGTAAGTACGTCCAAAACAAAACCAAAAGAACAAAATAAATGCCTTTAATTTTATTTTTTTGTTAAATTGTAGGAATTTCAGTTCAATTTTAATTACTGCATCTAGTGTTTGGTTTCTCTCTTTCACTGGATTCACTTTGTAATTGGGAGAAATTCTTCCAAAGAAGGCTTAGCTGGAGAACACTGGCAAAGTATTTCTGTCTTTCACATCCTAAAAAATGAAATAGATATCTTTCATATACATTCATGTATCTCTATATACTTCTAATAAAACATATTTTGAACATTATATGCAAAGTTAGAGAAATGTATTTTTGCAATTTTTTTTTTAAGATTAAAAGGAACTGCAGTAAATAGTCACATACAATGGAGTAAAGGTAATTTTCTTTAAAAATTCAAAATTACTTTAGTTTTGTTTTGGAGAAAAGCTTCGGTAAGATCCTGAAGCATAATGTTTCAGGATCATAATGTGAGACTCCCTAGAACAATAAAAGGAGTTGTCACAGGTATCAGCACTACTAGGCAAGTATAGACACTAAAATGATGACTCAAATTATGAAAGTACTATCAGAATTTTTGTTAGCTTCTTTTGGTTTAGTTTGTTGCTAAAAAGGATGAATTTTTGGTAACTTTTTGGTTACTTCAGTTTTGGTGACTTTACCCACAAGTCAGGATTACTAGGGGCATGCCAGTCTTAAAAATCAATATTCTGGCATATTATTTTGTTTTGTTGTAACGTTAAATATAGGAGAGTTACTACTGAAGTGTACATGGCTTGTTGCAGTTAGAATCTAGTTCATTAATCAGATATTAAATATTACAGAGTCAATAGCAATGGCTGGGAGGGGTTAAAAAATGTAAGACTAACTAAGTAATTTTCGTTTGTATTAGTTTAACATGCAAGTAGAAACTGATTTCTGCTTTCTCTTCACTGAAAGCAATGTGCTCAAACTGAGTACTGACACCTCTAAATGACCTGGCTTAGGCAACAATAAATTTCAGGGAAGAACACAAATGAATTATAGTAGGTTTATGCACTAGGGAATGTTCTAGCAAAAGTACTGGAAGTTGAAGTCTGTCATTTCTGCCACTGAGGATGTAAAATGCTGTTTCATTTGAGGCAATTCTGTCATAAATGTGAAGCAGCTCCTGTCACTAGCATAGTTTTATACTGTTGACAGCCATGCTTCTTAATGTCTTTAAATGGAAATATCTAAGAAATTAGCTAAATAATTAATTAGCATCTTCTACGTTTTCATATAGTGGAACAGATCACGAGAAATAGTGAGGGTAAACAAAGCTCCATCCTTAAAAAGTTGAGGAAAAAGCTGGCTGAAGAAATTGTACAGCAGTCATCTTGATGGCTGAGGCACCGGGCTGAGTTACTGTACTTCGGCTGGGCTTTGTAGCAACCCTTTAGCCTTTTGCAGTGTGAAGAAAAAATACCGTTGCTTCAGTCTCCAATAGTGAGATTTGAAAACTTGAACAGATATGCAGTCGCAAAATAAAACCAGATAGACGAAGCTCTCAGTACTCTCAGCCAGCTCCTGTGTTCCTGATATTGAAACAGATGTTTGATCTATTTGTGAATCAATTCCTGAACCAGCCATGGCTGATTTTTGCCCTGTATATTAATTTACTTTCCAATTTACTGGGGTAGAAATACCTTCTGCTATTTCTGACTTTTAGCTGATTTAATATATTGTCTTTTACCTATCAGAAATCAAAGTTAAAATATTTTGCCTGGGGCTTGCAGTAGACTAAAAGCATGCACAATGATGGTCCTTGTGCCTTTGCAGAAGAATGGAAACTCTTTCAGCTTAGTCACATATTTGAGCGTTAGTTTTCATGCTGAGAAGGATAGTTAATGGCTTATCACACAGTGGATTTATATGCAACTAGCAGACAATTAAGTGGAAAATATCAGTGACAGCCAGAATGGCTTAAGATAATTTATGTCCAACCAATGTAATACTGTTCTTTAGCAGGATAACTGAACTAGTATTAGGGAAAACACAGAGGATTTTGTTTAACTGTAGGAAAGCTTATGATGCTGTCCCGTGGCAGTCTTGCAAGCAGACTAGCTAAATGTGATTTAGATTAAATTAGTACAAACTGAGAATCCAAATGGCTTAAATGTATTTTCAGAAAATAGCAGACATTTAATGTTGAGTAGGATGAATTAAGTGAAAATCTTGATTTAAGTGATGAAATAGGAAGTACTTGCAAAGTGCATGGATGACAGTCTGAGGACAGCTCCAAAGGCTTAGCAGGATAGCTAAGATCAAATCTAGATGAAATTCTGTGCAGACAAGTACAAAGTGCTTACAAAGGAGGAACAAACTGAGTAAATGTCAACAGATCAGCAGCTGTGCTGGCAGACATTAAGAGAGAACTTGTAGGTCGTGGTGAATGACAAAAAACGTGGTGGTGATGTTCCTTCTCAAGTGTACCAGCAGAAACAGACCAGGAAGGATCTCAGTGTGCTGGATATCTAATAAACCAACCGATTTAAATAAACAGAGAAATATGAGCTAAGGCATATGGCAAAAAGACTTTGAACTTTACAGCTCTGAACTACCAAGTTCTATTCAGGATCAAAATATTGGTGTTTTAGTAGATAGTTCTCTGAAAACATTATCTCAGCACTCTGTAGCAGTCAAAGAAGGAAACTATGTTAGGAATTATGAGGAAAGGAATAAGGAACAGAAAGGGAAACTTCATGCCATTATCTGTAGCTATGTTATGGCCATGTTTTGAATGTTAACTGCTCTGATTTCTCTTGATTTCAAAAACAGAATAGTTGAAAAAACTACAGAGAAAGATAGCAAACATTATCAGAAGTATGGAATTTGATGAATGGAAGAAGATTAGGGCATTTCAGCTGGGAAGTATGACTTCCCTACCCCCTGGGCTACATCTAATGTGGTTGAGGGAGAAGAGGATGAACAATCTATCACAGGCATCACTGGACTGAGCTGCTGACTGAGCTCTGCTTATTGTGTTAATCTGAATGCGCTGTGGGAATGCACAGAGTTGAAATATGGGATCAATGGGCAACACTTGGCATATTGAGTGACAACAGTTATCACTCAATATGAATCCGCGTGTTGTGTTTACTATCTGATCGGACAGCCATTGTGCAAGCCATGTGGATTCTGCATGTGCTCTGAAACAGAAAGCAAAATTTGAAGAAACAAAATGTGTTCTGTTGTTTTGTACATTTGGTGAAGCCAGTTGACTATCTTTTTTTACAGCTGGTATTTGCTTTTCAATTTTTGTTGGTGTTACAAATCTCCCCACTTCAGTTAAATAGCTGGATGTTACTACATAGTAAAAAAATCCCTGATGCTCTTATTAACATGTGTCTCTTCTCAGTGCAAGTTAAAACATCTTTTAAATGAATTGATGTTAACATATAGTTCAAGTAGATGGGTTAATGCAATTAAATTTTTTCAGGGCTTTTCTGGACTTGAGGCCATTTTAGGCAATTAGAATAAGGTCATCTGAACCTCCGTTCTAACATAGGCTACTTAATTTCACCTCAGTCTTGTCTAAAAGATAACGACTTTTTTTTTCAGCTACTAACATTCTTGTTAGTTTCTGAGTCCTTTAGGAGAGTAGTGCAGAGACCTTAAGTTACTTAAATCTAACTGCAAAATTTTCAAAGAAATTCCAAAGGAAGTTCATTTATACATCTTTCTACTAATTAAATGATTTTGCAGTGATTTATAAGTTGGCCTGGTATATAATACGTTTAAATTTTCAGAATAGAGATTTGGCCAAAGCTTTCAAAAAATGGTTAAGAGCCAAGTAGTGGATGTGAGTTTGTCCCTTTATCTCCCCTTATATGATACAAAATTCCAGCTAAGATTTTCTACATGATACAGTACTCAGTTGCATAGCTGCAGCTTCCTTCACATGGAAAAGGTCTTTGTATATATATTCATACTTTTTTTTTCTTTCTGTTTTGAGTAATCCTAGTCTGTTTTGTAACTCAGTTGGCAAATAGCCATCATAAGGTTGTTCTCAAGTCATCCATTTATAATTTTAATGAAATCACTGGTAAGAGGTAAAAATGTTAGGAAGCTCTCCACTGAGATCTTTAATTGATGAGAGTTCTGATAAATTCTAAGATGTATGTTTTATGTAAACATATCACACATTTGTATATTTTCCTTAATCTCTCATTATTTTTCAATAAAAGCAAAATCAAATACCTATTAGAAAAGCTTATTGGATGTTAACTAACAAATGACTTCCAGAAGGTAAGTAATAAGAACCATCCACAAAGCAACAGATGTTGGCAAATAGATAAGCACAGCAACTGCATCGTTATTACTTTCTTTTATTTTGTAATGGAAATGTACATTTAAATAGCTTTATGACTGAGACAAATCAACAAAAGCCAGGAAATCTGAAGCAGATGCTCACATTTTGGGTCATTTTCATTACTTGATAAGGGTGAATATCACCCATTAACAGTGCAGGAGTTGCGTACATGGAAAATGGAAGATCAGATGGTACGCCTGTTTGTTTTTCACATACACTCCTCTGAGTTTGCAACTGCCTGATTCCAGAGCCACATGTGCTTTGTATCTTAAACAGAAATATTCAGATGAAGTGAAGACTCTTTCAGATATTTACTTGCACATCTATATTTTAGGAAGAAGATTAGTTTTGCTGAGATTCTTTAGTGTGAAGGTTTCATGTTACAAACTGATGACTACTACGGACTAGTAGCACTGGGACACAAGTCCAACTTCAGTAATTGCTATTTTACTCCCGTATTTTCAGGGAATTGTGTTGATGTGCCTCTCATGCCATACAGCTACTTTCAGTCTTACTTGCTTATTCTGTCATGGCTTTCTCTGTTTGTAGAGAACTACATAAAGTTACTTTTTCCAATGTATTTTTTAGATTTTTTTTTCACTCTTCTGAACTCTCTCTATTTCTTGCTTGCATTCTTCTTTGCAGTCTGCCATATATTGCTTTGACCATCTAAAGCTGCCCTAAAATGGAAGTAAATTTTCTTTGCAGCTCCTTACAGCCAAGATTTTTGCTAAGTTGCTTTTCAAAAGAAAAAAAAACGCCAACAGTGTTGTGTTTTTTTTTTTTTTAAAGCAGGTTTTCACTGTTCAAGTGGATTTTGAATAGTATAATTATTTTCAATTTCTTAGTCATATGATTACTTGTCATTACAATGCCTTCTAATGAGGCTGCTCCCTTTTACTGGTATATTTTTTCTCTCTCTTTAATGGATAAACTGCCACATTGGGTTTTTTGGTGATAAAATCATTTTGCTGATACTTTGCTTGTTCACTAAACAACTCAAATTTTGCCCAGGATTTAGAACTTCACGTAACAATTTAGTCCTCTATGTTATACCAGCTGCTCAGATTCATCTTTTATTTGTATCTGCTCAAGTGCTGTAGTTATTAAGCCCTATAACAATCTCTGAATGGAATAGAGGATGATATTTAATCCTCTCTTCAAACTTTGTTTTTTAATGAACTTTTCCTTGTCTCTTAAAGATTACTCAGATATATTGTTCTGGTACTTGTTAATAGCAGTTCCTAAAATGTTGCTGATATTAGAGTGGATCATTAATATATCCTCATAGGCTGGTAAAGGGGTTGTATCAGTGTATTTTATGCCTATGTGGTGTTGCAGAAATAGATAATTCTGAACTATGTTCAAGTAAATTAAGAAAGTTCAGGAACTCAAGTATTTTCTGTTGAATTTCAAGGTGTACATAAAGGCTATATTTTCCTGAAAAAAAAAGGAAGAGTGAAGACATAAATATGAACCTTAATAAATTAGGTAACTTTTTGTTGTTGATATTGATTGATTTGCCCACTGGAATTATTTTAATTAATATAAAAGCCTGTCTGTGATTTGAATATGCGTTTCATAACAACCTGAAGCCGCAGTTCGTTTTGAAGGCTCCTAGGTGCTATGCTGACTCAGATAGTAAGCAGTGATAGTAATAAGTACAGTTGTTGAACTTTGACACAAGTTATTGTCTTACTGATGGGAAAGTGAATGCATCGGGGTAGACATGCCTAGTACTGATGACTGCTGAAACTTGCGCTATTACAGCTCTCTGAAATAAAACGTCTATTGAAGAAATGTTACTTATCAAAAGGATGGTAGATGTACATTGCTGTAAAGTGCATTTTGAAGGCTGTATGGAAATAGCATTCAGCTTCACAAAATAAAATTATTAGAACGTGGATTCTGTATCACAAAATAGCATATCCCAAAGGAAAATCATCAAACACAAGGAAATACCAGAACTGTCACTAAACATGCCATCCTCAGGCTGAGAGCTGTAATAGGACCTATTCTGCTGATTTATCACAGCGACTAAAATATGCTGTCTCAATGAAAAAGAGCAAACTTTATGGTAATTAGTCTAGGATACGTCCATCATAAGTCTCTAGTGCTGTATTAGTCTCTCGCATTATGTTGTGGCATTTTGGAGAGTTCCTAGGCCAATTCCCCTCTTCTCCCCCCCTGCAAAAAACCAAAAACCAAACAACCTCCCATCCCCAGTCCTTCATTTGCAAGGCATGACTGAGAGACAGGTGTACTGAGAAGTGGTAAATGGGTGATAAATTGTCCAACAAGATTATTATTTGGAAAATGGGAAATGTAATTCTCCAACCATTGTGTAAGAAGTTGCATAAAAGAAGGATTCTTACAGGAAGAGAAGTAACAGTATGTGTTGGATTTTCTAACTATGTAGGAAGGGCTGTGTAGAATACATATTCCACAAACTAATATTCCACAATCAAGAAAAAAAAATTAGAAGTATTGGTTAAAAATGAAGAACATACATTGATATTCATAATTCTGAATTAGCCTTTTTGTGTGCCTCTTAAGTAATTTTCTTTGACAAAAAATGTATTTTTAATACTGGAAGCCTGAAGAAAAGAGACTGAGCTAGCAAAATAAATTAAATTAATATAGGTCCATGCTAGTAATTAAGCAGCTGAGATGAGATTCAACTGCATAGTCATTTAAAAGCCAAGTGTTTTTGTTAATAGTCATCCAGGTTTCTTTTGTGAGTATTGAAAAGAGAAAGGTGTCTCCAGAGATTTCTCCAAAATTAACCTTCAAAACAGGTGAAATAAATCACCTGTCTTTCTCCATTACTATCCATAAACTTGTGAAAATATATTGAATTAAACTAAGTTTTAAATTACTAAAAGTGAGAGAAGTAAATTCTGTTCCTAATGAAACAATGGGTTTCTTTCATCCTCCATCCTTTGCAACAGGAATGAGTAAAGCTGCCTAGAAGAGTTGCTTGAGTTGCAAGAAACAATGTAGAGAATTGAAAGAGAAGTCAAAATTATATTGCATATTATGTTTAAAAAAACCCAAATTATTAGGTGAAGAAAAAATAACGTAAAAGCAGTTGTAGCATATTAGACCAGGAGTCCATCACAGATGGTATCTTGCTCCCAGTGGTGGCTAGTAGGGGATATCTGTGGTCAAGCATAGAACAGAGAACATGTAGTATTTTTGGAAGGCCAGGTTCTTGATTGTGTTGCCAACAGCAGTACCAGAGTGTGTTGAAAAAGCCTTATATATAGGAGCAATATGGTTTTTTATGAAATGCAGATTTTCTGTCTTTCTCCTGGGCATATGTAGTGCCTTCTGCAAAAAGAGTCTATACTGAGACTGAAACATGAGGACTATCCAGTCCAGTCCAGTCCTCCTAAAAGAGGAAAGATTGGAGATCTTAGAATTATCCTTGAGGATGAAAGTTTCATTTTTAAGAGTGAAAAAAACTTTAATTATTACTGACATCAAATGGCACATCCATAGTAAAAGTTGCTGTTTTAAAAGCATGTGTGAAGCACGGGTTGTTGCCTATGCATGTGTAAGTTTTTGAAGAATTAACCAGCTTTTAATCTGAATTTAACATTGTGGGAGAATTGCTTCACTAGTTGCTTATTAGTGTGGAATTCACTTCACCTTTTTCATTCAGTCTTTTAAATTAAAAATAATCTAAAACTAGCATAAAAGACAGTACTTTTAAAATTAATTAACTGATTCATCACTTTAAAATATTTAACATTTTAATTCAGACTCCACTTGCTTGATAAAGCCCTGAAATACTTTGGGAATTAAAAACGGAGATAAAATTAAGATTGTATGCATTCCAAAAGAAGCAGGATGCCTTTTTCTTTGGGGGACAAAAAAGAAGTGATTAACATGACAAATGTCGGAACTTTAGACCAGAGGGACATGGGAACTGGGCTAACCTCATGACATTCAGTAAGGAGTGCAGAGTGCCTGGTCAAAATAACCCAGACTGGGAGTGGCTGAGGAGCAATTCTGCTGAAAAGCACCTGGAGATTTTGATGGACACCTGCTTGAATAAGAGCTAATAGTGCACTTTCGTTGTGAGCAAAGCAAGCTGCATACTGAGCTACATTAGGAGAACTGTGCCCGGCAGTTGAAAGTAGTTATTTCCCTCAGAACGTGCGAGTTACTGAAATACTCACTGTAGTTTTGGAGTTCCAGTTAAAGAGGGATTTGGAGAAGCCATCAGAGATCCAGTGGACGGCCTCCAAGGTGGAGTGAGGAGAGGTTGAAGAGTTTGGGCTTGTTTACTCAGGTGAACAGAAGACGAAGGAGATATCTAATAGTCTGCAGCTAGTAACAGTCTAATAATAACTACTGAAGGATAGTTGCAAACAGTGACATAGCAAGCTCCTTCATAGTAGACAATGATCCAAAAAGGGGCAGTGATTCCAAAGTGTGGCTTTGGGGCAGATATGTGTCTGATTGTGACTTTTTTTTTTTTTTTTTTTTCTACTGGGATTCTGGTGCTTTAATGTGTTGCCTGGAGATACTGTGAGATCTTCACCCTTGGAGGTTTATCAAACTCAACTAGAAAAAGTAATGGCTGAACTGTTCTGCGTAGACGATAGCCTGTTTTCCAGCAGGAGGTTGGGTGAGGTGACTTCCAGAGACTCTTTCCAGCCAGTCTGTGGTTCTGTGTTCATTGCTGTACTTTACAGCAGAAGTTGTTTTTCTTCAGAAGGAGAAGTGATTGGTGAGAGACTAATATTGCTCTTTTTGTAAATGGATACTGAATATGGCAAAAGTAAGGTCAAAGTTTCACTCTTAATTTTATGTACTTAGTTGGATGCCTCAAGGACTTGTGATAAAATTCTTCACGTGTTCAGAAAAAGACTTCCTTTAACTTCATCTATGTTTATAAACTCAACACTTCAGCAAAGCCAGCTCAGATGCCCAGAATATGGGGAAAATATAATTGCTATCTATGACATGCTTTGGTTCTGCATTCAACTTCCTTAGCAAGATCATTGTTTTTCTGTTATTTCCTGTCTCATTTACTACGTACCTTCTGATTTGGGCCAAATGGATAGCTACGAGACATACCTCTCTCCTTGTCTTATCTGTCCATACTTTCTCTCCCCTCTGCTACTGTGTCTTAGTGGATGAGGTAGATCCCAGTGGATAAAAAGTGTATGTGGTCCTTTTGTTAAAGATTGTAGCACAGTGCACATGTGGAAGTACAACAAGGGTAATTTGCGTAACGAGCTTTTAGCCTGATGTTTCCTGAAGTACATGTGTTAGAAATACTGGTAATTGTATACCGATTGTACGTATCCATTCCAATTCTCGGTGTGTTCCTCTTACACAAGAAGGGATATGGTCCTCTTTTGATCTTAGCTGCTTGAAATAAAGCCAGGTGAATATTTTTTTAACAACTGTAAGCTAGCTAAAAATGTTAACTGGCATACTAATTAGAGGAATAGTCAGGATTGGATTCCTAAAGTGGCTAGTGGAAAACCAGGTCTTTAGATTTCCTTCAGTAACTGATAAGAGGCTTTCAAGGATAACAAAAAATTTTCTAATGCAATTCTCTTGCACATTTTTGAACCCAGGCTTGTTGAGACAATGCTGTGATGTGTGAGATATTGTAGACTTGCAATAAAGGATACTCCATCTTGCCCAATAAAGCTGTTCTGCTCTGGAAACTATTATCTTCTTGATTTTTCAATTGAAAACCTGGAATATTAGTTACTTGCACATTCCTCATCTGAAAGCCCTGTCTTACTCTACATTTAATTTGCCTAGTTAGAAGCTGGAAGGAGGGTATTTGTTACCTTTAAGAGTCAAATGAGACAGCTGACCCTCTTCAGTGCCCACAGAAACAGCTTTTAGAAGTGTAATTTGCTGAGACAATTACAGTGAGAAGAGAAAGGGAAAAGGAACAGCAGCATGTGGCCATCTAGTTCCTTGAGGAAAATGCAAATACTTTTTTTCACGTTCTGAGTTCTTTTCACTAGGAAGAGAAATGAGTTAGCCAGTGGCAACTGCTACTGAACAGACTCTTTTTTGCTTTTTCTCTCTGATGTTGTTTCATGTATTTTCTTTGTGGGACACGGCCAGACTTCATGGATCCCATGAGTTTTTGGATGTCCTCCTGCACAGACACCTTTTGTGTGGTTTCATTGTGAGTCAAAGGGACTCTATAGCTGTCCCCTTTCTGAGCCTCTGGGGGAGGCAGAAACATAAGGGTGACATCTCTGCAAATTTGGAAAATTATTTTCCAGCACAGTCACCAGAACAGTACAGACTTTACATTTTCTTCAGTTTGTCATTGCGAGGCAGTTTTGCAAAGAATACAGTAACTACATAAAACTAAGTGGCTGATACAATTATTCAATCTGACTAAATACCGAATGTGAGTATTATGTCGTTGTTATTAAGTGAAAAGTGGTCTATTACAAAGCAAACTACATAATACCAAGGCTCTAAAACAAAGCTATTCAAAACATGGTGATTTAAAAGGGCAGAAGTTGGACTTTAAATGTCAAGTGGTTGTAATGTGGTGTTCCCTACACAGAAGCCAATTGCCTGATATTGCTAATGCTTCTGAGATACTGTATTGAACTTGGCTCTTAAGTATTTATCTAAGTATAATCTTGAAAAACAAAGTCATTTATTTTTCTTATCCTAGTTTGATGATTTTTAATTAAGTGTTTTGCAGTGTGGGTCTTCATGAACATTTAATTAAATTGTTCAATGTAAATTATTCATCAATGGAAGCAGTTATGTTAAAAAATAGTGTGTATTATAGGATGTAAATGAGAATCTTTTACTGACAGGGACTGTAATATCCTTGTTAAAATGGAAGGCTTAACAACAGTCGTATCTACCAGATTATAGCAGGTGAACCACATACAAATGTGCAGGTATGCTTTGAATTTGAAATGCCAGGGTACTCTTACTACTCTCCTAATGGCTGCTCTTGAAAACAGTTTAAGTAAATTACAAATTAACTTTTAAATAAGATTATCTATTTCTGTATACAGTATTATTAGGATTATCTACTTTAAAACTCATTGTAGCCCTCAAATCAAGATGAACCTCCTTGTATAGGATATGTTGCTTTTTGCAGGATGCTGTAAGAGAAACTAGTAAGATTTTAAGATTTTGCAGCATTGCTACAAATTTCAGTGATTAATTTCCTCTGTTAAGTAATAGCTATACCGGTATTGCTGTGCAATAATTTTAGGGCCAACCTTGAGGTGAAATTTTCTAGTTTTTCAAAGATTTTATCTGCCTAGATTTTTTTTTTTATTCCAGAGGAAGTTCAGCTCTTATGACTGGGGAGAAAAACTCAGCAAAGCTTGTCAAATTAACATCATTCAATGGTGCCTTTAGTTGCCAAGTTACTAGGTCATGATGAACTGCGGTGAGCTAGGCAGCCTTCACCTGTTCTTGCAATGACATTGTCTGTCTGATGTCGGGCGGTTAGGATATTCCATGACACTTCCAAAACGCTAACAATAGTGAAAATTTATTAGATTTGAGATTTTTCTCAGAATAAGGCAGTGAATGCACAATGTAGACAGATGTAGCAAATCTATCTAAATTATGGAAAAGCAGCTCTACAGACAGCAAAAGACTGGTATTTTATGAAGATCATACTTTGTTCAATTGTGTCCATTACAGCAGATGCAATTTATTCTTCAATTTATTCTTAAAGCAAACTCATCAGAAAAGTTTATGGTTGAAAATACTTAAAATATCTAGGCTTCTAATGAGGAGAAAAGTTAATGAAAGACAAAAAGAGTCCAGCTATCTGAACTCAGCAAAGCCTTTTGTTATAAAGTAGATGAAATTATTAAGTGGTGCTAGATGACCTGTAATGAGTCAAAACCTGATCAGAAAGGGTAAAATGTCTTGAAGCTTTCCTAACAGCATAACAGAAATGAAATCAATGCACTCTACAGCTGCGCTTCCTGATTTCAGCCATGATTGACTGATGACTCAGCTTCATCTGTTACAGTCAACTGTCAATTTACAGAAATATCATTGAAGTAATTTCCAAAATATCTTTATTCGTTCAACTAAATATTGTCTTTCTTCCAGAATTGTGAAGCTGATAAAAATGATTCAGTGTACTGGCAACTAATGTTGCAAATCAGCATAGTACTCAACATTTTATTCAAATGTAACCTTGCAATACAATATATAATCACAACTTCACTTCTACGTAATTTAAAAATACTGAGCAATGAAAGTGCTGACATACACCTTGAAGATAGGGCAAAAGAAATCCTGTTATGAAACCAAGTTGAATGAAGATCACTGCTGGAAACTTTCAGATCTCTATTTTACTTTTTTTTTACTTTGTTTTCCTTTACTACTTAGTGCAGCTGTAAAAGCCTAGCACAGATTCCCAAGGTAATACAACCAAAGTCACATGAAATATTCCAGGTAAATCTAGGGGAAGAGCTCAGATTTTTGTATGAGTTTTCACCAAGACTGTCTTTCTTATGAGGGAAAAGCAGTTTTGGCTGAAAATTTTGGAAATACAGAACACATCATCTTTCTCTGACCAAATACGTACATGGTAATGAAGCAGTTTCGTCCATGATTTGGAAAGAAAAAAAAAAAAAGGAAAGAAAAAAAAAAAGACTAGACTCTTCTCCCTTCCCCAGAAATTTTTTCCTACGTTTAGACTGGAACTCTCTTCAGTCATATTTTCTCTTTAGTCTCTGGACTTCTTTTAATATCTCTTACTCCTTCCTTGTCACTTAACTCCTGCCTGTTTTTACAGTTCTTCTAGTAGATATCCTTATTTTCTCAGAGTTCTACAGTATTCTGTGTCAAGTCTTTTTCTTCTCCTTTCCCATGGCTTTAATTAAAACTTTTGCAGGCTCAAAAGTTCACCTAGGTGCACCTGACTCCATGGCTGGTGCACTGCATTTCTCTAGGGCCTTGACTTCTCATGAAAGAGCATTGTTATACTGCTTCTGAACAAGGGAGCTTTGTTTATCTGCTTCAACAAATGTGCTATATTCTGTATAACTTCACCTGTGAAACTAAGAAACAAATATGTTTACTATAAAGTCACATTTTGCTGTGCCTGTAAGTAAAAGATAGCATAATGCGAAACAATGTTATCTGGTTTTATAACCTGAAGTATGATGTAAAAAAGGCACTAATTTATAGCTTCTTTGGAAGGGTGACCCAGTACATCAATTATATTGGTCTGTTCAGCAAGGGTGTGCTGATCAACCTTTTCCCCATGTGTTCTCATTCATACATTCTTATATTTTCTTTCCAAAAAGAAGAAAAAAAAATTCTGGTTGGATTCTTCTCCTGCTTCTACTCCAACTTCCACCCAACTTTTTAGGGTAGAAATGTACATACAAATCTGTTGTTCACATGTTCATACCAAAGTAAATCTCCGTCCTGGATGCATAGTTGTATCTGACTTCTCTACGGGCAGTCTCTGTCTTGCAGCCTCATAACATGGCTTGGGGACATTGAGTGGCTGGCGACAAAGGGCTGCCTTTGTGAAAGACACTGCCAAACTGTGTGCCATGAGGTAACGTGGAAATGTACATTTTTACTTTTAATGCACCCAGGATTTGATTGTTTCTTAATGGGCACAAGCTGTTACTGATGGACTGATTCCCAAGCTGCTGAATTAATTTCTAAATTATGACTCATGCAGAGGATATATGTCAGCAGTTGGTATGGGAATTGTGTATTGGAGATAGTCCTGATATCCTTCTTCGTGATTTGGAGTGCTGAAGACATGTGTATGTATTGTTCAGATGGTCTTTGTTATGTTTTGGTTTTTTTTTTAATTGTATTTTAACCCCAGCTACTAAGATTATTGGTTTAAGAAGACAAGAGTAAGTTGGCTTTACCTCTGGAATCACCTCTTCTTTGAATTGGTATATTTGTTACTGCTCCTACCTTACAATCATATATTTTTGAGATTGCATAATACTATGTTAAGCACTTCGAGTTGTACATAGCTTATGTTTTTAAAGCTATCTAGGCATGTTGCTCCCTTCAGAAATACTGTCTAAGCTCTACTTTCTAAGAGATTTGAGCACTTAAGGATCCAGGGATGGGAGGAATGGGACTTGCTGCACGTTAGGACAGCCATCTACATGAAGAGGTGATCTGTGCCAGGCGTGACAGGCAGAGCTACTGCAGTCAACAGGCAGCTGGTCAATGCTGTCAGAGTAGCTTAAAGATCAGCTGAGCTCACGATCCAGACACCTGGTGATGGCTAGCTGAACAAACCATGTCAAAGGAAGAAAAGAGGAATGTATTATTGTCCTCGTATCTGCTTTGTCAGCTTGTGTGCTTTTAATGCACAATGTAGTTTCAGTTAGTTTAACCTTTTAACCTTCTGCTATGCCTGCCTGCAGATTTAAAGGAAGACGAAGCGTGCCACAGTGTTTAATCACTACATATTTCTAAGGTATTTTGGGTATGAAAAGGGCTGTAAATGTTCTTGTTCGAGAGATGAGAACTTGATTCCTCCAAAATCCAGGTACTTCAGTGGTGTTTTTACACAAATGCATGGTTCTTTTAACAGTTTTTGTATCTTGAAAATTATAAAATTGGATCTGAATAATGAAAATGCTTCTAGTGAAAGTTGGGACTTGGACATATTCAGATGCTTTTCTCACATATATTATGGTTCAGCTTAGATATTTTTAAGAATGACTGATTTGCTATGAAAGGATAAAAAAGCAAGTTTAGGATATGAAAAATTCTATTCAGTATTCCATAAAACCAGAGAAAATCAATCAGATCTGTCAGATTACATTCTTTTTAAGTCTTTCTGTCTAGCACTACCATTGCAAAATTTCAAAGCATTTCACACACAGACACCAAAACTCTATAAGATATATTGGACATGTACTTGAACAAGTCATTTGAAATAAACTGGATAACTTCAAAGTAATCTGTGACTTGAAGGTGGTTTAGATACCTGGATGGAATATCCATTTCTGCACTTCAGTCTCTAACATCTTCTAATTACTTATATGTGCACTCAGATCTTAGGCCAGTTTGTATGCCAATGCAGGTAGTATTTCAATTAAAGTACTTTAGGATGGATTGCTTATAAGGCTACCAAACTTATCCTAACCAGATGTTCTGTATAACTAGAGCTTGGCAAACATTTCAAAACAAACACTAATTTAAATGAGAAAAAAAAAAAAAAAAAAGCCCTGTTATCTTTAGCTCTGAAGTCCCTGAGTGACAATTTATTGAAGTTTAGGAGTATATTGGGGGAAAGAATTATCACGTACCAGGTCTACTCTGACGGTATTTTTGAAAGTCATCCGCTTTCGACCGTTGATGGAGTGAGACACTGCACTGAATGAACCTTTTTCTAGTCTAGGACAGATGCACTTGTATATTTTGTTAGAAATTCTGTCTGTATTCAATAAGGTTTCAAAGCTAATATTTTTTAGAACTGCTTACATAATTCCCTGGCAATCAGGTAACTCAGTTTTCAGGAGTCCCATCTTCATGTCTTCCTGCTCAAAGGAATTGAACCTGTGTTTAGATTTCTCAGACACTCATAAGCCTTATGTATTTCTGTTTTCTGGTTAGGGTTGTCTTCTGTCTGATTTAGTCTAATCTGGATAAGATATTCAAATATTAATTGAGTGAGTGAGTCACTGAAAGAGTAACTCTTCAGACTGGTAGTTAGTGCAAGTACTAGATTAAGAGCCTATGGTTCATTGCTCCAATGATTATCTAAATTATTTAGTCAGAGAGAAGCAAAAGGAGGAATGTGGGTAAAACCAGCTGAAGAACCCTAGGTCAGAACGCCAGAATCCACTGTTGCCAGAAGGATTTTCTCCTAATCTGTTTTTTGATACACGATTACTATGATAGATGACTTTTCTTTATGTTATTGCTTACCATTACACTTTTTATTATTAAAATGGAAGCCTGAATCAGTGTTTCAAAACATTTACTAGGTTACTAGTATTCCTTAACAGATCGTACAAAATAAAAAAAAATAAATCTAGAGTTTGATACTCAGCAAAACAGTGCAGATATTTACTGCTTAACATTTACCCCTGTACATGCAAGTTCATCCTCTTCTCTGTCACAGTAAAATACTTACTACAGAATAAATCTTACAGTGTTGAGGCCTGCTTAAAGTATAGTGTTGATTTCTGTGAAGATGTTCCTAATGTTTTCTTTCAGTTTAGCAAATGAGGTACTTGTAGTAGTTCATCATTGAACTGCAGCTTCAATTCCCTGTGCGTTGTAAATCACCTGAATGTTAGCCAACTTACTGGATATTTCACAAGTTTTCTCTTGTGAGATATACAGACGTTGATCTATTTAGAAAGGGCTGTCGCAGTGTAAGTCTGCGTTTTGCTCACTGCCGTTATGCTAGAATCATTAAACTACTTTATCTTTGAATTTCCTACATTACTTTGTCTTGCTAAAACATCAGCTAACCTAACAAACAGTTCCCTCTGCCCCCCTTTTGATCACAATCATCTGAACTATTTCTGTTCATCAAGAGGAATGACCTAGTTAAGGATGCGTTGTTAGTTTAGATGTAATTGATCAAAGTGAGAGAAACAATTTCTGTTATTTTGAACGCTAGAGGGCATGAAAGCATGTTTCCAGAGGGAGAGAAATGCTTTTCCAGTAAGTTAAAGCCCTTCTGAAATCCCATAGCTTTGGTGATTTCAAAACCTGTAGGAAGCTGGATTGCTTCACAGCATCACAGAATCGCTCAGGTGGGAAGGCAGCTCTGGAAGTCCTCTAGTCCAACTGTCCTGCTCAAGTAGGGTTACCTGGACCAGGTGGTCCAAGGCCATGTCACTTTATAACTTTATAGCTTTATTTGTAGTTTTCATGTGGTCTGAACATGAAGTGACCAAAACTATTACACAATAGTATTGTGTAATTTTTTATTTCAGTCAAGAAATCGTCAGTAAATGAATTATTTTGAATTTTCTTCAGTCACCTGCAACAACAAATGGTCTAATATTAATTTTGGATCTGTTCAGCTTTTAGGGTAACTTACAATGCCAAGCATTGCCTCTTTATTTGATCCTTTTCTGTAAATTAATTATCATGATTTATGTTAGGAACTTTATGATAGTACTTTCTGTATAAAATCTAAATAGAACTGTTCTCATCATCTTGTATTGCAATTCTTGTGTTCAGATTGTGCAATTAAATAAGTCACTAAAGCTAAAGGAGCGAATAATAAATAAAATTCTTTTAATTTTCAAAGATTTAATATGAAAATTAATTGGGATAAATATAAGGAAAACTTAATTAAAAAGTAATATAATACTTTTTTTCTACCTGCAGTATAATTCTTTGTTTAAAGCTGCAGTTTATGTTATTAAAAAAGATTTTAGTTACAATCAAGATTCCACTTCTAGTTCAGGTGCTGATTTTCTTTTTGGTTTAGGTTAAATCAGCTAAGTTTCCTCCTTCAAAGGGAGGGAACATTACATTTTTGTTAAGTGACAAAATACTTTTTAACTTCTGGGTGGATAATTTTTTTTTAATAAGCTAGTGAATAAAATAAAACAAAATAGATATTTAAAGTGGTAGTTAATAAGTAGTTTCACAAATGAGGTTCTCTTTAAATACAAAATGTATAGTATGTTGATTCAGTCAGTTTATTCAGGAAAATCTTGGTCCTTCCTGGGAAACTTGCAC
Organism: Chlamydotis macqueenii; assembly: GCF_036417535.1. Classification (NCBI taxonomy): domain Eukaryota; kingdom Metazoa; phylum Chordata; class Aves; order Otidiformes; family Otididae; genus Chlamydotis; species Chlamydotis macqueenii. Next base: position 19,615,706 of record NC_141593.1, on the reverse strand, counting down.
TTTACATCAGTGTTTACATATTTCAGACAGGAGTCGATCTCCACTCTTCCCTTGCAGGCAACTCTTCTGCGTTTTTCCAGTGTTTTTGTCTCCCATGTTAACTACCATTCCACTGTACTTTTCATGAGGTGTGTTTTTCATGGAGGCTAAAACAAAACTACAGTTTTCTAGTTCTCTAGCAAACGGGTCCTGTGCAGCCCTAATGACTTTCCTCTAATTGTTTTTTCTTTTGAGTAAGACTTCGATACATAACACACATGTACACATTTAAGAACTTACCTGTAAATATTGTCTGTTATCTTTGAAAGACAGATTAACTTGCCTTTCTGAACATCAGGATAATTGACATGTGCTTTTTAACTGTCACACAGACAGGCAAGGCTGAGTTGCAAAGACTTTAAGACTCAGATTTCCCAAGTCTTGCTGGCAGTGTTAATTCTGTGTTCTTCTGCTTAGGCATTAAAGTAGGATCTGTATTTCTATCTTCAAAAAAGGTCACTTCATACTATACATGATGCAAACAGGATTTCTTGTATGTGTTAACTGTAAATTCAGTAAATTATAATGTAGACTATAAACTTAGCTTGTTTCTTTTAAATTTCAGTACTGTCCAAAGCTGTTCCATTTTTGCCCTTGACTTAAGGCAGGACTTCTCAAATTAGCTCTGATCTAAGTGGCTCTGATGCCACTTCTGTTGCAGTCAGCTAGAAGTAGAATGGGTTCCTGCCAAATAGTTCTTGAAATCTCACTAAAAACAGGTTTGGAAGTGTTCAGGGCCAGGAATTACTCTGATTCATGATTCTCTGACAGGTCTTTGAGGAATCGGAGGATTGTTTAATTTCCCTAGGAACAACTGAATGCTTTCCTAGGTAATCTGCTGAATATATGTTTTGCTTACTTACGAAATCCCCTTTCAATGAGCCAGCTCCAAACATGAGTCAAAGGTGCCTGGTGATCGTTTCCACAAGCTCTTCAGTTTCATTTGTACTAAAATTAGGTTCCTCTGTAATTCTTGAGACGCCATTTGTCCTTGAAGTATATCAGCATCCTTTGAAAGAATAGATAAATAGAAGACCTTTAATTTAAGCAATGATTAAAAAATAATGACCACAACATATGTTGGGATAGCATCTCTTTGGTTTGTAATTTTTTTTTTTTTTTAAATACAGGTCATGCAATTTATTGGAAAATTATCAGGAATAAAGGCATTTCTGTACCACGTGTTATTTAGTCTGGCTACCTTTTTAAAAACAATAAGTTCAGTTGTGGCTTTTACAGAATTTTGTAGTTTATAACTCTTTAAGCTGCACATCAGTGTGCAGTGCTTGTGTAATGGCCATAGATGAACATATAATTCTGTACCAACGATAACATCTGCTCTGCACAGGCTGCACGGGTTGCCAATGAATTCGGAGAAAACCTTGCTCAGTAAAAGCTCTTTGTGCAAACACCACAGAAAACTTGACTAGCCACATTGCAATAGCCTTAACATTCCTGCCTGGCCTAGCGCCTTCCTTTTCTTTGTGATTAAACCAATTCATGTCTGAGCTCAGGTCTCTCCTGGCTTTCATTCTGATATTCCCTTCTTGATGCTATCTGCCGTCAATAGTAGGTAGTGTGTGTATGCATGTTTAATGAAAGGGCTGTCTGTTTAGGCTGGTACATTCTTGACATCTCTCTCTGTGCTCTCTGGTATTAGTACTTTAATCTCAAGGAAAGAATTTCACACTTTTTTAATCTTATGTACATTTAGCTCTCCGTGTGATTTGTTTCCAGCACAGACACATTCGTTTTCATTTCTGAGCAAGAACTTGCTGCTTCATTGCATTCAGAGCACCAAATTTTCTCTCTCTTTAAATCAGTCACCACTATTTAGCAATAATTTCCACCCAACAGATATATAAGAGGCCACAAATAGTTCATGACTAGTGCAACAAAAACCTTCATGTGTGCATCTGAAATCAGGTTATATAATAATTTCTAAAACTAGCACTAGCAAAAAAAATGCATTACTATAAAGTTACTGAAAGAGCAAAACTCAGGTATTTTGTGATATTTTCAGAATTTTTTTATATTTCCTGTTTACAGAATCAATATATGACTGTGTGCTTCTGTGTGCATGTTTGTATGTCTTCCTTCTAGATAATTTTTAACTGTGTAGGATTTCCACAAAATCTAATGGTTTTATAAGAATCTGGGAGATAATTAAACTGTTGGAAGTTCACAATTGGAGTAGAACAGATATGTAAAACACCCTTGAGCTGCTCTTTTGACTGAAGGGCTGCAGGCTATGCTAACTCTTTGTTAATCACCAAAAAATCTTACAGGAGAGCATTCCTGTGAATGCTCCAACCTTGGGAGTAGGATAAGTGTTACAGTCCACTTCAGAAACTGTTGTTCAGGTGAAAAGGTCTTACAGAAATATTCCCATTTAGCCACCTATAAGGCAGCCAGATTTTCTTACAGAAGCAAGGGCTGCAGAATTAAGCATTAAAGCCAACAAGGGATGATAAGTAATAATAATTAGAAAGAATTTGCAGTGGAAAGAGATAATAGTCCTGGGTAGAGTCTTACTTAAATGTAACAAAATATAGTCAGGACATGCATTTTTCTTCATACTTAGTCCCCAGCTAAATAATTGGTCATCTTTTTTTTTTCATTGAACACATTAATAAGGCCAAGCTGATATCATAAATAATGTGTACAGACTTTCTGACCTGTTAAAATAGATCAGAGTGATGGAAAAAATGAAAGACTAAGAAAATGTACTTGTCTTTTGAGAGGTTAAAAGTTCAGACTTTCAGTTTACTAGTCAAAGGCAGAATTAGGTGGGGTGTTTTCTGCTGGGGTCATTCTTTTTTTCAGGTGGGAAAGGAACACTTCAAAGTGAGGACACTTCTTTCAGCAGAAGGTACCTGTGTAATGGTAGTATAACAGTCTGAACAGAATTAATATAAAAAATGCAAAAAAAAATTTTACAAAAATGTACTTCAGGTTACCTAAGAACTAAATGGAATGTGGAGAATCATTGTATTTAATTCTGGGTCTTATGTATTCTTAGGCTTCCAGCATAAACTTTTGTTGAATTAGCTCGGTGTAAAACTCTAGACACTCTCATGCTGTTGGGGAAAATTAAAATGGAAATTGATCCTATAATCAAATGGTTTACTCCTAATTCTTATTTTGTCAGTTGTCTTTCATGCCTGTTTCAATAATGGCAAGAGAGGGAGAGAAAAGTTGGAAAAACATCCTGTCTGTAATAAAAGGTGCATAAATATTATTTAACTGTTTAGAATTCAGATTGTGCAAGCCATCTCTTTGAAACAGTGAGTAAATATTTTATTTTAGCTACATAATATTCAGCGGCATTTTGTTTGGAGATGTCCAGCTAAACCATCAGGCAGTGTTTGAAAACAGAAGGAATAACTCCGGGAAAGCATCTGTCAGACGCTGTATACTAGTGTAGATGGCTCTGTCCACTGTCATGACCCCCGTCTGAACTCTTTCATGGTTTCCAGTTGTTGATAAAGAAACATTTTTTTAAACAACAAAGTTTATATATTGCTATTGTTGCAATAGTAACTGTAACATCCTTTTTCTCAAAGTACAACACTGCATACAATAGGCCAAGAGGCAGGGCAGAGGCTTTAGGAAGGCAGCCTGGGGAAGCAGCACGACCGCGCTATGCGGGAGCCGCAAAGGGAGCATGCAGGAAAGCCCCATTGCTTTCCACAGCTTACGACATCATAACCTCAATTGTTTTTTCTCTTTCCTGCATCTACCGCTACCTCATCTGTCGAAACGGGAAGCAGTGGTCCTGTCCACTTCCCGTGTTGCTGGAGAGGTGGTTGTGTGAGTTGCAGCCCCTGTGCCCCCTCGTGCGATGCATTGCTGGTGCAAGGTCCCTCCCGCTGCCCACTCAGGATGGCATGTGTCAAATGCAGCTGATGAAGCTGACCTAGGAGTTTGTCAAAGGTGACACCTGACCAACGAGATCAAGGTGTGAGGGAGAGGCTACGTAAAGAAAATTTGTTAGGATCTTAGTGTCCAGGTCCAGGCGATACTTCTGTCATGTGCTCTGTTGAACAGCATGGTTTGTCAAGCATCCTGATGCTGTAGTAGGTTCCCATTACATGTCCTGAAGCATGGAGCTGGGCTAGAGTAGAGTGGAGATTTCTGTGAAACACTGTCAGCACCACTGGCGAGCCTCCTAGCTGCGGTCTCCATAAAGCTGTAATTGTTTGAGCTTTGGTTACACTGAGAGGAATTTAGGGATAAAACTCGTCCCTTTGGGTTCTAAAATGCGTCAGGACACAGCCAGGAAAGTGAACCAAGTCTGTAAAGATATTTATGCTTATCAGCAGACCTGCTTACCACTAAGAGCTTTTATACTTAACATGACTTCAACTGACCAAAAGTTGAGTCTAATTTCACCTGGGTTTCTGTGTTCATTACTAATTTAAGTTTCACATTTTTAGTTTTGAAAAATATCATTTTACTATGAATTTATATGAACCTTTTCTAAAAAAAAAAACAAACAGTAATTTACATATCTAGGAGAACAGTAAAAGAAATGTTTCCTTAATAATTCACTCTTTGTAGATCCTGTAAACCTGAAGACATCAATAATGACATACTATAGTGGTGCCACTCTCCAGCTGGGAGTGTGAAGCTGATACCCCAATATCTGTCAGAAATGTAGAGTAAAAGATACTGCACCATAAATGTTTATTACAGTATGCATTTCTGTAAGAGGTCTGGATTATCACTTGCATGCAATGCTTGATTTTACCTCTTTTATGTAAAACTAGATATATTTACTCATGCTAGTGAGCTAATTTTTCCACAAAACACTGCTTACAAATAACAACTTAATGTAGAATCATTTTATGTCCTTGGGGAGATTCTGGAGACTTTGTTTTCTTTTTGTTTGAAAGAAAAGAAAAAAGACAATAAGAGCCTAGTGACTTCTCTGTAAAAGTCAAGGTGTATTACAGAGTTATTTGCTCCTTAATTTCCTTGAATTTCCATAAATACTGTGATTTGTTTTGATACAGTGATCTACTGCATGCCACTATATAGTGACAATAAGTGTTTTTGATATTAAGGTATAAATTTAGTCTTTAGTAATCTTGTAAGAAGCTTATTTCTGTGACCTTACTGTGGTTGGCGGCATTAGCGGGTTTAGTGCAATAGTGAAGGAAGGGCACTAAGGAGGAGGAAAGACAGCTCATAATAAGCATGTTTAGTTCACTTTTCTTTATAGAACAGAAAAAAAAAGCAAATGTTCCTGCTATATTAATGTGTTGCACAAAATCCTTTTTAGAAACAGAATGTGAAAAGGAAACATGCCCAGCAATATTAAGTTATTTAGGATGTAATTATAAAAATGCAGCCTGTGCTGGTTTTATTTGCCAGAAGAGAAATATTGATTTTGGCAACACTCGTATCAAGTATTATCATTCAGGTATGTTTTAAAGTGATCTGTTAACCACTCCAATTTTAATGATATCATGGTTATGAAGAGCACTATAGCTTATGATCCCCAGAGAGCATCTTATTAACCATTACTGGAATGATCACAGTTCTAGTCCTGTGGAAATTAGATGCCGTATTATTATAATTTAAGTATATAGTATATTCTTTAACTGCTTGTAAATAGTGAGACTTTTGTCCTGGAAACAGTAATTTCACCTATGAATCCCATATATTCCAAACTTATTTCATGGTATGAAGAGATATTTTCAGTTCACCCTATAGTGCATTTGTCAGTGTCACAGAAGAAAAATGGTTCCTCCAAAAAGCAAAATATACCCACTTACAGTATATTTGTAATTTTTACCATGAAAATAGTACGTTTCATCAGGCAATTGATGGATAGACATAATTTATCCCTGGAAATTTATTTTTCTAATTCTCTGACCTTTTCCAGTAGAGCTCTGAGTAATCCAAAGTTCTCATTTTTAACTTTGCTTTGGGTGAATACTCAATTTTTCCTTCATCCTCTTTCTTATGAATAAAAATTTCTGGGGAACCTTTGTTTCACAGATCGCCCAAATTAGGGAGTCTTCTGCTTACTAGAGTTGGCAGAGGAAATGCCGAGCCGGCATGACCTGAGTTGGTGTCAGAATTTAATTGCAGGCTGTTGTTTGCCTTCAACACTATTAGTGCTATGTTGAAACAATTACATAGAAGAGTTTGGGCTTTAATTAAAAATAAAAATTTGAAAAATAAAACAAAACAAACAAAAAAAAAACCAAACCAGCAAAATAAACAACAAAAAGATACCGAACCGGAATTACCCTGGGTAGCAAGGAACGGAGTTCTCAAAGTCGCTGGTGGTAATTCAGTACCGGGAGTGATGTCTTTGAGGAAAGCTGCCAAGAGGGCTGAAAATTATCTACTAGTCTGAGACGTACTTTCTTAGAGTGGCTGATCTCTTGTAGATTATTAAGCCCTTTCAGAAAAGCTACTTAATATTATAAATTCACTCTCTGTAGAAACTGTGAGGAAGGCAGACATACTTGAAGAGGGTTGAGAATTAAACAAAGACGAAATTGAGGGGTTTGCAGACATGTTTTCAATAGCAGTTTTGCTCCCTGGTTACTAGCTCCTTACTGTGCTGAAGGGGACACATTGGAGATTTTGGCTTGAGATTTGGTGGTTTTTTTCTGCATGCTTCTTCACTGCGTCATGCCAGCAGAAACAGATTGTTCAAATATAATCCATATTAAAAATATACTTTCAACAGACTGTTAAAAGAGTTTGAAGGCCTTTTTCTGGGCAGCAGTGAATAGTCAGAGCATTGTCTGTTTCTGATCTGCTTCACTTCTACGGTTCTGTGCTCTTCAGTGGCTGCCGTAACTACCCAAGGGTTTACCATGAGAGTTCTCACTTGAATAATGAGATAAGAGCCCTGAATATAGGAAACGTTCATGCAAAGGGCAAGTCTCAGGCAGCAGGAAATCCCAGTTATCCCTTCTAGCTCATGCTCTCAGCCAGCCACAGCTCTGCCAAAGCATACCGTAGGAAAAGGACGTTCCCTTACACAGTTACAAGTGCTTCATGATTAGCTCAGGGCACCTCCAGCACAACTATCCTGCTTCCCCTCCGGGATATATTTTTTAGAAGATTTTAGAATTAACTTTACCAATGGCCTTTCTGTGGGATCCTTTTGGAGCCTATATCCCTTGTCCATCTCCAAGAAATAAGATGAGATTTCGCTTTTTGAAGTCCTACAGGTATCTGTTCTAAAGGCTTACAGAGTAATTGACAGTGATATTAGTTGCAACTGTGGCTCTTTTTTTTGTTCTTCTATAGAATTATAGATTATAAGAATTTTGAAATGTCTTGTGTTAATTGTGACTCTCTTTAGCTTGTAAAGGCTTTACTGGGCATGCATATCAGGAAAATAGTGTTTCTGTGTGATTGTACATGGAAATTTAGGACCATGGAACTTTAGGAAACTGCATTTTCAAACAAATAATAATTTTGAATCTTTTTTGCATTCCAAGTTGGGGAAATGGTAGAGTAACATTTAACTCAATATTCTTATAAAAATATTAATTCTAAACGTTATCAGTACTTATTATAAGTAAATGTATTTAATTATAAATATTACATACTGATATAGCATACAAAATCTGAATATTTGTAGTTGAGGGGTTTTGCATAACCAGAAAACCATGATTGTTAAATATTTTTGTGTTCAACATCTTTTAAAAGTGTAACAAATAAGTAAAGCATGTAGATTCTACTTTTTCCTTACCTGTTATTTAAAAATAAAAATAGCAAAGTATGCTTTCGATTATTTATCATACTGAATTTTGCAATTGAACCAATACTCATTTTTCAACTTACGCAATATAAATTTTCAGGTATAAAATTCTTAAGATATCCCCATTTGTATATAATACATTGAAGAACTTGCTACATACCATCTTAATGATAACTTTTTAATATTAATTCATGCAACAGTCATGTTTGTTTGATGTTTGCACACTATGAAATGCCCAAGAAGCTAAATGCTTTATATAGGATTATCAATAGTAACCACTATGTGAATAGTGTAAAAAAAAAAAAGCTAGATGCAGTCCAACTTCTCTTAGTCTTTTCTTTTGCAAGACCTACATTGTTCATACAGAGGGAGCTGGTTTTATGACAGAAAATAATGACAAGTAAAGGGATTTCAATAGAGAATAAAAAGATGGTGTCTATAAAGTTTCTAAAAGCTCAAAACTAGTTCGTATAATGCAGTTGAGATTCTCTTAAGGCAGTCTTTGTATGGATTTTTTTGCTTAAAGGAAACTACTCATGTTTCTTTTACAAACTTACATCAATATTTCAGAAGCAAAATGAAAAATTTCAAGTAGCATGCTAATATAGGTTCTGATTATTTTGATGATTAGCTTATGGAAATATAGCACATCGTCTAATTTTTCAGTCTAACAAAGTGGAAATAGTCTTAAAAGTTGTTAATAAAAATAAAAAGCGAGGAACTCTTTTCTAAACTCCAGAGATGTGGATATATTATATGTTACCGTAGGGAAAGTGTTATATGTTTTGTTTTTTCACAAGCTTTAAAGAATTAGCATGAGGTTGAAGATAATTTTATAAAACTAAGTCATAGTTGTATTAATGAATGTGAGTCATTTTTATGGTTACTATTTAATTTAACTATAAGTTTTGATAGAGAAGAGGATTAAAAATCCTTAATATATATTACCGTATCACTGCCATGGCTCCATTCACACTGTAGGTTATATTTAGAAATCTACTACAAAATTTTACAGTACCCAGTCCCTGTGTAATTTAATAACCTTGTTTATGTCAACTGACAGTTCTGCTCACGTCACTCAACTATCTGATGTCAAGGGGCTTTGGTTTCTAAAACTGAATGCCTGATAATAACATCCAGACTTTCCATGATGAACATTGTTTAGCAAACCATGCTGCTCTACTTCATAATCTTAATTTAAATTGTGAAGTTAGCCATGATTTTAAAATTCTTTTGCTACATTTTGGGCAAAAACATAGTGTTCCTTCTGTGAGATACTCTCAAACTATTGATTAAATGCACCATTATGTTTTAATTTACGTATTTGCTTTTGGGGAAATTCTGTAATACATTGTTGCCCACTTATATCCAAATAGTGATTTGAGTTCCTTTGCTTATGAGCAAGTGGTGGTGTTTGCATCTTTCAGAAGGTGATGGAAAAGCCAGGATGCAAGTTTTCCCAGAGTAGGAAAATCTATGCCTTTTCCTAGGAAGAGCTGGAATACAATGCAGTCATGTAGAGCTCCTCCTCTTCTGCCTTTCCCATCAAATAAACCATAGCTGAAAGCCTCAGCAAATTGTGCTGAGCAAAATCAGGAAGGTAGAACAAAAAAAACTGATAGAGATTCATGTATGATTCACTGTACACCAGAAGTGCAAGTATTCACAGTGTTAGACATACAGCCAAGGCCAGGCGTGGGTACTTCTCACATAAGGAAACTCAGGAGATTGCCAGACCATTTCACAATTTCAGTGTACATTTGCAAGCTGGAGAAGGAGAGTTGTTCAGTTTTGTAGGGAGGTGTGTCCATCCTGCTTTATGGCAGATGAAGATTCTTCTAGTCCAACATGAGCAAAATAATGTAAATCTTTTTTTATGTTTCCAGAACTCACAGACAAACTCCTCTGTTTTCCTTTTTTTCTTTTTTTTTCTTTTTTTTTCTTTTCTTTCTTTTTAAAGCCTTGAGTCTTTCTAAACTGAAGCACATCTCATTTCCTGAAAGGCGGGTGGGAGTTGTGTTTCCTGCTGCATTTAGCATTGCTCAGGAAAATACCACTAGATGTGCCTGTAAAACCTGAGTCCTAATAGTAGCACGGTAGCCTCCTTATAGCTCTAAAGAATGGATGGAGTCCGAAGCCTTCTTTGTGAGCTCTAAATCCTATCACACATGGATGAAGAAGAACTAAAGCACCTACCAAAATTCCCGGCACTTAACTGAAGAGAAGTATATGAATAAGAACATGTTATTGTTCAGGCACTCAATTCTGCTAGATGCTGAACACTCACACCTCGCACTGACTTAATTACTGGTCCTCAGGACCACTTGGAAGATTCTCCAGAGGCTGAAGGATGTCAGTCATTAAGTCTTTTTCATAGTGAAGGATTTGTGAATAACTCAAAATGAAAATCTGCTGAGTCAAACTTGTTTCTGGAGAAAATTTTGTAGAGATTGTAAGCTCCAAAGTAAAATTGGCATTATGGAGAAATGACATTGGCAATAGTATGCATTATATTGAATAATCAAAGAAAAATAAGTTTGTTAAATTACTGCAGTGTCAGGACTACCTCTTTGATTGGCTATAAAGAGACACTTCCTGAGACAGTAATAATGAAACTTAGATTTTCATATGAAAAAGAAAGGCAGGTTCTTTTTTTTTGTGCGTGTGTGAGCTTCTTTTATTCCTTGCTCTGCTTTCTTTCTGTTTTTCTTCTTTGGCTGTCATCTGGCATGTTTCCTTGGACTGGAGGAATGGTCATGTGGCTGAAGCTACTGCCAACACCACTTCTGCAGCCAACTGCTCACGGCATTTGTACATAAGGAGGCAGATTCCGGCCTGCCAGATAATTGTACTCCAAGCCGCTAAACTCTTGGGAGCTGGGCTGGAAAGCAGAGTCTCTCTCTTACACACAGCAATTTTCAGGAATCCCTTCTCTAATGGGATTTCTTAATGATGTCAAAGCTTTCTTAGTGAGCAGAGTGTAATATTCTAACTTTTTTTTTTGTTCTGTAAGCTTTGTAATGAAATGGGAACAGAAACCAGATTAAAGTGTATTATTTTATTTGCTAGGGATTAGAGTACCAGCACACTGGAAATACTTTGTTTCTTTTTGACTATTCATTCAGCCTTATCTGGGAAATAAAATATTCTAATGCATAAGTGTGGACTTCTCTAGTGAACATGATGAGTCACACAGTTGATTTCATATTCAGCTCTGAAATTCTATTATTCAGAGTATGCCATATCACCATTGAAATGACATTTTGAGTCTCACTCAAATTTATTTTAGACAAATCTGCATACCAAAAGACCATCATTCCCAATTCAGACATTTGGTTATGTTAATTTGAAATCTTGGGAAAAGTGGCAAAATAGCAAGGCCAATAGTAAGTCAGGCTAAGTAGTAGTACGAAGACAGGTGTAAGTGAATCATGCTTGACTCTTGGTGTTGCTGCAGACTTACATCCTTGACAAAACTACCTCGAGACTCCCTGATAATGACTGAATTGATTATAAAGAGTCTCTATACCATTTTCTAAAACCTCAGAAAGTCAAGTCCCAGGTCACATTCAGGTCCCCAACAGCAGGAAAAGAAACAGAAGACAAGTAACATGTAACAAGTAACATGGAGCACCTGTCCTGTGAGGACAGGCTGAGAGAGCTGGGCCTGGAGAAGAGAAGGCTCTGGAGAGACTTTATAGTGGTCTTCCAGTACCTAGAAGGAGGCCTACAGGAAAGACAAGGAGAAAATCTTCAGTAGGGCCTGTTGTGATATGACGAGGGGGAATGATTTTAAAATAGAGGGAGGTGGATTCAGATTAGACATTAGGAAAATTTTTTTTAAAATGAGGGTGTTAGAGCACTGGAACAGGTTGCCCAGAGAGGTGGTGGATGCCCCATCCCTGGAAACATTCAAGGCCAGGCTGGACGGGGCTCTGAGCAACCTGATCTGGTTGGAGTTGTCTCTGCTTCTTGCAGGGGGTTGGACTAGATGATCTTTAAAGGTCCCTTCCAACCCAAACTATTCTCCAGTTCTGTGATTCAAAAGTTTCAGCTTTTGCTTAGATTTCTTCACTCTGATAGGTTGAGTGAGTCTGTCACAGTGGGACAGGTTGAGACTCTCATTGTTTCTTATTGCTGCTTTGGAACAGCGTTACCTGAGTGCTTATTCTGTGGGATTTTCTTGCTGTTGTTCTTGCTGCTGCCTTGGAGATACTTTAGTTAGTGTCAAGTAAAGAGAAAACTGGAGCATACCCGTAGATATTTTATCAAGAAGTTTTTTACAATTTACGCTTACGTAAGTTCTAACAGCCTAGGTCAGAACCTGTATGAATAAGCATCAGGAAATGTTCTTTTATACACAGTGAAGTAAATTATGATGACTAATGTTACTACTGTTTACAATAAATAAGTGGCTGGGCTTTGCTGTTTGTGATTGAAACAATCCCCATACAAAGCTGGCCTTCCAGATTAGGCTGGGAGCACACATTGGCATCCTTTGGGATGCAGAAAAAGATTACGCTAACCATAAACACCCAGAAATACTCAGTTTGATTTACAAATTTTGAATGTCCATGGACATTTATGTTAATGTCAGGACTATCTGACTTGCAATTCTCTGGTGTATAACAAATATAAATAGATCTGTCATTCAATCTGATACCGAATACATCTGGAACAAGCTGATGCTAGTTCAGCATGTACCATGTCAAAATGTTGTAATTAATTTCTAGGTACTGCATTAAACAAGATGAAAAGTAGTACAGGGATCACCTACCAATGTTTCTTTTATGCCACTGCAGAACATATTTATATCCATTGTGGATCTGGGTAGATTGGGGTTCTTTATTTAGTTGCAAAAGAAATTGAAAATTGGAATTTCTTATTGGAACTAGTAAATACAATTTATTTCTGAGCCCCAGAAACCACTGATACCTACAGGTCATTTCATGTTTCAATTTTCTCTATGAAAGCCTTATGTGAATGTTAATTGAAAACTTCTGCAATAGGCTAGAAGGTAATTTAAGTCTCTAGTGCGCCTTTCTTCATGAGGCAAAAAAGAAGAAAGAGAGGAGGGGGCAAGAGACTCCCGCCCACCTAAAGGGGTCCGGCACACCCTGCCCTAGAGGCATTCTTATATTTCATCGCAGGGGTTGTCCATGCCATCTATTCCAGCTCCTGGTCTCTGCCAGCAGCCAGCAGCAAATGTTTGAGAGAGAACAGCAAGAGACTTGGTGGCTACAGCGTAATCTTTCTTGAGGGAGATTCTCCGCGACATCTTCAGTAGTTCTGTATGTATGAGTACCCCTGAACTCTGCTTACTGTGTGTATTGCTTACTCTAACAAGTCTGGTTATTTTATTTATTAATTTGGATTATTTTTTAGTAAAAAAGTTACTGAATTTTTGGCTTCAGCGGTGTCTTTTGACAAGTGCGACTTTTCCACAAGTGATCTCTTTGCATGTGCAGGAGTTTCTTCATTCTGTTGTTGTCTTTTGCCTTGAAATGTTTCAATTAGTATTGAGACCTTACATTGCTAAAGACTTAGTTGTTATTTTCTGTATTTGTAAACTACTCTTGCTCATCAACTTTCTAATGAATCTGTATTTTCCATGCCTCTTTTCACAGAGAAAAATTTCATATCCATATAATTCATGTTGCAGGTCTCTTATTCCCTCCTTCTATTGCAATGCTCCTTCTAATGCAATGTGACTACAACTAAACCCAGAGCTTGTGATGAGGACACATCGTCTAGATGAATTATAATACTCCTATTCTCATAGAATTAAAATTTTAGTAAAGCTTCTATTATAACATTTCCATTATTACCCTCTATCTCATTTCTGTAGTTTAACGGATTTGCTGAATAACTAATTTTGAATTGTGAATAACCTCCCATTCCATTAAATACCTGGTAGTGTCTGTACTGGCGAGACTAGATACTCTGTGTTTTTAACCCTGTTGGAATAGTCTCATTTCCATTACTGTGTATTTTTCCTCTTGTAACATGTCGGCTTGTTCTCCTTCCTCTGAGAGAAGTTTACAAGGACACGATATTCAGTGAAGGCAACAGGGGTCATTGGCAGGAGGCAGAATTTCTGTCTCACTAGAAATTTTGCATTTCTAAAAGAAAAAAAAACATCCCTTTTGATGAATAGCCAGTTTTACACTGTTTTCTATGGAAACAACATTTTTTTTAAAGGTAATTATATATAAAATGTGATTTAGATTTTTTATAGCCTCTCTTCTTCCAGATTCCTGACTTGTTAGGAGGTTAGAAAGTCCTTCAGGTAGTGTGCCACAGTCCAGGCAACTGAGAAATCAGGGGTCTCAGCAGGAGGAGGAGGCAGGTGCTTCCCATCAACGTACTCACACAGTTGGTCATTATACATGTGTGTTGTATACACAGTACGCATGCACACACGCACATGCGTGTGTTTATATATCTTATATTAAAGTGAGCAAACTAGCAGAAGTTTGCCAGGAAGAAGCTGAATATGCAGTAGTTACTTTATTGTTTGTCCACATGAACTCAGCTTTCCTGTATTTATTTTACCTTTGCAACATTTCCAGTCAATGCTCAGCTCTTTAGTGGCTTAGCTTTCACAGGCTTTGGTACAAATTTCTGTTAGAGTTGTAAAAGCAAAATGACACAGCAGAATAAATAACAGCAAAGCCTAAGAATATCTATTGTTTCTTCCAAGCAGGGTCAGATAAACTTCTGCTAACACTAGCTGAAGTTATTTAGCTGGTGAAGAAACCTAAAATGGAGGAAAGAAAAACTACTTAAATGACATATAATTGCCTCCAGATGGAGAATGGAAGGCCTCATATTTTCTTGGTTGTGGCAGATGTAGGTGAAGTAAAAAGACAAATACAAAAAAGAAAAATATGAAATAACTCGAGCAACGTTATCCCGTGAATCTGACTTAATCTGCAGTTGCTGGGAAGCAAGCCATACCAGGTATTTCAGTGTCCTCGATGACATTTCATCTGGAGGCACCTTTTCCTTCCCCAAGCTTTCTAGCATGACCATGCACCTGCAGCCCTTGCTATAAGCTGCTACAGAAGTACTAGCACCAAACAAAAACACTTGGGCAGGCTGACAATTTTCAGTGACTTACTTTCCATTTGCTTTGTCAGGAATTACATGTGACCCACATCAGATCTGCTGTGAGAAGCTTCACACCCGCAGAGAAAACACACGGAGTTCAATCTGCAAGGGAAAGTTCACCAGGTTCTTGACTGGTGAATTGACTGCTTCTGTAAATGACCGTTTTAGGTGTACAGAGCACAAGGAGGATAGATGGCCGGCTGAAGCTTACATCTCTTCCAAAGGGGAATGCACGCCTGGGGAACAGTACATCGGGGTTGGTTGTTTTGTTTTGTGGGTTTGTTGGGTTTTCTTTTTCCCCCCAAATTAGAAACACTCTAGTCTCTTCTGTTTGATTTAACGTTTTCTTTCCTGTCTGATAAACTGAAATGTGGTAATACGTGAAAATCATACTTGCCAATTCAAATATTGCAGGTGGAGCAGGATCTGCTGTTCAGACAGCTCTCATGTAAGGCAGAAGCATCATGTAGGCATATGCAACTGATACAGTTTTTTACCTTAATTCGTATGACACTAATAGGTGTGGCTATTTTGTTATGTTTACTTGATTTTCCTAAGTGCGTGAAACATATCTCAGCTTCTAGGTAACCATCCAGTTACATAATTTGTCCTTGTGTTTTGCTCCTCTTGCTTGTAAAATAAGAAGAAAATGGAAAAGAATACAGTCATGTAAATAATAAATGGGAAAAGCAAAGAAGTCAGCTGTTTTAAGCAACAAAAGTTCATCTGGTTTACATCATGCTTTGGAAGCCAGGCCAAGTGTTTCAACATCCCTTGCACTCCATTGAACTAGGGACTGAACAGTCAGAAAATTGGTAATTTAAAAACTGTGGCATGTCTGTAAAAAAAGCAGAAGTAAAATCCACTGAGTTAGGCTTTTACCAGTGTCCAAGGAGAAAATTAAGTTTCTTCTAAACATTGTATAATGAAAACGCTCCCATGAATTTGCTGTGAGATGTCTCTAAGTGATGGGTTCCCGAACAGAAGAGTCATTGGTACCCAAGAATCAGGAAAAAAAAATTACATTATGCCAGAATAGGTGGTTAATCATGTCAGCCTTCTGAAGCAAAGTATTGATTTTTGCAGATATTTTCCTATTTCAAATAGAAAGAAAAAAAAAGACATTCATGTAATTTCTTAACATTAAGCCCAGCATCCAGATGGTTCTCTTAATGAGGGAATCATGCAGTCTTAATGAGTGTGTAAATTGCAAGCTGTATTTGTTCCATGTTTCCTCTTGGCCACAGTCTCTGTTTACGCTCTCTCCCACATGACACAGTACAGTGTATTTTGGAACATGGCATATTTTGAGGCTTACCAAAATTTGGCATAAAAATATGTGTAGTTCTGTTTTCTGATAAACTCTGCTCGGGATAATAGAAAACAGAAGGAATTCTAACCAGAGCAGTTTTACAGTGCAAATACAAGCACATTTTAATGCTAAGAAAATACTTATTGTTTATAGATAAGAATATTAATGATATAACACAGATGGTATGCTAATTTATACTTGAGACCAATAGCAAAATGTAGCATGATGTCATTAAAAAGCTGTTTCAAGATACAGACAAAACTTCATCCTCATGTGGAATGAAACAGATACCTCTGTCATCCACCAAGGGCTTCAGCTTTGCTGTCACAGTTCCTCCTGCTTGGCTATTCCTACTAGGATGTCATAAAAAGTTTTAATTATGCTGTGCATACTTTTCAGTCTAGACTCCCAAATACCACAAATATTATCCTGAAAATCCATATAAAATTTAAATAGAAATATGTAGTAATCCAGGTAGTGTCTGTAAAACACTTAATCATATCATGATATGATTGTCCTATCCATACTGAATGTCAAAAAGTATATGTTTCTGTAGAATTTTTTATGTTAAAACTCTTTTTGAGGTAGCTTGATGCTATCAGAAAGTGCTAGCTGGACTGGTTTTAGTGAGTGCCATGTGAGGGTCCTGATTTTTCCTTGGTTTTATCTACATAGGGAATGAAGCAGCCCAGGAATGCTTCCAGCTGGTCAACTGGGACTAGCTGGCGTAACGAGGCAGCTGTCCATAACACCAGCCTCTCCTGCTCCCTGGAACAGAATGTGAGGGGACAAAATACTCATCTGGAGAGGTCCTTGGTCCAGCACTTCAATGTCCTTGGTAGCCTCCAAACCAAGAAGGGTTTACTCCCTTTCTGCTCCATTAAAAAAAAAAAAAAATGAATACAGTTTTCTGCTGGACTATATAATTTTAAATTTTTTTTTTGGTCCGCAAGTGGTTCGAGTGATTAAATCTAAGAGTTTCCCAAAACCAGAAAAACCAGGAGCTTTCTTAAGATGCAATTTGAGATTTTCATCTAATAGCTGGACTCTAGGAGCTTTGAGGAAAATACCTTGGTCTCTAAGACTGGAAATAACATTTCAGAGGTTGGCAGGGCAAAATAATGTGACTCAGATGGTCACATGCTGAAAACTTTGTCTACAATTTTACTTTTTATGGCACAGAGGGTGGAAGTGTGACCCAGACTGCTCTTCACAATGCCCTACCCTTTCTTCTGGAGTTCAAAGTAGAAAGTTGTTATCTGTTAGTATAAGGGATTAATCCAGGCAGCTATTAGCATGCAAAACTCAACAGTCTCTTCTTCCCCGAGACTCTTTCAAGATGTGTATTTTCCCTACAATGGAACTGTTTTAAGATATAAAGAAAGCAACAGACAATCCTCGAAAAGCCATGCTCTCTCCACAGAGAGAGAAATTAGCTAAATTTGCACTCTCTTCACACTTTGAAAGGAACAGTTGATCTTTGACCAAGAAGATATTTCATCATTTGGAACATTCTGTTAGAACTCATTTGTCATTTTGATTATAATTTATAATAGCTAATATAAGTTTAAATGTAGGAGGATAAAATGTAGTCAGAGAATGTCAGTGAAAATTGTGTATTACAGTGCAGAACTGTCTGATGGAGCTGCAGTTTGCCAGCTTCTTAACTTTGATACAAAGAAATAACTGGATTTTATTAGCAATTTATTGTAAATATTATTTCATATGATAGACTTCTCAACGGTTTAGATAATACTTGGTTTTGGTACAGTATTTTATTTTGATTGTGGAACATTTAATTCACTGTTAAATGTCATACACTCTGTTACTATAAAAGGATAAGAGTAAAACCGCTTCCAAGTACACACTGTTTCAGTAAGACGTGAGCTCCTACATGCCAGCTCTTCAGGTTTGCAGACAAAGTCACTTCTCTCAAAATAGCCGCTTGAGGAGTTATGGTAATAATGTAAAGCAATGTAAAGCAGGTTGTGGTAACAATATGAAGCATGCTTGGGCATCTGCCTTTGAAGTGCTACGGCTCTTATCCTATCTTTGTTGCAGGATCATCATTTCTGAGTTTGTACTGGATAGCTTAGGGAAGTCAAGTATGAGTCTACTGTTACAAAGACGTTATGTCTGTACATGCTTAAGGAAAGGGATTTTAGCCTCCAAGAAATTTTACATCCATAGTTTAGGAACATTTCTATAGTAAATATTTTTATGTATAACCTAAATAATTGTTTTTCATTATAGTTGTTATCTATTCCTATTCCTTAATTGAAGTCTTTGCAGAATTTCTGCCTTGTTTTTGGAATTTATTTCTGGCTAACAAAATATCTGCTTTAGTTACCTTCTTTCTGTTTGTTGTGTCACTAAGTGTATGTAATAGCACTACAATTAGATTTACCATTAGCGGAGTGACACTTTGTTCATAGCACATTTATGGAAAATTCTTTTATTTTCATACTTGGCAGGAAGATAAAATGTTGACTTTATTTTGTTTATTTCTAATAATCTAATGATTTGCTTAGGCTCTGTCAATATATCTAAGTATAAATTCAAAATATTCACATTATTTTTCATCTACAAATGTTGGGTTGCACACTAGCCTTGTAATACCTCTGGACTGAGAGTTTTAAGTTAAGAAATGGGTAGCTGCAGAAGATTCAGTGGAGTCACAGAACTCTAGAGCTTTACTATCCAGCTTTGATTTGGCTACATGACAGAAGATATACGTCAAAGAGTGGAGAAGAGAGAAGAAACAACTGTTAGGAGGAGAAAAGCATACAGATGAAAGAGGTGGTGTACTGCAGTCATGTACAGCCACTGTCTAAGCAAAAGCTGTGTCATACTGCTGCAGCTGAATTCTTTTGTTTCTTCCTTTTGCAGGGCTGAAGTTGTTTCCTGGCTGCCTAGAGCCTTTTGATCTGTAATACCTGTCTTTTGCAAAACAAGATTTGCAGCTCCTTAGGAACGAGAGTTCCTACAGGTGACAGTCTGCCCCACTGAGTTACCTTCATGGATACACTTTACTGAGTTCAAGAGATCGAGGTATACATTCCTCTTCCCGGAATATAAATTAACCTATTACAATTATTTATATAATAAATAACCAATAATTTGTGTAATGACCAGGCATAGGTCAGAGCCATCCCCGGATGCCAGTAACAAGCAGTACCTTGATGCAGATTTAGATTACAGTTGTTTAACAGGTTCATTACAGTTTCAAGGAAAAATTTAATGGAAAATCTGTTGCTGTTTTGTAGACAAACATGGCAGACCAGCAGTGCTGCCATGCAGAAAGTTCCTATTCCAAGCCTCAGACCATATTCCTAAAATTTTTCCATGATTGTTTATCAGCTCTGTATTTCTCACAGCCACTGTACTTTATTTAGAAATTAAAAGAAGCATTTATTTAATTTCCTTTTCAAAACAACACTGCCATGGTGAGTTTAGTATCAAGATGAAAGATTTTGTTTGTGATTCTTGTTGACGGATTTTCAGAATATATAAACTACATATTAATGCCTCCCTAAATTAATTTTAATTTAAAATATGGCAAAAACTTAAAGACTTTCCAAAGAAGGCCTTTTTAATGGAAGAAGGACCAATTAAGTCATGCTACTGGAAACTTAATTTGCAAACTTAGCTGCCTGCTGTCCCAGTCACCAGGGTGGCCTGCAAGTGCTGGTATTTCCTGGATCGGACCAAAACAGCGTTCCGCTCCCCGAGTGCCGTTAAGTCTGTACTCTTTAAAGCAGTAGGCACATCAAACCAGTACTGCTTGAGCTCCTCCCTCTTTGAACTGCTGCAAGGTGATATAGTCTCAGCTGTAAATTTTAGGTCATATAAAATCACTTTGAAACCTTGTATTTAATCTTCAGTTCTTCAGAGATGGTATGCAAAGGTAGTTTTTGCTGATGAGGAAGTCAAGAGTTTTTAGTATTGCTGCTTTCCATTTTTAGTTCAAATACTTAATTTTTCCTCTCCAAAAATTAAAAATTCTGGAGGCCTGGTTAAACTAGACAGTGCAGTGCAACTGTAGGACACATCCAATGTTCAGTAATCCTGCTCCTACTGTACAGAAGCCAAATATACTATAAAAACAACCATACATTTTACTTGTAATTTAGTGTGCAGTGAAGTTCATGAACAGTCTTCTGTAGCACACTGCTGTTACTGTCCAGTGTGTTAGACCGAAGTACAGGGAAAACTTTTCAGGAATTGGGTCTTTGCCATCTGTTGGAGTTGGTTCAACTTTGTGACTTGCATCTTTTGTGCCAAAAGTCGTAAAAATTTACAAAATAGTGCTCAGAAAAAGAAACAAACAAACAAGGATGAGACAGTTCAGCTTCTTGCTAATTATACCAGCAAATTTACAGGGAAAAATGCTTTCCAAGATACAGGTGAAACCATGTTAACTGAACTGAACCAAACCTATCTTGCTGACATGATTGTCAGGAAAGTGGCATACCATAATAAATAATTCATATTGATTAAAACCAAGGAAATATGTGGACTGTGAGAGGTTTTGAGTATCATTTCTCCTGGAATTCAAATGTATGGATATCTTAATCTTTCTAACTTATATATGCTGGGAGAGAAGAGAGACAGCAGAGCACAGATGAACAAAGATATGCCCCTGAGATGTGAAGAGGTTTTCCAGTTGTTCATCCAAATACAAACTTGTTTAATTAAGCTGTGAATGCTTTGGCTCCTTCTTCATTATGTATTTTATTTTTTTGTTGGTGATAGTCATCATATTTTTAAATAAAAACATAGGGCCATGCTTGTTAGATAAGATTTCTGTCTTACTCTTCCTGCAAACTGACTTTTTAAGAAGTATCATAATGTATTATTAGTGGTGCTTTTTTCTCTGCCAGTGTAAATTACTCAGTTTACTGGGGTTTTTTTTCTATGCTTTATATTTTCCTGTAACGTAAAGATGGTGTTTGCTGAAGTTATCATGCAAAATGAGGCAAGAAAGTGTTATTAGCAATCATCAACTTCAATTTATAAATCAATTGCAAAAGAGTAAAAATCAGTATGTGTATCTAAAATCTGTCATGTGAACTAAATATATTGAGCAGTTAAATATAACTTTGTGTACTTAATAGGTGTGTCTGCTGTGGCAGGGCTTAGTCCTTCAAGAATAAAAGCCCATCAGCTCAGCCTGAAAGAGATCCCAGACTGATTTCAGATATGGATAGGAAAATAAATAATAGGAGTAGAAATGAGATCTGAAGTCTAAATTCAAGAAAAGCAAGGAAACTATTATTGGAGCATATTCTGTAAGGTCTTATTTTAAAATGCCTTTTTTTTTTCAGTGGTGGTAGTAGTATTTGTTTATAATATGTGTCATATTTTCCACTTTAGGGAAAACAGGTTACTTTTTTGGGTGTTACACCTACCAAGGGAAGAGCAACGTATTCTGTTGTTCCAGTGTAGCTACTCCAGCTTATCTAAAGTGTTTATGTTAAAAAAGCTGAAGTGGGATAAGTTTGCATGTGGTGCTGTCATGTGTGTTCAGATTTAAACCACAGATTAACGTCTACACTGCCGATTAGAATTGCAGAAGTTTTATCAGTTCCATGTATCTGTGGATAAATCCCTGCAGGAGAGAAAGACTGAAATTAATACTTCTGTTTTAAATACTACATATTGCAAAAGATAAAAGATCAACTAAGTTTCATATTAAAACTCAAACTAGACCAAACCCAGGATACGCAAAGGATGAAAGGATAACTGTATTGTAGGACAGGCCTTAAGGTTGTTTAGAAAAGTGATTTAACTGTTCTGATGTTCAGTGGCTTTTTTATCATTAAGATTTTGGTTGCTGATAAGAGCTGAAGAGAACCTTGTGTCAGGGAAATAACTAACGTTTTTCTAAAGCTCCAACGCATTTTCTTTTACTCTTTTCTCT
The DNA here is from genome assembly GCF_036417535.1 of Chlamydotis macqueenii. Taxonomy (NCBI): domain Eukaryota; kingdom Metazoa; phylum Chordata; class Aves; order Otidiformes; family Otididae; genus Chlamydotis; species Chlamydotis macqueenii. The sequence goes on along the minus strand of NC_141593.1, from coordinate 19,593,581 downwards.
AATGCTCTGTTAACCCCTTCTCCATCTTGGGAGTCTTTTAAATGGCACTCTCAGAAAACAAAGCAAAACCAGAAGGGCTGTACTGAGCTATAAAGGCAAAACTCTTAGGCCCACAAGCAGAGTTTTAATGTTTTCGTATATTAAGAAGGCCAATGCATCTCCAAAGCCACCACAATCAATATATTTCACTACAGAAATATCAAAATCCATAGGTACTACAATCTGCTTCTACTTTATCCCATTCACTGGATGTTGTCATAGAAACCATGTGAGTCAAAATACACAAGTTCTGTAATCTATAATAATCTCTGAAGCAGTGGAGAAAAGTTAGAAACAACAGCAGCCACTTTGTATCTCATCCCTCAGTGTGACGCACAAAGGACACCTAGCAGTTTCTTCAAAAGGCAAACCAGGGAATTAAAAGTTGTCATTTTACTGGATACTAAAATTAATAGAATCCACAGAGACTATTTTTTACAATCTTATCTTTTCCCCATCCTCCCACGGACCACCTTCTCTTCTATAGATGTTGTTTCTTTTTTTTTTTTTTTTGCTCTCTATGGATCTATTTTTTCACTTTGCAGCATCCCTTTCTTCTTCACAGGTACTGCATTTTTTTTTTCCCTAGGTCTAATTAATGAACAGAATTAGATTAAGAAAACATTTGGTTCTAATTCATATTAGTCTTTTGTTTACTGCTTCTTAGATCTAGATGAAAGGATTGCATATACAAACTTTGTTCCCTTTTTCTAGTGCTGTCAGCTAACTTTTTGAAAGACATCTCTTTCTGCAAATCTGACTTCTCCAGAAATGTCTTGCATTGATTATGAACTTACAAAATTAATATATTTAAACTCTAGTTTTTGGTTCTACAGATTTCATTGTCAGTATCTACACTTTTGAAAACTTGAATTCAGGTCCTAGAAGAACAGTCTCGGATCTTGCCCTGGTTTATTTCAAAAAACCCTCAATCCTTTTCTGACATCCTTGTTGTTTTAGAAGTTAAGAGCAGACATGGCTTTGGTACAAAAAGCTGCTGGCCCGTATTTTGGAAATACACATTCATCCCCAACCAGGTTGTGAATGAGTAGACCTGAAGCTACGCTGTGGGTTCCTGAGAAGTCAGCCTCCTCCCTGAGACCTCTGAGCCTCCAGTGGTGTGCAGCCTGGCACACATCTGTGTCAGGCAAGGCAGCCACAGATCTTGCTGCTCCATTCACTGAGACTCTGCATGTGTGTCCTGTATTAAAAAAATATGCATGTCCTCAGAGAAGAGGACATGAATTCCTCATGAACTGCAAAACTGAGGGCTGCAATAATAATTTTAGTAGCTGTGGCTTTTAAATGGGCTTCTAATTTGCTTGAGTTAAAATAATATTTTTCTGTTTCTAGGATAGTCTCTTTCTCTAGATGGTTGAACATTTGTTAAAGATTAGGAAGATTCTTGAGTCTTTGTTCTCCTTGGGTACCTTTCTGAGAAAGAATATTGGCAAAATTAGTGGTCTCCTTCTGTGTAAGCCTTTTCAGAAGAAAGATTTCTGCCCAGAGCTTCCTCTAAAATGATGACTTTTTGAACCATCTGGCCAAGGGTCATACGGAAAGTAATCAGTAGAGGGCTTCAGCAGGGAAACTGTTATGCTAGAAGGAAAAACAGCGCAGATGCAAACCATGTGTTAGGAGAACTTCCAGTGCAGTCTTTGGAGGACTTCCTTTGGAAGAGAAAGAATGGAATAACAGAGCTTCAAATCTTCATAAAATTATTGAATTCATTAACGCTGTTAAATATAATTCAAAATAAACATTGAAGAAGTCATAGTTTTTCAGCTGCAATCATCACAATATGTATTAGATTGAGAACTTTTTAGGCAAAATGTCCTAGTAGCTCATACTTATCTTTGCAAGAACGACATCCTAACTAAAAAATGTTTTATATGCCAAGACCTTTTTTTCAGTTGTAAAAAGCAAAAGTGAATCATTGATTTGTGTTCTTGTCCAAAATAACAGAACACAATGGAGAGAAACAAAAGGGGAAAAAAAATCTCAGACCGTTTTTTTCTTCTTAAATGTCACCTTATTTGGGTGTTGGTCAGATGGACATGACTTTGGAGGACTGAGTTTATTCACATATATAGCAGTTACTTAAACAGCAAAAATAAATTTCAACATTTTATAGCTTTGTATTCCAGAGACAAAAATGTGCCTCTTGCTGTGATTTGTAAAACTGCCAGTGTATTCTGAATGCTAGCTCAGGTTAGATAATGCTTATGAAATACGTGCCTATTTGCATTCAACATTTTAAAAGATATTATTACAGCCAGCATTTATTGTCAGTAGCAGTCTTTAACAATGTTTGCAATAGCAGATATAACATAGTTTTCTGAATTGTTAAAATTGAGTATGAATATGAAAGAAAAAAAAATTTACTATTGAAATGTTTGTAATATAAATATTTCTGAAATTTTCTACAGATTAATAATTTATTTTTATGTAAACTTTCACATATTCTTAGAGAAGGTTCTTTTTTGTAGTACTTTTGTAGGTTATTTAAGGTGGGAATTAGAATAAGAATTCAGAATGGTATTTGCAACTGAGTATGTTCTGCTTTTTAACCTTCCCTTGGACGTGTAACAGAAACCAAACCAACCACCTTGCAAAGGTACATGTAAAATGCTGACAGGAGAATGAAAAGGCTGACTCTAGTTTTTCTAAGTTTCATGCAAACACGCTGAAATACAGCCCAGATGGTCCAGAAAGCAGCCAACAGTGAGCACATTCTGTCATACATTCTACTTAACTTAAGTAGTTTCAAATAATAACTGCTGCAGTTTAAATTTATTTTTACTGCAAATTTCTATAAAATCATTAAATATATTTTTCCAGTGCAGCACAATATAAATCTTTCTTGGCACGAGGACATCATTTATACAAAGCAAACCACCAAAGACAATTTCATACGTGTACTCTAATTTTACACTGTATCTGTGACCAGATTCAACACAGACTTCAAATAATTTAAAATTAATTTAGTCCGTGCACAACTGATTCTTAATTTCTTGAATAGGCTCATATTTGAGGCATGTGCAAAACAGATTCAAGGTGTGGCATAGAAATACTTTTCCAATGAGCTCATTATTTTTATGAGAAGTATGGCGCAATAGTAAAAAGGAAACTTTAACAACTTTGTTTGGAGAAGAGAAAGTCACCGTGAAATGTAGACAGTGTCACTCTGGATCTACTGAAGTAGCAAAATTTCTGTGACCATAGGAAGCCTAGAATTTTACTCAAGCTTGTACAAAATAGAAGTCCAAGTTGTTCTCTAGCCATTGTCAGACATGGCCATTCCCTGGCCATTCTAGGAAGAGCATGTTTTGAGGGATAATTTAAAAGATGAGGTTGAGGAGATATGAAATTTGATGGGATCAGTTTTGCGGCACACAGGGTCTGTAAGAAAAGTACAAAATGCTTGAGAAAGAAACAAAAAATTGGTGACTGAAGTAGTCTGTATTATCAAACTAAAGTCAAGTGTTTGACGAATTAGGGTGGAGGCTAAAATGTCTTAGAAGAAGACCATGGAATTTATGTAGAAATGTGAATTTCAGACTACAAGGGACTATGTATAGGGATATACAAATGGACTTATACTGTTGATTGGAGAGCCAGAAAGACATGCCTGGTGGGTTGACCTTGGCTGGACACCAGGTGCCCAACAAGCCACTCCATCACTCCCCTCCTCGGCTGGACAGGGGAGAGAAAATGTAAGAAAAGGCTCCTGGGTTGAGGTAAGGACAGGGAGAGATCACTCACCAGTTACTCTCACGGGAGACAGTCCTCCACCAATTTGTCCAACATGAGTCCTTCCCATGGGCTGCAGTTCTTCATGAAATGCTCCAGCATGGGTCCCTTCCAAAGAGTTACAAGCCCTGTGAGCAAACCTGCTTCAGCGTGAGCTCCTCTCTCTGTGAGTCCACAGGTCCTAGCAGGAGCCTGCTCCAGCACAGGCTCTCCATGGGGTCACAGCCTCCTTCAGGCATGCAACTGCCCCAGCATGGGGTCCTCCCCGGGCTGCAGGTTGATCTCTGCTCCTCCGTGGGCCTCCATGGGCTGCAGGGGCACAGCCGGCCTCACCATGGGCTGCACCACGGGCTGCAGGGGAATCTCTGCCGGAAGCAGCGTTACTGCTCCCCCTCCTTCTTCACTGACCTTGGTGTCTGCAGGGCTGCTTCTCTCACACATCTTCATTCCTCTCTCCTGGATGCTGTTGCACAGCAGTTATTTCCCCCCTTTCTTAACCATATTATCCCAGAGGCATTACCACTGTCATTGATGGGCTTGACCTTGGCCAGCAGTCCCAGCCAGGGTCCGTTTTGGAGCCGGCTGGCATTGGCTTTGTCAGACGTGGGAGCAGTCTCTGGCATCTTCTCACAGAAGCCACCCCTGTAGCCCCCCTGCTACTAAAACCTTGCCACACAAACCCAAGACAACATGGCAGTCTCTTTGCTTAGGAAGTGGTGATACCAACCAAGTCCAAGGGGAGTAGGTGGCACAGGTCTGACCATGTTTTGGGACTCTGGATGGAATAATTCTTAGAAATATTATCCAAGTGGAAGTAATGATTCTCAGCTAGAGCAAGGCTAGGTTGGCCAAAAAGAAAAATCAAGCCTGAAAACATTTTATGAGTGCATGAATAAGTGAGAGTGTTGTCCGTATGACAGAAAAACATATGAGATTATAGCGCTCATTTAAACCTCACATTTAACATTTTGCTTGTACAGGAATATCAGAAAATGGTGTGAGAAGCATGGCTAGGTAAAATGAAGTAAAAATTTAATACAAAAGGCTACGTAATGGCTCCTCAACATAAACCTGGTGTTTAAAGCTATCTAAGATAGTAGATAAGAAAGATGTCAAAAACAGAGGGCTAAGGCTTCGGAGAAGATGCAGAGTAAACCTGAGAGAGGAAAAGAAGGTTTCAGAAAGGCACTGGAGTTGAAATATGAGAAGAGAGAATGCTGAGTGTGAAAGAATTTTTAGAGTCCAGGAGTAGTTTCTGGCTTCAAAATCTGTCAGAGCTCAAGGAGAATGAAAATAAGATTTGGCCAGGGGGATGTAATTTGAAACATTGATTGATATAAGAGCAAATTAAATACTGAAAATCTGTGAGGTTTAGACCAACCCAATTATAGCTTTTTAGAGGACAAAACTCACAATTGATGTAACATGTCTTAACTTCTGTACTTTACAACTGAGACATAATCTGTTTTGTCACAGGTAGCAATCATCACCATGTAGCTCTTCTTATGAAGAATGTGTAAAAGTTTAACCTTTCTAAAAAGCTACTATGACAAAGGTTATGTTATTTGAAAAAGTGTATTCCTCTAAAGGAAACTTTATTGAGAGGAAAAGTTACTTTCAGTGAGTTGTTTGATTTGTAAAAAAGTGGAGAAAAAATTTCCTATTTTTACAAAGAAGTGACAATTTAATATTTAATTTTTACTGTATTTAAGAAAGTGAAACTTCAGAAAGATATCCAGTTGAGACGTATCTTGTTATCTGTATTGTTTTAGAGGTACTGTTTTGTAAAAAAAGGAATGAGTTGAGCCCAGGCCCCTTTAATTGATTTCAATGGCTCTTTGTGATCGTTAAAAATTATCTGAAGTAGTACATCAGTAATGGACCAGTAGACGTGCTGATCACAGAAGCGAAATGAACATGTAGGACTTTCCATGGCAATTGTACATTGATGATTTTTTCTTTAGGAAATGTAGTGTTACAAGGTTGGTGAACACACTTCATGTAAAAAAAAACCACAACTCTTAGTCAAGAAAGAGAAAGACTTGGTGCCTTTCCTCTTTTTATAATTAAAGATTCTTCTGCATTTAACACAGCAGCAAACGTCTAGAAGGAAGTTAGCTGGATTGGATTCAATGCTTAAAAATAGAGATAGCTTTGCTAATCATCTACTGAAAGAAAGCATCAAGAAAAGAGAAAAGATTGATTTGCTATATTAGAAGGCTATCATTAGAGTATGTGAAAGGAAAACACTAGCTAAGCATCAAGTAAAACTTTGCTGTCCTGCATATAAATATGCCTCTATGGAAACCTATATAGTATGCTGAGCTATTACATATTTTCAGGAATTTAATGACACACAAAGTCCCTGTTGTACTCATTGAAGGGCAAAGAGGAAAGATGCACATTGTCCATGTCCAATGTGACACTGCATTGGCAATACTGAAATGCTTGCATCCAATTTATGCAATTTATACATCGACAACAACATGAAGTTTCTGGCTGTTGTCATCTCTGGTGGTGTTTAACAGTCAGTGTAGCTGTCAGTTTCTTTGAGATGTGTTCTGCAACATGCGGGAAAATTCAAATAGATGAAAATGAAAATAAAAACTTGAGATAAAATTAATAAATCAGCCCTAAAATGGGGAGAAATTTAGAATCAGTGGACTTGAAACACACGCTGTCTTCCCTTCCAGATGTTTGCATATTCGGGAGAAGTCAGTCTTGCATAAGCGGTAGGCATAGCTGATGTAATTCATAGATACATTCCTTTTGTTTGCTTTACTTTTTTCACCTTCTGGGGAAGAAGAGGTGAGAGGTCAAAGGTGTATCTTTTTTGAGCCATGACAGTTACTACATTAGTTATGGACTGGGGAGGTGATGTCTTGACATTGTTCATCTCTCTTGTGATCCAAATATGGTAGTGTGTGAGGCCAAATATGAAAATACTTTAAAATTTACATTTCTATAAAAGCAAAATTTGTAATCCTATCTACATTCAGTTCAACTGCTACAAGTAAGAGAGTGAAAAGGAAGGAAAAAAAGTTGTAGAAGCTTATAGTTTTTAGACTGGTACCGTAGGATTTATCAGGTACATCTTGAATCACCCGAAATCTATGTTTCTAATTAAAATAAGCAGGTAGCTGTAGTCCACAGAAAGACAGATAGGCAGCTTTCAGGAGCAGTTCTCTCTGTCTTAACATAAACCTCTGAGTCATGGAAATAGACTACCCCAGCAAGTCCCTATCAGAGCTGTCTACAGCGGGAGCCCAGCTGACCAGTTTAAATCAGCAGCCAAACCTTCTGACGGCTCAAGGCTAGTGACAGAACTCCTTCCCTAGTGTGCCGTGTTTAGCTCTCAGTGAATAATTCATGGAAAGTAATGTACTCTCAATTCAACCTTCATTTGTGCTCGTAGAATGCTCTCCAGTAAGTTGCCACGTTTTTAAACACTTAGCTCTTTTAATTACAGTTTTGAGTTTGACAATTTTATTTTAAAAATCAAGCAAATTTCATACTTCTGAGTGTTCATTTAAAATGCTTGCTTTTTTCTTTCTTCTTCCAGTACCATCTAGATTGTATTTAGAGTTTCCCATACCTTAAAAACAGATAGGAGATAAACAAGATTAGAGAATTTTATATGAATTCAAGTGGATTTTTTGAAACACAAATGCCCTAGAGGTGTAGTTCCTCTTCCAAGAAAGGTTTGGTAGCATAATGAATAATTTAGATTCAATTTTACTTCCTTATTTTTTTCTGAAGGACTTAGAAGTATGGATGATGTCATTCTACCAAACAAGAGCCTCAGCCATGTCTGACTCATTTAGGTCATGGTCCAGTACCTGTGGATGCCAAGTTTCCAGAGAAGAGCATGGGGAAATCCTCTCTTCTGTTTTGCAGAGACCTGTGCTGTTACACCGGTGTAAACATCCCACCTCAGCTGTGTTCTCAGGAAGACTTCCTGATAGTAAAAGTTGATTGCTTCACTGCTTCCAAAAAGGCAAAAGCGTTACTGAAATGTACTCATTTTAGAATGTGTGGTTGGAGAATACAGCTTTGCTGTTAATGGTAGATCTTTGTTCTACACAAGATGAAGTCGCAAAAAAAAAAAAAAAGGTGCTTTAATATATAAGATTAGCTAACATACTTAAAATTTAAGTGTCTGTGTAACTTTGCAGATTGTTTTTATAAGTTTTTTCTTCTTGAAGAGGTGGCATATTTTGTATTCTTGAAATACAGAGTGTTCCTGAAATGATCGAATTCCTGTCTTCCAGACATCTCTCTTAATCTCTCACTTCTCTGCTTGAGAAATATTCAGCAGAACTGTCCCATTCTTCTGAACAGGATGATGATGAAAGAGGATGTGTCCTAGAAAATATCATTGTTCTCAAAGTAGTAAGCCTGACACTTAACAGTAACTTTGTCCAGGACCAGCCCTTATTATGAAGTCTTTCTAAAGGGAAAACAATTTTCTCTTGCTTTTCCTAGCAGCCACTGCTTTATTAGCAAAAGAGAAAACACGTTGTCTTTACCGTTTTTTAGTCAAAAAGATTGACATATTGCACTTGGAAAACATAGCTACTGTTGAACTCTGTGCTGACTTATGTGTGAGCCACCAATGTTTCTTTTTTAAGGAGCTATTTAGCTAAGAAATTGTGGTCCAGGTTTGTGTGGAGCAAATAGTTGAAAAACAGAAGGCCTGATGGAAACATTGATAGATTTTCCCTTTAACAGTGTAATTAGTGCTGTAATTACCACGGTATGTCCATATAGAGATAACAAAAAGACTATGTTTTTATAATACAAACCATATTTTTATAGTTTATGTAGATTTATTTATACACACACACATACATGGTTGAGTATCTGGGGGATTTTTTATGTCTTATTTAAAAAAAAAAATCAGAAAAACAGTCAGGCACACTAGACAGCCTTAGCTCAGCTCAAGTCCAAAGTCTTCCAGTGGGCTGGTATTTAGTTTTAGGCTATTTGCTGTTATCCAGTGTTAGTCCAACATTAGCACATACCTTTTATTCCAATCTTACTGCTAGGTGTAACCACAGACCACAGCCAGAGCTGATAGCACGAGCTAACACTATTTTCCTAGAATATAATGTTTGTCAGGAAAAAAATATTCTCCTGCTCCTAAAAATGATAGTTTGTTTTTTTTTTTTTTATCTTTTTAATTTTCTAGCAATGAAGCTTTACGCAGGCACTAGATCTGTTCTGATAAAGCTTTATTTCTGCAGCCGAGTGGACCAGCAATGGTCAGTTAGTACGGAATTTGCTGATTTGCTAATCTCTAATTGCATAACTGACTGAATCAAAGGAAAATTGCGACAGAATAAAGGCAGAGGGACACGTGTTAAGCCCAGCATATATCAAAAACCTGGCTTTGCTATGTGAAGAGTGAGGTGCTGTGAGAGACGTGCTTTGTTTGCTGCTCGTGGTACATCTCGGGCAGCAGCACATGGCCGTTTCAAAGGGTTCGAAGACAGAGTATCCTCAGACAAAGCACCGTGGCAGAATAGGGTATCCTCACATAAGGCGCTCTTTGCTGTGCTACTGTGAGGAGTTTTGCAGGCTTGAGTCTGGGTAAAGCACTTGTAGAACACACGGTAACTTTATTTACACTGTAATCACTGAGCAAATAAACCATATTTATTCATAAGTCAGGTAGCTTGATCGAGGCAGCTAAATGTAAATGAGCATAGAAAGGAAACATATAATGACGTGTGCTGTATTTCTTCTGTGCCCTTTGGTTTGCCTTTTTCCATTCTTAAGAATTCTAAGTTGTAATTATTAATATGTTTTATTGCTGTTTTACTCAGGCAGTTATGTATACCTTTTTCCTCTTTGATAAAGTCATTCTAGTCAAAAAGGAATATGCTGTTAGCTAGAAATTAACAGCAGAGTTTAATTCCCTGCCATCCTCTCCACACTCTACAAAATAATATTTTTTAAATAATTTGCTATGGTGAGCAGTGGCAAAACTTTCTGCTGGATCAAAAATTTCCTCCTCTTAATTCTCTGGCTTAGTGCTTGTTATTGAAAGATGACTCTTCTGAACCTACACCTGCATTATTCGTTCTAAAACCCACCCATGCAGGTAATATAAGAACATCTCATTAATCTTTTCTGTCCTTCAGTCTTGTTTCACAGTACGGGACGTAAGAGGATAAACTAGTGCTGTGGATGAGCTAGGATAAACTATGCAACTCACAGTTTAGCAAACTAACTGGTGTGGTGCTTAGCTTGAGAAAATGTTTCCTGTTGTGGAGTACGTGCTCCTGGAGATATGTTTGGTTTGGATCTCAGTGCGTATTCTTTGTATATTGAAAACTGTATTTCATGTGAATATGTAAATTGGCAAGTGGATATGAAGAGAGAAAAGGAAAGTTACGAAATGTGCACAATGTAACAGCTAAGCAATACTGGGGATAGTTCTGAGTGAGTGAGCCCAGATCCAGGTTTTTGGAGATACTTTAATAGTCTGATCTGAAATACATTTATGGTGAAACTAAGATGGCACATCAAGAAGCAGCAGCAGCTTGCTGTATACCCTTCATTTGCTAATGTGCATTCCAAACAACATTCTAAAGAGCCCAGTCATTCTTCACGTATTAAGGCTTGAGGTTAGGCTTCCAGAGTTCTGCTTCTCTTGATACATTGCCAGTGTCCCTGCATGTCCTAAAGCAATGCATATTTGCTAGAAATTACTGAATTTTTCGCCCCAGTAGACAGGAAAAGTGGTATCAGCTGTTGCAGGTTTAACTTACAATGTTAAACTGGAGTCTGAACAGACTGCGGGGGGTTTTCAGTCTGTTTCTATATAGCATATGCAGCAGCAGCAGCAATAACCTGACACCTATTGCGTGTTTTCAGCCCTTTGATGTCCAAGTGCTTTTTAAGCAACATGATGTGTGTTATCCCTGTTTTACAAACGGGGAAGCCAAAACTCAGAATGTTTAAGCAAATTTTCCATACTCTCAGGTGAAAGGTGTTCCCAGGCATGGAACAGAGCAGTCAGTGCTGTACCTCATTCCCCAAGCTATGCTTTTTCCAGTTCATTTTAATTTTTAATTTTTTGCAATGTAACACTGGTTTAATTCAATTAGCTACTAATTTCAAGATGAGTAACTGTGATGCAAACACGCTTAAAGTGGGATGAGTCCTGCATGCATTGTGTTATTGGTGTTTTAATTACTTCTACATCTTTTATTCCTTAGAAAGTTTAACTACACAGCCAAAACCTCAGTTGATGGATGCAGATAAAAAATTGTTCCTTTTCTTGCTGCTTTTATTTTTAATTTATTTAGCAGCACTGAAAGGCTCGATCTTTTAGTATTTTCATTAATTTAAAATCTTTTCTTCCTTATTTTCATTATGCAGTCAACACTTACCTTAACTGTGGTGGCATACGAACAAGAGCTCAGTTTGAGAGCCTTTATTCCTGCCATCCTAAAAAAGGATTCCAAAAAGGAAAAGAAATACAATTTTTCTGAAGTTACAGAATTACATGTACAGATCAGATACCACAAATGCCTGTTGCATTTGCCTCAAATAATTTCTTGTGTTTATGTACTATGTATATTATATGTGCATCTATAAAGCCATGCACATCTTTTTATAAACATGCAGTGTACAATAATGAATATGTTTACATGTATCTTCTTTATAGTATTTTAAATATCTAACTGTACATAACTTACATCTTCGCATTTTGGATTTAATAACATAAAATGCAGTAGCTCTTACTCATAAAATATTGTTCCTGAGAAGAAAGAATGCTTCCAATTAACATAGATGCATTTCCATCTTCTGTTATGTAAGTCTTAGCTCTTACAATTAAGTTGGATCTGATGTGATTTCTTGTATCGTTGAGAAGTTTTATTTACTTTTCTCACTGATGGCTTCTTACTGGCTATTTTAAAAATGAATTAATTGATACCATAGTTTTCCATTGCTGTCAGAGTGGAATGGCTATTTCTCTCTTTATTGTCTTAATTTCTCTTAATTCCTCAAATTGTGAGAAATTTAGTTTGTATTATTTGACTGCGTACCAAGACCTGGGGCCTAAAATAAATACTGTGTCATCTACTGTGAGCACAGAGAACTGGTATGTTCTTATCTTTATTTGAATCTTAGATAAAACTGCCATTGATATTAAGGGTGGCACAACAGGTTTTATGTATGAACTATTGCTAACTGCTAAAGTTGGTCTAATAGTTTCCCTAGTAACTTCTCTATATAAGGTTTATCTTTCTCATACTGGCTATCAAATCTCCGGGTTCCCTGCAAAAATCTTTTCCCACTAATGGAGCTGAGAAATTGCAGGCAATTGGTTTTTGTTTTGTACACAGCTTGCAAGATAACAATCCAGATGAAAAATTAAGGGGGTTTTTTTGATTGCTTATTGTTGCTCTTTTTATGCCTCGTTTTTTCAAATGCTACTTTTTTTTCTTAGCTTCACCAAAGTCAAATTTTGAATTTCACATAAAACTAACATTCCCTGAAGGACTGTGAGCTCTTCCTCCTACTGAAACATGCCTTTTTGCAGGAAGCCTGTTCTTCTAAGGGTGCTATCTGAGAGTAGGCTCTGATTTGACTGCTTGAAATATGGTTGCAATACCGTAGTCTTCTTGTTGCTAAGTAATATATATTTCAGAATAGCACCTGGTCTGAGGTTGGCAGGCACTTGGAGGGTAGGGGTTTATTTCTAAGAGGGTGATGAAGGCAACCAAAAAAGAAAGCAGGTTAGCAAGAGATGTTAGTATTTACCTCCACAGATGATCTACATCTCCATCAACTTTTCTTTCTGACACTGCATTGAAAAACACTACCTGAATCATATAAGTACCTGTATTTATATTGTATAGCAATAGTAATATTTGGTATAGAAATCTATTTCTAGTTATGTTTCTCTTAAGTACAAGAGGCAGCATCTTGACTGACAGCTTTTGAGAACAAACCATCTTGAGATATCTACCGTATGGCACAGCAGAAGTACTTCTTGAATATTCCATTCCAGTATGGTATTGTGAAACCACTTAGTCAGAAGCTTTTTCTTTCATTTTGTGTTCCTTCATTGGTATGGGAATGACATTGATATTTTTCAATAACAAATAATCAGGCAAATTTAAAAAAAAAAAAAGAGCTTTAAAATGGCCAGCTATTCTGTAATTGCCCAGCACCTCCTATTTCATATTATTTTTGTTTTTCTTCATGACCTGTTCCATCTGTTTAAGGAAATAAAACAGTTTCAGAACATGGTGCCTGATTTATGTCCACTTCTATAGACGTGTGATCTGCACAGTGACAGGCCCAACTGTTCCTGAAGATTCCATGACTGTCTGACCCTTTGAGCTAAATTTACCACAGATGCTTTTTTCACTCTTTGAGGTTAACTTTTATGATTCCACAGGAGACTCTCACAAAAGGTCCTGCCTTAACCACTGGGTGATATTTGAAAGATAAGTGCCAGAAAACATGAAGAACAGACTGCTTAACAGAAAACCTTATTAACATTCCTTCTGCACTTTGTGTGCGGATGACTGGCGCAAGCCTTCGGGGCAGTTAGGATCTTTCGTGTTGATACACAGTGTAGTTGGTAAGGCATTTTATTGCACAGTTATAAAATAAAGTGCAAAGGTTCTAGAGAGCTTTACACACTTTACACACATTCCTATTTGATGAATTTTTTGACATTTTAACGTGTAGCCTGTTTATCTTATTTTCCTTCTACTTGCCAAGTCTATATACATTTTAGAAATACAATTTTTAGTGCTTGCTTTCTAGCTAGGTAGCTTCACTGCCATCAAAAGTAATGTACTGCAACACTTGTAAAGGCTGTACAAAGGAATGGCTATTATGCATGTAACAACTTGTTGAGCACTAACTTTGCTCTTTCAGTTTAAAAAAATTCTAGCACAGTTCAGAGCAAATTCAAAATGTATCATTTAAATGACATATCTAGTTCTCTGATTTTTTTTTCCTCTTCTAACACTGAAATTGCCAAATATACTTACACTAATATTTTCCAAAAGGAATTAACTCTCAAAGCTTTTATGATACTTTTTTGAATAGAAATTATAAATACAAGCTTGTTTGTAATGCATAAACTGCTAATGTATTTATTGTAACAGGAAAAGATCTCTTTCTGCAGTACAGTAGAGAGGAAGTCATGTTAGAGTTCTTTAACTGAGGTATTTTGTCCTTCAGTGATTTATAACAATAGCTGTCTGTATGTGTGTTTGACTTTAACAGTCAGCAAGAAATTTTATTTTTACTGAACTTCCCCACAGTGTTTTGAATGCCTTTCAGACAGGGAATACTTTCTGTTTTGTGAAGTTAGACAATAGTACTTATTCACAGCATCTAGGTAAGGGTTAGGAGAAAAAGAAAGGGAAGGATGACATTTCTAGGTAAAGCTTTTAGTTAACTTGGAATGAAAAATCTTTGTTCCTTTCTTTACTCCACAGAGACTAATTTGTGTAGCATGTCTCTAAGTGGAAACTCCCTGCAAACTCACTAATGTTACTGTAACTGACGTTCATCTTTTCCTTTCATTTATTATCCATCAGTATTGGTTTTGGGTGGTTTTTTTTTTTCCTTTTAATGTGACTGACCTTTAAACTTGTTGTTATCAGACTGCAAGAAAGAGATAGAGACTCTTTTCAGCTGCCTTCGTTCCCATGTGACCTGCAGGGAGAATAGATTCAAAATAGACTAGTTCCTCCCAGGGCAATACAAGACAGAGGAGAAGAGCACTGTCATTTCCGAACAGCACACTGCTAGAGTAAATTCAGCGTGAAAAAGGAAGGAGTTGCAGCGTGAAAAAGGAAGGAGTTGCAGCGTGTTAGAATTCTTCCTCCGCAGCCTGGATTATTACAGGAGATGGATTTCAAGGGTTTTAAGAAGCAGAGGATTTAAAAAAAAATACTTTGAAATGGAGTACTTTGAGAAAGAGGTTTGTAAGGACAACTGATGTTTGACTGCTAGAAATACTGAAGGAATTTTTCAAAATGAGCATTGTTATGAAGCCAAGATCCCGATCTACCAGCTCCTTAAGGACTGCCGACGCAATGTGGTAATGTGTTTGGTTTGTTTCTTTCAAGCTCCCCTTCCTATTATGACACACAGACATGTCCCAAGAAAGTCACAGGGTTTAATTTGGACTTTGTAGATTTTGCATGCTTGTTGAAGATGTCCAGCTGCTGAGTTTCACAATTAATAGTAAGAAACAGAATTATTTAGCTTTTTCTTGTACAATATTGTGTGTAGCATTTTTTAAACGAGAACACATGACATACGGCTTTTTTAACCCATTGCATACATTTTGCCATTCAGTAGTCAGGTTCAGTCCTTTCACTTACAGGTACCTTCTAAAAATCTTCAGTAGATTTATTCCAGGAACAAAGTTATAATATACAGCTTTCACTTCTGGAGGCTGGAGGATAAAATGAAGCTGTAGTTTGCATGAGCTATTTTAAGATACTTACATGTAGTTTTGCTGCCTAAATAGACTGGCTGGAAGAGATAAGTGTCCTGGGAGGAGACAGACTGCACAGTCGCGTGTGTGACTGTGTCGTGTTCTGCTGCAGGCATTTCCCCTCCTCTCAGAGGCTCAGAGGGGTAGAAGCAGACTGTAATGGTGATTTGTGTGTGTGATTTTCTTGCAGATTTTTTCAGTTAGCAATCAGCAAAGTTCTGTCTTTTGGTTAATTATTTTTTCTTGTGAGAACTTTATGCTTTGTATAGCTTAATAGGCACCAACAGGACAGGTTTCTATTAGGTACACAAAGTAAATTCCCTCTTCTCTTTTAATGTCTCCTATATTTTCATCCTCTCTCTGTGTTTTTAATTAAAATGACCATCATTTTAATAAACACATAGTAGACTAATTGTTCAGGGCTATAGTTAACTGGTATAAAATTATGTATTTTAAAATATAGCCTTTTTTAGATAGAAATGGCTAATGTGTTATTGTGCCATATGCTAGTAACTAGATTTCTTTGTGAGGAAATATATCAAGTTAATTGCACGTTAGCCTCTTAAAAACTTTGTGTTTCAAGTAGTCTTGGTTCTGAGTTAAAGCCATGTCAGTATGACCCTTAAAGCAGTTACTAATTTTTTGCAGTTATCCTTTACTAAAATTATTTTGCATTAAAAGAAAATTAAATAACTACACTACTCAAGCTAAAGAGTAGTCCTAGTCATTCTCAGAAACTGCTAAGGAAGAGTTTTGCTGAAATAACTACAGTAAGTTGTAGCTGTGTATCTTTATTAAAATGTAATAAAGTAATACGATGCCAGTGAACTGTGTATTGCTAAAGGTTTACACTCTGCAGGGTGTCTCCAAAGTAGTGAGCTAAAACATACATACCTTGATTACTTTGTACAACTGTGCAAATAAATCAGTATCTTTCTGATTAATTCTTTGCCTTTCAATTATTTATTTTTTGACTGCTTCCATTGATTCTTGCAGGAAAAAAAGAAAATAATTTCAAATTTAAAAATCTTGTATACCTTGTATAAATCCTGATACCTGCAGGCTGATTTGACCACCAGGTATTCTGTCTAAAATACCTGCCCACCTCCCTTTTGTTGCCGATGCCTTTAGTTGTAACGTTGGTGTGGTCAGTGAGAATACCTGTTCTGCTCACGCGTCCTCTGCTGCCCTGCCGTTTGGAAACCCTGCCAGAGTCCGGCGGTGGCTCTCGGGGGGATCCTGGGAGGCTGGCTAAGACAAGGGACATGCTGTTCTCTGGCAGCATGGAGCAAAGCCAGGCAAGCCCTGCCCCAGCAGAGGCCAGAGAAACGAGAGCAGAGGGAAGAGAGAAGGGGAGGGAGCCGCCAGCCACTTGCACCGAGCTCAGCAGCTGGCCACTGCCATGGAGGTGGCCGCTTAGGCCAGCCCACCCTGCCCACACCGCCCAGCTGAGTGGCCTTCATGGTGGGCCTGAGCAGATCACCTGCATGGCTTCGGCGGCTGTTCTTAGTCACCAAACTTAGGAGTCTGTGGATTTGTCCCCGTGGGTCAGTGCCACTCCCTGCAGTTCTGTGGGGCAGAACAGCAGCACTGCAGCACAGTATGAAGCAGCACCAAAATGCTAAGTGACAAGTAATGTGATGAAGTCAGGAGCACTGATGGACGTTTGGCCAGGAGGCAGGGAGAGCTACAGCATGCAATTCTCCTTTCTTTATCTGTTAACATGGTGATCCTGCTGTGTGTTGGAAGAGCAGAGGTGACTGGGGGGAAGGAGAAGATGGGAGAACGTGAGAAGCAAAGCCACAGGGGGGTTTGTGGGTGTCAGGAGCATAGGGACTGAGTGACAGGGTAGTACTGAAGTATGGATATTGCTCTTGCAAGGGCTTGGGAGAAATGTCCCAAGATGTCCTTGAACGGCATTTTCCTCATGGGAACAAAGTTCCCATGAAGAGTAGAAACCACAGAGACCAGTGAGAGGATGGAAGAGACTTAAGAGACAAGGCAGAGAAACCTCTGCATTCGGTTCCCTGAAATCACACTCACCCTCTGTCCAAAAGATGCACTAGCTTCAGGGTATGTAGAAAAAGCATAGTATTCTTTTCAGTATTAACATTATGAAGCATCCAAAGGGTATGACCCACTGGTAGCATGCAGAGGTGCACCAGCTGGCTTTGAGGAGGTGCAGGTGAGCCCAGACTGTCCTGATGTCCTTTTTTTGCCCTTTGTCCTTGCAAAGTCGGCCCCACTGGGGCTGGCTACTGCTTAGCTTCCCAGTGGGGTCTGTAGGCAAACCTCCTCTTTCTGATGCTCCTTGGAAAATTACTCCTGACGTTACAGTGTCTGAAGTAAAAGCAGATAGTTGATATTTATGCAAAATGAGAAGGTGCCTTATTTGAGTATTAGTACTTTTACGTTAATGCTGCTCAATTCTGCCATACATTCCTGTTCATTCCTAACTTCAGGATGTTGTTGTGAAATGCAACTGTGAATCAGAACATTTCCAGGGAATAGTCTAGAAGGGATGAATGATAGTACAGACTTTTCAGTGAAGACGATTAATTTGTCTTGTTATTCCTGAGAAGAAATAACAAGGTAGTAAGAAAACTCACTGTAAGGTAAAACCTTGGCTGATACAAGAGTACATGCATTTGAATGAGAATATGACTCCACTTTCTTGACTATTTGCCACTGAACAGCAGAGCAGCAGTGTTCAAAGTATTTCTGTTGTTTTTTCTCTTTTGTAATGAAGAAGTTTGAATGTATTAAAAAAATACTATTTTGGAGGAACTAAATTGGAAGTTTAAGAGGGGAAATGATGGCAAATCAAGCAAGCAGCCAGAGTTGTTGGAAATAGCTTATTCATTGGAAAATGTGCAGCTGATCAGATTTTAGAACTTCTTTATTTTTTCATGATACAAGTACTTACTCCAAAGAGCTAATAAGCCTCAGGAGTATTGTCAGCTTTGTCACACTCCTTTCTAAGTGGTGTGTCTAGAGTTGATAGTTATCTGTTTACTTTGTGGGTTGGCCTTCCTCTGTCTATATTTATTTTTCTTAACATATGCCAATTCAGGCTTTCCTGTTTTTTGGAATTTACGGTTGGCTGATCTGCAAAGGGCACATCCCAGCCTCCCCAGTGCCCCTGAGAGCAAAGGCCTTCAATGATTCAGATTGTGGTATTCTGTAGAACAATGCATCTGTTCTTACTTAATTCCAGCAGTGGGTGATATTGCTTGTTTGTGATACCATGACGTTCAGTCGACTGAAATTGCTGAAGGATGTTGTCAAGTATGACTTTCTCAGTCTATGACATATTTATAGATAAGTGGAACAAAACTGATGTATTGCATGAGTTTTTCGTGACCGTACCCTTAATATACAGATCACAATAGAGATGCTAAATAAAAGTTTTATTGAATGGAGAGAAGAAAATGTTCATGGCCTGACATCAGTGGATAGTGGTGTTTCTAAGGCAGAAGAGCTAGGAGAGAAGAATGGGATGAGATCCAGCAGTCCTGACCTAAGGTAGCTGCACTGGCTTCCTTACTTAAAGATAGCAGAAAGGAGAGCTCTGCAGTGAGCAACACCCAGTCGTTTGACACCCATGTGTGGCAGGAAGAATCTGTGGCTATATCATGCTGCCTAGAGACTGGCTACCTCAAAACAGTTCAGTTCCTTGGTTAATCGCTTGGTGCTAGCAGGCCTGTTGCCAGTATAAAGATCATGGTTCTAGTATATAACAAATGCTATTGAATGAGTCATACACCTCTGTTATCATCATCAGACCTGTATTTGAACTAACTGCTGACTTTCAGACTGAGAATCCCAGTGCTGGGAAGATCAAGAGCAAAACCAGGGTGTTCCTTGAAGGAATCTTTTTCTTCAGGGCAGAGAAAAGTATGTAAATGTAACTGTGAATAATATCAGGAGTATGGATTCAACTTGGCTGTTGGAAAGTTAAGAATTTTTATTCCTGTGCTGGATGAATCTTTTTTCCTCTCCTCATGCAAGCTGCATGGTGTCCAAACTCATCGGGACCCTGAAGTACTAAATATATGCAGATCTGAGGGGTTTCTGAATGCTGAACAAAGCCTACAAGATAGAGATTACCTTTCCTGCATGAAGTCTGACTTTGATGGAATTAGTAGGTGACTTCATTTAGCAAAATAGGCTTTCATAAGCAGTATGGGCCTCAAGTCATGATGACCATAGAAATTCAAGGTAGTATATGTGTTTTTATTTATTCTGGTAGTGTCAGTGCTAATGAGGAAGCCTCTATAGTTCAGAATTGCACTATTTTCTAGAGTACTGTGTGTTAGTGTTATTTTTACAAAATGAAATAGGAACAAATGCTTTTTTCTCTAGTGAGTTAAGGGTGAAGTTTGAGGTGATCAAGCACTTTATTTTCTAACAATGTAAGACATGTCCTACTGGGCCTGACCAATGGTCTATGTAACCTAGTATTCTGGTTTCACCTGCAGCAACAGGAGAACATGAAAGCCTGTCCAATTTCTGTAGTCCATTCCTGTCGTATTACCCAGCATCTACCAGTGTTGTATTAAGGATGTTATAGCTTTCATCCCTCCCTGTTCCCTTTAGTGTCCATCTAAGGACCTGTTGCCGATGGATTTCTCTAATCTCTTTCTTAATTTGCTGCCACTGTCTTCCTTCACAGCCTTCTAACAACCTTTCCAACTATATAGGAAAGCACTTTTCTTACAGTGCTTTACAGCGATGTCCTACTGGTTTCAACAAGTGTCCCTTAGTTCTGTCATTGTGGCATTCAGTGAAAGATGATGCATTCACTTTATCCACAAGCTTGATGATTTTGTAAAGCTCAGTCATAATCTCCCCCACCTTTTCCAGTGTAGAACATGAAGAGCTGTAGCCTTCTTAGATTTTCCTAAAAAGGCTGCTTCCCCGTCCCTTGATCAGCTGCTGTTCTTTGTAATTCCTCAGACACCACTGTATCATTGAAATGTAGATACCATTACTCAAGATGTGAACACAAAACAAAGGCTTTTAAACCTTTGTTGATGATGCCCAGTATGCTTTTTTTTGACTGCCATTTCAAGTTGAGTCAGTGATTTTAGAGAATTAATAATGTTTTTCTTGCCAATACAATCTTTTGGCATAGTCTCATCTCTGCTTTTTTTTTTTACAGCAGAAGTATTAGACTTGCCAACATAAAATCCAGTTACTTTAACATGAATGTGATAAGAAATACTATCTTGAAATAATAAATGTTTTATAAAAAATGCTGCAAACCATGACAAACAGAACAAATGGCAAAGTTTGACTTCAGCAAAGAAAGGAAACTCCTCAGAGACATTCTCTTTCAAGCTACAACCAGAAAAATGTACATAATATTCTTTCCCTATCACGTGCAAGCACATGATGTAATTCTCTGCCACTCTCCACTCTCAATAATCCTGTCTTTATGGCACAGTTTCTTCTCATGCCTTCTCCCTGTGCACATCTGTAGATGATCAGGTCGTGGACAAAGCTCTGTTCAAATGTAACTGGAGCTGGAGGCCAGTGGAGACAACACACTTCAGTGTCTATCCATCCCTAACATAGAGTAAGGGATAGGGCAGCAGGGTTCGCAGGGAGCTCACTTGACAGCTCAGCCTGAATGACCAAAAGCCCATTTAAAGATGGTTCAGCTGAGAACAGGAGATAGCCCAAATCTGGACCCGGGCAACTACAGGCTGGTCAGCCTCACCTCTGTGCCTGGCAAGGTCATGGAGCGGATTCTCCTGGAAACCATGCTAAGGCACACGGAGAGCAAGGAGGTGGTTGGTGACAGCCAGCATGGCTTCACCAACGGCAGATCGTGCCTGACCAATTTGGTGGCCTTCTATGACGGGGTGACGGCATTGGTGGACAAGGGACGAGCAACGGATATCATCTACCTGGACTTGTGCAAAGCTTTTGACACTGTCCCACACGACATCCTTCTCTCTAAACTAGAGAGACATGGGTTTGATGGACGGACCACTCGGGGGATAAGGAGTTGGCTGGATGGCCGCACTCAGAGAGTGGTGGTCAACGGCTCAATGTTCATGTGGAGACCAGTCACGAGTGGCGTCCCTCAGGGGTTCGTGCTGGGCCCAGCCCTGTTCAACATCTTTGTCGGCGACATGGACAGTGGGATAGAGTGCACCCTCAGCAAATTTGCCAATGACACCAAGTTGTGTGGTGCCGTCAACACGCTGGAAGGGAGGGATGCCATCCAGAGGGACCTTGGCAGGCTGGAGAGGTGGGCCTGTGCCAACCTCATGAAGTTCAACCAGGCCAAGTGCAAGGTCCTGCACCTGGGTCATGGCAATCCCAGGCACAAATACAGGCTGGGCGGGGAATGGGTCGAGAGCAGCCCTGAGGAGAAGGACTTGGGAGTGCTGGTGGATGAGGAGCTTAACATGAGCAGACAATGCGCCCTCGCAGCCCAGAAGGCCAACCGCATCCTGGGCTGCATCGAGAGGAGCGTGGCCAGCAGGTCGAGGGAGGTGATTCTCCCCCTCTACTCTGCCCTGGTGACACCCCACCTGGAGTACTGTGTCCAGTTCTGGAGCCCCCAACATAATAAGGACATGGACCAGCTGGAGAAGGTCCAGAGGAGGGCCACAAAGATGATCAGAGGGCTGGAGCACCTCTTCTGTGAGGACATGCTGAGAGAGGTGGGGCTGTTCAGCCTGGAGAAGAGGAGGCTCCGGGGAGACCTGATAGCGGTCTTCCAGTACCTCAAGGGGGCCTACAAGAAAGATGAGGAGAGGCTGTTCAGTAGGGCCTGTTGTGACAGGACAAGGAGTAATGGTTTTAAAATAGAGGGTGGTAGATTTAGATTAGAAATTAGGAAAAAATTTTTTACGATGCGGGTTATAGAACACTGGCACAGGTCGCCCAGAGAGGTGGTGGATGCCCCATCCCTGGAAACATTCAAGGCCAGGTTGCACGGGGCTCTGAGCAACCTATTCTGGTTGGAAATGTCCCTGCTTCTTGCAGGGGGGTTGGACTAGATGACCTTTGAAGGTCCCTTCCAACTCTAACCATTCTATGATTCTATGATTCCATGGATCAATGTTGAGATGCCGTGACAGAAGTCCTCTCCAATTAATTCCCTTCCATTACACCACAGCTGAGCTAGTTGGTTTTGTTTTTTTTTTCAAGATACGGGACACTTTCTTCTAACTAAATTTTCTGAAAAGCACAATTAAAGTATAAGGTGTAACAGACAGAATTCAGCTCACCTAAAGACAGATGTCTGCCATACCTGAACTAGTAACCAAGAAATACTTGTTTTCAGGGCATGACTTACATCGTGTATTTTAGATGTCTGCTTCAGCAGATGTGCTCTTGATGTATTGATTTTATCAATAAAAGCTCCACCAAATATGACCAATACATATACATGGAGTCTAACTTGTATATGGGCATCTGCAGTGTACACATTTAACCAGATTAATTCTTACTAATACAACTAACTTAGCTTATGCTGAATACATACTTCAATATTTAGCAGTTGTAGCATTATTTGATAATATGAGGGTATTCAAGTAAAACATGGGAAGTCCAGTATGAAATATAATGTTTTGAAACACAGCAGCAAGAATAAACCAACTACCTAGGCTGAATGTAATATTGAAACAACCTTGTGCTCAAAGTGTGGTAGATTCACATACATGAAGTCGCTAAGCAGTGGTGTCATCATTCTAGTGGCAGCACAAATGACTCAACCTCATTGCTGTGTTTCCAATCAGATTTCAGCTACGATGGGTTTTAATTCAGATTATTATGTACTAGAGCATCTTTCTTGAGTCACCTCATAAAACACATAAGTAGATTTGTGCACTCCTTTGATTGTTGACATTGATGACACTGTGAAGATGTGTGCATGTATGACTTAAATAGGTGAATGACACGGGTATAGTATGATATTATATGACCTCATAAATAATTTTTTCTTTCATCAAAAGTGTTTTCAAACCTGTTATGTATAAAAAGACAGAACAGTGCTAACAGAAGCTAAGTGGCAGAAACTGATTTTGCTCATTGAGCCTCTTTTCTCTATAGATATTTAAGAAAGACTTCTCTCCTTCTAGGAAAGTGTTAAGCATTAAAAAAAAAAAGGAAGACTGTTACAGAAGTAAGAATAACTCTTTTTTTTTGTCAGAGACCTCAAAAAATTTCAGCACAGCTCTGTTGGAAAATTTCATTTCAGTAGTTTCATTGTGCTTTGTTTCAATCTAATAATTTAAAATTATTTTTCAAATCAACTATTTTAATTAAAAAATCATTTCAGACTAGCAGAAAGGGATTTATTTTGATGAAAAAGTTTTGATAATTCTGAAATTTATGCTTCAAGTAATTTTAATAATGATAATAATTTTTAGGAAAGGGTGAAAAGTTTCACTTTTGATGAAATTATATTGTTTCATTATCAACATTTTGAAGAAATTCTCATGTGTAATTATATAAGACCCTACAAACAAGTAGCTTTCTAACACATACCCATAATATCTTTAAAAGAAAGGATGTAGATGCTATGTACGTAGAGTGCAAGACAACACATGGCAAAGACTTGGTGCCAGCTGTGCTGTCCTGGGAGCTGGTGGGACGATGCTGCACTGAGGCCAGTTAGCCCTTCGCCATGCTGACGCAGCTGTGCTGCTTTCTGAACCCCGATAAGTAACTCCATGTGGTGTCATACTACGTCTCGTAGCTGCTGCCAGCATCCACCCACACAGATTGCTGGCAGATTCCAACAAGCACTTCTAGGAAATTCTTTCCAAGAGGTAGATATAGAGAAAAAAAACAGACAGTCACTACAAAATCTTCTTGGTTGCCACTGCCCTGAGGCGTTCCCTACATGAGATCAGTTTCATAAGATCATCTTCCTTCTTAGAGCTTCATATTAATAATCATCTTCATTGTCTCAGAAATTTCCATATTTAGTGATCTGAGCTTGTGAGCAATGCTGCCATTTGACATGTGATGTTCCCTTGACTTAGCTAACATCTATTTTCCTCTTGCCATACACCTGTGCATTTACCTTATTATCTGGGGTCCAGCTCTGTAGCTAGTTTACTTTTACTTCTGTCCTTCTTTCTTTTGCACTTTTTCTGTCCTCATTTGCCTTTAAGTCTTCCTTTCCAACTGAGTTTGAAATAGCCTTCCTCATTTGAATGTCATGAAAATGAGCCCTTGCAAGACTGCAATAAAGGAGTTAAAATGTTAACTTCATTTAATTAAAAAAAAAACCCTCACTTGGTTTAAGTTTTTGCCTTCAAAACTTCCAGATATAAAATAGGTATTTATAAGCCTAAAACTGAGAAATTGCATAATTGTTTTCTTGCAGCTTTCGTCCTTCCTTGTTCAACCTCTCCTACACTGTTTGACATGCTTACTGCTGTATCACAAATACAGTTATGTTGTAAACAGTTTAATTCTTTCAGTTTTGCAGTTTAGATTTGTGATGCCTATAAACTTGGGACAAGTGTGCTTTTGTGGATGTGTATATGTCTACATATAACATATTGTATATGCTGTGTATACAGTTATACTTGCAGTTCCCTCTTTTGTATCTCTGTATTTTCCAAATGTGATGTGTCCAGTGTGCTAAAAAACTTGATTTAGCCCTCACAAGTTATGTTTCTTCATATCTAATGTGAAAAGCCACAGTGTGATAAGGCCTGTACTCCTTATGGTGTATATGACCAAGTGACGCGCATCACACTTCCGGAAGTGACTTAACAGTTTGTAGTCTTACTGCCATCATCTCATGCCATTCTAAGGTGTGCCTGAATGAAATTACGTGTGTAAATACTATTTTCTTTTTCCCATCCTAACCTTTGTTCCAGTCAAGTTTTTTAAATTCATAAAAAATGTGTCTCCTTCTATTATTTTCCACTTGGCATAGTTCCAGTAATTTTGATATAAACCCAAGTCTTACCATCATCTGAAAAATCTCAGCTCTCAACCTTAAAAGATTTAAAGATGGCAGAAAAGGTTGTAAATTTGAATTCAAGTTTTCAAAAATTAAAAGGTGAAAAAAGTTGTTTGTGGTTTTTAAAATCTCACCATTTTAAAGACAATCTCATCATCCATGCTTGTATAGTCCGTAGAGGAAATAGTGTAGGTCTAGAGGGCTGTTCCGAAAACCAGGAGTGACATCCTAACAGAGGCAGGTGCTCTCAGCTTTCCTCTGAGCTCTCTCCCCAGGGACTGCTGCGGAGCCTGGCCTCCACAATCAAACATCTGTGCAAATCTGTGCTGTAAATCTTCCCTGTGTGATCTATAAACATATGTTTTTTCAAGTTTTGCCAAGTGATCTTGGCAACTTTTTGGAAAACAAAACTCATCTTTTTGTTTTGTGTATTTACTCTTTATTCTTGATTCATGTGTATGTTTACTCTTCTTGTTTTGCATAAAGATGTTATGATAATGTCTTTGTCTGCTGGGGTTGCAACGCTCATAGGAAAAAGGAAATACAGAGGAAGGACGTCTGATAGACTGAAATGCCATTTCCCAAATGCTAGATAGATCTCATCCAATTCCTGTGTACAGTTTTTCATCATTTTTAGTCTGTTAAGTCTGAAACTGCATAAAAAAAAACTGTCGGCAGACACAGCCCCATCTTGTAGACAGGAATATGATGAAGTAAAGATGAACATTTAAAAGTTAGCGGGCCTACATTTGCAGTAAGAGTGTAAGACCACTATTTACACAAGGTCTGACAGACTCAGTAATGGTGAAATGGAACACGTTCACTTATGACAAATGAAAATTCACAACAAAGGAAAATGTCAAGCCTCAAAAGAACATCAGTAGCATCAGTACATCTGCTGCTAGGTGTTCTGGTTATACTCATCAGCGGACGTTTTTCAGTAGCAGAGGCAATACTAGTCACTTGTTGCTGTTCTTGTGAATTTTTTTGGCTACCAAAAAGAAACACACAGGGAGTTACCCTAAGAAGGTCAATAATGGAAAAGGAAAAAAACACCATACATTCTTTCAGAGTGGAAATGGAACTAGGACTTTGAAGGAATCCCTTGCTGATGCTGGAGAACCAAGTCCCCTTTTCCACCCGCTTTCACTGTAACGAGCGTTTTCTTCTAAGCATATTTGGTGATGTGAAAGCAATTAAAAATCTGCAAAGGACTGCTCCACTTGAGGATGCTTTGGTAAAGTACAACTTGCAAGCTCTCTGTAGCTAGGTGGAAGGGACGTTTTGGGGGAATGTTGCTACTGCTTCCAAATGAGTTTCAAGTTTTCTTCATGTCTCCAATTTTATATTACTTTAGTCTTAAACTAGTACTGAATTCTGAAGTTGAAAGATCCTATAATTCTTTAATAATTTAATTTCCTACTGTTCATATTATCTCTTGCCAATCATTCAACGACCTGGATGTCGAACAGTTCATGCAATACAGGTTGCTGTTCCAAATAAACTCTGCTCAGGCCATTCCTGGCACCTTGTTTCCTTGGGTACAAACCTTCTGTTCATTTAAATGGAGGAAACTCTATACCATAAAGTAAGAAAATGCTTATTTACAGCAGCAGACAATTGGGTTTGGATAGCTTTCTCTTCCTGGCTCATATTCTCATACTCTTGTTCCTTTCTTCTCTAAGTGTCTTTGGGTTTATTTACCCTTTAAAACCCACTGTTTCACTTTTTTTTTTTTGTCAGAGATTCTGTTCTTTCTACAAAACAGAGCTGAAAAGAGGAATTGGATGTGTGTCAGGAACCACTGTAGTTTGTTTCCATCCAGACTGCAAAACAATGATATTTCCCTAACTTCTTTTCTGCCCTTATTCTACAGTATAAACCTCTTTATGAATCAGATAACGAGACAGTAGGCGTCTGCCTTTTCTGTGACAATGAAAAAAAACATTCTACCTAACTCACTCTGGCTACTTTTTCGTTTAAGTGTTGCATTTTGGTTGTTTTGTCCACAAAGCATTTGGTACTGTAGATCCACTTCTACATCACCTTTCATAATTTTCAGTCATTTTCTTATGCTTTAGCAAAAAGACTTTTTGAAATTTATTATTTCCCTCCTCATCAGCACATGATACCAAAACCTGCACTGTAAGTTTCCCAAAAACCGAAGTTTCAGTATTACTGCTCATTGTTCAGTGCTGATTTTGATAGCTGCTCTACTAGCTCTGGAAGACAGCATCCGAGTTGCTGACTAGTTTGTTACCTTCTCACACTCTTTATTGTGTTTAAGTCCTGATTTGATACTTTTGTCTGCCTTAAGTCGCTAGCAGTTCAAAATGTACCAATAAGTTTCACAAGAGAAAGAAATCAGTGAATGAGAACCTGAGGACAGTAAAGCTGTTTACCAGGCTGTTCCTGCTGTTACCTGTTATCCCAGGAAATTCCTGTGATATTAATCTTTAATTTGTACCTACATATAGAAGATACCTGACAAGAATCAAGGAGTAATAGACACAGATGGAAAAATATTGGAACATTCAAGTGGAAATATACAAAGCGTAAGGGATCTTGTAAAAGTCAGAATATTTTTGGAAGGCATGGTAAGAGGACACATGGATCAAAGCCAGTGAGACCTCTAGTTCAAACCTTGCTGATGATCAGTCGTAGGCACTACAATTGCATAAGTAATTACTTTTTTAAAGTTCACCTTATCCTGTGACAGTTCTCAAGCAAGCTGTTCTGATGCTCTTCTTTTAATGAGCCTGAAAATGATGCTGGCTGGCTCAGTGTTATTGAAGCTGTAGCCCTTCCAGCCTAGTCTGCAGAAGTTTGTTTTTTGACTTACCCTCTTGGAAACACTGACCAAGCCAATGTCTGGTTTGGTCTTTGTTTTATGTCCCTCTTGTCCCATGATAGTCACCTCAGTGCTGTCTGCTCCCAATTCCGTACTGTTAAGGAAAGACCCGTGCTTGCCTAGGTTCCAGTATGACTGAAATGACTGGTTAGGTTCAATGCCATGTATAGTCCAGGACATTTGAGAAAATATATAAAGTGACTCAGTTGATAGTGGCACAGGCACTGTTTTTATGCTTGGTAACACTATGATTAGTGACTTAATTACTGACATATGTTTTCTGTTCTTAAAGGGCCAGAGATTTGAGCTGGGAAAATGTTAGGAAGCACTCTTTGAAATCCTGGTACTAGTGGTGGCAGCAGCCTTCATAAAGTCATAGGATTTGTGGGAACTCAAATGCCACAATTGTGTATTTGAAGGCTTGTGTCTCTCACAACTGTCTTAGTATCTCTACTATTCCTCTTAGTACCAGCCAGTTTATAACTGATGTGCTTGCTGTTACGCACATGCGCAGATAGTCCTTCCAAATGATTCTGACTTTCAGTCAGAGAGGTCTACATTTCCACGAAGTCCTTACTCCTATTTATCAGCAGTGCCACCATTTCTCTCTGATTCACAGACAGTGATTACATTTGCATTTTTGGCAAGCTGGGGGTTCACAGCTGTGAAGCAGTGTATTTTGCTTCTTGGAATTTCCATTCTTGGAAAAGGCTGGAAATGAATAACTAGGAAATGACATTTTGTAAAGCCATCACAGCTTTTAATCTTCTCCAAACAGATTTTCCATCTCAGAAATGCATTCCTCTCTGTGCCAGTAAGGTGACCTTATGACTTTGTTACAGATATTGTGCATTTGCAACTTTCTCACAATTATTTATTTCAGCAGTAAAATGTAACTTTGTATTTATGCAATCAGTATCATTACATGGTTTTACATGAGTGGGAAGCATACATTTTTTGCTTTCTAGTAGATCTACAGAACATTTTGCTTAATCATCTAAAATTGATTGATTTCCTAACCAGTACTTATTTTCTTACTGGTTGCTGGTACTAGAAATAGAAGTCCAGTATAAATCCTTGTCATTGAAGGCAAAACACTGTAACTCTTTTATCATTAAGACGGACCAGCTGCTCTCTCTGCCTTCTCCAATTTTTCTGTTTTGGATACTGATCATGGTAGTAATTGCGCTTTTACTTCAAAATGAGATTTTATTTTAATTTAAATATTCATTGGCAATTAGAAATCCAGAAAGACAAAACAAAGAAAAAGTTACTTTGCATTTACTTTCAAAACTCCTTGGAAGAGACTGTTGAAATACGATAATAATAAAATGATAATATTAATTAAAAATGCTCTGCAGTTGTTTTAACTGGAGAAGAAAATCTTAAGGGCTAGCAGCTCTGGGAATTGCTTGTGAGAATATCGCTTTTGTTCAGTCTTTCATGAAAAGTATTGGTAGATAGAATTTGGTTTGCTAGAGGCGTGTATGTGCATGGTAAGGATCCTTTGTTGTATTTCTTCCCCCTTCTCCACACATGTCCAGTCCATTCCCCCTTTGCCTACTGCTTTTCCTCTCTAAGTGTGTTAATATTCTCTGTCATGTTACAAATTTTATCATAATAATCCTGGTGAACAATCATTTTTAGAGCAGCCTTCTGAACCTCTTTGACATTGCTGTACTGTCTCTGTGTGGCTCAGGACCAGCGTTTGGTTTCAGAGTTACCTCCTAGTTCTTTCAATGGGAATTAGCCTCAGACATTGTATTCATTGAAGCAAAAGTAATGGCCCCATTCCTTGAAATTTAGCTTTATAGAGTCAGCTCTTGCGTAGTATTCTTTATTGCAGCTGCTTGGAAAATAAATTAAATCCAGCTTTCAATAAAGGCTGGAACATAGAGACAATCAGAAACAGTACTGCGTAACATCATAGTTCATGAAGATTAAAAATACATCGATATTCCCATTACTGCTTATTTCACTTTCTTAGGTGTCAGAGAACTGTATGAACTTTCATATTTGAAGTATAAGCAGAAATTTTCCCTCCTTTCTTCTCTACTTTAAATATTCCATGAGGATTTTGTTTTGTTTTATTCAAACACTTCATATCTGAAGGATTCATGTGGAAATCTCTGAAATTGTACAAACCCATGAATTTTCTGCAAATTTATGCTTACAGTTCCTAAGTTGCACTCATATGTTGACACTTAAGTTTATCAGCAAAAACTGTATTGGTATTTCACTCATGCTGCTTCATTAATGTAGTAGAGAGGTCAGATAGGAACAAGTTTCTCTCCTTATTGCCTTAACTTTTAACACTTAAATTCAAAATTTGAACAATAAAATAGTCCACGTCTTTCTAATGGATGGGCAGGTTCTCATCTGTTGGCAAAGTGCCACGGCTAGAGGGGGTAAAAAGGGAATAGTACAGGAAAATACGTACTGTTGAGGTTTCCTTAAGGCACAGCTACCCAATTCCCAGGAGGAAATGCTGACCCATGTGCTGTCCTGGCAGAGCTGTATAGTAGGCTATGCCAAGCACGTATTTGGCAACTGTCAGGTTTTTCTCCTTTAGACCTCAGTAATCTGCTACAATAATTACCGTTGTTTAACTTTAAAAAAAAAAAAAAATTCTATTGTGCTTTTTTTTGGTTCTGGGAAAAAAAAATCTCATTGTACCTAAAAGAAGAATTCATAATTATTTTCTGTGTCTTATAGAAGTACAGCATAGAGTGGACAGAAAAAAAAAAAAAAAGCTGCATTTAAAAAAAAATCTGACCAGCTTCTTGCCTGAAGCGAAAAAAAAATGAAGCCTTCTTTCTTTTCTAAGCTTTTATTCATAAAATTTCTTCTAACAAATTTCTGGTGAGTTTTTTTTTCTCTGATTCTTCTTTTTTTTCCCCTCTGTTTCTTTTTTCTTCTTGCGCTTTTATTTGCCATTATTCCCTCTATTGGCTTCCAAATGTTACAGAAATGACAGGTCTAACCTCTTCTTTCATTCCATTTTTAATGATGAGAAGGTCTTGAAAAGCAAAAGTGTCAAAACAAGTAAATAAGCAAGTTTTTCTTTCCTTCTATTCTTCCTATTCCTTCACATGTTTCCTATGAGGAAAAACAGTAAAATTACTAAATTTATCTTTTTCCCACTCAAATCCACTTTTGATAGGTTCTTAAAGAGCAATGTTTCTGAAATTTCTGCTGCTCTTACTGCTACTCCCAGAAGTACTAATTTTAGCTTTTATGAAATCTTTTTTTTTTTTTAATGACCAGACCTCTTAGCACTTTACAAAGTGCCTATTTTGCAGGTAGGGAAACGGAAGCACAGAAGGGGATAAAATGATTCACTCAGGATGACTCATCCAGTGAAAGAACAGGTTTTTGTATCCTCTTATCCTGCTTCATTCCTGCAAAAGGAAAGAATGAAACAAAGAATTTCCTGATAGCTTATATAGTAAACTAGCAGTGTCCCTCCCTTGGCTGCCTAGGGGGCCCCACATCTCCTTAAGGTTTCTCCTTGAGAGCGAAAGACTTTGACTGTGAGTCCTGCTCCAGAATTGCAGGTGGTGGATGGTGCATCCACAATGGTGCCAGCTGGGGAGGGCACATAACCCCGGCTACCTGTGTGGTCAGCTTAGCAGAGCTTTGGACGTGTAGGTTCGATTTTGCTGAAAAGAACTGCTGGAAAAGTACTTTTTACTTGGCAAAATTGTTGATTTTTCTGGGAACACTTCACAGGATGAAATAACTAGATGTCAGGGGGAAATAGTTGGAGACAAAGCTTGTTCCAAAAGCAGCAGTGTTACAGTGACATTTTCTTAGCTGTAGGAACTGGTGCTGGATGCTGGCGTTTCTCCGTCCCAGTCTCTTGGATTGCGCATTTTGTAATGTTTCCAGAGTGATATAATCACCTCCTTGGCGCCAGCAATTATGGCGTGTCCTGTCCTAAATTTAGTAGTGACATCGGTATCAGGAAAACAGACTTTTGAAATCAAGTTTCCAAACACCTTTTTTACACAAAGTAAAATACATCATACACAATTTTTCCTGAAAATGGGAAATTACTTAATTCAGAAGATGCCTCTATGCATTTGATTTATTTTGTTTTGTTTTTTTTTTCCTATTAGTAAATAGGTGGCATTTTAATTATTTTCTCCTCCAAAACTCTGTAGTTCCATTGTTGCAATTTGACCAAACTCCACTATGTTTTTGGTCGTTTAAACGTGTAATCCTTTGGTGTGAGAGGGAGGGTGCAGGAAGCATGAGGACAGGCAACGTGTTTTGCCTGAGGGAGAACGGCAGCAGAGGAGCACAGCACTACGCAATCAGTCTGCTCCCCTCCCAAATTCTTAATGCAGACTGGAGCACAAAGTTCATTCTCTGGAATTGGCCTGCATTTACAGATAACTCTGATGATAAAAGCTTGAGCTATCTAAAGATAGATATTTCTGTATGGGGCAGGCTGAGTTGTACATTTTAGTAAAACTCTTTGGTATTGCTTTGTGAGGAGAATATTTGGTTTTGGTTTGCAATACACAGTGATTTTTAACAGCTTTGGCTTGTCAGATCCCTCACATTTATAAAAAAGTGGTGGGTTTTTTTCAGTTCCTCTTTCAACCCACTGCATCAAATCTGCTCCCAAGTTTGTTTAATACTGGAAAAAAGTACTTTGTTACAAGGAAAGAGAGTAAACTGGTATTTTTGTTACCACATTCCTCCACAGAGAAAGACTCATTTATTTGGTGAGACATGCTTAGCTTAGCTCGGCGTGTGGCATTTGAAGACTGTAGCAGCCAGTGTTTTGTTTGTTCTTGTTTCTAGCTACTCTATGAATAGTTCTTGAGAGCTCTTAGGCTTCTGCTTATTTAGGTATTTTACCAAAAGAGAGTTGTATAATGTTGTATAGTAATTTTACACCTCATAATATGCTCTTTATTTTGTTAATAGTTAAAGCACTGTATTTATAGCTTTATAGCTTTATAGCTTTTGCTTTCAGAGTCCAACAGTCATGCACCCAATCGGGATCTTACAGTGACAAACAGAAACTTCCTAGAAAATATAGGGGCACAAGATATTTTAGTGAGAACGTACTCATATTACCATAGTAGTTAATTGCAATGGGACTGTGAATGAGATGTCCCAATGATCTTGAAGTCTGCAGAAGATCAGGTTAATCAAACATGCTTTATAATGAAAATGGAACGTGCACTTGTCTGTCTTCATACTGTTAGAAAGCAAATCTGCAACACTGCATTTGAAGTCTGAAATTTCTGATGGTCTACCAGTAATGGCTATTGATAGTGCTACAGTAAGCTAAAAAAGAAAATCAGAGAAAAACAATGGCAAATGACAGAGTTTAGAGAGATTAGGGTGTCCATCCAACATGTGCACAAACGTATACACCATAACCTCATATCCACGTTATTATGACTCAAGAGTCAAGCACAAAAGAAGGAAATGCCAACATTACAATTGACTGAGGAACCTTGGCTTAGTCCTGTGCATAAATAATTTGATACAGACTTTACCTGTATGATTCCCTACTGCTTTTACTTCACTGAATGCACAGAATGAATGCAGCTCAGTTCATGAGATAGTCAGTATTCTGTTATTATCTTGTCGCTCATTATATGGCCACGTGCTTTATTGACAGCCTGCTGTTCAGAGCTATTGGAGAAGCAGTTACAGTGCTTCCCTTGGCTTTTCTGTGGTGTTCATCACTATGATACCTTACTACTTCTCAGAGATTATTAAATTAATCTTCATATTGCCCATGTGATATGAGGAGGTATTATCAACCTTGCTTAACATAAGGAGAATTAAAACACAGAGAATGAAGTGGAAGTATTCCCTACATTAAGTATCCAAAATGAGATTTCTAAGACTTCGGGGTTTTTTATCTTCTTGTCATAGAATGACGCATATATTCAGAGCATAGTTTTCATGAAAGGGTGGGAGAGTGCTGAAGGGCTGGGAATACACTGGAAAGGTATCACTTCTTGTTCTTACCCTCTTCCATTGGTATTCACTTTTGGCCCCTACTAGAGACAGAATGGTGGATCTGATGGCCCCTTGATCCATCTGGTAGCGGCTCAGATGTTTTGAACTAATCTGTATTTGTAAGTGCTGATGTCCACATTGCTCACGCT
Organism: Chlamydotis macqueenii; assembly: GCF_036417535.1. Lineage (NCBI taxonomy): Eukaryota > Metazoa > Chordata > Aves > Otidiformes > Otididae > Chlamydotis > Chlamydotis macqueenii. The sequence continues at coordinate 19,559,361 of NC_141593.1, read as the reverse complement.
GTTCAGGGTGGATACCTCAAGTGGATTACCAAGCAAGTAGTTGGTGATGTATGATAGTCTGACTAGTTCAGCATCAGGTGCTTCCTAGCTTGGGCAAATATTATTTCCGGTCTCTGATGTTAAAAACACTTTTATCTTTCTGTCGTCCTTTGCCTAGTTCAGTACCCACATTCAGCAGTGAAGCAGAAAAATATCCTGCTGGCAGAGCTTTGTTCTTCAGAGCCCTCTTATACCCTGAGCATGGCAGAAAATTAAAAAAAAATATATATCACTTAATATTTTTTCAATACTGCAGATACATAAGGTGGCTGACTTAAGGTTGGTTTAAGCTTATAACTTTTTGAAATTTATTAAGATGTTCACAGAATCAGCAAAAAAAAAAAAACATTTTGCAGACACTTGGCTAAATTACATTTGTCTGCTGCAAAATATGAGTCACTACAATGTCTCACAAAACAGCTTCCAAATTTTTTTTTAATTAAAAAAAAAAATATTTCTCTGCCCCTTTCTCATTAACAGCCCATTTTCCCTCAAAAAAAAAAAATTGATTTCTTGTAGGTATCTACATGTGCACTTCGTACTAGTGAAACAAACTATCTTATCTTCTTTGTTCAGGATTCTTATGGTTTGGGCTATAGACCTTCTTCTCTTCAGACTTTTCTGCCCACAGTCCTTATCCATTTTCTCAAAGACACAGTTTTTGAAGGCAGGTTGGCTTACACTCAGTTGTGCAGAAGACTTCATAATGATGAGCTAGGTGGTGCTGAGGGATGCGCCCTCCTCTTGTGATGACCATTGCACCCTCTGGTTCTGTGGACCTCCTTCTGTGCCGCATTCTCTGGGATGGGACAGTTGCCAGGATCAACCACAACTGCTTTTTCCTGTCAGCTTCTGGCTGGGGCACTCTTTGCCAAAGATCTCTGCCGCTAAGCACAGGGTACATATAACTATATCTCCTGTCACCACGCCAAGTGTTTATCATCATTGTGGCTGTATATGATGGTTCTTCAGAAGGATGTGTTTGCCAGGAAGCTTCCCAATGCATACCAGTGTTAGCCCTGGGGAACATTTATACCTGTTTTCTGGATTCTGTGTGCTTTCTTCACTGCTGCAGGGTATTGATTTGAATATTACAGGTCTGAGGAACTACCTTTTTTCCTACATACTTGCTTTATCACACCACTAATTCAGAAAGAATATGTAAGCAATTTGGCCACTTCTGATAATAGCACCCAAATTAATTCACAGAAGGAGGAGGCTGAGCTTAATTAGAGTTTCCTTCTCTGGCAGCAGCCTGCTCAACCATGATCTTACATTCAGTTTTGAATTTTAGTTTTTCCTGAAAGAAAGGTGTTCTGCTAATATCTATCAGGAACTGCATTTTAATTGGGATTTGTCAGTATGCTTGAAGGATGGTTTGCATATTTTTACAAAATGCTAGATAAACATTTTGAAATGCTTTGAGATTTGATTCCAATATATTTAGAATAAGAGAAAATTAATAGCAATGTGAATTACAGTAAATACATGCTATGTAGTCACACTCAGTGCAAGTTGGTTTTGTATCGTAGTGTCTAAATAGTACTGAGAAAGTACTGCTGAGAAAAAGAAGTGGGAAGAGTTGGATCAAAACTGTCCCTGGAAAGAAAAACAGTGTTGTTCTAGAATTTCTTGAAGAAATTAGGTAAAGTGATTTTTCAAAAAGACTTTGAAGGTACTTTATTATCTAGAGCCCAGAGAAAAGGTATCTTACAGAAAATCAGTGCAGACAACGTTATATGATTATTTAAGTGAGTGGTGGCAGATAGACTGTAATTAAATAATAACAATAATAAAGTGGAGAACCATCAGTCCTGCTGAGATTGCACTCCTGGAAACGCCGTGGCGCTGCAGTGGGAGCCAGTGGGTGGCTGTGGCCAGCTGGCTGGCAGACTGCTCAGGAGCACCTCTGGATTTGCTGCCTACTCTTTCAATGGTTCAATACTCCACCCTTCAGGTTATCCAGAATAGTTCCAGTTCTTCTGTATTTCCTGCATATTTCCTCATTCAGTCCTCTAACAGACAGATTTTACCAGAAGCCTTGGGGAAAGCATTTAAAGTCTCAGTGGCCTTTTTTTTATTGTCTAAAAATGAGGATATGAGTCCCAGTAGAATTATTAGATCAGAAGAACCGTACAAAGTGACTTAAACTTAGTAGAAACCTGAACAGATTACCATATTTACTGAAAATTATCCATATATATTGAAAACTATTTGGCATTTTGTTTCTCTTGTGGTTTTTCTGTTTGCATTTTTCTTATACTGCAATAAGACAAGTGTATCAGCTTCAAAGAAACACCAATCCATCAAGTCCATGTAACAGGGTCCAGAATCTGGCATTCTTATCTGAGCATTGCATTAGTAGGAAGATTTTGCTTGCAGGAGATGATAAGTTCAGAAAATAAAAATTGCCAGGTGAGGGATGATCGTCTTTACAAGGAAAGAATAAAAGGAATGACAAAATGACAAAAAGAATCCCAATATGGCTGAGCGCAACAAGCAAATTGATTTAATAGGCGCAACAAAGGCTTGTGTGCCAAATGCATAGACCACTGAGGTATAATTAAGAAAAATGAGGTGACACTATGAAAGTGCACCTTGAATTGAGCACGAGGAGACTGTTCAAAGCAAAACATCCAGAGATATGCAGTAGTCGTTCTTGCTTGGAAACTTCATAACTCCTTGCTTGGAAACTTGGAAACACACAAAATGTTTTGTTTGGAGAGATCAGCTGCATTTCCTAAGACGCTTGCTGTCTCATGATAAGAAAATCATGAGACTGAAGCTCAAATAGATAGTTGGAGTTTCTTTGCTGACATGTTTGAGTAGGCTGTCTTACAAACCTTTTTGATACAGTGTACTTGTCATCCTACACGTGTTCTATTTGCCTATTATATGGGCTTTTAATATTAGTGTTAAGCTGTGTTACACTTTAAATGTTTCCAGAAACAGTTATGCCAAGAGAAAAAGCCAAGTTCTTCTGAAAGCACATTTCATGGAATGTCAATTTTTCTTTGGCTTGCAGTTTTGATACTGGAAAATCTATCCACACCACTTCTAAAAATGGAGTTAATCGTAGGCCTTGCTTGCTGAATCTCTTAACTGGAAACCAAAAGCCGCAAGTAGATAGTTTGCTTGCATTCTCCAGTGGTACAAGAAAATTGAGATTTAGATCATCTGTTACTTTTAATATCATTTGCTTACAATTTGCTGGACATATTTTTAAGCAATAGAAGGCAGGAGTTTTTGTTAAATTTGCTAGAGAGAAAATGAAAATACTGAGTCACATAAAAATGATTTTTTTCTTCAAATGTAGAGAGTTGATATTATATTCCTCATTAAATAGCACTGCAACTATTTATCTTTTTTCCCCCCTCATTTTACTGAGGTCTTTAGTTTTTACTAGGCATTGGGGAAGAGACAGAAAGAAAAGTACAAGGAGAAAACCAGATGAAACCAGAGAAAACTCTCCTGCATCATTGGGTAGATACTGTCAGAAAGGAAACATTTTGAAAGGTCTCTAGTAGAAAATTAATATAAGAAAAAAAAATTTTAGACCTGCTTTATAGAAATTATGTATATCATATATCACATAAATTATGTAAACACACAGATTTATTTTTACAGGTTTTTTTCTAATGCTGCAGGTTAACCTATTTAACATCTAGAGTCCAGTGGGAGCCTATGGCAGGGGCTAATTATTGACAACTTGTTTGTTTCTGATAAATAAAATTCTAAAGTTTGATCTTTATTAAAGTCTGGAGATAACTGTGTCTGGCAAAAATGGGGACACCAAAGTCAACTGTTGGCTCAGTTTAGTGCTGTATTTACTAATAGGCAATAAATAGGCCCAAGAGAAGTCCTAAAGACATAACCAAAGTACTTATCCAGTCTGGTTAATGACTGTGAAGTGTGTCTAAAATCAGTATTTCACAAAGAAATTATTATCATTATTTGGTGTATTAGCAAATCTTTGGACAATTTTTCAGGTGAATTCAGTGAATATATTTAGTGTATAAAGTAAAATAGAATTTAACTACCTGAAATGCATCAATGAAAATTCAGCAGATAATGTCATTCCAGAGAAAGAGATTTTTGTCTCTGTCTTCATTTATTCCTTACACTACCTTCTCTGACTGAGAGCTGTAAATTTAATATAACAGAATCAGCATCCACCTCACACAAAATGCTTTCTAATGACTCTGTACATTTTTTTAAGAATTGAGTCACAATGGGCATGATTTCCACAGTAAATGAAATGGTCTGTCCTACTAAAATAACCTGTAACTAATGCAGAATAAATCTGTCATGTCTAAGAATAAAACTTCAAACTGTCCTACTTTGATCTGAGATGCACCCATCTCCAGGATACAGAGCAATTAATGCACACAAGGTCTGAGAGCACACTACACTGTGCCTGTCGCATCCTGTCTGATAGGGAATGAGCCTTCCCCGACCCTGAGCTTTTATACCAAGTGAACCTGTGGCCTTTCTCCACAACCCTCCACATCTATGGCGAGTGCCTGAGGTGGCCAACTGCTGTTTTTTCATCCCGAGCAATCCAAGTCACAAATTGGATTCTGCATTTGGAGGAACCATTCAGTCCTTCCCTTTCTCCAGTAGCTGCAGGCTGCCTCTTCCAGGGTTGGGCTTCTGTCCTGGGGCACAAGCGATAAATAGCTTACCTTTTCCTTGCAGACATAAATACATTTTTATTACCTTGCTTTTACTTTAAATAAGACCCTGCCCAAAGGAAGTTGCTACGTGGCAGCTCTTCTGTCAGTGAATTACAGCTGCTATGCCAAATGCACTCATTCAGTGTGATGGTGGGATTGTGCTTTCTGGTGAAAATACAGGATGGGACTTCTGGGAAGTGGGGATGTTAAGATGCATAGGTAGGTCATAGCACTGGCAGATGGCTGGAGAGATTGCTTGACACTAGGACAATGGGCTTCTTTGATGGGAGACAAAATTTGCTCCTTTAGAACTTGCTTGTCCCTCTCTAATGTTTAAAGATGGCCTTAAAAGATAATGTGTCCCTAGAGGATCAATTAATTGGGTTCCTACCTCTCTCCCTCCCCATAGCTTCCAAGATAGGATAGGCTAAAAGGTGGAGAGAGACTTAAAAGGGGAATATCAGGAGTGCATTTTGTATTCTTAAAAGTCTACTAAATTGTTCATTTGGGGATGGATTTCATTTCCTTCCCTTTTCTACTATTGCTGACTTCTCTAAAAACAAAAAAAAAAACAAAACAAAACAAAAATCCACACCAAAAAGCTACAGGATTAAATTGCAAAACTCTCAGTAATAAGGTAGACCAACATTAAGATTTTCTACGCAGCCTTAATTACAAGCTCTTGTGCATATTCATTATGATGCCATTACTCCTTATGTTACTAAAAGCTGTATTTTGTACACAGATCTTCCCCTTTTTTGTTTTAGCAACCTTGCAGAGAGTAGGGGAGAGTTATTTAAGGACTCCAAAGGAAGTCCAGAGAGGGTTTCTTTCACCGGGTGAAGAAGCTGTGCAGTCGTTACCAATAAAGCAGTGCTGCTGAGATCCGAATCCAGAACCTCTCCTGTCCTTGCCACAGAGTCCTACTATTGCTTGAAACAAATAATCAGTAATCTGTAAGGTTCCTTGTGATATTATTACTTCTTGTCCTTTTAGGAGCACAGGGAAGATCAGCCATGAGTGCTTACAGGTCACTCAAGAGAGTTCACCACCTTTAGCCCCATCCGAGTTCAGAGCTTGGATGATACACGATGGGCAAGACATGCAAACATGATAAATAGCCAAAAAAGGAAAAAAGGCTGAACTTTCATCTCGTATCATGTTTATCATCACTAAACACTGAATAAGGCAGGCTCTAAGAATAGACAGTATCCACTAACGTCACAAAATATTTTGTCAAAATTCGGACACAAATGTTGCTGAATTAGCACTGGCTTTTCATAGCTTTGGCATCTCTGGTGTTGCAGCAAAGGCCTTTGAACACAGAGAATTCTGTGTTGTGTGCTGTGTCAAACGCTCCTGTCACTGAAAGCAGCTTCAGTTTGCTTGTGTTGTGCAAAGTGCCCAAAGCTGGCTGCAGAACAGCGGTGGAAAATTCTGTCTTTAGATGGCCATTTTCTGCCTGTGGAACAGTAGCAAAACAGTTACTGTGCCTTCAGTAAGAACTTCCATGCTCCTTCCTTTGCCAAGAGTACCCTCCAGCAAAAGTGCAAAGAGACCGAGGAACACGCCATAGGGAGAATAACTGGTTTGTCACTGAACATGCACTTTTTAATTCACAGCGTATTCTTGCTGTGGCTTAAAGCTTAATAGGAGTGGAAAAATAAATATGAAGCAACTACAGCCGATTTTCTGCAGTTTCTATCCAGACAAAGCAAATTTTGTATCTTAAACTTCTAATCTTTTTTTAGTGTATGGAGGAAGAGAGAAAAACGACTTGTGTGAAACTCTTCAATTCCCTATTCTGATTCTCTGTTCATTTGATGTGGTGTGATCAGCCGCACCATTTCTTCCAATTAAGACTTGTGATTCAGCCAAAGAAACAATTTGATTTTCAGTGTAATAACACATTTTTCATTTAGCTTTTGTATCTGGAAGTGTTAGCAAATATCTCAGTAAGAGCTAAACAAGACACTTAACTGCCATAGCATTTTAGAAACTTTTAAACATAAACGTATGTTTCTGGCAAACCAGTGCTGCATTCACGCCTCCCCTTTGACTGCAGAACGGAACATTTTTTTTTCTTGATGCATATTTACATAAAAGACATTTTCGCTGAGCAGTGTGAGCCAATTCCTGGCTGAGCCATTTGAATCCCTTTCGTTACCTTTGACACTCATCTAGTGGACACAACGCGGTATCACAGGATAAAATTCCTGTCACAACAGCAGTGTGCCAGTCTTGCACATACTTCTAGCTATCTGTTGATGCAAACTATAGGGCCTGTCCCGGACGATTAAACTCCAGTTTTATCTAATAGACATTTAAATTTTAAAAACTCACTACGTTACAATCCAACAGTGAAATCATCCATAGAAGCCTGCCTTAGTTTCTGACTGGGAGAAATGAGACTGGTAATAAAATATTCATACCATGTCCACAAAAGGTGCGTGAAGAAAATAAAACAAATCTGCAAACAAAGCCATACATTCCTTTAATCCAATAAAATACCCTTTAATCATTTGAATTATTAATCATTGAAGTCTGCTGTTAAATAAATCAATTCAGTAGTCACTCCTTACTCAAAATTTTCCTACTGTGACACAGACTTATGTTTGTCTTCATTTATTTCTGTTGCACTTGTAACTTTTGCTTTAGAGATTTCAGACAAGTTTATATATATATTTGAAATGATACTGCCATTGCAGAAGTTAGTCTTGTTGATCACAGGAGTAAACAATCCTCTACTATTTTACTTAAAATTGCAGAAAGATCTGCCCTCCTGCCCTCAAGAGAAAAACAAAACATAGAGACTGTGTGGTTTACAAGTCTGTGTGTTCTTCCAGCTGTTTGAAGAAAAAAAAAATATTTTATTTAGGCAATGAAATAGATGTGTTTGTTAGGAAATTTGGATATGATGAACTCACAGATATTCCAGACTTTTATTTGGCATTGTGAGTATTTGGTGTACCTGGGATAATCCAGAATTGAAACTCAACAGCTCTTGATTGCTAGTGAATAATAGTAGTCATGCTAGTAGTGTGGCAATATGGTTATTAATTTCTGGCACTATAAGCTACAAAAGAATGTTTTACTGTAGTATTCATGCTATCTTGCAATTCCCTGAATTTTTTTCAATATTTTTTTTGTGAGCAGATCTTACAATGAACACAAAGATACAATGAATTGGGAAAATGAAGTGCAGAGAGGAGCTTTGCATTGCCCAAGGTCACCAAACAGGCTGGTGGCAGAACTCTCATTTGATGTCTTACCAATTAAGCTATTTTAGCTTGAGATGATAATGTCATGTAGTAGCAGCACATTTGAGGACCTAGAAAAAATATTCAGGCATAATCGAAAGAAGTCAAATTTGAGAAGATGTGTATGTGTTAGGATTTACTGACAATTAATTGTGAGAACTGAGAACTACAGTGAAAAAAGGATTAAATTGCTATGGTCTCTTGAAGTTGTTTAATACCATTTTCTGAATGGTATTAAAATGGGGTGGGATTTTTTTTGGTTGAAAAAGAAAATTGCTTTTTTACATTCAGATTGTGAAGAGTGAATAAAAAATAAATAGTACAGTATGAGAGCGGCAGCAAGCTTGCAGTTCCAGCAATACATGCAAAGTAATAATGAAGCAAAACATGAAACCAAGATCCATTCTCTGCCAGGCAATGTGCATCTGTGTCAAAATAGGCGATATATGTTTCTTTGATTAGTTCCCTTAAGAAAGAAAAACAGGCCATGGGAATGCTGTCACTTCTGTAAAACATTAAAGCGGCAACCTCACTGCAACCTCAGGTCCGTGGTAGATAACAGCATGAAACAAGCTGATGCAGAGTGTAGCATGTACCTGCTGTGGCACCTGTGCTAGGCTGAAGTCCAGTCAACAGCTGACATGTACTGAATATTTTCTTTTCTGCTGTCATTAGATATAATTCAAAACCAGTGAGTGTCCGTCATGTGAACGCTGTTTTCAAAATGACTATTTCAGATGTGTTCATTACAAATACATATTACGATGCTAACACTGATCCCTGTTTAAAAAATCATGTGAAAGTTCATCCCTCATTCCTAAATGCTTTAGCAATATAATTTAAGTCCCTGTTATTAAGGCAAAGGAGCCCATGTAGTTGTAAGCAAGGTGTCATGCACACTTTTCCTACTATGCTGTAAAACTGAAATTGATCTTTGGTTTTAGAGACATGACCAACTAAGGAAACAAAAAACATCTTGCACTTCTGGCTGGATAAAATATGCTCCATCGCATCAGATGGAGACATAACCTTGCAATCCACACATTTGTGACCTCGGAGATTGCGTACCACAACACATTAAGACTAAAACCAGAGCCACGAGTTCCAAAAAGACTCCATACAGTACCAAAAGCAGCTGCTGGGCTGCTAAGCAACGCGGGTTGCCATGAGCGCGTCATCCCAGCACTGCCCTTCCTGCGCTACTTTCTGATTGATTGCAGACTCCCGTTCAAGGTCTTTGCACTGATTTTCAAAGCCCTTTGTGGAAACGTCACAGACTATGTTAAAGAGCATCTTCTCTCTCCATCTCTTTCTTTCTCTACCCTCACGCTTCTGCCTTTCGTGACGACAGTGTTCTTTGTGAAGGACAAGCCTGTTTCCTGCTCTTAATACCAAATACAATAGCTGGAACGGCTGGATCTAAACTGTGTAGTTCAAAGGCATGAATGGCCACGGAAGTCACGCTGCTTGGCAGTGAGCAAAGGACTCATTTATTCAATCTGTTTGTAAAATAGAAACTCTATTGCATGCAAACATGCCCAAGCACACACATATGGCTTAATGCCGATCAGCACTTTGTTTATTGGGATAAGACTACACCTGTTCTTGAAATATTTGGGTAGTAATGAAATATTAGAGTTGAGTACTCGATAACAAAAAGCCCTCAACTGCTGTAATGGTGGAAGAGAGAATAATGAGGGTCCAGCTCAGGAGAGATGGGGCCTGAGGAAGAAAACAATGAAACATCATGTTTCCTCAGGTACAGAGCTTGGGGATACTCTACATGCAGAGAAGCAGTCGGCTTCCTGTATTCCTAATAGTGTTTTCTTTCTCTACCAAATTTATTTTTCTTCAGACTCGTTCTTTTTGGTTATCAGCAATTTTAAAGTGTATTTCTTGTGTGCCTTGATTTTTAGCTTAGCAGTGGACTTGACCAGGTGTTTATTTCCCCATTATTATCAAGAATGAATTATGTAGTGATAAATCTGTCAGAAGAGTGTTTATTACTTTCAAAATTCTTATGTCAATGGCATAAATATTTTTCTCCTTTCTTTTTGCAGTTTTGATGTTGACAATGGTACGTCATCGGGACGAAGTCCCTTGGATCCCATGACAAGCCCTGGATCAGGGCTAATTCTTCAGGCAAATTTTGTCCACAGTCAACGTAGGGAGTCTTTCCTTTACCGGTCAGACAGTGACTATGACCTTTCTCCAAAGACCATGTCCAGGAACTCCTCCATTGCCAGTGATATGTAAGTACCTTAGGAAAATACTTTTAGCCTATTTTTTGTTCTCTGTCTTAAAAATTTATCTAGCCACAAGAAACTTCTTTTAAAAATCAAAAACAATAATCACTTGTGACTGAAGTCCTGGATAACTGTTTTTTTATTTCTTTAAAGAACCTTGTACTTATTTCTGCAGTTTTCTAAAAGTAAGTATATCATGAGGGTGCGCTTGATGTTCTTATACACTTCATTAGCTTTGACAGAATAATGAAGACAGTCAGTACTGGTGTATCAAAACACTAAGGAGAACTCGGATATCCTGGCTATTAAGTTATTTTCAAGAGAAATGATACAAACCCAGTTTCTGCTTCTTACTATTCTTGAGAAAAAGATGCCATTTATTTGCACCAGGTGTTTTTACAGAAAAGGCAGAAAGCTGGCAGAAATTAGTACATTCAAGAGAGGCAAAAATTCCTTCAAATATTCTCTTAACTAAATGGCAAAATTTTAACAAAAGCCTTTGGAAAGTTATTCTGTCCTCTGTCACTATTCTTCTGCAATGTGTGTATTTTCTGCTAGTGGATCATAGTTTTCAAGTATGTGTAGACCCCAAGTTGCAAGGATAGTGGAAGTCAGATGCAAATCTCTGTTTATTTGTCAGACAATAAAAACATGTTAAATGTCCTAGTTTTGTGATAGAAATTAAGAATAACATGTTTTGGGGTTTTGTTTGCCTTCTCTGTGCCAAATTTCACTGCGAAGTAGGTTTTTATGGTTCAGTTATGGATCACTGAAATAAAGGACCAGTCTTGAAGAGTCCCATAGTGAATGAGGAAGCCTAAAGCATTTAAAATCCAGCATTAATATAAATGCTGTTTTTTTAATGAGGCAAATCCTAGTCAATATCTTCTTGAAAAAAATAACAGAGTCAGTACACACAACAAAGGAAAAAGTTTTTCATAATAATGAGTGACATTTCATCTGATATTTAACTTGCAGTCATTATAATTGAACACTCCTGTTTTCAGCTTACATATAATTATTAGAAATGTTGATTAGTCCACCTAATTATAGCTCTTTTCCTATGGAAGTATCAAGATAAGAAAAATTCTTGCCTTTACAGAGGGTTTGTGTGAGGTCTATACCTCAGTTAAGCCCTGTAGGTTGAAGTACTCACTGGTGCCCAGTGCGAACAGTTTTGGTTGAGACAAAATGAGTGAGATAAAGACCAATCCATCTTGCCGTGTTGTAAGGAAGACGCATTTCACTTGCAAATAGTGACCTTCTTCCAGCAAATCTTCCTCTGACGAATAACTTTTCTTTTAGATGAACAAGAGTCAAGCTTTTAATGTGGCACCTGAGCCGGGATACCATTTGGAAAGACTTTTACATTCAGGGGGACAGTCCAGATCACTGTGTTGCTTAGATGAGTCATTTCAATTAAGAATTCAGTTAGTGCTCCATCCTTGAACTCATAATCCACTTCTGCACTTCCTAGAATTCTGGGTAATATTTCATTATATGGCAGTAAACTGGATAAACAACTGAATTACTGAAAACACTGAGCACACTTTTACCTTTGGATATTTGTATCTGTGCTTCCCTGCAAAATTTTCTTAAAACACATCTGTGTATAAAATTTATCTGACCTCACATCTTGATAGATTTTCACAGTCTTTTGTCACAGAGGAGCTGTTGTAATAAGAAGGTAAATATTCCTGCAACTGTTCAGGATGGGAATACCTTAGGAAATATAAAAGGCAAGTTGTTCTAAGCATGAAATATTAATCATGTATCAGTAAGCCTAATTATAATAAGCTTGATTATTTCACAGAAATAAGTAGAAGAAAACCAAGGAATGAAAGATGGGAACATTTAAAAAGATAAAATAGCAAGGAAAAAAAAAAGAAAAAATACCATGAAGTTCTTTACATTTTAAATCAAGGAGAAACTGGATGTGCTCTTAGAAGGGAAAGCCACTGAAGATTTTTCAGATAGAGAAACCACTCTGGTTGAGGCATTGCTAAACGAGGTGGAGGCTGGAATAATTGTCAGGGGAGGTATCATACAAATTTTACGTTACTCCAAATTATCCTGTTTCCCTTTTGCATCTATCTACATGCTTAATTTTAAGTATTGCATGTTTCTTAAACACAAGCAAAATATATTAAAAAACATGCACAACATTCAGGTAATGCAAATGAATTAATTGTACATTTACAACTGCACATTGTAAGCTAGAATCCTCTGATTCTTCAGTACTTGAGTTACCAACCTCAATATTTTACTTTATAAAGCAAAATAGAAAGCAAAAGGCATGCATCTTTTATTTGGAAGGAATATAACAAAACTTTCTGGCATTTCCATTATTCTCAAATAGTATGCTTACAATAATAGGTTCCACTTCAGTAACAGCAGATGAAACAAAATAAAACTTCAAGGTTTGTCAAATATGGTGTGTCATGATCAAAGTCAGCCAGTGGATGGCAGTGCTAAAATACTGAATTCATCATTCTGTCATTTGTTATTTGCACTGCTGCAGCAGCTCCAAGCTCCAGCCGAGACAGGGAACGCAGTTACGCTCAGTCCTTTGCAAACCCAAGTTGAAAAGATGGGCTCTGCCACAAACAGCTTGGAATTGAAGTGTAAGATGATAACCAAGAGACTAGTACAGTCAGATACCGTCCCCAGGAGAAGGGACAACGTGCGTCCCTATGCCCAAAGTAGTAAACCTCACAGAACAGCCAAGGGGAGTTTCATTCAATGAGCTGAAACGTGGGAAGAGGAGGGAGAGGTGGAAACTTCTTTTAAATCAGAGATATTAAAGTATATTTTAAAGTGAGGAGCCAGATTAGCTAAGAAAAATAAGAAAAGAGAGGATGAGTGCAAGAGTCCTCAGATGAGAGAGGATTAGTGGAACAATGTAGGTGTAGTCATGGCAGAAAAATCAGCTCTATTGTAAGAAAGTAAAAACAAATTAAAAAGAATGGGAGTCAGTAATGTGTTTTTTAAATTACGTTTTGGAAGAAACAGTATCATCCTAGAAAGGAAAAAAAAAAAAAGAACATGAAGATGACATGAGGAGATGAGAAAAAGCCATGCATCATTGTGAAATGGAGAGGCAGGTGGTTCAGACAGGAAGATGCAGCGTCCAAGGCAGAAGATGCATTGTGAAGCCTGGCTGTGGGATTTCCAGCAGAGAGGTGAGGATGTGCAAGAGACAGATAAGTAAATGAGCAAGCCAGTGAGGATCAGTGAGCCAATATGAAGCATTACAGGGCAAGATCTGTAATGATGGACAGGAGAACAATTTTAAAGAGAAGGCGAATAAATAACGGAAAATTGGAGAAAAAAGTCCTCAATGGCACACTTGCAACACTGGGGAAAAAAAGGGAACAGAAGCCAGCTGAAAGATGGGAGAATCATCAGTGCTGTACTGGAAGAATTGTCAGGTTTACCTTTGAAGGCATCAGTGAAGCACGGAGCTCTGAACAGGGATGTCTTGTAGAGGTGGCCTGATTACCTAATACTCAGCCGTTTGAACTGCTGTTGCTGCTCAGAGCCTGCAAATGCAGACGGAGGCGGCGGGGGTAACACTTTTTATGTCTTTCATGCCAAAGGATCGCTGCTCTGATTAATGGAGCATGAGATCAGATTTGTACGGAACCTCCCTTTTAGCAGAAATACAGATCTCCACTCAGGTTAAAAAATGAATTATTCAGTGAAATCATTAGCACTCTCATGAACACCAGAAAGAAGCCAATAAGCAGTTCACTAGCGAGGGCAGAGCTCGTGTTTTAATTGCCACCCTAAAGGGAGAAAAGCACGTGTAGTGATCCTGAAGAAGCGGTGCAGAGTGTAGCAGACCAGGCCAGAGGACCAAGGCGCTGTCGGTACAGAAGTCTGTCTGAGCTCTGCTATGTCTTCTGAATGTATCTAGGGGAAAAGGCCTCTGACAATTAGTACTCCTGAAGCCTGCCCTTTCCCTGTTTCCGCAAGGTCTCAGAATACAGCTTGGCGGCAACATCCTGGTCTTTCCAGGATGTTGGACCAACTGAATGTCACTCAGTAAAACAGTAGCAGACGTGGGGAGTTTTATTGGCCTCGTTAGAGACGCTCAGCACTGTTTCTTCAAAGATGTGAAATATTAATATAAGCTCTGATTAGTATAATTACACAAAATTGTTAATTTCTATTAACCCTTCCGTGCATCTTTTAAGCACCAGAACCCAGCCAGGGAATACTGACCCTAGGAGGTCATGGGCTTGGTGATTTGCTAAATGGCCAAATGGCCACCAGTATACCCATTCGCCTAACTGGCCAGCCTACCACTATTCTGCGAATACCTTCTGTAGATAGTATCATCCCTCTGCTGCAATCCCTGGTAAAACAAATGTCAAGAGAATGCAATTTAGTCCAGAATTTTTTCCCTGTAACTATGGTATTATCTTGCCTTCTCCTAGAGGATGTGCTGCTTTGTAGACTGTATTTGAACATATCTGTAAACCTTGGCTCCACGTTTACCAAGGGAAAAATTAATCCCCTCTTTGAATAATAAAACCCAAATGTGGACTACTTTGGAATAAAAAGAGCCTCTGTAGTCTGATAAACATGGATACTAACATACAGAGATTTGGGTTGTTTTGTCAGGATGAATTATCCTCTACTTCAATAGCTGGAAAAATAGTTGTGGAATTTTTAATTTGTGTGGGTATTTTTTCCCCAAAATAAAGCCAAAATAATCTGTAATTTTGAAAAGAACAAAGTATAACAGAATTATTCTGAATGCAAAAGTTACTTTAAATAAAGGGAAATTCCAAGGTAGGGAGTTCCCTTATTTGTCAGTGAATGGCAGGTCTGGTCCTGACCTGAAGATGCATATGGGCTAAAATATCCCTTTAACTGTCATGTGGAACAACTGCCAGAGAAGATAATTTCTGAGGTAAGGTCACACATGTGTTTCCCAGTTCTCAAGAATCTGCGCAGCTTTTTAAAAAACTGCATTATATTCAATCTGGATCAGATTCATAGAGGGAATGCACTTTAAAGTAATGGCAGACAAAGATGGCAAACCTGGACATTTAATAAGGTTCACCCAAACCTTTAATATGCCAATAAAATCATGAAATGAGGTTATATTTTCTCATCCAGAACAGGGAGCCAAATTACTAGTGATACAGCTTATTGTTCTGTTTCTGAGCCAGGAAGTCCTGGATTTATTAATAAACTGCTGTAACTATGCATCTGAAGCTACAGAGAAGAAAAAATCTTTTCCCCAGAAGATTCTGGCCAAGACTCCAGGAGAGCAGAAAAGACATGCAGTTCCTGAGTAGAGTAATTACACCTCAGTTTAACGAAGTAGAAATAACTGGTTTTTGTTTCCAGATAAACTGCTGTTGAAATTCCTTATGATTTGTTGGATTCCTTTTTCAGAATCTATGATACTACTGTATCAAAGAGGTAAAATATTAATTAATCTGTGATACTACTGTATCACAGATATTACTAACAGAAAAGAGCCAATTAAAATTCAAAGTCCAGGTTGATTTTTAAAAAATCTTTTAAGATGCATTTTCTGTGTGCGTTTCATCTTAGGAACAATTTTTAATTAAAAAAAAAGTGTTAAGTTGCTTGAGATATTTATTTGTCTATGAAAAAAATGTACTTACATGGCTTTAGGAAAAATAGACCAATATTTTGCTTAATTGAGTTTTGCTTTTTTGTTCTTAAGATCTTTTAAATTTAGGAAATCACCAAGTTGCAGCTTAAATTAAGCAAAGTAATTAGGAAGTCACTTACAATCTTTTTTTTCAGTTAAAAACATTTTTAAAAAAAAGATCACTGTGACTTTTCCAGTTGCTTGGGACATTTTTCAAATTGAATCAAGTACAAAGAATCCAGTAATATCCTGTTTGCTTAAATTTATATATGTTTACACTAATGTCATTTGTTGATCAGGAAATCAGTTATGTTGTAAACAAAAAAAAATAGTATTTTCACATTGAGAAGGCTTCTTTTGATCTGCTTTTTAGTTCAGGAGATTCTAAGTTGCCTTTACATAGTTGTTGAATCGGGATTTTTTTTTTTCATGAAATGCAAATTGATTTTATCTTATGTTCAGACAATGCAAAATCATTACTGAGTTTATATCCAAATGCTAAAACCTAACCGATTCTCAGCTGAGATGTCAGCTACATCCCACTAGCACTCATCTCTGGGCTGGCTGCACAGATCTGCAGTGGAGGGAAAGGAGGATGGGTGCACTTTGTGTGTGCGCACGTGTGCACGTAATACCAAAGGACAGGAGCAGTGTGGAGAAAGGGCACTTTGTAAAGAGGACTTGAATGTTTTTGGGAATGCCTCTTTGATTGTTTTTCCAGCTTAGTGATTAGCTGCATGCACAGGCTGAATTTATTTCACAACCCAGAACAACATTAGTTCTTGTTTCACCCCTCAGGGCACAAACAACATTCTATGTGCTTGCAATGGCACTAATGCTGTGTTAGCTGTAGAGTTCGTTCCCTGAAAATGGACAAACTAAAATTCTGATGGGTTTGCCTTGTTTTTCTAGAAGTCTTCTGGTTTCTTCTTATATACATAATTTAGCAGTGTTTGAATTTGGTTAGGGGAGCCTTTTTTCCTAGACCGTTAAGCTGAGATAATCTTCCTGTGCCTGGCTGAGAGCAAGCTCGCTCGGGCTGGGAAGTTACCTTGAGTAGGTGCTGTTCTCAGCAGCTCCTCTCTGATCTATTTCAGAAGGGAAATCTTGCAGCCTGCATCAGTAGGAGATTCGCATGGAAAGTCACGTGTTCTTATTCTTCAGAAGTAACACAATCATATCAGTTCTCAACACTTAAGCATATGGGGCAGGGACAAGCAAGCAACCAAGTGTCTGCTGCTTAAAAGCAGTTCAAGACAATAAATTTTATTTGTATTTGCAACAAGCTAAGAGTTTATGTGTGTCAGCTAATGCAATCAAAACTGATTAATAGTAACTCATTAAGCTGCACTAACTTGATTGCTTCCAGTCATGTGTGCACACCCACTCATTAATTTTCTCTAACCTGAGCAGAAAACAAACCTATCCTTCAGTCACTGATGCTTGTTTGCTTTACAGCCTTGCTTAGAGCTAAATGATGATTTCTATTGTATGAACAGTCCAACAGCAGCACAGCTGAATGGGCCTGGACTCTTCTCATCGGGCTCAGTTCTTTTCTGGTTCAAAGTCCTACATCCTCTGGCTTAATCCAGCCCCTCTTTCAATGCACAAACCAAACCTCCACACTGCAGGAGCTTCTCCCTTGCCACCGCCTCAGTGACCCCCAGGCAGACTGCCTTCTCAGCTTAGAAGGAAAATCACCTATGCCAGTGAAAGACTCTGGCAAGACCATGCTGTTTCTCTTTGGGACTGAATAATTCTCTATCAGACTTAATGCAGGCCCAGAGTTGTCTTCCATTCTTCTGTCATCTAAAAAATCTACTGAATCATGGTAGGATTAAAGCATTGAAGCTTGGTGGCTGTTTGGGCCAGTGCAATACAGGTGCTTTTTTGACTTGTCCTGTGTTTTCATATTTTGGATATCACGCTGGCATCCTTCTGTGATGGCACACTACATCAGTACCTGCATGATTTCCCCAGGCAAATTACCCAAGTCAGATGTGCGAGTGCAGTCTCTTTGGAGACCTTTAAGTTTCCTGAGCAAGGAAGTAGTTGGATCGGATGCAAGAGGCCTTGATCATCCTTGAACTCTTCCAAAGGCGCTGTGATACTTTCATGGGAGGTGGAAGAAGCCTGATAGTGTTCCTACAGTATACTATATGGAATGGGGAAAAACAGTAATACTTCCCATTCTTTGAGTTAGTCAGCTGATTCTGATTCCAGCCCATCCAGCAATCCTGAATGAAGCTTCTGGATTCGATGGGTCTTAGTTTATATCGTCATCACTGAGATACAGTTAACTGCCCTTATCCACCAGCAAAGTCTCTTGTTTCTAGTCTGCTCAAAAGCACAGGTGTTGTGACATGATGCTGGTGCTGCATAGTAAGGTACACAGGTAATCAGGTGTCGTAGTTCAGCCCCGATCGGGACCAGACTGCAGTCTCTCTCTTGCTCCCCCCACCCTCTGAGAGAATAGGGAGAGATAATATAAGGAAAAATGGCTCAAGGTTTGAGATAAGGACAGGGAGAAATCCTTAAAGTTACCGTTATGGGCAAAACAGACTTGACTTGCGGAAAACTATTCAGTTATTACTAAAACCAGCAGGATAATGAGACAGAGAACAAGATAACCTCCCCCTACCCCTTCCTCTTCCCGGGCTTAACATTATCTCTACCACCTCCCCCCGAGCAGCACAGGGGGGAAAAGGGAATGGCGGTTGTGGTCAGTTCATCACACGTTATTTCACACCCCTGCTTCCTTGTCGGGGGAAGAACTCCTCACATTCCTCCCCTGCTCCTTCGTGGGGTTCCTCCCATGGGCCGCAGTCCTTCAAATTGCTCTGGCATGGGTCATCTCTTCCACGGGGTGCAGTCCCTCCAGAACAGCTGCCCCTGCGCAGGCCCTCCACGAGCCACAGCCCCCTTCAGGCATCCGCCTGCCCCAGCGTGGGGTCCTCCCCGGGCTGCAGGGGGATCTCTGCTCCTCCGTGGGCCTCCATGGGCTGCAGGGGCACAGCCGGCCTCACCATGGGCTGCACCACGGGCTGCAGGGGAATCTCTGCCAGGAGCAGCATTACTGCTCCCCCTCCTTCTTCACTGATCTTGGCGTCTGCAGCCATTCCTCTCACAAAAAATTCTGCACAACCGGCTCAGGCAGACGCCTCTCAGGTTCTCTTCCCATCTCATCTCCTCCCCACTTCTTGCAGTCGGGCCGGGCCCACGACTCCACCTCCCCCTCTGCCCACCGCTCACCGTCTTCACATCTTCTCTTCTTTTTTTTTTTTCTCTTTTCCCCTTCTTAAATATGTTATCGCAGAGGCATTATCATAAACATTCTGCTACCTGTTGGCTTGGCCTTGGCCAGCAGTGAGTCCGCCTTAGGCCTGGCCGAGTCCACCGGACAAAGGGGAGCAACTTCCAACAGCTTCTCTGATCATAAGGCAGCCAAGTATTGTTTTCTTCATCAGCATGCCATGGTGGAGCAACATGATCTGTGTTCCACATGAATTAACCAGGGTATTTGGAAACACTTATCTGCAGTATTTGCTAGTAAGATTTATGCTGGAGAAATGGTTTTGCGCTTTGGTGTGTCTTTCTAAGTCTAACTTGCTTAGTTAGATAGTCTAAGAAGAACTACTATAATGAGCTTTTCTTTTGGCTGGGATAATGGACTTCTCGGGGACTGTGGCTTTTCGGAGGCAATCCTCTTCTATCTGGTTAGCTCAATTGAAATTAAGTAGATTGAACTCTCCAGAACTCCCAATATTACAAGCAACACTTTTGACTAATTAGGGCAAGCTCTGTTGCTATATTAGAAAGTATCAGAAGGACATAACTGCATGACGTTTTGGAAGATTGTGGTGTTCAGAAGCACTCAGACAGTAGTTGACAAGTCTGCTTCATTCAGGGTCTGATTTCTGTCTACTGTGTGATAGAAGAAGGGGTTTCAAGTAGCTCTGTTCCCAGAAATAAAGAAAAACAACCTCCTCCTCTGTAGCTTATAACTCCATCAACAATTTCAATTGCTTACTCTGTCAACCCTCAATCCTAGCCTGCCCACAGTGTCATAGTCTACTTTTATGTTAATCTTCTTCCCTATTTTGTAAGTTTTGTGTAGACAGTATGGCTTTCCCCTTACTTTTATATTTGCTATGTTTCTCTACTATAAAAAAAAAAAAAACCAAAACTAAAAATGTCCCAAAACAACTCTGTAGAAATGAAGCCACATCTTGTGATGATGTGACAAAAGCCTTAGTTCTTGTTGTGGAGCACAGTGCAGGGATTCCAGATAGGCACTGTCCCCTAGGGCTTTTCAAAGTCTGCTGGCAGACTCAAGTAGGCTATGTCCCAAGTCTATAGCCAGATAATCCAACACAGACTATGCCAGTTGGATTTAAAGCCTGGCCGGCATCCTCAACCAGTACTTGTCCTAGGGAGATGAGTGAGTTTTTCACTCAAATGGAGGGAGTCTGGCAAACCAGTGTGATCGTGCTTTAAAGTGATACAAAGCATCAAGATTACTTCCACTAGTCTTAAAATTAATGCTATAAAAATTGTATCAAGATTAACCAGGAATTTTATTTTGACCATATCTTGTCCACGAAAAGGTATCTGTCAAACGCGTATAAATATACTTTATACATTTTCCCAGCTCTATTTAGACAGAGCTCTTATTTATCCTGTTCATGTCTCTCATCTGCAATATGTGTCTTCAAGATCACTCACTTGGTGTTCTTCACTTGTGCCTAGAAAGTCTTAATTTGCATTTACTATGGCCCTTATGAAGACAAACCTTATTCAGGACCTTCCCTGTGAAGCTCCACACTGGCAAATGCAGACACATTTCTAGTGGTCTCTGAGGTCTGGGACTCACTGCTTCTTAATGGACTCTTGTTCTGACCCAACTAAAAAACCAGCCTTCCTTTTTTAACTATATCCTAGCAAGTCTGCATAATGTCTCTCTAGCTACTCCTTATTAGATTATTATAGTAAATTATCCCAACTTAGTTAAGAAATAAAGGTTATGCAGTCACCCTGCCTATCCTTGTGTTAATCTTCCTGCCTGCTTCTCTGTCTGTCCATGCGTGCATCTCTAAGTTCCTTTTTAGTGGGGGCAAAGGTAATTACTGTCCTGTAATTGGGATAGAAGAGACACATTAATGCCAATCTTCAGGAGAGGAAGCAAAATTTTGCACTTTTTATTTGGCAACAGTCAGCTGAGCATGTTAATCTAACTTCTGACTTAGCAAAGCACTTTTATCTCTTCGCCAGGGTGGTTACCATCATAGGTTATACGGGGTGGGTTCAAGTATGTCGCATAGGAAAGGTTAGGAAGCAAAACACAGAAAATTTGCAGAAGGTTAGGATTCATTACTTTAACGAGGTAGATAACTTGTAATGCATTATATAATCTTTGTTCTGCTGATGGAAATTTGGCCTGTGTTCTATGCCACAACGATTCATCTCATGTGGACTGTTGTGTGCTTTACAAGTCTTTTTTGGTGGTGGTAGATTTGATCGTTTTGAATTTTGGGGCTATGTGAAAATTATTCTGCTTTCACATCATGTCTTTCCTTTGACAAATGATGATGTAAACAAGTATGCAAGACATTCTAGCTAGCAGAGTCTAACACTGATGTGAATGATTTCTTCTAACCTTAAACATTAATAGCTTTATCTGTATTTGGAAGCTTGTGATACATTGCACAGGGTTTGCACTCCCTGTTGTTGCTTCTGTATATAGATGTGTAGTACTATCCTGCCCAGAATCGAGACAGAATCATCTATCAGCTTCCATATCATCTGAAAATAAAGCAGCAGGACACTCATACATTGTAGTGTTTGCTACACACGCAGTATGCTGCGGATCAATGGCACTTTGACTGAATCATGCGTGCTTGCTCTTTGGTACGAAAATAACACAGCCACTTCAGACATGTCTGCTCCCTTTTTGAGCACTCTCACCTCTTCCAGATTTCCTGACCCAATGTAGATTAAAGATTACTCACCATGCTATGCAATTGCCTTTCTATTCAAGTGGGTCTGGTGTGTTCTAAACTGCTTTACGAAAGCTATGGATATCTGTACTTTCAGTATCACGCTTTCACTAAAATAATGATATTTTCTGGAATTGTTGCTCTTGACAGAAGTGGCATTTGAAAAGTGAAAATTAAGTCCTGGGCTGACTTCAGTGCATTAAATTACTATTTTAAAATGCCTCCTCTAAAAAATAACAAGCTACAGTGTTTTGTCAGTGCTCTCCAATGAAATCAGTCTGGCAAGAGCTGAAGTAGAATCGAGTTTGAAAATTAGAGGAGTGGAGTCATCCTCTTTTATAGAAAAGAAAAAAATCTCCAAGGCAGGAAGCCCAGAAGCATGTACTTGTTGCCTCTTAGAAGTCCTCAGCATTCAAGGGGTGACAAACAGAAGCACTAAATGGGAAGAAGAGCGAGAAAGTACCACCTCCACTAAGGAAGCCCATAGGAGACAGTGAGAAGGACCATTCTGTTTTCATAGTTTGGCCAATCTGCACTTTGATAGTTAATTAAATAGTAAATAGTAACCTTTGAAGTAACCAAAAATAGTAACCTTTGAAGGTTACATAGAGCAGAATTTGACAATGCTATCCCTTTAATGTCTTCAAGTAAGCTTAGTATTTATACTTCATGTGTTAAAATGTAAGCATCATCTTCACTCAAATAATTTTCAGACAAAAGCCTTTTGTAGCTCTGGCAAAGAAGGGGAGAGGAAGGAGAGGTTTATTTTAGTAGCAAACTAATATTATGCTCTTCTCATAACATTAGAGAATACGTCATGTAGCAGCTTCCCCTACCTCTTACTGTATCACAAGACATAGAACTTTTCTCTTGCAGTTCACATATGGAAATGTAATCAGCCAGCACGGTCAGGGCCCATGACCAATTTTGCTCATCTGTGGTAGCAGATGCCTGGGAATTTGAAGCACTGATGAATATTTTGTGCATTTGTGTCACATGTTGGGCATTTAGAGTGTTTGCCACTGACAGGTGCTTGTGACCCTAGAAAGAATTAGCTCTACTCTGACTTATTTACAGGTAGAAACAACTTAATATTTTTGTTCTTTGTCCAGTGCTGCTGCTACTTGTAAAACTTTTCGTCTCCAGGATTCCACCCCTTCATCATTTCCAAATGTGAGAATTAGACTAGATCAGTAAAAAATGGGTTTGCGTATTGATTTTAGATACAATTTCTGTGTAGAATTTGATCACTCAGAAGAAAGACTAATTTCTAAGAATTTGCTCAACACTTTGTTTGCTTTTTGCCTAAGCAATCTGAGTAACCGATAAAGTGGGTAGGCGTAAGGAAGACTGGCAAATAACTTACTGGAGGCTTTAGGCTCTTCCACCTTTGCACAGGTCATTCGGATGACTAAGGCAGGATTCTTTGCTCTACACAGCTGTGCCTCTTTCTAAGTGTCAAAATAGAAGACAAAATGGAGAGGCTATATGCAAATAGTAAAAATAATCTTTATGAAAGGGAAGAAATGAGAAGATTTTACTGAGGAGCAGGTAAGCCAGCTGTTGCACAGCAGATAATGTCATTTCACAGAATTTGAAGACAAAGAGCACAGTTTTTCTGGAAGTGAGGTAACATACGTATTCACACTGTGGCTGATTGAGTGGAGAACAGGAAAGAAAAGGAAAAGATGGATGTGGCTTTTCTTCTGCTGAAGCCTTTGTGTAGCTGTGTAACTAATTAAGCAATCCTGATCAGAAATGATAGTCTAGGGCATTCCCTGAGGTTTTCATGATCCAATGAAAATGTGAAGAGGTACTAAACCCAGCTGGTCATTGACTCCCCTGTTAATGCCCTCGGCTGATTCACGATGTCTATAATAAACAATTGGATTTGGCTTCACTGGGCCTCATGAGTTCCTCCCACGGTGCCATGTTTCTTCTAGTTCAGTGTGAAGATCAGGCTTACACCCTTTTCAGCCAGGCTGGGACTGGGGTTTCACCTGAAGCAACACCTTATTCCAGCCACTCCTGCAAAGACCTTGTTAGAAATGCAGACTTCTTCCACAGGGTCTGTAAAAATCCATTTCTCTGTTTTAACTAACAGGAATGAAAGCGGTGGTAATAAAAACAGCTGCACAGATATTAAGCATTATGCTAATTCTGAATATTGGGGAGTTTTGTTTTGTCCTTACAGGCTCTCTGTTTGTACTTACTGCTTTTTTATTAGGTTATTGCAGTACCTGCAAAAACATTGCTGTTGTATGAAAAATTGTATAAATGGTAAGAATGATGTTGTAGCAACTCCAACGCAAATCATATTTCTCTGTTCATCAGAAAGCCTTTTTCTGGTTAGATTTTCATGGACTTGAAATCTATTGTTAAATACTCATATTTTATGCTTAAATAACATTAAAATAGCACCAGAGCAATGGTAATTTCTTCTGTAAGCTGCAACTTGTAACTCATCACAATAAATTCACTGCAAAATCAGGCAAATTCAAAATGGAGTCATATTGGATTTTTGTCTTTGGAAAATTTCTTTTTGTCTTGATTGCTGCCATATACTGGATACATCAGCTGAAAACTCCCAAGTTTTACCCGTCCCTGTGGTCTGCTGGAGAGGTCTGACTCTATATCCTCAGCTCTACAGATACTACTCTTAAGATCAACAGCCCTTCAGCCTACTTGTACTTACAAAATGGTATTTTTTGTAAACTGTTTTCAAGTGGCAGCTTTCAGTGCTGAAGCAAAGGAACCCCTCTTTCCCTTCCTCCCTTCTCCCCGACAGTGCGTCATCCCGGCACCGTGCCCATACGTCACCCCATGGTGTGGGTGAGGCTGCCGCAGCAACAGCACACACTCAGTCATGCTCCCTATAGCTACAGAGGTGTGAGTCAGTTTGAAAGTTTTACTGGGTTTTCATTCGTCTGCCATGCACTGCCCAGGCATCTGCAGTTACTCACCTGTCCAGTGCTCACAGACTTGCTGGTAACCCCCAGTGGGGTCACTTTCGGTATTTTCATCTCCATCCTTTGGGATAAAACCTCTGCAGTTCGGTCCTGGGCAACTGGTCTCTTGCCCAGCTGGCAGCGCAGAAACCAGCTGGTTCATCAGCCATCCCATAGACAGGGGGCAATAACTTAATTATTGCCCATGCCAGCCAGCTGGGCAGTAACTAAGTTGATATTTACTTTTCAAAGGATGTGTAAAGCAGCAGTAGTGAGTAACTGCTGAAGAATAAAACTGGAGTTACTTACAGGGCATTGTAAAACCTGATTTTCTTACTGTTAAAGCAATGAGATAAGTTTGCAGTCGTACCTAACTTACAACTCTGCTCATTTTTTCAGACACGGAGATGATTTGATTGTGACACCGTTCGCTCAGGTAGGCACAGTTTTGCCATATTTCTCACGTGATCTTGCAATTTAAAGGCCAAGTGGCCAAACAATTTGTTCTCCACTGTTAATATTATGTAAGGTATGTTTGCTTGGAACAGGAAAAAACTGTTTAAACTGAAAGTTATAAACCTCCCACTCTGTAATCTGTACTTCTCTTTCTTAGTGCTTTTCGATTATCTGAAAAGTTGAAGTGCAACAACACAATAAACACCTTCCACTGATCTCTTTTCAAATACTGTGGTAGACAGTCATAATGAAGACAAATTTGTGCTTTCTGTTATTATCCTGCTTTTTATAATTACAATTTCTCCTTTTGAACATCTTCTATGCATTCAATACAAGGTAATTTTTAGATGCAAGATAAGCTTTACCCATAATATTTATGTACCCTTACAAAACCATCTCTATTTGTTTTATTTTTCCATTCAGATTCTGTTTTATGAAATACCAGCTCAAAATTCTATATAATTTAGATTGGAACTCCACAATTTTTAGCAGGAGAGCTGTCTTGTCATGTAACAAATGTTAACGTTGATATTTCTTGAACTCATGATGATAGGTTTTACCCTGTAATAGATAGGAATGAAAGTTATTTCAGTGTAACTACAGAGAGGAAAAATAAATCTGGAACTTGTATGTGATTGAAGAAGAATGGAAAGGTTGAGTCATACAAGCAGTCTCAAATGAGCAGAAGGTGTCCAATTTCAGTCTGAAGATGCAGGTTGCTTTGCTCTAATGATCAGCTGTTAAAACAATTAATATTAATTTAATAGATTATTATATATTTAATTATGTTCTAAGCACGTACAGTGTTTATAAGACACTGGCTGATCAAGTCCTTAATATGAAGAATAACTTCATCTTTTGCTAGCAGAGAAAAGAGTAAGCCAGGGCCTTTTCTAAGAATACTTTAAAGATCTCTCAAATGGTAAACATACTTCACCAATAATGGAAGAGAAGAAATTACAGGAAAAAAAAAAAAAAAAGAGGGGAAAAGACATAAAAGCACCTCTAGTTTTACTTCCTTAGGAAACATAAAAAGTCTGACTCTTGAGCATAGAAAAGTGTATGGTGGCCAAGAAATCTGACAATACTTGCTATATTTGAGTTCATGTTCATTGTCATCTGAGTTTTAGTACCAATTATGCCCCATAGATAAGACAGGTTGTAGTATGCCTAGAAAAACAGCAAATATTTTACTCCATTTATGGATATATTTTTCCTGGGAAAAAACACCTTATTTGTTTTGAGGGTGGTTTCATATTCTCATTGGACGTGCTTCAGCAATTAGAGCAGGAGAGCTGAATGTTATTGCTACTTGCACCAAGGTGCCATATTTGAGAGCTGTTAGTATTTCAATGCAAAATTGTGTTAGTGATTTAGATCTTCCTGTTCTCATTTGCATTGAACAGGAGGCAGAGCACTCACAGGGTCAGTTGTCATACGTCACATTCCCTGACACAGAGGGAATCGAGATGCAGTTGAGAGAGCGTGCCTAATAAAGGGGAAGCGACATCTTAGAAAAAAATGTAGCCCATATCTAAAAATTATTTGAATATGCAAAATCCCATCTCCCAGTGGGGCCTGCTCACATGTGTCTGCAGCTAAGTACAGGGCCCACCCCTCTGAGTTACATTAGCAGTATTAGGACCTCACTGAGGACTTCAGAAACTGGATCCCATGTGGCAGTGCAATGTCTAGACATCATACAGACCACCTTTTTAATGTCTTCCTAGAGCAACATTTAGTCATGTCTATGCATTTTGGTGTTGCAAACAGCCAAAGCACTGTTTTAATCCATGCGGGGCTTCCAGGTGGCAGTAGATCAGGGCACGTGGAACACATCATGTTGCAGTTATTTCAGGCCATCTCTATTTTCTTAATTGATAGAGGGCTTGTACCACCTAATCATGAGGCACTTGATGGCAATAGTACAAATTTTAGCATTCCAGTTACTATTCAGCACATCACCATGGAAGTGTGGCTGCATTTGTTGACTGGAGGCATGGTGGCATGCTGTGTCCCCCATGCAGAATCTGGCCACAGGACAAGATAACGTACTATTTTTACCAGAATGGAATTTTGTAAGCTAAAATTAAAAAAATCTATCATAAAGATATTATTAGTTGCACTTCTCTGTATTGTAATATACAAGTGCTGTAATTTAATTATTTGTAGCATTTTGCTTTTCAAAATATAAAATCATAGAATCATAGAATCATAGATTAAAATTTAAGGACCAATTCTGTAGGTTTTTTTATAATCAAAAAAGTTTGATTTCTTTTAACTCACTCGCAACTCTTTGTATATGACTTGATTTTGAAAATAATATTATTTACTTAGGGATTAAACCTGAAGAGCTTTGCAGGTGACTGGTTGCTTTTTGCTCCAAAGTTAACTCTACAAACATCAAGCACAAGTGGAACCTCTGTGCACAGAGAAACTGTCACTTGAAGCAAATTATAATGAAAAATAGAAATATTATCTTATGTACTTATACTATATTAGACTTATAAATATGAATACCGTTACACAGTAAGTCAAGTTGTTTAGCTGCACTGTAGCCAGTGGCCAAAGATTTTGTTGTCACTTTTACATTCATTACTATGTATGTGGAGATGCTTTGCACTTGCAGAAACTGTCAAAAAATGTGCATGTATGCTAAAGCAGCTGGGATGCTGGGCAGCTGCTAGACATTTGAGCCCTGGACCAACAAAACAGTTACCGTACCTGCCAGGAGAACAAATAGAAGGACATACAAACCAAACAGTCAAGTCTCTGCTTTCTGAGAAAGCAGAGATTCATATGATCTCAGGCAGTGGAAAAATCTGGTCAATGTGCATAGTGGTGGGCATGGTGGAGAGACTCCCTCACAGCTCATCAGGGACCTGAGGATGGGTCCGGCAAGGCTCATTAGCCTGCACTCTTAACTGGCCCTGAGCAATCTTGCAGCTCCGCACACTTCTTTCACCAGCACCCCAGGTGCTGATTGTCCTCTTACTTCAGATCCAACACATACCCCAGCTAGGTTCATGTTTTCATGTGGCGTCATGCCTAGCCTACTAACCTTTCTGAAATGCAGCCCTGCGCTGCAGGTACTGAGTCACTCATTGCAGTCTGGCAAAGGCAGAGCTGATAAGCGTAGCTGTACCTGAGGTCACTCACTGAGGAGTCTAGTTTGCTACCTTTGTACAGGCTCCAGTCCTCAGTGCACCTGAATATACAACCAATTTCAGTCCAAGAGGGCTTACTGAGTAGGAACTTGCAGCCGGGAAAGCTGACTACATTTTTTCATGGCCTGAGACATCTCTGGGAGCCACACAGACATGTTTCTCTGTGCACATGTGCATGTTTCTCTGTTTCTCTCAGCACATAAAAGCCATCTCAGCATCCTGCCACACATAAACTGAACCCAGGCAGACTGGCTGAAGAGAACTGAAAATGGACAGCAGTCACTAAAATGTGTGTCTTACCTTAACAAGCCCAAGTTTTTTTCCATTTATGCTTTCCTTCTCCTTCTACCTTCAACTCATCCTTTTCTTTTACAACTTCAGCAGTTTTTCTTTGTATTTTATATATTCAGTGTTGAACTTTTTAACTCCAGGATCTTTCTTCTCCTCCTGCTCAGTTCACGCTTGATTTCCATCTGTGTATATCCAGCATTTCAGTACAGTATTTTTTAGTGTCACTGGACCCTGGGCATGCAAATTTGACATATGATTATATTTATTCTGCGCTGAATGTAAAATATGGAGTTTACCTCCTGACCTTTGGAAAATAAAACATAATGAAATTGATACTGTCTGATTATGGAACAAATGTATTTTTACTTCTATTACCTTTACTCATTTGGGAATTACCTACAATAGCTTGAACAATACCAGTCATTATTATCTCCTGAATATTTTCTGTCTCTTACAAGCTTTCACTAAATCCTTCCTTTTTCTTCAGCCTCCTACCCCCTTCCTACCTCATGTATAAACTTTAGAAGCTATAAAAAGAGAGTTATATCCCCCTCCACTCAGACCTCTGGAACCCAAATTCCCATTCCTGCCTTTGTTATTCCTGCAGTGGGTTCACCAGGGAACCAGCCCAGTCTGGGTGGAGAAAAGACACCCCAGTGATTGGTGTTGCTGCCTCCTCCCGTGCCCAGTCTGCTTCCAAACAACTCGTAGTTCTTCTCTGAGCACTGAACTACCTCTCCCTAGTCAGAGGGGTACATCTTATTATTCTTATGCAGTACAAAACTTGTTGCATTTATCCAGCTGCCTTCGGAAGAGAGTGCCTGTGCCACTTACCGCACACTCCTCTGCTGTCTCCACCAGCTGCTGACTTGCATGAAATTGAGTCCAGAAGGAAGTAGTTCATTTATGTCATCCTTCACAATGTGCAAAGCTCATAAGAGCCTGCAGACATTTCCCACCTGCTCAGGTGATGCCTTCCTCTTACTCTGACCTTCTGCATTAAATCCCCAAATTAACTGCACCCCTTAAAGGAGCCACTTTTATTTTTCCTGGCAGACGAGACAATCTCACTGCTTTTGTCCTCTGAGATTTGTGGGGGCTGAACTGCAAATGGAAAATTCTGTAATCATTTCTTAGGCATGAAGTATTAGGCTTGAATGGGCTATTATCTTCCAAACATGAATGCTTTTGTGGTCATTTTAAAGAACTAAGTAGTATTCCGTGAAAAACTTTCCTTCTCTTCAAGTAAGTCTGCCTTTGAACAAATAATGAGTTGTTTATGAGGAGAAAAGAAAGAAATAAACTATTGCCCTTGTATTACAGACATGTTATTGTTAAATAATGGTCAAAGGCTTCAGACAAACCAACCCTGGAAACATTTTACGGTTGTTTTGCAATGTCCTGGCCTTTCTCTTTCAGCACTGTGGAGCAGAGATAAATCAGTCTCATCTGTGCAGAAATTCAGACTAAAACCATTTTGTCTGTTCCAGGTGCTGGCCAGCTTGCGTACTGTACGGAATAACTTTGCTGCATTAACCAATTTACAAGATCGGGCACCCAGCAAGTGAGTGTCAGTTTCTGGTCACTGAACTTTTTGCAGTGGTATTTTCTTAAATGTAAACTACAAATAACAATTACATTTTAGAGATTTCAGTCTGTGCCACCAAACCTGCATAAAACATGTGGGTCAGTAATGAGTTTATTAACTCCTTGAAGATGCTATACTTGATAGCTGAGACAACAGCGCTCTGCCTACTAATTGCTCTTGCATTGCTGTCCTTGCATAAACTTGGAGTGGTTTTGTGCAATTTATATGATTTTCAATAAATTAGTCATATGTCAAAGATCATTCAAAGATGATCATTCAGGCAGAGTCTGAGTCTTGCAAATGAACCAAAGTGAGCAGACAGCTACACTCATTGTGAGCTGCTTGCATGATCTGAACCTAGAACTCTGCCTAACTCATCCAAGATAATGACATCCCACTTATCCACAATAATTCATGATTGTAAATGAGACATTATAAATATGATCTTTCTCCAATCGTGTTACAGTGTCACGCTTAACATTAACATCAGTTACACTGGCAAGTTTTGTAATGGAGTAATTTCCTTCAGCCAAAATGTGTGTCTCTAGAACTTAGAAGCAATTAGCATTCCAAATACAGCTGCCTACCATGGCATATGCAGCACCAGTAAAAGAATTCCAGCCCCCTTGGCTGGAATATGCAGACTCTATGTGGCCCCTGCTTGCAGTCATCCTCACGTCCCTATGCAGCTGTGTCAGTCCAGAGAGTGTCAGTTCTAGCTTTCTTCAGTGGGCAAAGCAATCCACTGAATTGTTTACCCTAAAGACTATTGTGAAAGGTATAAGCAAAATAATTTGTGAAAGGTATATGCAAAAAGTGAAATAATAATAATAATTTTTAAAAAATGTTTCAGGTCAGAGAACATGCAAAGGACAAGCTCTGTTAGAGTAATGATAACTACATATATAAATCAGACTTCAAGCTAGGTGTAAGCTCTAAATATGATTAGGCAAGTCTTTAATGAACTTGTAAATTCCTAAAATATTCCTCTCTTGGAGTTCCCAATATGTAGATAGGTTTCACGGTAAGTTGTCCATTTCTTTCTACTCTAGAAAGAAATATCTGTTCTAAATGAACTTTTTCTTTGGCAATGCCAGGGTATTCCAGTCCCAAATAATTTCCCAAGGAAACATATTTTCTATTATATTGCTAAAGGATTCAATCATCTGTGAGTTTATCAGGCTTATACCTTTTTCTTCTTTTCTTTTAAACAGACGGTCACCAATGTGTAACCAGCCATCTATTAACAAAGCAACTATAACAGGTAAGAAGAATTAATGTGAGTAATCCTCTGTGAAACCATCATGGGTTTCTAAATGTAATATTGATTTATAAAAATGTCTCACTGAAAACTGCATTTTGTAATAATGAACTTGTATTGTTTCATATCCTTATATCTATTTTATTAAAGAGAATTGTTGAGTCATGTGGTGACTCAAATTGATGAGTTGTACCATGTTAGCTTTGTGATTTCTTTCTTATTATCCCAGTTTTAATTTAAATTCTTTTCCAGACTTTTTCTTCTGCGTATATATAAGTGGGTGACCATGTCATGATTACCTTCATTAGTAACTTTTTTCAATGAATTGTAGTAGAAAGAACTGACATGAGGAATGCATCAATCTTTCATGTGGGAAATGGAGTTCTGTAGCTATACTGAGGCAAAGTCTTCACATTACAAGCCGTTCGGCAATGAGAAGAAATTTTCAAAACTGATTTTCCTGATTTAGGATGGCAAATTGTATTTCTATAACATTTGTAGGTGCGTAAGAGAAAAATAACTCCTTTGTAAAACACAGTGTTATTTTTAAAGAAACATTACCTTGAAAAAGGACTGGCGTTGTAAATTACGTGAACGTTTTTAAAAATTTTAGCCTGTGGCACTTCTGGTTATTATTATGGCAACTTGGTCTTGGACATCTTTATGGGAACACAGTTTATTTGAGCTCAATTTTTTTCCACCATGTTAATTCATGTGTTCTTGCACGGTGTAATTTTCCTGATAGTTACATTCTCTATGGTGTGTTGGCAGAGTGAAAGAGCACTTGCTTTGCCCCTTGATGAAAGTATACAGACACTTACTAAACAGGCAGCTTATCATTTAAACCAAAAACTTAATGTTTCCAGAATTTTCAAAATAGCTCTTGTCATTTTAATTGTATAACAGATTTGTAACTCAAGGAAAAAATGGTACATAATCTCTTTGGAGGAGAAGCATGGCTTTGTCATATTCAATAGTTTCTGCCTTTAGGCTCTGGAATGTGTTAACGTTGTTTGTTGTTTTCATCTAACTTCACACAATATTCATATTTACCTCTAACAGGCCCAATCTTCGCAGTTCTGTACAATTTCATTTTCCTAGGAACTCATTGTGTAATCTGAGCATTTGTGTGTAGCGCTCTCCAGGGAACAGAGGGCTAAATCTTTAAATCTATTCTATAAGCAGAGAAGTATCTGTACTTAAGAATGGTCTGCAATCATACTTAAATTCATAGTAATTAAATAAATGGGAAGGGGAGACAGATAAATACGTAGATCAATTATAATCATAAGCCTTTGTTAATGTGTTCCTTTAAGAGGTAATTTTAGACAATAGTTTCAAATTACTCTCCAGGAGACATTGCAGTTATTGATAGATGTTAGACCTATTTTTAATTGTGGGATTTCTGTCATACAATGCAGTAATCCAGAAGTCTGCTACCTCAAGTGGAGATACAGATACTGGAAAACAGGACATTCTTTGGGTCCAAGGGACTAACTTGAGAAAGCCTGTAACAGTAAAATCCCTGACAGTAAAAGAAAACATGATATCCAAAAGAGAAGATATTTATGCATGTGAACACGAAGCAAGCCTACCTTGCGTGCTCTCCCACAGTTGTTTGCCTGAGGTCAGCTGCTTTTCTCCAGTGGGAGAAGCTGCTCAGACAGCAGGACCCACAACACGCTCTGCTGGAAGATGCTGTTGCTCTTTTTAAATTCCCTCCAATGTAAAGGTTTCCATTCAGTTAATCCTCAGAGTGCACTCTACATGTCAGAAGCAATAAATCATCTGAAGTTTTAATGTTTTGAAGGAAGGTGATGCACTCAGTGCTGCAGTTAATCTAGAAGATGCTTCTGTGCCAGGAAATTTAAATGAAGCATGAGAAGGCAAAGAATAGTAAGGATAATTTCATCTAATTTAATTTGATTTCTCAGAGATGCTGCTGGAATTGCTGTGGCCAAATTACGCATTGAACTGAGTGAGTTGGAGCCTGTGTGCATTGGATGTAAATGGCCAAAATACTTTAATGATACAAGAAAGATATTAAGCCACTATAAAGCATGAAAATGGCTACAATTCGTTTTGAGCGTTGAATGGAGACTGAGGCTGGATACTATTTTGCCTGAACGGGTTTGCCCGTCCTTAGTCATAGACTGTTTTTAATATTTCCATAGCAATAAATTTCATGGCATAAGTGCAGAAGTATGCATAGATGCTTTCTTGAAGTGTTTAAAATCCTAGTAAAACATGTTGCACTACAGCACTATGCCAAGAAGGACGATACAGTACAAACACTTTTCCTGCTCTTCACAGAATGATTGAAAACCCTTTCAGATGCTACTAAGCTTTTTCCGTTCTTCTGGGGAATGTTTGAAATGCGGCCTTTGTAGATCCGTCCTGCTGAGAGATCTGCCTGGTTATGCTGTTCTCAGAGTTCGTGTCATGGAGTATCCAGAACAATACACCAGACAGGTAGAGGCCCAACACATTATCCG